>NC_134458.1:89911259-94911259 GCF_047948215.1 Lycorma delicatula | reverse complement strand
AATCGTGAAGAAATTATCTGCAACTCGTGTTGCAAATTTATTGCAGCTCGAGTCTGGGATTAGCGTTCCCGATCAGCAGCTAACCGATAATCACGCACTTCAGCTGTTTCAGAGGACCGAGATACTCTCATTTTTTTAGCAGACTTCGTATAATAAGAAAGGTTACTTTTATTATATGCCCTTCTTGACGGCATATTTTTTTAACTTTTGACAATCCAATATCAACAGCAAAAATAAACAATTAAAACCCATAAAAATTCGCTAAACGTGCTAATAACTGCAATAATAAACTAATGAAATATTAAATATTTTAGTTATTAGGTTAGATGATATTCTTTTAACTCTTGGAGTTAAGAGTTAGAAGTATTCTTAGAGTTAAAGTTTCTTTTAACGTTTAGACTGTACGTATGTGAAACATGGACGCTAAGAAAAGAGAAGATAAAAATAATAGATTAATATATAGACCTGAACTCAAAGATCTTTTATTTTTTTTTATCATGGTAACAGAAACTTAATGAAGTAAAAGGATCTTTTTTCTATATTTTTAATAACTTAACCTCGATTAAGAATATTGTGACAATTCTAATTGAAGATAATGACCAAGGCCTCTAAGATATAAAACGTAAAGTTTTATTAAAATCTGTCCAGTAATTTTTGATGCGCTAACAGGGACGACCCTAGAGTTATTATTTTATTGTGTGTAAATTGACGTGATCCATATAAGGTATTTTTACGTTCCGATCAGGAAAAAGATTTTTTTTTTGTGTGCCAATGAAGTTTTCCATAATTGAATGTAGGAATCAAATCAATTTCAGCTCGTTGTTTTGAGAATAAATTTAAATAACAAAATCATATTTTAATGGCTTACACATGATTCTGTGATATTATAGAGCTGTTCACTAATTATAACTGTTACATTTTTTTAGTTATTAGCATTTAAAAATAAAACTGATTTTGTAATTCTGTGTAAAAATTTTATACTTTTACTATTCCAAATTGTAAAACTCAAAAATTAAAGCTTTACGTGATATTTATCAATTAACTTTAACAAAATTGACACACGGCTAAAGCCGCATTCCGGAAAAGTCCTACAACTGTGGGTTGTTTCTGATGCACGGCTTGCACACACAACTTAGTTTAAAATATTTATCATTTTATTTAAATATAATATTTTTTCATTTATTTAATTCAATGATGCTAACTAAAGCGCGCGCGCATACTGTATTTAATTCGCGCGGGTACGGAGGTACTAGCGACGAGGTGCTAGACTAAGCTAATGTAATTTCACAACTTACATAGAACAAATTTCGCTTGCACAGTCGGCAGACCGGTGTAGCCACGAGACTTAACGTATCAGGTACCGAATCAACCGGGCAATCGAGTTCGAGACCCAACCAGACCGAGTTACTTTTTTACATTTTAAATATTATTAATTTATCTAATTCTACGGTCCACCTGTGACGTCACAACATAGCAGACGACTATAACAGCATTTTTTTGGGATGAGAGTGCGATTTTACAAAGATTTTTTTTTCAAACATGCAAAAATCCAGTTTTTGCATGCATCAGGTACACCCTCAATCTAACAGATCACGGTTATTCAGAAATTCTGTTATATCTTCGCAAGCGATCTTCCGATTTTCAAAATTCAAACGGGGTATTTGCTAGTTAATACAAAATCACGATGGAACCAAATCAAAACAAAACAGCAATGTTTGTCAGCAATGTTTATTTTATCAGTAGTCGTTTTTTTTAATATTTATCTCTTGTTACGTAGGGTAATTATAAATAGATGTGATCACTTAAGATATAAAACCATAACAACAATGGGCAATTTTATGTGATTTACGGACGCCCACAGAATTTTCGCAAGGGTCTTTAAACACTGTCCGAGCAGTGAACACTGTGGAATCAGAGTTAAATGTTTCATCACTAACCGGTTCCTTTACTTGTGATCAGATTAAAATCCCTTCATTAATTTTTTCTTCACTTACTTTCGAGAATTTCTACCGTATGTACAAGAATCCTTGAATGTCCTTCGTAGCTTTCACGAAATGTTTTTATTTTTCCTAGTTTGGTATGAAGGGGCAGTAAAAATATTTCTTTGGTTTAACTGAAGGCTCGTAAATAATGTTTTTTTTTTTCACCAGGAGTTAATTTCTCACGTTTCATCCACTGTTTTACTCCATAATGTTGATCTCTAGCTCGGCTGTCCCATTCACAAATAAAACAACATTATTTTGTATGTATACACCTTAACTGCACGCCTAATAAAAGAACTACAACTTTTAAATCTCCACGCACATTCCGACTACGACTTTATAATCTACTTTTTCAATAATAGTTTTCATTACATCATACGTTTCTTTCATATTAATTTCATAACAGATCGGTACAGAAGGATATGAATTATTAATGTGAAGCAAAACTGCTTTTAAGCTATACTCGGAGGAATCGATGAAAACGCGCCACTCCTCCTCAGGTTTATGAACTTGTCCTAATTGTAACACAAGCTCATCAATATTTGTATAACAGACTAAGTAATCTTCTTCAGCAAAGTATTGAGAAAATCTTTCGTCGGCTTCGATAGCTCGAACATTTTTCAAATAAATTCTAACGTTTCAAGTTTAGCTTGATTTTTCGGTAAGCTTGTGGCATGAATTAAGTTATTGTTTCACGGTTAACGACTGATTAATAAGGTTAAATTTATATACTGGACACATAAATCTAAAGTAATCATATAAGTAGCGTATGTGTGTATATATACATTGCATATCAATAATTATTTTTAATTTAAATTTTGGAATTTTTCAAAAACGTAGGGTGATGGAAAATTCTAACTTAAGATTCGTTTTGAGCACTAAAAAACAGACCGGTCTGCGTGTCACAGTTACAGAAATAAAAATTGTGTTTATCAGTGTAATTTAAGTCGAAGATTCATTGAGATGACTTTATCTTACAAGGTTCATTAAAATCGGTTCAGTTGATTCTCGGATCAATCACGTATAAACAAGTAAACAAGCATCGAGATTCAGGTTTTTTCTGTATATCGTTATGACATGAAACTCTAGGCTATCTTGAAAAAATATCATTGTGAGCAAAGTAAAAAAAAAAAATGTTATTGTCTAAACCGTCCCCATTCAACCAGTTTTATAATCACTCTCGCTTTGAATATAATTCCACAACTGTTTTTTTACGAATTAAAATTTACTAAAACCGCTCGATTTTGTCAATATAAATTACGATTGTGGTTTTTATAAACAAATTTCCTTTATAATACTGAATATAATATACTAATTGTAGAATTTTTTTAAAGTAAATGATCATAGATCGATTACTACTAGCAGCTGTTTTTATTGTTAAATCTAGTAATAAATCAGTAATTTCAAAAGGTTTAAAAAAGCAACAGCAGTAGTAGTGTTATAAAGGCTACAAATTACAACGCGTCTAACACTAAAGTTACATGCAACAATATTAAACTACCCACTATGGGTGGTTCGGTTTGCAAACCCCCCCCCCCTCGTATGTGCAAACACACCACACGGTTTCCGAATCTAAACACCTACTGTACTGTGCGTTACAAGTGAAGAGATGTGGTGCTTGCCTGCCAGCATTATTTATTGTTAATTGTTTATAACAAAGCGCGGCTTCTCTATCTCACCTTTTCGACTACCATCTAGCGATGTTGTACCATTGTTTTCTTTTCTTTCTTTTTTTTGTTAGAAAAAGTTCGATGTTCAGTTGTAATGAAAGGCAGTTCAAGAGTGGAGGAGGGATAGATACGTTCCCTCCTTAACGTCCAACGAAACAAAGTTTTTCATGAATTATTATCGTAAAAGCGCCAGTTTTAGGAGAAAATTCAAAAAATTCTAAATTCAACCCTCTTGAGACGTCTGTTGAAGTGAAAATTTCACTTGAAGTTCTGATTCGGCTCGTCGGCAACAGTTTCGGAATGACAGGCAAAAAATGCTTACTATCAGAATCCCCCCCCAAAAAAAAATCAGTTAAGATACAAATTTAAAATAATATAACTATTTTAAGAGCTATTTTAATGTATAGAATTTTAATAAAAATTCCAATACCACAAAACGTTTGATGACTTTTTTTATTATGGATTTTATGATTATTTCAATTCTTTTTTCTTTTACAGTAGTCAGTCATGAGACTAGCTGATGTTTTTTTTTACGTTTTACTGTTCTTTCGCCTCTACATATCTACTGTATAGTACCTTACCCACGTCTTAAAATAAACTATTTATTGTTTGTCTAAAGAAAGAAAAAACTTCGCAGAAAGGAGAAAACACCAAGATTATGTTACCGTTTGAACTATACTTTATTTTTAAGTTAAATTAAATTACCGTAAATAAATAACCGGAAATAGACTTTTACGATTGAAGGGATTAAAAAAAAAAGCAATTCTCTTCAGCCTAATCAGAGTTATTGCCTGTCGTATACTCGTGAACCGTATTCTAAATTACCCGAAAAAAAGAAAAGTCAAAAAACGTAAAACCAATCGTATAACACACGAATGACTATAAGAAAATCCAATATCGAATAATGATAAGACGTATCGCCGCCGCCAGGTATCACCTCGCTCGAGCGGTAAAAATTTCTCAACGCCGACATAACTTCGTTGTCTGTGTCAGAATTTATCTATGCTATTCTTTCACAGAAAATAAATTAAATAAGTATTTTACTATAATTCCTTCATGCTTATAAAAATTACTTACGACTGAAAAGTTTCAGCTACTTTTTTTTTAACTGGAAGTGATTTCACTGGAGCTTCACTTCAAAATTAAAAAGAAATTTTACGTTTGAAATAAATTATCATGTAAATGCCGGATTCTATAACTTTGAATGTATTTACATAAAAAAGGAAATTTATTGCAAACTAAAGAATTATTATTAAAAATGTATTAAAAAATTCATTCGCAAGATTTTCACCGTCTACTAAATCTAAATAAAAAATATAACCTTGTTTAATAATTCTCTACAGAGCCGTGAAGAATACATAGCGGTTTGAAAACATGCAGGATAAGATTTTTTCATACACCTTTTTCTTGTTGAAGATACAGAAATATAGCTAACGGAAAACATTTACTGCTTTGTTTGAGTATTTATAGATTTTTTTAATTACATTATTAAAAACTTGGGTCATTTTTATCGCAAGGATGATTACACTATGTTATCACTAATATCTTTTGCGTAAAATCTTACAGAAATAAAAGTAGTTATTTGGAAAAAAGTTATTATTAACGTTTATAATAAACGTAAGTTGCGTTGTAAGTTTTGTAAGTTGCGTTCTTTCGACGCAACTTACAAAACGGTGACCGTGATTTTAATCGTAGTTCGTCAGAAGAAAACAAATTATGATAATTATCATTAAAATTATTTCTGTATAATTAAAAAAATTTTTTTTTAAATGTTAATTTGTGATTTAGGTGGTTTAGATATTTTCTGCTCACAATTAATCGTAAATTGAACGTTTTCAATGTTTGTATCTGCATTTTCTTTTCGATCATAAATTATTTGACCAACTTGAAAATTACATAAACGTGGTTCATCTAAAGTTAAATAAACATTATAATTAAAACAGGGAAGACACTAGCATTAAGAAACACGATCGTAGAACTTTCTTGCAAGATTTTTGAACTGTTCGTCATATTTTCTATTTACACATTTGCCATCTTCGTCGTATAAATGTTTTTTGCGCCAGGCTTTTTTTAAACTATTAATTAAAGATTTACCTGCCTTTCTGGACCACTCTCTACACATGTTACCGTGTTTATTTTCACTTAGTAGATACATTGTTTCATCGGTTTAAATGTATCAGGCTTAATAGGAAGATTGTCATTTATAGTTAAAGAACATAATTTACCTAAAATTTTAACAGCACCGTCATTTCTATCACCAAATCTTTGTATATATTCCTTACTCGTTTTTATATCATCCGTTAAATTTAAATCATAAACTCATACTTTTTTAAAGCTAAAAGTATCTGTAGAATCTTGAACCCGATGATAACCTTCAATATTTGTTTGAAGATATACAAAATAATTTTTAAATTTACATCTTTTTTTGTGAAATAAAGTATTAAAATTACATGTTGATCTTATATTTTGATTATCACATGCAGGTAAACATAAACTGTTTTTTAATGGATCTTTTATTTTTCTTAAACTTTTATGTATTTTAAATAACACGACCGGTTATAAGTATCTGTTAAATGTATTTCGTTAATTTCAGGACATGTAAATATACTCATTTACTTAATAAAATTAATTATTATATACTATTTAATTACAGTCGATTGATTTTTTATAAAAAAATTATTTTTTCCGATTAAATGCTTGATAATGACTTAATATGTTTTATTAAGAGTTCATAATCAAATCGATTGCAGATAATTAATATCGATAACACGACTTAGCCGTTTTTATTATCTTGTTTTTTCCTATAAAATAACGTTCGAAATATTTTTGCTTTACTGTTATTTTTATAGAGCTACTTTCACGTACTTGAGGTATTTTTTATTTACTATTACAACGTTTCAAATTATATTATCTTTATTCTTTCTTGGCGTGTCATCAGTAAGTATTTGAAATTAATTCTGCTACAATCTATTAATTTTTTGATATCTTTACTTAGCACTATGTTCTTTAATCGTATGTTTTTTGGGAACAAAATTATATCTTTTATTCAGTGAAAATATGTAAACTAATGGTTATTTAGAACTCTGATTTAAATGGAAGTCGATCTGTTAGCTACTAACTGCAACGCAGTATTTTCGTAATGTTGCATTCATAATTTAATCATTTTTGGAGTTTGATAAGTAATAATTTTTGTAGTTTTAGAGTTTTAAATAACATAAATTATAGTTTAATTTATATTTATTATATATGATTATTATATGTGAAACGAACAAAATTTTTTTAGGCTATAGTGGAACAAAATTGTTAAGATATTAAAAATGCTATTAAATTTAATTATTTTAGCGCGATTAAAAATACTTATGTAAGCATATTTGAGATTTTGTAGCCCGATAATAAAAATAGTTATCGATACCTTTCTTATCTTGTAAACTAATAAGAAATTCAAATAAAATACGTGGGACGATGCAACCGTAAGTTATTTTTTATCGCAAGTTATAATCTATAAAATTTGGTAGCCTTTTTTTATCTTCCTGTTTAGCCTCCGGGAATCACCGTCAGGTATTATTTCAGAGGATGACATGTATTAGTGTAAGTGAAGTGTAGTCTTCTACAGTCTCAGATCGACCATTTCTGAGGTGTATGGTTAATTGAAACCTATCCACCAAAGAACACTGCTGTCCACGATCTAGTGTTCATATCCGTATAAAATGAACTGCCTTTATTAGGATTTGAACGTTGGGACTGTCGACTTCAAAATCATCTGACTTGCGAAGACCGTTCAGCACTAGACCCCCCGATGCGTTAGGTTTAGGTAACCTGTGCAATGTTTACGATGTAATTATCGATAAATGTTACTTCGATTTCTATTGTGCGTTGATGGTCTAAAGAATAAATGGAAACGAAAGGATTAATTGCGAGCTAATAATTTATTGTATTCTTAGAAATTTAAGATTCAAATGTACTCTGATTTTTATTATAAAGCGTAAACATATATACACATATGAGCAGAAAAGTAATCGATAAACTCTAGGTTTTAATAAAGATAAAACCGAGTTAAAGCCAATTTAAAACATTAAACGAATCTTTGAATAATGGTAATCTTGTGAAAGTCATTGAACCTGTAGTTACTCCTTACGTTATCGGAAAAGAAAATACGGTTCATGTAGTTCGAAGTTTATATGTTTTTAAAAGTTTTTAAATAAGATCAGAAGTGCTGTACAGAAATTAAAAATTATAACCAGTTTTGTCATAAGCACGCAAAGAGAGATAAAGTGAAACAGGAAAATGTGTAGAAAAATATTAACAATGACCTGCTGGTAGTTGTTTTACAGTATGTATACGATTTATGCTCATTCAACAAATTATTTTTTTCTTTACTAAATTATTCGTCAATAAAGGAAATTATTTTTAGTGTAAAGAAGTAGTAAAACATTTTTCGAATATTTTAACATATTATTATAATTATTAACTTAAATTACTACAACTAATTATTTTTCGATCAAAACTTCTTACGTTTAACGAATTTACAAAACAAGAAGTATACAAAGAAGATTTTATTTCATTACTATATAGTTCTGCGTAAGCGCAACTTGCTTTCTTATTGAGGACACATTCGATATCAACAGATAACTTTCGTCTTATAGCGATCGCTATAGCTATATGATAACGTGCGTTGCTGGTCTGAAGGCGTGAGGCTACCTAGGAGTCGTTCCTCAAATCTCTCTCTTTCATTAAAAACCGAAGTAGAAATTATCTTAAGAGAATTAAAAATCAAAATTATATTAGGAGAAAGTTAAGCGGGAATAATTATAAGAAATCGTGTGAAAATTATTTTTCAATTGAAACTCTCTTGTCTCAAATCATCAGCCTTACCGTTAGCGTGTTTGAAGCTTAATACGTAACCTTTGGTTGGATAAACCGATTTTTATGAAATTTTGTACAGAGACTCGTGTACAAACGGGGCAATTTGTTGCTAAATATCATTGACAATATCTCCAAGGGGTGGAGCTCAGTGCATACTAATCTTACCAATTAAAAAAAATTGGCCCCAAAATTCCCCCTTCCCCAAAAATCGGAAAACGCTATCTTTTATTGGTTGCGTACTTTTTAACCGAATTTTTTAATATCTTCCTAGACGTAGTAATAGTACAAGCGACCAAACAAAATACTTTGCGGACAATATTGGCGGTGGGAGAGCCGATCAAAGTTTAAAAATATTGATTTTTTGAAGATCGAGATTAAGATGGAAATGAAGTTTTCAATCGGTGAAGAAATTTCAGTACTTTTAGCGCTATAACTGATCTGACTAGCACAGTAGAAATTAAAACAAGAATATCAAGAAGTAAGCAGGCATTTTTAATAAGAAGGGAAGACTGCTCTGTGGAAAGTTAACTTAGCTTTAGGAGGATATTAATGAAATGTTTTATCAGGAATGTGATACCCTACGGAGCTGAAACGTGGACGATGAGAAAGGCAGATAGAAAACGAATCGAGGTTTTTGAGATGCGGGTGTGGCGCAGAATGATAAATGTCAGATCTCAAAACCGTGTAACAAATGAAAAAGTATTAAAGAGAATCGGACAGAAAAGGAAAATGCTAAATGCGATTGAATATAGGAAAAGGAACCGGCTAGGACACTGTCTAAGGAGAAGGTGTTTGTTAGTGGATGCGATAGTAGGCTTGGTGAATGGAAGGAAAGGAAGAGGAAGGAAGAAATTTCAAATGATGGATGGGATTATGGAAAAGGGAAAATATCCGGCAACAAAGAGGTTACAAAGTATAGAACAAGGCGGAGAGCAGCAGCCGTGACAGGACTTGTCCTAATCGCGGAACATTATGAATGAATGAAAATTAAAATAAAAGTTTAATAGCATTAGTTTTACTAATATTAAAGTTTAAATAATAAATATTTAGTAATAATATTTCATCACAATTTACCCCCCCCCCCACAACTAATAAAGAAATTTGAGGTAAATTTTAATTGGTTGTACATTTTTTAGTGAAATCTTTTTTTCAGTTTCTACCATGTAATATAGTAAACGTAGAAAAATCAAAAAAAAATCTTGGAAGGTGATTTTGGAGGTGAGGGAGCAGAAAAAGATACCGATTTTTTTGAATTTTTAAAACTTTTGTTTTTAAACATAAAATGTTAATTTTACAATAAAATTTCATCATAAATTACCCGCGCTCTAAAAAATAAATCTTAGATAACTTTTTCCATGAATAATTATTTTTCCACTATATAAGAATAAATAACCAGTGCCAGAAAGTATTACAACTTTGCATTCAGATTTTTTTCTAAGTTAATCTTCTTCAAGAAAATTTCTTTTTTTTGCGGTTACATAATTATAAGGTACTTTTCTTAGCGTACTTAATTATAGATAAATAATATAGACGGTACTGTAAATAGATATTAAACGATGCCCCGTACAACCCTTAGGAATCCATCTAGAGAATCGCATCCGACCGTTTAAGAACCGTTATGTAAAATGAGAAAATTAGGCGGTAAAATTATGAGCTATTTAAATACTGGAAGCGCGCAAAATTTCAAAGTATATCTTCATGCATAAACCATAAGGTAAATGTATTCAAGGTCGGCCGTCGAAGAGATGACAGGATTTAATACTGTCAGAACGGGTCGACGGGCCTAAATCATCATGAACAGTAGAAAGAGACAAAGAATTAAAAAAAAAAACGATGAATAAATAAAAAGATCAAAACGAAAAAGAATATTTTAAAGTTTAGTTCACGGTCAGTCTACGATGACCATAAATTTAACAGAACATTATTTCAGATGCCTCCCGCAAGCTGCACTTCTGAAGCGTACGAGCCGCGTTACGACTACCCATGGTATATGCTACTTTAATATTATTACCGGCTGTACGTTCTTTTACACCCTATAGTTCAACGATTCAGGATATAAATTACTTCCATAAAACACGATAAACAATGTACAAAACGTTGGACATTCATGTATATATTTACATTTACGGCTAGCACTCCTTCACATTTTTTTAACGTTAAATATTGTTTCAGCTTTTCCTGTCAGGTCCTTAAGATATAATACTGTGAATCGACCTGAGAATAAACCTTTCTATATTAAATATATAAAAGATTCTGTTTGCTTTGTGCGCTATTTAAACATTACGAGGCACAAAAACTGTGACAAATCGTACATTAACAAAATACAATACGACTAACTGTAAATCTGTATGTATATGTTCGTTTGCGCGCGCCCTAGCGTATATGTAATGAATTAATTACCTTTCGCTACAACATGCCGATCGCATTTTCAAGACGAGTAAAAAGTTAAATTATTTTTAAAAACTCTATATAGGTAATTTATGACGATACTCTGTTTAATTAATTTAGTCCTATTTATTTATTTTATTTTCGGCATAAATTTATAATTTAATACTTGTTACAAAGGCCGAATACGATCGATAAAATCGTATCGAATCATTATTTATTATCGGTAACATACACACCGACATTTCTGAAGTACCAAAGGACAGTTCTTGTGTAAATATCTGTTACCTGATTTTTTCTTCATCGACAACCGTTTTGTGTGCTTCTCAATTTCTTTTCGTTCCGCGTTAATTTAAAAATTTCAATATATAAATTTTGAATAGTTTCCTTTTTATAATCTAAACGCTGTCTGCCATCTAAATTCTACCTTCCGTATTCTGTCCGTTAAAAAACGGATGAAACCCGGATGCCTTAAAATATGATCTCCTTACTACTAGTTTTCTTCCGGTTAGAATTTACCACATGTAAATTTCATACAGTATTTGAAATACCTTCTGGCTTTTTAATCGTCTATATTTGATAACCGTAAAACTGTATCTTTAGAAAAATATCTTTAGCTTTCTTCTTTCTAAATTTATGCTCGATATTAACAATTTTTTTTTTTTATGTATAAAGGATCTTTTCTTATTTCAGTTAAACATCTTTCTTACATCGATCATCCTTTATAATCTTAATGTCCAAGTTCTTAGACTTACGGTAAATAATCTTAATATTTAATACATCACCGTTTTTATATATCCACACTTCATAAAAGTTGTTTTATTTTAAAATAAATTTTTCACCTCTGAATGAATCCAAACCTGTCAGTTTTTTCTAATTCCGTTTTAATTTTGATCAGAAGAACGATATCACGAGTAAAATTTAAAAATCTTAATATTTCTGCTTTTAAATGATTTTGATCCGCATTCAAAATTGATTTTCAGATTTTTTATCGTATCTTCTACATGTAACTTGAAAGTTTTCACATTTCTGCCCTATATTCTTGGTCGTTAATGCTGTCGTTTTGCTCCAGATTATCAAACGCCTTCTAAGGATCTAGAAATATGATTTAGGTATATTTTTTCACCTTATCTTCTAGTTATAAATCTAACTATAAAAAAATCACATTGGTTTTTTCCTCAAAAGAAATCCGTCTTTAATTTTACTTCTTCTACTTTACGTAGAAATTATAAATTATCTTGCTTTCTGGTTTGAATTCCTGAGACGTCAGACTGACAGTACGATAGTCATTTATCTGTACTTGTCTTCATTGGTTGGAATTGCAATAATTTTACTAAAAACTTCAGGACGCACCTCCGATTTTGTATATGTTGCATACTAACTTTTTCGATTTGATATTACTTTACCCGAACCAAATAACAATTTTACTGGAAATCATATCTATTCCTATTGCGTTATTATTATCTTAATCGTTCAGAATTCCAATCTTAGTGTAGTTTTCTTTGAACTCATTGCCAATTTTTTCTCTTCCTCTAACACGTCATCGACTGTTTCCTCCAAGTATATTCTTTACATTCATTCTTACCACCTATCAGCTCTTTTTTTAGTCTCTAATGATGATTCCATCCGCACATCTGATAGTAATATATTTCGGCTTTTTTTTCCGAAACTCCGTATCTTTCTACATGCTACCTTCCCGGAATTATATTCTACATCGAAACATTTGTCCTTCTTTTAAACCGGTACTCTTTGTCGCTTTAAAATGTATATTTATTCTATTTCTGAAAACTATATTATACTTTGATGAACCGTTCCGATCGTTTGTAATTTTATATCTCCTACTTCCATGCGCCAGTAATTCGCCAAACAAAATACCTATCTGTTATCTTATTTTCCTACCACTAGTCTTTTTTCCTAAGGTATCTTCTCTCCCGTTAAATATTTATTTTCTTAAAGTCAGTCATTCCTTTTCTATACTGCTCGCCTTTGTAGTATATTCTAAATCTGTCCCTTTTGTTCCCTTGAAGTCTACCTTTACTACATTTATCTTATTATATCCCTGAATTCGATATAATTTTGTTATATTATATTTGTATATTGAATGTTAATTAAACAAAGACCTGTCGATCTATAGTTTGAGCTTTGGCTTAAAAAGAAACATTACAGATCAACCGACTTGTTTTGTAAAACACAATGTTAAACGCATTAGATCGGCTATGAAAGCGAAATTTTATTCTAACGTTTTAATTACGTGAAATTTTTTATCTTTAATTACTTTCAATACAGCGGAGTTACTTTTCTTAAACCGTTTTAAATAGTGAGGCCTTTATTTAATAATGTAGATAAAAATATGTGAAAAGCTTAGTTTTACAAGAAACTTTAGGAATATAACACAAGAGAAATATATTACGTACAGTAATTTATTATATAATATAGAATTTAACGGAGGCCGCCATGCTTCCTCCTGATATAGAGTAGGATGACATATGGTTTATCTCAAGAAAATCTGATAATAAGGTAGACAAGAAAGGTTTTTAATATTTTTACGATTAAAAAAACTACTTTTTTCTTTTGACTTCCAAAAAGACTATTTTGCACCATCCAAAGATAAAAAGCTGAAAACAAAGTTGTAATACTTTCCTGGCATCGGTTATTTATTCTTGTATACTGGAAAAATAAATATTATACATGAAAATAAAACAAAAAAAGGCTTTAGAAAATTCAAATAATCTATATTTTAAAACTTGGCACGCCCACCTCCAATATTACCCCCAAAGATTTTTTGTTATGGGTTACTTGCACAACTACTTTGCCTAGGAAGACATAAAAAATAATCAGTTAAAAATATGCAATAAATAGAATAATAGCTTTTTTGATTTTTGGGAAGGGGAAACTGTGGAGCAAATTTAAAAAAAATGGTAATATAAGCATGCACGCATGTACTAGGCTTAATATAAAGTGGGGTCACGATTGGAAAATTTTGAGAAAATTGATCCCCAAAATGTTCCCCTCCATCCCCTGAAAATATTGACCACAAAATTGTATCTACAAATTTTCCCGTATACATGAATCTCTGTACAAAATTTCATCAAAATCGGATAATCCAATCAAGACTTATTAAGCTTCAAGCACCCACATACGTAAATAGGTACCTAAAAACATTACCCCCTACCTTTTTTTGTTTTTTGGAGTCCCTGGGTCATGGAAGGTCAAGAAATGCATAAAAGCTCACACCCCAATTATTGATTAGTTATATACTTTTCTTTTTGCAGCGTAGCTCTAGAGCTACTATGCCAGAAAAGTAAAAACCAATTTTTACTTTCGACTCCCAAAGATACTATTTTGGACTATCGAAAAAAAAAATATGTAAATATAGTAAATAGCAGTTTAATTACTTTTTAATCATAAATACAGATAGAAATTAATTTTTTTCTAAGATAGTTTAAAATTTGTTGCACTAATATATAAAAAAAGAAAGAAGAAACCAATAAATACAAATTACTACAGGAGATTTCTTCTCTACATTAAAGCTATTCTTGCTTGTACCAATCTGATTTTGATGTTTGTATTTCTACGTCCATTTTTGTTTTAATCTTGCTACTTAACGATACAAAAAAACTCTTGCGCAGAACTGCGCAAGATAAACAACAGCACATCTAAATTTCAATGAAATTGATCAAGTAGTTTTGGAGATTTTCAAGTAATAAAATTTGTACATATACGAGTATAAGAAAATCACAATTTTTTCAATTGGAATTAATGGAATATGGCAACTATGGTAATTTTCAACGAACGAACAGCTAGTTATTGAATTCAGTATATGTGTGTGAATACGTTTTGTCTCAGATTTTGATTTCAAATGCGGATTCGGATTAAGCATCGTTAGAGGATTACAAAAATGCACGAATGGCTTCAATCGACCGCCGGGTTCACCTCAAAATGGCCACGGAACAGAACGCAAGAATGGCAGGAGTTTTAATATTTCTCCCTACACATCGCAGAACCTGGTCAATGTTCCTTGCTGCTGTATCTTTCTATAATCGGGCGTGTTTCATGGTTTTTATTTAGTGGCGGTTATAAGTTTTAAGTTTTATTTATGGATGGATTTGGTGATTTGCGTTCCGATCCGTGTGGACCAGCGAGTAAGTTGTTTACTGGGTCAGACCGTGGGAGATTAAGCTTTTCGAACTTGGTACTCCAGGCGTTATTCTCCTTCAGTCCGTCCGCTGAAGTCCTTTCGGTAATAGCACCTTATGGACTAGCAGGAATACGCCAAAACGGGGACCTAGTTATTTGGAGGAAGCAATGCGCTCCTTCTCCGGAGGGAGTCGCATGTACTGACTGAATAAATTGTAAGTTTTTATTAGAATGGTGGATAAAAGGGTTGCAGATCTTCATCGTCTTCTGTGGCTGCCCTTCACGCTATTATTCTGCTGGGCTCTTCACCGGACTCCAGTTCGTGGCGGCGGGTCGCGTTGTGGGTCTTCTTTCTTCTTTTGATAACCTCTTCTTTCTTCTTTGGCCTACACTTTCCGTGAGTTGACAGTAATCGAATTACACGCCCATAACCTTGATAAGTCCCGTGGCCCTAGGGCTGAACAGAGGAAAATGCAGGTTTCTTCGTTCTTCTTTCTTCGGTCTGCGGCTGGCGGCTGCTTGGTTCGTCCCCTCTTCTTCTTTCTTGAAAGGCAAAAGGAAGTAAGAAACTTACAATGAGTTATAATTTCGTGATCGCGGTTTGGAAGCGGCGATCGCCTGGTGATTAAAATGGCCACCAAAATGAAAACTTGTGATAATCATTACGCAATAACGGTGTCAGTTATCAAATCGGTTCAGACGCACAAATGTAACTTTTACTAAATCGAATAAAATATATAAATTTTTTAAATCAAGTGTGATACCTAAGAATGGCGGAAAAATTAATTTTTTTAATAATTGAAAAACATATGCCATAAAACCTCCAAAACATGAGATAATATATCTCGTAAATTATATTAACTTTGTGTATGTACGAGTATAAGTTAAAGATAAAAACTTTGTTAGAAATGAATTAATAGTTAAGAGAACAGTAACAATAATAATAATAATAAGAATGTTCGTTCGGTAAAGTCTTACCAGACTTTTCATCGATAACTGGTTATGCATGCTTCTTCTGATACTTTCTGAAGTGAGACTGTTTTGAATGCATTTGTTAAGTTTTTTTGCAAATTCTTTTTGTATGCTGTCGATGGTCTTTTTAGTAAAACCACTGAAGTTAACTGTATCTTTAAAAAAACTCATTTCTCTGCGATAAGCGTCCAGATTAGGCGGAACCAGGTTTGTTCTGTAAATTACACATTAAAAGCTGCCGTCTTATGTTACATAGAATGAACGGAATCGATGGTGACATATTTATCGGTGTGCATATTTTTTCTGTATTTGTCAAAAGTGATTTTATCATATTTAAAAAATCGTTTAAAATAAAAAATATATATTGTAACAATTGTTAATTTAAGTTTCATCGGTAAATCTAATATTTTGTTGATTCGACTTAATTTTTCAACATTTTCAATGTGATGAGAAGTATCAAAAGCAGCAAAAATATTTTCTAGTTGTCTCAACCAAATTAGAGGGAAATACTGAAATTCACTTTTAGTTTTCATTTTTAGGTTACCAATAAAAATATTGGTTAGGAATCTAGACAGGTACACTTTGTTCCATATAATTGTTTACAAAACTCGTTAATAAATTGAAAAATATTTTTAACCTGTTAACCTTATGTACTCCTCTATTTTACAAGAATCAATAGACTGGGCGAATGGCAGGTCCTTTAAAAACACCCATCTATTTGATAGTAAACTACGCACAACACAAAAATTGAGCTAAACAAAAGTTACTCAGACTGGAGGGGATACCTCATAGTATCCTTGAATCTGACCTTGAACTTGACCTTATTTTAAAGTTAACACGATTTTTTAAAATGGAATTACCTATTTATGACCCCCACCAATCAAAAGAGCAGAAAATTTTACATTAGAATATGTGATCACATATATAACCTTAGAAGTTTTTGAAGGTCATACGGCTAACCGTCAGAGAGAGTGTTATACGAGTTACCCGTTTTTGAAGGTAATACGAGGGTAAGTCAATTATTATCCGCAATTTAGTTATATTTTTGTTTATGTTGGTAGTACTGTCGTGTTGCGTAGATGACGCATGCGTGGTTTAATTGTTGTTATGTCTGTGCAGGTTTGATGCTGATAGGTTAGTTCCATTATCGCTGCCCTGCCGTTAACCATGGCTGCTCCGCTTTCTGTTTACACCAAAGAAGAGCAACGTTCAGTGATCCGTTTTTTGTGGTCGGAAGGTGTATCGGGGCCGAAATACATCGAAGACTTTCGGTACAGTGCGGTTCAGCGTGTTGCCGCAACGGAGTGTCTACGAATGGACTCAAAAATTCAAAAATGGTCGCATAAGTGTTACGCACGACGAAGGAGCCGGACGACCGTTTACCGCCACAAATAAGGAAGACACTGAGCGTGCACGTGACACGGTTTTCTTAGACAGACGAGTAACTATCGATGAAGTGGCACATCGTCTGGAAATTAGTCACGATTCTGCCTACGAAATCATCCACAACAGACTTGGGTTTCATAAAGTCTGTGCAAGACGGGCCCCAAAACAACTCACACAGTTGCATAAACAAATGCGCTTGGACATCTGCCAAAAACATTTGGATCGCTATGGTAACGAACGGGACATCTTCTTAGACAGAATCATCACTGGTGACAAAACATGGGTCCATCATTACGAACCGGAGAGTAAACGGCAGAGTATGGAATGGAAACATCCAAATTCGCCCTGCAAAAAAAAAGTTCAAGACCAAACGTCCGCAGGAAAACTGATGATTACGGTTTCAAAAGACCCAGTACTGGAACATTACGAGGAAAGGGACACAACAACAGTGCGCGTTACAGTGAGATGCTTACTGCCAAGCTGAAGCCTGCAATTCGAAGCAAACGCCGAGGACTGCTATCGAAAGGTGTTCTGTTGTTGCACAACAATGCCAGTCCACATACTGCTGCCCACACTGCTGAAACGCTCCAGAAACTCAAATTTAAAGTACTGGTTCATCCTCCGTATATTCCTGATCTTGCCTCTTCTGACTACCACTTGTTTGGTCCACTCAAAGAGACATTAAGGGGCCGTCGATTTACCTCGGACGAAACAGTGAAAGAAGCGATGCATTCCTGGCTCGCAGCTCAACCGAAAACCTTCTTTAATGAGGGCATCAGGAAGCTTGTGCAACGATGGACCAAGTGCGTTGAAATGCAAGGGGCTATGTTGAAAAATGATCTACAAGTAAGTTTCCTGTTTGTATTGCAATAAAATTTATAACTACATTGCGGATAATAATTGGCTTAACCCTCGTACAATATTCCTGGAATATTTATATTCCAGGCCATTTATCTCGCAAACTGTAGGAAAGAGCTTAAAAATGATTTTACAGAAGTTATGTGGATAGGAGGGGACATCCGACGGTGACCTTGACCATAACCTTGAGGTCCCTTTGGAGGTCGTCCCACGGTCATTGGGTTTTTTCAAATGGTGATATATTTATCGGTGAAAAACCGATTTACACCTTCTTCGATAGCACCAATGAAAAGAGCGAAAAATGTCACGTCGACATACTTGAATTTAGTCATGACATTTTATAATTATGTTTTATTTTGTACAGGTTCTTGAATATCATGGTTTAGGAATTAATCACACACGATATCCGATTAACACAATTTCCTGATTCAAAACAGTACCAGATAGCAATCCTCTTTTCACTACTTAGAAACCAGTGACTATAAATACCAGCGAAAAGAATCCAGCACCTGTATAACACTATCTCTGATGGATTGCCGTATGATCTTCAAAAAGTTTCCAAGGTCATATGTATGACCACATATTCCATTGTAAAATCTTCTGCTCCAAGGTCAACGGTCAACTTCAAGTTCATCATGAGGTGTCCTCTTCCAATCTGAGAATCTGAGTACCGTAACCTTTGTTTAGATCATTTTTTTGTATTGTGCGTAGTTTACGAAAAAATGCCTGGGGCGATTAAAATGAAACACTATATATAAAGTGTTGAACACTCTACTTACATATATATATATATATATATATATCTTTTAAATCATTAAACAGATCAAATTTATTTTTAATTGATAAGATGATATGGATGGTATAGCTATAAGTTGCTAAATTCTTTTAATAATAATTTTTCTAAATAATGAATTGGACTATTAAGAAACACAGTTTCTTTTGTGGTTTTTTTATGTATTTTATAATATCTAATAGAAATTATTTTCAATTCAGTTAGTAAAGTAAATGAAAACACGCACAAATCTGTCAGACTGTATAATTTACGTGATCCACTTAAAAAAATTTAGCCGTATCTCAGCTGTTTTATTAACTAACTTGAAAAAATAAGGTGTCACTTTATTTCTAAGAACAACAGTTAACAATTTATCTAGTAATACATAATTTTATAAAATTTATATTTATGGAGCTATTAATGATTAAAAACTTTTAGTGGCCATAATTTTAAAGGTTTCGAACTTACATGTTTTGTAAAAGATATTGTTGGATATGAACAATTTAAGGTGGGCGTTCTCCCACTAAACCACCGGTGCTGTTAAATATTGTTGGATATATATGTAGATCAAATTTCATTTAAATATCTCAATCCGTTGTTAAGATATAAATTTCTATTGAAAGAAAAAAAACAACAACGAAATAGCGAACAGAAGGAAAATGAACCCACCGGGTTGGTCTAGTGGTTAACGCGTCTTCCCAAATCAGCTGATTTGGAAGTCGAGAGTTCCAGCGTTCAAGTCCTAGTAATGCCAGTTATTTTTACACCTGATTTGAATACTAGATCGTGGATACCGGTGTTCTTTGGTGGTTGGGTTTCAATTAACCACACATCTCAGGAATGGTCGAACTGAGAATGTACAAGACTATACTTCATTTACACTCATACATATCATCCTCATTCATCTTCTGAAGAATTATCTAAACGGTAGTTACCGGAGGCTAAACAGGAAAAAGAAAGAAAGAAGGAAAATGAAGCGAGATAAGCCATTTGTTCTTACCAATTTTTTTAATTTGATATTCTGTATTAGTCCCTTAAATTTGGCCGACACTTCCCTGGACATCTACTTTGCCTGTTGTCTACTGATGATAGTCTATCGATCGAAATAGCCGTCTAGATTTACATTTCAAGTAAATATCTTTCGTAAACGGTTTTTATAGCATAATCTCTCTTTCAAAACTGTCTCAACATCAGTTCAACATTGATCTTTATTTCTACCTACCGTGATAACCGACCGGTTATCGTCGGTCTAGTGATGAATTCATCATCGCAAATCAGCTGATTTCGAAGTCGAAGGTTCTAAGGTTCAAATTCTAGTAAAGGCAGTTACTTTTATACGAATTTGAATACTACATCGTGCTGGATGCCGATATTCTTTGGTGGTCGGGTTTCAATTAACCACACATCTCAGTAACGGTCGACCTGAAATTGTACAAAACTAAATTTCATTAACTTTCATACATATCATCCTCGTTAATATCTTACGGTGGTTCCGGAGGCTAAACAGAAAAAAAAGATCTACTACTGTGATATTTAATCCTTACTATCTTATCCCTTAAGTTTCTATAAAACATCGCAAAAATTCGCAAGTATCACCAGTAAATTCGGCTACTTCACGTCATATGTAACGCGTGATTTTATTCGTTACCGATTCTAAAAAAAATAATATCCCAGAGTAAACAAACAATATTACCGTTAACACCTCCATCATTTGCAGAAGCGATAACATTTCATAGAACTCGAGATATTCTTCGTCACACACCGTTAATCCATCAGTAATTTTTGTTATAAATTATTAAAAATATTTTCATTACTTTGAAAATGTTACATCGATTTAATGTACCGTATTCATAAAAAAAGATGATAATGAAAAGAGTAATGAAACAGAAAAACAGATGTACAATTTTTGCATAACAAGCGAACTGCATTCTTGTTGAAAAAACAGAACGCATCTCTGGAACGAAAAGATTTGAGGTAATTTAACGCATATAAATGTCTGTCTAAAACTGACCGTATTAGTGTACCGTAACACAACTTTTTATTTCAAGCGGACTGCACCTAAATCGGTTAATGGTTTAGCTATCCCGAAGCATATTAAGTGAAACAATTTTCATTTTATAATTCTAAACAATAAGGTACGGGTCATAAATTTGCATGTAGGACAAGACCGGCCTCCTTGGTTTTTTACAGCTCATTTTTTAACTGGCTTAGCAGTAATTGATACGGCTTTACCAAGAAAAAGTGTTCGTCTTTGATCAGCGGTAGGTATTTCTTTTACTGACCGATTTGGCAGAGATTTCGTATGAACACCAAAAGAAATCACAAAATATATACCTTAAAAAGTGGACATGTTTTGTTGCATGCGAATAAAATACAAAAGATAAAACATAAAATTCAAATTTTTAATAATTTATGAAATTTATTTTGCAAAAAAAAAACTATCGTTAATGATCGATTAAAAGCATCGACTTACAAATCACAAGTAAGCAAACCTGAAAAAAATCCTCAGAGTTTGGAGAACTCCGTCTTCGGCGATCGTTTTTAAAAGTTCTTTTTAGTTTTTAGATCTTGTGAATACGATATTTCTTGTAACAATTCTATAAAAAAATAAGGAAAAACCCAAATTGTTAAATCTGACCATTTTCCTCTACCGTTTCAAAACCAGGAAGAGAAATAGTTTTACAAAGTTTGCAAAATAACCCGAAGTACCGTCTTTTTGAAAATATCAAAGTTCTTATGTAAACTAATGTAGGAATAGGTGATAAATTATCTCGTTGTCATTAAGTTTTAATTTTTAATGCCATCGGATATTTGATTAAGACAAAATATTATCGGCGATTTAAGAATCCAAACTATAAATCTACAATCTGTTTTGATATAGGATTTTTTTTTGCTAATTTATAAAGGATTGAATGATAAAATAAGGAGAGTTGTGCCGGCTTACCTTGCCGTTTCAGTAAAAAGTAGATTTATCCGAAGTTCCTTTCTCAATCCATTGAGACAAGGCTTTATTCGTCTACCTGAAACATCCTTGAGAAAAGACCGCAAACGAGACGAATCTTGCAGAAGTTTATTTTATGTTTCGTTATAATCCTCTGAACGTAGATTTTGGTGCACCGTTATCAAAGGACTCGACTCTTTTCTTAACTTATTCAGTTTACCTGGAGTCTGCGATTAAGAACACGTAATTTTTATCCCGTTTCTGAAGGGCGACCATATTTTTTTGCAATGTTTTTCCAAAAGTAAAGTTCTTCAACCTTGCAGCTAATGTTTTTAATGAAAGATCGATCACCGGATAGATTACTGTTTATTATCCTTGAAAAATTCTCAAATCTAATACTAATGTTTTAGATTTAGTACGCGAAAACTAAGTATTAATTTTATTTATTTTTTTTTTTGGAAAAGATTTCTGAGCGTTTTGTAATTTCGACTTTTTTCAGTAATCTTTAGCATAGATCTTACGTTTCCCTCCAATAACAAATAAAACCATTATTTTTAACTAGCATAATTTTAGAAATTCCATGACAAATAAATCTGTATTATTTTTGTTTTTTTTTTAATATAAAACCTTCCGGCTTTCGAGAAATCAACATTGAAACTCAAAAAATATTCCCAATTAACCGAGAGAAAAAAAAAATTTATGTACATGTATTACTATTAGAAATCGGTAAATTCTAGGAGAATTTCAAACTCCACCAAGATATCGATGAGATTTTTCCAATTAGAAAACTGAACATAAAGTGAACCGCCGATCATCCGAACATCAATTTTTGAGATGTACAATTATCCGGCACTACCTAAAAAATCTAAAATACTATTAGAATAAATGCTCTGTTTTAATAGGAAATGTATTTTTATTGATATTTATTTTTACTGGGTTTTTTTAATTGACTTTTTCAATTCTTAGAGCACAAAAGATGTAGCTCAAATTTAGGCCTGTGTTTAACCAACTATACAATTAACTACTAAAAAGATTGATTGAAACGCATTAATGGTCAACCTGAAACCATCGTGTAATGATTTCCATCCAGGAATGTCACACGAAAAGCTCATCACTCATCGATATTTTTCTGTCGCTATGGACTGGTAGAAGCGACAAAAAGAATGCGATTCTATACAAATTCTTCGTTAAAAAACTAATTAGTGATCTTGCAGCCCATAAACGAAGGTCAACATTAAAGCAAGTACAGATTACAAATTTTTTAAAGAATAAATAGTGTTTTTAAAGTGCTTTGAGTATTGGCTCTTAATAAGATTATTCTGTTAAACAATTATATTTTATTATAATATAATTATATTTTTTTATAACACACAGTAACTTACATAAATTTCTCTTCGATTCGTTTTTCTAAGTTTTTTCTTATAAATAACTTTCAATAAGTTCATTAAACGACATTTTTTTATAAAACAGTAGGGTAGTAAATTTTAATTCCTTTCAGATAATTTATATAAATCTCTCTGATTCTTTTATTAGCAAATTTCTACTCATCGAAATTTTTTGTAACATTACTGTATCTATTTTTTATTACACTTTATCTATATTTTGAGTATCTTTTTCGTTTAACTATATTTTCGTATTTTTTTATATTTTCATCTTTTTATTAAGTATAATACCCATTAAATATTAAAATAACATGTCCATTATATATGATAAACCGTTTTTTAATTCTCCGACTATCCGGATTTCTAATTGTCTGAATTCGATCTTGCAAGATCAATCTGGATAATCGACGTTCCACTGTATTTTTCATAAAGATTCAACAGAAATTTTATTTAAGCGAATGAACGGACGGATGCGAATCACTTCTGGAGAACAAAAAGTGAAAAATAAAAACCAGTTATTTCATCATGAAACATTCCCAAAAAATGAAAATATTTTCCTTCCACGTTTTGGGAACGATTTTTATTTTTTATTCAACGCGTTTTAGTTGTTTAATCTGCGTTACACGTTTTTTTTCATAATATATTTTTTTAACGTTAGGAAATTTTTCGTCTTTCTTTCGATCTTGAATTTGGGAGATTTTTTTGGATTCAATCTGAATCCTACTTTTTATAGTAAAATGAAATATTTTAACAAAATAATACTTCTGAGGGTTAAAAATTGGAATGAAAAAGGGAATCGATCATGATCGTATGGTTAACTGCACCGGTACCGAAAAGAGTCGTCCTAGTTTTCTAGGAATACTAAGAAGAGAATTTTCAGAGTAACCGAGGTTGGATTTTCCAAAACGGTAAAAAATTAAAATATTAAATGCAAGAACTTAACGACAGTAAAAAGTAAAGAAAAAATGCGATTAATAATTTATTAGCAAAGTAAATGCCGTCGAAAAACCAGGTGAAAGTACGCTTTTATATAATATTTATTTATATAACTATATCGGAATGGTTTTCTAAATAAACATATCAGTGATAAACATCAATAAGGATTACGGATTACGTTAGTACAGATGGATTGCACATCGCAACATTCAACACGACGACTGAGAATTTTTCATCCCGCTATAAAATCTGTCATAAAATGATTTTTAATAAAATACGTCCATTCTTTACGAGCAAATCCTACGCATTCTTCACGGATTGGTACTATATTTTTTTTTCTTTAACAGAATCATTCAACTACCTACATACTGTATTTATTTTAAATAAATACACTAATGCACTCGGATCCGAGTAAATTCATCCGTCCATTTTTATTACTACTCTATATAAGCGTTCTTCTTCTTATTCCTTATATCAAACATATCCGCAGTTGTTAATTACGCCCCCTTTTATTTTTTATTGTCCTGAATTGATTGTAATACTTCCTTTTAATGAATGCTGAAGAAAAAAGGATAACATAAAAATCAATTCCTTATCAAGGAAAAACTATTACATTGTTTAAAATCTCGGTGAAAATTTCTTTAAAAAATTCCCTTTTTATTTATTTTTTTTTAGATTCGTAGGTTAATCGAAGTCTCCAAACATCTAGAGCGACTTTATCGATTTCGGGAGACTGTAGGTAGCCGGTCCCTCGTTCGGGTAATAATCTCAACCGCAGTTTTTTATATTTCTGGATCGTCAGACTACAATGTGTCGTCGATTCAAAACCCGACAGAATGGAGACTGGAAGACAGTATCGAGAAGTAAACGTTAAAAATTATTAGATCGGCCGGAACGCGAGTCGTTAACCTACATCGTAGAAAGGCAAGCGGTAACTCTCAGCGTCAAATTAGTCACGCTTTTCTTTTTTCCTCTACTTTTTATTGACATATTCTTGAAAATTCTTCATTAGGGCATAGCGAAAGAATTTCTTATGTGTACGAAAAAATAAATCGAATTATAATTCAATTAAGGTGCATAATCAAGAATAATGTGATACTTTGTCCTTTTTCCGGCTACGCCGGTCAAGTCGTAATAACTACATTAAAAATTAAGTATAAAAATTCCCAAATTTCGAATAAAAAAGTTTTTTTATTTTCGGTGTTTTCTTACTCTGAAAACAATTAGGAATTTATTTATAAAGAAGTGATCCCTAACAAAAAAAAGAAAATAATAATTTAAAAGAGAATTCTTTAAAAATACTAAAAAAATAAAGTATAACTTTACGAAAGTAATGTAAAAAATTGGTTCTCATTTTGGGGTCCGGAATATAAAATAAGTGCCAAAGCTTTTTGATTTTAAAGTTTCCCTATAAGCATTGAAGAAAAATACAAAAACATTTTTTTAATAATAAAAATTAGAACCAAAAAAATAACTTTAAATAAACAAAATATATATTTTTAGAGACGGGGAACAAATTTTAAGAAAACTTTTTCTAAAAATAGTCATATATAGGTTAAGCTTAACAGATCTGCTTAAGTAAAGTTTTATCTAAATCTAATAGCCCCTTCATTAAAGGCTAAAATAAGAAAAAGAAAATTTTCTGCATTTTAAGTCCGGGATTTATAATTTTAAAAATTGTAGACACTTCTTGATAGTTCTATATATTAAGTATAAACTTACAAAAATTTTTTGTAAAATATATTAACTGAAGGAAAATAGAACAAAAGAACAAAAAAAAAATATTTCAATTTTAAGAAGTGGTAATTGATTTTTTGAAAAATATTTTTTAAATTTATTTATAATACGCATTATAAGTAAAAAATTTTCTTTAATAAAGTTTTCTCTAAAATGCCTCTGAAGGAAATCGGTATTGGTTTTTCGCGATATCACCACCCCCTTAACGAATTTAAAAAAAAAAAAATTAATATGATTAATGCCTCATTTGAGCCAAATTTGAAGAAAATCGGTTTAGTCAGTCCTGAGATAAAAGGACAAAAGCAGTGCTACACACACACACACACACACACACACACACACACACACACACACACACACACACACACACACACACACACACACACACACACACACACACACACACACACACACACACACACACACACACACACACACACACACACACACACACACACACACACACACACACACACACACACACACACACACACACACACACACACACACACACACACACACACACACACACACACACACACACACACACACACACACACACACACACACACACACACACACACACACACACACACACACACACACACACACACACACACACACACACACACACACACACACACACACACACACACACACACACACACACAAATGCTTGTATGTCTTTTAAACTAGATGAACTAGTTGGTCTGTAAAACGTAAAGAGTTGCAAAAAAACCAATACTCCACCCCATTTTTTTAGATGATCACCATTCTTTCCCCTTTAATATAGTTTTATTCACCAGGAAAGTAAAAACTACAACCCCATTTAAGCCAAATTTACTGTTTTACTACTTTTATTATCATTTACTGCTATTCATTGGTAGATTAAATCATCATTCCATATATTAAGTATAATATTTTTGTAATTAAAACCTTTTAAAAAAAAGCCTTAAAATAGAAAACCAGTTTAACAGACTTGACTGTTTGATATGGCACAGATTTAATGAAGTTATCATTAGGAAAAAAGCTATCGTTACAAGTTCTGTTTCTGGTTGAATTAAGAACATCATGCGGGTCCTATAATAAATATATGGTTTTTGTAATTCATAAAATACTCAAGTTCCTAAGTTTTAAGATCAGGGAACCCTAAATTCCCCATTTTCTGATAAAAACAAAAAGTCAACGGTTAAAAATTTTATAGAACGCCTTCCATTAATGGTAGGCCACCACAAACCTCCCGCCTAATTCTTCGAAAAGGGTTGAAAATTGTTCCTCATTTCCAACTGTTTTTAAGAATAGAATAGGTGGATTATTGCTTTTTGGGAGTAATCAATAATTTTACTAGTTTAATGCTATTTTCCATGCCTTTCAGATATGTGACAATCTCTTAACTTAAATATGTTTACTTCACCCTACAACTCAATTATTCACTTTATAATTTTAATCTTTGTGTTTCTCAACCAAAATTAATTAAACTTGGATATCTTAATACAAAACCACAATAATAATCAGAATAATAATAATAATAACAGACAAATAAAAAAGAGTCTTACATTAATAATTAGATGACAATAATAGCAACAGTGAACAATAATAATATTGCATGTCAGTAACAAACAAATAATCATAAACGTCAATCATAATACTAAAAAACAGAGATTACATACAAACATAATTTTTTTTTTGTCTTCAGTCATTTGACTGGTTTGATGCAGCTCTCCAAGATTCCCTATCTAGTGCTAGTCGTTGCATTTCGGTATACCCCCTACTTCCTACACCCCTAACAATTTGTTTTACATATTCCAAACGTTGCCTGCCTACACAATTTTTCCCTTCTACCTGTCCCTCCAATATTAAAGCGACTATTCCAGGATGCCTTAATATGTGGCCTATAAGTCTGTCTCTTCTTTTAACTATATTTTTCCAAATGCTTCTTTCTTCATCGGTTTGCCGCAATACCTCTTCATTTGTCGCTTTATCCACCCATCTGATTTTTAACATTCTCTTGTAGTACCGCATTTTAAAATCTTCTAGTCTTTTCTTCTCAGGTACTCCGATCGTCTGAGTTTCACTTCCATATAAAGCAACGCTCCAAACATATACTTTCAAAAATCTTTTCCTGACGTTTAAATTAATTTTTGATGTAAACAAATTATATTTCTGACTGAAGGCTCGTTTCGCCTGTGCTATTCGGAATTTTATATCGCTCCTGCTTCGTCCATCTTTAGTAATTCTACTTCCCAAATAACAAAATTTTTCTACCTGTCCCTCCAATATTAAAGCGACTATTCCAGGATGCCTTAATATGTAGCCTATAAGTCTGTCTCTTCTTTTAGCTATATTTTTCCAAATGCTTCTTTCACAAACATAATACATAACACAATCAAAACAGTAAACAATCACGCATCAAATAGTACGGTAATAATGAACAGAGATTACACACAAGACAGAGTTTAAAATAATCGTTCGGATTTAATCCAGGTAGATAAATACGGGAAGAAAACCCGAATTCCGACGCATTAACAAAAGATATAACGTAATCGATATCTTAACAGTTTTAACCACTAATATTAACAAACAATAGGACTCTAGATAAGACAAGTTAAAGTTCACTGCAAATACCTTTGCTGCCCACGAATAAAACTACCCTAACAGTTTATGAATGAAGTTTAGCACATTGTTTCTTCCTTATAGTTTTACAGTAACTCACAAATAGTACTTCTTGTTTACTGGAATTACAGAATGCTCTCGCTGACTGATGTCTCACATTCTCGTCTCGCAGGCTCTCCTCGCTGGAATGACGTCTCGCTGGACTGGTTTGCAGAACTCTGCCGAACTCACATTGCAGAACTCCTCGCTGGATTGATGTCACAACATCCCGTCTTGCAGCCTCTCCTCGCGGAACTGACGTCGTAACGTCTCGCTGAATTAGTTCGCAGAACTGAACCCACCAGGTTGGTCTAGTGGTGAACGCGTCTTCCCAAATCAACTGATTTGGAAGTCAAGAGTTCCAGCGTTCAAGTCCTAGTAAAGCCAGTTATTTTTACACGGATTTGAATACTAGATGGTGGATACCGGTGTTCTTTGGTGGTTGGGTTTCAATTAAACACACATCTCAGGAATGGTCGAACTGAGAATGTACAAGACTACACTTCATTTACACTCATACATATCATCCTCATTCATCCTCTGAAGTATTATCTAAAGGTTAGTTACCGGAGGCTAAACGGGAAAAAGAAAGAAAGTTCGCAGAACTGAACTTTAAATGGTCTTCCCAGGGATATTTATACGCCTGTCTTCTTTACCTGTCGGACTGGATCGAACTCGAAGTGTGAGAACAGTCGACCGAGGCTTTTGTTCCCGTGAATTCCATAATCAGGTCCGGTAGCTTTTCTCACGGTACAAACAGGTATTTATTGTGTTCAGAAGGCAGTACTACAAAAGACGATTGTTAAGCGCACCTGTTACCTTTACTAAAAGGGTTCTCTTTTTGTCCCTTTCCGGATTCCTTCAATTATTATCTTTTCTACTACTTTCATAATAATTGGTAGGAATCTGTTACTCAGGTCCGCTCTACCGGTCTTGTTGCAATCCGTTACAAATAGATGAAAACTCATGGAAAGGATTTTTTTTCTTACAAGAAACATTTTTAGGCCTGGGGCCATTAATTAAATCAAATTAAGATTAGTATATTTGTGAACTCAAGTATAGTTTTCATTCATATTAAAAAAAAAATTTTTTTTTAATATGAATGAATCGGTGACAGATATGGTCACCGAATGTAATTTTGTTATGATGAAATATTGATTAAAATTGTAGAAGAAACTAAAAACTGAGAGTTAGGATATAGACAAATTAAAAGCCTTTAAAATTACTTAAAGGCAATGTTTGAATAAGCCACAGAAACAGCTAGATATTTTAAATCAAAAAATGGATGACTTAAAAAGAAAGTAGCAGAAAATTTTAAAGCAGATAAGGCTTTTGGTTGAAAGCTCATGTAAAAAAAAACTGTGAATATAAATTATTCATTAATGAAAAATGTATATAGAAGTTATTTTGTTAAATGTTAAAAGATAATGATAGAATTAAACGTATCAGATGTTGTAAAATAAAATAATTAGATAACATATCTGATGATATGTTGAAGGAAAAGAAAGAAATTGACAAGTACTAAAAGATCTGAATTTGATAGGGTTTTTGATAGAATTTGATAGGGTTATTTTAGCAAATTAAGATAAGTAATTATAGATGATATACATCAGAAATGCTACTCTTCAGAAAAGTACCTTCTGAATTTAGAAGAAAAACACCCAATCCCAAAGAAGCCGCACCAAAATAAGTATGAGAAATATCACAATATTTGTTTGAAATCTCATGTCACGTAATAGTATGATTTATAGATATGGTAACTCAAATACAAGGAGTGAAAAATATTATGGGTGAAAATCAGTCCTGAACTGATATAAAAGCCTTTTAAATCAAAGTTTTTCTAGTAAAGCCTGGATTAAAGATAAACAATCAGAATCAGAAATAAAATTCAAATTTTAGAATAATGGAAGGGAAAGAAAAATAAAACTATATTACTTCTAGAAGGCACTCAATAATATTGAGTGGAATAATATATATAAAATCTTATTAAAACAAGAAATAAAAATTTAAAACTAAAAAACACGATTGTCAAATAAAACATTGCTGTTTAATATAGGATAATTAAAGAGCATAAGGATGACAAATCTGTATATAGTATATATTTTTTAAATTTATTTAAACATATATATAGCCTATGACACTCCTTGTAAGTTAAGGATTTCCACACGGGATCATACATCTAAATTGCTTCAGCCGTTGAGATGCTAGGGCAGAACAAATATTCATTCAAGTACATACACCCTAAATACATTACTCTACTTTTTGGCCAGTTGTGTAATAATTATTAATAATAATAATAATTCAGAGATTTCTATTTTATGAGTTTTATACTTGTAAGAATTTCTATTAATAAAAACTACCGTGCGACACAATCAAAGAACATCACTTAAATCGGTACAAATATAATTATTATAATTTGCTGAATTACAACTTTTTTGTCGCCGCTAAATCTATGGATATAGTTTTATCTAAGAATATGCTTTCACATGAATCTCTACTTACAGATGTAGCTTTGTAAACAGTACATTTTATGCTGTGCAATGTTAAATAAGATCCATTTCTGAGTATATCAGTTAATTTTTGTTCTGGTTTGCTTCTATCATGATTTTGTATTACACTAGAAAATACACCGTTTGAAATTTGAAACTCGGACAATTATTTGCAGAGATGTTATAAGAGCTCCCCTTTCAACCTCCCAAAACAGTGCCCTAGGGGCACCCCATTTGTTACCAGTTGATGGTGATGATCAGTACAGCCTCACCCAAGGTGCTTGCAACACTTCATCACTCTAGCCACACACAAAATCCCCACAGGAAGCCCATTATTATTAAACTGAATTTGTTTAAATTTATTTAATATTTTTTTATTTTATTTAACGTAAATTTAATTTTATTATTTTTGTAATATTCATATTATTCATTTGAATCATTCAGTTCAAACCCAGCTAACACAGTGATAGAGGCTCACAGTTCATAGTTCATTAATTCAATTCATTAAAGTTTGCGCTTCAACCGAAAAATCTCTTATATATATATATATATATATATATATATAGCCTATGACACTTCCAGTAACACAAGGATTCCAACACGGGGTCATACATCTAAATTGCTTCGGCAGTTGAGCTACTACAGTGGAACAAACACATATATACATACATACACCCACCATACATTACACTCCTTTTTGGGCAGTTGTGTAACAAGGATAAAATGCCAGTGGCCAAAGCCAAATTTTATTTAAAACGATTGTCATAAATCATCGAAGAAAGAAAATACCAAAAACAGGGAAAAAAATAGTATGTAGAAAGTTTTTTTTTTTTTAATAATTGAAATGACTTGATGCAGATGTTTAAAAACTAATTTATTTATATCAATATTTTAATATAACACTGACTTTAGATGTCTTTCAAATTTTAATTGTAACTTTTAAATGCAATAAAAAATTAATAATTTTATTTAAAATAAATTCTATATGAAAGATTATACTTTCTGTAAACAAGTTATTATTAATTTGCACGATATGGTTAACATCTTTGTATGTGCTTACTCTTTCTACGAAAAGATTTGCAAAGTTTAATTCTGATATTACAGGTGGTGCTAGTGTGTGTATACCTTGTATCTGTTATGAATGTGCTACCAGTTTCCCCATTGTAGTATTTAGTGTAGTTAAAACAATTTACTCCTGGTTTGCTTTATTAAACTGTCTATACTTTATTAAGTCATGAAATCATTGGTAATTTGTTCGTGGGATTGAAAACAAAAGTTTCATTTTTAATCCTAAAATTTGTAAACCAGCATGTGAAAAATGTATTGTTTCTATCTACACCAGTCAGTGCGCTACATTTAAAAAAAATGTTATTCCTTTTGTTTAATATATCTGTGTATATTTTTTATACATTGTGTAAATTATTATGTCATACAAAAAAGAAATGAAAAACAGATTTTAATTTTCTATGTCATAACTAAATAAATTTTATGTCCTGCCCAAGATAAATCAGTTAATTTTTAATCATAAAAAAAAAATAAAACAGAGGTTCTATTCATCTAGAAAGAATGAGATATCTAAAAGTCTTGATGGAGAAAACAAAATACTTATATAAATTAACAGTTTAATACTTGCTGGTAAACAGTCTGGGCTAACCAGAAGAACTAAAATTAGAACATAAAAAACTAATGAAAATGCTAAGAAGATTAAATTAAAATTCAATGAATCAGAAATATAATAAATAGTAATTTTATAATTCACAAATATCAAAAGGATTTTCAACATATTTACGTGGAAAAGTATGTTGTACAGATATGAAAAATGCAAAATGGGGTAAACTGAAAGAAATATTAAAAAATCAAATACCTATGAATATAAAAAGGATCCAGAATCTCAGGGTTGGGCCTAGAAAGAGAGGCACGGCAAGAGAGCTGCCTATTCTCCAACTTGTTAAATATCTAATCAAATGTGTCCACTTAGAAGGAAGGAGAATAAATTGTATAAGGTTCACACATGTCAGTTGACAATGAAGCACAAGATATTCAACAGACAATTTCAAAATTAGAAGACAATATGATGTGAAAATGAATCCTGATAAACAAAAGATATGATGTTAGGAAATGTTATAAGAAGTCAATGAATGCCTACGCAAAGCAGTGAAGAAATGAACGAGTAAAATACATTAGTTATGTTTCAATTTTAAGTTATCATTAAAAATAAATAATTTTGTATTAAAAAAAAACTGTTGACGAGCAATTCAAAACAGTTTATATGTAAATAGAGGGTCAACAAATCAATAAACTATATTTTCTGTTTATGCCTATAAAATGCTACAAATTTTTTATCAGAGTAGAAACAATTTCCTAATATTGATTATTGCATTCATTCTCTTATTCAGGAAATCTCTCTCCTTTGATTCATGTATCACAGATGGTTATATGAATTTAAAAAAAATGTTAATCCATTTATAAATTTTAATTTAGATATATATATATATATATATATATATATATATATATATATATAAATTATAGTGATACAAAACCAAAATACATCAGAAATAAAAACAGGAAAGAATTAAACTGTAAAAAAAGTTGATAGGTAGAAAGATAATTAGAAATTAAAAATAAATAAATAAATATAATAAAATTTACAAATAAGAACAATATATTGGTATGTATGAAAAATGAAACATCGATGTGCTAACATTAAAAGAAAAACATGATTTCCCATTAGTTAAGTAATCTTACTTCTAGGATGGTCCAGTAAAAAACTTTAGATAAAAACCAGATGAAAACGGAAGAGAACCATTTCTCATGGTCAGTAAGAAGCTTATATTACCAAAAACGTTTTGACTGGTCCCAAAAATACATGAAACTAAAAAGAGAAATGATTACATTTAAAGCTTTCAATTTTAAATACAAAAAAGCTAGCGCTTCTATGAGGCCAAGTATTTTTTGGACAACATGGGTGAGGCAAAGCCATAGGATTTCTTTTCACAAGGTAGGGCAAATCCTTAAAAAGGAGAGTTCCAATAATTTCTATATTTTTGTTAATTGAAAGGGCTAGGTTGCATGAGTTCTATGGAAGAGTAGAGAAGCGAAGCTCTTTTTCTCACATATGATTTTTAACGTTTTTTAAGGTAGAAAAAATCTAAAAAATAAACTTTTGAATTCAAAATATTTATTACTGTTAATTTAAGGGCTGAAAAGTTAAGGCTTTAAAAAAATACTTCACTATTGTGTTTTAATATTTTTCTTATGCTAAAACATATATTTTAACAAATCAGTTGAAATATAGCAATATTTCAGGGATTTTTAATTAAGGTAACTTTCTAGAGCCCATTTGAGGCAAGAAGGCTTGATCCTCTTGGAGATCGTATATTTTTTCATTCTTCTGAGTGTAGAATACGTTTTGAAAAATAACAACTTGAATACCAATCACATAAATTTTTTTTTTTTTAATTAAAGGAGCTTGGAAGCTAGATGCATTCAGAAGGCAAAAGGACCAAAACCTCTCAAAAACCAGTTTTTTTTTTCTAAAGCCAAAATACATTTCTGAGTAAAAACTGGTTCTGATATCCTGATAATTCAATTTTATTAATATAGAGACATTATTAAAAACTAAAACATTAAAAAGGTGGCAAGGCATGAACACATCTTCTTCTTCTATTTCTTTGTTAATTTTTTCTGACATTAAAATACATTTTTAAAAACAACAGTTAAAATATTACAAACTTCAAATTCTATTAATAAAGGTGTCTATGGAAATGAGAACTCTAGGGGATGAGGTAAGATGTACCTACTCTTCTCCCTAAGATTTTGAATTTTTTGGGGTTAGTACACATTTTGAAAAAGAAAAAAGTTCAAATATTACTATATTTCAATTTTTTATATTTTAGGGGTTGGTGTAGAGGCATATGGAGAGCAAAGGGGCTGAACCTCTCTTTTTCTTCTATGATATTTCTATTTTTTCTGAACGCAGAAAACATTTTGAAAAATAGAATTTTGAACATCACAGTATTTCAGTTCTTTACAGTATTTGGCTGGGAGGGAGAGCAAGGGGTTGCAGGATTTTTAAATCTCCTCAACCCTAATTATGATAAGCTTCTGGTCTTGTAGAATCAGATTCCAAAGTTTGTGGATGAATGACAAACAGTTTTCTAACAAATAGACTTCATTTTCTATATATTTATATTATTACTAAACAGTCTTGTGCAAATTAATGTGAACTAGAGTATATTTTTAAAAATAATCAAATTTATTACATATGAAGAATGTAGTGTTTATTAAAGTATTTTTTAGTATTTAGTACGTTCTCCTCAGTTTTTAATAACGATTTCATTTCTTTTAGACATTGAATCTATAAGTTTTTTACATATTTCTTTAATTTCTTGATCGTGACACCTCTATTACAGCGCAAATTATCTTCTCACTGGTAGTGCAGTCCATTTTTCTCAGTCTTTTCTTCACAATTGCCCATAAATTTTAAATTGGGTTCACGTCTGGTGAATTTCCAGGCCATCCTAACACTGAATCCCTTCTTGAGACATGAAAAGCTTAACTTTCTTTGATGAGTGGCAGGGCATTGAATCTTGTTGAAGAACAGCGTTTTTGACTCTAAGCAAATCTGCAAATCATTAATGTTCTGGTAGAGCTCTATTTTCCAATGTACTTTTCACTATTCATCATTCCAGAGGTGGGTACTAAAGTTTTAGGTCCAAAGTAGCTGAAGCATCCCTAAAACATCTTCATTAAAGGATGCTTTACAACTTGTTTGTTGTGTTTTGGCAAGCCTGCTAATCATCGCTCTTTGCACGTGTGACACACTTACACCCTGAACCCTAGAGAATGACTCTTGTCAGAGAGTTTTCATATTTTTTGGCCCAAAGAAGCCTTTTCTTCTTCATGGGGTGTGTAAGAAGTTGTTTTCTTATAGGCCTTTGCGCCTTGCAACTGCTTTCAAGAAGTCTTCTGCATACAGTAAAATCGTAAATTTTCACACCAGCTGATTCTAATTCTTTTTGTAACTCAAAACTATTTTTCTGAGTAGTAATTTTCTTATTCTATGTAAAATAACATTATCTTTTAAGATGGTTTTACATTTTCTTCCACAGCAACCTTTTCGTTGGGGGTGAAATTGTACCATCTCAAGATTTTGTCTAATTATCTTATTAACTACAACTAGACTAACCTTACACTCTGCTGCTAACTGTGTTTGAGTCATACAAGTATGTTCATTGAGTGTTATTATCTTGCTTCTTTTCTTAGGAGTTAAATCCATATTGCTATTTTTCTAAATCTCTTAATAAAATCACAAGAAGCTCACTTACACTAGTAGAAACCAAAATAAAATCTGTAAGCAATGCATATAACCTCTCATAACAAATAAGATATTTTCAGACAATACCTGAAATGGAGGGAAACAGCTGTTCTACATCTGCAATTAGTGATAGAACATAACTAACTAAAAATTACCTATTGTTCTCATTAATCTGCACAAGACTGCAAAGGTTCCAAATAAGGAGAAATTGAGGAGTTGTATGGAGGATTCTGTAATAATTATATAGGCTACAATAATTAGGAAGGAGTAAACTTTAAGACAAGGTCGTAACTTTTCATATTGGTTGTGAAGTTCTTGAGATTACCTGGAGGAAAAAACTCTCTTTATAGAGTAGTAAAAATATAAATTGGCAGAAATTCTGTTTGCATGAAAAAGAATAAAGTAAACAGAAACAACAGATCCATTTTTTTTTAATATCTAGATGGAATTAAAAATAATTCTTGTAAAACTTAAACCACAAAAGTATGAAAAGTTAGTACAACAGAGGAATGCAACTGCATGTAAGTAGATCAGAGTTAGCAGAAAATGAACAAAACTGTGGATTGAATTACAGAAGACTAAGAGACTTGAAAACGGTTAAAAAAAATAATAAAGTTTGCGGTAAATTAAATAGGAAAAATAACTTTGTTATTGGAAAAACTCAAGAATAATTCAGAAATGAACAGAAGAATATGGAAAACTAACTGCAAAAAAGATGTAAACATAATCAACAACTAACAGAAGATGCTACAGATATGAAGTGAAATACACAGAAGAGAATCAAAATCATAATTGACCTACCTTACAATCATAATTTTTTCAGCTGAATGCAAAAATCACTTACTGTTTGTACGCTGGAGAAATTACACCCTATTTTACTACAGGATTCAAATTTAAAAATGAGATATTTGAAAAGCCAAACAAATGGCACTGTTTTAATGCAAGAAAATAACTTGTGTAAAGGGTTCAAAAAGGTTTAAAAGGTTACAGTACAATATAACCATTGGATTCATTTACAGTAATAAAAAAACTTTAATTTAACACTATAGAAATCTACCCCTTACCAGGACTTTTTTTGTTGGTAGTTACTATTACTCAGAAATAATTTTAAAATAAAACCATTACTCTTGATTCACTTTTAGTAATACTGATTTTTGGAATCACAGAAACACATTTTGATGCAACAGAATTTTTTTTTAAATCAATATTTTATTTAGATGATTAAAGTCAAAAAGTTATATAAATATTAAAAAAATGTTACTTCTCTAATGTGGTCTGGAATTTACACAAATTTCAGATCAAAAATTTAAATAAAAAACTGTCAACATAAATAAAAGAAAATAAATTAATTTTTGTTACAAACGATAATCTAAAACATATGCAAATATCGTGTTTAAATCAAATTATACATATTAATTTATTTACACCAGAAAAATAGTAATAAGAATGTATACATAAACAGGGCACTAATAAAATATTTCAAGATTCATACATTAATATACGTAGCCGAGGTAGTAGCATCTGCAGAAATAATGACAAGGCAATTTTCGTTTTCATTACATGTAACTAATAAGAAATACATTATAGTAATTAGGAATTTAAAACATAGATCGTATTATTTTAAATAAATTATAGTTTCCGTTGTAGGCTAGATAAATCGATAAACTTAAAAATTAGATGTTAAAGTTATACAGTAACAAATAACAGTAGCTATGTAGTGTTTAAACTGCTGTGTGTGCGTTGGGATGAGAGAACGCAAGAACGAGCTGATGTACATGTACAATAGTACACATCAAATTCATCATAACATTACCGCCGTAGATTGCAAAGCCCAAGCTGGAGAGGTTACTATGTTTCTAGTTCGTATGGGGGTGTGCCCTAAACAGCGTACTGACAAGCGTAGGGAGTTGCTGAGAAGTGTTCGTGTTAACAAACATATCTTTTAACCTTTCATTTATATTTCTTTGAATACAAATCGAAAGTGTAGAGAAGGCGGTTAAATTAAACAACCGATATTGAAACCTATAACCGACGCCTACTACATCTTTAAGATTAAACACCCCATTCTTTATTTTATCGCTAATTAAAATGTTAGCTTGCACCTACCTTACTGATTAAACGATGAATCACATTTTATCCTCAAATAAAATGAAAGAGAGATAAACCGCTTCTTTCAGCCATCACATTTTAAACTACTGCAACACGATACGTAGCAACGTAAATTTATGGAACTACTTATGTCAGTAATGATTTTAATAACTGACATCGATCGCCCTTACTTAGAAAATCGTCTTATAATCCGTTTTCATTTTTCAATAACTGCTTACCTCCGAACTGATTTAATATAATTAATCACAATATTTGTGATATAATTAATCACAATTCTACTTAATAATACAAAAAATTAATTAAATAGGTACGCCACAAATTGTTAATCTGTCTAAGCCGCCATAATTCATTACTGAAACTAAACTCAGCCAAGCGTATTTTTGCAAAACTAAACAGCTTCCTTGACGTCACTTTGAGTTGTGTTAATAATTTCGAATAATACATTACATTTAAAATTAAACAAATAAGATTTCTTCAAACCTTTATCCATTTTCGGTGAAATTTTTATATTTTATCTTTATATTATGTATTACTAATAGGTTAATTCTTAAGAAACGTTTTTAACAATTTTTGGTTAGATTTCTTATTTAAATAGACCTCTTACAATTAGTAAGTAATTTTTTAAACAGGTGTGTATGAAATTTTATACTACACCGATATTTCTAACACATCACAATACTTTTAACCAATCATATTTCTTATTACATTAATATATATATTGATTCTATTTTGATCTATAATTGTTATTAACTACAATTTTTAATAATAAAAACAATTGCAAAAATTAAAAAACTACTGCTAAAAAATAAAAAAGATAAATAGATTGAACTAAAAAAACGACAATAAGTCGAACTAAAAAAAGAAACAAGGTATGGAAATAAAGGACGAGACATCAGATGCGGTATTTAATTAAATAAAATAATAGGTGACCAATCAACTTTCAGACAGTTTTAATTTACTTAAATAAATTTTTCATGTTGTAGAAATAGCAGGCATTTAAGGTTGTCTAATGATTAAGTTCTTTACCAGGTCTTAAATCGATAAGAAAATTTTATTCTTCAATAAAAATATTTAAATGCAGTCGTGGGGTTCTATAGTATAGGATAATTACTATTCAGAGCCTCCCGACTGCATTTAAGTATTTTCGTTGAAGGACAAAACTTTCTTATCGATGTAAGACCTTGTGAGAACTTAATCATTAGACAACCTTAAATGCCTGGAATTTGTGTAACATGAAAAATATATTTAAAAAAATTAAAACAATCTGAAAGTTGAATGGTCACCCATTATTTTATTTAATCAAATACTGCACAACGATGTTTAGTCCTTTATTTCCATACCTTGTTTTCTTCTTTTTTTTAGTTAGATTTATTGTCGTTTTTTTAGTACAATAAATTTATTTTTATTTATTTATTTTTTGGTTCTCGTGTTTTTTAATCTTTATAATTTTTTTTATTATTTAATACTTTTTAGCGATCATCGAGCAAAATTCACGATTCGAAAACTTATGGATATAACGCGTATTTAATATAATCAATTGATTGTCTGCTTCTTGTTCTGAGTCTACTAACAACGCTAAGTTGTCGGCAATAATATTACCAGTATTATTAAAACAAATAAAATCAATGAAAGATTAATAAGGCCCAATCTTCTTAATTATATATAGAAACTACTTAGGTTAAAGTGTAATTTTAATTATTTAAGTAAATTAATATTGGTATTCCCATTCATATGTATATGCAAAACAAATAAATTGAAAATACATGAAGTTGATTAATAATTTTTATAGCAAATTTTTTGACCATCTTTTTGATCTCATTGGCATATTGATTTAATTTTATTTATTTATTTTTTCTTTGATAGTGAACTGTATTCTTTTTTTTGTGTTTTTGCCTGTCTGGGGCCATATTCTATACTGGCTATAATTCTACAGCCTAAATGTATAAAAGAATTAAAAGAAAAAAAAGAATTTTCTCCCTGAAAAAAAGAATTAACAGGGAAACTGAGTGACATATTCTAACGTGAAGAAAGTGCATAGAACAGGAAAAGAGAAACTTCGTATATTCACTAGCCCTATCAGGGGATGTGTAAACTAGGAGAACGTCAAAACTATTAAATTGAATATAAATGTCACAAGACTACAATCATATAAACCATAAAGGACTTGGCAATGCGTCAAACCAAAACACAAAAATACTAAAACAGTACATGCAAGTAATAAAACAACCAAATAAAATATGAATTAATAATACAAAAAAAAAAATTAAAAAAATATTAACATAACGAGACACTAACTACTCAGATAAACTTATTATATCGCAGGGTTTAACACGAAACACAACGACCACCCAACCATACTGGTTTAGCCTACAAATACACATAGCTAAATGTGTCAACCTGCTATTGTTACACCATTTAAAACAGACGGTGCCTGTTAGAGTGAATAAAAGGAACACGTATGGTTATGTTTCTCAAATCGCATTCAATATCACCCCCCATTAATTATTTTATGGGCAAAGACAAGCTCTTGTACGTTGTACCTGACCTTGAGCGATTCCATCTTCCAAAAACAGCACTCATCGTGATAGTTTCAAAGGAAGAGATATTAGAACGAAGAGCAGCACACAGAGTACTCGCTTCGACACTGCTTCTATATTATTACACGTATAGTCCCTAACAATTCCATATGAGCACAGTATTCAAGAATAGGTCTATCCATACTCTTATATAGATACAAGATGGTATTTGCTCGCTGGAAATGCCGACTAACCCAAAGAAGCAAACCAAGATTCCTTATGTATTTGGAGACAACAAGATTAGAGATGCCTTTAATGATAAAAGGGGGCATTTCGTCGACACCAGCCGTAAAACGGGGACGCAGAGACTTGATACACAACTCGACCTCCTCAACAGTTAAAACCGGAATGTCGACAATAACGTCCTCAAACATCCCAAAATCAATTTTCCAAACGTCCTGTTCACAAGGTTTGTAGACAGACTGAAAATTCCTACCGAATTCTTCATATAATTCCGAACCGTCAACAACAGTTCGATTATTAAGCGGGTAAACTCCACCAGAATCTTTTAGTGCTGACCTCACAAAACGAAATAAGTTCTCTGGCTTCCTCATTAGGTCATTCCCAACCAACCTGGCCCTTCTTAAATTATCAGCTCTATAGAGAGTTTTAGCCTTATTACGCAATTAAAACAATTTTTGGTAGTAAATCGTAACACCGGTTTTATATATTTTTTTAAAAACTCCTTTTATTTAAGACACTTGATCAGGCTAGATTAAAACCAACTCGGAAACCTTTTAGACCTGGTCTACATAAAGGAATACGCCTAATTACAGATGAGGAAAGAACAGTGTTAAAATCAGAGACGGCATATCAACATTAGGTGATTGATAAACATAAATCTTTCCAGTCAATCCCATCTACAGACTGACGCAAATCAAGATAGTCACTTTTACTGAAATTTAAGAATTCAGTAGCACCATGACAGAATACTATATCACTAACAGGGATATTAATAGAAAGCGTATCATGTGACATGTCAGGAAAAACAAGATGGTCAGCCTGTAAATTAAAATCAACAGTGCCACTGGAAAAAATAAGATCTAGAATGGATGAGCCACCAACAGGTAAATGAAAATTATACTGATGTAAATTTGGGTAATCCATAAAATGAAATATATTGGCCTTATTCTTGGCATAAAAGTGAGCGCACTCAATATGACATAAAATATTAGCATAAAAGTGAGTTGGCACTCAATATTTGGGGCATTGAAGTCTCCAATAATAACAATATAATAAACACTAATGTCAATTTTACTAGCAAGGCTATCAAAATAATCAGACATAATCTGTCTTAGTAGCAAGACTAAAATAGTGATTACCAAGTAAAAGATTGACCCCGCAACACAACCGTATTTCAACCCAGACGCATTCGTCAAAGCTTTCCAGATCAGGACGTCTGAAGGAAGCGATAGAAGAGCGAACGTCAAGTAGCCACCATCATACTTCTTGCCCGATTTAAGAAATCACGATCAGCCCTGTAAGCATTTAAAACATCTTGAAAGTATTCAGAATTTAGAAAGGTGCAATTAAAGACAGAATCGGTAACAGCGATAATGTTATAAGGACTTGCAGCAGCAGACACAAAAAATCAGAAGCTTTGATACGAAGACTCCTAACATTCTGATATATTATACTTAAATTATCTTTCTTCTCCATTACAGGGCTTACCACAATTCACCTCCATGAACTTGTTACAACCAGGCACAAACGTCTGTTCAGATTTCAACTGTTCATAAAAAGGGAGTACCAAAGACACCAGAAGACCAAGTTTCAGAAGACATTACTTTATCAAAGCGCACCTCAGGAATCGCAAGATAAAATGAACTGTAACCATCTTTTTTTGTCTTCAACTTGGTACAGACAACGTCAATACCTACTGCATACCTAATTAAATCAATACAACAATAATGTCTGAGTTTAGTGTCATGCAGGAACAAGTAACAATTAAGTAAGCACCGGATACAGAGACTATACAACATGAAGTTATTGAACCTCCAAAATCCCAGAGGACACCTAAGGAGAGGGCGGGTACTTCAACCTCCACAAATATACCACTGGAGAATCCATCAAGTTTAGATTCAATAACAACCATGGTAATAGCTCCACTAAGTTATCATCACCTGATATCAGCCGCAGAACATCACTGGTATCTGAAAAGGAAGAAGATACCATTTTTGAGGCCTCAGACACCTTGTCACTCATCAGAGGTAGAGGTCGTAAGGAGGATGGAAAAACATGTAAGAAAGGATGGCCGAAGGAAAGCCTAGGCGAAAAACTAATGTGATATATTCAAGAATCACATTTCTTAGAGTTTGTATGTTTTGTATATTTTTGAGTTTGTAATCGAAAATGAATGAATTAATAGTCTTTAGTTTAATGTGAAGCGTGGAAGAATTAAGTCTTTCTTTTTTTTGTATGGGAAAAGAGGTCAATGCCCATAACCCCGAAGGAAAAAAATAATCGCCCCAGACAAATCCAATTTCATGTCCGTGCAATAGCATCTACGTACACGTCTGGGGCAGGCAACGACATAGTACTTCTGTACTATCGCTTACGACGGCCAACGGGGCAATGGTTCTACTCAGGAGCTCCCTGTGGAGTACTGTATTGGCGGTCCCGATCTATCCGAGCTGGTTGCGGTTGTTCTTCTCGTATTTGCAGGTCATAGCGGTGGCGGGAGGCATGACCGTGATCTGTTTTCTCGACGCTGGGCGAATTGCGGACGGAGAGTGCTCATCCCTCTTCTCGGTTGTAGTGCCGGGTTGAAGGTGGGCTGCTGTGAACTTGCTCTGACGAAGTCTTGCGCCATCCAGCGTGAGTCAGTCACTTCGGCCATTGGCAGGGATTGTCCCACAGGTGAGGGTATCGAAGCCCTTGCTGCTGCGTGCGAACCCTGGGATGTCGGTATCGTGGGTCAGGCAATACCTGACTCCCGGCTCGGGTTAAATCTGTGGGAGGCAGCTGACCGAGAGAATAGACAGGATCAATGATCCGGGGCATACCCAACTGTCTCTCCGCCCGCATCTTGTTACATATTGACTGGCGTAAGTATAGGTTCATGGATAATTCAACATCCACAATTTCCGTGGCAGAGAGTCCACGTAAAAACCATCGTCCTGGAGAGCCTCTGTCTTTGCAAACAAAGAGGAGGAATAGTGTCGTCGAGTTCAGCGGAAAAGAAGAATTCATTATTTTGGAAAAGACGAATTGAACGAAGTTTCAACCGAAGAGTAGCGGACTGATTCCGAAATATCTTGTAATTAAGAAAACAGGAGGCAATTTTACGAAGATTACCTTTTTGTGGTAGCTCGCGGCACACGGAAGACCCCGGAGGTCCAGTAAAGCATTTTAGGAAAACCGCAGTTGGACTATTTGCAGAAACCGTGGACCACGTACAATTATCACGTTTACTTAAAGCTAAGAAGTTGGAGTACAAGACGTTGAGGTTACGCCGCACGGTACATTAAATAACTCAAAGGTCGTTGTTGATCGTAGAGACTTATTGAATTGCACCGAAGAGGAAATCATCAAAGAGTTACATGCTCAAGTAGTTTTTTTGCGTGTCGACGATTGAATACGCGACGAAACGGAGAAGTTTTTCCCTCCGCGTCGGACGTCCTGACATTCAATAAATCGAAGTGTTCAGAAAAACGTAAGGAAGGATTTTATAGATTCGATGTACATCCTTTTATACCGCTTCCACTAAGATGCTTTGGATATCAACGATTTGGACATACAGCGGCGAGATATGCCAAAAAACAAATCTGCGTTTGTGGTGAGCCATTGCATCCTGATGACCCATGGAGGGGTCCACCTCTATGCGTCAATTGTCATGGACACCACTCTGCGAGATCCCGTAATTGTCCTATCCACGAGGAAGAAGTAACTATTCAGGAAGTCAAGACAATATAAAGGGTTAGCTACTTGGAAGCTAGGAAGATTGTGATCAGCAGAACGCCGAAGGTTGTGTCGTATGCGCATGTGGCTGCAATTCCTGTAGCAACAAATGACATAAGCTCCGAAATAGCACCGGTCCTCGCAAACATGGTCGAACACATTATCATTCAAAAATTTAAAGGACGGCCATCAAGAGAAAATAGTCCAAAATCGACCCACAGGAAAGCAGAAGTTTCCGAAGAAAAGAACTCCGTAAAACCCAAGAATGAGCCTACGGCTAGTACATAACTTAACCCAAAAGAAGAAAAAATTGACAGAAAGCCAGAACCAACTGCATCTAAAGCAAAAGTCCAGCTATATAAAATCTTCATTAAGGGATCTGCGAAACCAGATATATAGATACTGGAAAAGGACGATTTTGAAAAACCAACAATGGAGCCTCCGAAAGCACGGAGGCCTTTAGCTGAGAGGATGAGAAATTCAGCCACCCACATGTTCTAGCATTGAGTGCATCCAGTTCCGACTGTGATGTACTTCTGACCGTACCAACAGAGCCGGTGTCATCCGATGCCGGCAGCAGGAGATCGCCGCAACTTACAGCAGAAGATCTTGGAAGACCGTTGATCCCAGACCGATGTTTAAAACTGTGGGAATTCCTCCAGTTTTGTTCGGATCCAAAGGTATGAAGGCTTGCTTTGGTTTTTGTTCGTAATTCTTTGCTTTTACAGACACATCTACAGCCACGATGTCGCAAACTTTGGATGATTTAGCCAACTCAGTAGTCATTGTCAAATTATAAATGTCTACTTGTTTTGTGGTTGGGAAAATACGCAAGCATTTGCCATCCACGAACTGATCTACTAGAGGAACTCTACGACGATCTAAAATTTCTAGCTGATACATTGTGAGTTGGCTAACTCGCAAATTATTCAAAGTATCTACACAAGTGGTGTCGTCTGCCTGCAGCATATTTTGCGGTAACTCACAGAAGTTAAATAGTGTCAACAGGGTTACTTCAGCCGATAACAGCTGTGGTTCCTTGAAGCAGTAGGCACCACCAACAGCTTACAAGCGGCAGTTGCATCAGATCAAAAACAATTTAATGTTGAAGCCTCCAAAGTAGCACTTATTTTGAGCTGCTGTAACCTTAAGTGGATATTCCTAAGCATTATGTAGGGTACAACTGAAATCTCATCAATGATGAGCCAATTGCTGTACTTCCAATTTAGGCGTTCCCTTTGAAGACGCTCGCCGGTAAGTAGACTAAGAGTTGTTGTCTTGCCCTTTTCAATAGGAAGTGGAAATGTAGAGTGCAAGTTTCTACCTCCAATCAATCTTACGGCGACTGCTGTCGGTTCTGTCACCGAAACAAATGTACCCGCTGGCCCATTAGCGAGGCAACTTATCTGTTCCACAATAAGTTTCAGAATGAAAGTTTTTCCGGATCCGGCTCCTCCTGTCACGAATATACGCAATGGCTCAATATTGTTGTCATTACAGAGTAGTCTATCAGGTCTTAAACAGTTCTCGTTGCTGAAAATTCATAGAACCAATCGCATTGGCATCGTAACAAGAATATCCTCGTCGTCCTCTTCTTCGAGTAAATTTTGCCCAATAATTTCAACTACATTAATTTCCTCTACGCCAGCATTCAAATTTTTAGCGAAAATGAGCTAATAAAGCTTGCTGGATTTTCTGCTCCCACCTAGCCATTTCTTCTGCGCTGTGTCCGCCTTTCATTGGTCTCAGTGAACTTTTTTTGTGAGAAATGCCTTTCTGGCGCTGCTGTACCCTTCTAAAAATTCGGTCGCCGAACGGAAAGGGATGTGAGTAACCAAGAGAGAATAAAAGGAACCTTCTAGATCTGAGTTTGGCGTATAGTACCTGGTCCATAAGACGACTGGCCGGTTACGCTTCTTCATTCATTCTTCCCTGGTTATCAAGCAGAGTGATGTATCGCTGTTGCGTTTCGTTCTTTGGAGCTTGTTCGTAGGCGTTGGCATCCTGATCGTCCTCTAAAAATTCATTGCGCATGACAGGCTCGTACCAAACAGCGAACTCATACAAACTCAATTCCTCAAGAGTATGCAGTCTGGCCATGTATCTGTCGAAAATATTTCGGTACGATTCGCTCGCCCCATCATCAACTCTAAGCATCTGGTATCTTAACTAAGGACAGCAGGAATTGACAGACTACTTTTCGTGAAGTCTCTCATTTTATTGTGGCACAAGAGCACTGTGACCTCACACGCTGACATCTCTCTGTGGGTTAAAATGGCATTTTGAATTGCGAACACTTGTTTTGCCATATTGCCTTCCTTTTCTTGGACTCTCCGAATGACTTCCCGAATACTCTTAGAAACTTCATCAGACTCCGATTTGGAAATATATTTACAAATATAATATACGATTCCCGTGGCAGTGCCGCAAGGGCGAATGTCCATGTTAGCGTTTCACATCCGTAATATCCGCGCATTGTAGTTTTTTACATTTTGTTCCTTCTCTTCTCTTCGTAACAAGTAGAAGCGTCCAACATTTCTTGTCATCTCATCGTCACTGAGTATTCGGTTCCTTTCTGATAACAGTTTTATATTATTAACGATTTATATTTGTATTTTATATTATTAAATATACCGGCCTTAGAAAACCAATCCTACAATAAATATACCGGCCTTAGAAAACCAATCCTACAAGTATTTTTTATTTTTATAACATGTCTGTATATGCTTATGGATTTGGAAGCGAGAGACTAGTTCAAGATCAATATCATGGTCAGGAAGTCTGCAGGTAACGACATGGTGTAAGAGGTCTATTCCTTCTTCGCTGACAAACGGCGGCATATCTGTGCACCAGACCACCATATATACATTAGGATTTCCCCTCAGCTGGAATTCGATGCACCACCAAACGTCTACTACAGGTTTTCCCAGTAGAGGTCCATTTAGTCGCTTAAGAGTGAAAAATATTTTCAGTCCTAACATGAACAGGATTAAATTCGACGAGACGCAATTTTTCTGGGAAAGATACCGGAAAATCTGGTCGACCGTCAGCTACTAACAGCGCTAGTAGGATGTCCGGCCAGAGCAGATCAATACACGACAGTGTAATGTACAAATGCGGAGACCCTAAATTTCGGACCATTGCCATTAGATCCGTGAAGGCTTTATGCCAGTATGACTGAGTCCCCCGAATATTACGCATCACAGGGTGAACGTTTAGAACAACATTATTAGGCTAAGTCCACTTTGTCGTAAGCAACCACAAACAGAACATTTTGCTGAACTTTACGTAATTCTACAGTTGAGAGGCTCAAACAGATACTCGTTGGTTTGAAGTCTCCTTTTGTTACTCATTACCCTTGATTGGAAATAGTCAAGTGGAGTTATTGTTACTGACCGGTATTCTCTGAACAGACCTTCGGCTGCTCGAGACGTTTTGCAGTGACTCTGCAACAATGGCGAGTCCCGGATTAGCGGCGGATATTGGGAGCTGCTCCGATACCTCCTCTACCTGTTGCACAAACAGAATAGCCTGTCCTTTGAAGCCTTACTGGCCAAACCTTCCATCTAAACGGATCACTTTAATAAAAGGGCTTACACGAGAAATCAATCTAACCTCCATCTCATTTAGACACTGTAGCTCAAGAGGGATGGGCGCTACTCTCATGTTGTTCCAGAACGTCGTAGATTGAGTTTTGTTCTTCAATATGTTATTAGCACATCTGTTACAACACACAATTACGTCGGGAGGCCTTGTGACAATATAGTTATATTGTTAAGGACAGTAACCCGACGTGTCTGTTTTTGGTACAGCATTTTGTCACAGGAATAGCAAACTATTTCAGCCACTTGTGATATTTGTACTTTGAAATTTTCACCTTCGCTGAATAGATGCCTTCTGCAGCCTATCCGCCTTCGCATATCGGCGAGTCTCGTTTCATGCAAAATGGGCGAATCGCTTTCACGCACCATTGTAACATGCTCCCGAATATTAGCGAGTCTCGTTTCATACGAAACGGGCGACTAGTTTCGACGCACCATCATAACGTACTTCTCATTTTTCTGAGCCTTAAAGAACGAGCAGATGAAGTTTGTTCAGAACGATACTGAGACATATGTTTTTTTAACAGTTTTTAATCTCTCATTTCGTGAGCACGGAGACTCTTCTTTCCTGCTATTCTACACCCGGCGAGCTTTTTTCGATTTACTGGATAAAGCCAGTATTTCACAAAATAATTTATTAATTTACCAAATTCTGTAAATAGTATTTGCATTGATCATACTTACAAAGTTGAGTTCAGCAAGGGAAACTAGGAGTAAATTTCGTTGTTGCGATCAACATATTTGGTGGTATGTTGTGTTTAATTTGCCTCGATTTACGAGACATTCACGAAATTGGCTCATAATAAGTAGAACAGGTGCGTGGTTCGTGCTTCCGTGAACTCGGTTAGCTAGTTCAGAGGGATTCGATGTAGGACATTCAAGATGTCGAGACGAGGCCCACAGCGAAGGCAAAAACTGAGTTAATACGAGTAAATCACCGATGCAAATGTCTACCGAGGCATTTACATCGGTGGCATCCTAACAAGGCCAGGCTTATTATTATGAGATGTAAAAAGTCAGAGGGCAATAGACGACCCCCTGTTAAAGCCCAACAGGGCTATGAACGGAGAGGGGGTGGCGACCGGAACGTCACTAGGCGGGTGTCTTCCCCTACGCGGTTGGGATGATCATGCCAACCGCGAATGTACTTATTATCGAATGTACTGCCCGTCAAAAAATCATGATTTTTCTCTTAGATGTGTATAAACAATAAATACTTACAATAATAATAATTATAATATAAATTATTAAAATTTACCACCGTAATTCATTCATTCAATATCGTAATAGATCTTAAAACACCTCTATTTTCGATGCAAATAAATCGATACAGAAAATACTATTGATTATCGATTTAGAAACGTATATATGGTTTTTTGTGGTCTTTTAGTTACAATTAAACATTCATATATACACATTTATAGAGCCTATGACGTCACTCCCGGTAACGTAAGGACTCCAATATGGGTCATAAATCTAAATCAGTTCAGCCATTAAGCTGCTACGGTGGAACAAACATACATACATACACACTAAATACATTACACTCCTTTTTGGGCGTGTAAAAATTACTTTTATCTAACGAATTAACGAAAACTGAACACTAACTACTAATTATGCAGGGACCGAAGTTTATTTTTAACACACAATATCATGTGTCTAATAATTTATTCTATAAGTGAGAAATAAGCCATCTATATTATTAACTTCTAACCTTGTGCATCTTATTTGTGATATGGATGGCTACCAAACCAACGATAGAAATAAGAATGACCACTCATCACTTTGTAATTATTATTAATGTACACGCGCGCGCACACACACACCAGCTATAAGATATTCATATAATTTTTTCTTTCAAAAAATTATGTATTTAATGATTTGTTAATGTAGTAACATTTTCAGATTATTAAATAGCAAAGACTTGCTTTAAAAAAATAGAATTCATTCTTCCAAATGTTCGTTTGAAGCTAATTATCATCACCTTCTTCAGTGGCGTTAAGGTTGTTAATGGCACCTGTCTTGTCTTAAATAAAAGTATAGAAAACCCTTTAAATATTTAAATTATGTTGTTCCTACAAAATTTTGTACATCTGTAAGATGTTTGCAATAATGATGAGTGTTCTGTTGTCTAGCAAATCATAGAACACAGCCAGTTTCAAGTAAATCAATCCTCCAACCTTTTTATTGGTCCATACTTCCTTCCACATTGATGTCATCAGTTATTTTCTTCTATTCCCTAATTCTGTTTACTGCTTCTTAATTTTTCACATTATCAGCCCATTTTATCCATTACACTCTCCATATCCACATTTCTAGTGCTTCTGGTTTTTATCTTCTTTTCTTGGAGTCCATGTTTCTGCTCAATATAGTACCATATTCGAAATATAAAATTTTGCCAGCCTATTCCTAAATTTTTTAAGATGGCAGCATATTGAGCATTCTTTCATATTAAAAAACTGTTTTGCCACTGTAATTCTTCTTTTTCCTGACAGCAGAAAAATCTTCACTAAACTTATCACAAAGATATTTAAAATGATTTACTCATTCTATCTTTTGTCTGCCTTATTTATACAATTCCAAACAATTTGAAGACATTTTTCTTTTTTCCAGTATTATAGCTCAGTATTAGATTATTTTATTTTTATTAAGAATACCATGATATTATTCCAATATTCAGAGTATTTCCATAAGAAAACTGGTTTAGAAAATTTGGGTAAAAAAATAAAATAAATATTTCCACTTATAGCTAGCTACTTACTAACATCCTTAACTCGCACTTATTAGTAACCTCTTCATGTTATTCACTACATTATTCTTATTTTATCAAGAAGTACTTTGACTTGATTTTGACTTTGTTTGCATCATATTTCTTTTCCACATGAAAGTTTTCTTGACTTGTGCCAGGCTGCTTTTATTACTATACTAAAAAGATTTTGTTGTACCTCTATAGGGAAAAAAAAGAAGCTATCAAAGTTCTGACTCTACATACGGACAGTGCTGATACCCAGGTTAGGCCCGGGCAAATGCGTATTAAGAAGTCAACCCCTCCTGCGGAGGATAGCAGAACATTAGTCGTTAAAGCTGCGGGTAAATCATATGCTGAACTTTTGGGTGCCATGAAGACGGCGGTTGCAAAAGATGATGCTAAAGACGTAATTTCTCTAAAAAAAGGAAGAAATGATGAGGTACTGGTAAGAATTCAGGGTTCTAAAAGTGCTGAAGAATTTACGAGTATTCTAAAAAGTAAAGCTGCAGACCTAAAAGTGGACCTTAAAACAAGAGCCGGGCGTCGAACCATTGTCCATATCAGAGATGTCGAAGTAGATACCACTAAAGAAGAAATCTTAGCGGCAGTAACGGCAAGAGTTGGTGATATGGAGGACGTCAGGATCTCTTCAATTAGACCCGGAATCGCGGAGACTAAGAATGTTACGGTGATCACATCCTATAAGGCAGCCTGTAGGATGGTGGAGCAACGCTTACGTATCGGCTGGGTGAACTGCAGAGCCTTTATTAGGGAAGATGACGAAAAGTGCTACAGATGCTGGGGCTCTGGGCACCGTCGACAAGACTGTAAGGGTCCAGACAGGCTGGACCTATGTTTTAACTGTGGCGGCAAAGGGCATAGGATTGTGGAGTGTCGGGAGCCTAAGAGCTGCCTCAATTGTGGAAGTCATGACCATCGGACTGGTGCTTAAGCGTGTTCTCATAATAAACATGACTAAACTCCTCTTAGCTAATGCTAACAGAAGCACGCTGTCGCATGACTTGCTACATGAACTGGCTTTTGAACGTGATGTTGACCTGTTGGTGATCACGGAACCTGATAGATATGAATCGGCGAAATCAGCATGGATCGCTGACATAGTGGGTGACGTGGTCATCAGGAATGTAAGCAATAGAATGGCCTTGAGCTTTAAGGAGAGCTGAAGGCGTAATAGCGACGGAGTTGGATTCCATAATTATTGTAGCGGCGTATGTTTCCCCCAACATCTCAATCATCGATTATGAGAAGTTTTTGGATAGCATATATAGAATTCTGTCTAGGCAGAATAAGAAGTTTGTTTTGTTGGGGGACTTCAATTGCAAAACTGTTTATGCTGGCTGCTCGCACAGTAATAGACGCGGTGAATTAATTGAAGAGTTTATGGAATCAATTGATGGTCACTGTATAAATGATGGCACGCCGACCTATGAGGCTCGGGGTCATTACTCGATACTTGATCCAGTCATCATTGACAACAGATGGTTGAGGGATCAGTGTGAATTATCAGTCCTGGACAATGATATCGCTAGTGACCATTTTTCATTACAATTGGTCATAAGAGATGGCACTCGTACTGCAGTAGAAAGACCTATCGTGATTAGACCCACGGCTCGCCAGGTTGATAAAATAGTCGATAAAGTGTCACAAAGACTTAGCACTATAATTGAATTGACACCTGATACTCTCACATCAATTATTCAACAAGAGATGGACAGGGAGATAAGGGCCACCAGGAGTAGAAGACAAGTATACTGGTGGTCCAATGAGATAGCGTGCTTTCGCAATACTCTGCAACAAGCTAGGAGGGAAAAGCAAAGACTAAGGATCAGAGGCGGCTCTGAATATGACCCCGCAGTCAAATGTTATTTAGAGGCAAGGCGTCAGCTTAATAGGTCTATCAAGAGAGCCAAAAGGGATCATTGGGCCAGACTCTGCGAGGAGTTGGACAATGATCCCTGGGGCCTGGCATACAAAATCGTCACGAAGAAGTTCGGCAGGCGTTTACCGATATTGAGCGAGCATCACGCCAGGGACCAGTTCAACGAGTTATTTCCGTGCGAAGAAGAAGCGATTATCACCTTACCTGATTTTGAGCCCAGGAGATTTACACCTGCCGAACTGAATTGTGCCATTGGCCAGCTTGGCAATAAAAGAAGCCCCGGCGTAGACAGAATTCCAGCTGCTATACTTAAAGGACTTTTTAAAAAACGGCCTTGGGAAATGACGGACATTGCCAGCCATGGGCTAGAGAATGACTGCTATCCGCGGTGCTGGAGAGAAGCAAGAGTTGTTTTTCTCCCCAAGGGTGGAAAGGAACAAGAACAAGTTCGATACAGGCCGTTAAGCCTTTTAAATAATATGAGCAAGGTGATCGAGAAGATGCTTGCCGCAAGAATTATTGGAGAAATTGAGCATGGAGTGGGGATTAGCCAAAAGCAATATGGATTTTGGAAAGGTCGATCCAGTGATGGCCGCTAAGAAAGTAGTCTCCTGGATGACAGATGTAAGACGCGGCACCTGGAGGACGAGGGGTGTTCCATTGCTTGTCTCATTGGATATCAAGAATGCGTTTGGCTCCATTAAATGGAGCCATATACATAGAGCGCTATTAGCAAAAAATGTTAGTCCATATTTGAGGAGGCAAGTAATGAGATACCTCTCTGATAGAACATGCAAGGTGGCAACGCAAGAAGGAGAAATGGAGATAGATATACATGGTGGAGTGCCCCAGGGCTCAGTTTTAGGCCCATTATTATGGGTCTTAACGTTTGATGAGATCTTAAATCTAGACTATCCTGCTGGGGTTGAAGTTATGGCCTATGCCGACGATTTGGTGGTCTTGGCGAGTGACAGGCATGAATTGGAGGCACAAGAAAAGGCCAATTTGGCATTGCAGATAATAAATGGTTGGCTATGTGAAAAGAATCTAACACTAAATACTGGTAAATGTAATTTTATTACATTTACTGGCAGAAGGATCATCGAACGGCTAAATATCAAGGTCAATGAACAAGTAATAGCAGAAACAGATAGATTAAAGTACTTGGGGGTCACCTTTCAGAGAAATGGTGCATTTACGGAACACATACATGAGGTTTGCAATAGGGCTGATAAGATGACTAAATCTCTTAATATTATTATGACCTCTCAAAGAGCACCTAAAGCGTCTAAAAGGAGGGTTGTTGCGTCCTTGGTTATGTCATCGATATTATATGCTGTCCCGGTATGGTGGCCTTCAGTACGGATAAAGAAGAACTTGGCACGCTTAGTTAGGACCCATAGGAGACTGTTGCTAGGCGTGGTTTCCGCGTACAGGACAGTCTCCTATGAGGCGTTATGCGTTTTATCAGGAGTGCCTCCGATCGACCTTATGGCTCATTTCAGAGTCGAAAGAGATCAAGGTGTTGAAGTACATGAAGCGAGGCATAGGCTAATAGAGAGATGGCAGGAGAGATGGAGCACAGCAGGCCCTGGAGACAGGACCCTAAGGCTAATCCCCAATCTAAGGAACTGGATATATAGAAAACACGGTGAAATAAACTTTTACACGTCACAGTATTTTACAGGACACGGTAGTTTTAATTACTATCTGCATAGAGTCGGTAGAAGGGAAACTGCAGCCTGTATGTACTGTGACTGTGATGATGATGTCGAACATACTTTCACTGTATGTCATAAATGGAGGGAAGAGACAGACGGTATTGACCTGTCATCTGATGGAACTGGGAGACTAATCAATAACATGATAAACAGTGAAGAAATTTGGAAAAAAGTTGAGTTGGTCATCAAAAGAATACTTACGCAGAAAAACAATGATGAGAGGAGACTAGGTTTTTAAACTTTAGCATAGGGCAGGGTGGACAGCCTCAGTGGTGAGGGTTGACATGCTGAGGTGTGTCGGTTCTGATGATCCACTGGGGACTCCTAAGGGTTTTATCGTTAGGTTAATATCAAGATCTGAGAAGTCCCAATCCCCACGTCGCGACAATGCTGGTATTGTCGTGACGTGGCGATATACGGATGGGGCAAAAGAACTCAAAAGAACTGACCGGTGGGCCGACCTGCCATGCCGGACTTATAGCCGGTAGGTGGGAAGGCCCATTAGAGTAGAACAGGCACTCCCCTGGGTGGCGCAATACCAACCAGTCGGACCGGCCCAGGGAAGTAGAGTTCAAAAAAAAAAAAAGGCTGCTTTTATTGTTTAATTCATCTGTCCTTTTTAATTTAACTATTTAAATAATAAAATTCTGTAATTTGTGGTTATCTATGTTCTGCTATCTTAACAATTAAATCCTCATTCCACTTTTTGCCACATTTCATTAGTTTTGTTTTACTCTTGTTTACCTTTAAAACTAAATTTCTTTTCAAAAATTAATCCATACCATTTATTACTTCTCAAGTCAAATTACCAATGTCATTAGTGAATCTTAACATTACTTTTTCCCTCGGACTGGTTAACATGCTCTTGAATATTCTTTTGATTCTTTTTCAATATACACTAATTCTATTTCTCTACAATCAATAACTGTAATAATAACAACTAGTATATTAATAACAATTAAGACTTAATTATGATGAACATAAAAAGTAATATTAATATCATTAGTATTAATTACTAACACAAAGTAAAAAAAAAATTGAGCCTTTAATCTTTTTTTGTGTTTAAATCTTATGACAAAATTAAATGACATCTGTTATAAATTATATATAGTTCTGTAAGTTTCTGATTTAGAGATCTGCCAGTGATTAGCAGAGAGACAAGTAACAATAAAAACAAGAGGGTTTAATATAAAATAAAAACACAAATTAATTATTATAAAGTATTATACTGTTCATTATTTTATCTCAGAATTGTAAATAAAAATATTTATTTTAATAAAATCTTACAAATTAAATTATAAGTGCATAATTTACATAATATATATAATCATAATAAAACCTGAGTGTAAAACTGACAATGCTATAAACAAAAAATGTTATATTAACAAACAGGAATGAATTTTCAAGTGAGCATATTACACGATCTAAAATTAAATAAACAATAAAAAAATTATTCAATAATAAGTTATAAAATATTTAAATATCTAATTACAATCTACAGATAATTACATATCTAATTACTCATTTCTTAAAATAGTTGAGCACATCATATATATATATATATATATATAGTAAGCACAAAAAAGAAGAAAATTTATGAAACTTGTTACTGTGAAAATATTTTTATGTCAAAAATAAAAAAATAATTTTTTGATAGAACAAAATATTTTTAACAGTTAAAAACAATTAATAAAGTTAAAGTTAAGAATGAATGTTTACACAACTTTATTACCGACTTCATTGGATAATTACATAAATGGAGACAGAAATACAACTACAGATTCTGTTTTTCCCAATAATCAAAAGAGGGGGCTCAGTACAGTACGATTCATCTTATATTAGCTTATAGAATAAATGGATATTTTTTGGTAAGCTCCAAAGAATACAAAAATTTCTTATAATATCAGATGGCCAAAAAAAGTGTGCAAGAATGCTTAATAAAATGACCTAAACAAGCACTATTTACTTATTGTTGTCAACACCATAATCACTACAAGTATGAAAGGGTAGGTAGCTAAAGTGAGCCATACTTTTTTGTATATTTACAAGTCGATTAAGATGGCATTGGTAATTCTTGCAAGAGATTTTCTTCCGTCTATAGTATCTATTTTCTGTTTTAGCCTTTATTCTGTGTGTGTTTCAATTCTACAATCCTATAATGTACAAAGGATTAATGTTTAAATTCAAATAATTTTTCTACAAAAATGCGTTGATGTTAGAATAATTTAGCATTTGACAACTTCAGCGAATCATAAAAAACAAAAAAAGGAAGTCAAAATAAGTATTAGTAGAAGAGTTGAAAAGAGGAATGCCTAAGAGACATAATCTAGACAAAATGTTGCATAAATTAGAATATTATTACAAATTCATTGACTATGAGACTTTCATAGAGAAACTTGAGCCCATTAAATTATCAATGAGAATAGATTATATGAATTTATTTTTAACAAGTGCCAACATGTATATAAATTACTGAAAGAGTTACATGTTCCAGTTAGACGTGCTGAAAAAGATTTAAAGAAAATTAAAATACTTTTTATTCATCATTTAAAATCTAAATCGTGAGAGTATATAGAAACGACAGAAAGACTTTCATACAATGAAACAACTCTAGAAAGTGAAAATTTTGTTTACTTTATCATTAAAATAAACAGCTTTAACTCCAATTTCTTCTACTTGGAAGAATGGCTTCAAAATCAAGCTGTTGTTGAAATTAATGATAAGGAGGTTGAAATTAAAATGTTCTAACAAAAAGAATCAACCTACAGCAAAATAGGTTTTTTTTGGGAAGCTGTTAACTGCTAGCAGATGAGAATATTAATTATAACATAAAGGAATGACTATATTTCAAAATATTTTTATGTTACATTTACAGAGGTAACTTCTATCTTAAGATTGTATATACAAAGAAAAAGCCTGCAGTCTCTATAAAAAACTTGATAGCCTGAAGAATTTTTGTTTTTAAAAGAAAATAATCTCTGATCAAACATCTTAACCAGTATGTATGAAATAAAGAGGTATGTTACATCATACTAGCCTTTTAAACTTTCCAGTTCATACCTAACAAGAACCACATTAACATAAAAAAATATACACACACTAAGAAATCTATGGAACCAATTACTGATATCTTAAAAACCTTTAGAATCATCAGGCAAGATTTAAAATTTATCTGAGTTGAAAGTGATACATTGTATTTTACAGTCAATACTTGTTTAAAAGTCCTAAAATCTGAAAAAAGAGTCAGTTAAAAAGGTTTACAACATTTTTCATGACATTCCACCAGTTTTCTTCCACACCCATGTAAGTATGGTAAGACTCAACACATATGATAATAAAGTATTAAGCAATAAAGTTAAGTACCTTAAGTCATGAAGATATCATGAGCCAAAAAAAACTTAGGAGCTCCAAAGTGTTTTGAAATCTTAATATATCTTTTCCACCTATAATAATATATAAGTGATAAGTAATTCCAGTGAAAACCTGCCTGAATGTACATACTTGTCAGATCCTGGTAATAGCCAAGATTGTTCTTCAGGGAGTCCGATGCCATTCTTTTTCTTTTAGCTCTTTTTTGGAAGAGAAACAAAAAATTAATCACACATTTAATAGAAGAATAATTTTTTAAAAAGTACACTATCCAGTTGTTTTTAAAGGGATTTAGACAAAGTCATCTGCCACCTATAGGGAATCTTAAATATGTAGACAGTTTTGGGTGACTTTTGTCTTCTATCACGAACCCTCATCATCTTTCATAACTTATCTTATTTCATAATCCTTGATCCCTTTTTTCCTAGCCATACATAAAGGGAATCCCCTATACTTTATGTTCAAGGACTGCACAATAAGTGGCTGTATGTAGTACCTATCATATACAGCTGGTCTATGATTAAGAACATAAATACATATAATAAGAGACCTGAGATATAATATTTTATGTGATACATCAATTTTAACAGAGCAATAAATTGTTAATCTCAGGGATGTCTGATTCAGTGTAGTAGGATAATGCGACTAGATAGAGATGTAGATAGTTATGCCTATTGTGCAAATGGAAGTCACTAAGCAGATCTCATATTAATACATTTATCCAAACACTCATGTAGATGTAAGATATGAAATAAATGAAAATTTTTTTTTGGAAACAAAGCCCACACAAGTAAATACAGTAAGCATTCACAATGCGTATCGTACATACTTGTGTAATGAGTGCACTACATTTTTTAAGGACTAATAAATTTTGGCATTATCTTCAAGTAATGTTATAAACGGTACGTAACTGCAAAATTGACATACACCTAACCTGATACAGTAAAACAAACTAAAAAACTTATATTTAATATATACAGTATGTTATATGTGATATTTATTTCATAAATTACAAATTGAATTTCCTTTCAAATGAAGAATTATGAAAAGAGTGTATTAATGGTATTTGCCTTATTCTTGTAAGTAATCTATAATTTTCTTTTGAACTGACTCAATAAAATAAATTCTTCTTTCACGCTGTAGAAATGCTACATATATTCCATATATCCAAAATTATCTGTCTTTAATGGTAAAATCCTTAAAGGATTTCAGTGGCTGTAATATCAGAGAAGTGATCTCAACAAAATTTTCTGCCTCTACTTTTTTTATACTTTCTTGATAATTTGTAAATAATTCAGTACTAGAAGTGTTTCTACTTGGTCTTCCACTGACACAAATGGGCACATTTCCAAATTCTTTAACACTGAATTGCTTAATCCACTATTGAGAACAGCAAATTGTCTTTCTCTTACCACTTTGGGTGAATTAGTGCGTCCACAAGTTGTCCTTTGCTGTACCACTTTGCTATGGTCCTTTGCATTGAATTCTTCCAAGTGTTTTCCAGCAGTTGCAAATAATAAAGAGATTGGAAATTTTAACAAAATTTGCTGTGGCCATAGAGCAAATAATATTTTTTATAGGTTGCTTCCAGTAGTCATACTTTATGCTTGTAATGATACCTTGATCTACAGGCCTGCACAGTTTGTTTGTCTTGTAAAATCTGTCATAATAAAGGTTTAAATTAATGGTAAATAAACTCTACAATGGATGGATTGCACAACTGTTAACAATGAATAAATTTTCTGGTTTTCAGACTGATTTTTGTTCCATTTTCTGAGTTCATCTTCTAAACATTAAATGTTGTTGTCCATGCTTTTTTTAATGTAGTTTACTGGAAGTTATCTTTTTTTTTAAATATCTAGGATTCCGAATCTACACAATAACTAAAAGTTTCCTCTTTTTTCCTCCTGTCATATTTGCATAAGGAAGAAACAGAAAATAATTTTATTATTTTTTTTTTAAGGCTTCATACAAACAAATTTTTCACTTCTAAACTTAAGTTCTAATCTGTCTAATTTATAAAAAGTATTTAAAAGTCTAAGTGCCTTTGTTAATTTATTAAAATATTTAATAAAGTGTTGAGCTTCTAAACATTTTTGTTAACCATTTAAGCAGTTGAATTCAATATCAAACAATGTTTCAAATTTTTCAGTCTTTTTTTTTCAAAACTGGTCCACTCACCAGAACATTTTAACTTTTGCACAATTTGAGTCACTTTATAAGTACTAATCATTATGTTCACATTTCCTGATTTTTTCCTCTATTTTCTTTGAATGCATTTAAAACTTTAATATTTTATTACAGTAGAATTTACAAACCTGAACTTATGATAAACCAGTCTTTTTTTACCCACTTTCAGCGGCTTTAATAACACATATTTCCCCTTGAATAAACAAAATTTTTCTTTTCTGTATTTTACAACTCTCATGATTACAAAAAAAAGGAGGCCTACATATAAAATAAATAATTATAACCATTACTTAACTTACTTATGAAACACAAAATATGACTAATTTACTGTATGAGCAAACAGTAATACTAATAATAAAAGAAAATGATTACTACAGTAAATGCACTGAAGAAGTTCAGTAAATGATGAATATTGTAATACTGAATTTACACTCTATTGATACTCAGTGTGACAGGTCAATACACATTTGTAAACTTGTTTGATTAGTAGAAGAGTTCAAAACAAAGGAAGGTGGCCCATGTAGCCAAGCAAAACCCAAATATGCTTGACAGCTTGGCAGATTTCCTAAAAGAAGAGAAGCAGGTTATGGCTTGAGCGACACATTTAAGGGACGCCAAATATTTTTGTTTAATTTGAATATATTTTGCCTATATTATTTTCTAAAACCTTATATTAAGATGTAGAAAAACTTAATAAAAATAAGTTTTCTCAATATCTTTTCTTTTCCTTTTATAAGAAAATCGAGAGACTTTACAATTTTTTTAATGTCACATACTTTATAGCCAAACACATGTGAATTGCTTCTCAGCACTTGTAGTAATTTTGCAGCTGTCAAGCTGTGTCATGTCAGCTGAGACAACGTTTGTACTCTAAATATTAGGAGAAAATTTTCTTTATATAACTTCAGGCTCAAAATTCTGCACTAACAAAATTGATTTTATTTTGTAGTACTGATAATATTATGTGAAGTACAGAAACTTATCGAGTTAATCATTAGTTTTTTTATTCTGAATATGTAAAATTCTAAGAAATAATAGCTATTATATGAGGAATCATGACTTATCTTCTTCAGAAACAATTTGCTTATCCCCATTTACAGTTTCTTAATAATTAATGAATTTTATGGCACATGAAAAATGCCAAGCCTGAATGGGATTCAAAACCAGAACATACAAGAATAGATTTAACTTTAAAAGTTTTACATTATTCAATGTTTTTATGAGAAATTATATTTATGTTATTTAACTTGCAACGATTTTTAAGCATAAATGTTTTTGCATGTATAAGAATATGTGTAATTCTGTTTTTTATTGCAGCTTCTCTTACCAAATTCTTCTCAACATATCTCAGAATTTTTTTTTTGAGTGGAAAATCATCATTTCTGGAGATCAGATTGAAAATCTCACTCTAATGAGAACAGCTTCTTAATAGTAATAAGCTTAATAGCTTCTTTCCAAAATTTTTATTTTCATTGAAAATCATGAACATTTAATACACTTAAATTTCTTTAAATAAATGCATATTTTGAATGAATATCAGTAATAGAAATTTAAAAAATAATGGTCTTATAGGATAATTTGAAATTTATAACCAAATCATAAAAGGGTATTTAAAAAAAACACTACACTCTTACATAGAAATAAAACAAGGAATATTTCCAAATATGTATTTTGACCTTACACAATGAATTTTCATGTCAACCCAGATGTAATCTGCCCCTGAATTTCCCTTAATTGTTTGTATATGTGAGTTATTCTATGCGATAACTCACAATACATAAATATGACAACAACAAAAATATTTAATCATTTTTATTTTAAAGATAAGAAACTGACAGTTCTTGTAAAAGTTGTTGTAAGTGTAAAACATAATTTACAGAAATAAAAAGAAGTTCGAATTGTTTTCAACAATCTGTAAAAGTTTTTCACTCTGTAGTTTTCTATGATATTTAAAAAAACTGTAAAAACAGACAACTGTAAAAATTCATGAGAGGTATTTCACTATCAGAAATACAAATAGTAATAGTTTTCTCATCTGTATAGTATTCTTATAATTTTTATAACAAGAGTTTATTCAATATAAAGAATAGGACAGAATGAAAAAACATATGTCTTAAAATCATAATAAAAATCATGATAAACAAACAGAAACCAATATTTCACAGAAATAAGATTTTAATAGAAAACAAACTTTTGCTGTTATACTAACTTCATAACTTCTGGAAGATACTTAAATGAAAACTGTAAATTTCAAAATCTGAAATAGTACAGGATTTATCTTTTAATAGAAAGCCATTGACAGTATATGTTCCATAGAAATTGAAAATATTAAATGACATTAAAATTGGGAGCTACAAAATATTAAACACATAGGGCTTCTGTGATTAATACAAAATATAGAAAATAAGACTATTATCTCTACATTTCTATGAAAAATAAATAAATAAATTGTGATATACTCAATGTGAAAAAACAAACACTTAAATGTTACACCAGTCAGAAAAGTTTTCCATCAATTATTTATAAGAACAAGTTTTTTAAATAAATTTCTCAAAGGATAAATTCAAACTAATAATATCCTTTTCCATTTAATATAGTTAATTATATTTAACCATTTTTAAATAAATTTCTCAAAGGATAAATTCAAACTAATAATATCCTTTTCCATTTAATATAGTTAATTATATTTAACTAAAAAAAAAGTTAAAAAATTCCCTTATAAATGTAAAATATTGTTAAAAAAATAATAATTTGTTAAAATTTGTAATAATATTATTATTTCTAAGAAATACACATATACATTAAAGAAATATATAAAAACATTATTTTATTGTAAATTACATTAATAAATTCTTATAATTTCAATTAATCAAATAGTTACATGCTAATTATTTGTCTTTATTAAACAAGTTGTCAAAATATCTCACTTAAAAAAATAAATGAAGTACCTCACTTATTTTTTTTTATCATCTACCTATAAGTCTGTTAATAGATAAATCACAATGATTTATTTAATTATAAAAACATAAGGACGGATTATTAAATTATAAAAATATCTAATACACTAATTTTAAAAAAAATGTTATAATTAATGTCTTTTTTTTATAATTTTATAATTAATTATCAACTTACTATCTTAACTTACTCAACTTACTAAAAATCAATCTGTATTATATTAACTGAAATTTTATATATAATATATATATATATATATATATATATATATATATATATATATATACAATAATACAATAATACATCACTACTAAAAAACAATATATAATCAAAAATAAATCAGTCTTTTAATAGAATTACTATTAAAAAAACAGCTTGTAATGTGCATTATGAACTACAGATTCTTAATGCACCACGGTCTGTTCGGTGAGGGTAGCAGAGAAGCTACTATCTTAGAGAAAGAAAGCAAGGATGCTCTACAACCGTAAACATTGAGTCAGTAGTGGTAATAATTTAAACACTTCAGTACTTTCTACAAACAGAATCCTAAATTTTAACCAGAATCTGAGTGGTAGACTGGTAACCAGGCAGCTTTTTTAACTGTTCCTACTCATCGTACAGTGCAATACCTTTGTTTATGCAGGCCGTAGCTCATGTCCAACATTATAGTCTCTATTTATAATTTATTATTAAATAATTATAAGGAAAAAGAACTGTAATAAAAAGAAATTGTCATATTAGAGACAATTAAAATTCACTGTTCCTAAACTATAATTTTAGTGTCAGTATTATAAAGGGGTTGCTTTATATTTAGATAAATGTATAATAAAAATTATATTTTATAAAAGAATTAAATAACTTAATAAATGTAATAAACTAAAGACAAGGCCAATATTATTGGGATCAAGGATCCCGATATTATTGGCTCTACTGTACATCTCATATCAGGTTTTTATAGTATACAATCTATTTAATAAAAAGAAATCTATTATTCAAAATAACAATCTATATAATCAGAAGATGTAATTAAAAATTATAGGTTCATCAAACATTGTTTCAAAAGTTCAAAAAATGTAAAAATTCTATATTAATTTTTGAACCAAAATTAAAAGAAGATTTTTTCAAGTTCTAATGATCTGATTTTAGATTTGATTATAAGTACGAATGTATAATCCTGAGACCACGAAAAACATATCTTTCTTGAAATAGAAAAAAAAAAAACAAAAAGTAATTTGGATTAATCTAGAACATCACATTTTAGTAAACTAGTGGTAATAGTACTATGCTTTTGTGTATATAAATGAATATATACATTTGTTGCTTTTGTAGCAATTCTTTTGGATCAGTACTCACTGTTTTTTAAATATTTTTAAAATAGCACTAGATAATTTCAATCACTATAATCTGGAACAAGTGCTAAACTGGGGGGAAAAAATTTTTATCTTTTAACAAATAATTATTTTTCAATACTTCTGAGATCAGTTGTAAAAAATATGTTGTAAAAATTGTATTTTACATAATAATATTCAAATTTTCTCAAACCAGTGTGAACTATGATTTGATTCAATTTGAAATTTTGAAAAACAGTCAAATACGATGTACGAGTATAAAAACCAATATGTTCAACATTTACACTTAGGCTGGTCACAAACGTTACATCACAAAGGATTTAAAAAAGCTGGTCACAAATTTTTTAATCACAAAAGATTTAAAATAAAGTATAATGTAAAACATCTGAAACTTCTAATCTCAACCTTAGAAAAATTACCGAAGAAACTTATTATTTAAATGTTGTTACTTTAACATTAATTGGAGTTTATCCGTCACAAATAGAACCTGACAACTCTAAAATAAAACAATATCAGTAAGTTTATGATTCTTCAACTGAGTAAATGAGAAAATTATAAAGCACAATTCATCTCAGTTGGTACCTTTTTTTTTATTCCAACAGTGTAGAGAAAAAGGGAAGGTATAATTTTTCAACACAATTCTAAAACTCCACATCTTAGCCTTATTATAAACCAACAAACTTTTTATAAATAGTATTTACCATATCAAATAAAATTGTATGACAGATCACTAAAATCAATAAAATAGGATCACCACATATTATTACACTTATTTCTCAAGGCCTATATAAAAAAAATTGTTAATCATGAAAAAACCTGTAACTTATGTTATATGAGCTTAAAACATTTAACCGATTTAATCACTTAACCACTGCCCTAAATAAAACCCAAAAATTTTGTACATGCGTGCCCACACACACAATATGCTGAAATTTCAAATCTTTCTAATCATAAATAATAATTCATTATCTAAATTTCATGAAAAAGTAATAAATAATTAATAGAATTGATATTAAAAAGGAAAGATACAAGTAATTAGTAGTTTAATGCTTTGGGAACAAGTTAAATCTAACTGAATTTAAGTTGGTACCTCAACTGACTGAACAGCCACTCAAAAGCAGTCATTAACAAATCTTTATAAAATTCAGTTGCACCCAACTGGTTTAACTTTATGTTATACATGTAATTTTATATAGTTTGCATTATGTAACAGTGTTAGGGCTGCAAAGATTTTATTTTTTTCTAAAAACAAAAATATATAAATCTACCAGTCTATTAATAAATTAATTAGTAAATACCAGTCTATTTACTAAAGACAGATCTATTTCTCATAAAATCTGACCTATTATTGCCACTAACAGAAATTATCAACTTTTTTTTCACAAACCATCAACAATAGTCATGAGTAAGGAGATTAAAAAACATCCTGATATTTCTAAAATAGAGACAAAGACAACTAAATAGAAAAAGAATTAAATGAGGTAAAAACAACATGAATTTTTTTAGAATGTTTAAAATAAATATTATAATTACAATGATAACAATTTTAATGACAATAGTTTCAATAACAAATATTTCAAGAACATTTGAAGGACCATTAAAAAAAAAACGTATGTTTAAACAGATTTGAAAATTAAACCCAATTATCTCATATTTAATTGATCTACCAACACCATAAAATATTTTCAAGTTCAGCGAAAAAAGGGAAATTTTAGTAGTCAACAAATTTTTGACGGATAACTTCAATAAGAAGCAAGATGGAAAAATTAGGTACCTGAATAATGCTCCATCTCCCATCTCATTGAAATTACAACTGATCTTTTTTTTTTAAGAAACAAGTTTTTCATGTTCTTTGTAAAAAATATTAATTATTTTTTTTAACAGTATTATCATTGGTTTTAGGTCAGGTTAGCTACAAATTCTTAATTATGACATCTAACTGACAAACCGTGTGTTAAGTGCCATGTTATTATTTATTAGGTTGTTTTTTAATTACTTTTTTTGGTTATAAAAATATATTTTCTATCATCTAAACTTTCATATTCAATTATATCACCAGTTAGTTACATTCCACTTTCAGGACATTTTGTTCCTTTTTTTTTACTTATTAAAAATAATATAATTATAGCTGAATTATAGTATATTTTAAAGTTATCTAAATTTCCTTTATATAAATTAATAAACTGAATTTTAAGTAATATTTTATAATAAATGACAACTACTGATTGCAATTAAATATGAACTAAAGTAATTTTCTTTTGTAATACAGCTGCTTAGCTTTCAAATTGTGCTTCACAGCAAATATCAGAATATTTGCAAAAATAGATTTGAAAGAATTGCTTATTATTTCTTTTTTTCAAGAAGCATTATAACTCGGTTTGTTTCTAAATTTTAAAAAAGAAAGGAAGAAAAAGTAGTTTATATAACTACGCAAGTTATTAATAATAACATGTGACAAATCACACACTAATTTCCTTTTAATATTAAATTTATAATTTTTCTTCACTAAAGATACTTTTAAAAAAAGCGAAACATGTCAGAAAGGATTATGGTTAAACAAGTAACAAAATAAGGCATTTTCTTCTGTATGCAAATAGTTGATATTAATTAGTTAAGAAAAATTAATAAATAATCTAAATTTATAAGTTAAAATACGTGACAAGAGAATTTATTAGAATCTTAACACAAATCGTGCTAAAATCAAAAATGTTACAGAATAATTTATAAAAGATTTTCCATTTATAATAAACATAACAGACAAAAATCTTTTAACAATAATGATTTCTGTTCTTATAGATAATATCTTATTGAGAATAGTGGTCTGTTTTCATGAATGTTATTTCCACTTCTTACTAGGTTTTATTCTAACTTATCATGGTTAAAATATGGTTTTCTTCTGAAAATGGACAAATTTGGCGTAATTTGAAAATTTTTTCATGAAATGAAAAAAATGAAGTCAAAAACAAAAAAAAAATTTTAAAGTTCTGGTTTTTCAATTGAAATTACTGTTTTTAGTTTTTTAAACACCGTTTAATATTATAGATACCTATTTTCAATACTAATGTCATTCCCAAATTTCAAATTACATTTACTTATACATTCTTTCATAAATTTTATGCCCTACTATCTTGAATATATTATTTAAAGTATAAGCTAAACAAAAAGTTATTATAATTTTTCTTATTCCAATAAATACTAAATCAACAGTTCCAGCATGTGTTTCATGACATCATTTTACCTTGCTTTCGATACTGCAAATACTTTAGCAACTGTCCCTCATAATTATAAATAAACTACTTATAAGATTGTATTTCTTGCTTTAGATAAATTTAGAAATCTAAGTAAATTACCAAGTAAGGAGAAGGCATTTATAGAATCCTGTTAACTACAAAGGAAGTACAAGAATTATTATAATGTAACTTTGTATGAAACAGATAATATGCTGAGGCATCCTTTCCTGAACACAGGTTGTGCATTTTCGAGGGAAATAATTTACACAGGAAAAAATTTATGAAGGAACTGTAGCTAGCTACTAATTAAATTAATGCATTATAAAAAATAATTTATAAGATAAATTTTTAATTATTTATACATTATACACAGTCTATGTAAATATGGAAAAAATAAGTAAATAAATGAAACAAATTGTAGTAGAAGGATATATCACAGAAAATTGTGTTATTTCTTGCATACAGGCTTATAAACATACTTCAATGGATGGAATTTATTGTATTGAGAACGATTAATGACTATTCCAGCAAGAGGGAAGATCAGAGTTTATGGGATAATTGTAATGGCAAACAAAAAAAAAATTAATACACAACTGTTTGACCTCAGACAGTTTAAGAAGTGATTTTTTGGTGATGTATTCCAAGAAACAAATAAATTTTTTACTGTTCAAACCCCTCAGGTTGTCTTATGCGGATAAATTTGATCAATGACCATATACATTAAGACAATATAATATACTTTGACTTCAAGCTTATGTGATGATGAAGTTAAAATTTGATATTTCCAAGACTGTGTGAAATTAAATAACAGAGCGTACCGAGCACTTTATGAAATATTAAGATTGATAAATTAGTATTAGCTGTAATCAATTAAAATTTTGCCATCAATATTTAAATAAAACACCTTACATTAACATTAAACTTAGCACTATATTGACTAAGTTATTTTACATTAATATAGTAACACCATTCATAGATATTTGCATTATAATGCAAAATTATTATTGTAATAGATTTCTGATTATGGTTATTTTCTTTAAAATTTTAAAGGCAATAATAATAGAAAGAGGCAAGGTTTAAAATCTGACTTTGCAAACAAATTTTATCAGTTTTAAATGTTCGACATATAAAAAGCATTAATCTGAGATCAAGTCTGGGTTTTGGTTTCTCTATGAAGTGGAGAATTATTAGTATACAGGGAAATCAACACAAAGTATTTCTGAGCCATGGACCAAACAGCAAGAATCACAAACCATCAGGCAGAAAACTTATTTCTCATCAGTTCTAGAAAATATCCATATATCATGAAAATATTTGAAACATTTAATTCTATTTCAACGCAAAAACAACAAAATCTTCTGAAAACAACAAATGTATAGATTTATGGAATGTGGTTCACCGATTTCAATGACTCTAATAAATCTTTTTTAATGATGTACCTCACTTCTTTTAATGGTCTTTTTAATACAAAAAAAATTAATTTTATTCTTTACTGATAATGTTTCATGTAATGAAAACAATTAAACAAAAATCATCAGTGTTTTATCAATGGAAGCAGAAAATGTGTCTGGAGTGACAAAATAATAATTAAAGTAATAAAATACATATGCTATAAAATACTTTTACAATATATTTTATTAAAGTAGACAATAAATAAAATTATAAACAAGTATAAATTATTCACGTGTGTAGTTTTTTAACCAAACGACAAAAGATTGCTTTCATCATAATAGATTTAAATCAAGAACTACAGCTTTCTATAACAAGATGTATTGGAAACTAAAGCCCACTCACTAAGTTCAGTTGTAATTAAAATAATTTCATCATCTAATCAGTTAAAAAAGAATAATAATTGCACAAATAATACAAATAAGCATTACACAAAAATTAAAAGCCATTATACAGCTGAATTAAAATTACATTCATATTATGTAAAAGACCAGTTAGTTACGGGCTGCATTTTGATAATGCAAAGTTAATAACTCCAGAGTAAAACAGGAAGAAAATTCTGCATTAGCATTACACTAACTGCTAAAATATATATTAAAAAAACACCAGATTAAAATCTACTCTGAAAAAATGTTTATCTTATTAAAATTTAAGATGATCTTTCAAAAAAATCAAAGATCAATTTACAAAAAGTTTTGCTTGGATGATAATACATAGGAATGTTTTAACGTAATGCAAAAAGGAACCTTTCACCTGTTAAGTAGTTGAAATAAACAATTGTGAACAGACTTACCTAACTAAACTATAAGTATCAAAATTGGTTAATTTCAAACTACTAATAGTACTGCATATTATGGTACTTTAAAAGGACACTGACTGCTGCTGGGCAAGACTAAACCGCATGCCTTGTAAACTGGTAATACCAAAACTGTCTAGTTAATTTTAATAGAAGGACTAAATGCATAAATGTAAACAGATTTCTATCACAATATGGAAGCAGTATTTCTTCTTCAGATATGTTGGAGTGACACAGATTGTTATCATAGCTTTCTGTGCAGGAGGTTAATAGTTCTGAGGCCTGAATGAACAGATTATAATTAATCTAGATTTTTGATATTGTCTCCAATCACCAATTTGTTGTTAGGTTCTAATTAACAATGCATCATGGCAACCCAGTTTAATTAGCTACCGGTACATAATTACATGATGTCCCAAATCAAGAAAGCTACACTACAGATCTGTAGACTTCTAAAATATCATACTGATCAATCGATCACTTCATCTTGAAATAAGTGGGATACATTTAATAATTATAGCACATGAATTATGACTAAATATCTTACAGTTCATGAAAAACAGGTTAATTCTTCTGGATATAACAAATAACCTATGACAATAAAGGCATTTTACTTAACAAAATTACAAAGGTTGGCAAAATTACTTACAAAAGGTTGGCATTTTACTTAAAAAATTTCAAAGATTCTATTAAATCCATACACTATGAATACTTTTTCCTGATATTTTGATAAAAAAAAAAGTATGAAACTAAATTAGTCCAGAAAACATTAAGTTTTACAAGAAGAAAAAATTGAAAGATAAATTTGCGGTACTTTCTTTTAAAAAAACCGTTTACATTCCAGCCCTCTTAGTAATAAAAAAAGTTTAAGGTTTAAAATTTTTGGATCTTCAAAAATAAATGTAAATACTTATCGGTAAACATATATCAATGTCTAAAATGTATTTATTAAAATAGATGAAATTAAAATATTTAAAACTTATTCATATAAAATCATATACACAGAAAATAAACAGTGCGACAAAAAATTTAAATTTAACCAGTAAGCTAATAAGGTTCTCAATCTTTTGAAATAAAAGGACCACTGGCATAATTTGTTAATACAGTCAACTTTGATTATCCATGAGCAGTTTAACTACATTGCAAGTTAATGCCTCTTGGAAAAAAATAAAGTTTTAAAAACTAATAAAGAAACTAAAAATTAAAAATTGTTCATAATTCTGTGATATGGTCTACTACTTCATTCACTTGCTACTAGAATGTGTACTTGTTTTGGATATGATAATGCTGTACTATAGTTCATTACGAATATGATAAAACGATAGTTCATTGTGTGATATTATTACACTATGCAAACTATGAAGTTCATTTAAAAGAAAGCATTTTCAGTTACTATAGCAATAATCAATCCCATTTTATTTAAAAAAAAAAAAATACTGAAAGAATAAAATGCACAATTTATTAATTTTTTTTTAATATCTATTTTTTTCTCGTTAGCTACCATAGTTTTAATAAGTGTTTGTTAATACATTACGTAGTACATACGATACTGTATGTACAATTTATTTACACACAGTATTTGTGACAGCAAAAATTTGCTATATGTTGACACATATTTTGAATTAAGTTCTAAATATTATTTTTGCCAGGTACATAATAGTGCACAGTATTTTATTATTTACCCTTATACCTTAATGTAATAGTGCATATAAATATGCGTACAGTGTTAGGCCATTTTAACACATATTACTCTATTACATATTATTTTTAGATCAACTGCAATTTTGCTATGATTTTGGATTTTCTGCAATCCTCTTCCCAGTTATTATTGCGGATAATCAGGAATTTACTGTATGTCATGGATCATATGATAGGAATTTGAAGTGCTTTTATAGTCATATGCAATGTCAGTAATCAACAGTTTATGAAGTAATAGCACTTATAAAGACTTGGTTTAGTTACAGATTCAGTCATCCAAATATTGTATCATGAGTTTATTTTTACTTAGAAAAAAATTGATTTTGAATTATTTTTTACACATAATGTCTCAATAAAAGCTACTCACAGAGCAAGCTTGGTTTTTTAAGTTTTTTTAATTGAATGTCATCCAATAAATAACTGGTTAAAACAGACAGAAAAAGATACATATTAGGGACATTTAACATTTTTGTCTGGAAAATAACACAATAGAGTTTTATAATACAATGAATTTATTTTACAATAATTACAATTCAAAACAGAGAGACGGCTTAAAAATTAATTTAACAAAACCAATTTCAGAGATTTTATAAAAAAAAATTATGAATCGGGTAATTTTTTTTACTTTTAATTGACATTTTGGTTAGCTGTTTTATCCTGTTCAGTTTAACATAAAGTTTTAAGTAAAAAACAAAAAACATGTTCTATTAACTCAAACAAAAATCAAGCAAAGGTTATTGTTTCAATAAAAATATTTACATTTTAAAATCTATTTTCAGAACTTCAGGTCAATGATGAAGGAAACATAGATTTGTGATGGGCTAAGAGTTGAGCCCCCCCCCCTTTAATAATCTGTAAAAAATTAGCTTTTTAAAGTATAATTAAAAAAAAGAAAAACAAAGATAAAAATTATTCATTAAACCCAAGAGAGATTGTTAGCATTATGCTTCTCTCTTAAATTCAGCTCTAACTTTCATACGTTTTTGATATTAAACCACTAATTTGTATAAACCACTATTCTAATTTTTTTCTGCTTCTTGCATCTACTATTCATTAGTATCATTACTTAGTTTATTGACATTTTCAATCAACAGCAATTTCTTTGGGCACATGAATAAAAGTGGTACTCACTCAGCAAAATATTAATATTGTAGGTATGAGTAAAAATATCAAAATAATAGGAATAGAAAGTTTAAGCTATGATGTATGATCGAATGATCGCACAAAAGCATTATCCCAATGGTCAAAGATCTACTATATCTTTTGTTTCAAATACTGTTTCATTCAGATTTCCTCTTTGTCACAATAATCATTGCTTTTCTTTATTCAGGAAAATCAAGTTAGTTATAATCAAATCTTGCAACTGCTATATCAGTTGAAAATCAATGAAATTTGGTACACGTATGTAACTTTGATGACAATACAATACTACGGTGTTAGAATTTGGATATGACCCATCTCCACCGCCCTGCGTGCTACCCCTACGCTAAATTCATGCATGTTGTTGAAAATTTTTATTTCTCATGAACTATTGTATAAAAATTAATGAATTTGATTCCCGTACATAACTTCAATGACAATACAATGCTACAGTGTCAGCATTTTGATATGACCCTCCCCCCTCCATGCACTAACCCTATGTTAATTTCATGCATGTTGTTTAAAATTCTTATTTCTCATGAACTATCATATGAAAATGATTGAAATTTGGAACATATATGTAACTTCAATGTGTAAAAATAAATATTTTTACTTTTTTGTTTAGTCTTAATAAACAAACAAGCTTTTATTTAACTCGCTTTAGGAATAATCAAATCTTGTAACTGCTATATCTTTTGATCTATAGTATAAAAATCAATCAAATTTAGTACACGTATGTAACTTCGATGACAATACAGCAATACGATGTCGGAATTTGATATGACCCACCCCCATGCGTTACCCCTATGCTAAAATCATGCATTTAGTTGAAAATTTTCATTTCTCATGAACTACCGTATGAAAATGATTAAAATTTGATAATCACGATTTAACAGGAGATGCTTATTTAAACTTCTCAATATTCAGGGAAGATGCTAATAATATATCAACTGTTAGTATGACTCAACATTTTTTAAGGAAACTGTTTTATCTTCAGTGACAATTTGACTAAATAATTCAGCTTTTTCATTTAGCAAAATTTCCAAATAAAAGTCTGAACTTAAAGTTACATGATTCAGTTTGTGTGATAGTATATATTTTAGATACCCATTTGACTGTTAAAGCAATTTTGGTTAAAGCCCGGTTGTTGAAAATTCTGAGGAATGATTTTTTTAATAAATGACAGGGGATCTTTTTCTATCTTGGAAATAATTCCCCTCTTTCACTTTTCACATACCTCCTAAGATAAAAATTAATCGATTTCTAACATAAAACAGTTTAAACATAATAAGAAAAACACATAGATTACTAAAGGAATTGTAAAATCTATCTCTATGCATAGAAATCTCTGTGAAATGTCAAAATATAATGTCTGATAATGTCCAGAATTATTTGAAAAATTACAAATGAATTTATACTGCTAAAAGATTATACATAGTATTATGGTAATTTAATATCTAATTTGAAGAATAAATCTAAAACCAGTCAAAATAAAAAAGGTTAGATAACTTCACCAAAAATATAGTACTCAATCATTATCTCATGCCCAATTCAGGTAGCAAAGGAATTTAATAATTTATTTTTCATTATTTTAAACAATAACAATAATGGAGTACTACAAGCTGCCTTAAGATTTCTGTTGTTATTCCCCTCCTTAAGAAAGGCTTGGCATTTAATTTTCAAAATTATAGGCCAAATTTTGCTATTTTTCATAATTTCTAAAGTATTTGAAAAAAAAATGAATAATCAAATTTTAACTTTTCTTGAAAAGCATAACATATTAACAACCGTTATTATAGTTTTAAGAACAAATTGTCTATTGACATAGCCATTTCTCAGTTTTTGGAAAATACCTTAAATAACAAAAATATTCCATTTTCAATCTTCTGCAATCTCAGTAAAGCAATTTAGTCCATTGGTTTTACATAATAAAATTAGTTGGTTTTACAAAATAAAATTAGTAACTATGATATCAGAGGAGCTGCTCACAATTGGTTAAAGGTCAAACCTTACCAACTGTAAACAAGTAGTTGAAATTTCATCTTTTGATAAGAATACATATGTAAAATTTAGATCCTCACTTCAAGATTTAGAATGCAGAGTTCCTCAGGGAAGTGTTCTCAGCCCCTTGCTTTTCTTATTGTTTATTAATGACTTGCCTCAAAATTTTGGGCCATTCATTTTAATCCTCTTCTTAGACATAACTATATCTGTATCTTAATAATTATTAAAAGCAATTGAAAATTTTATGATAGTAGTTCAAAAAATTATTCACTGGACGAGTCGTAACCCTAAATATGATCTAACTTTAAATATGGATAAAACTGTTTCATGTGCTTCTCAGGTAGACAACATTGCTGAACACGTGGACAGAATTTTTATTAATGATAATGAAAGAACTTCTGTTACCTATAAAGCAAACTTTCTCATTTTATTAGGTGACAAATTCTTGTAGTTAGATCAAATTTTTTGCTTTGAAGCGCCTTAATAAAATGCTAAACTTGTTTTCATTATTAAATATTTATTATGCCAATGTATGTACCCAGATAAAATATAATCTAATCTCTTAAAGCTCCCTCAAAAAGTCTGAACGAGTTTTTAAGAAACAAAAATAAGCTTCTAGTTCATTATCTGGCACCCATACGTATGCATCATGTAGACTGATATTTAGAAAATTTAATATGTTAACTTGTCCATGTGTTTATATTTATGAATGTACAATCTTCATTTAAAAGAATAGTCACTTATTCTTAAAAAAAGTAACAATATCAACTCCTACCCAAACAAACAGAACTGTTTTTGCATTACTCAACACAATACTTTGGCTTACAAGAAAGGGTCTTATTTTGCTTCCTTTGCCATTTTTAAAAAATTACTGAACTATTTGAAAAGTTTTTCCACTAATTTATTCAAAATACAATTAAAAGAATTTTTTATAGGATTAGTATCCATTTGATTGTCTGAAGGGGAGATCGAATGTAATTTTAGCAATTTTCACTTAAATAAAGCTAAATCATATTACTTTTATTTACCTAATTTTTTTTACTATGAAATTCAAAGCTTAATTTATATTTTTGAGTCCAGAGTGAAACAGTAAAAAACATGCATTACAACCTGATGGTTTCACAACTAGAATGTAACCGAGTAATATCCTAGAAATTGAAGGGTCTGAAGTAAGAATAAAATAACAATCAAAGTCATTTTTAATAGACTGGTTCATGCATATCACTGAAGTTAAACAATACTGGGACCAGTTTCGTTTTATGCTATCAGCTTTATTAATACCTAATAATCACAGTAACTTGTCATTTAAAATTTTATTATAATAAAATTACATTTAAATCGTAAAGACATACACTAAAACAGCAACCACAATTATTATAAAAAGCCAAGTCAAAACAATAATGAAATTCCACTGAACCAAACATATTATGGAACAAAAGAATACCCAGCTGTGTAGGTAACAATAAGCATGACAAGTGGTACCTACACTATCTTTACCGTAAGGGTTAGCAGTATACTGAAAAATATCAGTATTCTCAGAAAAAGCTATTATGGCCAGCGATTTCTGTACCTCACTGACATAGACCACAATAGGAAAGAGGTAGGCATGTAAAGCAAGAGATTCAAATACTCCTTTCTGTTGTGAATCAACTCATTATATTTATCACTTCTAAACAGTAGGTGATAATTTTGTTTTTTGTTTATATATATATAAAAAATATTTAAACATGTGAATGTGCACATGAACATAATCATAAGAACATTCACAAGGATATATTAATAATCTTACATTCATTTTTGTTATAGCTTCACTCAAAATACTTCCTTCAAACTCATCTTCATTTTAAGTGAACAAGTTATTTTTCAAGTTTAAATTAACTTGCTTTTATTTGTAACAAATTCATCACCGTTTAGAAACACTAGAGTTTCTTTATCTCACAAAATATTAATTAAGAACCCAGCATTGTTTAAATATTATAAATACATGGATGAAATAACTGAGAGTGAAGTTAAAATTGTTAAGATTATTATAAACCAATAAACCACACCACCATAAAACGTTGTCCATTTAAAAGAAAATATACTCATTTTACTAAATAATAGCTTTTTAACAGATACAGAAGCTTACAAACAAACAACAGATAAATTGGACCACTAAATTTATAGTATCGATATGGAAAAAACTGAAAATATTTTGCCTGTCAACAATAGACAAACATCAAACAAAATGCATTTTTTCATTTCTATTAAAAGTTGAAAAAAAATTGATTCTAGTTTGGTAGGCATATCATTATCAGAAGTTATTTTTTTCACTAATTTTGAATTCGTTTTCCAGGAATAACTGATCACTTAATCATTCTCACTTCCTTTTAAAACATTTTTGTTTTATTGAGTAATTTCATGGTATTTAATTTCAATAAAATTAAATTCATATTATTTTGTTTATGATCTTAATATTTAAATAATCAACATTATGCAATTATGAACAATGAAGTAACAGTTGCATATATATATAAAACAACATTTTACAACCAAAAACGTTTCATAACCATTTTATACATAGTTTTTAATTTTCTGAGGAGTTACTTTAAGTTTCAGTCAACACTGAAATCAGTAATACAACAATAATTTAATTATTGTCTTCGTTTAGTTTTTTAATTATTAATAAAAATGGTTGTTCATTAAATATAAACCTAATGGCAATTATAATAAAAATTCATACATAATTTGTACGCATTATCATAAAAACAATTAATCCATATTAATTATAAATGGCCATTTATACACCATTCCTGAGAGAGGACATAACACACTGATATTTAAATTACATTACAACTAGAGATAGCCAAAGATTTATTACACGAGCAAAATTGAACTCAATTATTTAACAAATAACAAAAAGATTTAAAGCTTATTTGCATCCATATACTCTGCTCCATAATACAACCAATAGCTCTAGAGGAAATTTGATCAAATTAGTCAAATAAAAAAAATCATTAGTCAAATCTCTTTAAATCATACACTCAGAAACTCAAAAATTTATCATACAAGAATCCAAATCAAGTACGATTTAAAATTTTGAAATAACTAAAAAAAATTCAATAAGTTTAAAATAAAAATCAAATCATCTAAAGTCAAAAATACACACTAAAGAAAAAAAATCCATTTTAAAGAAATAGCTGAATATAGATTTTTTAGAAATTAGTTTTAGTAAATGAATGAATCTTTAAAAAATGATGTAAAAAAATTAAGTAATTTTTTTTTAAAGATTCCTTACAGCTTAGCTCCAAAGCAAAATAATGTAAATGTGATGTCTGTTATTCATCAAAGAAACAATTTTCAAAATCTATTTCATTTAAGTGGTTCTTGCATGCTGTAGTATCATATGTAGTCTACATCTCAGCTGAAATTAAATAGAGGAGTGCCCAGGGAGCATGGCTGTATATTACAGAAACCAAACAACATATGTGGAGAAAGGCTCATGATATAGTTATCCAAAACTAATAACATATTACTAGTACAATCATAGAATATCAATAATCAGAATGATTATCTCGTTATTTTATTTTTTGTAGTTTTTTTATTTATTAAAAATAAAATATATTTTTAAGAAATGAAAAATTAAAGATTATTATAAATATAGCTTATTTTCTTTCAGAAGTATGAGTAAAACAATGATTCTGATGCATGAATATGTGCAATCATACAAAACCGTCAAAGTATAAATTATTTGTAACACTTACAGTAAAACTTTATACTATATTTATATTACTAGTTCTGTAACATATGAGAAACAGATTAATGTCTAGTCTTTTTTTAATATAGTCTATTTACATATGCAAATTATAATATCTGACTTTTCTTCTAATTTTGTTAGTATGAGAAATAAATTATGAATAGTTTTATTCCATTTAATGTTAACTAACAATTCACATAACATATTTAAATAACCTTTGTAATACCTACCAACACTGCAATAAAAGCGATAGCTAATTTATGAAAACCTGGGGAAACTAAATACAATATGAAAAAAAATTTAACTTTGCACATAATAAAATTTTGTGTGGAAAAGCAATTTGGTATTCCTACAAGTTCAACTGAAAGAATAACAAATTGCTATATAGTGGCTGAAAAAGAATTCATCAGATATGAAATGGAACTAATGTGAATGAGTCTAAATTTATACTCACAAGTAGTTCAAACTTTCTAAAATGTACAAATTTAAGTAACTGCACATGTTTATAAATTAAATTTCAACATAACTGAATATTTTTAAAGTCAAAACTACTTAGTATATGTTATATTACAGTAATAATGGAAGTAAATTAACAATTACCTACATTTTGATTAATTTAAAAACATGAATAAATAAGCACACCTAATTTTTTATACTGTAATTTAACAATTATCAAAAAATGAAGTACTATGGTTCATCACAATATTTAAGTAGCATAGACCTTAATTATTTTCATAAACTGCAGTACATGCACTGTTAGAAAATGATAAAATATGGGACAACACAATGTTTTCAGAAACATATGTATGTGTAAGGAAATTAGAAAACAAACATCTGTTACACTTTAATAGCTATGGAACTTTAGCCTAGGTGCAGGCTGTAATCTCTTAATCTTGGGTTAGTTTACTGGGAAAACAGTAAATTAAGCCAATTTTCAAAGGGACTTGAATTCTCTCTCTGGATCAATTGACCTCTCCCTCTATCTTTGTCCCTTTTATATCCTTAATCCCTGTGGGTCAGTCACCACTTGATTGCAAGTCTGGAAAGACAGTTACCACTGAATCAACTGATTCCTTATTTCAGCTAAGGAGCTGAGCTTGATGAGAGGCAGCCTACTTGAGGATTTGTGCGGAAATTATGCTTTCTACCCTGTGGGTTTTAAAATAAGTCCGACTGTAGCTGAAGTGACTACTGGTAAAATTTAGATTCCTCTTCCTTTATACTTCTGAGACCATAATCTAATCTGAACTTGGTTATGTGTAATACTCGTAGCAACGAGAAATACTGGTTGGTATGGTCATTATGGAAGTATATAAATGCGTAGAACGATTCAACATCTTTATGTTATATTTGTGTTTAGAGATGCTTAGTAAAATAATGCATATAGTTACACATTATAAAAATGTTTTCTCACTTTTATTTATTTATAACTCATTAATATCAAATAATGAAGTACAACATTAAAGACAGGTTTGTTTACAACAGGATAGTTTCTACAATGAATGAAGCATAACATGGACAGACACAAACAAGCTCTTTTAAACTAAACTGCATGATGAAGATATGTTTTTCAGAAATAATAAAAAAGTTAATAAAATAATTTTAAACTTTATACTCCCATCACATTTATCACACTAACTTTTTTATGACAATTTAATTGCTGATCACCATAAAATTTATGCTTCTATCTATATGATGATTACTCCTAATACTTGCATACAGGAAATTTAACGTGAGAAACTTTATAATATTTAATATAGTACACAAAGAAAGTTTGAACATTAAGCTCAAGACCTAGTAAAATTGTAGTTATTTATTTATATTACTTATTAGAGGCTTACCAAAGAGCCTCGTAATATCAGAGTTACTTATTAGAGGCTTAATAAAGGTCATCTCATCTAAAAACAATGCTATAAAACATGTTAAAAACAAAACAAATATTAAAAGATCCTTTTTTATTTTGTGAAACTTTCTATCATTTACTAAAAAAAGACAAGCAAGCAAATAAAACTAAATAAGAAATTAAACAATTTATTCAAAGATTATATTTTTCATTTTTTTTATAAATAAATGTCAATTTTTGTGCAAAACAAGCAACTTTGACTCAACCAAATAGTACAATCATAACAAAACAATTTATAAAATAATAAATTGGCCAGTTTTGAAAAAATAAATAAAAAATATTTCTATTACAAAGTATTATATTTTGGTATGTTACTCCTAACTATTTTATTGTCTACAGTAGAAATTATTATTTTTCACTGATTTTTTTTTTTATAGAAAAAAATAGAAAATTCTAAAAAAAGATTTCTTAACATCTAAAATACATTAATACTAGTGTCAAATTATCATTATTTTTTAATAAGAATCTTATATTGGTCAACTGATTTATGTTTTGTAACTTTTCAGTCATACTAGCTAAATCAGAATAAATTTTTTTTAGAAATAAAATTATATACTTTTTAATGCTGAATAATGATAAAAATAACATTTCATATTTTTTGTATAACAATCATCGACAAAAATGTATGTAGCTTTAAAAAAAAACAAAAAACATTACACTTATCTTTGTAAACTAGCAATCACAAACAAAAGTTTAAATTCCAGATTAAGAAAAAGAGATAATGCCTTTATTCCCTATACTACCAACATCTGATCTGGGAGAAATTACAAAAAAAAAATTAACCAAAAGATGGCAACATCCAATTTGACAAATGTCTAGAAAATCTGCTATATTTTTAATTTACAAAATATTCAATCCTTTTTTACTATTATACATAAATAATATTTTTTTTATATTATATTTTATTTTTTGCCTGTTAAAAAATACAAAAAACTTATCAAATCTCATCTATTATAACATTTTTATAGCTCATATAGTAAATGCATATAAAATTAGTTGAAAGATGGTATTTGAGGGAACTTTTATTAGAAATATTGCAACATTAAAAAGTTAACCAGCAAGGGGTCAGATGGAGTGATGTAAATATTTTTAAAGGGCCATCACGCTTCTTCAGCTTAGGATCGTTCAATTAACTTTTCATGTAAGGATGGTAAAAATTACACCCAATTAATAACTCAATAATAGAAAATGTAATTACTAAAAATGTTATGTACATCTGTAACACCTACTTTATTTAACATTGCATAATTAGATGATAATAATTAGTCTGATAATTTGTTGCCAGGCCTTAATAAAGTTTTCCCATTGTTAATATAAGTGCATAATATAATGTTAGAGCACTAATGTATCTGTATTTGATTATTCTTCATAGTTCATGTAAATTTTATTAAATTAAATTAAACTAATTTTTCTATCTGTATACTAACTAAAAAATATATATTCTTTTGTTTTTAACTTATTTATTAAAAATAAGAATGCAAATACTAAAAAATATTCTTGAATTTTAACAATATAAGAACAGGCAGATGAACATTTTTTTATTAAATAACTAGCAGGTCTAGCCAGGGGCTCCATCCCCTGGACCCCACCGTGTTTATTGGTTGTGAGAATAATACAAATAACAATTAAAGCCTGTTCAGTTTGTAAAAACTATCAGTGTATTAACAAACTTCTTCAGAGCAACAATTTGATCAGGACAGGACTCAAAACTTTGAGCAACCTGAAGTATGTAGGTTTCATTAAAAAAGTATTTGCACGGTTCTTAGTGCTACCTGACAAACACCACAAGGAGCTGATCGAACTTCCTTTCTCATTTTTTTGTTAATTTTTTTTACTTTATGGTTTTCATAAAGTAACCACAGGCAGCTGCAGCCAGTCATGACAAACAGTAACAGTGGCTGTGTCAGTTGAGCTGCTGTGCCACACACTGCATCTTTAAATAAAAACATACCTTTAAAGTTATTTTTTTCGATAGCCAAATGAAATATTGAAAAAGTCTACAGAGACCTTTTTTCTAGAACATTTAATTTCAAAAGTGGGCTTCAAATTTGATTTAACCAACAGTTTAACAATGTTTAAGTTGAATACGTGGAAGAAACTTAATCCAGTTGTTACTGCAAGCTATTGCAGTAACAATTTCAAAATGGCCACCATCTTGAAACAGTGAAACATTTCATTATGGCAATAGTCCTGTTTTTTCTAAATATAAAAATTATATTTATGTAAAGTTTAATTTCAATCAGTTAAGCAGTTTTTGTGTGAGAGAGTAACAGACTCGGACACCACTATATATATATATATATATATATATGTGTGTGTGTGTGTGTGTGTGTGTGTATATATATTAGCACATATTTTTATTTATATATTTATTTTTTATATCCAAATTTTAAACATTTCAATTTATTTAATCTCTTTTTGCATTTTATTTATAGTTTTTAGATTTTAATATTTTTATTTTGACAAACAAAGGAAACATAGGAAGGAACAATTAGGCTCTTTATATTTAACTTCTCTATCCCATCTATATTATCTGTATCGTCACAGTCTGATGACCAAGATTCATTCGAGTTACATCACTGCTCCAATGAAAATGATGATTTCACTATCATTTTGTCGCAATTGTAAACTATTGATTTGTAGGTCAGCATAATAATTCTTTTCTGTTTTTAAGGTTTATTTGCAACACAGCTTTCAATATTCAGCTGGCAGTTCAAAAACTTTTCTCAGCTACTTCTTTTATCATATTTGCCGACATTTTCTTCCACAATTTGATATTTTATTTTCCTGTGCAACAAATTGGCTCAATCAGGGTAGTACGATGGCAATCTTAATATGTTTGAATGTAATTCTCCGGTATTTTTCATTTCAGACATATAATGTCTGAACATATAATGTCTAATTGGCACAGTTCTGTTTTTAACACATCTGCTGAGAACAGAATAATTCTGTGGTTTGGTGATTTTAAGTTGTTTTCTACAATTTGAGTTCAATGCCTTGTACAATTTTACGTAATGATAAAAACAAGTGTTGTCAATCACCAAAATTGAATGAGGTGGATGTCTTGTATTTGTCTAAATTTGTTTTCAGTAATTTATTGTAGTTTTCAGAGTTAATGTTTTTTCTGGTATTTACCTTGCTTCTGCCTTGATTTAAAACTCAAAAGTGCATTTGGAATTTTAGGTCTTATTTCAAAAGTGGACACATTTCTAAATTGCTATAATCATAGTAAAAAATAAGTACTACTTATATTCAATGTTGTGAAGGCCAAAACAAGGTGATATCCTACAAAATTTGATCAAACGGATCCCTGTCGATGTTTTATTGATACCACATGAATTTGCATAAATAGGTGTCAAGTGTAGATCTCAATGTACCATACTTCTTGTGATTCTGTCTTTTTACTACTCCCCATAAACTCTCTACTGTGTTTGCATGCACAGGTAATTGGATCTCTATAGTTAACTGAGTGATTAATAGATTATTGTGTAAAATTGCAAACTTGTAGATTAGGTACATCATCGTAACTCCACCAATAATCATAAATTATATTCTAATACACTCCTTTAACCAACACTTAATAACATATCTTTCATTCGATCAGGAATCACATGTGAAAAATTTTTTGTTTCTCAGAAAATTCTTGCAAATACTCACTGCTGAGGGTAAACCCTCAGCAATGCATTTTCACCTTGAAAAAAAAATTCATTTATTTCCAAGTTTAGACCATTCCTGCCTATCATTACTGGATAACAGAGTAACATCTCTGCCCACACTTCCCTTACAAAATGTTTCCAGTCAGTTACAGCAGCATAACCACACATAATTCTTTGTTACAAAACTTCAAATTGGTATATTCCCTACTCCACGCATACAGGATATAAACAACAACTTCCAATTTCAGCTTGCTGGACTGCAGCCACATACTGCTCCTTAAAGTAGCATTATTGGGGACAACTTGCCTTTGCACAACACCACTTATCTTTCCTGTTATTTAACAAAAGAGAGATTTCATAGACTCTGTAAGCAAACTCTAGAATTATGTAAAATCCCTTTGGCTAGTAAAAACAAACATGTTGTTTATCTGGCATCTAACGGATTAAGTCAATCAAACCTATTTAATAACAAATAGAGGCAAGTACAGCAAACACACACAGTACACAATTGAAATAATTAACTGCACCAACTACTACATAGTCAGCGATACAACTATAAGATAAGACAGGTTGAAACATAATACTACAACAGCGGATAAGATAAACATTAACAGTTTAATATTATATATTATTACTTAATCTCTAAATAAATTACATAACAATATTAGTAATTCAGAGAATGAAAATTAAGCAATGTGTCAACTTTTGAAATAAGACCTGAAATTTCTTCCGCAACACTACTGGTGTGCACATAATCAGATTCAATCCTTTGTGTATGAGTTTTTTATAGCCATTAATAGTCATTGCTCAACCATAAGGTTTTAATTGTATTGAGTGATTGTATGCCTTACCTAAAAAAAAATAAATGGTCTTCCTTTCAGTATGTAAATGTCAATTTGATTTAAATAATTTACTCATTTTAAAAACATATAGCGTGTTTTTCTACCAAAAGTTTCCTATTATTTTAGTCTTTCCTTCTAGAATTTTTTGTAAAGTTTTGTGCATGGAATTTTTCTGCAAATCTGAATTTTCAGTTTTTTGAGCCAGTAATAGCTCTGTTAATGTCGGCAATTTTTTAATGCATAAGAAAACTGTAAATAATAGTTTTTCTTAATGCAAATCCTTGAAAGTTATCAACTTCTTTATTCTTTTAAGAAATTTTCCAGGTGTATTGACATTTTCATTTTCTTTCAGTTAAAATTTTTAATATTATATGAGCAGAATGCCACAAAGAACAGCTAAGCAAGCTGAGTTTCTGAACATAACATTATTGGGGTTTCTTCAGTTATTTTATTATAAATGTTCATTATTGCACATTTGTTTTGACTATTAAAAGCCACTTCTTGTTAAATCTTGGCTGCAACATTGTAAAGGTAATCATGAATGAGAAGGTAGTAATAAAAAAATAACTACTAGTGATGAGCATTGAAAAATACTATTTATAAAACATAGAAACTAAGATCACAAAATTAGCAACATGAATTAGCAACATGAATTCAACATGGCTTCTTGCTACCTACAACATTCTGTCGCGGTATACATCTTCTTTACTATACTATTAGTGTTATAATTACTTCGGACCCCCCCCCCCCCCCAAGGAAGAACTAATGCACATATATGTGTTTACACATTATAAACTTTGACCAGTAACAACAAATAAAAAATAAATATACATGTCTTGTTAATACAATGATCAATATACATAAAAGTAAACAAAAAAGTGGTTTTATTTTGAGTCACTATGGGATCCCCTCCTCAAGCTAATAATCGCAACCCTCCCAGAGGGGAGCTGCAAGCTACACTTTGGTAACTGCTAATGTAATGAAACTGGCCAGTCAAGGCTTGCTTTGCTTGCCCTTTCCATCTAGCCATCTGGACCCTCGCTGTATTTGTTACCCTCATGGTTGTAAGAATAATACTGTGATAAATAACAACTAAAGGCTGAAAAGCTCTTTTTCCTCTGTTTCCCTTGTTCTTGACAAAGAAGCTCTGACTCCTGCTGTAAGATGAACATATCCCTTTTTTCCCTTTCAATTACCCTAGAATACCCAGTATCTCAGGAAGGGGGTCATCAAGGAAGAGAGCTGAAAATCGGAAATGTTAAAAAACACATAGTCTATTATTTTTGTCGAAAAATTAATTAAAAAATGCTATTAGGTCATCATTGAAGAGGAACAATTCACAACTTCATCCGCAAGAGGGCAAGTTTTCCCGGAATAACATGAATGTATCCTGGAAATTTGAAAGCAATCAGTCAGTTGGTTCTCACATGATGCTTTTGCAAACAGACAGAACCGCCACAAAATTTCATTTATATATTAAATAAAAATATTGTCAATTTTAAATTTACAATTGTATTACAGTTATTAAGACCTACTCGATTACTTTAATCCATAAAATAACAAAAACATGTTTTATCTCCTGAATTTGAAGATTTCTATTAAGAGTGAATTTTGAAATACCATATTTCTACACAACCAATCACAGGTTAATAAAATGAAGAAAAACAAACTGCTGAATAAACATAAGAATCATTTGTGAATAAACTGAAATAATACAGTCATTTCGCTGAATACTGATTAATTCACATGACTAATAAATTTTTTCAATTATTTTTTTCTTAATTTACAAAATAAATAAATTAACAATTAATTTCACTGTTAAATACATTAATTTAATTTTAATCAAAGAAAAGAATCTGTTAAAGTTACATTAAATAAAGCTTTCAAAAACAGAAATGAATTTTGAGCATTAAAAAAATTCTTTTTTTCATTTTACATCACCATTTAAAACAATGTAATTTTGATAAACATTATTTATGTTTAATTTTTAAGAAATAATTATAGAAACAATTAGAAATAAAACTAAATAATACATAGAGTAAATTTATAAATAATAATAACAATATAATACTTCTTCTCCTAATATATACAAAAATATTAACATTATGATTTTTATAATACATTATATATTACAGAAATCATTTTATAACACAGTAAGATTTTAATAAAAATATTTCATTTTATATTAAAAAAAAAACAAAAAAAACATTATCTAAACTTTTTACATAAACATATAAATATTTTAAATATATTGTACTTTTTCACTAAAATTTAATTATGCACATATACACATACATAGTATTCATATAAATTATATATTTATATTAAAAAAATTATTATACACATTAAACAATTCAATTTAAAACTTTCAATTTGAAATAAATACTAATCATTGTAAGTTCAACTTAACAATAAAAAATGACAAAGCATTTTTTAAAAATATTTCATACTGTTTAAACTTCACATTATTTGATTTGGCACTGGACCTGAAGTAACTGGAAAACCGAAATAAATATCTTCATATTAACTATGCAGAACCAATCAATTCACTGAAAAAAAAAAAAAAACTCTGATTGTAATAAAATGCTCATTTTGTAAATTTATATACATTATAAATTTATCAAATGGAAATTGAATTTAAAAAGAATACTTGAAAATGAACAGTAAAAAAATAAATATTTATTAAATCGGTGTTCAAAAAGTAAACATGTATATCATCAAGGTGATGAGATTATATAACTTACAATGACCATTTTAAATTGCATTATGTTAAGGTGAAAACCTCAAATATGTTACACTACAGGGACTTTAAATATATGAGAAAATTTTCCTGCAAAAAAAAAGAAAGAAATTGGGCTTGCAATCAGGCAAATGGATTCCAACAAGTCAGTAATTTTCTTACAGAGGAAATGTGGTTCAACATTCAGTAATCATGAAAAGCAAGTGTGTTATTAAAATTGTTTGCAAACTTTTCTAGTGGACAATAATTATATGTTAGACTGGTTGCTCTTAGACAACCTTGTCTAACGTTGTTATTTCATTTATCAGCTTATACAAATGCACAAAACACTATTAAGAAACCCATGTGACATATATGAAAAGGCTTTATGTGACTAATTGGAATAAATATATATAGAGCTACATCCAGGAGAAAACCGAGACCCCAATTCTTTTCAAAACAATAAGTGCTTATCATTATTGTAAACTTATTTTGTAACTGTTCACTTGTGAGCTTACTTGAAGAAATTGCAACCAGTTTATTATTGAAATCTGTTTGAACAAGAAAATTACAGCACATAAAGCCAGAAAATGAATGAACTTCCTGTCAGTAATATTTGGAGGCATAATTATTACTAAAGTTATCTGGCCATCAAATTCTCTGGATTTTAGCCTGTCATATTTACTTCTGAAAAGCTGTAAAAATACAGTTTATGAATTATTGCTCATGATTATAATAATGATATCCAAAATTAATAATAATAAAAAAATTATCAATCATACTTCATTATATGCGGCATTTATTTCCCAATAAAAACGCAAAACCATGAATCTTGAAAATGAAAGTAAATTATGATATATAATAGGCTTAACATTCACCCAAATAAAAAAATACTAATTAAAACACTTCTGAGCCTCTCATACATACACTCTAAGTACTTTAAACAATGTGATTCCCTAATTAAGCTGAGCAATCTCTCTTTTTTCTGTTTTGCTTCTGGAACCACAGTAAGGTATTACTTCAGAGGAAGAATAAGAATGATATGTATGACTGTAAAGTATAGTACTGTACAGTCACAGGTCAACCATTCCTGAGATGTGTGGTTAATCGAAGCCAAACCACCAAAGAACATCAGTATCCACGATCTAGTATTAAAATCCGTATAAAAGTAACTGCCTTTACTAGAATTTGAACCTTAGAACTCTCGACCTCAAAATCAACTAATTTGTAATGTCAAGTTCACTGCTCGACTGGTCCAGTGAGTTGAGCTGAGCAACCTGGTGAAAAGTTAGTTATCATCACTAACAGTTCTTATTAACAAGCAGAATGGTTTTGGTAGTTGAAAAAATTTACCATAGTTCAAAGGAATAGTCCCTAACAGACAAACTTGATAAGATAAAACTCAATAAAGTAAGAAGACAGCCAGAGAATGGTTAACTTGGAACTAGGAGAAAGAATGAGTACGGGAAAACAAATAAAGCATCAATCCATACTTATTTGATGTACACAATTCAATGAAGATAAAATATTGTACAAATGTCTGTACTTTTCATAGGTTGATTTTATTTTTATTTACAGAATAAAAAACCAGTTAAAAGTACATAATCAATCATTTAAGTTACATAAACAACATTATGTGATAAAGTCAACCATATAGCCTAATCTATATTTTATGTGGTAAGGAGTATACATGACATCACTGCAAATAACAATGAAAGAATTCAAAATGGTACTTCCAATTGTTTTTTTGTACAACACATAGGCTTAAAGCTGGAATATGATAAGCAAATTTTTTATAGTATGTGTGGAAAATGGCATGTCCAATCACAATTTGAATCCAAGAACTTTCTGAATTGAAGACAGAGATGCTACCACTCTTTATAAAAACAGAACCAGTTGCACATCTTAACTAGGTAAGAAAAGATTTTTTAAGTAAAAATCAGCTCTTATTATAAGGTATTTTTAATGCATTAATAACCACTTCAAAACTAAAAGATGGAAAAACCATGATGTAACAATTACTTTAATCTCATTATTACACATTTGCTTTGAGTATTGAGACTACAATTTAAGAACACTAATATCAATTATAAGCATTATAAAAATCATACATTTTGTCTAAACTTAAATTTCAACAATATAACTGACTTTCAGGATTAAAATTATTTAATAAATGAATTTTAGTCTATTACTTAAAAGTTTTCTAATCTAAACACACTTCTTTTTCACTGCTATTTATGATTATTCATTTATCTTTGACAAAGAATAATATAAACTTTTCTGTTCAGTGTAATGTTAGAAAAGAATATATTTTTACATTTAATGAATAAAATATTAAAACATACAACTGATCTAATCTATGAAAAAGTGCTTAACACAACAAACATCTAGTGTAAGATATTAACTAATTGGTAATTTATATTACAATCAAGAAGATGGAAAAAAAGAAACACAACAAAATCAAGATATGCAGCAAAACTAGTATTTAGAATTTTATTGTATATCACTGTAAAAACTGAGAAATCCAACATAAACAATGGAATCATTAAAAAAAAATATAGTCATCAATAATCACAAGTTGTGTGTCTGCAGTACAGTTAAACAGATAAGTTCTACACAATCTCACAGCTTACCTAAAGAGAGAGCCACTCAAACACGAATGCTGAAATAGATACATTAAAGTGTAACAAGAACAGTCAACAGATTACACTAATAAACATAGTTTTTGTCACATGGAAGTTTTAATGTATTCCTAATGTAACTTTTTAGGCTGAATTCAAAAATGCAATTAGAATTTTTCCATCATCCACAATTTTTATGTGACAACACATTTTTGAAGAATTGCTTTTGCAGAATTCTATGTATTTTTTGGAGATACCTTATATACATAAAAAAATATTTACAATGATTTCTAACAGAGGGTGCGGTACAAACAAAATATTATATGAAGGCAACTGCTGAATATGCATGATGATTAATTTGCTGTAGGTTCTGACATGACAGCATGGAGCAGTCTTCTGAGTCATACAATTAGCAAACCAGTATTGTTTAAATGTTTGCTGTGTATGCACATACTATGGTTTCATTCTGTTTTGTGACTTACAGTTTCTGTATCAAGTATTGTGCTACTGAATAAATATGCCAAGGAAGTGCATAAATGATTTGGATAATTGTCAGGTATGTGGGGATTTGATGTTTACAGACTTAAGATTAATGGAGTTTGACTCCACTAGTTAGGAAATATTATAAACTATATTTTAGCTGTAAAGTTGGGGATTGAGATAAGAAATGGGCCCCTCACATCTGCTATTCGTTATGTGTGAAACATCCACTAGACTGGGCAAGGGTTTAACTGGCAGATGAGGTTTCCCATACCGATGGTGTGGCATGAACCACAAGACCATTTATTTGATTGTTATTTTTGTATTACACTAATAAAAGGAAGAAGTAGTAATTCCAAACACACAGTGCAGTATCCAAATTTATTGTCTACTATAAGGCCAGTATCTTACAGTGAGGACTTACTTGTATCGCATCCTCCAACACATCAACTTTAGAAGGTGAATCGGACTATGTGTTAGCCACTGAAGTTTGACATGAGGAGCAAGATAATCCTACTTTTGAAGCAGAATTCACTTCCCGTGAACCTCAATTGATAACTCATGGTGAATTAAATGATCTTGTTTGGGATTTGAACTTGCCAAAGAAATAAGCCGAGCTTTTGGAATCTTCTACATAGACATTAAAATGTGTTTCTTTCATAATTGTCAATAAGAATCACGATTTATATTTTGAAGAAAATAGTTTAGCGTACTGTAATGATATTTATGCTGTCACGGATGCACCTCATCGTGAATGTAACTATACAAAATGGAGACCGTTCACTGATAATTTCTTTGAAAACTAATTTAGAGACCGTCCTTTTGCATGATAGCAATAAATCTCTTTGCAGCTTATGCAACACATGAATGAGACATATGACAATATGAAAATCCTGTTAGAAAAAATTCAGTTCAAACAAGTACTGCTGTGATTTAAAAGTTCACGTTATTAATGGGTTTGCAGCTTGATAACATTAAATTTTACTGCTTTTTATGCAAATAGGAGAACAAGGACAAGACAAATAATTATATCAGGAAGGAGTGACTAAAATGTGAACCACTTACACCTGGACAGAAGAATGTTGTACATCACAGACTAGTTATCTCAGAAATGATTCTTCTACCTCCATTCCATATGAAATTATTGCTTCTTAAAGATTTTGTTAAGGCAATTGATAAAAATAGTAATAGATTTCATTATTTGAAAGAAAGAAAATTTCCTTTTGTTAATGACAGTAAAATCCAGGAAGGAATTTTTGTAGTCCCCAAACAAGAACTTTGATTAGGAATGGACAATTAGAAGAACCATTAAGCAAAGTTGAAAAATCAGTGTGAAAGGTAATTTAAAAGCGTTGTACAAAGCATTTTAGGAAATCATATTAACTACTGTGACGTGGTGGGTGAATTGTTACAGCCACACAAACATGTGGAGCATAATATGTACCTAAAAATTCATTTCTTGAACTTACACTTTGGTTTCTTTCTCATCACCATCAGTGATGAGCATGGGAAATATTCCACCAGCAAACTTAAGTAACAGAAAACAGGTACCAGCAACAGTGGTATGCAAGAATGCTCGCATACTGTTAGACGCTAAAGAGGTATGTTCTAGACATCAAATACACAAGAAAAAAAGCAACTATCACACTTTAGATAAGTTGAATAGTGTCCTGTGTGCATGTAAATTCTTACATTTCTTTCACAGTTTAGAAATAGCAGAATTACACAAAAAGAATAAATTATTTATATTTAACATTCTGTAAAAGTAAGAATTATAAATAAATAACAATACCTAGTGAGTTCCCTTCCTACTAAACCGCTCCTTGAACGACTCCTATTCAACTGTGCTCGCCTTTCAGCTAAAAAAGAAAGTAATATTTATTAATGCTATTATAATAATTATACTGACTGTATATTTATAAGCCACAGATACTCACAGTATATAATAAATACCTATACCTGATGAATAATCAAACAAAAATCAAGTAACAAAAATATTCAGCTCTTAAAACACAACTGCTGGTAGTACTACTTCCAAGACAGAAATGAATAGCATAAAATGGAAAAATAATATTATACATATACAAATTTAAATTTAATTCATCTGCAAAGAAAACAGTCCTTGCATGAGCCAAAATTCAACAGCACTTGGTATACAATTATTCTTCAATTAAATGGGGAAAATAATCCCTCATTAAATTTTCTGTTACTTTTAAGAATACATGACTTTTAAGTAAATTTATAAGGAAGAATGCATGGATATGTTAAAATTCCTAATTTACAAAACAATATTCTACATAAATAATTGTTATCCATCACAAAACAAAGATGCTATAACTTATTTTTCTACCATATTTTCTTCTTTTTGCTTAACAACTTCACTGCCAGTGTCTTGAACATGGGAGTCAGTCAGAAGCTAACTTTCTTTTTTGTTGTTTATTTGTTTAAAAAGGATTCAAATGTTATTAATTACCATTTACCATTTGCATATATAAGGTAATTAAAATAAAAAAATAAGAAATCAAAAATATCACGCACCGGCGCAAGACCGGTACTGCGAAAGGAATTCTCTCTATCAGTGTCGGGTCTCGTGCCGGTGCGAGATCATGATTTTACAGACTTTAATTCACATAAATCGTTTATTATTTATATTTTTGTAATCATTTTCAAAACAATAATTATTTATTAATCAACAATCTTCCAAAATCATTTTAAATTTAAATGAAACTCGTAAAAAAGTAAAATTAGCTGACTTATTCTAATAAATTGTGTTCGATGTGGTATGTATCAAAGCACTCTGGACAAAGGCTTTTCAACACAGGTTGCACATTGGTAGGACGTGTCTGTGCGTTTTTTGTTCTTGTGACACTGACGACACATTTTTCACTGTATCCTGCCTCTTGCATTTGTCTTGGTAATTTTACGAATGTAATGGCGTGACCCAACTGATCTTGATGAGGCGCCTACTTCTGGTTCTGATTTTACTGGCAGCAAAGCATTTATTATGTTTAAACGATAGTCGTATAAGGTCATCTTTCTTTGACCTGAGTATTGGTTATAGATTTTATAAGAGTTTATAATAAGGAGTTGTAGCATGTGAATCGCAATTTTCAAATACCATCTAAGGGTTTTCCTCTCACAGGGGTAAAATGCAAGAAGTTGATCCTGCCTGTCAACTACAGACATAAACTCGTTGTATTTCACTACAGCTTGAGGTTTCTCTTTTGTCTGGCCACGTTTATTTACCACAGGTACCATTTTATTTTCATACTGGTTTGTAATGTACATTACGGGGCGTTTGTCTTGCCATTTACCTATGTGAACCCCTTCTCGAAACAATGACACGTTTTCACCTTTTTTAGCTTCTTTGCGGTCACTTCAATGGGATTATCCTTCAAAGTTTTACGCAATGTACCTGTACAATAGGTGTCATTTTCCAGAAGTCGTTTAGCCAAGCCAAAACTGTTGTAAAAATTATCCATATAAAGTTCATGGCCGCTTCCCAACTTTCCTTCCATCAGATGCATCACTACTTCTTCCGCATGACCTTTTCCAGATACATCAATATCTCTGCCACCAGTATATACACGAAATCTCAATATTAGTCCATCAGGTTGGGTGAGCATGTATAACTTCACACCGTATTTGTGGCGTTTATTTTTGATATATTGTTTAAATGCAAGTCGTCCCCTCCAAAGCACCATGCTCTCATCTAATGATAATTCTTTACATGGGTAATAACAATCTTCCATCTTTTTATTAAAGTAATCAATCATGTTTCGGATTTTGTAAAGCGGGTCTTCGCTTTCTGATTCCGAAGTGAAGTGCAAGCACTTTGGTATTAATAGAAACCTATTTCGAGACATTTGCTGCCTAAAGATTGGAATTTTAATAAGTCTATCAGTTTTCCAATAATCTTGGAGCCTGTTGAGGTTAATAGTACCCATATGAAGCAGTAAACCAAAAAAAACTTTCAATTCTGGGATACTTAGCTCTTTCCAGTCTTTTATTCTGCCTTTTACAGATTCATTTACTGATTTTAATCTTTCAGCTTGAGCATTTGTTTCTGTACAAATCATAGAAAGTAATTCTTGGTCGAAAAAGAAATCAAAATAATTAATTGGTTCATGTCCGTTGACCACACTCATCCAGTTCGATGTAGATCCGCTAGTAGATGGTTCATTTGGCTTCGCATGTGAAGGAGTAGGCCGTAACTCATATTTACTAGTGAGAATTTCTCGAACGTCAAGCCCTGATTACGGTCTTCGTCTGACGAATACTCCTCAGAATCACTACCCGGCTGATAGTCATCTTCTTCGTCACAATTTCCAAATAATTCCTCTTCAATATCACTATCTTGTACGTAATCCGGTTCGACCAACCTTTGTTTTTTGGCACGTGGCGGACCCTTTCTCGTACTCATTGCAGGAGCAATAAAAAAAAAAAATTATAAAAGAAAACTAAAAACAATAGTTCGCCAATGAAGTTACAACGTTCAAGCGCATTGCAGACACGTTAGCATGTTACTTCGTGCGATGCTGGCACCGTACTGGCTCATAAAAGTTGGCATCTCGCGCCGGCGTGAGACCGGCCCCTCACCATACACCCCGCGTCTCACGCCAGCGCGAGACCGGCAGCTAACTTGTTAATATCGCCATATAAGCTTGATGCTTGTACGTGGGATATGAAAATTGGATTTTGTAGCGTATGAAAAATGCCATGCCTGACTGGGATTCGAACCCAGGACCTCTGGATGAAAGCCTGAGACACTACCACTCGTGCCATAGAGGCTGGAGACAAACAATCAATCTCATACAATTGAAACAAACAAGACAAACAATTTCATAATATCCATTGTTTGACAACACTTTTTATTTTAAAAATGCACTTTTAGACTTCTTTAACTATCTCTCTACTTTGTCATTGGAAAGTTGCAATTTAATAATATATGTTCATATTGAATATATTTTTAATTTATGAATTTATATTTCCTTATATAACTGGAAGAATTTTCAGTTTAAAAATCTTTTTCATTTTTTCAATACAATATAATAAACCTCATACGGTATACATTTAAAACATAGATTTTTTCAATGACTAATAATGATTAATAAAACCTAAAATTAAAACTCTACAATTAAAAAAACTTTAACTGTAATTGTATTATTTATTACAATTTTGCAATTTGCATTACGCTAATGCAAACTGATATTCCATTAACATAATTAGATTTTAGAATAAATTTTCAATTTCTCTATTACTACTTTTTATATTATCTACATTCAAAAAAGCATAAAATTTAAAGAAATTTATGGTAGTTAAGAAAAAAAATACATACTGTAAAATTAGCACATGAATACAAATATATAATTTAATTAACAATATATAACACAAGATAATATGTTTAACAATAGTTTTAAAAAAATGCTTACCTCCATCAACTCGCGGTCGCTGCCGTTTTCTTCGTTGGTCTCTAGTAAACGCTGAACCTGTTTGTAAAGCTTCAAGAAGGCTGTCCATTACACCTTCTTGCGTCTGATCGGCAGTCATATCAACAAGAGCTTTCTTTCTGGCTGCACGTTCAGCACGCTCTTGTTCGGCTTTTTCTCGGGCTTCACGAGCACGTCTTGATTTTTCTTCTGTTTCCCTAGCTAAAACATTATCTTTATGTGACTGATAAAAGGCATCTTTAAAACTTTTTATATCTGTAAAGAATTCTTCTAATGTATATTTTTGTTTATCGAAGGAATAAAACTCAGACAGTTCAGTATATAAAGTTTCCATGTTTTTGAACATGTTCTGTAGAAGTCCACACTGCTGTCTAGCATCCACGGCAAATTTTCCCATCACTTCTGCAAATAAATCATCCTCAGATTGTGGTTGTCTACTATTACTCAAATCAGTTTCAAGATTTCGTACATTACTTTCCATCATTCTTAGAGCTTTTTGAATTGCTTCAGTTGAAACACGAGCTGCTCGATCTACATGAACTAGCTCATCAGCAAAGGCCAATAATTCTGGAAATTTCCGTTCGATGGTGTCTACTAGATAATGAAGTAATGTAGTTTTATTCTCAATATCTTTCGTACCAGACAACTGTAACAAAAACAAGAAGTATTTTTTATAGGGTAAATATATTAACTACAATGCAAATATTAAATAAAAACATATTACTATTACAATAAAGGTATCTAAAATCTTTAAAAATACATAAAGAATATAACAAAAAAGAATTGTCTAAGTAAAAAATTAAATAGTGTATATTCAATAGAGTGCCTTCAATGGATAACTGAGCTGCGTAGTTTCCAAAGAATATAGTTAACATTTTGAGAACAGATTTGAAACAGTACCTAGTTAACTTTAAGACTATTTTAAATATATGATTAGTATATAGTATATTAGTATTTTCATAGATAAATAATACTTAATAAAATATCCTGCGACTTATTTTCAATAAATTAGTACTTCACTAAAAAAATTTAATTAAATACTTCCTTATTCCATTTTCAGTAGATCCACCTTAATCAGGGGCACAATCTCCAGATAATTATTAAAAACTAAAAATACAGTAGGGAATAGTGTTTCCCTTATGTCAAATAAATAAAAATAATAATAATATTACTGTTCAAGATAAATGATTAACACTTGATTACATTATACATTGTACATAACAAAAACAGTCTTTAATTAAAATTATAATTTTTAAATTGAATTTATTCATTTATAATAATTTAAGTATTAATTTAATTTAGTTTAAATTTCAATAAGTATTAATGTAAAGCATTTCCAATTAATCAATTTTATATTTATATTTACTATTAAAATATTCTATCAATATTTCCAAATGAATATTTTCCTCGTTTTATATAATTTGCACAGTTGAAATAAATGTAATATCATTTCATAGCTCCTTTATGACTTCTACAAATCATATAAAACAAGAAAACTATAAATTTGAAAAAATGGAAAGCGATCTGAAAATAATAGATTGAAAACTGGAAACATTTCACATTACAGTTTTTAACTTAAAGAAAAAATTAAATTAAAATATGATATCTTAATTAGGTCTACTGCTGCCATCTACAAAAATAAAGGTAGTCATTTATGTTTAACAGCAACATTCTTTCTAATCCATCATTTTAAAATATCTGAGTAAAGAAACATTTTCTTTCATTTCTTTTATTTTTAAAGCTCATCTGGAGATGAAAGTAAATCCTCTAAAATATTTTAAGACAATTAATTATATTTAGATTCTAACGACTTTCTTAAGGTTATTTTTCGTTTTATTTTAATATACTGATATCTTCATTGACAAAACAAAATAAAATTTATACTATAAACACAAATCTTTTAATAGGCTAAAATTGTACCTTAGGAAGAAAACTAATTTCAAATCCAAACGCTTGTCCATTCCTGGAACCACTATTCATGTAATTTCCCATCAGAAGTATTAATTCTAATATCCTTAAGAATTTTTTGCTTTGTTTAACTTCCTCACAGGCAGCTGCACCAGCCACAATATCCTAAAATAATATAAAAAATCCACAATCACAAAATCAAATGTAGATAATTGAATCAAATCACGTTCTCCAGAGCTCTAATGTGTACAAATTAAATTCATTAAAGTAAAATATTAAAATGCAATTCCTGACTGGTTTCTCCCTATTCAACAGAAAGAGCATTAATCAACATCCAGTGATTTAATAAACACTTATAATGAATCTGTTTGGTATTCTCATAATATTAAATAACCCATAATTCAACTATTTGCAAAGAATCTCACTTCAATCAATACCTTTTGGTATAAAAAAGTATACTACAGATTGAAGTTTAAATTGGAAATAATTTTTATTACCTTACCCATTTTATCTGCTTAGTATACAGATAAGAATAGTTAATGCTAGTATAAAACTGTTCTACTTCAACTGATTATATAATAAATGCCAATGATAGAATGACAATTTACTTATTTCACCGAAACTGTCGATTAGTTCAGATGAGCCTCATGCAGAAAAAATTTGATTTTCCAAATAATACAACTCATGACATCAAGTCCCAAGTAACAAAATTTTCATTTACATTTGCTTACTAAAGTGAGTTATTAAGCATATTTACCATAACAAGAAGTTTAGGGCACGTGAGATACATTTGCCATGTTAACATAAATACATTATTGATAACTCGCAATATTTTTCTCCACTTTCTTTTAGTTATATTTGTTATAATATACTGTTTAATTATCCTTTTTTAAAAATTAATCTATCTAATCTACATTAAAAAAATGTATTCAAGATTAAAAGCACCATTATTCACAAGAATGGCTCATGAAATAATGCTTTATTCCAAAATTTAGAAATTCAGATTAAAACTATTTGGATCACCATTCACTCTTTCTTATTTGAAATATATTGATTAATCAAGAAAAAAAAAATTATTTAAGTTTTCATGTCTTATTTTCAATGGCTTAATGATTATTTTAATATTTATGAGTAATTACAGTCTGGCACATGTATTGTACATGGGTTGTACAGAAAAAACTCTTATAGACTATTAACATGTTTGTTGCCATAAATTTGTTAGTACACACATATTCCTGTACTGAATTTTTATATTTTTTAGTTTAGAAAACCCCATAAATATACTTATATATTCTTTTTGGTAACTGAGAAAATACATATCCTCATCTAGTGTGATATCCCATGGTGCGTAAAATTATATTATATATTAATTGTGCAGTGGCTACTAGTCACTGAGCAATAACCACACTTGTGTTCTCTTTCCTCCCAGTTTTCTTTTTAAAAAAAGAAAAGAGTTTTATATGTGTAAATATTTTATGTATACCTATATTCCGTTATGAAATTTTTTCTCATGAAATATAACTAGTATACAACTCACAAAAACTGAACACTTTGCTGCTGCATGTCTGTATAAGTATTTGAAAATCAGTGTTGTATTGTAATAGAAGTACATTTGAATTATTAATTATAACAAATTTTTTTTTTCTATTTTACTAAGTATTTTTTCTCTACTAACAGAATGTAATAAAGTACCATTTTTCATTAAATAATAATTATTATTTATTTACATACATTTTTTTTAATTAAATCTTCACTGAAAATTTACAGCAAATAAAGAACTACAAAAAACGATATTTATTTTATAAAAATAGTATTACAATTTAAGTCAGAAAGGTCATCTCAGTGGATCAAGGAGAGTTACATCCTATATGATTAAATAAGCAAATCGTATCAACAAAATTTTTATTTTTTGAGCTATTTTATTTTTTTTAAATAATTCAAATCATTCATGAAAATTTCATGCGGTACAGATTGTGAAATTCCAGATAATACTAAGGAGAGGGCAGAGATTATGAAATGTCAGTCCATACTAAGTTTCTACTGAGCTACAAATTGAGACATCATTTAACAAGATGGTCTTCCGCTTCCAGCTTCATCACGCATGTTTTCTCTCTTCATTAAACATGTGAATCCCTCTCCTGATCACATTACTACAAATCACATTTTCAATACATACTTCACAAATTTGTCAATGAATTTTGCTACATTGCGCATTCCTAACATCAAACAAATAAATGACAGGCTTGATTTCACAATTGGAAATCAGTCCATTTGATTTAGTTTATTTAACACCGAGTAACAACTATATGCATAAACAACTTCTATTAATAGCACCTACAACTCGCCTATGAACATTTTAAGACAATACACATGCACAATTAATAATAACTTAACTTTTCTACTAGCAATTAAGTAAGTAATCACATTACATTTACATATATGTACTCTCTTTCTTACATATGCACATTTATGTATTCATACATTCCGTTACCCAGTTACTGAATGTACATAAAAAGAATTCAAAATAAAACATCCACAAGAGTTGATAAATTAAATATAAATTCAATAATAATAATAATCACTATTTATTATACATAATTTTTTAATAAAATGTCAACCGTATTATAATTTACTTTCATTGTACATACTAGAAAATATGGAAACTAGTTGTCTTAAAAACAATTGAATAAAATTTACATTTAGAAGTAACGATGCTCATTAATGAACCAAAATTCAAAACAAAATTCATTATCTACAAAATAAAAAATATTTCAGAATATTTAAGTAACACTAATGCCACTTGTCACCACTAACTTATATATAACAAGAGGCAATTTGATTTTAAAATTTAAAGATGATCATGAGAAGAAAAAGACAAAAATCTAGCAATCAGTAAGATTTACCAAGAAAAAATTAACACATAATATTAACTACTCACAGGTTTAATATCCTGCACTAATTCAGGATGGTGTTGGCGGAATTTCATCGATTTCAGTCTTGGCATAAGCCTTTTGATTTCAGCAATCTGCACAAAACAAGAAAAATAGTTAAGAAATTTGGAAAAATCTATAAAATAAACATCATGATCACTATTAATATTATTATTTTGTCTTTAATTCCCACTTTACGTAAGTTTCTGGGGCATAACCATGATTTTTACAGAATATTAATCTGTCTAGAGGATGATCATTATTATGAACTATATAAAAAAAGAAGAGTACACATAGAATAAATACTGTGGTGCTATCAGTTATATATTTTTGGTTATAATTTAAGCCACTGACTTCCATATTGTCATCTACACCTTAGTACTATTACTTAATTAAACATATACCACTTCAAGTTTTTTCCTACCAGGCAGAAACAGCATTTGAACAACAATATTAATTTATTTTGTTATCTTTTCATGTTACTATACATAATTCAAAAGTAAAACTATCTTTCACTCGTACAATATGAAGGTGAACTAAAGAAGAAAATTTTTCATTATTAATACATAAACATTACATCGCAACAATGAATGAGTGCAATAGTCTACTTGCTATGCTTTTGGAACAAGGAAGAGGTGTAACTGAATAGTGGTAGCACTATGACACCACTAGCTAAGTGTTCCACAGTCTTCTCAACTTTAGATTCAAGCATAATCCTACTATTCCCCTTCCATTGCCACCAATAACCTTCTTAAAAACTACTACTTTATTGCCTTCTTTGCACAGTAACTCTTTTCAATAGCTTTACTATACTACACTAATGCAGTAATCATTTTGAATGTCATTACAAAAGTAAATGAAATATTATTTCATTGAAATTACTCAGATATTTTATTAAAACAACTATTAATTTAATATTTTATGTTTTGTAATCCAAAAACATCTATTACCTTCTATACCTAAAAAGACAGTATAAAAGCAATGTAGTATAGATGTTTTGTCACATTAAAAGCAAAGCAATATAACATATCTGTTCTGCAGTCCATCAACCTAAGTTAAAATCATGAATAATTTAACCAAGAACACAGGCACTCTCAAGAATAAGCATTCCACAGCACAGTAAGGAAAGTGTGGATTGAAGTGTTTCCCACCACCTTCTCTGCACTGAAATGAATACACCATTGTATGTAAGCACATTTTTTTCCTAGCTTAGGGAGTTAAAGAATAATTTAATGATTTTTTTATTCTTATTTTCTATATAATTTTTATTTCAAAATATAATTTATTTATTAATACCTTATTTTGTAAGTCGTGAGGATTATAGGTTGCCAAATTTAAAAGTGTACAGTTATACATATATAACCTGATTATTCATTTTTGATATTAAGAGAAATTAAAAAAAAAAAAAAACAACAGTTTTTACATTGTCTCAACAGAAACTAAACTGCATACATGTGAAATGCATGGTCACTGTTGCAGACCCGAGCAACATAATACAATTAGCTTCACACCCAGACTACCGACATGTCAAAAACAAAAAAAACATTAGTATAATACTCGCCTGCTCAGTTAGAGCCAATTTAGTTATATGATTTTCCAGTAAATCACACACTTAGCTTGATCACACAGTGTATATAATGAATCCGGAATTTATTTTTAAATATCTTAACTATTTCACCAGCTGCATTCAAGATTTTTACTAATATCAAACTTAGTTCCCACCAAAATACTATCAACAATTTTGTATTAAATAATAATACTTTACATTACATACTCATGGGTATAAAATTTAAAACACTAAACCCAGAAAAACAAAACATGAAAACAAAAGATTTAAATTAACAATAGCTATAGGAATAATTCAGAAAAGAGATTCTAACAATGACTTCATTCTCATGAGTAGTTAATGCGTACATTTATAATACTATTTTGAGCTTGTTTATGCTACTATCACATCTCTGAAATAAATATGAACTATGTTGTCAGTATAACTGTAACAATGATTTAAACTTTATTTAAAAACTAAACCTCTTGTTAATCAACCCCACATATAGATGAAATTTGACTTATATGTCAGGTTAACTTATACACCAATTTTTATGAAAAATAATCTCATCTTTCTGCTACAGAATGAATGAAGAGAATTAAAAATAATCATTTAACACAGTTAATAGATCACAATTCATTTTAAATTCAACCTTTAAATACTATACACAAGTGATGCCAAATTTTTTATACATGTTTATTTTATTCACATAATGCTGAAATTTAATTAACTGTTAAATAATGTTACTTTACAGAAGAAAGTTGCACATCAACAATGAAAAAAAATTTTTTAATTTTTAAAAATTGACTTCTTTTGTTACTTTTGTTATTGAAAAAATATTGAATTTAAAAAAAAAACAAAAATATTAATTACTAGAGATCAGATTATGTGCAACATAAACCACTTGAAATATACATGAAGAATGCTTAAAATATGCATGAAAAATGTAAAAAATATGCAACTTTAAATAATAAAAAAATAGTAATTTTTAGTTTTTTTTTTTATTTCAAAATCAGCATACTATTAGTAAGTAGTTAAATAACATATCAATAAATTCGATAATTAACAATTACTTAACATTTTGTTACTTTTGTAAACTTAAACAATCAGGTACTGTTCTAAATGTTCGGTAAAGATTGTGTCTTCGATGACTCAAAATATCTTTATAAGCGGAAAAGGATTGTTCCACATCCACTGAGGTAACTGGGCGGTATTTGAATTTGGGTGCTATGTTAGCACTTATTGTTTCTGGTGAAACAATCACCTGTCCCATTAATTAAACTATCAAATTTGACACAAAGAGTCAAAGCCTGGGTTATTGTTCAAAAGTTTTCAAATTTTTCTTTAAGTTTACATGGGATTACCTCTGGCAATGCGGAGTTCATTTGGTGATTTTATTCATTAACTGAGTAGATTCAGTCAATGCCAAACCTTGAGTTTCAAGCTTTTTAATACTCACAGGTATGTGGGGAAAATGAGTGCTAATCACAGCTATGAATCGTTAAATGCTTCCTTGGACTGACAAACTGCCATAGCCTCTGCACTATCAAAGTCGTTTACACCTTTGATGGCCTCGAAGTGTTCTTGTACAACAATACAGCTTCAATCCACGTTCCCCATTGAGTTACCACTGGTTCAGGAGGTAAAGGCACATTTGGCAGTTTTTCTTTATAGGCCTTATTGCGAGCAAATGCCTTAAGAAACACTTTCTTTGTTGATGAAATCAGTTTATTTCATTCCCAAACGTGGATCATACTTCTTCAGTGAATCGATGTACTCTGTGAGCAAAGCACATTACTAGTCAAATTGGGATAAAATACTTGGAGGGCTTTGGCTGCCTTGATCATATAGGGAGCAGCATCTGAGAGAAATATAAACACTCTTTCATCTGCAGAAGATTTAGGAAATATTTTTTTAATACGTTCATTCACAAATCTGACGATCGTAGAATGATTTGTCTTTTCAAGGTCTTTGTAGGCCACCAGATAGGAAGAAGAAGATTCTACTTTTAATGCACTGACAATTAAATTCACAATGTAAGGGCCACAACTATCTAATAAATAAAAAACTAAACTAATGCAACGAGTGCGTCAACAGTAACTTGCATAATTTAACTGTCTAGTGGGAGGAGTGCTGCAGTAGGCATGCGTGACGCAGAACGGTATCGTCCGTCTTTATCTCACGTGAGTCTGTGTTTTATTTGGCCTCATTACATTATTATCCTACCAAAACCATAGACGCACAGCTGCTAAGTGCGCTCTAAGAGCCGTGCAGCTAATAGGTTTGGCTGGCTACAACATAAGATTTCATTTGTTAACCAGGTACCCTACCAAAAAATATTGTAAATATAGCGAAAATATGCAATATCCAGTGAGAATGGGCTTAATATACAAATTCATACGCAAATGCACATAATCCGTTAATTACACTATTTCACAGCCTAAATAAAAAAATATTTAGAAAGGACTAGTAGATGGTCTTTAACTACTACAGTTGGTTGACCAATTAGATTTATTCAAGATACTGTATATATTCAAGACACTGTGAGCATTAATGAACAAAATCATCTGGTAATATTTGAATAAAACTATAAATCATTTTTCTTGACTCTAAAAATGACTCTCACTAGATAACATCTAATTATTAGTTATACTTACAGTTACAGCAAACTGTTCGGCTTCAGTTAACTGATCATAAGGGACATCAAGTTCTGTGAGACGCTTAAGCTGATCAGGTGGAGGTAAGTAATTTATTAGTTGTTCCAATATACTATCAGTAAGCACATTAAAATCACACCGTAAAATGCACTTTTTTACATCCTGATAGCTTAAATGTTTTAAACTCCCTCCTAATAAGATTGATAGATTTTGTGCTGCTTTACTGTCAAGAACTCTTAAAGCTTTAACTTTCTTCAAAGTTCCACCTTTATCTATGACATCATCCACTCTTTTTGCTGCCGGTTTAGATGAGAATTTTGCGACAAGCCCGTTAAGTATATCGGGTGAGGCTAACTTTTCTTCTTGTACTTTAAGCCAAAATGATTTCTCAGATAACTTCTGAGGTCCAATCTGCAAAAGCAAAAAATAAAGAACATAAATTTGCTTTAATGAAGTACATTAATAATTTATCCCCACATTTAAGTCATTAAAGTTAAATTACTAACACACATAACATATTTTATTAATAAATATTAAATTACAGCGAAGCAATGATTAAAGATTTTTGTTATCTGTAATCTGAAAAGGCTAGACAAATAAAATAAGATGCAGCAGTATTGAAAATATTAAATATTATGTAACATACTATTTATATAATATATATTTCCTTATTGAGACAGAAAATAAAAAAAGTTACAGTCTGATCAATCAGGTAAAAAATTTGATCACAATATCAGATAGTTTAATGCTAGATAGTCAAATTTATACACTCATCAACTGAAGTGTCCCATGGTGTTAAATATTTATGTAAATATTTATATTTATGTAAATTAACAATTATTATAACCTATTACAGATAATTTAAAATAAATTATATTTGAATCAAAGGAAATTCTTGAGGAAACCAATAAGAAAATGAAAATAATAAATTAAATTAACAAACAAAGAGATTTAAATACTGATTTGTAAAATTTTTTAAAATAAGTTAATAAGTTCTTTGTCTGTCTTAGCAGTGATAATTGACAAATAAAAATCTGGAAAAAATCAATACAGTTCTTAATTATGTTGTCTCCCAACGTAAAATAATTTAATTTTTTATTTCTTTCTGTTACAAAATTAAAACAACAAAGGTAAATGTGTATTTAAGCACGGAAAAGCTGAAAAAGACTATATTTTGGATTATTTTATTTATAGTAAAAAGTTGTAACATGACAATAGTTTGATTTTCATGACCTTTTTGATAATTGAAATAATAACATTTATATCGCAGATATATATCATATTTAACTGCTTATAAGCAAAACAAAAATAACTACATTGTGTTATGAAAATATGTGCTGAAAGTTGAGAGGAGATTCTCTATAAAAACAATTTTAATCTCTTCGATTAGTTTTCAAAATCAAGGAAAATGAATATAACAATTAGGTTAGTACACAGTCAAAAATATAATGACAGATTGGATACTAACAATAAACTGAAACTTTTTGTGAGTTAATCAAAGTCCATTCTACTTAGACCACACAAATATTTCATGACTAAGCTAATAGGTTGAACAACATGTTGACATATTATATTCTACAGCTTTCTGCAGAAGCAGGTACATGTTTTATGATTATTTTATTTATTATTTTGTATAACTTTGAGCGTATGTTTAAATTTAATTCAATCTAGTTTTATATTATTGTAGATTTACTCAAAATTAAATAAATATAATGTTAAATCTCTTAATACTAAAACTTACAGAAACTGCCAACTTTTTCCACAACACTATTTTGCTATTTTTTCTTGTTTGTTTAAATTAATAAAGTCAACATACATGGTAGTGTTTACTAAAGAAAAATGGAATAGACATAAGATAGAAATTACATATGCCCACGCAGTAACTTTTTCTTTTTATTGAATTAAGCACGGGTAAAAACTTATAACAATAAAGACCATATCAAGTATAAAACTTCCAGAGTGAAAAATTATAAGTTAAACTAAAAGTTTATTTATTCATTAAATTAGATTACTGTACATTTAATCATGATCATATTTAATATGATTACCGTCTTCCAGTTTGCACGTTTTAATCCCTCCACTTCCCATTTCTTCTTTGGTTTTAATCCATGAGGTAAAACATCTGGTGGTTTTGGTGGCATTGGAACCCCGCCAAAACCTCCTCCTGGTGGAGGTGGGGGCATTCGAAAACCACCACCCATCATCCCAGGAGGAGGAGGTGGAGGTGGTGGTCCGCCTCCACCAGGCATCGGTGGTGGTGGAGGTGGAGGAGGACCCATTCCAGGCATTGGCGGTGGTGGAGGAGGCATTGGACCACCACCACCCATAACAGGCATTGGAGGTGGTGGTGGAGGTGGCATACCTCCTCCCATGCCAGGCATAATTGGCGGAGGAGGAGGCAAAGAACTTGAAGATACCTAAAAAACAAATTAAATTACAATTAGCGTGACCGAAATGACATGATAAAATAATAAAAAGTTTACTGTACATTAAAATATGGTTCCTAACCTTTTAAAAATACTGTCTTAACTTTCATAATTGAAATTATAGAATAAAAAGCATTTATTGTAATTAATATAAATGTTTAGCTTTATCAAAAGAGTATTTAACCAGGATTTTAAAAATAATTTCTCTATTTTTCTAAATATCTCAACGAAGTCTCCCCACAAACATTTTACTATTTAAGTCCATCTTCACTATTACTTGTATGTTTTCTAAAACCTATAACTTTTGAAATGAAATCAATTTTTTATAGATTTTATAATTATGTTAAAAAATATTTTACACACAACTACAAAAAGAAAAAAACAATATTACATGAAAGTTTAATAACAGTAATATCCATTTACTGGGTATTAACCCTGTAAATTCATTTTATTTTGTCATTAACTGGGTATTATATACACTCTTACGATTACACCTGAAAAATGTAATAAAACAGTATGTTTGTAGTAATGGGTTAGCTTTAATATTTTGTTAGTTCATTTAAAATATTTCAAATATGTAAAAACTTGCTAAGGACATGGCTCATTTTCCTGAGCACATGTAAGTAAAACATTTAGTAAAAATTAGATATCACATCACTAAACTCTCTTGAAAAAGATAAAGAGTAACAAAAATATTCAAAACATGAATTACAGGTCAACATTAAGGGTATAAAAAATATAAGTTGATAAAAGCTGGTTAAAATATGTTAATGATATGCTTTACATTTCAAGCCCTACCTTCTTTGCATAATGCACCAAGTAGTACTACTTGTATTACATGAAATGTATGCTGACCTGATTACTTCACACTAAGCAATTTACTACTGCACTTTAGCATATTTGTACTGTGATATCAAAAATAAGTAAGAACCAATTATTTTTACTTCTATAATATTCAAAACTGATCACCAGATTTTCCTATGAAAAAACTTCCATATATACAGCTATGGTTTGGGAAAATGTACTCTGAATATAATGTGCTTTGAAATCAGCCATTGTTCATTATTTTATGAAGAAAAAAAATCACATAAATAAATAAAAAAATAAGTAAAAAAAAATTTTAAACACCACTCTTAAATTAAACACACTAAAAGGTAAAAAATAATTTTAGGACGGTATCTCAGAATGGATTTGACAACAAGCTTTGATGGTGAGCGTATTTAGCAAAAGATTGGATCAATACATTTTATGGTGGGTGAGTGCAATCAAAACATAGGGCTAAACAATTTAATTTCCGAGCAACCAAGATCCGGTTGATCAACAGCGTACCCGATGCATTAGTTGGTGATCAATCTGGTGATATATATGCCGTTTGAATCATGAAAATTGGATGAGCGGTTGCTGAGATATTTCAGTGCCATCCTATTGCACCCCCTCCCCAATTTCCAAACTGCGCCCGAGGACACTTGAAAATATTATCATTTGACGGGTACTACAGGGAGAAAATGGGATCATAGTCAAGGGGGGTCGAAAAAAATTTTCAGAGTGCTAGGACTGACCATTTTCAAGATATTTGCGATTTTCATCCAAAAATTCAGATCCAGTTAAAAAGTACTAAATTTTCCCAATACTTTGAGATATAAATATATATAAAACAATATAACAAGTATACACCTGACCACTGCGAGATGTACTAACAAATTGGTATTTTCCATTAGTGATTGGTACATTCTGGTGCTAAGCTAAGGGGGAAACAAACACATACACACACACACAAATCCTGTTTAGTAGGGTAGGATTCATAAGTGGCAAGTTTTTTCTGTTTAAATGTTATAAATAAATTTATTACTACAATTTTTTCATAAGAATATTTAATTTTCAAAATTTCCCCTTTCCCATTTCCCTGAATCATCCTGTACATAGCCTTATTAGATATTTAATAATGATAATATAGGGAGAGGAATCATCAACCGGTAGAGGATCACATCAGAAAAGCAGTTTTTTCTTACAGACACTTTTATTTTATAGATTTTGACATAAACATATGAAAATAGGTATATATTAAAACTTTCTTTTGTTATAATTACCCTAACAGCTCCACCAGCTTGAAGCTCTGATATAGTTTTCTCTGCTTGAACTAGTTTTGCCTCAGCTTCTTGTCTCATTGCTAATGCTTCTTCCAATTTTCTAAGTGCTTCTTCTAACCTTCCTTCATCTTCTACCTTCGACTTTTCTATAAAATCATAAATAAAATTTTTAAAAATACACAAAACAAAAAAAAAAAAATGGAAAAAATAAAATAAGTGAAATCACAGATATAAATGAAAGTTAATTTTTTTAAATAATCTTGCACAGCAAACATCAAATGACATGTTTGCTAAATCATTATTAAAACTGAATTTTACATCAAGATGAATGTATTATCAGTCCATGAAAAGAAAAAGAAAACAGATGATTTTTTTATTATAAAATTTTTATAAACAATAATTCTTGAGTTGAAGAGAGGAATGAATAAACAAATGACAATAATTTTTAAACAAAGACAATATCTAAATATTGCAATCAATAATGAATTATTACTTATTATTCTATTTACACTATGTAATGCTGTGGAAATTCTTTTAACATTTGGAACAAGCAATCAGTTAAACAAAACTTTTACAAAAAGAAAACAGAAATATATATATTTGAAACTATAGGAAGCTTTTTTGACACCAATATAAAATATAGTAAGTTGCTAGATTCTAACTAATTTGTGAATAATATTCATTTGTGTAATAAAATGTTACAAATTCTCGGTGGCCTGATAAAGATGATAAAATAAACAATAACAGTCAAGCAATGAATGATATGTTCTAATTGAAGGTGTGTTAAAGTTAACACAAGAAAATTAATGAAAAGTAATGAAGATGTTAAGAATTAAAATTAAAAAAAAAAAAAATTATAATTTTAATTATATTATTTATTTAATTAAAATTATAATTTAAAATATTTTTATTTTAATTATAATTAAAATTAAGAACAAAAAAGAGCCTAGTCTGGTGACATTGTTAAAACAGTGTAGCTCCTGAAAGTAATGTATATAATGATAACAATGGCCACAATGAAGACAATTTTCATTATGATCTTGTTACATCAACAGAGGCTGAAAAGTAAAACTTCTTAGTTTTTAAAAAAAGAATTGGGAATGAAGTCAAGACTGATATTATGGATGAGAGATAGAGCAAAAAAGTTGTTAAAAATTGTCAAAAATTAAATTTTTTTAAATTGTGTCTAGCCTAGATTAATGTATTCTTCAATCCTAACATAAATATCCAAATTGCTGTACATCTTCAGCTGACATACTGTTCAACCTACTGTTAGAATCAAGATAAGATTTGGGTTTACGTTGCATAATTTTATGCAAAATTTCATTCAAATTGATCCTATAGCTATCATGGAGGCAAACTTACACAAATAGTATTAAAACTTCATGATATTAGTTGAAATGGATTCAGTATGATAAAAATCATTGAGAAATTACATTTTCACAAATACATTTGTTAATAAATAAAATACAAGCACACTATTATAACAATGATAATAATAGCAAATCAGTAAGTTTACTGCATGACAAAAATACTAAAAAAAATATTAAAAGTTGAAAAGAAAGAACTAATTAAGACTTTCACTTTTATAATCAAGTACATATGAAAAAACTAGAAAATCCGAATTAAATAATAATTAGTTAAAACTAATACTTAGTTAATAAAAAAGTGCTGAACTATATTTGAACAGTTGGCACATATCATAAAGCAAAAAATAACTATTTACAGACCAACTTTTATAAAAAAAAATAAATAAATAAAATTTGAAATAATCTCTTACCGACTAGAGTTTCAATTAACGGTCGAACATCTATATCTAGCTTTGAAGCACGAAAATCAGGATCACAACCACTACGGTGAAGAACAATTTGTGAAACGCATTCTTCTATGAGCTTATAGTATGCTGCCCTTCAAAATGAAAACAAAATTTTTAAACTATATAATTTCATAAACTACAGTATAATATACATAATTCTATATTGGGATGTAAGATCTTGTGTACTGCTTCATTTGATTTACTATCATAACATGTGAAAGTTCCCTGGATGAAACTGAGTAATATTTACTCATATACAGAATACTCTCTTCATTCAGTTTAATAAGATGCAAAATAAATGAATTCTAAGCAAATTTTATCTTTCCTGAGAACAAAGTGATCTTGGGAATTTCACTATGTTGGTAGTACACTAACAGTGGCTGTGATCAACTGGATGTCTTCTACTGTAACAATTACTTAATTATTCACTTAATCAATTATATTATAAACTCAAAAAATCAAAAAGGTAATAGAAACAGATTGTGGACTCTACCAATCCGATTCAGAAGAGTAGGGTGTTTGATGATTACCATGTTAATGTCTATCAAAAACTGTATAATTTTTTAGGGAGGTATAAGCAGGTATATTATCAGTCAAGTTTGGTTTATCCATAGTTCTGCTATTTTTTACTGCACATCTCCCAAGCACCCTGAAAACTACAGTAAAGATAAAAATTCATCATAACACCAGGAGAAACAGATTCTTAGTGAAGAATATCCCTGCTATCAAAAAACACAATGAATATATCTTGTTGTGCTTTGGGTACTCGATGCCTTCTTTGGTCTTGGTAACTAAAGGCTCTTCCACTGCATGATTGTTGCTTTATTTCTGGATCACAGCCATAAATCTAATTTTCACTGCCTGTGATAATCCTAGAGATCAAATCTTGATTATTGTTAAGACATATTTTGAAGCTCACAACAGACATCAACATAATGCTACTTTTGAACTGTGACAAAGTTAAGGAAGAACTTCTCAACAATTCGATACATGTTCATGTTTTCAGTTAAGATTTCTCAGCAGGTTCTAAAATTGATTCTGACAATTGTCAGAATGTTTCAAAATTCAAGGGCTGTTCAGCAAAGGTCCTTTTGGATGATTTCCAAGTTTTCACATATTCCAGCATTTTGTTTGTGGATGGTCATCCTGAGCAACAATCATCTCTTTTAACTGACACTCTACCTGCACTGAAACATACATCCTGTTCAACAATTTTTGCATAATCTAAAGAATGCTCTTTAAAATACTGACGAAGCATTTAGAAAGTCTCAATTTACCATGGTCACACAAAATATAATATAAGCACAATATTCAAATTTATCAGCCAGTGAAAAACCGGTACAAACACATGGTTAAAAAATTATACATACCGACTGAACACATTATGACACACTTTGCAAACTGTTCGAGCAGGTTTGGGAGTGGTGATCACCACAGCATGTTCACTATACAATACAGTCAGGAAACTTTCAGATTCCACTTCACAGAACAAACACCAGTTTCAAAACCATCTACACATCCATGTTCACGGTTGCATCATAAAATATTTAAAATGTAGGCTTCCACCAAAATTTTTCCATGCTGTCTATATTCATCAAAGTTATTTTGGCTCCATTCAACTAGTTTAGCTCCCACTTTTTGTATGATGTAAGTGTCTTTCCTCTTTCCTTTATTTTATAGTTTTGAAACCTTAATCAGAATGTATTACATAATAATATTCTCTACTCAAAAGATATTACAGTGAAAAATAAAACAAATATAAGTAAACTACCTTTCCATTACCTAGAGTGATTAAAATCAATACTCAAAATAATTTGATTATTTTCTAAAAATTGATCATTTTCAACCATTTAATATTCATAAAAATCTCATTCCTCTCCAGAATTGCTTGGTAATGTGAAAACCAAACAATAAGTAATTCTCTAACTGTAGTTGAAACTATCCTGATAAGACACTCAGTGAATCAATCGTCATCCTCTTTCCTTATCCTTTACTTCTTCCTTGGGCAAGTGCCAAGGGAATAAGGCCTGTCACCCTGGCTCCATTTGTGGTACCATGCTGGTACTTTCTGGAAGCCAGCAAGCAGAGCAGCCACTACTTTAACTGGAGTTTAATGGGATGACAAACCTGTGTGCCTGTATACTACACAAGGACTCTTTATTTTCTGCTGGAGGAGTTCACACAAAAACCAAACTAGCTGGTAGAGGTGCCTACTGGGTAAAACCAGGTTTCATATTTATGTTCCTAATCAATAACCAGTTTTCTTTAATATTATTACACTGACACTAAAAATTACCACAATAATATTAAAAAGAAACTCCATATTTTCAAGAAAACAATTCAACAACTTGGAAGTATTACTAAGTGGTTTTTCCTTACATCTTTCTCTGAAGAGCCAACCAACACAACATGATACAGAATAATGATGATCATTAATATCTCATCTTAAAATCAACAAAAATAAGTTAAGGAACTTAAAAAGTATTTTAATGATATGTTTTGTTTTTGGGGGATTATGCATAATGTTTTCTTAATTTTAATAACATATTAAATTTTTGTATATGAATTATTTGTACTTTTTTCTAAACACTTAGCCCTGCAAAAGCATATGTAATCCCTTTTTTCTTACCAAAATTTATATTATTTTTCCACTGATTTGCATTTAATACAAAACAGCACAATCAACAAGATATATATTTAAAGATAATAGATTGTATGCCAAGTTATTATTATTATTATTATTATTATTGCTGTTATTACCTTAGACATACTTTTACATAAAGATATCAAACAAATCGTAGGTGAAAAAATATCAATCTAAAACTGAATCCCAGACCTGTAAAAGTACAAGTGAACTGGGAGAATTATAACCTTTAAAACTCCAGTTTGACATCTGAGTTACTTTAATATTATATTTAATAATTTATTTTGCTGTTAAATTTCATTGAATATTATACATTTTTTTTTAGGTTATTTGGAATCTGGACTTTCATTAATATAGACCATCATTTCCCAAATTATTTAAGTTTAACAATCATGTAATTAATTTACATCAAATATAACTGATTTATCACTAACCTGACAGCAGTATCATCTCGAATGAATAATAAGTGTTGTAATATGGATAATAAATATGGTTCAGCAGGTGAATCCATCACCAAATTCTTGACTGTTTCAAAGCACTCATTAACATCATCCAGATCCAATCGTACATTATCAAAACGTTGGATAAATTCATAATAATCTTCTTCCTTATGATCTAAGAAAATTTTTAGGTGTTTCTCTAAATCTTCACTAGCATCCTTTTCTAGTGTCTTAACAACAATACAGAAAGACAAACATTCAGTTTATACACTAAAAAATAATTTTAAAAGACATAATTATATCTAATAGATTCCTGAAAACTAAATTAGAGGTGATCCCTTACATCTAAGTGGTAATTCTAGATACATAAGAATTTAACTAACCTTTGAGCATGACATTTATTTATGGATGTTATAGCTCAAGTTATCTGCAATGAGATATTTTAAAAATCAGCCAAATTTTAACATGTTATACAAAATACAATAACTGCCAATTAATATTACTCAATAAAACTTTTAATGGAAAGATCAGAATTGAATGATGAATAACATGAACAAGTTTAAGCGATTTCTTGGAATCAATGTATTTTGTTTGAAGTATGAATGAATCAGAACATGAAAAATAATATTTAATAAAATAGACAATACTCCGTGATGTCACAATACAACCAGCAGATGTGGTTCATAAAACACGACTTTCTATTGAAGCAAATGATACAAACATTAAAAATTGAAGAGAAACAGAAGGAAATCTATTGAAATAGAATCAAAAGTTGAAATATCAGAAGGAAATTACCAGATATTTTCCAAAATGATCTGGAAACGCATAATGTTTGACAACACATTGCTCTAAAATATCGACAGCTATTGCCAATCAAGATTTGCTGTCCAAAGCTTGATGCAGCATCACTGACCAACCACACTTTACTCTTCCAATTTGGCATCAGTTATTCTTAATCAATTACTTGTTTGAAAGCGACTCTCAAATGTGCATAAATTAATTAATTTCCAACAGGTACATGTAAATACGGATTTGAACACAGCAAAGCACTTAGACAAGAATGTCATGTTGGCCACACTATTCAGTTAACTCTGCAGAGATTAATGTCTCATAACCACATTCTAAAGGTTTAAGAAATAAATTAGAATCTGTGTATCTTAGAAAAAGTATATTTATTTTTTATAACACATCTGAAAATCACAGCATGTCACTAGTAAAAGAACACAAACACAATGATATTTTTCTGTATAGAATGAATTCAAATGAAAAATAAACCTGATTTAGTTGCTATCCTTCTAACAAATTATATTTGTTCTTTCACTAATTTAAATCATTTTTTTTTGTAAATTTTGATTAATTTACATCATTAAACATTAACAAATCTAACAAATTATTTTCAGTTTTATTATGTAATATAAAATTAAATACAAATACCTCTAACAGATCCATAAGACCACAACGCATTATCTCATTACGTAAATGTAATCTGAATTCCATATCATCAGGAGTCGAGACGATAGCATTAATAAGTTGAAGGCATGCCACCTTAAAAAAGATGTATAATTATTAAATATAAAAAATACAAGTATATATTTCACATAATAAAATTCAATAATGAAAATAATATTATTAATTTTGAAAATTTTAAAAACAGAACAGTAGGAATACTGACTGAATTATGAACATATTAACTTTACAAAACTCATTTATAAGTTTACTTGATTACCACCACCAAAAACATAAAATTTATCATGAAAATAAAGGAATAAATTCAAATATCTCTACTAGTCTAATCATAAAGAACATCAAATTAAATATAAAAAGTTTGTTCACTTTGTCTATTTGTCAAAAAAAAATCCCTCACCCTCACTATTCTCAAAAATTGACTCGATTCATCTTAAAAAAATATTCTAATGTGGAATGCAAAAAGCCACTGGTGGATTATTCAACCTACTAGTAAAATTATGGTAACAGGTACAAATTTTTTCCCAAAGAAGCTCCTAAAGGTAGCTTAGGATATCACAAAAATATTTTTATGAAATAATGCTCCAGTGATGCGGGAATCTGTTCCAAGCGGCAACAAAGTTATAACAGCTACATGTAATGTTCGATGATCAAATACAATATATAAAAAGAAGAGAAGAAAAAACATTTTCCTTAGTTTAAATACCAGAAGCACTTAAACAATCTTTAAATATTTCTATTCAAAGTCAAGTTTTCATTTAATTCGCTTAATTATTTTAGCAAGACAAAAAAAATAAGCATCAAACACAAATGACTGCTTTAAATTTAGAAAAAAATATTGTATCACTGTATCACAAAATTTTACAGAATATGATTCTGAGATCATAATTCATAAGGTTTGGGAAACGATTCATGGCAAGATAATAATAAGATTTGGTTAGAAATTGAAATTAGTGAAGGAAATAATATTAAAGGATAGATCGGTTCCAAAGTTTAGAACATAAAAATCACAGAAGTCCTTATTTTATTGGCTAATGTCCATCTTTATTATTCAACCTGAAATTAGGATAACATTAAAGTGCATGTAATTTTAACACAATTATAAAACGGCATATTATTTCTAGTTGGAAAAGCAAAGATACCAAGTCTTAACAGTTTACAGTCATAGATAAACATTTGATAAACTATATTTGAGCTCAGTGATAAAGAATTTTCCACAGAATAAATAAATTCATTTGATTTACTTTATCAGGAGTGATAAAGTAATCAAATAATAATTTGATAATAATCAAATAATATGAATTTAATGATTATGAATATGAAATAAAGTGAATTCAAATAATATGGTTCATTATTAACTTTTTCATAAGATTTAGGGGAAACTGAAAGTAAAATAAATTACACACAGAATCTCAACAGAGTTATATTAAAAAATAAAAATCTGTAAAACTAGCTACCACACATCAACATTAAAATTAAGATTAGCAGACTTACCCTTAAAGGTTCATTTCCAGTTATCGTAAGTCCTTGAACAATAGGAGCAAATCTTTCCCGACCTTTTAACTCTCCACTTATAGTAATAGCTTCGACAGCTTTTTCATGTCCATTTCCTGGTATAAGACAAACTGCTCCCAACATTTTCACAGCCTCTAACATAACAGATGGTTTAGTTGTGTCTAACGATCTAGCAACTACCGTTAATGCTTCTTTTTGACTAAACATCTGTTTCAATCCAACAGTGTTATTCATAATAGCTCTTAAACATCGCAAACACTCGCATTGTATTTTATCATAACGATTATCACTAGAAAAAAAATAAAAATATTCTATTAAAAACAAATATAATTTTCAAGATTGAATCAAAACAAAAAATTAAAATATTAAGAAACTTGATTTATTAACAAATGCATTTACTAAACTATACTACAGCTTCGATACCCAAAAAAAGTGCTTATTGCTTACCACAACTTATCACATTAAATAGATGCATGAGTTAACAACAAGAAAGATTAAACAATTATTTGTAAGACCTCGAAATAAAATTTCAATAGTCTAGAAATTCATCTATATCATCCTTCAGAGACAGAAATTCTGTTTCAAGAAGAGCAAAAGAAAGGTTATGTTAGATTTTTTTTTTATTAGGAGACATTGTAAAAAATGAAAAACAAATGACAAGCTGGTCATGAAATACCTTGTGTAGTATCATAACAGTAGAAAGTCCATTATACTCTCTTGATTTGACACCAACTGATTTTTACTTATTCCTCTCATTTGAAATCATATTTGAAAGGAAAGCAATACAAGGATGCTGATGAAAATGACATCACTGACAAAATGAAGCAGCTGAAGAAGATTTCTAAGAGTAAGTTCCACAAGTGTTTCAACAAATTTTATGAATATTGACAAAAGCACGTATCTGCTGAACAATTACTCTGAAGGAAATCCATTTAAATATGAAGAAAATACAATTTAGAACATTTAATATATACAGTTTTTTGGGGAAACTATGTACTCTAGACCTTTTTGAAGCTTTATTATGCATGTCATCATTCAATTTATAGAAAAATCAATGCTAACAAATGGATTCTAAGAATTCGTTTCTTTCTCTTGATTTGGTGTCAAATCTGAGTCTAAGGAATCTAAGACTGGATTCTACCATGCAATTAAAAGGCAAATAATCTATCAGAAAAAAAGAAAATAGAGCACTACAATAATTATAAAAAAATTCAGTTACCTAAAGATATTTTAATATAACCAATTATTTTTACACAAAAAAAAAAACTGTGCATTAATGTAAATTAATAAAACAATATTAATTCTAATCAAATGTTCATATAAAGTAAGAGGTACACATTAAGAAATAGAGATTACTTTTCTAAATACCCACCTATAGCTGTTTTTATTTTGTTCACAAATTTCAAGCAAACCACAGATTTAGCAGCATTAAAAAGAAAGATCAATAAACATCAAAGAAAACACAATAAAAGTTTTTAATATTTAAACAGATGTAACTGTACTAAGAAGTAAGTTATCCAAACATAAGTTTTCAGCATAGTTATATAGACCTTGATATACTTTTTATTTTTATTTTTACAAGTAATTGTTATGTCACAAGAATAGTGGAGGCACCAGGAACCAGAGACTCTGTTAAGAGATTTCAATTAATAAACTACTGTATAAGAACGATACATAATAACAGAAAATAACTATTTGCATATACAATTCACTATTTATGATAGATGGGGTTCACGGTATTTAAAAAAAAATTGGTTAAGCAATTTCTACTAAATCTCCAATGATCTGTAATTTTTTATAAGGTGACAGTTCTGATATGCCATCTGCATTTCATGATCAAACTTCCACCATAATAGAAATAAATAACAGTCACATGTTAAATGCCATAACAGTAATGCTTGTAACTGACCTGATACAAGTCACACCTAAAGATGGCATAGCCATTCTTAATAATAACAAGCATCCTAGGGCAGACTTATTGGGAAATGTGAGAAGTGAAGCAGTTTCCCATTGCCTTCTTTACCATGCCAATCCCTCCAGAATGCAGATGAGATTTAGCCCTATTAATGACACCTTCACTCTGTCCATTGCAGAGACTGGCTCTACAGTGAACACCATTCAAAGTCATTCAGAGAGAGCAACTCTTATGGATGCCTCTTGTACTTCAGATTGTTTATATGTGTCACAGCTAAAAAAAAGGACTGCAATGGATAGTGAAAAACAAAAAAAAATTAATTACAACTCAGCAAGTGACTAAACATTATAAACACAAATTAAAATCATTCTGTCAGCAAATACACATTCTACTACCAAGGAGTCAATAACACTATGTGCAATTTAAATAAAATTGAAAATATATATTTGGATAAGTCTTTAAATAGTACATATTACTTAATTTCATACACTTACAATATGCAACATTATACAACATATGTAAATAATCCTATTATTTTAAAAAAAATCAAATAAATGATTTAAGAACTAAGTTAAATCTTTATCAAATTTTATGACAAAATCTGATTGATTGTGAGAAAAAAAATTAATTCCCTATAACTGCTAATTGTAATTACTTTTTATAAAAGGCATTCTATCCTACTATGCTAACATTTTATTTTTAATAAAAACAATTTAAAAAAAACAAGTTAAAAATAAAACAAATGAGAAATCTCATAGAATGAAACACATATATAAATTCATATAAATATATAAATACCTGTAATATTGTGAGTTATACCAAGATAAATTAAAAATCATTTCAATTAAATTAATACTGACAAAATAAAATAAAACCAATAAATCATATAAAACAGAATAAGAACTATTAATACATTCCAACCAAATATGAAGAAATAACCAAAATATACAATGATCACATAATTTAATAAAGAACCATAAAAACATAATATATTTCCTCTAATTACATATTATAACAAAGGTAACAAAAATAATAAATTATTTTAATAACATGAAAATAGAAATTAATTTTATAAATTGCCATAATGAATTAACTTTTCATTAATAATTATAAACTACTACCAATAAATAGTATAGAAATCTAACAGTAATAAGATTATTGAATAAATGCCAAATAATCTAATAAAAGGTCAGTTTTATAACAAAAAAAATCATCAGGCTATAATAATATTATTATCTTAAATGAAAATAATTTAACAGATAAAAATACATATTAACAATAATCTATAATGGATTCAAAAACTGAAATATAAATAACTTAAATAATTAATTAGTTATATTTAATTAATTAAGCAGTTTAATAATGTAATGTCAAATATATTATTAAATCTGTGTGTGTCATAACTTAAAGAAAAAATATACATAACTGTTAGAATTACTAAAGAAAGGTTAATTTATTTATTTCATAACAAAATTATGCCTAAAAACAATAAATATATAATATAACATGAATGCATTAGATAAGAATATTCACTTATCTTACTTATCACTACAAAAAAATAATCAATTCAGCAGTCTAAAAATGATTTCTTTTATGGCTTAAATATAATATAACCTTGATGTTATTTAATCAGGGTCTGAATCAATTGACAATGACAATGAAAACTAACTTCCATGCAATAAAACAAATTTATTAGTAACTATGTAATTCTACTAAAAGTTAATACACGAATATTAAAAAAAAAAGTTAGTATAAGCAAAAATGTTATTATATCTCATCATAATTTAAACAAAACTTAATAAGACTGCAAATGAAGAAAAAAATAAAGGTTAGGTAAAGGGTAAACTGTGCGACCGGTAAATGATTTCAAAAACCTTTTAGTCAAGTCAACAAAGTAGCACACATGATTATTCAAGGTACATAAAGAAATATCAAAAGGCGACTTCATGACAAATATATATATAACCTATAGTACTGTAAATCTATCAATTATGCAGCACAATCTCGAAAAGATTAATTCATTAAATAAATAAAACATATTTTTATCAAACAAAATAAATTTATTCTAACAAGGTGCAAAGAATACTAAAAGGTACTAAAGAATACTACTTTTTATTGGAAATGGTATTATTTCTTATTAAATAACAATCAAGACACTATGATACTGAATTCGCATAAAATTGTAATTAATTGACAACATTTATGATTACATAAAACTTATCTAGAATACACATGCTGCTTACATATATTTATCATTTTATAATCAATAAGTAAGCATATATAAATATAAAATAAAATGTTTGAAAAATCATTAAAAAAAAAGTTATACAACACTATCTATTTACTATGACAAGTTATACTATTGCTTTGACTACATGCTTTTTTTTACAGAAATTAAACAAATATGACAGCCAAAATATTAATATAATTTTTTTAGTTTTTTTTATGGTTAGTGCTAAGGCCCTCTGTACTTTTGTTGCATTTAAACACATGTTTCTAGATGAAGAAGATGGATGAAATAACTGGTGAAAAAATGCCATGTTGAAAATTGGACCTTAGAACAGCTGATCTAGAAGACAACATGCTAACCACTATACAGACTGACCAACGGATTCAGTCATAAGCAATTGTTCAATTTACTCTCCGATACTAATTTGAAGCAAGAGTATATTCAAATGTATTATTAAGGCTTGTGAGAATATGCTACAAAATATTTTTTTGGCATTTTAAAAATGCAAGCTTGACTGGGATTTGAACCCAGACCTTCTGGATGAAAGACAAGAACGCTATTATTCCCTTAATCTTCCAAGAGTATTCCTCTGTGGGCTGACTGTTCCCCTCCTTATACAATACGAGTCTTTTTAAACCTTTCAGGATAAAATATAACAACATTGTCACTGTCACCAAACAAACTGAAATCACTATATTCTTTGAATACTCCTAACACAGATTAAAAAAAAAACAGATACCACAGATTGCTTTTGGAAAACGATATGGAAAATACATATTGTCTGGTAAAAAAACCAAAACAATTGTAAGTGACCTGACAGAAGACAACAACAAAATGGAACAGCCACGCTCAAGAAGCATCTCATGTCAGCTTTATTAGGGAAAGCAATCAGTAAAGTGTCTACTTGGTGTCTTCAATGAGCCAAACAACCTGTCCAACATCAAAACTGAAATACTAATTTTCAGTCCAAATAATGATACCCTTGTCTTCACCATAGGAAAAGTGCATAACGAACATCAATGTGTGAGAAAGAAACTCTTGATCAGTCACTTGTGCCTTGTTCCTTAAGTGCTTTACATGTATCACAACCATGATCCATGTAAAGGTAAAGCACCTTTATTCTGTTTCAGAGTGACCAGAACAAATAATGTAAACAAGGAAATTGATGTTCTTTCTGTCATGAATACATTATATATACAACTCAACTCAGTTGAGGGGGGGGCAACATACATAACAACAAACTGTATAATAAGCATAACATATTGTCAGGGGAGCAAACAAATTATCAACAACCAAAAGTGTAAAACACAATTAAAAAAACCTGAATTCTTAGCTAAAGTAGACAAGTAGCTCTACTGTCAGAGATGATAAAAAAATAAATAATAATAAAAAAGGCAATTAAGGATAAAAGCAATTAACAGACAAATAAAAGTTTTACTGAAAGATGAAACAAATTAGGTTCAAAGGTAAACTAAATTGAACAGCTTACGGATAGAAAGAAAACCTGAATAAAATACACACAGACAGAAATACTAACATACAGAAGAAATATACTAATGGTTAAAATTACTACAAATTATAAAACAAAATTAAAAAAAAAAGAAAAAACTACGTTTAAATTGAGGAATAAAACAAATAAATATTTACACAGAATTCTACAACATAGCAGTCTAATTTATACTGACAAACTAAGCAAAACAAAATCCTACCATATTAATATAATTACAATAACTTTAAAAAAAGTCTTTTTTAATGGAATGTGCAATAACATTTTATATTTTACACACAATAAATTTTGTTAATAATAACAAACTAATAAAATAACAAAGAAAAATTAATGAAAGAAAAAACAACAAATGTTAAATTTTAGGGCACTAACTCATTAATAATAAATAGGTGAAGATTACCTTATATATAAAACAGGCAGTCAGTCTTGATTAAGGAAAGCAAAACAAAAAATATATATTATACAAAAGTACTGAAAGAAATCTCAATATTTTTATATTATATTAGACATGTAAAAAAACTGAAACATGATACAAATTAATTGATTGGTGAATACCAAACAAATAATAGTTAATAATTAAGTCATAATTAATAAAAGTAGCATTTAATAAAACAACAATTAGTAATTTATAAAGGAAAAATTTAATAAAAAAGGTAGGATTTTGTTCCTTGCCGATAATTAATAATAGAAATATAATAAATTAAAAATAAAATAATTATCTCATAACTGATAACAAATTTACTACAGTAATGCCCTCTTAACTGACCTGATTAGAGTAACAAGTTAACTGATTAATTGAAAGATGGTTGAACCAAAAAATTGATTTTATATATATATATATATATATATATATATATATAAAAACGCATATACATAATATTTTAACCCTTTTCATTTACGTTTCATATAAATGATCTTCCCTTTCAAATTATAATTTTTTTCATAATGGTAGGCAGATAAATTAAATTTTTATGAATAATTTGATTTGATTTTTTTTTATTACTGTAAATCCTGATGTGTATATGTATATTGAGCTGGCACATAAATTGAACTTCATTTTGAAAATACTATGAGATTTGAAGAAAAGTTTGAACTTATGCAATAATTATACTGATAAATACATATACTTCGCTTATTTCAAGGATGTGCCACTAACAGCACCAAGTTAAACCCAATAATATAAATAAACAGAACATTTTCTGAGAGTGCAATCATTGTTATTGTTTTCTTTGTACTAACAAACCTGTCAAATATGAATCTTTTACACTAATTTCAAATCAAAATCTTTTTTTGTATTTAGGTGTTAGATTTTTAATCAAGAGTTTTTTTAAAATCTAAGCATACTGTTCTTCATTTAAGTGCAAGAGTTTGAAAAAAAATGTCAAACACAAAAGGTAGCAGAAGCAGGATCTATGGTAGTTGATAAGGGAAAGGTTCTTCATGATAAGACTGAAAAATCAAGTTAAAAAACTGGGTACTCAAAATAATGTATGCATTCAAGCAACACCTATCGACCAAGATTAGAGAAACAATTAGCAAAGCATATATATGAAAATTGATGAGCGACACTCAATAAACATGAAATAAAAACATTAATGAACAATCTTTTTTGAAGTCATAACTTATACACTGAGATTTACACCAGACAAAATTTGTGTCAAATATTTTTACATAAGGGCTAAATTACACAGTGGACCAAGTGGGAAATTATTCATCCCGAAGGACAGTAAACTATCCTGATCTGAGGAAGTCGCTCAGTAACTTCAACATCTTCTCCCCTTTTCTTATTCATTATTCCTTCCTTGAACAAATTCTACAGGTTGAGTCAGCTGCCTTGTTCTACAGTGAAGTCACACTGACACCTTTTGGTAGCTTGCAGTATCGTATACAAGCAATTTAATTAATGCTTATTGGAAACTGGTGAGGTAAAAACCTTATATGCCCATGAATCTGTCCAAGGACTCTATTTCCTATTTGGGGGTCAGACGAAAAGCTAAAATTGTAGATGAGGTGCCTTTCTATGAGGCTTTCTATTCCAAATCAATAAAAAAAAAGTGAGAGTGGGTGAATCAACTTTAAAAAATCAAACATCATAATTTGCTGAACATGACAATTTATTGTTCAACCTCATCATCCACAGACACAAATACATAAATAGTCTCTTTCTTAAAACATACACTGAATAACTCATCCTTTCTTAGCATGCAAGACTGAAACTGAATATTTCTTTTAAAAATTTATAATTTACTGAATTTTCAAAATGTTATTTGTTAAACATTCATTCCACACAGTTAGATTTTTAGAATCTTAAATAAACTGATCTAAGTTTCCATCATGTAGCGAAATAAGTATTTTATTTAATCACATGTTTCATATAATCACAAGGTATCAATAAAAACTAAAAAAAAAGTAAAATGTTTTGTATGATTTCAAGTACACAAAAATTGGACTTTCCAATCTTGAATTACCAGTGTTTTTCATCCATTATTTTGAAGTAACAATACAAAGCCAGAGATTTTGTCAATAATCTGTTCACTTCATTTTAACTAAAAAAGAAGGTTCAATCCAGAAAGCGGCACCAAACTCCACGTCAGTTTGGGGTATTGTTTATTGTTTTTTCCAGGATAATAAACTGTAACTGTATATCCAACAAGTAAAAAGAAATTAATTCTGAAATTTGCTCATGAAAAATATTGCACTGATAAACCAAACCAGAATAATAGACACAATTAATTAGGATCACTCCAATTATTAGTTCTGTTATGACATACTGCAGTTATAGTACACAGTATAACTAACCACAACAGCCACTTTATTCTAACAAATTGTTTAAAGATAATACTGATGATCAACTGTACTCTGTATTCACTGATCAGACAGAATCACGGATAATACAACATTTATATAAAAAAAGTACTATAAAATTAAAAACAAGGTTAGGATAATAACTTAAAATAAACAACAACAATCAGACCAACAAAACTAGTTACAATTGAAGCGAAATCATAAAGCACGATGATCAATGTGGTCAGAACTATGTAAATACAACTGTACTCGAGGACACACAGAAACTTATCTCCAGGTGCAGTATTTCTGAATATGATTTAAATATCTTACTTTTGATTAATTATAGAACATAGCACACATAATACAGGTGATTTATAAGATCCTAGGTTCACTTTCATAACCAAATTTCACACTGAAATACTACTAACACATGAGAAAATCGATTAAAAATTATTTTCTGGTTTAATTCCAATAACTGGGCAGGTTTTAAGCACAATTCTACACATGACATGAATTTTTATTGTTCTTGAGAACAGTATAGAATTTCCAAGGGTAAATTGTACACCTCATGTAAGGTGGGTACAGTTAGACTGATTAAAATTGAAAGATAACACTATACTAACTTCTTTCTTATATCAATGTACCAGATGGTGTGTATGCGCTGTAGTACATTAAACACCCCTTGCATAAATACGCTTATTACAACCACAATTATAAAAAAGTAACAAAAGCAAAATCTGAATAAATATTAAAAAAATAATATTAATAATATGTACAGAAAAATTCCCAGATTAGAAAAAATCTACTAACAAATCAAAATAAACACATTCAATTAATAATCCAAGCATTATTTAACTACAAAAAAATAAAAATAAAAATAATCTCTGATATATGAATATGCTCCTAATTATAATTCAAATCATGAAATGTGCCTTAGCTTTACATCAATGATAACCACTAGATTCCCACATAACTTAAAAAAACAACTTTGAAACAAATTTACATATAATTTTTAAAAAATCACTTAATTTTCTTTAATAAAACTATTGCCAGGTATATTTTCTTAAAATAACCACCACTACTTAAAAAAGTAATCCCTATATGCTGTGTTATACTGTTACAATGTTAATAATTAAAATGTTAAATATAATTTTAAAAAGCAGCTTACCAAATTCCAGTTTAATTTCCTCGAGCGCTTTTGGTTATTCTGCCATCTTCAAGAGAAATATAATTATGATTAAAATTATAAAACTATCATAATTGAATTATATATATAAAGCAATTGATTGTCATTTTATTATTTGTCAAAAGTTAAAGTTTAATTCTCAGTGACTACTTCTGTAATGTAATAGTTTCTCAATTATCATGTAACAACTGAAAAACTATTACAATACGGATGTACTCACTTAGACTTAAACTTTAACTTTAGATGAAATAAAATGATGATCAATTGTTATATACATTATATATATATATATATAAATATAATTCAATTATGCTAGTTTTATAATTTTAATCATAATTATATTCTTCTTGAAGAGGCAGAATAGCCGAAAGCGCTCTAGTAATTAAACTGGAATATGGTAAGCTGTCTTTTAAAATGATATATAATAGTTATTATAACAAACGGTGCCAAGTTCAAAAAAACTAAAATTAAAATGTTATTCTCTTCTTTTTTTAATTAAATTAATCATCTTCCTTACAACCATTTTTAAAAAACCCACTAAATTATAAATAAGTAATCAACAATAATGAAAAAAGAAAAAACAGCATTTACTCACTTTCGATAGCATTCACTTAGTATTGATAAAACTTGTTTAAAACCAGTAGGTCCAAACTCATGAACCCAGCTCAGAGGATTATTTGTTAACGCTATCCTCAATGATTCTATACAATTGTACATTTTATTTACGCTGAGATCTGGTGCTGATAGATACTGTATGTATTCCGCAGGTTTGTCAAATTTGCTTCTACTTTCCTGAAATAAAAAAAAACCAATAAAAACACATAGAACATATAATTTATAACTTTTCTTTTTAAAAGTAATAAAAATTTTTGGAACTCTTATGCAGAATGTTTCTAAAATGGTGGGCTGACTATACTTTTCTGGAACTTGTAAAATTAAACAAAAAATATCCTTAGGAAAAATAGCGATTTCTCCTTCGTTCTCTTCCTGTCCATCATTTTGTTATTTTTATATAAAAATGTATATCTTGAGTTCAGATAGACGAATCATATTAATATTTGGTAAGTGTCTTGGTAATAGTTTTAAAATTATAAAAAATCAGCAATTAAATACCTTCGCAAATAACAAAATGGTGGCCATATTTATTTTTCAATCAGTTATATCTCGGTAAAGTTTTATCAAAATTTATGTTATTTACTAAAATTTTAAGCCTTTTATTTTGAACAAAATGACATTTTATTTTTTTAAATCAGTTAACAAATAGCTGAGTTATAAAAAAAGTATATCTAATGTTCTGCAACAATTAATAAAGTAATGTTTGCTGTAATATCAATCAACAAGTCTAAGTTTCTGGCTTTTATTTTAAATGTGGGCGGATAGCCTCTGAATTTCATTAAACTAAAATTTCTTGTGACTGACACATACCAACTAATATATAAAGTTAAATAAATATTTAATCCTGTAATCCTACAATTACATACATAAATTAAATTATAAAAAAAATTGCTGTTCAATACTGTTCTACAAGGACAGTCATGCCTTAGACATTCATTTCAATATTATTATTTATAATTCAAAAACTTCTAATAAGGACTATTTAGGACTTTATCTGAATAAAGATAAATTTATATTAAAAATCTAGTAGTATTATTAATAGTTTAAAATATATATATATTTTTTCAATACGTGATTTCACTAAGAAATATAGGCTACCACAGATAATTCTGGGATCTCAAATCACATCACCGTAGAATCATTTACTCATTCAACATATTATAACATATCACGAGTTGTAAACAGGTCAGTAAATGCTGAAATGTGAGCAATAAACAAGATTTATTTCAAGCTGACGTTTATGCATTAATTTGAACAAACAATCAGGATGAGTCAAGTTTATATCGCTTAATCACTTAAATTGCATTCATTTTTGTATGTCATTTTATTATTCTGATTGATTCAAACATTAATTTGATTCAAATTTTTAAAAGCAGAGGTTATTATACAGCTGAAATATTTATTAGTCATAATTTATTATTGCTGGTGTAATGAAATAAGAGAAGTAGAAATACCAGGTTAAATATTAATTAATTTTCAAAGAATTTTTTTAAAAATATCACCTTCATTAATTTTATGAAATGTATCATTTAGACATAGGATGGACGAAGTAAATATATAAAAAAACAAACTAGCACAATGATGTGAATTTTCACGAGAAAGCAAATATAAAATATGGATTTAGAGATTTTGCATTTGCATTTCTACAAATGTAGCATTTTATGAGTTAAACATAAACAAAAAGGAAGCCAAGAAGGAAAAGAACAGAAATTGTTAAATATGAAGATGCAGTCAATTAAGTACAAAAAGATGAGATTTTAAAGAAAATTGATCGATCGATTTATATATCCTAAAACTCTCCACACACACCTAGTGCAACTTCGTTCATTTAAGGGTCTGTAGACAACCGCATCTTTTGTTCATTAGGGTACTGATAGCTTACATCTTCAAATCACCAAGTAAGGATATTTAGTTAATTAGAAACCAACATAATGGTTGCCAGTAGATAGTATCAAGGAACTGAATTAGTTTAACCAGGCCTTGAACCGATTACCTTCTGCACCACCCCAACACTCTAACGGGAAATAAGAGTAAAAATATACAAAAATCTTGAAATAAAAAAGAAAAGCGAATTATAAAAGTAATTAATTATAGACCATAACCAACTTAATTATCAAATTAGAAAGAAGAGTAAATTGTAAAAATTCTAATGGAAAAGAAGAACAGGAATACCTAAAGCAGATAATTAAGTAAACATTTTGAAATTTAAATAATTAGCACTAAACAGAGAGGAATGGAGAATAACATGAAATCAGTCAAGCAACCGACATAAAAGTCTATAATTTAACCAAAAATAAAAATATCCTGTAACATGGATTTTACATTTTCTAACTTTATGATGGTATTAAGAAAAAAAGATACAATAATAGTATTCTCATCGATTATTTACTACCTACTTAAACACCTAGTCAATTTTTAAAAATTTATTTCTTACTCAGCAAATAATACAGCAGCAAGTCATAATATCATTCTCGCTTGTAATGTGCAAAAGATTAAATGACAACAGGTTTAATGAAATTTTCATTATTTTTACTTTTTCTCAAAGGTATAAATTATATTAGACGATTAAGTGAGGTGATTAGGCCTGTTTTTAGCAAAAATATTGGAAACTTTTAACTACCATCATCCACTAATAAATTGTTTTAGTAAAACCATACACAATTAAATAAATCAATAGGTCAATATTAATAATTTAAAATATGTATTTACAAAAATTTCACAGAACTGTAATAAAAATTTAATAAAGGCAATATCTTTCAATTTTACTTAGAATTTTAGCATACATCAGGATATAAGCTGTAAGTTGATAACAGACTGCACTCAGGGACATAAAATTAAAATTTTTTAAAATACATACTTATGTATGTGAATCGATTAATTTTTAAGTCCTTAAAAAAAATCAATAATAAGAAGTGTACGTTCAGCTTCATTGGATTTTGATTTAAGGAAAATATTTTTAAAACCATTGTCTTAATTTACTTGGTTTTTAAGAATAATAATAGACTCTCGTTATTTTATCATATGATCTAACAGATCATCATTTAAAGATGAACGCAAAGACAAGTATTAACTGTCAATTAATGAAATTTAAGTATATTGATGTTACACTCTACAGTTTTAATGAAAATAAATAAACTAATATCTAGTCACACTAGCAATAAAGACGTACAGCAAGAGTGTTTATCTCTTTATTTTACAAGAATGAGTAAAAATATATATGCAAAAGCCACATACTTCTAATGCTCCATAATTATGGAAATTTAAAAAAATTTATATCCTCTATTTCAAAAAAATTTATATATTAAGTAGTTATAATACTAACCGGTATGCACACCAGTAGGAATGCTTACATTATATTTTTAAATAAAATGTCATACCTGAATTAATCCTTTATAATGCATTATTAACATTTTCTTTTTATTTAGTGAAGGCTGAGATCTCAATGGCTTCTTTCTTTCTTCAGATAAATTCATATCATTCTGCAAAAAATAAAAATAATTAAAATACTATATTAAATCTGATAAAAGTGAACAAATAATACAGCAAGCTCCAGGAAAGAATAAGCAAGTGAAACAAGAAAAAACTGCCCAACAACCAAACCTGTAATAAATGAAACAATTATTGTAGAATATTTAAGTTAAACTGCATTCGAAGAATTACAAGGGTATTCCAAGACATGTAAAAAACAAGTACATTTAAGTAGTTTGTTTGAGTACTATCTAATAAGTAGAACTAATATAAACAATGCACTGTTTCCAGAGCAATAATTTGTTGTTTTACACTACATTTTTTTTGCTATAAGAGATATTAAGGCACTGAAGTAGAAGAGGCGCTATACAGAGTTGCTTTCTCGGCAAGTAATGTTTACTGTACATAGTACGTCTGAAAAGTTCTTGAACTAAATTAAATAAAAATACAGATTTAAAGATAAACAAAATGATTATCAACCCTCTATACAGAAACCTTCTCTAGTTTTACTCTCATTACAGCACTAGTAGAGCCTGTCAAACACTCTGCAGAAATTACTTTGAGGGATCACCTTCAACTGCTCAGTGCAAGCCCTTTGGATGGCCGGAATGTGTTTGTAAAAGGGACCGTTCATCTTCAACTTGAGTTTCAGCAACAAAAAATAGTCTGCTGAAGCCAAAGTTGGATGAATAGGGTGGGTGGGATAAGATGGTGATTTGATTTGTGGCATAATAACGTGTTAAAACTGTTGCCATGTGTACCAAGGCATTGTCATACAAGTGAGTCTAAATGCCCGGATCCCAGTACTCGGGTCGGATTCGACGAATACGACGCTTCAGGCGTTTCATTACTTCCAAATAGAATTTAGAATTCACTGTTTGACCAGGTGGGGCAGTTTCGCCAGTTGCGTGCGCACTTTTGCAACGTTTTCCTTGTGAACAGCTGTTGACGGTCTCCCTCTTCGTTCGCCGTCATCTAATGACTAACCGCTTCCATCACATGTATGTTGTAGCACGAGATGCGGCATCACCGAATGCTTGCTGTATCATAGAATAAGTTTCAATGAAAGATTTTTGAAGTCGAACACAAAATTTTATCGTGCTTCTCTGTTACATGTTCCGACGAGCACACGACACTGTCGGCGAGATGGCTACTGAACTGTCGAGGTCATGGATCCCATGCCGCCGTGACGTGCAGCGGCATCTCAACGATGGTTGAAAGAAAGAAAATGTCACACGGGACTCTGCGATGAAGCTGAGTGCGAGTAGAGGTCTGTCTGCCTCTCCCTTTTAGACCAGACTGGAGTTCGCAAATTAACCTAAGTCAGGGGTATGAACTGAAGTTGAGTTCACTAAGGGAACTAGGACTAAATTTCGTTGTTGCGAACAACATTTTTGGTGGTATGTTGTTAATTTGCCTTGAATTTCGAGATATTTACTAGAAATTGACTCAGTAAATGTGGAACCAGGCGCGGGGCTTTTGCTTCTGCGAACTGGTTAGCTAGTTCAGGATGCAACGATGTAGCACATTCAAGATGTCCGGACGAGACCTACAGCGAAGGCAAAAGCTGAGTTTTAAAATCACTGATGTAAATGTCTACCGAGGCATTTACATCGGTGGCATCCCAACGAGGCTTGGCTTATTACTATGAGATGTAAAAAGTGAAAAGCAGTTGCAAATATAAATATCTAATATTTTTAAAACATCAACATGAATAGACAGGTTATCAAGTATCTTACAACACACTATTGACATATTTAACTTAAAACCTACTGGCACAAGGGAGTCCAACGCCCCTACACTAACTACTCTGTAACCTAGCAGTCAAATCCACCTCTAAATAAACACTAATCATCTTAAACAGGAACGTAACAACCTGAATTTTTTCTTCCCTGTTCAAAGACCCAATCTCAAGATGATTGCAACAATCATCATATGATTCATGATGCAAGGCTAATCCACAACAATGTAGATTGAACAGTAACCTTTTTTGTGCCACCTTTATCTGTTTACACAAATAATCCTTATCGCTGTTCCACACTGCCGAATGATACTCAAAAATCGGTCTAACGGTATGAAGATTCTAGCCACCCAGAAAAGTAATTCTAGGTTCCTTCTAGCCCTACAAGTGATGTTATCCACATATTTTGAGAAATACAACTTTGTATCCAAGATAACCCTCAGATCATAAACAATATCGACTTGAAAAACCACTTCATTATGTATTTTATAGTTGTATTTCACAGTATCAGTATTTCTAGAAAATATCATAACTAGTTTTTCAAGATTTAACTTCATTCCATTATCCAATGCCCATTTCTGTACTTTATCAATGTCCTGCTTAAGTATCAAATAATCATCAATGCAATTCACTTTTGCACACAACTTGATGTAATCAACAAACACTATGAAAATAGACCTTACACACTTGTCAATAACACTGATAAACAATATAAACATCAATGGACCTGAGTTGGAACCTTGAGCAACACCAGCAGTTGCCCTATATTGAATGGACAAAAACCAGACACTTTAACTTAAACAGTCCTATCTGTTGAATATGATTGCAACTGTTTCAACATGTTACGCGTAAGGTTCCATAGCATTTAATCTTACTAAGAAGGACGTTATATGACATTAAACCAAACACTTTACTAAAATCAAAGTAGATCAAGTCAACCTGCTTCCTATTTTCAGTTAAAAAGGTCATCATATCCACAAGGTTAGTGACCGTAGATCTTTTGGCCCTACCTGTGCTGTCTAGAATCAATTTTCTTGCTCAAGGAGAAATAAAAATACTGATTGACCTTCTCAGAAATTTTTTCCACCATATTTATTATAGATATAATTTCCTATAATTACAAATCTCTTTACAGTTTCCCTTTTTTGGAAATCAGCGATACCAGTTTGTTTCCACCTTAAAGAGAACACAGCAGTTGTTAAGCTAAAATTGTACAACCATGCAAGGACTGGAGCAACCAACTCTGCTACACCCTAATAATAAATAGTGGAATGCCATCAATTCAGACGCCATGAGTCTCAGTTCAAGGATGGCTTTCAAAACATCATTTACTTTTGCAACCAGGGCATCAACCACATACATGACATATCATCAATAATAATCTGCCTATTGTTTATTGAAGGCTGATAAACAGCTTGGAAATAGTTTCCAAAGGTCTCAGTTAGTTCAGATGCATCCATCACAACATGGTCCAGGATCTTCTCCATAGGATGAACTCCCCTATATTCCTTCATAAAAGAATTGATGTATTTAAACAGAGTTTCAACTCCAGCTCATCCTCAACCTTCTTTGTCCTGTTTAACGTGTCTCTCTGCAAAAGGCTCTTCACTCTTCTAAGCAAAACCAACTCTTCATAAAAAACAACTGCAACTGTCCTCTTAAACCTCCTGTGCACAGCATTCTTTTGTTTCAGACATTTAACCAAATGAACAGAAAACCAATTAAGGTACTTGCCAGTCCTAACTCTTTTCATAGGCACATGCTTGGCAACAATACAATTTTGCAACTCATTGAACATACAAACTGCCATATTAACAGTAGGAGAGTTGTAAACAAAACTCCAATCTTTCTTTCTAACATTATGGAACAACCCATTACAGCCACCTTTAGCAAATAATAGCTTGTCCTACCATAATCTGATGTGATGTAACTACTTCTCCTAAGTGTATAGAAAGAGCATCATGTGACATGTCAAGAATGATGAGTAACAAGAAAATCCTCCTCAATCTCAACATTTACTTCCAGTAGTAAACAAAACCAAACCTAAATTGTACTTCCAGCCCACAGGAAGATGAAGATTAGCTTGACATAATGTATAGTGATCAATAAATTGAAATAGTGTCAAGGCTTTTTTCCAGACATAAAAATGAGCTTTAGCACCGAGAGAGCGAGTCATCCACTCAACATCAGGAATGTTCAAATCGCCATCAAAACAATGTTATACCTCTCAGTTTTCTATCCAGAGCATCCAAATACCCTATAAATATCTCAGGTCAAGCATGCAGGAAGAAATAGTGGTTCCCAACAAGACTGATTCTATCTTTCATCTTACTCAATCCATACGCACTCTGGAGTTAATTTTAAATCTTCTCTAAAATTCTGTAAATTCCATTGGTAGAAAAGAACCTCTTCCTCTCAGTTTACCAGTTTCAACAGCACTTATATCAGATCTATACACTCTCCAGTTGTCAAAAAAATAATCAGACAACAGAAAATCCTAGAGTACAGTTTCCATAACTGCAATGAAATCATGTTAGGCTCCCAAAACTGAAGCAGAAAATTCTTCAGATTTTTTCCTCAATCCTCAAACATTCTGATAAAAGATGTTAATCTGCTTACAGCTCATTATTTCTTCTTAGCATTATTATCCTCCGAGCTACCCTTACCTGTCTCCAGGTATATTTGTTCCTGTTACAATTTTCTATAGTAAAGCAACACCAGGACACCCCTCAGCCATACTCCTGAATCACAGAGAACTCATTCTCCACAACACTGGGAATGAGCTATATCCCTCTTTTCTTGTTACAAGTAACTGAACTCACACCAGCAGCTGAAACAAGTCTGAAACTTCATCAATTTTGAACACGGCCTTGGAATGTGTGACAAACTGCTTTATTCTTAGACTTTACCAGCTGATAGTTAATTGCACCTATACCCATACAGCCTTCCTGTTTACATTCATTACTGGTTTCAGCTTCTATACCTTTCCACATGATTATACCATTATCCACTCATCAGAAACACCACCTGCCTTAGCACTATTTTCATTAATACTGTTAAAAAAAGTAACATCTTCAATATCTTTTTTAATACTACATTGAATGTGAGCATAATGCTCAAATAAAGAAGCATTATTTCCACCCCTTTTGTAACTCTGAACAATCTTCTCCTTTCTCTTCTAAACTTTAGTTACATTACTATATGTATTAAATGCAATTTTCATAGTACAATCCACTGTATTAATTCTATTTAGTACTGTGTCAAGCTTTTCTTTCAAACTTACATTTTCTTCCTTCAGCTCCTTTACAGCTCCAGAGGAACTTTCTATTTCTTTCATCACTGGGCTCAACTTTTCATCCAAGTTGGCAATACATTGAAAAAAGTCTCGACACTAGATCGTTACAATTATATCATTAACTGCAGTGATCTCACTTATATTTTTATTAGTTTTCTAATAAAACTAATTAGTGGTCAAAATATTGATGGGTCATTACTATGACCCATCAATAAGAAAGTCTAGATCTTCCAGTTTAATATTAAAACATTCAAGGTGGAAAACACCATTACAGTCACTCTTAAAACTAATTATTTTCTGCCACCCATAAATAGGCTTGCCACAATGATCCAATTTATAGAAGTCACCTGTCAGAAACACTTGAAAATCTAACCTAATTTAAAACTTCAACTGTTATAATTATATTGCTTTAATTACTGTGTCTTCCATCAATATTTGTCCAGAATAAATAACAACTATCAGAATAGTATTTCCTGCTCTTTTTCTCTATCTTCGCTAACACTTAAACCCCCACCACTTTGAATATTCCAACACAGATTTTAATTAATCTTTTCTATTGAAAATATTCGTAATAATGTGTAATATCTTTTTAATTCATTATACTTTATCTTGTATAATCACGTGCAATCACTTATCACCATCGACTTTTATAATAAATATTAAAGAATTTTTTCGCAAATAGCAACTATAAAACAAAAAGCGCAATACTCAGAGAGCCAGCAAAGACATGATCACTCACTATGACTGTTAATTCACTACATATCGATGAGTTAACAATCATAGTAAGCTAAAATTAACTAAGTATTAAAAATTTACATCAACCCTCTAAAAATGTATAAATACAAATTCTTCTTAAAAATTTAACTACTAATCTTCTCTTTTTTCTTCATTGATAAATTAAAACATAACTGAAGTTACAAAATATTAACATAGAATAAAATATAAATTTAAATTAAATTGTATGTTTTTTAATTCATACAATTTAATAAAATGAAATTAAAAAGTCCTGATTACCCAAGGTCACTGGGACCAAAGGTAACTAATTCACATAACTGAAAAGTCAGATAACAAAAAAACAGCATGGATGCACCAATATATATATATATATATATACAAATGAACTCCATTAAATGTGTTGAATTCCAGTGAAATCAAATGATTCAATTTATATAACCAATCAGCCTTATTTTCATTCTGTTACAATACAAAAAAATAGTGAAGTACTGCTAATCCTCTTTTAATTTTTGTTAAAAAACTATAATCTTAGTTAAAAAATTTGCGTTTGAAAGTATTCTGAATGAGAAGAAATAAAAAAAAAATTTTCATGACTTCTGTACCTTTTTAACGATCTATTTTTACAAAAGTATTTACAATATTTGAAAAAAATATAAAATGTTCAACACAGTCACCTGCTCATCATCTTTATAAAGTAATTTTTGCATTTAAGGTTTCCTGACATGTTCATACAATGAAATTTACATAGAACAATAATCTGTGTTTGATTCCCAGAATTATTTGCTCCAAGAACTCATTATTTTCTAAAAAATCAAAAAAGGATGAACAAGGAAACCCATCTCTGCTGCATACTTCCCAGAATCCTAAATGATTATAAAGAACAACATAGATAGTGTCAACTGAAAGACCGAATTTCACTTCCAAATGCTTGAGTATTACACAGCAATGGCTACACTGATAGCAGGGACAAGATCTGCTGTTAACACAGAAGCTCTTTGTTTGTCTACTGCACTTTACTGAAACAAATTTCACACTAAGATCACACCTGCTGCATGCTCATCACAAATAGTGGTTAACTGCTTCTAATTTACAATGAATTTCAATCGGTGCCAAAACTTATTCTCACAAAAAATTTTCAGTACAGAAAGAACTGCCTATAATTGAAGAAGGGATGTTCGTAAATGATCTCTCCAGTGGAACTCTTTACATAGTACATGATATACACATTGGTGTCATCAAAGAACAAACTCATTGCATAGAGTACATCAGTAGTTACTGATTAAGAAAAATTATGTTCAGACTTACTCCTTATGATCAGGAATAGTTTAACAAATAATTATATAATTTGTTTGGCAAATCTTCTGTATTAGGGAGATTAAGTTTAATCTTTTTTAGTAGATGACGGGTAGGAAGGTATACAGGGGTTCCACACGTCAAAGAAATTTTGACTTAATTGAAATGCAACATGTATGTTTATCAGGTCACCAAAATCAAATACCACTGGAGTTAACACCTTTGACTTATTTTTTAAAGAAAAGAAAAAAGTCTTCTTTCCAAAAACTGCAATTTTATTAATTTATATTAATTATTCCAGTGACAACTTCATATAGTAACTTTTTATTAATTACTTTTTATAAATTTAAATTGTTAATATAGGGATAAATTTCAACCTTTACCAAGAAACAGGAAGTCATACACCAACCTAACAGGGATACATTGATTTTTTTCTTATTTCACATTGTTTTAATTAACTGACTTGGAACTTTCTAATTAAGATTCCAAAATTATTCATTACTAAGAGAAAATATAGTTTCCAACATCTATCAGAGGTGCAGGAGGTAATAACATTTTAATTTTTTTACAAAGGAATGTTTTGTTCAAGTATCTCACAAAGATTGCCATTTGAAATCTCAATTTTTCAAAATTTTTACCATTATAATAAATCATTAACAATATTTTTATTATTTTTCTTTAAATAATCAGCATCATAAGGGTAGATATAATTTTCCCCAATATACCACTAGCGAGAAAAAGGTTTACATTTTTAACGTTAATGGAAATGTTGAAAAAGATCAGCACCGCTTTTTTTTTTTTCAATGATTAATTCACTGAATAAACTTAAAGCCTTGGTTTGAGAAGCCTTCAGCACGGAAACTGTCAAGCCTGACCAGGATTAAAAATCTTCAGAATTTCCTGTTACAAAAGAGAGGCCTGTATGTTCTAGCATGTTTGCCTTTCAGAAGAATGTGATCCTTGTGTCATACGTACCAAAGTAGGGTAAAAATGTACTTTTAGCATCAAGTACGCATCATGTTGATGCAATTTATACCTCTACAGATGAAAATAAGCCTGAGATTATTAGATTTTATAATGCCATAAGAGGTGTAGACATGTTATGTACATCTTATGATATCTCAAGAAACACAAGAAGGTGGCCTATGGTGATCTTTTATGGCCTAATAATGTTGCAAAAACTCCAAAATCATATGCATTGCCAACAAAAACAACAGTAAAAAAAAAAAAAACTCCACACAGGCTTCACTTAAAAGGCCTAGCTCTTAACTTGACAGAAGATCACTTGAAACCAAGATTATTGGTGACCAATCTGCCACCAGAAATTTTCCTGAAAGAAGACAAGAGGTAGCTGGCACTTCTACACATCAACCAACTGCTGACCAATTTCCCTTGTGAACTTGGAAAATGTGTTTTATGTGCAGCAAAGCCAGCAAGACTAAGTTTTTTGTAAAACTGCAAACAATTCATTTGTTTGGGCCATGCATAATTTTCATGCATTTACTGTCCATCGCAAAAGTAGTTTTGTACTCTTACGTTTCAGTTCAAAGTTCCACTTATTGATGAACTATTTTTTGTGGCAAGACTTTTTTTTACTGTTTTTCATATCTTTTAATACTGTGTAAAGTATTAGGTTTATAAAATGTGCATTAGATTTAAAAAAAAAAAAACAATTTTTGTTTATGACTGTTTTTCTTTTTTGATGTTTCTAAAAATATTTGATTAAAATTTGTGAAATGTGGTGTATTAATTTTATACCTGTGGAAATCTCTATTCTACAGTGGTAAGTAAGAAACAACATTATGAAATATTTATCTATTTGATTTTTTAAAAGAACAATAAAGAAGTATATTGGGTCTGTCAGACTTGGTGCCACCACTCATGTTACTATAGAGGGCATCACTGCTTCAGTGTTAAAAAGAATAAGAAAAGATTATAAAATGTAACAATTTTTTATCAATTTTTGGTAAAGATTTTAGCAAAAAAAAGTTATGCACGGATATTTTTTTCAAAGCACATTCTATCCTATTATTTATTTACTTATATATAAATGAAAAGCCATCATAAAAAGCATATTCAAAAGTAGAACATGAATTCACATAATTTATTATAATAAAAAAGTAAACTAAATTTAGCTTCTTTCATAAGCAGTACAAAATGTTATAAGTAAAAATGCAATAATATGATTCAATATAATTAAAAAAAATAATAAAAATAAATGCTAAAGGAAATTAATATAGATAATTAAATACTAAGAGAAGGTGTGGCAATAGTACATTAAAATCACACAGTGTGTGAGCAATATGAAATTTCAAGGCATATGTGAAAGTGTGAGAGTGTACTCTTTGCACTAACACAAAACATAATTCAATACACATATAAATAATAACACATTCTAAATATTATAACATACCAACATCAGTTCAAATTTTTCACTTAAAGTTTCCTCATCCATCTGTTCTATAAAGTCCGCCTGTTCTTCTGTTTCATTAAAATCTGATTCAGACCGTGGCCGTGGGAGCGGGCCCCCCGTGCCACGGACCCCAGTCTTTTTAGGCCGGAATATTGTCTCGAGCTGCAAAAGAATTTAACTCATTAAGAAACGAGAAAGTAAAAATAATAAATGAATTAATCATATATATATATATTTTACAATTTACAACCTAATGTTTCCCCATCACTCAAAATGTCTCACACAGTAACATACGGTTAATCGAAGGATATGAAATAAAGATTTAATTTCAATAGCCAAAGTCAGGCTAAAGTGGTTTTAGAACATCATCAAAATAAGATAAAACTGAGTGCAGTTTCACAACATGCTGTTAACATTTATTTGCAGCTAATGTTCAAAATAGTTGATGTCACTTAAGATTAAAAAGAAGAAAATTTTCTAACAATTATACACACAAAACTAACAAAAATAAATATTTTATAACTATATTAATAACTTTAATCATTTTTTTTCAAAATGATTATGAATGTTCTCAAAATACATAGGAGAAAATAGTTAGCTAGGAGAAAATAGTTTGGTGATGTGAATACAATTAAAGTAGAAAAATCAGTCGACCACTCCATACATATATGCTGATGAGGAACTCAGATGGTAAAAATTGAAACAATTGGAGTATGTTATTTATATTAAAGGATAAAATCAGAAATGGGAAAAGCAAAAAAACACATGTTATTAATTGTAAGAAATATAGATGAATAGATAAATGGAAGGAATTATTAAGGCCAGATAAAAATAAGAATAGGTAACAAGAAAAAGCCGAAAGGTAAGTAAACATTAAGAAAAAGATAACTGTTACATGGAAATGATGTAGGTAACAAAGGAACGAGAGATGAGGATTACCAACAAAGCAGCTAAATCATAACTTTAGAAAGTAGAAGTGAAAGACAGAAATAACAAACTACACTTAAATTAAGGTTGACTTGTAATAACTCAAATCACACGATTTAGATTACAATCACAAACATAATAATTACTTTAATCGTCTTCTTTTTTTTTATATTTACTACTTTTTTATAAAAATTATCTCTGATTTCCAGAATTACTATCAAATGCATTCTTAAATAAATGGTTTGCTTCATTCTGTGATATAAATATTTTGCTGTTATCATATGAGAGATGATATAATGTAAGACAAGTCACAAATGTGACAAGTACATGTTTATTGTTGGTATAAACTTTTAAAGTTGAAAGTTATAAACACAAAATACTTGGATGCTTCATTTATAATGTAAATGAGCCAAACCTAATAAGACGATTTATCTTACTGAATGAAAGCACTATCTACATAGCACTTTAGCAGACACCATACCCAGGATCATTATTAAACATAAATTAAATGTAGAATTTAATAATAAAAGACAAATCGATTAGATTAATAATCAATAAAATTACCATAACTAAAAAACAGTGAAAGTTTATTAATTTGTACTAAGTAAACCACAAACCACATTAGGAAATACACTATGTTTTAACATCAAGAAATTTTCAAGGTAATGCTTCACAGAAGTAAAAAATGTGTGTGCATATCCATTCACAAAAACACACACACACACACACACACACACACACACAAATTTAAAGCTATATATGTCAGTTTAATTATCTCATTCAATACCAGTAAATGAGAACTTATACTAACCTTACTAAGACTACTCATATTACAAACAAAATTTAACAGAAGAGATTCAACAAATTCTATATAAATCCAATATAATTATACACTACTTTAAACACAAATAAAAATTATTATGCATATTGTAAAAAACAAAACAAAATAATTATGAATACATAAGAAAACATTTAAATAATTATAAAACATCACTGATAATTAACAAACATAACTGAATCACTGGAACGGAGGAAACTGTAATAATACTTCACAGCGTTATCTGCTGACTTTACGTTATCAAAATAAACATGACTACACTATCGCTTACTCACTTGTTACTTTATCATTTATAAATTTATCATTCAATATGGATTTAAACAAAAATTACAAAATATAGTCACCTCAAAATATTATAAGGAAACTGATAAATAAAAGTGCTCATCCTGGAGTAATATAAAAATTAGTTTTTATATATTAACATTAAAAACAAACAAAAAAAAAATCCAACAAAAATAAATTAATAATTATTTTATACTTTACTCAATAATCAACATAAATTAGAAATTAGAGGTCTTACATATAACCTTAAATAAGTCCACACTGTAAAATTTCATTTATTACATATAAAATATGTCACATCCAATAAAGATGTTTACATCTTTGATCAGTTATAGGTACTTTACAGACTTCATGGTATAATCATTGCTTTTATTGAAATCTTCCACAAACAAATAACACAAGAAATACACTGTAAGATACCAGCCAATTTTTATTGTGGGCAAACAAAAGAATGACTTGAATATAAATTAGGTACTATACCTAACACATATTCCCAATTTTATGTCAGGTCATAGGTGACCTGACATAAAGCACCAGTCACTCCTGAAAATGATATAGACATTTCCAAGAATAACAATACTGTGCTTAGGTAGGAAAGCGAGAAGCAAAGCTGTTTCTCATTCCTTCTACATAAATGTAAATATACCAGTCACATATCACCTACTGAAATGGAAATTATATTACGCCACAGTAAGTGGCCAAATAATAATGAGCATCATTAATTTAAGAAAAATAAACTTAAAATACTACTCCTGATCATACCTTAGGTGCTTTATATGCATCATATAGCAGTTACAAACACCAGGATACCACTTTCTTTGAGAAAAAACATATAATTTTCACTGCAATTGCTAAGTAAGGGAAAACTTTAGCATACCTATCAAAATTAAACCCTCAGTTTTAACTGTATTTTGTCTTATGATATGCATATAATGGTAGGACACAGCTAACAGATATTTAATTGTGCTTCATCATCGTGTTATCCTAAATAGTACTGTTCTAGATGTAAGTTAATTTCCAACAAAATCATAATTTTACTCACTTTGGAAAACATTATAAATTTGTTATTAAATGACAAAAATGTTAAACTTAACTTTGTGATATACAATTAAAAATGACAACACATAAAAAGTGGATTAATATTAAAATATCTGATATCTGTAATCAAAAGTATTAAATAAAATACTAATGACATGGCATAATAATCCTGAATTGTAGATAACTTCATATTATTTAATATACATGCATGAAGATGTGTACTTATAACCGTACAAATAACCATGGGGAGATAAACAACAGCCGTCGAATTAATATAGATTTAAAAAACACTTTTAAAACAATAAAAATTATTCGTCACATCTTCACAATATTACACTTTCATCTATCTACTTCTTCACTCATTGAGGAAACATCACGCGCACGCACACACCAAATTTTAATAAAACTTGAATGAGGATGTTACCTTAATCTTAACTGAAACCGAAACTATATCATAACTTAAAATATTTACCATTATAGCCTTCTCTCACTTTTGACAAAAAACATAATACTTAGGCATTTACATACCGAGCACATTCTAAATTAAATAAATAAAAGAGCTCGTAAAATTAATTAACACTTTTCTAAGAAATATTTTCTTTAAAATTTCGAATGGCAGCTTTTCAACAAAAATATTTTTAATGTTTACCAGATGAGAATGAATTTTACTAAAAAAAAATACTAAGGAATACAGATTAAAGTAAACAGAATTTACTTTATCTTCTGCAGAAAATCCATCGACCAAAACGTTCACGCTTGTAAAATCTAACAGAGATTTCAATACAACATTAAAAATACAATTTTCGATACACCGATAAATGATTTTCATATTTATAGTCAAGTGAATTTACACTCACCATAATACCTAAAGTCTTAAAACGCATTTTCAAAACATAACGACTTAAAAAAAATACGTGAAATATTAAATTAAGCAGCACTACACGTGTAATCACAAACACTTTAAAAAAAATAAAGTAATACTATCGTCGACTAAATCGTAAATTAATAACTAAAGAAAGCGAGTAAATACCAAAGACTGAAATATAATATAAGGAATAATTAACCAACCGTACAGGAAATGCATACGTCAACTCAAATCGAAGTAAAACAAAAAATACCGCAGAGCTGTGATAGTGAAAAAAATCTCATCGATCGATGAGATTTTCATATTTTTTAATATAACAACGTGATAAATTTCCAAATATGACGATTGAAAAATGAAAACTTATATCACCAGATCAGTCTGGGTTTGTATATATATATAAAATAATAGTAATCGATGAAAAATAAACATATTATCGAACAATACCGATTTAATATTAATTTAAAATAAGATAATATACACATATTTTACTGTACAAAAAAAGAGAAATAGGAAGTAGAATGAAATAATGAAACTTAAGAACTGAGATATTTTAATTTTATATTTCAATAAAATCTTTAGGGAAAACTATATAGCAAATTTAAGTTTTATTCGTTTGTGTACTATTTTTTTAAGAACGAACTCGATCAAACAAATAAGGTATCCTTTGAATTTTTATAAAAGAGAACAATTTACAACCCCTTGTTTTTGTTATAGCTACTTGTCCCCGGCTTTATTGTTCGATGTTTTTATTTTTTAATGTAGTTTACGTAGGATAAAAATTGTTTTTTTAATTATACCCTATTAAAATTTCACGTTGTTTTGTCCATCACTTTAGCGATAATGGTCCTTTAAAATAATTGCGTCTCCATCTACAAGAGTCAAACCAAAGCGGTTTTTTTTCAGTTTGAAAGCAGAAATTCAAACTTGTAAGCCGTTCGTGAAATGACTATTATATTAATAAATAAAAAATTAATAACATATTAACAATTTTTAAAAAATTCTGAATTTTATATATACGAAAGAACAAGTACAGGCCGTTTCAGCGTAAATATGAGTGGTTTTTGTTTTAAACCGGTCGGCACGTATTATTAGAAACATTACAATTCTTAAATCTGTAAACCAATAAATTTAGTAAATTACAGGGGATACGATGAGAAAACAAAAAGTTTAACATTACATTCGTGTAAAAATTACCATACAGAACGGTCACTAAAACGGTAAACTTCTTTAAAACATTTTTTGCTCTAGAAAGCTTATAAAACCGGGTAATTTTTTTAGATAGAGATGACAAAATAGCCAACCCGCGACGACTACAATTCAAATGTTTTAAAAACTCATAGTACTAAAATATAGTTGTTTTTTTTTTTAAATCAAAACTTTTACAGAATACACAAGAGACTTTAATTTTTTACTTAAAACCCACCAAAAAAGATTAATCGACAAATGTACCAAGTAGCAATACCGTGAAAATCGTATTCAGCTGTTAAACCGCACGGTGGCATTCTCTGGGGTCTCCAATAATTAATAACAAGCAAAAGTTATTTTAAGAAAACCGGAGTTTCCCTAATAAAAACAGAAAATCACTTTTAAGTTATCCAAGGACGATGATGATAACGTTAAATAACGCGGGAACTATTTTTGCCGGTAATGTGCGTGGTACGTAAATACGTGCTTTTAGACAAATGTACCATGTTAGGAATAAAAGAAAATGTTAGGAATTAAAATAAAAGGTAATGAATGATGATTTAACAAAAAATAAAAAATAAAAAAATAAGAAGATATGAGTTACGCCGCATAAGCGATGACGTAATCATATTTAAAATATTATTTTAAGAAAATGATGTATTCTGTTTGTGTATTGTATAAATATACATTGACTGATGTCAATTATTAACGTTCGATCAGGAGAATCGAGTAATAAAAAGGCAAAAAAAACGTGTCCTGGTTTTATATATATATTTATTTAATTGAAACTTTAAATAAAGAAAACAAATGGTGACTTCTTAATCGCTATTACCTTCCCTACCGTTAGTTTAATTTTTTTTTCCAATTAAAAACGGCGACCGCTAATATTTTTTTAAAGAATTAGTTATATATAGTTATTGTCTTAAAATTTTAGAATATAACTGTAAATAAAATGACATCTTATTCGTCCGAATAGGATTTCAAACGACTGAATTATGCAGAAAAAAGTTATCTATGTACCTAAGTATGTAGAAACATTTTTGAGCCGGTTTTTTATTCCTAAAAAAAAAATCACGTTACTGTTTTTCAGTAAAAAAAGCGGAATCAAAATGAAGCGACCAATTTTTATCAGAAGGATCAACGTCTTCAAAAATATTTTTGAACATTTTGAACAACACATTAAAACGTAATGAAATTCATGAAATTAAATCCCGAAAAATTAACCTGATAAAATGATAGATACGATTAAAAATTATATTCAAACGATTAACAATAAAAAAAGTTAATCTTGCGTAATAAACACGAATTTTATGCTTTCCAGTTCCTACACGCTAAAATGTTAAAAACAAACCTGTAAACGTTTTATAGGACCGATACAAGTTTTAAAAAATGTAATGTATACTTGCTTTATAAGCATAGTGTGATAAAAACTTCAGTCGCGCAGATGATATTAAAAAAAATAGACTGAATTTTTTTAAAAACGAAAGATAATCTGAGAAAATCAAATATAAAGCACATACTACTGAAAAATTGCACAATAAATGAATAAAATTAATTCATTTTAAATTATATTTAAATTAAATACCAGTACATAATCGGATTTATAAAAGTATTACAAGATAGATACGTCTTTCTACATTTTACACTTATCGATCGATTTATTTATTATTTTCAATATATCACCTGATGAAGTAGTGATCGCTACGAAAGTATATTTAAAAGAATACTTATTAAAAACATATTTAAAAGAATTTAAATGCATTAAGGTCAGTTTAAGTAATAATTTTAATACATCAGTAAAAAAAAAAAAAAAACTGAGGGGAACCGTGCACACTTTAAAATTAATGAAAAAATATTACGAAATTTTCTTCAGAAACGGAATTTTGTTGAAAAAATCAATTTAAAGAAAAAGCGATCATAAAAAAAAAAATTGGTTGTGGATTAATTTACGCCAAAAATAAATTAAGAAATTCACCGTAATATTTATTAACAACGCGGTCTAATCGATGGTGAACAAAGAAAGAAGATGACATAAAATTAAGAAGGAAAAGTGTTTCAAATGAGGTAAAAATAATTTCTAAACGGTAACAAAGAAATAGGTTTTTGATCCGCAAAGGGTACGGAATAAAAAAAAAAAAATTCATATACAAACAAAAAATTACGAGAAAAAGCTATAAAAAAATGCATTTTGAACAAATTCTTTCAAATAAAATTGTCGATGAAAAAGTCTGTTCTAAATCATTACCGAATGTAACTCCGATCTGAAAGGTTGTGCTTTCCATTTTATAGATGTTTTTTTTCTGAATTACAACAGAACGAAACGCTGCGCTGCTTCGATTTAATTCTAAATGTCAAATTATTGTTTGTTAACACGTATCTTTTTAAGTTAACAAAATGCTTCTGGATATAAAAATTTATTAAAAAAGAAAACACAAATAGTTGAAAGCGGAACCGATGTTTTCCTAATGTACTACGTATGTAAAAAAATTGTCCACAGACCAAAATGTTTTTTCTTTCCAAATCGACGTATCCCGACGCAGAAGAATTATTCAAATTTGTTTTACGTATATCGGGCCGACTCCGCTATAATACGTTAGAACAGTTTCTCCGGTTCTTAAATCGCGTTCGTTATCTCGTAATACAAGAATGACAGAATCGTTATTAATCAAACTCTAAATTATTTGTTTCAGTCCTCACGTTAAATACCAAATACAAATGGTTTTGGAAAAAGCAGAATTGCGGACGCGAGGTACCAAATACTTCGTTCATCAACGGCGCAATTTACTTACCCCTTAAAAATATATTTAATTTATTTTTATTTTTTACAATTAGTTTACTATACTGATCGCGTTTAAAAATAATGAACTTACTAATCTAATATTTTCTTCCTTTTAAATTTAATTATTTTAAAATAAAAAATTTTTCTAAAGAGATGTAGGTGCATTAAAAGGATAAAAACGTACAAAAAATAAGTCGATGCCGGTCCGATAAAGATTATAATTTATAAAAAATGATTTAATTGAAGCCGTAATATTTCAAACTAAAATGAATCGATAAATTACCGTATCGAATCGTTAAAATAGTAAAATAAACTTACTGTAAACAAAATAAAAAAAAAGTACAAGAACATGTAAAAAAGCAAAAAATTTGCAACGTTGCAATAACTATCGGTCGGATAAATAAACGTCATACGCTATAGATTCCTTGTAAGGAAAACAATACTCGTACAACAGATTCATCGTAGCTCTGGTGTAATACTTTTAAAACGGAAACTGTTACACACGAATCGAAAGAAAAGAAAAAGGAACAGAATAAGACGAAACTAGCGGTAATGGAAGGAAAAGAAACGACAAAACAAAGATAGAATATTCAGTGAAAGTTACGAACGCCATACAGAGATCGTTAAGCATGTACAAACATCATCGCGCACTTTCACTGCTAAAACGTTTTCCCAACACGGTAAGATATCAGCAGGGAAAATTTACAGATTCAACAAATGAAATACGCTCGCACGTGGGCCCGCGCACACGCACGCTCACGTCTATTCGTTAGAATAAAACAAATTAACTTTTATTAATACAAGAAAAATAACTACATTTGCTGTCATGGGTGTGAATACATTAGGACAATAAATAGTAAAAATACATTACGTATACTGGTATTTAAAAAAAACAAACTATAATTAATTTTTTTTTTACTTAAATTTATTTCTAAAACAACTTTAAAAAATGTACGAAAATCTGTTAATATTATTTATTAGATACACGTCTATGAAGAATGTACTGAAAACTGAAATGTTGGAGTCACAAAAAAATATTTAACTTTCTTGAAAACAAAAAAAAATATTACTAGAATTAGGTTCTCTAGAGAAAATATGTACAAGTATATATGTAGCTTATCTACACACAGAGAACTCTCCTACATTTTGTTTTAATCAGACGTTAAAATATGTCCAAAGAGAAAAAATTCATAGCGCAAAAACAAAATAAAATCTTACGTAACTTTTTTTATAGTTTTTAAAAAAATTAATAAAAATGTATTTTCTCAATAATTTGATTAAAATCACAAAAAAAATATGAGCAAAAATATAAAATTCTATGGACAATAAAGCTTTATTAAAAATCGTATGAACAGGTTTACGAAATTCGCCCAGTAAATTTACCAGTTTAGAAGTAATCCCGATTAGAATTTTTTTTCCGAGACAAATATGTACTGTTTTTTTTTTGTCTTCAGTCATTCGACTGATTTGATGCAGCTCTTCAAGATTCCCTATCTAGTGCTAGTCGTTCCATTTCGGTATATCCCCTACATCCTACATCCCTAACAATTTGTTTTACATATTCCAAATGTTGCCTACCTACACAATTTTTTCCTTCTACCTGTCCCTCCAATATTAAAGCGACTATTCCAGGATGCCTTAATATGTGGCCTATAAGTTTGTCTCTTCTTTTAACTATATTTTTCCAAATGCTTCTTTCTTCATCGATTTGCCGCAACACCTCTTCAATTGTCACTTTATCCGCCTTCTAATTTTTCTTTTAAGGTACTCCGATCGTCCAAGTTTCACTTCCATATAAAGCTACGCTCCAAACATATACTTTCAAAAATGTTTTCCCGACGTTTAAATTAATTTTTGATGTAAACAAATTATATTTCTGACTGAAGGCTCGTTTCGCCTGTGCTATTCGGAATTTTATATCGCTCAGCTTCGTCCATTTTTAGTAATTCTACTTCCCAAATAAAAAAATTCTTCTACCTCCCTAATCTTTTCTCCTCCTATTTTCACATTCAGTGGTCCATCTTTGTTATTTCTACTACATTTCATTACTTTCGTTTTGTTCTTGTTTATTTTCATGCGGTAGTTCTTGGGTAGGACCTCATCCATGCCGTTCATTGTTTCTTCTAAATCTTTTTTACTCTCAGCTAAAATTACTATATCATCAGCAAATCGTAGCATCTTTATCTTTTCCCCTTGCACTGTTACCCCGGATCTAAATTGTTCTTTAACATCACTAACTGCTAGTTCTATGTAATGATTAAAAAGTAACGAGGATAGGGAACATCCTTGTTGGATCCCATTTTTTATTACGGCTTCTTTCTTATGTTCATCAATTATTACTGTTGCTGTTTGGTTCCTGTAAATGTTAGCAATTGTTCTTCTATCTCTGTATTTGAACCCTAACTTTTTAAAAGTATTGAACATTTTATTGTATGAACATCTAAAATAAACCGAAATTTTTTTTGTATGATAATTTTAGGATAATTTTTTTTTTAAATATCGTCTATATATATAAAAAAAACAAATTTAATTTGGGTGATCCAACAACCATAATTTAAACTAAAAATTAAGCTTCTTCATACTTTGTGAATACAAAATCGGAAACCGTCGATTAATATTTTATTTATTTATTTACTAGCACATAATTATACATTCACAGACCGGATAAAGAATTCGTAGATGTGTTCTATTCTAAGGATAACGAATGTAACAGTTCCAGTAGTCACCAGGAAACCCACTGGGTTGGTCTAGTGGTTAAACACGTCATCGAAAATCAGCATATTTCGAAGTCGAGAATTCTAAGGTTAAAATTCTAGTAAAGCCGGTTACTTTTATACAGATTTGAATACTAGATCGTGGATACAGGTGTTCTTTGGTGGTTGGGTTTCAATTAACCACATACTCAGGAATGGTCGACCTGAAACTGTACAAGACTACACTTCATTTACATTCATACATATCATTCTCACTCATCCTCTGAAATAATACCTTACGGTGGTTCCGGAGGAAAAACAGAAAAAGAATAGTAGTCACCAGGAAAATTAAGGAAAATCGAAAATTAAGGCGGCATCGTAAAATTAACAAATAAACAATTCGAAATAATTGATTTAAAACTTAATAATTAAATGAAATAATAATCACGATTCAAAAATAAAAATAATAAAAAAAATTCGGTAAAAAATAAACAAAAATCTTGAAGCTGTTAAACAATATTTGAGTAAAATTTAAGTATTAAAAAAAAACCAGGTAAAAAAAATTAATTTCATATTATCAGTTACTTAAAAACCTATTGAGGATGTAATAATATACTCTTTAAATTGTAAAACAAACCTTTCGTTAGAAAATTTAAATAAATAGGCAGAAAGATCGATCTTTATTTTTTTTTTATTATTAAACGAATGATTTTTTGAAAAAGTAGTACATTCGTGTACATAGACTCACCGAAATTATAATATTTTTAATTTACTAAATTTCGGTCGACCAGATTCATATTTACTAGGCCCCAAACAATGATCCGATAAGTCATTTTTCTATCCTGAAAATTCGACAACTTTTTGAAGGAGTCCCAAGACATACGTAATATTATAATTTAGACAAGTACATTAAATACCGAATTTAATAATGATGACGAGCTTAGCATTTTAAAATATTTTTTACCTTCACAAGAATCCACATATAATGTAAAATACTGAAAATGTTATTCACCCGAATCATTCCAAAGTGTAACTTTTGCGATCTGTTCAAATATAATTTTTTAAACCGCTAGTAGAATGCGCTGTCAGATAAAAGAGATATGTAAAAAGATTATAGAGTAGATTACTGCCAGATATATTGATAATACTATTAACTGCATTTAACAACGCAATTAATTAATATTGATATGATAAAGCCTTGTAAATTGCTAATATTTACCTAGGATAGCTTCAGAAATGAGATTATATATATATATATATATATATATACACACACACTAACACACGAGTGTAATTGTTACCATTTATACTAAACATAAATTTTGCCCGTTCTGGCGGCATCTCAGGCAAAATTTTTACTTTAAATTAATTTTTAATTAACTCACATTTGTATATGTGTATGTTCGTAGTCGTAAACAAATAAATATTGTTGGCCACCTGACTGGAAATAATAATTCACTGGCATACATACCCATTCCGGAAATACAAAGCATCCGATTCTAGGCTTACAAGGGAAAATTAGGAAAGAAGTGGTTTACAAAACTGAACGTGTTGCACATCGGTATCGTCTCTATTACAGTGTAACGTTTTACCAATATACAGTAATTTTTAAAATAACCGAATTTTTGAAGTACATATGCTACATTTTTTTAACATCAAGTTTTCGCGAAAACATTGAATTCAACATATTTATTTATATCCAATATATAATGACAGTTTTCCCGATCACCGTTCGCTAAGGAAGGCACAAAATTATAATTTACACGTTATGTTTTCCAAAATCTTTTCTATATAATCATAGAATTAATGATCTAGCTGGATTAGATAGCAAAAGAGATATAATAGGTACTAAAAAGCGTTGAGTCTTTTGCGCACAAGATTGTGTTAGCGTATTCTGGCAAAATACGAGAAAGACCGGAATGTAAGCAGTCGTGACATCGCTGATATCTAGACATCCATCACCAAACAGTATTAAACCGTATAGAGAGAACCGCCTACAAAACGAAGCTCGACGTTTGGTGCCGCACAAAAAAAAATTTACTTGATCGAATTTTTATCTGCGAATCTCTACTGAAACCTAACGAAATACATCCGTTTCTGAAGCGGTCGATTACGAATGATGAAAAGTGGATACGTACGACAATATTGTGCGAAAAAGATGTTAGTCGAAGCGAGGAGAAGCTCCACGCTCCACTGTGGCAAAGCTCACGCTGACGGGCAGGAAGGTTATGCTGTGCGTTTGGCGGGAACGAAAGGGCATCGTGCATCACTGTTCGTGATGCCGCCAGTGAGCTGCTGCCGCCAGGCAGAACGATAGACTCAGACATGTACTGTCGACGATTAGCGCGATTGACTCTAGCGATTCAAAAGAAACGGCCTGAACCGGTGAACAGAAAGGGTGTCGTATACCGCGCTAGCAAGCGCCAGACCGCATACATCTTTAACGATCCGTCAGAATTTGAGAGAACTTTACCGGAAGTTTTAATGCACCCATCATATAATGCACCCGGGCCTAGCAGCGTCAGACTATCATTTGTTTTGGTCTCTACAGAACTCCCTGAATGGTGTTTCAAAAGAGGCATGTGAAAACCATGTATCACAACTTTTTAACCGGAAACCACACAAGTTCCACAACGACGGGATTACGGTGTTGCCGGAAAAAAGGCACAGTCATCGTAAAAAAGCGGTGCATATGCGGTCTCATAATGTTATTTTCCAGTAACAATAAACGTATTCTCAATCTTGGCCTCCAAAGGCTTAATACGTTTTAGACTACCTAAATATTTCCTCTAATTTATGTCATAAAATTTCCCCATTTTTCATCACTTATTTATGGGACTTAATGCAACGCCTTCTGGTAACAGGCTGATGAATCAACTCTACAACAATAATTTATCTAAACGTTTCTCTAAACAAAAAAGAATTATTGATGATAAATTATGATACAGAATAAATTTAAATAAGTAAACACCAGCTTTTGCCAGTACTCTCTTTATAAGAAATAAAAACCTTCAAAATGCTGTTCACCCACAGAAAAGTTGGCATAATGCATCAAGACGACCAAAAACTACACAACTTTCTTTATTTCTCAGTCGATCGGTTTTAATTAAAACCATACAACCCTGACAGATAAAACAAGTAAAAAATGATAATCTTTATCTTCTCGCATGAATGTCTTGAAAAGGTGCCTTCAAGCGGAAGAGAGAAGAAGGCTTTTCAATAGTGAGCAGTAGAAGGGAAATGAAACATTTCCCGTGAAACGGCAAGCGTTATCCAAGGACTGATCGAAGAAAACATTATAATGAGCTGGCTGTCTTTTTTTTAACCTCCGGGTCCGCAGTCAAGCAATTCTTTCCGCAGAGGATGAGTGTTTGATGGGTGTTTAGATCGGGGATCAAGTCTACGGGCCTACAAACTACTATTTCTAATGAAATCCTTTTACCTTTTAAAATTAATTTGTATATTTTTGATCTGGCAATCACGAATACCGACTTATCTAATTTAAATAATTTCCAAAAAAACCACATTCCGAATTTTTTTTCAATTTGAACAATAACACCGTTACTTCTCAAAAAGTGTTCTACGTTTGTGCGACTAAAAACATTAATGATATAACAGTCCGGGTAACTTTTACGGGCTACAGCTCATACGTGTAGTACCCGCAAACGACAACGATAAACCATACTTTACAAACGAGACTTAAAAGAAATGCATGATTGCCGAAAAGTTCAAAACTACTTTAAAGATTTTAACAAATTAAAAAAAATTAGTAGATTTTTATCAAGTTAAATATCACAGTTTAATGTTAAACCTGTAAAAAGGATTTTAATTAGATTACTATTAAATTATTTACAATAATAAATTTTGAATTAATATTTATCAAAAACTATTGGGAACTCTAGTCGATTTGTCGCTTAATAATCGGTACCAGAAACTTTCAGTATTCTCCACGACTATAGAAATAAAAACACTTTCAATTCGGTGCAGAAGCCCACAAAAAAACCATAGCCTGTCGGTGTCCTACCATAAAATGTAGAAAATAATATGGATCGCAAAGAACAAAATAAAAATATATAATGGAGGAAAACAATCCATTAGCGAATATAATTTATCATTTTAAAGAAGAATAATACTTATATAAAAAAAATAATGGAATAACCGGTTTTTTTCTGACGATAAAAACAGTTACTAATTAAAGTAAAATAAATAGATAAGACAGTCAAGTAATTTTCCCTTTTTTCGAAAAAAAGAGGGGAAATTATGAAAAATTAAATCCCGAAAGATAACAAAATTATTATTAAATGTTCCACTATCGACCAAATTAATCGCTCCTTTCATTATGTACAAAATAAAACGCGAAATGATTCTTTTAGACAGAAGTAGAGTACAACAGGAAAAAAACAGCTGTTGAACAGTTACCAACTGGCATACCACCATGCGATCAGCAGGTGCATAGTAATAATAATAATAACTTCCGAATTACTGATCGGAACGAACAAAGTCAACTACATATACCGGCGGCTTGTACTACTATTTTTAATATTCAATATCGATGTCACATGAACACTTTCACCTATGATCTACGATACGCAACGATTAACAATTCATTTTATTATAAGTTAACCACTGCTGATTCACAACTTTCATTATTCAGCGTAAAATAATACGGCGCTGTCCCTAGCTCGAGAGAGTAAAACATAGCACTGTTAACAAATTATGAAAATATTACGTTTTTTCCACGAGTTTAAAAAAATTATATGAAAAATACTCTTTAATAAACCGAATAAAAAAATATAATTTCTACTTTTGTAGAACAGAATGAGTCGGTCACGACTCAACTCGACGCCAGAATCCTCATCGATCGAAAACAATGCAATTAATTGATAAAAAAAAATAATTTTAAAAAACCTAAATCTGTTAAACCATCTGTTAAATGCAATACATCGATTGCACGTTAAAAAAACCTCAGAAGTAGATAAACTAATAAATATTTTATTTGATAGATACATAATAATACATTATACATATAGAATCAAAAACGAATAGGAATGCAACGCCCAGGAAAACTCATTAACCCACCGGGTTGGTTTAGTGATGAACGAGTCTTCGCAAATCAGCTGATTTCGAAGTCGAGAGTCCAAGTCGAAGCCTAGTAAAGGCGGTTTCTTTTATACGGAATTGAATAGATCGTGGATACCGGTGTTTCCTTGGTGGTTGGGTTTCAGTTAACCACACATCTCAGAAATGGTCGACCTGAGACTGTGCAAGTCTACACTTCACTTACACTCATACAAATCATCCTCATTCATTCTCTGAAGTAATACCTGGCGGTGATTCCCGGCTAAACAGAAAAAAAAAATAAAAGGAACCTCATTAAAGAATCCTTTCCTCCCCAGAATTTATTTGGATAGATCGTGGTAAAATCTTGATTAGTAAGAAGAACACTATCACAGAATGCACGATTAATTATAAAATAAAAAATAAAAATTGTTAAAACTTATAATTTAAAATAAAATGCGTTAAATAATAGTAACTATTTAATAATATAATTGAGAAACCGGTAATGGAAGTTATTTCAGCACATGTATATGAACATGTTAAACGGAGACGTAGAAAATTAAATTTCTGATTTTTATCATTTAAAAAATGATCTATAGAGTAACAATGTTTCTGTAAAAAAAACCTTTTTAATCTTATTTATTAAACAAATTGAGGAAAGATGTTTTAGAGGGTCGATAATTTATTAAAAACGGTAAAGGAACCATAATAAGGTCCCTTCTCGTGAGCGGATTACGTTGAGACGTAAGAAAACAGTTAAATTAGCTAGTATTTTAATTTTTTTAAGAACGTGACTGAACTGATGATTTTTTTGTAAAAGCGCATTCATAAAAACACATAGAAAAGTTAATATTTTTAATTCACCGTGTATTAAACAAGTTATTAAAAAAACGGCCTGACAGGCCGATTTTTGTATTTTGAAGACTCGTTCTGACTTTCTCCGGCAACCCCAAGAGACGGAATTATATTTTAGGCAGGAATGTACGTAGACATAATAAACATTTAATAATGATGATGATGACTGGGGTTTTATTAAGATGCTTCACGAATTCAGCAAACGTTTCAGCAAACGAATTTCAATTCGACTGCATTGATTTCATTGAAATGAAATAGATTCGATCATCCTGTAAACTAACGATTTCATCGTACCCCTATTTTAAAGCTTCTATATTAATCGCTTTAATTCTAATTTCCCGTACAGTTGCAGGGAACCCGCTTCTGAGAATAGCGGTTAAGCATTCCTCAATAGGTTTACTCGTCTCAAGCCGCGTTATATAAGCGATCTTCTTAATACTGGTCTTCTTGCTTATCCTAAGGTTTTTCTAGAATCAAGGATGAGTTTCAAGGAAATTAAGTAATTTGGTTCCGACGAAGCCCCGCTAAATCCTTACTGAAGATGTGGGAACCGAAAAACCGATGCGTTCTTGGTATCCGTGCGATCCGTTGTCTGTACACCTGTCTTAGAAATCCTTTTGTCTGCCCGGCGACCGTACAATAAATCCAAACTAAACACGACTAAAGTTTCTATCCAGGGCCCGTAATCCTTTCTTAAATCAAAACACAATCGGCGAAAGCTGACACCAAAGCTAAAACTGCGGTTTTCATGTTAAAAAAAATATAAAGCTCCAAGAAATAAAAAAAATAATTCGTTACAGATAACATACAACAAAACATACTAAACTTTCGATACACCTAACACAAGAATCGAATTTTATGATGAACTTCGTTAGAGAATATTCTTTTGGGGTAATCCCCGCTAATAGGTATTTTAAAACGTGAAAATTAATTAAAAAATGTATATTTATTTAGTTGCGTTAAAAGTAAAAATAAACTAAAATCATGAAAACTAAATAATATCATTTCTATTTAAAAAAAAAATAATAATAATAAACACACTCATCCTCGGTTCCGAATTAACTTGCAATTTATATATAAGGTTAACATTCAGCCTTCGGTGACAAGACAAGGTTCATTAAACTAACCTAGATTCGTTACATAAGTATATTATTTTTTGTACAACCTACATTTTTTAAATAAAACAACTTCGATAAAAACAAACGTACTAAACAAATAATACATTTAATAAAAAGATAATTTGTACGAGTAAACACTTAAAAAAAAAATCGGCTACTTTGAGCTATTAATTTAACTATATTTACGAACGTTACCAATAAATATACTCTACGCTATTTTTTTTTAGGGTGATACAAAAAAAAAACTTCGGCTAGCACTTATATGTTGATAAAGATGGATCGGCGATAATTAAATTACTTTTAAAAAAAATAAAGACAGAGAAAGAAATTGACCTTAAGAAGTGAAAAAAAGTTTTAAAAATGTACGAGATTTCGGTCTTAATTCCAGAAATAAGCTTCTCCGTATTTTTTATTCCTAATTCGTACGCTAAATGTTAAAAATTATACATAATCTATACGATAGTTCTTTTATTGTATATTAGACTACGAGGCGTGTGTCGAACCTACTACGACCGTTGTTTCCACCGCCCTTAGGATAACATTTATAAATCTGAAACTGACATTTGAAATCATTAATCGATTCGATTAAAGTTTTCTGTATCGTAACCGCGATAAGAAAACTGCAATATCTATCTAAGGATATATCAAACATTTTCTTAAACGTTTTTAAAAATAATTAAAAACATTCCGTAACAGGCATCTTAACCAGATTGAAAAAAAACCGTTGATTTTTTGAAATCGAACATAGAGATATTACTTCAACATACTGTGTCGCTTAGAATATCAATAAGGATTCTTTGTAAATCTTTGTATTTGTATGTATTTTTTTAAATAAATAAATGAACAAGTAAAATATTGATGGCGGAGCGGTTCAGATAAAAATCCAACCTTACATGTAAATACAATCCATCAACCGGTAAGAAGAGCATTTTTATATTATGTATAATGCAAATTTTACAAACGATTATACTTACCTCACACGTACTTTGATAATAACATTTATTAGCTTATTATTTAAACGATTTTTAAGTAAATCAATTATTTAACGAATAAGTAACCAAAATATATGTTTAAACCTAAAACAGGATTTTTATCAACCGATTATAAAAAAAATAATCCAAGATCTTATCCATTTTTAGGTTTGGTCTACCTTTGACAGAATGGAAACTATTTGTTTCCATATAGGAAGTAGAGCAAACTTTTGAAACAATAGTAAAATGTAGGTTTAATAATATTATATACAGGATATACCGGGCGAACTCTTTTGCCCTCATCAGTACAATAACGGATGAAATTAAACAATCGACGTTTTTGTAAGTTTAACATTAAAGTGCGTCGAGAGTCAATGTTTTCAGTCGATCTAGTAACGTACCCGACTTATATAAAGAAGCCAGTAACCGGCAAACTAATCGCTTATTTACGACGATCGTTCGAGTTTATTGCATCAATATGAAAAATTATTATCGATGATATTCTATCATTTAATAACGAGAGAAAAGTTACGTTTTACATTCACCGGTTACTACACTATTACTCATAGTTTTGCGAACGGCAGACATCGCTCATTTGAATGTAACAGATCATTTGAATGTTGAATGTAACAGATTTAGCTAAAATGAAATAAAAAATTAGATTTGAAAAGAACTTTTTGGGCCGTAATCGATTGCGAAAAATTTAACCGGAGCCAAAAATAATTTTATTATATAATCTATATTGTAATATAGATTAAAAAAATAAATAAAAGATTATAAAAAGTACTTTTTTGAAGTACCTTCCAAAAGGTACTTTTAATAAAACCCAATTTTCTTTTTTATTAAAATATATATATATATATATATATTTCACTGTTCCTCCCGATAACAAAAAAGAAACCTTACCTTCAAAATTTCATAAAAATCGGAAACAATCTAGCTATAACCGAGACATAAAACACAAACTGACAAAATCTCAAAGGTTTAGTTAAAACAGGCTATCGGAAACTGCCAGCAAGTAGAAGTCGTTTTATAACGGGAAATTTCAAACGTACCCCCGTTATACCGTGCATAAGTAGTTTGCGGTTACGATGATGATTTTTATAACGTAGTTTTCATATAGAAAATTTTACAGCAATATTTTCTTAAAAATCTACAATTATTAAATAAAAAATAATAATTAAATACGAATAAAAAAAGACAATCTTTTATCAATAATAATCAGAATACAACACAATATACATTATGTGCAAACCGCTTATATTTAAAAGTTTACAAGAAGCTTTGAAGTCTAATAAGGTAATTTGTGTCAGTGACGTTCTACTATCTCCCTTTCTAATTCTCTAAGTGCGCTCGCAAGCGATCAGAAACTAAGATACGCACGGATTAATATAACAGCTGATCTCAATACTACATAAAAACAACACCCTCAGGAAGTGAAAAATGATTTAAAACGTTACCGGTTAAATAAAGTAGGGGAAAAATAAGACAAAGTATCGTATCGGTAGACTTACAAAAGAGGGAGAGATACAACCGCTAGCGAGGAAATAATTCCCGGCGAGGCAAGTAACACTAGTAGAATGTGCGCCAGTAATAATTTATAAAGTAAAAAACATTGTTAAATAGTTTTATTTCATTTTTTACGTATTTATAATACGTTTTCGATGATTTTTTTCTCTTACAAATAATCGTTATTTAAGTTACTTTCAACTACTTCGTATACGATATGGTAAACGTTTAAAATAAATTTGCAACAGCGGATAAATCAATAAAATAGAAACTAATTGCTAGTTATTAATAAATTCTGCTTAGCTTATGAAGGTATTTTACAGTTATAATGACTTCTGGGCGATGCGGGCGGATTATCGCTTACGAGAAATATAGCATTTTTATATCTATTTGTACGATAAATTACTTGACGCTCGATTTCAAAATAACTCTTAATTCGAAAAAAAATTTTTAGCATACTTAATCGATAAAACGCAATTTTCACGCGATCGTAAACCGAAAAAACAGATTTTCTCAAGTAAAACGTTCTGTACGCTTAAAAATAATTAGTACTTGGAAAAAAAAACGAACATTCAGGAAAATCATAGAATATTATGATTCTACAAAATTAAAAGATTTTTTTTTGTACAGATACGATCGATGTAAAAAAATTAAATACAACTCCAAAAAGCCGATATTGATTATACGTTTTACAGAACATAAGGTATAGTAATCGTACCCCTGTAGGCTATGACTATCGGGTTAAGCTAATCAAGATAATATAAGGTAAAGCTACTTTCAGGTTTGCTGGATTAGAGAATTATGCCATCATCAGAAATTACATAATTTTCATCTTTTACTTTTCATAATAAAAAAATTACATTATTTCTACACCGCACTGGCAAAATTTAATTCAAAAAAATTCAAGAGTACCGGTAACGTCTTTTTCATTAACTTTTAACAGTCCACAACTTTTTTTTTTAATTCTGATATCTAATTTGTAGGCTGTCATGAAATAATGATAAAATATTAATAAAAGCCGCCGCAAATAACAAGAAGCTATGAAAGAAGTAAAATTACAGTATACAACCTGTTAAGATGCAATGTAACAGGTTGATTAGGCAATTGAACTACAAAGGGCAATGTTACAACGTGACAGCGCAGTATGCGTTCGCGGCAATATATACACTCTCACTATATGACCTGTATGAACGGACCACTCGCCCATGACCTGGTTAATATACATATTGTATAAAATTAAAAAAAAAAATCTATTAACGCTTACTAAGAAGTTCTATCTATATCAACATATAGTGTGTGTGTGTGTGTGTGTGTGTGTGTGTGTGTGTGTGTGTGTGTGTGTGTGTGTGTGTGTGTGTGTGTGTGTGTGTGTGTGTGTGTGTGTCTTGATCTCAGAGGAGACAAAACGAGAAGAAACATATGGCGGGATGACATCACAACAGAATTGCATCATATTTATATTCAAATCAAGGTCGTACAAGTTATAAGTTTTAACTTATACTTGTAAGTTACATATGGAACAACATCGGTATACAATTCGTCATCGCTTTGATATAGGCGAACGTTAATCAATTCAATTTTTTTATTTTTTTTCTATACATTAAGATAGAATAAAAAAACGGATTTAACGAGTAACACTGATAAACGTAACCGAAAAGCATCCGATATATAAGATAAATAAAATGTAATAACGTAAGAAATAAAGATGAAACAAAACACAACGTGTCATTCTGTATCAAATTAAATTGATACATTTACATCGATCAAAACGTTAAGGAGTTTTTAAATTCGGGTGCATCTTAAATCGCAAGGCCATGAAACAGCAACCTCGCTCAAAACTATATCGAACACGGTTCCATTACCGTTCACTTTTAGACACGACCACAGGAAGCGCATTACTACGAAGTTAATCGAAATAAAAAATTACTTATAAAAAAAATAATTTAAAGTTAATCCGGTTACTATAAGCGTACGTATAAAGAATTTACGTATTTGTTTTAGCGAGAACATACGTAACGACTAGCGTTTCCTTTCGATCGTCTATTTTTCGGTTATTATGGTTTGTATAAAAAAAAATTAACATCGCATCCATCGATATGCTTTCTCCCCGATAAATATACGCAGGAACTGTGCACGATACTGTGAAATTTTTTATCGATAAACTTCTGAGAACAGGTTACACATATTAAAACTTTAGTATCGTACAAGAAAATAAACGTATTAAAATGTAAAAATCTTACAATGAAAACAACTGAGAAATTAAGCTTTGAAAATTTTGTAAATTAGCGGCGGTTCTATCATATAAAATTAGCACCTTCGTTTTCCGGTAAGATTTATTATACCGGTAATTTTAAATCGAAACACGAACAGAAAAAAATACAGTCTAGTTTACGAGTAGAACAAGTTTAAATTTGAAAACCTTAATGTTTCTGCGGGGAAAACATCTGCTTCCGTGCGCTAAACTTTCACGGTAAAAGTACGCATCGTTAAAATGAAAAACACACCGAATTGAGGTGAAGTTGAAAATTTCGCCGGTAACAGTTATTTTTGAATTCGGGAGATATTTCGAAAAAATATTAAAAGAAAAATCTTCACCTTCTCTTTAAAAGAGTTCACAACTCTCTTAACAGTAAAATTTTCAAGTCCTAATGTCAAAGCCCACACCTTTGAGACCGCGACCGGTAACGTTCCATATATAAAAGTTAGTACGTCAAATTTGAAGATTTTCGGGGCAGCCGATCCCCAGTTATTAACAAAAACAGAAGAAGCCGTAAAATTTAATTTAACATCCTCTCTTTATCGCATACCTTCGACTTACCACGACCTCGACTTCAAAAACCAAAAAATTGGAAATGTAATTTTTGTAAGATTTGTGATTTTTTTTTATATAGTATTTCTCTAAGAAACAGTGACTTGTAAAGTCGTTTATCTTTACTCCAAAGAATAAATATTATACATAAGTAGCTTCAACGTACGCGTCGAACTATCGATATAAATAATCGGTACCCCATATCCCGATCGTGAGAAAGAGACTTATGCGAAGTCGGGGTCTGGGGTGGGTGAACGGTTCGTAACCTGCGTACATTCGTGTACCACAAAATTCCGGGGACGACGAAGTTGTTCCTTTAGGAACAGTTATCGTGTAACATTTTAACTTCTGAAAGAAAAGAATTTCTCGTTTCAGCATGTTTAAAACGCGAAACCGTCGACCAGTAATGCGCTTCTTCAGTACAAATTCCCCGATTTCCCTGGGATCTCCCAGAAATTTATGAAGCGATTCAATTTTATTTTTTAACTCTTACATAAACACGCGTACGCACGCGCACTAACAAGAAAATACTAAGAAATGGGATGACTTCGATTCAATCGGCCGATAAAAAAATTTAATTAAACCTAATTTAAGCTTTTCAAAAAATCGTCTTTTTTATACATTTTATTTCTATCTAACAGCGATATTAAACTCTTTTATTTTCTTGCTTTAAACTAGAAACTCTCTTAAACCGCAATTAATATAGCAAAAGAAAAAAATTCTAAGAGACGATTAGATATTACAATTTTCAAAGCGAAAAGTTAGTCGCGAGATAAAAAAATAATCGTTAAGAAAAATTAAAAAAACACCGCACTCTGTTAATTACCGACAATATTCCTGCCGAATAATGACTATAAACGTCACGGAAAATTAAAGTAAACCTATTTAGAAGTAACCTTAAAACACTGGTGACCTTTGCCGTACTATAATATTAAAACTAAAATTACCACAATAGAATCTATATTTGATGTAGAAATTACATATTTACGGTATAATATTAACAAAACATCATAAAAACGGCTGGACAATAACAAGAAAATTACTTGTTAAAACATGCTTTTACACGTATGTATTCAAATTCACCTGTTCAAACGTAAAACCGTTACAGTTAAATCGCATTTATGGGTTTTCTCTATGTTTTTTTTTACGATATTATTGTTTAAGAATTGCAGAGTATTGAGAGTTACTGCTAGATCGAGCGATAAAGGTTTATTTCATAACAAAACAAAACAAGTTACCGTTTAAGGGTAAAATCAAAATAACATTACATTTATTTTCTTAATAACTGCGTTGTTATAATATCGATAAGAAAATGCAAATTTATTTGTTTGATGTTCACTTTTAATTAAAATCAAATGAAACTAGAGTATCGGTAAGTACGGTAATAACAACCTTACTTGCAACTGTTGACTTCAGATACAAATATTTGCTTTTATTAAAGGGACTCTGATGATAATGATGAATGGTGCATTTAAAAAACATTCTCTTCTCACTGAAAGTATTTTTTTTCTAAGACCGTTGTGTTCGTTAATAAAAATATTGATTTTTTTATTATTTTTTAAAGTAATTTTTAACGATATAATGTAACATTACAATAAAAAATAAAAAACACAGCGGAAAATTCAAATGAATAATACAATGACATGAACGACGAATCACCCCGTTCTGTACAAGATTACCGACACCAGCATTTCAATTTCTTCTCACCAGAGCGCTAAAATGTTTCCGCTGAAAATTTGAAATTCAAAGCAAAATAATAACGTTTATCACAGCTTATTTATAAAACGTTTTAAAAACTCGTGCGATTTAAAAAATAAAAATACATATCTATGTAGCTACTGTGAAAGTTTCACTGAACTTACCTGAAAAACCGATACCTATACGCTTTTAAGTTATCGTGATGGATAAGTGATTCGCGGCAGAAAAAATAAAACACAATTTTAACAGTTAAAAATTCTTAACTCGTTGAAACAAAACAAAAAATTAGAACGGTACGTATACCGTCAATATTACCATCTCACGTATTTAGGTTTCTTACCACCAAAGCGCTACTTGTCATTACAAACTTTCTACTGCCCGCGATAATAAAACGAATTTATTATCACGAAGAGCCATTGTAATGCCAACGATAACATTATCGTTTTACGTAAATTAGTAAACCGGTAATCGACCGACCAATAAAACTCAATTCACGGTATGCGTGTATTTTGTTGGGTTGAAAAATTCTATATTTTACCTAAAATACATATCTATGTGTCTACATTCATTGAATTTATCTGAAAATACCTATCTTAAAAGATATTTCTATACTTTAATAAATATAACATATGTTCCAGAAATACACAATTTAAGCATGTCCGGAAAAGAGCAAACTCCTAAGCAAACCCTGTTCATGCCAATCGCATTGCACATCCCGTATAAAATCACTTGATTACGGAATATAGAACATTTCAAGTAAAACCCAGGCACCCGACCTGAGATAGAAGGGTCCACTTCATTTGTCAATCTAAATTAGAGTAGTAACAACTCATCCCTTACTACAACATTTATAATTTATCTTTTTTCGATAAAAAAATAATAATTGCTTAAAAATTCAAAATTGGCCGACTGACAAGAGTAAAAAAAAATCTTGCTAAATTCATCTAATTTTCTGGATTTTTATCTAAATAGTACACGTTACTTTTATAAACAAGAATTAGTAAAGTTTTCATACTTTAATTGCAGCAAACGATGTGGTTGGTCGGCCAAAACTGACGGGCGGGGCGGACGTTCGACGCTACTAGTTCAGTAGATTGCTTCCAACTTAGCTTGAGACGCCTACAGGCCTGTTCCGGCTTCATACCACCTTTTACTGGGCCTCCCCAAACCAATATCTACAAAACGATAATTCGAAGAACTAATCAGAATCCTCTCCCTCTACATTCGCTCTATATTCTACACCCGTTTTTCTGAAGCAGAAAAATATGAACGAAAGCGAGCAGAAAAAGCTCGCATAATATCTTGTGAGTATTTTATCATCTTCCGAATTCATTTATGATGTCAATATTAAGGATTTGATCTTTAAAGATGCATCACTAAAAAGATATTTACAATCTGATTTCGGTAGCTTCCATCTTCCTCAATTTTTACATACATTATATATATATTTTTACATATACTTTTTCCATATATTTTTACATTTTACTCTACAGATCGTGTCTACATCTTCTTCAAATGAGATAATTTATAAAAGATAAACTCATTCAGATATTCGATAAAAAGAACTTCTTATAGGATCATATAAATAAATAACTTTTATCGACGAAACTGTTTTTCAACTTTTGTTTTTCTATTTACCGGCAACTTATTCGTCTAAAATTATTGAATTTTATTCGTCTTTTTTGAATTTTTATTATTGAAATTAAGTTCATCAGTTTATTTTTTAATAAATCATCAGTGATCCTCCTCTGATGTTTTAGAGCCGGTGACCCGATTTATATTCCGCTGACTATTTCCCGCCACAGCAAGCGGGGTCCTCTGCCATTCGAATCGATATACGTTTCCCCAGTCGCCTCTTCGATTCGGTCTAACCATCTTTTCGGCGGTCTTCCGCATGACCTGCTGCATTCGATGTAAAAAAAAAAATATGAATTTATTTAAAGCAATTAAGTTACATTTTTAAACTAAACTATTTATGACTAAATAATAATGTCCAAAGAGCACTAAAAAGAAAAAAAAATTGTACGTATAAAAATACGTAATTCAATTAAGAAACATAATATATTTTCCTTACTGTCGAATATAACCAAATTTTTGCGTCTTCTAAGAAAATTATAATCCATTTATCCGGAAAAACTGTGGCCGGATTATTGAAGTTTCACTTTTTATAAGTATATTTTATTTATTCTCACAGTCTATTTTACCTTCCACAAATCGAACAATAAAACAATACTAAAATACGGTAATATGAAGTTCAAATCTTAAATCAAGATGAATCTTAAATTTTAAGCTATAATTCAGTTAAACAGTTCAACAACTAATAACACGAACGGTGGACGGCTATAAACTATATCATATAATAATAATTAATTACGTTAATTATATTAATAAACGACCAGAAGAATATGAATAAACAATACAAAGGAAAGAAATTAAATATATTTAAAAAACGCCGATTAATAACTCTCATTCATCATTACAGATAACAAAATTATTTTAAAAAATGTATTTTACTGTAATATTCTAAATATAGATAAAAAAAAAAACAAATCAATGGAAAATAACAGCGTATAAATATTCTGCAAGTGTAGTAACAACGTATTGCATTCGTAATTAATCACGGTATTATGTTATCTTCATATTCCATCATAAAAAAAAAATCACTGAGAATCCGATGATCAATTATCCGGACAAAAATTTCACCAAACCGATATCGTATAAAAATTTGTATTACATGTACAACAGGACGTAGATTACACGGATAACTTAACATTACAATAAAAGAAAAATTAATATTCAACTGGAATTATTTCTAATAAATAAATGGTATTCTTTATTTCTATTTTAAACGGATTTAAAAATGTATTACGATTTCAATCATTTCAACCCTATCCGATGTATGTATTTAAATGATAATAAGGCCTACACAAACCTTGTATTAAAACTAACTTTTGAAATGAATATTTGGAGAACGGTTTCCATTAATTATGAACATTTTAAACTGTATCGTGAAAGAAAACATGAAACGCATCACGAATATGTCAAAATTACTAGGGATTTTTTTTTAGCGGTGTTGATTTGTGGAGAGCTTACAAAATTATAGGTATGAAAAGGTTTACACGAGCCAAGTCTACGAATTGCTTTAAGCGGTAATAAAAATACGGGTCTTCTCAAATTTTGTGTCAAAAGAAAAAAGAATACATAATCTGGAAGCACATAAAATTAAACCACTCTGAAACAAGTGCTTGTTATACTTTAAAAAAAAAAACATATATATATATATATATATTCATAAAAAATACAATCTGCACTCTAATTCAAATGCTGTTCTCTACTTTTGAAGATAATACTAACGATTTTTTTTTAATAGGATAAATTTATAAAAATATAAAATTTTAATAAATGACGATGAAGACTATCACTGACATTTATAACAAGCACAAAAAATTAAATCTATTAAAAAACCAGTCCCAAAAATTTACCCCATTTAATTTAAAATACTTAAAAAAATATTTTTAACATAAATCATTAAATTTGGTCGATAGATTTTTTTTTGGTAAGGTAATCACAGAATGTATTTTTACACGAAAATATTTGCGTCAAAAAGAAGTGTAATGTATTTAGGATGTGTTTGTTCCACCGTAGCAGCTGAACGGCTGATCCGATTGAGCGTATGACAACGCGTTCGAATTCTTACGTTACCGGAAATGTCATAACTATATATATATATATATATATATATATATATTTTTAATGAATTTAAAAAAAATTGAAAAAATCTTATCAAATGAATGAGTCGTTTTTGAATAACTTGCAACCGAACGCTTCACTCTGAACGATTCGGAAACTTCGTACCTCATATGTCTGAAGGTGTTGTCTTACTAGTGTTTCTACATGACTGCCCAAAAAAGGAGTGTAATTTATTTAGGATATAAGAGTATATACATGTATCTATCTATATGTTTGTTCCACCTTAACAGCGAATCGGCTAAACCGATTGTCACTAGCACGCTCTTTAATTATCCTATATTAGTAATTATCATTTATTAAAGAGCAGTGTTTTTTTTTTCTTTTTTTTATATTAATATTTATCTCTTGCCTTGTCCTGTACTTTGCTGTTTTTAGTCATTCCATTAAAATAAATTGAATTTTTATTTTAATTTCATTATTTTTTTTTAACGGAAATATACCCATAAACTAAACAAGACAACTAGTAGTACATAAGATGATCAACATATGCGACATCACACAGATTATACAATAGGGTAAACCTGGCAACATCCAGATAATTGACTACCTTCAATAAATTTTTTTATAACACTAATAATTGTAAAATATACATAGGTGATTCACGAAGAATTTAACAAACGTTCAGAACTAAAAACTTTATTTAAAAAACCTTCAATTCTTTTGTTTTGTAATTTTTTTTCGTTACAAAAACGTTAAAATATGCCACATTTTTATATGTTTTGTTTTTAATAAACTTCAAAATTCTTACGTATGTATTTTGTTTCTGTGGTCTTTATTCATACAATTTTACTCGAAATCAAATTCTCCACAAGTTTTCTTTAAAACGTTTTTACGTGTTTATTACCTTTAACACAGTTATTTTACATCAAAAATAAAATAGTTTATTTTCGACCACAAATATTCGTTTTTTTCTTAGTTGCTGAAAAGCATCTAAAAATACACTTCAAGGGCCTATTTTGTTTAACTTGCTTTATTTTAACTCAAAATGTTTTTCAATTTTTATCAGTTTTTTTTCATGTTTGTCCTCAAATTTTGTATACTTAATTTAGCATACCTCTTAACACTGCCGATTAATGAAATTTTGCACAGTTACTAAGGTCGAGTGACAATACAATATTTCGCCATTACGTTTGCAAACATCCCCCCTTACGGGAGTAAATTATGGGTGAAAATTAAGGGTGAGGGTGTAATAATGTAGTTCCTGACAATGCCTATTGATGAAATTTTGCACAGTTACTAAGGTCGGGTGACAATACAATATTCCACCACTTCTTTTGCAAACATCCCCCCGTACGGGGGTAAATTTGTAAAATGTATATAAGCGACAAAAAAAGTTTTGTTAGTTTACAGCTGTATTTCAATAATCAAAAACTTCACTATTTCGTTACTTTGTATAGTAAATGTTTGATTGAAAATTTGTTTGATATTTTATAAATATATTATATATGATGTTATCTTTTGAAATCCGAATAAGCCTTCTAATTAAACTCGCGCAATGTACGATAATAACTTGATTAAAGTATGGCTGAAAAGTATAAAACAAGTTTTTAAAAATGTTTGTAATATTATTTCAATTCTTCAGGTCAGATTTCATGTAAAACCAAATTTACCCTTAATCTGAATCCCAAGAATTACAATCTAGATTTATTTTACCGAAGGTGCAGAAATCAGGGCGAAATTTTTCGCCATCCGACACTCTCTAATGAAGCATTTTCGAACCTAATTTTATATGAGCTTTCTTCTTTATTTTCACCAGCACAAGATAAACTGAATATCTGTGACGTTCTTCGTGAATTACCTGTATATGATACCAGTATTAAATTACGTAACTGCAAATAATTTACAAATTCCACATTTTACGATAAATATATGTATTTTTTAATTAAAAAAATAGTAATAATAAAACGATACAATTTACGCATATTATATAATAGAATACTTTATAATCATTATCGTTATTTTTTTTATAAATCAAAATTATATCGATTAATTTTTATTCGGGCCAATAGAATTTTATTACTAACATCCATGTTTACTCACGAATAAATATTTAAACAGAAACAACATAATTCGAAATAAGCTGAATTTATCTTCGATGATTAAATACTAAAAAAATTATATAAGTCTGTATCGACGGATGTGTATACATCTCTGTTCGAACAATTCTTTCAAATTTTTGTTACATTTTCAAACTCAAAATGTTTTTACTACATCAAACTCCATTCACTTCTTTTTACAAATTTTTAAACGTACCGTTTTATTTCCAACTAACAGGAAAAAATTATCGGTTCACGTAGAATACCGGGATACAATCCTAGATATTACAGTCGAGTTCCTCACAGACAATTACTTGTGTCGTGAGCTCCAGTCACTTCACACTCGGTTCGTGGAAAATTAAATCATACTCGTACTTACAAAACAGTTACGGTGAAAGTATAGAGAGACTCGACATCTTAATCCTATTTGAAAACGTAAAACTGTTTATAACATTTTAAATCGCGTTAGATTTAGTTACTGCAGCAAATGATTCATCATATAAGAATGAATAAAGAATCCGAGTAATGGCGAAATGTAGATTATTTGATCGGCAGTTTTCAATTACCTCTTTTTATTCGTATAGGATAATGAATTTCCTATTCAGAAATTTATAAATCTATTGTTTAATGTCAAATAATGAACTGGAAAAAGTCGTCACAGAAGAAAAAGCACTTTAGTATGTGCCAATTCTTGATGATATTCTATGAAAATGTAACAAATAATCGAAAGAATTTTTCAAACAAATGTATAAACAACACTCGATACATATTTTTTTTAGTAATTATTTAATTGGCGGATAAATTTGTAGCTTAATTTACTTCGGATTATTTCGTTCACTTTTAAATATTTATGCATACGTAAATATAGATACGAACATTTACTCGGTAACCATTGAAGTTTGTCCTTTTCTTATTTTTATCAAGAAGCTGATAATTCTGGGTTTAAGCCATTTCTTACGAATTTTTTTTTCATATGGGTAGCGTTTATCGAATTATTTAATAATTATCACTTCAGATTTGTTTTCAGTAGACATTATTTGTTTAATTTATAGCGATTACAAAATTAGGGGTTTTCAGCTTACGAAATTTCACAAAAGTGGCTAACACTTCGTAAATATTTATCAGAAAGGATTTCAAATTATATAATGTCAAATTTTTGCAATAACAATCCATAAAATTAATAAAATAAAAAAGAACAAACAAAGCTGTTATGTACTATATGCTTTATCTAAACGAACCGAATACATATATAAAACTGAATGCACCCGAATATCTAATATATAAAGCCGAAGGTTTGTTTGTTCTCGCACCACGCGAGACTTACAGGATACATTTGTGTTATTCCAGGGAAGGATTTAAGCCGTAGAGTGAGGCCCTAGCCCCCTTGGGGGTTAAGTTGTGAATTAAAAATATTCAATAATGAAAAAAAAATTATTCCTTTCACTTCATTAATATATTTCTGTCACCGTGGCAACAGAAATAAGTTATGAATACTTCGTCGTGAAAGGTGGGTGAACTTTAGTATTTTTGAACACGTGAACACGGTTTTTTTGGGTTTTTTTTTGCGGCGTGAGTTTTGGCTGTGTGCGTGTGTGTGTGTGTGTGTGTGTGTGTGTGTGTGTGGTCGGAGTGTTGGTCAGGGTTGTTTGTTACTTGTCGCCTGTTTCCATCGTCCCCCCGTGTTCGGGCCACGGGTTGCGTCCACGGGAGGTGTGTTCCACATTATGCGGCACGGTGCCGTGTGCGATAACACGGCGCGGGTATGCGATGCTCGTGGAGCGGGGCTGTGCGGCGGGTGTTCGGTGCACTCTCCGAGTGAGTTGGTGTGTTACTTGTTTGGTTGGGAGGGTTATTTTATTGAGTGAGTTTCTTGTGTCATGTGTGGGTGCCTAGGCTCCCTGATGTTATGCCCAAGACAATTCCAGGGAGCATGGAGGGGGGGTTTATCGGTAGGAATCCGACACGTCCGGCGACACGGGTCTCCAGATGTCTTATGCAAGATTCCGCATCCTCCTACGTAATGCCTGTATCGCTCCGCTCCGGCGGAGAGAAGGGGAAAAAAGAAAATAAACATTACTGTTTATTCTGTTTGGTCTTTTGCAATTAAGTCTGTTATTCAGGTTTTTATAATACCAGAATATGAGTACTTGAATTGTTATTTATCAGTATTATTCTCACAATCATGAGGGTCACGAAAACTTTGGGAATCTAGAGGCCCCTTCGCAAGACCGTCGGGCGAACGAAACGAACTCCGACCGGCTAGTATATACAGAGTGCCCACAGAGAAACTTTCAGGTCATGTTCTACTGGTGAAAATAATGAAAAAAGTTTACATAAACATAGGTCTAGAAACGATTTGTTTTCGAGTTAGGGCTAGACAAAGATTTTGCCCGGATTTCAGCTCTTCTAATAAAAAAAAAACCTACTGTAATTTTTGGGACCCAAATTAAGGAGTAAAGCGGTGGTTTCTTATGTAATTTGTACTGGGAGATTGGATAAAACAGGTCCCAGAACTGTAACTCCAGTTTTTAAGATTTCCGACGTAAAACAAAAAATTCAGTGTCGAAAAACATGTTTTTTTTTGTTTGTAGTACAATAGATTTGTTAAATGACCGAATCTATTGATTCGTTAGATTTAGTAGCAAAACTTGTAGAGAATTTAATTCTGAGAAAATTAGTAAATAAAGCCGATAAAAAGTAAATAAAAACTTTTAAAAATCTGTCTTTTATTGAAGCAAAACAGATGAAAAATAGACAGAAAATCATATAATTCTTTCTGCACCTAATAAACATTATTTTAAGCATTCTTCGGTGTATCAGCATTTATGAACGAAAGAGTCATTTCATTCGTGTTCGTTTTCTGTTGAACTCCAAGTAAATCATCTTGTTAATGATGAACATCGTGCGATTCACCATATTCAGCGTAGCCCAGGCACTAGTACAAGGAAAATTTTATGTCGTACTGGTTTGTCAAAAACAAAGTGTGGTGCATCCTAAGGAAAGAAAATCTTTATCCTTTCCGCCTGCAGAAGGTTAAAAATTTACAGCCAACAGATTACCTAATTCCATCGGTTATACTTCTGTCATTGGCTTTTAAACAATGCTGACAAGGTAAATTCAATTCAATTCTATTTACTGATGAAGCCACTTTTATGAGAAACAGTCTTCAATTCTAAAAAGTGATTTATGGAGCGAAGACAACCCACATGGTACTGTGGAAAAGTGTTTCCAATATAGATTTCAGATTAATGTTTGGTGTGGCATTATTATAAAATTCTGGTATCATTTGTTTTCAATGAAAACCTTACAGGAGATGCATACGTTCATTTCATGAAAGATAATTTGTTGGTTTTTTTGGAGTATGTACCTTTACAAACTAGATTGCAAATGATTTTCCAGCACGATGGTGCAACTCCACAGATTTCTTTAGTAGCTAGAAATCACTTGAATACTAATTTCTTAAACTGGATTAGACGTGTGTCAATAAAAAACCGATTTTTAAAAGTATTTATTTACTTGTTATTGGCTGTATTTACATTAATTTTCTCAGAATTAAATTTTCTACAAGTCTTGTCACTAAATCTTCCGAATCTATTAGCCATTTAACAAATCTATTATGCTACAAACCTAAAAAAAAACTTGCTTTTCGACACCGAATTTTGTTTTACGATGGATATCTTAAAAGTTACTTGAGTTATATAGTACTGGGACCTGTTTTATCCAATTTTCCAGCTCAAATTGCACGTGAAACCGCCAATTTTACTCCATATGGGTCGCAAAAATTACAGTAGGGCTTCTTTTTATTAGAAGAGCTGAAATTCGGGCGTAATCGTTCGCTAGCCGTAACTCGAAAAGAAAACGTTTCTAGACCTATGTCTAAATGAACTTTGTTCATTATTTTTACAAGTAGAACATGTTCTGAAAGTTTCTCAGTTTCTACGTGGGATACCTGTATATATAGGTGATTCAAAACTATACGGCAATCTCTAGGGAGATGATTCTATAGCTAAAAGTAGGAAAAAAGTTCATATAAACATAGACCCGAAAACGCTTCGTTAACGAGTTACACTGGAAAAAGATTTCGGTTCCCACGAGGAAATGAAACTTCCTGAGATTCTGGGACGGTAGATTAAGGGACAGATTTGGTTGTTTGTTATGGTTTTTAACCTAATTTTTTTTTTTTAAAAATGGGTCCCAGAACATTAACTCCATTAGTTTTAATAATATCTGACGTAAAACACAAAAACCGGGGGTAAAAAATAACACTTTTTGGGGTTTAACGTAAGAAAACTTTGTTAAATCGTTAATTAAGTTGTATTTTTTTCCGATTAGAAATGTACAAAATTTCTGAAGAATTATGGAAATTACTTTAAAAAAAATGGAATACAGGATATTGAAATTTAACTTTATTAAAAAATAAAACAGACTGAATTGTATAAAAATAAATTTAACAGCATGAAATAACTAATTTTGTCACCCAACATATACACCTAACACATACGTCCTTAATAAAGGAGGTTCTGGATAACAAGAGACTACATTTTGATGTTATTTTTTTATTTTTTTTCTTGATCCGCGGGAGTATAACCGTCCCTAATAGCTATATATACAGTAATCGTACCGAAAACGCTGGGGTAAATTTATTTCTCATTATCGTAGAGTATGCGAAAGTAAAACAATCGACCCCGAACTCGATTGAAATCCTCCATCCATTCATCCCCGCCGAGGGAAGTTTACAACTTCATAAGGTAGCCCTTTATATTCTAATACCAATGGTTACTCTGTCCTGTGTACGTAAACGTTTGATGAACTCTCAACGGTTGACGATACAAGAGGACGCAGTCAGAGTGTGAGAAGGTGTCACATGTAGACTACGCAAGGGGGAATCGACACTCAAGTTTAGCTCGGTGGGAGGTTCAAGGAGAAACAGTCACAATTCCCTGTCCCCCTTTAGCATAACGAGTCGATTCTTTAATATCGGATATTTCAAGTATAAACAGAACAAAGTCCAGATTAGAAAACAAGAGCAAACATAATAAAATGCAAAGTATACGTAAACGAATACAAAATGATCCTATGATCTATATCTTAGAATAGATGTATAATTTAAAGGATATGTGTCATTTACCCCTTGAAAACCAGGACGCAGAAGTTGAATGACCTATATATATAACAAACGATTTATTTATGGTACAACCTCTATACACCAAATAATTTACTTACGGTACAATCGGGAAGTTTTTTAAATATTTCAAATTAATTCACGCTACCAAAAAAATGTTTTTAGTTTAGAAAGAAACTAACCGCATCTTTTATAAACTCCAGTGTGAAATTTTCCTTTCAAAGTTTTAAAAACTTTCACACAAAGTATTATTCTTTTAACGGCTAATTGTCCCTAAGGGTGCAGCATGAAATGTTTTAATTCTTTAAGAAAAATCTAATAGAAATTTCGGTAGACAAAAGTAATTTACAATGTATACAAGAACCAAGTGATAGTTTTACGAGATGTTAAAGAAAGACGAGCTGTTTTACATAAAAATGTAGTCTATCTACGCTGTTTTTCAACTTATACGTACAAGCAACACAGTTATTAAAGGAAAATAATCGTTCGACACCGGCTAACTATCCAAGAAGAAAAAAGTCGAATTCGTCGATGACATTACTCTTTTTGCAGAAATTAAGAATGAGAGTTACAAGAAATACTGATCGGCATAGATTCGTTACTACTACAGAAATTCAATTTTAAAATAAATAAAAGTGAGAAACGTACAATAATAAGGAATTAAATATTAAAATAAAGTAACGCAAAATATTAGAAGCGAGAGAATATTTTTAGACGATTTTGCTAAGTAGTAGACATCAAAAGCAGAATGAAACGCAAGGAGATTTTTTCACAAGAAAGACTCTGCTGGAATCAAATAATATAAAAAGTCTTGAAACATCTGTTTTTTAGTGTAACGCTTTACGGTGGTGGAATACGAACAGAAGAAATAAAAAAGAAAAGAATGTGATTTTACAGAAGGATGATTAAAATTGAAGGAGTTGATAACGTATGAAATAAAGAACTTTTGGAAACGGAGATTTATGGAAGAATCTTGTAAAGAGGCAAACTTGGTAAGTGAATGTATTAAGATATCCAACAGATTTAGTCACTGGCAGATAAGACAAAATGGAACCCTAAGCATTTCAAAGCGAAATTCATGCCTCTCAACATATAATTATAAATTTGGGGAAAAAATAAAAATATAAAATTCAATTTTTTTAAATAAAATTTTATTTCAACTAAAATACAAACTGAAACTTGCGCAAATAAAATTGTTTCGACAGTTGGTTTTTCTTGTTTAAATTTAAATTATTTAACTAAAAATAATATTAATGTAATCGAATAAGATAATGTTTTTCAAATTAACCTTCTAAGTATTTCGGGCCCCCTAAAATCCGAAAACCTTCAGAACTGATGGTTTTTATTTATAATTTTTGATCTCCAGTTTTTTAGAGGTCGCTCAAATCTCGGAGTTTTTACGACAATATATTTTGGAAATTAAATTAATTTATTTTTATTTTAGTCACTTATATAATTTTTTGAATTTCCAGATTTCAACTGAAAAAATAATAATAATAAAAATGTATTTATTTTACTTCTTTTTAATCGTTAAAATTTAATTTTCAATTAATGATATAATTTTAATGTCATAATTTTCAATTTTCGGGGGCTATAGGCAACTGCCTAGTTCTGCCTATCGGTTAATTCACCACTGGAATTAGTTGTTAATTTGGTAATAAGGAAATAATATGTAGAAGTTAAAAACTTTAGCGGAAAGTTCGAATATATGAAACGGATAATTGAAGATGCAGTAAATACGCTGATATTAAAAGATTAGAAGAGAATAGAAAGGAATGGAAAACTATACCAAACCGGTAAAAAAAATAATAAATAAATATAGATACTGATAAAAAAACTATTATATTTTTTCTCTTTTTTTTCGGTATATAAACGAGTAATATTTGTGTAAATGTGTGGGTGTATATATATATATTTATATAATTAGTTTTGCGTATTTTCCGTAGACTATAAGTAGTGAATCATAAAAAAATGATTCACTATTTCCACGGGTAAATGATTATATTTATGACCAATTTTTTTCCCCCAGATAACATCAAGGAAAAATTTCCATATTTTACTTACAAACACATTTACAATCATTTTGTCCCTAATTCAACGAGGACGATAAAAGAATAGTAGATATTACCTTTAACTTTCATAATTTACTTCCGCTGAAGGCGTAATCAATCGTGATTCACAACCGAACAGGAAGAACAAGTACTGGTACAGAATAGTTGTTCTCTACATCGAACTTTTAAAATCGGTATTTCTTTAACAAATTATTTTTTAAGGAAATATTCTTATAGAATTTTTACATACAATAATCGATTTGAAAGCAAAGCTAACAAATGATAAAGCAAAGACATAAAAGTTTATACTTCAATAAGAAGAAAAAAGAGGTTACTTCAAGCAGTAGAAAACTGAATCGAAATAAGCGATTAGCGAGAATTAGTAAACAATAAGTTATTGTTTAACATGGTCACTTAAAGTCGTTTTTTAACCATTCTTTAATTAAAGTTCTACATATTTCTGTATTATATTGTTTATACCGACATAACTGTTTAATAATATTGTTCCTAGAAAAAGTAAAAAGACGTTAAAAATGCCTCAACAAGCAAAATTTTTAGACAGTAAACCTTTAATTTTGTAATCGAAGAATTAAAATATTAGATATTGCAAACTAACTGAGAATTTAAAAGTACTTTTATTTAATAAAAAGAAATAGGACTAAAGTTTTTCGCTTCATTAATCAATTACTCTTCATTTTAGATTTTTTTAGAGCTTTGCGACCCCCAATCGTAAACGTTAACTCTAAAAGGGGATCAGAAAGAGAGACATAGAGGAGGAGAGACAGGAAATTTTACTTGCCATCATAAATTTTACTAAGGCAGATAGGCGACACTGCAGAAATATTTTAAAAATCAAAAGAGTATATAAAACCTTTTGTATAGATGGCTTCTTTTTTTTAAGATAAATATCTTAAAAATCCTGTTTTTCCATTATTTAATTATTTTATAGAATCGTATATTAAGAAATTTGGACAGAAATAATAATATATAATTTATAATTCCTTTAAGCTTCATCGAGTAAAAGTAATAACAAGACAAGAAAAGTGTCTCTCTCTCTCTCTCTCTCTCTCTCTCTCTCTGTGTGTGTTGCTTGATATTTTTTTTTACATTTTCGTTTATACAATTAAAGTCGCTTCTTTCAGTAGTATTAAAAACAAATTTGAATCAAATTAATTTTTGCTTTAATATGTTACCGCTAACTGAATACTGAACATAAAAATATCTATAAAAAAAATTAACAAGCTATTAGCAATAATTTTTAAGTTATATGTAAACGAGTCACGGATTACACCCGGCTAGGTTCCGAAACATAATGCTTTAATAATAATCGGGTAGTTAACCGTTTAACGAAAAGTCACAGTTTTCAATACCATTTTGTCAAATTTTTATACGCTAAAAGCTGCTTGCGATTAGAAAAATTCAAAAAATTATTGCGCCGATTTTTTTTTAACAAAACGTAAACTCATTAAAAAAGTTTTTTTAAAAAAAAGTCAGTCCTTTAAAACTATTACCGACATACCTAGACTCATCGTTCACGAGACAAGAAGGAATTAGGTAATCCGATAAGGCGAGAGAAAAGTAGAACGGATTTCCTTTGATTAAGATTTTCCATTTTCACTTAGAAACATATCCGGGGTCTTAATATAGCGGTCAACGATACTAATACCCCAGGATCAGGTAAACATAAGAACTCGCAACATCTTTACTCTTTTCAAAATGATATTTAATGGACATGTAGATGTACCTACAGCGGTAAAAAAGCTATTATTCATCGTACACTTCGCTACAATGTAATACCCACGTGCGCTAAATACAAGAACGATTAGCTTTTCAAAAACTGCTGAGTTCACCTAAAAGCAACAAATACCACGCGTAAATATATTTATAATAAACTAAATTCGAACAAATTAAATGACTGATAATCGATAATTCTAAACTTCTAATATTTTTAATGAGAATGAAATATAAAAAGGTATCGCTAATAGTTTCATAAAGAAACCGCAGCGAATTTTCACGCATCACTTTTTAGCCAACATGTAATACTTATCATTCATATGACCTTAAAATTTCACGAACGGTAAATAGAATTCATCATGGTGGTTCTTCACGCGTCGTTAAAGAGACGAGGTGGCTTTACATGAGATGTTGTAAGACATGATGGCAGTCAAACAATGAAATAAAATAAAAAACACTTTCAAATATAACAATCCGTATACTAAATCGTGAGCCACTTCGAGCGGTACAGTTCTAGTATTATACGGAATAAAAACCGTCCTTTATCATTAACACACACCGATATAAAACAAGCTTAAAAATACTGTGTAATACTAAGAGAAGCAGAAAACATAATCCAACAGTATCACATTATAAACCAGCGGAAATCAATTTTCCTTTTATCTCCACGTTTGGTTAGGATAAATAAACAAACTCGCACACATACAGATTTTTCAACGTGAAAAGTAACAGATTACATTTCGAAGGATAAATTAAATTACTTTAGTGTGTATACACAAGTAAGTCAATGACCAGAATTTTGATTCAAGTTTAAGCGGGAAGGATATATTTTATATAATATATATATATATATACTTTATAACGATAAGACTTCGGAAAAATGGAAAAAAAGTCAGATCCTAGTCGATAAATCAAACAAGTCAATAAAATACAATTGTGAAAACTGAATTTAACATCGGACCTATTTATAACAACAATTAACATTCATGCAAAAGATTTATTCGAAATGGAACAAAAATTCCGGAGAATCTTTTACGAGGAACATCGGTTTGAATCGGGGTCGCCCGCATTCATCTATGTCTACGTTACTTAATATTAATAATGATGACCGAGTGTCGGAGTAGCGTAGCCAGTACTACTCTTCCTGCGCGGGAGGTTGATATTCGCAGTTCACACACCGAACGAGTTTAACGCGAACAGCTCTTCGATATTTCACCGACCCCCGTTCTGTTCCCGATTCTAATCGAAAATTTGGCCTGGTGATCCATACATGTAACAAGCTTCAGACAAGTATATCGATTACATAAACGAGAGTTACTTACGGGCCTATAATCAAGAAAGTGAACTAAATGTCAAGAGGCCTACGAAATAAAATTCGTACAATCATTTAACTGTCTTCGTAAAAGAGCACAGAAGAAGGAATAAGTTAATCTTTTATCTTGATAAGTTGGGCTGCAAACCTATTTCCAGTCCGTACCAGGTGTTCTACTGGACGAAATTTTTTTATTTTGCTTCTAGGACTGACCCGCAGATATGTCTCATAAAGCGTCATCGGACCCCAAATTTAAGTCTCCTCAGAGAATTCTTCAAAAAATTTAGTTTATTAGTTAACAGAGGAACTTTCCGAGATTATTACTTACATGAGAGTCACTTTGAAGGCCTGTCATCCTTGATGAAATATCTGGGGTTTATTCCGAGCAAAATTATCCCGATCCGTCCAGTAGAACGTCTGGACGGACTGGGAATACGTTTTCAGCGCACATTTTACCCGTGGTAGAAAAGGAAAGATAAAAACAAGGGGGTTGGGTGAGACATGCTGTAAATGGAATAGGTTTTTAGCCGATTTTTGTAAATATATAACATTACTTTGTAATAATAACGCTGCGGAGCAGCAAGGGGCTATTAGTTAGGAATTGAAATTAATATCTCCTTATTAATTAAATATATAAAAGGAATATGAATCCTCACCTTTATCCACAGTTTGCATTTCCTTAGCTCTAAAATTTCAGATAGGCAAAAATGTTAAAATTCGCTTTAAATATTTATTATCGTTAAAGAAGAAAAAACGTTCAGGTAACTTTTCCTCTTTAGCCTCCGGGAATCACCGTCAGGAATTATTTCAGAGGATGATAAGTATGATTGTAAGTGAAGTGTAGTCTTGTACATTCTCAGTTCGACCATTCCTGAGATGTGTGATTAATTGAAACCCAACCACCAAAGAACACCGGTATCCACGATCTAGTATTCAAATACGTGTAAATAACTGACTTTACTAGGACTTGAATGCTGGAACTCTCGACTTCCAAATCAGCTGATCTGGGAAGACGTGATCACCATTAGACCACGCCGGTGGGTTTCGAGCAGGTAACTAACTCTACTTGAACACACGGTTCTGAATTTTATTACGGAGAAGTCAAATATGAGGCGGAAGAAATTACGACCGACCGATTCCAAGCGAACTGTAATACTATACATCGAGCACAGTTGAAAAAAATCGCTCTTGAAATAAAGCCGATTTTATAATCGGATGGTATTAACAGTCATTTTAAAAAATATACTTATATAAAATATGTTGCAAAAGATTGAAATGACAAGGTATTATTCGTCAAAATTTACAAACCGTACACACATAGATGGGCTGCAGTTTTATCTGGGATATTTTAAATAATAGATGGAGTGAACAAAAGATAGTAAACGCTAATACTAGATTATCTTTAAGGTACTAGGTTTTGTGTGAATAAAAAACTATTTACCACTAAGCTTTGCATCAACTTAGTTTAACCAGATTTCTAGCAACTACTTAAAAATAAAATAAAAAAACAACTTACTTGATTTTAATTTTAATAATTATTATTAGTAGTATCACTGGTGACTATGCTCTTTAATATACGGAACGGCAAAGTGTACGGCGAACGAAGGAAAATAGATGAGAAGCAGTTACTGTATATTGAAAATGGGGAACACACCGATTTTATAACTGAATTATTGCCAAAAAAATGAAACGTGTAGTGCTCTTTCGCCCAGACGGTGAACAAATCCCTATCTGCCTTTTGCCTACTACCTCTTAGTCTGATGAAGACATCATTTTCAAATAATTGCAAAATATCAACTCGCGATGCTTCTTTACCAAAAGATGGCCCGTGCAAATGTCAACTAGCAACCAGAAAGTATCAGAACGTGTCAGCGTGATCACATGCTTGTGATTCATCGAAAATGTAATAACAACTAGATATAAAGCAAACTTAATAGATACTAATATAGTTGCTACTTAAGTTTTTCTGGGTGTTACTAAATTGGAAAGTATGTAGTTTTAGCATCTTTTTATTCATCTCATTTTGACCGCTCGCTAAAACTACTTAGTAGCAACCAACACTAGTTATAAGCTTTTTATTCACTTTACTGAATACTGAACTGTTAATAACAGTACACTGGAGAGGATGATAATATACCGGAACAGGATGCCGTAGTAGCAAGGAGCCGGTCCAGCAATGCATCCCCACCGTACTCGTAATTATAGTACGCGTATTTATCACAGTACGTCAAGACCTTTAAGTGTATTATATACGTAGGATTATTTATTTAATTTCGAGGGCGAGTCAAAAATTATCTACACTTTCGCCATAACACGCCTTCAAGGTTGTTATACTACCTTCTACTCATGCGTGCTGGAAGTTGGTACGACTACGGTCACGCGTGTGCGAAATTTAATCAGTATCGCGTTATTTGATTTCCGGCCATAATAATCTAAATATGTCCGCTCCGCTAGCAGTTTACAGCAAGAGGAACAACCAGTAATCCGATTTCTGAAAAGGGGCTGAAATTCATTGTAGACTTTTATCACAATACGGGAACAGCATTTTATCACGTAAAAATATTTTTTCTTGGAACGAAAAGTTAAAAGTGGCGGACGAGTGTGACGCACGAAGAGGGAGCGGGACGCCCGTCAACGTCCACCACGGACAAGATTCAACAAGCTTGAAAGATGGTTACGGCGAATAGGCGAGTTACCGTCGATGAGGTGGCATTTTCTGTGTCATATTGGTCACGGTTCTGCCCATCAAATCATCCATGACGAGCTCGGCTTCCGTAAAGTCTGCGCGCCCAACGGATTGATCTAGTAGTGAACGCATCTTCGCTGCTGAACTTTCGACTTCGAAATCAGCTGACTTCGAAATCAGCTAATTTCGAAGTCGAAAGTTCTAAGGTTCAAATCCTAGTAAAGGCAGTTACTTTTATACGGATTTGAATACTAGATCGTGGATACCGGTGTTCTTTGGAGGGATTTTTTTTTTAACCTTCTGATCCACCGTTAGGCATTCTTCAGAGGATGAGATGAATGATTTGTAGCGTGTGTGAAAATGTCATGCCTGACCGGGAACGGTACCATGCCACCGTTCTTTGGTGGTTGGGTTTCAATTAACCACACATGTCAGGAATGGTCAACCTGAGACTGTACAAGACTACACTTCATTTACACTCACACATATCATCCTCATTCATCCTCTGAAGTAATCTTAACGGTGGTTCCGGAGGCTAAATAAAAAAGAAAATAAAGGGTACCATCGGCGGTTGTTGCATGACAACGCCCCCTTATTTAAGCAATCGAGTAACAAAGCGCAAATCCCCTCCCCGTAAAATACCGACGTAATATTTGAACGGCTAAAAAAAAATGTGTTTTTATGTTTATAGAGACGTGTTTAAAAACAAAAACATTACAAGAAATAAACAAAATTCCTAGCCGACAATTAAAATGGATTATACATAATTTTAATAAAATTTAATACAATCACAACCATATATGTGCGTTTGAAATAATCCATACGATAACTATATTGTAACACCGGTAGATAAGTATAGCTGTAAACAAAGTTCAACTTAACAAAAGCTTGTAGTCGTGTTTTTTTTTCTAATCAGTACTCGGTATGCAACTAATGCAAACAATAAATATATATATATATATATATGCATTATCGCAATACAGATCGTTACTGTTCTTGCTGTAATGAATACTACAATTTAGTCCACTAATACGACGCGAAAATGAAAAGAAAATGTTAATCCGATAATTTTTATCTTTCTTAGATATGACCAAAAAACAATAAATTTACGTAAGCAACTCAGAGGCGCTCCCAAATTCGATTCTGCCACGTAAATCTTTCTTTTTTTTTAATTTCTGCAAAAAAGTAAAATCCATGAATTTTTTAACTCAATAATATCAGAGTACCAGAATAGCAAAAAAAAAAAACATTTCTCGATGCCGTAATAAGGTTAACATAGGCAGATATACACCTTTAAAGATGAAAAAAAAGGTGCACAAATATCGTAAAAAAACGAGGGATACCTATGCCTTAAAACAGAAAAAGATAATTTCCATTTATTTTTTAACAGCAACAAAATTCTGGTTTTAAAATATAGCTGTTGAAAATGTTCAAAAGCAAGACCGGCTCAATCATTTTCAAAACGAAGGGATTATAAAACGAAATATTAAATAAACACACAAAAAAGTTAAAGCCAAATCTTGTATAAAGGATGAGATTGATGGAAGAGAATGTTCGATGTAATACATTAATGATTGAAAACAGGAGGTTTGTGTAGAATAAGGCCTGTAAGTATGAGTTTGCTTTTACAGAGGAAAATAGATGACAGGGTAGTGAGAGGGATGTGGTAGGAGGGAGAGGGAGCGAGAGAGAGTAAGAAATCAAAGATTTTATTCGACAGACTAAAGCCGTTCGTTCGTGTGTAATAGATTGTTCCACCCGAGGATTAACAATTTATTTTCCCGAGCAAGAAAAGTAAACTAGGAGTATGTTCAGATAAAACACACAGAAACAATGTTATGTGAAACTGCTAATCGATGATTTAATCGTCGATTAATTCTCAAGACGAATTACGAAAAAATATATATTCATCAGGAAAAAATTAATGTACAAACAGTACGTCAAATCTAATCGAATATTTGTAGATCTGATTCTACACATTTACCCTAGACTACTATATCCTTGTAGCATTACAAATGATCTTTCAAATGTGAAAACGATCGGTTTTATTAATTCGTATCGACATTTGAGAGAAGAAAAATCACAAATACGGCTACAATACAAATTAAGTCGGATGCAGATTTACCCTATATCCAACCGTTTACAGCTTGAGGCATGCGTCTAGATTGGAAGAACCGTAGCCGTAAAGGTCTTTATTACAACGTTTAGTTAACTTCAAGAGCGATTCAACAATTAAAGAGACGATAGACGATAGCGGAAAAATTATTTAATAGAATAAAATGAACTATCTGAAGTTCAAGTCATTCAAAACCTTGATACAGAAAGTAACAGCTGTTCGAAAAGAATTTCGATTATTACAACCTCTTCATTTATTTCAAAATGTCGGCTTCCCTTGAAACATGTACGAAGAACAGACAGCGCGGTAAGATTTTTATTTTCTGAAAATGTAAAAAAAAGGCCGAAATTCACTCGCGGATGTTAAAACTGTACACGCTGAAAAAGTATTAACACTGTAAATTTTTATAAGCGGGTCGAACAGTTTAAATTGAGTAAAACAAGTATCACCGATTTTCATCGTAGCTAAACACCGGTAAACATTTTAACTGAAACATAAAAATTAGGGAACTTCTGAATTTTGTAGTTCGCGTATCGCACTTGCCATTCCGTTATCCACGATAGGCTGAATTACCGCAAAACGTGTTCGAAAACGGCTCCGAGACGGGCCACTCAAAATCACAGATACCCGAATTCCTGATCGTACGGAACTTAAAGGACGGTTTTTAGCCGAAGCAATACTTTCTTTTAGGTCGCATACGTACTCGCGATAATACTTGTATTCATCGTTTTGTGCCGGATTGAGAATATGTAATGGTAACATCACAGTTCACCCGCCGCGAAAAATTCAAAACCTATGCTTTTAAGCCGGGGAAAGTGATGTTAACGGTGTTCTGAGACTGTAAAGGCCAAATTTAGTGCGATTAATTGGAAGAACAACGTACAATTAACAACGAGTAGTATTGTGAAACACTAGAAAATAAGTGAAACCCGCAGTAAGGAGCAAATGTTCTGGTTTTCTCTGAAAAGGCACAATTCTTCTGTACGATAACATCCGCGCTAACACCGCACAAAAGACAGAAATTATCATTCAGAAATGAATCGGGAAGTGTAACACAACCACCTTACAGTCCCGATCTCGCAACAACAAATTTTTGTTTCTTTGGCCTTTTCGTAGAATTTTTATGCGATACAGAGGAGGGCAACAACGAACAGGTAAGAATGCGGTACAAGAATGACTCAGAGCAATTCTTTACTACAGAAATAAGAAAGTTCACAGAAAGATGGGACGTGTGCGTGAACGTAATCGGGGATTATATTGAAAAGTATACTTAGTTTCATTAACGTTACAAAATAATTTTTTCTACGTCTTTAATTATTGAAGACCCTCATACGAACAGTTTAACGATCGGATAATTGTAGCGAAAACATAAACGCTTTTCGCGTTAGATTGGATGTAAAACGCACTTGTGCACATATGTAATTTTGTTCGCGTAGCACACATCCTGTTCTTCCCCTACTGTGCTGCAAGAAACTTAGAATCGGACCGACTGTATAATTTTTTTGTAAATATTTTAAATCGTTTGCAGGAATACCATTAACAAAAATGCGAATGAAAACTGAAATTACAAATAACTATGAAATTATCATTAATTTATTGAAATAACTGTTATTCACGTCTAAAAGTTTTTATTCGGTAGCGAATACGTGTAAAAAAAAATTATAAAAGAAATAAAAGTAAAATAAATTTTTAATTCTACGCGTGCAGCAGCTGATGTTATGACTTTTAATGAATCCTATTCCGAAAGTAATTCCTGGAGACCAAATAAAAATATATCTTTACCTTACACCCAACCTACACTTTGCACGTTGTCTTTGCGATGACAAAAGCTTAAAACTTCGCTTCATAACAATAAAAAAAAATTTTCGAGAACTATTTTATTTTATTCCTCGATCGTTTTTCTTTTAAACCGTGGAATTTCATTTTTCAATGGTGAAATTTTCCATTAAAAAACCCCTGAAGTAAAGTTACAGATTTTGGTCTATTTTTTAAGTTAACTCGGATTTTTTTGACAAAAGTAGCACAAACAAAATTCTAAACTATTCACTACAACCGCATAATAATTAAACTTTTCTTACTTTCCTAGCCCAATTTGGGCATTTTTTAGACCAACAGTTTTCCAGTTAAATCGTTCATCGAAACACACCCAAATCGGGTAAATAAAATGAAAACCGATTACTCATTTCATTATTAATATAGCATTTTTTGCGGATTTCATAAGAGCGTAAAATCGTCTTATAGGTTAAGGAGCTAAAATAGTGTACCTAAGTTTTTTTAGGCTTTCTTCAGATCGCTCTTATTTCTTTAAGAAAAATTTCTATAATGAAATGAAATTTCATGGATTAACATAAACTATTTGGGGAATAAAACGGACAGCCTTTGAATTTTTACCGTTATTATGAAAATCTTCAAATTCATCCGCAAAAATTCAAGATACAGTGTAACCCCGCTATAATGCGGCTATCGGGAGACTTACGTGACACCCGCGTTTTAGGCTAACCGCGATATTTCAAGAAGTAAATTTTAAATCACAAAGGGGATCAAACAAAAAAAAAATCAGGCAAAAAATCAAGCATTAATGGTTTAATTAAAAAAGCCAATACAGTATGTGTACTTACATACAAACACGTTAAGTGCGGAAAACACGATGTTTTTTCTTTGAATGTAAATTACTTTTTAAAATAAGAAGTTATTGTTTTTTTTTCGCGGTTGTACGTTTCTTCTTTAACCAAAGGTACATACACTCATCTACAATATTAACTTCACCGAGTCTAACCTTTCTGCGATCAAGTCCACTGTTTCATCTACCGAATCGATAAAAGACGCAATTTATCTTCTTCTTTCACCCAACCACATATAGTACCTTCAAGCCGAATTCCCGGAATAAACTGGCTTTCGAACGACCTGCCTTAACCTTTTCAATAATTTCTAACTTTTCCTTTACAGAATATGTTTTTCGTTTGAATAACATGTTAAGCAAATACGAACGAAAACAAACACAAATATTAGATTTTATCTAAAGATCTAATAAATTAACCGACGTAATAAAACTTAACGATACTGATAAACACAGTAAAAGTAGCTCGGAATAAATCACAATACGTAATAACATTCAGATACCGTAAACTGTGCCTTGTCCATGCAGTACATTGATGGTCTTATTGTTACAGGAAATGAGTCAGGTACAGTATATCATAAGAATTTCTCCTATTACTGTATCAGAATCGCGGTTTAGTTTTATTGAATCATGTTTTTGGGAATTCTAAGGCTTTAAAATTGGTAAGGACTAATTGACAATGTTATATTAGAAGCGTATTGTTGACAATTTCACAGGATTTATGGTGGGTTTTACACCGATATCGAATACAGTGGTAGGGCGACTAGCATTTCTTCATCCTATTTTATTTTTTCAGATATTCAGATATTTTTGGGGGACAGGTTATAATCCGTGTTATATCCGTACCCGCGGTATATCAAGCCGCGTTATAGCGGGGCTGTACTGTACTAAGAATTGTATAAACTTATTTTAAATACGAATGATTATTATCTTCGATAATCGAAATACTGAAAAAAATGTTATTAGCTAACGGGAAGCTCTAAACTGTAAAGCTTATAAATGAATTGTAAGCTTTAAAAGCTTTAAATTTAAAGCTTATGAATTGTTAATTATAAATGAAAGCCGGTAGGAAATAACCGGCTTACACCAATACGTCAATCCTGAGCTTACGTACAGTGTCAACACGTGTGAATATAACTTTAATATTCGTATCCAAATTTTAAAACAATAATTCTTTATATAATATAATAACCTAAGCGAAGAATTCCTAATCTAATATAGATAAAGATTAACAAATTAATGTGTTATTGATAAATTAAAATTAGCCTGCAAGTTAAATTAGTAATAATTATTGCTGTCGTTTTTTTTTAAATTTTTAATTATACATTAATGATAACATCAGTAATTAAAAAGAAAAAAATTAACACCCAAATGATTACATTACGTTAAATCTAGTACTTTATTAGTTACTTTATTAAAAACAATTTCAATGTTACGTATGAGTTACATTAATAACGTTTTAATAATTATAAGATTGTTATAATGCATTATATTTAATTCATTTCTTACCTTAATAAAAGAATAAAAATATAAATAATTTTAATTATTACAACTTATCAGTAATCATATGTTAAATAACTATGCTACACCTTGCATAAACATATATTATCTTCAGAATGCTTACTCATAACTCTGAATTAATTTACGCTATAAACTGTGAGAAAATTTAAGGTATAAAATAACAAAGAAATCAATAAAATTTCTAACAAATCAAATTACTTCTTACGGAAAAAATCATGGAAAATCAGCAACACAAAAAAAATGTAATGTTAATTTCAGGAAAATTTTTGATCCCCTTAATAAGAGGGCGAGTCAAAAATTACATACACTCGCCATAGCACATGCCTTCAAGGTGTTGTCATATTACCTTCTGCGCATGCTTGCATGGAGTTTGTACGACCGCGGTCAAGCGTGCAAAATTTGATTCCGATCGCGCCAATTGCCTACCCGCCATTATAATCTAAACGTGTCCGCTCCGTTAGCAGTCTGCACCAAGGAGGAACAACGACCAGTGATCCGATTTCTCTGATCGGAAGGTGTGAAAGGCGCTGAAATTCATCGTAGAGTTTTACCACAATACGAAGACAGTGCTTTTACAAATAGAAGTTTTTTTTTTTTTAGATCGAGAAGTTAAAGCGGTCGGACGAGTGTGACGCACGAAGAAGGAGCAGGACGCGAGTTACCATCGATGAGGTAGCGTCTTCTTTGAACATCAATCGTGATTCTGCCCGTCAAATCATCCACGACGAGCTCGGCTTCCGTAAAGTCTATGTGCGACGGGTACCAAGACGTGTTGTTGCATATCAACACCCGCCAGTAGACGGTTCGCCAAACCGTTCAAACCATCAACAAGCTGAATGTTGGGGTATTAGAAGACACTCCCTACAGTACAGATCTTGTACCCTCCGACTTTCATCCGTTTGGATCGCTCAAAGATGCTCTGCGAGGTCGTAGATTTTCCACAGACTTAAAGACGTGTACGAAGCGGTGTAAAAGTGGCTTCGCGATCGACGGAAAACCTTCTTCTTGGAAGGAATACGCAAGCTTGTGAACCACTGCACCAAAAGCACTGACAAGGTATGTAGAAAAATTATTTACATGTTGAAACCCTATCTTTGAGTAAATAAATTGTACAACGAAAAATTTAGATAATTTGTAACTCGCCGGTATACTAATTTCGGTAAATAATATAAATATACCTATAGTTTTTTGTGTTTTTTTTATTATTATTATTATTATTTAATAAATTTAAGAAGAATTAGATAAAATTTAGAGAATGTGTAATAGAACATGAATAAATATTCAACAATGAAAATTTTTATTCAAAAGAAAGACAAGAAGTGTGATTTAAAGAGTTGATTTATTTTATGCACTAAAAGAACATTTCCGGTTCCTAATATGCGTTTTATCTGTAAATAATAAAAATTTATACATTAAAACTGGTCTACGACGAATAAAAAAAAAAAACTTTTTAATAACAAACCATGAATTTCTTCTTTTTTTAAGAAAAGAAACTCTTTAAAATAAGGAGCAAAGGAAGATTAATCGAATGAAATTCGGTGCGATAAAGAAAAGAAGATAATAAGTAGGTCTGTACAAAGGGGGAAATTATCTAAGTGGTAAATGACGGAAAAATATTGATGAAGATTTTAAAGGAGGATATAATCTCTTCAGAGGACGTAGAGGACTGCATAGATCATGGGAATTTAATATCGTCTAAGACCAGAGTTTGACAACAGCCCGATTTAAATAAAAATAATTTAGTAACAATTGGTGATATGAAACTCGAATTACTAAGCTGTCTGAAAAAAGTAGAACTGTAGAAAATGTATAATGCAATATCTTTGAGACAAAAAGTTTAAATAAAAGCGCTGTTTAAATATAACCGGGAGCTGATAACGTCAGGAGAACTACAAAAATACTATAAGTTTATCCCTTGATTCCAAATGATTTACAAGGATTACTTAACTACATACAGATCGAGATGTAAAAGGTAAAATAAATGAAGTCGATTTCAGAAAAAAAACTGATAACAAAGTTTTAATACTTTCCTAGCATTTATTTATTTATTCTTATATAGTGGAAATATAAACACCAAAGTTCACCAAAAAAAGTTTTAAAAAAAATTGATATACAGTATTTAAATTTTTTGATCGGTTCCCCTACCCTGTATATTGTTCCCAAAATATATATTTCTTTTTAGGTCATTTGCACTACTTCTATGCTTAGGAAGCCATAAAAAAAATCGGTTAAAAAGATGAAACAAATAAAAAAATAGCTTTTTAAAATTTTGAGACAATTTTTTTTTTTAAATATTAAGAAAATATAAAGCGGGATATGTTTGAAAAAATTTCAGAAGACTGACCTGAAAATTGTTACCAACAAATCGCCCCATACAGACAACTCAACAAAATTTCATCAAAATCGGTTTATCCAGTCAAAAGTTATTAAGTATCAAACATGCCAACACACGTACACAAACATGAACCCCATTTTTTTTTTTTAGTTCCTGGGTCATGAAACGTTGAGAAATGCAAACAAAACTTCATACCCCATTTCTCGACCGGTTACCATACTTTCCTTCTTTCACCACAGCTACGATACAAGGAAAGCAAAACTAACGAAAACTATAAATCTGAATATTTGATAAAAAATATATAAATCTGCATTTGATAATATGTTGAACGGAATGTTTAAAAAACAATTTATTTTTTTAACACACTACAAACGACCGATCGGTTACAGTTAACTTACGAAAAATAATTTTTGTAGAGTATGAAAAATCCCAACCCTGACCGGGATTTGAATCTGAAACCTTCCGGATGAAAGGCAGAGACTATCACTCCGCTATGAAGGTCAGATCGGCGGAGATAATAATGATAAAAAAATTATTTTGAAAGATTGCGTAAGAAGAGTTAAATAGAAGCTCAACAATCAGGTATTTATACGAACAGTAGAAAATTAGGAAAGACAAGCATCAATACAAAAAGGATGAAGCAAGGATATACCTTGTCCTTTTTTTACTTTTATGTAAAAGGTATTGGAAAATAATAAATACAACGCTGAAAAAAACTTTTACTAAAACTCTAAAGCATTTTTTTCTTCTTCAGTCATTTGACTGGTTTGATGCAGCTCTCCAAGATTCCCTATCTAGTGCTACTCTTTTCATTTCGGTATACCTCTTACATCCTACAACCCTAACAATTTGTTTTACATATTCCAAACGTTGCCTGCCTGTAGAATTGTTTCCTTCTACCTGTCCCTCCAATATTAAAGCGACTATTCCAGGATGCCTTAATATGTGGCCTATAAGTTTGTCTTTTCTTTTAACTATATTTTTCCAAATGCTTCTTTCTTCATCGATTTGCCACAAAACCTCTTCATTTGTCACTTTATCCACCCGTCTGATTTTTAACATTCTCCTATAGCACCGCATTTCAAATGCTTCTCATCTTTTCTTCTCAGGTACTCCGATCGTCCAAGTTTAAATCTAAAGCTAGATGATCGCTTCGATTACCAAACGGTTATCATCAATAACCGTTGGAAAAGGTATATCTAAAAAAATAAGTAAATAAATTCAATAAATACATACAGGGAGGGGATAACCATTTAACGATACTACTATTGACAATTTTGACAAAATGATCTTTAATAATCTATTTAAATTCAAAATGACAGCCGTTCTTTTGCGATAATTTTGTGATGTTTCCAGGGAGCTGCGGGCTACAATCGATTTCTCAGGACTTTGATATTTATAGTGGGCCTAATGCTTCTTTATTTTAATTTAAAGATTTCCTTAATTTTGCCCTCATTATTGTCAATTATTGTGTTTATATGTAAATTTATGCAACTTTTTACGGACTGAATTTTATCTTTAACATTTCCAAGGACAGAGACTAATTTTCTATACGTAGCTTCAAAGTTTTGAATCGTTAAAAGTATTTTTTACCTTGTGGAAGTCAATATGTAATTTTTTGTCCTTACCTTCTCCGATCCTACTTGTCTATTCTTCTGAAAACTCTTTTAGTCTAGTAAAAATTTCTCCAAACGGTTTTTCAATATAATCTAAAGGAAAGTATAAAAAACAGATTTGCACAAATCCGAGAGCTTTTGTACGGAAAAAATATTAATCGCATTAAACATAAATTAAATATTTCGAAAGGATTCTTAAAAATATGTTTACGGAGTGAGCGCTTTACAGCAATGAAAAATAAACAATATGGGCTCACGGAAACAAAAAAAACATATTTTGATATATATTACAAAGAAAAGAACGTTGAAAATTAAATAGGTTAAAAAAGTAAGGAACGGAAGTTTTAAGACAAAACGGAGAAGAAAAAGGTCTACCGGAAAATCTTGCAAAAAACCTACAGGAGGGTTTGGTTATACAAGTAACACAAAAAAATGGAAACTTTTGAAATGCGTAGTGGCAGCAATGTACAGGCAGCACTGCTTTATGCAGAGACAACCTTGCCGATCAGTCTCATGGAGCGGTAGAACGGTCGACGCATACTTTCGCCACAAAAATGTTTTCCAAAGCCAATGATAGTTTGTAAGGTACACAGAGGAAGTTCCGACGGCATTACAATTTAGGACGGTTCCATCAAAACACGCTGTAAATAAAAAACCTTGAAGAGGCTGGATCGGCTATGAAAAAGAAACTGATAGGACTACCAAGACGTGCTCGTACTCCACAAAGTAATGAGGCTGTATGTACGAGTTTCAGTCGTATAGCCCACGGCATTTAATTCGTAAACAAGCAGCTGCGCGGTCGGGTTGTCTCGAAAGAGTGCTCGCCGAATTCTTCATTTCGATTTAAAATTTAATTCTTACAAGTTACAGATCGTGCAAGAACTGAATGAGAATGATCACCAGTTCTGTTCTGATTTCTGTCAAACGTTACGTCAAACATTAACGAGAAAGAGGAATTTCTGGACAAGCTGTGGATGTCAGATGAGGCACATTTCCGTCTCACGGGTTGCGTGAACAAGCAGAACTATCGTTACTGGACAGACAGCAACCCCGAAGAAGTTCATGAACGCCCTTTATCCAGCAGCAATGTGTAACGGTATAGCGTACAGTTTCGTCACATGAGATATCGGATCATACTTTTTCGAAAATCAGGAGCGGATCACGTAAACTTACACTCGGATCGGTATGTTCACATGCTGCAATCTTTTGTTACATCTGCATCGAACAATTTCTCACACTAGCACGAAGCCTGGTTTTAAAAGGACGGTGCGACGTCGGATACTGCAAGGCAATCGACGGCAGCGGTGCGAGAATTATTCGGTAACCGTGTCATCTAAAACTTCGGCGACATTCGATGGCCTCCAAGATCACCGGATTTGGCAGTTTGTAACTTCTTTCTTGTGGAGATACCTTAAGTGTGCGGTCTATAAAAGTCGGCCAAAGACACTGGGTGAATGAACCAAGCAAATAAAGACGAAATTCGTGGCGTCCCACCTGAGATGTTGTAACGAGCAATGGGGAACTTCAATGGCGGACTGACAGAGTTCATATATAAAGGAGGACGCCATCTACCTGACGTAATTTTCAAAAACTGATATCAGGTATTTTGAAAATTTAATACTTTATATTTTTATATAATTATATTTTTTAACTGTAACGGTTTGGTTTCTGTCAATAAATATTTTTGTCGCACGTTTCAAAAAGTTCCCGTTTTTGTGTCATCTATATAAATTATTAGAGAATCCAAGGGTTAGTAAATACTTATTGAACAAGGAAATTTAGAAGAGATATCAATAAAGAATATGAAATAAGTAATTGAAGAACGTAAGACTTGAATCAACATTAAGAGAATGGTACAACATAAAAAGAACTGTAAAGTGCAAACCAAGCGACCGATGAAAGAAAATCATCAGTTTCAAAATTAAGTCTATTGATTAAAACAAAAATATATATTTTTATATTTTATAAAGATTGAAAACTATTCAAATATTAAAAATGTATTATTTAGATAACTAATAAGAGAAAGTTCAAGTGGATATGTTAAAATTGAAATAAAAATAATAATAAATATATCAATAATAAATAATCAAAGTGAAATTTAAAAATAAAAACAGATGTGGAGGAAGAACTTTTAAAAACGCTTTCAAATTTATTATTTTATTAGTGTTTCATTCAGATTTTAAACTAAAAAAAGGACGTAAGAGTAAAGTTTTCATTAAATCCACCCCCTCCCCCCAACAATCTACATACGTAGTACTTCCATATCTTCTACTCGTTTATCAAATATAAAAAATAATTAATAGAATCGATCTCCCATAAAATTAAAAAAAGGGCTATAATTTCAAATTATATGATTCCAATTGTAACGGTTCCACTTAACGAAGCAAAACATCATGCTACATAAACACTCAAAACAGAAATTAAAATTTCATTATTTTTGGATTTGGAAACCTCAAAACATAGAGATAAATAAATTCGGGTAGAGGAAATCTTATGACTGACTACGTACATTTCCTAAGAAGCCTTGAAAATAATAATATAATTACATTTTTTTTTAATTTCTTAGCGCGTAGTACCTTTTAAAACCACAACTATAAAAAAGCTTATAAAAAAAAATAAAAGTAATAATAAATGACTAAATCAGACGAGTGATCTCATTATGTTTAACTTTAACCGAACGGTTAAGGAATATTTTATACACTTTATTACGTTTTAATATTTTAATTTTTTAATAAAAAAAAAAATGGACTTAAACGCTTGGGAGTTAACACAAGTAAGGATTATATTCTATTCGTACGTAAGGTCGATTACAAATAGATGTCTTAATGTTTTAAAACGGTAAGCGGTGAGTCAGTCAGTCGTTAGCACCTTAATTCTATTCCCAACAAGGAGTGCGTTATGAACATTCTTTTGTCCTTATCTAGCTAAGCAGCGTACGCTTTACTCGATTAATATATTATATGTTTGTTCGACGTATCTGAGGTCAACTTCCTTTAAAACCTTGGGTAAAATATTTGTAGATCTCTTAATAAATCTGTATTTTTTTTTTACAACTAAACGCTCATATTTAAGAATGAATACGAATTTATGGACGCGCATTCACCACATATAATTTATGAAATCTTATTCAGATTGTATCCTAATAAAAATTTTCCTTTTTTTTAATTTTATTAATTTATAATACAAAATTAATCTCCGAATCCGATGGCTGTACTAATACTACTTTCTTTCTTTTTTTCTTTTTCCTGTTTAGCCTCCGGCAACTACCGTTTAGATAATTCTTCAGAGGATGATATGTAATGAGTGTAAATGAAGTGTAGTCTTGTACATTCTCAGTTCGACCATTCCTGAGATGTGTGGTTAATTGAAACCCAATCACCAAAGAGAACACCAGTATCCACGATCTAGTATTCAAATCCACGTAAAAATATCTGGCTTTACTAGGACTTGAACGCTGTAACTCTCGACTTCCAAATCAGCTGATTTGGGAAGACGCGTTAACCACTAGACCAATCCGGTGGGTGTACTAATACTACTTAGCATTACATATCTTTACCGGTGAGTTTGAAGCTTAGTAAATAATTAACTTCATAACGAAAATATCGAGGGCGGTTTTATTTTGTTTTCAAATAATACTTTACTGTTAACATACGTAACTTTATTACATTATCAAATCGTTCTTTAATCTTTAAAACTATTTTTCAATACAGTCCGACTTTACAACCGTATGAAATGTGAAAAAAATATGCTCAATTAACTGTGTAATAATTAATCTTTTCTTATAGTCTTTACCCGATTCGGGAGGTTCTCCACATCGACTTTCCAGTTTTACTATTTTCGTTTTGATAACCTATTTTTGCCTTTTTAGCCTCCAGGAATCACCGTCAGGTATTACTTCACAGGATGAATGAGAATGATATATATGAGTGTAAGTGACGTGTAGTCTTGTACAGTCTCAGGTCAACCGTTTCTGAGAAGTGTGGTTAATTGAAACCCAACCACCAAAGAACACCGGTACCCACGATCTAGTATTGAGATCCGTATAAAAATAACTGCCTTTACTAGGATTTGAACGTTAGAACTCTCGACTTCGAAATCAGCTGATTTGCGAAGACGCGTTCACCAATAGACCAACCCGGTGGGTACTTTTGGTAACCTGGATAAGAAATCTGTACAGTAATTAAAAGTAACTGTTATTACAACGAAGATAGAATTGTATTTTAAAGGAAAATAAAAATTCTATTAAGATAACTTCTCCATAATATTATAACATTGTTTTTTTATAATCATAACTGATCATAAGCGTTGCGGCGACTATTTATTTTCTTACGAGTTATTGAGCATCGACGGGCACGAAATATTTAATCGTAGTTTAACTTACAAATATCAAATCATCCACAACATATTAATAATTGTTTTACATTATGTTTTCTCGATCGGCTTATTACAACAAACATATCACTTCTTTTTTTATTATAATCGTTGAGAAAAGGTTAGTAATTATGCGGTTAATACAACATATTTTTAGAATGTTTCGCGCTTTCACCCAGGTATAAAGTCGAATAATGGTAAAAAGTAATCAAAGAAAAACGTTTTTTTATTACTTTTTTAAAATTAAGTTTTTTAAAGAAAAATTCCGGTAATGAAATAAAATTACATAGTTTAAATAGTATCCGAGAAGAGAATTACGAATATAGTTAGCCTCCAGATTCTTCGGCAAAGAAGTAGCATGTCATGCGTAGAAACATTTTTTTTTTTCATTTCAAAATCGTTTTACTTAATGGTTTTAAGTCGGTATACAGAACGTAAAAATGCGAATAAAAAAACTACTTTTCAATATTTAGGTACATCAAATCCATTTTAATTACTGCCGAATAATCTTTTAACCTAACCGGGTTCACGTAATTCTAGGTAAACAAAATTTACTGCCGCATACCTTATGAACCACCAATCACGCTTAAAGCAACCAGCGGATCTTCCGTAAACTAATAAATATGGACTTAATGTAATACGGCTTTATACACGGGCGCGCGCACACACATATATATATATATCAGCGTTAAATTTTTATAAGATTTTTTCCTTTCTTAAATAATTGAAAGAATTAATAAATAACAATGGTCTTACGAAACGTCACCTCCTCGCTTTCATCTAACACACACTTATGTATATACATTAATATGTATCTGTTTAACAAACAGAGCTTCCCGGTACTTTAATTTATTCTTCACAGTATTCATAAATTATTTATCTACAACTAAAAAGTCTGGAAACTCTAAGCTTTATATAAGTGATCTGAACTTTATTATGAACTTGTAGCTCGATCGTCTGAGGATTTAATTTTACGCTCTTTCCAGATGTAGTATGTTTTTTAAAGCAAAAACTTTTTCGGTTTATACTGTTTACAGTAATCAGTTCAAATTTATAACAACAAAAACTTATTAAAACAAAGCCATATTTTTAAAAAAAATTGCATAATGCGGTATAAATAAAACAAGACTTTTTGATGTAAAATAAAACAGATTTTGAAGGTTGTGTACCGACTGATGTGCTGACTTCCAGCCCTTAAATATTCTTCTGCGGATAAATTACCTCGAAAAGTATTTCTAGCGTTAATTCTCAAGAAAAAGATTCTTAGAATGTATCTGCGGAAGTTAATTTTTGTTTCGTTTACGATCAATCTCATCGATTATGAAAAAAAATTACTAATTTAAAAGACTGGAAAGCCAAAATACTTTGTCTTCTGAAGTCTGGCATTCAACAAGCCATGTTGCCGATTAAACAAGAATCGGTAAAAAATTCATATATAAAATTTACACATATATTCATTAATATGAAAACAGGGAAATATGAAAAATAGAAACCGACTATAGTCAAAGACTGAAATATAAAACAGATATGAGAATATTAAACTTAAGTTAAGGTTAAAAGATAAGCAAATAAATATAAATTTAACATTAATCAATCATACAGCCGATGAAAAACACTCGATCGGTTTTAATTTATTTCAATAATAAACCGTATTTCGATTATTTGCATTATAATCTTTAAAAATATAAATATTTAGATAATTAACTATACGAGTTTTAAAAATTAAATTCAAGAATGAAAACACAGATACATTGCACAGCTATTTTAGTTTTCCCCAAAAAAAAAACACTTAATTGTTGCATACTACTTATGGGAAGAGGGAACTTTTCACGTTTTACGTCAACAAAATACAATCGAAAACACTAATTTAAAATTTATAGTTTTTCCTTTTAATTCCCTACTTAAAAATACAACTTTTATTATTTCTAATTTCACGTTTCAGGTCCTTTAACTCAACGAAACTATACCGGTATACTATTAAAAGATACAAAACATACACGAGGTGTGTGGGAACCGTATATAATGCAAGCGATAACGATATACGTGATAAAAGAAAAATTGCGTTTAAAATTAATAGCACGGAAACTCAAAACGAACTATAATATCCTCGTTAGTCAACCTAGGTATATACTAAAAGAAATACATACTTCCGGAAAAGTGTGGTAGGATGAGCCACTACTGGACACGCTACAAGTGATCCAAAGTTACTTTTTTTAAATATATATATCGCTAACAGGCCCACTTACTAGTCGTTAGTGTTTTAAAGTCCATTACATTGCACATAATGTGTAATCTTTTTTTAATGAACCATTTTAATATCGTTACCGATTGTATTCGGGTAATTAAATTCTTATAAACTTTGACTGCAGCGCAGCATATAAAATAAAATATCTAAGGTATAAGAAATACTAGTTCGTAACCTTTGATAAGAGTGAAAATTTTATTTTTAAAGACAGTTCATTAACCGGCCTTTCGGTGGCTAGATACAAAAATGTCCGATACAGGCTGATCTTAATATGGAATAAATTTTTCGCCGTATTTTATCTTCAAAAAATATTTTACGTATTTTACTTGATGACTATCGTAAAAGGACAGTTTACCTTTTACGGACAGTTTATTTTTCTGTGAAAAGCTTGGTAATCAGCCAAATACCTCGCTATAACATTTTTACATATTTAACGGCAACTCTTGAAATTGTTCTTTTTAATATATTCACTGTTCACTTAATCCGAATTAGATTTCCTTCGTTATCTACAAAAAAAAAAAAAGAAAGGAAATATTATTATACCCCTTTTCACTATAAATGAACTCGTTTCAAAAATGTCAGGTAATCGATCTCATTAGCGTAATCTACCAAACGAAAAAGAAAATTATAAAACCAATCGGTTCTTAATTTTTTTCTAATTATAAATGACAAGTAATCCTTATAATTTGTCAGCATCCCTACGACATTTTTGTGCGAGAATTCTGTCTCGCATTAAATCACATAAGAGATTACGATTATGACAGAAAAGATGTTCAACGTTTGAAATATTTGAATCCGTTTCTTAATTACACTGCGTAAATTCTTAAAAAAATTATGGGAAAATGCTGAGAAATCTTTATTTATTAAAAGTCATAAAACTTGTAATTTTATTTATCCTAATTGTAAACGGTAGGTTACGTATATAAAGTAATAACAATTTATTAAACATCCCAGCATTATTAGCATTGTTCTTATCATGTTTGGGAAAGAATATATTATAATTTACACAGTACAACAGTAGGCCATGTCTAAAATATTAGAAAATAAATAAACATATTCGTGCGCGCGCGCGTTGATTTATACAGCATAATGTGTTAATTAATTCTGACAAAAATATTCTAACATTTCCATGCGTTTATATTTAAAAACGTATAAAGTTTGCAGACACAGTTTTTATCTGAATTCAAAGTATTTTTATCCCTAAGTCCAATAATATTGTAACAGGGCCAGTATAACGGACCAGGGTAACGGATTTCTTCCGATTAAGAAGAAAGAAATAGAAAAATAATAACGAAAAGAAGAATCCAGAAGGAACTAAAAGAGATTCTTTTCTCAGAGCAACAGGTCCGTTTAACAATTTGTTCTTTGTTATACAGACAACGGTGTCTCCAAAAGCTGTTTTTCGACCAGAAGGATTACCGGACCGGAATAACAATTTGTAGAAAAACTTAAAGACGTGGACGATGAAAATTATTACGCTTCAACAATTAAAGGGGTGAAGCGGGTACTGGTTCTGCAAATCAGGAAATATTAATACTGCCAGGGACCGGCGAAAACGGTCAGTACTGGTTCTGCGAGGCCGTGCTCGGCGTAGTCGTGATAACAAGCGGTAACAGTGAGTAGTTTCGCAAGCCCGAGTTCAACGCGGTTGCGGTGACGGCGATATCAGTAAGCATGTGGTAACAACTAGTGAACAGTACGTCATAAACATTCCAGCGTGACGCAGGATGAATGCAGGAAGTTGTTCAGAGTTACTGGTAAACTGTACTCTACACATAAAGTGAAATGTAGTTCATAAAGTATAAGGTATTTCTATTGAAGACAGTAAAAGTAATAATATTTACAAAAATTGAATTGTATGAACTTTAGACTTTTCTACTGTTATTTTGTTGTTAATGTAATATTAGTTCTAGCTGTAATGTAATGTTTTTAGTAAATTGGATGTATTCTCCTTTTTATAACTTAATTGTCATTAAACAAATCTTGTCTTTTTTGTATGTTATATTGTATTGCCATATGTATTTTTGTATTGCCATTATTATTATTATTTTGATTACTTATTTTGCTTATGTCTTTAGGGTAATAAATTGAATTTATAAGAAATTTTTACGTTAGTTAGTCTCTCAATATCCTGGTAGAACCGCAAACACGCGACAATATTCAACTGTCCCAAACCAGGCAAAGCGAGTATTTTCGCGTTGCACAATGCATTATATCGTACTCTGAGACCTTTCTCAGAAGACGGATAAGTATAATAATGTAAAATCCTTGCCTTATAACGCTTCAGATTTTACTCTTTAACAAATTACCTAGCGTCCAAAAATATTTTCCGACAACTTTAATTAAAATTAAATCAAAAGATATCCTTCTACAGAAAAAAATTGTACTCTGTTCACTAGTTTTTAAATACTACTATTAGATAATCTTCAATTTTCTATATAATCCTTTAATGCGAATTTGAAAAATATACATTAATCTATTTTTTAATCTTTTAACTTTATTTATTATCTTAGCACAGCTGCATCACTATTAATTAATTTTTTTTATATTACATTAACTATAAAACTACTCTTTTTTATTTGTAATCCAAAATAGGTCTATTTTTCTTATCCGTGGAATAGTAAACTAACATTCCTGGCGCGATCTGTATTAACGTATAACTGCGTTACGTCACAAATAAAGTATTTTATTTTTTAATTATTTTATACCTAACAAATGAGAAAAAAAACACTATTTAAAAAAAATAAATAAAAAGGTGAAGAAAGCATAAAATTTTTCAGTTATCCACGCCGATGATATAGACTAACGTTTTTTTTTAATCTATCGCACATGACATTTAATAAAATATTCTATTTCGCAAACTGCAATCAAGACACGTATGCGACAAAATTAAACTCTTTCCATGCACGACCTAATTTATTGAATAACTTTTAAAACAAAGCAGTAAGGAAAAATATAGGGAACATTCAAGGCTTGGAACGTTATTTTTTTAACCTTCAAGGACTTTCAAACGCTCATACCTTGAACCCTAACATCAAGCGCTTCCGGAACTAGATTCGCTTAAGTATGTTACGAAAATCACGCCTAATAATAATAATAACAGTCGCTATTTTCAGTTATTTCTGTGATAATTTCTACATAAAATTATTTTTCATAAAAGAAATATATTTTTTACGTACATGATAGTTCTAGGTGACAACATAAAACTTAAAATTATGATAATTAAAAGGAAAATACGTGTTCGTAAGCGCTCATACTTTCCATTTTCAAATAAACTATGAACCACTTTTCTCTTTTCCTGAGACATTTGAAATTAGAAAAATTGCGTCTACAATAAACCGAAGTGCCAGCCTATAGAAACAGACATTTAATTCTTATAGTTAAAATTTTTTTTTTGTTTTTTATCCATTATTATCGTTACTGAAGGGAAATACCCTACTATACTACCCTACAACTCTTAACCTTACACACACTTGTGCTACCGAAGTTCTACATAGAAGGATGATTGTACCACAGAAGAATCACAACAGCCTTTAGATAAATTAAAATACAGCACAAAAATTAAATACAAATAACTTTTAATTAATTTCTTTAAAATAATTTAGAATTAAAAAATTAGGTATCGTGAACTGTGTTTAAATTAATACCGGACTAAATATATAAGACAGGATGTGATTTAAACGTTATAAAATAAATGAAGGAACCTTGAACTCATAGAAAAAATGCACATCATTTTTTTCTGAAGCAAGAGATAAATACTCAAATAAAAGATAAAATGATTTATTAATTTAAAATAAATATAAAATTTCCACGAAAAATAAATATAGTAATGCTTTGATAGATAAAATAAAATTGGATATGAGGCAAGCTTGTACATCAATCGGGGTTGTAGAAGGCTTTACTGTTTTAACACAATATCAGACAGTGCCGATTAAAATAAAAAAGATTACAACAGTACTTCTTATATAGAAACATATAATCGATCGGTCACTAAAGATGGTTACAAAAGCAATTAATAGTATTATAATACTGGCTTAAACATAATTATTTTAAAATAAATTCAGTTTGGTTTGTCATAAAAAAACTAACAGTTTAATACAAAGTAATACCTTACATACACTTTATATCAAACCAGTAAATCCTGAGAAAATTCACCTCGTCTTCAGACAATAAGAAAAAAAATGTTGTAATATATTTTACAAATCATTTGAGCCTTTCGAGAATTAATATGAAAACAGGCAAATCAATTACAAATTGATTCTACAGAAAACTGATAATTTGAGAGCATAATAGATTTTGGATAACAAGATAACAATACTTTCATCAAAATCTGTAAAGCAGATCAAAAACTGTCACTGAAAATACCACTGCAGTATATATCTACACATATATAATCATATCAATCGTCTACACGTATGTAAATACATTAATCAATGTGCTTTGGCTTAACTGTAGTTAGATAAAAAAAATAATTGATGTTAACTTTACAATTTAATTGATTTCCTGGTACCAAATATCTACAAAATATTATTAATAAAAATAAAAAAAAATCAATCTGTCATATTTTAACCTTCCTTATAAACTGTTAACTCCTGAATGGTGGTTTAAGAAGATGAAAACAAAAGGTTCGTTCTATAAATAAATAAAAAAAGTAAATCGTTAACTTTAAGTAAACAAGTATTTAAAACTGCAGTCATTATTTTGCCTCTGTGGTTACTGATAAGTGCTTTATACATCTAAATTGAAACTATTAGGAATCGATTAAAAGCTTAAATTACTTTCATCGTTCAAAAACTGTAACCTATATTCAAACAGTAATATGTCATTGTAAATTTCTTAACATCTTTCTGTATGATCATACTATTTATTTACATACATGACGACAAAATCACATATCATCGCCAAATCTATTTTGACCGGTCAATCCTTAATTTAGAATGCTAAAAATAGTTTTATGTTTCCACCGAAGTAAATGTAATCTTAAAAAAGCAACAACCTCATTTCATTTAACTAAGAAATAGATATTTTTTAAATACAAAACTAAATAAACACTCTTAAATGCCAACTGTGCAATCTACAAATGTACGCACATAAATTCTGCCGTACTTCATAAATACCATTTAAATTAAAGCAATAGCAAGTATTTAATAAGAATAAAAAACTATAAAATCATATAAAACTATTTTCATATATTACATATTACAAAATGTTTCATATAAAATAGAATATATGAATATTTGGATAATTCTTCAATTACAAATACAGACTTGGTGACCCTTTTTTCCAGATGAAATTACAAAAAATATAATCGTAAGTAGTTATATTATAATCCTAAGAGATCATAAAGGAAATATAGGATGGAAAACTCAATGGTCAGAATATAATTAATGTTAAGAGAAAAATATATCAAAGAAATTTAAATAAAACCTGTTCTTACCGGTACATTAATCGATTGATTGTATAAGGCCCGACAGATATCTTGACCGCTATCCCTTACGTTTTGTACAAATCCCTGGATAAAATTCCCTCTTTAAGAGAAACTCTGCCGCTTACCTTTGGCAATACCGTAACTATAAGGCGAACCTGTACTTAAGATTTTCCAGAAGTGGAAACTGTTCCGACTATCAGATAATGACCTGAGTAGAGCCGGCATAGCAACTTACATAAATCTCGAGGTACATAAGGGAAAATGGATCAACGATACGGAATGAAAAGGTATACGTAGGGAACAAGTGATCCATGGAGAGAATGATTAGGATCAGAATAGTTTACCCTCAATAAAAAAACAAAAGTACATAAAAAAAAAGTTTAAAGTACATAAAATAAACAACCTTACCCAGTAACTACAATTAGACAAATAAATAAAATGACAAGTACACTGTCTGAAACTATTTTACTGGTCTACATAAACTTTAAAGGGTCCTGACATGAGTACCTATTTTGATACAAAAGAAGCATTTCAGAGAGCATCTTCATGAAAAATTACAGGAAGTGAGGTACACATAAAGTGCAATTCCAAACTACATTACCCCAAAAAAAACCTGGTAAGAATAAAAATAAATGATAATTACTACATCAAATCCTTCTGTCTTTATACATATAAAGCTTTTTAAAATGTAAAAAAAATTTTAAACGAGATAACAGCTAACATATCCTGCAAATCACCAATTATTATACAAATTTCAGATACTCTTAACTAGATTTGAGTCAGCAATTTCTATGAAAGTACTCTTATCACCTGAAATTTTATTTATATACATTTTTTTTATTTCCTCACTTATGATGAAATAAATAAAAGCTTATAAAAATGAGAATTATGTCCATCAAGTTTAGAAAATCTTTTGTAGGTCAAATAAAATTCATCACACCTCTCCCTTACGAAGGATTTTTTTTAATTTTAATTTTATTTAGTCAATATATCAGTATACAAAACAATGTTTATAAACATTTAATTAAAAACACAAATGGGATTTTTACAGTAGAGAACTTAGAGCACAATAATTAAAAACTGATAACAGATGCAACATCAAATAATTTAATTAGTACATTAAAAATAGATTAATTGAATGTAATAGCACTGCTCTGTACTCAATTAATAGTACTTCCATTCAATTAAATAGTTCAATAGAAAAATACCATTTAATGTATAAAAGTCATAAATAAACAATAAACTTTGATTAATTAACCGATACGAAGATGTAGTAGTAATATTTAATGCACATCATTAAAAAAATTGCAACAAAACAAATTATACTAACATAATTTAAAATACAAAGCGATGAATAACAATCAATGCAGAATATAACTTTGATATATTTTTAAGAAAAAACACAAAAGTACACAGAAACATCCAAAGATTTATCTTAAATAAATTTATAACTTTGGCAAAAATGATGATGATAATAATAATACTAATAAATCACAAATGTAAGATGCTTAAGTAATATAAGCTTAATTTACTATTTACAACAGCGTAATGTATCAACAAACATAAGAATTTATTACTGTACACCAACAGTTAACAATTTCTTTTCCTCTTTGTTTACAGTGATGTACAGTCATAACTACACCACAATAAGGTACAACCGATGAGTACGTTAAAATAATATATTTAAAACATTTAGCATACATCAAACATAAAATCAAACAACAGATAACTACATCTAAGTGAAATGACTAAGTATTTGACATATTTAAGCAATAATTTAAGTAAAATAAAATCTAAAACATTTAAAAGAGTAATGAGAAAAACAAGTAGTATTTAAGAACATAATTATTTACAGCTGCACGGTGAACATTAAAAATGTTTAGATAACTTAGTCTTCTAATACTAAATATTAGAATTTGATAGAAAACTACAATGGAATCTAAACTTTAATTTAAAAAAGTACTCACAAAACTTGCGCTACTTTTGTTTTTATCTGGACGTGACATTTTAAATTTATCATCAGTGCTCTGTAAAAAAAAATCATAAAAAGTTTTAATTTTCAACAAACAGAAAATTAAAAAATAAAAATGTAAATAAATCGAACTAAAAACACATAAAATATACTATACATTAATATATAAACATAAATACATATATTAAAACATTAAAAAAAATCAGAATCATATATTATTAAAAACAGAATTTTTAAATAAGATTTATAGAATACCACAGGTAGACGGTTATCTGGATCCCTTATAACCTGATGGTTCCATAACATCTAAAACTTATTGAGTAGCATCCCAGAAAATGATAAAGTGTGAAATAAAGATCAAATGATAATGGCTAAAGTCATATTTAATAAATCAGCTCTTATAAATCGCTTAAGTTAAACAAAATCAGATGAAAACAATTATATGATTGTATCATTTCATCCATCTCTAACAGATTATCTAAAAAATGGGTGACAATGGACCATTCATTCAGAAAATTGTAGCCGGGCTACGGAAATTTAGAACACCGCTTAAGAAAATGAGCATCTGTTGAGATTCTTCTAGTAGGTTACATGCAAAATGTGAGGATGGTGCATACTGTTATTTCAGTTTAATTACAGGTGGAAAAGATTACTCTTGAATATATTCAAGGTAGAACACATGCTACTTAAGACTATGCTCAGTAGTATCAAAGCAATTTTCATATCATTTTGTATATCAAGTATTAAAAGAACAAGCATTATCTGTCTGTCCAAAGTTGTGAAAATGATGTTTGTAGTAAAATTCTACAGACTTACAGTCAGGAGTAATATTAAGTCGCTCCATGACCATATTTTACAGCCTCCTAACTTATGTAACCAAAAGGTTTTATTTTAATAAAAGATAGTCAGGGCAAACAAGTCTAGGCAAACAAACAAGGGCAGGCTAGGCTTAAAAACTGATCCAGCAACCAAGCTTAACACGTGTAACAAGCAGTGAAGATGTTAACCAGAAACAGCAGAAACAGTACTATCATAATTATAATTTTCAGGAAGCTAATGTGATTCAATGGTTTCAAGTATCAACTGGAAACATTAAGAAGTAGTTAAGGTATAAATGAGCTGTTCCTTATAAAGGGAATCTCTATCCTTAGAGTTATAGATAGATATTTATAACTATATCCACTGTTCATAGAAAAAATGCTTCAACAGTCAAATATTGTGAAACTTTTAATTTCCTTTGTAATAATTTCATAAAACATGAAGTTCAATAATTTTTTATTAATTTGATGTTTCTCCCATCAAGTGTGACAACCTTTAAGCACTACCACTAAATACAAACAAGCAGTGATTTAAGAGAATTTTTACAAACCTAAAAATAATCAATACAACAATAAATAAAACTGTAAGAAACAGTATTTCATACAGATAACCACTACTGTAATGTTTCTGACAAATAGTAAGCAGATTAATTAACACTTCAATGGTCTGAATAATAGTAATTTAGATTTTCAACCTAGATTTAATAAAGAATGAATTCTGTTTTAATTCTTCCTCACACTACAGTGTCTAGACCATCTCAACACGTGTCATATTGTAATAAATTCAAATCACATTAAATGATGAGCTCTAAAAGGTGAAATCAACAAAGAAAGTTATTCATACAATACAAGTACAATGGAACTTGGTTAACTGAAACTCACAATATCGACAACAAAATATTATGATTACCAATTACTTTTAAGTAGAATATTCTAAATATTGATACAGGGAATATTTACACAAAAAAAAATCAATACAAAGTTACATAATATAAAAAAAAAACTATGGGATAAACAACTTTATAAGTCAAATTTTCCCTTACAGCAAACTCGTTCAAATTGTAAAGTAATAGAGTTTAAAGAACCAAGGCCAATAGAATCATTTCTATTTCTCTTTGAAATTTTTCTCCTGCTTTGTTTGATTTCAACCACACATAATTCTCTGCACCACCTTTTCACCCACTCACCATAGATATAATTAGAGTATTGTCAGCCACTGCAAATTTATCACACCCTTACTAACACAGGCCAAAATAACTGCGAGTATCACAGGGTAGTAGAGATTAGGACCGCATTACACCACGGACAATATATATATACACTGCATATTTATAAAAATATAAATTCTTTTTGAGATGAATTATCTGGTGGATATAAAATTACAGAGCATATCAAACTAGTTTGACATTGGTTCTTTAATATCGCATACTCTAGTAATATTCATTTATTAAACATTCTTTCAATTCTTCTTTTACCATGTTTGTAAATCACTTAATTTCTTTACAAGTTTATTTAAAATAATTATGGTTTATTATTTAAAATTTCCTGATCAGAATAACTAATTTATTTATATACTGGAAATATTACACTACACATAAACAAGAAATTCAACTTTCTTTACAATTGATTTTTATAGTTTTACGTAAAAAATTATAAGAGGTTAGATAAAAAAATACATGCAATTTTTAAATTTTCCAAGCTGTATAAGTCCAACTGTTACAATTTTTTTTTCTTGTGTTGGTACATTTGAACCTGACATATGTTTACATCGGTAGCCATATCGGATGTTCAGTTTATTGTTTACTGTCAAAACGGTTACATGTGTTTTGATATGGTCGGCAAATTTTAACTTGTGGAAATAATGGAACAAAGAATTTACATAAAACTTTGTTTTAAGAATGGAATAAAGTGGCGCAATGCACTGGAAATGTTGAATGTTTCTTTTGGCGATTCTTCTATGAATAAAACAAGCAATACAGGTGGTACAAACATTTCAAAAATGGCCGTGAAAACGTTGAAGATTGAAAATTGATTCCAGGTGTGTTTTAAAGATTAGAAAAAACGTTGGCACAAATGTATTATGTCTGAAAAGAGTACTTTGAAGATGATAAAATTAATATTGATGAATAAATACAGATTTTTTTTTTTAAAAATGAAAATTTTGTACATTTTACAAATTTCTTGCAACCTCTTACTTCTTTGTGAGTACTTTTCCACCATACAGCTGCTGCCCGTTTCTAGAAACATTAGTCTTTTGTCTGTACAAAACACTACTGTGTTTTGTCAGCACAAACACAGACTTGGCCAAAGGCATAATGGCTGTATGACAATACTTAAAACTGGAAAAAAGCAGCAGTGATAAGTGTACGTAATCATGATAACTATACCCTTGAGGAAGTTAACAAAACAAAAAATCACAGTAAAAGCTAAAAAGACACTGACACCACTTTATCTACAAAACTGATAAAAGAGAATAAATCTGAAATTACCTAATTAAGAGCTAATCTAATTAAAAGTTTCCTTTGAATTAATCACAAAATATGTAAACTAGTAAAAATCTTTAAAAATAGTTTACATATAAAATTTAAGGGAAACTTGGATCAATAGAAAATTAAAATTATTACTTTTGATAGATATCTTTTTAGTTGAGAAGAAGCTATATAGGAGTTATATTTGGTAAAACATTACGAAGGCTTTTTTCCATTATAAAAAGGAGTATAAAGTTAACTACACTTCATGTACAGGGACAGATGAACAGAAATAATTTTATGGTTACTGAATCCTAGCAAATACATATCATCATTCTTTTCAATAATGTAAAATCCAATATTATGTATAAAATAAAACTTTTCCAAATAAATTATTTTTTTAAATATTTGAAATACAGTACATACTTTTCTCTACCAATTAACAACCTATGTGAAGATTTTAGGATAATTTCTTTAATACAGATTTCCAAAAGATATTTTTATACAGTACTTTCATAATATATAATCCAGTATAAAAGCCACAGACTTTTATCATTAATAAATATGTAAATTTCTTAATATGTAACTATCATATTGAATTTAAAATATAAAAAAGGATTTAATGCTATTCGATATAATTAAATTTAAAAAATGAGAATTAGTCTACATTCTTTCAAAAAAATTTACTCAAACTTGTAGCATTCTCATATAAAGATTCAGTTAATCATAACAAATAACAAAATATTTTGTACAATTATTTTTCAAACTGTATTATACACAGCATATAAATAAAGATGTGAAATACATTCAATTAAATAACATACAAAAACAAATGCCACTCTCAATAATTATATATATTTACAGTGAAGGTACAATTTTCATAAAGATATAATTATTACTTAATAATAATAATAAATAAAATATAAGTTTACCATCACGCTAATCTCTAATGTTTTTGAAAAACCAAAGAAATCAAAACAATATTACATACTAAACATACCCTACATTATACACACTACAATAAATCCAAAATGAGTAAAGAATAGGACTGAAGAGGTTATGAACTTAGTTTTCCTACAATTTTTAGGATTCAGTTGAAATATTCTGGTAATAGCTAATACAATTGCACAGAAATTTAATGAAATCAAGGCTTAACAATTTTTGAATCTCTTGTTCACACATAGAAAATACAATAAAAATTAACAATAAAAACTGCTTATATTTGCATAAAAAACAAAATAGCTAGCTGAAAAAATCATTATTAACAAATTTGTCATGTCTTAGTATTATTTTTCTTATTCAAGAAAATTAATTTCACATCTTTCTATAACACAGTAAGAAAATATATGAACACTAATGTCACTGAAACAATTTTAAAACTTAACACAAATATAAAGAAAAAATGCAAACTAACTAAAATACCTACTCTGTGCAAAACTAAACTTCCAAGAACAACATTTAAACTTGTAAAAACATATCACTAATAAAACCACTAAAAATTTGGGCAGAATAATCAGTTTATCAGATTAGCTTTTTACAATTTGCATGGAAACATAAATATTCATAATTCCACAAACATCTAGATAAGTTAGTTGCTTCACACATACAATTTCTAGAAATTATTAGACTATTCCTTTTTCACCAACATTTTATCATAATCATATAAGCAGAAAAATAATTTATTTTTTCAATTCATATTATCAGTAATTAATAAAGAAACATAACTATTTGACTAGTAATGCTGATAATTTATAACAATATGTAAATAATACACTGTTTACATTAAAACAATAATCATAAAGCAACAATGTGTTGAATACGCTATTTTACAATTAAATCTTTTAATACATACCTGTAAGTTAAACAGGTAAAGTTACCACTACATTTTACACACTAAACAAGAAAAAACATGAATAACACAAATTAAATTACTAAACCGATTTACAAAATGGTATAATTCATAAAAATAAAGTTAGCAAATTAAATTTTTGACACTAACACTAGTAAAATTTAAACAACGGTATAATAAATGTTTACGTTCACAGAAAAAAGTAGCTAAAGGTTATGTTCCGGATTTCAGTATAAAACTAATGAATATCAAATTCTCCTGCAAAGCAAAATTATAAAAAGCAACATTTTATGGTAAAATGTAACATTCAATGACATGTATTGTTAAAACATAACATTTAAAACTGAAACATTATCAACAAATATTCAAACGAATTTGTTAGGCTAGGAATTTCTAATTTAATCACGCATACACGATAAATAAGCAATCAATAGCTTACCATAAGAAGAATTACTGGATATAATAAAAAAATTTTTCGTTATCTTATTAAAGAGTTTAATGCGAAAACAAATGAAAATAACATTCCGCACAGAACTTACAACACAACACATCCATACAATACTACCACTACTACTCGAAAAAACTGATAAAACATCCACCAGGGGCGTGCCATTAACGGAAACGTTGTCACTACGCAGGCGCACAAAATAAAGTTATATTTCCAAAGAACTATAAAACACCAAGAGATTAAATTCAGCATGCGAAATGTAGCAAATCCAGTTAAACCGTCGAAATTTATGAAAAATTATCAAATTATTGCCTATTTTAGTTTTATAAATAAACCTGACTATTCACCGTAGAAACTTAGTAGATTAAGAAAATAGATAAGGCCCAGAATATCAATTTATTAAAACAAGAAAAGTAATTTCCTGGTTTCTTTAAATAATGTTCAAATGCTTAACAACCAGCTTAGTGAATTTCATTTTATTATAACACTGCTTTATCAGAGGGTTTTTAAATATTATCCAACCCAGCTTAAATAAACATGTGATAGCTATAAAGGAGGGAAATCCTTGTGAAAAAATATAAAAAAAGCGTTATATCGTAATTAATATGCTTCTTAAGTCCGCACATCTTTTGTTATTTATTTAAACAATAACAGCAAACCAGTATACTAAGCAATTTACCAAAAATCAAACAGTAGTTACCTCAGTTATATGGTTTATAATAATACCAAAAGAAAATAGGGTTTACTGTACAGTTTATGCAACTACAGAATAATCTAAAAACAACTTTCTGCTGTATAATGAAGAAATTAATCTATTTCAAAATTAAATGGGTATGATTATAAGCTTAAAAATTTGTGTTATGGCTCATTTTTACAAATTTTTCATAAAGGTTTAGTTAGTAAGGGTCTCCGATAAGAGCGCTAGTTACTCTACATGTGACTGTTTTATCAATTGCGGAAGATGTATTCTCTCACGTCTACGTTACAGTTTCAAAGGCATTGGAACAGCTGACTCTCATCTGACTCCGATTACACCTTTCAAATCCAGCTGATGCAGAATGACAAAATGGAAGTGTTGCTTTTTTCCTATAAGAGTTTGAATTATTTCTTTGGTGATATAAATTATTTCAGGGTATGGAGGTCATTGAAAGAACACAATATGACACATGTATCACCGGCGATAATAAAACTGATAGTGGAAATTGTTGTAGTAAACAAGAAAGAATTGAAAAAAAAGATAGCGATTGTCTTCCTCTCCTTTCGATAAAACAAGAATGCGATTATGTGGCTCGAAGTGACATAAAATACGGTTGTAATGAAAATAAAAAATTAAAAGAAAAGAGTGGAAAAATAAGCAAAGTCATCGGTGACTTGTTTCAGAGGTCTGATCACTTAAATAAAAACATCGGTGGCCTTCATAATAATAGCATTGGAGTAAAACAGATTGTTGAAAATGAAATTACGTATGTACCTGCTTATTCATTTTATATTGTTTTTTAAGATTATTATTACGTTAGAAAAAATAATCTTTTTTTATCCGAGTGTGTAGTCGAAGTTAAGTTTTTTGTTACTATTAAGAAACATCTGTACCGGTATTTTTACCAATTGTTTGGAACATCCTCGCCGCTAAATTCCTGTAATACTTATCGCAATTAAAAGTGTAATAGTATTATATTTATTTTTATACTTCCGGAGAAATATGATTTTGTATTTGCTTCTCCTGTTACGGTGTAATTATTGTAAATACTGTTCGTAAAGAACAGATGTCATTGTGGCAGTCGGCCCTCAGCATCATCGGAGATTTGGTTTATTTTGATTTTTTTTCTTACCGTTGATAAATGTCTTTTGTACTTGTGTTTGATGATTTTTTTTTCAAATTAAGTCCTTATATGAATTTTTTGTAGAATACTACAAACGTAAAGTAAAAAAAATATCTGATAGTGGTATTTAACTGAATGTAATGTCTTCTAAGATCAGTTTTGAAAATTCCTCTTCTCGGTTAACAAACAAGTCAGGACCCTTTTTTTCTTTTTACAATCAGCAACTTAAAATTCAGGTATATGTAAAAGTACTTTATTTATAGTGATTTGAAATAAACCACCATTGTTTATTTGACAAAAAATTAGACAGTATTAATTAATTAATACAATAATACTGTATTAATATTTTTATAAAAAGTAAAACTGTTAAGGTGTAGATAACACTCAAAATTAAATGTAGTTTCCTGTATCTTAAATTGATTAAATATAGATCCCAAAGCTAATGAAGGAAACATATGATTGAAGTAAAGTAATATTTTATTATCATTTTGTTGATTATAATTTCCTTGAAGTTACAGTAAGTGGTATTACCTTAAACCAGATCAAGATTAATTCTCATTAATAACAATTAATTTTTCAATTATCATTCATTGTCTTTCCATGTATAGGTATAACAGTACCATATAATTTACATTAAAAATGTTCTTTTTATTTTATACATTTTCCCATTTTTAGTTTTGCGTTATGTCAGTTCAGCAGTTATTGCTACATACATATATACAATTATTTATTGTTGTCAAACCTTTCCAAAGTATGTTATACAATACACATATTACAGTTAATCATCGTGTTTTCCTTTTATAATATTGTTCAAATTAATGGGATTAGATTAAGGCCTATTCATTTAATATTTAAATTTCATATTTCTGCTTCATTAACTAATCTTATTCTAACTTCTGACTTTTTCTTCTCAAGGGTTCTGTTAGATAAAGAGGTTCATCAATTTTTGTCTGGGCGAGTAGAATTTACTGTGTTGTGGACTGGTAATTTCCTAAAAAGCTATTTCATTTTAGTAAACACATTCTTGCATCTATGTATCACATAATTGTGTGAAATGCTTGTGAAATATATATATATATATATTTTTTCTACATGGAAACTCTAACTTTGCGTATTTATGAAATTACAAAACATAAATTATATACCAAATGAACATAATGCAGTACAGTTTGAATACGCTTTTTGAGAATAGCTGAAGTATATACATTTGTGATTCAAAACAATAAAAGAAGCAGTAATTTCAACTGTAACTACAGTGCTGAACAATGGAGAAAATATCACAATTAAAAATAACATTATTAGATAAGTAAAGTCATTTATTAAATATAACTTTGGTTCAGTTTGTAATTAAAAGATTAATATTTTTCATATTCTTATTACTTACGATCATCATAATATTTTGTATTATAAGTAACAGTGAGATGTAGTCATTTGTTTTCAGGTTTGAATCTCGCCAGATAATTAGTGAAATATTAGAACAAATAGATACTTTATCAAATATTGAAAAATTATTTTTATATCTAAAACTACCAAAAGGCAGTGATGTAACTGATCCATTAAAACAGTGAGTTCATATTCAATTATTTATTTAGAATAGTTAATTTTTTACATATAGCAAATATATATAATTGTTTGTTTTTTTTTTATTGCTGCTGCAGTGATTTAAGTTTTTTACTAATGTTTGTTTTTTTTAATTTTAATTGTAGTGAAGTTTTGTATATGATGATATTCTGTTTGGTAAACATTTTTCAAGGATAGAAGAAAAAATTAAATTTATAAATATGTCAGAGAATTGTATTCTATGTTTTGTACATTTTGAATTTTTAGTCACAACCATAGATAGTGAATGTAATCTTGGGATTACCAAGTACTAGAATTTCTTAAGTAAAAACATTTCATCAGTTTGCATGTATAAGCCATGTATGTTTTTTTGTTTTTTTTTTTTGTTTAACCTCCGAGTCCACAGTTAAGCATTACTTCATAGGATGAGATGAATGATTTGTAGCGTTGTGAAAATGCCATGCCTGACCGGGATTCGAACCCGGGACCTCTGGGTGAAAGGCTGAGACACTACCACTCGCGCCACAGAGGCCGGCAAGCTATGTTTGTTACATGGTCTTGTATGGTACTTGCTATAATCAAACTTTTGTAGACACCCTGACTTGAGCACAAGTTACTCACTGCAATTACATAACCATGCAGAATAGCAAGAATTTCAATCCAAGCTTACTGTAGAAAATGAGAAATAAAGTGTTCCTGTTGCATTCTTCACTGACTCAAATATATGATTCCATGTCGCCATGCCAAGCCCATCAAAATGTCAGTGATATTCAGTCTTTCAAGTGATACCTACATTCTGTTTGCTGACTACTTACTGAATTTAATCTCAAGAAAGCAGCTTTGACTGGGGCCTCTTGTATCCCCAGTGCTTAGTATGTGAATTACAGCCATAAGAAAGCCTGGAGAAAATAAGCAGAAGATTAATATACTCTTTTTGTAGTGAAACAGTGCATTATAATACATGTTTAAGTTAAAAAAAAAAATCATTACTCGAGCATTTATTTTTATACATTGATGCAATTGCACAGATATCAAATAAATATATAATCATGAATAAAGTAGCTCTCAAGTTGTTTACCTACTGGTAGTACATCTTTCTTTCTTTTCCTGTTTAGCCTCTGGTAACTACCAGCTGGTAGTACATCTGAATCTTTGTATCTTTACCTCAGGAAGTGGACATGTTTCTTAATTAAATAATAATAAAAGAGATATTAAATATACAAGATATATTTTTTGACAAAATTAAAATTTATTTCCGATTTTTTTTAAAAGCAGTCTTTCTCCTTGTTACCCAGATCCCCCTTTGAATGTTTTAGACTTCTGAAGGAGAAGTTAATGCCACTTCAGGAATCACAGGTTAGAGTGATCTTGGGTACTCGATTAATAATGTTATTTGTATAACCACCTAATTAACAGTTTTTGAAGAATGATTTTGATATATACAGAGTCCAACAAGAAAGTGTATTTGGCTGTTCATTTTTTTAATTTTACGCATCAAAATAAACAAAAAATGTTCTATGAAAAAAGGCGATTCTTCTGTTTCCTTCTGTTCTTTTCTTTGTGTCTTTTTTTTAATGTATATCAACATAAAACTGAGAAATCATGATATTTTATACACATGTTTATACCAATTATCTGTGAGAAATAAAAAATTGTTATAAATGTTTTCACAGATTTCAAAATTATGGCCACCTTAATTTTTTATTTCTGTGTCAGTTATTAGTTTTATTAGATGAACTGATAAGCCTTTCATTGTAAACAAAATGACACCTAAATTTTTAAATTCTGTTGAAAGACAACCAAGTTAATTGCAGAAAATTGATGACATAATTTTCACCTGGATTTCCTCTCCACCTCTATTAATTAATGTATTTGAATAAACTTGAATTTTTTGTACTGTCAGTGCTTAGTAAAGACTAAACTAATTTGTGTAACATTACTTATATTGTAAAATAGTAGTCTTTTTATTTATTTAAAAATAATTAAATAAATTAAAATAGTAATTACATTGGTCAACATGATTTTTGTCTCACGATTACCAATAGGTGTACTTTATGCAGTTTTTTATCTGTTTTCAAATATGTATTTGGAATTTCTGCATCACCCACAGTTTTTTTTTTTTTTTTTTTTTAATATTTTAAAACTTTTTCATCCAGTTGTCCATTTTCAAGTAAAGTAAAAGCTCTTAGAATATTGTAAATATGATGGAACCAAATTAACTAACTCAAAGGATAATGTTACTACTGTTTTACAGGTTCAGACATGTATAGACATGTACAAATGTTATCTAGTGTAGCACACATTCATCAGAATGATGCCAGTTGTGAGATAGTAGTGAACCAGTAAACACGTCATTGTGAGCACTTTGTGTGTCTGAATTATTGTGTATTACATATTTACAACTTTATTTCTTTTAATTAGTCATTAGTTACAAAATGCCTAGGGTTTGTTTAAATCATCCAGTTTTTGTTATATATGTGATGAAGTGATGCTCAAGTCTCAAAAGTGAAACCTTACTCCATTAGTAAAAAAGTGTTATGAACTTTATTTTGGGTGTACAGTCGGGACCAAACAAGGGCCTGGGCCCCATATCTGTTGTTTATTGTGTTCTAGGTTTCTCACTGCATGGACAAATGGCACTTGCTATTTGCTATCCCTATGATTTGGAGGGAACCCAAAGATCACTCTCCTGGCTGTTATTTCTGCTTAATAAACATTAAAGGGATTACATCAAAATCAAAACGTACAGTGGTGTAAAAAATTGTCATTTTTTGTGTGAATGGGATAGTAGGGATAGAAAAAACTATTTCATTAGAAAAGAATAGCCTAAATGCAAATCAGTCATCCCTGAACAGAAAATTGTGAAACATTGTGTAATCCTAAAAATGTATATCTACCTCCATTACATATCAAACTAGGATTAATGAAGAATTTTGTCAAGGGCATGGACAATACTCCTGGTTTCATGTACTTAAAACAGAAGTTTCCTAAAATTAGAATGCAAAAATTAAAGAAGGAATATTTGTGGATCCACAAATACGATCACTAATTCATGATGAAAAGTTTGAGGAACTATTAAATCCACTGGAGAAAGCAGCTTGGCAAGCATTAAAAAATGTTACTCATAGTTTTTTAGGAAATCAAAAGGCGGAAAATTACCATGATATTGTCAATCTTATAAAAATTTGGGTTGTAATATGTCTTTAAAAGTACACTTTCTGCACTCACAAGTAAATTTCTTCCTGGAAAATCTTGGCGCAATGAGCATGGGAATACTTTCATCAGGAGATTTCAGCTATGGAAAAGAGGTTTCAAGGTAAATGGAATCCTAATATGCTGGCTGATTATTGTTGGATAATCAAGAGGGATGCACCACTGACAAAATATAGCAGAAAACTGTCATTTCTTACTTTCTAGGTGAGTCAAATGATAGAATATTGTGTAGTTAAGAATACAGAAAGTATTAAAATGTTTGAAATTATAAATGCCTGTCTCTCAGAAACCTTGCATGATGAGAAAAAACCAATATCATATTTTAATTTAGGAGAAAAAATACTATCAGAATCGCATATTTTTCTAATTGAGACAAAAAAAAAATGTTTTTTCTTCCCCAGTGTTATTAATAACACAGTTTTTTTCACCATTTTATACAATCCATTCTTAAAATTAACTGATGAAAATTATGTATCATTATTGGAAAATAATAGAATTGATAAACTCTATTATATCACATTAAACACAGAAGCTATTTAAATTTGAACAGAATTTAAACATAAAAAATTAAGTAGACATAAATAATTGCATACCAGTTTTATTTTCCCATAATTTCCCTAGAGCAAATGTTCTAATTGGCTCCATTAGTGACAATATACTATAGCAGCCAATGATTTTAATTTACTGGTGGACATTGATAGTGAAGTGTGGTGGGGCACCGTCATGCAAGAAGCAAATATTACTCCTAGTTACCAGAGGAACATATCCAAATAATTCTGCAGAAAGTTTCTAGAAAATACTATTAATTCTCACCATTCAATAATGCTGATTGGAAGATGAACTGATCAGTGAATCGATGGTATACAAGCCCAAACATTTATTAAAAATGGTTACCTTGACTGCATAGTAGCATGAGGAATTTTTTGTGCCCAATAATGGCTATTGTGTAAATACATAATTCCATTTCAATTGAATACAGCTTTATCAATAATAATTATGGCCCCGGGAAATTGTGAGTTGATGCAATCCACAGTTTTAAAATAACTGAGTTACTTTAAGATTACCTACAAAGCACTCGACTTGGCTGGTGTTGGGTACGTTATTATCGGTGGTGGAGTTTGATTCTCTCCTGCTGCTGAGGTTGCCCAGCGGGTGTTGCATTGTGGCTTATCCTGATGATGCGCTTCTGCTGGTTGAAGGAAGCTCACAGAAGGAGGTTGAACTCTAGGCCACTCGAGCTTGCAGAATGCTTGAGTTGTGGAGTTATCAACACAAGATGACATTTAGCCTGGGAAAGACCACAATGATGCTCCTCAAAGGCTGTTTGGCAGTGAGTCACTGTGTCCATGTTTCGATGGCAGGCCGGCGTATAAATTATGTTCAGGTTCAGAAGTATCTTAGGGTGTTTCTTGATGAGAAACTGCAATTTTTTAAGAAGCACCTTCAATACATCGTGGAGAGGGCCTGCAATGCCTTGACGTGCGGTCCATCCTGATCGGGATCTTATCTATAAGACCATGAGCATCCTGTATAAAGGCATGTGTACAGGCATGTCTGTTATGCTATATACGGCACCTGTTTGGGCAGACAGGCTAAAATATAAAAATTATCGGGACATATTATTAAGGGCTCAATGCCTAATATTGTTAATGGTAGTGGGTGGTTACCATACTATTTCACGGGATGCAGTCTTGGTGATTGCAGGCATAAAACCGATAGACTTGATTGTGTCTGAGAAGCAGGAGTGGTATGTTGCTAAGAGGTCCAGTGAGTTGACTTCGGATAAAGTTTGAGAAATTGAACAACATGACAATGCCTTGTGGCAGGCCAGATGGGATGAGACAGATGGTGGGCGTTATATGCATGATCTCTTTCCAAATGTTGTTGGTTTGTGGGACGCCTCTTGGGTGCACCCTAATAAATATGTGATGCAATTTCTTTCTGGTTGTGGTGCTTTTAGGGACAGACTGCAGAAATTCAACCTGGTAGATTCTGGGATGTGTCCTCAGTGTGGACAATTGGACGACACCTACCATGTTCTTTATGAGTGCTCGAAGTATGAGTTAATGCATTCAGAGACCATCTGTCAGCTTGATCTTATCAGATAGGAGTTGGATCTCTGTAAACTGGAGGAGCCAGACCGAATGGGCAATAGTGGAGAGTTTTATAGTGTACTTAGCAAAGGAAAGGATTGCTGAGGGGATATAGAGCTCGGCTTGGATTTCTCTTATATTTTGTTTTTGTAGATGTTTTATTTTATAAATCAATGATTTTGTCCTTTGTTTTGTTTTGTTTCAATGTTACTTGTTATTGTTCCATGTAATATTTTGATGTTTTGTGTTATGTGTTGAACTCACTTTTACCTTCTATGGGTAGGTAGTCAATTTGGTCTTTTCAATCTTGCTTAAGACTCTATGGGATGTGTTTTGTTTTGAGTTCATTAAATAGTAGTACACCAATGGGAATGTCACTCGTGGCATTCGAGGTTTCAAATATGACCTCTGGTAAAGCTGATAAGGGATGGCGGAGGGTTTCTTCCCCTACGGGGTCAGGATGGTAAATTTCTTTAATCACTTGTTTTCTTTGTTTATGGTACAGATACAACTGTTTGCTTCGTAGAATTCTCTTAAATATTGTATAATTAACTGTTCAAATAATGCAACCCTTCTTGTGTTGCCCTTTGGATTTATCTCAACATTTTCCAATACCTGTTCTTTCAGCTCTGGCATTCTTCTGCATCACAATTTTCCTCCATCATGAGCTCTAGGAGAAACATTTCCAGTTTCTCTTTACCTTTCTTTCAGAATTACAAAAATTTTTTACTTAGCAAACGGTGATTAAGAAATTATTCTGCATACAAACAACATGCTGATTGCAGTCTGGCATTCTGCACAAAAATGCACATCTGCCATTTCAGTAAAAAAATATATAAGAATAAACTTAAGAATAATTTAAAAAAAATTAAAATACAAGTTACAAATACTAATTAATTTTGAAAAATAGAAAAACTATAAAAATGTAAATAAATATAAAACAAATTAGAATAAAAATAGCAGATTTCTGATATTAGTTCTACCACAATACCGTAGTCAATACAACAACTTTATTACAACTATGCGACTGTTTAACTGTGTTTCTCTGACTAAATTTATTTAGTTTTATTATTTATTAAATAAATATTAATTAAATATATTAATAAATTTAACATTATCATTAACAACATGTATTTAATTACTGGAATTTATTTTAATTATTTCAGTTTAGTAATTTTTTATCAGTGGTAGAGATGAAATACGACTGAAAAAGATTTTGTTTACAGTGAAAGACTTAATATTTTAGGTAATAACAGCATATTTTGTGGCAAAACTATCAATTACTGATATGTAATAGATCAAAAAATTGACATGGCCACCATTTTGAAATTTGTGAATGTGTTTACCATCATTTTGTATTTATTAGAGAAAGGAAAAGGAGAGGGAAGTCACCATTTTTTTTCATAAAAAATTTTTTGTTCATTTGTTTTGAAAATCTTTTGATTTGGAATTCAAAAATTAAGAACCTGGTAAACTTTCTTGATATACCTTAAATACATTTCAGTCAAAAAGGGCTGGTTTTTTTCCTCCTTAAATAAAATATTAGGTGTATGCTTGATCCAAATAAATTCCTTCTGATTTCTAAAAAAAAAAAAAAAAAAAATACTTTAATTGCATGCCAGTGCAAGAAATAAGGATAGAAAACATATAGATCATGTTTGAGAAATTCAATTTTAAAATTTAGTGCTTTAAGGAATTGCAATAAATAATTGTTTTTCAATAATTTTATCAAATTCTTGCAAGAGATAAAAATTCATAAAAAAAATTAGGTTTCTTAACAACATTTATTCTTTAAGCCTACTGTTTCTTAACTTTAGTGTTTGTGTGGGAACTAGTGTATGAAAAAAATGGCCAACCATAGACTGATTTTGGTATCATTGCTGGAATAGAATAGATTTTTGGTATCATTTAATAGAATAGATCACAGGCCCCTTAAATTGAGCATGTGCTGTATAGATTTAAGATGTGTAGTAAACTTGCTAGCTTGTTCTGTCGTAGACTTAGTATTAGTTTCTACTGCAGTGACCTGCCAAGTCTGTTTTGTTAAATGTAAATAGACATTTTAGTAATTATTATAATTTATATTAATTTGATTGCAAGCTTTTCTCAGTTGTTAGAAAAAATGTATAAAAATTTCATTGAGTTGTTTAATATTCTTGAAGTCTACTAGAATTTACTTGCGCATGATATTCCAGAAGTGTGGATATCCTATAGTTTTGTTGAGTCGGGCCCCATAGTCAGCTTTATCCTTTGTTTAAATAGTAGTGTATTTGTAGCTCACTACATCTATGTGTTATCCAGACAGGATATGTTTTTAATCAGAACCAAGCAACAGAATGAAGGCCAGGAGACAGTATTAAGATGCTAACAACAAATAACATTAAAATATAACCAGTCCATCCTGACCTTGATGTTAGCCTCCTGCAAAAAAAGGCTAGAGCTAATCTTCTATACCACCTCAATGCACAGTATCTAAAATTTGGGTAAGGCACTAATTAATACTGCAGCAATGAATCTTATTGTTTGATGACTATGTTATAGAATTCTTATGTCCTATATGTGTCTATTCAACAGCACATTATGGAACTCTGACTTCATCTATGCAGCTGGTTGCTCAAATCCGATTCATTGATAAATATAAAAAATGAGCATTTAGTTTGTTTTTCCCCTCATTTTGCCAATTATGGGCCACATTTAACACTTTTCTCAGCTTGCATCTCCTTTCTTTTCTGCCAGTACTTTTTAAGTCTCTCACTGATCTTTCTCCTGAATTCTGTTAATTCTCTAGCTTGTTTTGGAACTTCTTTCTAATAAAAACCCTGCTTTTCAGGATTAAAAAAAAATTGTTTCTTTATTAATTCCCAATTTTTTAAGTGTGGAATTTCTATTCCTGCTTTAAATCATTCTTAACTTTATCACGATATACACTTTTAGTTCGTCTTACTAAATAAAAGAGGAGAACTTTCTTGGGAATTATTTCTCCTGTCATGCATTGCTTTTTAAATTTCTGATGTAACATTTTGTGGTATGGAGTTTTTTTGTATTAATTATGTTGTTCTTTATAGAACTAAATAATTTTTCTTAAAAATCTTGGTAGTTTTGTTGTAAATAAATTATTTTACTGTCATCCAAGTTTCTTGTGTTCCATACTGCACATATGACTGAAAGCATTTTTATATTAATACCATGACCCAGTTTCATATTACATAGAGATTCATATAAGTATTAATATATATAAATTATAGTATATACTGTAAAATAAAAATTGTATTATTTATATATATATATATATATATATATATATATATATATATATATATATATATATATAGATCTTTATTTTTTTTAGTTTATTTTTTTATTTTTGTAAATTAAATTTTATTTTATTAAATTTTATAATACAGTACAATTTTTATATGATTTACTATAATTTATATTATACCAATATAGTATATAGTATAAATATTTATACTTTTATATAGTTTATATATTTCATATAGCACATATATTGTGTACTATACATTTTATAATATAGTATACATTAATATAAAGTATTTATTTATATATTTTTATATACATATTTCTAAATTTGATCCTTTTGGGAATCATATTCCTCTGCACTATACAAATTATATTAATCTGATCAACCCAAGTACAGAATTAATAAAATAAAATAGGATGACACCTGCCTTATTCCATAATCCAAACAAGAGCATTTTTGCAAGTACCACACATCATCAGTTGCTCTATATAATTTTTCAGATCATTCATTGCAAATTGCACATTAAAATTAAAATTGAAAACCCCTATATTATACATGAGATTTAAAATTGTTAAAAAATCTTTTTTCAATTAAATCAAAACAGAAATAAAACTAAAATTTTTTTAATTTAAATTCAAATTAAAAGTCAAAATTAAAACCAGTAATAAAAATAAAATAGAAATCTGTGTAGACTAGCTAGCCAAAGTTATGTAAATGTGTTTTTTATATATATATACAATTTAAAATTTTTGAATTTAAAAAAATCTTAGTTTTATTTCTGTTTTGATTTAATTGAAGAAGATATTTTTACAATTTTAATTCTCATGTATAGTATAGGGTTTTTAATTTTAGTGTGTAATTTGCAACGAACAATTTGAAAAATTATATAGAGCAACTGATGATGCAAGGTAGTCGTGAAAGCCCTCTTGCTTTGATTATGGAATAAGTTAGGTGTCATCCTATTTTATTTTATTAATTCTGTACTTGGGTTGATCAGATTATTAATATTATGTACATATACATACATATATATGTATAATATTTCATTTTTATATATTAAGTTTTTAATCATAAATATCATGAATCTTAAATAATTTATGAATATAAAAAACATTTTTTTCTTTAAAAAATTTACACAAAACAACTAGTGAATTTATAAAAACGCATTTATTAATCTATTAAAATTGCTGGTATGAATTTTCTAATAAAGAAAAATTATTGCTCTAAGTAGCCTACTAAATCATAAATTGAAGATAAATTATTATTAATGTAACAAATAACATTTGAAAAATTATTGTTAAAATATATTCACTAGTTACTAAATTGTACGTAATGTTCATATGAAGGAGATAAAGGAGGAACAATTTATACAGCTATTGTAATAGTAAAATTTTACAATTTTGTGTGATAAGAATAATTTTCTGAAATATTATTAAGAGATCAGTTCTGGTACCTTTTTATTAAATTTTTCAAATCAAAAACCATTTGAAATCATCAAATGTATTCCTTAATTTAAGTTCCAAAATGTCAGTATGGCATCATTTTAGCCTTTGAAATTTAACCTTTGGTTTCATTTTAACCTTTGATTTCATTTTAACCTTTGAAATTTTAACCTTTGGTTTCATTTTAACCTTTGAAATTCTTTGCAAGTTACAACTCATAAATGCCTTGTTATATGAGTTTTTTCCTTATTTTCATTGTAGAACATGGGCTAAATTCTTTCTGTTTCTTCATGAGGCACCATGTTTATAATTCTGTAACTAAATAAATATTAAGAACAATTAACCAAACTTATATTGATGGAAATTAGATTATATCCTTAGGGTACCTGTTTTAAAGATTTGTAAATCAAATCATATAGATTAAAGGAAGAGAAAAGTATTAGATCTATTCAAAATTATCAGATCTTAATTTTTTTAGGAAAGCACCTGGAGTTGAGGGCTGGAGCTTAGTACTATGTTCAGTTAACCTTATTGTACATGTATGTTTTTTTTTCTAGCTTGTAAAGTCAGTTACTCCCTTACGTTCTTTGAATACAATTATGTTAATGGTTTTTCACATTATCATTTTGTTCACACAGACAGAATGTATTGAATAACACGACTGCATCAAGTTTCACCTAAACTAGAATGATAACTTGAGTCTGTTATCCTCATAACTTGAAAATTCATCCTCCACTAGATTCATTAAACCTCAAACAGGTTTAATTACTAAAAACAAATTTACTGAACAAAATTTATATTTGAAACAGTTTTTATCAGAGTTTAGCTTTTAATTGAATCTTGGCAAAAAAATGTAATTATTAAAAACGCATTTATAAAAATTACTGCAAATAGATTCTTATAAAACTTTCAAGGAAAACTTCAAATTCAAATGAGAACTTTATACACCCTTTTTTCAGAAACAGGTTTTTTCTTTCATGTTGGGGGTTGCATATAGTTACTTGTAATTCAGTGAAGCATTTCAGCGCATAAGATCTAAAATGATTTTTTTATTTTTTTATTTTGACCAATTTACATAAAAGGGCTATTACCCACAGTAATGCAAACTAATTTAATTACTTATTTCATATATTTAAAGAACTGAATAGTTATCAGTAGAATCTCTGATTGGCATAATTGGATTACTTTCCCTTCAATGACTATGTTTGACAAAGAAATCTTCATTACATATAAAATAGATTGCAGCTATTATTTAAAAAATGATTTTGTTATATAATTAATTTCCTATCTGATGAAATAGTGATGTGAATACTGCAAAATCTGATCTCATCTTTGTATTAAAAGCTGGCAATGAATTGCACAACTTTCCTGGCTAAGCCAGTCAAGTTATGCTATTTATTTTTGAGTAATTCAAGTTATTTAGTTCAATCATTTTAAGCTGTTTGGGGGCTTGTGCATCAGACGGCTTTTTTTAAAATGGTCACAAAAACTGATTTTAAATAAATTTAAAAAAAAACATATTTTGATTTTTTTTTAAATTTGGAAGCTCCCTCATCATGGAAGGGGGTATTAAGTTATGTTTAGTGACCTCATTGTTTAACAAAATACGTTTTGAGCATTAAAAATTTGAAATAGCAAAAAACATTTTTAATTTTGGGGCTCCCATACTCAAGGGGAAAAATTCGGATAAAAATAATTTTTAAGAAAATAATCCCTAAGTAGTGATAATAAATTTAAAAAGAGTACTTTTTAAACTGTTTAAAAAATACAAAGATACAGCCATAATTCTTAATAAACAAAGTTCTAATTTTTTAGGAAGGGTGAAAATCTAGTAATTTTTTTTTTTCAGTGAAATACTAAAGAGTAAGGGCTAACAAAATATTAAAATTTGTACATTTTAAATTCAGTGGGGTATCGTGTGAGATGGATTTAATTTTTTTTTAATTTTTAAAGATTAAAAAAATATTTTTGTTACCACAAACCATTGGAGTGGATGGACAAAATATTTTTAGATATCAAAAATATAGATACAAAAAACTCCCATTAACTCTTTTTCTGAAGCAAGATATAACTAAAAAAAAAATAAAAATATTTAAAGTCACATTTGGGGAGAGGAGTGAACATTAAATAATGTTTTTTTTTTTTTTTTGTAATTTGCACTCTTCATAAAAAAAACTTCAACTTTTGTAAGAAAAAGTTTCGCTAAAGTGTCCAATAAAGATTTAAAATTTTATTTCCCCATTTCTTTTTCCAATTTTTGCAAAAATTAATATATTCTTTTTCCCTTGAAGGTAGTACTTGTCTACCAAATTTGAAGAAAATTGGTCAAAAGGGTCCAGAATTATAAGACCAAATACAGGCCAACATACATACAATATGCACCGTCTACCTGACAAAAATACATTTTTGAACTTGGCAGCATTGAATAAAAATTTTCACAAATTATTTACAGTGTATTTAAATTTATTTTTTTTATTAAAATGTTTTTTTAATGTCTCCTTAAGACACAAAACCTAAGACCAATTTTTTTTAACGGTGTATATACTTTCCCATTATAGCTATAGCAGAGAAAGTAATAATAATAATAATCTAGAGTTGCTAAATTAGAAAAAGTGAGGTTATCATGTTTCCTGATTAATTTCATTTTCGATCAGTGAATTTTCATTAATCAATGATTAATGAAAATTTTTATTGTTTGGTAGTATAAAGTTAAATTTTTATCTTCTGTAACTAAAATGATTGTTGTGTAAAAAACATCTAGATTTATTATTTCAGACTTAGTGAAATTTCCTGCTATAAATACTGTTAATTAGTCAATATCTCTTTCGTATTAATACACAATTTTATACTTTGATTTATGTAGCTTTATCTTTTTACATCAATAAGTTCTGTACTGATGATCTGATACAATAATAGATGTTGAAATGCATCAGACATGGACATGACAAATTTTGTAAAATAAACCTCCTGATAGCAGACAGTTGCTAAGCTAAATATCATCTAAAAATATTGACACAGAGAAGATCTACCAGTCAAACACTGCACTGTATTTGAGCAAGACAGTGTGAAAGAGAAAGGAAAAAATTAGAGTAAGAGGAAACAGTAAAGAAATCAACATCATTATAACAAAAGAATACACAGAAAAAAGACATGTATATAAATAAAAATGTAAATGTTCATTTGTTCAAAATCTTAAATCTCTGAAAGTTCTTCACTGATTGCTTTGAAATTTTGACACAACATTGCATTCGAATACACATGTGTTTTTATATACCTACTATTAATATACCTAAGATGTCACACCTCTGACAGGTAAAAAAATTTTTTTTTAAAAACAGCGCTATCTGTTGGACGACGTAAAAGCAACACACACTATACTAAATATTTTACAATTCCATTTCAATGTTTCCAATATGAGTGTCCACTATAGACTAAAAAAACTACTGGACCGATTTACGCATGGGAAAAGAGTGAAAAATTGGAAAAGGGAAAAATCAAAAAAAGGTAAAAGGGAAGAAGAGGAAAGGATGAAAGAGGAAGGGAAATAAGGGAAAGATAAATGAGGGAAGGACAGAGAAATGTGGTGGGAAAGAGAATATGGTAAAAATGAAAAGGGGAAAAAGGGAAAGGTTAAATTTTATAAAGTTCTGTAATGTTCATTTTGTTAATGTTTTATCAAACTTTCAATTGTGTTCATTTAATCTATACATATATACTCAAATCTAGCAATAGCAAAGCATTGCGGAGTCTGCTAGTTATTAATAAATACTGAGCTGCATTTTATTTTCCACCGTCATCAATAGAGTATGCAGATAGAACTAATTAGATCAGTTACTAATTTTGAATATCTTAGGTTATCATCACATTAACCGCGTATTCATCAGCAAAAACAAATTGGTGCCCATTTCACCTTTGCTTCATTAATGAATGTCAGTTATTCCTATAATTAAGTTAATAATAGAATAAAAGAAGTAATATAGTGTTTTTGCTAAATTAGATTACAATGAAAATTGTAAATTTGAAAATGTAAATTTGAGTTAAGTGAAGTGCCAAGGTGGAAGGCATAGTAGGCAGTTCACCAGCATGCTAGCAGAGTTGTTTTGTTTCTTCTGTACTTGTTTTGAATGATTGTCTGTTTCGCATTACCATAATTTATTTTGTTTTATAATTCTGATTTTTTGTGGACATAATATAACAGTGATATCTACCGACGAATGAGTGATGGCTTAAAAGTTAACTCTTTGTATAAATATTAGTATGTCAGTGCTTAAAATTTGTTTATTATTTAATATTCAGCTGCCTCATAACAAAATGATATTTATAAAAATTAAATTTTGAAATAGAAATTTTACTCTAAATTTTGTAACTCATAGTATGTGTAACCAGCTGATATTTTTCAAAACTTAAAAGTGAAATATTTCAAAAGCTATTCCTACAATTTTAATATGTTATTGTTAAGTAGAATTTTGTGTTTCTATACATATTTTCCAGATACTTCTCATAAAATTATGAAAAAAATTCCTTTTTATCAGTTTAAAGCAATTCACATGAGGTCAGCTCCCATTTTTATTAATATTTCTTGGAATCAGAATTTCAGTCATTTTATGTTTAAGATCACCTTATTACAATTATTATTGTAAGGTATCACATAGATTATGCTTAAACAAAGATTTAAAAATCAACTTGTCGACTGCAAAGCATATACTGGAGCAAACATTGATAGTGACTATAATTTAGTGATAATAAAATATAGATTGGGGTTTAAAAACCGGAAGAAAAGGTGTGAGATGAATTGGTGGAATTTAGAGAAGCTTGAGGAAGAGAAGGTAAAGAAAATTTTTGAGGAGGACATTGCAAGAGATCCAAGTAAAAACAATAAGTTAAAAAATATAGGAGAAGAATGGGAGAATGTTAAAAGGGAAATTCTTAAATCAGCAGAAGTGAACTTAGGCGGAACAAAGAGAACTGGTAGAAAACCTTGGATATCAGAGGGTATATTGCAGCTGATGGATGAACGTAGAAAGTATAAGAATGCTAATGATGAAGAATTTAACAGGAATTATTGTCAATTTAGAAATACTTTAAACAGGAAGTGAAAATTAGCAAATGAAGATTGGATTAAAGAAAAATGTTCAAAAGTGGAAAGAGAAATGATCATTGGTAAAATAGACAAGTCATACAGGAAAGTTAAGGAGAATTTTGTGGTACCATAAATTAAAATTTAAAAATTTGTTAAATAAAGATGGTACACCAATTTATAATATGAAAGAAAAGGTCAGTAGGTGGGTGGAATATATTGAAGAGTTATACGGAGGAAATGAATTAGAAAATGATGTTATAGAGAAAGAAGAGGAAGTTGAATAGGATGAAAAGAGAGAATACTGAGATCTGAATTTAAGAAAGCATTAAAAGATTTGAATGGCAGAAAGGCTCCTGGAACAGGCGGAATACCTGTAGAATTACTGCGCAGTGGAGGAAAGGAAGCGACACATAGATTATACAAACTGGTGTGTAATATTTACGAAAAAGGGGAAGTTCCATCAGACTTCAAAAAAAAATGTTGTAGTCATGATAACAAAGAAATCAGGAGCAGATAAATGTGAAGAATGCAGAGCAATTAGCTTAACTACTAATGCATCAAAATTTTTAACTAGAATTCTGTACAGAAGAATTGAAAGGAGGGTGTAAGAAGTGTTAGAAGAAGACCAATTTGGTTTCAGGAAAAGTATAGGGACAAAGGAAAGCAATTTTAGCACTCAGATTAATAGTAGTAGGAAGATTAAAGAAAAACAAACTCAACATACATTGCATTTATAGACCTAGAAAAGGCATTTGATAACGTAGGCTGGAATAAAATGTTCATCATTTTAAAAAAAATTTAGGGTTCAATGTAGGAATAGAAGAACAATTGCTAACATTTACAGGAACCAAACTGCAACAGTAATAATTGAAGAAAATAATAAAGAAGCCATAATAAAAAAGAAAGTCCAACAAGGATGTTTGCTATCCCTGTTACTTTTTAATAATTACATAGAACTAGCTGTTAATGATGTTTAAGAACAATTTAGCTCCAGAGTAACAGTGCAGCAGTAACTACCGCATGAGAATAAACAAGAACAAAACGAAAGTAATGAAATGTGAAATAATGAAGAATTAGAAATAATGAAGATGGATCACTGAATGTAAAAATAGGAACAGAAAAGATTTGGGAAGTAGAAGTACTAAAGATGGATGAAGCAGAGCAGAAGCGATATAAAATGCCAAATAGCCGATGCGAAATGAACTTTCAGTCAAAAATATAATTTTGTTACATTAAAAATTAATTTAAACGTCAGAAAAACATTTTTGAAAGTGTATGTTTGAAGCATAGCTTTATATGGAAGTGAAACTTGAAATGTGGTGCTATAGGAGAATGTTAAAAATCAGATGGGTGGATAAAGTGACAAATGAAGAGGTGTTGCAGCAAATTGTTGGCAAAAGCATCTGGAAAAATATAGTTAAAAGAAGCAATAGACTAATAGGCCACATATTAAGGCATCTTGGAATAGTCGCTCGGATATTGGAAGCACAGGTAGATTGGAAAAATTGTGCAGGCAGGCAACATTTGGAATATGTAAAACAAATTGTTCGGGATGTATACTGAAATAAAACGACTGGTACTAGATAGGAAATCGTGGAGAGCTACATCAAACCAGTCAAATGACTGAAGACAAAAATAATATTACAATGTTACTTAGCTGGAAATTTCCTGATTGGCCTTTAAAATTATGAAGACCTTTGTCTTTAAATTGTCAAAAAAGAATTAATCTTTTAATAAAAACGTTGAAGTTCGCTGTATTTAATGAGATTTACACTTAGTGCATTAAAAAACTTATTTGAGTACACAACACGCAGTTATTTTATATTGTACAATAAATAATAAGCGATACCATCCAATGTAAAATCTAAACACTAATCCATTTCATAAATATTGGTATTATTTTAATTAATGAAATGTTTCTATTTCCATTTCTTCAGTAAGTTTTTTTACAATCTGGTGAATAATTTCTGTCAGCCAATCTTACCCAATCAGTAATGTGAGCATCAGACAATTTTATTCTATTTTAAATTATCTGTGTTCATAATAGAAAGTGTGAAATCAGTTACTAACTTCGGAAGAGGATAGAAATTCTATTATATGTTCCATTACAAATAGCTAGTAATTAATTGAGTTCTCAGGCATAGACAAGATTGTACCAAATTATTTAATTTAATGTAATATCTCAATATTAAAAATATAATTTTATAGGTTTTTTTTTAATTCAAAATTTGGTCATAAACTAATTTATATGGGGAAGCCATGATACATGATCACTAACCCACCAGAAAGTTTCAAAAAACAAAAATAATTGATTTGAGTGTTATTTTCTGCCCTACCTTGCATTGTCACTAACATCCATAGTTAACACATTTTGAAATACCGGATGTTTCAGGTTGACTATGGATGTTAGTGACAGTGCTAGGAAGGGTGGAAAATAACATTCAAATCAATTATGATAATTCTAGCAGAAATAACTAACACTGAGAAAATTTTAACAGAAAATAAAATACTTGAATTACAGAGAATAAGTCTTTGCCATCCTCCTGGGCAGATTGTAGTGTCAGCATTTCATCCAGAAGGTTTCACATTCATATCTTGGTCAAGTATATCATGTTAGGCATGGTAATATTTCTATTCCATATTCCCTCACACAAGCTTAATGGTTTATTTGTTGAACTACTCGTGAAGAAAAAAATTGAAAAATCCGAGTGTAGTAGATAATTGAGCTGCTGAAAAATGTGGAAGTATGGCAGCTGCCAAGAAAATCAGTAGATGAAAAACTAGATTCACTGGCCTTAAAAAATGATATCTGCAAGTTGGATGCCTGCCAGAATTAATTTATCTCAAGACTGTCTACCATTAAAAAATATGTGCGTAAAGGTCATGCATTTAAAAGAAAAGGTTGTTTTAATATAGAAGATAAATAAACTTTGAATTTAAAGGATAGTTCCAAGGATAATAATTTGATATTTAACTTACAAGTTATATGTTGTACAACTTACTAAAAGGATTACAGAGTAATCCTTTTAGTAAGTTGTACAAGCAGTGGAAGACTTTTGTATAAATATGCTGATTTATACAGAAAATATTAAATTATATTAGGCAAATCAACTAACCATTAAAAATACAATACAGCGTTGTATACATATTCCAGCTGATAAAGATTTAAATTAACAAAGTAACACTAGTAAAATTAAAGATTCTAGTTTTATAGTACTTAAGGACTACAATGTTTAACCAAGAGGAATTAGAAATGTTTTGCTGACATTAAAGAAGGGAGTTATAAAAATGTAGACAAAGTAGACTCCATTTAGCTGTTTAGCAATAGATAGTTTGTCAGCAGAGAGGTTTTCACTTTTTCACACATATGGTATTAAGTGTGGGAAAGTGAGATATTGATATGTTAAATGAAGTATATGATGGAAGAATCTAAAATAAATAAATGATAGAGATATGACAGGGGACAGAATCAGGAAGTCAAGTAGTTAGGGATTATCTGTCATGTTGTTATTAATTAAAATTGTATGTGTTTGAAAGCATAAGTTTAGAGAGATTAAGTTGAATAGTTTCAATGTAGCAGGTCTCAGAGGTAAATTTTACAATCATAACCTCATTTCATTCATTAAATCTTATATGTTTTGTTTGTTAAAATATTTGTAAAAAGGGCCATATGATAAATATATTTTAAGGATATTTTAAGAATACGAATTAAGTGTAAATAAGTCCATAGATCTAAAATTATGGGACCGGCAAGCAAGAGGTAATATTTGGTTTTAGTGAAGTGAAATTTATTAGAATTAGGATGGTAATATATGTCATCATTGAGAATCAACTGATTATCATAATTCCAATTTGTCTGAGTAATGTAGTTAAGAAATGAGAAAATGAATAGATGGATTTGTGGAAGGCTTCAGAAAACAATTGTGACATTAAGAATTATATGTAAATTAGTATTTTAATAGTAGAGTACTTGAACACAAAGTATTATTAACAAAATTCTAAATTTAGAGGTGGGTATAAACTCCTATAGAAATCGCAAAAAGTCAACAATAAAATGTATATGGTATTAAAAATGTGTGAGAAATTTGATCCGGTGATCATGATTGTTAAAGTGAAAGGTGTCAATGAGATTGAACCTAGTTTCTGTAGTCAGTATGGTTATACCTGTTATCAATTTGTGTTGTGTGTCTATGAGTATTTTGATTTTAGTATGTGATTTTAAGGTAGCACATACTATTTCACGCCTATTGAAATTAATAAGAATAATTTATTAATTGTAAATAAAAATGACATTATGTTAGCTCCGCTGTCTAGATATCAGTGTCATATAAAATAAATTATTTAATTAAATGCATCAATAAAATAATTATAATAAAATTATGCTTAATTTTGCGTCATGCGTAGGAGATATTTAATTAAGTAGGGTCTAGAAACAGGTAAAGGAAATAATGTATTTCCCAGGAGATGTAAGCAGTATAATGTTTTATTATTAAATACAGTTAAAGGAGTGCTAGGTAGTTAGGAGTGTAAGGAAAGGGTACTAGGACATATTTATATGATTCAAGTTTGGGAATGTGAAAAGACTAGAAAAGAAAGCTATAAGTCTTAGATTTATACCTGAGGTATATTAATATTCAAATTAGAACAGCATACCTATAAGCCAGTAAAATTACATTTATGTGCAGATGAAAAGAGGAAATTTTCTCTTTATATAAGAGATACTTTGTGAAGCTAGGGGTTCAAAAACATTTTGAGGATCTGTTAAGATTTTAAGAATGAAAGTTTCAAATGTTCTCTATTTATAAATCCATAAGTGTGGATTCATCACTTTATTGCTTTGTTTAGGTCCAACAGGTGTGCTGATCCGAACACATGGTTGTTCCATTCAGGAGAGATGAACTCCTCAATAGGGAAGTGATGACGGAAGAGCGTAGGGTTGACCTACATAAAGCAAAGGAAAAGAAAACACTGGAAATGGACGGTATCCTGTAGAATTCGATAAAAATACTCCTGATGAATTTTTAAATTGAATCTCGATTCTTTTTTAATAATGTATTATGGAATGTCACAATCCCTCAGAATTTAAATAATCAGTTATATTTCCCGTTTATAAAAAAAAAGGTAATATAGCGAATGTACAAAATTATAAGTTATATCCTTTAAGTGACATAGAAAAGATGTTTTTTTAGATTTTGTTTGGAAGAAACTGAGAAAGATTTATGAAAATAAAATATTAAATTAGATTAGGTCGGTTTTAAAAGAAGAATACCCTATAATTGATGATATATTTAATAGTATGTATATCAATTATATCAATATTAGTTGTAAGTTAATAGATAAGCTGAAGAAAGTGTACAGTATTTTTTTGGGGGGACCTTTAGAGCAACTTTTGATAGATCAGTAGGAATGTGTTATTTTATAAATTTCATGAAGTTGATCAGTCATTCCATTTTGTTTGAATATTTTATTATTTTTATAATAAAATGAAACGTGTTTATAGTGTTTGGTGTAAAAATCTAATGAAATGTTAAGCAAGGTGAAACAAGATTGTTTGTCATCTCCTTTACTGTTTGCTATATTTTTATATGATATTTATTATTTTACAGGCGAGGGGGTACGATACAGTTGATTGATGTTAAGTATTGTTACATGTCCAGATGACCTTGAAATACTTACAACAAGTCTTACTAAAATTATTGAAATAAAAATTTAATAGCTTAAAGAATTATTGTGAGATATAGAGACTAAAAATTAATTTAAGTAAGTTCAAGATAATATTGTTCAGAAAAGAGGGATATTTAGTCTCTCACGGTTTTTAGGAACTGAAGAAATAGAAATTGTATATAAATTCAAATATTTGGGGTTTCTTCACACCTTTACCAAATGTATTAAGAAAGCAGCTTTAACTGAAACAATTTGGTTCAAGTGGAATATGAAATAAATTAATTGTTAAAAACTACTTATCTGTGGATGCTAAATGGGAATATATTCAAAAATGGACTTTGCTAGATTAGTAGCCAAATAACAGGCACAGGGGTTGTGGTCACTGATACTTCAATTCACTTTAACATTTACTTTTTTTTGTAAAAAAATTCTTAGCATTACAAAGATTAGCCTGTAATTATATTATCCAGTTAGAAGTTGATATTTTGTTCATTTTTATGTTGAATTTATACAATAAAATCTTTATTTTAAAGATTTTAAATGTGTCAATAACAGGTTTACTGTATTTTATTGCAGAAAAGATAATCAGATATGAAATAGGTTGGTATAAAGTTTGTAAATGAACAGTGAATATGTGCAAGTGATGTAGTAGAGCAAAAGGAGCATAAGTGGTATGTAGAGTTTGAATGTATGATTGCATTTTTGAAAGTAAGATTTAAGGAAAAATGTACACATCAGACAGCTGTACACATTTTCTTGATGTTTTAAGAGATTGAGTTGAGATCATGAAAGTGATTACTTAAAAAAAAAATTGAGTAGATGCAGAACAGGTGTAATTTTATGAGATAATCAGGGTTTATTTTATTTAAATCGTATATCACGAAATGATGTACATCAATCTGTTTGTTCATTGTCCAGTTTTAACAAGAAATAATATCGCATATTTTGGAGACATCCTAAAAGTACAACTTAAGAAAACTTTAAATTATCAGATTACTAGTTAAAATAACTAAATGGAAAAATTTAGTTAAGTCTGCGTAAAACAATCTTATGATTGCATCAGCAGTTAGAAAGGAAATTGTTTATGCGTTTGATTTCAGTATGTATGCATACATATGTATGGACATAAATGTTTAGAATTAAAGGATTAATTATTTTATTTAGGGTTTTCTGACTTTATTTGATCAACCGTAAAGAAATGTATAATGTAATACTACTTAAAATGTTAGTAGAATCTTTAAACTTTGTAATTTAAAGAAGATAATTGGTAATTTAAAGAAGATCTTTATATTATTACGTATTATGCTATTTTTGTGACCAAGTTCAGATTGTTATATTTGCATTATCTGAAGGAAAACAAATAATAGAGAATTGTTTAGTAATATTGTAATTATCATAACTGAATTGATTTCAAAAATGGGCTCATAGTATTAAAATTTTCTTTAATTTATTGATATATCTGATTTGTTTTAAATAACTTGTTCATCAGTTAATTACCTATTGAGGCCTGCTACACTGACTGTTTATAAGAAATAGGCTTAGAATAATTTGTTTTTATTTTTATTATTACTTAAGAAATTTAATATACTTTTATCTGTGTCAGATTGTTATATATTGTCTTTTATTTAGTATTCTTTTATACTTTTATTGTTTAAATATATTTTTCCTTTTTCTCTGTTGATTGACCCTGGTGTACAACAACCATGTCAAGCTAATGCCATATAATGATTATTTTACCTAATTTTGGTTTTGTTGTGCTTTTCTATTGTAAAATAAAATCATTATTATTAATGATTAATGTTAACTTATATAGATACATAATAAAAAAAAACATGCTACATTAAAAAGACTTCGATAATTTTTTACACATTTGCATTTTTTTTTTTTTTAATTTAGGTAGATAATTATCCAAAGTTCTTTTTTTTGTATATTCTTAGTCATTTAATTATTTTGAATCTGATAATTTTTTTTATTTCTAGTTATAGTTATATTATTATTTCTATAGGATAGCTAGAAACTTACATTATTTAAAACCTCTTCCACTGTTCAGTTGTTGTAAAGGTTAAGCTATGTCACTAATTAATTTAGTGGCATTTATTAAATCGTTAGTGTTCCAACAATAGCGACAGATATTTATGGTGGAAAATCTGGTTCGAGGGGTACATAGATTACAGGCAGATTATGAGAAATAATATAAAGTTGATTTTTTAAATTCAAAATTTAAATTATATATTTACTGTAGTGGGCAATTTTTACGTATTGTTGGGGAAATCATAGTGTTAAAATCATATTTAAAATAATCTGTCTTGATTCCTTTTATGTTACTAAAATATTTCTTATTTTTATACGTTTCAAAAAGTTGTGAGATATTTTCTGTTATATGGATGAACCGATTGTTTATTCAGCCTAAACCAGCTTGCTCATGAGAAAGAGAGAGAGAGTTAAAATAATGGTAACCATATAAGAATTTGACTGTCCTTCCTTCAATGTAATTTCATCCTCAAAAAAGATTTTGCAGTAAAAATTGTTGAAATAATAATAAGATAAAAATTGGTATATATCAGCTGATCTCTACTGAATATATCCATTCTAAAACAGCCAAGTAGTCTTTAAAAAGATTAATGTTTCTTAGTAAACATTAATATATATATTAATATCTTATCTTAATATGTATGAATGTTGTCTTAATATATATATATATATATAAAGACATGTGGAAATGTAAAAATGCACATGAAATAAACAAGTTATTAGAATCACGGACTCTCAAACCAGTGTAACCATAAGATAAACAGTGTTTTATTTTCCAGTAAAACTTATATTACTGTTATATAAATAATTTCATGAACACAAAGTTATAAATAAAAAAAACAAATGGTAGTATTACACTAAATTAAGATTATAAATTGATTTATTTCAAATGAATGTTAAGGAAAGTTTTGGCTTGTTTTAAGCATTAGTACCGAAATTGTAGCATTGATTTTTATACTAAATTTTAAAGTGATTATTAAATACAGTATAAAATACTAAAATACCATTCTCAGTTGCTGTAAATAAAGTTAATAATACTGTCTTCCATATATCATATTGATATATATCATATACCACATATCATGTTGAATATTTCAACAGAGTAAGAAATATTTTACTGTTATAAACCACTTTAGCCTTTTCATAAAAACTTTACTTGACATAAGACAGCTTGCATTCAAATAATGTTGTTCTTCAGACTTACTTCTCCAATTTCATGTATTAATTACTTCATTACGGCTAACTTCACTAGTGATGACTGTTCTACATTATTATCACTGGTTGTATTAATTTTATTTTCTTCTTTGTCATATTTATTTTTAGAGCTTACAAAAATTGGATTTATTTCTACAAATCTACTTAAAATTTTACAAAACAAGGTCTGAGAGATTTTACATAAAAAATGGGAAAGTTTAGAATTTAGTAATTTTGAGATTTGGCAGATCAAATTTAAACATAACAAAGATTCAAGATTTTAAACTGTCTGGTATAGACTTTGTGACTTATAACCAGCTGAAGTAAGTCCTCTGGAATCAGAGGTCTATGAACAGGCTCCTTTATTTTAACTTCCAATAAAGGTCTTAAAAAAATTTTTAAAGACAGTTGTGTAAAACCGAACACACTAAATTTTTAAAAAACTTTATTTAAATCTGACAAAGTTTTTTATAAATTTAGTATATTTGGTTTTACACTTATTAACTGCCTTTAAAAATTTTTAAGAACCTTTATTGGGAAGGTAAAAATGGAGCCTGTTCATAGACCTTTGATTCCAGAGGACTTACTTTAGCTGGTTATAAATCACAAAATCTTATTTTAAGTCTTATTTCTAAAATATTTTTCCTCAAACTGAAATGCATATGATATTTAATTTTTGTAATCAATCAAATCCTTCAGGCCAATTATGAAATGTAAAGTAGATAATTGAATATTTAGTGTATTCTTTTTTTTTTTTGAACTTAATTCATTAAACGGCTGATGAATCAAATTAAATTATTATAGAAATTCAATTTTTCTAACTAATATAATTTTCAACAGTAATCGCACTTTATTTCAAAACCATGAAAAATGTTTTATTTGTGAACAGTATAATACCAATTTAAAAGTTAAATAAAAGTAGTTTGACATAATTTTTTTAGATTCTGATAAAATTTTCATTTAAACCAATGAACAGTAGCATTATTTTTAATTTAATGTGCTTAAATATTATTCATTTGTTTTATTATAAATTATGCAATTTCAAACTAAGATTCAGTAGTCAGTGTGTATTAATAGACTTGATTTAATCACTGTATACCTTTATCAGTGAATAAAGAATACATTTAACATTCATAAAGTGAGAATAACATTTTTATAATAATTGTTTAAAACCTTTATTTATCTGCATACAGTCAGCTGTAACATGATGATTACTAATTAAGTTTTACAAGAATAAAAATGTTGTTATTTAGTCTTGTTTGTAAATGATACAAGAAAGTAAATAATCATTAAAAAATGTTTAAATTAGATATAATTTTTTATCACCTACTATTATCATCAGATCCTTAGTTTAAATATAACTAATTGTATAAAAAAAATAAGAAAGTAAGCTATGCTAAACAGTTATTAAAATAAGATTAAATGCATTATTTTTAATTGTAATATAATTCTACATTGTTCAAATATTATTGTATCACTTTCTCCTCCACTCACTTGTTATAAATGTAAAAAATATTCTAAAACATAGTCTAAACAAGAAAAATCAGGAATTTAAACCCCTGACACCAAATGTTTTGAACCTTTTTTTAGTCCAACATATGAGTCAGATTTATAAATGTGCACAAATAGCTAAACGTTTGCTCGTGAAACTAGCACTGGAAACATGGCCAGTCACTATGTTCACATGAACTCTTATCAAAATTCAATCATATGAAAAACTAATTCAAGAGCAGTAAACAATTTTAAATATTTAAATTCCTAACAAAAAACTTCTTTAGATAATAACAAATCATTTTGAGGAAACTGCATTGAAATCTGTTATTTCATTCAAAATTTACAAAGGAATAGAGAATGTAGTTTCTGGTCAAAATCACAACCTCATCTGTTCCAGCAGTTGAGATGCAAGGAAAAAAGAATTAAGCCAGGAAGGTGCAGAATAGTATATTTAATAGTAAAAATGTGGACTTCCACAATGTATTATAATTTTGCTATTATTGGCAGTCATAATATGCTTTTTTTAAGGTATTATTTTGTGAAACCACATAAGATTTTTTAGTTTTGTCTTATCACTTGTGCAGTCTGTTTAAATTAAGAAAACCCCTAGTTTTTTAAGGATTATTTAGTACAAGAGAAGTATTGAAATAAAATGTAATGTTTTTAATTGGAAAAAGTTAATTCTTAAAGTTAGTAAGTTAAGTTAATAATTAAAATACAAAAACTAGTAATTATAGAACATAATCACTTGCCAATTATTTAAATCTGGGTATCACATTTGAAATATATCATTTACAAACCTACCTTTTAACTTAAATGTTAAAAATTAGATCTTCATTACCATTAAAGTTCTTGACCATAAGGTTCATTACGGAAATGGCTTATGTCACCGACACAATTCAAATTTTAAACAGATTTGAGTCTTCAAATGTGGTCTGTTAAGAATAAACAAATCAGTACAGAAATATTAGAGGTATACTTACCGGAGGTAAATATCAGAGGGGCTATAGAATTTTAGCATTTTATTGAAGTTTATCTGAATTACACAGATTGTTAGCGCTTCCCAAGCCAGTCCTATTATATTTTAACATTTATGGCTCTTCTAATATCTGGTTATGATAAACAAATCATTCAAGCTCTGCAATCTAGAGATATAACAAGCCACTGTTATGCTCATTACACAAACAAGGAACACAGCTGCCTGAATCGAGGAGGAGTACAGAGTCAATAAAAACTATTCTTAATATTTAAAGACAACAAATATAAATATGATATGTTCTGGGAAATCATTCAGAAAATTCAATAGTGATGAAAGATTTATGGCCAACAAGAAAGCCAGAAAAGCAGAAGAATAGAAGCTTTTACAATTTGATATTACAGGAGAACATTAAAAATTAAGTAAAGTAGATAACAAAAATGAAAAATGTTATTAAAAAGTATCAAATATTACAAACTACATCTGTAACAATATATGTTCATGTAAAAGTGAATTTCTGTCTATTAGTTACACCATAATCAACCCACCGGTTTGGTCTATTGGTGAACGCATCTTCCCAAATCAGCTGATTTGAAAGTCGAGAGTTCCAGCGTTCAAGTCCTAGTAAATTTAGTTGTTTTTATACGGATTTGAATACTAGATTGTGGATACTGGTGTTCTTTGGTGGTTGGGTTTCAAGTAACCACACATCTCAGGAATGGTCGAACTGAGACTGTACAAGACTACACTTCATTTACACTCATATATATCATCCTCTGAAGTAATATCTGAACAGTAATTACCAGAGGCTAAACAGGAAAGAGAAGAAGTTACACCATAATCACTCATTCATTTTTAATGAATTTTTAGGATTATTCTAAATTATGCTAAGTTATTATGTTATGTAAATTACATAACACTTCAAAAATATATCATATAAATATACCACTTCCTCTTCTCGGTAAAAGATTATTTTCTGTTGCTGCCCTTTTTAAATATAGCTTTAATAATTTTTTTTTTAAAAATGTTTAATCTTCAAGTTTTATCTAAAGCATTTTTTGATACAACATTTCTTTTTAGATATCACTATAGTAGCAGCCAAATATAACCTGCATAATGATTCCCCTACTACAACTACTCCTCATTCTTCTTTCCATTTTAGTACACAGGTATCATTTTTTCTGCTATCAAATTATTAGGCTACTTTAGCACTATTTTGTTTGATATATTTGTTTTTTTTTTTTTTGTTTTTTTTAATAAATTTAGAAATGTTGATGAGCCTTATTAACGTCTTTGTTTTTCTTTATTTATTGTTTATTCAGATATTAGTTTATTTTTATATACAAGTATATATTTATATATATATGTTTGTTATCTGTCAATTTTTCTCTCCATCTCTCCGTGCACTTACATCATATATTAACATGTATCAAATTTTTATGTAACTTGTTGAATGATGTTATTATCGTCTGGTTTAAACTTTTGCTATTTTTCAAAAATATTTTATGAAAAAAGCATATTGTTTTCTGAAGGATGAAGCTTTACATTACATATAGAACTACTTTTGTTAATAAAATGAACCTTTTTTCCTAAAGTTTGTTAATGTTAAAAAGAGTCATTGTATCTAAAAAAAAAATCCCATTTCAAAAAATATTTTTGTTTATAGAGAAATTTGTAACCATAAATCAAATTATAATTGTTGTTCAGTGTATGTATCATCTATTTTAGAGTTCTTAACATATTTCTGAACATAGTAATTTATCTATGTTTCTCTTCATAGAATACTGCATTTACAGATAATTCATATAATGCATTTACAGAACTTATTAATAAACAAATTTTCTTGTTTGAATTTATTGTTATAAACACAGATAAGTTAAAAAATTATGCAACTTTATGACTTTTCTGAAAAAAAAATAATAATTTTGCAATTAAGAAATGTTTAATGTTAAGTTAAAACTGTAAAAAACCAACAGAATTGTTATTGTTCTTTTTTTTAATTTCCTATGACAGATAATGAATTTATGTAAACTTAATAAGTTAATATAATGATGTTCATAATAAAAGATGTTCAGTTATCATTGGCAATTCATTATTAACAGTCCAATATTGTCAGATTTTGTTTCCTCATCATTATTATTTATTTGGATGATTTCCATTTTTTTTTCTCTAGTTTAATTACTTTTTATCAAGCCTTTAGATACATTGAGAATTTACTGTTATTATTTTTACTTTCCCAGCTATGGTTCTATTGGTGCTGCAACAGAATAGCTGGAAAGGGAAATTATAGTGATCAGCGAAAATGTTGTTTATCAGGGATTTAGAAAGTGTCAATGCTTCAAAATTCCTTTAGTCAAAAAACACAAAAAAGTTACAGAAATTTCTAGAAAATATATGTATGTACATGTATTGGTCTAAATATTGATTAATATCTCTTGACTAGTTCAACATAATCTTTTTGAAAATTGTTCAAAAAATTCTACTTAAGGAGGATTGCTAGCATTAAATTTGGTCGTTTTTGCCATTTATTAATTTTTTGTATAATGATTGTAGAAAGTTGAGCCTTAATATGATAGAAGCACATATTGAGTTGTTTAAAATTTCAAAGTTTCAATTTAATCAGATTTAGGGGTAGTGGGATATTCAAAGTTATTTCTAGACAGTTTTTGCCTTATCTTGAAAAAAATATTGACCAAAATAATTGAAATTTGGCAGAAATATTTGGCTATATATAGATAGGTAGCCAGATAGATATTTCTACTTTGGCCTGATTTTTATCCCCATCAGACAAGGGGCATCCCATTACCCACCTTTTTTTATAATAAATAAACTTTTAAGCCTAAAATGACAAAAGGGTAGAATGGGATCCTTACTTAAAATATCACTTTTTTAACTTCAATTCTCGAGATTGAAAATCGAACTGTATCTAGTATTAGTATAGACAACATTGGAACTTTTAAAAAAGTGAGACCCTTGGATGGATCCTAACAAGAATTAAAAAAAAAATTGTATAATTTTGAATATTTTATCTGTTTTTCAAGTTGAGGATATTATTAAAAATGTTATGTGATAGCTGTTGAGCAACAGGTCAAATGAGACTTTTTTCTAAAAATGTTGATTTTTTTTTTTTTAGCAGTTATACACTAAATTAATGTAATTTTGATCATAAAAATGTATGCATTCAGTCAACGGGATTGAACTGGAACTGGTATATAAACGTTTTTACATTATTAATAAGAATTTTGATTTTTCTCAATTGCACTTTTAATTCTGCATAATATTTAAGGTAAAATCATCATTTAATTTGAAACTTTTTTAATAAAAATTTTGATCTTTTTCACTTCTGTACTCTAAATATTGGATAATTAAATCACTAATATTTACAAATCCTATGGCAAATTTGAAATAAAAATCTGTCAACAGCAAAACCAGGAAAATTATCCAACACTTTGCTGACTTTTTATTTTTACAGTTGTTCTGGAAATCTGTTAATAAACAATCTGCCAGTCTCTGTGGCAGAGTGGTAGCATCTTGGCCTTAACTGAGTTCAAATCGGGATTTGAACCCATTTTTTCATATGCTAAAAATTTCCATTTTTATATTCCCACATACAAGCTTCTTTGGTGAATTAACTCATGAGTCAAAAAAAAAAATCTGGTTCTTATATAAATATATTTATTTATACACACATGCATGGTATTAACAAAGTATGGAAACCCACTTTTCAACCGTTAAACATAGAAAAATTAAATTTAACAAATGATCCTACCTGAAGCAGTTTTTTGGTATAAGACCACCACACCCAAGACCATCCTTGGGGAGCGACTTTAACATTTTAAATGGAAAAGTCGCTAAATAAAATGGTGGCCATTTAGTGTTTCTCACAGCTAATTTCAAAAGTGGCTTATAGTATACCCCAAGTAATGATCTCATGCCTGAAAATAAATCATTTTGAGGTCAGAGCATTTGCTAAATTTTTATTGTTTTACTGTAGAGCATTGTAAGAGCTACTGTAGACCACTTTTGAAACTGGAAAACATTAAATGGACCGCCATTTTGGTTGAGATGTAGTAGTTCAATGCTTTTTGTGTCAAAATTTTTGTTTTTCAGTGCCCTTAAAAATGTTTGTCACAATTCTACTCTTTCATTTAAAATTGTTGAGCTGCTTCCCACGGGGGCTTGGTTGTGGTGATCCATGCAAAAAAAAAAATAATAAAACTTTTGAGGTAGTAGCATTTGGTAAATTTCATTTTTCAGCATTTAACTGGTGAAAAGTTGCAGTCATACTTTGTTTTTTAAGTTACTGACAAATCATATTGCTTTCAGAATTTTTTCATTGTGTATATTTATTAGGTTTTTGTGTGTCGTATATTTCTATGAACAGCTTTATTAGTCATGTTATTGGGATATATTCATGCGATATATTTTGTATATTTATATTAAGATTTACATTACATAATGTAATTAATAAATCTGGTAAAAGAGGTTGATTTTTTATAAAATTTTTATCAAATATGTGTTTATAATAAATGTGTATTTCATTTTAATTTTACAATGATAAGGAAAATTGTTATAAACGCTACATTTTAGTCGATGACCTTCTGATGACCTCTTCTTTTATTTTATTTATCTGATGTTAAATATATTTATTATGCACTGTTTTCATTTTAATATAGTGGTATGCAGTATTTGTTTAATTAATATACTTATTTTATGAATGTTGAATAACATCAGTTTGCTATGATCATTACCCACACTATAGATGTCAGCAGCATGCATTGGAACTGAACCATTTTTCTACTGTAGAGGTCTATATAAATCAGTATATTTATTTATTTAAATGTAGGAGAAAGCATTAATTAGCATTTATCCCTATTCACACCCTTTAGTTTCCTGGATTCTACACCTTAAGATGTTCTAGCTGTCACAGAACCATTAGATTCCAAGAATATGTGGTCTTTAAGCAAGACAGTAAACTTACTTAATAATTACTTAAGTATTAAGACCATTTATAAGTATTATAAAATTATTAAAAATAATAAACAAGTAACTTTCAAAATATTTGGAAATTGTTCTTCCAGAAGGCCTTGCAGAACTGATTGTGCTTCTTTTCAAGCAGTTACGTTTCACTGGAGTTACCTTTCCACTGGCATCCCCATTGATAACACTTAATGGTTCTCAGAGTGTCACTAGTAAATCCACTGATGAAGGAACTTTCTAATTCAGTACAAAATGTCCTTGGAAGATCAATTTCCAAGTAATTAGAAAAGGTCATTTGTATGTTTTGTCATTCTATTCAATGAATTTAATAAAAAATTATGAATTTTATAAATGTTCACTGTATGTTAATAACGGACCTATACTATAATCAATTCATGGCTTATATTTTTATTCTCAAATCTGTTTGTTCCTTCTATTCTGGTTCTGACTAACTATTGACCTGGGACCTTGACTGTTATCATCATCCGGTTCACAAGTGTTGTGTTTTCCATCATAACAGAATTTCTCCTCAACTGTATAATCAAAAGAAACATAAAATTCACATCCAATAAAAGATAGTAAACTCAGGACTCTGATATATGTGTTTCAGGCATAGTTTCTGAATATTTTTTGGGGAATTTGCCATAGGAATGGAATGAAACAGTTTTTGTTTTACGTGAGTAGATGGTGAGCAGTGAAAATGTATTTTTTCTTCTGTAACAGTTAAGAGAAGGGATAATGTGCTTATTTAGTTAAACCAACTCTTCAGATCTTTCTTTGATACTTACATTTGCACATAATGAGAGTAATATTCATATGAAATGTGTTATTCTGTATTAATAAGCCAAAGATTGATTTACTACAGAACCTTACTAACACAAATAAAAATAAATATTTCATCCAGATCAGTACATATTTATACATCATAGAGATCAGATCAAGAATGGGTAGCCATGTGTTAGTCCAAAGGTAAGAGAAAGTACTAGTCCAGAATTTGCCTGGAAACCATATGAAAAGTGATCAGAACAGCATCACAAAATACACTATTAATATTATTAATAAATAAAGGGGGTGTTTAGCTAAGGTACCACATTCATAAATATGAATGTATGGAAGTATTATAATTTTTAATTTACTAATTAATGAGTGTATGATAAGTGTGTCATAACAGTAACAAGAGTAGGAAATCCAGCACAAATCCTAAGTCGCATTAAAAAATGCCATAGCTGTTCCTAAGAATAACCAACATTGAAATCAGCCATACTAGCAACATGAGAGCAGACAAATTAATGACACCATAAAGCAAAGAATTAATGTATCCCTTTTTGTTAAGAAACAATGCAATACAGTAAAAGTACATGTTTAATATTATACTTATATTCTTGAAAACAGTGATATAAAAAAAATGACGTAAATCGAACCACGCTTTCCATTAGAAAACACAAAATGTTGATATCTTAAGTTAATATATATTAACATTAAGTTAATTATATATTCACATATTACTAAAATATTATTACTCATATATAATTTAAATTTGTTTGGTACATATTTACAGTAGAAAACTATAACATAAAATCATTGTAGAAAAATATGTTTATTCAGTTAATGTAACTATAAAGTGTCTGTAGTTAAACTACTCTGTTTGGTATTATGAAATTCATAATGGTAGAGAAAGGTTTTTCTGTTTTAGATTTCCGTTCTTGGATAGCAGCAAATTAATGAACCTTTACTGTTCTGAAACAATGCATCTTATAGTGTTTCAACTGTCTAGAGAAGTTGTTTGTTATTTTAATTACTTTATTCATAATTATTTTAATTTTTTTCAGGCCCCTTAATCCATTAGGAAATAGATTGGAAATAAGTCAAACAATTACTTGGATTAAAGCCAATTTCGAGGAAAATCCAAATGTATCCATTCCTAAACAAGTGGTATATGGTGAATATATGTAAGTTCTGATAATAATCTTTTCATTTGTTTAATTTTTATACTTAAAAGTATTAATAATTATTTGCTCTTTTTTTTTGTTTTTATTCAGTCAGTTTCCATTCCGATAGCATCCATACATTGAATGAACATGCTTTGTTTTAATAAAACTTGAATGAAGCCTGCTTTAATCCACTCATTCATGAAATTTTTCAGTGCATAGAATCTATATCTTCTTACAATATCTTTTCGCAAAGAATGTATACACTTGAACATTTTGCTTTTTATCGATTAAAAGAGTTCCATACACTAAAATCACTACCCTCAAATTATTTTCTTGTCTTAAAATATGTTCCTTGAATAGATTGGGATGATTTGTAATCGTTTACATACAATATTTTTAAAATTTTGAAAAATCTTTTTAAGATAAAATATAATTTTACACAAAATTGACAATTTTTTAATCTGTATTTATACAAATAAAACAAAGTAATAAATAAATATAATCATGTTTAATTTCAGCTTTATTAACTTTTACTTCCAACAAAGGAATAACTTTGATTACCGCTATATGCATTATAGTTACAGTAGTGCTAAGCGAACAAATCATATACATAATTGGAATTAATGATGGAAGTAGAGGGAATAATATTAAGGAATATCGTGTATTTTATTTCCTGCAAGACTACTTAACATTGAGACCTACAATGACATTTTAATATGGAGACACTTATACACTGTCTGTATTATTTCCTGAAATTTGTCAGAATAGCTCCTCCTGTCATAATTAGTGTATGGGTTAAATTTCAGCTGTTTCATTAATAAAATTATTGATTTAAGCTAGACATGTATCTAATAATAAATACATTTTTCATGTAATATATTTAAAACAGCATAAGTAGAAGTCTGTACAATAATAAAATAATTCTTCATAATTAACTTTTATGATTGTTGTGTTATATTTTCATGTTACTTTTGTAAGAATTTATCATATATTTTTATATAATTTTCTATACTATTAAGATTAATTGAGGTAATTTTTAGTATATGGTTTTATTTTTTATATATTGTTTGTAATTATAAATAGTTATTATAAATATGATAAATTATGTTAAAGAAAAACTGATAAAATGAAATAAATAAAAAGTGAATTAAATATGGATTAATAGGTTTCTTATTTTAGTGTGCAATATTATAATTATGTTGATATTCATTTAAAGATTGTAATTATTTATCATTTTATTGTTATTTTTATTATGTAGCAGTTTACTCTGTTACCTCATATATTCTGTGCTGTAACGTCATAATGTATAGCACTTTTATTTAATCATAAAGAATTGATATCAAGTCACTATTATGCATACTTGAATATTATTACAACCTTATTGAATTTTTATACTAAACTGCTTTTTTTTTTTTTACTATATTATGGCTTCATCCAGTGCTGTAATTTATGCAGCCTTCTCTATTTTTTCATAAATCATTTGTAATCATAAATCAAGAAAATTATACAAGGTGATTCAGGGAAACTGGAAATTTTGAAAATGAAATATTTGGTAATTGTGAGCCTGAACGTCCTCAACCTTAATCTTTTTCAAATTGAAGTATGTTGAAAATTATGTCATGTAATTAATAAAAATACAAGTTTCAAAAGTCAGAAGATTGAAATTACCTTAGTATTCTCCTCAGAATCTGTAATAGCAGTAGCGTTATCAACTGTTTTGGACAACTCCATCATATAGTCAGGATGCAATGAAGCAAGACTGGACCATAAATGATGAACTCGGGTCTTGTAGTCCATGCATTTTATTTTGAAAAAGAACTCTGTGAGATGCCTGTGCAAGTGGTGCTTACAATTTCTATTCCGAGGTAAACATTCAAACGCACTTCTCGCCACGTATGCTCGATTGTCTGCGTATGAGCTCCTGTGTCCGGATGTATGAAATTATGTTTGTGGTTCACCTTTAAATGTTGGTAGCCTTCGTGTTGCAAACAATTATATGTCTTCCAGCAATTGTAAACAATTATTGTACCAGGAAGAATATTTTTGAATGATAGGCAATAAGGTGGCATGTCCACGTGTTGCAACAGGAACCAATAATACTGCTTTTGTTTCTCACTCAATGCAACTGAAAACCCAACTACCACTAATAGTTCTTCCTCTGTTATATCTTCTCTTTCTTAATTTACCTTTGTCGATTTTGTTAGGTCCTCCTACCGGTACCAGATTTGAACAAAACAGTTGAAAAAAAACTTCACAGAAATAGTTAGACCAGTCGACAACTGCATGGGAACTTATGTTTAATTCATTATACAACAACTCTTGTTACGGTGGTTTTAATAAACACCAAAATAGATAAAAGTGAAAAATTGTAATGGAAGTTTTCTTTTCTCTAACCATTTACCACTATACTGGGAAACAGGCGTATCACACTACTTTTTTTTTTCTTTTGTTTGTCTACTATTTCAAAACATTTTTTACATCTAAAAATATGATTTTTATTATCCAACCTCATGTTGTTGCATACAGGACACTTCTTAGTTTTAGGTAATGCCCCATGATCATAGAAAAATTTATGAACATTATCAACTGATTGCAAAAGTTCAGTGCCATTAATTATGGTTAATTCACAGTTATCACAAACACCCCACAGTACTTCCAAACAGCTAGCCATAATTGAGCACACTATAATAATAATAATATCGCAAATGACCTTTGAGCGCTGTATCAACTATGAAGCCTACACAGATAAAGACTACTTTCCAACGACTACTATATGTTTTTTTTTGTTTTGTAGTAGTTTTAGTGTCCATCATATTCCAGTATAAGAGATATTTAAGTTTAGGATGTTCAGGCTCACAATTACCAAATATTTTTGTGAAAAATTATATTAAATAAATTATATAAAATTTAGAAAGATAACATGCCATTTATGAATACATACACAAAATTTATTTTTTGAAGATCACATCTTCCAGGCGAGCTCAATCTCTGCTTAGGCATTCCTTCAGTCTCATAGTGAAACTGTGCATGGCTCAACACAACATTTAAACAGGAATTTCTGCAGTTGCTCTGTGGATCTAGGCTTTTAATTCTTCTGTAGTAGGAGGTCGACTACTACATTCTTTGCTTTTAAGGTGACTAATATTTAACTAATGAATCAGGAGACCTGGAAGCCACAGAATGTCACCACTTCTCAAAATTATATGATTGCCAAACAATTGACACACAACAGCCATCGATATTTGTGCTGTGTATGATGTTGCCCCATCTTGTAGAAACCAAGTGCTTTCAATAATTTCTGGAAATGTCTGTAATATTTACATAATAAAGTTTTCATCTACTTTGTATGGTGATGTATCAATCTGATATATACTGTAGTTTTGAAAGGCCATCCTCATTTTCAAAAATATAAGGCCATATTATGCCATACAATGACAGAGTGCACCACATGGTATCCTTGTTGTTATGTAGGATTATCGTATGCCCAAAAACAAAAATCTTATTTATTAACAAATCAATTAAGGTGGAAACAGGTTTCGTCCAACACCCACTGTTTGTTAACAAGGTGATTGTTATCCTCGTTTATCTTTAACCATTCTTTCACAGAATTGATGGTGTATTATATGATTGTTTGGTTTCAGTTCCTGGATGATCTGCAACTTGTACAGATGATAAAGTAAATCCTACAACAGTATTATTCAAACACTTGAATAATACAACTGTAAAGACACTGCATGATGATGAATTGAATGGTGTGAGCTTCTTATAACAGCAGCTCGATTTTGTCTAGTGTATGAACAGTCTGTACACCGCTTGAAGGTTTCATTTTCATTACTGGACCTCAAAGTAACATATCTATATGTTAATTGTATATGCTGACTGTGTACAATCGTGGCATCCAAAATTAAATTGGCAGCAAAATTCTCTATGTGCAGCCTCCACAATGTCATTATTTTTATAAAAAGCTTTGTTGGCAAAAGCACGTTGCACACCAAGTATCCATGATAAATAGGGTAATGGCAAGATAGCATGAACTAGCTTTTATATGTATTCTGTGCTGACATTCAATCAGGGCTACCAACAGAAATTTCATAATTTCCAGTTTCCCTGAATCACTCTATATAAGACCATATTAATTTTTTTTTTTCATTTTCAACCATTTTTGTTACATAAGCTTTAATGAAATTAAAATATAAATAGAACATCTGTAGAAATTTTATTCGCTTTTTGTAGAAAGGATTACTGAAAAAATCTTGAAAAATTCTTGCACTGACAGATTATTTTATTTTTCCACTGGAGGTCTGGCTTTACCCAGCAGGAACTGTGGCTACTATTAGGCTTTCATGCTAATTATAGATAAAACTCGGTCTCTGGATAAGTCATGAATATAGCCACCATATAACTATAGTAGTTACTACACTTGCTACCAGGGAAATTGCCGTTGCTGATGCTAAATATTGTAGTACCTATCAAGAATAAAGAATATGAATAGAATAAAGAAATATGAAATCTTGTTATGAGTGTTCATGCGCAACAAGATTGTCTCATCATTCTGGGCAAAACTGTAAACTAGCCTAACCTTTGAAGTCATTATTTCTCTCCATGAGTTTATCTTCCCCTTCGTATAGCCTTCCCTCTTTCCATATTCTTTATCCCTTCATCCCTGATTAAGTTCAATAAGATTCGATCAGTATCACACTGGCATCATCTGGTAGCTGTTGTGATAAGCTGCTTTTCCAATGAGATTACAACTTGGTCTCTGGGGTTCAAGAATTCTTTGTTCTGTCTGAAGTTGTACAAAAAGCCTAAATAATAGCCAAGATCTATTGAGTAAAGTCAAACTTTGACAACAAACAGTCAATCCCTTTCTAACAGATAGAAAATTATATAAAATCCAAGACTATAATGCATTTGTAGACGTTAAGACATTTCTTACATATTATTATAGAACGTTATCTGAATGAGCAGTTTGAAAAAGTTTAGAATTACTTCACTGTGTGTAACTCTGACTGTATAATTTAATATCATATCAAAACTTATATATAAGGTTATAATAAGCTACAGATAATTGACTCATGTTTAGTTCATTTTTTACTACGAAACTAATTCAGTAGTGTTTTTAATTCCTTTATTTTTTTTATTAAACTACAATCTGCCCCAGTAAATTTTGTCTCTGCAAAATTATTAAATTTGTTATACCCCATTATTTTCAATGCCAATAAAACAGCAGTCGATTAACTGTAGAATCTGATATTAATGTTTTTGTCAACTATGAGATGTACAGCATGATCAGTTACATTTATGATAGTAATATTACAATCGACTGTATTGTGAGAGACTAGTACCAGAAAGTCAGAGGAAGCAAGCCAAAAAATGCAATCGGGCACTATCAAATTGAAAAATAATATTTAATGTTTCGAGGTGTTAAGGGAGTTTTTTTGATAGAATTTATGGAACCTGATGCAACAGTAACTTTAGAAGTTTATTGGAAAATATTTAATAACCTTCAGAAAATCAATTAAAAAATGACATGAGATTACAGCTCTCCACTTTACAGGTTGCATAAAGGCAACCTGTGGAATGAGCAGTTAAAGTGAGAGATTTTTTTATTATATCCCCTACTGTCCAGATTTGGCTTCAAGTGACTAGCTTCTCTTCACTGTAATGAAGGTAGTTGTTAATGAAAGCGATCAGGAGTTCACAGATATAGGTAATAACTGAATGGGTACCTGGTTGTTATTAATACAATGATCTGGAAAGGCTGGTATTGAATGAAAAGTGCCTAAATAGTCAGCAGTAGCATACTAGAGATGTAATGTCAATATGTAGGCAATTAACATGCATATAAAAGTTTTTTCTGAATTTTTTTACTTTTTTATCCACTAAATGGAATTCGATTTTGGATTAGCCAGCGTTCAAAGTATTGATTACACAATACATTTTTTGAAGACTGACAATAAATAAATTTAACAATTTTATTTTTGTACAACTAAAATTTTTGATATTGGAATACATGATAATTTGCAGTTGAGCGACAAAAAAATGTTGATTGTTCTCTAAAGTTTGCTTTTTTACCTAAAAACAGTTGTTAGTTTGTATATAAAAGCAGTGCTTTTTAATCATAATAATAATATGTTGTGATGTATGTATTAATTAATTAAATACAGATTTTTTAGTAAATGTGTGATGTATACAGTTTTGTTTTATATACGTATAAAAAAGACCAAAGTGTAGCAGAAAAACATGGCAATTTGTGTAAACAAAAGAAAATCTTATTTATAAAGTTAAAATAAATAAAAACTAACGTAAAAAAGTAATTTCTAAAACAGTAATATTTTCTGCAGAATTTGTTATTTCACATGTTTACAGTAACCGCTGTTCTAGAATTAAGTTTTATAATGTATGTGAAGAATTTTGTGAGCAGTTTTGTATTGTTGATAAGATCTGTTTTATTTTCAATTAAAGTTAGATTTCGTAAATTTGTATACGTTTTCTCTTGACTTCATTTACATCAATTTTTTCATAATTAAATTTTCTACAAATTTTGTTAGAAATTTTATTTGCTTGGCAATTTAACAAAGTTAATTTATGACAAATCTAAGAGCATTTTTCTTTTACTTAAAATTTTTTTATCTTTTCCCAAAAAGTTATTTTTTTGGAAAATCAAGAGATAAAGTTTTGGAATAGTTTTATTCAATTTTTCAGGTAAAAAACTTATAAAACCACTAAATTTTCCTCTTAACTTGATCCCAAAGAATTTCGGTTGGTGTTATTTTACTCTTTGAGCCGAAATCAGGGCGAAATATTTCAGTAGTTGTAACCCAAAAACAAAGTATTTCCAGATATATTTAAAGTAACTGTTATATATATTAATTTCCTGAATCAGTTCCTAAAGTATTGCTGTGCAATCTTGAACCACCTGTTTGTATACATGCATTATTGTGAAAATTTAACTAAACCATCTCAGCAATGCATTGGAAAAATATTTAACTTAAAATAAAGTTCATGCACATACTTGTGTTTCTATGAGTAATACTCTCTCCGGACAGTAAATATTATGAATATTAAGTGTTACTTTTGTTGATGAATGCTGACAACCACAAGGATCAGCTTTTATTCTATGTCAAATATTTTGTATTATTGATTGCACACTGATTTTATCTGATTAGAATTTTAGTAACATTGTCTTCATATTTTTTTTTTTATCAATTTATACTTTTTTTATATCTATAATTATCTATTTTTAGTAAGGGTATCTGGGTATTTTTTTTAATTCTATCAAAATTTTTGAGAAGTGATTAGAGTATAAAACTTAAACTTATTACAAATATATCATAAAATTAAATTATTTTAATTTTTTGTGATTAAAATTTGATTTAATTTAGTTAATTTAAGCTGTAGAAATATTCTTTCTCTTCATATCTTGCATTTATATTTGTTCTTATTAGGGAATATTGTGATAAAACCGGTGTGAAACCGTTATCAAATGCTGATTTTGGAAAGGTGATGAAACAGGTGTTCAGTCATGTCAGGCCCAGAAGATTGGGTACACGTGGCAATTCACGGTATTGTTATTCTGGTATGTCTAAGAAGAGAACGTTATCTCCACCAACATTGCCTGAAATTACATCCGAGGTATTTTTTATTTCTTATTTACAATACTTGTAAATACAAGTATATTTAAACATGAAACAAAATAGATTTTACTTTAAGTGTGGAATTAATTTTTACAATATTTCTGACAAATTGGTTGTATATGATAATAATTAATAATTTCTTCCATACTTCTTACTGTTCTGTGTATACAATCTTTAAGTAAGGTTTTCTTCAGTGCTTGAGTCTGATGCTTTCTTGCGTGAGATTTTGTAATTATCAATTTTTTTTTTAATTATCATTTTTACAGTTCTACTTTATAAATAAAGTTCACAAATTAGGATTTTACTTATTATCATAAATGAATTGGGATATTAACCAATGCCAGACTTTCCTTTTTGGGTTAATCACTTCTTCGGCTTATTTGTACTTCTTGTTCATCCTTCCTGGTTTTTCAATATCAATCTTGACATCATTTTTTATATTTTTGTTCTTGTCTTTCATTCATGACTTTTTTTTTAATGATCAGTAAAATTCTATCCTCATATAACCAAGAAGGCAGCTAATAGGTGATAAATGATAGGCAAACAGATGACATTATGCTATTTCAAAAAAGAAACTGCGTAACATTGTGGGCTGTGAACATAACTACTGTCGGCTGGTATTGAATCAGAAGAAATAGAGAATAATTGTTGCAGGTTTGTAAGAGTTCCAAACAATTACTTAATTTCAGATGTTTTCATCTGTTATGGCTTTTCCTTGTTTTTCTGGGATTTGGTCATACTTTAATATACACAGATGCGCTTTCTACAGCCAAGCTTCTACAGTATACCAGGAATATATTATATAAGTTAACAGCCAACATCCATTAATTAACCATTCCTAACATTACTTAGTTTCAAAGTTTGTATGAGGACTAGTGAATTAATACAGCTAAAGACTGCTGAAGCCAATTTTAATAACATATCCATTCTTGATGATGCGTTTACATTTCAAAACCTTATACTTCAGTGATTTATTTTAATTTGTTTTCTGTCTTTTTAGGGTAATAAAAGTTGCTCCATAAACAATAATCTTTTTCTTTCATTTTTTATAATTTATCTTTAAAATTAAAATCACTAAATTTACACTAAATCACTGTTTTTTCCTTCCTTTTATCATTGAAGAAGTTTCATAGGTTCTGTTAACATTTAATATGTATTTTAATTATAAAGTATTAAAAATGAATCTTTCTATTGTCTTTAAAAATGTAACTTTTAATACTTTTATATATAAAAGCATGTATATTAATTGCTGATGTAGTTAATTACAAATACACCTCATTAATAATAAGAAAAGAAGAATAAGGCAACAGTTAGTGTAAGTGATTTTATTTTCCTACAAAGAGCTAAACTGATTGAAATAAATTAGAGAAACCATTTGAAAACTGCTTATAAATAAAATTACTTAAATTTAAAACTAGATTTCAGTTATTAAACAATCATTATTAACAGATTATTGTGAGATAACTGATCCAAAGATAAATAAATATGATAATGAAGAAAAAGCAGTAATAATTAACAAATAAACAATACTTATAAAAGACAACAGCTTAGACTTAGCTTACATTTCACTTAACACTTCATCTCTTTTCATAACAAGTGCTAAGTGTCATGCTGCTTGATGTGTGTTGTTATGTACTCAGTAGAATATTATTACAACAATGATTGTCTGTGTAAATAAACATTTCACTGTAATAGTTGTTTATCTTTTATCATTGTACTGGCTTGCTAGTTCTACATAACCTACCTTACAAAAAAATTCTTTGCTAAGATATTTCATTTAGTTTCTGTAAATAATTGTTAAACTTACTACCATGTAATATAGTGAGGAATTTTCAGTTATATGAGTCAGTTTATTAAACTATTGGAAAATTCCTGATAAAAACATCTCATTGGTTTTCACTAAATAAGGGTACAACTTGAAATAGCTTTTAAAAATATGAAATCCTTAATAGTTAATGATTTATTTAATTTATTTTATAGAACTCAAATAGTCAAGTAGATGGGGAAGAATTATATAATGAATCTTCTCAAACTACAGTTTGTCAATGGGCTAGCGAACAACTAGGACAGAAATTTGTAGATCTGACTGAACTAGCTACTTACCTTCAAGTAAACCATTTATGTACCATTTCAAAACAAAGTAAGTTTTTTTTAAATTTCTCAATTCTTTTTCCCATTATTTATTTTTTTATTACTTTTGTTATAAGTTAATAGTAATAAAATTATATTTCTCATTCATATTAATGAATTAGGATTTACTCTCTCACAAAGTATTATAATAGTCTCCCTCTTGAAGTCATAAGACTATGTCATGAGAGAACTTGTGTGTCTCCAAGAAGTAAATATCGATACAATAGGCTCTACAGTAACCAGTAGATATCTATGGAGAGAACAGATTTTGGAATGGTTCCTGAAATGGGATGGCAGCCGTTATGTTTACTAGCCGAATATTATGTGACTCTAAATTAAGACAGTTCATTTAAAGAAGTGCGAACAAATATTCATGATGAAGAACATAGCAGCCTGCCATTGGTGATAGTGATTAATTTGATAAAATGTCAACAAAAAAAAAAATCAGGAAAACTGATGCTTCAACATGTCACACACAGTTGTCTTTAATGTGTCCTAGTGTTTTTTATCTTTGATTTATGAAGTTTTGACTGAAAAATTGGGCTGTAAAAATTTGTGTGCAGGATGGTTGCCAAAGATGTTAACAGATATATATATATATCTGTTAACATATACTGTTATATAAGAAAGCAAATTGCAAAAAATGTCTTTTCTTATATATATATATATATATATATATAAGAAAAGACACAGAATTTTTGTGACATTTGGATTTCTTATTTGAAGGTCAAAACAAAGCAGCATTTGATGCGATGGCAGCATCCATCATCTCGTTGAGCAAAGACGTTGAAACAAGAACATTCACTAAAGAAGCTTTTGAATACTGTTTTTTGGGGACATAAAGAGTGCCTTGCTTGTCAGATTTAGTAATCGCAGAACTAATGTGAATGCTGATACATTCTCAAAACAGTAAAAAATCTTAGAAGATCTATAAAAAACAAACAGACATGGAATGCTATCCTGCAGCATTTTGATTTTGCATGACAATGCCTGGCCACACATGGCAAATCAGATAGTGAGGTGATTGAAAAAAAAAGAGGGAATGAAAAAGCTAGTAAAACATTATTAAAAATGTGTTTAAGGTGAAGGTAGTTGTATAAAAAAGTAGTAAATAAATGTATTTTTTTATGTACAAGTTATAAAATTTGTTGATATTTTTTAGTTTTGTTTTTATTTCAAAACAGACCTTACTTAAGAAACCTTGTGTATCATATTCAGAAGTTATACACCAAGATCAGATATGGAACTCTGAATATCCTAAACAAGAATAGGCAGTTAGGATAAATGATATAACCCATCAATTTTTCTATGGTTTTTAAATGAAGTATGATTAAAAAGCCTCTATAAGTTAGTATGCAGAATGTATAAAACTGGAGAAGTGCCCTCAGAATTCAATTAAAATGTGATAATTGCATCGGCCAAGAAAGTAGGAACAAGTAAAGTAAATTTGAGGACTACCATACACATGAATAGAACGTGAAGTAAAAGGTAAACTAGATGAATGTCAATTGAAAGATCTAGAAAGAGCCTGGATACTAGGTATTTTAACTCTTAGAAGATGGGTTGAAGTAAAACAAGGTTACATACAAGACATTTGATCTTGAAAAATTGATTGGTATTGAGTACAATAAAAAATTAAGTAAAATATTGAAATGTAGGGAAATAATACTGTTTTATAACTGCATAAAAATCAGGTAGCTACAATTAGAGTGGAAGACCAAGAAAGGCAAATTTCAGTACAGAAGTAAGAAAAGAATGTTGTGTATATACTTTTGCTTTTCTAATTGTACTTAGAAGAGCTGACTAAAAATTTATAAGATAAATTTGAGTTAAATCCAAGCAATAAAGTTATAAGTATGTTAATAATATTTGCTGATGATATTGCTCCCTTAGTCGAAACTGAGAATCAGAGTTAAAAACATACTGAACAGTATGGATTTATTAGCATGAAAGAGATTTATTTTATGAATAACCAAATTAATGTATGAAATAAATAAAAAGTAATGCTAAATGTTTATCAAATAAATTGGGAAACAAAATTATTCTCAAAAACTGTTAATAAACTTTTTTTGCATCTAGACCTAGATACCATTTCAGTTGTTAACACAATCATCATAAATAGATGCAGTGGAAAAGTGAAAAGAGAAGAAATAATAAAAAAATATTAACTGACAAATAAATTTAAATAGAATTATTATTATTTACCTGTTTTCTTGTGTACATTTTTTCCTTACCATCTACTGGTGGTAATTGTTTAACAACTTCATCTAGATAAAATAAGTAGAATTTTTGAGCATAATTTTGTTGAGTTAAATAATAAGGCAACACATATTCCAAAAATTATTGCTTTTTTTTATAATTTAATCTGTAAAATTACTAATATGGCAGTGTAAGGAAGATGTTAAAGCAGAGTATACAATAATAGGAAAAAGTCTGCTATTATTAGACATTGAATTAGTAATTGAATAGAAATTTTTAAAAATATTCGTTTGGATTGTAGTACTTTTAGGGCAGAGAAATGTGGCCCACAGGCACATTGATATAAACTTGTGACAAGTTTCTTCTTCAGAAGAAATAATTAAGTAATTTATAATAATCGTTATTATCTTAAAATTCACCAAATAGAATGAATTATTAAGCAGTGAACAAATGTAATGTGAAATGATAATTGAATGATCTGGAAGCTTAGATCTATGTGAGTTAATTGTCAATTTCATTTACTTAATAATTTGTCTAAATAGTTTAGACAAGTTTCCTGTTTTGCTGTGAGTATTATATAGATAAATAATTTAAAATTGTTGATAGTTACAAGGCAATTTATTAATTTCTTTTTTACTTCCTTGTTTGAAGTAAAGGAAGATCGCGAAAAATTTTGGTTTTCAGATTTCAACAGAAATAACCATTTTTACCATCCCTGAATCCATTTTGACTAGTTTCAACATGACGTTTACATACATACGTATGTATCTCGCATAACTCAAAAATGATTAGCAGTAGGATGTTGAAATTTTTGATTTAGGACTGTTGTAACACCTAGTTGTGCACCACCTCCCCTTTTGATTGCAATCGACTAGACCAAAAATGTCCAGAAAAGCTTAACTACAGTAATAAGCCCTCATTGAGAGCTTTTCAACGGTATATCATAAGCGGTACTTAGTTTCATTGGTTTCAGAGTTATAGCCAAATAAGATTTTAATTAATGAAAAATTTGGATCTTACTAGTGGAAGACACATCGGTTCAAATCAGACTTCATCTCCTTTTTTAACTTTTCTAATTTAAATATATTGATTTATTAAAAATTATTAATCTCTGATTGTAAAAAAAATTTACAATAAATAATAATTCAATAATAATAATAAAAAAAAAGAAAAAATATCAGAAGTTATTAATTAAATAAAGTTTTATGTACTTTTTATTTTAAAAAAATGTGTGTATGTAATTTAATAGGCATACAAGGAAATCATATGGTGTCCACATCAGATTTTTATAAGTGTCTTTAGTTTAACAAACTAGTTCTTGTGAATGACATCTGTTATCTATAAGCTATTTCCATTTTTAAATTCTTATTTACAAATTAGGTTATGTGTACCATTTCAGATGAATCACATTCTAGCATTAGTACTGGTACTGGTCAGAATGAAAAACTAGAACAAATTCTGAATGAAAAAAGAATGGAAAATAAGCGTAAAAGAAAGGTAAGCTATTCCTGTACACGATTCAAAAATACATTTCTTTTTTATGGGGCCGGCAAGAAAATAATTTCGGTTTTCACAAATAGGTAGCTTTATGTTTTTAAAGGTCTTCTGTCAACGTTATGATTTTTTTTTCATTCAGCATTTGATGATAGCTTTCTAAATGCTATTAGCATATTTCAGAAGCAAATCACATGTAACTTTGTTTTCACCTGTTAGTTTACAGTCAATTTTAATACAGAGTACAAAAACAAACATTTTCAACCTATTTACTTTTTTATTTCCATAAAGGCAAGAAAATAGCTGAGGCTCACAAAGAGATGTGTGAAGTTTATGGTTTTCATTAACTAACAGAACACACATGTCAGAATCGGTTTAAAAAATTCCATTCTGGAGATTTTTCACTCAAAGATGATGAAGACTGATGTTCATCAATCTATTGAAGTTGTTGAAGACAAAACCAAAGCCATAAATGAAGTGGATCATCTTACAGCTGTGGGATAGATTGCAGAGAGGTTAAATCTATCACACACAATTAAGAATCTCATCAAATATCTTGGACTTGTTAAGAAGCTCAATATTTAGATCCCACATAAATTGAAAAAGATTCGCTTAACACAATGAATTAGTATTTGCAATATGTATCTCAAACATGATGAAGTCGACTTTTTTTGTAAACACATCGTCAATGGTGATGAAAAAGGGATCATTTACAATATTAATCAAAAATGCTTATAGTTCAAACAGGATGAACCAGCACAAGCCACATCAAAAGCTGAATTGTATACAAAAAAAAAAACCTTCTGTCAATTTGATGGGATTACAAAAGTATTGTATATTTTAAGCTGCTTCCAAGAAATCAAACGATAAATTCAGATGTTTACTGTTAGCATCTAATGAAACTAGAGGAAGCAATCAAAAAAAAAAAACAGCCAGAATTTATAAATTGCAAAAGAGTCATGTTCCTTTGCGAGATAATATAAGACCTTGCACATCTTTGATAACTTGTGGAAAAGTAATGAAGCTTGTTTGGAAAGTGATGTCTCATCCCCTATATAGCCCTGAATTTGTACCACCAGATTACTATTTATCTCGAAGTTTGTAAAACTCTTTGAATGGTAAAACTTTCACTAATGATGATGACCTGAAATCACACTTGTCAGTTTTTTGCTGATAAGGACCAGAAGTTTGTATGTGTTCAATCATGATTTCACACAGACTTTTGCCACAGAAATGGCAAAAGGTTATCGGACAAAATGAAAATATATAATTGATTAAAGTTTATTCTTTGTATAAAAAAATTGAGTTTATTTCACACTGTAAAACCAAAATTATTTTCTTGCCAACCCAGCAGTTAGTCAATGTGAAACCTGGTTGATAATTTCTTAATGTTCAGTCGCATAGAACGTAATTTGAAATAACTGAGTATATTATTTATTATATTATGAATGTTGATTTTACATTGAGGACTTACAAAACATATGCAGATGTAGATTCTCATATTCATATTTTCATATTCTCATATCATTCACATACAGGCATAAATTCTCTCACAAATGCACGACTCTCTCAGTGTTGTATTGTACATAAAAGACATGTAATTAAAAATTTGTCATTTTGCAAAAAAAGCTTTTTTAACTTCATGGAAATTATTGTTTAAAAATAGAACAGTAGCATTTAAAGAGGAATTCCTTAGATTTTGGTTACTACTGTTTTCCACTTGCTCATTTAAAAATTTATTAAAATTATTTCTAAAATTTGTTTTATGATCTTCAAACCATGATCAACTGTTTCATTTATTGGAATCAATAGTTGTGAGAAAGAGAGTCTTTTGGTAGAGGAACACATTTTTCTCATTGAATATGTCTTTCGTGAATGTGACAAGTACACTGATTTAGTGAAGAACAAGTTTTCTGAAAAGTTTCCAAATACTCCTGTTCTTCACCGCAATGTAGTTCAAACTCTTACTAAAACATTTTGGGCAACAGGCTCTGTTGAAGACACTGATCAAAGTGGAAGACCATCTAAACTAAACAAACAGAAGCTGCTTTGTATTTCTGATGTTATGGCCAAAAGTCCATCAAAGTTAACGCATAAGTTAGCACAGCAGCAAGATATCTGACTTGCTACCAAACATAAAGCTCTAAAAAAAGAACTGAAACTTTCCCCCTACAAAGTAATGTGTGTTCAAGAACTGAAACGTACAGATTATGCCAAAAGACTAAATTAATGTCTACGGTTTAAACGTTTTGTGGACCAAAATTCTGTAGGTATCGACGACATTACACTTTTTACAGATGAAGTGTGGTTTTATCTGGGAGGGTATATTAATTCACAAAATACATGATTGCGATCGACAACTAACCTCCATTAATTACACGAAGCGAAAATTGGAGTCTGGGTTGGTGTAAATAGAACGTGGATTGTGGGTCCAATCATTTTTGAAAATACAATTAATAGTGATCATTATTGTGCTGTTTTAACAAACTTCATTAGTTAGTTAACAGAAATGGAAATCAGTCACGGTTAATTCCAACAAGATGGCGCCACAGTGTACACAGCTAACAGATCAATGACTTTTTTGCAAAATGTTTTTGGTGAACGAATCATTTCGAGCAGTTTGTGGCTTTGCACGCTTGTTCAATCTGACCCCCAGATTACTTTCTGTTGGGGGGAGCAACAAAACAAGCAGTGTATCACAACAGACCATGCATGATTAATGAAATAAAAACCGCGATAACAGCATAAATATGAGACATTCCAGTAGATCAGCCGGTTAAAATGCTTGAAAACAAATGATAACATGTGCAGTGTTATATTGACATAGAAGCAGGTCATTCACCTTTTATAAACTGTCCCAGTTATAGTAATATCCATTTCTATAGAGTAATGAAATAGAAATACAAAGTAATAATTAAGAAAGTTTTGTCATTATACTTCCATAATCCCAGTTCACAACAATGTTTTCGAACGCACTGTATAATGAAACATTTTTGATGTAATATAATGAATGAGAATTTATAAATTATTATTGTAACAATCATTTTTATTTTCAGTAAAGTACTATATAAAATTGAAAATTCACTATATCATAATTTTAATATAACTTTGACTTCGGCAACTGCTACAGAAAAAATGTTATCAGTCATTCTGATCATCATATGAGATTTATGACTCCTTTAATTCTTATTTTTTCTTTATGTTGTTAAACTGTTTTTATCTGACTTTCATTTATTTTAGTTTTCTACTTTGTCAAAAGGTATGTTTTTCAATAGCTTCATTGTTTTTTATGTTTATTTGACTATGTCTTTTTTTTGTATGATGCGTAGCAGTTTTTTAACCATACGCATAAACTTGACCTGATTCTCTGAAAACAATGTTTGGTTTGCCTTGAGTAAGATGGTTTAAGTGTTTAATAAAAAAAATTGATTAGTGTTGAATACAGAATGAGTAGTTAAATAAAAATTGAATTCATCGTAGTATAAATTAAAAAAAAAATTATGTCTAAAAATCATTAATAATTTTTATGACTACACTTACTTTTATGACTTGTAGATTTTTATAAACAGTTTTTGAGCATAATCATGTTTTCCACTTTATGTAAATATCCATTTAGCAGCGTAGTCTTTATTTTTATTGTCACAGTATGTCAGAATGTCTGCAGATAATAGTTAATTAGGAAAAAAAAAAATTAAAATTAAAAAAATTAGACAGAAGGTGCTGGCATAACTGCACTGTTTCTTAACTCGAATCTTTGCCAAATGAAAATATAGCACCTACTCATTTCTTGAATATCTTCTTGGTATACACTTAAGTAGATACTTATAAATAAATATATATGCTTCTCTTCCTTATATTATAGCCTTCAAATTATCAATCCACTTTCATCATGTTCTACAACTAATTTTTTTTACATCTGACTTTTATTTCAATAACTTTCTCACTTTTGTTTCCTTTATTGTACACATCTCTTCACTTGCTAAACTGTCTGACTTACGTTCTGTTAACCTTCTTATACACTTCACTTCAAATTGCTTGTAAACTTCAGTATTTATTCATTTAATCTTTTCTAGTTTTACCGTATATATTTCTTAAGAACTTCATCTCCCTTGCCTAAACTCTACTTCTGTAATTTCCTTAGTTTCAGATGCTCTTGTAATGGTTAATTTATTTTGTCATTAAACATTAATATTTTGATGCTTAGAAAATATCTCCTCCTTCTATTCAGTCAACTAGTTACCTGTTTATTCCCCTACCCTCTTAATGTATATTTCTGAGTAAGTAAATCTATGTCTTTTTAAAGCAAAATCTTCCAGTGTTGCTTTTAATCATAGTATTTTGTCTTTCTTATTACCACCAATAAGTGAAAACTGAAATTTTATTGTTATTTTTGTTAAAATTTTTAACTTTCAGCCTGTAAATGGATCTAATAATGTTTTTAACTTTGAATGATAATATAATAAGATATAAAGACTAGTTTTATTTTAATTTCTATTTTTGTTTTTGTTCTTTTAGTAAAAATATGATGTTTTATGAATTTTTGTGTAATTTTCATGTTTGATTTGTAGGATAACTTACTGTTGAATTCGGATTTAAAAGAGAAGACAGTCAATAGATCTCCATGTTTAGTAAAGAGGAAAAGAGCAAAAACAAACAATAATAAAGATGCTTGCAGTAAAGGTAAGAAAGTAAATTTAAAACAATCTTATGATGATTTCAATGAGGCTGTGACTGATGTGACCGAAGCACGCACAACTGAACATCAGAGTAAAACTATCTGTGATAATTTTAACCCAGTACAGATACCTGTAGATGGTATCGCACCTCTTGCTGGGTGTAATGATCTCATCAAACCTGATGAAAGTACAAAACAGAAAGATTCATTATTTTCTATCGCGGTCCAGAAAGAGACTGTTCTTAAAAGATGTTTAAGAAAAACTGTTGGCAACAGTGTGACTGACTTTTTGGATTTGCATACAGAATCAAATAAAGTTGAAGTTAACAAGGAAGTATCAGTAATAAAAGATTTATGCAATAAAAAAAATAACGATAAATTAGATAATACTACACATACAAGCAAATTACCAATACCAAGATTATCAAAATTAAAATCAAAAAGCAAAGAAGTTCCTGCTAATATTATAATTTTACCAGCTGTTCCTCCACAAATTAAACCGAAGCAGTATAAACGGATTAAACCAAGGCCTGAAAAAGAAGAAACAGCTGATGGTTTCAAAAAACCAGAATCTGGAATAGAGGGTAAGGTCAGAAGTGTAAATGTTGCTGAAAAATTACTTTTTGCTGATTTAAAAGATAAATCCTTATGTAGTGAATACAGCATAGGGTGTTTAGGAAAGGATGCTCTTGATGACTATTTAGATGGTGATGGAAATTCACAGGAACAGGAAGAAGAATTATTGCAGTATTTTCAGCAGAATGATGTACACCCTAGTAATAACAAGCCAGAAATTAAATTAGAAAATTCAACACAATCAAAACTTCTAGTTGAAGGTAATGTTACAGAATTAAACCGTAATAAAAGTGAGTTTGCCTTAGAAAAGACAGGCTTTACAGGCTTGGGTGTTAATGTAAATAATTTGATTAGAAATTCAGTGGATAGTACTGTATTAATGACTAACTGTGATACCAGTGATTCAAATAAGGATTGTAATAATTTGTTGCTATCACCACGAAATCAGCATTTTCTTAAGTCAGATTTGGTTTTTCCATCTGTTTTAAATATAAACACTGGACTGAATGTTAGGAGAAGAGTCAGCTTTGATAATTTACCATCTCATATTCCTCAGAATGTGAATATTCGACGACAAGTCTGTAGAAGTTTTACTCCTATTTCTCCAACGGATAAAATCAAGGCAACTTCTACAAATGATAGTCCTTTTGTCTCTCCAAGAAGTACTCCATGTAGAATGAAAACATCCTTGAATCTTCAGAGTGTAAACTTATCACCTGTATCAACAACCATTACATCAGGATGGTGTTCTGGCAGTTCAACACCATCATCTCTTCAATCAAACATCGTTAGTTCTCCATCACCTTCTCCCAGCTTTCGAACAAGATCTCATTCAAATGCCGTAAAATTACCAGAAAATGCCCGTAGATTTTCACCTTTTCAAGATGCTAGAAAATCTCAAGCCGATGCATTAAGGTCCCCAGTATGTAGTAGTTCTACTAGTCAGGGTATATTTATAACTCCTTGTTCTCCATTGCAGGTATGTGATTCTTCAGTTTTCAATATTCATAAAAAGCATTCATCCCCAAATATATCTGAGAAGATAATAAATAAATCTGAAAACTTTTCAGAAATTCAAGGCACTTCTCTTTTAGAATCAATTTTGCTTTCTGGGAAACAATCAGATTACAAGTCACAAGAAGAAAAAGAGTTGCTTTTTGTAAAAGTTGAAGATAGTATGCAGTCACCTAAATCAAGCTCCAGTTCTGGGAGAGTTCAGAGTACTGATCCTCTGTCACAAGAAGTCAGTCAGTTTTTTCCAGAAGAAGATACCCAGCAACTTCCTGCTTTAGAGTTTCAACCCACTCTAAGATCTCAGTCTGTTCCAATGGTATCATCCAATGCACTGATATCACCTTTATCACTAACCCAGCCAGCTACCACATTTTTTAATGGTTCCACAAATTTTGGATCGTCAATTCCACCTACACCAGTTCCAAGTGAGTTAGTGGATTTTGGTGGTAGTTTTAATACAGAATCTTCATCTTCAAATTTCCTTTTAGCTTCACAAGGAAATGATCCCGGTGATGTTTCAGACTTTAATGAGCAGAACACTGCGCAGAATAATATTCTATTAGAATCTGACATAACAACAAATTTGAAAAGTATTTTTGAGCTGATTAATGATGATTGTAAGTCATTATTGAACAGTCCTGAAAACTGCAATAAATTTGCACAACAAATTTCCAGATCACATCCTAGTACACCGATTCCATCTTATACAAATTCAAATAATAGTGATAAATGTGATCCTATAGTTTCAGCATTTTCTTCTAATGTTACAATACCTTGTAGTCAAATCTCACGATCATATCCATCAACCCCTGTTGTACCAGTGCCAGGCCTTTCCGAAGTCATATCAGAATTTTTATCAAATAATAATCAGAACAGTCCTCAAGATATGTGTGATTCAGAAACCGGTAGAAGTATAAATTCATTAATAGAAAACACTCACCTTTTAACTGAAGATGATGGTTTAACATTACAAAGTTTGGCCGCTGATTTACCTGAATGTGAAGATACATTCAATGATTTAGAAAAAGAGGTTAACAATCCTTTACATGAGAATGATTTAACTTGATTTAGTTTATTTTTTATAGTAGTCAATTTGTTTCATTTTTATGTTCTTGATTATTAACTATTGGCAACTTGTTTCTTTTTCTAATGGTCATAGAAAAAAATTTGGACTGTCGACTGAATCATTCCTTATTTAGAAATGGGCAACTGGTAAAGTACAAACTAGATATTAGATATAATTAATTAAACATAGTTATAGTAGTGATATTAACTATTTCATTACTATGTATATCTGTGAAATTTATGCTTTTAACACTTAATACATAAATACACACATGTGCACACACACACACACACACACACACACACACACACACACTATATCACACCTCATGCACGCTTACAAATGACAAGCAAACAAGTAGTTTTTGTAAACTGACCACAATCTATAAAATTTGACATTATAATGAAAATTGCTGAAATTGTTACTTTCTTTAAGAGCATTTATTTTTTAATACTACATATTAACACTTCTAACTACTTAATTTGTAAGCTCATTTCAAAATTAAAAGCCAATATCAAAAATTAAAATTCATTGTTTCCTAATAACAGAAAAAATAATTATCTTAAGAATTAATTTTTTTATACTTCTTTCTCAATTAGAAGAAAATATTTCTTTATTTGGGTATACTATATTAAGGAATGCCAGTTTTAAGAAATAGTATATTTTAAAAATGATTGCCATAAATTAATTTTTTAATTATGAATGATAATATCTGTCGTGCTTCTCTGGTGAATTATATAAACTTTCTTTAAGCCTTTTTCCTTAAGTTTTTTTATAAATTGTGTTTAAGATTTACAAAAACTAAGTATATACATCACTTTCATATACATGTGTTTATACATATATATATGTGCATACTCACACACATTCACTTATACTTTACCGCAAGGTAGTTCTTGGGAAGAAATTTTCGGTGAATCTTTGTACTTAAATTTTTATATAATCTGCAGTAAAGCTTGTGTTGAGCTAAAATAATGTAATTAGTTTAAAAAATATTTTAAAAGTTTTAAAGCAGTATCTGACATCATAAAAGCATCTCATTGCATTAATACAGATCCAGAGTTCACTAATTCACTGCTTGCTTATAACCCTTATAACCATTAATATACATGCTGCAAACCTTTTACAGAATGTTAAATTCTTAGGAATACTTTACAGTCAATACATACATTTGAAGTGTAAAGTTTATCTAATGTTTTAACTCCTGCAAACTGGGAAGTATAACTACAAACAAAATATACCAGTATTTACTACATGTAATTAAAGAGTACTGTTTATACAAGTTGTATCCTTCCTAAATTTGAAATCCTTTTTAAATTTTACAATCGGGAGGTTTCACAAATGTCTTAACCTTCCATACTGAAGCTTGTAGTACATCGTAAATAGAATAGGTTTACTGTGTACTGACATTTGATACATAGTGAATGAATTTACCTCCGAAAAATTACGTAACATATTTCGGAAATATCACGCATGACCATGTTCTGCTTCAATCTTAGCATAGATAACTTCAATAGAGGAAAAGATTACATGTTCTGTTTTTTTTTTATCATTTAACAGTGCAACAAAAGGAAAATTTTATTTCAACTTTCATTTTCATGTAATGACCTGCATGTTCTTTTTAGTGAATGGAAGTTTTCATAATGAACTTCAGTCTTAAATTAAACTAAGATTCAGAATTAAATTACTCACTATTAAATTAATATAAATTATTTTATTCTGATTCTTTAATATATATATATATATTTTTTTTTTTTTCTAAAATCAATTCTTCTGAGAATCATATTCCTTTGCATTATACAAATTATATTAATCCACTCAACCTAAGTACAGAATAATAAAATAAAATAAAGTAGGATGACTCCTACCTTATTCCACAATTCAAGCAAGAGCGCTTTCGTGAATCCCTCGCATCATCAATTGCTTTATATAATTTTTCAAATCGTTCATACCAAATTACACATTAAAATTTTATCAACTACAGAAATTTAGTTCGGAAACTTTTCAGACCTACTGTGTATACAGTTAAGACACAACGTCTAATTAAAAAACCAAGAAAACCATAAGTCCATTAGTCATAAGTCTTATTTATCGTGACTTTATGTTTGAATTCACTATTTACCCAGTATTTATTTACCCAATAAACTGTTAGTTGCTATTTTCCATTAGTGAAATAGTGTCTTCATTCTGCAAAAATAACATTCTTGAAAAGATAAATGTAAAACAGTTCACTAATGGCTTATGATATTTAGTGTAACAGAAGTGTTAACCGAAAAGACAAATAATTAAGATATTACTATACTTGTAGTTATTTTTTTCACGTACAAATAATAAATTTAAATGTACAGAAATTTCAGAAATGTTGTGGAGTTTGGAGAATGATGTCTGGTAAGAAGACCAAGTGACTAAGTGACCCGTGTAGCAGGGAACACATTTTTGAGTTAAAAAGATATCGAATTACTTTGATAATTTTCACAATGCAATCATTTTAATGTACCTTAATATGTTTTAATTGTATTATATAATTGTGATGCAGTTCACCTAGTCATTTACAAGAACTACCTAGATACGCAAACATACATACACACATATATTCTTATTACAATTTTATGACTGCTAATTAACAAGACTGAATTAAATAAATTCATGAACTTATTTAAATAAGTTTATATTGTACATTTGGGAATAAGGTAATTATAAAGATGGGACTACTATATTTTTGACAGAAATATCCAGTTTTACGTCATGTCTAATATGATATTTTCCTATTCTAGTACATGTCATTTTAAGAATCAAATCAGAAATATGTTTGTACATATATATACTTTAAATATATGTATGTATATATTCAATTCTTAATGTATAGTATGTAGTGGGCTCTAAATTATGTACTTTTCCCCTTATATATTACTGTAACATGATAATAATTGCAGCTTTTATTTTCATTACTTCTGATTGTTATAGTTTTTCTCACATTTCCTTATTGTTTTATATCACTGTTAATCTATAGTAATTTTAATTATTGTCAACGCTCAATAATGTTAATCGAATATTATAGTAATAATTAATTGTGATCTGAAATCAGTAGTCAGGAAATTATGTGGAAGAATTGCTGTAAATAAGTTGGTAAAAAAGAGGTACTGTTTAATTAAGATTATTGAAATTAATTGATTATTGGATAATTAAAAGCTACAAGAAAATATACTTAGACTAGATTGCTTTTCATACAGTGACCTATTTTCTTGTAAACAAAAGCCTTATCATTAAAACAGTAGTTATGAAACAAAACATATTTTTGTATTAAATAATCGATAAAATGTGAACTTATTAAAGATAGATTTGTTGAAATTGTTTACATTTAATACATAGTACTGGTTTATCCCATAAGTGCCGTTACATATATATTGATTGAGGAAAGATGGAAACCTAAGGAAAAATTCAGACTTATAGTTACTTAAAGTTCAGAACAAGTAATGATACCTGTACTGTGGAAGAAGGCGAGGCTGTAGAAGATAATCTGAGCAGACCGACTGTCTGCTCAGTAATAGAAATAGATATCTGACTGAAATTATTACCGTTATTATTGTGTATGTGTGGCTAATTTCAGTCTTTAAAATATCTAGCTTCTTCAAATCAGCTTTGTTTTAAATGTATTTCTTCTCTTAACTTTTTCCACTTCTGTCTGTTCTGTACCACGTTTTGACAATTTACAAATCACCAGCCACTCTACAAATATTGTTGTCTGTTCTAGCCGGAGACCTTCTTCAATAGTGTTTTCATATCTGATTACTATTGACCACCTTTCATCAAATTATTAGTTGGCCAGCCCATTTGCCAAATTATCTGTTTAACAAGTCACAGGGTATCGCTAATTTGCATTATACATTTAATATTATCCACTCTTTTCCTGTATACTGATTAAATTCAAGGTAGACTTTTTTAATATGCTGAGTTGTTCTTAGCTTAAACAAGAGACTATTTTTTCATGCTACATTTTTCATACTTATAGATGTATACCAATAAAAATCATCGGTCAAGTTTTTTTTCTTTTAAGGGTATTAATATAGTCAAGTTATGAACTCTGTAGGCTCCCTGATCATCTTCTTGCATTATGTTACCTATCTCACTAATCTGTTTTTCGAGTTATAAATAATTTCCAAAGTAAAATGATTAATTAATAGATAAGGATATGAGAGTGTTATTTCAGTTATTTTTATTAATCCATAATTATTTGTTATGGTACATAGAAAAGTTCCGTAACTGAATATTTTTTTTTAAATTCTGATATCCATGATGTATTTTAATATGGATACATATTTTCTTACAATGTATACCAAAACATAATTTTATTAACATTTTCTGTTTTCCAAGAAATATTTCTGATTTTCAATAATAGCTGCTTCTTAAAAAGCTATACTTGTTTTTCACCCATATTAACTTGTGCTTTACATATGATTGTCATTTTTGATTAGTTTTTACAATTATTTCAATTTTAGGTAAGTTGTTTTTAATAATATAAACAATTTTTAAAAAAATACTAATGTAGGTGATTTTTTTTTATATGTTCAATTTTTAATTAATGTTATTACGAAAACAAAAATATTAAATGTATGACAGTTCCACAAATATAGCCACCTCACGTAATTATACATTTACCATCAATCCAGTTATCTACAGATCTCCACATCCTCAGCTTCCAATTTGCATTTGACCAAACTCTCAGAACCTCACTCAGGAATAAGGGATCAACAATAAGGATAAGGAGGTGGTGTGACTAAAAAACTGGAAGAGAAACTGAAAAATAAAATAACTCCTACTAAAGAAGTATATATTAAAAGGCCTTTCCAGGCAGTGGGTCTGGTCAGAGTTCCCCAAGAGATCCAGGTATCTTAACCAGGAATGAGAGAGCACATTACCGATCAATGATTTTGTGTTAACCTCTCAAATGTATGTTGCAGCTGATTACTTTTCAAATAATACCGAAGAACTGCCTTAGAACTAGCACAGGCTTCGTTAAGGAAAACCTTTCAATTTCCCAAATTTTGTGGCTTGTGGAATTATTTAAGAGTTTTATTAACTGTTCAGTAAGAAACCACTCTGATGGGTTAAATAAAATGTTCCAGTATTGAAGAAGAGAAGTATTAAAACAGGTAAGAATTTTCTTAAGCTGTTGTTTTAATATCAGTTTTTTCATGGTTATAAAAACTGTAGCTCTTGATCCTACTGTATTTATGATTTGTAAGTGTTTTTTTCTTCATTTAATGTACTGTTGTGGTTTTAAAATAATTTTAGATTTTTTCTTGACCCAAAACAACATATTCAATAAGCACAAATAAAAAAAATTCACTATGATCATGAGCTGCTACGTGTTTTTTTTTAGCTCTGGGTAGAAAAGGTATAGACAAAAAAAATCACCCCTAACCAAAATCTAGTACAGCAGAAGCCCAATGACTCGACAGAACTGCACCCAGTCTGGATAAACAGAAGTCTGTATTAAGGAGTTTGTCTTTAATATCCCATGTTTATTTTCAGTTATAATAAAATTTATGGTTTTTTTTTATTCTCACTATGAGTTAATGTGGCTGCAAGACAACAATGGAACATATGTAGAAAAGTAAACAACCTGTTTTCTGAAACTTATTCTTTAATGGTGTGTTACTTTGCTTTGCACCAAAATGCTAACCTTTAATAATTAAATTGAATGTATACTGATCCAAAGGGAGTAATTTTGAAAAAAAGAATTTTATCTGTTCCTCATAATTCTAAATTTTATGACTGATTTGTATTAGTTGGTTACATTTGTGTTTCTCTATATATAACCTTTCCCTTTAAAGGATTCCCTCAACCACCAGAAGTAACTTTATGGTGGAAAAGTAGCTTTTAGCGTCCTTCATACAAAAAGTTTCACGGTTAGAAACACGGTCAAAAAAAAAATTAATAATTTTAAAACACCTTCCATACAAACGTGAGATTACCGTAATTTAATTTATCTATTTTTAATGCGCATAAAAATATGAAATCAAAAGAATCAGTTGATTTTTCAGGAAAGAAAAATTGGAAAACATACAGTAAATATTTTCTTTGTTTGATATTTCAGGTCTATTTTTTTATAAAGGAAATATTATCTGATGTATAATATGTTAATTTTGTTCTGATTAAGATATATAGATTAATTGGTGCAAAATTAACATAATTAATTACTTTTTTATTATTTAGAAATAGTGATTTTTCCACATAACACTGTTTCTGAATAATCTGGTGGAACACAAAAAAGATGAAATATATGAATATTCTTAGCATGCATTTAATTATTATTACTTATTGTTTGTCTGAATGATGAATTTGCCTTTGGATATTAACTTTTTTGTATAAAAACTACTGTACATGTTAAAATTATTGACCGTTGACTTGTGTATATAATTTAATTAAAATTTGTTCATGTTAGTATTATTTTATCAATCAGTGTTTTAGGATCTTTTCAGGGTATAAAAGGCTTAAACTATTGGTATAACAGATCATTTTGGATCAGATATATTAAAAAGCTGTCAATTAAAAAGAATGTGATATCAATTAAATGTCATGATTTATTTGCATGAAGAAATTATCTTATCAAACTGTTGTCTAATGAGTTTGTTTTTAAATCGTTTTATTTTATTTACATCACCAGCTAAATTTTCTTCTTTTTTTGTAGTGTTTCTCTATTATTTAAATTACCTAAATTTCTTTACAAATTATCCATAATCACTTTAATATTTACCAGTCATCTTTATACTTGTGAGCTATTTTAACCTTTTTAAATTATTGCTTTACTGATTTAATATAATTTTTTTTTCTCTTCTGCATTAATTTTTTAATTTGAAAATGTCTCCTACATCTTGTTTTTATTTACTTTTCAGTTATTTACCTTTACTGTAACCTTTTTCTCACTTACAGTTCCCTCCTATTTCTTCCACTACCAAGGCGACCAACCCTGAGTACTACTTTTGATTTATAAATAGGAACCAGTATAGTAGGCCTGATTTTACTCAACAGTTACCTCAGTCCCTAGTTTGGTGTTTGATGCTATCCCCAGATAGAAAACAAAATACTTAGACATTTTCTCAGACACTTGTGGTCGTTACCCCACTAAACTCCAATAAAAAAAATGGCTATCTGCCACCAATAAGGTGTCAGTATGATGCTTCAGATGGAATAAGGCTGACTTATCTGACTCCAACTGCATTTGTCAAAGCAAGAGGGAATAAAGCATAAGGAAAGTAGAGGAAGAGGAAGGGAATGATCATCACATAGAGGGACTTCCTCTGTTCTGGGTATCTTTATTCTTAAAATTGCATTTCATATCTCACGACCTCACCTTTTTTTCAACATTCTTTAGATCCAGTAGATAATTCAATTAAATTATGAGATTGAATTAATAATTATGTGTTTTTCATGTTAGTTTTTAAATGTATATAGTAAAAAATAAAACTATTTTGCTTATACATAAAAATAAAGAGAATAAAATGATCTTTGTTTTCTCTTATAAAGTAAAGCCAGTGTGTGTAACATTCATTTATACAATTGTAATGCATATTAAATACCTGAAACAAGTACTATTCAATTAATTTTCTGAGAGATTATGATTTCATTATACCTGAAGTAAACAGAATGAAAATGTAGCTCGCCTTTTGATGAACTTGGCACACCGATGGCAGCAATATGTTCAGCTCAGTGAAGAAGACATCAAGAAACTCATCTCACTTTTTCTAGTGTTCCTGAAGTTAGATGATTTCAAATCAAATCAGATGATTTTATTTTTGAGAACAACTGTAATTTTTGGGAGCTGACTTCTATTTTATTTCAGGTCAGTGGCAATGATTTAGTTATAGCAGATATACTCTTCGCCGCATTATTACCTAATACAAAACATAACTGTTTTCTGCCGACTTAAGAGGAGCAAAAACAATATTGAAGAATTTCTTTTACTTTACTTATGTATTTTTAATCTGATTGTGTACCTATTGGATTTGAAATTTGTTCAACTTTTTTTTTAAAATGTAACTATGTACTTATCTATTATTCATATTGTCTGTGATATATTATCAATTGATAGTTAATTATTTGGTAAAATGAATAAAACTTAGGATTTACCCGATGAATAATGTTGGTGTTATTTCAGATTTTTATTTTTGAAATGTAGAAATTTAATAATATTCCAAGATTCTAATGCAGTATATTAATTATAGTCAAGGTTTTAATAATGAAGTATTCATAAACAGTGTAAATGGACGGCAGCTTGATAAAATAATTTTTGTCTTTAATTTTTAAGAAATTTTTTGGCTTTAAAAGTAAATTTATTTAACATTTAAATACAGTTTCTAAATTTGAACTGTTTTAACTGGGTTTTTTTTTTTAACCAATTGTAATTTTATAAATTTGTTTTTTTTAGCATAACTGTTTAATACCATTTACTTATATTTTCTAATTTTATGTTATTTTGTAAATCTTTTCTTTCTGTGTTATTTTCTTTTAAGTATTTAATTCTGGTTCTTATTTAGAATAGTAATGCCGCTTCTAAAACTCCTTATATTTACTTTAATAAATATGGAGTTACAGTTTGTTTAGTGTGCTGCTTCATGGATACAAAAAGGATCTGCTCCAGCATTTGCCCAGATGAATTAAGGGAAACTGTTGCAAAGAGCATTGTCATAAAATACACAATTAATTATAAAAAAGAAGAAAATAAAAATAGTTAATTATAAAAGCATGAGATATTAATAAATTAAATTAATAAAGATAATAAATGAATGAATTAAATTAAAAATAAATAACACTTAAGAATAAATTAATGAAAATTATTTAAATACATTTTTTATACTTGTAGAACAGAGATTTAGAAAGTTAGTCGCTTTATTTTTTAGTTAGTATTATTTAAAAACTCAATGACAGAGTAATATTTTTTCTGTAAAAAAAGATTCTTTTAATTTTATTTTAAATAAGTTAATAGGAAGATCTTTCAAGTGCATTGGTAGTTTATAAAAAATGGCAGCAGAAGCTTATTAAAGTTCTTTCGTGAACATTGAAGTATTTAGTTGAGTTACATGAAAACAGTTTACTTATAACACTTTATCGAAGTGCCAGAGTATAACATAAGTATATTCACAGAAGAGACTCGTTTTTAACTAATGTTCCATCATTCAAATTAATTCTAGAACAGCATACACTTTTATTCACATCACATTACCCTGACCGTATCTGGTTTCTTTAAGTCAGCTGATCTTGATGAAATATCGCAGCCTTTATTCAGTAGGGATATTCCAAAATATCCATTCTCAAAAAAAAAAAAAACAATATGAAAGAAAAACTACCTGATTAAGCAGAATTTTACCAAAGAAGTAATTATGGGAGTAATTGAATTATGTATAACAAAGAAGTGTTATCTTATCACTGTTGATAAGTTATTTATTATATGTTACAAATACTTAGTATTGTTGGAAATAAATAAAGTATGAAAGGTGAAAAATATGATGCATTAATATTCTAAATAAGAACCTTAATATTATTAAAATTAGTTTGTATACCCATTAATTACTATACGAATTTGTGTTTGAATATATATATTCATTCATTCATTTTACTATTATTCTAATGTTGAGAACTGTTCTCACTTAATAAAGTTTTGTTTTAAAGTTATATATATACAGGTATATATAAAGTAAGTCCTCTCCTATTTTTTTCTACAATTGTTAATTTAGAAAATCTTGATCAACACCTTATCTATTTTGAATTTAAATACTATTTTTTAAACTATTCAAAAATTTTGGCCGGCATATCTGATTCAACTTTATTTTTTAAATGGCATTATGTAAAATTTGGCAAAAAAATTGACAAAGAAAATTGCATATCAATATCTACCTGTTTTCAAAATAGTATCCATTAAAAAGCTTAGTGACTAAGGTTGTTTCTTGACCAAAAATAAATAATATTGAAAAAACAGATTCATGAAAATTTATCGATTCATTTTACTTTTGTTCATACATTCATTTTCTCTTAAAACTACTTGAGCTAAACTGTCAGCAGTAATATTATCCAGTAACATAATGTCAAGTTTACCCTGGTACAAAATGTTTAATTCCTTTATTGTATTTTTGACTCAATTCAGTTTATTGATACTGTTCAGCTTGTAATTGTTACAACATAATTCTTTTGCTTTTCAGTCACAATCTTGAATTTAAAACATTTATTAAAGATCACCGTTAGTCCCAATTAAACAACACTTAATTTAATGTCGGATATAACAGTTAACTCGTCGAGGCTTCATTGATAGCAATCTTACAGGAGTTCTCAATTTCAACATGTTAAGGGAGGAGTTAGTACCTGCAATATAAAATATTTTGTCTAATCACCCTGAAAAATTTCTACAAGGTCGTATTGCAGCAGGATGGTATATCATCCGCATTTCAGTAAAGAAGTAAGAGAATGGATATGTCAAAGAGGATGAGTGGAATGGGCAGCATGTTCTCCAGACCTTATGCTACTGGACGTTTTCTTACAGTGCCATTTAAAGTCCGCTGTTTTTAAACCTTCTATAACAGATATTAAAACTAAATACCAGGATATCTAATATATGTCAATTCCTTATACTTTATATGCTTGTAAATGTAAGGAAAGCATTTCAAGATAGAATATATACTGCTTAGTGGTTGGTGGATGCCATTTTGAACACTTGTGCTCCTAATAATATTAACATTAACAAACTAGAAATTTTCATTTTTTTTTAACATTAGCTATAAAAGTTAAAAATTATCCCAAGAAAGGCAAAATGATTTTTTTATTTTTACGTGATTTATTTATTATTAGTAAAAATATAGTTATTTAAAATTAATAAATAAAACACCTTCAGTTGTATGTTTTTTAATGGTTAATATCTTGAAAGCAGGTAGAGGCATCGATGTGTGGTTTCCGCCATCAATTTTTTTCATAGTTTTACACAGAAATAATCTTTCATATGACCATAGTGCCATTTAAAAAAAAAATTAAAGTTGATTTCAAGATGGTGACCAAAATTTTAAAATAGGTTGAAAAGTAATATTTATGTTCAAAACATAAATATATATCTAATATACGTAATAAATAATAATCTAGCATAATAATCTAGCATAATAATCTATCATAATAATCTACCATAATATCTAGATCCAGATTTTCTAAATTAACAACTGTAGAAAAAAATATGGAGGGACTTACTTTTTATACACTTTTTTATGTATATGTATATATATATATATATATATAAACACTTATAATTCATACTCAAATTTCATACCTATTTTAATATTTTATCCTAATAATTTTGTAATATTCTACTTACATTTTAAATCTTTAATTATGCTTTGATGATAAATGCCTGTCTAATTTTTGTTTTATTTATACTATTTAATTTTGTTGTGTTTATTTTTGTAACGGATGATTTATTAATGTTTTTGTTTTCAATATTCTATGTATAATTTAATAAAATTTTTATTTTATTGTCGTTGAGAGAAGTATTATTATTGTTATAACACATTGATGTTTTAAATTATATAGGTGTATATACGAATAAATAATTATAGTTTTAAAGAACAGTGGTGTTTTAATTATAACAAATTATGTCATATTTCAGTTTTTATGATTCATATTATTTTTATCATAACTTAAAATGTATGTTAAAAAAATGTAAAGATGGACCCATATTTGAGTATCAGATGTTTTAGCAAAACTTTTGTACTTGCTGTTCTTTCTAATTGTTAGAGAATTTTTTTAAACGTTTTTAATTAACATGTGTTAATGTAATTGTAATTTTAACCGTAATTTTAACCTGTAACTCATAACATCAATCCGTTTAGAAAATTGTATGAAATATTGTTGTTTTTATTATACCTAAAATATCATTTAATAAGTACCTGTTACCTTTTGATGGCATCGCTTTTAGCTTGTATAGTTTTCTTTTATATTGTTTAATAGTTGTTTTTAAAGTTTGTTGGTTTGAAAGACTGAAATATAATAAATATTCATGGTATAAGACCAAATTTACCTATAAGAGTTTTTGAAATGTAAAAGAACAATGTAATATGATGTACTTTTTATTCGATCAGAATTTTTATATGCATAATATATATTATCCTATAAGATAACTGTTAAAATAATGATATTATTGATCGACATGAAGTATGGTTAAACTTTGTAAAAACAAGTTTTAAAAATGGATCATTTTCAAAATATTTGAAAATATGCTTCCAGAAAATCTTTTCATAACTATTGTGCTAAAAATTAGTGACAAGTGGTAATAGAACTATGTGACGATTCCAGAAAGATCTCGAAGCAAATTTTCATATATTTAGAAAGCGAGTCATGCTTTAAGTTTGTTTATCTTTAATATGAAGTATTGTAATAAATGTGTTTAAGTAATTTAAAAATCTGTAAAATACAAATTCTTTTTTCTTAAGTTGTGATTTAAATTCTTTTATTTCATTTTTTTATTTTGAAGTATTAAATTAAATTTTAGAAACATGAAGTAATTTTTTGTCAAGGTCATAGCCGCAATGTCAAGAAATCATGTTTTGTCTTATTCTTAAGCTTAGGATAAATTGTCAGCTGTTGACTTAGAACATCCCAATTTATCTACTTTACCTGTAATGTCAGTGGCAAAGAATAAGCTTCACCAATAACAGGTAATCACATTTAAGTCCCTCTCCTAGAAAGACATTGCTTTTAATGTACATTAAGTTGGCAAGATCACTTTGAAAATTTATAAATTAAAGAATTTACCGTAATTCACTTTTTTTAATAGAATAATAATTAGATGTCCACTAAGTTTACATCTAGATTTGTAACTTGCTTAAATAATTAAAATGAGTAAAGTAGTAAAAATCTCATTTTGTAAGAATTTGTTTTTTTAACTGTAAATAAATCATGGACTTTTTTTTAATTAAACTAATTGAGGTTCTGCTAATATAACTCCAGTTAGATGTTTCATGATCTAACTTGCACTAAAATAAGCTGCTTTTTACTTGTTAATTAACTGCATTTTATTTTTTTTACTGCAGCTTTATTTTTGAAATGAATTAGAAGTGCATTACTGTGATGTCAAGATAATAGGGCTGCTTGGAATAGTTAAGTTAGAACATATATATCAAGATGTAACTGAAAATAAAATAAAGCTGCTTTACACCCATTAAGAAATTCCACTATTTTTTTTTTAATTTTATCCAGTTGGTTCTTAATTTGTTTAAAAAATAAAGTTCCCATTAGGAAACAGTTATAATAGTTCTATCATTCGCTTATAAAAAAGCAGGTTACTGTGTTGTGAGCTAGATTTCAATACTTGCATTTTAACATACATTATTCTATGTAGTCCCACTATGTGATGTACATCATGTTAGTGAAACTTTGATTTTTTTTTTTATAAATAAAATTGTGGTAAAATAAATTATACTGTTTATAGTTAAAAATGGCTAAAGTAAACGTTGGATATTGTATCCTAATAGTAATCATTGTAGTACTACCGACTTGCTTTAGTTATTCAAACAAACTACGGTAAATTTTTGTAATTTATTATTTCTACAACTTGTAAATGTTCAAAGTGGTTCTATCTACTTGATATATACTTTCTTTTAAGCATTGATTTACTAGAAAGATTTACTCTCCAAACTCTTATAGAAAATTGTTTTGTCATTCCATTATTTTTTATTAATTGTTTTAAACATAAACACCATTTTCCACATAATTTTAAGTAACTGTGATTGTAGTAAATAAGTTAGAATTTTTTTAAATCGTACCATGTTGGCATTCTCTAGTTCATTGACATTAGAAATCAACATGAAATTTTACTTTCATATGCCATAAAAATTTGGGTAAATTATTAAAAAGTTAAATAGTTAATACATTTTTTCTCTTTGATAAAAAATGTTTACCCAAAAAATTTCTTTTGATACATTGGTTTTTAAATAAGCCCTTGTTTGTTTAGTTTCACTCGCTGATAGTTTTCTTCATTACTATGACCCTATAGGTAATCACATTATATAAACCGTGCACTGAAAAATAAGTTGAATATAACTGACCAATTCCTCTTAGTAATTAAACTGGCAGATTATTAATCACATAGTTAATTTATTTTGTTGTTGTATAAGTTTATCTAGATAATTACCATAAATAAATACTGTATTCAAATCATTATATAATGATACATTATATAGATCGCATTAGGAAAGATTGTTCCACAGATAGCCAAAAGAAACTATTTCAACATTTGTCTGGAAGGATCGAGGGAAAACTGTGGGAAAATTTTAAACATACCAGCATTACAAAGTACAAAAGTTTAAAATGTTGTATTGATGCATATTAAAAAAATAAATTTTTTTATAGAATTAAATAACTATTCTAAAGGCATTGCCGATCAATGTTTATATATATATATATATATTTGTACACATTTTATATATGTATGCAGAAAATTCTGGTTTAATTAATATTATTTAAAAACTGATTTATAGAGATATATGAGATGTATTTGTATCTATAAAAAGAGATTATCAAAAGATTTTTTATACCCTTTTATGTCATTTATTGAAAATAGAAATTGAATTGTAGTAAAATCCTTTCTGAAAGGTACAAAATGTAAATGAGAATATTAAACATATGAAATAAAGTAAAGTAATACTCAGATGCAATTTGTGTGGTGGGAAATCTCATGAGATTTGCTATGTACTTATTAGACAGAACTGCTGTAAAATGTATTATCGCTTAAAAGTAATGAATCAATAATTTATACATCTAAATAATCTTGGGTTATTATACTTTTAAACTTTAAATGGCCCTGGTTTATTCTACATATGTCAGTAATCAGTCTAATAACAGAAAATCTTTTAAATTGTTGCAATAACAGAAAAGATGCTTAGTTTTACCACAATAATATTTGAAAAAAAGCTTAAGTAATATTGTAACCTTACTTCTGTGAACTAGTGAGACTCATATGCAGATGCAAGTGTTTTTTAATTTTACTTTTGTAAGTTTACATTATATAATTTAGGCCTGAAAAGTTAAAATAATAGATTATTAAATTGCACCCAATAATAATTATTGAAGATGCATTTATATTAAAATTTATAAATTGTCTTTTTCCAATACTTATGCATTCAGGTTGAAAATAATATCAATCTAGTGCCCGTATAATGACCCAAGTGTTGGTTTTTTTTTACTAAATTTGGAAAAAGATTTCCAAATTAGAATTTCAATGGAGTAGCATATTTAATAAAAACTATGCAGCATCATTTATATGGAAATCAGGAGTAATAAAATCAAATGGTTAACATAAATTCTTTATACTAGGAAGACACTACAATTTTTTTACAGAATGGAAAATTACTAGAACTGCCCTTGTAGCAAATGAAGATGCTTTGCCACTGATAAAATTGTGTTTTGCAACAAAAATTAAAATTATTTCTTTTTTAATTCTTGGGAGGTGAAGACATACAGAAATTTAAGTACAAAATTTTATATATTTTAAAAGTATTTTCTATGCATCTTCTGTAATGTAATCCATTTATATATGTAATTATAACAGATACCCAGATAAGTTCTTGCCAGTTTTTGTTAGTCATAATTCTAAGAATTTTTCTGATTAGCAATAATATTTATATATGCTACATAACTCAGACTATTAGATATACTCTCTGAGTTATTTAACTGTCATATTTTAAGCAGTCAACATCAAGCTGAGTGTTTTTTTTTTCACCCGCACTATAGCTAACAAAAAACAAGCTATTCGTGCATGTTTATTGTAAAAGTTCAAATTCAGTTCTAAAGCATCGGAAGCCTCTCAAAAGATTTTTATGACATTTGGAGAAAAAATAGTAAAGGAACAACTGGTCGAAATATATTCAAAAAGTTTGCTTCAGGTGATGGGGGATAGACCCCTCCTGGTTTGGAAGATCATTTTCCTTAATTGATGAGGATTTGAGGACTGCTTTCAAGACGTTCAGAATCGTTCTCCAGATAACTTAAATGAAGTAACCGTAAGATAAGAGCTTCATCAGCTAGGAAAGAGTGGTTGATAAGCAAATTAATATCCCATAGTTTGACACCTAAGAACAAACTGCAGCAGCTAACAATATCTTAGTCAAAAACCAAATTTTTATTCATCCAAATTTTAATATACAATGAGAAATGGATCGTGTAGTTGAATCACAAGCGATCTCATCATTGAATATCTCCAAATGACTGCACAAAGGTGTAACTGATCCTCAAGAAAAAGTTTGCTTAGTGTTTGATGGACTTCCACGGGAGCCATTCATTACAAGTTTTTTAGGAATGGGAAAACTAACACTACTATGATTGGTTGGAAAAAGTTCATGGGAATATTATGCAAAAACAGCCAGCATCAACAAACAGGAAGACATTTTTTTTCTTCAGGTTAATGCCAGATTTCACGTCCCAAAGATGACTCGTGATAGGATCATGGAACTTGTCCCATCCATCATATTTGCCAGACCCCTCACAGACAGATAACTATTTGTTTTCAATTCTGATAACTGTATGAGGAACAAGCAGTACAAAATGAAAGTTATCTGGAAGAAGAAGTGTCAAGATTTTTGCATGGTAAAACGAGATTTTTTAAAATAAAAACAGCTTTTATACGTTATTAGATCATTGGAAGAAAATTGTAGGATGTGAAGATCCATATTTTAATGAACAAATTCATTTTAAAATGAGAATTTGTTTGTTTAAGTTTTCTCTTGAAATATGGCAAAACCGTTTTTGGATACCCGATATCTCTTTTATGAGAGATATCCACAAAAGGATTCTGACCTTCATATAACCATTAGAATGTTTTTATAGTATCTCTCATCTATATTATATCGTAAAAAAAGTTGTATAAAAACAGCTGTACATTTGTCTAAATTTACTTTAAGTAATTAAGTATAAATGTAATATATGCATAGGAAATTTTTTTTTAAATTTCATTAATGGCTATCCAAGTGATTAAATTTACTGATAATTAACTTGAAATATTGGGTTTTGAGCATTTTGTGAACTTTTAACTTACCTCCAGCTTTTAGCAACAGACATAGCCCATCAGAACGTCACAGCTAGAGGAAATAATCTTGTATCAGCATTATTTGTTTACTTTATAAATTGTGAATTATTAGTTTCAGTTTTTCAGCTATACTACTTTGTTGCATGCATAATTCCACAAAAACATTCTAACAGTTATATGAAAGTAAAGTGACGTTTTCTTTTCCTCAACATTCAGGTTGTTGTTAATGATTAGTTGTAAAAACGTTTGTGAGTGCGTGCAAATATATATGTATAATATATAAATATATGTTTTATATAATATTACAGTTTTATTTTTATTGAAGGTACTAATTTTTATTATTATTAATGTAATGTAATAATACTAAAATATTTATAACTTTATAATTAAATTTTTATGAGACTTGAGACTTGTTAAAAAAAATTTACAAATTTTCTTTTTAATAAAATGTTTTATTAACTTTTAAAAATAATTCTATAATTTATTTTTAGTTATTATTATGTAAAAGTTTAATTCCACTTTCATTTGATGTTTTACCTGTACTAATTTTGTTTATTTTATTATTATTATTATTATATCAGCTTATCTGTTATATCATCTGGTCAGATATTTGTAATTTTTCAAAATAGATTTATCTAACTAAAATTAAATAAGCATAAAGCTTTTATGTATCAGTTCTCTTGTTATAAAAACTTGTCAGTAACAGAACTCTTCGTACGTACTTATATCTTCTTTCCAACTAGCAAAATGCTGAAATTTTAAATTAACAACTTTAACTAGATGGAAGAAAAATTTTTGTAATATTTTAACTGTAGTCATTGTTACTTTTTTAATTTCTAGTTGAATATAACAATTTTACAAATGTTTCCCACCATTTCTTGAGTTTCGACACAAAAGATGATAGGTACATCTTACAACCAACTTAGGTAACAAGCAACCATTCTTGCTTGTTATCACTTTTTATACTATTTTATGATGTTATAAAGTAATCTAGTTTCTTTGAGAAAGGAAGAGGTACTAAAATGTACTACCACAGGATAAGTATGAGAGTTAGTGTACTTTCTGTAAAAGATAGAAAATAATTTTATCGAACAGGTTTCAATATGTGTAGACTAGTTTTAATTGTTTTTTTCTTGACTTTTAAATCTTCTTCAGTAATGTTTGCTGAATACACATCAAGTTGAGCATTAGTTTTATTTATATTCTTATACTGTTCTAAAGGGTTATTCCTTGAGATCCATAAACAACTCTATATTGTTTTTCAGGTGTTCAGTTTTTTCTTATTTTATCATTTCTATAATTCTTACTGTTATATAAGCTTTTTGTAAATTTTATTAAAAAAAAATTAAAATGAGTAAAAGAAAAAAAAGTTTAAAAAGGGAGTAGATTTTATCCTTTCTTAGTACAGTATTTTGGAACGTATTTTTAACATCTGAAGTATCATTAGAATTAATTTTTACATATAATATATGTATATATTAATAAATTTCCTTCTACCATTTGCGCAACTAGAATAATGTAAAAGAAAGAGTTAAATTCTAAAAAAAAATTCAAGAATTTGATATTATTTACCTTACCTACCTTCAGTAATTTTTACATTAACAAAGTCCACATGTAAGAATATTTAAATTTGTTTATCGTTCATCATGAGATATCATAGCATTGAAAGATTCATTCATGTAGAAATGAATAAGTAAATAATAAATTTGATGTCATAGTAGATACAGATGGCTAAGATAATGATGATGATAACCAGTATGGCACAATGAGAAAAAACATGTTACATTTTTCATTGATCAGCTAGATGCATATCATTTTATATTCTAATATTACTCAGATGATGTAAAATATGAGTGAACTACCCAGTGCTCCTCCAGATACTATATCTTATTTATTGCCCAGAAGGAAATGCTCAAGTCAGAATTTAAAAATAAACATTTATAAATATTTGTTTTAGTTTTTATTTCCTTGAAATATTTTGCTAAAACTCAAGTAAGTACGCAAATTACAAAAAACTACTTATTTTGCAAGATGGAAAAAGAATTGCTGTTTGTAATTTCAAGAAATATTCTGTAAAAGTTTATAGTTCTTTATTGTTTTAATCTTCATTATGGATTTTCATTTTTTTGTTCAGTGCATTCTGAAAGTATAAATTAAAAGTTTTTTTGTAATACAAAAATTATAACGTATATATATATTATAAACGTATTATTTTTTTTATTTATTTGTCAATTATATGTACTTTCTTTGCAGATTGTTTTAGTTTAAGTGGAATGCACGTGGTGTATTGTGTTTTACGGGGAATCATGGTTGTTGTAGCAATGAACACGATTCATATTTCTGGAATCGCACAAATGTGATAATTATCAGAGGATAGATAGACTAAAATTTATACAAGTTTTCTTAAGATAATATGACATTTTTAAGAATAAAACAAGATTTATTAAGTTGTAAAATTCAATTTTTTTTATTTTAATAAATTGTTTTGTAATATATCTTTACAAAGACACACTTTTTCCTCTTATGATGACCACTATAGTGCATTTTTATTATCGTGAAAATAGTAGCGCATGTAATTAGGCATATATTTTGTTGTGCAACAGAATAACCTCAAAATAGAATAAATCTTAATTTATCATTTATTACCTAAATATTTACTGTCGGTGACAATAAATTGGTATATGAATGAATGTGTGTCAGTTACAGTCACATTTCTGATTATTAATTGAATTGCAACCGATTTTAATTAAAGAGTATCACCTGATTTTTTTATATAAATATAATTTTTTTTCAATAAAATGTAATGACTAGCGATTGAGAAAACAGTTGCTGAATAAATAATCTGTAATCAATTACTTAAGTAATTTTAATTCATTATAACAATGTCAAGGGGATGAAGAGGCGATGAGAGCATTTTCTAGCTTTAGTATTAAAATAACTGTCGTTGCATTTATTATTAAAATTACAATATCTCAAAAAGTTAATGCTTCATAAACATAATGATAGCATTTATATCATTAACAAAATTATTCACTCATTATAGTGGCAATTATTTTTTTTGTATATTTTATCTTGGAAAAAAAATTATTTTATCTAGTATTACATGTTAATCAAATTTTGTGTAAAGTTAAAAAAAATTAACTTATATTCAGGGTAAAGGTTCATCAATTATTTTGCTTACATTTCTATTTTGCATACATTACCAAATCATGAAATACTGGTTTTTTTATGAAAACTGAAAAAAAGTACATGTCTTAATTGCTGCATGTAGTAATTAATCTAACTGGCGGTAAAAGGTTCAGAATGTTAAAGCGGGATATGTTTTATTGTTAGAATTACAATTAAAAATGATTTTTGTTATTATTCATTTAGTATTCACGTTAGAATTATATATTTCAGTTATAGAGAGATATTTATTAATCAGGTCGGTCAATGTTCATCAGTCGTGATGGATTTTCATGTTTTTAATATATGCATATAACTGTTACGGATGTAATTTTTAAGTTAAAATATTGTAAACCTAGACATCAACATCAGATGGCCTGTCTATCCGCATTCTCGACCAGTTTTTCCTTTAATTTATATTAACTTTGCTCCACCTCTATGAAGGATTTACTATTGTTTACACCCCTCATAGTCAATTTATAATTAAAAACATTTGTCGTTCACATATTAATTCTACCAGAATTTCTTATATTTTGTCATAATTTTCCTGTATTTATTATAAATATTATTTTATCAATATATAATAATACTTTTCAGGTTAATACGCACTGGCTGTTATCCACCTGTCTCAAATACCATAAACTGTTTATAGAATAAGATTCCATTTTATCTACATTAACCAGAATGTAAAGTTTTTGGCGGTTTTTTTAATATGATTTTTTTTTTGTCTTCAGTCATTTGACTGGTTTGATGCAGCTGTCCAAGATTCCCTATCTAGTGCTAGTCGTTTCATTTCAGTATACCCCCTACATCCTACATCCCTAACAATTTGTTTTGCATATTCCAAACGTGGCCTGCCTACACAACTTTTTCCTTCTACCTGTCCTTCCAATATTAAAGCGACTATTCCAGGGTGCCTTAGTATGTGGCCTATAAGTCTGTCTCTTCTTTTAACTATATTTTTCCAAATGCTTCTTCCTTCATCTATTTGCCGCAACACCTCTTCATTTGTCACTTTTTTCCACCCGTCTGATTTTTAACATTCTCCTGTAGCACCACATTTCAAAAGCTTCTAATCTTTTCTTCTCAGATACTCCGATTGTCCAAGTTTCAATTCCATATAAAGCGACGCTCCAAACATATACTTTCAAAAATCTTTTCCTGACCTTTAAATTAATTTTTGAAGTAAACAAATTATATTTCTGACTGAAGGCTTGTTTCGTTTGTGCTATTCGGCATTTTATATCGCTCCTGCTTCGTCCATCTTTAGTAATTCTACTTCCCAAATAACAAAATTCTTCTACCTCCCTAATCTTTTCTGCTTCTATTTTCACATTCAGTGGTCCATCTTTGTTATTTCTACTACATTTCATTACTTTTGTTTTGGTCTTGTTTATTTTCTTGCAATAGTTCTTGCGTAGGACTTCATCTATGCCATTCGTTGTTTCTTCTAAATCCTTTTTACTCTCAGCTAGAATTACTATATCATCAGCAAATATGATTTTAATAAAAATTATTATTTTTTTTTTAATATAAGCCATATTAGGATCGCTGACTTCCATGGAGTAGTCATTGCATATTTGTTTTTATCCAGAAGATGCATTTGAATCCCAATCAGTCGTGGAATTTTTTCAAGCGCTATAAATTTACATACATCATTTTTTTCTATTAGGTCGTCATAAAGACGGATGTTAAATATTAAAAAGAAAACATTATAGCAATATATAATTCGGTATATCTTTAAAATATTTCAACCCGGCTTAAGCTTTTGAACCGGTAAATTTTATGAAAAATCATTTTTTATAACTACAATAAGTAGATGTGAAAACTTTATATGAGGTTTTAGCTTATGTCAGTAAGTTAATCGTTGTTAGGTGGATTTCCTAAGAAAGCTAGCTATTGTAACGGTTACCATGATTCGACTTTCGGAACATTTCGACATATCTTCGCGTTTCACATCCCCCAGACCCTAAAGCCACTGTCAGTTCAATAGTTTATGTATATATATTTATAATTTCACTTTCTTGTGGACATGATAACTGCTGTACATTTGCGCCAATTACTTTCAAATTGATACATAAAATATAACGACCCAAAATCTCGGTCGAGTTCGTTAATGGGCAAAATCGGACCATGGGGTTGGAATGTGGGGACTTTAAAAAAAAACCAAATATCGCTATAACTTTCTTGTTAAGTAAAATATAGAATTCGTTTAAAGTTCCTACTATTCTTTGGATAAGGGCCTAAAACTTATCTAAGTAAAGTTTTTTGATATCACCAACCATTGGCTCAGGGGGTGAAAAAATGGGGTTTCGAAGACAAAAAAAAATTCATACCTCCCGTAATAGGCACAGTATCGAATCGGTTTCGAATATCGAAGTGGTCGTTAGTCCTCTAAGCAATACCTAAAACGTTTGTCTGAAACAATTTTTGATATGACCAACCCTTACGGCAAGGGATGAGCAAAATGTTGCTGGAATTGTAAGTAGATGGGGCTTGTCGTATGCTGAACATGTGAAACGTTTTTACACATGCAATCGCTGCCTTGTTGAGTATATTTGAAGTTTTTCTTAACTTTAAGTAGGAGGTGGAAATCTCTTTTATCCCCTACGTAGCACCGGTGAAATCTACCTCCGCCTTCCGGCGTGCCGAAAGGAACTTTTTTTTACTACATATGCTTTGTAATTTTTCAGCCGGAAATGTATATCCGTTATCGAACGGTTTATGTCTTAGAACTGTTCAGAGGTTTAGGGCTTTACTTCCCGTACAGGAAGTAGTCGGTTCAAGGCTTGCCCCAAGCGCCGCTTAAATTTTAACACTAACGGCTCCTGGATACTGCCGCTCTCGCTCTCTATTTTTAGATTCTAATTAGCAATATATCCTAGCAGGTGTTGTAGAAATGTAACAAGCTACAGCTAAACTCACACGAACAGGGATTGCGAACTTCTACAAGTCCTGAATCGATCAACTGTCTGGGTCTTACAAAATACTATACGATCATTAATCAAAAATCATTACGACTAAAAAAAAAATTGCTCGGAAATGGTTTCTTGAAGAGACCCTTGTTTCAAACAAGTCTGTTACCTTATTGTTAATCGATAAATTTCATGAGAATGGAATATCAAAAGTAACAGAATTCTTGACATCATATACTCGATACTCCTTATGTATTTTGTGTACGCATTTGATTTGCTCTTCAGGAAAATATCACGGGAAACTTTTTAAAACTGAACTGAAATACCGTAAAACACACCAGTATATAACAAATTTTAATTCGATGAAAACATAAATGCAGAATGAAATTCGCGACTCCCAGGTGTGCGAGTTCTACAAGAATAATAATGCGTATTAGTAAACGTGTAATAGTCAAAAGTGCACGGGTTGGAGTAGTAAAATCACTTCTTATCGTAAACAAACATTCCATTTACAATAGAAAAAGTATGATTCAGTTTTTAATTAAATGCGATCGGTCCTCTATCTAAAGTGTCGTATGTAGCCGGCGTCTGAAGCAGAATAGTAGCGTCTACACCACCTTAAATCCAGAAGATTCTGGATCGAATCTCTGGGTTAGGTTTGTTGTTTGTAATATACTTTACGATTCATTTCTTATTTTGTAATAAAGTAATATGTTATCGTAATCGGACATCAGCCTTTGTAGTTGGAGTTACCAAGCGAATTTATAAATTTATTGTATAAATAAATATTTCTTTAAATGTACAGTTTTATAATGAAGGGTTCAGAGCCATTAAGTAATTTCATGATACGTTTTATAATATACGTTATTTTTTATTATAAAATGTGCAATATAATCTTTTTATTAATTTTTTATAACATTTTCTACTGTTTGTACACAGAAATATATGTAATCATTATTGTTATATAATGACTTAAGTTGTTTTTATATTACGGTAGATGAAAATATGTCAAAATTGAAAAACTATGAAACTGAAAGAATCTGAATATGTAAATGAAGTATTTTTCTGTTCGTTCATCAGACTGAAAAATAAAGGATGTTTTTAGGAAGACATAAAAGAATGATAAAAATCCAAGATTTTTCCTTGAAGCTGTAATTATCAGCCAAACCGCTAGCTTTTCGAATTTAACTTTCATATTATTATTATTGTTTCTTTTATGACTGTTAACCGATCAAGTTTTAATGTGTTGACTCAGATGTACGCATAAGTGAATAATTCTCTTATTTATTTCATAAATAACACTGTTATTCTGTTAACCGATTTATTATATAATTAAAGTATAAAATAATTTCTTAAATTAAAATTAGCGACTCGTTTATAATTATGACTCGGATTTTTTAACTTTATTTGCTAGAGTCGGTGACTGTTTACAAAGTACTTTCAGCCCGATAAAAATCTCTTGACTTACTCCGACCCAAGTATTTATTCGTTCTTGATTCTTTTCTAACCTTTCATAATTTACATTCATTTCTTTTACAGAACGCTCCTTCTTTCCGAATTACACTTTTTATTTGTGGAATACATTCTTGTCTGACGACCTGTTACAAAAATAGGTAATAGGTATTGCAAAAATAATTGCCTGACGACGATTAATTAAAAAAATTAATTTATTAATAGAATACAATTTGAAGTATATACTAAATAAATCACTAAAAGTGAATAATAAATCTTAACTGCAGTAATTACATGATCGATATAACATAAATCATAATATATTGTAAGTTGAGAATATTTTAATATTAGTAGATGGAAATTATACTAAAAAATCCATTTGAAATGATCATGTCATTTTTTTAAAAAGAAAAATTATGACACTAATTAGTCAATCCATAATATGGTTTTTAACAGATAATTAAAATCGTCTTGTACATATATATAAATTTGCGAAAATTCAGATAATTCATCCACATATTGACCACTGTGCCAAATAACCACCAAACACAGTAACAGAACTTAAAAAACTAATACCAAAAGTCGACTTTCGCAGAATCCCGCATCGTCAGTCGGTACAAAATTTCAAAGTTACATTAAACAAAAAAAATAATAAAACCATCATTCCAATCGGTATTGAATTGTTGTTCAAGTTTTTTGGTTATTAAGGTTTATATTTTCTAAATTTTTAGGTTTTATTTATTTAGTTTTTGTTTGATGTAATTTTGGAATTTTGTACCGACTGATGATGCGGGATCCTGCGCAAGTCGACTTTTAGTATTATTTTTTTAGTTTCTGTTATTGTGTTTGGTGGTTATTTTGTTATTTGATATTATATATATATATATATATATATATATAATCTTTAATAAATAAATAAATATATATATATATATTTATTTATTAAAGACATTACTAGCGACTGTTTTTCAAACTAAATACATCGGCTACTACTGTTAGTTTAACATGATGAGGTTGACTTACAGATTTTCCAGATACTATACAGCATATGACTTTTAATGTAGCTGTAGGGATTCTCCTACCGATCGAGACAGAGTAGAATAAAAAATTTTGTTTAATAGTAGGTGAAAAGATGAGATAAAATACTTAACAATTTTTTTTAAACCTAGAGGTCGCTCTGTTTAATCTGCGGTCTGTAAAATTCAAAATAAGTCATATACTTTATCAGAATGTACAATTTTACATCAAGTCTGTTCTTAAAACTAAAAGTAAGCTTTTTTTTTATTACATACTAAAAACAAACAACCATTCTTTGTCACTATTATTAAAAATTAATGTTTAAATTATATTTAAAAGCAAAAAAAAAAAAACTTGTATTTAAAGTGGGTTTTAAATATTTATTTATTATGACAATTCTGTAAATTTTTTAAGCTTTTATATTTTTTATATTTAGAAATGAAAACTATTTATTATCTAATAAAAAAAAATGTATTTTTTAACCTTATGAGAATTTAATTGTTTTTGTAAAATAATATTAATATAATTTTTGTTATTAATTATATAGGTATTGTATCAATAAAAATAATAAAATTACATTATGTTGTTTGTTATTATTAATGATGTTTCAATATAAAAATTATCGGTATGAAATTTATAAGTAAAAATATTTTTAACCGATTGCATTTCATTAGTGTAGTCGTACTGAAAAATTTAATGAATTGTGCTTCGGGGCCAGGTATTTTAACAATAATTTATACTATTATAAAACATATGTAATCATTTAGGATTTTCTATTTTAATTAATTTTATTGAACTGAATTTTCATTGTAAAAATTGTGTGCTTCATTATTGGCTTATATATATACACTTTATAAATCTTTATACATATGTAGATATATATATATATATTTTTTTTTATCATGAAAATTACCTCTGTTGTAAGTGTATGTGTGTGTGTATATATATATATATATATATATATATATATATATATATACACACACATACACAGGCACACAATACATCAATATATATAAATAGAGTATATGTGCTATTAAACCTAACAAAATTATATCTTTATAGAATGTTTTTAACATAACAGTTTCTACCTATGTATAATTTTTTATGTGAACATAACTGTTTCTTCATTGGATATACATTTTGTACATAATAAGATGTTATTTAATGTAATAAGTCTGGAAGTATCCTTACTCTTGTATATTTGTATAAATCTGTACGTATGTGTAAAGAATATTAATATTTAATGTGTTAATCCTATGCTGATTCTTGTGAGAAAAAAAATTAATTCATGTACACAAAAAAAAGATCGATCTCATTTTTAAATAAAGGAATTAATAAACGAGCGTTATATATTCAGAAAGTTCAATAAAGTTCAGTGGCGGCTCGTAGCTAAAATTAGTGGGGTGCTGTTCTAGAAAATGTTTGTTCTGTGCCTTTTCAAGGCCACGGTTAAAGTTTTCTGTAAAATAAAAGAACCTAAAAAACTGAATCGAATAGAATAGCTGGAAGCAGGATAATAATCTAATTCTACATTTTATCACATTCAGGAATACGGTACAAGGTTTTAAGCACATTACGCTTCCGTATTCGGTTTAACCGAATAAATAAGAAAATGTTAATACAGATTATATTTTTTAGTATTATTAGATAATAACTTAATAAAATGTCCGCTTAAAAATACTATAGTCCAATGGTGGTGCTTAATTTAAATTTCTATGTACACAGAAAAAAATACGTAATTAGCTTTTAATAATTACCTTCTCTTTCCCCCTTCCAGCGTGTTTTTGGACAGATTTGGCGATCAAAGAGCCCTTGCTTTCCGCCATCTTCTGATCGCTACTGAAAAATCAACTAAACCGCTTTCATATCCTTCCACCGATTAAACTAGAAAAGGGAACGAACAAGGAACGTTCCATACACACGTAAAAAAAGAACTATCTTCCACTAGCACGACAGAGTGAGAACTGCAGGAGCGACAGTGCTCTCTCTCCCTCGCAGCCTCACGTGCAGCTTCGTATGAGCGCATGCGCACAACAGCCAAACACTACGCCGCTGGAACTGTGAAGCGCACAGTTCCATACAAGATTTTTGTATCTTTTTCATGTACTGGCTACTGGCATTAATCTTCAGTATTATAGATTGTACAAGTATAAAGAAAAAATTAAAGAAAAATGGAATCGTTATATTAAATTTTATCGGTAATACCGATTGGAAATAGGAGGTGCTGCAGTTCGACAGTGCCTATACGCGAGCCGCCACTGATAAAGTTAGACAAAAGGAAAAAACCGTATTCAAATAATAAATATAATCGTGATTTTACATTTGTTTTTAATCTAAATTTATCAAATAAACAAATGTAAGTTGTATTGTTATTCCGCAAACTGATTATCAAAGAATTTTAAATAATCGTTACATTTTATTAGGTTTTATTTATATATTGTTTTATTTTATCAGCATAATATGTATAAAGAGCGATCGACTCGAGATGGCCACCGTCGGGATCTCAGAGAGTATAAATTTTATGAGAGACTTTAAACGGGGAACATTCCCTAGATTTTTCTTTATATTAAAAATTTAGTATTGCCGTTTTTGAAATGTTCACGTTTTTACAATATGCTGGCCGGTTTCATTATTTCAATTGGAAATCTCGTGTTTTTATTGGATTTTTGTGTAGAAAATATTATTTTAAGACTTTTTATTCCTGGGTAGTTTTCTCTAAACGCAGCTACGGACTGACAATTGTTAAATCAAATACGGTGGCCATTTGTATTATTTGAAACGGGAACCTAATGTATGAGTATCTGGTTGTCAAATAATACAAGTGATACAAAAAAAAAAAACGGAAACTTTTGAAATGCGTAGTGGCAGCCGTGTACAGATGGCAGTACTGCTTTACGCTGAGGCCACTCTGTCATCGTGGAGCAGTAGAACGATGAACAGCGTACTTTCACCGTAAAAATGTTTTTCAGAATCGACGATAGTTTGGAAGGTACTCAGAAGGAGTTCAAAAGTTCCCGTTTTTTTTTTTTGTGTCGCCTGTTTATTCAAAGTTCGAAAGTTAAGTAAGATGGAAAATAAAATAAAGGTAAGGTTAAAAAAATACTTTTTACCTTGAACAGTGTTATTTTAGGAAGGAAGAATTACAATGTCAATTATAACAGATTTTCAAAATGGCCACCCCTAGTAAAAATGCAGGCGGTCACTTTCCTAAAAATCATTAACAATTTTCGGCAGTGTGTTGTGACGGATGTTGTACAAAATTTCTACTACGTTAGCTATTATTTCTTCGGTTGAAGCGCGTAACAAGATGTGTACAACCGGAATTTTTTCATTTAACATCTCAAAAAGTAATCTAACGGAGAAAGGTCTGGATTTCTCGCCGGCCAAGCAATAGCTCCTTAATTAACAATCCTCCTATTTTGGAAATAAGCATTAAAAATCCCTTTACCTCACTGTGTACTAGAGCTCTCCACCTTGTTGGAAATATATTTTTCATTCTTAAATATAAAAATTAAGTCATCAATAGGTGGCAGTAGAACGTCTTCCAGCAGGTTTTGTATTCAGCTCCCGTAAGATTTCCTTCGTAGAAATGCACGGCCAAAATTTGATGGTTGATGATGACGTACCAGCAGCTTATGAAAAATCTCATTTGATTTTTTCCTTCTCTGATAGTTAATGGATTTTTTGACAAATAATTGTGTTGTTTTTTCGATCGTCCACTCCATTATTGGAGAAATTGGTTAAAATAATAGTAAGGTTAGGAAATTTACAACTTTTACAGCAGCTGAATTCAACTCCATCATCAGGCATAACAGTGTGAAGAATCTCAGGTTTTTCTGCATGGCGACTGTGCTTCCAAAACACGCTTGCTGTTGAGCTATAAGATACGGGTAGCAATTGGACTGCTTTCCTTATGGAAGCTATGGAATATACTTAAAAAAATGACAGAGTATCGCTCAATATTTTCGGTAACAACTCTGTTCTGGCAATGTTGTTTTTTTCTGAAATGACCCATTACTTCGTAGATCTCCAATTAATCTTACAGATAGTTTACGGTGAGGTGGATGTCTAATCAAGATATCGCTGTACACATGTATTTCTCGCTAATGTTGAATTCCTGCTACTTAAAAAATAGATTTCTAGCATATCCAGTTTTTCGTTATTATGAAACTGCTTTAATAAAATTAAAATTATACAAACCGATAAATAAACGCTTAAAAAACTATTGCAAATAAAGAGTATTAAAAAACAACTTTTTGGCAACGATTAATACAACTAATGAATAAGGGCGACACATTAAACGAGTGTATTGTTAGATTCGAAAAATCCTTCAACAGTACAAAAACAGCTGGTAATTATTTAGCATTGAAATTATATTTATTGTTTTTGTAAATGTACAATTGTCAGTCAGTAACGGCTGCGTTTACAGAAAAATACCCGCGAATAAAAATGTCTTGAAATATTATTTTATACCCAAAGGTTCCAAAAAAACATGAGGTTTCCTTTTCAAATAATGAAGTCGGCTCGCCATATTGGAAAAGGGGAGAACATTTCAAAAATTGTTAATACTGAGTTTTTAATGTAGGGAAAAATCTAGGAAAGGTTTCTCATAAAACTTACAGTTTCTGAGATCCCGAAACTGTCCCGGCAAGATGGCCGGTAGCCATCTTGAGTTGATAATTCTGTATAACTGTGTATAATTGTAATATACGTATATAAATCACGTAGCTGTATAAGGTTTGTTTCTTTATTTTCTGTTTACAAATAAAGAGCCATGTTTAATCGTTATTGGAATAAACCGAAAAACAAGATTTAATTTTATTTGCTAAAGAGAATAAAATCACTTTTGATATTATAAAAAAAAAAAAATACCCACACCGATTACATTCACTACCATTGATTCCTTTTATCATATGGAATATAAAGTGTCAGGTTTTAATTCGACGGTTTACACGATAAGCCAGATACCGCTTGATATGGGGACTTATTGTGAAGAAATGATTTATACAGAGCTGAAATTAATGATTTACTGGAAAGATGATTGCCATTATAGAAAGAAAGATCTGCAAAAAATTAAACAAATGCGGCAAAACAATAAAGAATAAGGATAGAAGAAAGCATAGATAAAAATAGGATATTTTCTTATCTAAATAAAAAGTATTTAAAAAGAAAAAAACAACTCTAACATCTATAAAATTATCCTCTGTTCTCGAAATGCTGAAGATAAAACTAAACCGAAACAAAGTATTTACATATTTATTTGTAAATAAAAAACTGTAATTTAAGATTCGTTGGGCAAACTAAACAAAAATTTTAATTATTTTAAGGAGCTTTTGCTTATTATAAATACACAAGATCAAAGAAATCGATGGTAGTTCAGTTTTCCTGGAAACCGGTCACGTAATTAGTTTATTATAAATTATTTTTTTTTTTAAAAACTTACTTAATAAAAAACAAAGTTGGGGAACTTTATAGTTGGGAAAAATCATTGTTGATCAACGCAATATATGACCGATATCCAATAATTGTTTGAAGTTCAAAATATCCTTTTTTGAAAACGTTCAGTGATAATTACATTAAACTCTAATCCTCACCCTTCAAATCTTATTTATCGGCGGGGACATCACATTCATTGGTTTCATGCTTTCTTGATATAACCTTTACCTATAAGTATATAGGTGGAGAGTCCACGTATAGTGGACCTAGCCTACCGGGCTAGTCTAGTGGTTAACTAGCCATCGCAAATCAGCTGATATTGAAGTCGAGAGTTCTAAGGTTCAAATCCTAATAAAGGCGGTTACTTTTATACGGATTTGAATACTAGATCGTGGATACCGGTGTTCTTTGGTGGTCGAACTGAGACTATAAAAGACTAGATTTCATTTATGTTTATACATATTATCCTCAATCATTCTCTGAAGTAATACCTTACGGTGGTTCCGGAGGATAAACAGAGTAAGAAAGAAAGTGGTGAAGAGTCTGGTTGGGAAGTTTAAATGGTTTAGGTATTTTAAGAATAAATCTACTGTTTTTAATGGAATTTCATTAAACGATGCAATTATTTGTATTGTTTTGTTTTTTTTCTTTTAATCATTCTAAAACAATAACTGAAAATATTTTGTAGCGTTTCGTAAGTGCTGTTTATTTGTCAATATGTTTTTTAATATTTCTTTGAATTTTTTAAAACGATTTTTACTTTCCTGGCTGTGCATTTCTACTGCTGTTGCAGCAGGTCTAGCTACAAAGGATAGCGCAAAATTGTTAGTATCGGGGTTTTTGCAAATGTCCACGTTTCAAGACTACCTTAGTAAAAAAAAGACATTTTCCGGAAGATGTACTTGTACTGGACTGTATTTTGATTAACATTGCCTGAGTGATTCAATATGAATTCTTAAAAAAATGTTCGATATGTGGAGCCTTGATGACATTAAAATCATTGAACGTTAAAACCCCAGAAGATGACAAGGGCGTATAGGGTCTCTACTACTTAAAAACACATCTCGTTTCTAAACAATTATCAATTATTATATATATATTATTATCATTTCTTCTCACAAATAATATTTTTGATAAAATCATTGAATATTATCCATCATTCTCCATTTAAACCATGTCTCACGAAACCGTGCAGCAGATATTAATATGAATTCAGCATTTATTTAAGTAAAAATGGAATTTTGAACTGTAGTTTTTGGGTATTTGAATCCAAATCTTCCCATAGTTATCACGATGAAGTGAATGGTAACAATTCTATGCAGCGGTTTAAAAAATTATCGAAATTGTTGCTGAAGGATCCGTCATAGTAATGAATAATGCGCTGTACCATTGCCTGAAAACTGAAAAAATTCCAAACATTTCGACCCGAAAATCGGAAATTGCCGATCGGTTAAAATCGCGTACACCGAAGACTTGTATAAAGTGAAATTTTTTAAAATAGTAAAATCAATTAAACAAAAATATATTCATTATCAAGTAGTTGAAACGGCAAAATCAAAAAAATGTGACGTGTTGGGTTTTCCTCCATAACATTGTAGTTTTAATCCGACAGAATTGATATGGTCACAAGCCAAAGGTTACACTGGGAATAACAACACAACATTTAAGGTAAGTGATGTAAAAACTTTTTTGATAGAGTAGATGCAAATGCTTCGAAAAATTGTATTCAACGTGGAATTCAAGAAGAAGAAAAAAGCGTGGGAAGCGGACAGTTTGTGTGAAGATATTGTGATAAATTTGGGAAACTATAAGAATAGTTGAACGACAGCAGCATATCGGGTATTGAAGAAATACATTGATGTAACAAGTATTTTTTTCTGCTTTGCTTGATAACATTTTAATATAGCGGTAATGTACTTTCTTAAAAAATGTTATTTTTAAGGTAAATATATTATCTTTTTACAATTTCTAATGTTTGTAATACAAGTTATTTTTATTTCATTTTTATGTTACAAGAAAAGAGAAGTACTTCTCGAATGGATTATGCTAAATTAAATTAGAACTATCACATACTACGGTATTATGTTTTGGTTTGCTGCACGGTTTCGTGAGACAGGGGTTTAGTAATTAGTCCCTAATAAATGATATCTGGATGGTTTGTAGGTAAGGAATATTAAGAAGTCACAATATCGAGCAACTTACGAAATGGTTTATACTGTGGCAACCAAGAAGTTTAAAATTAACCTTCTCGCAGTTACTTTTTTAGGATTTTATAAAAGACAGAGTTTTTTTCCTTCGCCTTCCTGTAATGTGGATGACCTAAAACAACGTATCACAAAACGGGATAAGCTTTCAACGTTTTTAGGGTGAATTGGATTACCGTGTTTTCTGAAGTCATCTGTTGTTAGACTCAAAGTATATACTATTACTTATGAATTAAAACTATAAAAAATTTCTGGTATAACTATTTAAGTAGTAATCTTCATATTAAAAAAAATAAAATTATAAATCTTCGAAAGAGTGTAAAAAATCTTTAGTCTGCAGTTTATTATGACGAAATTGCGATCTCCTACAAACTTCTAAGAATGTGAATATTCTTTAACTGTAAAAAATACGTATATTTCACTTTTAAATCTTACTTAATAATTTAATTCTTAAAACTTACAAGTAATAATAAATCTTCGTTTTCTACAGTATGAACTCCCAGCCCGTATTTAGGATTTTCTTTTACAGAAGATTAATTGGAGAAAGATTTTCAAATTCCGATTTGCAAAAATTGTTTTTTTAAAGCTTATCATGCTAAAGTTATAACCTTGCGTTATGTTGTGTGTGTTGAAGTGTGTGTGCGCGCGCCGACATTGTAGTCTGGAAGCTTTTTTTACTTGCAAAGCCATTTTTGAAAACTAAAATAATCTCCTTGGTTTTTCAGTTATAAAAAGAGAAATTACAGTAACGTATGTTGACATAGTTTTAAAAAATTTCATACTTAGCAGATTTCTCACAACTTTCTGACAGCTTATTGCATTCAGTCATTATAAACTCAGAAATTCGATGATATTTCAGAATAAAATGTAAGTAGATGATTTTTTTTTTAAGCGTCAAGTCTTAAGATGACGAATTTCCCTCTCCTGTGAACGACACAATTTCAAGTTTATTTTACGATTAAATATCGTGATTCTTGGTAGAAAAAAACAGAAAATTTTAATTTTCTAAGCGATAAAATAGTACACTGAAATCAGCATATTACAGGTGCACCGGATGTCTGAATAAAAAAAAGTAAAAATACAACACGCCGATGTAAATAAATTAAAACGCTTTTACTTTTATAACCAGAAAACTATAAACAACTAAAATGTTAATTGTTTTCGTAATTGTAACTACGGATTAGTACTGAATCCATAGAGTTACATCCTTTCATATATTAAATTAAAGTCGTACTAGATACAAGAAATTAAAATGGATCTGTTGAATCGGTAAATTACGTGTTATACTGAATTTATTATTCACTTTATAGGAAAGTTTTAATGCGGTAACATAAAGGTAATGCGAGTTAAGATATTTTCGGTTGGTTAAAATTTGCAGTTCTCAGAGCGATCTCATTTTTCCTTTATAGGTCTTTGTGACTGATAAAGTGGAAGGGTTTGCGATCATTCAGGATATGGTATTATCAATATTCAGATGCGTGATTTGTATTCAGATACCAGATTTGATATCAATTTGTATCCGGATTTACGTATTGTGGTCAAAATTTAATTCTTTCCGACCTGTCAGTTCCTTCTCACCTTATGATCGGTTAATAATAAGAATGTTGGGTGGTTGAAATTTACTGCGTTTCAATTATCCAGTACCTTTTCACGCTGTAATCAGTATTAATATACTGTTTTCCAATCGGTTTATAGTTTTCATACTTGTGATCGATTAAGTAGATGAATTATTCTGACAGGATAGAAATCGGTGTAATTTGATTTTCTTAAACGAATCGGAATCAAATTGTTCGGAAGTGTTCCGTGTTGGTAAAACTTAAGTGTTTTAAGAGGAATTTGGAAAATTTAATTTTTTTTTAGCAAAAGACTTCAAATTTATTTAGCCTAACGTGTACACTAAGCTAGCTGAAGGTTTGCCTCTGTCTTTACCGAACTGTCGGCTGGCTTTGGCGGGACGGGCAAGCAGGGTTTGTCGTACTATCTAACTAGATGACATCGTCCGATTACATTATACATTTTTATATAACACGCAAACACAACAGACTAGTACACTAGACATAGCAGTTGGCGAGGGGCAAACTTTCAGTTTGTACCGTACAAATTAAATTGTACGGTATAAGAAAATCAAAATGCATACCATATACTGAATCGTAATACTTGGAATTTCTTTCATAAAATGTTACTAATTGTATAATTATATTTTTAAATTTTTTAGTATTTTATATCGTCTATGTTACGTCTCAAGAGTAAAGAAGTATGAATCGTTTATGTCCCGTTAATGTATTACGCGAATCGATAAATTTTTAAATAAAAATCACTTAACATTTCAACTAGATATTTCTAAAATATATTTATTAATAAAAAGAGGCATGCATTGATGAGAATGATACTCACTGTCAGATTATTGTCTTTAGCCAACTTCTTGTTTCAAACTAAAATGCAAATACTTGTATTATTCAAATACGCAATTTTTACTACCTTAATAGAAACTGTGTTTTACAAACAGCGGAAAAAGTTTTTTTCATCTTTGAAAAGTTCCTTCAAAGATTTTTTTGTTTATTCTATATTTTAAACTTCATCATCGCCTACTTCATTTGATCTGACGTAGGCTAATTTTAGCTAATATGTATTTTATTTTCATAATCTGTATATATAAAAAAGAAGTTGATTTCTTTGAAATGCAAGATTAAGGACCCCATAGGTTAAAAAAAACTGTAATACGGCAAAAAGTTTCTATTTATTTCAAGAGTGGTTTTTATATTTTTCTTTTATCGATGCGGCTGTAAATGGCTCATTTCTATTGCACAAATCCGGCTACACAACGTTTTTTTCTGAAATACCCAAAAGATTCGTTTTGTAATTATTTATCGATGTGCCAAATAAAAAACACGTTGTCGATCGTTATTTAAAGTTATCGGTTATCAAAGATGATAAAATTTCTGTTTTTTTTCTCTAACGAGCAAGAATTTTTACAGACTTTATTTCAAATTGAATCAGCCTTGCCACCCTTTAATGTAAATCCTGTTACATTACCCATCAATTTGGGAACTTTTGTGTCAAATCGGGATTTATTAATAAAGTCTCTTTATTTAACTTTGAATTAAAATTTCAAGATGAAAACTGGCTTTGCAAAACTGTATTTTAGCGTCTATAAACGCAGCCGAAGATTTAATTAACGAAAAAATGTTAAATTTACTTCCCGAAATTGTTTCAGTGAAAAAGTCCATAGATACTGTCATGAGTGATGAAAATGGGGTCAACTACCCAACAGAAGTGTTAAAAAGCCTTTCATCTCCTGGAATGCCAACCCATAATTATTGAAAAAATATGCGGTTGTTATGCTTTTGCGTAACTTTCATCCGCCAAAGCTATGAACGTCACATGATTGAAAGTATCTCTTCCAACGTATTAAAAGCAATTATCCTTACAGGATGTGGAAAAGAACACGTATTTACACCAGAATACCTATTATTTCGAATAACCTCAATCTTTCATTTGAATTTAAAAGAACTCAATTTCCTACTCGATTATCATATGTGATGACAATAAACTAAGTCCAAGGTTAAACTGTGGAAGTTGTGGGTCTGGATTTAGAAGAACCGTGCTTTTCTCATGGACAACTCTACGGTGAATGCTCTAGAGCAGGAAGTTCTACAGGATTGTATATTTTTACCAAAAAAGACAAAAGACAGAAAAACAACAAATATTGTCTATCGCGAAGCTTTACAATAAAATTATGAAATAGAAATAAGAAGTCGAAATGAAAAAAGTACCGGAAAAACAAATAGTAAATATTTTTGAATTACAGTAATTTTCCCCAAAGAGCAGAACGAAGCGATGCCTGGTTGTGAAGCCAAGCAGAACAGCTAGATGGAGCGATAAATGCGGAACATAAGTTGCGGGTCGATTAATGGAGCTGTAGTTAAAAAAATCACTACAATAAGTTCATCGCGGCAAAATGCTAATATTTATTTTCTTAAAATATTTCAGTAAAATACTTAATATTCTCACAAACATGAGGATACGAACTTGTCGAGGATCCAGGCGGCACAGCCCGGACAGGTTAATATTTTATAAAAAAAAAACCCCTTTCGGCACGCCGGAAAGCGGAGGCAGATTTCACCCGTGCTAAGTAGGAGATAAAAAAGATTTCCACCTAAAAGTTAAGAAAAACTTCAAATTTACTCAATACGACGATGGTTGCATGTGAAAAAATTTCACATTTTAGCATACAAGCCCGATCTTACAATTCCAGCAAAATTTTGGTCATCCCTTGCCATAAGGATTGGTCATATCAAAAATTGTTTCAGACAATTGTTTTTTATATATATTTAAAGAATTAACCTTTAAGCCGATTCGGTTCTGTGCTCATTAAGGGAGGTATGATTTTTTATCTTCGTAACCCCATTTTTTACACCCCCTGGGGCAATGGTTGGTGATATCAAAAACTTTACTTATATAGGTTTTAGGTCCTTATCCAAAGAATAGTAGGAATTTTAAAAGAATTCGATATTTTACTTAATAAGAAAGTTATAGCGATATTTTGTTTTTTCGAAAAAGCCCCCATATTTTCACCCCCATGGTTCGATTTTGGCCGTTAATTAACTCAAACGAGATTTTGGGACGAGTTATTCTTAAGGAAGAATTTGTAAGTGATTGGCGCAAAATTACGGCAGTTATCGTGTCCACAAGAAAGAGAAATATATGTGTATATATATATATATATATATATATATATATATATATATATAAACTTGACGGTGGCTTTGGAATCTGGTGGATGTGAAACGCGAAAATATGCCAAAATTTTCCGGAAGTCGAATCATGGTGCCCATTAAAATCGGTACGGTAGTTTTCTTATGAAATTTATCTAAAACCAATGATTTTTAGGGTGTAAATATCAGGAATTTCAAGCAGTGATATTATTGCCTGGTCGGTACGTATAGTTGGCACATTACTAAAATGATGTGTTCGTACGCCCTGGGAACTTCTTGATCAAATTCTCTGTTCTGGATTTGATAGTTCCGATCAGGGTGTCGAACTTGCTGATTTCTCTTTCGCCTAAACCTTTTTTTCAGCATATATTCTTCATCCGTCTTATTTTTGGATCTTTTTCCAAATAAAATCAACCGATTCAGGCACAAACCCCACCCGATTATCAGCAAAGATTAGACTCTGCGATCCGATTTCAACAGTTGACTGGGGAAGAACATGGATTTATTCATAGTTTGTTCGTGTCTGATGATACGCATTTTCATCCAGACTTGTTTGTCGACAAACAGAATTGCATAATTTGGAGTACCTATAATCTACGAACTGTAGACCGGGATTAATTGAACTTTTTTAAGTACACTGTTTGATGTGGCGTTATTTCAGCAGAAATTATTAGACTTTTTTTATCGAAGATGCAAACGGTGATGTAGTCACGATGTCTGGTCTACGATATCGGATTATGCTGGAAAATGTTGTAGACCCATTTGTGGAAAACAAACCTGAAATGTGGTTTCAGCAAAATGGAACTACATGCCGTACTGCTGAAGCCACAATTCGACTTCTAAAAAACAATTTTGGGGAGCGATTAATTTCGAGGAGATGTGCAAACAATCGCTCCCCTGATTCGACGGTTTCTGACTCTTTTATTGTGGGGGTGTATAAAGCTGTGTATAAATAAACTGCAGGCCAAGCATTACAACCAGCTACACTTATGGCTATAATTTAAATGGCGTAGAAAGAGCTCGTCTTTGCGAAACTAGTGATGTTTTCCACGTGTAATAAAAACAAATTTCTCAACATTCAGTTTTAATTATAAACCCAAAATAGAAAAAAAATAATTGACGAACAAAAACATTATTATTTATTTAAACTCCTTGTGACTTATGGGCCACCCACTATAATTTTGGTGTGTTTTATCTAGTAATAGGCCTGAAGTATTGATTAAATTTTAAATATATATTACAATTTTATTTTTAATCCGACATGACTCAAAGTAACTCAGTCTATCTTTCTTAATAAGAAATAATCACCAAATGTTTTCTGACTTGAAGTATGTGAAACAACGGTTTTACACTTTTATTTTTATAAAAAAAAACTTCCAGTTTTAAAATCGTTTGGGTTGCCTTTGTCTATGGAACCTTCCATCAACATTTTCTGGGTACTCCTTATATTACATTCAACTATTATATATAAATTGTTTTATATTTATAATCATGAAATTTTCTAATATACGATAGGCTGATGTTAAAATAATTCCATTGTTATCGTGTGTATTGCAGAAAATATTTTTTTATTTCATTTAAGAACTAAGATTCTTATATACGTTTATTATTACAAACAAAAACTGTGCATTGCACTCATATTTTATAAGCAAGACAAACAACGATTTCAAGTAAGAGATGCAGATACATGTAATTGTAAGAAATCTTTTTTCTGCTTTTGTTGTAAAATCTAACTGCTTTTCCTGTACAAATAAGATTACCTGGGATTTTTATAAATGTGAGAAACTAATACTCATTTCGTTTACATTTTCATTTCCGTGCGATTGTATTATAAATTAATATTAGAATATATTAAATTATCGTGTTTTATTAATTTTTAAAAATATTTTTTAAATCTTTAAATATGTGGATCGTGAATTATTTTAATGTAGGAAGAGTCGTAGCTTTCTAGATAGATTTTTTTAACTGAAAAATTTTGTAAAATCTCTTCAAAGAATGAAATTAAACGTACATGTCGATTAGATTTCTTAAATTACAATGGATAATTTAATTGTTTTAATTAAATTGGTGATAAAATATTTGTGAATATTACTTTAAACTATTCAACCCCTCGTCCGATAACCTCCTATCTTTAAAGAAAGATATTTATTTTAAAGAATAAATTCCTGTTTCTGTGTTCTCCGCTAATTTTTCGTCCTTTTTCTTAAAGGTCAATGAATTATCTTCGATCTCAAATGTCATCGGTGATCGTGTTGTTGCAGGGTGCAGATGGATATAAAAAATTGGGTGTCGATATAAATTCACTAAATTTTTATCTCTTGCAAACCTTTGCGGTACATTCCGCAACGATTTCAAATATAATTGTTTCGTCACATTTTTATACTTAAAAAGTTCCTTCTGATGAGAAAATTGCTCTTTTCGCAAAAAAAATTTTGCGTTGTTAGAGGATGATGACAAACGCGCTATTCCATTCGCTTATTTAAATGTTTATCGCTGTTCAAATGAATTTAAAAAAAAACTTAATTGCTGGAATCAGCTGTTAGTATTGCCAACTTAGGAAATAAATTATTTGAAACAAATTTTGATGAAATTAATTTTTAATTAGTTTTAAAAATGTCTATTAAATTGCTTTATTTGATTTTGATTTTTTTTAAATTTTAACGGTTACTTTTTAAAAATATTTAATTCTTTTGTTTTGTAATATTGAAAATTTTGTTTCGTTTAATACCTCGTTAATTACGTGGGTGAATCGCATCCTGTATTTTTACCGGATATTAATCACGCGTGAACCATTTCTAATAGCATAAACTCAGATTATAAAATATATACCGTATTGAACGCTGTCGTAGGGTAAGTAACTTAAAAAAGGAAGTGCTGATAAGGAAAAACATTAAGTAGGCATAAATTATTGATATCGTTATTTTATATTTTTGATCTTCCTGTTTATGCAGTACAGCTACGCGTAATTTCACACATCTAAATGTATTATCTTATCTATGTATTCTGGTCAAATTATTACTAAATGCTTTTATAAGCAGTTAAATGCGTTTCTTATTAAAAAGTAGAAAATTTTTTTTGTATCTGATAAGTTTTTTTCGGGGAGGATATCCTTTTATCCGCGTTAAGACTTTAACTACGTTATTTTGAACCTCGTCGTAGCGGGATCGTCCTGCATTTTTAGATTGTAATTTGTATCTTTTTTTTCAATGAAACTTTTAAATTTTATTAAACTATTAGCACATTTAATTGTAATTAAGTAATTTATAATTAATTTTAATTATTAAACGAAGTTAAGCACATAACAAAATGTGCTTATACCGTATACATGTTCGGCGCTTTTATGTAGTGCATCCAACTATGTTTATACCTGTTTAATAAGGGAAAATTTAATGAAATAGCTTTCTCTAAAAGCCCGCTTAAAATTCTACTATTTAAGTATTGTGCGTTTTTATTTTTAATATACAACACAAATATCACTAAACTTAATAAACGTTTTGTGTAGAGTGTACGACACATGTTAAAAAAACCAAACAACAGCCATAAAGAATATTTTTAAGTGTAGTTTTATAAGAAAATATTATCTAGGTGTATTAATAGAAAATAAAATAAACAGATTTTCGGAAGAATTATACAAAAAAACATGTTTGTGGCAGAATCTCATAAAAGGAAAAAATTGCTCAGGTCATTATGAAGCACCCACGTTTAGTGAATTTTGTTGTAGAAGGAAGTTTAAAAAATAAGGAATGAGAAATAAAAATTAGAATGTATGAAAAAAAGGTAATTGAAAGGATAGAATATAGAGATAGAGACAGAGATAGAGATCGGTGCAAATAAGAAAAGAATGGAAACCGGTTTGCATCAAACCAGTCAAAATATCGATGACAAAAAAACATCCGGCAATGTATTCGTATAAAACGAACAATATTTGTTATGTACCATAACAAGGCTTCTGCAACTCTTTTAGGTAGATTTCATAAGAAAGCTACCTAATGTAATGGTACCATAATTCGATTTCCGGAAAATTTCTACATATCTTCGCGTTTCACATCCCCCAGACCCCAAAATCACCATCAGTTCAAACGTTTATACATGCATTTATATACTTTATATATATATATAATTTCACTTTCTTGTGGACACGAGAACTACCGTACTTTTACGTCAGTCACTTTCATATTGATACATAAAATATAACGACCCAAAATCTCGGTCGAGTTCGTTAATGGGAAAAATCGGACCATGGGGTTGGAAATGTGGGGACTTTTTCCAAAAAACAAAATATTGCTACAACTTTCTTATTAAGTAAAATATCGAATTCGTTTAAAGTTCCTACTATTCTTTGGATAAGGGCCTAAAATTTATCTAAGTAAGGTTTTTTTGAAATCACCAACCATTGGCTCAGAGAGTGGAAAAAATGGGATTTCGAAGACAAAAAAATCATACCTCCCTTAATAGGCACAGTATTGAATCGGTTTAAAGTGGTCTAAACATTAAGTCCTCTAAACATTACCTAAAATGTTGGTCTGAAACAATTTTTGATATGACCAACCCTTACGGCAAGGGATGAGCAAAATGTTGCTGGAATTGTAAGATGAGGTTTGTCGTATTCTAAACAAGTGAATATTTTTTCACATGCAACTATTGTATTGAGTAAATTTGACGTTTTTGTTAACGTCAAAAGGTGGAAATCTTTTTTATCCCCTACTTAGCACCGGTGAAATCTACCTCTCCCTTCCGTCGTGCCGAAAGGGATTTTTTTAGAAAAAGACAAATTATCTTCAGAATAAAAAGCATCTTTAAAAAACTAAGGAGTTTTACGAGTACTATTTTTCAGTAAGGAGTCTTTTTTACCAATTCATTCTACCCCTAGTCGAGTCGAGAGGGGAATAACGATTTCCTTCTTTATGCGATTTCATGAATGTTTGTTGTAGTCGGTCTGTAAGTGTATGATTTTGAATGAGATTAGGATTGTATTCGTATTTTGATGAGAGCATTTACAGAAGTACTCAGCCTCCTGAACGGGACAAATTGGAAAAAGACAGTAATTTGAAAAACATTTTGTATTTTATAAAAGAGTTAATAAATGAGTTCAATTTTCTTTTTAAAGAGGTGGAGGAACCCCATTTACGGGCGCCTAAGCAGTGTCGGGCTCGCTAACAGGTTCCGCCTGTTATAACTAAGGGCGTATATATACCTGCGCACTACCGACTAAGCCTCCACCACTGGCTTCCCCCTTCCTGGGACTGCTTATAAAAACATTTCATCAGAAGAAGGGGGAATCGCCCACACACACGGTCATAACAATCCAACAATGTCACACACCACACAAACAACACTACTGGAAGCAACACATACAGCACGTCAAATACATACTCCGACAACAAGAACAACACACAAGAACCTGCAGAAAACAGGACAAGTTACTAACATCCACAACACCCACGCGTTACATACCCACACAGCCGTCAAGACATAAATCTTAAATAGTCACACCACTTATACCAGTAGCCACCATCAGACGCACGAGCAGAGTGTACCCGGTCTCATCGCACCCAGGCGACCCCCGCACGTACGGGGGCCCCCTAGGCACTCAGTCGAGGAGCTGTCCGCCCCCACGCCCTCCGGCGCCATTCGCCTCTGCGGGACTCCTCATATAATTGGAACTTCCTCATGACCGTCCTGACGAATCTTTCCTCAGTCTTCCACTGTGCCTCACCTTATAATAGGACTCGTAGGGTATCTTCAGGGCGAAACATGTGCTCACGTCTCAAGTTGCCGAACATCTCTCTACGCTCTATGGCGAATTATGGACACAAAAAGAAAACATGTGAGGGTCTTCCCCCTCGTACTCTGGACAATTTTCAGATTGATCGAGCCCGAATCTATACAAATAAGACCTGAATCCCCCATGACCCGCCAGGAATTTCGTTAACTCAAAACTCAGCGTCCCATGGGTCCTCCGGCACCACCCCCTGATGTCCCCAATAAGGCGGTGGGCCCACCAACCCTTCGTGGCCCGATCCCACTGCTCCTGCCATGTTTGTGCGATCTCTTCTTCTAGTTCTTCAGCAGAACGCTTCCTTTCCTCTAATGGGAGTGTTCTCAGTTCCCTAGTTCTGCTACGCCGCATTATCATTAAGTCTACAGGCAGGAATCTAGCAATTACCTCAACCGCCTTCCTGGATACCGTCCTACAGGCGGCCGCTACTTATAGCTTAGGATCTTTGTTTTATTTAACTTACTTCAACGGTTTTTGTTTTTACAGATCTTCTGTTGTATGAAATAAGGTATTCCTATACTGTTGTACAAATAATACTTTAAATTTACCTCCATAATGTTTTAGAAGATGGCTTTATGTATAATGCAAATATTTCTTGATTATTATAAGCTTTCCAGTTATCAGAGCCTGTGGGGAAGCTAGCCAGTAATTTTGACGCGAGGTCAGAGCAGTTTTTCTCGTCTTGGAACCCATGAAAAATATCAAACTGCAGAAAGTCGTTATGCTGTTTGATTCGCAAGCTGCCATAAAAAAAGAGGGTTATATTTCTATTCAAGATTTTTACTTTCCCGACGAATATAACTAAAAAAGCTATACTAAAGGGGGAAAGTACTGTGATCGTGTCAAAAATGGGGCATTTATAATTTATTCCCTACCTCTAAAAGAATTTTTTTCTTTTGTTTTTTGGTTCTACGCTTTTAATTTTTATTAATATTAGTCTTGAAAATCATACGCTTTGTCAGCAGTTTTTGTAAATGGTTACCGACTCGACAGACGACTTTTTCGGTCTCGTCTCTGGATGGAAGTTAAAATATCGTATTATTTGAATTTTTTGTTATTTTATTTTCATTTTGTAAATAGTACACCATTGTATACTATTATTATTTTTAACAAATATACCTTACCAGGCTTACAAGGAAAGAAATTAAGCGGCTTCATTCAATTTATCGCAGGGATGGGCACTGTAGTGAACACCATTACTATCAGGAAAAGTAAATCTGGTGTCTCTTGTAACTTAGGAACTTAACATACCTCACAGCTTTAAGATTAGAACAGATAGCGTAAATTAACCTACCCGTTTCTGTTTACCTTTCAAAAATAAATTATAATTATTTACTATTACATTTACATCTTTTTTCAAAAAAGTAATTATAAACTACTTTATCTTCTCTATTCATCTCTCGCTCATTCTTTTTCAAAAAGGTGCGCCTGCCCTAGAGTATTACTTCATAAATTACATATTAAAATATTTCTTATCATATCACCCGTCGATATTCTATGAATCGTATAATAAGCAAATGTATATATTAACAACCGTCGTAATATTTTTGATACGAATATTGTGATTTATTTTGATTTTCAGTCTGATTTGGCAGTTAAAATGTGTAAGTAAGCAAATTTAAAAAAATTACGCAACGTTGTTCCAACCGGATACTTTTTAAAAACATAGTCGCCTTAACTCTTGATAAGATCCAAATATACATGCTGATTTGTTAATTTCTTGTTCATACTAAATAAAAATGTTGATAGGTTTGCATTTATAAATATAGCATTATTTTGTTTTTTTTTATTTATTCAATAATACATCCGTTACGATAAGTGATTTTAACGGACGTCGTTCTAGTAAAAGAGGATATTGAAGTTAGAAATATGAATTAATTATATTTTCTTAATAAAAACCTACGTAAAAAAAAAAAAGTATAAACAGCCCTAGTTCTAGAAATTCATGATGTAATCACAGTTTATAATTTTAAAATAAATAAATCGGTTAAAAATTTATAATCCGTTATTAAAAAACATAAAATAGCTTGAGGCTCGTTGCCTGCCGTTTAGCAAAACTTTCTCCCTGGTAATTTATCCCGGTTTAATTTTGACTGTTCCTTTAGGTTTCTCCCTGAGGTCTACCTTGAAATCCCCTTTGTCTTCCTAATTACTATCTTTTCATGAAATTATAAGATCGGAGGTATCTTAACAAGATTCTTGAAAACACTCATAATTTTCAGTTGGATTCTCACTGTATTTTCAAATATTAAGTTATACCTTAAATCTATTGTTTGTCCAATACTATCAAAGTTTTAATGTATCTATAAATGCATATTTATAAGTGTGTGTGTGTGTGTGTGTGTGTGTGTGCACTCCCGCGCACGCGAGACACAGTGAAAGAGTGTCTCTTTTCTGGTACATACTAACAATAAGTTGTCATAATGATGAAATAAGTCAGCTCTGATGAAATACGTTCTAATTAGAAATTTTGTTACATTTTTAATACAAATACAATTTTAATAAGTGGAGTTTAAATGCAATGAAAATTATTTTATACATACTAGTCTCGATCCGGTTGGCCGGATGTAGTAGTTCGGAAGAGGGAGGAGATGTACAGGGAAGCGAGTAAGACGATGCGGTGGCACGGCTTGTCCGACGGTGAAAGAAAAGATGGGATCGGTCGACGAAAGGCTGTAGACTGATCCCAGACCTCCAGAAATGGCTGTACCGAAAATACGGGGAACTAAAGTACGTGTCGACCCAGTTTCTTATCGGTCACGAGTGTTTTAAGGCGTACTTGTGCTCGTGGACGCTGAGACCGTCCGCGGAATGTGATTACTGCGGGCAGACCGCATGGTGTTCATGTGCGATCGGTTCCTGCAGCATAGGTAAGCGTCTAGGAAAGGTATAGACGCGCTTACCTCAGAGAACATCACTGGGACTTTGCTGAAGACCAAACGATCGTGACACGCGGTATCCACGATGTTTGTTAAAATCATCCGAATTAAGTCGGGGGAAGAAGTCAAGTTGTGAATAAGTCTTCCTTGGGGCAGTTTCCCGGCTCCAATGTCGAGATTAAAAAAAACATAAACTACAGGATCCCGACGGGTTTAAGGAGGTACGGATAAAGAGACATGGGGCGCTGTGATAATACCGTAAGGTGGGCCCGGCATCTCATGTTGTATATGGGGAGGGGTTTTAGTGGGTAGGCCATCCTACCGTGGGGTTCGAGACCGCATGGTACCTATAAAAGGTTTCCCCTCCTCCAACAAAAAGGGTCTCTATCCGGTTAGAACTGAATCTTACTTGGTTGACTGCTCGTCTTATTTCTTGTTCAGGTGGTATATAAATATGGTTTCTCAATTACAAACAAAATTTTCCTTTCATTTTTAAAATATTTTTTTCCAATTTTTAGTTAAAAAAATGGTAGGTAACGTAGTTTCTATTTAGCCTGTTTAGCAAGATCAAACTGGACAAATATTTTCTACATTTTGTAGTTTACCGACTTTATATTTTTCAGAAATAAAACTCATTTTCATATACTGAGCCTTATATCTACGGTGGACCAACTTGTTGACAGCATAAATCGAGACACTCCTATTTATAAGTACCCCCACCCGAACGTATCCACTATGTTTGTCTTAAAATCTAATTAAGGAAAATCGACTTAATATTATCGAAAAATAGCCCTAAAAGTACAAACATTTGTTGCTATACAAGTTTAATTATTTTATGAAGTTTCAAAAGATGTACAACTGAAATGAAGGAAGTTATAAAATAAATGTATCGGGTAAAAATATCCTATCATATCGCACTTACGTTCAGGGTCCGGGTTTTTACTAATTAAGAAAAAACTCAAGGTGTCAACCAAAGTTAGTAAAATTAATTTTAATTAAAGGTTTTTGAGTAGACCTAACTCAAGACAAATTTATTGTAAAAGAAAAATATTTAAAAGTTTGATGAAGCTCTAGTTTTTTATATTTGCAGAAGATGACGCTTGTTTTGCTTCCGATCATTTTTGATCTTCTCGTATATTTCTATATAGCTTTCTGAGGTTCATTTGTTCCGTCAAAAGAAATTTTACTCAGTCAATTATCATCGAGGGCTTTCATACCCTAAAAATTATTGGTTAATGAAAATGCCCGGTCAACTGACATTACCGGAACAAAGAACAAATTTTAACGGCGAATATTTAAGATTAAAGATATTTATTTTATCGTTCTTAAAGTCCTACAACACAGTTTATCGGTTTTGTTTTGTAGAAATTTTCTGTTGGGCGTTCTTAATTTTATAAATCTTAATTTTCTTCATAAATCGCTAAATTCGGGACGTTTTTGTCTTTTTTCAGGACGCCGGGACACGACCCTAAAATCGGAACTGTCCCGATACTTTCGGGTCGGTCGGTCACCATACGTTTACCCCATACCTTATACCATTAAACATTTTAATGAGTGTTTTCGATAAGTTAGACACGAATATCAGTTTTAAAGGTTGTCATATTTTAATTTCAGTATCAGTCCAATCGATCTATAGTGAGATACGGATATATATTAAGTGTTTATTAGATCGATGAAAAGAAATAAAATATAATTATTAAATAGAAAGTGTTACTGTAGGGTAGATTTTAAAATGGATTCGCATATTAGACCTACGTCAACGGTTCAATAATTCGGATAAATATATCTTCTTAAGTTCAGAAATTATAAAGAAAATTTAATGGACGGAAGGGTAGAAGAAATCCGAATTTTCACAAAGTTAGGGTTTTCTTTTTAGAGCAGTATTGAAAAAACTTTTGATTTTGAAATAAATTTTCCACTATATTTTCATTAACATGTTAAGCTTAATTTATCTTTAAATTAACTAAAGGTTACGTAAAGTTTTTCTCTTTCTGAAATTATGGTTACATGAAAAAGGAAATAAAACGTAAAACCTGTAAGAAATATATGTTTTTTATATAATTTATTTTATCTATGTTAAATTGAAAATTATTTACGCTATATTTATTTAGAATTACAATTAAAACTATTAGCTGAACATAAATACTAATATTTTATTTGCGGGAAGAAAGACAAAAGTTTCAGTCTTTTTTGGGATATATATTTATTTAAAAACTTTTAAATGTATTTCTTAAACGTTTTAAAACATCTAACTACAATTTTGTGCTCAGTATTTACATTAAGATTAATTTTTTAATCGATTTAATAGTATATTTAAATCGAAAATGTATTACACATTTATAATTAATAACAAAGTAGTGAAACGCCATCTTTTTTTTATTTTTATATAAAACGCTGTTTGCTTCCTTTTACGGATGAATATGAATATTATAAAACAGGATATAGGTCTATGTTTTTGTGACGTCAAATCATGCCACGATTAATTCCTTTAATTTAATTGGTTAATAAACGAGTCGGACACTAGATTATCGAAATATATATGCTGAAGTGGAGGGAAGAGTCTCATTCGTAGTCCAAAACTCATCGAGGAAACATGCGTCTTAATTTGCGGTTAATTTTTTAGTCGTATAAGTTTTTGTTCTAAAAGTAATATTAATCCGGTTAATGTTAAATATACTTTTTTTGTTGTAGATAATAATAATAATTTTGATCTTATTGACTTTTTTAAATAAAAATTCGCGTATTTTTGGGTTAAAGTAGAAAAATCGTCTCGGACTTTGTCTTTGGGAAATGGATCGATGGCACTTTCCAAAAAGCAGCTCGGACGGAACATTACCTTCTGCCACCATATTATAAAGGTAAAAGTAAGTTATGAAACATATTAAATTTATATAATTTAAATAAGAAGAGTTCAGCTTACCAACAATTATAACATGTTTAAATCTATTCAAGCGCTTTCGGTCCTTCGTCCATTTTCAGGAATATCCACTTTATTAATTTTAAAAACTTCATAATTACTATTCATTTACAGTGAGATAAAATAAACTAAAATATTATAGCCATAACAATTGATTGTCATATTAAAAGTATGGTAATTTTACCATTCATATTTACTGAAAGCATAATGTTACAGTCATAAGTAAAATTAAAAACATGTTATAATTTATGATTTTTTTTCAGTAAAATGTCATGTAAAAACGTATTATTTTTTTATTAATTTTTTTATGAGTCTTCAGTAAAATAATCTCAATTGTTCTCATTTCACATTATAAAAAAAAGAGCATTGATATTCTTTCAGTGACAGGATATGTTTTTACCTTTACGTATGACTGTTACTATACTTTTAGTACTAAAATTACTATATTTTTAATAATATGATAATCAATTGTTATGGATATAAAATTTTTGTTAATTTTATCTCATTTTAAATGATAGTTATGTAAAGTTTTTATAATTGATCAACTGAATATTACTAAAGATGGATGAAAGTCCGAAAGCGCTTAAATAGATTTAAACATTTTATAGTTTTTGGCAAGCTGAACTCTTATTATTTATATTTTATATATAAAACACCAACGGTGCCATGTTATGAAAATTCAACCTATATTAAATTTATTTAATTATGACTTTTATGAAGACTAGAAACAATTTTTAAATATTAAATTATTTTTTAATTTTATTTATTTTCTATTAATTGTTATAACAAGAACTACAAAAAGGTAGGTTATAACAGTTTTTATTGGTACTTGTTTTTATTTTAAATTATTATTTTTTTCTTTAAATCTATTTTATAATCGAAAATAATAAAAGCTTGACAAATATTAAATTAAATAATTTTAAAAATTCAATATTTTTAGATGATAGCAGATACTGCACTGCTTAAAAAAACTTTCCATCATTATTTTTCTCTCCAATATTTAATGTATTTCTTGATTTAAAACAAATTTTAAGAATTAAAGATAAATATTTTTCTTTACTAACTTTAACCTGAAGTAAGTTGGGACTTTATAAGGTTATTTTTTATTCAAAAAAAGTTACAAATTATACGTACTAAAATTTACCACCTCCATTATTGTACTGAAGTCTTGTTATATATTTATTTACTGTATTTTGTTTTGAATGTTTGTTATTAATTTATATTTATTTCAGTCATCAGTTAAGTAATAATGTGATAATTTATAATAGATATTATAAACAACTATGTCTTCTAAATAATCGATGAATCTCATCTCGTGTACGTTAGAAATCATAAAAACTGTACATTAACGTTATTAAGGTTTCTCTGTTCGATTACTCCAAGGTAAACGGAAATACCAATAAGCCTGGCATCAGATGTTGTTATTCTTGAGAACGGCTGCCATTTTTGGGAGCGTCCATCGATGCGGGTCGAGTCTTCCACTAGTATTACGTGTATGATACTTAAAATACACATAGCGGCTAAAACTTCTTATAGGCAATCTTTGCTTTTATTGTTACAATCTTTTTTCTATATATATTTTAAATTAAGCGTAGTAAAATTTCCATTTTAATAATTTTTCAAAGTTTTATCGTCTACTCTGATTTAATTTTAACAGCTATATTTAGCATTGCAGTCGATTTATTAACATGAACTACAATAGAATTTGTGTATGTGTAATTTGTAAAAGTAATTTATCCTACCGTACTTTTGATCGTGTCATGTAATTTTATGAATATCAATTTTTTGTAATCATTTATAATTATCGCTTCCGATGAAATTTAGATTAACCCTTATTTAGGTCCTACGTTATTCGTTACGGTCAAAAAATATTGTAAATAAAAGCGGAGGGTTTAAGTTAACAATGTGGTGGTGGTGCGGCAAGACGATTGAATGTTCTTGTGACGTCAAAATCTAGAGGTAGATTATTCCATTAATGCTATTGGTCGATTTAGTCACCGCAATTCAGTTGATTTAGCGTCGTGCACAAGAGGCTTTAGAGAGGGTAACAACTTATTAGCGCGCATGCGCAATTAATAAACTGATGGTAGGGATAACATCCGTTTAGATTTCGATGGCGCCGATCTTCATATAATTTTTTTTATTCAATTAAATATACATTTTTATGTTATTTCAAATGAATTAAGTAATTTTCTAATTAATTATTTGTAATTTTAAACGGGTAGTGTTAGTTTTTTTCAGTACGGTGGTGTAATAAAAAAACTTCTTGTAAGATCATAAAGTGATTTATAATTAGTGGATGCTTGCTACCCGAATAAAGTTCGTCATCCAGTAAACTGTTTATTATATCCATAATGTTTGTATTTGGCCTCTTCTCGATATAAATGTAAGCCGACTTAAACACCTTCCATTTAAAAAAAAAATTAATTGAAAAGGTTATTAAATTATTTATTTTTAAAATACAATTTTTTTAGTCTATTATTAAACTATTCTAATTTTAGTTAAGAATTTTTTATAATTGATTTTATTTAATTTAACACAGGTATTTAAGAATTTTTAAATCGGTTATCGATTGAAATTAATATTCGTAATACGTTGTATTATTATTATTACGATTGCAGATATCTTTGTATTTATCAATCGTTATTAATATATTGTATCGCACTGCTGGTTTGTTTATATTTTTCCTAGAAATATTACTATTTTAATATTTAATATTGGTGTTATACTAGTTGTGTTAAATAATTAATCTGCCAGGGCTTTACCTTATAGTAATAGTCAACCGGCTTTCGATTGAATAAAAAAAAATAAAAATGCCACGAGTAGATATTCTGGTACATAATTATATTTCAGTCAAAAGAATAATAAAATTTATCTGCCGCTACATACGCGTAAATCTAAGACTACTTTAGAATCAGAAATAAATAAAAAAAATTCTAGTTTTTTGTGTACAATTAGGTACAGTGTTTAGAAATATAAACCGAACGAAAATCGAGATAGTGTACATTATATTTTTATATGATTAACGATGAAAAGTTTATATTATTATTATTTGATGTGTTTTTAAACCTACTGTATTATTGTATTTAGCTTTAAAAAAATGGAACCTTAAGTTTCGATTAATTTTATTTAATGATTTATTTACTGATCGACTGACAGGTTTACTCGGTTAATTTATAAAAAAAAATTACGTATTTACATTAATTAATTATTCTCCTTTTCTTAAATTAATTAATAATCTTTTATTTACAAGTTTTTTATGATTTCCCTTTGGCAGAGATCTCTGCTTCTTCAGAACGTCGTTTTAAGAATAAAAAATAATTTTAAAATTAAACGTATGTTTACTTTTACAAGTCATTAAAATTTAAATGAATTATCAGTAGATGGTAGATAATTATTTTTTTTTTTGTATGGGGAAATGCTTTTCCTACCTTCAGGGGCCGGCTTGCCCCCCGGTGTGCGGATCTCCGGTAAACCGCGGCCTACCCTCTAAAATCCTAACCTTCTTATCCAGTTTTTAGTCCTTTCCGGTACCGCTCACCGCATTTCTTCAGAAAGGGGCCATCTCTCTTGTCGTTTGGCAGGCCTTACCTTTCCTCATCCGATTTGCGTCAGTTTTTCTATCGCGACCGCTCTAAATCTTTTTTCTTATTTTGAAGGATCCTTTCAGTGAAATTTCTCACCTCACAGTTTTGGCCGTCTTTCAACATCTTTGTCATTAAGTTCTCAGTTATATTTACTATATCTTTTTCTAAGGTGTAAACGTTCCACTGCCAGACTCTCATATTCAAAGAACGTATGTTTCTCGTCATCTTTTTGGGAATCTCCATATATAAACGCTTCCGTTCTGCTTTTAATCGTTTTATATAAGTAATCATTTAAATATTCACGACCTGTTAATAGTCGATTTAGGTAATTATTAACTTTCCCAGTCTCTCGTTCCATCTATTTATCGATGTCTATCACCGCCCTTTTGTCTTTGTTTCAGCGGTCTCCGACTGTTTACAGACCATGCTGAACCTGAACCTGCTGAACCTTGACTGTACGTGCTGTGTTCGTGCAGTCATAAATAATTTTCCTCTGTGTGACTTTTAGGTCTATCGGTATCATGCCAACAAGTACTAACGCTGCCAGTTCAGATACTGTGCGGTATGAGCTAATAAACGCCGGTGGCTCCTCTTTTATGTATTCCAGCTGTGTTCTTCCTATAACGTCTGTCCAGATTTCGGCTCGATAAAGCAATATAGATTCCACCACTGTTACCAGTAATAGTCTTCTCCTGTTCTTTATCGGCCCGCCTCGGCCATAAGTTTGCTCATCGAGGTCATTTTTTTCCACCCAACAATTAAGTAAAGCTCAGCCCACGGAAGTGCCCTTTTACTCTAAGGGAGCTTCCCCGCCCACCGGCAGTAAATCTGGCACGGCAGTTCGGCCTCCCCGGTCGGATGTTTTGATCTTTATTTTGCCTGTCTCTAATTTCCGGGAGGGGGTAACCAGGCTCGAACATGTCGTTCCCAGCCCTTCCCCCCCCCCCGCCAGAGACCGGGTCTCGGCCGTTACCATTGCCTACCTCTAACCGCCGCACGAGGTGATGGGGTTCGACAATGACGTTCCCGGCCCCCTGCACGACGGCCGGGGCTCGGGCTTAATTTTACCCCTGACCTACAGTAGTCCCGGAGTCCCCATCGGAACCGGCACACCTATGCATATCGGCCCTCACAGATGGGGCTGTCCGCCCGTCGTCGGCGGGCGGAATTATTCTTGCCCGGCGGGTGCGGTTGCGCTCCGACGAGGGCATTTTGAGCTAAAGTCACAGTCGGCGGGGCTTCTCTAGGTGCTGCTTAGGTGGTACGTAAGGGAGTCCCGGCGGCAATTGCGAAAGATGGTGAATGTCATGCGGGACTCCGCGATGGCGCTGTACGGGAGTAGGCGTTTATTCTCCTCTCCCGGGCAGACCGGAACGGAGTCAGATAGAAACTCATTAGAGTATTAAGCGGGGTTCTTAAGGGAACTAGGTCTAAATTTCGATGTTAAACTTTAGTGGGAAGTTTATTGTTGAGGTTGTTAGTGCGGATCTGTGACATTCAGATAGTGGCTCTTTATGGTAGGATCTAGGCGCGGGGTCTTCTTTCCGCGGTAAGGTTTCTAGCTTAGTTCTTGAGGGCGACGTGGTAGCTGCATGTCTTCATTCTGAAGGCATAAACATGTAAATCTATCTCGGGGTGAATTTTTACCGATGTAGATGTCCCTTGGGGCATCTGCATCGGTGGCATCTCTACGGGGCCTAAACTGTAAGCTGTAGTGCGCATCAGTTTGAGGGCGAGAAGAAGTCCTCCGTTAAAGCCACTGCTGGCTAGGAACGGAGGGGGTGGTGTAGCGACCGGACACGCTACGAGGTGGGTTCTTCTCCCCTCGTGGGGGGGGGGGGGAATCGAGATGTCCGCCCGTCGTGGTCATTACCTGGGTTGCCTGATCTGTTCCCGACGGTTAAGCTTGTTGTATGATCTAAAACCGAGATATTTCACCATTCTTTTGGCGACAAAGATTTCCGATCGTACTTTAATTGGGATGATAGTTCGAATCCCCTACGTCTGATGAGAAGCACGATTTCAGTCTCTTTCGAGTCGATTCTACGATATCGTAACCGGATATTCTGCGAAACCCATGTTTTATCAAATTTATTTCATTTTTAGTTCATAGTTATCATCATCCCTTCTTGCTCTTTCAGTGAGGCCGAAATGCAGGGACATAAACTATTTCGTAATCGGAAGAATTATTTTTAAGTTTTGACCGCTCGCTTTCATTTCATGAGAAAGTTTCGATTGAGAAGAAAATTTCATGCCCTTTTAAAAAATCTAAATCGTTAACTAATGTCTGTAACGTTATACAGCATAATATTCAAACTGAAACTAACATTATACGATATAATATTAAAACTAAAACAGAAACTTATCTTCTATATCATCCGAAACATTTTAAAATTTATATACGGAACTTGATTTAGCGGGAGACCTGGGAGCACTTCGGCGACAAAAGCCTGCTTGATGTTTTGCCATGTTATCTGTATTGCTTTTTCAGCCAACTTCTATTTTTACGCTGATTTCTCCCTTGCCGTTCGAGACATCTTTGTAATTTGTGGAGGAATAATAATAATGAAAAGGCGGGTGATATAAGCATGCATCGCCATGTTTTACATGTCAACATAGAACCGTTCTTTGTCCATATACGGAAATAGATTCAGTTTTATCACTTAAACGTAATCGGTGGATTCACTATCGCAGCTTACGTCGTTCTGTTTTTCGGAATTACATCTTTATCAGGAAGGAAAGGAAGTGTCGTGTAATTTTTGTTTTTTTCCCTCGTCATTTTCTAATCGCTGATTGGCCAATGTAATGTAGTGGTGGGGGATTTCTCTTCGACCAACGATGATCGAGCCTGGCTTTCTTTATTCTTTGTTCTGATCGCGACGAGAGTGTAGCACGGTTTATGTGCTGTTTTGAAACAGTTTTTGATCGAGTTTTTTTTGTTCAATCTTTTGTATTAATAATGTTACATTAGTGTAGAAATCTTTTTTGAGACCGATTTATGACCTTTGAAATAATTTAAAAAAAAACAACATTTGTCGATTATAAACGCCGTTAATAATTTTCTATTAAAGTAAACGAACGCGTTTGAAGCCGATTCAGCGATGTATTAATTTAAAATGAAGAAAACTCTGAAATTATGAATTATGTTCCGTGCATTTGATTTTAGCAAACTTTAAAAAAAAAATTAGACGGGTCTCGAATTGTGCGTGTATTGTTCACGTCTCTAATGAAGAATATTCCTGACTTGGCTCCTATCGCCGACGCCAACTGGTAAGTTGTATCAATTTATTTTTGTTCGCATGCATCTTTTTTTACAATATTTGTATTTAAATAAAATAATATTGTACAATTTGTTTGTTCTCCTACAATGAAACTAAGCGCTCTTTCTCGCATTATATAATGTAGTTGCATACATTGTACGATAAATAACTTTGAAAAAACCGTTCTATTTCTAGTCGCCGTGCTGTCGACTAATTTCTTTGATTATCATTGTGCTTACGCAGGTAACGTTACATTATATGTGTGATGGAAAAAATGTAATTGTGTATACTGCGTACAATGAAAATAAAAGCTTGCGTCGGAGGTCGAGACTGCATTACTACCTGAAAACATTTATATCCATCTAAAAGGAGAACAATAAAATCGTACTTTTTTTATGCACGTTTAATTTATTACAATTTTCATGTTTTGTTAGTTATAATTCATTATTACCTGATTAGAATTTTAATAATTCAATCAATAAAGATTGCAAAACAAGAATTTCAATTTAGGTGTATTTTAAACAAAAATTTTTAACTATAGTACTTGAATGTATATTGTATTTCTTAATTACAGTAAATTAGATGTAGAATTATTACACAATTCCTTTTTTGTATAATTAGAATTCTTTGAATTCTCTTTTTTATCGTTTTCATTGTTGATTGTATTATTATTTTTATTATTTACTTACTTGAAATTTGCATTATATTTTTTAGTTTATAAATTTTATTTGAAAAATATTTAGTTTTATTTTAATTAACAGTTTTAATTACCAAAATTGTTTAATTTTAACTTTTTAATCTAAGTATGATTTTATTTATTCAAAATTTTTAAAGAGCAGGCTAAAAGTAATGGAAATTTTTTTTGAGTGTTTATTTACTTAGATTTTTCTGTTATACTTCTTGTTTTGTCATAAAAAAAACATCTAATGTGGTGGCGACGGCGGAGCTACTGGCTGACAATTCTAAACTCACAAAAACAATAAATATATTGTAATGCTAAATAATTAGCACCTGTTTTTTACACTGCTGAAAAATTTTGTTCAGTTGGTAACGGCTGGGTTTAGGAAAAAATACCCAAGGATAAAAATGTCTTTAAATACTATTTTCTATCCAAAAACGCGATAAAAATATGATTTGAAATAATGAAGTCGGCCACAATATTAGAAAAAGGAATATTTCAAAAGTGGTAACACTATATTTTTAATATAGGGAAAAATCTAGGGAAGGTTTCCCGTTTAAAGTTTCTCATAAAACTTCTGGAATCCCAGAAGTTCATCAATTACATCAATTACCAGAAGTACATCAATTGCCAATGGTGGCAATTTTGAATTGACCCCCTTTCTCACCCACCCCCCATGTCTCGATGTGTGTGTGCGCACACATACATACATACATACAACATACATACATACAACATACATACATACATACACACATACATACATACATACATACACACATACATACATACATACACACATACATACACACACACACACATACAACATACATACATACACACATACACACATACAACATACATACACACACACACACACACACACACACACACACACACACACACACATACAACATACATACATACACACACACACACACACACACACATACAACATACATACACACATACACACACATACAAACGTACACACACATACATACATACACACATACACATACATACATACACACACATACATACACACACACACATACATACACATACACATACACATACATACAAACATACACATACACTTGATGTAGTCTTGCTCAACAGTGGTGACAGGCCGACCTACACCAAAGGTGACGCAAGCTCGATTGTAGACCTCACTTTTGTCAGTGCCAGCCTTGCTAAAGGTAACTCCAACTGGAAGGTACTAGACATCTACACTGCCAGTGACCATCATGCTATACTCTGGGAAACGTCTAACGACCAGAAACTCAGAGGGCCTAACAAGCCATCTAACATCGTTGGTTGGAAGGTGAAATCCCTAGACCCAGAAGTATTGATAACAGCCCTCGATAGTGATCCGATAGAGACTGGATGTGCAGAAGAACATACTAAGGCCCTGATGATGCGAGTAACACAAGCTTGTGATGCCAGTATGCCTCGCAAACGTGTTATCAATTCAAGACCTGCGGTACACTGGTGGAACGATCACATCAGGAACCTTCGTAAAGAGTGTCATGGAAAAAGAAGATTATCTCAGCGTGGCTATCAACGACCCAACTCTGCAGTGCTGATTGCAGAGTATAAAAAAGCTCGTCGTGAACTCAATAAGGCCATAAAAGAGAGCAAAGGAAGATGCTGGAAAGAGCTCATATACGAGGTGGACAAAGACGTGTGGGGCAGGCCTTATAAAGTGGTCATGACCCACCTGAAGAAACAACAAATGCCGTCACCTACGTGTCCTCAGCTCCTTCAGAAAATCGTCACTGCGCTGTTTCCACAGCAACACAGTCTCGATTATCAGTTAACGCCAGGCGAACTAGACGACGTTCCACCTGTCACTGAAGAAGAGTTGCTGGAGGCCTGTAAGCGTGTAGGAAATAATAAAGCGCCGGGATTGGACGGAATCCCGAATATAGCCTTGAAAACCATCATAAAGGCAGCACTAGCATTATTTCTAGACGCGTACAACGCATGCCTCAAGGAGGGGACTTTTCCTCGTAAGTGGAAACAGCAACGGTTAGTACTGTTACCTAAAGGGAAGAAACTGCCAGAAGAACCGTCATCTTACAGACCACTCTGCATGCTAGATACGGCGGGTAAGATATTTGAGCGTATCCATCAGCGAATAGATGCAGTGGTTGATCCACTCCTGGCAGACAACCAGTATGGATTCCGGAAAGGACGATCAACCCTGGACGCGATCAACCTGGTTGTCAATACGGCCAAGGAGGCGATCGCAGGAACTAGATGGAAGGGTGGAACGAAGAAGTACTGCCTGGTTGCTGCCTTAGACATCAGAAATGCTTTCAATTCCGCTAATTGGGACTGCATCATGCAAGCTCTCGACGAGAAAAACGTGCCAGTATATCTTCGCAGACTAGTGATTAGCTATTTTACAGATAGAGTGCTGAAGTACGATACAAAGAATGGTCCGAAAGAGTATGATATAACCGGTGGTGTGCCACAGGGCTCTGTTCTCGGTCCACTTCTGTGGAATATCATGTATGACGGGCTCCTGAGATTGAAGTTTCCAAGATGTGTCAAACTGGTAGCGTATGCGGATGATGCTGCCGCAGTGATCGTCGCCAAACACCTCGACGAGATTCAACATCTGTTTGACATTACTTTTGAGAAGATCAACCAGTGGATGGATACAGTTAACCTTCAACTGGCCAAGCAGAAGACCGAAGCAGTGCTTATTACCAGCCGAAAAGAAGTTGAAACAATTAAGCTAAAAGTCGGTGACCAAGAAATTACATCACAACCTCATATACGATATCTGGGAGTGATGCTTGATGCCCGACTCAACTTCAAGCAGCAAGTAAAACACGTCTGTACGAAAGCGTCAGTAGTGAGAGCTAGTCTCGCACGATTGATGCCGAACGTCGGAGGCCCAAAGCAGAGCAGAAGGCTACTATTGTCATCAGTAGTAACATCGGTGCTCACTTACGGAATATCTATTTGGGCTGACGCACTAGAGACGCAGATTCGTGGAGAAAGGCGGGACCGATATATCGTATGAGTGCATTACGAGTCGCAAGCGCTTTCCGCACAGTGTCTGAGGAAGCAGTTTGTGTCATTTCCGGAACTCTGCCTCTTAGAGTTCTAGCTGAAGAACGACGCAACCTTTACCATCGAAAGACGTCAACCTTACTGAGTGCTGAAGAACTCAAGACAGAAGAGCGACAGAAAAGCATCGCACGTTGGCAGCTACAGTGGGATGTTGCCGTGAAAGGCAGGTGGACACACCGTCTCATACCACGGATTGACTTTTGGCTGAATCGTAATCATGGTGAGGTCAACTACTATCTAACGCAGATGCTATCAGGACATGGCTGCTTTCGAGAATACTTACACCGCTTCAAGCACGATAATTCTCCAGAGTGCCCGTCCTGCCCAGGAGTCAATGAAGATGCAGAGCATGTTTTCTTTGTGTGCCCACGATTTTATCCACAGCGTGATCAACTCGAAAACATCTTACATCAAAGTATCCAACCTGAGACACTAATAGAAGCAATGTTGTCGTCAAAAGCCGCATGGAACGCAATAAGCACGTTTGCAACAGACGTCCTTACAGACCTGCGTTCCATCGAAAGAAAAAGAGCAAAGGACCACAACATCTAGAAGAAAGAAGTAATAACATCTTAGCTACCAGAAGGAAGAGAAGTAGCTAAATCCTCCCCCCCACGAAGTAATGCCTAACGGCGGATACCGTGGGGGATCAGAGTTCAGAGGATAGCGGAGGTTTTAGTCGGTATTAGCATTAACAAGTCACCTTTAAGTTAATGTTCGAGTCCGACATACCAGGCAAAACATCTAAGCCAGAGATTCGTAAAAGAATTTCCTTCGCTATATATGAAAAAAAAACAAAAAAAAAAACACATACACATACATACACACATATACATACACACATACACACACACACACACACACACACATACACACACATACATACATACATACACACACATACACACAAATCATTCTTTATTCAACGAAGTTGTAAAAAAAGCCAATACCCGTGAGTAAGTTTAAAAATTAAAACGTTATAATTTTTTTGTGGTGGGAGGGTGTTATATATTCTCATAACTACTCTTGTTTATATAAAAAAAATAATAAATAATCAAAAACGGGAAAATATATATTTACTTTACCTTGTGATTGATGTTAAACTAGTACAATAAAATAAACCAGGATTTGTTTATTATTATTTTTTTTATCTTTTACATTTAAGATATCTGTTTTTAAAATTTATTAATAAATTTTCAGATATAAAGGCAATTTAGTTCTTGGACAGCGCTCATAATACACGTTAATTTTTATATTAAATGTTATTACTTTAGCATTAAACAAAATTAGTTTACTTTTCATACCAAGAAAATTAGTTTTTAATTCATAATTTTTTGTCTATTATAATAAAATTATGTTGACGTAGTACTGCTTTTGTAGTTGCTGTTTTGTCTCTAAGCATATAAATGGATTTCTATCTGCAATCTATGTTTCTGGTTCTATTACATTTTTTTTAAATTAAAAAAGAGATTACACATTTTAATGACTTTGTTCATTATTTGGAGCACTTGACATTCAGTTTTCATTTAGTTCATAAACAAGTCGGTATCCATTTTTAATCTACGCAGGAGGATCTGTGATGGCTGTAAAGGAAAATGTGTGGACGCCATCCAAAAAAATATAAGTATTTTTGCTATTGTGTAAATTATCAGAGTTGTATTTTTTTAGCATTGTTTTTCTTGACATTTTTTTTTAAAGAAATAAATGCATTTTACAAGAAAAGGGTATATATGAAATTTAGAGAATGCGCTCTGTAGTACTCGTGTCAGCAAAATTGAACTAAAAGGGATAAAAACTATATTTTATTTTTTGTTGTCGCTTAACTTCAATACGTGTTGTTGATGAAATTATTCTGAGCTGTTTCGATTTACCAGTCAACATAGAAAAGTAAAAAACTTCAAATATTTCACCCAGCAACATAACTTTTCATCACTATTAATCTACATACGGTCAATATATTTCTACACAAACATGTATTGCCTTGTTAAGTTAAAACCCACATTCTTTTTGTATAGACACGTCTATAATAAAACCTCTTTTTATGATGATTTTAATTTATTTTTTCAAATATAGAATTTGTCTAGTGTACCTTTGTATAAAATTCAAATTTTTCATCTCCGCTGCAAATTTTGTAGATTGTGAACAATTTTAAAGCCAGTTATTATACTTATCATACTTTATAAGTTTTTTAAAATTGAATTAATTACCAAACTATGAAATTTATTACCATTTTTTGTTTGTTTGACAGAAAAGGTTTCTTTTGTAAAACGGTTAGTTTTCCATCTGCTTTTCTTACTTTACGTTCTATATTTCGATACTTGTTAATTGTGACAAGTGATTGAATATTTTTTCTCATCTGAATATTGCTTTAAGCCACACACACGCGCATGCGCTCACACACGATTTATGATAATTCGTATCGACCTAAGTTCGACCGCCTATAATCAATTTTATACGTTTATTACATATGTTTATTTTTTAATTTAATTTGAAAATGCTTTTATCACGAACTCAATAAATTTTAATGAACTTTATTGACTGAAGACTTTATTTTTCCTGACTTACCTACAGTACTTGGATAGAAAATTAAATTTAATAATCAAAATAATGGTAAAAAATAAACGTAATTGTAAAATCATACATTTGTAATCGTTTATCAACTTTGAGACAATTAAATATTGATTGTAATACAATCTCGTAAGTAGAGGGGGGTTCTCCCTTAACCGATACTCTCTTAACCAAGATAACCGGCCGTCGTGGTCAGTCGTCTTTGCCTTTCATCCGGCGGTTTCGGGTTCGAATCCCGCGCAGGCTTGCTACATGTGCTACAAATTATTCATTAAATTCATAATTAGCTTCAGGCACAAAAAGTCTGAAGTAAAGTAAAACTAAAGAAAAATTAACCGAGCTGCCCTTTACTCCACACACAAATTTTATTGTAATATATTACTGAAGTTTATTCGTCGTACCTAATTACTATTGCGTAGTATATTTATTTGGTAAATGCGCCCTGCCATATACCTGAATATGTTCTAATTTCGGGGAACATTGACAATATTTTTTTCACCTAATGTGATACCCATTTGTCATTTTATGGATAAGGGTATCGTAGCAGCAATAAGAAAAAAAATTATAAACAATATCTCGTATAATAACATTAGAGCTTCAAGTTACGCCCGCATTAAAGGTATTGACAGTAAAACAAGCAACTTACATGTCGCCAGATTCATGGAATTTAATCGATCAAACAACAATAAATCATTCACAGAAATATGGCCAGAAATTTATCAGGTTAACAGATCAGAAAATTTTGCGTACTATGCCATCGAATGAGGAGTTTTATGGTTTATTAGAAAATATACCGGGATGTGAAAATGTAAAGGAAATGAACTGCAAGACTGGTTAGATCGGATTCAAGGAAACAGACATTTAAAGTGTATGATGATGAGGTTGTGAAAGTTTCTGCTACAGAAGATGTTAATGAAATCTCCATTGACGAAGACGAACCGATTGATAAAAATGAAAGAATAATCGCAAAGAAGGGATTGTATTTCTCACAAAAGTGCTCCATAATTTAGAACAACAAAACAATGTTCCTTTCCTTGACTTACGGTAATAAGAAACTGGCGTGATCGCGATATGAACCATGTTACTCAGTTAAGATAAGAAAAAGTGAGACTTTTTCGTTAAAAAATCAAAACTTTATGCCGGTCGATGCGAGAATGATTAGCGACTGTTTTTATTATAAAAAATACAGTAAAATAAAATAAAAAATGTTAAAAATCTTTGTTTAATTCGTGGCTTACCCTGCTACAAATTCGATGTTAATATGGTTTGTTGCCCGAAGTCAAGAACGAAACTTAACATCTGTTAACCGCGGATTCCGTTATCCGAGCCGGCAAACACCCTCAATTACCTCTGTTACCCTCAATTACCTCTCTGTACCTAAGAGTGGTCCTACTGTAATTAGAAAATGCTTACAAGGATAATAGGGGTGTTCCTGTGTTAGTTACAAAAGCTTTCGTCGTGTTTATACGACCTCTGTATAATTCCCAAACGCCCAGTTAATGTTGATGAGTCAAGGATAGCTGTAAGAGTAGATAATGGAGGTCATCCACCCGAAAAACAATTTTTTGTTAGTGATTTTTTAAGTACAAAGTTTTGTACAGTTTTTCACTTTCATTTTTAATTTTCTTTTAATTGTAGTTTTTTATAATTTATTTTTTATTTGTACTTCATTTAACAATTTTTTGTTAACGTAAAAAAAAGATGCGCATGAACTTTTGTTCTTTTTTCACATTTGTTGAGCTTTGAATTAAAAATATTTTCCCTGCATTCATCTTTTTTCATCCCATGTTATCTTTTTCTGTGTATGAAAGATTAACTGGAACTCGCTTTATAATACGGTTTCGAATCGGGGCGCGCAGTTATTTGATTTGTTATCTGTTGCTAGAAACTATTTGATGACACGATACGACTAAAAATAATACGATAATCTGTACACCATTACAGTATATGACCTTAGAAACATTCATTCATTCTTAGTGTTCTGCCGTTAGGGCAGGTCCGGTTACGGCTGTTGCTTTCCACACTGTTTTTTCCTTTGCTAACCTTTGTTTCAACATATTTTGTCTTTTCCATAAACCCATCCATCATTTGAAATCTCTTTCTTTCTCCTGCTTTCCTTTCGTTCACCAAGCCTTCTATCGCACCCACTAATAAATATCTTCTCTATAGTGTCCTAGCCGGTTCCTTCTCCTATATTCAATCGCATTTAGCATTTTCTTGTTCTTTCCGATTCTCCTTAATACGTCATATGTTACATGTTTGAATTCATAAGTAGCCGCCTGTTTGTCTCGTATAATTACTATAACGTTTTAATTTCATACTTCCTACACCGTTTTGTGCAATTGTGTTTTGTGCGACTGCATAAAACACAACTTATATCGAAGATCGACGCAACTTCGCTAAATTAAACATGCTGGTTAACCATATGCTATGAATTACATTATCGCTGGTGACGGCGTCATCGAATCATATGTTCAACGGTATGCAAATATTTTTTTTATTGTACTATCTTTCATGTGAAATTTTGCGTAGGACTTATTCTTAGAGCATCTACAAGTGACTCAAACAAATAGAAATAAAAAACGCGTTATGATTTTAACAGGTTACATGATATATTCGGATATCAAAATGTTTTTCAAATTCGTAATAATTTACAAAATTTCATTGTTAAGTTATATAAATAATTACAATACTTTATTCTCAGCTGCTATGCCAAGCAAGCTTCAGCGTTGTGTTCGTAAATGCGATACCTATATATACATTTCGATCGCGTTGCCGACTTTTCACTTTTCCATTATATAATTGAAGTACAAAACCGGCGTACTTCATTAATTATTTAATTTTGAACTGTTTTAAGTGAACCGTTAAATTTACGGAATTTTAAATCCATATAAAAATGACTCGAAAGTTCTACCATGAATATAAAATTAGCGCTGTTCGTACCGTGAATATACTGTTAGTCCTTTTCCGGAATATCGGTAAATTCGTACAATGAGGAAATTATGCGGACGCTTCTACAATGTAAGATTTGTAATAAAAATACAATCTATTTCTAATAAACGGTGCAAGTAATTTTTAGTTTACGTAAATAGTGTTAATATTCTCAATATAAGGAATATGCAGGTAGCGTGGCGGAGAAGCGCATGGACAAATTTTTTGCAACCGTCTATTCCATATTTATACTCCGGTGTGAATGGAAACGTTTGAAGCGTGGAAGGAGTGTGTGGCGTCCCTTTTCTCTTGAATTAACAAAGGTTTATCGATATATAACGCAGGCTAATGTAAGTCATTTAATACGGTGTATTAAAAAGTAATCCAATAAATGTAAGCAAACTTCAGACGTGTAAGCAATATATAAAATAAAAATCCAACATGATAATGAAAATGTAAAATGAGTACATTAAAATCTTACGCTTTATTTTAATGCAACATATCTTATAATATAATATAGCCGATACAGTAAATAACAATTATTTTTAATTTATTCGAATAAAGAAAACAAAAAAAAACTGAATTGTAAAAATTGTATATACCTACATATGTACATACTTATTTCAGTGTGTATATAAATATATTTAAAGTAAGTTAATTACAATATATATATTTGCATATATATATATATATATATATATATATATATATATATAATATTTGTTGCATTATTTTCGTATTATAAATGGAAAACTTAGTTATTTCTTTTAATAATTTGTGTTTTTAGAAATGTTGGAGTTATATAAGTGACTCAATACTGTTGGTATCACCTTTGGCGGAATTTATCTTTTAAATTAGAATCCATTCTCAGTGATACCTGTATTTTTGAGGCGATTTCGACTGTCTACTTGTCGAAAAAACCCAATATTATTCGTGTTTTGTTGGATGTAAACATTTACGGTTATTTTTACGCTACTATAACCGTATTTTGTGAATATTTAGCTGTTTATTAGATTATTCTACCGTGTGAATTTTAGAAAGATATGTGCAGAAAGCGTTTAATTCATTATTCTCTAATCGATATTGAATTATTCTTCAAAAAACGCCGATGACAACCGTTACTGGAGACTCGCACAGCGATAGCCGTCGAAATAAAGATGGTGTTGATAGGGTGTGTGTGGGCAGTAAACGACGCGATAGTTAAAAATTTTAACTAGGTTTTCTGTGTGAAAATAAAGTATGTTATCTTATTGTGCCTACGTTACTAACTTATTAATGATTCCATGTATTTTTTAGGTTACATTAAATTCAGTATTTACCTGATACTTTTTTAAATTTAATTTCGAAAAAGTAATTTTGTGTTGTGTAAAGTACGATTGGTACCAGTGTAATTATAAGTACAACATTTTAAAACTTCATTACTTATCTAAGTTTATCCGATAGTACATAATTCACTGGTCATTAATTTGGATTAAGTATCGGTGTCATCAAGCAGCGAGTGATAATGTGCCTAGCCGGTACACGTCCTTGTTAGCAAATTACCACGGTGATCTTTTCGTATACCCCGGGAATTCCCTGATCAAACGCTTCTCTTCTGGATTTAATGGTACGATGGTACAGATTAGGATGCTGAACTGGCACGTTTCATTTTTATTCTCAACGTAACCATCCTTTACTTTACGTTTAAAAAATGTATTTATAAATTCGTATTTGGCTATAAGTGTAATTATTTATAAGCACTGAATCTTGAGTCTAACCGGCTCGTCCGTGTTGGTGTATAAAAAGGTTCGTACATGATGTAAACTCCTTCGTCGATCTCTTTTCTTCTAGATATAATAGACTCGATTTAGTTGAACCGAATATCTTTTCACTTCTTATTTTACTTATAAATTACTGTCTGAAACGAACGTGGCATAATTTATTTAAAATAACGAAAAACACTTATTACCTTTTTATAAATTATCTTCGCTTAATTCTCTGAATCTGTATTAGTATGCTGAAATATTTTCCCTCTATAAAAACGTCCACTACGTTATATGGTGTATTACGTTGTAATTGTTAAACTAATGACTTAATAAATGGAATAAGCCTTAGATGATTAAGCAAGATAAAAGTTAATTATTATTATGAAAATGTAAAACGGGAACATTCAATCTTTGACATTATTATAATAGAAGATAATATATCCTATAAAATATATCTGCTACATTATAATTAAAATAAACATAGCAATTCTTTTTTGTTTCGTTGAATTAACAATATAGAAACACAAACAGAAGAGTAAAATTCGTATGTATTTCTAAGCGGGTGCATGTATTAATATGCACACACTTGCAAATGTATTAACATGCACATTAATAGAAAAAGCATATTTAATTGTTCCATTTTTTTGGGGGGGGGGGAATGGTTTAAATGGCAAAACTAGCATTATTTCGTTAACTTAATTTTTTCCTCAACACCGCTGGTATCACCTTTGCCTTTTGAATCCTTAGTTATTAGAATTCCTGCTCGTTAATTAAACCTATATTGTTACGGCAATTTCGACTGTCTACTTAACCCTAAGACCTGATACGTAATTTGATACGTATTCTGATACGTAATTCATTTCATTTAATTTTTTTTCTATTTGTAAGTGTCGTGTCCGCTGCTTTTTACCGATTATTCATCGCATTATATTGTAAATAAATTATATGTAATTATTAAAGATAATCCTTAATTGCATATTCTTCAATCAAAAGATAAAAATTGCTATTAATTTTCCTATTAGAGAATAATATGATCGATGTTTGTCATCGGGTACAAAGAAGAAATACTGAAGGAAGAGCACCTATTCTTGTGAAATTTGTGAGAGCTTCTGACAAGGATGGATTGATGAAGAAAAGAAAGATTTCGAGAAACCTTTCCACGCGTTATATGGATAGACAGGATGACATTCCGATCTACATAAATGTGAGTCTTAGTGTTGGAAGAAGAGTTTTTTGGTACTGCCAAGGATATCAAAACAAATAAGTTTTACATATATCTCTGGATAAAAGATGGAAAAATACTGATTAGGAAAGACGAAGGAAGCCCTGTAATAGTGCTTAAGTCATTACAAGATGTTGATTCGTTGTAGAATTATTTAGAGAGGAGAGGAAAGTTGTATTTTTGTTTATATATTTTTCTGACGGATAAGTTTGTGTTTTGCATTGACTGTAAATAGTGATAAACATTTTTATTTAATTCATCAAAATATTAGTATAAAGAAAAAAATTGATTTATTTGTAGAAGATTTAAGCAGAATGGTAAGTATGACTAAAGTTATTTTATTAACAGAGGTTTGGGCATACGATTATGAAATTTATAAATATAAGATTAAGGATTATTTTTGTTTTTATAATTGTAATAACAACTATAGGGCAGCTGGAGTGGTTGCATTTGTTCATAAAGAAATTACTGTAAGTCTTATCAATTTGACATTATTATCTGCAGACGGATTAAAACTTGAATGTAGGCATGGGAATTTTTATTATGTTATTGTTTGTTTTTATCGTTTTAATTTTCATCCAGAAAGTATTTTTGTAGAGGTTAATTCTTGTTTACTGAATCTGAAAGATAGTAATCTGTTTTTTGCTGGGGATATTAACTTGAATGTTTTGTCTGATAAATTTAACTACTGATAAATATAAATTTATGTTAAGACAGTCACGGTCAACATTTACTGACTGTTATTACTCGTAGAGCTAGTGGAACGTGTATCGATCGTTTAGCTTTAAGAATTATAAATAAGCCTATGTACAACGATTATTTTGTTGTTGATGTATTAGACACTGGAATAACTGATCATTCCGTGGTTGTTTTATACGTTGATAAAAGCATAATAGGTAAGAAAGTAATAATAACTGATAAAAATATAATTAAATCAAAAATAGATTTTACTAAACTTAGATTAGCTTTGCAGAATACAGACTGGAATAAGCATACAAACGTCGACGCTGCATGTGATTTTTTTGCACTAATCTTTCCGATTGAGTTTCTACGGCGACTATTATTTATCATAGCTCTAATAAATTAAAATTCTGAAACCTTGGGTAAATGTTAATTTAGTTAGAAAAATAGAAAAAAGGAATATCCTTTATAGGAAGGTAAGGAATGAACCTGGGAATAATAGGTTGCTCTAGTATTATATTAAATACACTAAATCTTCAAGTGAACAGTTAAAAAAGTCTAAACAGACGTATTTTGATGAATTGCTAGGTAGTTTTAAGGATTCTAAATCCCAGTGGAATGTACTCAATAAGCTTATTAATAATAATATAGATAAATATAAGAATATAGGGGATATAATATCTGAGGAGGGAAGTGTTGTAAGAGATAATTTTTTGAAAGCCCAGTGTTTAATAAGTATTTTCTAGAAATACCACACAAAATTAAAGCGGAGCTAGAAAACATAAATGATTCTGACGGAAGTGAATTTAGTAAATATTTTAGGGAGAAGTCTCCAAAGAGTTCTATGTTTTTTTATTCGACTGATGCTAATGAATTACTTGATATCATAAGATCTATGAAAAATAAGAAATCGGCTGGAATAGATGGGTTGGGAGTAAATACAATAAAAAATGTGGCGGATATATTATGTCATCCTGTTAATTTTTTGGTTTTTATATTTAATTTAAGTATGGAATCAGGAGTATTCCCTTCTCAAATGAAGAAAGCTACAGTAGTGCCTATTTTTAAAAGTAATGGTAGTAAAATTTTAGGTAACTATAGATCTATTGCGTTGTTGCCAGTCCTTTCAAAATTATTGGAGGTACTTATTAAAAAACGGTTAGTAAACTAGAAAATATAAATTTTTTTAGTGGGAATCAGTTTAGAAAGGTTTAGAAAGGAGAAAAGTACTGAAAATGCATTATTGATCTTTATATCTAATTTGATTAATAATAAAAACGATGACAGCAGGATAGCATATTTATTCCTGGATTTTAAAAAGGCATTTGATGTAATTGAATGGGAGAAGTTATTAGAAATGCTTTGGACGGCTGGAATTAGAGGCGCATGCAATAACTGGTTTAAGTCTTATTTGAGTGGTAGATACCAACAAGTTAGTCAATAATGTACTTAGTAAGGGGGCCGAAGTAATTTATGGGGTTCCCCAAGGATCTGTACTTGGACCGGTGCTGTTTTTTGTATGTATTAATGATTTATGTCGAGGCTCTTTTCGAGGGCACAGACCACCTTTGCAGATGATACATCATTTTGTTACGTGTCATCCTCTCTGTCTGGAATTGAAAATGACGTAGAGGCTGCCCTGAGGATCATAAAATAGTGGCTTGTGATGAATAGAATTTCATTAAATGTAAATAAGACAAATTACATGAACATCAATTTGCAAAGTACGACAGAAAATGTTTGATGTATTAAATATCACTCATTGGGATGTAAGGTTGTTCATGTGAGGATATTTCACATGCTACATCTGTGAAATACTTGGGCACTACTTTGGACAGTAGACTATCCTGGAATGTTCACATTACTAATCTCAAAAAGCAATTACGTGTTTGTATAAATAAGTTATATTATTTTTAAAATATTGTTCTGTTAGAGTTCTGAAATCGCTGTATTATGCTTTTGTAGAGTCAAGGTTAAAGTATGGGGTGATATGTTGGGGTGGAACTTACTAGTATTTTTAGATCTGTTTATATTGCTCAGAAGCATGTAGTGCGTATAATATTGGGTAAAAGTAGACGATATGAATCCTTCCCATTATCCAGAGGCCTTAAGCGTTATATCTATTTCTATAGAATACTAATGACGTATTATGAAGGCTGTAAATAGGATAGGATCCTTGGTACTTTGGTTACGAGGCCTTTGCGGCAAGCGGATAGAGTAGTAGTTCCTCCTAGGCCAAAAATTGAATTATTTAAACGTTTTTATTCATACTTAGGTCTAAAAATATTTAATCACCTACCAAGGGAATTTAAATCCATAAAAGACTCTAAAAGGTTTTCTCTATCAGTTTATGATTGGTTGTTGTCAATTGAAGATGTAGAGATTTTTTAATTGATTGCCCTGTGATTGTAAGTGGAATCGATGACTAAAAATTTCATATTTTTATTTTTTTTATTATTTTTCTTTCAATTTTTTATCTAGGAATAATTTAATTTTATCACTGTATTCTTGTAATGTATTTATGGTTCTGATTTATTTAATCGGTATATATGTATATATAATCTTGTCACTAGCTGAAATTTTTAGTACTGCAAGACTTGTATCGTGTAATTATTTTTATATTCACTTGGAAATCCACAATTGACCATTATTCAATAAATGGTTAGTTTATTATTTTGCTCATTGAAAAATAATGGATGGTAACCTCCAATACAGTTATTACTATAGGGGGTACCTAGTTTACTTTTATTATTTTATTTTGTTTGGTTGTATGTCGACTAAGTTATTATTTGTCGACTAACTTATTTATTTGTAAGAAATTTTCCTTCTATCGATGTAAAATATATAATATTTACGTAATATATTATATTATTTAATATATTATTTTTACGTGTACCTAAAAGATTTCCTGAGATTTTTAATTCTGTAGAAACTAAAATTCATCTTTTTTATTTTAGTTTTATATAGAATTCAATATTTACTTTATACTTTTACTTTAGTTTCGTTTTGATGTAGTTTTCTTTTTGTATTTATGTTTGATTAGTACTAGAATATTTTCGTGTAATTCAACTAAAGTACGACTTTATAAAACCTCATTATTTAGGTAATTTTTATGCAGTAGTACACGTTTTATTCATTGGTCAATAAATTTGGGGTGTAAGTATCGGTGTTATCAAGCAGCGATACATGTGCCTAGCTAGTACGTCCTAGTTGGCATATTATTAAGGTTATGTATTCGCACACCCTTAGAATTCTCTGATCAAACTCTTTTGGATTTAATGTGACCGATAAGAGTATTGAACCGGCAGACTTCCTTTTTCTTCTCAACGGTAACACTTTACACTTTTCTTTTTAACACCATCAGTATTTCTTCCTGGATTTCTATTCAATTACCTTTCTTTGGTGACGTCTCGATTAAACAATCCCTAGAGTCTTTTTATTGCTGCAATATTCTTCAGAAATATCTCCCATACACTAGAGTTAATGTTTACTGAGCCGCGTAACTGATGTCTATTCATTTTAATTGGATCTTTATTTACGTATAGGTGCATTGATATCATAATGCTATGCGGAGACAACCGTTAGGAGTTAGCGATTCTGTTTCTTTAGTACGCTTGTTTCGGTAAATTAAAGATTATTATCTCCTGATTTCTAATCGATTAGTTACATTAAAAATAAAATTTACCTGTAATTACTTAATTAAAATCCATCGATTTTTACGATTTTTCCATTTATTTCTTATTTTTAAGCTTATGCTGATTAACTTTATTATATATTACTGTATATAATTGGACCGTAATAGAATAGCTGTTTAAGTACATAAATTTTTCGCTAAATGACGGTCTCCATATTTTTTTTTCAACTAAAATTTTGAAATTGTCAAATTTAAATAATTGAAATGGAAATGTGAAATTATATTATCTACCAGATTATTATTTGATGGCCAAAATTATCACTATTTATTTTGATGTTTTTAATCGTAATTTTTAAACTAAAGATGAACTAAATAAAATCTCTTATACCGTTGAAATAGTTAAACGATAACTTGAAATATTTTACATTATTATAATACAATCTATGTTATAAGTAAGATACGTTGTGTCTAATGCACAATTTGCGCATCGTACATAATGAAGACAAAAATACACGCACAAATTATTGAATTGTAAAATTCGCATATGTATGTATATATTACACAACCTATTTTTTAGATTATATAATTCTTGCAAAATTTATTGATAAATTAAATCGATACGTCAATAATATTTTGTAACATTGTCAATTTCAACAATGACGTTTTCATGATTATTTTAACTTACATGGTGTTAGAAATGCACTTTTTACGTTTATTCTTTTATGTTACTACAATTTTATTTTGCGCATATTTGGTTTCTTGTAAGATCTACAGTATGGTCTTTAAGAAGATGCGTTCTGAAAATGTATATTTCATTACTCTTTGACCGATAGTGATTTATTCTTATATCATCAGTGACATCCGTTAAATGAAGATTTGTACAGAGAATAATTGTGGAAACACTTTGTCGTAGAGTATCGGTAGTAAATGATACAAGTTTTTTTTTTACAATTTACTAATTGTCATTTACTGCCCACACTCCGTAAAACACAGTTTTCTTCAATTTCAGTAGGAATTGCATTGCTATCAGCAAGGAACTAATGATGTGCAGCGTTTTGACTCTATATAACGAGCAAGTGATTTATATTGATGATTATTGTATATTTATATTTTCCTTTATAAAGATACACACTTTCCAGTGATGAAAACCCGGTAACAATCTGTTTCTACAACTATATGTTGGGATGGAATATTTATGCGTGGTAACACATTGTATTCCGAGGAAAGGTACACTTTGCCGGTTCAGTTTATCTCGGCGTTCATTTTCTTTTTTTCAATTATAACACTTTCACTGGACATAAAATAGTTCTAAATAACAATTTTCATTACTTAAGGATTTAATTAAATCTGATTTAGTAAATTAACTGATTTAGGATTTAGGAACTCAGTTAATCAGTTTAAATATATATATATATATATATATATATATATATATATTTATTTATCGTTTATGATAACAGTTTCAAAAATTCAGGGGATGTCCTGCACAACGAAATGAGCAAAAATTTATATATCAATATGTCTGTGTACGTTGATAGCTAGTCGGAGGTGCTGCTGAAAAGCGGGAGTGCAGCTGAGGAATCGATAGGACAATATTGCAAGCGAAGATGCTAGAAGAATGGAGTAGCGAAAACTGTCTCGGCTTGGTTAGGAGAGGATAGCCTAGGTGAGGGATTGTCTGCAACCTCTGGGGGTCGTCACTTTTGTTGATGGGCCTAGGACTCCGTAATCTACCCACAAGGTACCCGTATGAGTGCATCGTGCTCCTGAGTAATGCTAAAGGTGGGCATCGGGGTACGCTTCAGCAGGGGCAATGGTTTTAGTCTGAGAGCGCTACACTGACGTCTGTGCGGGCAAAAAAAATCAAAAATCTTTGCTACCGCCGAGTTATTTGTATGTCATTAAAAAAATGTAACTTTTATAACGAAGAAAATGACTCCGTATTATTGAAATCCGTTTATACGTAACAAAGTTACGGCAAAGATTCTTTAAGTCAGTCACTCTAGAATAAAAAAAAACAATTTTCATTTCCTCCCGAATAAAATTAAACACAACACTTTCTCAACTGCAATAGTTTTATTAATGTTATCATTAATAAATTATAAAAATTTAATAATGTTGAAAATATTACATTGAATAAAATTTTATTGAAATCATGAAAATATAATAATTATAAATAATGTTAATATTGACAAATAATTTGCATTACACGTTTTTCGTTTAATGAAAAGACAGTAGTTAATAAAGTGTTGTTTTTTTTTCAATTAAAATCATTTTAACAACTATATATTATCGTACCAGGTAATAAAACGTTAATAAAATAAACTACATTAGGTTTTCAAAATTGCTGCCGTTATTCAAAATACACGCATCCAGGCGTTTTTCATCGATTGCCGGACTTCTTTCAAAGAAGCCAGATGTCTGACGAATCCTCTCAAACCCGTTTAGAATTCTTGTACGAAATTGTTTTACACGGCGGTGTCATATGCAAGTGTCTTTACATAGCTCCGTAAGAAAAAGTCAAGAGGATTGAGATCGGGAGACCTTGCAGCCCAAGCTACTATTGGGCCTTCTCGACCGATCCCTCTATTTGGATTTGCTTCGTTTAAGTGATCTCGAAGGTTTTATCTATTGTGATCCGGAGCCCTGACCAGCATGAACCGCATTTTTTTGCGTGTGTTTAGTGGAAAATCTTCGAGTAAAAGTTGAAGATCAGCCGTCAATATCTTTTACCATTAAGCGTTTCAGGTAAAAATACAGACAAATAAGTGGACACAGAGAGTACCAGTAGGTACTTTTACAGAATATTGGCGACGGTTTGGGTTCATCGGTAAAGAAAATATCATTCAAAGAATATTTTTTGGTGCATTTTCCGATAAGTCATCGGCATAGCCGAACACTGTGAGTATAATTTCGAAGTAAAATAGCTTGTACTCGTTGATAGTGGTAATCGTGGAGTTGCTGCTCATGCAAAACCTTAAAAAATGTTGCATTATTACATTGAACTCCAAGGTAAGTTCTGCGGTACTTTCGGAATGATTACATATTTCGTTTAACACATCCTCCTCAAATTCGTGTGTTCATATTGAATGCGATCGTCCTGATATACACAAGTTTGCAGGCTTTCAGATTCTTGTGTCTGAACAGTCTATGAACGGATATAAACATTGTGCTAGAAGGAAACACTCGATTGGGATTTTTTTTATTCTATTGTAATACTTTGAATATTATTAAATGATTGTAATTTATTACATGATAACATTAATAAAATCAGTTCAATTGTGATCGCGTTGAGCTATTTAATTTTATTCGGGAAGAGATAAAAATTGGGTTTTTAATCTTTGACTCGATCAATGGATTTTGATATCAGCTTCGTTATTTTTTTTTACAAGCAAATCTGTAAATACTCTAGCGGTATGCGAAATTTCTGCTCAATACAATAAATCATTGGCCTGATCCTAAACGGGTACTTTTTCGTTTTATCCCAACCAAAATTTCTTGCGCAAATCAACTCAAAAACACTCAAATTTTTTTTTATAAGCATTATTGATTATAATTATAGATATAAATTAACAAAACTTAAGCTACGCTTGCTTCGCTCGCTAACCACGACTAATTAACAGTAATATTTCGATTTAAATAATAAGTAATTGTAATAATTACTGAATTTATAATTTAAATACTCAAAACATTACTGTGTTAATTAGTCAAGGTTCATAAAAAAAATGTATAAACGTACATGATACAAACATAAATACAACGTAAACAAACATAAAAGATCATTAAACAAACATACAAACATGAAACGAATATAAAAGGACATGAATGATCATAAACGTGTACGTGACACAAACATAAACGAACATGAATCGAACATAGATGATCATAACACAAAGATAAAAACATCGAAAATCATCATAAACACTAAACGAACATATAAAGGACGTAAACTAACATGAAACTATCATAAAACGAACAAGATAAAACTTAAACGAACACGATACAAACATGAAAAAATTTGTAATCCATTATAAACAAACATTAAACGAATATAAAATCAACGTAATTGATCATGAAACGAACATGATATGAACAAAAACGATAATAAAACGATCATGAAAGGAACATGAACGTGATACAAATAAAAACTAACATGAAACGATCATTATTCAATCATGATGCGAACAAAAAAAAACGAAAATTAAATCAACGTACATGATACGAGCTTAAAACGAACATCGATTATAGTCGTTAAAGTATAGTGTTTCCATCAACACACCCGGTTGAAAATGAAAGAACTAGTCACTGCTCCCTTTAAAGGAAAATAAATTAAAATCATTAATAAAGTCTCTAACAAAAATTTACATGCATCGTAAACTTAAAGCCAAATCTTAAAACAAAGATCCGCCAACTCTGTACTTCAGCTGTCAACTTTGGCCGTTTTCTTCAGTCCTGCATTGGATTTCGTGAGAGTAAATCGCCCGAGTATTTTTCTTCTGATAACCAGCGTTAGATTTTTAAACAGTCAACTTTAACTTTCAATCACACGAGTTTGGTTTGATTTACGCCTACATCATAACTGTTAGTCTAATACAGCGTTTAGATTACGTTAAAACTAAAGTACACAAGACTACTAAAAGAAATTTGACAGATTGATTACATACTTTAAATATTATTTGCTTGATATATTAACACTGACCCGATTACAATCAGGTTAACGAAAATGTGATAGTTTCATAAGAATATAGTACCCACCCAAACGGTTGAACATGATAGTCTAAAGTCGCTGCTTCCTTTAAAGTACACCACTAGAAACTTATTCACTAAACTATAGGCGATTTCTTCAGTCCTGCATTGGATTCCGTGAGATAAGTCGCACGAGTGTTCATCTCCTGGTAACCAATCTGTTAGATTTACTTAAGCATTCAACTTTATCTGTAAGTCACACGAGTTTGAGGATTGATTTACGTCTACCAAATCATAACTGTTAGTCTAATACCGCATCAAGGTAGATACCGTTGAAACCAAATTCTAAGAAAACGCTTAAAATTGCAAATGAGTACGGTTTTCTACTCGTTTTAAGCTGCTATGTTGCATTTAACCCGTTGAAACTTCTTACAGGTGCCTAAGTCGTCTATTTGATAAATATATATAGGTTCATAATCGAACACATTTTTTTTTAATTCGTGATTCTTGTTGCAGGACTAAGGTCCTGCAACGACTCTCCCGCAGTCGATCAAGTTGGTCGATTCACCCTCGTCAAAAATGCTCTCAACTGCAACCTGAGCACCTGCTATTATAAGAACAACAACTAGGTGTGCAAGGATATCCAACCGCTTTTAAATTTAATAAAGATTGAAATCGGATCGTGTATTTGCAGAATTATTGGAGCATTACAAATGCCTTAATGGTACTGGTATCACCGGCTGTTAAATTTCTTTTTACATGATAATTTAATGTCGATGGTAACAGTATTCTTGCGGCAATTTCGACCCTCTACTACACACACATTTTTTGCCTTTATAGATAGAAAAACATATTTTTTTAAATATTTTTTTGTATTTGCAGAATTATTGGAGCATTACAAATGCCTTAATGGTACTGGTATCACTGGCTGTTAAATATCTTTTTACATGATAATTTAAAGTCGATGATAACAGTATTCTTTCGGCAATTTTGACCCTCTACTATACACACATTTTTTGGTTTTATACATAGAAAACCTTATTTTTTAAAATATTTTTTTTTGTATTTGCAGAATTATTGGAGCATTACAAATGCCTTAATGGTACTGGTATCACCGGCTGTTAAATTTCTTTTTACATGATAATTTAATGTCGATGGTAACAGTATTCTTGCGGCAATTTCGACCCTCTACTACACACACATTTTTTGGTTTTACACATAGAAAACCTTATTTTTTTAAATATTTTTTTGTATTTGCAGAATTATTGGAGCATTACAAATGCCTTAATGGTACTGGTATCACCGGCTGTTAAATATCTTTTTACATGATAATTTAAAGTCGATGATAACAGTATTCTTGCGGCAATTTCGACCCTCTACTACACACACATTTGTGGCTTTTATAGATAGAAAACCTTATTTTTTTAAATATTTTTTTTTGTATTTGCAGAATTATTTGAGCATTACAAATGCCTTAATGGTACTGGTATCACCGGCTGTTAAATTATTTTTACATGATAATTTAAAGTCGATGTTAACAGTATTATTGCGGCAATTTCGACCCTCTACTACACACACATTTTTTGGTTTTATACATCGAAAACCTTATTTTTTAAAATATTTTTTTTGTATTTGCAGAATTATTGGAGCATTACAAATGCCTTAATGGTACTGGTATCACCGGCTGTTAAATTTCTTTTTACATGATAATTTAATGTCGATGGTAACAGTATTCTTGCGGCAATTTCGACCCTCTACTTATCCAGAAGACGTTATTAAACTCATAAGTTTATACTATAAATCAGTTCACCGTATTTATAAAAATAATAATAAATGACAATAGTTTTTAAGAAATGAATGTTAGTTGTTCCTATTGTTTATAGTTTTTAGCAGTGTCTGAAGCGTTTCAGGTTATAAGATATTGTTTCTTTTTTTGGCCATCGTATGTCGATTAAAACGTGTATTTTTGTCGCATTTACTCCTTAATCAAATCTATTCAAATAAGGGTTCGATTATTTATTTACTTTAAAGTTAACAGTTACGAAAACTATATTAATTATTTTTTAATTACATTGTATTAGCTTAATTATGCCAGCTTGAATTAAAAATTAATGTAAGACTATAAGACTATATATTTACTTTGTATCACATTTTCATTACGATGACATATACGTTTTTCTAAATAAATAAAATTAAAAATTGTCTTGTGAAATAAGCACAAAGAAACATATTAATGTATACATTTAAATTTTGTTTGGTAATACATTATTCCGTTAAGTTTAATTAGTATTTTCGTGTAGTTTAAACTAAATGAAATCTCTTAAAAGCTTTATTTTGGGATGAAAATATCAGTGTTATGAGCAGCGATACATGTTCTAGCCATTACGTTTAAGTTGGCCTGTTACTATGGTCATGTGTTAGTAGTGCATCCTAGGAATCCCCTGATGCCCACCGGGTTGGTCTAGTGGTTAACGCGTCTTCCCAAATCAGCTGATTTGGAAGTCGAGAGTTACAGCGTTCAAGTCCTAGTAAAGCCAGTTATTTTTACACGGAATTGAATACTAGATCGTGGGTACTGATGTTTTTTGGTGGTTGGGTTTTAATTAACCACACATCTCAGGAATGGTCGAACTGAGACTGTACAAGACTACACTTCATTTACACTAATACATATCATCCTCATTCATCCTCTGAAGAATTATCTAAACGGTAATTACCGGAGGCTAAACAGGAAAAAGAAAGAGGAATCCCCTGATGAAACACTTCCCGCCTCGATTTAATGGTGGAGATCAGGAATAGCCAGCTTTTCATTTTCTTCTTAACCGTCTGTTACTTTCCAAATTTCCTTTTAACAGCATCAATTTTCTATTGAGATTAGTAAATGTGTTTTGTAAAAGTAATAATGTAAACCTATTTTTTAACAAATCGTTGTATTCATAGAACATCTAATGCAGAAATTTTGTGATCATATATTGCCTCAACGCTACAGTTACGATCCAACATATATTCAGTTTAAAATTAGAATACAGCAAAGGTCTTAACTGAACATTTTTAATATTCTTTGATGGGTGAAGAGTAGTCACGCTGTTACGCAAAGTCTTCCTCAAAGTTAAGTCATGCGATGTACGGGTTCGAAGAATGAAATAAAGTCAGTCATGAAAATAAATTAACTAATAATCTACCGAGTACGTATTTTTCGCAATACTGCACGTATACTAATTAGTTATGCTATTTATTTTAGGAATTCAAGTCTAGGTAAACTTCGAAGGTCATTTAGATGTTAAAGATTGCACTTTATGGAAAAATGTTTAGGATAAGACTTGCGTATCTTTCTCCCTAGATTCCGAATTCGCGGTGAAAATATGTTCCATTTAAAAACATAACTTCCGATGTAGTTACCCCACTTCCGGTCGAAACCGGACGTATACAATATGACCAAAAGGTAGAGCGCCCCCGACTTGGTGGTCAGTTTTTTTTGCGTTTTCCAGAAAAGTCTCTACTAAAATTTTAGAAGGAATGGACGGGTGGTCTAGGACACTACACATAAATATAATCTATATTTTTAAATTATATCATTCTTACCAAATTTATTCATAAATTAAATCGACGTTTAATTTATTCATATTTTAAAACCTCCTGTATCCAATTTCGACAATGACATTTTCATGATTATTTCAACTCACAAGGTATTAGATATGCACTTTTTACATTTATTCTTTATGTTACTGTGAACGTATTTCGTGCATTTCTTGTTTCTTGTAAGATTAATCTACAGTTTGGTTTTTAGGAAGATGTGTACTGAAAATTTATGTTTCATTACAATTTGACCGACTGTGATTCTTTTCTTTTCACACCATCGGTGACATCCTTTAAATGGAGAATTTGTACAGCGAATAATTGTGAAAAAAAACACTGATTGTATTGTAAAGTTGAGTGGTGAAATAGTTTATTTTTGACAATTCACTAAGCCACTTAAATTCACTAGGTTTTTATGAAGTATTCATTGCATTATACTGTAAATGAATTGTATGTATTAAAAAAGATAATCTTAAATTGCAGTTTCTTAAAATAAAAAATATTATGAATTTTTAAATATTGTGAATTTTAGTTAGGCAATATTGGAGTCACTACAGCAGATTGATGATAAAATAATATATATATATATATGAATATATATATTTTTTTTTTAATTTATTTATTGTGAAAATTGTGTATCAAGAGGTTATATTTATTTAATTATTTTTTATGAGTAAAATTATATTTTTTAATGACCCAGAAAATAGCACACATCAGATAAATTATTGATTTTGCATAAATAATTTTAAATTTACCAACAAACATTTTTTTTTATTAAATTCACTATTATAAAATAAAATTATTTGTATCATATTTTTCATATCAAATTTGTTTGAATGCGTAAAATAATTTTTTTTTTATTCACGCCAAAGAAGTATAACTTCTTACGTGCGTACATAAGAACACACTAGCTTTTTTTGAGGCAGAATTCTTCTGAAATATCTCCCATACTAACTAGAGTTAATGTTTACTAATTTATTCTAATGCAATCTATGTTATCAAATAAGGTACGTTGTGTCTATGTACAATTAGTACATCATTCATAATGTACATACAGTAAATTAAATACAGTAATTAACAGTGTATATAGTAAATTATAATATATAGTAACTACTTTTTTGTCTTGATAATAAGCAGAAAAAATCGCATGTATATATAGTCTTTTTTTTAGATTATATAATTCTTACAAAATTTATTAATAAATAAATTGATACATTTTGTAACACATTGTCAACTTCATCAATGATCTTTTCATGATTGTTTCAACTTACACAGTGTTAGAAATGACTTGTTACGTTTATTCTTTGTATTCCTAAAATTGTATTTCTTGTTTCTTGGAAGATTAATCTACATTACGGTCTTTAAGAATATACGTACTGAAAATGTAAATTTCATTACTCTTTCACCGATGGTGATTTATTATTATATCATCAGCGACATCCGTTAACTGGAGATATGTGCAGCAAATAATTAAGGAAATAACACTGTTTGTGTTGACGACTTTTAGGTAGTAAATGATGCAATAGTTTTTTCTGACAATTTACTATAAATCGTTTACTACCTACACTTCGTAACACAGTTTTCTTCGATTTCAATACGAATTGCATTACACCTGTGCTATCAACAAGGAGCTAACTATGTGCAACGTTTGATTATATATAACGACTAAGTGATTTTCAATTTTTATAGCAGGACTTGTGTGAAAATTACTTAAATTTTTTACAAATATATTTTCACCTGTATTTATAATTATTGTTAAATATTATATATTTTCTTTTATAAAGGATACACACTTTCCAGTGATGAAAACCCGGTAACCATCTCTACATCTATAAGTTGGGATGGAATATTTATGTGTGGTTACACCTGGTATTCTGATTTTCTGAGGAAGGTATTCTTTGTCGGTTCAATTTATCGCAGCATTATTTTATTTTTTTCATTTATAATCCTTTCACTCGATATAACATTTTTTCTAAATAGTTTAAAATTTTCATTCTTGTATAAATCTAACATAGGATTTAACTAAATATATTAACCACCTTCGACCCATGTTAGCGCCACAATTCTAGAGTAAAGACTTCTCTTGAATTCTGATTATATGATTACAACTGTCACAAAGATAAGTGAGGTGGGAATTACAGCGTGCAGGTATTACTACTGTACCCTCCGGGTTGATCTATTGATGAACGCGACTTCGCAAAAAAGCTGATTTGGAAGTCGAGAGTTCCAGTGTTCAAATCCTAGTAAAGGCAGTCACTTTTATACTGATTTGATTACTATATCGTGATACCTGTGTTCTTTGGTGGTTAGGTTTCAAGTAACCACGCATCACAATAATGGACCTGAGATTGTACAAGACTTAACTACACTTCACTTATACACGTACATATCATCCTCTGAAGTAATACCTGACGGTAATTCCCGGAGGTTGAACAGGAAAAAAGGAAGGTAACGCTACTGTACGTGTGCGCATATATATTTATACATAAATAAATGTTTGCGTAGATTTGTATTTAAGTTTATTTATAATATATGTATATATACACACACATTTTTTGCTTTTATAGATAGAAAACCTTATTTTTTAAATATTTTTTTGTATTTGCAGAATTATTGGAGCATTACAAATGCCTTACTGGTATTGGTATCACCGGCTGTTAAATTTCATTTTACATGATAATTTAATGTCGATGGTAACAGTATTCTTGCGGCAATTTCGACCCTCTACTACACACACATTTTATGCTTTTATAGATAGAAAACCTTATTTTTTAAAATATTTTTTTGTATTTGCAGAATTATTGGAGCATTACAAATGCCTTAATGGTACTGGTATCACTGGCTGTTAAATATCTTTTTACATGATAATTTAAAGTCGATGATAACAGTATTCTTTCGGCAATTTTGACCCTCTACTACACACACATTTTTTTGTTTTATACATAGAAAACCTTATTTTGTAAAATATTTTTTTTGTATTTGCAGAATTATTGGAGCATTACAAATGCCTTAATGGTACTGGTATTACCGGCTGTTAAATATCTTTTTACATGATAATTTAAAGTCGATGATAACAGTATTCTTTCGGCAATTTCGACCCTCTACTACACACACATTTTTTGGTTTTATACATAGAAAACCTTATTTTTTTAAATATTTTTTTGTATTTGCAGAATTATTGGAGCATTACAAATGCCTTAATGGTACTGGTATCACCGGCTGTTAAATATCTTTTTACATGATAATTTAAAGTCGATGATAACAGTATTCTTTCGGCAATTTCGACCCTCTACTACACACACTTTTTTTGCTTTTATAGATAGAAAACCTTATTTTTTTAAATATTTTTTTGTATTTGCAGAATTATTGGAGCATTACAAATGCCTTAATGGTACTGGTATCACCGGCTGTTAAATATCTTTTTACATGATAATTTAAAGTCGATGATAACAGTATTCTTGCGGCAATTTCGACCCTCTACTACACACACTTTTTTTGCTTTTATAGATAGAAAACCTTATTTTTTTAAATATTTTTTTTTGTATTTGCAGAATTATTGGAGCATTACAAATGCCTTAATGGTACTGGTATCACCGGCTGTTAAATATCTTTTTACATGATAATTTAAAGTCGATGATAACAGTATTCTTGCGGCAATTTCGACCCTCTACTACACACACATTTGTGGCTTTTATAGATAGAAAACCTTATTTTTTTAAATATTTTTTTTTGTATTTGCAGAATTATTTGAGCATTACAAATGCCTTAATGGTACTGGTATCACCGGCTGTTAAATTATTTTTACATGATAATTTAAAGTCGATGTTAACAGTATTATTGCGGCAATTTCGACCCTCTACTACACACACATTTTTTGGTTTTATACATCGAAAACCTTATTTTTTAAAATATTTTTTTTGTATTTGCAGAATTATTGGAGCATTACAAATGCCTTAATGGTACTGGTATCACCGGCTGTTAAATATCTTTTTACATGATAATTTAATGTCGATGATAACAGTATTCTTTCGGCAATTCGACCCTCTACTACACACACATTTTTTGGTTTTATACATAGAAAACCTTATTTTTTTAAATATTTTTTTGTATTTGCAGAATTATTGGAGCATTACAAATGCCTTAATGGTACTGGTATCACCGGCTGTTAAATTTCTTTTTACATGATAATTTAATGTCGATGGTAACAGTATTCTTGCGGCAATTTCGACCCTCTACTTATCCAGAAGACGTTATTAAACTCATAAGTTTATACTATAAATCAGTTCACCGTATTTATAAAAATAATAATAAATGACAATAGTTTTTAAGAAATGAATGTTAGTTGTTCCTATTGTTTATAGTTTTTAGCAGTGTCTGAAGCGTTTCAGGTTATAAGATATTGTTTCTTTTTTTGGCCATCGTATGTCGATTAAAACGTGTATTTTTGTCGCATTTACTCCTTAATCAAATCTATTCAAATAAGGGTTCGATTATTTATTTACTTTAAAGTTAACAGTTACGAAAACTATATTAATTATTTTTTAATTACATTGTATTAGCTTAATTATGCCAGCTTGAATTAAAAATTAATGTAAGACTATAAGACTATATATTTACTTTGTATCACATTTTCATTACGATGACATATACGTTTTTCTAAATAAATAAAATTAAAAATTGTCTTGTGAAATAAGCACAAAGAAACATATTAATGTATACATTTAAATTTTGTTTGGTAATACATTATTCCGTTAAGTTTAATTAGTATTTTCGTGTAGTTTAAACTAAATGAAATCTCTTAAAAGCTTTATTTTGGGATGAAAATATCAGTGTTATGAGCAGCGATACATGTTCTAGCCATTACGTTTAAGTTGGCCTGTTACTATGGTCATGTGTTAGTAGTGCATCCTAGGAATCCCCTGATGCCCACCGGGTTGGTCTAGTGGTTAACGCGTCTTCCCAAATCAGCTGATTTGGAAGTCGAGAGTTACAGCGTTCAAGTCCTAGTAAAGCCAGTTATTTTTACACGGAATTGAATACTAGATCGTGGGTACTGATGTTTTTTGGTGGTTGGGTTTTAATTAACCACACATCTCAGGAATGGTCGAACTGAGACTGTACAAGACTACACTTCATTTACACTAATACATATCATCCTCATTCATCCTCTGAAGAATTATCTAAACGGTAATTACCGGAGGCTAAACAGGAAAAAGAAAGAGGAATCCCCTGATGAAACACTTCCCGCCTCGATTTAATGGTGGAGATCAGGAATAGCCAGCTTTTCATTTTCTTCTTAACCGTCTGTTACTTTCCAAATTTCCTTTTAACAGCATCAATTTTCTATTGAGATTAGTAAATGTGTTTTGTAAAAGTAATAATGTAAACCTATTTTTTAACAAATCGTTGTATTCATAGAACATCTAATGCAGAAATTTTGTGATCATATATTGCCTCAACGCTACAGTTACGATCCAACATATATTCAGTTTAAAATTAGAATACAGCAAAGGTCTTAACTGAACATTTTTAATATTCTTTGATGGGTGAAGAGTAGTCACGCTGTTACGCAAAGTCTTCCTCAAAGTTAAGTCATGCGATGTACGGGTTCGAAGAATGAAATAAAGTCAGTCATGAAAATAAATTAACTAATAATCTACCGAGTACGTATTTTTCGCAATACTGCACGTATACTAATTAGTTATGCTATTTATTTTAGGAATTCAAGTCTAGGTAAACTTCGAAGGTCATTTAGATGTTAAAGATTGCACTTTATGGAAAAATGTTTAGGATAAGACTTGCGTATCTTTCTCCCTAGATTCCGAATTCGCGGTGAAAATATGTTCCATTTAAAAACATAACTTCCGATGTAGTTACCCCACTTCCGGTCGAAACCGGACGTATACAATATGACCAAAAGGTAGAGCGCCCCCGACTTGGTGGTCAGTTTTTTTTGCGTTTTCCAGAAAAGTCTCTACTAAAATTTTAGAAGGAATGGACGGGTGGTCTAGGACACTACACATAAATATAATCTATATTTTTAAATTATATCATTCTTACCAAATTTATTCATAAATTAAATCGACGTTTAATTTATTCATATTTTAAAACCTCCTGTATCCAATTTCGACAATGACATTTTCATGATTATTTCAACTCACAAGGTATTAGATATGCACTTTTTACATTTATTCTTTATGTTACTGTGAACGTATTTCGTGCATTTCTTGTTTCTTGTAAGATTAATCTACAGTTTGGTTTTTAGGAAGATGTGTACTGAAAATTTATGTTTCATTACAATTTGACCGACTGTGATTCTTTTCTTTTCACACCATCGGTGACATCCTTTAAATGGAGAATTTGTACAGCGAATAATTGTGAAAAAAAACACTGATTGTATTGTAAAGTTGAGTGGTGAAATAGTTTATTTTTGACAATTCACTAAGCCACTTAAATTCACTAGGTTTTTATGAAGTATTCATTGCATTATACTGTAAATGAATTGTATGTATTAAAAAAGATAATCTTAAATTGCAGTTTCTTAAAATAAAAAATATTATGAATTTTTAAATATTGTGAATTTTAGTTAGGCAATATTGGAGTCACTACAGCAGATTGATGATAAAATAATATATATATATATATGAATATATATATTTTTTTTTTAATTTATTTATTGTGAAAATTGTGTATCAAGAGGTTATATTTATTTAATTATTTTTTATGAGTAAAATTATATTTTTTAATGACCCAGAAAATAGCACACATCAGATAAATTATTGATTTTGCATAAATAATTTTAAATTTACCAACAAACATTTTTTTTTATTAAATTCACTATTATAAAATAAAATTATTTGTATCATATTTTTCATATCAAATTTGTTTGAATGCGTAAAATAATTTTTTTTTTTATTCACGCCAAAGAAGTATAACTTCTTACGTGCGTACATAAGAACACACTAGCTTTTTTTGAGGCAGAATTCTTCTGAAATATCTCCCATACTAACTAGAGTTAATGTTTACTAATTTATTCTAATGCAATCTATGTTATCAAATAAGGTACGTTGTGTCTATGTACAATTAGTACATCATTCATAATGTACATACAGTAAATTAAATACAGTAATTAACAGTGTATATAGTAAATTATAATATATAGTAACTACTTTTTTGTCTTGATAATAAGCAGAAAAAATCGCATGTATATTATAGTCTTTTTTTTAGATTATATAATTCTTACAAAATTTATTAATAAATAAATTGATACATTTTGTAACACATTGTCAACTTCATCAATGATCTTTTCATGATTGTTTCAACTTACACAGTGTTAGAAATGACTTGTTACGTTTATTCTTTGTATTCCTAAAATTGTATTTCTTGTTTCTTGGAAGATTAATCTACATTACGGTCTTTAAGAATATACGTACTGAAAATGTAAATTTCATTACTCTTTCACCGATGGTGATTTATTATTATATCATCAGCGACATCCGTTAACTGGAGATATGTGCAGCAAATAATTAAGGAAATAACACTGTTTGTGTTGACGACTTTTAGGTAGTAAATGATGCAATAGTTTTTTCTGACAATTTACTATAAATCGTTTACTACCTACACTTCGTAACACAGTTTTCTTCGATTTCAATACGAATTGCATTACACCTGTGCTATCAACAAGGAGCTAACTATGTGCAACGTTTGATTATATATAACGACTAAGTGATTTTCAATTTTTATAGCAGGACTTGTGTGAAAATTACTTAAATTTTTTACAAATATATTTTCACCTGTATTTATAATTATTGTTAAATATTATATATTTTCTTTTATAAAGGATACACACTTTCCAGTGATGAAAACCCGGTAACCATCTCTACATCTATAAGTTGGGATGGAATATTTATGTGTGGTTACACCTGGTATTCTGATTTTCTGAGGAAGGTATTCTTTGTCGGTTCAATTTATCGCAGCATTATTTTATTTTTTTCATTTATAATCCTTTCACTCGATATAACATTTTTTCTAAATAGTTTAAAATTTTCATTCTTGTATAAATCTAACATAGGATTTAACTAAATATATTAACCACCTTCGACCCATGTTAGCGCCACAATTCTAGAGTAAAGACTTCTCTTGAATTCTGATTATATGATTACAACTGTCACAAAGATAAGTGAGGTGGGAATTACAGCGTGCAGGTATTACTACTGTACCCTCCGGGTTGATCTATTGATGAACGCGACTTCGCAAAAAAGCTGATTTGGAAGTCGAGAGTTCCAGTGTTCAAATCCTAGTAAAGGCAGTCACTTTTATACTGATTTGATTACTATATCGTGATACCTGTGTTCTTTGGTGGTTAGGTTTCAAGTAACCACGCATCACAATAATGGACCTGAGATTGTACAAGACTTAACTACACTTCACTTATACACGTACATATCATCCTCTGAAGTAATACCTGACGGTAATTCCCGGAGGTTGAACAGGAAAAAAGGAAGGTAACGCTACTGTACGTGTGCGCATATATATTTATACATAAATAAATGTTTGCGTAGATTTGTATTTAAGTTTATTTATAATATATGTATATATACACACACATTTTTTGCTTTTATAGATAGAAAACCTTATTTTTTAAATATTTTTTTGTATTTGCAGAATTATTGGAGCATTACAAATGCCTTACTGGTATTGGTATCACCGGCTGTTAAATTTCATTTTACATGATAATTTAATGTCGATGGTAACAGTATTCTTGCGGCAATTTCGACCCTCTACTACACACACATTTTATGCTTTTATAGATAGAAAACCTTATTTTTTAAAATATTTTTTTGTATTTGCAGAATTATTGGAGCATTACAAATGCCTTAATGGTACTGGTATCACTGGCTGTTAAATATCTTTTTACATGATAATTTAAAGTCGATGATAACAGTATTCTTTCGGCAATTTTGACCCTCTACTACACACACATTTTTTTGTTTTATACATAGAAAACCTTATTTTGTAAAATATTTTTTTTGTATTTGCAGAATTATTGGAGCATTACAAATGCCTTAATGGTACTGGTATTACCGGCTGTTAAATATCTTTTTACATGATAATTTAAAGTCGATGATAACAGTATTCTTTCGGCAATTTCGACCCTCTACTACACACACATTTTTTGGTTTTATACATAGAAAACCTTATTTTGTAAAATATTTTTTTTGTATTTGCAGAATTATTGGAGCATTACAAATGCCTTAATGGTACTGGTATTACCGGCTGTTAAATATCTTTTTACATGATAATTTAAAGTCGATGATAACAGTATTCTTTCGGCAATTTCGACCCTCTACTACACACACATTTTTTGGTTTTATACATAGAAAACCTTATTTTTTTAAATATTTTTTTGTATTTGCAGAATTATTGGAGCATTACAAATGCCTTAATGGTACTGGTATCACCGGCTGTTAAATATCTTTTTACATGATAATTTAAAGTCGATGATAACAGTATTCTTGCGGCAATTTCGACCCTCTACTACACACACTTTTTTTGCTTTTATAGATAGAAAACCTTATTTTTTTAAATATTTTTTTGTATTTGCAGAATTATTGGAGCATTACAAATGCCTTAATGGTACTGGTATCACCGGCTGTGAAATTTCTTTTTACATGATAATTTAATGTCGATGGTAACAGTATTCTTGCGGCAATTTCGACCCTGTACTACACGCACATTTTTTGCCTTTATAGATAGAAAACCATATTTTTTTAAATATTTTTTTTATTTGCAGAATTATTGGAGCATTACAAATGCCTTAATGGTACTGATATCACCGGCTGTTAAATATCTTTTTACATGATAATTTAAAGTCGATGATAACAGTATTATTGCGGCAATTTCGACCCTCTACTACACACACTTTTTTTGCTTTTATAGATAGAAAACCTTATTTTTTTAAATATTTTTTTTTGTATTTGCAGAATTATTGGAGCATTACAAATGCCTTAATGGTACTGGTATCACCGGCTGTTAAATATCTTTTTACATGATAATTTAAAGTCGATGATAACAGTATTCTTGCGGCAATTTCGACCCTCTACTACACACACATTTGTGGCTTTTATAGATAGAAAACCTTATTTTTTTAAATATTTTTTTTTGTATTTGCAGAATTATTTGAGCATTACAAATGCCTTAATGGTACTGGTATCACCGGCTGTTAAATTATTTTTACATGATAATTTAAAGTCGATGTTAACAGTATTATTGCGGCAATTTCGACCCTCTACTACACACACATTTTTTGGTTTTATACATCGAAAACCTTATTTTTTAAAATATTTTTTTTGTATTTGCAGAATTATTGGAGCATTACAAATGCCTTAATGGTACTGGTATCACCGGCTGTTAAATATCTTTTTACATGATAATTTAATGTCGATGATAACAGTATTCTTTCGGCAATTCGACCCTCTACTACACACACATTTTTTGGTTTTATACATAGAAAACCTTATTTTTTTAAATATTTTTTTGTATTTGCAGAATTATTGGAGCATTACAAATGCCTTAATGGTACTGGTATCACCGGCTGTTAAATTTCTTTTTACATGATAATTTAATGTCGATGGTAACAGTATTCTTGCGGCAATTTCGACCCTCTACTTATCCAGAAGACGTTATTAAACTCATAAGTTTATACTATAAATCAGTTCACCGTATTTATAAAAATAATAATAAATGACAATAGTTTTTAAGAAATGAATGTTAGTTGTTCCTATTGTTTATAGTTTTTAGCAGTGTCTGAAGCGTTTCAGGTTATAAGATATTGTTTCTTTTTTTGGCCATCGTATGTCGATTAAAACGTGTATTTTTGTCGCATTTACTCCTTAATCAAATCTATTCAAATAAGGGTTCGATTATTTATTTACTTTAAAGTTAACAGTTACGAAAACTATATTAATTATTTTTTAATTACATTGTATTAGCTTAATTATGCCAGCTTGAATTAAAAATTAATGTAAGACTATAAGACTATATATTTACTTTGTATCACATTTTCATTACGATGACATATACGTTTTTCTAAATAAATAAAATTAAAAATTGTCTTGTGAAATAAGCACAAAGAAACATATTAATGTATACATTTAAATTTTGTTTGGTAATACATTATTCCGTTAAGTTTAATTAGTATTTTCGTGTAGTTTAAACTAAATGAAATCTCTTAAAAGCTTTATTTTGGGATGAAAATATCAGTGTTATGAGCAGCGATACATGTTCTAGCCATTACGTTTAAGTTGGCCTGTTACTATGGTCATGTGTTAGTAGTGCATCCTAGGAATCCCCTGATGCCCACCGGGTTGGTCTAGTGGTTAACGCGTCTTCCCAAATCAGCTGATTTGGAAGTCGAGAGTTACAGCGTTCAAGTCCTAGTAAAGCCAGTTATTTTTACACGGAATTGAATACTAGATCGTGGGTACTGATGTTTTTTGGTGGTTGGGTTTTAATTAACCACACATCTCAGGAATGGTCGAACTGAGACTGTACAAGACTACACTTCATTTACACTAATACATATCATCCTCATTCATCCTCTGAAGAATTATCTAAACGGTAATTACCGGAGGCTAAACAGGAAAAAGAAAGAGGAATCCCCTGATGAAACACTTCCCGCCTCGATTTAATGGTGGAGATCAGGAATAGCCAGCTTTTCATTTTCTTCTTAACCGTCTGTTACTTTCCAAATTTCCTTTTAACAGCATCAATTTTCTATTGAGATTAGTAAATGTGTTTTGTAAAAGTAATAATGTAAACCTATTTTTTAACAAATCGTTGTATTCATAGAACATCTAATGCAGAAATTTTGTGATCATATATTGCCTCAACGCTACAGTTACGATCCAACATATATTCAGTTTAAAATTAGAATACAGCAAAGGTCTTAACTGAACATTTTTAATATTCTTTGATGGGTGAAGAGTAGTCACGCTGTTACGCAAAGTCTTCCTCAAAGTTAAGTCATGCGATGTACGGGTTCGAAGAATGAAATAAAGTCAGTCATGAAAATAAATTAACTAATAATCTACCGAGTACGTATTTTTCGCAATACTGCACGTATACTAATTAGTTATGCTATTTATTTTAGGAATTCAAGTCTAGGTAAACTTCGAAGGTCATTTAGATGTTAAAGATTGCACTTTATGGAAAAATGTTTAGGATAAGACTTGCGTATCTTTCTCCCTAGATTCCGAATTCGCGGTGAAAATATGTTCCATTTAAAAACATAACTTCCGATGTAGTTACCCCACTTCCGGTCGAAACCGGACGTATACAATATGACCAAAAGGTAGAGCGCCCCCGACTTGGTGGTCAGTTTTTTTTGCGTTTTCCAGAAAAGTCTCTACTAAAATTTTAGAAGGAATGGACGGGTGGTCTAGGACACTACACATAAATATAATCTATATTTTTAAATTATATCATTCTTACCAAATTTATTCATAAATTAAATCGACGTTTAATTTATTCATATTTTAAAACCTCCTGTATCCAATTTCGACAATGACATTTTCATGATTATTTCAACTCACAAGGTATTAGATATGCACTTTTTACATTTATTCTTTATGTTACTGTGAACGTATTTCGTGCATTTCTTGTTTCTTGTAAGATTAATCTACAGTTTGGTTTTTAGGAAGATGTGTACTGAAAATTTATGTTTCATTACAATTTGACCGACTGTGATTCTTTTCTTTTCACACCATCGGTGACATCCTTTAAATGGAGAATTTGTACAGCGAATAATTGTGAAAAAAAACACTGATTGTATTGTAAAGTTGAGTGGTGAAATAGTTTATTTTTGACAATTCACTAAGCCACTTAAATTCACTAGGTTTTTATGAAGTATTCATTGCATTATACTGTAAATGAATTGTATGTATTAAAAAAGATAATCTTAAATTGCAGTTTCTTAAAATAAAAAATATTATGAATTTTTAAATATTGTGAATTTTAGTTAGGCAATATTGGAGTCACTACAGCAGATTGATGATAAAATAATATATATATATATATGAATATATATATTTTTTTTTTAATTTATTTATTGTGAAAATTGTGTATCAAGAGGTTATATTTATTTAATTATTTTTTATGAGTAAAATTATATTTTTTAATGACCCAGAAAATAGCACACATCAGATAAATTATTGATTTTGCATAAATAATTTTAAATTTACCAACAAACATTTTTTTTTATTAAATTCACTATTATAAAATAAAATTATTTGTATCATATTTTTCATATCAAATTTGTTTGAATGCGTAAAATAATTTTTTTTTTTATTCACGCCAAAGAAGTATAACTTCTTACGTGCGTACATAAGAACACACTAGCTTTTTTTGAGGCAGAATTCTTCTGAAATATCTCCCATACTAACTAGAGTTAATGTTTACTAATTTATTCTAATGCAATCTATGTTATCAAATAAGGTACGTTGTGTCTATGTACAATTAGTACATCATTCATAATGTACATACAGTAAATTAAATACAGTAATTAACAGTGTATATAGTAAATTATAATATATAGTAACTACTTTTTTGTCTTGATAATAAGCAGAAAAAATCGCATGTATATTATAGTCTTTTTTTTAGATTATATAATTCTTACAAAATTTATTAATAAATAAATTGATACATTTTGTAACACATTGTCAACTTCATCAATGATCTTTTCATGATTGTTTCAACTTACACAGTGTTAGAAATGACTTGTTACGTTTATTCTTTGTATTCCTAAAATTGTATTTCTTGTTTCTTGGAAGATTAATCTACATTACGGTCTTTAAGAATATACGTACTGAAAATGTAAATTTCATTACTCTTTCACCGATGGTGATTTATTATTATATCATCAGCGACATCCGTTAACTGGAGATATGTGCAGCAAATAATTAAGGAAATAACACTGTTTGTGTTGACGACTTTTAGGTAGTAAATGATGCAATAGTTTTTTCTGACAATTTACTATAAATCGTTTACTACCTACACTTCGTAACACAGTTTTCTTCGATTTCAATACGAATTGCATTACACCTGTGCTATCAACAAGGAGCTAACTATGTGCAACGTTTGATTATATATAACGACTAAGTGATTTTCAATTTTTATAGCAGGACTTGTGTGAAAATTACTTAAATTTTTTACAAATATATTTTCACCTGTATTTATAATTATTGTTAAATATTATATATTTTCTTTTATAAAGGATACACACTTTCCAGTGATGAAAACCCGGTAACCATCTCTACATCTATAAGTTGGGATGGAATATTTATGTGTGGTTACACCTGGTATTCTGATTTTCTGAGGAAGGTATTCTTTGTCGGTTCAATTTATCGCAGCATTATTTTATTTTTTTCATTTATAATCCTTTCACTCGATATAACATTTTTTCTAAATAGTTTAAAATTTTCATTCTTGTATAAATCTAACATAGGATTTAACTAAATATATTAACCACCTTCGACCCATGTTAGCGCCACAATTCTAGAGTAAAGACTTCTCTTGAATTCTGATTATATGATTACAACTGTCACAAAGATAAGTGAGGTGGGAATTACAGCGTGCAGGTATTACTACTGTACCCTCCGGGTTGATCTATTGATGAACGCGACTTCGCAAAAAAGCTGATTTGGAAGTCGAGAGTTCCAGTGTTCAAATCCTAGTAAAGGCAGTCACTTTTATACTGATTTGATTACTATATCGTGATACCTGTGTTCTTTGGTGGTTAGGTTTCAAGTAACCACGCATCACAATAATGGACCTGAGATTGTACAAGACTTAACTACACTTCACTTATACACGTACATATCATCCTCTGAAGTAATACCTGACGGTAATTCCCGGAGGTTGAACAGGAAAAAAGGAAGGTAACGCTACTGTACGTGTGCGCATATATATTTATACATAAATAAATGTTTGCGTAGATTTGTATTTAAGTTTATTTATAATATATGTATATATACACACACATTTTTTGCTTTTATAGATAGAAAACCTTATTTTTTAAATATTTTTTTGTATTTGCAGAATTATTGGAGCATTACAAATGCCTTACTGGTATTGGTATCACCGGCTGTTAAATTTCATTTTACATGATAATTTAATGTCGATGGTAACAGTATTCTTGCGGCAATTTCGACCCTCTACTACACACACATTTTATGCTTTTATAGATAGAAAACCTTATTTTTTAAAATATTTTTTTGTATTTGCAGAATTATTGGAGCATTACAAATGCCTTAATGGTACTGGTATCACTGGCTGTTAAATATCTTTTTACATGATAATTTAAAGTCGATGATAACAGTATTCTTTCGGCAATTTTGACCCTCTACTACACACACATTTTTTGGTTTTATACATAGAAAACCTTATTTTGTAAAATATTTTTTTTGTATTTGCAGAATTATTGGAGCATTACAAATGCCTTAATGGTACTGGTATTACCGGCTGTTAAATATCTTTTTACATGATAATTTAAAGTCGATGATAACAGTATTCTTTCGGCAATTTCGACCCTCTACTACACACACATTTTTTGGTTTTATACATAGAAAACCTTATTTTTTTAAATATTTTTTTGTATTTGCAGAATTATTGGAGCATTACAAATGCCTTAATGGTACTGGTATCACCGGCTGTTAAATATCTTTTTACATGATAATTTAAAGTCGATGATAACAGTATTCTTGCGGCAATTTCGACCCTCTACTACACACACTTTTTTTGCTTTTATAGATAGAAAACCTTATTTTTTTAAATATTTTTTTGTATTTGCAGAATTATTGGAGCATTACAAATGCCTTAATGGTACTGGTATCACCGGCTGTGAAATTTCTTTTTACATGATAATTTAATGTCGATGGTAACAGTATTCTTGCGGCAATTTCGACCCTGTACTACACGCACATTTTTTGCCTTTATAGATAGAAAACCATATTTTTTTAAATATTTTTTTTATTTGCAGAATTATTGGAGCATTACAAATGCCTTAATGGTACTGATATCACCGGCTGTTAAATATCTTTTTACATGATAATTTAAAGTCGATGATAACAGTATTATTGCGGCAATTTCGACCCTCTACTACACACACTTTTTTTGCTTTTATAGATAGAAAACCTTATTTTTTTAAATATTTTTTTTTGTATTTGCAGAATTATTGGAGCATTACAAATGCCTTAATGGTACTGGTATCACCGGCTGTTAAATATCTTTTTACATGATAATTTAAAGTCGATGATAACAGTATTCTTGCGGCAATTTCGACCCTCTACTACACACACATTTGTGGCTTTTATAGATAGAAAACCTTATTTTTTTAAATATTTTTTTTTGTATTTGCAGAATTATTTGAGCATTACAAATGCCTTAATGGTACTGGTATCACCGGCTGTTAAATTATTTTTACATGATAATTTAAAGTCGATGTTAACAGTATTATTGCGGCAATTTCGACCCTCTACTACACACACATTTTTTGGTTTTATACATCGAAAACCTTATTTTTTAAAATATTTTTTTTGTATTTGCAGAATTATTGGAGCATTACAAATGCCTTAATGGTACTGGTATCACCGGCTGTTAAATATCTTTTTACATGATAATTTAATGTCGATGATAACAGTATTCTTTCGGCAATTCGACCCTCTACTACACACACATTTTTTGGTTTTATACATAGAAAACCTTATTTTTTTAAATATTTTTTTGTATTTGCAGAATTATTGGAGCATTACAAATGCCTTAATGGTACTGGTATCACCGGCTGTTAAATTTCTTTTTACATGATAATTTAATGTCGATGGTAACAGTATTCTTGCGGCAATTTCGACCCTCTACTTATCCAGAAGACGTTATTAAACTCATAAGTTTATACTATAAATCAGTTCACCGTATTTATAAAAATAATAATAAATGACAATAGTTTTTAAGAAATGAATGTTAGTTGTTCCTATTGTTTATAGTTTTTAGCAGTGTCTGAAGCGTTTCAGGTTATAAGATATTGTTTCTTTTTTTGGCCATCGTATGTCGATTAAAACGTGTATTTTTGTCGCATTTACTCCTTAATCAAATCTATTCAAATAAGGGTTCGATTATTTATTTACTTTAAAGTTAACAGTTACGAAAACTATATTAATTATTTTTTAATTACATTGTATTAGCTTAATTATGCCAGCTTGAATTAAAAATTAATGTAAGACTATAAGACTATATATTTACTTTGTATCACATTTTCATTACGATGACATATACGTTTTTCTAAATAAATAAAATTAAAAATTGTCTTGTGAAATAAGCACAAAGAAACATATTAATGTATACATTTAAATTTTGTTTGGTAATACATTATTCCGTTAAGTTTAATTAGTATTTTCGTGTAGTTTAAACTAAATGAAATCTCTTAAAAGCTTTATTTTGGGATGAAAATATCAGTGTTATGAGCAGCGATACATGTTCTAGCCATTACGTTTAAGTTGGCCTGTTACTATGGTCATGTGTTAGTAGTGCATCCTAGGAATCCCCTGATGCCCACCGGGTTGGTCTAGTGGTTAACGCGTCTTCCCAAATCAGCTGATTTGGAAGTCGAGAGTTACAGCGTTCAAGTCCTAGTAAAGCCAGTTATTTTTACACGGAATTGAATACTAGATCGTGGGTACTGATGTTTTTTGGTGGTTGGGTTTTAATTAACCACACATCTCAGGAATGGTCGAACTGAGACTGTACAAGACTACACTTCATTTACACTAATACATATCATCCTCATTCATCCTCTGAAGAATTATCTAAACGGTAATTACCGGAGGCTAAACAGGAAAAAGAAAGAGGAATCCCCTGATGAAACACTTCCCGCCTCGATTTAATGGTGGAGATCAGGAATAGCCAGCTTTTCATTTTCTTCTTAACCGTCTGTTACTTTCCAAATTTCCTTTTAACAGCATCAATTTTCTATTGAGATTAGTAAATGTGTTTTGTAAAAGTAATAATGTAAACCTATTTTTTAACAAATCGTTGTATTCATAGAACATCTAATGCAGAAATTTTGTGATCATATATTGCCTCAACGCTACAGTTACGATCCAACATATATTCAGTTTAAAATTAGAATACAGCAAAGGTCTTAACTGAACATTTTTAATATTCTTTGATGGGTGAAGAGTAGTCACGCTGTTACGCAAAGTCTTCCTCAAAGTTAAGTCATGCGATGTACGGGTTCGAAGAATGAAATAAAGTCAGTCATGAAAATAAATTAACTAATAATCTACCGAGTACGTATTTTTCGCAATACTGCACGTATACTAATTAGTTATGCTATTTATTTTAGGAATTCAAGTCTAGGTAAACTTCGAAGGTCATTTAGATGTTAAAGATTGCACTTTATGGAAAAATGTTTAGGATAAGACTTGCGTATGTTTCTCCCTAGATTCCGAATTCGCGGTGAAAATATGTTCCATTTAAAAACATAACTTCCGATGTAGTTACCCCACTTCCGGTCGAAACCGGACGTATACAATATGACCAAAAGGTAGAGCGCCCCCGACTTGGTGGTCAGTTTTTTTTGCGTTTTCCAGAAAAGTCTCTACTAAAATTTTAGAAGGAATGGACGCGTGGTCTAGGACACTACACATAAATATAATCTATATTTTTAAATTATATCATTCTTACCAAATTTATTCATAAATTAAATCGACGTTTAATTTATTCATATTTTAAAACCTCCTGTATCCAATTTCGACAATGACATTTTCATGATTATTTCAACTCACAAGGTATTAGATATGCACTTTTTACATTTATTCTTTATGTTACTGTGAACGTATTTCGTGCATTTCTTGTTTCTTGTAAGATTAATCTACAGTTTGGTTTTTAGGAAGATGTGTACTGAAAATTTATGTTTCATTACAATTTGACCGACTGTGATTCTTTTCTTTTCACACCATCGGTGACATCCTTTAAATGGAGAATTTGTACAGCGAATAATTGTGAAAAAAAACACTGATTGTATTGTAAAGTTGAGTGGTGAAATAGTTTATTTTTGACAATTCACTAAGCCACTTAAATTCACTAGGTTTTTATGAAGTATTCATTGCATTATACTGTAAATGAATTGTATGTATTAAAAAAGATAATCTTAAATTGCAGTTTCTTAAAATAAAAAATATTATGAATTTTTAAATATTGTGAATTTTAGTTAGGCAATATTGGAGTCACTACAGCAGATTGATGATAAAATAATATATATATATATATGAATATATATATATTTTTTTTAATTTATTTATTGTGAAAATTGTGTATCAAGAGGTTATATTTATTTAATTATTTTTTATGAGTAAAATTATATTTTTTAATGACCCAGAAAATAGCACACATCAGATAAATTATTGATTTTGCATAAATAATTTTAAATTTACCAACAAACATTTTTTTTTATTAAATTCACTATTATAAAATAAAATTATTTGTATCATATTTTTCATATCAAATTTGTTTGAATGCGTAAAATAATTTTTTTTTTTATTCACGCCAAAGAAGTATAACTTCTTACGTGCGTACATAAGAACACACTAGCTTTTTTTGAGGCAGAATTCTTCTGAAATATCTCCCATACTAACTAGAGTTAATGTTTACTAATTTATTCTAATGCAATCTATGTTATCAAATAAGGTACGTTGTGTCTATGTACAATTAGTACATCATTCATAATGTACATACAGTAAATTAAATACAGTAATTAACAGTGTATATAGTAAATTATAATATATAGTAACTACTTTTTTGTCTTGATAATAAGCAGAAAAAATCGCATGTATATTATAGTCTTTTTTTTAGATTATATAATTCTTACAAAATTTATTAATAAATAAATTGATACATTTTGTAACACATTGTCAACTTCATCAATGATCTTTTCATGATTGTTTCAACTTACACAGTGTTAGAAATGACTTGTTACGTTTATTCTTTGTATTCCTAAAATTGTATTTCTTGTTTCTTGGAAGATTAATCTACATTACGGTCTTTAAGAATATACGTACTGAAAATGTAAATTTCATTACTCTTTCACCGATGGTGATTTATTATTATATCATCAGCGACATCCGTTAACTGGAGATATGTGCAGCAAATAATTAAGGAAATAACACTGTTTGTGTTGACGACTTTTAGGTAGTAAATGATGCAATAGTTTTTTCTGACAATTTACTATAAATCGTTTACTACCTACACTTCGTAACACAGTTTTCTTCGATTTCAATACGAATTGCATTACACCTGTGCTATCAACAAGGAGCTAACTATGTGCAACGTTTGATTATATATAACGACTAAGTGATTTTCAATTTTTATAGCAGGACTTGTGTGAAAATTACTTAAATTTTTTACAAATATATTTTCACCTGTATTTATAATTATTGTTAAATATTATATATTTTCTTTTATAAAGGATACACACTTTCCAGTGATGAAAACCCGGTAACCATCTCTACATCTATAAGTTGGGATGGAATATTTATGTGTGGTTACACCTGGTATTCTGATTTTCTGAGGAAGGTATTCTTTGTCGGTTCAATTTATCGCAGCATTATTTTATTTTTTTCATTTATAATCCTTTCACTCGATATAACATTTTTTCTAAATAGTTTAAAATTTTCATTCTTGTATAAATCTAACATAGGATTTAACTAAATATATTAACCACCTTCGACCCATGTTAGCGCCACAATTCTAGAGTAAAGACTTCTCTTGAATTCTGATTATATGATTACAACTGTCACAAAGATAAGTGAGGTGGGAATTACAGCGTGCAGGTATTACTACTGTACCCTCCGGGTTGATCTATTGATGAACGCGACTTCGCAAAAAAGCTGATTTGGAAGTCGAGAGTTCCAGTGTTCAAATCCTAGTAAAGGCAGTCACTTTTATACTGATTTGATTACTATATCGTGATACCTGTGTTCTTTGGTGGTTAGGTTTCAAGTAACCACGCATCACAATAATGGACCTGAGATTGTACAAGACTTAACTACACTTCACTTATACACGTACATATCATCCTCTGAAGTAATACCTGACGGTAATTCCCGGAGGTTGAACAGGAAAAAAGGAAGGTAACGCTACTGTACGTGTGCGCATATATATTTATACATAAATAAATGTTTGCGTAGATTTGTATTTAAGTTTATTTATAATATATGTATATATACACACACATTTTTTGCTTTTATAGATAGAAAACCTTATTTTTTAAATATTTTTTTGTATTTGCAGAATTATTGGAGCATTACAAATGCCTTACTGGTATTGGTATCACCAGCTGTTAAATTTCATTTTACATGATAATTTAATGTCGATGGTAACAGTATTCTTGCGGCAATTTCGACCCTCTACTACACACACATTTTATGCTTTTATAGATAGAAAACCTTATTTTTTAAAATATTTTTTTGTATTTGCAGAATTATTGGAGCATTACAAATGCCTTAATGGTACTGGTATCACTGGCTGTTAAATATCTTTTTACATGATAATTTAAAGTCGATGATAACAGTATTCTTTCGGCAATTTTGACCCTCTACTACACACACATTTTTTTGTTTTATACATAGAAAACCTTATTTTGTAAAATATTTTTTTTGTATTTGCAGAATTATTGGAGCATTACAAATGCCTTAATGGTACTGGTATTACCGGCTGTTAAATATCTTTTTACATGATAATTTAAAGTCGATGATAACAGTATTCTTTCGGCAATTTCGACCCTCTACTACACACACATTTTTTGGTTTTATACATAGAAAACCTTATTTTTTTAAATATTTTTTTGTATTTGCAGAATTATTGGAGCATTACAAATGCCTTAATGGTACTGGTATCACCGGCTGTTAAATATCTTTTTACATGATAATTTAAAGTCGATGATAACAGTATTCTTTCGGCAATTTCGACCCTCTACTACACACACTTTTTTTGCTTTTATAGATAGAAAACCTTATTTTTTTAAATATTTTTTTGTATTTGCAGAATTATTGGAGCATTACAAATGCCTTAATGGTACTGGTATCACCGGCTGTTAAATATCTTTTTACATGATAATTTAAAGTCGATGATAACAGTATTCTTGCGGCAATTTCGACCCTCTACTACACACACTTTTTTTGCTTTTATAGATAGAAAACCTTATTTTTTTAAATATTTTTTTTTGTATTTGCAGAATTATTGGAGCATTACAAATGCCTTAATGGTACTGGTATCACCGGCTGTTAAATATCTTTTTACATGATAATTTAAAGTCGATGATAACAGTATTCTTGCGGCAATTTCGACCCTCTACTACACACACATTTGTGGCTTTTATAGATAGAAAACCTTATTTTTTTAAATATTTTTTTTTGTATTTGCATAATTATTTGAGCATTACAAATGCCTTAATGGTACTGGTATCACCGGCTGTTAAATTATTTTTACATGATAATTTAAAGTCGATGTTAACAGTATTATTGCGGCAATTTCGACCCTCTACTACACACACATTTTTTGGTTTTATACATCGAAAACCTTATTTTTTAAAATATTTTTTTTGTATTTGCAGAATTATTGGAGCATTACAAATGCCTTAATGGTACTGGTATCACCGGCTGTTAAATATCTTTTTACATGATAATTTAATGTCGATGATAACAGTATTCTTTCGGCAATTCGACCCTCTACTACACACACATTTTTTGGTTTTATACATAGAAAACCTTATTTTTTTAAATATTTTTTTGTATTTGCAGAATTATTGGAGCATTACAAATGCCTTAATGGTACTGGTATCACCGGCTGTTAAATTTCTTTTTACATGATAATTTAATGTCGATGGTAACAGTATTCTTGCGGCAATTTCGACCCTCTACTTATCCAGAAGACGTTATTAAACTCATAAGTTTATACTATAAATCAGTTCACCGTATTTATAAAAATAATAATAAATGACAATAGTTTTTAAGAAATGAATGTTAGTTGTTCCTATTGTTTATAGTTTTTAGCAGTGTCTGAAGCGTTTCAGGTTATAAGATATTGTTTCTTTTTTTGGCCATCGTATGTCGATTAAAACGTGTATTTTTGTCGCATTTACTCCTTAATCAAATCTATTCAAATAAGGGTTCGATTATTTATTTACTTTAAAGTTAACAGTTACGAAAACTATATTAATTATTTTTTAATTACATTGTATTAGCTTAATTATGCCAGCTTGAATTAAAAATTAATGTAAGACTATAAGACTATATATTTACTTTGTATCACATTTTCATTACGATGACATATACGTTTTTCTAAATAAATAAAATTAAAAATTGTCTTGTGAAATAAGCACAAAGAAACATATTAATGTATACATTTAAATTTTGTTTGGTAATACATTATTCCGTTAAGTTTAATTAGTATTTTCGTGTAGTTTAAACTAAATGAAATCTCTTAAAAGCTTTATTTTGGGATGAAAATATCAGTGTTATGAGCAGCGATACATGTTCTAGCCATTACGTTTAAGTTGGCCTGTTACTATGGTCATGTGTTAATAGTGCATCCTAGGAATCCCCTGATGCCCACCGGGTTGGTCTAGTGGTTAACGCGTCTTCCCAAATCAGCTGATTTGGAAGTCGAGAGTTACAGCGTTCAAGTCCTAGTAAAGCCAGTTATTTTTACACGGAATTGAATACTAGATCGTGGGTACTGATGTTTTTTGGTGGTTGGGTTTTAATTAACCACACATCTCAGGAATGGTCGAACTGAGACTGTACAAGACTACACTTCATTTACACTAATACATATCATCCTCATTCATCCTCTGAAGAATTATCTAAACGGTAATTACCGGAGGCTAAACAGGAAAAAGAAAGAGGAATCCCCTGATGAAACACTTCCCGCCTCGATTTAATGGTGGAGATCAGGAATAGCCAGCTTTTCATTTTCTTCTTAACCGTCTGTTACTTTCCAAATTTCCTTTTAACAGCATCAATTTTCTATTGAGATTAGTAAATGTGTTTTGTAAAAGTAATAATGTAAACCTATTTTTTAACAAATCGTTGTATTCATAGAACATCTAATGCAGAAATTTTGTGATCATATATTGCCTCAACGCTACAGTTACGATCCAACATATATTCAGTTTAAAATTAGAATACAGCAAAGGTCTTAACTGAACATTTTTAATATTCTTTGATGGGTGAAGAGTAGTCACGCTGTTACGCAAAGTCTTCCTCAAAGTTAAGTCATGCGATGTACGGGTTCGAAGAATGAAATAAAGTCAGTCATGAAAATAAATTAACTAATAATCTACCGAGTACGTATTTTTCGCAATACTGCACGTATACTAATTAGTTATGCTATTTATTTTAGGAATTCAAGTCTAGGTAAACTTCGAAGGTCATTTAGATGTTAAAGATTGCACTTTATGGAAAAATGTTTAGGATAAGACTTGCGTATCTTTCTCCCTAGATTCCGAATTCGCGGTGAAAATATGTTCCATTTAAAAACATAACTTCCGATGTAGTTACCCCACTTCCGGTCGAAACCGGACGTATACAATATGACCAAAAGGTAGAGCGCCCCCGACTTGGTGGTCAGTTTTTTTTGCGTTTTCCAGAAAAGTCTCTACTAAAATTTTAGAAGGAATGGACGGGTGGTCTAGGACACTACACATAAATATAATCTATATTTTTAAATTATATCATTCTTACCAAATTTATTCATAAATTAAATCGACGTTTAATTTATTCATATTTTAAAACCTCCTGTATCCAATTTCGACAATGACATTTTCATGATTATTTCAACTCACAAGGTATTAGATATGCACTTTTTACATTTATTCTTTATGTTACTGTGAACGTATTTCGTGCATTTCTTGTTTCTTGTAAGATTAATCTACAGTTTGGTTTTTAGGAAGATGTGTACTGAAAATTTATGTTTCATTACAATTTGACCGACTGTGATTCTTTTCTTTTCACACCATCGGTGACATCCTTTAAATGGAGAATTTGTACAGCGAATAATTGTGAAAAAAAACACTGATTGTATTGTAAAGTTGAGTGGTGAAATAGTTTATTTTTGACAATTCACTAAGCCACTTAAATTCACTAGGTTTTTATGAAGTATTCATTGCATTATACTGTAAATGAATTGTATGTATTAAAAAAGATAATCTTAAATTGCAGTTTCTTAAAATAAAAAATATTATGAATTTTTAAATATTGTGAATTTTAGTTAGGCAATATTGGAGTCACTACAGCAGATTGATGATAAAATAATATATATATATATATGAATATATATATTTTTTTTTTAATTTATTTATTGTGAAAATTGTGTATCAAGAGGTTATATTTATTTAATTATTTTTTATGAGTAAAATTATATTTTTTAATGACCCAGAAAATAGCACACATCAGATAAATTATTGATTTTGCATAAATAATTTTAAATTTACCAACAAACATTTTTTTTTATTAAATTCACTATTATAAAATAAAATTATTTGTATCATATTTTTCATATCAAATTTGTTTGAATGCGTAAAATAATTTTTTTTTTATTCACGCCAAAGAAGTATAACTTCTTACGTGCGTACATAAGAACACACTAGCTTTTTTTGAGGCAGAATTCTTCTGAAATATCTCCCATACTAACTAGAGTTAATGTTTACTAATTTATTCTAATGCAATCTATGTTATCAAATAAGGTACGTTGTGTCTATGTACAATTAGTACATCATTCATAATGTACATACAGTAAATTAAATACAGTAATTAACAGTGTATATAGTAAATTATAATATATAGTAACTACTTTTTTGTCTTGATAATAAGCAGAAAAAATCGCATGTATATATAGTCTTTTTTTTAGATTATATAATTCTTACAAAATTTATTAATAAATAAATTGATACATTTTGTAACACATTGTCAACTTCATCAATGATCTTTTCATGATTGTTTCAACTTACACAGTGTTAGAAATGACTTGTTACGTTTATTCTTTGTATTCCTAAAATTGTATTTCTTGTTTCTTGGAAGATTAATCTACATTACGGTCTTTAAGAATATACGTACTGAAAATGTAAATTTCATTACTCTTTCACCGATGGTGATTTATTATTATATCATCAGCGACATCCGTTAACTGGAGATATGTGCAGCAAATAATTAAGGAAATAACACTGTTTGTGTTGACGACTTTTAGGTAGTAAATGATGCAATAGTTTTTTCTGACAATTTACTATAAATCGTTTACTACCTACACTTCGTAACACAGTTTTCTTCGATTTCAATACGAATTGCATTACACCTGTGCTATCAACAAGGAGCTAACTATGTGCAACGTTTGATTATATATAACGACTAAGTGATTTTCAATTTTTATAGCAGGACTTGTGTGAAAATTACTTAAATTTTTTACAAATATATTTTCACCTGTATTTATAATTATTGTTAAATATTATATATTTTCTTTTATAAAGGATACACACTTTCCAGTGATGAAAACCCGGTAACCATCTCTACATCTATAAGTTGGGATGAAATATTTATGTGTGGTTACACCTGGTATTCTGATTTTCTGAGGAAGGTATTCTTTGTCGGTTCAATTTATCGCAGCATTATTTTATTTTTTTCATTTATAATCCTTTCACTCGATATAACATTTTTTCTAAATAGCTTAAAATTTTCATTCTTGTATAAATCTAACATAGGATTTAACTAAATATATTAACCACCTTCGACCCATGTTAGCGCCACAATTCTAGAGTAAAGACTTCTCTTGAATTCTGATTATATGATTACAACTGTCACAAAGATAAGTGAGGTGGGAATTACAGCGTGCAGGTATTACTACTGTACCCTCCGGGTTGATCTATTGATGAACGCGACTTCGCAAAAAAGCTGATTTGGAAGTCGAGAGTTCCAGTGTTCAAATCCTAGTAAAGGCAGTCACTTTTATACTGATTTGATTACTATATCGTGATACCTGTGTTCTTTGGTGGTTAGGTTTCAAGTAACCACGCATCACAATAATGGACCTGAGATTGTACAAGACTTAACTACACTTCACTTATACACGTACATATCATCCTCTGAAGTAATACCTGACGGTAATTCCCGGAGGTTGAACAGGAAAAAAGGAAGGTAACGCTACTGTACGTGTGCGCATATATATTTATACATAAATAAATGTTTGCGTAGATTTGTATTTAAGTTTATTTATAATATATGTATATATACACACACACATTTTTTGCTTTTATAGATAGAAAACCTTATTTTTTTAAATATTTTTTTTTTGTATTTGCAGAATTATTGGAGCATTACAAATGCCTTAATGGTTCTGGTATCACCGGCTGTTAAATATCTTTTTACATGATAATTTAAAGTCGATGATAACAGTATTCTTTCGGCAATTCGACCCTCTACTACACACACATTTTTTGGTTTTATACATCGAAAACCTTATTTTTTAAAATATTTTTTTTGTATTTGCAGAATTATTGGAGCATTACAAATGCCTTAATGGTACTGGTATCACCGGCTGTTAAATATCTTTTTACATGATAATTTAATGTCGATGATAACAGTATTCTTTCGGCAATTCGACCCTCTACTACACACACATTTTTTGGTTTTATACATAGAAAACCTTATTTTTTTAAATATTTTTTTGTATTTGCAGAATTATTGGAGCATTACAAATGCCTTAATGGTACTGGTATCACCGGCTGTTAAATTTCTTTTTACATGATAATTTAATGTCGATGGTAACAGTATTCTTGCGGCAATTTCGACCCTCTACTTATCCAGAAGACGTTATTAAACTCATAAGTTTATACTATAAATCAGTTCACCGTATTTATAAAAATAATAATAAATGACAATAGTTTTTAAGAAATGAATGTTAGTTGTTCCTATTGTTTATAGTTTTTAGCAGTGTCTGAAGCGTTTCAGGTTATAAGATATTGTTTCTTTTTTTGGCCATCGTATGTCGATTAAAACGTGTATTTTTGTCGCATTTACTCCTTAATCAAATCTATTCAAATAAGGGTTCGATTATTTATTTACTTTAAAGTTAACAGTTACGAAAACTATATTAATTATTTTTTAATTACATTGTATTAGCTTAATTATGCCAGCTTGAATTAAAAATTAATGTAAGACTATAAGACTATATATTTACTTTGTATCACATTTTCATTACGATGACATATACGTTTTTCTTAATAAATAAAATTAAAAATTGTCTTGTGAAATAAGCACAAAGAAACATATTAATATATACATTTAAATTTTGTTTGGTAATACATTATTCCGTTATGTTTAATTAGTATTTTCGTGTAATTTAAACTAAATGAAATCTTTTAAAAGCTTTATTTTGGGATGAAAATATCAGTGTTTTGCGTTTGCATTTTGGGTAATACATTGTTGTAGCCTTTCACGGTAACTGGCCTCAATTCTTTGCAGCATGTCTACATCAATCTGGGTGACGTGATGACGAATTGCGATCTTTAGGTCCTCCAATGTACGCGGTTTATTGCCGTACACACGCGATTTCAGAAACCCCCACAGAAAAAAATCACAACTACTCAAGTCGGGGGGACCGACGGGGCTAAGGAATGTCGCCGAATCTGGAAACGATCCGTCCCGGAAACAAGTTACGGAGAACAGCCATCGTTGCCCTCGCTGTGGGCGCTGTAGCTCCATCCTGCTGGAATAACACATTTTGAAAATCGATTCCCCGGTTTCGTAACTCGGGGATAAAAAACGTATTCAACATCGCAATGTAACAATCAGCTATTACAGTTACGGCAGCGTCATTTTCTTCAAAAAAATATGGTCCAATAACACCGACCCTTCCTATTGCACACCAGACAGTCACCTTTGGGCTATGAAGTGGTCTCTCGTGCAGCTGATGTGGGTTTCTTTCTGCCCAATACCGGCAATTCTGTTTTTTGACGAAGACATTCAGATGAAAATGGGCTTCGTCACTCATTAACAATAACAAATTTTCATTTTCTTCGAAAATGGTAAGCATTTGTCGACAAAATTGTAATCGCTGCGTGAAATCTTGCTCGTTTAACTGCTGCACGACGGCTATCTTGTAAGGATGGAAATGCAGGTCTGTATGCAGAATTCGTCTTACCGTACTTGTGCTCATTTGAAGCGCTGCTGAATGCCTCTGAATAGAGCGGCGTGGGCTTCTGACAATGGCTTCCCTTACTCGTTCGATGTTCTCCGGAGTGCTAGTAGTTCGTCGGGGACCCGGTGGTTTTTTCTTCAATATTGAACCGCTTGTTCGAAGGTTGTTTACCCATCGTAATATTGTGTTACGAGAAGGGACACTTGCATTACGATATTAAACTGACGGCGGAAATCTCGCTGAACAGCAGTTACGGATTCGTCATTTCGCACAAAACTGTCATACGCGTACAGGCGTTGGTCTAGCGTCCACGGCTCCATCTCAACGACTAAAATGTAAATGCTAAGAACCAAGGAAACGTCAGACACCAGCCGCGTGGCCCTCCCACCACGAACGCCCGAGTACAACCCACTTCAAAAACATCCGGTTCCCGTGAATGACCCTGTATTATTAGTTTTGTTTTGAATATTTGTAATATATATTGATTTATTATTTCTAAATTGTTTTGTATAATTATGTGTTTTGCTCCCTTTATTTCACTGATTATTCATTATTTTATACTGTAAATGAATTTGTATTTATAACGATAATATTTTTTTTTTTTTTTTTTGTTTTCAGTCATTTGACTGGTTTGATGCAGTGCTAGTCGTTTCATTTCAGTATACCCTCTACATCCTACATCCCCAACAATTTGTTTTACATACTCCAAACGTGGCCTGCCTACACAATTTTTCCCTTCTACCTGTCCTTCCAATATTAAAGCGACTATTCCAGGATGCCTTAGTATGTGGCCTATAAGTCTGTCTCTTCTTTTAACTATATTTTTCCAAATGCTTCTTTCTTCATCTATTTGCCGCAATACCTCTTCATTTGTCACTTTATCCAACCATCTGATTTTTAACATTCTCCTATAGCACCACATTTCAAAAGCTTCTAATCTTTTCTTCTCAGATACTCCGATCGTCCAAGTTTCACTTCCATATAAAGCGACACTCCAAACATACACTTTCAAAAATCTTTTCCTGACATTTAAATTAATTTTTGATGTAAACAAATTATATTTCTTACTGAAGGCTCGTTTAGCTTGTGCTATTCGGCATTTTATATCGCTCCTGCTTCGTCCATCTTTAGTAATTTTACTTCCCAAATAACAAAATTCTTCTACCTCCATTATCTTTTCTCCTCCTATTTTCACATTCAGCGGTCCATCTTTGTTATTTCTACTACATTTCATTACTTTTGTTTTGTTCTTGTTTATTTTCATGTGATAGTTCTTGCGTAGGACTTCATCTATGCCGTTCATTGTTTCTTCTAAATCCTTTTTACTCTCGGCTAGAATTACTATATCATCAGCAAATCGTAGCATCTTTATCTTTTCACCTTGTACTGTTACTCCGAATCTAAATTGTTCTTTAACATCATTAACTGCTAGTTCCATGTAAAGATTAAAAAGTAACGGAGATAGGGAACATCCTTGTCGGACTCCCTTTCTTATTAGGGCTTCTTTCTTATGTTCTTCAATTGTTATTGTTGCTGTTTGGTTCCTGTACATGTTAGCAATTGTTCTTCTATCTCTGTATTTGAACCCTAATTTTTTTAAAATGCTGAACATTTTATTCCAGTCTACGTTATCGAAAGCCTTTTCTAGGTCTATAAACGCCAAGTATGTTGGTTTGTTTTTCTTTAATCTTCCTTCTACTATTAATCTGAGGCCTAAAATTGCTTCCCTTGTCCCTATACTTTTCCTGAAACCAAATTGGTCTTCTCCTAACACTTCTTCCACTCTCCTCTCAATTCTTCTGTATAAAATTCTAGTTAAGATTTTTGATGCATGACTAGTTAAACTAATTGTTCTGTATTCTTCACATTTATCTGCCCCTGCTTTCTTTGGTATCATAACTATAACACTTTTTTTGAAGTCTGATGGAAATTCCCCTTTTTCATAAATATTACACACCAGTTTGTATAATCTATCAATCGCTTCCTCACCTGCACTGCGCAGTAATTCTACAGGTATTCCGTCTATTCCAGGAGCCTTTCTGCCATTTAAATCTTTTAATGCTCTCTTAAATTCAGATCTCAGTATTGTTTCTCCCATTTCATCCTCCTCAACTTCCTCTTCTTCCTCTATAACACCATTTTCTAATTAAATTGCATCATCGATAATATTAAATTGCATTAGTTTTTAAGAAATAAATGTTAATTTCGAATAATAGTTATGCTTTTAAGGAATTTCTGTTGTTTGTTTAGTGTTCAGAAATTTTATCGCAGTAAAAACTGTATGTTTTCTAAAGATTACTCATATCGGTATTCTTTTACTCGTAATATATTATATATTACGAGTAAAATATCGAATATATATATATTCATTAAACATGTCCTGTGTGTCAAATCCACAGTGATTTATAGCAAGAATCACCATATACACACATGTCGGAAGAATACGTGTAACTTAACTTTTGACGGATCACTTGATTTCGAATAGACACAAATTACAAGCTTAGCAGATAATCTTGAAATATTAGAAGTTTGTAAAGTTATTAACATACTAAAGAATTTAGAAAAATATTACATTTGTAGATAAAAGAATTCAATTTAATGAACCATAAAACACATTACGGACACTACGATCTATTTAGATTGCCTATAACATCTGCATATTGAAATGTGTTTCAACATCTGATTACGACTTAGTAGTTTTATCTTAAGTGACCAAATACCTAATGTTTTATTAATTGTGTTATCTTGATAACTGATGGTGGATCCAGTGGGTACAAAACGGCCTTCTTGAATAAAAAAAGATTTTAACACTTATTATATTCATTTATACAAAGATAATTCAGCAGTAACAATTATTTTAGTGCATGAAATATCGCTTAATACTTGAGTTTCCTGTACATTGTTGGTTAATGGATAGATTTGGATGTAATTTTTAATATTATGTAAACTGCAATTGATATTTTCTCATAACTAAATGCATATTTTCCAGTGAAGATAAAATTATAAATAGACATTGGTTACAACTGAAGTTAGTGGACAATTACAGCTGCATACATATCGACATGTAGTGGCATTACTACTTATCCCGTTCATTTAGTACTATTACTCCTTTCATCTTATGAATAGTGACATACATACATATTTTCCAGTGACCAAACATAGTGATGTAACCATCTGTCATTCAATATGTGTTAGGATTATTCATATTCTCAGGGGTCAGCTATCCGTAGTGCAATGGATGGCCTCTCTCTGGCGGAACCGCCTTCGTGATCACGGTAACCCCTACGCAAGGTAGGGTTACCGTTACCTACTCCTCTTCACGGGTAGGAGAAGACTGCGCGTCGTTCGGGTCGTGATCCTTGGAGAGGTTATAACTGAGGTGAAGGATACAAAATACATAGGGGGTACAATAGATAAAAATCTCAAGTTTGGTGGGCATATAGAAAATGTGTGCAAAAAAGTAGGGCTCACCATAAAAGCCATCAGGATATTATTCGTGGAACACACAGTACCGGGGGCCTCCATACAGAACCTGCGTCGGCGGCGGTGTCTGCGGCGTTATACGCGGTGCCGGTTTGGGCTGATGCAATCAGGATACAAAGAAACAAGGATAAACCGCGAAGAATGCACAGAACGGCATTGTTGGGAGTGGGGGCAGGGTATCGTACCCTGTCATATGAAGCTATATGTGTGCTTGCGTCGGTCCCGCCGATAGAACTTCAGATCAAGAGCAGGAAAGCGTGAGCGGAAGGGTGTAGTAGAGCTGAGACCGAGGCGATGACCCGACAGTGGTGAAAGGAAGTATGGGCAGAGACTAACTAGTTTTATGACAATTTCAACTGTACTTATCTAATAGACCTAGTATTCTGATTAGTAATTCATTACATATTAATTTTTATTCGGTTTTTAATTGTTGTGCCCTCGGCTTCGTAGCAATTATTCATTACATTATATTATAAGTGATTTATGTGTATTCATATAGATAATCAAAATTGCAGTTTCATAAAAGAAAAAAATATAAATGATTGTGTATTTTAGTCACGCTCGTTAGGAGTCTACATCGGGTTGATGTTAGAATAATTTTATTGTTATTACACGCATTACTTTCTATTAACAGTTCTTTTTCATAACAACATGGAACTGATATTCTTACTTGCCTAAATTCATATATTTTCGAGTAATTCAAACCAAAGTACGACTTGGAAATCTTCATTATTTATCTAATTTTTATGCAGTAGTTCGCATTTTATTAATTACGCATTAAATCTGGGGTTTAGGTAATCTGTATCAAGCAACAATACATGTGCCTAGCTGGTGATTTCTTCGTACACCCCGGGAACTTTCTGATCAAACTCTTTCTCTGCTGAATTTATTGTTACCGATCAGGGTGCTGAACTGGCAGACTTCCCTTTTCTACTTAATCGTATTTTTCTTTACACAATCTTTTTATCACCATCAGTTTTTTCCTATGGCAATTCCGACGATTTCCTTTCTTTGGTGAAATCTCGCTTAAACAATCCTCTAGTCGTACGAAACTTCTTTTTACATAGGCAAAATTCTTCTTCAATATCTTCAATACACTAGATTTAATGTTTACTAAGCCGGGTAACTATTTTATATTTACTATAATTGGATTTTTATTCATACACTAGCAGACCCGGCAATGCTTCACTATTGCTAAATTTGAGTATGTACTCGTGTATATATATATATATATATATATATATATATATATATAGATTAAATGAACATAATTGATAAACAAAATGAACATTACGGACTTCACAAACTTTAACCTTTCCCTTTTACACTTTCTCACTTTTTCCTTTCTGCCATTTCCCCATTTTCCTTCCCCCGTTTTCTTTTCCCCATTTTCTTTTTACCATTTCCCTTTTCCCAATTACCCCTTTCCCTTCCCAATGTCTCTTCCCTTTTCTTTTTTCTCCTTTCACTTTCCTTTTCCCCCGTTTTCCCTTTTTTTCTTTTTTCCATTTTCCATTTCTTCCCTTTTTTGATTTTTCCCTTTCCGATATTTCCCTTTCTCCCTTTTCCCCGCACGTAAATTGGTCCAGTAGTTTTTTAGTCTATAGCGGTTACACATAGGAAACATTGAAATGGAATCGTAGATATTTAGTAAAGCGTGTGTTGCTTTTACGTCCAACAGATGGCGCTGTTTTTTTTTTAAAAAGCACCTCTCACAGGTGTGACTATGAATGTGACGTATTTTTATGTACCTACTAATTATATACAAATAGTAGGTACATAGATATACGCGCGTATTCGAATGCAACGTTGTGTCAAAATTTTAAAGCAACCGGTGAAAAACTTTCGGAGATTTAAGATTTTGAACAAACGAACAGTTACATTTTTATTTATATAGATTGATTCACTGAAGCTACACTGTTTGCAGAAACTACTCTTAATTTTTAACAATTATTTTCTTCGTACGATTTTTTTGATAAATGAATGAATATTATCTGTCGATTTCTAATTGATTTGTTCCATTAAAAATAAGGTTTACCTGTAATATTTAAAATATCTTTAATTTTTAACTTACTTTCTTCATTTTAAGCTTTTTCTTAACTTTATTATACGTTACGGTATATAGCTGGACCGTAATGAAATAGCTTTTTTATGTAAATAAACATTTTTCCCATATTTGAATGACGGTCTCCACAATTTTTTTCAACTAAAGTTTTGAAATTGCCATATTAAAGTAAATAATTGAAATGGAAATGTTAAATTATCATCTGTTAAATCTGTAAAATTGTTAGTCGGCCAGACTATTATTTACATTGACTAAAATTCAGTATTTAGTTTGATGTGTTTAATCATTTGTTTAATAATTTTATGTGTTTAGTTGTTAAACTAAGAATACAATAAAAGGAATCTAGTATGACGTTGAAATTGGTAAATGGTAACGTAAAAATCTGTTACGTTATTGTAATACAATCTATGTTACAAAGTAAGATACATTGTGTCTTATGCATAATTTTCACATAATGTACATATAGTAATTTATATTTTTTGTCAATACACAAAAACAAATTATTAAATCGTAAAATTCGCATATATATACGTGCTTTTGTATATACAATATCGTTTTTTTTTAATTACAAAACTCCTACAAAGTTTATTAATAAATTAAACTGATACATGATTAATATTCTGTAGCACATTGACATTTTAAAAAATTACGATTTCATGATATTTCAACTTACACGGTGTTAAAAATGTACTTTTTACTTTTATTATTTATATTAGTATAGTTATATTTTTTGCATTTCTTATTTCTTGACAGATTAATCTACAGTGTGGTTTTTAAGAAGACGCGTGTTGAATGTATATTTCAATATTCTTTGATCGATGGTGATTTATTCTAACATCATCATTAACATCCGTTAAATGGAGATTTTTACAGCGATTAATCGTGAAAAAACACTGTGTTATAGAGTTGAGGTAGTAAATGATGCAATAGTTTATTTTTGACAGTTCACTAAGCCCATTTACTACCTATACTTTCTAACACCGTTTTCTTCGATTTTAGCAAGAACAGTTACATTGCTTGTGCTATCAACAAGGAACTAACGATGTACAGTGTTTGGTTATATATAACAAGTAAGTGATTTTCGCTCTTCTCTGAGGTAGAATTTAATATTAACCTTTTTAGGAAGTATCAAACTCGAATTGGGTTTACTTTTACTGTTTCCACTTCTATGTATATCGTATTCTTATATTGAATTAAATACTTATCTTATTTTTTAAGTTTCATTTTGACGAACAGTTTTTAGTAATCCATTACCGTTGATTAATATTAGTTTATTTGGTATAATTGAAATTTAAATAAACTTATAAAACGTTAATTTTGGTGTGTAACTTATCAACGATACATTTGAATATCTAGTACTTCCAAGTTGGCATATTGCCATTGTGATGTGTTCGTACACTGTGGGCACTTCCTGATCACCCTTCTTGATTTAACGGTACCCATCAGGGACTTCAAACGGCAGGTTTCCTTATTCTTCTTCTTAACTTAACCCTTTTTTACTTTCCAGTTTACTTTTTAACAGTATCAATTTAGTAAATAATGCGTTATTATAAATGTAATAATGTAAACTTTTTTTTTAACAGTTTGTTATATTCATAGAAAAACCATGTAATAAAGAAATGTTGGAGTTATAGTGCCTAAGTGATACAGGTAAGACCTTGCAGAAGTTTAATATTAGAACTAGTCGTATGTTTGTAAGTATAAAATTCATATTTCTCTCTCTCTCTCTCTCTCTCTCTCTCTCTCTCTCTCTCTCTCTCTCTCTCTCTCTCTGTGTGTGTGTGTGTGTGTGCGTGTGTGCGCGTGCGCCTGTTTAAATTAAGTAACTTAGAAAAAATTTATGTTTAATTGTTGAATTTTTTTTCGTTTTATGAATCGTAAACCTGACGTTATTTCTTTTAATAATTTGTTGTATTTGTAGAATTATTAGGAGATATTCAAATGCCCAAATACTGTTATCACATTAGTCGGAATTCTTTTTTAAATTAGAATTTCGAGAGTGTAATAGCAATGCCGGAACACAGGCAATTTCCACCGTCTACTTATCAAGAAGATCTCTATTTTTTCTGCGTAGCCTCTGGAAACACCTTAAGGCATTAACTTCAGCGGATGAGTGAGGATATGTATGAATGTAAAATAAGTTTTGTCTTGTACACTCTCAGGTCGATCTTTCCTGAAGTATGTGGTTAATTTAAATCTAACCACCAAAGAATATCGGTATCCACGATGCAGTATTCAAATCAAAGCAACTGGCTTTAATAGGATTTGAAACTTAAAACTCTCGACTTCGGAATCATGTGATTTACGGTGACGAGTTAAACACTAGACCAGCCCGGTGGGCTTACCGAGAAGACCTGGTATTATATTATATTAGATATAATTTATATTTCTGCTTATAACTGTTGCCTTCGCTGCTTTATACTGATAATTTACTGCAACTTTAAATGAATTTTTATTGTAACATGTAGAAAAACAGATTGAATTGTAAAATTCCTATATTTAAGTGTGTGAAAAATATGTATTTTAAGCAAGTTATTTAAATTTATTAAATTAAATAATTACTTTTTGAATGTTTGTCGATTTATAAATGGAAAAACGAATGTTATTTCTTTTATTAATTTGTAGAAACGTTGGATTTATCAAAGTTCCACAACACTGTCTGTATAACTTTTGCCTGAATTCTTTTTTTATTAGAATTCATGCTGAGTGATACCTGTATTGTTGCGGAAATTTTGACTGTGCTTTGTGAAAAGTCCTATTATTATTATTCGTATTGTGTTTTGTGTATCTGTAATGAATGTTTGTTTATTATTTGTAAACTGTTCTGAATAACTAAAGAACTGTAATACACAATAGAACATTTTTTGTCTCATTTATTTTGCTGATTATTCATTGTTTATATAACGAATTATATTATTTTGTTTTTATAACGATAATATTAAATTGCATTATATTTTAAGATATAAATATTATATGTTAGTAATATTTATGCTGTTTAGGAATGGCTACAGTTTGGTTAGCATTCGTTTTTATTCCTGTAACAATTATATGCTTTCTAAAGATTACCGATACCAGTATTCTTTTATATATACAAGATAATTTAGCGTGTAATTTATTTTCCTACCTGAAATATTGCTTAAAACTTGAGCTCCCTGAAAAATTTTCGAATTGGATAGTTGGAGATGTAATTTTTTTTTATTATTAATTAAAATACAATTTATATTTTCTTAATAACTGAATGGATATTTTCCAGTGAAGATAAAATTACGAATAGACAACGGTTACAACAGAAGTTAGTGGGCGATTTCAGCTGCATAATTATCGACAAGTACTATTATTATTAGTTTACCTTATTCATCAACTATTATTATTGCCGACTTAAGAGTAGTTTTGACACATTAAATGTATCATTTATATTTGTCAAGATTAGTAAATAGAAATAGGGCATTGAAATAATTTTGTACTTGTGGTCAAATTTTTCTTATACTTTTCCTGTTGGAATTCGTTTTTCCTTCTTCTGAAGTAATCGTTTATTACAAACCGATATTCGCATTCGGAGTTAGTAGCAATCAATATTGCAACAGGCAATATCTAGAGGCCAGGCAGGCGATATCTGTTAACAACAGTGCTAGTGGCCATTATTTTTCTTTAGTGCATAGACGTTCACAGACACAGACACCTTATTAGCTTTCTCGAACTTTACAATGTCTGATTTTAGTCTGAAATTTAACCATGCTAAAGCGTATTTATCAAGTAAGGCTGTATGTCGCCTGTCTACTCGCTGAGGATTCCATCCGATTACATGTTTAAATAGTATAGCCCATGTAAACAGTATTGTCATTATTTTTTACGTTGATAATTGCTCTCTTTCGTTTAATAACGTCGGGTAAATCAATGTGTGATGAACCACGTAAGGGGAAGTATTTGTTAATGCGAACTAATACACAGTCTATGCTCAACAAAGACCAACAGCTTCCTTCGATTAGAAATTCTGTCTGTTCGTTTATTATTTTATCGAAGGCCTTATTCAGAACTTTATCTACATCGTCTTAATTGTTAAGTTATTTCTATTTTCAACCGAATTAATTCCCCGATAAAACTCTTCCCTTTTGTTTTTAATGGTACCGATGAGGTGCTGAACGGGCATATTTCGTTTTTCTTCTTAACCCTATTTTACTTTACATATTAGTTTTTAACAGAATCGGTGTTATAGAATTTCTATCACAATTCATATTCTTTAGGGAGTCTCATCTTCAAAATCCTCGTCTTTTTCTTATAAAAATTGTTTTTACTGCGGCAAAATTCTTGTAAAATTGTTTTGATACACTAGAGTGTACAGAGTCGCGGTACAGCTTCATTTTATTATAATTAATTTTATTATTTTTTGATTTTCATTCTTATACCGGTTCATCAGAATCAGAGTTAAGCATACTCTACCGTAAAGATTAGCATGAAATACGATTAACTTGCAAGTTAACCGTATTTCATGCATTTTCCCTGCATGTAAGATTATTCTACAGTCTAGTTTTATGGAATGGAATGGAATGCAAAGTTGGCAGGAGTCTATTACTCCCTACTTTATCGCAGAACCTGGACAGAGTCCCTTGCTGCTGGATCATTCTAATCGGGCTTGTTTTTAAAAGGGTTATTTTTTTAATCTCGGATCTAATTTTTCAAGTTTTGTCTATTATTATTTTAGTGAATTTAAGACGGATTTAATTGCATTCCAATCCGTTGTTAAACCAGCGTTATCGAACCCATTTCATGGGCCGACCGCGGAAGGCTAGGCTTATAAAGCCTGTCCTCCCGACGTAATTCCCCTTCAGACCGTCCACTGAAGTCCTTTCGGTGCTAACTCTTTAATAGGCTAGCAGGAATACGCCACAACGGGGCACTAGCTATAAGGAGGGAGCAATGCGTCCCCTTTTCCGGAGGAGTCGCAATTGCTGGGATATTTTGTCTTACTGTAAGTTTTTTTTAAATTTAGACCGCGTTTTTGTTTTATGCGCGACTTACCGTGTTTGACGTCTTCAAACTATATAACTCGCGAAAACGTTTCACTCGCGACCCCGGAAACGCGTCTGACGCACTATTCCGTTTATGGCTCATGCGATATGGAGGCCCCTAAGCCTGGTTTGTCGATTTTCGGCTACCGCACCGCACCATCACGGTGGTTCGTCCAGTACGGCGTGAGGCCGCTTCCTTACAACTGTCGGAGTTGGGTCCTCTCGGCAGATGTCCCGAAGATGACTGTGTTCGGACACAGCCGCTCTCCCGAACAGTCTGCGCGCCTGCGCCACCCCCACCTCGGACACGGATTGAAATCTCGCATCAGATCGGAGAGTGGCGTTCCTGACGAAGCGTTCCTAGTTTTAAGGAAGATGTGTGCAGAAAATGTATAATTAATTACTCTTTAACCGAAGATGATTTATTCTTCAATGAACGTAAATGACAACCTGGAAACTTCGCAACAGCGATAGTCGTCTAAATACTCTGCCCTGGTGTTCTAGAATGCGGGTAGTAAATGTTGCAGTAGTTTTTTATACTACTATTGCACTTTTACTTCCCGCACTTTGTAACACGATTTAATTCTATTTCAATTGGAATTTCAATATATCTGTTACTGACAAGGAACTAATGCGATGCAGATCTCTAAATCTTAAATCTAACCACCAAAGAATATCGGTATCCACGATGCAGTATTCAAATCAAAGCAACTGGCTTTAATAGGATTTGAAACTTAAAACTCTCGACTTCGGAATCATGTGATTTACGGTGACGAGTTAAACACTAGACCAGCCCGGTGGGCTTACCGAGAAGACCTGGTATTATATTATATTAGATATAATTTATATTTCTGCTTATAACTGTTGCCTTCGCTGCTTTATACTGATAATTTACTGCAACTTTAAATGAATTTTTATTGTAACATGTAGAAAAACAGATTGAATTGTAAAATTCCTATATTTAAGTGTGTGAAAAATATGTATTTTAAGCAAGTTATTTAAATTTATTAAATTAAATAATTACTTTTTGAATGTTTGTCGATTTATAAATGGAAAAACGAATGTTATTTCTTTTATTAATTTGTAGAAACGTTGGATTTATCAAAGTTCCACAACACTGTCTGTATAACTTTTGCCTGAATTCTTTTTTTATTAGAATTCATGCTGAGTGATACCTGTATTGTTGCGGAAATTTTGACTGTGCTTTGTGAAAAGTCCTATTATTATTATTCGTATTGTGTTTTGTGTATCTGTAATGAATGTTTGTTTATTATTTGTAAACTGTTCTGAATAACTAAAGAACTGTAATACACAATAGAACATTTTTTGTCTCATTTATTTTGCTGATTATTCATTGTTTATATAACGAATTATATTATTTTGTTTTTATAACGATAATATTAAATTGCATTATATTTTAAGATATAAATATTATATGTTAGTAATATTTATGCTGTTTAGGAATGGCTACAGTTTGGTTAGCATTCGTTTTTATTCCTGTAACAATTATATGCTTTCTAAAGATTACCGATACCAGTATTCTTTTATATATACAAGATAATTTAGCGTGTAATTTATTTTCCTACCTGAAATATTGCTTAAAACTTGAGCTCCCTGAAAAATTTTCGAATTGGATAGTTGGAGATGTAATTTTTTTTTATTATTAATTAAAATACAATTTATATTTTCTTAATAACTGAATGGATATTTTCCAGTGAAGATAAAATTACGAATAGACAACGGTTACAACAGAAGTTAGTGGGCGATTTCAGCTGCATAATTATCGACAAGTACTATTATTATTAGTTTACCTTATTCATCAACTATTATTATTGCCGACTTAAGAGTAGTTTTGACACATTAAATGTATCATTTATATTTGTCAAGATTAGTAAATAGAAATAGGGCATTGAAATAATTTTGTACTTGTGGTCAAATTTTTCTTATACTTTTCCTGTTGGAATTCGTTTTTCCTTCTTCTGAAGTAATCGTTTATTACAAACCGATATTCGCATTCGGAGTTAGTAGCAATCAATATTGCAACAGGCAATATCTAGAGGCCAGGCAGGCGATATCTGTTAACAACAGTGCTAGTGGCCATTATTTTTCTTTAGTGCATAGACGTTCACAGACACAGACACCTTATTAGCTTTCTCGAACTTTACAATGTCTGATTTTAGTCTGAAATTTAACCATGCTAAAGCGTATTTATCAAGTAAGGCTGTATGTCGCCTGTCTACTCGCTGAGGATTCCATCCGATTACATGTTTAAATAGTATAGCCCATGTAAACAGTATTGTCATTATTTTTTACGTTGATAATTGCTCTCTTTCGTTTAATAACGTCGGGTAAATCAATGTGTGATGAACCACGTAAGGGGAAGTATTTGTTAATGCGAACTAATACACAGTCTATGCTCAACAAAGACCAACAGCTTCCTTCGATTAGAAATTCTGTCTGTTCGTTTATTATTTTATCGAAGGCCTTATTCAGAACTTTATCTACATCGTCTTAATTGTTAAGTTATTTCTATTTTCAACCGAATTAATTCCCCGATAAAACTCTTCCCTTTTGTTTTTAATGGTACCGATGAGGTGCTGAACGGGCATATTTCGTTTTTCTTCTTAACCCTATTTTACTTTACATATTAGTTTTTAACAGAATCGGTGTTATAGAATTTCTATCACAATTCATATTCTTTAGGGAGTCTCATCTTCAAAATCCTCGTCTTTTTCTTATAAAAATTGTTTTTACTGCGGCAAAATTCTTGTAAAATTGTTTTGATACACTAGAGTGTACAGAGTCGCGGTACAGCTTCATTTTATTATAATTAATTTTATTATTTTTTGATTTTCATTCTTATACCGGTTCATCAGAATCAGAGTTAAGCATACTCTACCGTAAAGATTAGCATGAAATACGATTAACTTGCAAGTTAACCGTATTTCATGCATTTTCCCTGCATGTAAGATTATTCTACAGTCTAGTTTTATGGAATGGAATGGAATGCAAAGTTGGCAGGAGTCTATTACTCCCTACTTTATCGCAGAACCTGGACAGAGTCCCTTGCTGCTGGATCATTCTAATCGGGCTTGTTTTTAAAAGGGTTATTTTTTTAATCTCGGATCTAATTTTTCAAGTTTTGTCTATTATTATTTTAGTGAATTTAAGACGGATTTAATTGCATTCCAATCCGTTGTTAAACCAGCGTTATCGAACCCATTTCATGGGCCGACCGCGGAAGGCTAGGCTTATAAAGCCTGTCCTCCCGACGTAATTCCCCTTCAGACCGTCCACTGAAGTCCTTTCGGTGCTAACTCTTTAATAGGCTAGCAGGAATACGCCACAACGGGGCACTAGCTATAAGGAGGGAGCAATGCGTCCCCTTTTCCGGAGGAGTCGCAATTGCTGGGATATTTTGTCTTACTGTAAGTTTTTTTTAAATTTAGACCGCGTTTTTGTTTTATGCGCGACTTACCGTGTTTGACGTCTTCAAACTATATAACTCGCGAAAACGTTTCACTCGCGACCCCGGAAACGCGTCTGACGCACTATTCCGTTTATGGCTCATGCGATATGGAGGCCCCTAAGCCTGGTTTGTCGATTTTCGGCTACCGCACCGCACCATCACGGTGGTTCGTCCAGTACGGCGTGAGGCCGCTTCCTTACAACTGTCGGAGTTGGGTCCTCTCGGCAGATGTCCCGAAGATGACTGTGTTCGGACACAGCCGCTCTCCCGAACAGTCTGCGCGCCTGCGCCACCCCCACCTCGGACACGGATTGAAATCTCGCATCAGATCGGAGAGTGGCGTTCCTGACGAAGCGTTCCTAGTTTTAAGGAAGATGTGTGCAGAAAATGTATAATTAATTACTCTTTAACCGAAGATGATTTATTCTTCAATGAACGTAAATGACAACCTGGAAACTTCGCAACAGCGATAGTCGTCTAAATACTCTGCCCTGGTGTTCTAGAATGCGGGTAGTAAATGTTGCAGTAGTTTTTTATACTACTATTGCACTTTTACTTCCCGCACTTTGTAACACGATTTAATTCTATTTCAATTGGAATTTCAATATATCTGTTACTGACAAGGAACTAATGCGATGCAGATCTCTAAATCTTAAATCTAACCACCAAAGAATATCGGTATCCACGATGCAGTATTCAAATCAAAGCAACTGGCTTTAATAGGATTTGAAACTTAAAACTCTCGACTTCGGAATCATGTGATTTACGGTGACGAGTTAAACACTAGACCAGCCCGGTGGGCTTACCGAGAAGACCTGGTATTATATTATATTAGATATAATTTATATTTCTGCTTATAACTGTTGCCTTCGCTGCTTTATACTGATAATTTACTGCAACTTTAAATGAATTTTTATTGTAACATGTAGAAAAACAGATTGAATTGTAAAATTCCTATATTTAAGTGTGTGAAAAATATGTATTTTAAGCAAGTTATTTAAATTTATTAAATTAAATAATTACTTTTTGAATGTTTGTCGATTTATAAATGGAAAAACGAATGTTATTTCTTTTATTAATTTGTAGAAACGTTGGATTTATCAAAGTTCCACAACACTGTCTGTATAACTTTTGCCTGAATTCTTTTTTTATTAGAATTCATGCTGAGTGATACCTGTATTGTTGCGGAAATTTTGACTGTGCTTTGTGAAAAGTCCTATTATTATTATTCGTATTGTGTTTTGTGTATCTGTAATGAATGTTTGTTTATTATTTGTAAACTGTTCTGAATAACTAAAGAACTGTAATACACAATAGAACATTTTTTGTCTCATTTATTTTGCTGATTATTCATTGTTTATATAACGAATTATATTATTTTGTTTTTATAACGATAATATTAAATTGCATTATATTTTAAGATATAAATATTATATGTTAGTAATATTTATGCTGTTTAGGAATGGCTACAGTTTGGTTAGCATTCGTTTTTATTCCTGTAACAATTATATGCTTTCTAAAGATTACCGATACCAGTATTCTTTTATATATACAAGATAATTTAGCGTGTAATTTATTTTCCTACCTGAAATATTGCTTAAAACTTGAGCTCCCTGAAAAATTTTCGAATTGGATAGTTGGAGATGTAATTTTTTTTTATTATTAATTAAAATACAATTTATATTTTCTTAATAACTGAATGGATATTTTCCAGTGAAGATAAAATTACGAATAGACAACGGTTACAACAGAAGTTAGTGGGCGATTTCAGCTGCATAATTATCGACAAGTACTATTATTATTAGTTTACCTTATTCATCAACTATTATTATTGCCGACTTAAGAGTAGTTTTGACACATTAAATGTATCATTTATATTTGTCAAGATTAGTAAATAGAAATAGGGCATTGAAATAATTTTGTACTTGTGGTCAAATTTTTCTTATACTTTTCCTGTTGGAATTCGTTTTTCCTTCTTCTGAAGTAATCGTTTATTACAAACCGATATTCGCATTCGGAGTTAGTAGCAATCAATATTGCAACAGGCAATATCTAGAGGCCAGGCAGGCGATATCTGTTAACAACAGTGCTAGTGGCCATTATTTTTCTTTAGTGCATAGACGTTCACAGACACAGACACCTTATTAGCTTTCTCGAACTTTACAATGTCTGATTTTAGTCTGAAATTTAACCATGCTAAAGCGTATTTATCAAGTAAGGCTGTATGTCGCCTGTCTACTCGCTGAGGATTCCATCCGATTACATGTTTAAATAGTATAGCCCATGTAAACAGTATTGTCATTATTTTTTACGTTGATAATTGCTCTCTTTCGTTTAATAACGTCGGGTAAATCAATGTGTGATGAACCACGTAAGGGGAAGTATTTGTTAATGCGAACTAATACACAGTCTATGCTCAACAAAGACCAACAGCTTCCTTCGATTAGAAATTCTGTCTGTTCGTTTATTATTTTATCGAAGGCCTTATTCAGAACTTTATCTACATCGTCTTAATTGTTAAGTTATTTCTATTTTCAACCGAATTAATTCCCCGATAAAACTCTTCCCTTTTGTTTTTAATGGTACCGATGAGGTGCTGAACGGGCATATTTCGTTTTTCTTCTTAACCCTATTTTACTTTACATATTAGTTTTTAACAGAATCGGTGTTATAGAATTTCTATCACAATTCATATTCTTTAGGGAGTCTCATCTTCAAAATCCTCGTCTTTTTCTTATAAAAATTGTTTTTACTGCGGCAAAATTCTTGTAAAATTGTTTTGATACACTAGAGTGTACAGAGTCGCGGTACAGCTTCATTTTATTATAATTAATTTTATTATTTTTTGATTTTCATTCTTATACCGGTTCATCAGAATCAGAGTTAAGCATACTCTACCGTAAAGATTAGCATGAAATACGATTAACTTGCAAGTTAACCGTATTTCATGCATTTTCCCTGCATGTAAGATTATTCTACAGTCTAGTTTTATGGAATGGAATGGAATGCAAAGTTGGCAGGAGTCTATTACTCCCTACTTTATCGCAGAACCTGGACAGAGTCCCTTGCTGCTGGATCATTCTAATCGGGCTTGTTTTTAAAAGGGTTATTTTTTTAATCTCGGATCTAATTTTTCAAGTTTTGTCTATTATTATTTTAGTGAATTTAAGACGGATTTAATTGCATTCCAATCCGTTGTTAAACCAGCGTTATCGAACCCATTTCATGGGCCGACCGCGGAAGGCTAGGCTTATAAAGCCTGTCCTCCCGACGTAATTCCCCTTCAGACCGTCCACTGAAGTCCTTTCGGTGCTAACTCTTTAATAGGCTAGCAGGAATACGCCACAACGGGGCACTAGCTATAAGGAGGGAGCAATGCGTCCCCTTTTCCGGAGGAGTCGCAATTGCTGGGATATTTTGTCTTACTGTAAGTTTTTTTTAAATTTAGACCGCGTTTTTGTTTTATGCGCGACTTACCGTGTTTGACGTCTTCAAACTATATAACTCGCGAAAACGTTTCACTCGCGACCCCGGAAACGCGTCTGACGCACTATTCCGTTTATGGCTCATGCGATATGGAGGCCCCTAAGCCTGGTTTGTCGATTTTCGGCTACCGCACCGCACCATCACGGTGGTTCGTCCAGTACGGCGTGAGGCCGCTTCCTTACAACTGTCGGAGTTGGGTCCTCTCGGCAGATGTCCCGAAGATGACTGTGTTCGGACACAGCCGCTCTCCCGAACAGTCTGCGCGCCTGCGCCACCCCCACCTCGGACACGGATTGAAATCTCGCATCAGATCGGAGAGTGGCGTTCCTGACGAAGCGTTCCTAGTTTTAAGGAAGATGTGTGCAGAAAATGTATAATTAATTACTCTTTAACCGAAGATGATTTATTCTTCAATGAACGTAAATGACAACCTGGAAACTTCGCAACAGCGATAGTCGTCTAAATACTCTGCCCTGGTGTTCTAGAATGCGGGTAGTAAATGTTGCAGTAGTTTTTTATACTACTATTGCACTTTTACTTCCCGCACTTTGTAACACGATTTAATTCTATTTCAATTGGAATTTCAATATATCTGTTACTGACAAGGAACTAATGCGATGCAGATCTCTAAATCTTAAATCTAACCACCAAAGAATATCGGTATCCACGATGCAGTATTCAAATCAAAGCAACTGGCTTTAATAGGATTTGAAACTTAAAACTCTCGACTTCGGAATCATGTGATTTACGGTGACGAGTTAAACACTAGACCAGCCCGGTGGGCTTACCGAGAAGACCTGGTATTATATTATATTAGATATAATTTATATTTCTGCTTATAACTGTTGCCTTCGCTGCTTTATACTGATAATTTACTGCAACTTTAAATGAATTTTTATTGTAACATGTAGAAAAACAGATTGAATTGTAAAATTCCTATATTTAAGTGTGTGAAAAATATGTATTTTAAGCAAGTTATTTAAATTTATTAAATTAAATAATTACTTTTTGAATGTTTGTCGATTTATAAATGGAAAAACGAATGTTATTTCTTTTATTAATTTGTAGAAACGTTGGATTTATCAAAGTTCCACAACACTGTCTGTATAACTTTTGCCTGAATTCTTTTTTTATTAGAATTCATGCTGAGTGATACCTGTATTGTTGCGGAAATTTTGACTGTGCTTTGTGAAAAGTCCTATTATTATTATTCGTATTGTGTTTTGTGTATCTGTAATGAATGTTTGTTTATTATTTGTAAACTGTTCTGAATAACTAAAGAACTGTAATACACAATAGAACATTTTTTGTCTCATTTATTTTGCTGATTATTCATTGTTTATATAACGAATTATATTATTTTGTTTTTATAACGATAATATTAAATTGCATTATATTTTAAGATATAAATATTATATGTTAGTAATATTTATGCTGTTTAGGAATGGCTACAGTTTGGTTAGCATTCGTTTTTATTCCTGTAACAATTATATGCTTTCTAAAGATTACCGATACCAGTATTCTTTTATATATACAAGATAATTTAGCGTGTAATTTATTTTCCTACCTGAAATATTGCTTAAAACTTGAGCTCCCTGAAAAATTTTCGAATTGGATAGTTGGAGATGTAATTTTTTTTTATTATTAATTAAAATACAATTTATATTTTCTTAATAACTGAATGGATATTTTCCAGTGAAGATAAAATTACGAATAGACAACGGTTACAACAGAAGTTAGTGGGCGATTTCAGCTGCATAATTATCGACAAGTACTATTATTATTAGTTTACCTTATTCATCAACTATTATTATTGCCGACTTAAGAGTAGTTTTGACACATTAAATGTATCATTTATATTTGTCAAGATTAGTAAATAGAAATAGGGCATTGAAATAATTTTGTACTTGTGGTCAAATTTTTCTTATACTTTTCCTGTTGGAATTCGTTTTTCCTTCTTCTGAAGTAATCGTTTATTACAAACCGATATTCGCATTCGGAGTTAGTAGCAATCAATATTGCAACAGGCAATATCTAGAGGCCAGGCAGGCGATATCTGTTAACAACAGTGCTAGTGGCCATTATTTTTCTTTAGTGCATAGACGTTCACAGACACAGACACCTTATTAGCTTTCTCGAACTTTACAATGTCTGATTTTAGTCTGAAATTTAACCATGCTAAAGCGTATTTATCAAGTAAGGCTGTATGTCGCCTGTCTACTCGCTGAGGATTCCATCCGATTACATGTTTAAATAGTATAGCCCATGTAAACAGTATTGTCATTATTTTTTACGTTGATAATTGCTCTCTTTCGTTTAATAACGTCGGGTAAATCAATGTGTGATGAACCACGTAAGGGGAAGTATTTGTTAATGCGAACTAATACACAGTCTATGCTCAACAAAGACCAACAGCTTCCTTCGATTAGAAATTCTGTCTGTTCGTTTATTATTTTATCGAAGGCCTTATTCAGAACTTTATCTACATCGTCTTAATTGTTAAGTTATTTCTATTTTCAACCGAATTAATTCCCCGATAAAACTCTTCCCTTTTGTTTTTAATGGTACCGATGAGGTGCTGAACGGGCATATTTCGTTTTTCTTCTTAACCCTATTTTACTTTACATATTAGTTTTTAACAGAATCGGTGTTATAGAATTTCTATCACAATTCATATTCTTTAGGGAGTCTCATCTTCAAAATCCTCGTCTTTTTCTTATAAAAATTGTTTTTACTGCGGCAAAATTCTTGTAAAATTGTTTTGATACACTAGAGTGTACAGAGTCGCGGTACAGCTTCATTTTATTATAATTAATTTTATTATTTTTTGATTTTCATTCTTATACCGGTTCATCAGAATCAGAGTTAAGCATACTCTACCGTAAAGATTAGCATGAAATACGATTAACTTGCAAGTTAACCGTATTTCATGCATTTTCCCTGCATGTAAGATTATTCTACAGTCTAGTTTTAAGGAAGATGTGTGCAGAAAATGTATAATTAATTACTCTTTAACCGAAGATGATTTATTCTTCAATGAACGTAAATGACAACCTGGAAACTTCGCAACAGCGATAGTCGTCTAAATACTCTGCCCTGGTGTTCTAGAATGCGGGTAGTAAATGTTGCAGTAGTTTTATATACTACTATGGTACTTTTACTTCCCGCACTTTGTAACACGATTTAATTCTATTTCAATTGGAATTTCAATATATCTGTTACTGACAAGGAACTAATGCGATGCAGATCTCTAAATCTTAAATCTAACCACCAAAGAATATCGGTATCCACGATGCAGTATTCAAATCAAAGCAACTGGCTTTAATAGGATTTGAAACTTAAAACTCTCGACTTCGGAATCATGTGATTTACGGTGACGAGTTAAACACTAGACCAGCCCGGTGGGCTTACCGAGAAGACCTGGTATTATATTATATTAGATATAATTTATATTTCTGCTTATAACTGTTGCCTTCGCTGCTTTATACTGATAATTTACTGCAACTTTAAATGAATTTTTATTGTAACATGTAGAAAAACAGATTGAATTGTAAAATTCCTATATTTAAGTGTGTGAAAAATATGTATTTTAAGCAAGTTATTTAAATTTATTAAATTAAATAATTACTTTTTGAATGTTTGTCGATTTATAAATGGAAAAACGAATGTTATTTCTTTTATTAATTTGTAGAAACGTTGGATTTATCAAAGTTCCACAACACTGTCTGTATAACTTTTGCCTGAATTCTTTTTTTATTAGAATTCATGCTGAGTGATACCTGTATTGTTGCGGAAATTTTGACTGTGCTTTGTGAAAAGTCCTATTATTATTATTCGTATTGTGTTTTGTGTATCTGTAATGAATGTTTGTTTATTATTTGTAAACTGTTCTGAATAACTAAAGAACTGTAATACACAATAGAACATTTTTTGTCTCATTTATTTTGCTGATTATTCATTGTTTATATAACGAATTATATTATTTTGTTTTTATAACGATAATATTAAATTGCATTATATTTTAAGATATAAATATTATATGTTAGTAATATTAGTAATTTTATTATTTTTTGATTTTCATTCTTATACCGGTTCATCAGAATCAGAGTTAAGCATACTCTACCGTAAAGATTAGCATGAAATACGATTAACTTGCAAGTTAACCGTATTTCATGCATTTTCCCTGCATGTAAGATTATTCTACAGTCTAGTTTTAAGGAAGATGTGTGCAGAAAATGTATAATTAATTACTCTTTAACCGAAGATGATTTATTCTTCAATGAACGTAAATGACAACCTGGAAACTTCGCAACAGCGATAGTCGTCTAAATACTCTGCCCTGGTGTTCTAGAATGCGGGTAGTAAATGTTGCAGTAGTTTTTTATACTACTATTGCACTTTTACTTCCCGCACTTTGTAACACGATTTAATTCTATTTCAATTGGAATTTCAATATATCTGTTACTGACAAGGAACTAATGCGATGCAGATCTCGATTATAAATAACATTTAAATGTCATAAATTTTATAAATTTGATTTTGGTTTTAACTAACCATAGTTACTATCCCAGACCTAACTGGTAGTGTGTCTTATTATATAATCTTAATCAAGGTTTCTTTTTATCGACGTTTTCGATTTCAGTAAAAATGTAATTCAACTGGACGCGCGTTACAGATAACGTTGTGTCAATTCTTAGAAAACTGTATGTGTTTGGGTCCAGTTCGACAAAATGGGCGTGGCAGATAATTCTAAAAAAACAGAATGTGGTGGTGATAAACATGTTTCAACTGGATGGTCTGATTGTTAGATGTAATATTCGTTCGTAACCGTAGGCTGATGCAAACGCATAAAATAATGTCTTATTTATTATTAAACACGTACGCACGCACAAGTATATCTCCCTTGCTTGACCCATCAGTTGCTGTGATAAAGGTTAGGTTAGTCCCAAAAGCCTCGTGGTCTAGCCTCGCACAGCGGGATTCAAAATTGTTCATGGTCTACTCCGCATGCTCGCCTAAAAAGTTGTTCAAGGCTTATACGGAGTGCTCGCCTTGCCTCACCTAGCCTTGCCCGGGACTTCAAACTTGTCGCACCTCACCCAGACGTCGAATGACCCTGAATTCGTCCTTCAATGCTGCTATTACTACTGTTTAACTATTTACATCCATACCATCTATCGCCTAGGTTTTCCCTTAGGCCATCCCGTTTTACTTTTCTTTATCCTTCTGATGTGCTCTACCCTGAATCCAGGATTTCGACTGAGATCTGTGTCCAGGGAGACCTAGGAGATGGAACCTTCATCCGTCTCCATTACCACTGAGGATGTTTTGAGGCCGGTGTTAGATGATACTGACCTACTGACCCAGATGGAGCGGTAAGCATTGTGCCAGAGTCTATACTTAAAGTACTTCCGTTAAAGATGTTTGGGGCGCTAAAGCTCTCGCCCTCTATTTTAGAGGCCTCCTTGCTCTCGGGGGCTTCATTGTTGCTTTCCCAACTCTTTTTTACCATTATCTTTTCCTTCTCGATTTCCTGAATGGTGATTTTGTTTTTAATTTGTACTTTTGAGTTGTACATTTGATTCAAGCTTCTTGTGTATTTTGGCATCACTTTCCTTCACCTGAGAACTAGACAAAGGCTCATTCCTCTGTAGAGAAGTCTTTTGTTTGATCACATCTGCTATCTTCTCTACTGGCTTTGAGCTGTCTTTTCTAGTTTGTCGTTTATTAAATTTCTCATTAATAATACTCAACCATACTGGCTAACGCTGTTCCAAGTTCTGAAATTAGATCTTTTGGTTTGAAAGTTGCAGAAGCCGCAGCATTCTATACATAGGACTATTACCTTTGGCCATCTACTTTGACAAATTTTCCTTTTGAATTGCTACTTTTTCCTTGTACATTGCACAGTTCCGCCTTCTTGCTAGCTGACGGCCGTGACAATTTACACAAACAGGTGGATCCCTGCTCGGATCATTTGGATACAGCGGGTCACAAGCACAGATCATTTTTCCTTGTACAATGTGTCCCCGTATTTCCAAATCTGTGAAATCTGAAGCACCGCAGTGGCGTCGGGATGAACGGAGAACGGACGGACGTCTAATCTGTGGAAGCCAGCTTATATTTTTTGTGGATGCTTCGGTTTGTTGAAGGACAAAATATTCTACGCGGAGAGCACAACTTCTCCGTTACATTATATTTTCAATCTTCGACACGCTACAACTCCCTGTTCATTCAGTTTTTCGGCGATGTCTTCCTCTCAATAAATCCCTACGCACGACTACCCCTTTAGAAAAACAAGAAAGAAAGTACAAGAGGTACTAAATACCTCTGTGGTGGTGGTTTAACCTCAATATCCAACATTCCAATTTCTTCGCCTTGAGTAATTTTTTGTGAGGATTGTAAACCATTGACAGTCTCCACGAACAATCGTACCGCAGTCTTTTTAACCTCATTTACCGGTTTTCTTGCAGTTTCCGTGATGCCATGGGCTATCACCAAACGACTAATCTTCCCGAAATCCCTTTTTTTCCTCTTAACTGGCAAATATTTCGGTAACGCTGCAATACCCGTCGGTCGATACTTACATCGGAGCCGTCCGATGTAAGTATCCTTGATCGTATACTCATTCTTATACTCAACACGTTTCCTTGTTTTCACTTGCGAAGACAAATGCTCTCCAAGATGCCAGTTTAAGTTGATCCTCTATACCAAAATTGTGGAAGTAGTAGTAGATATTTCCATAAAAAGACGTGACACCAGTCAATATGTCGCAAGGTGGAAGGCGATTGCGCATGCGCCTAATCGCTGATCTTTATGACTCCACTCTAAAGAAAGATGAAAGCATCAGGCATATATTGACAATCCTTGGACAGCGGACCATTTTTACTCGGGTGGAAGCACATTACTGCTCAAATCATTTTGAGTTTGCCAGCTTAAATATATGTTGCGGCAACAATCGCTTTTTTCTTCAACTAAATAACCTCGTAACAGTTGCAGAGTTCATAAAGGAAAACCTCACACATCCCCATAATTGTGAGCAGTGTAGAAAAATCCAAATGAAATACAAACTCTTCAACCAAATCTTCACTGAAGTTAACAGCCATTGTTCAACAACATGATTACTGTACTCACTAAAAACTCAAAACTTCATACAAGTAATTTCCATTATTAAGCATATCTACTAGTGCATCATTTAACAACCTACATTTTACTTATTGAATAAAAATTAAGTTAGCCATGAACTGTGAATGAATACCAATATTTAAATATTACATTAATGATTTTAGTATTGTACTACTTCCTTCTTTAACCATTTATATGCTGCTAAGAGTTACGTTTTCCATCCAATTTCTCTACCTAACATGTTCCTCCACATAATCTCTTAACCCTCTGATGCCTCTTCCTTCTCTCATCAGCAGTTTTCTTCACATATCTTTTCCCATTCAGAGAATGATCTTCCTCTACCTCAACCATTCACAGGTCTTTGCTCTAATAATCGTAATAATCGTGGCTATATGTACATCATGTACATATATACTTGGTCAGTGGACATTTGGTTCATATACACAGCATACCCAGACCATTTTAGCTCTTTTGTTTCAAGTCCCAATTAATGGAGTTCGTGAGTTTTAACTACTGTATTCCTCACTTAGTTTCTTCTCATCTTCCCAATTATTCTTCTTAAATACCTCATCTCTGTGCCAGTTACATAATTCTGATGTATAGTGTTCATTTGCTAACGTTCACTATTATATACTAACAGGAGTAGAAATGCTGACTCATCTCTTCAAACAAGTACCCATCCCCAACATTTTTACTGACTTTCACAAATTTAGTCTTTGGTACAATTATCTCCATTCCTCTACATTTGAGGTAGCTTGCTTATTGTGTAACACATACCTGTAAATTTTCATGGGTATTACTAAACAAGGCACATCAGCATGTTTAGTGCCTGTATCACCACATGGTCTAAGGTTTCAATACTCAATGATGTCGTTTTTAATGTTTAATCACATTATCTATAAATACTATGAATAAGTTAAACTCCTTGTTTGATTCCTTGGTGTCCATTGTAAGCCTATTTGCCCAGGAACATTCATCAAATCCTGGGTAATGACAAAGAAGTTTTAAACCAGGTAATTTTATTTTTTTATGTATTAATATTTTACATATTTAATTTTACTGTTGTTACAACTGTTTTCATTTTATAACTGTTATAAATTTCATATTAAATCTAATCTTTCTGTTATCTGAAAAGGAGCCCTTTACACTCCTTTCGGACTTTGTTAAATTTATTTTTTTTATATTAGTTTTATATATATATTTTAAATATTAGTTATTTTTAAAAGTTTGTGATAATAGTTATAATTTTTTAGTTACCTGTGATAGTAGTTGTAAGTTTCTTTCCTTTTTGTTGTTTAAATTATTAGTTTAAGTTTTTTGTTTATTTTGATTTTTTTGTGTTAATTTTATATTTGAATTTTTTGTATTTTAAGTTTTTTTTCAGCCAATGGTAATGTGAAAAGTGTTTCGCCCACTTCAAAAAAAACTAAAGTCCATCATTCACTTTTCCATTTGTTTCAACCTATCCACAATAATTTCTATATATACACTTTTAATTACTTTCTTCAGTTTCCTAATTACACCATAGCTCTTCAGCGATTTCTCTTTAAAGTACTGTATCAAATGCAGCTTTCAGGTCCATAAAGTCCGAGTATAGATCTCCTTAATAGTTAATTTTGAATACTGCTTCTTCAGCCAGTATTTTTTTTTAGAAAGCTGTACTCTTACCCTGTGCACTGTCTTAACCAAAATCTGATCACAGTTAAGAAAAGAAGTAGGCTTTAAAAAGCCAGAGTAAACGCAAAATAATTTACATTTACAACTAAACTAGGAGAAAACCTAGAATTTTTGCACTAAAATTCATCTTACAAAGCTTACCTTTGTGGCATATTTTCCCACATTATTGGTAAAACAAAGAAAATGAGAAAATCACTACACCAGAATTTCATTATTGATAAATTTCTTATTTCTCTGAGAAGAGAATATTTAATATTTTCATACCTCTCAAGTGCAATGATATTTTTGAGTTTTTTCAACACTGATTTGCAGATTATTATTCAAATGTTTGAAAATTGAGAGATCTAGACTCCTTGCAGGTGTGTTACACATTAAGAAATATTTGCGTTACACACTTCACTGATAAATAAATCTTGTCAATTTCCACCAGAAGTTTGGCTTTTAATATACAAAACATTTTGATTTGATTGATTCTGTTCCAATTGTCTATTCTACACAGAACTTGCTAAGAATGTTGCTTGCCGTTTCAAATGAGACTTAAATAAACTGAAGTTTTGTTTAAGATCTGCAGTTTCATTTTCACAAATTATTTTTCTTTGTTTGGTTCCTTGATAAATTTTCTATGTTGGTGAACTTTAATTGACATATAGTACTTTGCAAATTAATTGGAACGACAGTTTTTTTTTAAATACAAGTTTTTATAGAAATAATTTTATTCATGTGTTCCTTCATTGTAATATGAAGTATGTTCTTCAGCTTTAATATCCTCTTTTTTTTTGGCATTAATGCCATTAATTTACAACACATTTTTCAAAGTCATTTTTCACCACACACTATAATTTTATAATGTTTCAGTTAACTGAAGTTTGGTCGAGCAGTCCATTTTTCAAGGTTTCTCTCAAATATATTTCATAAATTCTCATTTGGGTTTAAATCAGAATTTCCAGGGCAATCAAGGATATTTACACCATTTTCATTCGTAAATTTTTTGACTAATTTTGATTTATGGCATAGTGAATGTTCATGTTGAAAATTACTATAGCCACCAAGTGAATCATTGCATGTAAGATTAAATTTTCCTTTTTACAATATCTATGCATGTATTTTAGTGAATTCATTTTCTTCCACTGGCCTAAGTTTCCAAAGCTTACTAGATGTGAAGTAATCCAAAAACATTTTGTTTTAAGGGCATATAAGTCTGCAGAAAATGTTCACTTGTTTTATTACTGCATCTATAAAAAAAAAAAAAAAAAAACAGTTGAGTTTTGAACCCTTAGACTAAAAAGCGTGATTTTTCACTATCATCTTCTTCCAGCCACATTACTCAAAGATTTGTAACTTATGGGTCAAGTCAAATGATTTTCTTCACTGTTAGTAACTTAGTAATATTGTGGGTTTTTTCTGGCCTTAGACCATTTCAATAAAGCTACATAGTACTCTATAATTAATCAGTGCTGACAACTTCCAGTTGTCAATAAATTCTCTTAGGGTCTGTACCTGACTTATGAGGATGAATGAACTATTCTGCATAGAATATTAATGCCTGCTTTGAATCGGGATAAAGTAATTATTCTTGAACAAAAACTGGTCAAACAAGTTTCTAATAGTTAAGTTCAACCTCCCGCAGCAACTCAAAGCAGTTAAAACTACTTTAAAACAATCATCCCTAGTAAAATAGAAAATGACTTGTCCCAATTAATTTGCACACTGCTGTACTTTATTTGTGTTTGTTTTTGTGAACAATTAATGACCTAAATTATTAATTAATGTCTTGTATGCCTAATTTAGCTCATAATATATGTTGTTAACAGTTTTCATCAGTTCTTTGGGATATCTGTAGTAAAAATTCAGTTTTTAAATAGTTAGTGATGTGTAAGTTGATAACATATAAAAGAATAGGACATGTAAGTGGATAACAAAGGTGGCACAGTTGTTAATGGCAACTATTATGCAGTTAGAATCCCATTTAGTGTTTAGTAAACAGCACATACTGTTTTGGTAAGGCACTAAGTACCATTTTATTACATATATTGAGTGCCATTTTATAATCTCATATATATTAGTAGTTATATCAAAATATAATTACAGGTTCCTTAAAATTAAAAAAAAAATACCAGTCACCAAAATGTACAAAAAACCATACATATGTACATGTATGCTATTTGTTATTTGGTGCAAATGTATGCTTTACATAACCTTGTGATTTATGCAGATTTACTTATAAAAAAGTCTTCTTCCATTTGTTCATTTATTGTGCAAAAAATGACAATGACAAACTGTGAATAAAAAATTAAGTATTTTTTTTTTAATAATTACCTTGTAAACAGAATATCTACCTCCATGAAAATTGTTATCATTAGAATTAATTCTTTTATGAGGTAGAAGTAATACTCATATTGAAGAACATTCATTTTCAGTTCGAAAATGAATGAGAATGAAAAAAAATTGAAAAAATCATGGAAAAGCATGAGGAAATGTGATAACACTTCAAAATTGTTAAATATTAAATGGCTCTTTCAATTTAATATTTAAATTATAAAGTGAAAGAGTCCAAGAAAAGTGGAACTTTTTCTTTCAAAGGAATTACAGAGTTAATTATAAAGTCTCATCAGAGTAGAAAATTATGAATGACTATCATATATTTCATATCTGAATGGAACACATGGAGGTCGTATAATTTCTTACTCAATTATAAAAAATATTATTTTAGTTCTGATAATCAACATACTTAAATACATATATTTAAAAATAAATTTTAAAAAAGGAAAAGAAAAACTACAAAAAAAAATAAAAATATGATTTTAATTTTTGTTATAATAATTAACTGATTATAGTATATAGTAGATGATTAAAGTGGTTGCAAACTATTTTTAAACATACATAATATTTAATTAAAAATTTTAGGATGTATTTCAGTGTTTAGATATCTGCTGAAAATAAATGGATAAGTTTTAACAAAAAGGTTAGGTTAAGTTGTATTGAGGAAGATTACTTCCTAAAGATATACTTGATGGCAGAAAACCAAGAAAAACAATAAATTTGTTAGAATTGATATATCTATCTTACAGGAGAGAAGTTTGTGATAGAACCCTGAAAACTATGAACTGTGTTGGTGGGCCATTATGGATCCAGTTTTAATTAATTTGGTAATAGACTGTAAAAAATATAGAGAAAAACTAAGAATGGAATTTATAAAGTAGACAGCTGAGGATATAACATAAATTGAGAATTACCACAGAAAAATATTTATTGTAAAACTTTTTTTTTAATTTGTCATGAGCAGCTAGGATCCTGACAGATATTTTCAGCCTAAAATGCAGATTTTATTTGGGTTTGACAATTATACAATTTTACTTAAAACTGATTAACTTTTCATATGTGATACTTTGACAAATAAACTGAGATAATTGAAGATAAATTTTTTACTTTGTACCAAAATAAATTTATCATGAAAGTCTCTGATTAAAGTGTAGATAAACAAGTATACATAAATATTGCAAAAACTTGCTTTTTCAATCGCATGTCTAATGTATATGATGTTACTAATTATAAAGACTACTTCCAAAACTGGCAACCAACTTTAAAAAGAAAGAAAATTATCTATATTATAAGTTGCCTACATACCTATAATACTTCTTACCAGATGTTGCCCACAGTTAGGCGTTTACACCAGCTTTTGCCAACCGTCTTTGGAAAATTCTTATTGAGCTTTGCATTCCTTACATTGTGCTAGATAGCCATCTAGAGCTTCAGGTTGATAAAGATATAAATTAAAAAACATATAATATTTCAGCTCAGAAACTGGCTCTTTCTTGTTCTTGGTCTTTTATAATTACACCTACATTATAAAATTAGTTAATACAGTATATTTCCTAAGTTTATTTTGGAGCTTTATGTCAACTTAGGTGCATTGAGTACATTTAAATTTGATGATTTAAATTGGTATTTATAGGTTAACTAATATTTCTGACATAAAGAACTATAAAACTACTTCATTTCTATTACTAAATGATAATGAAGGTTGTAGGCGAGTCCACATTACTCAATAATTACATTGAGTAATGTTAATTAATCATTAATTCACATTAACTCTGAAATTAATCTATACCCACTTAAAATTCACCAAAATACTGCTAGTTTATTTGTGAATAGTGATCATTTATACTGGAATATATAAACGCCATTTAATTCTAAAATTGTCTGGTATATATATGTTATCTGTTAAGATATCCATTTTATATCAGACTTTATATCAATAAAATTTAAAGGTTTCGTGTTAATTGATTTGATGGATTGTTTTTTAAAGGATTTTTTTTAATTTCAAATCTATGAATGCATTAAACAAATGGTATAGTTTTAATTTTTTCTTTATAAAAAGTATAATGTTCAATTTTTTTTTACTTATAGTCTATTGTTTGTTGATATTCTGGAATGCAGTTTAATACATGTCCCTTGTATGTACCCATTATTAATTCATGGATATGATTGGGTTCATTTTCCAGATAGTGAGTTTTTATTCTTGATGTATTCTGGTAGAAGCCATTACCTAAATTTCCAATATTTTGCTGATAAATATCCAAAGGTGTATTGTTACACACATCTTGCATGGCAATATCCTTTAGTTTTAGGTATATCACTAATGCATTACATTTTTTAGCATAGTTTTTCAGTTAAATTTGTAGACCTTAAAATAAGCTCACTACTCACTACTCACTACTTTCTCACTCTGTTGGGAAATTAGTGCTGATTCTTTTAGAATTTTAAATTTTTATTTCTTGTTATTAGAAATATTTTATTGTGATTAAAATTTTATTTATATATAAAATATTAATTGTTTGAATATGATTGAAATATAACATTAATTGTAATTGTTTGATTGTAAGTGAAATGACTGAATTTTAGAACTGGAACTGGACTGGTGTAGAACTGGCCCTGGCCTAATGGAACAGAACGGAACACAAGGACGTCAGAGGGTTGAATACCTGCCTACTAATCACAGTATACGGACTTGTCCTTTGCTGCTTTTTTTCTTTCTGTTTAGCCTCTGGTAATTACTATTCAGGTATTACTTCAGAGGATGAATGAGGATGATAAGCATGAATGTAGATGAAGTGTAGTCCTGTAGTCTCAGTTCGACTATTCCTGAGATGTGTGGTTAATTGAAACCCAACTACCAAAGAACGACCTAGTATTCAATCTGTATAAAATAACTTTTCTTTAGTAGGACAAGAATGCTGGAACTCTCGACTTCCAAATCAGCTGATTTGGGAAGACGCGTTCACCAATAGACTAACCCGGTAGGTTAACGTCCTTTGTTGCTAGGTGATTCTAATGAGCTGGCAGATTATAAATAGAATGTGGTGTTGATTGATTTGGTGAAATTTGGATTGTGTTCCGATCCAATGGAGGTTTTTAACGGTAGGTAACTGTCGGAACGATGCGCTAATGAGCTTGCTTATCTTCCATGACGCTCTCCTTTTCCAGCACATGGGCGGAAAAGGAGAGCGTCATGGAACTTTGTTTAAGGGGTCATTCTCTCGAGAGGAGAGGGCGCCAGAGGCGATTTTGGTGCCTGCACTTTATTACATTTTTGTTTATTATTAACGAAAATGTGTTTTGGTTGGGCAGCTCTAGGGCGTTGCGTCCCAGAGCTAGCCCAGTCTGAGGGAAAATGGTGTTTGAACAGCGGGTAAGGAATTTGGTGTGATGTTTTTCCCTATTAAGTGAGATTTTGTGGAGGTAATTTTTGGTTATCGGCACGTATTACATAGATCACGTTGTGTTTTGGGGGTTTGGCCAAATACGCTATACTGTTGTCCTTGGAGTTTTGTACTTCATTTGGTTGTCTAATGGTGGCTCGTCCAAGACTGTGTAAGGTCGTTTCGTGGCCTCTTATGGCTACGGGTCCTCCTAGCATAAGTCTCAGATGTGCTGAAACTCTGACAAAGCTGCTGAATTGAAGAATCGCCTCGCCTGCTCAAGTCCCACCTCGCAGATTGTTTGTATTCTGGCATTTCTGCGCAGAGTTGAGTTCCTGATGAACCACAGGGCTCTGAATACGCTCCTCACGGTGATGTTCTGGACGACTTCCAGATTCTTCAGGAGGTATGAACTCGCCTGTTCTTCCCAGGCCGAAAAGACGTAGACCATGATCGTTAGTACATATATCCTAAAAAGAAGAAACTTTATTAGATTTGGTGTTGGGCTGTGTACATTAGCGGATGGAACGCGCCTCCAGCCTTCTTAGCCCTTGGCCCTAATGTAGTGAAGAGCTTGCTTTATATACTGTTGGTGGAGCCGCTGATTCGTCAGGAACCGAGTCCATCCGAAAGGACCCGTGTGAACTGTAAACATCCATGTGTTGTGATTGTTGAATAAAAAAGGTAAGAGTGTGGTTTAGTTCTTGAGTAGTTAAAGAACCAGAAATTCGTTCTGATTGTCTTGATTTGGCATTATCAATAAATCTGAAACAAAAACTAAAAGTGCGAATTAAAGTATGTAGTGATGAAATTCGTCTGCGTAATCGAATACAATAGTAGATACAAATGATACAATATTTTTTCGTTTTTCTATTACACATTCAGAACTTCTGTTACAGTTATTGAAGGTATTACGTATTAATATCTTTCGGCCAATGGGCAGAAGTTTGTGATAACCAATGAGAACCATGCTACCAAAGTGACATGTCAATTAATTTACTTAGTGAACAACCTCTAGGCAATACGTCTGCTGGATTGTAAAAGGATTTGACCTAATGCCAATTAGCATTTGAAATGATTTCTTGAATCTCAGAAATTCTATTGCTGACGAATACTTTCCAATTAGATGGTTGTGGATGAATCCATTGTAGTACTATCGTAGGATCTGTATAAATGGATTTCGTCAAACTGTATGTGTAAGGCATTAATTACCTTAAATAATAGACGTAGTAAACCACAAAGTTAGTCTTGAAACTGTAATTTGTTTTTTTAAGGTTTTCAATTTTGGCTTGGTACAAAGTAAATTAGAGGAAATTGTATTATTAGTGTGTACAGTTCTTAAGTAAATACAACAGCCATATAGCTCTTTACGGAGGTATCGGAGAATCCATGTATTTGAATAGAATTAATTCTACTATCAATATTGGATTTTATGGAACGATTTATTTTGATTCAATTAAATGCAACTGGTTGTATAAATTATGCCATTGTGTTAGTAAGGTATTGGGTAATGTTTCGTTCCAATTAATTTTAAGTTGCTACAACGATTGCATAAAATGTTTGTGAGAAAACAATAGGAACAATGAGTTTTAAAGAATCAAATGCACCTGCTATGATGAATAGAGTATTTTTTTAATGTGTGTGTTTTTAGAATCAATGGCATGAGTAGTTTTTCGTTTGAAGAAATGGAAGTATTGTGTACAGAAGTAGAAATGATATTATTAGAAAAATGAAGGGGAAAACCATATTGTTGTAAGAGTTTAGAAATACAAACTTTTAACTGAATAACTTCATCAAAGTTGTCTGAACCCCGGTTATTAGATTATCAACATAAAAATCATTTCGAATGGCTTACATCCATGTGGAAATTCATTTTCATTTGCAATTTGATTCAAATGTCGTGTGGCAAAATATGGTGCACAAGCGGTCCTATACGTTACCGTACGTAATGTTTAGTTTTCTCTCCTGATCTGGAGGATCACGCCAGAGTATATGTTGTAAATTGGAATCGCTAGAATTAAATAATATCTGACGATACGTTTTAGCTATGTTAGAAGTAATTACGTAATTATGGATTCTGAATCTAAGCAGTGTGGAAATTAGATTTTGTTGAACTACAGGTCGAACTATAACAGTATCGTTAAACCGTTAGTGGTTTTCGCTGAATCGTCAGACAACTCGAATTTTAGTGGTTAAACTTGACGGTTTAAATACTGGATGGTGAGGTAAATAACACATTTAATTTGTTAATTAATAAATCATCGGGGTTGAGTAGTGTCATATAACCTAAATCTAAATATTCCTGTATGAAAGCGGAATAAGTTATTTTTAAGGTTAGAATTGTTGCTTAGCTTTTTTTCCAAAGATAAAAATCTATTTTTAGCGTTGACGAAGGAATCGCCCAGTCGAATGTTAATATCTTTGCGTGGTAACGACACGACAAATTTGTCCTGATTTTTTCGAGTAGTATTGTTTTGAAAATGTTTTTTCACATGTAGAGATTTCATTTCCTGAAGCATCAGTATTAATTTCTTCGAATTTCCAAAATTGTTCAAGTATGTTTGATAGATTTTTATGAACATTCCGTACAAAAAAAACATGCGACATTATTGTTGCCTTTAATGTTATTAGGAAAGCAACCACTAACTATATATCTCATTTTAGTTTCCTGTAAAATAGGAATCTACGAATGAATTTTCAAGGGAGAATAAGACTCTAGTACAATTGAGCTCCAATCAGTAAGTCAATATTATTTGCTATATTGAATTTGGGATCTGCAAAAAATGTACTACGATTAAGATTAGAAGTGTTAAATGTAGTAGATGGAAGGCAATCAAATATCATGTAAAACAGCACATTTTACCTTGAATGAAAAGTTCTGTAATGTAAAGTATTACATTGTATTTGGATTGAGATAATCATTTATTTATGCCGGATAGATCATTTTTATTTAGTCTAAGACCTAATTTTCGGGCAAATTTATACGTTCAAAAATTTACTCGGCTACCAGATTCTACATGAAAGACGATTACCATATATGTCATTAGTATTACATACGGCTGTTGACATAATTATATTTTCAATTGACTGATTTTTAAATGAACAGTAAGTTGTACTTTCAGGCTTATTGCTATCTATGTTAGAATGATTAATTTTGTCCATACGAATGAGTGTATTTTGTTTTTTTCCACAAATCTTACACAAACCTTTTGTATAACATTGATTAATAGAATGACCCTTACATAAACAAAAGAACAATTACTATTTGCCAGAAAGATTTTACATTCACCGGTGGACAAATTTAAAAATTCTTTGCATTGAAATATGTAATGATTTGAATTACAAAATGAAGATTGATTAAAATAGATTTTGTATAAGTAACATTATCTTTTGTCTTGTTTATTAGGATTTAAATTGAAACGTTTGGTTAGATTGGGTTGTATTTTTATGATGCTCCTTGGTTTCGTTATCTGTATTCAATTGCGTGTTTGATGTAGATGGATTAATATTTTCTAAAAGTTGTCGTTTAGAAATTCTATAAAATCTTTAAAAGTGCGAAATCTTTGATTTGACAACCTTTATTTCCATAATCTTGAAGTACAGTAATCCAATTTTGATGGTGGATATTGGACGGCAATAAATTCGTGTGTTAATAGGAAGTTGCATTGCTTCAAGCGAATTCACATATGATGAAATCTCATTAATAAATTTGGATAAATCATTTACGGATTCTTTTTTTAAAGAATCTGACCTTATAATGCGCTCAGCATTATAACGTGCAATTGTATTTGTTTTCAAATCGTGTTATTAGCAATTCTAACGCTATACTATAATTTTCATTTGTCAGTGGTAAATTTTTAATGATAGCTAAAGCTTTATCAAAGAAAAATGTAAGTAGTGTAATTTTTGAATATTCATCAAGTCATCTATTTTATGAACTAAATAATAAATATATTAAAATAGTACTGCCACTCTATCACATTACCTCTAAATAGAGGTATATTAATTGGATGTAGTGTTCGTTTAATTGTTACAATTGAACTAATTTCTTGATTAGATTTTTTTTGGCTATTATCAATAAAATTTTGTAATTTGGATTATACAGAACACAAATCTTCTTCGACTTGTATACCATCAGATTCTAAAACCTCATCATCGTATTCCGTTTAAAGTTCTGATTGAACGGTGTTATATTTGTCTTGCAAATTAAGAAGATTCCTTAACTTAATTCGTAAGCTGGCAATATCACCTTGTATAGGCTCATAATTATGAGTAAATGTTCCAATCCTAGTTCTTGAGGCCTTAAAAATTTAGATCAAGGCACCAGAAGCGTGCTTTGCATTCAAAACTTATGTTCTGCAATCCCTTATGCCTCTCTTATACTGCTGAGAGCACGATGTGTTCTAATGTATCATGTGCATGTCTGAACATGACATCTCACAGCGAATATTATGCAAGCAGACGAATTTACAACGAACCACATACACATCAAGTTGGAACCTATAAACGTCTTTACTTTAAATGTCTTTGTTTAATTAATTGCTACATTTCCAAAATAGTATGAAATTAATGTAAATTGTCGATAATATGAATTAAATGTGAAATACTTAAATTATATTGCAATAATGATGAAACAATATTAATTAAATGTGATAATAAATTAAAAGCTATTACAATAAATAATGTTGTAGATATAATTGCTGCGATTCCTGGTTGTATGAAGTTTGTTGTATATGAAGATTCTTAAAAGGTTGAAGAATATATCCGTGATGCCAGAAGACGGAAATTTGTGATTCTTGAATAATTTTTGAAATTCTCTGCAGTTCTGGTAGATTAAAAAATGTAGAATTCTTGAAAGTGTTGATTAAGACATATATCCGAGGTCGGACTACCAAAAAATGATGTATGTTGAAAATTAGCGCTGATTCTTTTAATATTTTAAGTTCTGATTTCTTGTTATTATAAATATTTTATTGTAATTGAAATATATATATATATATATAAAACATTAATTGTTTGAATATGATTGAAATATAACATTAATTATAACTGTTCCATTGTAAATGACCATAACTGAATTGTAGAACCTGCACTGGACTGTGGTAGAACTGGCCCTAAGGTAGTGAAGAGCTTGCTTATATACGCTGGTGGAGCCGCTGATTCGTCAGGAGCCGAGTGCATCCCAAAGGAACCGTGTGAGCTGTAAAGAGCCGAATGATGCCGTCAGGAGCCGAGTATATCAGAAAGGAGCCGAGTGAATCCGACCGAAGCCGAAGATTTTTTAATTTAAAAGTCATATATTAAATAATAATTAAATTTCCAACGTTTAAACAGAAGCAAAAAAGTGAACATTTAAGAGTATTTAAAAATTAAATAAGTCATTTAAATAACCCTGAGTCTTAACACACTCATTCAACTCCTCTCAAAGTTATCACTTAAAGCAGTGACCGTTTTAGCTCCACAAACCCCAAAATTAAAAAAAAATATAATGAATATTTCACAACCCTCAACAACTACCCCATTGAAGATTAATTAAAATTTTTTTTAGCTGCATTGATAGTGACAGGTACGAACATGCAGGTATGAAATACACAAACATGAGCAATTTATAGGTTCCAACTTGATGTGTATGTGGTCCTTGTAAACTGGTCTGTTTGCATAATATTCACTGTGAGAATGTCATGTTCAGACATGCACATGATACATTAGAACATATCGTGGTCTCAGCAGTATAAGAGAGGCATAAGGGATTGCAGAACATCAGTTAAGTTTTGAATGCAAAGTAAGCTTCTGGTGCCTTGATCTATTTTTTTAAAAGTGTACTTTCATTGAAAATAATAATTGAGATTTTGATTTTTTAATATGTGGTCAAATGGTGGGTAACTGTTTTTTTTTCCAGTTAGATTCTTATGCAAAGTGGGGAAATTTGTGAAAAAATGAAGTGAGCCATCTACATCCAGTGAATCGATGGGTAAAAAGACGAGATATTACTTTCATTGGAAGAAAAGCCATACTGCAATATTTGCTTTCAAGTCATCTCTGATGAAAGCATGATGAAGCCATCAAAATCAATTAAGATACTTCGAAACTAAAATCATAAAAGCAAACTCTTGGAATTTTTCAAAGAAAATTACATACTTTGAGAACTCAACAACCTTCTATTTGTAAATCAAGCCATATTGATAAAAGTACATTTGAAGCAACTTATCTCTTAGCATTAAGAATAGCTAAGATCCAAACCCTATCCAATAGCAGAAAACCTCATTGTATGCTGCAATCGATAAGGTCAGAGTTTTAATATGTGTGGGGAAGCAAAAAAATCTGCTTTCTAATGACAGAGTATCAAGGCGAATTAATGACATGGCTCACTGCCAATCTACGTGATTAGATAATTAAGCAAGTCAGTTTAAGTGAATATGTTTGTATTCAATTTGAAGAATCAACAAATGTGGTAAACATTTCTCAGTCCTTAATTTTTTTGAGATATGAAAGTGATAGGGACAGATCAATTAAAAATATATGTTGTTTTGCAAATCAATACGTGGTCATGCAACAGGGTTATCGTTTAAAGCAGTAATTCTCACCTTTTTTAGCTCCACAAACCCCAAATTTAAAAAAAAAAATTACGTATAATGAATATTTCTTGAATTCCAACCCAATGAAAGCTAATTAAAATGCTTTTAGTTGCATTGATAGTGACAGGTATGAACATGCAGGTATGAAGTGTACAAACATGAGTAATTTACAGTTTTCAACTTGATGTGTATGTGGTGGTTTGTTTTGAACTAAATGTTGTCTTTTTTATGTTTTTTAAACAGCTACTAAAAACTATAACATAGACTGAATAAAATATACTGCAGTATGTAGTGATTGTGCAAAGGTGATAAACAGGAAAGAACAGTGGATTTCTGAAAAGATTATCTTTTACCAAGGGCAGAATGAACGCACTGCTTCCTTCATAGACATGCTGTTGCCACAAAAAATATGCCAGAAAATTTACAAACTTTGTAATTTACATTTTTTTATTCTTAATGAATCTTACCTCAAAAGTTATCAGACTTGAAAGCAATATCAAAATCGCTGTTGCTGAAAAATTTATTAATTTTCTCAGTGGGTTTACCCACAGTTCAGAGAATGCATGAAATTTCTTTTGTTCAAATAGATTACTTGAAGAAGGGAAAACTTTGCTATTTGATCTTTATAATTTACTCTGAAGCAGCTGTTCAATTAGAGTCACTTGGTAACCAATATTTACAATTATTCATCTTAAAATAATTAAGATCAGAATATTTAACAATCTGTTAATATAATTACTAAAAACTGTTAATTTATGTGCAAATATGATATACTATGAATGACATTAACAGTGTGTGAGGGTTTGTGATGTATGCTGAAATTCAATTTGTTATTTTTGTATTTAAATCTAAAAAGACGATAGAATTATTTTTTCCACTTCGAAAGTAAACGCTACATTTTTGTGTAAGGTGTTAATAAAATCAAAAATACCCCTAACTGTCTTAGCTGCATAAAAACCAAAAATATCATCCATGTATCTATACCAAAATTTGAAATATTTGAAGAAAGGATGAGAACAACGTTTTTTTCTATATCATTCATAAAAATTTCAGCAGTTAATGGAATAAATAGATTACCCATAATTACACCCTCTTTCAGAGTGTAAATGTCGTTGTTAAACTCAAAATAATTTTGATTTAAAACAAACATTCAGTGTCTCAACTCAATTCTTATTATTTCATTAGTTTTCTGGGTAATCTGTAACTTGTAACAATATTGATAATCTCTTCTGGTAGAATACTAGGAAACAGATTTTTTACAATAAAAGAAATTAGAGCAGAATTATCCGCAACTTATAAATCCTTATTATTTTCAACAAGCGCAGTTGCATTTTTAATATTAAATTTTGGTTAGTTACAATGAGATTGGATTATCCTCCTAGATAATTTAATAGCAAAAGCATTAATGAAACTACTGGTCTAATTAAATATTTTCTTTATGTAACTTAATAAGAGAGTATACTTTTATTAGCCGCAGATTCAAAATTATGCCTGTCATTTAATTGATGAAAATCATGTTTTTAATGGTAATTTTTACGATTTCATGTTAAGAACAAAGGTTTGAAACTGAAACTTTAGAGTCATTAGAGATTAATAAACTTAAATTCTAATTTACTTTTAAATGTTCAATTAAACTTGATTAGTTCACCTTCTATAAACTTATAAATGTGAGATGGGCTTCATATCTTATTGTAAGTACTGTCCCTTTTTTGTTAATTGATCGATAATATTTACTGTTAAATTTATGTATTACTGATCATAGTTACATACTTCCTACTGTTGCTCTTTATGTATTTTATCTGTTTTGGTTTTATGTACTTACCTTTCTCTTTGTATCGTACTTTTAAGCTTTTGTATTCTGTACATAACATCTGAGGAAGGTAATGTGTTCTGAAACATCCGTCATTTTTTAAATAGACTTTGTGAAAATCAAAAAATTATATTTTGTTTTCATTTTCTTTTTGTTAGTGGATAGTTGAAAATCCTCCATTAACTGTTCAATTGATGCATAAGCACAATCTGTGGAGTAGGGCTATTCATGGCCATGTATAAAAAATCAGTGTTTTGCAAACAATACAAGCTATATATTTTAAACAGACATCCAAAGCTCCTTTACTGTTTCGTAATAAATTTGCCATATGCCTCCAATTTTTATTCATTCAGTCATAAAACTTTTCTTGCAGTCCTAAAACATTGTGATCATATTTTTTCAGCCCGATAGAGACTTGCTTGAAATTTTTTGGTTTGTTAGGTGTACATGTACACGTCTACACATTCATATAATAAATAATGTTATTAACATAAATCCAGGGCAGTTGTCAGTGGTTCTTAGCAGTACTGTAACCCTTCACTCACAAAAAGAAACCATATACAACTCATAGTAGGTAGCACTGATAATAAGTTGCAAATTTCATCAACTAATGCTTTACACCTCAACAAAACTGAACAGAATGGTTGGCAAATGAGTGTGTAACAAGATTACAGATGCTGGCAGCTACTATGCATGTTTTGTATTACTCTGATCAGTTTATTCCTACAGCCTTCTGGAACTCAATTTTGGGATAGCCCTTAAATAATTTTAGGATTTGAATCATTCTCAGTTTGGGGGAAGGAAAAAGTACAAAAATTTATGTTCAAACATTAAACTACTGCTAGAAATCAATGCATGTTGTATTAGACAGAAACATTACTAACTGGATTTCTTTCTCAAAGGTGCAATCTACTTCAACAAATTTTCTAATTCTATTAGAATATCAAAGGGTAACAACTTGAAAATACAATTAAAAAATATCTATAACTTTTTATTTAAAAAACAAATATTAACTTATAATTATTGAATAAAACACAAATGTACTATTATACAAGGGTAAGTCAATTATTATCCGCAATGTAGTTATAAATTTTATTGCAATACAAATAGTAAATTTACATGTACATCATTTTTCAGCATAGTCCCCTTGCATTTCAATGCACTTGGTCCATCGTTGCACAAGCTTCCTGATGCCCTCAAAAAAGAAGGTTTTCAGTTAAGCTGCAAGCCAGGAATGCACCGCTTCTTTCACTGTTTCGTCCAAGATAAATCGATGGCCCCTTAATGCCTCTTCGAGTGGACCAAACAAGTGGTAGTCAGAAGGGGCAAGATCAGGACTATACGGAGGATGAGCCAGTACTCCAAAGTTAGGTTTCTGGAGCATTTCAGCAGTGTGGGCAGCAGTATGTGGATGGGCATTGTCGTGCAACAACACAACACCTTTCAACAGCAGTCCTTGGCATTTGCTTTGAATTGCAGGCTTCAGCTTGGCAGTAAGCATCTCACCATAACGCGCACTGTTTATTGTCATGCCCATTTCCTCATAATGTTTCAGTACTGGGCCTTGCGAGTCCCAAGAAACCATTTGCATCTGTTTACCTGCGGATGGTTAGGTCTTGAACATTTTTTTGCAGGATGACGTTGGTTGTTTCCATTCCATACTCTCCCGTTTACTCTCTGGTTCGTAATGATGGATCCATGTTTCGTCACCAGTGATGATTCTGCTAAGAATATGTCCCGTTTATTACCATAGCGATCCAAATGTTTTTGGCAGATGGCCAAGCGCATTTGTTTATGCAACTGCGTGACTTGTTTTAGGATCCATTTTGCACAGATTTTATGAAACCCATGTTTGTTGTGGATGATTTCGTAGGAAGAACCATGACTTAATTTGCAAAAAAGTTACTTGTCTGTCTAAGAAAACCATCTCACATGCACGCTCAATGTTTTCCTCATTTGTGGTGGTAAACGGTCGTCCGGTTCCTTCGTCATGCCTAACACTTGTGTGATCATTTTTTAATTTGTCAATCCATTCGTAGACACTCCGTTTCAACAACACACTGCTCCCAAACTGTACTGAAAGTCTTAGATGAATTTCGGCCCCTGATACATCTTCTAACCACAAAAAACGAATCGCTGAACATTGCTCTTCTTTGGTGCAAACAGAGAGCGGAGCAGTCATGGTTATCAGCAGGGCAGTGATAATGGAACTAACCTAGCAGCATCAAACCTGCACAGACATAACGATTAAACCATGCATGCGTCATCTACGCAACATGACAGTACTACCTAAATAAACAAAAATATAACTAAATTGCAGATAATAGTTGACTTACCCTCGTATTTTATTTTTCATTATTGCATATCATACAGCTTACTTTTATAAATTCTGTAATTATATATTTTCATATAAGCCAATTAATATCATATAAACCATAACTGCTTATGCTGTGAATTCTTATAAATCTCTTTCTTACATACATTATCTATTATAAGACTGTATAATTTATAATTATTTTTTAACTGTTACTTAAAACTTAATTAACTACAGTTAAAAAATAAGCCTTCTAGATTTTGTACAGAAAAAGGAGATAAAATTATTTATTATTCTCTAATTTTGCTGAATAAACATACAGCGTTGTTAAACAATACAACTGTTTTTACATCTGAAATTACTCATCAAATTTATAAGTAAGTAAATGAAGGCAACAATGAATATTGAAAACTAATAATCCACTTGAAATGAGAGAAAATTTGATATTTAATGTGCTGTACTTCTTCTATGATAAACTTATACTTCTTTAATCTTTCTTCTTCAATGATAAACTACCATGGCATAAGGAGTGCTATATTTACAAAGTAAACAAGCTTCATTTTAATTTAACCCACCGGGTTGGTCTAGTGGTAAACACATTTTCACAAATCAGCTAATTTCAAAGTCGTCATGGTGTCTTTTGTTTTAATGATAGACTACTGTTCAAAGATTATGCTAATATGATAGACATAATTAAAAATTATTTTAATTTTGTACAAAATATAAACAGTTCTTCATTCCCAATATATTATGCATTAGTCTACTTATGTACTAATAACATTTACTAAAAGTTTTAATTATAATTAAAACTATGTTGATAACCAAAGCAAAATTGACTTGTTTTTCTTTTCAATACCGTTTGTCAAAATTTATAAATTTCTTCCTAAGCACTGCGTGTTGGTTAAGTAGATAGAAGAACCATATTGGTGCTGAACAAGAAGGTGGTGTTTGTTATGTCTGGACACTGTTGGTACACATTAGTAATATATATTTTCAGTTTTACTGTCATTATTGTTCAGTGTTATGATTTTTCAATTAATAGTAATTTTAAAAACACTAATACCGGTAAAAATGTATAAAAAATTTATGTACCAAGTTTTGTTCATCCGTCTACCAATGATTTCTTTTAAAAATATAATTTCAATTTTAGAAGTTAAGTAATGAAAAAATAGGAAATGATGTTGTTTTAGTCTTACTACATGATAACTCAGATAAAATTTGGTCAAACTTGTAATTGTTTTTAAAACTTAAATTTTTGACTTGCTAAAAGTTATTTAGCGTTCATTCATAAATTGTTAACGGTACGTTAAATTGAAAAGTTGCTAGTCGATACAGAAGTTTATCGGCGTTGTAATTAATGAATGGAGTGAATATGTTTCGTGCTGCACTCTGTCGAAGAAATACTGGATTAATATTTCAAGTTTTTCAACCAGTAAGCTATGCTGTGAATTAACAAGATGGCGACGAGTGATGATGAGCCAATGCATCTTTATGAGGTGTTTCAGAATTGTTTCAACAAAATTGCTAACAAACAACCAGGTAAATTTAGTAATTGTTATACATAGATTTTCTTTCTGCCTTTAACACAAGTATGTTTATGATGTGAAATCATTAAGAAATTACGGACGAGTTGACTTTTGGCGTGTGTGACTTTCCTCCCATTTAACTTAGCTTCTCTGTTGGTGTTGGGTATCTTTTTTAATAATTTAACTGATAATATGAAATCCTACATTTTTATAAATATTAAAGGGGCCGAGTGGTCGTATAAGATTTTAGCTGATTGCACTTATCATTATCTCAAAATTATGTTTTCGAACTGTCAACTGTAAGGTAAACAAAGAAAGTTTTGACAAAAGTGGGCTAGTCCTACCTTATATGCCACAACTTGTGGCATTAGTTAAACATTAAATAAAAATTAACCTTTATTTAGTTGAGAAATTAATAATTATACCATTTAATCTGACATTCGACGAAAGATTAGAAATAACGTGTTTATAGAGATAACAAGATTGGTTATGCATGTCGAAGTAAAATGAAGAGGTTAAATCCATTGCTTTTACCATTGATCATAAATTAATCCGTAAATATAATGATGTTATCTTAGCAATAAATCAATATATCAAAATGACATTTATTATAACGTTCTGTTTCATTTTTTCGTGTATATTAGTATCTTTACTGAGCTAAGTAACAACCTAACCTAGTCCACCTAAGATAGTAAATGAAATTTTGAATGAACTCTTTAATTAGTGCGATTGTGTTCATAACACAAAGATTGTAAGTTATTTGATATCTTTACGATTTATTTTTGTTTCATACTGATATTTAATAGGTTATGTTGTTAAAATTTTTGTCAATTTAGTAAATGTTCATATCTTAGTGTTAGTGGGTGTTTATTATTATTTATGTATGGTTTATAATCAATCGTTTAAACCCTGATTTTCACTATTTAATGAAGATTATGAAGTAAATATTGAATCATTCTCTATTTACATTATTACTTCAAACATCAGAATTTATAGGTTTCATGTAACTGTGCTTCATGTTGTATGCTAGTTGAATTGTTTATTAAGGGAAGAAATCCAGAATTATTAACTTACTTAAGTTTGATAAAAGTACTGTGGTATATTTGTATGTACACGATTTTATCTTTTTGTTATGTTAATTTTTTTATTTTAAAGGATGCATATTCTTAAATTATTTAGAAGTACATTTAATTCCTGGTAAATAAGTGCACAATTGTAAAAATATTTTAGGTATGCCATACATTTTTCTTTTTGTGTAATTTTTTTCTTAATATCAACTTAAGAAATGTCATAAGTTGGTATACAGTGTTCTTATATTTACCCTAACATGTTATTAGTGAAGTTTTGTAAAATAAGTTGTTATTGACCAAGAAGTTTATCAACCATTAAGGTAATGCGGAAAGAGTATTATTATGATAGTAGCTGGTAGTTAGCTTAACTGTTAAACAGTGAATTTTTAGTTTAATGTCTATAGTATATACAATTTACTTATTTATTAAGAAATTTAGGGTTATGTTCAATGGATATTTAAATAAGGTTTAGTCTGTAAGAGTTAACATTAAATATTATAGGTTAGGTTAAATTATTGATAAAGAGAATGTATTTGGTAAAGAAAATTAGTGCTTCTTGATAAACTTAAGGGTAATATTGTTTAAGTAGTTTGTGGAAGATTTTCTGATAACAAAAATTTGGGGTTATGTTTTTGCGAAATTGTGAATTACTTCCAGTCTACAGAATATATTAGTTTCATTCTATTTATCACATTTTCATTTTATTATACAGTACATCGAGTCTTATGAAGTATATTCATAATTTGGTTTAATTTATAAACGTATGTTTTCATATTTAATAATTTGGTTTAATTTATAAACATATGTTACCATATTTAAGTTTCATAAAATTTAAAGTACTTTATTATCAGTGATATAAAGTATGGATACATTACAGAATATTATTTAAATAACCAATTTTAGGTTGGATTGTCTTGCATATTTATTGTGATTGTGATATATTTGTTTATGATAATTATATTTGTACATTTATTTAATCTTAGTAAAAAGTGGGTTAAATCTTTCTTTGATAATTAATAACAAATGACTTGTTTGTACTTTGATGTATGTAGTCGATAGTCTATAAGATAATAATCTTAACTGTATTTTCTTATTATATTAACCAGACATATTTTTTAAATTTTATTAAATATCCAGATTTTATTACTAACCTTCCTTATTATCATTGTATCTACAAAAAATCAATTAGGATTAGATTATAAAATGATTAAAATAAGGCTAATCTTTAGTGTTATAGATTTGTTAAGGCACAGTATTGCATGATATTTGAGATATGATGCAGTGTAGCATTTTATGAACTTTTAGTTGCACCTGTAAAATGAACTGGTGGATGAACATTAGTGATATTTACTCGGTATGGTGATGACTTGACTAAAACTATAACCTTTCAGCAAATGTTTGTATATGGAACATGCTGTAATGTGAAATGATTAACTGATCAGAATTGAATTAATTAATGTGTATATATGAAATACTCATATTTTGAATTTTCATTTTTGGAGTTAATTAATGTATTTGTACAATTATTAGCAAATTACAAGAAACTAAATTAAATTGCAGAAAATTTAAGGAATTATAAATGTAAAACTTTATGTTCAATTTTTTCTCATTTTATAAAAAAAATCTACACTTAAGCATTGAACGAGCTTTATTTTTTCATTAGTTGTGCTCTTTTGAATTAGAAAATAGTTTGTATGCTAACGTTTAAGTATTACAGTCAAGAGTTTGTGTTTATTTAACAAAACTATATATTATAAAGACCCACTAACTGGGCTGTGTGAAATTTAGGACAGTTTTAAGGAAAAGTAAATTAAAAAAAATAATTTCTTTGTAAGTATTTTACATCCAACATTATTATTAAATTTCATTGTTTTGGTAAACTAACGTAGTATTGGAAAGTGTATTAATTAATTTTCTAAAATAAAACTATCTACTTTTTAAATAATTTTTATTTATAAATACAATAATATTTTGTTTAGATCGGTATAGCTATTGCCACATATTTTGAAGCTTAATTTTTTTGTGCCAGTGGAAACTGTTGCATCTCTCATTTTATTATGTTTTTAGTGTAAACAAAGTTCCCTCGGTTAGAACACATACTTTTGTTCTGACTGTTAATGTCATGTAAATATATTAAACTTATCTTCTCTCAAATTATATTATTAAAAACGTAAATTTATATTTTGGCATTTATATTAAAATAAATTTAATTTAATGATTGAAGAAATACAGGAAACATCACATCACACACTCTGTTAATTAGAATTACAGTCTGCTACAAATAATGAAAATCAAATGGTACAATAATGCAGTACATTTACAATTAGCTCATCAAGAAGCCTTCTAATTATAATTTATAATATGAGTGTTTTACAGCCTTGCTTCTTGCTTTTAAATTGCAATATATGTTTGATTAATTTAAGTGATAATTTGACTTTTGAAAAATTTAATTCTGACACTTTTGAAAAATGAAATGTTTGAAGAATTTCATCAAGTTACTAAATTTTGAATTCCTGTTATCGTTGTCATCTTCACTTTTGCTGCCTTCTTTCAAAGAAATTATTAAAGATTGCATATTGTCAAGTATGTATTTTCTCCCATTATTTCCATTGGTTTATTTTCCTACTTCATGTCCACGTTTCTAAGTTCATTAAATAAGTACACATTCTAATTTTTTCTGTTTCTCATTTTTTATAATTGTAGTTTCAACAGAGAAAAAAATCAATAGAATATTTTCCTAGCCAGTTCTCCACATCTTTTGTTCTCGTCATTGATGTAGGTATTTTTTGTAATACTATATTGATATATAGTTCATCTTCAATTAATTTCTAAATTTTCAGGTAGACTTTACATTAATTTTTCTACTTCCATTTCCAATGATTGGCTGAATTCATTTGTTTGTGGTATTCATTAATTTTTGTACTCACTCGCAGGCTAATAAGGCTTTCAGAAAGATAGGATATAAATCCTATCTTTCTTCCAGTTTATTTTACAATTAATATACTGCCCTCCCAAATTTCAATTTTTATTCCTTATCCAGAATTATTACTCCACGGTTAGTTAAGGAATGACATTATATACAGTTTATCATTATGTGTGATCAGTTCTTTATTGTTTCTGTATATTTTATTCGCATTCAAATAGTGTATTAACTTAAATCTTATGTCATGTTTTTCAGTAAGAAACTTCCTGTTATTCCAAATTTGTTCTATTTGAAACTAATTCTTTTAATATTCTTCAATTTACTGAATACTTAAGAGCTAACTCCAATTTTTCAATCATTGATAGTTCTTTATGTTTTGAAACTATTTTATGGTCTTTCTTACTATGTAGTTTTTTAAATAGTTGCCCCGATACAAGTTGGTTTTTTTTTGTGTAGTGAAAGAATAGAAACCCTCCAATGGATTTTTTTTATTAATTTATAATTACTGCTTTTTCTGTTTCCTTACTTTATGAACTGATCAAAATTTTCTACACATAGTGTTCTTTCCTCAAATTTTTTTCTTTGTCATAATGACAAAGAAAAAATTAAAGACAAAGAAAAGTAAAAAATGACTATTGTCATTTTTTGATTTTCCAAATCTGTCTATTTCTTTTTTCATGTCTTCATTATTGTTTATCTTATATAATGTTTTAGTTGTTAGTGTTATGCTGTAAAGTTCTAAAGTTCATGCATTTCATATAAAATTATCAAAACAAAAATTTGTATACTGTTAACAAAGAAAATAATACTAGATATTTAAAAAGGAAAATAAAATTTTACTCGCTTTCATGTACAACATTCATTATAAAAAATCAAGACTAACAACACCAATAAAATTTATATCGCTTTTTTACAGAGACAAGTTAAATTAAAACTAAAGTTGTATTTAATATGCAATGATTGTTAATCAGTTTATGTGTGGGTTATCGAAAGAAAATGATTAATTTCCTGTAAAAGTGTTCATGTTTTGATTAATGTTTTATTCCATTTGTAACAATTTCATTGTGGGAATGTAAAATTAAAAGGACAATTCATTACGATTATGCGTTTCAGTTTAGGTAAATAGAAAAAAATCTTTAAAGTTTATTTTAAATTTATTTTATTTTGTGCAAATGGAGTAATAGTAATAGAGTATAGATTTCTATTAGTTGAGTCATACCATAACAGCCTATGGACAATAAGCTTCAAAATTGATGTCAATACCTGTATATTTTTAATATATTATTCACACCTCAAATTAAAAAAATTAAATTGCTCAGAATATGTTAAAATTGTTAGAAGGTTTATGTTATTTGATCGGTATGAAAATCACCATTTGTTTCTTCACTGGTTCTAATTGATTTTGTGAACTAGTTTGTAGAATTAAGTAGATATTGAGTAAAGGTTAAATTGGAATCTATGTAGTTAAATAATAATAAAAGGGAAGACAGGTGGTGCAATATTAATTATGAAATACATGAAAAATTGTTTAAGTTAGTTAAATATCATTTGAAAGTTAATATTTGGGTTTATTTATTCTGTTGTATTATAATTTTGTTATTGATAGTTATATTTTATAAGTGGAAAAATTTTAACATGTTTTGTGTATGACTATATTATTATTGTTTTGTAATCTGTTTAATGTAGATGTAATAATCGAGATGTATTTTTTCTACCATTGTAGTTTGAAAATATTGTAAAATAAGTAAAAATGATTTTTTTTTAATATTATTATTAAAAAAAAGATTATATATATTGAGTATATTTTATTGGTCTTTACTAATAATGACTAAATAAAATGTGATTTTGATGAAATATTTTAAGTGTTCTTTATTCTATGAACATTTTTCTATTATATTAGCCATATTTTTAACTGTTGGATAAGGTTGTGTGCCCCGACTATTAATTCTGGTTGCAGCTTTTGCAACATCTTTGAAAGTAGCATCCAGGAGTAGAAGGATAAACTGTCAATAGCCAAAGGCTACTGATTAACCTGTTTCCTATGGATCTTTGAAATTAATCAATTCTCTGCTAAGTTTCTCCATGAGGTTTTGATTTCTATTTGTCTATACTAGTTATGCCACTCACTATATAAAAAAATTAATTAAATTGTAGAAATTTGTTAAAAAATTAAAAATGTGATTCTGTTTTTTTAATTTATTATACAACAGCACAAAAAATGTATTATCAGATACATGTGTTTTTTATTGTTGTGTGACCAGATCTAGTTCCAAAAATCTATTTGTTTATTCTTTGTCAGAGGGGTAAATAAATTTTGAGTGTAAAATTAATTTTTATTGTTTTCTTGTTAAATCTGTATGCAGTTGTATACATTTTTACCAGTCAGGGAAGGATATCTGTCTGTCACAGTTTTAGTGTGCCTTTTCCTGTTGTGGTAGTAAAATTATGATACAGCGCTTTGATTTTGTTGAGGTTATTTATTTTAAATAAATTAAAATATTACAGTCTATTATGTTTATTTATTTTTAAGTTATCCATTTACACTATTATGTTTAGGTAGATTGTTAGTAAGTAATATATGCAAACATTTAATGAATATTATTAGATAATCATTCTGTAATTAGAGAAACAAATGACTGTTTAAGCTGTTCAATAAATTTAATTACTTATTCTTTATAATCCCCAGCTATATTTATACATTAGATTCAGTACTACTATTTTAATTTTTTTTATCTAGCAAAGAATTCATTAACTTCAAGTTTGACCTAGTTTTTTACGTTTGTTTTTACTACCCTATTGCTGTGAATCTTGACTACACGACGATCCCTTGAGGGACCCAAATAAAAGAAGTCTGATGGGGCAAGGTCTGAACTATAAGTAGATTTAACAGAACCTCCTGTCCTTTCTACATCTGTTCCTAGCATCAATTGTGTAGTGTGTAGACAAGCATTTTCTAGAAGAAGAAGCATTTCTCTTTCAGATAATTTCTTCATTAGTTTAATTTTATTTTCAGGAATACCTCCTTGCTATTGGCTGTTTATAGTACATATTACTTCCAAAATTTGACAGAAAGTTGGATCTTCAGCATTCGAGAAGATCATTATTGTTGCTTTAGTCACTGTCATGGATTTTTTCCTGATCGGAGAACCAAAATGCTTTTCTGCTTGGGTTCTGGTTATCAACAATGGATCAAAGTCTCATCAGGGACTCCTTTGATGAGATTTTTTTCTTTTTAATATCTATAGTTAAGGCACGTTTGTTTCCTGTGGTTAGTTGAAATTAAACATGTTTGTCTCTTTGTTTATTTAATGGTCCTTGTAATTTAATCCATTTTTTAAACATAGAATTTGATAAATTCTTCTGTATATTATTTTCGTCTGTTATATATGTATTATCAACCGATACTATCCATGTATGATTGACATTGTTATTAATTCAATTAGGTCAAAGATGACCACAGATTAATTGTTGGTTTTTTGTTTTATTTTGAAAACTGCTTTCTTATATATAAGGTTAATATAATTTATTAAGTTATGATCCATTTTCACATTTCATTAAAGAAAAATTGTAACATTATTCTTTTTTTGTTTCACTCATTGATGATAAAATAGTGAAATATTTATTTTCATTGAGCTTAATTGCTATTATTATTTGTAGGGTTTTGAATTACTACAGGAGAAGACCATTCTGATATGAAAATTAAAATTGGTGAAACTTAGTCCTAAACATAATCAAAAACAGCCGTTTCTTAAATCATATAACGCTTTTTTCTTTTCACTATCATCCATTCTATTCTTGGTTTGCATTTTGATAAAAGTCGAAATTTGGTATTTGCTTACATTTAAGAACTAAAAAATAAACAAGAAATATACATTATATAGATTAAATTAAAGAAAAAAAAAGTATATTAAAAAAATATTTTCAATTTAAATGAAGGAAAACAAGTAAATAGGTAAAAGAAATATTTTTCAAAAAGTAATTTTGTAGAAGTGTTTTTTAAAAAAAATTAGCATAACTTAACATTACCAGATCGGTTAACAAATTATTCCACATCCTATACATTGTTGTAGTGAATTTTACTTATTATACATTATTGTTTGGTGGCACCAATAATATTTTACTAGGCAATCTGTAGTCCCTTCAGTGCATCACAAATATATGTTTACAAGTGAACTTTAAGGCAAGCTACTATAATATTATAATATATGATGTAATCTAATTACTTAATTGTAGATCTACATAAAGGTATTACTTGCTACAAAAGGTTTACCTACACGTCTTGCTGCATTTCAGCCAAGAATAGTAACATTTGTTTATCTAAAGTGATACTGAAGTGCTCATGATAAGACTGAACACACTGGTTGACGTGTCCTTTGCCCAATGGGCTAAGCGAGCAGAACTTTTTCAATCTAACATTTGCTTAATGATATTTCTCTAAATAGAGCAGGCTGTGATACTTCATCATATCACATCAAGCTCTTTTGATAATAAAAAAAAATCTTAGTAAATAATTAACACACTAAAAAATTGCTTGATTGGTTTCAAGCAGTTTGAATTTTTTTTAATGTAGCATTTACTTTTAGAAGATTTGCTGATGCTAAGAAAAATGGGATCTGAAAATGTAAGTGTTAATGTATTTTTTATTTTTTAATGGTGTGTGCTTTTCTAAATATTTATAAATTTTTTAAAGTTTTTTTTTGTGTAGTTAGTGTTTGTTGTCTTTTATAATTAAACATTTTATTAAAAAAAAGTTATATATAATTTTTTTCTTTTTTCAAATTAACGCTTTTTATAATTAATAAGATCTTTTTAGGCCTCATGCACACTTAAAAACTTTTGTCATATGATTCTTCAGTCATTATTTGGATTAAATATATTCAATATATTAAATTACATGCCCTTTCTTTTTTCTTTTTCTGTTTAGCCTTTAGAACCACCATAAGGTATTACTTCAGAGAATGAATGAGGATGATATGTATGAATGTAAATTAAGTGTACTCTTGTACTGTCTCAGGTCGACCATTCCTGAGATATGTGGTTAGTTGAAACCCAGCTACCAAAGAACACTGGTATCCATGATCTAATATTCAAATCTATATAGAAGTAACTGCCTTTACTTGGATTGAAATTTAGAACTCTCAACTTCAAAATCAGCTGATTTGAGATGAGTTAACCATTAGAACAGCCCGGTGGGCTGAATTACATGCCCTAATGTGATCTAACTTAACAGTTGGACATGGGCATGCAATTTGAACAGATACAATGCTTTTTGTTATACCACTTTACTAGCATTATTATAATATGATTATGTTTATTTTTTTAAATTCACCATCAGCTCACAGAGAGTGTAGTGTGGGATTACACAGCAATAGTAGAAGCAGATAGCATTGAAGCCAATACGGGCATGGCCCACAGTAGTTGCTTATACTGTATCTTTGTAGAAAATCATGAGCTGCATGATTATTTTCTGAGATTACTTAATTCCATGACTTGTGGATTAAAAAAGTCATGGAGCAAAAATAGCTGTCTAGTTACTAATGTCATGTGCATTATCATAAAGGAAATACATAAATACATCTTAAGCACGTGTACCCTGTAATAAAACCGTTATCATTTAGCATTTTTACATTCCGACCAGTCTGACAGAATAGTCCTATGAAAAAAGTTGAAGTGCACTTTAGGCCTTAATGGAAGTAGACATCATTGTTATATTTGTTTATTTATCATAAGAAATTGATCTGTAGTGTTTTCTTTTTCAGGTGTTGATGATTGGATGCATCCGATTGTGCGAAGAAAATACATAATGAAGATCTTATGCAGTGCATTTGTGTTAATAATTTCTATCGTGCAGTTTTTCTGATTTCAAAGAGAAAAACTACATTTGTATTGTACATCAATCTTAAAAGTTATCAGTTGATTGTAATAGGTAGACGTTTAGAACAAATATTAATTTAAATTAAAAAATGAAAGCATTTGTATTGAGGGGATTAACTTAAAACCAAAACAACTGTTATGTTTATTTTATGGTCAACAAATAGGAAACAAGAGGTAGGTCTATAGGCTGGCTGCACTTTTTTTTTTGTCTTCAGTCATTTGACTGGTTATGCAGCACTCCAAGATTCCCTATCTAGTGCTAGTCATTTCATTTCAGTATACCCTCTACATCCTACATCCCTAACAATTTGTTTTACATATTCCAAACGTGGCCTGCCTACACAATCTTTCCCTTCTACCTGTCCTTCCAATATTAAAGCGACTATTCCAGGATGCCTTAGTATGTGGCCTATAAGTCTGTCTCTTCTTTTAACTATATTTTTCCAAATGCTTCTTTCTTCATCTATTTGCCGCAATACCTCTTCATTTGTCACTTTATCCACCCATCTGATTTTTAACATTCTCCTATAGCACCACATTTCAAAAGCTTCTAATCTTTTCTTCTCAGATACTCCAATCGTCCAAGTTTCACTTCCATATAAAGCGACACTCCAAACATACACTTTCAAAAATCTTTTCCTGACATTTAAATTAATTTTTGATGTAAACAAATTATATTTCTTACTGAAGGCTCGTTTAGCTTGTGCTATTCGGCATTTTATATCGCTCCTGCTTCGCCCATCTTTAGTAATTCTACTTCCCAAATAACAAAATTCTTCTACCTCCATAATCTTTTCTACTCCTATTTTCACATTCAGTGGTCCATCTTTGTTATTTCTACTACATTTCATTACTTTTGTTTTGTTCTTGTTTTTTTTCATGCGATAGTTCTTGCGTAGGACTTCATCTATGCCGTTCATTGTTTCTTCTAAATCCTTTTTACTCTCGGCTAGAATTACTATATCATCAGCAAATCGTAGCATCTTTATCTTTTCACCTTGTACTGTTACTCCGAATCTAAATTGTTCTTTAACATCATTAACTGCTAGTTCCATGTAAAGATTAAAAAGTAACGGAGATAGGGAACATCCTTGTCGGACTCCCTTTCTTATTACGGCTTCTTTCTTATGTTCTTCAATTGTTACTGTTGCTGTTTGGTTCTTGTACATATTAGCAATTGTTCTTCTATCTCTGTATTTGAACCCTAATTTTTTTAAAATGCTGAACATTTTATTCCAGTCTACGTTATCGAATGTCTTTTCTAGGTCTATAAACGCCAAGTATGTTGGTTTGTTTTTCTTTAATCTTCCTTCTACTATTAATCTGAGGCCTAAAATTGCTTCCCTTATCCCTATACTTCTCCTGAAACCAAATTGGTCTTCTCCTAACACTTCTTCCACTCTCCTCTCAATTCTTCTGTATAGAATTCTAGTTAAGATTTTTGATGCATCACTAGTTAGTTAAACTAATTGTTCTGTATTTTTCACATTTATCTGCCCCTGCTTTCTTTGGTAACATGACTATAACACTTTTTTTGAAGTCTGACGGAAATTCCCCTTTTTCATAAATATTACACACCAGTTTGTATAATCTATCAATCGCTTCCTCACCTGCACTCACTGCGCAGTAATTCTACAGGTATTCCGTCTATTCCAGGAGCCTTTCTGCCATTTAAATCTTTTAATGCTCTCTTAAATTCAGATCTCAGTATTGTTTCTCCCATTTCATCCTCCTCAACTTCCTCTTCTTCATCTATAACACCATTTTCTAATTCATTTCCTCCGTATAACTCTTCAATATATTCCACCCATCTATCGACTTTACCTTTTGTATTATATATTGGTGTACCATCTTTGTTTAACACATTATTAGATTTTAATTTATGTACCCCAAAATTTTCCTTAACTCTCCTGTATGCTCCGTCTATTTTACCAATGTTCATTTCTCTTTCCACTTCTGAACACTTTTCTTTAATCCACTCTGCTTTCGCCAGTTTGCACTTCCTGTTTATAGCATTTCTTAATTGCCGATAGTTCCTTTTACTTTCTTCATCACTAGCATTCTTATATTTTCTACGTTCATCCATCAGCTGCAATATATCGTCTCAAACCCAAGGCTTTCTACCAGTTCTCTTTATTCCGCCTAAGTTTGCTTCTGCTGATTTAAGAATTTCCTTTTTAACATTCTCCCATTCTTCTTCTACATTTTCTACCTTATCTTTTTTACTCAGACCTCTTGCGATGCCTCCTCAAAAATCTTCTTTACCTCCTCTTCCTAAATTCCACCTATTCATTTGACACCTTTTCTTCAGGTTTTTAAACCCCAATCTACATTTCATTATCACCAAATTATGGTCGCTATCAATGTCTGCTCCGGGGTAAGTTTTGCAGTCAACGAGTTGATTTCTAAATCTTTGCTTAACCATGATATAATCTATCTGGTACCTTGCAGTATCGCCTGGCTTTTTCCAAGTGTATATTCTACTATTATGATTTTTAAATTGGGTGTTCGCAATTACTAAATTATTCTTCGTGCAAAACTCTATAAGTCGGTCCCCTTTTTCATTCATTTTGCCCAGCCCGTATCCACCCACTATATTTCCTTCCTTGCCTTTTCCAATGCTTGCATTCCAATCTCCAACTGTTATTAAATTTTCATCTCCTTTTACGTGTTTAATTGCTTCATCAATCTCTTCGTATACACACTCTACCTCATCATCATCATCATGGGCGCTTGTAGGCATATAGACATTAACAATCGTTGTCGGTTTAGGTTTTGATTTTATCCTTATTAAAATGATTCTATCGCTATGCGTTTTGAAATACTCTACTCTCTTCCCTATCTTTTTTGTTCATCACGAAACCTACTCCTGCCTGCCCATTATTTGAAGCTGAATTAATTACTCTAAAATCACCTGACCAAAAGTCGCCTTCCTCTTCCCACTGAACCTCACTAATTCCTACTACATCCACATTTATCCTATCCATTTCCCTTTTCAAATTTTCTAGCCTACCAAACTTTTTTAAGCTTCTAACATTCCACGCTCCGACTCGTAGAATGTTATTTTTTAATTTTCTAGTGACCCCTTCCTTAGTAGTCCCCACCCGGAGATCCCAACAGGGGACTAGTTTACCTCCAGAATATTTTACTAAGGAAGGCGCCTCCATCATTGCTATATAAAAATGCAGAGAGCCACATTTTCTTGGAAAAAAAACAGCTGTAGTTTTCCATTGCTTTCAGCTGCGCAGTACTCAGAGGACTGAGTGATGTTGATATGGCCGTTTAAGTCATTGTGACTCACGCCCCTAACAACTACTGAAAGAGCTGCTGCCCTCTTTCAGGAATCATTCCTTAGTCTGGCTCTCAACAGATACCTCTCCGATATGGTTGCACCTTCGGTCCAGCTACTCTGTATCCCTGAGCACTCAAGCCCCCTCACCAACGGCAAGGTCTCATGATTCATAGAGGAGGGCTGGCTGCACAACATTAGATTAATCCAAGGATGCACCTGCTCCTCAAATCTCTGCTTCACTCATGTAGATTGGGCTGGAGTGTAGACCAGACCTGCAAAATCTAAACTGATAATGTAGTGATCAAATGACAATTTCTGTGGCAGACTGGTAGCCTCTCAGCCTTTCATCCAGAGGCCTCCGATTTGAATCCCAGTCAGGCATGGCATTTTTCATACACTACAAAATTCTATTTCCATTACCCATGGACAAGCTTCAAGCCTATCTGATTTAAAAAATAGATGGATGGTGAGAAGAAAATTTTACCCAAGGGAAGAATTTTGGCATGTAACACACAATCTTGTTTAGAGATTACATTGTAGGCAACCTAAAAACAACAGGTGTCTGCCACAACCCCCAGAAGATTTGAATGTTTTTAATCAAGATGGGAATACTACATAGATGAATGATTTTATGTTGACCAAATTGAACAAAAGTTACAATAAACTTTTTTATCACTCCAGAAAATAAAAATCCATACAAGAATTGGTATTGGATTCTTGGCTTATATTTACAATTAGAGAAATCCATAAGAGATTAAACCTTCCTGTCCCTTGTTGTAATATTACATTCACGCGTATGTTGTCAAAACGTGTCTAATGTAAAATTAAAGAACTTTAATGTTTTATTAATTAATGTTAATGTATTTGTTTTATTTTATACTTTAATGTTATACATTATTCTGTCAAAATATCATTCCTTTCTTTCATATAACCCAGCCGTTACAGAGCTGTACAAAATTTTTCAGCAATACAAAAAACAACTGATAACTATTTAGCATTAAAATTGTATTTATTGTTATTTGTAAGTTTATGATTGTCAGCCAATGGCTGCATTTAGAGAAAAATACCAAAGAACAAAACTATCTTAAAATACTAGTTTCTATCCAAAAATAGAATAAAACAATGAGGTTTCCAGTTGAAATAATGAAGTTGGCTATCATATTTGATTTTACAATTGTCAGCCTGTAGCTCTGTAATGGCTGTGTTTAGAGTAAAATACCCAATAATAAAAATGTCTAAAAATAATATCTACCAAAAAATGCGATAAAAACATGAGGTTTCTATTTCAAATAATGAAGTGTGGCATCATATTGGGAACTGAGTGAAGATTTAAAAAATGGAAGTATTATATTTTTAATATTGGGAAGGTTCCACGTTTAAAGTTTATCATAGTTTTTAAAATCCCAATGTGGCCATCTTGGCCACATATATTAAATGAATTTAATATATCATTATGTTATTGTTGACATACGCATCAGTATTATTTTTTATGTGATATTACCTGAATACTGTTGGTTTTTATCCTACAGTTAGTAAAATAAAATTGCTAGTACCTTTGGTAGACAAATGTTACAAGAAGTTGATATTTTTGAAAAAAGGAGTTGATATTATTTTTAAATTTTTCACGATCTCATAGTTTAATTAGATTAAAATATTTCTTTTTTTTAAATCTAGATTTAAATTAGTCTTGTGAGCATCTTTGTATTTTAACAACGTGTTTTAAGAACAAGTTTTCATCATCAGTCTGAATTATATTACTCTATTATTGCAGATCATTGTGCTCATCGTAACCACAAACTTGTAGTTTATTAATTTTTGTAATTTTGTAATATAAATCAGTATTTTGTAGTTACTGTTTACAATGAAAGGGTTTGTAAATATTATGGGTATTTTGTTTTTAAATTTTCTGTGCTTGAAACGAGTAGCATAGAGGGAGGAAAATAAAATAATTCTGAAACTTTAGTTTTGCGAACTCAGTCGAAAAATTTTTTTTTCCTTTTAGTGCGAGCAATTATGTCAGAATAAGGCAGAATTAATGGATATAAACCTTACAGTATGAGCAAAACTTAATTTCTTATTAATTTTATAAACAAAGCCAGGATATTTTAAGTTTTCTATTTTCTATTTTGGTTTTAGCTATTAGTGGAGATAATTATTTTATGGTACACTATTCCTCAATTAATGCATTCTTTGAGAATTATGTTTTGCCGGTTTGTTGAAAAGGCCCTTATTATTCCAAAATTTAGTTACACTTGCATTGAATTTTTTTAGCGTGCATTGTTGAATAAAAAAAAATCTTCAGTATGAGAGTGCTAATAGTTGACGTTAGTTTTCATTAAAATTTCATCAAGTCATATAAATAATTAGTATGAAAAGTCCTTTATTTAAAACATAATTAACTCGTCAATATTAATTTGTAATGGTTTGAAGCTGAAAGTGATGTAGACTATTTGATACCGCATCAGTACTGACGAAAGCTTACAGATTAGTACATTGTGTTTCAAACAATTTTTATGCATATTATTTATTATATAAATTTTTATCAGTTAAATATTTATGCCTGAATAGTATGTGATTATAATCAACCTTTTTTATTCTACCTATATGTTTTGTTGCTTTAAATGGATTAAATCTTAACAGTTTTTCTTGGAATTTTTTCTTAGTTTAAGGTTATTCTACAAGTAGTTGTTAGCATGCTTTGCATAACATTTAGTGTATTGTATATTAGTATTTTACTTTTTTCCTTATAACTTGTGTGCTGTTGTGTTAATCTATTAATCCTTAACTACATTCTAATGATTCATTTTTAACAGGTAGAGGAAGAGGTTTATTTTTTTAATGAGTTGGAATATTCAAGAGTTGTGTAGTGTTAATAATCTCTTATTTTCTTGCTTGTTTTTATGAAGGAACTGTTGATACCACTGTTTGTACTAAGAGAAAACTAGGTTTTATTAAAAAAAAAAAAAAGTTGAAAATTGTTTAAAACGTATATTTTAAAAATCAAAAGATTCATAAGTTAAATTAGAATGAAGGTAACATCAAATTTTGAAGAAAAATGAAACAAACTGATTTAATAAATGATAAAATTATGTTTAAAAAAGAGTTAATATCTTTAGTTTGAGAATAAAATGTACAGTTTACCAATAAAAATAAAATTTAAAGTTCTGAAGTAACTGTAAGTAAAAGCTACATACATAACATCTGGATTTGCCATTTTCAGGAAAATGATATTTTTAGAACAGTACAGATTATGTTAAACCTATTGAGCAACATTTTTAAGTTTTGTTGTTGTTAAAACAAAAATACAATTCAGTTAGTAATATTGCTATTTCACACTCAGTAATGCTATTATTTGTCTAAGGTAAGCTTTTTGTTGCACTTGCTCACCATTCTGAAACATTTAGCTAAATTTTGATGAAGTTATCAATCGATAGTATAGATTAGACAAAATAAAAAATGTAGAACCCACTTGTAAGTATATTGAAAAAAATCTAAGCAGAATTTAAAGTTTAAGCAAAATTTTGTAATTATTACATTTTTGTTGCAATTTTTTTCCTGGAAAGCTATTTACAGAGATGTTTGAAAAAATATTGTGTATTCCTTGTCTCTCAAGGTAAGAAACTATAATCCAGAGTAAGAAAAATATAATCCATTATACTTTTATTAAAATATGTTTATTTTTTTATTTAAAAACAGTTTTCAGCTCATCATGGTTTTATTTTTAATTTTAAACCAATTTTTCTTCTTTACTAATTTTAATTTATAAGATTTATTTTTGTCTGAATATATAGGTACCCGTGAAATAAACTTCAGAGCAGATTCCTTCTGAAAATATTAAAAAAAACAAAAAACAAAACAAAAACGTATTAATTAAAAGTGTAATTTACTATAAATATTTGTTTGAAAATCCGTACATTTTCATCTCTTTGTCTTTTTTTTTTATAGAAATTCATATCTCAAGATCGGATTGAGGTAGGCTATTTTAATAAAATTTGGTGTACACTGTTAAACTGACATTTTCTATGAAGAGAATATTCTGATTTCAAATTATCTTAATAAATTTTTAAACCAATTAAGTAACTGTAACTTCTCATTTGTTCAAATGATAAACCAGTCCGTGAAACCGTTCAAATCAACCAGAGATATTTGAAAGGGTCCATGTGACATCTATGAACAAATGTTCTCATACTTAACATCGCCTAATTCTTAGTATTACTGTTATGTGTAGTATTTGAACAAATGTGTTCATACTTAACATCGCCTAATTTCGTAGTATTACTGTTATGTGTAGTATTTGTATTAGTTTTTTCTTTCTTAGTATTTGTTGTCTGTTATTCTCTTTTATTCCTTTAACATTAAATCTGTTTCTACTATAACACTGATTTGAAATTTGCTATTACAAAAAGTAGGTAGGTGACTTGTTAGTTAAAAAGAAAACAAATTAATAATAATAGTCCATCAGTAGTCATTCCAATAATAAACATAAATGTATGTTTTTTTAAAAACCTGTACAGTAGTGTGTAATACATTTATTTATTACTAAAAAAGTTAATAAATTTAATCTTTTGTGGTTCAGGAAAACAATTTATTTGTCCAGCCCTTTTCAGTTTCATTTTTCAGAAGTTGTTTTTAATGGATTAAATGAAAACCGACTTAGTATTTCTTTAAACTTAATAATTTTAATTTTTGAATTTGTGCATCTTTATTTTCTTAAACTATTTCCAGCCCAACTGTTATGAGAAGTTGTATTTGGATAAATGAGATAATTGTTTGCAAAGAAGTACTTAGGATTTCAGCCAAAAAAAAACAAAAAAAAACGGTTATGCAGATATTAATGATTTAAAAATCAATATGGAGCCATTTTTAAACTTGAAAACATAAAATTACATATTTATTTTCTTCAGAGAACATCAGTGGAAAGATGTCCCGCAGAGTTTAATAATAAAAAATCATGATCTGTTTTTAATGTATGAATTTCTACTGAAAAATATAAACAGAAAAAAAGTGTTAAATAACATGTTATAGGGACTTTTTTAATTGATCTGTAAAAATAAGTCCAAAGTTTTTCCTTTTATTTCAGTGATACTATATAACTCCTTAAGAATTTTAGTTTTCCTCTGGAAATTGTGAAATATACATCTGAATTATGTTAATGTTAAAGCTATCCAACATGCAAATAACATTTTAACGTACTGTTGTAAGCAGCAACTTTATTTACTACAAGGGTGTACGTAATTATATATTATGGTTTGAGATTGTCTATTTATTAATCAATATATATAAAGACATGTAACATTATGAAAGCCTATATTGTATTATAGCAGTTTACAACAGGGTAGCTCATGCTGAATGCAGTGTACACAAGTACGTTTTGCAGACCTGAATTAGATTGTAGTACCTTTAAAAGATCTGTGTATTCATCCTTGAAAACATAGCGAGTCCAGAGTGTCAGGGTTACTTTTATTTCAGTAGGGGTAAACTTGTTCTATTGATATTACTGTTTCGTCATTTAAAAATTTGCATGAACTTGATGTGTGTACTGAATAGAGAATTATTAAGTTGCATTACTTATATCTTTAAGGTTTTGGATCACTGCATCAGTTGGCTAGCTCAGTTAAAATGCATTGATTTTAACTGTGGAGGAATTCCTGCTAAAATCTTTGTTATTAAATATGTTGATGATAAACATAGTGGATTTTGGTGGTTTGTCTGCCTCCCTACAGACATCTCATATTCAAATCACAATTCAACATTTGTCAGTGATTATGTTTATTGGCATTTAAATCCTATTCCTGTTACTTAACTTCAGGACCCTGGCAAGACTATAAACTACCTCGATCTCCCAAGGGGCTTACTGTCCATTTGTGGGTGATGGTCCATCTCCTCTCTCTTTCTTTCCCCTTTCCTTATCTTTTATCCTTTTTACCCTAGATAAGTACAATGAGAATCGAATCAACCTGCTGTTTTCAGCTCCATCTATCGCTCGTGGGACCTGGCACAGTAGTAATGCTTCTCATGGATTTTTCAGCAGGCTTTATTTCCTATGTAGAAGGTTGTACAATGGGCCAAGCGAGCAGGTAAGGTGCTTACTGAGCAAAGCTAAGACTGTTAATTCCTACAATCTAAAACTAGTCCACAACCTGAAAGTTGAATTTTAATAAAGATTCTACTCTATCATTGTAATTATTTTTTATCAGCTGATCTGTTATGATGTTAACCTATTAACTAACTAATTAGATTGCTTTTAGTTTCAAATCGATTCTTAATAGTTGAATTTTGAAGTTTAATAATTTACTGTTTTATAAACCAATCTATAATACATTTACAGTTTACTCACTCTGTGTATGAGCTCTTAAAACTGTCTACATAACAGTTTTGATGTATATGCTAATGTGGCACTTGCTGATTAAAATTGGATTACATAAAAAAAAAAGAAAAACATATACTTTCTCAAGATACCAGACCAAATTACCAAGATGACCATCACCCAACCAAGATACCAACAATAACAATTGTTATTGTTTTATTGCATTCCATGTTGTTTTTTTCACATTTTTATGTATTTGAATTTAAAATTTTAAAAGTGACAGTGTGGAAGTATGCTTCAAACTATATTGTTATTCTGTCTTTTTACCATGATCTAATGAACAGTTTGACAAAATTTCTATTTAAAAAAATGAATTAGGAGAAACAAAACTCTAGTATAACTATAAATTTTATTAATTTGTGATAATAGTTCAGATTTCCTTTGGCTATAAAATTGTAAAATTTGAGTAATTTGTGCAAACGTAGTTCCACTGATTCCCCATATCATGTGTTCTTTTTTTGGTCCATCTAGAGGGGAGATGAAAAATCCATCAAGATGTTGGGTTTCAAATTTTTATGAAATGTGTGTTTAGTAAGTGGTTAATTGAAACCCAACCACCAAAGAACACCGGTATCCACGATCTAGTATTCAAATCCGTGTAAAAATAACTGGCTTTACTAGGACTTGAACGCTGGAACTCTCGACTTCCAAATCAGTTGATTTGGGAAGACGCGTTCACCACTAGACCAACCCGGTGGGTTCATACACCTTAGCTGCCTTCATTTATCCAGCCTTGCTTTCAAACAAGCACAAGTACGAATCTATAACATTCATTATTTAATGTAAATGAAATTTATATTGTACCGAAAATATTTCTATTATGTATAATAAATCATTTGGTAATGTGTAAGTAATGGATTAGTAGAATCAGTTAAAATTTTTGTGAATACTTCATTTGTGTTAATTAATTAAGTTATTTTATATATTCAGGTTCACTATTGTTTATTCTCTACGTTATTTCTCAAAGTATTTATTAATAATATTTAAAAAACTAATTATAAATTGTTCAAGAAATATCATCATAGGCAGTATAAAAAAAATTGATTTTTTTTTTTAGTAATAGACTTATTTTTTTATTACCTTTTACCTTGCTTTGCTATGTATATATTAGCTAATATTCTAGAGGCAATGCTTAACACTTTGAAGTTTATGATTTTAATGAGTAACAGTTTTCAGTGCCGAGCGGTAATTTTTTTCTATAAACCAGAACATTAGACAAATTTTTAATCGGCAAATGAAAGATAACCACGACTTCGAAACTATTGATGTACTTCTGAAGCTTTTGATAAAGGTTTTTATTTAGGTTTTTTACAGTCTGTTAAAATATTTCTAAGTACCCTTGATTCAGTATTGATCTATGAACATAAAAGATTCTGATTTATGTTGTTATGTAAACAGTACAAAAATATATGACAGTTAAATTGAAGAACTCTGGCCCATTATGGAGTGATATTATAATTTATATCATTATATTAAAAAAATAAATAAGATCATGGGTGTAAATTAGATATAATTTTCTAAATCTAATTTTCTGATTGCATTCACATTGAGTGTTAAATTAAAGAAAAATGTATAATTTTGTGCTTTGTATTTAGGAAATGTGATGAAAAATCATTTAGTCGGCTTAAAACTGAAGTCGTTGAAAATGAATTATTTAAATTACATAAATTAAATAATAATTTAACAAGAGTTTTCACCTATACCTATACATGTAAATTCCTACATTTTTATCATTCATTTCATTATTAAACTCTTACCACTTGATTTATATAATTACTAAGCCAAGTTGTTCATTGTTGCAAAATAAACTATTATATGATTGAACACTAGTTGCTTAATAAACAGACGAGAGATGCTCAGAAAAATTATGGCTCTCACACATTTATACATTAATAATAATTAGTGTAAAACTCATTCTTCAAAATGTTGAATGCATCTTTTCCCCCTGCAGACCCTGAAAAATCACAGTTGCTTGTTGAAATGTGCTATTAACTTATACCTGTAATGCTGTTGTAGCATGACGTTTGCTTGATAATCTGTCAACAAATTGATGAGTCAATAGATCATCTTGTATTGTTATGTCTATTAGCCAAGAAGACAATGACATCATGTGTACTGAATATTTGCTTAAGATACCAGTCAATAATTTTAACCGTGAAATAAATACAGATTCTGGTGGCTTTGATTAATGATTGTGTCATTTTAATTTATGATCAATTTTTTATTTAAGTAAAATTATTAAAATGATGTCATGTTTTTGGTAGAAAAAATTTAAACGTCTTGTCATCTTGTTGATAGTTTATAATAGGTTTTTTTGTGCTGCACAACTTAATTTACATCATATTGCTTCCTCAAATGCATGGGAAAATTTTTAAAAATATTTCTTTAAAAAGTAGTTTTTTATTTGTATATGCCTAATTGTTTTCAACAGTTAATCGTTATGAGACATGAAACAACACACTTTCCTAGTTATACTGGATTATGCAAAACAGGTGAATGATTGCAGTGTCTACAAGTTATCAAGATTAATAAAAAGTAAATTTAAACATATACCCGCTAATTTTAATTAATTTACTTTGATCATCTTTCTTGCCAGTATTTTAACCTGTAACCTGGAAGTATAGTATAGATTTTTTATCATTATGTAGACAAAGATTTACATTAATGAAGTGATGTATTAAGACTGTATCCCTTGCAACATGATAGTTTCACCACAACAGACATATCTCAAAGAATAAAGCACTTCCTGCAAATTGAAGGATGTGAAGTAAGCTTGTATGGTAAATACAGAAGCCATATTTTAATGCGCCGGTTCATGTTATAGTACTGAAGTTAATCATCGAATACAGTTTTTCTGCACGCATTCTGTTTGTTCATAACTGTAATGCCTTGAATGATTGAAAATATTTGTGATTTTTTGTTAAGTAGTAAGAAATAAGTAATCTTATTTCTCACCCACCAGAACACTAAATTTTAATTTTTTTTAAGAGTTCGTTAAATTACCCAATATTTGAACTTGCAGTAAAGGACCACCTACTACCAAATATCATTGCTTTAACTCTGTTTCACTGTTTGTTATAGTGATAAACTGTTTAAGAATTGGCTAAATTTAAAGTTATGTTAAAATAAATTTGTTAAAAAATTTGCAGTGTACCCATTCATTCTGTAATCACTACTTCACTGTAATTTCAACAGTTTTCAAACTGCTACGCTAATTATTTTTCTATTACAGTGTTTGGCATGATGCTTTTGAACTTAAACATTAGGCAGAGTGTAAAATGAAGCGGTTTTTTTATCACCAAGCTGAATGTATGTTCTTCAGCATTTCAAGTTCGTGGAAATAATACAAATGATATCTATCCTTTATGTTACATTTTCACTCTGTTTACTATAGGGACTGGATGTATTGTGAATATCATTACTCTCAAAAAACAAAATCTGATCAGTATCTCTTGTACATCGGTGCTAGACAGAGATAGGTATTATAAAGCAACAAGTTAATGTACTTTTCTGTCGCGAAACAATATGTTACATCAAGATTTATCAGTTATAAAGGTTTGTATAAATTCAAGCCTACATGAAGGTATAAAATTAGTTTAAAACAGTAATATTTTGGTTGATTGAATAAAAATAAATTTTCAGGTTACCCGTACTTTTGTGATTATAATTACAAACTATCTCCACTTTTGATGATGTTCCATTTTATATACATATACATATATATATATAATTTTTTTTTTAATTGAAAGAATAAAAATTAATCAAAGATTGCATTTTTGATAATATATATATATATATGAGAACTATTTTCATAAAATTCCACCCCTTTGAGGTATTGTACTCGCTCACCGTTGACCTAGTTTTTCTAAAATGTAATAAAATTTGTTCCTGTCCTATGCAAACTGCTTTTAAAAAATTTAATGATTTGATTAAGATACATATTGAGGAATGAAGTAAAATAGCCACACATATACCACATTCATAGTAACAGAATTTTGTGACTTGAGTTTTCGTTCATTTGACACAGAGGATCTTAAAATGTCAAGAAATATAAAAACCAAGAAAGGTTATTTTTATTAGAAAGTGCTGCTCTGTGCTGTAACTGCTGCCAAAGTGAAAACTTGGAAGTTATATAAACATGTTGATGATATAAACATTAATTGAAATTTAAGGGGATGCATGCTTTTTAGAGTTAACTGGTTGTTACAGTCTGCACTCACTTTAAAAATGCAAAGTTTTTTTTAATAAGTCTTACATTGCTTTGTAACATATTTTGCTGTGCAGTTATTTTTATTATTTAAACAACCAGTTTTTGATAACTAGTAATTAAAAAATCCGCTGTGCTTTTGGTAGATATGTCACTACTTACTTAATACGGTCATGTGTGCAAAAAGGAGTACATATTATTATTATTGCGTTGTTTTGCAAACTCATAAAGTATTGGGATTTCAAAATATCATAAAAAAAAGTTTTCCCAAAATAGTTACAAAAATATATTACAAACATATTTCTGTTTGCATCAGAATTAGAAATAAACACTTTGATTCTTCGACTGTTTTTCAGTTAAATTGTAAAAATATTTTAAGACTGTACTATAACACTGGGTTTTTGTGGTCAACAGTCCACCAATAACGAATCACTACCTAACTTTCAATTTTGAAGAACACTAAAGCTTGTTCCGAATTGCACATTGGTTTTGGCTTGCAAACTTACAGTGAATCAAATTTTTTACTGTTTTGGCGAGATCTCTGATCTTTTTAGTCGTTGCAGTCAATTTGTTACTCTCACTTATCATTAAAGATATAAAACATAATTTCTAAATTACTCTTATCGCTTGACCTGACTAAAAATTGCCAGTGATCTATTGTTTGGAAATTTTAAAATCGTTGAGGGGAGATATTTTCTTATCTGCACACCGATTCCTCATCTGCCATGGTTTAATATTAAAAAACTCAAATACTGTTTTGTATATGTATTTAGCATATATATATTTTCAGTGTAATTATTTAAGATTATTCATCATGTATTTTGATACGCATTATCATCAGGAGTAGTTATTATTATTATTATTATTTTTGTTTTATTATTTACTTTTGAATGAAATTAGTATGTTTGTTGAAATGATATAAGCTGAAATATGTAGGTAGGAAAGTATATATATATATATATATATATATATATATTTTTTTTTTTTTTTAAACTACATCAGTGTTGTAACAATTTATAGAAGATGTTTGCTTTAATATTTTGAAGTATATTAATTCTTAAAATCTTCTTTTGATATCTTTAATAAATGAAACAATTGTTACATTTATTAACCCCAAGAATTTTATATAGTTTTACAAAGAATATTACTGGAAAATCATCACTTAATACTGCAAGTCATTGAAAAAATGCTTGACTGCATCTCCTTACAACTTCATAATTATTCCATTATATGTGGAATTTAAAAAAGAGTAACATTTTATAAAGTAAAAGATCTGAGGTAAGGATAGAATAAAAATTACCATATTACCCGTTAAGATCCTTTAAATCATCATAGTTTAAAAATTGTAAATAAGAGGTTTCCTTGGAGGTGGTATTGTGTGCTTTTGGAATTTTTGGTAATGCAGATCTTTGTAGCTGTCAGGTAAAAAAAAAAAACCTGGTATATATATATATTTAGTTAAATCATTGTCATTCATGTAACATATTTGCTTTGTTGATCTCCATTTTCTCTTTGACCTCCTCTTGCTCGTTTCATCCGATAATAAAAATTTTAAATTTGAAAGATTTCATATACCTACTTTTAAATAATATTAAATCTTGTTTATCAGCCTATTTACAGGTTTTCAAAAATGTTTTTCTTAAATAGTAGAATTAAAAATGCCTATAAGCAAAGATTAGAGTGATTTTGAAAGAATAATGAGTGTGATTCTAATTGACCCCCTATGAATTTGAGAAACTATTAAATTATCTCATTTCTTCTTTTATTTACCATACAAAGCTACATTTATATTAAATTTCAAGATTCTTGATCGTCAAGATTTTATTTTCCAGTAAGAATTTATTTTAAAAATATCATATTTTTATACGTGATAATCCAGGAAAAGATTAGATTTTCTAAACTTTAAAGATAGTTGGTGTGGCTTTCGTATTTGATTTCTTATCCTTACTTAACAATACGCAGAACATTTATATTAACAAAAGCATTGGCGAATGAATTTAATAAAAAAATTATTGATGTTTTACGCGTTAAGAAATTTTGATTTTCTTGCAGTAGGTTATTTTTTAGAAGTTCAATTTTATAACATAAAAGATAATTAAAGGTCAAGTAATTTTACGGATTGAAAATTTTTTTATATTTATCCACCCGGGTGATACTTAGATTCAGTATGACGTCGGTTCATTTGTATTTAGCATCTGATACGTTGAACAAAACGTATGTATTAATAAACAGTTTTGTTACGTGTTGATTGCTAAATTCTGACTTTTTTTTTACCCGAATATATTTTATTGCACGCTGAAGGAATTTAGAATATATAGGAGGTACTTGTTTTATTATGCGCTACAGATTGTGTTTAATTGTTTCTCCTGCCGCAATTATTTTATAAGATTAAAAAGAGATATTTTTCTAAGATAACGTATATTTTTAACGTTTGGGCGACCATACGATTCAGAAAATTGAATTATTTATTTACACTCGGCTTGAAAATATTTAATTACAAGAAAAACCATTGTTTTTTATAAATAAAAGAAAATCATCAGATTTTGAAATAATAACTTAAAACGTAGTTTTAATAACATCAGGAAGTAAATTGTATAAAAAAAGATTCCTGCAATTTCTCAGAATAATCATTTCTATTTTGCGGTTAAGTTGTATCTCCATTACTGCTTGGAAGGAAAATTGGTACGGTACCTTAAAATACAAAATAAATATTTTTCTCTTCCTAATTATTCTGGATCAAGCTCTTAGCAGAATATTTCCATCTGTTTCTTCAAGAACTAATTTCTTTGTCAATGTGGCTCCCAGTTAATAGGTTTAGCTTCTAGAGCGACTGGTCTCCGGTTAAATTCCTGATAGGGTCTGGCATCTTATCATGTAAAATTCCATACATCTCATGATCCATGTAAAAGCATATGTCAGTAGATGTAATAATTGAAAGTAAATAATAACCGCTTTCACTACGGGTGTACTTTTACACCAAAATGACCCTTTAACAATTGCCGTTAGAATTGGCTATCTTACTATCCATTCTTGTTGTTGACGCCTTATAATTTTTTTTCATTTTAAGTATATTACAGTACCCAGATTATGAGTAATACTTGTTTCATCATTTTTTTTTGACTTTACTTCAATTTTCATCACATGACTATTGAAAAACAGGCTATTTTACTACATATTTATTTTCGTCTTCTGGTTCAGCCGGTTTCACCAGTTTAAAGATTGCAATATCTTTTATTTCACAAATCAATCGGTTCTTCCAGTCAAGGACATTAGATTTACAATTTTTTAATCATTCTTGTTATTAATTTTTGTGGTTTTTTTAATAGGTTGCTTAATCTATTTTGTGTATTTTTTATCCCGGTTTCAATTTAGGTTGGAATATAGTAAAATCATTATTTTCAAAGGAATTTTTTCCTTTTATCAGTCTACCGTGTAACGGCCTTGTACTTTTTTCAAACGGTTTTTTTTTTATTAAAGGCTTGGGTAAATGCTAAAAAAGACGCTTCAGCGAATAGGTTTATTGTTCAACCTCTGGACAGGAAACGAAGATTCCTCAAATCTATCTGCAGTCAACCTCTTACTTTTGATCTGGCCCTGCTTGGTATTCTCACCGTCGTGAATCTACAAGAATCAGACCTATACCTTCAATCGATATCAGAGATAAATAAAAGAGATTGGGTGGTGAGATAGGATAAACTATCCTGATGGATAGTTTACCAATTTTGTCCGAGACCATGAAATATAGTTTCATTTATTTATGCCGATGGGATTTCCTCCATTTCTGTACGGTCCGACAAGAAGTTACTGACTTAAACCATTCCCTTATATGAACTGTTTGGTTAATTAACTGCTACTCAATATTCGATATTAATATGTCTATTATATGTAACATTATTACTTCTTCAGCAGATGAAGGAAAATAATCGGTCATGTCCACTGTTTTTAATATATATATATATACACGTGTCGCAGTAAGGGCCAACAGAATTCAAAAACGGAGGCAGCCATCAATCTCTTTATTAAATTCTACAGCACACATATCAGTACATCTATCTATTGTTTAATATTTATTTATATACATAAAAATTCTTTAGAAAATTAAATTTTGGTGTTAATAATATAAGACAGGTAGATAATTTTCATATTCACCGATATAATTTTTTTTTAAAGAACGTTAACTGCGACAGTTTTTATAATTGTTAAAGAAAAATTAAATTGTTGTAAAAACTTACTACTCATTGATTTAATAAATACGAGTAAATTACTTTCCTATAGCATAATATTAAAATTTAGCGGTATGATTATATTCAGTAGTTAACTTTTACACATAATAATTTTAATATTAGTATGGTGTTGGCTTGAGTGCTGCATGCTAGATGAAAGTATTTTCATGATTTTCGCAATATTTCTTCTAGCTCTATCCTTCGCTTGGAACTGATGTAGTTTGATTCCTTTTTATTGCTTTTGATGTGTTTCTTTTTCTTAACAAAAAATTTGCAAATTTTTAATAACACCGAGTTGATTGCTACTTTACTTTGGCCATGGTTGAACCCTCTTAGTACTATTGCTTTCTCTTCCCCTGTTGCCATATTTTTCTTTATATTTGCTAAAAAGTGGAGGTTTTTTTTAACCAACGTTATGTATATGTATGGAATATAAATTAGAATTTTTATTATTTACAACAAAATAAGTAGTTTTTGTTATATCTTTGTGTTTTAAACAAAACTAAAGAAAAATGATGTAATTGTTACTGGGAAGACTGGCTGAACCGGTTTCATTATGATTTACAGGATGAATTCAGGTAGAATATGTGTACTTAAAATGTTCACAGGTTCTTTCTGTCTTTCTTGAGATGATTTTTTTTTCTCTATATTACCTAAGGAAGAAGTACTTAAAAAAATGCAATAATGTAAAACTTAAAGCTTATAAATAAAAGCTCGGATCCCATTTTGGAGGTCTTCTCTAAATGTACATTCTGTTAAAAGATTGCAACAGTAATAAGTATTGATACTCTAGAAAAGACTTCTGCTTTATTATACTTTTTTTTTAAATGTTCAGAATGCATTTTAGTCATTTCGGCAGCTAAAAATATAAAATTAACCATAATTTTATTTTTATACAAGGTTCTCTTGATGCGTTTCTCTAAGAAAATTACAAGGGATAAAAGCTGTAAAATAGAATTCTAAATAGGTTTGATAAAAGTATTTTTTTTTTAGATTAGTCGCTGACCCTTTTGGTAGAAACAGTTAGATATTTTCGCTTAATTTAAAAAAAAATTAAAAACAATCTTAATTAAAAAATTAAAGCGATCGACCTATCTCCAGTATAGAAGAATTATGCATGATATTTACCAGTAAAACCTAACCTTACTTAACTCGACCTAAACTAAGCTAACCTTTGACGTCATTAAACGGCTATTCAGAAGGCCAGATTACATGAATGTCTACCCATATTTGTTCAAATGAAAACAGATACGGGAAGAGAGTTATGTCCGTTGAATCGTAGCAGTAAAAAGCCAGTGGATTCCGCCTAATTTCTTATAAATACATTTGACGTCTGACGGCCGATCGCAGAACTCTTATCGTCTGTATATGTGTTTGGTACAGTTATTCGCACGAAATTTTTTTTGTGTTTGGTCTACTATCAAACGCCTGATGTTCAGGTATGATAAATTAAAGCTTTCCAAAATTTCGAATTAAAATTAATCGAGGGTAAAGTTACCCTCGGAAAAATACAAAAATATAAAACCAAGGTTTGTATGTTATGTTTGACAGTATAAAAAGATAATTTTTTGTCTTCCTGCTTTACGTTACCCACGGCCAAGCCCGCAGTCCCCTCGCGCGTGTGTGTATGTGTATTCATTCGCACGCACTCTGTACAAATTGCTTAACATGAAGTAATGGGAACCAGTAATTTTTTCCCCTTTTTTAGAGACAAACGGAAAGCAGAAAAATTTAGTATATTAAACAAATATTTATGTATTAATTAAACGTACTGTACAGTTAAATTATGTAAAATAAGTATATATATATATTTTTTTTTAATGTCTACGTATTTGCATACAAAATATCTCTTAATCCTTGTGGTTTAATTTTTGGTTTTACTGTTAGTTTTTCTTAAACGCTTTTTTTTTTACTACGTAAATATGCTTCATTTTATTTTCAATAAATTATTGTAATTTATAGAAATTCTCGTACTCTTTCAGTTTCTGATTTTGTATGGCGTTTTAATATCGATAAACAAAGCGGGCCATTAAAGCCTGTAATGACAGTGATAGAACTAATACATTTTCACATTCATTGTCTTTATGTCTTCGTTTTTCGATATCGATATTAGTAAAAGAGAACCGGCGTGAGAGAAATATATTTAACTTGTAAACGTCACGAGATTGTATCCTGTGAATACAACCTTACAAGCATCCAGGAAATTTAAGATCTATATAATTCTTTTGAGTAAATTATTGTATACTTTAGGTACTGAATTAAGGTGGAATGAATCAAATATGTACTAAAATAAAGGTGTCTAGATACTATAGCAAGTATAGATGTAAAATATCGTACTTTACTCTTTGGCGAGTACAAATAGATTCCTTACATGTATAAATGCCTGTAGGTGTTTATGCATAGTATATTTATGCAGCTATATAAAGTACAAGTGCTTACAGATATTTTTCAGGTAAAGCTGTCGTGTTGAAATTAAAATATTATTGCTGCAAAGCATAACTAATGGTTTTGTATGTATGCACATATCTCAAACGGAAAATAGTTCCGCAGAATTCTGAAAAAATCTTTCTTTAAGGTTTTCTTCAAATGTCGAGCTATTCATAACGTCCATTTATGTCGGACTAAAATTATACTACTCGACAGTTTTTAAATATTCGGTCGACCGATAACTCTCAATATTTTGTCGAATAAGATTTTGGAAATATTTATTATTCTCTCAAAAAAATTGTTTGGGTTCTTTGTACACACCTTATTTCCATATAGATTCTCTATTTCCATAAAAATTTGATAAATCATTTTCGTATGCCAAACATCATTAACATAGATTCGTTTTATGAGTGTCGTGTAGCGGTATCCTTGCAGGTAATAATAGAACCTTATATTTCGTAAAAGTAAACCGGTGGTCTGTATTATTTCAATTTGTGAATTATCTGGTGCTCCCGGTGGCTCCGAATTGCACACCAAGTACCTGTATATGAAGTCATTACACGAACAGCAACGCACTGCACTCTAGATTAGGAAATTGCGCACCTATTACCTGAGTTAAATAAATACTAATGTAGGTAATATTGTAAAAACACTAATTACAAAATCAACGCAGATTTATTAATACTGAATAATAAAATTAGTGTAATATTTATAAAATTTACGATTCAAATCTTTTTTATTAAAATACCTCAAATATTTTACACACTACAGAGTGCTCGTTTCATGATATTTACTTTTTCTTTTTTTTTTTAAGAAGTCATTTTGATATCTGATTATAGAATCCTTAATTCTAAAAGTTCGTTTACATTTTTCAATTTGATTTAAATATTTGTTTAAAATTCTAAAAGAATATTTACAAATTTATTTAAACACGGGTGGGCTTTGAAAACCTCCCATTAAATCGTGACTAAAACGGTTCCCAGCAGTTAGTCGTCTCTTCTAAACTGGCTGTTCAAATTCCCTTACCTTTGGTGGAAACACTACATTTTTCGATACGTATGGGAAAAAAACAGAATATTAATATTTTTCATGTAATAACTGATTAATTAATAATCAGCGGTAGGCTTAGTGCTTATTCTCTACAGGTGCACTCAGCAGGAGATAAAAAGGGATTAATCTAGTGCGCTATTAGTGAACGCCCGGTGCCCTTCCGGGCATCAGTTTTTTTTCTAGAAGAATTCGGGAAAAATGTTTTCGTCTCCCTCAAAACGGATTTTCTTTTAATCATCTGTAGATATCGCATAAAAACTATTATCATCACAGGCCGTTTGATATTCAAAAAATAATTTTTTGATGAAAGCTTTTTAAAATACCGTTCGTTCTTGAAAAAAAATCATTCGGTGCATCATCAGCGAGTAAATCGTACTAATAAATAAGATTAATAGACCTAAATAAATAAATGTTTTTACCAGGAAATAGAATGGTATTCTCCTTCGGATTTTACGTTTTTTTTAAGTAAAGCTTTATTTAATTTTTTTTTATACGTAAAAAAATTTCACTTTATGGAGGGGAACAACTGTTTAAAAAAGAATGGAAAAAATATTCTCTCGTATTTTCTTTAGTATGTCAGCAAAGTTCCCGTGTTTTTCTTCTAGGGGGGGGGGGGTTCAAGAGTTCTTAAAGAGAATGTATATTTCCATTCCTGAAGCTCATTAAGAGAACGATTCCAACACGTTATCAGAAATTAAAGAATATTATTATTAAGGAGGTAAAAAAATTCTGGTTGACGTTTTAGTATAGTCGTTTTTCTTATAGGCAAAAGTTGTGGGGAGTATTGAGAAATTCCGTTTAAGTCCTAGAAGAGAGAATAGTTAGTATGTATTGTGTGGTGATGGTAAACCAATCTTATTTAAAGCGCTTTAATATACGGCTGATCTAAATAGCCGATTAATTTGCCTGATAATTGGAAAAACAATAATTCCGATATAAATTATCCTGTTAATTGAATTTAAAGAATGCACGATTATTATTTCATTACGTCATTTACACAATTTATTTTTAAAGCATTTTATCTGTGTACAGTGTGTTTATTTTACGGCGTTCCTAACGTCGGTAATGTGTTAGTTACTGACGTCGGTAATAAATTTTAGTCGCGTACTGAAATTCAGTAACGGAGTGCAGAAAATAAAATAAATGAAGCAACATATTTTTTAAGGCTGTGGGTAAAACGTAATACGTAGGCTATATTATATATATATATAGTAGAATTCAATTAATTACTTACATAATAAGTAAACATGATTCGTAAGCAGACTTCTCCGTATTTTTTATTTTGTATTTCTATACTTTTTAATTTTATAATATTAAACAAATTTCATTACGCTAACTCACAGTTGTAGATAAATTTTAATTATATCTATAATTTATTTCTTAATATTTAGGAATATCGATAAATTTTTTTAAAATGATTATTTTATTCACAACTCTGTCAAATCACTTACGAATATTAACGACCAAAAAGAAACACAATTAAGTAATTAGCGGTAATGAACAGCATATTCAGCGCCACGTTTGAGTCCTTCAACCTGTCTGTACCCTGGACCTACCTACATTTTGCATAGCCTCGGCGGTTATGATTCAAAACTTCTTTACTTTTTTCGACTTGTTTCACTAATCTACTGAAAAATCTATGAATACACTAAAATATTGTCTAGCTTTTCCTTAAGTAACGTTGTTCAAGTCGTTTACCTATGTATCTCGAGGATGGGGGAATTTTACTCCTGAATCTCTTGTACAGTAGGGTTGAAAATTATCCAACAAAATATGTAAGAATATCTTTTTTTGAAGGAAAATGGGTTGGTCTCCGATGCCCTCCTCCCATTTATTTCGTGTGTATTTCTGGCAGAAAATTGCAGTAGTATTTTGGGGAAAATATTTAAAAAAAATGTTAATTGTTACTTCACGTTTAAAAACAATAAATAACAAAAACTTACACAGAAAATTCCAATTTTTTTTAAATATTACAAAACAAAAATTTCAAATCGAAATGATTAAATACAAATTAATGAAAACTGAAACCGAGATGATAATATTTGAAACGTTTAATACTTACGTAAGAACATAATAGTTTATCACGTTGTCCAAAAAAAGCGGCAATATCTTTCTTAATTGTTTGAAACACATTGCGATCATTCGTTTCAGATTTTTCCCCTCATAAGAATCGTATTACTAATTGTCCAAAAATCCTCTTGTTATACCTGATTTAAATTTAATTTAAACTTAAATAAACAGGAATGAAAAAAAAAACGCGAGTTATAAATTTTGTTAATACAGTCTTTAATACTTGCAGCAATAAATGTAACGTAAATCTTGAGATAATGACGTTCAACAGACTGGAGGTGAGGATAATGAAGGGTAACGGGAAGATATTATTCGTTTGCCGATTTTCGTGGCGGAGTGGTAGCGTCTCAACCTTTCATCCGGCGGTCCCGGGTTCAAATCCCAATCAAGCATGACTTTTTTCATACGCTACAAGATTCCATTTCAAGGTTATATGCGATACCACCAAGAAGAAAAAAAATTGTAGGAGCTATATGATTTCAAATTTGACTTAAATGAAACATTTTGTAAAAATCGGGTTTTTTATGAATGGCTAAAAATTGGCTTGTTTTGTCTCAATTAAAGATATTTTTTCACATTATTAAAGGAGAAGATAAACCATTAATCTGATTTTTGTGACTGCTTCTTGATGATGTAGTGGCTTCAAAGGTAGGTTTCATATTCAGTTATACATATACAAAAGTTGTTTTGTTATTCTCTTTATCTTTTGTCCTTTGAATACCTTTTTAGAATTTTTCTCACGGAATAAATAATTTTTTTAGATTTTCATTCAATGTTTCAAAAATCTTTCCAGAAATTTTGTTAAAAATTGTATCGGCTTTAATTTTTGTTCTAATATTTAGGTAAATTACTTGTTTTTATTTTTTTTCAACACTAAAAGTACAAAATAATTTTATTATAATTTACATCGGTGCCAAAATCCATGCGATCAAGAGATGTGTTAAGCTGTAGGTAAATCGCTACACAAATTAGAAACGCAGCTGTCTACCGGCTCCTATTTGCCAAAAAGCTTCACTATATTCGGAGATTTCCTATCTGGTATATACGAGTCAATCAATCAATTCTGCTCCGAAAAATTACTTAGTGTTTTGTGTCAGGTGTACTGCATAACTAGGGTGTTACTAGGTACTATAATAGAGGCTTTTATACGGTTGAGCTATCTAGCGAAAATTCATACTACTTTCGGATGGATACATTTTGGATTTTCATCCACCGGGACGTTATCACAGTGTAGCAGCTCAAAACCGATACGTTATTTGGACAGATATACAGAATGATATATAGGGTGTTCAACTTAAAAAAGGTCCCATCACTCGGTAGTTTATACTAAATGCATATTTTTGTTGAAATGCATGTGAGATGGGTAAAGTAATGCGGAAGTTGTTGGTAGTACGAGTGGAGCTGGAGAGCTGGAGTGAGAGGCCTGCACATTTGAGTACTGCCGGACTGTGTTGAGCATTTGAACAAGGTTGTGTAATCGTGTGATGTTTGTTAAAATGCGGTTAACTGTTGAAGAACTTGTATTCGTGAGGAAGACTTATTTAGAGACGAAATCTCATGTGTGTCGGCGAAAGTTCAGAAGAAATTTGAAAAGGAAGCGCCAGTGAAAAGTGTTATTCAGAAATTAGTGACTGCTCGTTGCAACAGGGCAGAGCCACTCGCTATACAGCTGTTCTATCACAGCATCGTTCAATTTTTATTAAATTATTATTTTGTGTTATAGCATTTTATAAATATTAAGTTGTCTCTATGTATTGTTGCTCTTTGAAAGTTATATATTTTGCGATGGGTTCGAAGCTTAATAATTCGAGTCATAGTAACGTGAAGATTTGAAGGTAGTCTTATCATATTCCCCGATCACGTTTCTGTTAATCTCTGCACAGTTTTATCTAAGCCAGGAAAGTTTTCTTGAAAAAATGAAAAATCTAGATTAGAGCCCTTTTTTGATTACTTTTTAACTTAATTTTACATTGTTTCAAACGTGTGCTAAAATATACTACAAGTATAATGCGTACTAGAACTTTTCTTCTTGTTCTGGACTATTGGTTTTCTAGTTATAGGCAAGTTTTTCAAGGAATTTTTATTTCAGTCAGGAGTGGTTATTTTTTTTTTGTAAATTAATAACATTTAGTTCGCAAATTAGTTTTAAATACGTTCATTTTGATAAGCTAAGTAAAATAATGAGACGGTTACTAAACTACAAACATTATTAGGACTTGAATGAAGTTATATTCGTAAATAAAAATACATTAAATATTTAGTTTTCTTTCTTTTTCTTGTTTAGCCTCTTGGAATTACCATTCAGGTATTACTTCAGAGGATGATATAAATGAAGTGTAGTCTTGTACAATCTCAGTTCGATCATTCTTGAGATGTGTGGTTAATTGAAATCTAACCACCAAAGAACACCGGTAAATATTTAGTTAGGGCGGGCGATATACAATAACACAAGAAAATTATGTCTGCCTGTTGTCTTACGTGTAGCTCTGTATACAGTAGTTACTAAGACAAATGTGTTAAGTAACTGTTATTACTAAGAAAAATATATTTTGTAATTGTTGCAGGGCTTTTCTTTCTATCCGTCGTAATAATAATTACTTATATATACTATACGCAATTTCCTTTCAACTTAAACAAAATACCAGTCTTTACTTTCGGTCGAATAGTGCGAGCGGAGGGGGGAAATGGATTTTCTTTACGTTTTGAGGTATGAGGAGTACGAAAATACCATTCGATTAGGGTTTCCTTGTATATTTATTTATAGGCCTAAGTATAAAATTTTGTGGATCAAATCTCCAAAACTACTAGATCAATTTCATTGAAAGTTAGATATGCTGTAGTAGTGTATCTGAGGTTGTCGGTGTGAACATTTGATGAAGATTGGTCGAGTCGTTCTTGAGTTACGCTAAATTTAAGGTCGAACATTTTGAGCGGGGAAAATTACAAGCGTGGTTCGTTATATTGTTGCAAGTTGGAAGGTTGAAGTTTCTTTATCTGCGGTATCTATTGTTATCAGTATTGTTCGTCATATTCAGGTGCAGCGTTACCTACTCTGAGGGTCATGAGTTGATACTTTTTCAAAAAGAAACAAAATGTAATAACGAAAAGTCGATCTTCTTGCGCAGAACTGCGCAAGCGTATTTATTTGTTTCTTTAATCTTGACTAAAATACTTAATTCTTAAAAAATGTCCGGTAAGTGGAAAACTTGGTCCTAAAAGGCTCAAATTCGGTGAGTACAGTGAAAAAAGATTAGTCACGAATTTAATAAAGCATACTTATAACATTTTTTATGTTTCATACGGGCGTTAAATTTCATAAAGATTAAAAATTAATCACAAAAATACTGTTGTTTTTTTTGAAGAATATTTTTCCCAAAAAATTATACGGATCAACAGAACTGTTACTTAGTAGTAAATTAAGGTCACCCTGGACTTTTTTTTTTACTATTATGCATTTTTCGCTGTTATAAAATTATTAAGATTTAAAATCATCGGAAAACGTATAACATGCTAAGTGTAATTAAATTATACGTATTTGAATTTTTTTTGGCTTAAATTAATTAACTGTTGAACATTACAGAGAAGCTTATACGTGGAATATGGGAACGCAATTTTGTAGTGTATGAAAAATGCCATACCTGATCGGGATTCAAACCTGGGATTTCCGAATAAAAGGCTGAGACGCTACTCCATCGCGAAGATCGGCAATTAAGTTATTATATAAAATTAAAAGTATTAAAAAAAAAATAATACAAAAAGTTATCCCCCACCCGGATTGTTGTCCCCAAAATATTCTTTTGGATCACTTGCACTACTAATATGCCTAGGAAGACATAAAAAAAATTCTGTTAAAAAATATTCAATAAATAAAAAGATAGCGTTTTCGGGTTTTGAGGAAACTTTTTTTATTAATGGTAAGATTTACATCCACGCATGTACTGAGCTTAATGTAAAGTGGGGTTATATTTGCAAAATTTTGAGAAAGTCTACCCCACCCCCTGGAGATATTGACCCCCAACCTTTTACCAACAAATTTCCCTTTATACACGAGTCTGTGCCAAATTTCATCAAAATCGGTGAATCCAGTCAACAGTTATTACGTTTCAACCACACCAACACACGTACAGTTGCGAAAAAATTAATACGAACAAGGGAATTTGTTCTGTTGTAGGGAATTTTCATTCTGAGGCAGACTGCTTGCTTGGTGTTTCAGGTTATGTTCATCGTAAACAGAATTACTGGTTTTTGTGCTTTTATAATTCATTGTCAATTAGTTTTTGGTGACCTTGTGAGTTTCTGTTATAAGTTTGTTATTCGTTTCTAGTTAATACAATGAATATAACCCCACGAAAGCGGTAAAAATTGTTGCTCTGTTCCAACATACACAAATGACTCAAAGACAGATTGCCAGTGATTGTAGTTTGGGGTTAGGTATTGTAAATGAAATCGTGTAAAGGTTTAGGGAAACAGGAAACGTCTCTCCAAGAGAAAAGGAAAATGTGGACTGAAAAAGAAAACCAGCACTACAGAGGATCGATTACTAATAACTAAAAGCAAAATTAATCCACGATTGTCTTTTAAAAATAAAATTTTCTGTTAAAAATACTATGTTCGGATTAATTTGTTCGCCACTGGTCATACTTACGAGCATTACCTCCCCTTTTTTTGTGTTTTTTTTTTGGGTCGAAGTCATGAAACTTCGAGAATTGGGGGGAAAACCCATACCCTCCTTTTTCTGATTACCGTACTTTTCTTTTTGCAGCAAAGCTCTGTAACTGTGATGCCAGGAAAGTAAAAGATAAATAGTTATAATAATTTAGTAGGAGTATATACGTCTAAACGGCTTTCCTATTGTAGAACATAGAAAAGAGTGAGTGGAATGAAAACTGGTAGGAACTTTAAATGCAAGAAAAATAATTGACGGATATACTCGATGCAAAAACTTTACACGTACCTGAGTATACCTGTCACGTATTTACTGATTTTAAACGTTTCGATATATTAGTTTCGGAATTTGTTAAGATTCCGAAATTTTGGAACGTTAGTATTCCTAATTCCGGTTGATGGTAGTCGATTATTTAATTACCGAATCTTCGATATTTCGGAAATTATCGATTTTACCATTCGTAGTTGTATGTTATTAAAAATCTTAAGCATTCTGTTATCCTAGACATTTTGATGTTAGTCCAATAAATTTGTTAGAAGTTATAAAACTAACTTTATAATTAGGTTAACTGTTAATTTTTTAACTGTTAAGACATGGTTTCCTTCCTTAATTATATCTTAGTTTTGGATTCTTTATTCCCGTTATCGCAAGATCTATTTGAACCGTCACCGATTCACTTTATGACGAGCTCATTATCAAGACATCTTTGTATCTTGTTGCCTCCTATGTTCAATCTAGTTCATCATTTCTTTTACTTTCTCGATTATAGTGCTGTTATAACGGGAAAGTATACAGATAGGGAAAAAAACAAAAAAATTATCTTTTTTTGAAGTTTTATATTTTAAGGAGACATTTAAAAGAAATAAACAAAATAAATTTAAATAGATTACAAATAATATGCGGAAAATTATTTTTATTGCAATGCTTGTAAGTCCAAAAAAATCTTTTAGTTACACTGACGTTTGTGCATATATGTATATGTTGGCCTGTATTTGGTCATATAATTCTGGACCCCGTTGACCAATTTTCTTCAAACTTTGTAAACAGGTACTACCTTCAGTGGGAAAATGTAATTAATTTTTGCAAACATTTTCAAAAATGAGGGGTTTTGGCCGAAATAAAATTTCTTATCTTTACTGGGAGAGCTTAAACAAAAAGATTTTCTTACAAAAGTTTAATTTTTCTGTAAATGATTATATATATATTCATTTACCTTTATATTGATTCAGAAAAGTAGTTAATGGAAGTTTTTTTGGATCTATGTTTTCTACATCGATCTCACCAAACACCCATCATCCTTTCCTAATGCTTACAATTATGTACCAGCCAGCACATGCAACTCCCTCCGGAAAGGAGAGCGCATTGTCTTCTCCAAACATTAGGGCCCCGAAAGGCGTATTCCTGCTAGGCCGGAAGACGCTAGCATCGAAAGGACTTCAGTGGACGAACTGAAGTGAAATCACGCCGGGAGTACAAAGCTCATGTGCCCCTAGTCTCCCACGAACAGCCCCGATCAACAAATTCTCACCGATCTAAAGTATCGAAACGCAAATAATTCCGTCCATAAATAAAACAAATAATTATAAACGCCACTGAATCGGTAATGATCCGCCTGATAAATGAGAGATACACCGGCAATGGACATTTGTCCAGGTTTTGCGATTATTAAAGGGATACAAACTCTCCTGGTATCCTTGCGTTCCGTTCCGTTTCTACATCGATAGGCCTTCAAACCGTTATAAATTTTTTTGGCCTATTCCACTCCAATGGTACGTGGTAAAAGAAAATATAAAATATTTTTGGTGTATCTCGAGATATAACCAATGCTTTAATAAATTTTTTTTCCATTTTTTTTTTATTGAATTTTTTATTGTAAAAAATTTTTACAATCACAGGTTAATAATTATTAATAAATCAATAATTTTAAATGAAAAAAAAGTTAAAAAAAAAAGAGATGAAGTCGGATTCGAACCGATGTGCTTTCCCCTTGTAAGATCCAAATATTTCATTAATTAAAATTTTATTTAGCTATAACCCACCAATGAAAATAAGTACCACTTATGATATAAAAAGTTGAAAAGCTCTCATTCAGGGCTTATTACTGCAGTTAAGAAAAAGTCCAAAATCCAAATGCTTTGGATTTTGGGCTTTTATGTACACTTTTGATCTAGTCGATTGCATTCAAAAGGGGATGTTCACAACTAGATGTTACAACAGTCGTAAATCCAAAATTTCAATATCCTACTGCTAATCGTTTTTGAGTTATACGAGATGTATGGACGTCACGCCGAAAATAGTCAAAATGGATATTTCGGTGAAATCTGGAAACCGAAATTTTTCGCGATCACAATATTTTCTTTACTTCGTATAAGGAAGTAAAAAGGCGTAAAAACCTTACCTAAATATATTAGTTCTTAATAAACCCAAGTAAAAATTTTTAATTTGGTATAGTACCATTTTTTTTTTCTTTTGAAGTACACAATTATAATATCTCAAACTCAGCTGTCTTCCTCATAGTAAGACCGTACACTTTTGTTGACGGACGCGAATAACGGTAGTATTTTTAGCCTTTAGAAGTAAAAAAATATTTTTGAATCGAGAGATATTTCATTTAAAATCTCAGCATTTTTGTGTATCGAGCGTATTTCAAACATTAGTTCATATTTCGTTACGTTATTTTTATTTAAATAAATATTAAAATAGACAAATGTTATCGATTAGCATTAACCTACATTTTATTTACGCATTCTGTTTTGTTTTTATTTTATTTTTTTAATTTTGTTTTAATAAATCTAAAAATAATTGTATTTAATAAAACGATTACCCTATAATATATTATTTATTAAAAATTACGTAATATATTATTGTTTTTGTTTTTATATCGTGTGTGTATCTTCTTAATGTTGTTAAGATAACTAACTAACTTACTAGTTTAAATTGATGATATTTAGTTCATAGCTTTGGACCACCTGTTTTAACAAGCGTTATTTACCCGTCGATACTGTTTCCAAGTGTTGCTTAAATAAATATTGACTTGCCATCAATGTTAACTGTATATTAGTTTTTTCTTCATTTTACATTGTCGATGTATTTTATACTCGATTAATTAAAAGATCTATGTAAATTGTGTTTATTAACGTTACATGTTAGTTGCATATTTATTATAATAAACTTTCTATTAAAAGGTTTGTACGAGGGCTGTTTATAACATATCGTCATTAAAGGCTGATATTCAAATTAAAATATGTTCAAAAGTAATCCGCTGTTATTAGTTTAGAAATTTCTACAGACACGGTTGCGTTTAAAAATAATTATACGGTTAGAAATAAGATCGCTGATTATGAGCGATATATTTTTACGATTTTTTTTTATTACTGTGTCGCTAAGTTTTGTCAACGACGTTTGGAATCTTAAGGTTTTTTTAAATAAAAAAACTGTTAGTTATTTCAGTTTGTAGAAATGCAACCATAAATTCATTTGAATTAGTTTAATAATAATAAACCTTGTAACTTGTATGAATTAGAAATAGTGATGCTTAATTATCGATCCCTTGTTTAATCTAGGATTTTTTTTCTATTTTACCTGGCAAATGTAATCGTGGCATCCGATCAAGAATACTCTTATTAGTACGAATTTAAAGTAGTATTACAAATTAGAGACTGGGTTTTATATTGTTAATTGATTACATTTATAATTGTAAAAAATAATCCAGATTTTTTAGTATAGCGAGTATAATTGTCCTTCTTAATTCAATTTGTGGTTCGAGTAATGTAGAAGCAGATTTTAAAAAAAATACAATTTATGAACACCTCTAGCAAGTACAGATATTTTAATCTATAGCGCCAAAAATTTGTATTACTTTATCATTGAATACTCTTGGTTGGAACTAAACTGAGATTTTTAAATCTAAAATTCCGTGATTTATAATAGTGTAGATTCTTTTATTAAATCGTTCAATTGTTTCGGTTATCCATGTTGACTTAGTATGTTTTAAATCGTGTAAAATAAATATTTAACTAAAAATGAATAATTGCGTTTTTTTAATAGAGAAAAAAAATGTTATTAATTTAATAAACATAATAAAAACAATTATAAAAATTAAAAACACGACTGTCAAAAAAAGAATTAAAAAAAAAATAAATTGAACTAATAAAACGACAATAAATCGAACTAAAAAAAAAAAAAAAAAAAAAAAAAAAAAAATAGAAATAAAGGACTAAACATCCACGTTATGCATTATTTAATTAAATAAAATAATGGGTCACCGATCAACTTCCAGACAGTTTTAATTTGTTTAAATATATTTTTCATATTGAAAACACTGGCATTTAAGATTGTCTAATAATTAAGTTCTCACCAGGTCCTACATCGATAAAAAAATGTTGTCCAACGAAGATATTTAAACGCAGTCGGGGGAGCTCTTTAATATAGAATAATTACTATTCAGAGCTCTTTAATATAGGGCAGTTACTATTCAGAGCCCCCCCGACTGCATTCTAGCCTCGCACGCAGTCCCCACGGGAAGCCAAATTTTATTAAACAGAAATTTTTTTAATTAATTTAATATTATTTTATTTAACGTAAAATTAATTGTATTATTTTTATAAAATTATTCATTCTAATGATAGAAGCTCATAGTTCATTAATTCAATTAATTAAACTTTGTACTTCAACCGAGAAATCTCCTATTATATATTTATATAGCTTATGACACTCCCGGTAATGTAAGGATTCCAACTCGGGGTCATTCATCTAAATCGGTTCGGCCGTTGAGCTGCTACGATGGAACAAACAAACATATATACACCCTAAATACATTACACTTCTTTTTTGGGCAGTCTTGCAATAAATGTTTAACTAATTGTTATTTTTTATGTAATTAATTTTTTTATTCATAAATATAATTAATATGCAACAAGTAATTATCGGGCAAAGTCTGCTCTGGAAAATAGGTTCTTATTCATCTCTTACACGATGCATGTAATGACTTGGTTATATTTATTGACATTATTAATATTTATTCTTGTTTATAATATTTAAATAAATAAAATTATGCTCAAAATCGTTCACTTTTAAAATTATAGTAATTTGTTTTATTATTGTTTGCTGAAATCAGTTTGCTAAAAATATCTCTCACACGTTCATTACAGAAAAATATTTTAGTCAGTGTTATACAGAGACCGGTGTGAAATTAAAAAATTCCTTTCGGAACGCCGGAAGGCGGAGATAGATTTCACCGGGGCAAAATATTTTCCTGAACTGCTTGACAACACACCTATTTGAGGATTAGTGGGAGATTCTTGGTTTGTTTCTTTGTACTGATAAAAAAAGACAATGTTTTCAGAAAGTTTTATTTAAAAACATGTATAAATGTAACAACAGTGATTTTGGGAAGACAATTTGAAAGTACAATAGGCCTACATTACCGACATTAAATATTACAACTTACGTTAGATACCCTATTTTGTTTGAGTATACCGAACTTTTCTTCTTAAGTCTAGGCGTATTTACACACTTTCACATTAAGCAAGGATAACACAGAAAAATCACACTTTTTGGCAATTAGAATATTGCCAGTTGCAAAAATTAAAATATACACAGTACTAAGGTCACGGCAGTTTAAATGCGTTTGCTTCAAATTCACTCAATACGACAACAAGTTTCCAATGTAAACAAGTTTCACATGTTTAGCATATGGGAAGCCTCTTCTTACAATTCCAGCAATATTTTGGTCATCCCTTGCCGTAAGGTCGGTCATATCGAAAATCGTTTCAGACAAAATTTTAGGTAATATTTAGAGGACTAACGACCACTTTAAACGGATTCGATCCTGTGCCTATTAAGGGAGCTATGATTTTTTTGTCCTTCAAGCCCCATTTTTTCCTCCCCTTGACCCTTATCCAAAGAATAGTAGAAACTTTAAACGAATTCGATATTTTACTTAATAAGAAAGTTATAGGGTGTGAAACACGAAGATATGTCGAAATCATAGTACGTTTTACAATAGGTAGCTTTCTTATGAAATCTACCTAAAAGAATTAAGTCGATTACTTTAGTTATACTTTCCGACGAATATAACTTGAATAGTTATATTAAAGGGGAAAGTACACGGTGATCGTATCAAAAATGGGTTATCGATTTTTTCAGATCTTTACGTTTTAGAGTCTATGTTACATTTTTTTATCTAGTTCATCTAGACCAAAAAAAACCATATGTATGTGCGTACGTATGTATTCGCACTGCTTTTGGCCTTACAACTTAGGTTTGACCGATCCGATTTTTTTTCAAATTTATCTCAAATGTTTCTTTATATGGGGGCTTTGATAATATTAATTTTTTTCAAATTCGTTAAGGGGTTGGGGATATCGCGATAAAACCAACTCGATTTTTTTCAGAGGAAATTTAGTGCAAACTTTATTAAATCAGATTCGTTACCTATAACAACAATGCATATATAAACAAGCAAAAAAAGAATTTTTTTCAAAAAAATCAACCCCCTCCTTAAAATTTAAATACATGGTTTTAGTTCTTTTGCTGTATTTCCCTTCGGTGTAAATGTTTTTCAAAAATATTTTGAAAGCTTATACTTCACATATAAAGCTATCAAGAAATGTCTACAATTTATTTTTTAAATCGTAGTACCCAGATGTAAAATGCGGAAAAAGTTTTTGAAAATTCTCTTTTTCTTATTTTAGATTTTATTGAAGGGAGTATTAGATTTATAGAAGACTTTATTAAAGCAAATTTGTTAAGCTTAATCTATATATGAGTATTATATACGTTTGTTTTCTGGCTCTAGCTCTTAATTTTTATTATTAATAGCCGGGAAAATCATGCGATGCTTTATTTCTAGATTTATCGTTATTTCTTGGAATTTTTCAATAATATACACCTTCAGGGAATAAAAATTTTGAAAACCTATTGTTAGTAGGTATTCTTAGCCCCTGTTAGCGAAAAAAAAAAAAACATTGCCGCAAATTTAATTTTTCCGAGTGTTTAACAGTAAATTAAATCGTAAATGAATTAATGCCAAAAATACATTTTTCATTCAAAGTCTTACAGACTCTATGCTAAGTTAAAGCTTACCTAAGATTTCAATTGTTTATTTATGTGAATATTACGTTAAAGATTAGTTAAGCCAGTTTTTCGTGATGCCGGAACAGAGTTGGTAACGATTGAAAAACGGCTTAACTAAATTCAGTTTTGTATTATAATAATATCGTGAAAATGCGAATTTGAATATTGTACAAAGAATTTTATGTATGCATTAATTTTGGTTTGGTCTTAAAGATGACGATTTATTGTGCGTAAAAAGAAAAAAAAGGAAAATGTGAACACGTCACGATATTTGGAATCATGTTAAACTAAAAATCCAAAGAAAAGGGATAACACTGTATAACAATGTTAAATAATTCTCTTGGAATTGTTTATGGAAATCTTGCCAAAGAATATTTTAACGTTCTTTGGCAAGGTACTTAAATAATTAAAATAGATTTTTGTATTAATTTTATTAAGATGTATTCTCTTGTATTGAAATCTTTTATTAAAAAATTAATAAAAATCATTACAGAAATTACATAAAAATTTAGTTGTCATTACCGCCGACCTATGTGGTAGAATGAAACGCCTCTGAATTTCATCCTGAAGGTTTCAGGTTCGAATCCCGGTCAAATTTAGCATTAATTTGTAATAAAAATAATATTTAAAAAATGTCGAGTGTATTATATTTTTAATTTACTATGGTTCTACCCGGTTTATGAAAAGTTGTGGTTTACGTTACCCCGAGTATTATCATTTCGATTATCGTGCTTGGCTATGCCACTGGCTGTTAGTTCTTAGTCGTTGCAGAACAGTTATCGTAACCTTAACTTAATCCGTTTTAATGATATGATAACATGGATCTCTTGAATCCTTAAATATCTCAGTACCAAAATACACATTTATACGTACACTCATACACGCACGCGCCCCTGTGTGTAATGCTACATTAATAGAGTTTAATTTTCGTAAAAGATTTCATTAATATTTTCACCGTTTTCATCTGCTTTTTCTTTTTTATTATTAGCAGATAAATCTTTTAAATTTATTTAAAACCGGTTTCGAGATTAATCCCGCGTTAGATATTTATGAACTCCCATAAATCGAAAACGGTTGGATTGATCTGTTTGTCTATACAAAACAAAAAATAGAGGAAGTCTAAATGGTAAGATTAACAATAGATATATAAGATTTAAATAATAAAAATGTCATTTTTTGAATTAATTTTATACTCTTAATAATAATAATATCTAATTGGTTACCGTGTCCGCCATTTTGTTTTTACTATATTTTTTTTTTATTTTGTAAAGTTCTTTAAAGCAAAAAAAGATAATTTGAAATTTGTTTCATTAAAACGAAAAAGCAATTCGGCCTATATAACTCAATTGTTTATAAATGAAGGTTTTTGTTTGGAAAAAAATTTAAGACTCGTTTTTATTTACAAACATTTTTTGGAGTAAATGTGAAAAATTATTATGCTACAAAAAAAAAAAAAAATATATATATATATATATATATATATATATAATACGAATAGAAGCATAGTCTTCTTCGGTTAAAAAATGTTGTAACTAGTATTTTAATTTTTGCATCCAGGGCGTAAGAAAACCATTTCAGTATGCGACAGTCGGTTTTTATCTTTTTTATATAGGAAAGTCTTGTGTGTTGTAGTGATGTGTTTATAAGAATTAGACCATTTACTAATTATTACCTTTATTTTATTACTAGGGGTACGAATTGCCTAAATGATAAAGAGAAGGAGCAAAAGGCTACTTATAGGATGTTGCTTATGTTTTTTATTCTTATGATTAATTTGGCTAAAAAAGAAGAGTATGATGACTACTAAGAAATTTTATTTTTATTCTTTAACCTTCGCTTTCTAAATAGATTGTTTTTAAAACTTCTACTAAAATTTTGTAACTGATAAACTTATGTTTTCTGAAATTGAAAAAAACAAACTTTTCAAATTACCATTTCGTTATTAAATTTAAATGGATTTGCTGTTGTAAATTTCATTCATATCTTGCTAATTCTGAATTTCCTTACTAGCATCAGTAGTTCTGATTGTTTTAATCACACGCATTTTAATAAATTTTGACTACATTGTATTAAGTAAAAAAACTTATTCTATTTTCCATTCTGTATAATAAAATAGGTGACGTCATTAAGAATACTCAGGGTATTATCTACAGTTTTCAAAAACTGTATTAAATAACAACGTTATTTTACTGCGTAAAAAGAGACAGTCATCGACATTACAAGCGAAAAAAATTGTTTTCTAGTTCTCTTTAATTTTTATATTGTTTAGGTGGAAATATATTATTAAATTGATGTACTCGTATTTAATTTCAGAATTATGTGCCGTAGGTTTATATATTTTTCTAAGCACAAAATCTAATTTTAACAAAATTTCTTTTTGGATATTGTAAAAACAAAAGGTTCCAAAGTAATAGTATGTATCACGAAGTTTTCCCTGGACTTTCATATCCTATTCTTCTCGAGAAAATAATGGAAAAAGTTTATATAAACATATGTCCTAAAATTCTTAATTTGCGAGTTACGGCTAGTGAAAGATTTCTCTCGGAATTCAGCTACTCCGGTGAAATAAGGTCGTACTGAAATTTCTAGGACGTTAATTTAGAAGCAGAATTAGTGATTTCTTATGATGTTAAACCTTAAAAATCGAATAGAATAGGTTCCAGAACCGTATCTGCAGTAGTTTTTGCGAAATCTGGAATGAAAACCAATAAATTGGGGTAAAATTCCTATTTTTGTATGTTTGACATACAATAACGTTGTTAAATGGGTAATAAGCACATAAAATGTGTAAACAAAACTTGTAGAGAATTTAATTTTGAACAAAATGGTGTAAGATATGGTGAATAAAAAAAAGAAAAGTAAGAATTTTATTTAGAAACGGTGCATTACTACATTGTCATACAAATACTTATTTAATGTGAAAAAAAATCACATTCTCTCTTAGTAATGTGAAAAATTTGTAAAAACAAAATTTATTGTTATAAAGGTGTAAATTACACAACATTTGTAAAATAAAAATTACTTAGATAATTGTTTTATTACAGACATAAATACAATAAATTATTTGAATAATTATTTCAAAGGTGGTAATAAAATAATCAGCTGATCAAAATCCACAATACTGTATTAGTGTTTAAATTATTCTGTAAGATGCATTAAGTATATCGGGTACTGTGAACTAGCACAGTCATTAGTGAAGGTTTTCTGTGAATTTAGTTTGAACGTGATCGGTTTGTCATTGAATTTACTTATTTACAACAGAAGAATACGCTGATATTATATTCATTTTGGGTGTGTAAATGATAATACTACAGCTGCTGCAGTAGAATATGAAATACGTTTTTCCCTGCTGCAGTAGAATATGAAATACGTTTTCCGAATCGCAGAATTCCAAATTTCAAAGCAATTAGCACAATTTTTCGCAGACTTCTGGAAACAGGTTCAAACATAGTATTCGTACCAGCTACGAACATCTGTCCAACATGACGCTGTTATTGATGAAATTATTATCGACGCAGTCCTTCGTCAGTACACGATGTCTTTCAAAGCGGATCGGAGTTTCGATTCAACGGTTTGGAGGACACTTGAACAAAACAAGTTTTATCCTTATCGTAAACAGCCAGTTCAACTTCTATACCTAGGAGACGATCCGCTTCGCTTCGATTTCTGCAACTGGTGGAATACAAATCGATAACTCTACACGTATGTTTTATTTACCGATGAAGCAAATCTCACTCGAGATGACGTCAAAAACTTATGCAGTGAGCGTACTTGGATAGAAGTAAATTCTTAGGAAACTGGAAGGAAATTTTCAACACCAATTTATCGTCAGTGTATGGTGCGGCTTTCTTCACAATAAGCTGTTTGGACCGTTCTTCATTATACCTGGCGGCTTAACTGTTGAGATATACTTGTACTTTCTTCAAGAAGAATTTTCGCAGCTGCTAGGAGTTGTTCTAGCGCAGAGACCCAAAGTATACGTAAAGTACGACTCCGCGTTGGGGAGACGCTTCTCTTGTGCTGTTTTTCACTCAAATCATTTCCGTGATAAATGAATCGTCTTGGAGGTACACATTCCTGCCCACCAAGATCGCCTGATCTTGGACTGATCTTTAGATTTTTACGTGGGGGGATGGACAAAAAAAAATACATTCTCGTGAGGAATTAATTATCCGTATTATGGATGTGCGGCTGAGCAACTTAAGGAAAGCCCAGAAGAACTAAAAAGAGCAACTAAAGCAGTACAGAAGCGTGCCAATTAATGTGTTGAAAATGGCAGGCTCATTTTTGAGCATCTGTTATAAATGGTACGTGTAATTCTCACTTTTGTTTTCTGTACTGTTTCTGAATAAAATTCGAACTTTTCTTTGTCTTATTCAACTTATCTTACACCATTGTTTTCAGAATTAAATTCTCTACAAGTTTTGTTTAAGCGTTTTATGTATTTATTACCTTTCAACAAAGTTATTGTTGAAAACAGGATTTTTACCCCAAATTATTAGTTTTCACCCCAGATTTCTCAAAATCTACTGCAGATACGGTTCTGTGATCTACTTCATTCCATTTCTCAGGTCATAAACTATAAGAAATCACTAATTCTGTCCCTTAATTCACGTCCTAAAAATTTCAGTACGACTTGATTTCACTGTGGTAACAGAAATCCGAGTGAAATCTTTCACTAACCGTAACTCGCAAACGTAGCATTTTAGGACATATATTTATATGAACTTTTTCCGTTATTTTCACGAGTAGAGTAGGTTGTGAAAGTCGCGGGAGAACTTCGTGATACACTCTGTGTACATATAGTTAACTGGGTTCTGTTCAACTAATTTTAATAACCTTTTTTTTAATTTGAAAAGAAATAATCGTCAGTATGAAATTCCATCCACTCTTCAAAATTAACTTCCATTTATATTATGTAATATAATATACAGGATATGTTATTATTATGAATATATTATATAATATATCCATATTTCCATGCACATCCCGCAATATGGAACGGTTTTGCACTAAAAATTTTGATTTATTATATTTTTCCCCAATTTTCTAAAATTGTCCTTTAGTCAGTGAAGTGAAGAATTAAATCTAGTATTTCATTATCACGAAACGGTACTAAAACATTTTAGTACTTTTTAAATCTTTTATAAAACTTTTTTAAAATTTATCAAAATCATTGTAACATACTGTGAAATTTTAAAATTCCGAATTTTTTAAAAATAAATGCTTAATAAAATAGTGTATGTATTGAAATTCAATCGTAAAAATATAATATTTCTTTTACACAGGTATCCCGGGAGTTGTTGGCCAAACTTAACCGATTAGTTCAGGACATCAAATAGACAAAAAAGCTGATGTGGATAAAGGTCCATCTAGCTTTATTTTCCCTCTGTTTGATATTTTGTATTTTTCAATAAAAATTTATGTCTTAAAGAGAACGGATTGAGATTTTTTAATTAACTCTGGTATACTTCTACCGAACAAAATTTTCGACAAAATAAATAATTATAAAAGTTCCAAAATGGCATATCTGTTTGAATTTGTTTCCTGCTCTATTATTACTACTAATATTAGAAATTTGTATTAATTATATGTAATTCTACATTATATGTAATAGACGGAATACCTGTAGAATTACTGCGCAGTGCAGGTGAGGAAGCGATTGATAGATTATACAAACTGGTGTGTAATATTTATGAAAATGGGGAATTTCCATCAGACTTCAAAAAAAGTGTTATAGTTATGATACCAAAGAAAGCAGGGGCAGATAAATGTGAAGAATACAGAACAATTAGTTTAACTAGTCATGCATCAAAAATCTTAACTAGAATTTTATACAGAAGAATTGAGAGGAGAGTGGAAGAAGTGTTAGGAGAAGACCAATTTGGTTTCAGGAAAAGTATAGGGACAAGGGAAGCAATTTTAGGCCTCAGATTAATAGTAGAAGGAAGATTAAAGAAAAACAAACCAACATACTTGGCGTTTATAGAACTAGAAAAGGCTTTCTATAACGTAGACTGGAATAAAATGTTCAGCATTTTAAAAAAATACTGTTAAAATACAGAGATAGAAGAACAATTGCTAACATGTACAGGAACCAAACAGCAACAATAACAATTGAAGAACATAAGAAAGAAGCCCTAATAAGAAAGGGAGTCCGACAAGGATGTTCCCTATCTCCGTTACTTTTTAATCTTTACATGGAACTAGCAGTTAATGATGTTAAAGAACAATTTAGATTCGGAGTAACAGTACAAGGTGAAAAGATAAAGATGCTACGATTTGCTGATGATATAGTAATTCTAGCCGAGAGTAAAAAGGATTTAGAAGAAACAATGAACGGCATAGATGAAGTCCTACGCAAGAACTATCGCATGAAAATAAACAAGAACAAAACAAAAGTAATGAAATGTAGTAGAAATAACAAAGATGGACCGCTGAATGTGAAAATAGGAGGAGAAAAGATTATGGAGGTAGAAGAATTTTGTTATTTGGGAAGTAAAATTACTAAAGATGGACGAAGCAGGAGCGATATAAAATGCCGAATAGCACAAGCTAAACGAGCCTTCAGTAAGAAATATAATTTGTTTACACCAAAAATTAGTTTAAATGTCAGGAAAAGATTTTTGAAAGTGTATGTTTGGAGTGTCGCTTTATATGGAAGTGAAACTTGGACAATCGGAGTATCTGAGAAGAAAAGATTAGAAGCTTTTGAAATGTGGTGCTATAGGAGAATGGTAAAAATCAGATGGGTGGATAAAGTGACAAATGAAGAGGTATTGCGGCAAATAGATGAAGAACGAAGCATTTGGAAAAATATAGTTAAAAGAAGAGACAGACTTATAGGCCACATACTAAGGCATCCTGGAATAGTCGCTTTAATATTGGAAGGACAGGTAGAAGGGAAAAATTGTGTAGGCAGGCCACGTTTGGAGTATGTAAAACAAATTGTTGGGGATGTAGGATGTAGAGGGTATACTGAAATGAAACGACTAGCACTAGATAGGGAATCTTGGAGAGCTGCATCAAACCAGTCAAATGACTGAAGACAAAAAAAAAAAAAAATATGTAATTCAATTATTGAAGGAATTGAAAACAGGCATAAAATTGTTAGACTGCATAATCTTTGCGATCCGCTTTAACAATTTCGAATTGTTAAACTCAGGTGGATGTAATAGTAATGTTTTTAATTAATTTTTTGAATATATCTCGTAGTTCTACACATATCTCACCCTCATTCTCATAAATTGAGATAAGTCGTAACAAACTGGATGTACTGGAAAGTTTATCTAGAAACGGATTTTGGTTTTAATTTATTTATAGTAAGTAAGTATACTGTTTAATTCAGTTGAATCTAATATACAGTTGCAATCAGGGGGCTCTTTAATATATAATAATTACTACTTCAGAGCTCTTTAATATAGGACAGTTACAATTCAGAGCCCCCGACTATTTTCGTTAAAGTACAACATTTTTTTATCGATGTAAGACCAGATGAGAACTTAATCAATAAACTGATTTAAATTCCTGCTATTTCTACAACATGAAAAATATATTTAAACAAATTAAAACTGTGTGAATGTTGATCGGTCACCCATTATTTTATTTAATTAAATACTGCATAAACGATGTTTAGTCGTTTATTTCCGTACCTTGTTTTTTTTTTAATTCAATTTATTTTTTTGCTGTCTTTTTTTTTAATTTTTGTAACTGTTTTTATTATTTAATTCTTTTTATTGATAAGGAGAAAAATTCACGATTCGAAAACTTATATATTTAATGTACTGAGCCAAATGAGGAAACCAAGCATTTCAATATATTTATTTAATTGGCGTATATCGATCTAAACTTACAGATTTCTCAAGCGATTGAGTTCCTTGTGAAACTTTTTATCGTGCGGATCATACAGCAATTTTCCGGGATCCAAACAGCTAGTGGCTAAGCTCTTTAATTGTCTTACGCGACTCAGTGTTACGTAGGCATGGCCCTTGGCAAAGATGCGAGTGCTCAGATCTATGACGGCTCTGTCTAGGGTAGTCCCTTGTAGTTTATTCACCGTCATAGACCAGCACAATATTAGTGGCAGCATACGCCGTTCCGCGTTGCCCTGTCCCCCCTAAAGCATCAAATTCGGCAATAGTGGGCTCAGTCCGTTTCCGACAGCATTACCTCTAATCGTATTCTCATCAAACTACAAAAAAGGCTGTTTGTGGGAGCTCGCCGGGCTCAAGCTGGTCTCGACGTAGAGCAGGCCATTCGATTTTCCTGAGTATATCATTTAATTTTTGTTCCGATCTGGTTCCGTCGTTATTTTGTATTATACAAGCAATTACCCGTTTGAATTTTTAAAATCGGAAGAATGGTTGCAAAGATATAACATTTCCGAATAATTGTGATCTGCTAGATCGAAAGTATACTTGATGTATGCAAAACTCAGCCTTCAACCTACTAACAAAGACTTTGTTTGAATTTTGAAAATCGTACGATTGTTTGCAGAAATATTATTAGAGCACCCCATTGCACTCGCTAAAACACCGCCCCAGGGGCACCCCGTTTGTTACCAGTTGATGATGATGATCGGTCTAGCCTCACGCGATGTGCTCCCATCATCTCACCACTCCAGCTTCACACGCAGTCCACACGGAAAGCGCATTATTAAACAGAAATTTATTTTATTTTATTTTATTTAAAGTAAATTTAATTCTATTGTTTTTGTAATATTATTCATTTCAATGGGTCAGTTCAAACCCAGTTAACAGTGATAGAAGCTTACAGTTCACAGTTCGTTACTTCAATTCGTTAAAGTTTGTGCTTTAACTAGCAAATTTTTACTATTAAATATATATATTTATATAGCTTATGACGTTCTCGGAAACTTAAGTATTCCATCGCGGGGTCATACATCTAAATGGGTTCGGCCGTTGAGCTGCTACGGTGGAACAAACATACCTACATCCTAAATACAGTGCATTCCTTTTGGGCAGTCATGCAAAAACAAAACTAAAGAATGTTTAAGTATACACCATTCACGTAATATTTTTGTGATTAATGATAAATATATTGCGAAGTAAGTAAAAATAGAACAGATTTTGTCGATTCAAGTTCGCTGATATTTGTTAAATTGTACTATCCGTTCTTAAAATATGAGACAATATTAAATAAATAAATAAAAACAATTAGTGTAAAACAAAACAGTGTTATTTTTGAGAAGTTTGAAATTAATATCTTTGACAAAGTTGAAAATTAATATAAAATATGTACCACCTTAATTTAAAAGCTATTTTGCATAATTAAACAACTATTTTACTTGAAATTTTTCACATATATTTCATAAAATTTTGATATTTTAATTTCTTTCCCGAGTTTACATTTTTGTGTCTTTTTTTTGGTAAAATTTTCCAACAAAATTATTAATTAAAAACCTATATTTTTATTCATACATCATCATAATTTTCCACTATGGACTATAATTTAAAAAATACTGATCAGAAAGGTCAGTATGGTCGATTACTTAAAATTCATTAAATAAGTAAACATCATCGACGGTTTAATCTGTACACGTGAATAACATATATTCTTCATCGCGGACACTCTGTGGAAAAGATTTTGTAAAGAAATTTTCAGATCGCTAAAACTACTTTATTTTTAATTTTGTTTTTCACAGTTTTACAGAGTAAAATCTTTTGGTGATTTTTAGACGATAACGAAATCCGTATGGAGGTGTTAAAAAAATGTATGTTATGTGTAACAACTCAAATATTTATAATCGAGTTGCACTGTAGAAATCGGAATTACCATTTCCGAGGTTACATGAAAATAAGATACGAAGCGGTTTCCCGTTGCCTGTTATGAAATGAAAAAAAACTTTATTTCTGTTCGGTATGCGGACCCAGATTAAACTAGATGTGCTATTCAGATTTAAATATGACACCTTTACAGTCAAAGATACGGGCTGTATAGTTAATATCGTTCGTAGAAGCAATTATTTTGATAAAATTTCAATGCTGTTTAATACCATGTATCGTACTATATGCACGTCGTTCTTCTACCGTGTAACATTGAATTTTATCATTTCTATAACTCGGATTTTCTTTCAGGAGAACTATATCGAGCCGATTTTAATGTTCACGTAACTGCTACTTTTTATCTAAGATAAATCGTTAAATCGTTTAGGTTCATTAAAAAATATCTATATTAATCTCGCGAATCCCAGTCACAAAAATTTAGTTGCATTAATTACGTTCAGGAGTTATAACGATTTTACTTTTTACCGAATAGATAAATAGGTATACTACACCGATTAGACTGCTCTGTACTCTTAGAATGGACGATGACTTTTATCAAAAGGGGGTAGTGTAGAATTATTAGTCGGAGTAGATAATAGAACGTTGTATAATTATAATCTACCACATGGCCGGCTCTCCTCCCGTTCCTCTTTTATAATACACACGTAAGCTTACAGCATACATACATCCATATACTCGCACCCGTACTCTGTTTACTAAATATGCTTTCTTTATTAATATCTCGTGCTTTTAAGAATATCGTATTTATAAATTAAATTTATCTACTTTAAACTTTTTTTTAAATTTATTGTGGCTATAGATATAACCGTTTAAGAAAAAAATCATTTAAAGTATTCTTTTGAAATTATCGTTAACGTTTTAAAATATTTTACTGACAAATTGAAGAACACATTTTTAACCAAACGTTCTGTTTTATGAAGAGCTCTAACTACATACGGCGAGGTAGGTCACGAGTTTCTTATCGGTAGGCCGTAGAATTATTATATCTCGCTTCTCGGTTAATTAATTCCACTTTTAATTCGGTATACGTAAAAAATAATCGAAATAAGATTTATTTAATCGGATGTAGGCGTATTAATTTTTTTATATTTTAAGTCAATTTTTTGTTAAATTTTTAAAATGGATCTCGTTTTTTATATAATTATGAATTAAACTGGTGAGAAAAGTTGAAATTTCGTTGTTTTTTATTCACCTTTTATCTTAAAACTACGGTAAAAATAAAACAAGTTTTTTATTTAAGAAAACAACAGGAAGTATAGGATAAATTTTTCAGGAATGGGATCTGTTCAAATATATAGAAAAAAAGGCTTGATTTTTCGTTCGTCTTTTCGGTGAACGGTGTTTGTCGAGTCGACTAACGGCTGCATTGCGATGGACTCGGCGTACTGAATATACAAAATTATATTAAGTTCGACGGAGAAAGTCGGTGGGAAATACTTCATTCCTCGATTTTTCCTTGGTTAGCCTGGCATAGGATGTTGGGTTTTTTAGAAGATCGCTTCGCTGTTTTCTGGAAGTAGCTTGTCGCTTATTTTAGGTATCTGCAAGGCAAATTTATGCAGCCTAACCTGTATATGTTTGTTAGAAAAACGGTACTTCTAGGGCCACTACTCTATATCCAGCGAAAAGTTTTGTATTTATCAGGAACGGTCTAATAAAAATGGAAAGTATTATCTTCAAATTTCACGTACGCGAAACAGAAGTCGTTGCCGATTACGTCATAGTTATTCTCAAGAGCAACAAGTATTTTGTGTTAAGCGTATTAATAAATTCGGTCTGTTGTCGCCTACTTCATTTTACCAAATACCCTGCTGCACATCGCTGTATCAAGTCGACGATGTTTATTCGTAATTAACTTACAAGACGAGCATACCTTCGCTTTGTTCACCGTATTAATCGTGCACGTCATTACTTTTACAGAAAACAACTAACGCTGCTTTATACATCTCGCATGATTTAAACGTTAGAGCAGTGATTCCCAAACTGTGCGCCGCGGCGCTCCGGGGAGCCGCGGCCTCTTCACAGGGGCGCCGTGAAATATTGTAAAAGCTTCATAATTAATTGAACCAAGAAATTTATAATTATTAATTTAATGTTACTAAAGTAAAAAAATAATGAACATACACGAGTTTTATTTATTTTTACCTGTTACTTACGAGTAGTCATACTTTTACTTAGGGTAGGGCGCCATGGAAAAATTTTAATTGAAAAAGGGCGCCGCGACTCGGAAAAGTTTGGGTACCACTGGTTTAGAGTAATGAGAAGACAGTTGGGAAAGATTTCTCTTGAACAGATAGTGTTGAGTAAGATTAATATGTCCATATCTATTTGAAATGGTGAATTTTACTCCGAAGAACTAGTAATCGCTTTATACCAGCGGTCTCCAAAGTAGGGTACGCGTACCCCAGAGGTACGCCAAAAAAGTAGTATAAATAATTTTATTTCTGACCACACACACACACACACACACACACACACACACACACACACACACACACACACACACACACACACACACACACACACACACACACACACACACACACACACACGCACACACACGCACACACACGCACACACGCACACACACACACACACACACAGACACACACACAGACAGACAGACAGACAGACAGATATATATATATATATATATATATATATATACCTGTTTTAGATTAATGAATATGGATTTTTTTTTTTTTTACAAAATTGAACACTAAATTTTAAATTTTATAACTGGTTTAATTCTTATTATTATTGCTAACTTTTTAAATGCATATTTTTTTATAACTTATTTTTTTCTAAACAATAAAATTATGAATATTGGACTAACTGTAGTCGTTCAGATTTTTCTTTAATACGAATAAAATTTTATTACCGTCTGTATATTGTTCTGTTACTTTTATTTATTTATGTAATCGATCGAACCGGGTCACCTGAATCCAGAACCTTTTAGTTTAATGCTCTATTTGAATTTTGTTCTATTTCTTGTTCTGATACCATCATTATTTATTTATCATCCAGGATTATTTGCATATCCTAAATTTCTTAAATTGTCTCGTTAACATCGCTCGTAGATTCGGGTGAACATAAACAAGACGCAAACTGAAATAGTAAATTATAGAACTATTCATTCGATATTAAGGTATCTATTTAATCTATTATTAAACTAATTTTACCATTGTTATACGAATCCATGTTACTGTTCGTGCGCGCCCCCGGTAGCTACTAAGAAGTTAACGTTGCGCTTCGCTATGTTAGAAATGGGATGGGAGATTTAGCCGACATTATTAAGAGAAGTGATGTGGAAAATTGTAGTGGGGGATGCATGTCAACAAAGCACACTTCCCCTATTTCCTTACTTGATCTCCCTTACTCTGTCTCTCTCTCAGCTCTGCAAATAAGCCTTCGGTTGACACCATGAGAAATCCATAAAGGAGATTTGGTTACCTCTTTGCCGACCCTCTCTTCAGCTGTTCGTTAATTGTTTTAATGGGATAAGGGATAAGGCGTTACCTAGTTATAGTATACGTTTAGATATATTTACCTAATTGTGAACTTATAAATACATAAATATGTTAAGCATAAGTATTGTACTCTTATTATCATGTGTATATTTTATTTATGTATGCATATTTATATACTAGCATATCTCGTCACAACTTCGTCTTCGTTATACGAGTAGAGATCTTCAAAAATTGGAAATAGATTTTAGTAATTATCTATAGGCTGTTGCTCTCAGAGTTATTGGTATTCACTACTTATCGAAAAAAATAAAAAAGTTTAGATAACGATGTGCTCCCAAAATCAAATTTTGAATGAAATCATAGGATATATAAGTCGTTCAAGAATTATTTTGTACCCGGCACAGCAAAGTCCAGGAGTTTCATCATTCCATTTTTTTTTTTTTTTTTTTTTTTTTTTGGTATTGCAGTCGTTAAATATGTTAATCGTGTTAACTATTTAAATATCTTTCAAATTCAAATCGTCGGTTTCAGGGTGATAATCACTATCTGATTTGACATCTAAAATATTTCATGAAGGCTGAATTCGATTTTGAGCCGAGCGTGTACGTTGCTGTTCAAGTCTTTGAAAACGCTCTGTCGTAGATTCATGTTGTTTACGATCATAAATTTTATAAGCCCTAGAAGTTCTGACCTCGCTGACCTTGGCTTTATGAAAATATTACTACCGAATTTAAAGTCGAATGTATACCGATTATGTGTACGTCTTACCGTGATGGAACTTCATAGTTCAAGATATAAAAATCTACAGAGTTCTCGCGGGTCGCCGCCAGATCGGATAATGACATTAAATTTAGTAAAACAGATAACTTTCTGAAGAAATCTAAATCGAAGTTCAATATTCCTCAAACCATCAAAACTTTTTAAATACGTGAAAGTCGTCGTTCCCTTTAATTTTATTATCAAAATAATTATTTTTTTTTATTTCACGATAATATTACAAATTGATCTTTTATAAGCGATGTCATTAAATTTAGTAATTCGGAACGGAACACAAGGATAACGGGAGTGTTTTCTCCCTACTAACTGCAGAACCTGGACAAATGTCCCTTGCTGCTGTGTCTTTCTATTTTATATGGCGGGTTATTATTTGTTTAGTGACGGTTATAGATTTTATTTTATTTATGGACGGATTTGGTATTTGCGTTCCGGTCTTTTAGACCAATGAGAAATAATTGACTGGGGCTGATACGGGGAGACTAAGCTTGTATGTGCTTTATATTTCCGGCAATATTCCCCTTCAGTCCGTCCTCTGAAGTCCTTTCGGTCTAACAGGAATTTGCCTTCGTGCGGGCCCTAGTTTTTGGAGGAAGCTTCAAGACACGTGTGTCCGATGAGGGATCGCATGGCCACCGTCATTGTGCTGGTTCACCTGAAATGGACATGAAAAGATGTTCTATATTGCAAGAAAGATATAACAGACCTTGTTAAGGACAGTACGACAAACCTGTCATGTTTCGACCTACCTTCATATTAAATTTTCATATAATTTAATTTTTTTATGAAGCGCTTGTAGTAAATCACGTAATAACTTTCTGAAGAAGTCGATGTTGATGTAGACAACACATTGAATTTAGTAAAAGAGATTCTAGGTTATTTATGTGTTGTGTTTTATACATATGATTTATATAGTAGTGAGATTGGTGAGATTTAAACAGTGGTAAACATTCCGGAAGTCATAGGACAGCTACAAAAATTTCGTAATGATTGGTTGAATAGTTCGCGGTTAACTGGAACAACGAAAAAGACATCTCTTTATATAGTAGTGATATATATGTATGTAAGTTATAGTCTCATCTGCCCATGCCAAAAAAGGTGTCTCCCAATTTCTTAAAAAGTTGAAATTTGCCCCTCATATAATTTTTTATTATTATTATTTTAAGTAAAAAAAAAAAAACTTAAAACGTCTTACCGGGAAGGAGAAAAAAAAGCTTCATCAAAATATTTATTTAAATCGATTTTACTGTACGTTATATGGTTTCTAATTAAAAATAAAATTTAAGATTCCAAAATTAAATATCATACCTGATAAATTGTGATTTGCAGTATCAAAAGATGAATGGTGAATTTAAAAAATATTTTCTGCTTTTTATATATATATACATACGAGGGACATTCAATAATTAAAAAGAATAATTGATGTAGAAAAAAAACTGTATTTTTACAAAGTGAAACTTTTACTACTTCTCAAATAATCCCCACCAATATTAAATACACTTATCCCAACGATGAACTAGTTTTTTGATACCTGATGCAAAGAAGTATTTGTCTTGTTTGAACTACTTTCCCACAAATTCTTTGACCTCCTCGTTGTTGCTGAACTATTTTCCACATAATGCCTCCTTGATTGGACCAAACAAATGAAAATCCGAGGGAGCCAAATCTGGACTGCAGGAAGGATGTGGTAGTATCTCCCAACCCATTTTTCCAATGGTTTCTTGGGTCAGCTGGGCGGTGTGAGGGCGAGCATCGTCGTGTAGCAATATCACGCCTTTTCTTGGAGATCCGCGACGTTTTTCTCTCATTGCTGGCTTTACTTTTTTCATCAGCATATCTGAGTGGTAGGCACTGTTTATTGTACGCTGATTTTCCAAATAATCACAAAAGCCGACACCTTGGGCATCCCAAAAGACGGTTAACGTGACTTTTCATGCCGATACTTGCATTCTGAATTTCTTTCGGAGAAGTGAGTGCTGTGCTTCCATTCCACGCTTTGTGTTTTGGACTTTGGTTCAAGTTTCATCACTCGTTAAAATCTTAGGAAAGGGTCACCTTCCCTTTCATAGCGTTCTTTCAAGTCTGTACACACTTTGAGCTTTGTTTCCTCGTGTTGTTCCGTTAACTCTTTGGGGATCCACGTTGCGCTTGTTTTGCTGCACTTGAGCTTCTTATTGATAACGTTACGAACTGTGCCGACACTTACTGCAACTGTTTTTTCTATATGTTCAACTGTAATACGCCGGTTTTCACGAATAATGTCGTCAATGCGGATTTCAAGCAGAGTTAATTATTCAACTGGCCGGTCAGGACGGTGCTCGTCAGTCACTGACGTTCGACCGTTTTTGAACTGTTCTACCAACTTATAAAAATTTCCGCGGTTCATACAACTTTCATCGTACTGTAAAATCATTCGAGAAATTTTGATTTTAGCCTGTTTTTCACCTTCACAAAGCAAAAGACAGATCACTGAACGTTGTTCAACTAATGTGAAAACTTCAAGCGGACATGCCATCGTTAAATGCAATATTGAGGTTATAAAACAATCTTTATCCGTCAGCTGAGAACAGCTAACGGATAAATATTGTTGTGATGCCAACCTAAAGTCATGAAAGTACAAAACTCCTCCTACAAAATGTTTCATTTCCACATCAGTTTGTCTCTTTAATTATTGAATGTCCCCGTTTATATATATATATATATACACACACAAGATCACCTCTTACTGCATTCGTTAATTAATTTTATATTTTATTTTCTTGATCAAAAAATGAATATATTTACATCCTAAAGTGTTAAATTTAGTGGATATCGTATGTAATAGTTGATATAGTGGATATCGTAATATAGTTGATATAGATGTAATAGTGGATATCGTATAAAAACAGTTGCAGTAAGTGCCGGCAAGTTCGATTCCTAGTAAGGGTCTACATCATTGATTCTCACTTTTTCGCCCACCGCCCACATTAAGAATCGCAAATCTTCTAGCGCCTCCAGAATTTTTAAACTTATCATCTGTTAAAAATAAGACTTGCAGTTGCTGTTTTTAAATTGCGCTCTTAAAAACAGCAATCGCAATTATGGTTTTTAAACGTAGCATATCATATTTCCGAATCAAAAACTTACATTTTAAATGAGATCAATTAAAACGCATATTTAATCATTTAGGAAGTATTTTTATTAAAATTTCTTTCAAAAAAATTACAGTTTTATCTATTTAGTGACAGCGTATACAATATAACAATACAATAATTAAAACAGAGCTCTAAATTGAAAAATTACACTTACATTACATTAATATGAAGGTTGAATCTGATGTGCTGTAATGAGTTTGTTAATATCAGTCTCGAATTTACTTAAAAACAGCCGCAATTCGCCGCATTCGGTAACATGCAGCCGATTTCTCTTTTTTGTTAGCGTCGTTGTCACAGCACTAAATCCAGACTCAGACAAATTCGACGATGGGAATGCTATCAGAAACTGTTGAACAATCTACCACAAACCAGGTTACAGTTGGGGGATTGGCTTTTGCAGCCAAAATTCTTGGTAGCCATACATAAATGTTGCATTTTTTTTCTTTAATCAGCCATCGCCTTCCTAGACCGCCCCCAATTTTCTGTGGACCTTCTACCGTTCCCCTAAAGGCATCCAGCGCACACAATCGGGGTTATCGCCTACTTTGAGAATGAATGGTGTACAGTTTTTTCATGTATCATGTCATTTATCTCTTCTTAAAGTGAAAACATGTCTGATGGTGCAATAAAAGTAATATATTATTTATTTTTGAATTCAGTTTTTTTCGTACATAAATCTGTATCTGTAGAATTGATTTCGATGTTTGATTTTAAATTAAACTGAATTTTTGGTTCTGGATGAGCCGTGACCAGTCGCCTACTTACAATTTATTGACCGATAAGATATTTTCATGACCGATGAAATTAACATTTTAGCAATATATGTTCTACCGTCAAATAATTAAATTGAACAAATCATTTTATAAATACTAAATAAAAATAAGTTAAACTTTAATTGAACAATATACAATTAAATTGTTAATTTTTAACATAGTTTACATTACTTTGTAACAATAACGCTGCGGAGCAGAACAGCAAGGGGGCCGCTTGTTTAAAATAAAAATAATCATCCGTTTTTATGAAGGCTAAACAAACTTTACTAACTTTATTGTTTTGAAAAGTACGATATGAAATATTTAGTTTCTATGTTATATAAGCAAGAAAAGGGTTAGTTTTAATTTGATAAATAAAGAATATAGAAAATATACGGATTATTTAAAATTATTTTTGATTTTTCCAAAATATAACTAGTGATTTTGAAATTCCACCCGTGATGAACCCGGTTTAGGTACAGGCATTTATTTAAATCGAAAATTATTTTTAAAAAAAGGAAGAAAATTACGTCTAATAACATTTTTTTTTAATGCAATTTTTAAGTAGAAAATATTAATTTTATTTCATCAATTTTAAAAAACTAGTTTATCTTTCTGTTCTTCCTACGGGCAATACTAAATCTTTCAATTTTCTTCTTTGTGTATCTGCCCTTTTGAGTTCAAGAATACGTGTCGTATTTCTTAAACCGTTATTCGTTTTATATATGTAAAAGAGAAAAACTTGAGATTGAATTTGTGAACGTTATGCGTAAATTTGCTGTTAAAACATTTTACTCTACGCACTATTCGTTTTTATAAATGCTTCCAGCACTTTCAGAATACGAACTGGAAGTACGAAACCGCGAAATCCAGTTTCACCTTGTTAAGGATGCTTTAAAGAAAAACGGTAAAATATACTTTTATAGAATTTCGTACTCGATGCCCTGGTTTATTTTACGTGTTTGAAATAAATATGGAAATTACGAAATCCGTGCGTATCCCTTTTAGATAAAATTAAAAGGGAAATCGTGATGTTTTTCCAGATATTGTTAGAATTAACTTTCAGATCTTACTTCTAGCTTTTATTGCAATCGGATCGAAAAAAATTATGGAAACATAATTTTTAGGCTTCACCTATTTTTAGTCGGTTTAAAGGGAAAATTCATTATATCTTTTCAGAGAATATTATATCCTTGCTAAATCTCGAGGTTTGTCACATAACGTTCAAAAGATATGCGAAGAAATGAAACTGTAATCCCGTTTAACTTACGGATCCGGTTTTAAAAGAAATTCTTAAAACGTGAGGTAAATATTAATAATAAATTTCATTGTCTTATCTCAACTGGAGCAAGATGTTCTGGTTTTAAAAAATTGGTTTGTAATCATTTTACCTCTTTAGGGATATGTGAGGATCTTCTTTTAGCGTATACTCTTGAGAGTTGTTATTGAAAATAACTTTTACTTTAAGAAAATACCCTCTTAGGAATAACTATACCAAATTCTTCTTTTCTGGCTATTTGGAAATTTGATAACAGGCGAGACGATAACATTTACCGATATGTACAGTTCAACAACAGGATTTTCGAAATTAGTAATACCAAATAAAATCTACTGTTATAAACTTATCTAGACAATATAAATAAAATAATAATTTAAGATTTTAAATTTAATCAGAAAGCAATAAAAATTTATATGTTTAATTTAAATTCCATTCGACAACGCGTTTCTTTCACGGTGGGACGCGGCATGATCTACTCACCTTCATCAAATTCCTCAATGCGACCCTGCTTGCTTTTAACTGTTGAACTTTTTTCACCGGGTTATCTTGCCGGATGTTTAATACAATTAAATAGCTCATTTTTATTAAACGGTTTTACGTAGAACCTTTTACAACTTTCATTTATGGCTGTAACTGTTAAATTTAAACGAATAAAAGGGACGATTTATCATCGCAAATAATTATTATTTATTGCTTTTTAGTCGAATCGTTATGACGTTGGTGATTGTCGTTTAATTATAACCGTATAGACCTATTGTTAATCTAAAAACAAAACATAGCCTACTGAATTTATACCCTTCGCACGCGCTAGCCCGATCACGTATACACAACACTTATACGTACACAAAGATATTAAACTCATTCTGGCGTAGTTATATTTATAAAACGCCGTTGCCGATTTGAATGGCAATTAATCTGAATACCGTACATCCTAAGCCCCTCCTTGCTGTTCCTCCTTTCCTTCCCTCACCCTCCTCGTCTTGCTTCAAACAGATTTTACACATCAACGGTTTTAATAGTGCGCTGCTACCTCGCCTCATCGTACATATCCTTGCTGCCACCCTGTTTCACCTCCTTCACGTCTTTGCCAATCAATCTTCCCTTTAAATAATATCCCGTTCTATCTACTTACAGTCTTTAATACTCCTTGCTTTGCTTTGTGCCATTTTCGGGTTTATCTCCAGTTCTTATTACAACGGGACGTCAATTATATTATTAACTGTACGTTCAACTAAATGATATTTAAGCCATTTTATCGTATAATTATTATTATTGCATTCAATTTTTTATTTAGTAATCCTATAAATTCGTACCACGTTAATTTTATATTTTTATTTAATGAGATGTGCGGGCGTCGACTGCTATGATCATTTAGTCCGAGTGGAAATCTATAGCGTATGAAAAATGCCATGCCTGACCGGGATTGGAACCCAGGACCTCCGGATGAAAGTTGGAGACGCTACCACTCGCGCCGGGGATTATTTTTTACTGAAATTTATAATTATATAAAAATTATCGTTGTATTATCTACTTAGTTGATTCTTAAAAAAATATATAATTTGAATGGAATAGAGACTAAAAATTTGATATAAACAAAACATTTCTGGTTTTGACCTCTATTGACAAAATTTCGTAGTATTTATTTGGAATATTTTGTCTGATCTTATAGAATCTCCCGAATGTTTTTGCAGCTGATCGAAAAGTCACGTATTCAAGATAACGTATATATTAATATCATAAAAATTGGTTTTATTGAAAAAAAGAGCATTAACTATTTGTCGATAAACAAAAATCACTATAGAACTTAAAAATCCCTGTATTTTGAGTTATTATAATCAAATTGATAAAACGTGCATTGCGTTAAAACAAAATAATCAAACATAATAATACTACAACAAATTAAAATGGATAAATTATGAAAATTAAGTAGTTTTTCATATGAAAATTTAAACAAATAGGTTATTAAATTAATTATTTTATTTTTTTAATTTAGTAAGTAACGTAATTTTTTTAACGTATACTTTTTAAATGTTTACGCAACTAATTGTGTTAAAAACAGGTAAAGTTTACTTTTATATATTTCCCAGACCTAATCTAGTCCAGTACATGTAATATATTGTTTTACAGTATAAGAAATGCATTATCATTGCTTTGCGCTATCTGTTCCGATCTTTCTTACAGTTGTGATGCGTGTAAATGAACTTTGATACAGGTCTCGCTAGTTAAAGTTTCTTTCTATGAAAGTAGTGATCTATATACTGTTAGAGTCTCATAAAGTGAAGGTATCATTTGTATTCACCTGCATTTTAGCGGGCTTGACTTAATTGTATGCAAAAATATATTCGATTCGGGGAAGAAAACAACCGGAAAAATTGTTCGCTCAGTACTTTCCTTAATAAAAATGGCAAGATATATTTATTATTCTTTACAACCACTATGCATTTTTCGGAAAGTCATAACACGTCTCGTGTAATTTCGCTTTTCACCGCTATTTTTACGACGACTAAAATACTTACTGTAGGGGGATGGAGAAACGATTATCTTCATTTTATTAAAATAAAGTTTAAAGAGTATCTTAATTATAATACAAAACACTAGTTACATCACGAATTAACAACGCAAAAGTTCATAGGCAAAAAAAGAATACGCGAATAGATGCCTAATCGAATAATAGATATAAGTTCATAAAAAATTTCAGATATCACACTAAAATAAGCAAATAATGAGTATTGTACATTTCCAGTATTTATACTGTACTATCATATAACATAGCGGTGATAAGTATCAGAATAAAAGACTGAACTTGATTACAAAAACTAATATTTTGTGCACACAGTTTATTGAACTTATTTTCATAATATCCTTTCATTGAAGGGAGAAAACAGTTTATGTGAAATTAAAACAATTTTATTCATCGTGTATCTTTAACACGTATTTCTTTGATCGATTTTTGTGTAATAGCTGCGACGATTAAAATATTAAACTATTCCAAAATTACATGGAAAATCTTTCCAAATAAAGGGAATTTTTAACCGATGAACTACTGAAAATTCTTATTACCGTGCGATGTAACTGCTGCTATATATGTATTTACTTAATAATTGTTGGCATTTTATTTCATTAAAATACAAAATGCGTAAGATGGAAGTTATTCCGCAGAAAGATCCTCTTACGCATGTTTCTACATTTTTTTGTTATTTGTATTGTTTTTTAATTTTGCTGGTTTTAAGTGTTTTCTTTTATCCCGTAACATTCAACATTTATATTAGACTGTTATTTACAACTCGATCGATTTATTGAAAGATTTCTTTATATTCCAATTTTTTTAACAAAAAAAAAGACTTCTTTAGCGTTAGAAAATGCACAAACGAACTGTATAAATTGGCTTCCAGATGAAAAACTGACTTACTCGGTACGTAAACCTCGGCTGACATGTTCAGGATTGATTGATTTGGGAAGGAGTAGTTGAATGCAATTAACGAAGCGCATTTAATTTTATATGTAGGAATAGGAAAACGTTTAGCGTTATCGAATTAAGGAACTTTTTACGAACGTTTGCTATATTATGTTTTGACACAGAAGATCTCACGTTTTCTAAGTTGGAGAATCGATTAAATAAAAGTTCCAATTCTGTATCTTAACCGATTAGGAGAGGATTTTCGTAAAAAACACTATGAATTTTTGAAACATGTACCCGGGAAAATGTTTTGAATAACACTAAAGTCTTTAAAATTGCCCGGAACTTCCACGTGTTTTTTTCTTATCTTTTAATCTTTTACGAAATAAAATCTTTATGTATTTCGATCAGATTTTCTTCTGTCGACTGTGACAGATTAAACTTAGTAAATCCACTTAGATTCATATTTGTCGGAATCTTGGACGATTGGAATAAAGAAAGGTTATTATTAAAAATACCGGGAGGGGGAGTCAATTTTAAAAAACGTGTACGCTTGAAAAGAGGGCTATAGTCTAAAAGCTTAATAGCCGTATGTTGTGGGTAAGGATGGTTACCATTTTGTAAATGAATTTCCTTAATACAGAGATTCAAAAAAATATATACACACTTTGAACTGTCATAGAAAATTTATTTTCCTACCAGTTACATTTCTGGGAGAAGTAATGCTACAGACCGATTTGAAAAATAAGCGCACTTTCTGGACATACTGAAAGTTCCTAACGGTGGCTAAAGTAAATGTTCAAAACGGTGGCCTTCAGCATCCATACATTTCCGAGTACGAGCACGACTGATTCCGCAGCTCGCACCAAGGTACCCGATGGGATTTCTGCGCACACCGCTTGAATTTCATCCCTAAGTGTGTCCAGGTTACGTGGTTTACGACGTTACACATCATCTTTTACTGATCCTCTTAAAAAAAAAACTCGAGCGGCGTAAGATCTGAAGAGCGTACAGGAAACTCGATCGGTCCCCTGCGTCCTATCCACTGGCCTGGTACATTTTGATTCAGGTATGCCCGTACATCCCTGTAGTAGAGCAGCGGGGCGTCATCCTGTTTTAATAACACCTGTAATTACTGTATATTTCACGAACGGAAGGGAAAACGAAATCGGCAACCGTGGTTTGGTACTTTTCTCCGATTACAGTACCTTCAAAACGGAGAGGCCCGATGAGTCCCTTAGGTGACAAACCGCACCACACATTCACACCAAGCGAATTCAGAGCCTTTTCCAGAGTAATGTGGGGATTGTCTTAAGCCCGGTACACACAATTATGACTATTTACAGTTCCATTAAATTTGAATTGTGCTTCATCCGACCGAACAATACTACCCGTAAATCCCGGTTCACGTGTAACCATCCCCTGAACCCGTTCACAAAATTGTCCCCTACGATCTGGATCGTCGTCGCTTAGCTATTGCACTAGCCTTTGAATGTATAAATGCATCTTCCCTTTCTCCAGAACGCGTCGTACAGTACTAGCATTTACCCCGTTCTCAAGCGATTCTTTCTTTACAGATTTTTGGGACTGAAACGGTTCCGGCACCGCACCTGAGGATTCATCGCTTGTAGCCGCGCGAGGAGCCCTGTCGGCATTTCTGCACATCACACGTTGTTCCGTAGACCTCGAATTTGTCTCGTAGATGTATGAAGGCCACCGTTTTGAACGTTTACTTTTACCACCGTTTGGAAAATTCAGTTTGACCAGAATGTACGCTTATTTTTCAAATCGGACCGTAGGCTTACTTTTCCAAAAAATTTAACTTGTAGGTAGGAAAATAAATTTTCTGTGACGGTTCAAAGTGTGGATACGTTTTTTTGAAACACTCTTTATTATATACTACAATGCTTAGTTTACTTACTGTTAGAGCGCGTTATTGTCGGACGGTTACAACTTTGTAGGTACGCTTTAAAATTTAGCTGTAAAATCCGGTAACCGTTTTAAATGTGTAACACTTTTTTTCTAATTCTTATTTTTCATTATAATGTAATCTGATATAAATTATGTTACGTAAATGTATTTTACCGTAAAGTAAGTATTGCTTTTAATTAAAGTACAGTTTCTTATTCCGTTTAACAGAAGTCGAGTTAATTTTGCGTTATCGTGGATTTATGTTTTGTATAAATTACCGGATTAATGTTTAAGGATTATACACTACATTGTAGTACAAGTTTTCTACATCGTATACGTTTATCTTGTTTGTACGATAGAATTTAATAAAATGTATTTAAAAAACGCATAAATATTTGAATAAATAGGTACACTGTTAAACGATTTGGATTTAATCCGGTTATACTTTATCGTTTAGGGTTAAATTATAAAGGAATTCATTATTTATTGAGTAATATAAAAACCATTATTGTTAACATGCGGGTTTTTAAGTACAACAACCTCGTGGCATTTAATGCATAAAAGATACAGTGACCTTTAAAGATGTATGTATTACTCTTTTATTAAAAAAAATAAAAAGGTTATTGTTATCTTTAAGCGATGTAAAACGAATTAAAATGTTTGAGCTAGTATATATTCTAAAAATTTTAATTTTATTAAAAATTTGTCGCAGTTCAACGATTTTATATTATTTTTAACTTTTATATTGTATATTTAAATATATTATGTAATTTTTGTACACTCTTTACGTCAGTATGCACTATGCTTCACTTGTTTTAACGGACTAGGCAACTGAAAAGCTGTGTATTAAGTCGTATTATATTTTTCACATCTTTATGTTTACCGATTTCTTTGTTACATCGTTGAATCTAAAAATAAATTTCAAATCTTTGGTATTTTTTTCTAATAAATGCCTCCGGGTACACGGTGTTGAAAAAAAAATACAACATAGCGGACGGCAGTAATTTTTTTTTCTATTTTTGAAAAAATTAAATATCGAAATAAACGACTTGTAAAAATAGTTAGGAATATATCGAGCGCGTGTTTGTTTGTTTGTTTGTTTATATACACATCATAAAAGCATTATTAAATCTAACTAAACGTATCTTTTAAATAAGTTACGGATTCCTTGTAGAAGGATAACGGATCGAAGACTGACCGAACTGATTAAAATTAAACGATACCCGTTTTTAAATTCCGCCTTCCGCCCGATGTTTGTTGTCGGGTTCTAACCGCCCTTCCTGATCCGGCGAACCTAAAACGAAATTCAAACGTCTTGTACGTTATAGTTTCACGAATCAGGGAAGCAGCTATTTACGGTTTTCAATTACAAAAGCTGCATCTTGAACATTGCAGATTTTCATATGGATCATTCACTCTGCTTTTAACTTTTACGTATACCGCAGAAAAAATATAAGATTTACGTATTTGTCTTTCATTTATTTGCCGTACTAATTACTTTTTATGTTTTGTGGGTAATTATGTTAATAGTGGATGTTTTTCTTTTCCAGAAAAAACGGGATTTCAGTCGCCTTATGGTAGCATGGACAATGGCATGGTAAGTATATATATATATATATTTTTTTTTTATAAATATTATCTCTTACATAAATCCAGTTGTTTTTCTTTCTTCTAATTCAGTAATTTTTTTCTTGTCATTCCGTAACTAATCGATTACTTTTTTAGTTATTATACTTGTGTTATATTGTATATTTGTATTTTTTACCGCTCTCTCATTTTTTGCGATGTAAAATGTTTCTTAGAAAGGAACCAAACAGGGCGCTAAGAATCCATTAGAAAAAGTGGCCTTGGGCGATCTGTTTAATACCTTGAATGCTGCTTATTAATTATATTATGGATATTATTAAATTTTACGTTTCATAAAAACCGAACCCATTTCAGATCCAATAAGTAAATAAATAACTTAATTAAAAGAGATATAATTTAAAATACAAGTTCTTTTTTTGCCGTTTCGAAGGCAGCTTAGTATTACAATAGATAATTTTGGCCGACGTGAGATAGCCGTATCTAGCCGATCGTAGTGAAACGAAATACGGTTTTCCAGAAATTTATCAAACGCAAAACCGACAGTTCTAATATTTTAGTATCGTGATTTAATTTGAAATAAAATATTGCAGTCCATCGCTTAGTTATAATTGCATTTGAAAATTTAAGTTAAGTATCATTAAATATTGTAATGATATGACAAAACTGTAAAAGAAATATGAGAAAATTCAGTCTGCCGATTAAATTTTAAAGTAATTTTAACAATCTTTATCAAGTAAAACGAGATAATTGATTCCAGCCGATTCCAGAGATCAAAGCTACAGAATACCCGTCTTTATTTGTATACATTCCCTCCTTATTCGTGTAAACGTTATAAAAATTAATTGATATCATTGTTATTGTATATTGTAAAGACCGGATGTAACGTTTGAATTACGCGGCTAGAACCTGTATCTAATGAAGTTTATTATGAAAGATATTTTCGTTACTATACAGGTGTTCAACCGATCAAAAGCTTAATCTTTTCAACCGCTGACCGATTTGAAGCGGGATTGATGTATCGGGTGTTTTTTTTCTTTAATTCTAATTCGATTTAGTAGTTAACGAGCAGAGGTTAACTTGAAAGTACGCCGATAGGCGACTAAGTTTCTATATTACACTGTTTATCCTTTTGTTAATTGTGTCGGATTCCGAGGAAGAGATATTTTTAACACCGATCGATATTAAAGAAAGGCAGAACTTATGACCGGTAACCTAATGCTACAGAAATACATTTTTTTTAAAATTAAAAACATATTTCGTAAACTCTAGGGAAGTTTACGACACTCGCTAAGCTCGTGTTGTAACTTCACACTCTTGTATCGATGGCTATCGTTATAGGTTTGTAGCATAATGTACTATTTATTTATTTTTTTAGTTAATTTATGCTTTTAAACTACTTTACGCGATAAGTATTACTACAGTTCGTTGTTTATAGAATTCTTTATTAAGTAGTTCGAATTTAAAATGCTATCTATACAGCTGTGGTTTTATTTTGTTCAAGATAAGTGATATTATTTCTGTGGCGTTTGAACTTTCCATTAATCGTTCCTAATTTTAACCATGTCAAATTATCATTTAAGAATTTATATCATCTTTCTTGTGTTATCAGATAAATGTTGGTGAAGGGGGGATTGTGTGACGCGGCCAGATCTGGGAATTTAACCGGTGCAGAGCTAATCCTTTTCTTTTTCAACGGTTTTCTTATGTTCGAAATCCTTACAGGTCAAATTTAGTAATTGAAATTTGACACACTTCTCGTTATCCAATCGAGCTGAAAATTTGCACACAGCTTTGGTACTGATGACAATATAATACACCATATTTAATATCGTACTAAATCCAATTTGACCGACATTGTGACAACATATTTCTTTGTTTACGTACGGATTAAAAATCATATGATTTGGTAACTAAGGGTTTGTTGTGGCAGCGAAACGAATTTGTTACGATAAGCTATCGTTACTGATTTGTTACTGTAAGTTATCTGGTTTTGTTACGACGAAAACCCGATTTGTTATCGTAAGTAATTGAATTTTGTTACTATAACAAAATCATTTGTCATCCTGAATTTTGTTATTTTAACAAAATCGTTTTTCGTAAAGAAGAACTTCGATGAATTTTTAAAGTTTGCTACAAAAAAAGGAAGAATGCGAATAAGGCTCGTAAAAAAGAAACGGGATATTTTAAACATCTGGTTTACGTATTTTCTGTCTGGAAATTTTAACATCAGTAATGATGCACGTCGCTCTGTTCGGCGAATGACTGAAAATGTCGATATAATCATGCAAAAAATTAAGCAAAATCAACCAGATAACAGGTTTAAATATATACGTTGCCGTAAGTCGGGTTCGCTCGCTTCATGGTTTAAGGATTGAAGAACTTGACAACACGAAGCTTACTGGAAAAAACCGTTCAATAACGGACGCTAGTATAGTTAGATAGAACCCACCGGGTTGGTCTAGTTGTGAACACGTCTTCCCAAATCAGCTGATTTAGAAGTCGAGAGTTCCAGCGTTCAAGTCTGCAAAAAAATATTTTGCTTTTTTTCAAAAACTTGCTTTATACGTTTTAGTCATAATTTAATCAAATTATTATCATACATTCCATGAGTTTAATTAGTAGGTTAATTTGGATTTCAAAAAAATAACATCATATATTGAAATTTCTTATATATTTATAAATTATCAAACAAATGTTCAATCATTTACTATACAAAGTAACGTAATGGTGAAGTTTTTGAATACTGAAGTTTTTAAGTCAGTTATTTTTATATGGATTTGAGTATTAGATCGTGGATACCATTGTTCTTTGGTGGTCGGGTTTCAATTAATCACACATCTCAGGAATGGTCGACCTGAGACTGTACAAGACTACACTTCATTTACACTCATACATATCGTCCTTATTCGACCTCTGAAGTAACACCTGAACGGTGATTTCCAGAAGCTAAACAGGAGAAAGTAAGTAAGAAGTATAGTTAGAATGAAAAAAAATTATAAGCCAATGCGAATGAATCGATGGCATTTGAATGAACAAGTGCGGGCGGGAGGCAGAAAAGTAACAAATAATTAAAAATAAATGTTTAAAACAACCGTTTTCTTTTAAACCGAAATTGCTCTAAAAAGTAGAAAATATATTTTTCAGTTATTGTAAGATAATCCAAATAATTTTCAACGTTTGTAAAAATAAAAAATTGTTCGCTCGTAAAATATTACTGAAAAATTTGAATAGCTGTTCTATGAGAATTAATAAAGTAAAAATGTGAACATAAATTAAAATGATGAGACAAAGTAATATTTTATGAGTGCAGAATGTTTTTCTTTTACAAATGTTGAAAATTATGTTGATTGTCTTGTAATCACTGAAAAATTTTCTACTTTTTAGAGAAATTTAGTTTTAAAAGAAAACCATTGTTTTACTTTTTTTAAATTTATTTATAAGTTGTACTTTTCCCCGGTTAAGTTATACTATTTATTTTTTTTTTAGATCTTTGTTGAATTTTATAACTAATATATGTGAAAAAATCACTTCGGAAAGTTTGATGATTTTGTTTATTAATTCTTTGTTCTTTTTTTAAATTTTTTTATTTTCTTAATTACTAAATCGTAAAATAATCGAAACGAATATATCATTGTAGTACAATAACTGATGGAATCCGATAATAATATTACAAAAATTGTTCAAAATTTTTAAAAACCTACTTTGTACATTTTAGTCGTACTTTAATCAAATTATTATCATACATCGCATGAGTTTAATTAGTAGGTTAATTTGAATTTCAAAAAACAACATCATATGTTGAAATTTCTTATATATTTATAAAATATCAAACAAATGTTCAATCATTTACTTGACTGAACAATCAAGTAAATGATTGTTCATTTACAATCATTACTTGATTGTAAATATTACTTAATTGTAAATATCATTCACCATTTCGTAAGAAAAATGGTGAAGTTTTTGAATACAGAAGTTTTTATTTCATTTGCATAATTAACTATCACAATTTTCGACGAAATTTTTATAAAAGATTTCTCATTCGGTTCTCTTTGATAACGCATTGCAAGATTTTCTTCCTGTTAATTTGGAGTTATCCAATTCTTGGATCCTAAGTCCATCTAGAAATCTAAGGCTGACATTCCCTTGACCTTCAGCAAAGAGCTATCGGATTTGTCATCTGCGACCCCAAAAACTCGGCATAATCGTTTTGCAGATTTTGCAATTTTTTTACACTCGCACCCTTAATTTACCCCTGTATGGGGGATGTTTTCAAAGGTAATGGTGGAATATTGCATTGTCACCCGACCTTAGTAACTGTGCAACATTTCATCAATCGGCAATATCAGGAAGTATGTTAAATGGATGCAAGGATGCATATGTTAAGGATGCAAGATTTGTGGACAAACATGAAAACAAAATATTGTGAGTTAAAGAAAATCAAATAAAAAGTGACAATTTTAATACTTTACTACTACTGCTACTTTACTTTCTATCTTTGAAATAAAAGATTTCATATTATAGAATGAGGTTTCAGCCGGCTATCTCTGTACTCCTTATTACACCTCAGTTTTATTGGAAAATGTCTATGTATAAAATTTTAATTAAAGAAGAATACATTTGGTTAATAGCACTTATGGAGATTTTTTTTAACGTTCTTAATTATCAGTGATTCTATGACCTACGGTTTCAGTCAGTGGTTTAAGTCGATATTTTTTTTTATTCATATTCCATCCGTATTTATTAGAGCGTCATAAAATTGAAACGAAGCATTGTTTTACGGAACTTAATCGGATGAAATTAAAGTCTCAATTCTTTTGTTTTAAGTTATTGTTTAAGCATAATGTAAAAATGGATTATTTTACGCGATAGCTCGTTGTATTCAGTCTTTTTTATACTTGTCGAGATTCACGGATCGTACTTTTCCTTTACATCCGTGTTCCGTACACTTTTAAAAACTTATTTTAAGACCTTTAAGGGTTCTCGTATTTTAAATTGAAAAAAATGGAATTCACGATAAAAACCCGGTTTTTTATTTTAATCTAGTAACAGGAAAGTCAGAACTACTTTTCTTTTGATAGCAGGTTATTAAAATCCTCTAACATTATTAGTTTTACAGCTCTTTACCCTTTGGCCCCATTAAATGATGCTTACAAGATTATTTACCTTGCTGTATACAAAAATGTGAGAGTTGTTGATTAAGTTATAAATAACATAGAAAATGTCTTTTAGGAATGTGCTTTATTGCCGAGTAATAGTACTCATCCGCATTATTTTTTAATAATAATATGCTGTGTAGATACTGATCCATTAAGGAAATGAAAAGAGACGCAAAAAGAAGAAGAAGGTATGCATGTTTTCAAGGTTTCTACCCGCTTTAAGGGGAGCAGGCACTTTGTATCTTAATAATGTTAAATTTATTTTCTCAAACATGGTTACCGCTGAAATATTTTAAATTATTAAAAAATAAAAATCCACCTTACCAGCAAATTAAATGTGACTCGAGATCTTTCCGTTTATTTCAAAACCATCTTCAGGAATTAAAATATTATAATTAGGTTAAAAAATTAAAGTAGTGTCAAAGGTTAAACTACTTTTACAGTCATAATTGTTTGCATTCTAACAGTATACTCAAAAAACTTATTAAGGCTCGAGTATACTGTTAGAATGCAAGCAGTCATGACTATAAGTATTTTAACCTTTGACATTATTTTAATTTTTTAACTTAATTATAATATTTTAACTCCTGAAGATGGTTTTGAAATAAACCGAAAGATCTCCAGTTACATTTAATTTGCTGGTAAGGTGGATTTTTATTTTTTAATAATATAATGATAAATTTTTCAATTTCAAGAACCTTTTTTTCACCTTAAAGAAGCACTATAGATGTGACATTTGGCACACATTTAGATATAACTTTATTACACCTGCTGACAGTTTTCCATACTTTTAAAATAAAATTTAAATTTTCTAAAAAAAAATTTTATATCAATTTTTTTAATTTTTAGCCTCATTATCCTAAGGCTGAAAAGGATTACATGTCCAAAAAACTGTCTGAAGCTGTATTAATATATCACATAGATCCTTACAAAATTTCATCCCTCCAAGTTGAATGGTTCTTATGAAAAGGGAACGTTAAATTAAAAAAGATTAATTTACGGTAAACGTGGCTTAAAAGCGGCCAATTCTGTTTTTAGTGCATCTCTGCACCACATGAAGGGTGATTTGGATTTTCCTCTTTGTTTTCAGCATCCGTTCTCTTCTTTAATTTTTTATTTTCTTTTTTACACATGAATTTAGCTTCTTCTTCAGCTTTTTTTATTCGAATTTCATCGATGTCGATTAAACTAATCATAGTATTCACCCCCGATTCGATACCAAGAAATTTAAAAACGTTAACTCTCCCGACATCACTCTCATTAAAAGTAACAGCACTGTCATATACACCTAACCTAAGAGTTTCTAAACTGACAAAAACATTTTTTGTGTCGTTCCGTGCAAACATTTACGTAACGCCAAAGGATTTTCCACATCTTTAAACAGAAGCTTAACAACTTCAACGATGGCAGATGTTACTGGTTTTTGAAAAGTATAATTTGCTCCCTGTGTTTTTTATTTATTAAACCTACACCAAGTTTTTCTATCATTAGGGCATAGCTGATTACTAGGTTTTTCATCCGTTGAAATCCTGAGGAAGAAAATTGCCCAAACTCCATGTTTCATGTCTTCAGCACTTTTTACATTTCTCATGTCCCGTACCGTGATAATTTTGGATGTTATTAATAACCTTATCAGACAATCTACCGCTCCAGAAATTAATTTTCTATCTGATAATTTTTTACTTTTCACATTTTTTCGTAACTTCCTCAGGTGTGCCCCCATCCTCTTCTGCACATGCTCGGTACACTGTAGCTTTCCGGTTTCTGTAGCACCGTAAGAGATAATTGAGATGATCGTTCCTCTACTTTTTTGAAACCCACTGTCACCATCATCTAAATATTTAATGTATCTTATACAATTTACATTTTCGGAACAGTTACATGTTCAGAACAGTTATCATCCGCTTTTCGGATGATTTTTCCATACTCTCAACTGTTTATGTTATGCAGCAACTGTGAGAGAAGTTAGATAGCAACTCGACAACTATTACATTTCCAGTATGTAACGAGGTGGCAGAAACCACGCCGTTTAGACTTTTGAATCTTCTGTCGCGTACTATCTAGCGCTACAGTTTTCTAGTTTATCAGGCATTTCAGATACATTTTTAAGAGTGATAGTATTATTTGAGAGTTTTCTTTTAGAAGAAAATGAGGATTCGTTTGATGAGTCGACCGTATTTTCAAAATACACAACACTAAGTAAAGCCTGTTTTTTCGGCCTTCAATCAATATTTCTCGGGTTCCCCTTTCGTTTCTTAATAACCTGCTTCTTCTAGGCATTTAATTTATTAAATTACAATTAAAACTTAAAAACACACACTGAAAAATACAAACATTAACAAATGAAAAACTGCACCCTATAACCTCAAAAACAAAACGCCTGAGTATTCTTATGAAAATACAAATAAATCAGTTCGAGTAGCTATGAGTTCAATAAAATTTCCCTTTATTCATAAAACAATTCCCTCTTCAACCTGTGTAACTGGGTAAAGTCTCGGTATTGTGTTCTAAGTAGCAACTATGACACGTAAAAAAACTATGAGCTTTTTTATATTTAGAATTTCTTTTTGGACATAATACGAGTTAATTCCTATAAATATAAATGTAAACTATCAAAAAATAGCAAAAGCTTTGATTACGTCTAAGTTTTTCTAGAGGAAAAATTAAGTTAAATTATGGATTACCATTTTAAAGGAATAATTAATACTTCGCTTCTCAGTCCCTTGAAACTCAAATGTAATGGTAATGAAGGACGAAATTAATGCTTAGATTATTGTTTTGTTTTTAAGAAAAATCAATTTGCCTTGAAATCGATCGATCGGTTCGAGATTTAATAAGATATTTCCTTGTAAGGATATGTACGAGAACACTGCTCCGTTTTATCGCGGTAAGAACGTTATAGATAAATATTAACTATTTCCTAAATATTGTGTAATTCTTTCTTTTTACTCATTGGTTTCCCTTGGGTTAATGTTGATTTAACTTCAGAAATAACCACGACTAAGAATTTTTTTAATTTTATTTTCTCGGCGTATGTAGCCAGAATAGTTATAATTGCGGGGAACAGTATGGCGATGGTGTAAAAAATTGAGTATAGGGTTTTTTGCAAATCTTAACGTTTTAGGTTCCAACTAGTTCATCTAGACCAAAAAGAACATATGTGTATCACACTGCTTTTGGCCTTATAACTCAGGACTGACCGGACCGATTATCTTTAAAATGGCTCAAATATTTCTATAGATGCGGTATTCATCGTGTTAATTTTTTTCAAAATTCGTTAAGGGGTTGGGAGAGATATCGCGAAAACCCCAATTTTGATTTTCTTCAGAGGCATTTTAGAGAAAATTTTATCAAGGCAAATATATTAGATACGATATTAGATAAGTAAAATAAGTAGAAATGAGCATATAGAGGAAATCTTGACAAATCGGATTAACAAATATTTATGATAATAATTTATGAATTATCAAATTAATCCTTTAAAATGCTAAGCTAATAAGCTAATAACAAACTTAACTGTAATAAAATTCCGATTTTGTTTGTATAGCTACATATATATATATATATATATATATACACGGCTGTTTTTTTACAAAGGATAAACAAGAAAGCATGATTTAACCGAACACGCTGTGGAAAATGTATCTATCATTTTCTTTATGAGCATTTTAAAATATAATCTTTAAAAGTCTTCATTAAAAGTGATGAGCAGTACAAATAGCTTATAAGGGTTGCCTTGAACGGGGGGTTGGGTGTGTAGGAATAGTAAGAGAGAGGTTTAGCGATGGGAGAAGAGGTGGAAACAAATAATAAAAGTGATAAAATACAAACACAACGACCGAGGATGCTTGAAGAAGTTTAATCAAAACTGAGAAGAGCCGAGAAGTTTCATCTTTTAAGTTGAGAAACAAATGAAGAAGGAAAGCAAAATCAAGAAGTAATGCTAGGAAAGCCATCCGAGCGAACATTCTAAGCTATTCTGACGACTGGATTACTTAGTGATACTGTGCGCTTTGAATTATTATTATTATTATTATTACTGTGATGAAAATACCCCTTCAATTCCTAATTAACTTTATCGGTTAGTAATCTTTATTTCAATTTTACCGAGTCTCTCACATCGGTCTGCACCGGTTTAAAAGCTAAATAATTTTGTTATAATATGAATTATTGTTTTACCTCATAAGTATTATGAATTATGTCGATATAATAAAAACTCGAAATGTGTGAAGAATCGTGCAATTAAGGGTTTCGTAGTTAAATAAAAAGTTTAAAAATGACGCAGAATAAGAATCTTTTAAATATTTTAGATACTTAGGCAAATATATTAGACACTAAATTCTACAAAATACACATATAAATAATATCTTTTTTGTTCTTTCTGTTTTCTTCTTTCAGTTTAAATATTTTTCAAAAATGTTTTGAAAGCTTATTCTTCTATTCTTCATATAAAGAGCTGACAAGAAATGTCTACAGTTTTTTTTAAATTATAGGTGACTAACCTGAAATGCTGAAAAATATTTTTTTTTTCTTTCTCCTATTACAGCCTTTATTGAAGGGAGTGTTAGATTTAGAGAAAATTTTACTTAAATTGTTAAGCTTAACACATATGAAAAAAATTTTCTTAAACTTTATTCTGTGCTACTAAAAAATATGTATTTTGCTTTTTTTACTGTAATTCTTTTGTTATTATTACAAAAAAATTTGTACTTGTCTTCATAGCTTAATGAGTTATTAAAATTAAAGTAGCGTTGGCACCAATATTATATTCCGGATCAAAAATAAGAAGCAATATTTTTCATTATTTTCATACAAGTTATACTTTTATTTTTTCAATATTTAACAATTTTCATTTAAATTAATTCTGTTTTTCGTTAGGAATCGCATCTTTATAAATAAATTTTTCCTAAATTTTCCCCACACAGTAAGAAAGCTCCTAAAATTAAAAAAAAATATTCGAAATTTGGGAATTTTGATGCTTAAATCTTATTTTGATAATAATGATTTGGCCGGCATATCCGGCAAAGTCGTGCGATATTGTCCCAGCTTTTTTTTATTACATTTAAAAGTAAATAAGTAAAACCTTATTTATTCTCGTACATTCAAGCCGTTCAGGTTGATAACTCCAACCAAAAATCAATAAAAACACAGGAATCAATCTACATTCCGCTACTGCATAAGACCCGCACTCCACTTTTAAGATCAATGAGAAAGAAAAAAAGATTATTTTTCAAACTACGTATTTTGTTACAAAATAAAGAATTAATAATAAAGACACTAGCTGGTCAGGCTCGCTTCGCTAGCCGGACCGTCCAGTCAGGGTGCTCTGCCCTCTGGACCTTCGATGCGTTCGTATTCTCATGTTTGTGACAGTATTGTACGGAAATATTTTAAGTAAAGAAATATTAGTGTGTAGAGAATACTTTTCTGAACATTATGGTGTTTTTATATTTAAAATAGGCTTACGGAGTGAGTAAATATAAAATGTAATAGTTTTTAATAAAAATATAATTTTTAACGCTAGCAACATTGATAACAGGGAGTTGGCGTCTTGTTCGTTTAGTCTATGTGTGTTCGTGTTAGGTTGTGTTAGTTGTCAGTCCATCTTCTGCTGTTGACGCAGAGCGGACCACTTAATTGGTGCAGGGCGGACCGCGTGACGCGCCGGGTGGTTGCGCACAAACGACTCTCTCCCGCTAAATAAAAAATAATTTTTTTACTGCTAAATATTAACTAAATCCCTTTCTTCTATTAATGAAATAAAATAAAATTTTAGTTCCAGGAAAGGGAAGAATTTGAGCTCGGTTAGAGTACAAATTTTTCATGTAGCAAATGATATTTTCAATGATGCGGATGATGCTTTCAATGCTGATGATGATTTTCTGATGAAAAAGCACGCTAGTTACTCTTAATTAATTAAAAAATAAATCCATGCTAGATTTAAGATATTTATTTCCAAATTCGTGAATGTTAAATTTCTGATATAAAATTTAATGATATTTTGTATTTAATCGATTATAGTATATCGTTCGTGCAGTAATCATTCGATCAAACGAATAAGACCCGCGCCCCGAAATTTTAAATATGTTGCGGGACTTACGCAAATAAATACGGTATTCTCTCTCTCTCTCTCTCTCTCTCTCTCTCTCTCTCTCTCTCTCTCTCTCTCTCTCTCTCTCTCTCTCTCTCTCTCTCTCTCTCTCTCTCTCTCTCTCTCTCTCTCGCTGTGTGTGTGTGTGTGTGTGTGTGTGTGGTATTTACAATTAATTTTTTTAAAGTTATAATTAAATATCAATTAGTTACATATTATTTTTATGTTATCCATTAGGGTTTTTAATTATTACGATGTATATGACTTAATAACTCACACGTGATAACTTTTAAGTGCATTTTATATCCTTTGTAAAGGCCACTCGGCATGCATTTGCCGATGTGGTAATTATATATATTTATTACGGCTTAGACATCGTTTTTATTAGAGAAATGATATCGGTATGTATTAAATAATATAGCATTTATCCCGTATATATTTATTACCTGTATGTCCTAATACGCTTATTGTTGTTATTAAAGTGCATAGTTTTATGATTTGACGTTTAAGTTGACGATAATTATGTTTTTCTTATTTTAATTACCGATTAAACAGTCTCATTGTAGTATATAATACGTTATTTCCGTAAATGTCGGTTGAGTAAAATGTGTTTTATCTTTATCGCGAGTCTTTTGTAAAGAGTCTCTTAAATCTTTTAAAATTTTCGTACTCCTTTAGAATAAATACATCATATTCGAGCGTTCGCAACTCGTAACGAATAGGGAATAAATAAATTTAGATTTTTTAGAAAAGTTAAGTAACGGTAACCGAATTTATTGTTGTTATTTATTTTTGAAACTGTCGTACCTGTTATTGAAAAACACTTAAAATGAAAATGAAATAAATATTAAAAGCGAAGGATTATTTATAATAAAATTTTCACTTCGTATCGTGTGGTCGGTTATCGCTCATATCTTGTAAATAAAAATTCATGTAAATCGAGACTACAGTATATATAATAAAGTATGGCTGTAGAAAGAATCGATTTGAGAATGAAGAGCTATTATTTTTATTTTCTCGGTTATAGCGTGATTGTTACCGCAGCACCATACCTATAAAGGGAAAATATAATGATCGCCTAAATTTTTGGATGTCGGAGTGTTTACAAATGTGGGTGTTTCAAGAAGATTCCCTTTGATCACAAAATGTTATAAAAATTCCGGAAGATGTATATATTTACGTGTATACGTGTGTGAGCCCCAGAATTTCGATTAATATATCTCCGGATCGGTGTGACACAAATTCTTCGAAAATGACTTTCTGTATATGGGGCATTGTTTGCATTAAATTTTGGAAGAAATTAAAATAGGAGAAGAGGTAGTTTTCGCCATTTTTATCTTCTGATTTTTGAAAAAACTGAGCTTTAATACGATGAAAATTATTTTCATTTTCAACTTTTTCGTCGATCGGATTCATGGGGGTTATGAAACATTATTTCTTGTTTTTGCTTTCTATCTCGAAAATCCGTTGACCAAAAAGTTGAAATTTGTGTGTGTGTGTGTATATATATATATATATACACACACACACACATATACTTATACCGAATGACCCACTGAAAAACTTTCAGGACATGTTTTACTGGTGAAAATAATGAAAAAGGTTCATATAAACATAGGTCAGGAATCGCTTTGTTTTCGAGTTACGGCTAACGAATGATTTCGCCCGGATTTTAGCTCTTCTGATAAAAAGAAGTCCTACTCTTATTTTTGGGATCCAAATTAAGGAGTAAAGTCGGTGGTTTCTTATGTAATTTGAGCTGGGAAATAGGATAAAAAAGGTCCCAGAACTGTAACTCCAGCAGCTTTTAAGATATCCGACGTAAAACACAAAATTTGGTGTCGAAAAACAAGTTCTTTTTACGTTTGTAGTACAGTAGCTTTGTTGAATGACTAATAAATGCGGAAGATTTAGAAACAAAACTTGTAGAGAATTTAATTCTGAGAAAATTACCAAATAAATGCAGCCGATAAAAATTAATTAAAAGCTTTTAAAAATCGTTTTTTTTATTGAAGCAACACAGATAAAAAATAGAAAATCATTTTATTTCTATACGTAATGAATGTTTTTTTTTTAAACAAAACTAATTACTGAAAATAATTTTAAAAGAAATACATAATTTATAAAACAATATTTTAGCTGTATATATTCAATAATTTACACAGGTAAAACGAAATATGTAAAACGTAAAACGAAATGTAACTTTAAAAATAATTTTAAAAAATTGTGTCTTAGATTGGCAATACTAACGGCTGGCCAACAATGAAAATTGTGTACTTTGTTTGAATCTTTTGTCATAAATTGTCATACAGATAAAGGAAGAGTGTGTTATCGTATCGTAGTGTATAGTTTACTTTCATAGAATTGTAAACTATTTAAAAAATATATATTCTTAAGTTTACTTGGTATTTCCTAATATGACATTATCTACCTGTTTTACCAAACCTGGAAGGGTATTCTATAACATTCACAATATATTCAGGAAAAATTATTACTATAATTTAAATTCTTTCTCTTCTTTTTGCATCGATCATTCGAAATTCTAGTATTTACAACGAAATCAAAATATATTTTTCTACATTTATTTTGTAGAATTCAGATTGCGTATCGATTTCAACAAAAAAAAAGGTTTATCAAAAGAAAATTGTCGTGGAGGAAAAACCGTATCATATTTCAGTTTACAGCCGTATTTAATAAACCATGTTTTCCATTTAATTAGGTACTTTTGTGAAACGGTTGAATATAATTCTGTAGAACGAGTTGTAGTTACCGGTCGCACGTTTTCTGCTTTGAAGGACAACTGAAGTGGTAGTATTCTATGTGTGATGTTACGACTAAAATAGAGGGACTGTTTAAATTTTTCAAGAACGGTTAGCTTTGATGTCCTAAATTGAGTCGGTCCGAACAATGTGTTTTTATTTGAATCAGGTGTGTGAATTCTTTGAATTTCTACTAGATTTCTTTCTATTACATTTATTTGCATTTTTCTTTGTTTATTTAAAAAATGTTAATAATTTCATTTTTCTAATGGTGTTCATTTTTTCTTTTTGGTGGGCTCTCATTTCAACTCTTTAGCTTACATCCTTTTTTTCTGTTGCTTTTGTGTCCCATTTGTTTGCCAATTGTTTTTTTATCCCATTTATGATGTTTATTTCTCTATGTCCTTTCCAAATTAAATATAAAATCTTTGATTTAGCCGATATTGTTGTGCGTGCGGCACTCAAATGTTTTTTGATGTTCAGATAATTATTAATGATTTTAATTTTTTTAATAATTTCTGGTACTGTCTGTTTATCAAGTTGTGCCTGTTATTAAAAATGTTATATGAGGTATAACATTTCCGGTTAACAAAAAATTTATATTTTTCTCGGTGTAGATTTTAATTTTTTCATTTTTTTGACGGCACGTTTAATTAGTCCAGAACAATATTTTTTTTTTTTTTTAAGTTTCTCCGGTTCGATGACACGTTATATCTTTTATTAATTTACAAATAAATTATTTGTTTTTAATATTTGAATTTTTTTTATTCATGATGTACCGTGCTTTAAAACGAAAAATATAATTAAAAAAATTCTTACAGAACAGTTTTAAAGTTAAAAATGATATAAAAACCTTAACCTGGATCTGAGCTAGCTTTGGCTTTATGTTAATCTTTTTCAAAGACTACCGCTGAAAGCGCTGTGTGTTGTGGGTAAGTCTGTGTATAAATTTGGTTTTTAATGTGTTAAATTGGGTTTTATATGTTTACGATATGATCTGTTTGAAAAGTCTGTGTGATTTGGATAATTTTTTATTTAGAATGTTGTTTGTAAGTATTTTTGTTTTAAACTCGCTCAATTGTGTCAAGTTTACGTCGTTTGTTGTTCAGGAGTAAAGTTTTCCATCTTTTTATTGACATTTGTGGTGCTTAGCTTGTTTCGATAACCTAGTTTGCGAAAATGGATTCAGCGGTGGTGAGAAGCACTTTATGTATTTTTTTTGTAGTGTAAAATCAAGTCCTTTTTATCCTACGTAGAACTTACTGCAGTTCTAAGGTCGAGATTGTTTTCACCCTGATACATCAGTTTTGTTGGATCGGTTGTATAAATTATTATCTAATAAGGCGTATTTTGTTATATTTGTGGTTTGTATGCAATTTTTAGCCTCTTTTTTTAATTTGTGCGCAATTTTTTTCAGTATTGGTGTTAATGTAATGAAGTTTTATGAAATTTTTCCTTTTGTTATTCTCAAATTCGGGGAATATTGGATTTTTACTATAATTTTATAAGATCGTACATCGTTTACAGATGGAAAATGACATTTCATATACATAATTAACAAAATAACAAAAAAGAGATGATACGTAGTAGTTTGTTATCGTTTGACGTTTCATAAGTACTTTATTGTCACACGAAAACTGGTATATTTTCATAAACGTATACAGAATTTTCACAGATTATTGTAAGTTAGTATTGTTTACAGATTTTTTCTACATTTATAAACTAGTTTTAGACTTTTCTTTATTAAGCGTTAAACTGATCAAGGTCTACCGCTTAAACTAATTCTATTTTCTGTGATAGTTTAAAGAAATAACCGGTTAGAAGGTTTTTTATTTTATTTTATAATAATGTATATCGTCGTATATATTAATTTTTCTGACATTTGTTCCTTTTTTATTATCGGTACGTAAATATTAAACGGTGACATTTCTACATAGGATCCGGGAAGTTTCGGATTCTAATCCCGTTCAGGCGTGATATTTTTCACCAGCTAAAAAATGTTTATCCTTAGGTTTTAAGGTTACGTAATTTTAAATAAAAACGTATTACTATTTTTTAAACCGTTTTAGCCGACATAAATTGTGAATTTAGATAATAGTTTTTCCCTCGTGAAATAAGAGAAAAAATTATTATTTACCGAGAATTCATTTAGAGGTATGTTGGAATAATACAAGTTAGTATAAAACTAGCAGAAGATTTATGTCGGCTACGTTAGCCATTAATAAAATAGAAACAAAATGTATGAGGGTGTACACTCGGCGAGAGGGGAATAAAACATTAAGTCCTTGTTTTTTCCCCTCCGACAAGAAAGTTGCTTTTGCGAGACGAGTTTTAACGGCACCCATTAATATCTTGCTGCTTCCACTTCTACAACTTAACCTATACAGTCCCCGTAGTTATTTAAATGTTTGCTTGATGTCGGTGGACCGCCCTCCGGCTACGTTTAAGTACTTATAAGCACTCTTTACTATATAAACTTACTGCTCGGCGGTTCTATTTCGTTAATTGAATATCATTTTAGTATCGTCAAAATCCTTGTTAGTTCTCCATCCGATTATAACGTAATCGTTTCGGGTCGTGTTTGTTTCGTTTCTTTCTGACGTCCGTTTAAAATACTTTGTAATTACGTCGTGTGCAAAAATTAAAATAAAACCACTCGAAACAATTTATTACGTACGATTTATTTTTCTCTTCATAAATTTTGCACTCGTCGGTCTGATGTGTACTTGAATTTACCGACATTGTAATGATTTCCGCTACAATTACATAACGTACTTCTTGAACCGATTAATGCGTACTTTTAATTATTTTTTTTTTTAAATGAAGATATAAACTATTGTCAGTAATTAATTGTAAACCGATTAAAGTCGATCTGTTCACAAAATAGAAACAATTATTGTTAATTTAATTAAACGTTAATGCGTTGTGTGCGGTCGTTTAGCTATTTGTTTAGTTGCAAAGTTGTTCGTACTTTAGATTTGTTCCTATCTGTTTGTGTTATAATTCCTTCTCTCGTAGTTGTTCTGTTTACATCATGTGTTTGTCTCAGCGTAGATTGTTGTTTGAGTTTAATAATATCCTTGTTTAATAGGTCACTTCATATTAGTTTCTTTTTCTGCTTTTTTTTTTAAACGAATAAATGCGTAATTAATTTTTATCTCGTTAACTTAATCGTTCGAGTTTCATCACGATTAAATAATTGTATGTCGAACCGATACGGAAAAAAGCGATCGTTTATGAAAATTGTTGGTACTAAACACTGTTGTCTATATCGCTAAATGTGATGGTATTTTAATTATTAACATTTCTTTAAAAAAAAATTACGTTAAAAATTAAATATGAATCTGCTTTTATTTCCGCTTATAATACTTTCAATAAGCAATCGTTACATACATATTAGATACCGTAACCGAATCGATAGTGGATACAAGATCGTGTCACTCCGATAAACAGCAAAACCGGTATAAATATTAATAAGCGTGCCGTGCAAAGCTTATCGTATATGAGGATGAATTAGTTTCCCTCTTACTCGCATAACCGAATTAGAATGTAGGTATCCCTACGTATGACACCCTCGCTTTGTTCTCTGCAGGTTGTATAGCGGTATTATTCTTATAGAATGCAACACTTGACTTATCCCGCTTGTAGCTTAGATGATTTACTTTCGTCATTACTTATCAGAACTACTGTCAGACGGGTAGTGTAATAGAAAAAAATAATGTAACTTTTTATTGGAAACAATGCTTTATATATATTATCTTCATTTAGTCGGGTAAATAGGTAAATTAATGAAATAAATACGAACTGTAAAAAAACTAAAGACACGGTTCTCAACCCGTTCTTTTCCTTACGAGAGAAGTTTCCTTCGTTTTCTAATAATTATATACTCGACCTCATTTTTTATGTCGGGTCTGAATGATCTCTGAAGAGTCTTTCTGATTTTGATGTGATATCACTTTTTCCGCATACGGTGTAGTTAAAGAATTAAGTATGAATTTTTGTGGTCCGAGGTGTGAGAAAATGGTTTTTAAAAAGGTTATTAATAATAAGCATTTTTACTTGATTTAAATTTTTTGTTATTATTATTTTTTAATATAAAAACATTCGAATACTATTTATCGGAAAAATCTCCGCTTTTTGTAAAAATCTTAAGAAAAAATTATTTTAAAAAGTGAAAATAACAGCCTCCATCTTTAGGTTTTGTTCACTTCTGAGTTCCTGAGTTTCTGCTAAATAAAGTGTTTAAAATTTATTCTCAAATGCAACCAAAAATACACTAATATGTCTAATTTTAATTAAAAACTTTTTTATTACGACTTTTTCCGTATCGATACTAGCCTAAAATTTATTTCGTATTGAGAACCGGAGTAAGGAATAAATAATAGTAATAAAATTAACTGTAGCCTGGTAACAAGCTTATGGGAAGGGGAAATTAATAAGTTGAATTGAAATATACTGTTAGAAAAAAAAATAACCTACCTTCAATCATTAAAAGTATAAATTTTATTCAAATTATGTGAGAAAATAGATCGAGAGGCAAACTTTCAGCTTGTATGTGCTCAGTAAAGTAATTATTACTTTTAAATTAACGACCAAACCATTTGTTCGAATCTTCACAAAAAAAAAAAAAATGTAACACTAGCAGTAGATAATCAGTTTTATTAAATTTTTACTGGGAGGAGAAAGGTCTTTTCTTCATAAATTTTAAAGTTACTGATATGTTTAAATATTTCAATTTATATATATATATATATATATATATATATATATATATATATATATATATATATATATATATATATATATATATATATATATATATTTGTTTAATTTTCATTTAAGAAAATATATTAGTAAAATATAATAATACTGAAAATTAAGCAAACAGTAAAGTTATTAACTTTCCTGGGAAAGTTTCTTGAAATATCAAAAAGGAGTTCATTCTCCTATCTAGCCGGGTAGGTTTTTAAAATACTCGTATGCTGAACTAGGGATTGCTACAATAGCGCTTTTAGGCATATGTATATACATACCTGGTGATCATTTGAAAATTTACCACATTTATTATTCAACAGCTGTCAGTCCCATCGTATTTCTGTTTGCAGGCATGTATACCATTCTCGGAGGGGAACCTTTTTAGAATTATTTTCAAAGGGTGGAACCCACCCTCTCCGCTACATCTACCACAACTCAAAAATCTTAAATGGCGATGGTAACATTTAATTACATTAATTGACAACTCGAAAAAAGTATAGAATTGTGGTGAAAAGAAAATTAAAATCCGCCCACCACTTCGCTCAGTAGGTGCGAAAACCCATTCGGGGTAGTACTTTTTTTAAATTTCAATCCAAAAAAAATAACTACAAAGTTAAGTGTATTACTTCTTAAACCATTTTAAATAATCACCTGTGGATTAAAACTGTAGAAATTATTTTTTAAATTGTCAACACAAAATTTCGAACTTAAATGTTTTCTAAATTTTCAAAGGTTGAAAACTTATTTTTTTTTAAATGAGACAATGTAGCTTGTGACAACTTATTGGAAGGTCCTTTGAATAACAAGTAATTTGGTATAAATAAAATAAAAATTGGTTCCCTGGTATTGAAGTTATGATTAAAAATGTGTTTTTTATTAGGTTTTGTTGAGATACAGTGTTACTGACCCAAAGCATTAGGTCTGAAATCGTCCGTTCTTGTTAAAATATGGGTTAATAATATGGGTTTCGTCGTTTCTTCTTCTCTTTTATTTTTTAGTACTTAACGTCCCCTTTCATTATTCATTTTTCTTCTTCCTTCCGTATAGTTTTTTCAGTCTTTTTCATTATGCCCTGTAAGAAGAAATTGAATCTAGGACGATCATCAACTGTCGCTAAGCGTAGCCGGGTTTCACGAGAACAAGAAACAAATGATAAAAGAGGTCAGTGCGTGGAGATGGAACGAGCATATAAATGCGAAAGTTTCTCACAGCCATCAGGATAACGAAAGCGTCGGCAGTCCGGAGAGAGGACCCCTGGCTAGATGGTCGGACGAGCGAAGCGAACCCTGACCGGCTAGTATTAATATTTATATCAAATTAATTAATTTTACCACTAACAAATAAATAAGCCTACTTTGCTAACAGAAAATTGAAGTTAAATTGAATAAATTTAGGTGGATTGTAGAAGAAATAATAGATGGTGATCAAGGAGGTGATAAATTGATGATGTTGAGGATTTGAGGAAGCCAAATGGATGTTCATCTCCGGCTTTAGGGAGGTGGAATTTATATACAGATAAGGTGTAACTGAATAAATAATGCCGATCTCCGTGGTGGAATGATAACCTGTCTGTCAAGAGTGGTAGCTTTTCAGGAATGGTAGTATATTTCTGTGACAGAATGAACTCCGGCTATTCAATCGGGGGTTTCGTGCTTAAATCTCCAAAGACATGGTGTTTTTCATATACTGTAAATTTCCATATTTCATTCACTCTATTTAACTAGTCACGGGAAGGTCAGTCTGTCTTACTTTAGAAATATATATATATTATTTTAGAAATGAGCATATAGAGGAAATCTTGACAAATCGGATTAACAAATATTTATGATAATAATTTATGAATTATCAAATTAATCCTTTAAAATGCTAAGCTAATAAGCTAATAACAAACTTAACTGTAATAAAATTCCGATTTTGTTTGTATAGCTACATATATATATATATATATATATATATATATATATATACACGGCTGTTTTTTTACAAAGGATAAACAAGAAAGCATGATTTAACCGAACACGCTGTGGAAAATGTATCTATCATTTTCTTTATGAGCATTTTAAAATATAATCTTTAAAAGTCTTCATTAAAAGTGATGAGCAGTACAAATAGCTTATAAGGGTTGCCTTGAACGGGGGGTTGGGTGTGTAGGAATAGTAAGAGAGAGGTTTAGCGATGGGAGAAGAGGTGGAAACAAATAATAAAAGTGATAAAATACAAACACAACGACCGAGGATGCTTGAAGAAGTTTAATCAAAACTGAGAAGAGCCGAGAAGTTTCATCTTTTAAGTTGAGAAACAAATGAAGAAGGAAAGCAAAATCAAGAAGTAATGCTAGGAAAGCCATCCGAGCGAACATTCTAAGCTATTCTGACGACTGGATTACTTAGTGATACTGTGCGCTTTGAATTATTATTATTATTATTATTACTGTGATGAAAATACCCCTTCAATTCCTAATTAACTTTATCGGTTAGTAATCTTTATTTCAATTTTACCGAGTCTCTCACATCGGTCTGCACCGGTTTAAAAGCTAAATAATTTTGTTATAATATGAATTATTGTTTTACCTCATAAGTATTATGAATTATGTCGATATAATAAAAACTCGAAATGTGTGAAGAATCGTGCAATTAAGGGTTTCGTAGTTAAATAAAAAGTTTAAAAATGACGCAGAATAAGAATCTTTTAAATATTTACCGCATTTGACTTGAAATTTCTCTTTTATATGGTAGAAAAAGAAGCAGCACGAATTTATTTTTCAGATTTTTAAAGCTGTTAATTTAGTCGGGCTAAAATCCTGTCGAATCGATAAATTTTTCGTTGTTTTTACATTGACAAAAACTTGGCAAGTTAATGAAAGCAGCTAACGGTTGTTTTTCACTCAGATATTCATTATTTGCTTTACGGTTAAATCTAAAATTAAGCGCGTGTAGAGATTTCATACAATATAGTTATCGCAGAGTCTTGCATTATAATCTTTGAGATCATCCGAAATGAAACTTCATTCAGAACGGACAATTATGAAAGGACTACTTTTCCAGTAGTTTTGAAAATTTTTTATTCCGTTTTCAAAAGAAATTTCGATTTATCAAACCACCTGGTTGCAGTTTTCAAATGACATTGTCAGTTTTAGGTTTTTACTTCCAAAAAAATTATTTTTGGTCTCGATATATGGATCGAGCTTTGTCAGGAGTGTTCGATGGATTAGTAAAATATCCCGTTTGAATTGCCGTTGTTGAAATAATATTATAAAATGAGGAATATCCTAGAAGGAACGAAACCAGATAATCATGATTTGGCTTTATTCTTTGCCTGGAGAGGATCGCTGGCTTCACTTTTTTTTACACAGAGTCGAATATTAAGCGATGATGTTTATTTTCTTAAATGGCAATGAAGTCAATATAAGAAACACCGTTTGAATTGCAGTAGAAGATTGAACAGAAGAAATTCCGTTCATCGGTGAAATCAGGACCTATCACAGGTTTCCATAGAGCTAAAAATTGTTCCTTTTCTGTTTATTTTTTCCGTGTGTTCTCTTATAAAGAGGCTCTCTTAGAAAGAGATCTTGCACATTTTTAGTTTACCATAAACAAAAAACCGGGTAAAAATTTCTAGCTTAGTATTTCCTCAACATTCCCGACACCAGTTCTAACTTTTCTCCTGTATCGGCTTGGAAAATTTCATAAATTTTTCTATAAGTTTTCAGGAGTAAAACCACTCCCGATCGCGGAGCAGGAGAGTAATTTCCATACATTATCTTCGTTCACTGAACGGTTTTATCCGCTCGTAGAATTTTTCCTATGATACGATTCATAACAAAAAATGCACTAAAATATTTAGTAAAGGTTGAGAAAGAAAGAAAGCTAGCCCACATTTTTCGAGAAAAATTTTGTAATATCGTAACAATGAATGTAAATCAATAAACAATGAATTCTTGAAATAAAAATTTGTTGAAAAAGAATGTTTATCTGAGTCCGAATTTAAAGTTCAAAAATATCACAACGATTGTGGAATTATAGATGAATAATAGCAAGAAAGAAAAATATGTTTGATTTGACTGTAATAGAATCAGTGTTATAGCTTCGTAGTCTTTTATGGTTATTTTACGAAGAGCACTAAGCGTGTTATTGAATACAGGTAAGTATGCGTACAGACCCACCGGGTTGGTATAGTGGTGAACTCGTCATTGCAAAACTGATTTCGAAGTCGAGAGTTCTAAGGTTCAAATCGCAGTAAAGGCAGTTACTTTTATACGGATTTGAATACTAGATCGTGGATACCGGTGTTCTTTGGTGGTTAGGTTTCAATTAACCAGACATATCAGGAACAGTCGACCTGAGACTGTACAATAGTACACTTCATTTTATTCATACATATCACTCCCATTCATCCTCTGAATTTAGCCTTAACGTGGTTCCGGAGGCCAACAGAGAAAAAAAAGTATGCGTACAATTCTGATCGGAATTCTTTTTGACCGACACTTTTTGTTTTAAGAAATCATATTGTATTGCCTTCAATTAATATTTCTAAAATAGCAATCGGTCTTTGTACAGCTTTAAATTGAAAAATACTAAAAATATTTCACGGATGTATCATGCATATGACAGTATTATTTGTAAAAATATCGTTTTCTTTGTAACGATGAACATACTAAACTTCTTTTTTTAGATTAATATCTAACGGCAATAAAAGGCTGATATAATTTTTCAAATTTACAAATAACCTAATTTCGTTAAAAAAAGTTTTACGAAAGATTGTTTTTGGTGAAACAGAACTTAAGTTTTAATAACAAAAACAAATTTTGTATACTTTAAAAGTAAGTCTAAAAAAAGTGTCTTGGTTATCATCTACATGTTACCTCTTCGTTAACGATAAATTGTGTTTATCGACCATTTGATCTTTGGTTTAAAATTTTTCATAAGACCATTTCGAATACAATTTTTAATAACGATGTGAGGAATAACAATGCAATGCTTTAGATGAAGTAAACATATTTTATCATTTTTACGTTTTATATATATATATATTCTTCATTGTAATAATTTTTTTTTTGTTGAGAAACTGGTTTTCAGATTGTTTTTCTATCAATTTTTAATCGTCGTAAAAATATTATGGAAACTCATGCTTGTATTAAAAAAATTACTTTTAAATCGTGAAACGTAAATGAATCTTGCATCTGCAATAACAACCTGTTGCTTCTGAAAGTTAGAGGGTTAAATGGATGATGTATTTTCTAATAAAAATCAATAAACTTTGTTAATTAGATTTTCATTTAGTTTTCCTTTACCTTCATATTTTTACCTTTTTAAATTTGTAATTAATTATTATTAGATAATTATAACGAGCACCTTCATGCTGGTTGTAGTGAAATTAAATTAATTTTGTAATTTTAACGTTTCTTTAAATTTTAAAGAGAAACTCAAAAGAAACATTTAAAAAAATGGAAGATCTATAACTAGATTCGCATTTCTATTGTTAAATAATTATCTTCAGCATCATCATATGGACATGTTGTCATTACCATGTCAACATTATAATATCATCATGTTGACGTTACCGTTTCGTGAAATTATCGAATACCATACTCTTTGCCGGTATGTAGGACCAAAAACATAGATGCAGGTTGGTTGTAATAAACTTACTTCAATAGATGGGTAAATAAGTAAACCTCTATGATACGATAAAAAGAACATTAAAAAAATGATCATTTAATTTTCTGTTTACAGGGTACATATCAAAATTATTAATAAGTAATTCCTATTTTAAAGTTGCAGAAATATCTGTGCCGTCGCATTTTTTCATCAAGATATATCGGTTTAAGTGCAGTTTAAATAATGATTACTGTTTTTTCATTGTCTGTAGCATTGATTCTCAAAGTTTCTCGCCCACCCCGCACATTGAGAATCAAACATTTTCTAGCGCCTCCCAAAATTTTTAAACTTACCATCCGTTATAAATAATAATTTCAATTGCTGTTTTTAAGATGCGCTCTTAAAAACAGCAATTGCAATTATTGTTTTTAAACGTGGCATATTCTATTTCTGAGTTAAAACTTAAGTTTTAAATGAACGCAATTTCTCACTGTTTTTTTTTTTAAATTAGATTATTTTTTAAATCTGAAGTATACTGTCAAAAAGTAGAGCATTCAAGCTTTAATTTTTTTTATTCGTCTCTCTAAGCCTCTTGGTTGCATAGTTAAATTAGTTTGAAATAATCATTTTTTATCATAAAATATGTGTCCCTTTAATCTTTTGCAGCAGTGTAGTAGGTATTTAATTTTAGTTTGAAATATCAGGAAAACATCATTTTTCCCTTTCTTTTAATCAGCCATCGCCTTCCAGATCGCCTTATTGAACGCCTTCAATTTTCTGTGGGCCTTCTGCCGCCCCCTTGAAGGCCTCCACCACCCACAAGGGGGCGTTATTGCCCACTTTCAGGAAAAATGGTATATAGCGATGAAAGATATCAAACTGATGCGTTACAAAGATTTTTTTTTAGTCAGACTTTACCAGAAAAAGTTTTTGTGAAAGGCGTTTCATTTTCAGCGTAAAAAATTAAATTATAATAGTAATATCAAGCAATTTTTATTTTTTATTTTGAAACTTATATCATTAAATTAGTTGGAAAAACATTATCATTAATATGGCTTCCACGGCTTTGCTTGACATACCCAAATCTATCAACAAAGTTTTGCGTGACTCTCTCGCACAAATCGGATTGAATTCCACTAATAACGCGTCAAATATTTGCTTTCAAGTCATCAATTTTTAGTGGTTTGTTGCTGTAGACTTGTGACTTAACATAACCCCAGAGCAAAAATTCTTAAGGGAGTCAAATCACACGATCTTGGTGGTCGATTGACATTACCGTTTCGTGAAATTATCGAATACCAAACTTTTGACGCAGTAATAGAATTTTTCCAGCAACTGTGTGGTATGTGACGCCGACCTGTTGAAACCACATCTCATTCGCATGAAGATTTTCCAAATTTGCAAACAAAAAAACACGAATCCTAGCTCGATTGCTTTCACTATTTACGGTAACCTTGGTCATTTTCGAAAAAAAAAATAGCTAATGATGTCACTAGCTCATAACCCACACCAAAGAGTGATTTTTTTTTAGCTTGTAACGATCTCTGTTGAATCATTTCTGGATTGGAATCATCCCAAATATGGCAGTTTTGCCGGTTTACAAAGCCACCAACTAAAAAATTAGTCTCATATGAAAATTTGATATTTTTTATGAAACTTTGGATCCATTTCGAGATGCTCTAGAGCCCAATCATCAAACTGTCTACGTAAAGAATGGTCCCGTGGATTTAATTCTTAAGTTAGTTGAATCTTATATGGGTGTCGAACAAGATCATGACGCAAAATTTGCCATGTTGTTGTTGAAGAAAGGCCCGATTCTTATGAACGATGTGAAATCGATAAATTTCGACTTTTACGAACACTTGCTCTTACAGCGGCAATAATCTCTTCAGTCTTCATTTATTTTGTGAATTAGTGTTTCAACATCAAATAGAGAAAATTCTTTTCGAAGTTTTTAATCAAACACAGTGAATTGTGATTTTGTTTGGCCGACTATGCACACCATAAATAAATATTGCGATACATAGATGTACCCAATTCCATATTTCGATAATAAATTGTTATGATTTGTAAACGTTGAGGCGTGTATTTTATATGAGAATATTTTATATCATGAGTAGAATATCTTATCACACGAACAGATGTTCGATTAAAAAGTACAAGTTTTAAAGTAAATAATATTTCAGAGGAAGGTAATACGCACGACTGAGACGGTAATAACTGGCGCCACCGTTATTAAGTAATATACCCTTCTCTGGAAATTAAGTTAGATATAAAGTTCACCGTTATGCTAAGAATGAAGAACTATATAATGTGGCCTGATTTTTTTTTACACTATGTGCTTGTTGTTTGGAGCGACAATGTTACCTGTTATAGAAACATAAAGTTCTAATTGAAATACAATTATGGGATTTCATTCTTTAGCGGACTGTGATTAAAAATTACTCAATCGTTTATCGTATTTGCTATACAGAACGAATAAAGCAAAATAATTCATTTAAAGGTATCACTCGTACTATTTCTGTCTATAGTGATCTTGTGTACACTTTTCTAAAAAGATTTTAAATACATTTAGTATATATAGATATAATTATTTTACTATAAGCGTTTCTGTATCTTTCAAAAAAGAAGGTAAATTTTTCTTAAAAATAAGAAAAATTTGTTTTTGAATTCGCCAATTGAGGACCACGTGAAGCAACATTTTGCATTCATTTTTTTTCCATAAATATCTAATTTATGCCCCGTCGTCAAATACAATATCATATTTATTTTTTTAATATTAGTTTTATAACTGGCTTAGCCCTGGTTATACCTCTTATTCTAAATTATAGTAAAATCTAAACCAAATATAATCGCAGTTTAATCCGATTCTATATCAAAATCCATTTTTATTAGATTTTATCAAAATCGGATATCTCGTAATGCGATTTTGATAATACCTCCGGGACCACCGTTAGGTATTGCTTCAGAGGATGAGATGAATGATTTGTAGCGTGTGTAATAAATACCATGCCTGACCGGGATGCGAACCCGGGACTTCCGGATGAAAGGCCGAGACGTTATCACTCGCGCCATGCACGCCGGCAGGAACTGAAATACAGTTTGACCGACATAAAAATATTCTGCACAGAACCGTTCGCGTAAATCATCTTCAGTTGCATATCGTTAGTCTCGCGTTTTTATATTTTAAAATATATGTATCATTAAGCAGAACTAATGGATAAATACAATACATTATATAATAAACAATTATACTCTGTATTAGCTTACGTAAAATACAATAAACATACAGGAATAAATAATAAGATTTACATTCAAGAATCGTTTTAAATGTATAAACACAAGAAAAAGAAATAAATTTGTAGAGAAGCACTTATGAAAATTCAATAGCAACAAATGTTTGCCTGTATAGCATAACCTTGTAAGGGGAGTTGACAGAATAATAGGGAAACCGTTCACGACAGGGTGTTTTCGATGTATCCCTCTATCATATGCTAACAATAATACATATTTATTTCATCCGATATCAAAAAGGCATGGTTTCACGGAGTTAAACCTAGGTATAATTTTGTTGATCTCAAAACTGGGGATCACGTTCGTAATATAGTTACGTTTGAACAAAGACGGTGTTGAAAATATTTTAGATTGTTTAGAATTTTATACATACATACATACATATATATATATATATATATATATATACGCATATACACACAGAATGTTTCTAAAATGGTGGGCTGACTATATTTTTCGGATTCTACTTGTAAAAGTAAGCAAAAAAATATCCTTAGGAAAAGTGGCAATTTCTCCTTCGTTCTCCTCCTATCCGCCATTTTATTATTTTTATATAAAAATGTATATCTCAAGTTGGAATAGAGGAATCACATTAATATTTGGTAAGCGTCTTGGTAATAAAGTTTTAAAATTAACAAAAGATCAGGACTTAAATGTCTTCCCAAATTACAAAATGGCGGCCATGTTTATTTTTCAATCCGTTATATTTCCATAAATATTAGTTTTATCAAAATGTATGTTTTTTCGAGAATATTAAGCCTTTCATTTTGAATAAAATGACATTTTATTTTTTTAAATCTGTTTACAAATAGCCTAGTTATGGCAGAAAATTGATGTAATTTTGTGTGTGTTTTCATGTCCTCCACTTTACATTCAATTCGATTAAATATTAATTGTTTTTATTTATTGTTAATTTTAGAACTGCAAATTAGTACCAAATTACGTAATAATTTTCTCACAGTAATAGACCTAATAATTAAAAAAAACAAAAAAAAAACACCTCTGATAATCTTACGTTAATTTTTCTAGAACGATAGGTGTTTTTGTTTTTTTATTTAAATAATTAACAATTGTTAAAGGTTATAAGAGATGTTCAAAGTGTCCACCATTAAAAATTACGCAAGTTTCCAGCCTTTTTCTTAGAGATGTGTTAACCGTTCTAAAATTCTGTAGTATTCCTAATTTCTTGAAATCTATTTTGGATCCTTTGTTGAAGATCGTCAATGTTGAGTATTGGAGTTGTATAAACAATACGTCTCAAATGGCTCCATAGGTAGAAGTTAAGGGGGTTTAAGTCAGGTGATCGGGCAGGCCAGGGCATGGCCCTCCGTGGCCTATTCTTTTTTCATGGAAAGTTTCATGCAGGAAATCTGATACCAACCGACTGAAATGTATTGGAGCTCCATTGTGGTGAAACCACATATTTCCTCTTATTTGTAAAGGTACCATCTTCCAACAAAATGTGGAAGATTTTCGGTCAAATTAGCAAGATAATTTTCTCCATTTAAACAAATTGGCAGAATGACGGGACTCAAAAAGTAGTCATTAAAAATACTTGTCCATATGTTGAGGTAAAATCTTTGTTGATGGCTACTTTAGAAGGTATCATGAGGATTCTCGTCGCTGTAATTATGGTGTTTGTGATAATTTTGAACACCATTCCTGTTGAAATAAGCTTCATCTGCGAACAGAATCCTTGACGAAAATAAAGAATCTTCAGTTAATGTTTTTCGAAACCGATTACAGAAAGTCAATTTATGTAGAAACTCGTCGGCAATCAGCCCCTGTACGCGCTTCAAGTGATAAAAGTAAAAACAGTTACCAATTAAAATCCGCCACACCTTCTTGTATTGCCAGAGAACGTGTACCTTTATCAGGGGATTCTTCCACACGATTTAGAACACTTTCTTATAATTCATTAGTCCTAGTGCTCTTTGGTCTTGATTCCATGGTGTAAATGAACCTGTTTCCCTAAGCCGTATGTGAAGTCTTTCAAACTTTTTTCATATGGCACACGTCTATTAGGAAACCTGTTTCATACAGTCTTTTTGCTTCTGCCTTGTTGCTGTTGGCTAAACCACACATTAAATGCTGTCACACATTTCCGCAAAGGAATATTCAAATTCCATGATGAGAAAACGACAAAACTTAAAAAATAAACCAATGACACTGAAATGTGAAACAAACACTTAAATTAAATTGATCTTAAATTACTTTAAAATCATATGGTTTTATTTTTAAATAATGTGCATTGCATTTTTACATCGTTAACATGATCAGCAGTAATAATCGCTGTGTAAAAGTATTCAAAAGTGAAAAATTAATATCGATCGTTTTATTATTATTTAATAATAAATTTTATTGTGTGAAAATTATTACTTAATTTGATACTAATTTACATTACTAGACTTAACAATAAATAAAAACGATATTTAATCGAATTGAACGTAAAATAGAGGACATGAAAACAGACACAAAATTACATCAACTGTTGTGCCATACCTCGGCTATTTATTAACAACAGATTTAAAAAAATTAAATGTCATTTTGTTCAAAATAACACTTAATATTTTAGCAAAAACATACATTTTGATAAAATAATATTTCTGGAGATATAACGGATTGAAAAATAAACAAGGCTGCCATTTTGTAATTTGCGAAGGTCCTGATTTTTTTGGTAATTTTTAAACCTTATTACCAAGACGCTTACCAAATATTAATGCGATTCCTTTATCCGAACTTGAGATAAAAAATTTTTTTATAAAAATAACAAAATCGTGGACAGGGAGAGAATGAAGGAGAAATTGCCATTTTTTCTGAGGTTATCTTTTGTTGAGTTTTACAAATAGAATCCGAAAAATATAGCCAGGCAACCATTTTAGAAACACTCTGTATATATTTAGTATTAATATGTTTGGAAATTGACCTGTATTTTTTTTTTAATGTGTAAGTTTCGTTGAAATCGTTATTTCCTTAATAGATCAACAGAGGCTGAATCGGCAAAATTTATATGTTTTAGTTGTAATTTATTACTTAAACCTTTTCTGAATTAAATCCAAGATTTTTATATCACTTTTGTAAACGTTACAATATTAGCCTCTTACACACACACACGCACACACACACACACACACACACACACACACACACACACATATATATATATATATATATATATAAATGAATCCCATCTACAAAGAAGGGATCAGGGAAAATGAAAAGGACGATTGGTGAGAAAGGATAATATGAATAGAAAAACAAATGATAAATTAACATTACCGCCCAAAATACATCTTCAGATTTTTGGAAAACATCACCATACAAAATATTATCTTGCATTCCGTTACCTTGAGAAGTATACCGGGCCGACCCTAGGCGGTAGGCAAGGTAGACAACTGCCTACAACGGCAATATTTAGGAGCGGCAGAACCGCCGCAATTAGAGCGCAAAAAAATAAACACAACCCACAAAAATATATTTCGATCATTTGAATCTAAAAAACAATATTATATACTATTTATTAGTACAATAATATTGTTGTATTAGTTTTGTTTATTGTTTTAAAAGTATATTTAAATTATCTCTGAAAATAGTAGGTACTAGTTTTAGTATATAGGCTCGTTTTCGTTAGCCCGTTAAAAGTGAAAAGTATGATTTTAAATTAAAAACTTTTCCGAAAATCTGTATTATTATTATTTTCTTAATTCAATTGTATGTCGTTTTCCTGGTTAACATGGTTCTTTTATAATTCTGTTATTTTTTAATTTTGGGGGCAGCATTTTTTGGATTTCCCTTCAGCGGCAAAAACGCTACGGCTGGCCCTGGAAGTATATAAGTTTTTTTTAACGTTTTTTAGGTTTTAAATTTATCTTTATAATCTGTAGAATGGAAAACAAGGATACGCTTCAAAACCGTTTTCAAAAGTTTTATTTAAATCTAAAAGTAAACGATCGTTTAACAACCATTATTAGACGCAAAGGATATGTTATATAAGAGGTGTGATCAAAAAGTATCTGGACCTTGGCTCGTAAAATCAAAAATACTTTACCTATTCAGTTCAGTGACTTGTCTTCTTCAAAGCGGCCCCTTCTGATGTAACACACATATCCTAGCGATGTTTATATTATTGGAACCGTTTTCCGATCCCCGTTTTCCCAAAGGTGTCTTACGACGAATAACATCGCTTAGCCGACTAAAATAGTCTGACAGTTCCTTGAGAAGCAAACTCCTGGATGAACCGTGCCTTGATAATCAAAAAAGACTGTCCGCATGACTTACATGTTGTGAAAATTCATTACGTCAACGCTCCAACCCGTGCATTACAACTTTATCCAGAGATTCTTTGCAAAACACAGAAATCAAACTACTTCAGCTTCTTACTCGTAGGACATGGCTACCTGCGATTTGTGGCTCTTTCCTAAGCTCAAAATTCAGATAAAGGAAAGATATTTGAAGTAAAAAAAGAGATCAAAAGAATGATGCGTCAAGAGGACTTACGGTGCTCGATAAAAATTACTTTGAACATGCTTCCGACAATGGAAACATTGCTGGGATGAAGTTTACATCAGAAGGAAGCTTACTTTGAAGTCAGTGAACTAAAAAGATTAAGATGTTTGTTTTTATGAGTCAAGTCGGATAATTTTTTATCACGCCCCGTATAAAAGAATAATCCGAAATATAGATAAAACAAAATATAATAAAAATTAGTTTAAAAATAAACAAAATTTACCAAACTTTAGAGAACGACCGTTTTTAAATAGTGTTTGTAGAATATAAAATATATAAGCGACTGTTACCGTTTGTAGATTTAGTATCCCGGTAGGGATACTTCTGGGATCCCAGTAGGGAGCATAAAGCTTCTATCTTTACCTATGTATAAGACCGTTGCTTTATGCTTTTCAGTTAGACATAACATTGCTGATCGCGTGGATAAAATTTCAGTTAATGATAACGATAGTATTTTTATTGCCCGCAAAACGAAAATTCTTGTTATCGTCGAATACTGTTTATAAGTTCTCTAGGAGAGTTTGTAACAAAATCAAACCGTAACGTTTTACTTCGAAGAACCTTAATAAAAAGCTAAGCTTGTCATCATTAGTAAATAAATATTTATTATGTCTTCATATATTCCCGTATAAAGTAATCATCTTTGGGACTCCCTGAAAAAGTCAGAACGAGTTTTTAAGATAAAAACGGGCTGTCAGGTCATTATCTGGCGCCTTTTATTTTGAATCTTATAGACCTGTATATAAAAAATTAAATAACTTACCGTTGCGTTTATACTTATGAATGAGCAATCTTTGCCAAAAGGAATGGTCACTTATTATTAAAAAAAAATAGTATCCATTTTTACCGAACCAGTCAACGAAACTGTTTTTTGCAATTCAGTAGAATAGTTCGGCTTACGAGAAAGGGCATTATTATGCTCCCGTGGCCATTTTTAATAAATTTCCGAACCGTTTGAAAAATCTTGCTTCCAATTTAAAATATAATCTTATAATGTTTTGATCTTTAAATGTATTATCTTGTACCAATTAAAAAAAAGTAAATTAATATTTATTATATTTAACTTAACAAATCTTTTTTTTTTCCTGTTTAACTTCCGGGAATCACCGTCAGGTATTACTTCAGAGGATGAATGAGAATGACATGTATGAGTGTAAGTGAAGTGTAGTCTTGTACAATCTCAGGTCGACCATTTCTAGTTAACTGAAACCAATCACCAACCTATTGAACTCGATTGAAACAGCCTGTTGAAACCGATTAACCTAGTTGGTTAATTGAAATCCAACCACCAAAGAACACCGGTATACACGGTCTAGTATTCAAATCCGTATAAAAGTAACTGCATTTACTAGGATTTGAACTGTCGACTTCGAAATCAGCTGATTTGCGAAGACGCGTTCACCAGTAGACCAACCCGGTGGGTTAGACTTAATATCTAAACCACGAAAACCAACCCCCGACTACCGTCAGAGGTTTCAGCGGTTTAGATATTTATATAGCGATTGTATGTTTGTTATTTCGAAAGCCGGTAGAATAGATCTTTATTTATATTTATTAATTCTCGTCGGACCTCTGTGAATTTTAAATTAGTTATATTAGTGAAAGATTCGAAGATTTTTACGGTCGAGGGTGAAACAACAAAAAAAATTCAACAGATTTTAATTAATAAAATTATACCTTGAATTAATTTCGTGAAACTATTCCTACTCGATATAAAAAATATATATATATTGGAAAGATTATAGTGTAAAGGACATTTTATTTCATTTTTCTTTGACGTTACGCAGTCTTCCTCTTTGTAAATTATCTGCTAGACTATAAAATAAGCATCCAGGTTTTTTCTATTTAAATGAATGAAATATCAGTTAGAATGAACGCGGAAATTTTTATATATACACGGACACATAAGAAATATGTATTATAAGTTGTACGAATAATTTATTAATTTTAATATTGTAAGATTTTATCTAGGTGATGAAATATCTATTTTATTAATAATAAATACGTTGTTCACTTTATTATAACAGTGCTTGTTATTTTAATTTTATGTATTAATAATGATATAGTTCAGTTATAATAAATCGCTTGTTACTGTTCTCTTATATCTTTAATAACGGTATTAAAAAAATAATAATAATAAAAATAAAACAACCTTAAGAGAAATTTCCAATTACTTATACAACAACCGGCTTCTTCTCTTATTTTACGTATTAAAACTAGCGGCTTGTCGTCGCAGAAGTGGATTATATCTTTGCGGTCGTGATATTAATGATTCGATTCCATTTGCATTTAAACGTAGGCCGTTCGTTAAAAAGTTATCGTTCATTCAAAAATGTAAAAATTAATTTTCAATCTTTAATAGTCGTAAATTAATATTACACGCTCTAACGATCAAGTCTTTTGTCAATATTAATTACATCTTGAACTCGATTTACATTATGCTTTTAAAAATATTTTTGTTTAAATTTAAATACGAATTATAAAAAATCGTATTATTCTCAAAGTGAACTTATACCGCAACAAATTATGAAGAGGAAATACTCGTTTTAAAGAAAACCAGAAAAATATCATGCTTATTCGTTTTTTGTTTCTAAAACCAAAAACTTATTTTTACGTTTGGATATTTTACGGGAGATTTTTAAAATTCTCAAAAAGAAGTCTTATACTCATTTTTTTAAAAACTAGAACGGTGTGAGATCAGCAACAAATCTCTTACTGGAATCACAATACAACAAAGGAGGTACATACGAGGTGCATTAGAAACAAGCCTTTCCTGATCAAAGCTTCGGTAAATTCCTACGTACAGGAACAGATATATATTCGGCCCGTTTCTTGCCTTAATGGGAAGCGGATCGTGGGCTTAATATGTGGACACGCGGGGTTTATTCTGGAGCGCATATAAAGACATAAAAATTCCGATAAGAGATCTTGTATGTTGGTTTTCTTCAGCGATCTTAGACTTTACGAAACGCATGATCGATTGCTAACCTCTAGAAACGAGTTGAATCTTGACTTGCAGATCCTGGATTTTCTCTGAGAAATAACTCCCAAACGTTGTTAGTTTATTCGGATAATGTAAGGGGTACTGAGACGGACCTAAGATTCTAAGAACAGAAATATATTTTTAAAAAAACAGCCTTCTGGATTGGGTGTATTGGATTTCTGCCGCATCTTTTATTATCTAAATCCTTTTTATTCTATGCCCATCCGTTTATTTTTTAATCAGTTTCTACTGCGTTGTAGTCAACGCTACGTTTATAGGTTTATTTTTTCATTTTCTAATACTGCGTTCAATTTATATGCGCTAAGTACTTTTAATTTCATTAAAAATGAGATGCAAAAAAAATTTTCCGCCAGAGAAACTTTCCTGGTACTCTAGAAGTTCCTGCCGCTAAGGTTAAGAGAAAAGAAGAAAAGCGATCAGTTGTTTTGTTTGTGTCCATTCTTTAGAGGAGAACCGAAGAGAGTACGTATTAAAAAAATATTTTTCTGTCTGACGGCAATGTAGAGGTTCATCCGATAATATCTAAAAGTAAACGAACAAAAAGGAAGATTGTAAATCTGCATTTACCACTTCTGCTATTCGCTACCCGTAAATAAGCGATTAGAATCGTGTCGTGATCGCTCATTAGAACGCTGAAGGGATGATTTAACTCCTTTTCCTCATCTCCTGTTAGCCGGTTATATATACGATTTAAGATTTTGGCTACTTCAGAGAAATTATTTTTTCCCTGCTAAATTTACTTTTTTCTTGCTTTTTTCCCCTTTGTTTTTCCCTGCTAAGTAAATAAATTAAATTTTTTTATTGTAAATTAATCTGATATTTTTTCATTTTTTTTCTTTTTTGATTTGTTTCAGGCCACGTATGCAAATAGTTATAGTGCCGGTAGTGAAACATTCAGTCCAGATTCGCCTTATTTTCCTTTCAGTAATGCACCGAGGAGAACAACACAACCGACCGGTGAGTAGTCTGCTTTTACAAATTATTTAATTTAGAATAAAATTTGTTTAGATTAATAATAATAATAATGAATTCGTCTTTAAATTCAAAAAATCAATTATAGATTTGATTTTTAACTCGAAAACTTATTAGGATTACTCGTAAATAGGGAATCGGTTTTTATAATTAGTTATTTTCTAATCGTTTCAATATCTTTTATTTTTTGTAAACGTTTTGTAAACTTTTCAATTTTTTTTTCGTATCAATTACTTTTCTTTTTTTTTTATTATTTCGTTGCTTTATTTTAGTTGTTTTAGGCTATAGGATTCTTTCTTCGCTTCAAATTTCTTATCTTTAAATCTAACTGAAGAAATAAAAAGGTATATGACTACGAGAAAATAAGGTATTTTTAGCGTTTTTATCGATTAAATTAAAATTGTTTCAATTTTAATTTAATCGATAAACTTTAAAATATTAAGACATTTTATACTGATATAGATTAAAGTACGTGCGGCTTATACTCCACCCCCAACGCTTCAAGACTACTATTTAGCGTCACTTTGCCCAATGTATTCCGCGTAGGATAGCATTTTTTTTTTTTAGTTGTGGGTGCTGAATAATATACTTTGCGGATTAAAACAACAATAATAAAAAGTAATATGATACAGGATGATGAGACAACCCTTATCGATATCGTCTGTTTTTAAAGAAGGTCGAGATACAAGTGATGTACTGATACGTTACCTTTTGCTTTGGGTGTAACTGGAAAATGATTCTGGTCCCTATGTTAGTCAGTCGTGATCATACACGCCTTTTTTCGATAGGCTTATTGTTATCGAAGGCGCGATAAATTTACAAATAACCAAATATTCGTTCTTAACAATATTATCGCGTGATAGCGCGGTTCAACAAGGATATTGAAAGATTGCCCGCGTAAACATTTTTAAAAATACAATTTACTTACTCGAAAGTAAATTACTATGTATAAAAACAGCATCGCCGTCGCGGCTTCCCCTGCGATTTATGGTTACTTACGTTCCCCGTCGCGATCAGGAGGGGGATGATACCAGATCTCATAAACATTGTTGATTCGATTAGCGGTCGCATAAACAGGCAAAAATATAAAAAACAATTTATATTTTTTTACCCCTTAAAATATTAAAATTTAAAACATCCGAAAATGGTTTTCAAAATATTTAATAAATATTAAAGAGTATTTTGAAACCCAAAACGAGTGAATATCTTGTTTAGTATAGTCGGAAATTGGGAAAATTTGCAATTGTTCTTCGAAATATTTTTACCTTTTTTCTTCACCCCTTTCACGGTTGAATTTCAAAATATCTAGAAATCGGTTTTTAGATATTCATATGAATATTACACCCGCCAAAAATCAAATTGATATTTTCATTTGTTACTGAAATAATAAAAAATAGCCGGGTTTCAAAAATAATTCAATCCTTTAACATGGAATTTCAAAAAAATTTAGAAATTTTTTTAGATATTCACATGAAGATTATACACGCCAAAAATCATGTCGATATCTTTATTTGTTACCGAGAAATTAACAAAAAAAAATTCATTGTTTCTCCATTTTAACCGTTTAAAATCGAAATTTCAAAAAATCCTTTATTAATGTATTCTTTATTTATTATTCTTATTCTTTATTTATTTTATTTATTATTATTTATTTATTTATTTTATTTATTTATTTATTTTATTTATTTTTTATTATTCTTTATTTATTATTTCTTTTATTAATGTATTCTTTACATGTACCTTTGTACATCACATATAGCTGGCTAACGGGGTTCCGAGTAAATTCCTCGGTTATGCCTTGTTAAGTTTGACCTGGTTCCAACTTCAGGTCACTAAACGGACTGGAGTTGTGGCTACCTGCAGGAAATGGAATAACAAACGATTTTGGAAATGGATTCATACCACTCTTAGAGCTGGCGATGTGGCGGCCAGGGTCAATGTTATTGCAGGTGTAACGGAGACCCTTCCGTTGTCCACATGCCCCCTGCGATGGCAAGCATGTAGCAATGGTGCCCATGTATGTCGGTGCATGGGAGCTCTGAAAGCTTCGGTGAGTAGGAGCCTGGAGTCAGTGCAGAGACTGCGCATCCGCTCTCTGCCAGGACATATGCCGGTTCCACCGGAGTACCGGATCGGACCTCCAAGGTTAGTAGCCCTGGAGTGGGGGTGTACCCCGGCGGCTAGCCTTGCTACAGAAGGGATCCACTGTTCATGAACATTGAACATTCAAACGTGGCAGAGGGTGCACGTAAACACCCTCGTTTAGAAACCTCCGATTCGCCACAAGCGAAGAGGAAAAAAAGTAAAGAATCTGATAGGATAATGAAAGATGCTGATAGGATCAGTAAAGAATTAAAGAAAAGTCTATTTGGCTATAGCGCACCAAAGCCAAGATTTTTAATTATTACAAGGGAGAATGGAAACTTTCAAAAAGTTAGTCCATTCCTTATCGCAAGAGAAGTTACAAATTGTGGTGGTCCTGTCAAGGATATTCGTAAAACTTTTAATGGATTGCATGTCGAAACCATCAACGACATGCAAAGCCAGAAAGTTTTGGCGTTGAAGAAGATCGGTGAATTTGCGGTTTCTGTCCAACCGCATAGCACACTGAACTCATCCAGAGGAGTTGTTGTTTGTCGCAATCTTCTTAATTGTACAGAAGAAGAAATTGTACAAGAAATGTCGAGTCAGGGAGTAACTCAATGTCGCAGACTTACTATGAGAAGAAATGGTGAGATTCTTCCTTCGGCCTCGCATGTTTTGACATTTAATAGGCCGAATCTTCCTGAAAAGGTACGAGCTGGCATCCATCGGCTTGATGTACGAGCTTTCATCCCGCAGCCGATGAGATGTTTTAAGTGTCAACGATTCGGACACAGCAGCAAGATGTGAAGCGCAGGAAATATGTATATGTGGAGAGAAAACACATGAGGGTTACCCATGTAAAGACCCTCCAACCTGCGTTAACTGTAAAGGGCATCACAATTGTCGTTCAAGAAACTGCCCTACATATAAATTAGAAACAGCAATTCAGGAAGTTAAAACGCTTCAGAAGGTAAGCTATCCTGAAGCAAGGAAGATTGTTAATAAGCGTACACCACGACCATCGACTTCTTATGCAGAAGCAGCGGCTGCCCCTTCCACATCTAAAATTAATGTGGAGCAGTTGCTTAACACGATGGCACCAAGTCTTGCGACGATGATTGAAAGAATCATTGATTCAAAGATTGAGTCGACTCATCAGAGAAAACAAAGTAAAGATGAGAAGGCTCATCCCCGGACTGACGCCGTTGACATGAGAGACACACCAGCGCCGTTTAAAAAACCAGCTAAATCTGCGATTGTAAAGTCACCAACTTGTGTAAGAATTAAAAATCTTGATTTATCTGACAAAGAGAAAGAGATCGCTCCGTCGTGTAGTCACAAATCTAAAGAAATTGTGACAAGAAAACCTGAATCTGCGGAAACAGAGGTGCAAGTTATTATAGAAAAAGCACCAGGCGCAGATGAAATAAAACCTGTACCAATAGAGCCTCCCAAAGCGCAAAGACCAGCTTCGGTGAGAGCATCTATTTCAGCCGGACCCAGTACTGCAGTAGAGATAGAGTCCGGCTCATCCGCCGCGGAGACATCATCGCGCATTAATTTAGATTCTTTAGCAAAGATGCTAACAGCGCCGGCGAAAGTTTCATCAACTGACGTCAGCCGAAGAACGTCACTGGCATCCGAAATAGAGGAAGACGATGCCATGTCTGAGGCCTCAGATACGCTGTCATCAGAGGTTGAGGCCGTCAGAAGAATGGAGAAACGTAAAAAAGGTTGGCCGAAAGGAAAGCCTAGAAAGTAATTTTATTGGATCAGAAGTTATAGAAAAGTAAAATTTTGATCATTTTTTTGACACATGAAAATGTGAAATTTTGAACCCTTTTTTTATTTTTTTTTGAAGTGGGATGGGGCTAATGACCAAAGTAGTCGATGCCCCTAAAAACCTCAAAAAAAAAAAAAAAAAAAAAAAAAAACTACAAAATCAATAATTAACTTCACGCAACAATTGTTTTTTTCTAAAATATAGAAAAGAAAACTAACTCACGCTTCTATCAATGAATCATGTCACCTAGTCTCTTGTTCACAACGAACTTAAACGAATAGCTTCTGGTACTTAACCGTAGAGAACACTATCTCAAAACGGAATACTGTAGTGACACACTCTTCGCTCGTACTCTCGATCGTTATCGCACGCTCATTTCGAATGCTGTCGCACATTATCCTCGCATTTATTGCCTTCTGTACCGGTATTTATCGCGCACTTAACTGAAATTGAAGTTCGCTGATCCACGGCAGTATTTATACTTCCGGGCCTTCGGCTTGACCTGTAGTAACAGTAGCCGACCTACCCTTTTGTTTGTTCAAGCGTATTAATTTATATTTTCCGAACCTTCTACGCTTTTCTGTAAATTCATTCTAGAAAAAAATTTATTTATTTTTTCTTCTGGATTTTTCTTTTTCGATCCGTTTGTAGATTTCCGTTCTTCATTTGCTGTCTTTTTCTTATTCTGGAAGCTTCTATACCCGATGTCATAGAAACGATTAAGATTTTTAACCGTGCGTCGAGCCTAAAATCCTTATTTTTTTAAAACTGAGATCTTGCATTTTACAAATCAAATATGTTACAATACTGAAAATAATCTTTCATTTTTCTTATCTCCGTTCCTATTTCTTTTATAATAAATCAAAATAAATCTTGCCGATTGTATTAATTCAGTTGGGTATTTCATTTGAGAAAGAATAAAACTTTTCCTACAGAAACGTTACAACTTTTCTTGCGTGTATTAAGTTTTGGAGGAAACAGTTTTTATTGCACTACATATTTAAGGTGAAACGATTGATCATTAATATCCTGCTTACCGTATCTGTTAAAGATACCCCAAGAATTTTTGGGTGAAATCTACGCCTATTCCTTGGGAGGATTTTGTTTTAAGTACGTAAATTTGACCTTTCAGGAGGTTGGTTTGTCTCGTAATGCGGTTTCTTCCAGTTATAAGTTCACCGTTTTCCTTATCCTGTTTTAGGTTGTGTGCTTATCGGTTTGATCTTGCTTGAAGGTGAATACACACGATCCTCTGGCATCCTGCAGCGCTAGAATATTGATTTGATATGGTGTTAGGGTTAGCTGTTGACCAATCATGAGCTGTTTCTTGTCAGTAGTTGCATAATAAAGCTGATGGTTGATGCGCCTACCTGGTAAAGTTGAACCTTATATTACCTCCCCCCCCACCCCAGAAAAAAAAACAAAAAAGATTCTTTACAAGGACATCGTTCTTAAAAGTAAGTAATCCATTTTTTCTTTTCTTCTCTTTTAGTTACGTACACGGACGTCTTTCTTTACCCCTCAATTTGTGTCTAATTAATTTTAGTAAAAAATTTGCGATGCGACACTGAACCCTCACTTCCCCTTGCACATTTACTAATTCGAGAACGATCTCATTTCAGAAAACTATCCGTTTATTTATTTTAACTGAAAGATGTGTAATAAGTTTTAAAATTTTACGAGTTGTTTTATCGTTAAAAAGCATAAACGCAAATAATCAAGATGTATAATTACGCTTAAAACGCTTGGGCATAGAGATTTGTTTCTTATAAAGGTTTAATTTAATCGTAAGAATATTTGTCAATAAATTTATGATTTAAAACACTAATGTAGTTAAATAATACTTAAATTTAATTAAAGTTTGCTGACATGTAATATTGTTATAATTATTTTAGTTTAATTGTAGTTGTTACAGCTTTTAGTAGAGTGTATATTTTAGATTATCTGAAGAGTTAATTCGGTTAGAAGAGTTAAATTTTTAAATAATTAACTGGTTTTTTGTTTTCTTGTTCTAAAACTACTACATTGAACTAGTGATGAAAATTTCATAAATACAGTTATTTCTTTTTTAGAAATGTTAATTTTTTTTACGACTGACAATTCTCCGCGTTATTAAAACTATAACAATTTAATCTGTATGAAATTAAAACGAATTACTTACTGCATGACCGTTTTGTTTTGGAATTTTTTAATAATTTGGTTTATAATTAATTATATTCCTCATAAAACCTGCATCTAAATTTTAATTCATATTCAGTCCAAATATATATATATATATATATATATATATATATATATATGAATTTCCTGTTTATGAAATCATAAAATTATTATTTCGGGTAACGCCCTTTATAAATTTTATGTGTTTTCTAATATTATTCAGGAAAAAATCCAAATTTTTTTCCTATTTTTATAATTCGTTATACAAAACCATTTATTTTTACTTTTCATTTATAAATTTATGGGCGTGAGTGTGTGTAAAGGATTGTAATGTTTAAAAAATGAATCTTGGGTGAGGTGTGATGTATAAACTTTTTTTTTTTGTCTTCAGTCATTTGACTGGTTTGATGCAGCTCTCCAAGATTCCCTATCTAGAGCTAGTCGTTTCATTTCAGTACACCCTCTACATCCTATATCCCTAACAATTTGTTTTACATATTCCAAACGTGGCCTGCCTACACAATTTTTTCCTTCTACCTGTCCTTCCAATATCAAAGCGACTATTCCAGGATGCCTTAGTATGTGGCCTATAAGTCTGTCTCTTCTTTTAACTATATTTTTCCAAATGCTTCTTTCTTCATCTATTTGCCGCAATACCTCTTCATTTGTCACTTTATCCACCCATCTGATTTTTAACATTCTCCTATAGCACCACATTTCAAAAGCTTCTAATCTTTTCTTCTCAGATACTCCGATTGTCCAAGTTTCACTTCCATATAAAGCGACACTCCAAACATACACTTTCATAAATCTTTTCCTGACATTTAAATTAATTTTTGATGTAAACAAATTATATTTCTTACTGAAGGCTCGTTTAGCTTGTGCTATTCGGCATTTTATATCGCTTCTGCTTCGTCCATCTTTAGTAATTCTACTTCCCAAATAACAAAATTCTTCTACCTCCATAATCTTTTCTCCTCCTATTTTCACATTCAGCGGTCCATCTTTGTTATTTCTACTACATTTCATTACTTTTGTTTTGTTCTTGTTTATTTTCATGCGATAGTTCCTGCGTAGGACTTCATCTATGCCGTTCATTGTTTCTTCTAAATTCTTTTTACTCTCGGCTAGAATTACTATATCATCAGCAAATCGTAGCATCTTTATCTTTACCTTGTACTGTTACTCCGAATCTAAATTGTTCTTTAACATCATACACTGCTAGTTCCATGTAAAGATTAAAAAGTAAGGGAGATAGGGAACATCCTTTTTCGGACTCCCTTTCTTATTACGGCTTCTTTCTTATGTTCTTCAATTGTTACTGTTGCTGTTTGGTTCCTGTACATGTTAGCAATTGTTCTTCTATCTCTGTATTTGAACCCTATTTTTTTTAAAATGCTGAACATTTTATTCCAGTCTACGTTACCGAATGCCTTTTCTAGGTCTATAAACGCCAAGTATGTTGGTTTGTTTTTCTTTAATCTTCCTTCTACTATTAATCTGAGGCCTAAAATTGCTTCCCTTATCCCTATACTTCTCCTGAAACCAAATTGGTCTTCTCCTAACACTTCTTCCACTCTCCTCTCAATTCTTCTGTATAGAATTCTAGTTAAGATTTTTGATGCATCACTAGTTAGTTAAACTAATTGTTCTGTATTTTTCACATTTATCTGCCCCTGCTTTCTTTGGTATCATAACTATAACACTTTTTTTTAAGTCTGACGGAAATTCCCCTTTTTCATAAATATTACACACCAGTTTGTATAATCTATCAATCGCTCCCTCACCTGCACAGCGCAGTAATTCTACAGGTATTCCGTCTATTCCAGGAGCCTTTCTGCCATTTAAATCTTTTAATGCTCTCTTAAATTCAGATCTCAGTATTGTTTCTCCCATTTCATCCTCTTCAACTTCCTCTTCTTCCTCTATAACACCATTTTCTAATTCATTTCCTCTGTATAACTCTTCAATATATTCCACCCATCTATCGACTTTACCTTTCGTATTATATATTGGTGTACCATCTTTGTTTAACACATTATTTATAAACTACAACCATAAAATGTAAAATATTTGAATAAAAATTATTTATTTGTATTTTTATTTAAATATGTTTTGTTGTTAACGTAATATCTTTCTCACGAGGAAATCTTTATGAAATTTTTTCATTGACTGTAACTCTTTTTTTTTAGATACTAGACTGATATAATAATAATAATTAGTGACAAAGGGCAGATTTATACTCGAACGAAAGTAGAACTCTGTGACCATTGGCTATTCATTTGACGAAATTCTTCTAAATCTTAAAGATTAAAAGAAACAATAAGCATGCAAAAAGCGCTTAAACTCCGAAAAAGAATCTGTACTCCTCATCAGACATTATATCCTCTATATCCGTACAATTACCTGTATTATTATTATTAAAAAGCTTATCTATTGCATTCCACTGGGACTTAGAATCCTTTCAACTACCTAGAATTTCATTAAAATACGTTTAATAAAATTAAAAATAATTAAAAAAGTTATATTCACCTTACCAGCAAAAATGATGTGACGATAAATCAGAAAATTCTAATTTTGCTAAACACATCTCAAATAATGGTCATACCTACAATAAAAATAATTTTTAAAAATTTTAGATATTTCCTGTAATCATTTTAATACACATAATTTAGAGAAATTTCACATATGTATTAACCGTAATAATTTAATTAATGATCAAAAATTTTTTAAAGAAGATAAATTATTCAAATGCGTCTTAAATACAAATATAAAGAGATAATAATAATAATAAACAATTAAAATACCATTTTTGATAACATGGTTTCGTTTTATTTTGTTTTATTCCGTCAGAATTCACTGCATTGTCTTAAGAATACGTTTGACATTCAAAGAGTCATGTCTGTAAATTATTTTAATTTTTGACTTATTATATTGTTTTTGTCTCCTGATGATGGTTTAAAATAAACCGAAAGATCTAGAGAAAACACATCTTTTTTTCTGGTCAGGTAGATGTAAAATCTTTAATTATTTTTTGTTCTATTAAAAAATTATCAGCTGAACTATGTTTAAGAAATTTAAAATGTTTTGTTAGACTTTTTAACCGGTCACCTAAAAATTTAGTTATTTAATATAATACTGGAGCAACCTATTATTCCCAGGTTCATTCCTTACCTTCCTATAAAGAATATTCCTTTTTTCTATCTTTCTAAATATTTCACTGATTTTCACTAAAGCTAAACAGACACAAATCGTTTGATTTGGGTTTCTGGTTAATTTATATTAAAAATAAGTGGTTTTACTAAAACCAAAATCGCAAAGATAAAGTGAAAAGTTTTTTTCTCGGCTATTAATTTAGTAAAAATATACTATAATGTAGCTTTTCGCTATCGGGTTTTATTTTTTATTGTTTTTAATGTGCTAACTGTTCGAGTAGTAAAATTGCGAATTATAAACGGTAGGCAAGACAGTAAAAATATAATGGTACAAATAAAGAGAGCGTTTATACCCAAATAAGGAGAGTGTGACGTCATATACAGGTTAAGGAATTCTTTAAAATATTAACGTATAGTGCAGTGGTTTACGGTAGCGAAACGTGACCGGTAGAACAGCCGGAAAGAAATAGAATAGAGACTTTTGAAATGTAGTGTTGCGAATACTTGTTAAGAAATAGCCGATCGATAGAGTACGAAACTAAGACAGGTTTATGCTTATTCCTGTACGGAGAGAAGTGAGATATAATTTTGTAAAAGAAGTTTGGTAAGCAATTTATTAAACAATCTTAAGGCTTTGGTTGTAGAAGGAATTGTAGCGGGTAATGATTGTAAAGGAAGACAAAGAATCTTTGCAAAGGATCTTTGAAACAGAACGAGGAATGTACGGTGAGATTAGTACGGTAGGTTATCAAACCAGATGAGTGACATGTCAAAAAAGGTTATAATTCTACTACAAATGTTAATTGTGGTAAATTACTGATTAGATAAATTTAGACTTTTTTCCGCAACGGTTTTTTAATTGTTGATTAGCCTTTAAAGCGGTTTGTAACTTTCTATGATTTATATTTAAACATTTTTGTAATCACAAATTAACTTGAGTAACACATCGGGCCATAACATCGTAACAATTGTAACGTGTCAAAGCAATTTTTTTTTTTGCACCCTGAGCCGATTATGTTTGCAACGCTCTCTACAATTAAAATAATAGTAGCTTTATGTGCAGTGATCTCTTTGTACAAGAAACGTAATCTTTGAAACGCCTAAAGTAATCTCACACTGTTTACTAATGAAATAACGATAAAAAAGGATTGTATCGGTAGTTTTCCATTAATTCAAAGCGGAATTGTATTTCAGGGTAAATAAGGTCACTTTACTCGACAAGTATTTCAGTTTTGGGGCTAATTCTACAGTCACCGGATAGAAATTAAGTCCTCGAAACGATTCGCTTGCAGCTCTTCTATGTATGAATCTACGGGTAACCTGGACCTAGAAGATCCCTCACAACCAAAAGCGTGGAAGAAGGGATCAAGAATGATTAAAATAGGTAGATATTGAGAAAGGATGATTCCTTTGAAAACCCGTTGCGCAAGATAAATCATCACCATGTCGAAATTAGCTTGCGGTCTCGTCCATGCAGCAGGCGCTCATCCCGACCGTAGAAGAATTCTAAACGGGATTGAGAGGATTCATCAGACACCTGGCATCTTTGAAAGAGTCCTGCAATCGATGAAAAACTGGAAGCACGTATTTTGAACGAGGGCCGCAATTTTGAATAGCTGATGTAGTTTATTTTATTAACGTTTTATTGCTTGGTACGATAATCTCCTGTTAAATAAATTTTAATTGAGAAAAAAAATTTGTTTAATAACTACTGTCTGTTCATTAGACAAAAAACATGTAATGCAAATTATTTTTCAATATTAACATTACTTATTATATAATATTTTCGTGGTTTCAGTAACATTTTATTTAATGTACTATTTTCAACATTATTACATTTTTTCACGATAACATTAATAGAATCATTCCTGCTGAGATCGCGTCGAGTTGTTTAATTTTATTCGGGAGGAAATGAAAACAGGTTTGTTATTTATAACAATGTTATTTATGAATGGATTTGAATAATTAAGGTGTCATTTTCTTTGTCGTAAACGCTTAACACTTTTTGCAACATAACATTTAAATAAACCAGCGGTCGCAAAGATATCATCCCGAAAGCCAAACTCCTTGGAAGATCGCGGAAGTTTTAGGTAAAACAAGCGAGAGCTTTTACCGATCGGTGATTTTGGGTTATTAAATTAAATTTAAACCGTTAAAAAATCCTTTTTTTATTGAAAGTAAAGAACTACACGAAGGTTTCAAGAAGAACAGAGACCGTTCTGATAGACCAGACCTCGCCGGAGCTATCGTTTTTCGTATCGTTATGTATTATTAAATAAACCGGTGAAGTTTGTATGCACTTATTAATTTTAAATCGTGTTCTCATTATAGAGTTTTAATTGTTTTTGTTATTATTTATAAAGAGAAGTCGTTACATACGAAGTTTTATAAATAATATTTTTTGTTTAAGTGCCATAATCATAAAATTATAGACAACCTGAGAATGTTAAAAAATAAAGTCCAAAAACGGTGTAGCTATTAATAAAAATATGTAACATTACACACCAGGCTTACTTGAAATAGCGAGAAGTAAACAGATTTCCTGTTGTTTTACCGAGACGAATACGAGTATGCTGTTGAAAATCAAAATGTCAAGTCCAACGAAATTCTGACCTTCAAAAGACACCTTCACTCGATTCATCGAAAGACTGGCTGTGGAGTGAATAAATATCATTTACTCTGTTGATTGACACCTCGTACACCTAAGACGCTTTCTATTTATCACAGCCGTAAGAAACACCGGGAGAGATTATGTAGTTAAAAATTAATGTAACATCTTATATATTGCCTTTTTTCAATAACATTAAATAATCTATTCCTACGAACTATTTATCCGGATTATTTTATGAATCTACCTGTAATTTTTTTTTGTTGCAAAAATCCGGTTTCCATTATAAAAATTCTCTGGCAAATTGCATTAATGTTTCTGATGATTCGTTCAGGGGTTACCGATTTGAATTTATTGACCGGTTGCTAAATCATCTGGCGTTTTTCAAGCGGTCGATTCATTAGTTTTTTTGTATGGAATAGGGATAGAATGGATTTTAAATTTGGTTTCGGGTTATTTTTATTTTTACTTTGGCCTATACAAAATCTTCAAGATCAAGAGAAAACCGGTCGACCGGTTCGATAAAAATTCTGTTTATTATCGTGATAGTTGTGGAAGCTTTAATAAATAAATACTATATAGAAGCCGATTACAATTTTATAGACTATCTCTGTTTTAAGGTTAAAAGATTATGTTAAAATCGATTGTATATTAAAAAAAGCCGGTAATCCATTTTTTTTCTTTGTAATTTTTTCATTGATTTTTTTGGAAAGTTTTTTTTTCATTTTGGAGGCTCCCGTACTCGATGAGAAGTATTTAGGTAAAATGGATTTTAAGAAAGTAATTCTTAAGTGGTGATAAATTAAAAAAACAACTTTTTAAAATTACAGCTTAAAATTACAACTTTTGCAAAGTACGATACACCCGTAATTCTAAATAAATAACGTTATAATTTTCTAGAAAGGGGGTGAAAATGTTTGGCTAAAATTTTTTTCTTCAAGAATACTAAACAGTACAGCAATCAAAAAAAAAGAAGATTTTTACAATTTAAATCGAAATGGTAACTTATGAAATTGGATTTAAATTTAAAATAAATTTAAAAAAAAGTTTTTTAAATAAATAAAAAATTATTTTCATCGGAGTATTTTTTTTGACCATCGGAGTGGGATGAATAAAACGTTTTTATAATGACTTGATGGCCTGTCTGTGTAGAAAATGTAGATGCAAAAAACTCTCATTAAATCCTTTTCTGAAGCAAGATTTAGTTAAAAAAACAAAAATATATATTGATTTTTTGGAAAGGGATGAATATTAAATAAAGGTTTTTGGTAATTTGTGATATCGGTAAAAAAATACTTCAGTTTGGTCGTACGAAAGGTTTTCTGCTAAAGTCCGTCGATAAAGATTTGAAATTTTATCTCGGTCAAAACTCCCATCCCTTTTTCCAATTTATAAAAAATGAATACGTTCTTTCCTCACGAAGGTAGTCTAAAAAGTTTGAACAATATCGTTCGACGGGATCCAGTGTTACAAAACTGAATACAGGCCAACATGCTCGTACATATGTACGTATGCACAAACGTCCGTGACAAAAACAAATTTTTTGGACTCGGGAACTTTGGAATAAAAAATTGTTTTCCCAGATTATTTACAATTTAAATTATTATCTTTATTTAATGTCTACTTAAGGCACAGAACTTAAAAGAAGGGTAATTTTTTAGACTTTTTTTTTTTTTGTTGACAGATCTATATAGTTTTCCGTTATAACTGTAGCCGAGAAAGTAAAAGCTAAACGTAAAATTTATGGTTTTCTGAATAAAATAATTTTAAATAAGCTTACAAAAATGTTCTTAAAAATACGTGTGGAGTACAATTAGAATTTAATGAAAGGAGAAAATGTAAACGAAAGTTTTGGAAAAAATCATTTGTCATATTTTTTTTTAAATGCCATTCCGAGCAGGTAGTCACGGATCATTATTGCGATCGATACGTTCGTGTTTTTGAATTTAGCATAATATTTTAGACAAAATTGTTGCAAAATTTACGAACTTTTTTAATCACTGTGAAATTTCCAGTTTAATTCTTCGCTCTGTAGAAAAATTTCAAAACAACAATTTTTATTAAGAAAGGGATGAATTACTGGGATGAACTTTCAGAACGATGTCAAATGTTTCCTCAACTTTAATGATCGTTAAAGTTTTAAAAATTAATTCCCTCGATGTTTTATGTATTTATTATTTATTTTTATCTAACTTTAATCACGAAGCATTTTGTTAAGATCAGTACAATTGTCAAGAATTAGGTATCCAGACGGACCTGTTCCGTTCATCTCATCCTCGATCTTTCCACTCTTCCCTTCGATCGGGATTATGTCTAAACACCTCCTTAAATAAATTATCATTAATTCCATTCGCACCAGCGATTCACTTGCTTCTATATTTATTCATTATACGTGGTAGGTTTTATATAAAAATAAAAAAATTATAAAGTAATAATTTTATCAATTTTGTTTTTTGTTTACATCTCTTTCTTTTTTTTGGTTCCAGGGTCGGCCGTGAAGAGAAAGAAAGAAGTGAGTATAAATTTGTTTCAGTATTTTTTTTTATCTTTGTTTCTTTTTTTTTGACTTCATCACGCATTATACTTTTCTTTTGTTAGTGTTTTTCTATACATAATTATTAACAATATTTCATTAATTAAAAAATTAATTTTTTTATAATTATAATCTTTATTTTAATCCGTATACGTATACGCTTTACATCGAATATTGTCGAATTATCGTTTCATCGTTCCCGCGTAAATTATGATTTTTATCAGAACTATTTGCAAAATGAAAATTTTTTTTCTGTAAAAAATAAATTTTATTTCTATTGAGCAAATCGTTGCTATCCGTGTATGAAAATTTTGTTAACGAACAGCCGATTCGTCGAGTCGAATCGGCTGCATTAGAGTTAGTTCTAGTGTAGTTTTATTAAATAGTAGTAAATTAAAATTTACTCGGATCGATTATGTAATATACGGAGATGATAAAAATTTGTCTATATGTGCACGTTACATTTTAAAGTGAAAAATATTACCTTATCGATCTCCTTGCGATCTATAGAACCGGTGACAAGACGGGAAATAGGGTGTGAAATCGTTCATTTTATAGATGGATACGACAGAAACGTATCTCATTAAGTAAAAAATGGATTTTTATAAAAATACAGATTTTGTATTAGGCCGTTGCACTTTCAAAAAGTTTTACGTGTTTTCGAGGTGGTGGTAAGGGAAGATTGAGTAAGTATATTATACGAACGAGGCATCTTAATAACCTACTTCGAAAAGATCACTAGGTTCTCATTCGACCCGTATTATGCGCGTTCAACCCTTATTTTTTACTCAATGTACCGATTTATGTAATTCTTTTTTTATTTTGTAGAGGACGTCTGTTAGGCGTTTCGGTAATGAATTTTTTCTACATAACTCAAAAGGAAAATAAAACTTTTTTTGAAACGAACACGATCCGCATAGACGATGAATATCTTTGTTTAATTTTTTATCGTCATTATTTTTTAGTAATATAGGGATTGATAAAGAATAACGATGTGTGTAACCTAATATGGAAATATGATATTCCGAGTACTTTAGTTATTATGTCTTTACGTCCTTTCTCTGCGTTTCTTTTGTTATTTTTAACAAGATGCAGATTTATTGTTTTGTTATTTCTATAAAAGCCTTTTTTTCATACAACTGCGTTTTTTAAACCTACCTACTTGTGTTTTAAATAAAAATAAAACTACCGGGTTAAAGTAAAGTTGAAAAAAAAAATAAGGCTGATAAGTTTTTGGTAGTTGATTGTTATCAATTTGTCACCGATTTTTAAAAGTCGAAATTTAAAGAATTGAAAAATTAATTTTTAATGTATTTTTTAAAATTCGATATAGTTTTTCAATTTTTAGTCCAACTGTAACTGTTATAACTCTGAAATTATTTACCTTTATTCTATTAACAAAAAGACTACACGAAAAAGTATGGCGTATTAGTCTCGTTCCGATATTTTCCATAGTTTAAAAGTGTAGCGGGAAAGGTGACACTTCAGTGACACCCTATTATTTACTTCTGCATTAGTGTTAACAAAATGTAATTATTAGAAATTTAATTAAAAATACACAATGTAAATACAACCAATAAAAAGTAAATAAAAACTTTTTACAAAACAGACGAAAAATAGACAGAAAAACGTTATTCTCTCTGTACCCGATAAACATTATTTCTTGATATACCAAAACAAAAAAATAAAATGCATCAACTTATAAATGATAACAGAATAGTATATTATTAAATTTATAATATTACTAATAATATATTATTATATATATATTTTTTTTTTTTTGCTTTTAAGGCTGCAAAGGACCACTTTAGTCAGAATAATTCAAGTCTTTTTTGCCGATCTTTTGGCCTTTAAGTTCTTAGCTTTTACTTTCTTCCAATATTTAATCATTCTTAATGATCTTGCTTTACGATCCTCTTCTGAATAAACCCTTTTTGTATAATTAAAAGTTCTTACTTTAAAGTTGGTATTCGGATCTTTAATAACAAATTTTAATTTTTCGGATTTATTCAGTAAATCATCGTAAGTCAAATTTAATTCTTGCATGTCTTCTTTAATTTCTTTGATCCATAATGGCGGATTTTTTAAAGACCAAATTTGATCGATAATTCTCTTAGTAATCCTATCCTGCGTTAATCTTAACAAGTGTGCACAGAAAGAAATTCGCTTCTTTTTCATAGTATCAATTAAGGATTCCAAGTTTTCGTACAGAAATTCATTAGGCAATAATCTGTACTGATTTTCATGTTTATATTTTTTGTTTATGCAGGTTCTAAGAATCCTGCGTTCAACTTTAAGCAAAGGTTCAGTCCTATTTTTCTGATTTATTCCAAATAAAGTCTATTATTATATTTATAATATTATTAATAATATAATAATTTATATTAATTCTCTACAAGTTTTATTACTAATTCATCCGCATTTATTAGTCATTCAACAAAGCTACTGTACTACAAACGTAAAAAAAAACTTGTTTTTCGACACCGAATTTTGTGTTTTACGTCGGATATCTTAAAAGCTGCTGGAGTTACAGTTCTGGGACCTTTTTTATCCTATTTCCTAGCTCAAATTACATAAGAAACCACCAACTTTACTCCTTAATTTGGGTCCCAAAAATAAAAGTAGGACCTCTTTTAATTAGAAGTGCTGAAATCCGGGCGAAATTTTTCACTAGCCGTAACTCGAAAACAAAGCGTTTCCAGACCTATGTTTACGTGAACGTTTTTCATTATTTTCATCAGTAGAACATGCCCTGAAAGTTTCTCCGTTTCTTCGTGAGACACCTGTATGTACGAATATTATATATATATATATATATATATATATATATATATATGAATTGTAAGCATGAAGCCTGGTTGGACTCAGCAATATTATTTCTACTGTATACGAAAGGTTGGTCGATTTTAAAAGTTTTACTACATATAAACTTTTAAAAGTTTAAGATTAATGTTTAGAGCCGAAATCTTTATTCCTTAGAAGTAGAATTGGTTTTTGGATATAAGTTGGTTTTGGATTTGTTGATTAAAATTCAAATAACTGAAATAACGTATAGTCTGTCAAAGTTATCCTGACGTTGACAGTGGTTGCGAAAAATTGAGAGTTTTCAATGCCTTTGATTGTGTTACTATCCGGCGAGAAAAGTTACGCTATTGGATGGATGATAATCCGAGTACAACTATACTACTATACTATGCTGAGAAAGGCGCCAACTGAATGTACTGCTAGCTCACACAGATATCTTTTGTTAATTTCCGAAGCGTAACCGACCATACCTTGTCAATACTTGATCATTTCCCACCGTGCACAATCGCTCCCTACCTGCATAGTGATTACACTAAATATTTTCGACGGAACGGTGTGTCTTCACTATATTGACTTTCAAATTATTAGCTAGGATGATGGTCGAAGAGAATACGTAATTGCATTAAATGATACTTACGGAAAATGTTTGGTTTTCCGTTGTGTAGATTTTGGAAGTTTTTCCTTTAACCTACGCATCTATCTGCATGTTACGAATAATATATACCCATATTCTCCTTTTAAATCGGCTGAAAACTCCATACTTCTTCATTTTATACATCATAACAAATTTCCCTATTAATGGTAGTCTTAAACTTTTATATTTATTTTCTCTCCTATTATCATTTTTACCGATAGACAACCTACTTTTATTTTCTCAGGGGGGATTGGAGGGTTAAATGTAGAAATAAGGGAAGGTGTAGGTTCTTCCACTCCGCTTTGCCTTTTCATTATTCGCTTCACCTCCACAACTTCCTGAGTACGAAGCTCACTAGTTATTTCATTAACGTCCATCTCCAGAAGATCCCGGCAAAAGATTACTCCTCGGCTAGTATTTAAGGATTTGCCGCATACCAACTTTATGTACCCATATTGGTAAGACGTAAGAGGGATCGCCTCTGTACATCACTAAACTTCTCAACCAATATTGATCCATCTCTTAACTTCGGACGTTTTTCGGTGAACCACCTGAATTCGTTATCACTTTATTTTTCAAGAAGGAAGAGACCTTTTGAAGGGAGTCTCCTTCCTGATTGTTCTGAAGAACGATAAATCGTATATTTTTATACAGTGGATGGGACGCATCTTCATTTACAGTATTTTCTTCGGCGTAGTTTTTATCTCATCGGACAACGCCGAGTAAGGTCTGTTTAGATGACAAGTTTTGGTGGTTTTTTCAGATGGGTCACTAACCATCGTAATATTATTTTGTGGACTTGTAATTCTGGTCCCACGAATACCGGCGATATAACGGACCACTCCAGCAGAACGCATGCATACTGGAGCTAGAGCTAAATACAACTGGGTTCACCCAGCCTAGAGGACATCTTTTGAAACTCACTGCGTAGACCCATTCACCCATCGGCACGATAGTTTCCACCTTGGGTTACGGTTGCGCTTTTTAAGGTGTCGCAACATCACCGAGTGTATATGTAAGAAGAAATAGTGTAGAATGTTGTAGTATGGGTATATGTTGTAAATTGTGTAGTGTTGTTGGTGTAGTGTATATGTATAATGTAAAGTGTTCCGCAGCTCAGTGTGTAGTGGGAAGAACAGCTGCAGAGGCTAGAACCGTAAGGACGCCAACCCCTAAAGTCTTAAAGAATAATACTCCTCGTCGGGGACGAGTAAGAACTGTTTGTGGTTTATAATTACTGGAGAATTGTTTTTCATTTCGATGGCTAATAAACTGCTATATTTCATTATTAATAGCGATGATGCATACTTCATACATATATGACACCCATAAATGGGTGTCATATATGAAGTATATATAGCGACCCCAGTTGCGGTCGCTACGCTACCCCCTCTGTACCTAGCCCTTATGGGCTTTACCGGAGGTCATCTTCAAAATTTCGGCAAAAGACATCTCTCAGCCTTCTTCTTGTCTAAGTCAGGATGCCACCGATGCGAATCCCACATGTGACATTCTCATCAGTGTACTACTATCCCTAACAAACGACAAAACTAAATACAAAACACTTTTTACGTTAGTCTCAAACAAGACTGAGTAAACAAAATAAAGAAAGGAACTGAAATCCACTACCTACCCGAAGGTAAAAGAAGTGAGTTCAACACTCAATTACGAGTACAATAAAACAAACCAACGACAATAACTTAGCGATTACAAAACAAACAAAAGAAGAACACGGGAAATCATAGGCGGCACCCTTAATGCCCTCGGCAATCCTTTATTTTGCCAAATAGTGTATGAAATTTTCAACTATTATCCATTCGGCCTGGTTTCGCCAATTGACACGGAGATCCAGCGCCGACCGATAGTCTCCGTGCGTATCAACTCAAACTTTGAACAAACGTACAGAGCATTATGTACATCGTACAATTGTCCGCATTGCGAACACATTCCTGAGTCCACCGGGCCAAACCTCTGCAGCCTATCCCAGAAAGCGCCATGCCCAGAAAGATATTGCGTCACGTTCTTATTTGGGTGTACCCAAGAGGCACCCTGCAAACTACCATCAGGAAAGAGACCATGCGTATAAGGTCCGCTCTCTGCCTCATCCCATCTGGCCTACCACAAAGCAATAACATGTTGTTCAATTTCACGAACTTTGTCAGAAATTAATTCACCTGACTAATTAACGACATAACGCTGTTGCCGGGCATAATTGCATCGCAGACGCCCTTATACAGGATCCTCATGATCTTAAAATTAAGACCCCAATCAGGATTGACCACAAGCCGAATACAAAAGAAGGCACTACAGGCCTTCTCCGAGACGTATTGAAGGAGCTTCTTGAATTGCATTTTCTCATCGAGAAACACCCCGAAGTACTTTTGAGCCTGAACATATTTTATGCGCTGGCCTGCATCGAAAAACGAACCTGCCGCCTCGCTGCCAAACGGCCTTTGAGGAGCATCATAGTGGTCTTCTCCGGGCTGAAAGTCATCTTATTTTGATGATCCCACAGCTTAAGTATCTTAGCCTGAGTGGCTCGGAACTCAAACTCTCTCCGCGAGCATCCTTCGACCAGTGGGATCAGCCACAATCTGACACTGGCTGGGCAATCTCAGTCGCAGAAGAGAATCGAACTCCATCACCCACAATAAAGGACTCAACACGCTGCCCTGGGGACACCCCTTGGAAAGCCTCTTGCCTACCTCATGGCTCTCCTCGCGGAGCAGCACATTCCGATCACTGAAGAAACTGTGCATTACCTGCAATTCATTCACAGTGCATTCTCTTTTTTGGAAGGACCTAATAAAGGACCTAATGAATGAAGGACCTAATGATAATAATAATGAAGTTTCCTAGATATTATTGCTATATTATTTCCTTTTTTTGTAATAAACTATTAGTTTTTCTTTTCTTAAGTTTTTTTTTTCATTCTATGAAGAATTCTGTTTATTCGTTTTTTATTACTGGTTACGGCATATCTTACTAGCTTAAGCAAATCTAGAAATGCGCTTATTATTCTGCTTTTGAAAGATATCTAAAAGAAATATCCTACTGGACAAAAAAAGAAAAGAAAAAAAATGATTGTGTTACCTTACAATAAGGTTCTTTTATATTGTAGAACGCTTTTGTTACCTGATCTGTCATCCTATCTTTATTTCACATTTTAATGTTTCTTGTTTATTTTTTACATCTTTTTTGTATCAAAAAGGAATAACTGGATATATATATATATATAAGTACAATGTCCGTTTTGAAAATTCGTTATGAGAATTGTCGGTTAGTAAAACTACTACTTAAGAACAACCACGTTCTTTATATCGGAAATGATTTGTGTAGATCCAAGCGTTTACTCACTTCTGAGATAAGTTGCGTAATGGAATATTTCAATAAAATATTAACTTTTTGAAAATATATCTTATATAATGCCACTTCGTCTGGCTACATCAAAAAATCATGACATCTCACATGATAGAAAAAGGAAAAATTGCCAAAATGTTGCCGATAAGGAAAATAAATGAATATGATGATAAGGAAATTAAATACCCTTGACAGATCACCGAAGTTGAGGGGCGTAGACTAAACGATTTAATGTTCAGTCGAATATTCCTCGTGCCACGTAATTTCGAGGATGAAACCTGTCCTTGTTTTCGGATTGTTTTTTTTATTTCTGGGCGAAACAAGTTGTTGTGGAAATTTATTTTTAAATCGGTCATCCCGAGTAAAAATGTTCTGATCGCCCATGAGATCGCAGGCGAGACGGTCGCCTGCTACCTATAAGACTCGGGCTTTCCGCTCGATGGGTTTTTCGTACTTTCTTTCCTCGGAGGGTCGATCATACTTTCTTAACGTCCACTCTTTTTCCCCGTGTACTCGATCTCTTGGTCGTTATATTCAGTTTGTGGATTTAGGTCTAACTCTGCTAAATTCCCCGCGGCCTGCCTGCGGACGGCCTGGGGGAATCTATTTTTTGTCCGATCATCGCCGAATTGCTTATAGGATAAATCAGAAGCTCGTAATCTTTTTTAAAATACAAAAACCTTCTACCGAAATGAATTCAATAAGTAAAATTATTTTAAAATTTTTCAGTGAGGTGTGCAAAAATAAAAATGGAGGATTATTAGAATTTTAATGTTTTTAAAAGAGCTTCTTCGGTGTTTAAAAAGTTTCAAATTCTGTTTACACCTATTTTTTACATCACTTCTTAATTTAAATTACGAACCGTATCCGATAAGGTTTAAGTAATTAAAAAAGAGACAGAAATTAGAAAGTGTAAGAAAGAATAATGTTAAACTTACAAAAGATCAGAACATTTTACACAAGAAGTATTTTCTTTCTTATCATTTATCGCTAAATTTATTATTTTTAATTTAATGGTTTGATTTAAAAAAAAGATTATTTATCCTATTTAGTAATAATTATTTAATCGATTTTGTTTTTCCCTACGCAATTTTTTTTAGCTAAACCAAATAATCACGAGATGTATTCGCATAGAGTCGATTTTAAAAATCAATTAATAGCGCATATATTTGAAAAAAATAAAAATGTAAAAAAGTACGTCATCGTAAAAAAAAATTAGATTGATTTTAGGTAGATTTAATAAGAAAGCTGCCTATTTTAATGGGTACCATGATTCGACTTCTGGCAAATTTCGACATATCTTCGCGTTTCACATCCCCCAGATACCAAAATCACCGTCAGCTCAAAAGTTTATATACACATTTATATATATTTCATTTTCTTGTGGACACGGTAACTGCCGTAATTTTTTGCCACTCACTTTCAAATTGTTCCTTAAAAATAACTCGTCCGAATATCTCGGTCGAGTTCGTTAACGGCCAAAATCGGACTATGGGGGTGGAAATGGGTGGGCTTCTCCGAAAAAGACAAAATATCATTATAACTTTCTTAGTAAGTAAAATATCGAATTCGTTTAAAGTTTCTACTAATCTTTGGATAAGGGGGCAAAAAATTATGTATCTAAAGGTTTTTGATATCACCAACCATTGGCCCAGGGGTGGAAAAAATGGGGTCTGAAAACAAAAAAAAAATCATACCTCTCTTAATAGGGACAGTATCGATTGGCTTTAAAGTGGTCATTAGTTCTCTAAACATTACCTAAAACGTTTATCTGAAACAATTTTTGGTATGGCCAATTCTTACGGCAAGAGATGCCCAAACCAAAAACACAAAAAAAAGCAAAATATCACTATAACTTTCTTATTAAGTAAAATAACGAATTCGTTTAGAGTTCCTACTATTCTTTGGATAAGGGCCTAAAACTTATATAAGTAGGGTTTTTTGATATCGCCAACCATTGGCCCAGAGGGTTGAAAAATGGGGTTTCGAAGGCAAGAAAGAATCGTACCTCCCGTAATAGGCACAGTATTGAATCATTTTAAAGTGTTCGTTAGTCCTCTAAACATTACCTAAAACTTTTGTTTGAAACAATTTTTGATATGACCAACCCTTACGGCAAGGGATGACAAAAGTTTTGCGGAATTGTAAGAAGATGGGGGCTTGTCGTATGCTAAACATGTAAAATTTTTTTCACATACAACCATTGTCGTATTGAGTAAATTTTTAAGTTTTTCTTAACTTTAAGGTAGAAACCTTTTTTATCGCTTACTTAACACCGATGAAATCTACTTCCGTCTTCCGGCATGCCGAAAGGGATTTTTTTTAATATACAAATGAAACATTTTTCGTGTTTCCATTTAATTAATTATTTCTTATTTAAATACACGCTATTATAAAACAGAGAAAAAACATCGCTATCGATAAAAATAATACTCTAATTTTTGAATTTCTTGTGATTTTATGCTCTTTAATTCAAACATTTTAAAATCATTGTAAATAGAATTCATTAAATTTGATAACATTGTTTATAATCAGAGGGTTCGTTTCTCTTAAATTATAGAAAAGAACGGATAAAACGGGAACGTATCTTTAATGGGGTTGCATTTTATATAAATTTTATTCCTGATATAATTTTCTTTTAGCGTATCGGTAAACGAAACCGTTAGAATCGCCATCAGTGCTGAAAAAAAAGAATTTCCTAAAAGCAGCTTCTCGTGTCCATAAATTTTATTTCTTTCTAAATGAGAGAGATAATTAACTCAAGATATCGCCGTTTTGAGATTTTTTAAGGTTAATTTACTATTACCTTTAAATTACCTTATTAGTGACAATTTTTATAATTTTTTATCGGTTTAACAGATTATTTTAGAATAATTTTTTGTTTTTAATAAGTAAATAAATACAGTGGAATTCCTATAACTCGAATGTTCAAGGGAATAAAAAAAATCGACTTACGGAAAATTCGAGTTAGAGAAACATACATGTTACGAAATTACGACCCACTGTAAATTCACTCACGTAAAATGTACAGCACTCTTTAAGAAAATATTGCATTTTTTTCTGTATGTAGTCTTATTATATCACAGTAATATTATTGATTGATTGATTATTGATTATACATGACATGATTCAGCATTACAAATACAGTATACAATAGTATATATTTAGTTAGTTAAACTTAATTTACCTGAAGAGTATTCATTACCGCGGAAGACACTAAACAAAATGTAGGCTAATAAATGCACATGAAAATACTGTACATTAATCACATTTTTTTTCTCACTGATAATCAACTTATTGCACAAAAGTCGTAAATGAATGCAAAATACAAAAGGCTATAACTTAATATGAATAGTAAAACATATCATTGTTGTATATAAAACACGGTTCAGTTTTAAATTCAAGGAGTGTGTTTCATAAGTCTTTCAGATAAAATAAAAACAATATTAAAATTATAAAAAATAAAATAAAAAGTGAAGAATAATTGGCTCTTTCGTAAAAAAAAATTAATTTCATTAATATCGATTAAAGAATTTGTTGATAGTTGTCTGACGTTTATTCTGACGCGGTGTAGTCAACCATTTCTCTATATCTGCCACCTCGGAAAAAACCCGATTCTGGTACATCATCTTTTGACTCGACAAATGGTCGAACAGAATCAACGATATCCAAAACTTACATTAAATTTGGGGGCGGTACGCAGGGTAGTTCATCATTGTCATTATCCGAATCGGTTTCTATAGTGTCATTCTCATTTTCCTGTACGTTAATCGTATTGATTACAATATCTTTGTCAGTAGGGTATTCGACTACTTCCAAATCTTGGTCTGTAGAAACATAATTCCGAAAAGTTAAATCGTTGGGCACTTGCGAAACATCGGTAACTGACTGCCATTCATTATCATTATCATCACCATTATTGTTGTTAGAACAAGGTTTTCACTGTTAGTTTGTTTTTGTTACAACAAAATAACGGGCTGTTGTGGGTTTTTAAATCCAGCAGTTTTAAAGCAGTTAAAAATTGTTAGCTCAGTCACTTCATTCCAAGATTTTTAACTTCCCATAGACAGTGAAGAAGATTAATTTCTTCACTCTGTCAAGAAAAACGTTTTCATTATAACCTTTTTCCTGTTCATTTGCTTAAAATTTTATATAATGCCCTGATCCATTGGTTGTAGTTAGTTAACATTTGGTGGAAAGAAAACGCATTTTATTGATAACAATTCCTGTCGAAACGATTTTGGATGTGCCGGGCAGTTGTCAATGAATAGAACAATCTTTCTATTTTCCGAATGATAATAATGAACCGATTTGAATAACTATTTTTCGAAGATTTCACAGTAACCCACGCTTTTCTATTGGCTTCGCACTGAATAGATTTAATGGTAGCAACACAACGTGGATTTTTTGATTTACCAATTAAAAGAGGTTTCAACTTTTCTGTCTCCAAGATGTTCGCACTTAAAAGATCTGTGACGTGGCTTTTCTTTGTTTCCCACCACGGAATTTATTACCTTAAAAGTTGAAGTTTTGTCAGATAAACATTTGTAAAACAAGTCCAGTTTCGTCAGCGTTAAAAATGTCCGATTTGTTGTATGTGCTCAGAATTTCTTTTATCGTACTGTTTATCCACGTATTACAAATTTCTTCATTTACACTGGCACTTTCACCGCAAACATTTAAAAAAATTATTTCATGCCTATCTAAACTTATTAAGCCTATCCACACTAGCTTTGAAATTCATACAAATGAACTGGCCGGCAAAGTATTCGCCTTTTTCGTGTAAATTTGATCCACTGATAGGTAATTTATGATCGCGACAGTTTATAAACCTCTCTAAAACAGAATAAGAACACCCTTGTTTACAGCAGCAATCAAATCCAGACATACGGAAACTATGCATACGAGCTGAGACGGTTGTAAACACATATTGACCGACACTTCTTACGACAAACGAGTTCCGGTGAATACTGACACCTGATGTATAAGATTTCGCTTCCCTCTTTACTGAATGTTGATTCTTCCTTTTTTGTTATCGCATAGTAACGGAAGTGAATCATGCTTGTTTCATATTTCTGAACTGAGATAAGATCAGTATTATAGGTCTAATGTTAAACTTGGGTTTTTTTTATTTTTTGTAATAAACTAATCAGATATTTTACTTCGACTGATAGGATTTTTGTTCGAGTTAAAGGAATTATATTTCCGTATAGCGTAATATAATAGGCCGGGAAATAGAATAAATTTAGAGTTGTAGAAATGTTCCAGTTGTAAAAAGAATTTGACTTTAAATCGGAAAAAGTATAATTTTCTAAGCGCATAATAATCTTTTTTTATCTACGGGAAAACATTTTAATTTTAAGCCTAATTCAAATACCGGGATCGCTTCCGTCGTTTTATTATTAGGAAGATTTTAATATTAAAAAGTTTTACTTATACTGCATTTGTTGTTAAACAATTTTTAACTTAGATTTTTTTTTTTTTTAACGGGAAAACTGATCGTATAATTAAAGAAACTTCGAATAGATCTATAATGGATTTGCTTATTATAGTTTCTTTTTCTGTTATATCGGCTGATTTATACAAGAATTTACCGTCTGTTTTCGGCTATTTTTATTGGTTACTAGTTTTTTTGGTATTTCTAACAAATTCCCTTCCGGTTCGCCTGGCGGCATCAATCCGAAATTTGTTCTTAACAAGTCTTACATAGTAGTAGTCTTAAGTTTACGTATAATTTTACCGGCCGTTTATTATTTTAAAAAGAAATCATAAATTACAATTTTAAAGAGAGTAGAGCAGGGCTGATCGGGCCTTAATCAAATTTTTTGTGTACTATACTCTCGTATGTTCTTATTGGTGGTTTCGGATGAGTCGGACAGTAATTGCAACTTTTTATTGTGTAATCGACGTTAAGTGCGGAACGGTTGGATTACGACTACCTGAAACACTAATTTAAGCCGTGCCAGTACGTATCTATAAACCTTTATAACCGTGTTCCTTTTTGTGCTCGATCGGCCTTCGAAGAGAGGCGATGATTGATGGGTGACCTTTTTGATAATAATACTGACATTTGAACGACACAATTTCATCGAATTTAACTCCTGTACTGTCCGTAAATGCGATTCCTGTCAACAATACTTCGCATTCTTAAGGTTATTCTGTAGTCGATGAAAATTTCAGAGATCCTTATTTTAACGAATCTATGTACCGTATTTTTCCTCACTCCTCTGGTTGAGGTAAATTAGTAGTATCTGAATTATATTCTTAAAATAAATTGTTAGCTCAAAAAAAAACTACGTTACAAAAAAGTTTATTTAAAATCTACAATTAGGTGATAATTTCAGTTAAACGATCATCCTGAGAAATTAGTATAAATAAAACAACTAAATTGATATATATATATAATATAATATAAAAAACAATAATTTTGTACTCTAAAAACATCAGGATTTTTTTAAAATGTTCTTTAATACGTTGAAGTATTCTTTCGCATTGAAGATTTCAAAAAAAAGAATAAAAGTTGCACTTTATATTTTAAAGAAAATTCTTGGAAGAACATTTGATGCTCTTTTAGAGGATTCTTATAGCCATAAACCGCACGTAAAAACATCTTTAAATACTGAAGGTGTTAAAAATATATAAGTATATATCTCCTATTTACCGGTGATCGACTTAAAAGTGCCCTCTCATCACTTAGTCTATAAATAATAATTTATCGGCAAACACTTGCATAATAATTTACAGAAGATGTTGAAAATGATGTTCATTCGCTTCTTTGCACTTGTAGACGCGTTTGACCGTGTTCCTGGCTACTCTTGTTAGCTGTACCATGTCCATTTCCTGGATGACATCGATAATGTTTTTCTTCGATTCCTGCAGGGTGTGCGGGACGCTCCTATAAATAAGTAACCCCACAGAAAGAAATTTGGACCAGTCGGATCAGGAAATCTTGGTGTCCGCAATCCTTTAAAAATGATTCTTCCACTGAAAAAATCCTGTAGCATCTCCATAGTAGAACGAGCTGTGCGGCGAGTGGCGTTGTTCTGTTGTAACCATCAGTCACGTGGTCCCAAAAGTTTAAAAAAAAACCCCACCAGTCACGCACATCCTCTTCCAATAAGGCTATGAGCTGTTGGATAATTTCTTGATAAACGATAGCATCTACAGTTTTTTAAAAAAAAGGGCCCTATTATTCATCGCCTTGAAAGCCACATATCGTACGCCTATTTTTTGTGTGTGAAGGAGAGACTCAAAAAAATGTGCGTATTTTCAGTATCCCGGGTCCGGTAGTTCTGATTATTAGCATACCCACCGAGGTGAAACCACGCTTCATCTGTGAAAAACCTTAATCTAAAACGCCAGTGTTGCCTCTAATGAAGTTCTTAAACTACTGACAGTAGTGAACCCTTTTAGAATGATCATTCGTTTGTTCATTGAAAACTTGTATGCGTTTTAGGGATAACATTTCAGCATTCTCCTCGGTGCAGTGTGGGCTGAACCTAGTGAAATGTTCTTTTCCCGGCTTAGTCTCCGCAAAGATTTACGAGATCTTGTAACCGCCGCTTTAATGTCCTGTACAACCAGTGACGTTAAAAGTAACCTGTATCGGGCACGCTTCTTGTCTAACACCGAACCTGTTTCTCCAAATAATATTTAATAACGTCTGAATAACTTTTCACTGAAGCTTCCTTTTCAAATTTCTTCCTGAACTTTCGCCGACACGAAGGAGATTTCGTGTGTAAAAAAGTTCCCATTACGAATACATGTTCTTCAGCAGTTAACAGTATTTTAAAAAACAACAACACACGATTACGCAACTTGTTCAAAAGCCAGTGCTCGACACGGACTAGTACTCAAATGATGAGACGGTAAACATTCCTCCCCACTCCAGCTCCAATCGTACCAACATCTTCCACATTATTTTACGCATCTCACACCGATATATGCATTTCAACCAAAATAATCATTTTGTATAAACTATTGAGCGATGAAGCCCCCCTTTTAAGTTGAACACTCGCTATAAAAGACTGTAACTAGAAAATTAATATAAGGTTTCTGATAATACTTTCACACAATGCCAATAAAAATTTACATAGTCGTATCTCAATAAATTTGAAAAATACAGAAGGGTGTACAATAAACTTATGGAAATAGTTATAGACGAACAGTTGGAGGGTTCAATTATAGTTCTTCAGAAATGAAGAAATTCGGAATGTCATCTGATCTTAAAAGTTTATAGGTAAAAATGAGAAAGAATAAAAGGAGGCTAAGGAGGATAATGTCCGAATGATTATTCTGACAAATAAAAGGATGAGATTCAAAAATATCAAGGAAGACGTAAAGAAAGAAAAGGAAACTATGTAGTCTCTGGAAATTTATAATACTAATACATAAATGTAGTAAGACAAGTTAAAATATTATCTTTAATTTTTTTAAATTACTTTTTTTTTGTACCTTTTCATATCGTACGAGTCTAACTTGACTTCTATTTTTAGAAGGGCATAAGCACTTTTTTATAACAGGTGATCGTAAAGTCGCGCAACCCTAATGACAACAAATTGTTTTTTTAGAAAGCCTTTTTATTAATTTACAAAATAATATCAAAATTTACAAAAGTATTACATACAAGTTTATAATAAGTGCTGGAAATGTCTACCATGATTTTCAATGCTTACATCAACCCGTTTACGTACATTTAATACGACCTTTTTCAGTGTAGCAGCAGTGATATTTGACATACAGTCCTCAATATGTTGTTTAAGTTCTTCAAGTGTATGAGGGTTGTTTGAGTGCACATTATCTTTCAAAAAGCCCCACAAATAAACATCGAGAGGACTCAGGTCCGGTGAAAGAGGAGTCCATAGACCACGAGGTATTATCTGGTCATCGAAGAAATTACTTACTTCTGTTCTCAGTGTGTGCAGTTGCTCCGTCTTGTTGTAGCCAGCAATCGTTCATCAGCATACAGCAAAGCTATAAACTGCATGATTATTTCTTGATACCGTTCGGCTGTGATGGTCTCTGAAAAATAGATAGGCCCGACAATTCTCCGAAGAGATACACCGCACCTCACCCCAAGGTTTGCGAATATAATGACTGTTCATGGAACATATGTGGATTCTCTGAAAACCATATTCTGTAATTTTGACTGTTAACATATCCGCTTAGATGAAACCAAGCTTTATCGCTGAAAAAACCTTGTCTAGAACAGATATGTCATTTCAAATGAAACTTCTGTACCATCGACAGTACCGCATTCGTTTCTCTTTATCTGGTTCTTGAAGCTGATGACGTACGTTAATCCGGTGTACGAATGTAATTTTAGAACTTTAGTAGCCTTATGAACACTTCCGTAAGATAGCCCAATCAAGTTAGAAAGTTTTCGAAGAGCCTTTTTTTAGAGAACAAAAAAGTGTGTCATTTATCGTCTGCAGATTGTCTTCAGTTAAAACACGGACGGCCGGTACGCTTACGGTCATGCACACTATCTGTATCCTGAAAACGATTAAATAAACGACATATAGTGGATTTGTTTGGCTCATTAGAATCCGGAAAAACATTTAAAAATCTTCTTGACATTTCGCGTACGATTTCGATTCGCAGTAACTCGCAACAATGAAGACGCATTGTTCTTGCGTAAAAGACGTTGCTGCTCGGACTAAACAAACTGCGTAGTGCCACGCCCATTGTTGCCCGGAGGCGTGATTTAGCAGTGCTACCATACACTATTCTGTCACACAAAAAATTACCCTAATTAAAATATCTTTTGCAAATTTAACTGTTATTCATACAATGCAGAAGTATTTTGGTTGCGCGACTTACGATCACTCTGTATTATTCATACGGTTGCGATCTTCTGTTTTCTGTATTAAACCAGTAGGTAATTATGGTACACATAACGTTTTAAAAAATGATTAACTCGAATCTAATAGTAAATTATGAAGCGAGCCTATAATGATAGCCGTTTATGCACGAGTGCGAAGTAAGTTACGACACGAGCCTTGGTGAATGTCGTTAATTTTCGCAAGAGTGCATTAATGGCCATTATAGAGAGTTTCTACGACAGAAAATATTGGGATTATTAATTTAAATTAATAATAAAATACCTTGTTTATGGAATACTTTTTTATTTTTTCAAAAAATTCACATTAAACAAAACATTTCTGTGGCAATAGATTTCATTAGTCATAAGCTCTGCTTTTTTTAAATATCGATCTGTGTTATTTCTTTCTCAGAATCCGACATAATTAACAAAAGGATAACAGTGTAATATTGAAACTTACTTCCGTATTATTGTACTTTCAAATTAACCTCTTCTAACTACTCAATCGGATTAAAATCAAAGTAAAAAAAACAAAACAAAAAATAGCTGATTCATTAAACAATAGCCGCTTCTGATCTGTTAGCGATTGAAAAGATTAGTCTTTTGATCGGTTGAACATCAGAAATCATAATGAAAATCTGTTTCATAATGACCCTCATTATAATACAAGTTCCAGCCGCGTAATTCAAACGTTAATACAGCCGTAGAAAAAGTTTCAATAAGTTACAATATTTATTTCTAAATTAGTATTTAACCTTGCATCTTAGTAGAAAATTCTGGGTGGATTGCATAATAAAATAAAAACATTTGTCACAAGGCAGGAGATCGTATATTTTCTTTAATTGTAATTAAATATAATTATAATTCTTCTCCTTCCGAATAACTTGCATGCAGAGTACGAAAAAAAAGTAGTTCTACTACGTTTATAAAACAAAAACGAAAACGGGACAATCTGGGTTAAAATGTTCAATCGTTTAAACTGCTTTAAAGCTAGATTTTTGCGTAGAACTGAAATTGTCTGAAATAATACCTCTTATAAACATGTTCTGTTTTATTTTTATATATCAACACATAAGCTTGAATATTGTGCGCGGGATATGGAAATGGAATTTTGTGGCGTATAAAAAATGCCATGCCTGACCCAGATTCAAACCCGGACCTCCGGATGAAAAGCTGAGACGCTACCATGGAGATCGGAGATTGGCGTTTGTTTATTTAGTAATTAATTAATATTATTTTTTATTATCATTTCTCCTTTTATGTTTATTAAGTGTTTAAAAAAAATATATATATATATATATTTTTTTTTATTCAAAAAATAACACCAAAACCCAGTAACAGAAAAATCTGAAAAAGAAAACTAATACCAGTAGTTAACTTTCGCGGGATCCCGCATCATCAGTCAGTACACAATTCTATAATCACATCAAACAAATAACAAAGTAAAAAAGAATTGAGGAGCTGGAAAACAACAACCTCCTCCATGAGAATCAGTTTGGCTTCAGGCGGGGGCGGTCAACTATTAACGCCAACAACAAAGTCGTTTCATGGGCTGTTGCGGTGAGGGCTGGGACTTGGAGAACCAGGCGTATCCCACTAATGATACTCCTGGATATTCGGTACCTTGGCCAGTTATATTGAGGTCACTTCAAAGAATGAATATAAGTGAGTACATAGTGCCGCAAGTAGCCAGCTATCTATCCGAGAGACGGACTGAAATTAATACGGTGGATGGTGTGGTAAGTCATCAGATCTTCGGTGGAGCCCCGCAGAGGTCTGTACTCGGACCCCTACTTTGGAACATTTTCTATGGTGAAATTTTCCGACTTCAATTCCCACCGGGGGTGAATGTCGTAGGATACCCGGATGACATCTCGCTGCTAGTGGAAGCCAGTACCTTAGATGAAGTGGAGGACAAGGGGAATATTACTTTAGAATTAATGAATGAATGGCTCGTCAACAACAGTTTGGAAGTCTCTCCTTCCAAATGCAAGAGTATCCTCTTCACTGGTAGGAGGATACTCAGAAGAATAAATCTGTGCCTGAGAGGAGAAGCAATTGTCGAGGTAGAAAGAGCTAAATATCTAGGGGTGTTACTGGATAAACACCTCAAATACTCCAGTCATGTGGTCATCATGATCTGCGACAGAGTGAAAACAACAATCCGTGCCTTGCGAGGTCTCTTTGCGGGACAAGGAATTTCATGTGCGTCGAAGAGGCGACTTATCACCTCGGTGTTAACGTCGTCTCTGTTGTACGCCGCCGCGGAACGGGCCGATGCGGTTAATGTCAAGCGCAACAGAAGCAAATTAACTAGCACTCATAGGAAGTCGCTACTGGGCGTAGTTTCGGGGTACCGAACTTTATCGTATGATGCACTGTGCATGCTTTCTTCGGTGCCCCCGATAGAATTACAGATTAAAGGACGAAAACTAATGGCGTCCGATGTAGCCAAAGATGAGGCCAATTCTATTATACGGGAACAATGGAAGGTGGCATGGGCGGGTTCAGCAGTGGCCGCATGGACCAGAAAAATTATCGCGGACCTGGATGCTTGGCTAGATCGCTCTCATGGCGAATTAGATTACCATACAACGCAACTCATGTCGGGACATGGTGCGTTTGAACAATGCCTGCATAGGTTTGCCAGGAGAGAGTCACCCATCTGCTGTTATTGCGATGCGGTTGACGATGCCGAACACATTATTTTCGTGTGCAGACGATGCGAGGAACATCTTATAAATGCAGGACTGTTACATACCCGACCGGATCAGCTCTCGGAGTGGCTCTTGGTTATGTCCGGAAACTGTCATAATTTTCTAATATTTCCTCAGAATATAAGATGATACAAGACGACTGGGTTACTGAGGGTTTTAGTTTATAGCAGGGCAGAACGGACAGCCCCGTTCCTGAGGGCTCACATGCCCTGGTGTGTGGGTTCCCGTGATGGAGCGGGGACTCGTGGGGTCCATTAGGTGTGGTTTAATGAAACGACCGAGACCCGGCCGGCGGTGTGGGTTCCCGGATACGCTTCGGCTCCTTGCGCCGTCGGTTTGAGGCTGGCAAAAAGAAAGACCGTGACCCGGTCTCCGGCGGGGTGCTGGGGACGGCATAGCCGGGCCTGGTTTCTTCCGTCGGAGATTAGAGGCAGGCAATTAAAAGATCCGGAAAGGACACGTCCCCGAGCCGAGTATACTTAATTGGATGTCCGGCTCGGGGATGTAGGACAAAAAAAAGAAAGAAAAAATTAAAAATTTAGAAAAAATAAAGCTAATAACCACAAAATTTGTAATAAAAATACAACTCCATTACTGAAATCCAGTATGTTGTGTTAAATATTTTTTCTAAATTTTTTAAATTTTTTAAATATTTTCTCTGTTATTTGTTTGATGTGATTATAAAATTGTGTACCGACTGAGGATGCGAGATCCCGCGAAAGTCAACTATTGTTATTAGTGTTTTTTTTTTTTTTTGTTACTGTGTTTTGGTAGTTAAGTGGTTATTTTTTGAATTTAATTGGCACGGTGGACAATTTGTTGATGAATTATTTGAATTTTCAAAAAATTATATATATATATATAATGCTTCGCTATTTCTAGATTTAAGTATATATATCGGTATATAGATTAAATGAACACAATTGAAAGTTTGATAAAACATTAACAAAATTAACATTCGGAACTTCAAAAAATTGAATCTTTCCCTTTTTTCTTTTACCCTTTCTCCCTTGTCCCTTTCCCCTTTTCCTCATTTTCATTTTTACTATAGCCCCATTCCCCAATTTTCCCCATTCCTTTCCCCATTTCCTCTCTATTTCACTTTCCTTCCCCCATTTCTCTTTCCGTTATTTCCCTTTCCCCTTTTATTTTTTCTCCTTTCCATTACCTATCCCGTTTTTTCTTTTCCCGTTTTCCCTTTTTTCCATTTTCCCCTTCTTTCCTTTTTACCTTCTTCCCTTTTATCGTTTTCGATTTTTCCCTTTTCCGCTTTTTGCCTATCTCCCTTTTTCCCGCGCGTAAATCGGTCCAGTAGTATTTTAGTCTATAGCGGACACACATATCGGAAACATTGAAATGGAATCGTAAAATATTTAGTATAACGTGTTTTACTTTTACGTCCAACAGATAGCACTGTTTTTAAAAAAAGCATGTTTTTATCTGTCACAGGTGTGAATTCTTAGGTATATAAGTATTAGGCAAATTAAAACGCGCGTATTCGAACGCAACGCTGTGTCAAAATATCAAAATAATAGGTGAAGAACTTTCTGAGATTTAGGATTTTGAAAAAACGAGCATTTACATTTCTATTTATATAGATAATTCCTCAGTATCTGGTTATAGAATTTTTTTTGGAAAATGTTTTTGAACGTTTTCTAATTTCAAATTTACCTCGGTTTATCCCAGCTCTTTCTTTTTGTTCTGTGTCGTTAAAACTTCCCTTTCCATAACTTATTTCATTTATTAATTAATTCTTTGAGTTTTAGTTTTAGAAGTATTTTATTATTGTAAATTTTAAACCGGATTGTTATTCATTTGATACGGCCAAAGAGCGTTAAATTTTTTTTTGTCATTGCGGTAATGCGGACAATATTTTATTTTAGCTTTCTTAGGTTGATTTTTTCGTTTTTAATCGTGGAGTAAAAGGAAATGCGTGTATGTTTTTAATAAATAAAATATAATCTGACCGTTTTATTTTACTTTACGCATATTAATTTAATATACCGAACGCTAATAACAGGTCGGTGTTTTGTTCAGATTAACTCGGTTTATTTAACTGGCAATTATACGGGCAATGGAATTTTCAGATAGGATGACGGCACGTAACTACATTCAATAGTCGTTGTTTGTTAACCGATATTATTACTAAGGTTTTTTTGCTGTGATTATTTTTGCTTTCTGTTACTAACTCTAATGCTGTTACCACAACTTATTAGAACTTTACTACCGCTCTATTAATTTCGCTTAGTTTTCTCTAGCTTTCATATGTATTGAACTTTTAACGTATTTTAATAAATAACTTTCTTAACTTTAAAAGGAAAAATATTTTTGTCAGTCGCCTCTACAGATACAATACCACCACCCTCCGGTCATTAAACTACCTGATCTATGCTTGTTCGGCAGGTTTAATTATTCTTCATCGCATGTCTTTATCTGTATAACGCACAGATCATTAGAAAAATGAGAAAGGAACTGACCAGTAATCTAAGTACTACAGCCTTCCTATTTACTGAAAGTCAATGAAAGCAGCTTATCTAATTCTGTACCGCTGAGTCGGGAAAATGTTTCCCCAGTAAAAAATTATTTATTCTTGCAGGGGCATTCTTATACTCATAAATGAACTTACTTTTCTTCTTTTTTCTGTTTAGCCTCCGGAACCACCGTAAAGTATTACTTCAGAAAATGAATGAGGATGATATGTATGAATGCAAATGAATTGTAGTGTTGTGCAGTCTCAGGTCGACCATTTCTGAGATGTGTGGTTAATTGAAAACTCAACCACCAAAGAACACCGTTATCCACGATCTAATATTCAAATCCGTATAAAATTAACTGCCTTAACTAGGATGTGAACCTTAGAACTCTCGAATTCGATATCAGCTGGTTTGCGATGACGAGTTTAACCACTAGATCAACCCGGCGGGTTACTCGTAAATGAACTACCTCAACCGTAAATCAAGTAATGTTTTTTCTTTGCGAAAGGTTTTGTACTATCAAAAGTACATTATTTCATTAAATTATCCTCGTGTACCGTAAACGGTTGGTTTTTCTCTTCAAATTGAAATAAAAATAGTGGTCTCCTCGCCCAATTTATTTTTTTCTAGATTTTGATTATTTTTAATTTCTTTGCATCATAACTCTTGAGCTATATTGCAAAAAGGAAAGTACGATAATCGGTACAAAATTATAAAACCCCCAAAAAGCAACAAAAAAAGGTGAGGGGTATTGTTCGTATATACAGAGTGGAGCACGATAAGTTGACACATTTGTAGTCAATTATAAATAAATTTTTTTTACCTGGTGTTTCATATTGTGCATGCGTAATCGCAATTTCTGGGAAATACCGGTAGATGTCGCCTAGTCTTTGTATTTCGCTTCTGATTCCGTAAAATATCAGTTATTGTCGAGCTATGGCCGATCGCGGACGTTTGTTTAATTCACAGCGCGCTAAAGTTGCACTTCTTTGAGTTGCCGTACAACGTAGTCCGGGAAAGACTACACGGCGAGCTTCACGAGTAACGAGAATTTCTCGTTTTACAGTACAAAGAATGTTGTGCAGTGATTTCAACCTTTTCCATACTGATTGACTGTCCTGCATAAGACAAGGAACGGAGAGAGTGGTGTAGCGACCAGACACGCTACGTGGCGGGATCTTCTTCCCTCGCTGTGGTGGCGGGGGGGGGGGGGATCGTCCTGAATAAGAGCTACTCTGGCCTCCTTAAGTGCGTCCAGATTTCCTGTGTTTGTGTCTATTTTCAGTAATTTTTTGGCTGCTGGTCGTGTGTGTACCTTCTAGCAGTATCAAGGCTTCGTTGATTATCAGACAGGCTTATTATTTGTTACTTCTACGGAGGTAAAAGGGTTGCATTTATACGACGCGTACCTGCCTCATCGGGGATGAAAGATGGCAACGACCCTGAAACAACAAGGGATTTTCCCTAGTCCTGCTTGCGCTCTTTTCAGAACGGGGGCCTTAATCTGTAGTTTCGTGCCGTACGTTTACGAATTATACCCAATCGATCCAGTAGCGGCTAAGAGGTACAGAGAGTGACAGGGGAATACAGAAGATCCCCAGCTGCCCATGCTCGCTGCGAGCAGTCGTCAAATTTGTGGGCTTGCCCAGTGTTTCAGTAGGAGGAAGACGGCGAGAATCTAGTTAGTTCATATAGTTTGTTAGGGTAGGGAATCTTCGGCCATGTGTCCGAATTTCAGGAGTTCCGCAAGTCCAGGCGGAAGCGCAAGCCGGAGCCTGTGCCGTCCATCTCCTCTGAGGACGAATCGAGTGGGATGGACACGGGCGCACCCGCCCGGGTCAAGCCGATTCCGGCTGTCGACGAGTTCCGCAAAGCGAAGGGCAGACCTGGCAGTTCTGCCCCGTTGGCTAAAGTAATCCAGGAGGACCTGGTAGTGGTTGTTAACAGTAAGTAGACTGTCCGAATCATCGGTCCGGCTGGACAGTTTAATTGGCAGAAGGTATGCGCTTTCGCAGCGAGCCACGGTTAGTTAGATAAGAGGTGATTATGATTGTAAAAGCTGTCGACGAAACGGTGACTGCACTGCCGATGGGCAAGGGATACATGCAGCCGTGAGGTGTAGTGGCGTTTCGACGAGGGCGGATTAGAATAAGCAAGCGACTACACTGCCGAGGGCATGGGTTAACATGCATCCATGCAGCAGTGAAGTGTGGCGGCATCTCGACGATGGTTTATGAGGTGAATGTCACGCGGGACTCTGCGATGAAGTCGCGTGGGAGTAGGAGGTCTGTCCGCCTCTCCCTAGTGGACCAGACCAGAGTCCATAATTTAACCTAAGTCTAGGGTTTGAACTAAAGTTGAGTTCACTAAGGGAACTAGGACTGAATTCTGTTGGTGCGATCAACATTTTTGGTGGTATGTTGTGTTTAATTTGCCTCAAATTACGAGACATACTTGAAATTGGCTCATAATAAGTAGAACTAGGCGCGGGGTTCGCGCTTCAGCGAGCTCGGTTAGCTAGTTCAAACGGATACGATGTAAGACATTCAAGGTGTCCGGACGAGGCCTACAGCGAAGGCAAAAGCTGAGTTATTAAATCACCGAGGCATTTACATCGGTGGCATCCCAACAAGGCCAGGCTTATTACTATGAGATATAAAAAGTCAGAGGGCGATAGACGACTCCCGTTGAAGCCCAACAAGGCTAGGAACGGGGGGTTGTTGTGTCGACCGGAACGTCACTAGACGGGTGTCTTCCTCTAAGGGGTTGGGATGTCCTGTATAAGAACCGTTGGCTATACCACGTTGAATACCCCGTTTCTCCTCTGATTACCGAAGTTAAGCAACGTCGTGCGCGATTAGTACTTGGATTGTGTTCTGCATAAGTGGACCTGGCAGAGAACTCTTTATTGGCAGTTTCTGCTGCTGTATTTATCAATTTTACTTGACTAGTCTACTTCTCCTCACCTCTTACACTGGCGACTGCGGGTTCATTAGTGTTAGTTACCGGTTGGTTATGGTCCGCACGGACAGTGTGATTGGCCGGAGGTAGGCGTGCTTGGCATCGAGCCCCAGTTAGAATAGTTCAAGTATCAATGGGGTCATGCTCGGGAGCGTGTCTTTATTCTCCCGGGTGCAATTCACAAACTTTAGCATCGCGATTTGTTGAATTTGAGTGCACACTTATTAAGGGGCAAACAAGTAAATGTTGGTTGCGATCAACCTAGCTGTTCACCCAAGCGGTTCTCAAAATTGGAGCTGAAGTGGGAGACTAGAGGTTATACTCAGCCGGTAAACGGACAAGACCTGAGGTCGTCTGGGACATTGTTCTAGCTGGTAGTACTCCAATCACTAAATTTATTGATTTGCTGTCGTGGCATGAAAGTTACTGAAATCGTTTGTAAATTGGTACATACGGTTTAGGTGGTGGCAATAGTAATAGAGTTAGGCGCGCGGGGTCTTTGATCTTCCACGGGTAGGCTGTTAGTTTAGCAGTTCCTGAGGGCTACGTGGTAGAGTTAGGTGTCTGATGTTTTCTTAGAAGCCAAACTTGACTTGGGCGGAATTTACCGATGTAGATGTCTTTCGAGGCATCTGCATCGGTCGCATCTCACGAGACCGGACTGATGACTGAGGAATGTTATCAGTTTGAGGGCAAGAAGATGTCCTCCGATTAAACCACTCATGGCTAGGAACGGAGGGGATGGTGTGGCGACCAGACACATCACAAGGTAGTGTTCTCCCTGGGGGGGAATTGAGATGTCCTGCATAAGTCGCGGGGTTCGTGCTTCCGCGAACTCGGTTAGCTAGTTCAGAGGGTAACGAAGTAAGACAGTCAAGATTGTCCGAAAGAAGTCTACAGCGAACACGAAGGCCGAGTCATTAATTCACTGATGCAAATGTCTACCGAGGCATTTACATCGTGGCATCCCAACGAGGCCTGGCTTATTACTGTGAGATGTAAAAAGTTAGAGGGCAAAAGACGACTCCCGTTAAAACCCATCAGGGCTAGGAACGGGGGGTGGTGTGGCGACCGGAATCGTCACAAGGCGGATGTCTTCTCTTGTGGGGGTTGGGATGTCCTGCATAAGTTAACACAATAACTGCAAAAAGACTGGAGATTGCACATCGGTAGAAAGGAAAGATGATGTTCTGTTCAATACTTGGTTTTCAGACGAGTCCTATTTTCATATTGATGGGACTGTTGGCAAATAAAATGTTCGCTTTTGGGCTACGCATCGCCACAGATCGTGCGTGATAAACAACATGGGCCTAAAGTAACCGTTCCGGCAGCTTTATCGAGTCACGGATCGATACGACCGGTATTTTTCAATATACGCGTGCAGTTAATTCTCAACGCTATTTGGATACGTTTAGGGATGATTTTGTGCACTGGGTTGTCTATAGATACTCAACGTTTTACGCAAGATGGTGCAACCCCTCACACCGCTAATGTTGTGTTGGATTTTTAAATTCAGTTTTTGGTAATCGCGTATTTCCAAATCGCTATCCGGGCCGCCAAATTGGAGGATTTTGGCCACCTTCGAGCCCGGATTTAAATCCTTGTTTTTTTTTTATAGGAATATTTAAAAGAGAAACCTTTCCCGTTAAGACCTACAAATCTTATGGAAATGCGAGCGCGATAGTTCAGTTGTGTGAAGAGATTCAAGAGGACTTATGTCGCAGAGTCGTAGAAACGTACACACTCGCCTTGAAGAGGTTGTTGGTTGTTAGGCGTAAGAACGCCCTCATTGAACATGTCATCCAGTAAAAGAACTTTCCACAAACACTTTGTTTGGTATGTTAAGTTGTAATCGTAGTAAAATTTAAAAATAAATATGTAATCAAATGTTCAAACGTGTCAACTTATTGTGCGCCACTCTGTACGTACGAACGTACAGAGTGGCGCAGAGTGGCAGAGTGTTTGAAGTTTAATAATCTTTAATTAGATAAAAAGATTTTGATGAAATTTTGCGCCGAGACTCGTGTGTATGGATCAATCTGTTGGTAAAATTTTGTGGCCAATATCTCCATGGGGTGGGGTAGATAGTTTTGTGGGGTTAATTTTCTCAAATCCAAACGTAACCCCATTTTATATTAAGTTCAGTACATGCGTACCGTTTTTAAAAATGTTTTGCCCCAAATCCCCTTTCCATACTTCCACAAAGATCTAAAAAAGCTATCTTTTTATTTATTGCATGCCTTTTTTTTTTTAAACTATCACCTGAAACCCTTTTGTAATATGTTTGGAATACGATATGTTTGGTATATGTTTGTGTTACTAATTTTTACAATCGACTGATTATCTCATGCACGTAGATGTTTATAATGAATGCTATTTCATCGTTATTCAGTGTTACTGTGCTTATTATTGTCATCTTTTTAGCAAATTTTAGCGTTTTATAATATAAATTTAATGTTGACTGCTCTTTCAATTTTTTTTTTTAAATAGAAAAAATTTCTTGCGGTGGTAAAAGAGGAAATATTCTCATTGATGTATCGCGTACAATTTTTGTGTGACGATTGGAAAGCGTTTACCGGAAGAAACGTTTTAGTGCATGGTCCCTCTTGCTATAGTCGGTGCGTGTTATTAAATGTATATATAGCCTGTTACTAAATATTTGTAAGGAATTCAGCCATTTGAACAGAAAACTCAATCACGAAAATTTTTGTTTGTGATTTCATAACCATATTTAAATTTAAAAATGTTTTAGATTTTTGATTTAGAAGTTCTTTATTTAGCCCTCATACGTAATTGAAATAACTTTAAATTATTAGTTTCTACATGAGTACACACCTTATTCTCAAAAGGAAACAGTTACAAAGGAAATAAATTAAAAGAGTAATATTTGTATCGTTTTGTTTTTTTTTTTGCATGATCAGCCTTGAAAATTTACAAAATTATTAATTTTTAAAATAATCAACCAATAACCAATCTAAATTTATTTTAATTATTTTTTTTTAATCTTCGTCATAACGTTTTCAGTTGGGATTTTCGGTCATTTTCAATGATTTTTTTCGCTGTTTTCTTCTCTAACATTAGTTGAAGTTATTGCTGGTGGTTTTCGTTTTCTGTTTTTTAATTACTTAAGTGCGTATTTAGTTTGTGGCCGAAAAGTACATTACATTTGAAGTGGGTCTAAAAATTTAGTATATAGTTGTCTGTGTGTGTGCATGTACGCGTACGGGTATTGAATATGAAAATTATAGTTAACGTTCAACTTATAAACCAAAAATATACAACTATTTACCCCATTTCAACCTTCTTCTTTCTTCTTTCTTTCCTGTTTAGCCTCCGGTAACTACCGTTTAGATAATTCTTCAGAGGATGAATGAGGATGATGTGTATGAGTGTAAATGAAGTGTAGTCTTGTACATTCTCAGTTCGACTATTCCTGAGATGTGTGGTTAATTGAAACTCAACCACCAAAGAACACCGGTATCCACGATCTAGTATTCAAATCCATGTAAAAATAACTGGCTTTACTAGGACTTGAACGCTGTAACTCTCGACTTCCAAATCAGCTGATTTGGGAAGACGCATTAACCACTAGACCAACCCGGTGGGTTACCCCATTTCAACCTAAACAATTAAAATCTAACGCATGTTTCAACTACATTCTAAATGTGTGTTTTCCTAACTATAAAAAAAGGCAATAATATCAGCTGTCGCCATAGTGTAAAAGTGAAGTATTAATCACTGAAGATGGCAGATAAAGCTAATGAAAATGTTATGAAATGCATTCAAATAATTATTGTTATAAAAAACCGCAATAGTTCAGCATTTGAGAAAGTTATCAAAATGTAAGAAATTAATTCTATTTGTACCAATTGTAGATCAGGTGGTAAAGCTATTATTATAAATATTTTCGTGAATTTATTATATCCTTAATAGTAGCGAAACGAAGATGATAGGAAAGCAAAAAGGAAAAAATAGAAACTTTTTGGTCGGTTAATAAAAAATTAAGTGGTGTAAGACGAAACGAAGAGAGAAGTTTTGTGGAGGAATCCTGTAAAGAGAACTTTGTTACTGAATCACGTAAAACATCGGTTAAGTTAATTTTAGTTTAAAGGGAAAGAATTAGGTTAAAATGTATACGAGAAAAAATAAAACGTTGCGAAATTGATAATTGAGAATATCAGTTTATGTATATAGTAAAGAATATAAAATAAAAGGAATTAGTATAGAACTAATCGATGAAAAGAAATTAAGAATCATACGTGTAAGTTATCATCGGACATAGAGAGCTTTATTTCATTTTAAGCCACAAGAGTCGTATCTCAGATAAGAATTATATCTGTAATGGCATCAAAACATTTTTTGGTGAATCAGAGTTCATTTGTTTTTTACTTTTTTTTTTTTAGAAGAAAATTCCTTTTTCATTAATTAAGGGCTCCAAAAACATTTACGTAAACTTCACGTATTGCGATTTTACCCTCCCCCCTCATAAGGCGATTTTTATGTAGAAAATCATAAATTTTTTAAGTTTTTACTTACAACTCATTTTAACAATATCTTTGTGATTCTTACCAAATTAAGTAGTAGTTTTTATCAATAAGTTCAACGTTATATTTTTTCAAGTCTTTTTTTTATTTTAACTTAATCTTGGGTATATACCTAAATTTAAAAAAAAAAATATGTATTCACTTTTTTCAGTTGATTTTCATGAAAAATTTCAATATCTCATGAACAACCGAGTAAGCCGTTCTCAGTATACCGGTTTATCTTTTATCCCAAATTTATCAAAAACTACTAAAGATACAGTTCTGGAACCTTCTATTTTTCGGGTCAGATTTCATATAAAACCACTGAATTTACTCCTTAATTTGGGTCCCAAGAATTACAGCCTGGCTTAATTTTACCGAAGACACAGAAATCAGGGCGAAAACTTTCGACAGCCGACACTCAATAACGAAGCGTTTCCGAACCTATATTTATATGAACTTTCTTCTTTATTTTCACCGGAAGAAAATGTCCTGAAAGTTTGTTACATTCTTCGTGAGTCGTCTATATATATGTATATATATATATATATATATATATATATAGAGAGAGAGAGAGAGAGAGAGAGAGAGAGAGAGAGAGAGATACATATATGTTTGTAATGTTCCTGAAATATTTTTTAATTTTTTTTTTTGACATTTCTATATAAATCTATCTTTCCGTAAGCATTAAACGATAATGATAAACAAAAATACTGTTTAAAAATTAATTTTGCTTTTACGGCGTAGTTTGTTAAACTATTTAACAATTAACTCCCCGTAGTAATATATACTCAATTTAAAACTTAGGTTAGAATTTTGGATTAAGATCAGTTTATGATTCAAGTTTCCGTAAAATCGGTTCGCTGCCCTTGTACTACGGTCTGTTAACCGAAGTTTATAATCGGTTGATTTGTTTCAGTTTTGTTTGAAAAACAAAGATATTAGAAAAAAGTCATGTATTTGTAGTACTTTACAGTCAAAACTTCAATTTATGGGATTTATAAATCTATCGACGTGCGCTTCAGTTCAATGACTTCTATCTTTTCTTTTATATCTTTTATTGTTTCAAGATAGTAAGGAAATAACAACCTTTTTAAGACTTAAAAACCAATTAAAAACAATACGGGTTAACCTGTGGGAAACGTGACTATCTGTGTATATTCTTACATCGGTTCAATAAGTGCGGTAGTCGGATATAAATATTAATGACGTAACCGTCATTAACAGTCTCTTAACAGTCATTCGCATCGCACCTGCCGTTCCGTACGTACACAAAACATCAAAACCGTAGACCCAGTCGTCGTTTTGAGAGTTATGTATTCCCAAGGTCGTGTACAGTTTTTACGAGTTAAATTACTATTGCGTTCTTTACGCCCGAAGAAAACAAGAGGCCAGAGTAAACGGCATCGGTAACAAGAATTTAATGGTAAGTATTAACAGCGGTTTTTACGAGCAGAAAATGTGACTGAAAGAGTGGTAACAGTTTATTACAGTATTAACAAGTTTTAAAAATGTACGATAACTTTAAAACGCCTTCCCGTAGTTAGCGGTGTTGTCATTTTAAAACACGAGTTATTAGTTCGAAACGTTAGTTACGTTGAATTATTTTTTTTCTTCTGTTATTAATGACTTTTGTTTAACCGTTTATTACAACGAAACTACTTTTTTCGTCTTAGGGTTTACTTCCGTATTCATTTTAATAATAAACAGGAATCCGTGGAAATGCGACTTAGAACATATCTTCTTATTCGAGGAAATCATGTCACCGATCGATCGAAGGGAGAAAAATATCTGTTTAACAACTACATATGGAATTTTTTTTAACGTTTTCTGATAATAACGTTTGAACAACTTTAAAAATTCGATCGAAAATTTGCAGGACTTCCTAAGTCTCAAGAAGAATTAAAATTTTTTTTGTATTTTTATTTTTTTATGAAATTATCAAATATCCATCACATTTACGATAAGATATATTACTTAAGTAATATTTTACCGATGAAATATTGCGTTAAAGAACTGAAAACCCTCTCGAAATTTACTATATTTCTCTATTGTTCAAAACGTTGACCGTTTCTTTCGTTGATCTACCACGGATAAGAATTTTTTTAATTTCTCATGTAACATAAAACTTTTACTTGTAAAAAGTATTTTCTTACGCATATCGGTTTTCCTAGAAAATGAGCAATTAATGATAATTTAAAAAAAAAATCCCTTTCGGCATGTCGGAAGGCGGAGCTAGATTTCACCGGTGCTAAGTAGGGGATAAAAAAGATTTCCACCTTAAAGTTAAGAAAAACTTCAAATTTACTCAACACAACAGTGGTTGCATGTGAAAGAAGTTTTACATGTTTACTATACGACAAACCCAATCTTCTTACAATTACAGCAATAATTTGGTCAACCTTGCTAGTCATATAAAATGGTATAAGGCTAGTCATATCAAAAATTGTTTCAGATAAAAGTTTTAAGTTATGTTTAGAGGACTAACGACCACTTAAAATCGATTCGACACTGTTCCTATTAAGGAAGGTATGATTTTTTTGTCTTCGAAATCACATTTTTTCAACCCCCTGGGCCAATAATCTATTATAATATAATAATAATGGTTATATCAAAAACATTTACTTAGATACGTTTAAGGCCGTTATCCAAAGAACAATAGGAACTTTAAAAGAATTCGATATTTAACTTAATAAGAAAGTTATAGCGATATTTTGTTTTTCGAAAAAGCTCCTCCATTTCCATCCCCATGGTCCGATTTTGGCCGTTAATGAACTTGACCGAGATTTTCGGACGAGTTATTTTTAAGGAACAATTTGAAAGTGAGTGGCGCAAAATTACGGCAGTTATCGTGTCCACAAGAAAGTGAAATAAATATATATATATATATATATATATATATATATATACACGATATGTACATAAATGTATATATAAACTTTTCAACTGTCGGTGGTTTTCGGGTCTGGGGAATGTAAAACGCGAAGATATGTCGAAATTTTATGGAAGTTGAATCATGATACCCATTGCTATAGATAGCTTTCTTATGAAATCTACCTAAAATTTAATTAAAGATACAAGAATGAAAATGTCTTAGCTTCAGTTATAATTTTATAAATTAATTTATTCGGATCGGTCCCTATAAAGTTAGGAATAGGTAGGTATGCTACCTGACGGATAGAAGAAAAGAACTGCTTCAAACATTTACTTGAAAAGATTTAGAAAAATTTTTATCAGGATGGCATCACAAAATACAAAATAAAGAAAATTATTATATGAAATAAAGATTATGGAATTTTATAAAGGTAATAAAAAAATAATATCATTGGAAATGGAATTACTCTTTTACTGGCGTTAATTAAATGTTAAAAATTTTTGACTACCTACATAAGTACACGTTAAATGAGAACGCATAAAATTCAGGTTTATTTTATTTTTTAGTGTTATTTAAAAATTCATAACAGATGAGTTTTGACTCGTTTTTTTTTTTTTTTTTAATTATAGGATTTATGAAATACGTAATAGTATAGGTAGAATGAGGTAGTACATAATAGGTAGGATGAAATGTTAACATATAGCTTAAACTCCGGGAGTATACAAATTTAACTGCACTAAATATTAAATCGGACGTAACTTTGACGAAACTGCGTTATCCTAGCTGTGATCGCATAAACTCAGTCTTTGTGAACGTATTTGTAGTAATAAGCCGTATGTATACACAGATTAATTACAACATACATTTTTTGAATAACACAAAAACGCCACAAACACGATATACTCCCGTAATTTAATTTTGCTTTGTTTTTGTTGTTTTTATTCAAGGTAAAATTTTTGAAGTATCTTCCCTAAGAATACCTGACGACAAAATTAGTTTTTCTTTAATACATATTAGTACAGTATAAGTTTTTTCACCTCGATAAATCTGGGAATTTAACTTTTAATTCGACATTATAGTATTCTGTAGGAATATTTATGAATTTGTTATTCCCCTACTGATTGTATCAACGCTTATAAAAAATTACGTAGAAAGAGAATTTGAATGAAAGACAGATCCTTGTATGTTATTCACTGTGCCATCACAAAGAAAGAAAGCGCACCGAAGTTCATCTTTTAAGCTGTATACTGTAGATTATATCATTATTTATAGAGAATTTTTTCAGAACTTGTGAAATGTACACGGTGTATTACGTACTACACCTTTGTCTTCTGTAAACTTTATTAATTGAAATGATCGGATAAAAGCGACCCTTTTGTGAAAATGCCATGCCTGACCGGGATTCGAACCCGGGACCTCTGGGTGCCTTAAAAGCGACCCTTACCAGCGTCTATTCGTACAGCGAGCCAGTCTGCGTACAGGAGCGGTATATATTAATAATTTGCTTGGTTTTTCTCAAATAACGTGGGATTTAGTAATATGTAAATGTATTTCTACTACCATCAGTTAACGGGGGATATTCAGTTTTGTAACTAATTTACCTCCGTCCACTCATACCGGTCTTCAGTTTTTTTTTGTAATCGGTTAAAGAAAAATATTTTCCACTTATCTAAATTAACTTTTTATTAATTAATTTCATCGAATATTCGTTTATTTTTTAAAAAAATATTTGATACAGCGTAGCCTTAGAAGTATTTAATCAGATAATGTCATAACTGAACCACGATCGCTTAATGCAGATCCGCACTTACAAAAAATATATAAAACCGGTACTGGAATTTTGTTTGTTCAGTGGATTGAAAAAGAACTAATTATCTCTAGGCTGTTTTAAATTTTAAATTAATTATTATTTGTAATACTTTTTTTTTACAGAGTTTGGATCCTGCGGAACCGAACGATGGTGTTGCACCACAACATTGGGTATGTCTATTAATAATATTTGTTTTAACTTTTTCCTTAGTGTTTATTTGTTTTTATTGGTTTTTAAATTTTATTTGATGTAGATAGCTTTTACCAGTAAATTAATATTAATTATAAAGTTTATAATTTGTATTTTTACTTTTTTGTTATTAATAAAATACATTTTTTTGAATTAGATTATTTCTTATAGGTTCATGAAAGCTGTCTTATTGCCTTTTTAAATTAGTTTTTTCTTTCTAAAATTAGCGTTAAACTTGTGTACAACCGGTTATATTGTGTTAAAAACATGCTCAGGCAATTAAGATATCCAAGCCGCGAGTGAATTATTTTTTATTTTTATTTTTTGGTAGTGTATATCAGTCGTGTAGAATGCTGTTTTATAACTTTCTACATGTGTAAAATAGTTCGAATGTTTTAAAAATGTATTTTATATATTTATTTCTTTGTTCGATTTTCTGCATCTTTGGTATAATTTATTTATATATTTATAGTTCTATATATATATATATATTATAAACTGCTATGGATATTCGATAATCGAGGTTAATTAGTGACCCCCGATCGTCTCCTTATTTAACGTCAGATAAATGAAACCGTTGTAGTCTTTGTTACGAGTTAAGTATAATATTATTAAATTAATTAACCACAAGTAAACATATACGATTTCCTAACAAATGTATTACAAAAGGAGCTTTTCAGAGAAAACATATTTTCCACATTCCAGTAAAGATAAAATATTCAGTAAAAATATTTTATTAAGTTAAATACAGTACGAACTAATTAAATTAAGTAAGTCTAATTCAATTAAAAATTTAATTAAATTACCTCTAATTGCTATTTGTAGGATTCCGAAGTTAATGCTACGATTACGTTTGTGCAGTTTCATTTTAGTCTACTCGTAAAAACTAAACTGAATTATAATTGATTGCCAGTCTTTGTGGAGGGATGCTAATAAAGCAAAGGAAATATAGATTTATTTTTGGTTCATAAAATTTTCCGAAATAATTCCTCTATTTTTCAAAGGAAGTGTACCTTTTTAGAAAAAGAGAACATAAGGTCGAAAAATTCTGGGAATCGCTAATTATAGATTTTTCATTCGTACTTCTTTCGGGTAGATCGTTTTTTTACAAAAAAATACTGTAACCTTACTGAAAGAAAAGGTAGATTTATTTTATTATTTTAAAAACTCTTCGGTAGGAGAAATATGGATCTTGTAAAAAGAAAACGTGTAATTTTACATTAAATAAATTAATCGATAGGAAATAAAAATAATAACAGAAATATAATCCTTTGTCACCAACCGAAAAATTGTGTGATGTCACGGGGAAATTATTCCGTTGGCCGGTCGTGTATGAGTGAAGGGTTTTTTTTTAGGAAAAATTGTTTTTCCTTTTTTCAGAAAATTTTTAAACATACGAGTAAACGTAAGTTTGAATTTTTATTCGATTTTCGCCTACGAATGAATCATGTTCAGTGGGATGTAACAACGATCTGAAAACTCCCACCTTTATATTATTTAAGCTCTTCTTGACTTTTTAATAAAGGAATATCAAGGTATAATATATATGTATATATATATATATATATATATATATTTATACACACACTATATTTTAGACGGGGATATATTGTACACATACACATAAGATCTAAGAGTTTCAAATTAATTTTCTCACGGTTGTTTGCTATCAGACCGTTTGACCGCTGTTTGAAGACATTCTTCTATTCGTTTTCACCAACAAATCACTTGACGTCCGAGTATTCTTCAACTTTTTTAAATAGATAGAAGACATTGGACTTAAGTAAATATTGCACGGTAAGTAACTTGAATAGTTCCATTACAATTTTTCCAGATGATGAGTTGTCAAAGCTGCAGAATGTGGACGCGTTTTATCGTGATATAACGCGGTTTGTCAGCTGTTTAGGCAGCGCGGCGAAAATTCAGAAGCACCTTAATTGTTCCTTATGAAGTGAAGTCGATCGACTCCATCGTAAAGACGGATTTCGCTTATGAACTTTTTTTTCTTTTTTTTGATGATTTAGAGTAATTCTACTCAAATGGCTGGAAAGTTCGTCCCGTGCTTCATCGCAGTAAAAATTGAATCGAAAGATTTATCAGCTTTTTATAATACGTCAGAAATTGCAATGCAACAAAGTGTTATATTGTAAAAAAAAAATCTCAAGGAATTGAATCCTACAAGTTGTGCCGGTCTTCACTTTAGAAATTAATTAATATTTGTTACTTTCCTGTAAGTTTTCGTATCTAATGATGTCAATATTATAGTTTCAAATTAAGTTGCTTCAAAGCGAAACGATAAGGTTTTATTTATGTTTTTTTTTAACCGAATCGATTTGGTGATTTATTAAATAAGAAATCGATCAAATATTTTTCACGATGGCATTAGAAATACTACAACAATTATTAACGAGATTAGCAGTGGTTCGGCCATTATTATTTATTCTAGTTTTTTTTTTATTGTTTTTTGGATGGATATTTTTCTTTCATAATAAACATGAGTTATCTTGAACTAATATGTAAATTTTTTTTAGATTTTTATTTGTAAAAATCGATTTTATAAAAAATGGAATTTTAATGTTAATTATTACATTCATAATATCGAAAATTCATGAATCGGGTGTTCGTAAAGCAAGAATAAGTGTTATAAGATACCAGTTTTTTTATTCATAACTCTGTAGCCAGTTATCGTATTTATCATTCCAGCGTAATTGACCGTTCAAATATTAATTTCTTTCTTTTAGTATGTACAAATAATACATATATATCGCTAGATAATTTGTATATATTTTAACATTGGAATGTGAACATATACACATCGCCGCGTTGCCGTGATGTAATTAGAAATTTTTGAAGCGAGTCATGTTTTGTATTTCTCTAAATAGATCTAAACGAAGAGGTAGTAGAGATTCTACTCGTCTCGATGCTCGGGGTTCATTCGGATCCATTAAGGCTTGTGTAATTCTAAATAATTGATGAACTTTCCATGGGAAATTCCTCACTCATTTCCTGATACTATCTTCCTTTATTCCCTTTATTCGTCTTTGTAAGATTTTTTGACTCTTATTCACGCTTATTATATTATAATTAAATTGTAATATTGGTTGGCGCATTTCCGCATATTTATTTGTAAATGTGTATTTCAGTTGTATGTTCCATCGAAAATTGATGCATTTTCATATAATTAAAATTTTAATAACAATTTTCATAACAAAAGTTTAGGTAAAGGTTTTACTTCTTGGTAAACAATTAAATGTGATCTTATAAAGAGTGGTACAGTCGCTTTTACTGTGTCTACGAATTGGTTATATATTAACTGTTCATATATATACGAACAGCATTAAAAAAAACTATTGAAATAAATAAAACTTTAATTTATGTAAAATTAATTTTTTCTTTATTATCTTTTTTCTAGATGAATTGATAATTTAATAAATTGTAACCTTATATAATTTCGTAATCATTACGGTATACATTTTTAAATAATTTGAACTTTAAAAAAAAAAATAATATAACAAAAAAATAGAAAAATAAAAATGTAGATAGGTAAAATTACATTTATAATGCAAATAATTCGTAGTATTTAAAAAAGTAACAATACTTATTGTTAATTAACTTAAAAATGGCGGAATATTACTAAAAGATATCACGTACAAAAAATTCCATAATATAATCTTTGATGAGAAAATATTATTTTGTGACGTCAGATTGATAAGTTTATGAAAAATTATCAGAATTAAAAACTTCTGATATATATTATTTATTTAACATTTATTTATAATTAAACTTATCATTTTTTCTCTTCAGTCAATTGACTGGTTTCATGCAGCTCTCCAAGATTTCCTGTCTAGTGTCAGTCGTTTTATTTCGGTATACCCCCTACATGTTACATCCCTAACAATTGGTTTTACATATTCCAAACGTTGCATGCCTGCTCAATTTTTCCGATCCACTTGTTCCTCCAGTATCAAAGCGACTATTCCAGTATGGCTTAAGATGTGACCTATAAGTCTGTTTCTTCTTTTAGCTATATTTTTCCAAATGTTTCTTTCTTCATCAATTTGCCACAACATCTCTTCATTTTTTACTGTATCCACCCATTTGATTTTTAACATTCTCCTATAGGACCACATGTCAAAAGCTTCTAATCTTTTTTTCTCAGCTACTCCGATCATCCAAGTTTCTCTTCCACAGCTACGCTCCAAACACATACTTTCAAAAATGTTTTCCTGACTTTTAAATTAATTTTTGATATAAGAAAATTATATTTCTGACTGAAAGCTGGTTTCACTTGTGCTATTCGGCATTTTATATCGCTCCTGCTTCGTCCATCTTTAACAATTTTACTTCCCAAATAACAGAATTCTTCTACTTCCATAATTTGTTCTCTTCCTATTTTTATATCCAGTGGTCCATCTGGATTTATTTTGTTACATTTCATTAGTGGAAGAAGTGTTAGTAGACGACCATTTGGTTTCAGGGAAAGTATAGGGACAAGGAAAGATTTGTTTGCTTGTCATTTCTCCCGCCACCGTCCCATTCGGTGGCCCTAAAGCATAAGACCGAATGTCTGTGCCACAAACGACTACTGAGCCACGAAACAATTTAGCAACAAGTGTCCTAACTTGCTCCTAGAGCTAATCTAAAAGCATTAGCGGAATAAGTGTGGTACCATACACCACTCGCTTGCGAGTCCCACCGCCCACTTGACATATATCAGTAAAATGGGAAGGCGCACTCCGTCAACTATTAAAACATATATGACTATCAATAATTTATTTATCTCGTCAAAGATTAGCTGCCATGCCTAGGCCGATGAATGCCAACAAGTACCTGTCCACCATTAAAACTCTTGGAGCCTTAATCTGGCTGGTAGCCAGCCATATCTGTTGGTTAGCTTCCTACAGCAGCGCGCTAGGAGTCTTTTCCCTTAGGTAAACTACTGATATCGGTTGAACAAAATATCCACATCAAGGATCTCCCAAACGGTCCGACAATGCGGCTCTCGCCACATTGACTCGCCGCTTGTGAGTGGCCAATTTTCCGCTAGACTAAGTTCCAGGGTGGCCTGAGTTCTAGCCCCCCAGGAGCTGGGCAGTCGAACATCATGTGTTCGTTAGACTGGACCTCCCCGCAGACGCACACCTTATCAGCTGCCAGGCGGAACCGAAACAAATATCGGTTTAAATTTACATGGTTGGAGAGCACTCGGGCTCCCGTTGTCCTTAAAAACGAAGGAGAGGCATACCATCCCCCCAGATCCTGTTTAAATCTATACACAAGGACCTTCCCTTAGTCGTGGCGTGCCATTCTTGCTGCCATGCTTCCATCGCGAGGCTGTAATGCCTCCCTCCGCAGGCGGGAGATGGGCAGCTATTCGAAATTTAGAACCGTTACATTTGAGATCACCGTTCCGCTCCGGTACAGGCCCGGCTCGAAACCGCAACCCAAATACCTCGGCCTCCCTGCCTCTTCGCAATTTCCACATGGCCGCCCGAAATTTCACCACGAAATCGATTAGTAGACCTTTCCCAATACAGTGGTATGTAAGAGGTTGATTTAAAAACCCCAGTGCATATAATTAAGGCTCTGCGCTGGGCACTCCTTAAATTTTGAATAACTGCTCGATTTCTTTCCAACCTATGCGCCCAAACGGACGACGCGTAAGAGGTCATACTTTCGAAGACACCTCGGTACACTATGTACAAATGACGGCCCGACAGCCCGTAATCCTTTCGAGTAATCCTCTTAAGCTTGTACATCACAGAAACGGCATCCGCCGCTGCTTGCCTAATGTGGATGCTAAACAGCAACTTTGCGTTATTGTTAGGCATTGGAATAAATTGGAAAACAAGAAAACGCCCAAAATCACAAAAAAAAATCATTGTATAAGGCTTGTGTAAGTATGGAGGTAGAAGAGTTCTGTTATTTGGGAAGTAGAGTCACTACTAAAGTTGGACGAAGCAGAAGTAATATAAAATGCCGAATAGCACAAGCGAAATCAGCTTTCAGTGAGAAATACAATTTGCTTACATCAAAAATTAATTTAAAGGTCAGGAAAACATTTTTGAAGGTGTGTTTGGAGCGGACCTAGAACATTTATTCGCTATTATACGGTTCAAGGAATATAAGTTCATAATGTTAAGTTTTTCATTGCTTTTTTTTTGCTTTTGTTTTTGTATTTTCATGCGGTAGTTTTTGCGTAGGACTTCATCCATGCCATAAATTGTTTCTTCTAAATCTTTTTTACTCTCAGGTAGAATTATTATATCATCAGCAAATCGTAGTATCTTTATCACCTTGCACTGTTACACCGAATCTAAATTGTTCTAACATCAACTCCTAGTTCTAGTTAAAGATTAAAATGTAACGGGGATAGGGAACCCTTGTCGGACTCCCTTTTTTATTACGGCTTCTTTCTTATGTTCTTCGATTATTACTTTTGTAGTTTGGTTCATGAAAATGTTAGCAATTGTTCTTTTATTTCTATTCTTGAATCCTACATTTTTTTTTAAATGCTGAACATTTTATTCCAGTCTACGTTATCAAATGCCTTTTCTAAGTCTATAAATGTTGTGGTTCATTTGTTTTTCTTTAATCTTCTTTCTACTACTAATCTGAGCACTAAAATTGCTTCCCTTGTCTCTATTCAATTCACCGTCGTGCGAATCACAAGGGGTACGCTCGATGGTGTACTGGTGTCGAGATACTTCCAGCTTGGTCAAGTATGCTTAACGAGTTCTGACTCGTTATGCATACTTGCTTAACGAGTCTGAACAACCGCCGACTTTCTCTTCCGAACTGGGGGAAAGTTACATCGACATCACCTTGGTGACGGACGACTTGCTTAGGTGAACAAGTAGTTGGACTGTCTGGCCCGAGGCCAGTGTACGGAGGCGGTCCAAGAGCTCCAGATTCGGGTCGCTATAACCTAAGTGACCTGGATCAGGACAGGCTGTGGAGCGTATGTGCGGCTGCCTTGCAGGGGTTGGAATGGCGCATGGAGCACAGGGAGGAGGTAGTATTGATGGCTGAACAATTCGGCCGGGCCATCAAGACTGGCTGCGATAGGGTCCTACGGTGGCCTCGGCCAATGGATGGACCCTTAGGTAGTGGCCAGTCTGCTGATCGGAGAGTGCCTGGAGCCGTCATGACCGTTGCTTCCGGGGAGCCGTCTGTTGAACGCAGGCGGAAACCCGGGAAAAAGTTGTGGTCCTCTGATCTTAGCGTGCTGCGCGCAAGAGTTAGGTCCGCTAGGAGAAGATACCAGTGTCGCCCCCTAATGGAGATTATCGTTGATCACGTGCGCGCTGAAGATCTGCGGATCTACCGGCGCGCCCGTAATGAGTATGTTCAAGCCATCAAGGAAGCCAAACTCAAGTTTTGGCAAGACTTCATGCGCGAGTTGCAGAGCAACCCCTGGCAGCTCGCAAGACCGTTATTGTTTCTTCTAATTTTGACGTTTATTGCTTACTGTTTGATTTGACCCACGTGGTTTGTCTATATGTATGTTTAATTATAACTACTAGGCCAAAAAAATATATATATGATTCTAAATGGGTAATCGATAATATTTTCAGTATCGATTTATTTGTATCAAGAATAGTTGTGTTTTAAGATCTGCTTCGATATTGAATTAATGCGTTACTGTAGTAAAATGTATTAATTTGTTTTATGATTATTACAAGACTGACTAACAATAGAGCATTAGACAAACTCATTTAATTTGAGTAACAAAAAAAGTGAGAAGTAAAAGAAAGAGTGAAAATTTGTAGAGTAAGAAAAAAAGTCAAAAATTTTTATTTTTACTAATAAAAAAGAGGAAATGGAGTGTGAGTTTTAACATAAATAATGGATTTTATAAAGAAATACAATCACATAAATAAAAAAATACATTAATATATATTTCGCATATATATATATATATATATATATCGATATATATGCGATATATCGATATATAATAATATAACAAGTATACATCTGACCACCACGTGACATGTACTAATGAATCGGGATTTTCCGCTAGTGATCGGCTCATTCCGGTGCTAAGCTAAGGAGGACGTACACACACACACAAATGCCGTTTAGTAGGAAAGGATAACTCCCGGCTTTTTTAAGGGTTATTAATAGATAACTTATCACCGGCGGTAGGAGGTGGGACTCAAGTATCGTACTTTATCAAGTACGATGGGGTAAGATGGGTGATTGGGTTAGAAAGTTCATATCTTTATGATACTTGTAAAAATTACGTAAATATTAAAAATATCTACGTAAATTAATAATAATTACATTATGTTAATAAACAATTAAATAAATTTATTAATGTTTTTTTAGCAATCTACAGTAAAAAGAAGTTGACATTTTAATAATTTTTGTGTTTTTACTTTCCGGCGAATATAGCTATAAATATAGCTACAATGGGAAAGTACGGTGATCGTGTCAAAAATAGGGTAGCGGGTTTTTTGCAAATCTTTTACGTGTTTGGTCCGACTAGTTCATCTAGACCAAAAACCGTATAAATGTATGTATATGTGTCGCACTGCTTTTGATCTTATATCTCAGCATCGGCCGAACCTCTTCAAATTCTGCTCAAATATTGATGTTATTAATTTTATTTCAAAATTCGTTATGGGTTGGGTAATATCCGGAAAAAACCGATTTCGATTATTATCAGAGGCGTTTTAGAGAAAACTTTATTAAAGTAAATTTGTTATCTACAATTCATATATAAAATAATAACCCAAAAAATTATTTTTTTTCTAAATCGACCTTTGCAAATTAAAATATATGGTTTTTTTATTCTTTTGCGCTTTCCCCTTCGGTTTAAATATTTTTCAAAAATGTTTTCAAAGCTTATACTTCATATATAGAGCTATCAAGAAATGTTACAACTTTTTTAAATTGTAGACCCCGGACCTAATATGAAAAACAATGTCTTTAAAAAAAATTTATTTTTATTTTAGGCTTTATTGAAGGGGTTGTTAGATTTAGAGAAAACTTTAATTAAGAAAATTTGTTAAGCTTAACCACCTAGACATATGAATATTTTTAGAAAAACGTTTTCTTAAAATGTATTACCTACCTCTCTAAAATATATATATATATATATATATATATATATATATATATATATGTTTTGTTTTATTTTTAGCTGTAATTCTCAATTTATTATAAATTTTTTTTTGTCACTTTAAGGGCGATTAAAATAAGTAGTTTTGGCTCCCAACAATATACCCTGATCCCAAAATAAGAAGCAGTTTTTTTTTCATTACTGTAACAAAAGTTGTACTCTAATTTTTCAATATTTTTAAATAAATATTTTTTAATTTTCTTTTTTTTTTGTTAAGGATCACTTCTTTATAAACAACTTTTAGTAAATTTTCCCTGCAGAATAAGGGAGTCCCCGGAATAAATAAAATTTTCATTTGAAATTTGAGAATTTTGATGCTTAAATCTTATTTTGATAATAATTATAACGAATAAAAAGTCCCATTGATACTGGAGCCCCAGATTTTTAAAATTCGGAATTTTTTTTGTTAACTTTTACTTAAACGGTTATTATGAAAATAAAAATAAGACTTCTAATGATTGAATTGCAAAAATTACCGGTGAAGCCGGAAAGGTTTTGCAGTAAAATAGCTATGCAATGTATTTTATGACGTGACCGGGGTCCTTGGTCAAGTAGTGTAATACTTGCCAGCTTTTTTTTATGCGTAAATAAATCGATGCAATTTCGGAAATAAACTAACGTATCTTAAAATATTTGCTATAAATTATTATTGTTATTTTCTTTTTAAGGAAGTTATAATTGTATTCCTAATTTATTCCAATTAATTTTTTTAATAAATTCATGATGTTTATAGTTGTTCGGAATATATTTTTTCAAAATAATCTATTCTTTAAGAGCAAAATTTTGATTCTTTTTTTCTCATCGTACTTTTTTAAATATTAATAAAAATCTTAAAATTAAATTTAAACTTTTTTCTAAACAAGGAATGATTATATTATTATGCAATTTTAGGTGGGTCCTAGATAATATCACTTTGAACGGCTGGGGATTATAAAATTAGTTAAAATTATATTATGAGATGTTTGAGCAGCCCCAAAATGTATGAAGCAGAAAACGTATCGGTCAAAATATTATTACCTCTAGATTTTTGTATTTCTGCACGTTTTTAAGAGCGTCTGAGGTGAAAAATACTAAAAATTTAAATTATAGAATCCTCTGTGTAAGACTGTGTGTATGGTTTTTCCCTTTACTTGGATTTATATCTCATTAATGATTTAACATGTAGAATCATGAAGTGTTGTATGTTGGGAAGATTGATTTCTTTTAGAAAAAATGTGTGATGAGTGATATTAGTTTATTGGATTTGGTGAACATTTTACTGTTACGTTTTTAAGATTATAAAAATAATATCGCCAAAGATATCATCGAATGTAATAAAATTAAAAAGTTTTTATTGAAGCTTTCAAAAAATTGAAAAATATATTATTGATTGAAATAACCACAGATTTTTCATCAAGCGACATCGGATCCCAAAAGTCTTCTCTGAGAATTCCTCAAAAATCCTCATTTATTAGTTAATTGAAGAACTTCCGAGGTTATTATTGACAAGAAAATCACTTTGAAAGTCTGTCAATGCTTGATGACATATCTGCGGGCCATTTCGTTTAGAATAAACCAAAAATCAGTCCGTCCATTAGAACTTCTGGATGGGCTGGAACTAGGTTTTGAGCACTCATTTTCCCCCGGGTAGGAAAGGAAAGAGAAAACAACGGGGTTGGGGTGGTGAGACGTGTTGTAGGTGGAACAGTTTTTTAGCCGAGTTTTTAAAATATATAACATTAGCAGCAATAATTTCTAGTTTCTCTGTGTGTTTTATGGTTAGGATTTTTTTTACTTCTTTTTTTTAACTATAGCAGAATTAATCTGTAATACAATAAGGAAGCAGATTTCATGGTTTAGGTTACACTATTCCTGAAGTAAAAACATTGATTGTATCTGTCATTACAAAATATAATAAATCATGCAGAACTTAGTAACCATATATTTAATTATTTTTCTACTTTAGTTTAGGATACAAGGTAAGTCAAAGACTCGAGAAGTGTACAAAATCGTAACAATTCAATCGGGTTATTTTATTGTTTGAACGAAGATAGCCTACTATATTTTTGGTACGAAAATTATAAACGCAAGTAAAAAATCCGAAAATGGTATTTCCGTTGTCGATAAAAAGCTAAGTAAAGATTAAAAAATTGAATAAACCTAATTTTATAGTTAAACGTTAAAGCAATAATTCTTGTTTGAAATAAGAATACTGAAAAATTGCACGATTAAAGTTTAACTTTCATAAACTTGGCTTTATAACTATTGTGAAAAATAAAAATAGAAATGATGCATTCAAACACCGAAGATCCTTATTTCTATTTGAAGAAATTGAAACAAAAAAAAAACAATCAGACGGTTTCATTTGACTCTTGTCAAATCGGCTCAAGAGTTATCGCTTACTTTCCCGTAAAGTATAGACACTTCAAGTCGACGCCGGAGCAACTCACCAGATTGACCTAGTAGTGAACTCATCCTCGCAAATCAGCTGATTTCGAAGTCGACAGTTCCAACGTTCAAATCCTTGTAAAGGCAGTTACTTTTAAACGGATTTGAATACTAGATGGAGAATACCGGTGTTCTTTGGTGGTTGGGTTTCAATTAACCACACATCTCAGAAATAGTCGAACTGAGACTGTACGTGACTACATTTCACTTACACTCATACATATCATCCTCTGAAGTAATACCTGACGGTGATTCCCGAAGGCTATACAGGAAAAAAGTCGACGCCGGAGCGGTAATTTTTTAACGCTAACACAGTGATTCTCATACTTTTTGCCCACTCCCCACATTGAGAATCAAAAATTTTCTACCCCCCCAAAATGTTTAAACTTACCATCTGTTGAAAATAATAATTGCAGTTGCTGTTTTTCAGAGTCGTTCTTAAAAACAGCAATTGCAATTATTGTTTTTAAACGTGGCGTATCCTATTTCTGAGTTGAAACATAGATTTTAAATGAGAGCAATTAAAACACATATTTAATCATATTTGGAATTATTTTTATCAAAATCGCTTTCAAAAAAATTACAATTGTATATATATATATATATATATATAGTTATATAACAACAATAGTGGTAGAATATTCAATATAATAATAATTAAAACAAAGCTTTCAATTGAAAAATTGCACTTACATTAATATGAAGGATGAATCACATGTGCTTTAACGAGTTTGTTAATATCTGGCTCGAATTTACTTAAAAACAGCCGTAAGTCGCCGCGTTCGGTAACATGCAGCCGATTTCTCTTTTTGATTAGCAACGTTGATACAGCACTAAATCCACGTTCAAACAAATACGACGATGGGAATGCTATCAGAAATCGTTGAACAATCGACCATAATTCATGGTACAGGTGTGAGAGATTGATTGGCTTTTGCAGCCGAAATTTTTGATAGCCCTTCTTGAATTTTATTTTTATATTAATTTCCATATTTATTTGTATCAATACATTGCTTAGATTGAGATATATGCATAATTAAACAAGAATGGCCTTTTCTCTTTAAAGTGGAGTATTTCGGTTCAAAAAAATCGTAGAGAGACATACAAAAAAAAGAAATGAAAGCTAAAGTCTTAAGCTTTAAAACGATTTCAATGCAGTTTACTGAAAAAGATCCGTTTTCCCATGCACTCGATCAAACACGTAGAAAAACTTTCATATTTTTAGAACTTTTCTTCTCACTGATTTTTTTTTAATTTGATTTTTGAAATCTGAAGTATACGTCGAAAAGTAGAATATTAAAGATTAATTTTTATTTTTATTCGTCTCTAAGCCTCTTGGTTGCAAAGTTAAAGTAGTTTGAATACAATCATTTTTTATCATAAAATATAGGCGTCTCTTTAATTTTTTGTACTAGTGTAGTAGGTATTTAATTTTAGTTTGAAATATCAGGAAAACATAATTATTGCCTTTTTTTTAATCAGCCATCGCCTGAACGCTCCCAATTTTCTGTGGGCCTTCTACCGCTCCCCCTGAAGACCTACAGCGCCCACAAGCCTGCCGTTTTCATTTCAGCCTGCCGTTTTCTACAGATATAGAAAGTACAGGTCGCTGTAATCATATAAAACAACAAAATTTTACTGCGGTTTCATTTTCATACTGGATGATGTGTTACAAATAAACTCGATGCAATTTTTTTTTTTTAATAAATGAATGATTTCGGTCTGATTAAAACAATATTTATTAATTTAAGCAAATTTTGTTTAATCGCATTTATTTTTTTAATATACACCTGATATCCAATAACTATAATTTTGCTTTTAATTTTAAACATATTATGTATTTCTTAACGGGTTGTACGTATAGATTTTGCATGATATTTGCATGTTAATTATTTACAAATGATCCTACTTTATTCCGTTTTGTAGGTTCAGTTATTAAAATGTGTTATCATCTAATTAATGCATGTTATTTTCTCGAATAATCCGTTTATGCATGCACGTCTAGAATATGAGCATGTATGCATCTGTGTCTGGAATACGATTATGTATTACACAGTAGTTGCTTATTCGTTTTGCGTTCTGAATCTTTTAAAGAATTATGTTTAATCATGTTTTCAAAATGAATATTTTATTGGAATCCTGGGTTCAAAATTATTTATATATTTAAAATTTGATCTCTTGTTGAAGGAACGTAGTTTAACTTACGATGGATTATCTTTAAGCTAAGTTATTTTTAACCGGAATGCTATCAACGACAAGGTTAATTATATATACTGTAGAATGTTGAACGGATTTTTACTAACTTAGCTATAAATCTCACTTTTACATTCAAAACCTGAATCTTAAAAAAAAATCTACTGCAAAAAAGGTGCAATTTCCATTGTTATATTCAACTTTGAAAGATAAGGAATGTTCATAAAAAAAAATACTAATACTGGTTATAAATCAATTTTTTGTAGTTTCTGGGATGCCCTTTTATATTTTATTTCGTTTTAGGTGATAAAAAATTTTCGAAAACGCAAATTGAAAAAACGAATTGTAAACGAAAATCGTCTATGTTTTCGGGTTTTCAGCAATCGACGCGTGCAGCATTAGTAGTGGTGGATGTTCAGATTCATTTTTTTTGTTCTCTTCCTTAATTTAAGCATCTCCTGTCATCTTCTTTTTTCTTATTTGTTAATGAACCAGCTGGTCTTAATTATTAATGGTATGAAATTTACTTTCCTTTATAATGTGAACGAATTACCATGAAAATGTATATCTGTGCTAGCCAGAATGTTTAATATTCCATAAAATGTGTAATTAACCTAAGTGTCATAATTTAATATAATGTTTAACTAATTTAATGTAAATTGAAAAAATAAAGAAAGTGATTATTAATAATTGGTTACCCGGCAATACTTAATGTATACAGTTTACACAACCAACGAATTGCTCCGCGGCTGAAATTGTTGTACATTATTTTTGGTCCTCCGGGCCGGATAATTAAAAAATATGGATAAGACCAGATAATTAAATATTTATGTAAAATATCAGCTACATGTGAAGGTCTAATATTGTGATATTTATAAATACACTGCAGCTTGGCAAATTCTTCATTGGGTGATCTTTAATAATAATAATTAACGTATGAATGAATGAAAATATTATTTTGGAGTTTTATTCACTACGTTGAAACCGAGTTCGTAATTTATGTTAACGCCGTTATCTATATAATATTATGCGTGTAATTTAGTTTTACTTCGTTTTTTGGCCTTATTGGTTATTGTAGTCGTTATGGATGAAGAACAATTATTAATACGAAGAAAAACTAAGGCTTCCATTACAAGAAGTGGAACATTCGCGGATAAATTTGACGCGTCACAAGATGACAGCTACGCTTTACAAGCCAAATTAGGAAATTGCTTGAATTGTACCGCAAATATTATTTCATTCAGATACAATTAGAAATGGACTTGATGATGGTAATTTGTCTTTAGATCGAGAACAAGTCAAGGAAAATTTATGCAACACACGATGTAAGTTGCAGCATTTATTAAACAGTCAGCATAGAGTAAATAATCAAGAAAATTCTGTAGACACGGCTATTAAACAATTACAATTACAACCTATCAATTTACCGTTGTTTAAAGGTGACATTCTTGAATGGCTTCACTTTTTTAATATATTTAACGATGATTTAATCCACACTCGAAACGATTTAACAAATATTCAAAAATTACATTATTTACATTGTTCGCTGAGAGACGAAGCCTTAGTCATTATTAAAAGTCTTCCATTGACAAATGAAAATTAAAAAAATCGCATTAGATTTATTGATAAAACGATTTGATAACAAATTTACGATTGCTTATTTTAATGCAGATCGAATTTTAAAAATAATTTTTTTAAAAAGAGTATCATTAGATCTTCTATCTAAATTCATTAATGAAATTTCTTCATTTGTCAACTCACTTGAAGCAATGCGACTTCCAGTTAACATATTCGAATTCATTATAATTCAATTTCTAACAAGGCTAGATTATAATACTGCCAGGTTATAGATAGAAAGTTTATCAAATTCAAATTCAAGAGTACCTAGAATTTCTTGAGACCAGACGACACATCCTGGAAAATCTTCGTTTAAGTACTACAAACTCGCAGTACAGTATTGGAAATGTAAAAGGACAACATTACAACAATGCATTTAAATCTCATCGCTGACATCCTACTTCAAACGTTAACAAGATATATAAACAACATAATTTTTGTTATTATTCTAGAGAATTAACTTTAAACATTGTTTATTTTGTAAGTTCAATCATCAATTACAAAAATACAAAGAATTTTTTAATTTATCCAATGATGAACGAAGAGACTTTTTAGAACATAATAACTGTTTTCTCATATGTTTTCAAAAAGGTCATAGTAACAATCAACGTTACTCAAATAACTTACGTGATTTATGTCAACAAAGACACAACCCATTCGTTCGTACTGATAAAATTAACGATTCTAAATTTGGTAATAATGACTATTGTTCACAATTAAACAAAAATGTTATTTTGTCTACTGCTGTATGTAATGTAGATGACGTTTTTGGTCATTCTCATTTATGTAGACTCTTGTTAGACTCAGGCAGTCAATTAAACTTCTGCAAATATGTTTGCTCGCAAATTGGGACTTACACTCAATAAAGAAGATTTTCCTATTTCAGGCATAAATAATGCATTAGCCAAATCTGATTATAATGTAGTACTTACATTGCGTCACGATAGAAAAACTTTTCATTCAAAGCGCATTGTGCTGTTTTGTCAGACATAACTAATAACCTCCCATTACATACATTTGAAACTTCTCATCTTAATCTACCTCAAAATCTATTCTTTGCAGATCATAAATTTAATTATCAAATAATATTGATATTTTAATCGGAGCCCAATTTTATTTAGATCTTATTTTACCTCGTAAATTTATTCGAGATTCAAGATATCCTATTATTCAAGGGACTAAGATAGGATATATTCTTAGCGGTTGTCTTCCAACTAAATTTAAACATAAGAACACTGTTATATCCCATTCTACAAGCAACAATAACTTAGATCTCTCAACTATATTTGAAAACTTTTGGATCATTCTAAAAACTGATTCTGATGTTTCAGTTAATGAAACTTCTACATGTGAAACACACTTCCAACTTAATATCACTAGGAACAAACAAGGTAGATTTATCGTCTGATTACCACGTAAATCCGTTAAAATTCGGCTAGGTGATTCTTTCATTAACGCTAAAAATAGGTTCTTATATCTTAAAAGGGAATATTCCCCGTTATGGAAGAATACTTAAGATTAGGTCATATGTCATTACTTAATTCTGACGATTTGTTAACTAATAAATCAGATGTGTATTACCTCACCACCCAATATTTAAGCCCACAAGTCTAACTACTAAAATGCGAGTTGTCTTCGATGGCTCAGCTAAAACCTGTAATGATTTATCTCTTAATGATACATTGTTAGTCGGGCCTGTTGTCCAACAGGATTTATTTTCAATAATACTTTTTTTCCCGTTTAGCCTCCGAGAATCACCGTCTGGCATTACTTCAGAGGATGATATGTATGAGTATATGAATGAAGTGTAGTGTTGTACAGTCTCAGTTCGACCATGCCTGATATGTGAGGTTAATTGAAACCCAACCACCAAAGAAGACCGGTATCCACGATCTAGTATTTAAATCCGTATATAAGCAACTGACTTTACTAGAATTTGAACGTTGGAACTCTCAACTTCGAAATCAGCTGATTTGCGAAGACGCGTTCACCACTAGATTATCCCGGTGTGTTTCTCAATAATACTTAGATTTAGAATTTATTTCGCTACGTCCGATGTAATGACATCGGACACAGAGAAAATGTATCGTTAAATACTAGTTAAACCTTACGACAGTAATTTACAACCCATTTTGTGGCGTGAATCTCCAGATCAAGAACTACATTTTGCATTTAGAACTAGAATATATGGAACCACTTATGCTCCATACTTAGTCACGAGATGCCTAATTCAAATATCAAATGAAAACCAAAGAGATTTCCCATTAGCATGCAATGCTATTAGAAATTATTTTTATGCTGATGATTTTATTTCAGGCTCTGACCATCTAGATGAATCTATCCAACTAAAGGTTGATGTTTCTAATTTACTCCAACGTTATGGTTTTCCATTTCATCAGTGGTTCTCTAATAATCATAATATTGCTACTCTGAACATAATTGTTCTAGTCCTTTAGCCCAGGAACTTGAGTTACGTACCTTAGGCATTTTATGGAACAATTCTACAGACACATTATCATTTCAAATTACTCAATCTATTGATACTAAAATTTATACTAAAAGAATTATTCTCTCTCTTATTGCAGGGGTATTTCATCCATTAGGTCCTATTGATCCTACTTTTTTTCTATCGTAAATCTTTTATGCAATCTTTACGGCAACTTAAAATTAATTGGAATGATAGATTACCTACAACGATGTTATCTCAATGGTATAAATTATACAATCAGTTGCACTTAATTGAATTAATTAAGATAAGTCCTCCGATTAAATTCAACAATGTTGCTGAGGTTAACTCAATCCAAATACACCGATTTTCAGACGCTTCCAAAAGGATTACGGCTGTTGTATCTACATTCGAACTTTATTTTCTAATCAAACAATTTCATGTATTTTACTTAATTCCAAATCAAGACTTGCTGCTTTAAAGCAAATAACACTACCAAGGCTTGAGTTATCTGGTTGTTTATTACTCTCACGTCTATAAATGAAATGCGTTTGTATTCAGATTCAACAATAGCATTCTCCTGGATTCATGGTCATCCGTCTGCTTGGAAGTTATTTATAAGTAATAGAATTTCTGAAATTTAAAGAGATATCTCAAGTGCTAAATGGCACTATGTTAAGTCTTTGGGAATTCTAGTTGACGTATTGTCTAGGGGTTGTAATTCAAGTAAATTAATTGATATGTCGCTTTGATGGCATGATCCTTCTTGGCTCCTACAATTTTCATCTCATTGGGCAAATACTCATATTTACTTTAATAATTATAGTAAGGATCCGGAGTGTCTTAAAGAAAAACGTAAAAATATATCAACATCTTCATTACATACTGTTATACACAACAATTTTCATCTTTATATAAGCTAATTCGTACATTTAGCTTTTGTTTTTGATTTATGCACAATCTTAAATTAAATCGGTCCGAATGACATTTAACTACAAGGGAATTAAATCAGACCCTTACCTTTTTCATAAAACAGTTTCAACATGTACATTTTAGTGATGAAATAAATAAAATTAAAAACAATCAAATTATTTCTAATCAAAGTAAAATCATTTCACTTGGCCCGTTTCTGGACTATTACGAATGGGAGGTGGATTATAACACTATTATATTATCAAGCTAAAAGTCCTATTATCCTAAAAGGCAAATATAACTAAATTAATTATTACTGCTGGGCATTTACGTCTTTTACATTCTAGTATATAATTGGCGCATCATTCATTACGCCAGAAATACTGTATTTTAAATGCTAAAACAATCATTTCATCAGTCGTTAATAAATGTTTGAATTGTTTTCGTTTTAGCGCAAAAATCAAATGCAACAACTAGGACAGTTACCACGTTTCAAAGTAGTACCTTCTTGTCCATTCTCTGTTTGTGCAATAGACTATGGAGGTCCACTTACAAATCGTCATAGCGGGCAGCGGTCCAAAGTCTTAAGTAAATTTTATATCGCACTTTTTATATGCCTCAGTAGTAAGGCAATTCATTTAGAATTAATCTCTGATTTTACTACACAGTCATTCATAGCAACACTCAAAAGATTTATTTCACGAAGAGGTATTCCTAGCCAAACCTTTTCCGGAACGAAACGCAAGGATAGCGGGAGTTTGTTTTCTCCCTACTAATTGCAGAACCTGGACAAATTTCCCTTGCTGCTGTGTCTTTCTATTTTATCTGGCGGGTTATTATTTGTTTAGTGGCGGTTATAGATGGTATTTGTTTTATTTTACTTACGGATGGATTTAGTATTTGCGTTCCGGAATTTTTTCCGGTAACGGTTCCTACTTCCATTCTGCCAAAAATATTTTGTATGATTTATTTAAATTCTTAAATTCGGAAAATTTCAAATCAAACATTTATTTCTTTTCATCCAAACAAAACTTATCACGGTCATTTATTCCATTTTCTTCGCCGCATTTTGGTGGCTTATGGGAGAGCGCAATTAAAAGCGTAAAATATCATCTACGTTGTGTAGTTAGACAAAAAATCTTGAACTTGAAGAATTGTATACGGTTTTAACACAAGTTGAAGCCTGTCTTAATTCTCGTCCCATTTTTACTGTTTCTGCAGATCATAGGGACCCAGAACCACTATCGCCTGGATATTTTATTAACGGTTGTCCACTTATGTGTTTATCTGAACCCAATTACAAAGAAATTGTAATTAACCGCCTAGGTCGTTGGCATTTACTCCAGAAAATCGTCCAATCTAGCTGGAAACGATGGTCTAAGGACTATCTTCATTATCTCCAGCAGAGAAATAAGTGGCGTTTCCCTTCGTGTAGTTTGTCTATTGGAGACTTAGTATTAATCTTTAAGGAGAACTGTTCATCAATGCAATGGAAATTCGGAATTATCAATAACCTTTATCTAGATCGATTCGATTTAAAGACTGCTAATGGTCAGACTTGTACATTAGTGGTGTTTGCTGCCTGTATATGACAATTAATTGAATATTGTTTATTTAAAAAAAACATCTCTCACATGTTACTAATTGAGAATATTTTTAAAATAATAATTTTATTGATTGATATTATACTTTATTATTGTAATTCATTTATTGTATATTATTAATATGCTTTCAATTATGATTTATATTATAGTCATAAATGTTATATATTTTGTTATTATAGTGTAATATTCTGTATTTATATCAATATATTTATATCTTACTCATATCCTATTAAATTTCTAACACTACTCTATAGATTAATTTTTTTTTTTTTTGTCTTCAGTCATTTGACTGGTTTGATGCAGCTCTCCAAGATTCCCTATCTAGTGCTAGTCGTTTCATTTCAGTATACCCTCTACATCCTACATCCCCAACAATTTGTTTTACATACTCCAAACGTGGCCTGCCTACACAATTTTTCCCTTCTACCTGTCCTTCCAATATTAAAGCGACTATTCCAGGATGCCTTAGTATGTGGCCTATAAGTCTGTCTCTTCTTTTAACTATATTTTTCCAAATGCTTCTTTCTTCATCTATTTGCCGCAATACCTCTTCATTTGTCACTTTATCCAACCATCTGATTTTTAACATTCTCCTATAGCACCACATTTCAAAAGCTTCTAATCTTTTCTTCTCAGATACTCCGATCGTCCAAGTTTCACTTCCATATAAAGCGACACTCCAAACATATACTTTCAAAAATCTTTTTCTGACATTTAAATTAATTTTTGATGTAAACAAATTATATTTCTTACTGAAGGCTCGTTTCGCTTGTGCTATTCGGCATTTTATATCGCTCCTGCTTCGTCCATCTTTAGTAATTTTACTTCCCAAATAACAAAATTCTTCTACCTCCATAATCGTTTCTCCTCCTATTTTCACATTCAGCGGTCCATCTTTGTTATTTCTACTACATTTCATTTCATTTTTGTTTTGTTCTTGTTTATTTTCATACGATAGTTCTTGCGTAGGACTTCATCTATGCCGTTCATTGTTTCTTCTAAATCCTTTTTACTCTCGGCTAGAATTACTATATCATCAGCAAATCGTAGCGTCTTTATCTTTTCACCTTGTACTGTTACTCCGAATCTAAATTGTTCTTTAACATCATTAACTGCTAGTTCCATGTAAAGATTAAAAAGTAACGGAGATAGGGAACATCCTTGTCGGACTCCCTTTCTTATTAGGGCTTCTTTCTTATGTTCTTCAATTGTTATTGTTGCTGTTTGGTTCCTGTACATGTTAGCAATTGTTCTTCTATCTCTGTATTTGAACCCTAATTTTTTTAAAATGCTGAACATTTTATTCCAGTCTACGTTATCGAAAGCCTTTTCTAGGTCTATAAACGCCAAGTATGTTGGTTTGTTTTTCTTTAATCTTCCTTCTACTATTATAGATTAATTATTATACTATATTTACATGTACGTATATACTACACGTAGGCACATACACACACACACACACACACACACACACACACACACACACACACACACACACACACACACACACACACACACACACAACACACAGATATTATATATTAGAGACGATAAGTCACTAAATATGCAATAAGTATTATTTACACTTGCTAGCCAATGACACCATGGTGTCTTCTTGCTATAGGTGCGTCACGAACAACATATATAAAGAAATCCTAGTCGCTCTAAGATTATAGGTACAAGACATTTACACTTTCTAGCCGATGACACCATGGTAATTCGGGTCTTAAAACAGTCGATTTTATCCAGTATTTTCGAATAAATATTTTTGTATATTATTTTAGGTATTGATGGAAAGCTTAAGAAAATCTTTTGGGGCAACGTGTATTCAAAATTAAATTTTCTTAGAGTAAATCAGTTTTATTTCCCAATCTGATTTAAACTATATTTTAAGGACATTCTTATTAAATGCGACCTATATATAATATAGAAAAATAGTTAATATACAATAATTGATTTGTACATCGGTAAATTTAAGGCAATTTTTTTAATTTGTCCATGACATAGATTAGACTGTAGACCCTTGTTTGTTTCATATATTTATAGTTTATATATCACTCGTACATAGATTTTTTTTTTTATATAAATTAATTCGGTACTAATATCTAAACGATTCGTTGTTCTTAATAAAAATAAAAACATTAATTGCCGACAATTTTTTAACGGTGTATTTTTACTTGTTTTGAATGTAGATCACTATTTATTTAAAATAATTTTATTATTATCTGCAGGAATTATTTTACTAGCAATCGACTCGCAGAATTGTAGATAAAAACGTATTTTCATTAAACATTATTTAGGTCCGTTTAAAATATTAACTTAGAATTTATCAGTAAACTATAAGTACAATAGTTTTAAACTTATGTCTGAGTAAATTTTAACTAAAATTAAGCTAAAATTTAAAAATTCTTCATTTTTACATTTTTTCGCGTTTTTCTTGTTATTTTGAGGAAAAATATGGATTTATTTAAAGTAAAGTGTATATATTACGGTAGAAGTGGAGCATAATATTTTTTTTACAGGTATGAGGATAATTAAACGTTTATCATGAGGTAAAATGATCGGTTATCTATAGAAGTAACGATTTTATAACATTTTTCACTATTTAATTGCTTTGTCGTTCAGGTTATACTCATAGTTTTTCTTTACATACGTCTATTAGCGTAGCCAATAAATGCGTAGATGCCTAGATACGATACGTAGATCGTTATCTGAAAATAACACTCTTGCTCAAAAACAGTAATATAATCGTATACCGGGTATAGTAAGGTAGTTTTTCATTACTTTCTTCATTCGGCCGATATTACGTTGTACATCGGCATACCAAATTCACTGAAACGACGATGAAATTCAGTTCATCGCTTTGTCTGATCGTTGAGTGAACACCATATACTCAGAGGAAGGCGCTCGTAACAGGCGCCTCTTTTTTTCTGTTTAACTTCCCGAACCACAGTCAGGATTACTTCAGAGGATTAATGAGGATACGTTTGAGTGTAAATAAAGTGTAGTCTTGTACAGTCTGTGGTCGACCATTTCTGAAACGTGTGGTTAATTGAAACCGAACCGTCAAAGAACACCGGTATCCACGATCTAGTACTCAAATCCGTAAAAAAGTAACTGTCTTTACTAAAAAAATCAGCTGATTTGCGAAGACGCGTTCACCACTAGACCAACCCGATGGTTAACAGGTGCCTCTCGTACCACGTGTACTGTATACGAGTCGTTTCTAAAAAAAAAAGCAGATCCGTGTAAATCATTATAGCAGTAAACTTTCTTTCTTGAAAAATTTTATAAAACCTCTTTAATGTTCAATGAAGCGATCTTTCCACCGTCATTATATCGCAAAGAGATTGTAATTCCTCGCATAAGTGTTCATACGGTTTCGTTTATACTCTTCTTCGATAATAACTCTTTATCGTTTTGTTACAGTAATATTATTATTTTAGAACGCAAAGAACATTAATTTCCTTATCCTTTTTTCCTGAACGTAAAGAGATTTATCATTTTAGAGGTTCTCTTTTACGGTGAAAAGTATGAAGGTGTCGATCGTAAGGTTAAATATCGCTTGATATTTGGAAGGGCTATGCTTTGTTGATGTGCTGCAGTATATTTAGGTAATTGAAGAAAGTAACGGACGGGGAATCACTTTACTCCTTTGTTATTCTAGAAAATTTTTATCTCGTTTACAAATTGATAACCTTCTCGAAAAATATTTGTCTTCTCAGATAGCAAACTATCGTTACGATTACGACGTTAAAAGTGTTATCGCCATCTAAACGTCGTTTAAAAACACCATTATTAATTTTGGATTTCTTAAACATATATAAAATATAACTTTCCTTATAAATTTAAGTTTTTTTTGTTTTAATATTTACTTCATTTTTAAATTTTAATACATTTGTATTTTAATTATTTTTTAAAAATATAAACATATTTTGTCATACTTACCGAGGAATTCATTTGTAAATACATAAATTAAAAAATACTGTGCTACGTGAATTTATAATATTTGTTACATTATGTACGAGTATTAAATGTATACTGTAAGATCAGTCCTTTAAAGGGGAGGCAAGAAACAGATATATATATATATATATTTTAAGGATGTCCGTTTTTATTTTATACTTTATCATTGTTTTTGCCTTTTATTTTCTCAGGTAGTGTTACGTAAAAAAAGATTTTAATAATAAATACGGTCCTTTACAGGTTTTTTTTATTAACAGTTTTTCTTTATATTTCCTTTTTATGCTAATCATGTTTTTTTATTCATCAACAAATCCAAAACTATTACCCGTGCTTTTATTATGTGTGTGTTTGTGTGTGTGTATGTGTATGTTTGTATGAATAATTACGTTATAAGCTATGCTTATAACGTAATTATTTTCTGATGCACAGCGTCCTGTCTATAAGATTTACTTCACTATAAAATATAGTAATTTTACTATTATTATTATCTTATTTATTATTTTTCTACTGAGTTGTAATTTCATAGCGATCTGAAATTTTAAATAAAATATTTGTAGGCACCTGTTACGAAACTGCAGTTACAATTACTCTAGCAACACATTTTAGTTATTATAGAAAGAATTTTGTAATTACACGTTTACATAAATGTATATCGGATTTTTTTTAATGTGTTATTTGTTAAAGTTTAGAAAGCTCAGTAGACGGCCGGAATGGGGATGGATTTCGATCGGTGTAGAGGTACCTACGACGGTAACCTATCTTGTTTGGTATGTTATTCCCTCCACTGTACTATTAAAAATGTCAACGTTTCAGACACTCGTACTATTGCGCATCTATATGCTTACATTTTTTAATCTTTGGCGAGAAAAAAATAAAATAAAAATTATCTATTTCCGACTTAAAATAAAAACCATGAAATTTAGTCTTTGTTACAATTCGATCATCTAGATGTTTTGCGTCGTGTGTACTTGTTCAACGGTTACTGTCATACGGTTCGATGAATTTCAATGATAAATCTCTGTTTGACTTATGTAAACAAATTCAGCAGTCCCGGTTCAATTTCTTTTTTCTGAAATTTTCTATTATTTTCATTTAATAAAAGTGAAAGTGGAATTTATTAATTCCAAACAGAAAAACCTTTGGAGAATGGGTGTATAAGACGAAGACAGCTGAAATTCTAGTAGAAAATTAATCTTAAGCATATCTCGTATACAACGCGTTACTTACGAGAACTAAATACCAATGTTCTTTTTAATCGGACAAATATTTATGTAATTCGTTTACAGTGAATAATTTTTACAGAAGTAGCGATTGCTATTGTGATTTCTGTAGCCTGTTTCCATTGTTACATTTGTTTCTTTGTGTTTAACTGTAATTTAAAATTAGATAATGAAGTGAATAAATGAGAAGCTAAATAATAATAAGTCCTATTTTAATTATTCTACAATGAAGACAATATTTTAAAGTATTTTAAAAATTTCATAAGCATAAAACGAACTAAAATTATTTATAAGATTGATTAATATTATATAATTTTCTAATTTTACGTAATATTATTTAGTTACAAATGAACAAACAGAAATTGTATTATCTCCGTAACTACTGGTAACTTTCTTGTATCATCTCGTTACTCTCTCCTTTCTCGTAACTCGTTAGTATCATCTTCACAATTGCTAATTAAAAGAATCAGAAATATTTTATATGAAACTATATTAGACCGTGTAAGTAGGTTTTATAAATTTTATATTTTTTCGTCGATTTAACAGCCGAAATCTGATGTAAAGTCTAAAAATTGTGGCCAAATGTACAGTACTAAGAGATTTTTCCCAATCATTTTGAAGTTGTAATAAAAATGAAACATAGTGCGAAATGAAGTCGTTTTATAACAAATTTGAAAAAATAAATTCGTGGTAGAATCTTGAAAAAAGGGCAAGGCCGGTAGATCGTACATTAAAGCACGATGGTTTAATGAATTTCGTTTGAGAAGGAGATATATAAGATAAAAAAAACAGTAAAGGAAGATAAAGATCAGAATGTAATTGAAGATGTGGAATGTAAAGACGTACGTTCAGATTAAGAGATCGATGTAGAATAGAAGGGAAGGAAGAGGTGCAACAATCCCATCATAACGTACAGAAAAAATTATTTATGAAAGGTTATGTTACGTAAATGCAACTTAGTTGTAAATTTTAAGAAATTAATGAATTATTTGTGGGATCCTAAATAACATATACTTTTGTATTTGTCAACGATCGAGAAAGTTAAGTTATATTGTAGATCGCCCAAAATAGATTCTTTCTTCAAATGTTCTATCGTTTTTTTTTGTTTTTTTTTTTAATGTTTAAAATAATTTTTTGTTTATGCGCTTTTACCAGTTTTTTTTCGACGTAGCAATGTCTATTTCTTCTTTTAATGAAATTTTTTTGCTAAGAACTCAGTGTGAATTCCTCTGACCATTTTTTCTAATGTCATTTCGGTTGTACGATGCTTGTTAAGCAGTAAATTTTTTTTATGTTTTTGAAAAGTTTCCCGCAATTTCTTTAACAAACAATGTGTATTTGTTTCTATATGAAAAAAACATATTTTGCATTTTTATTAAAATTATGTAAACCGTTTGTTTTTTCTTTTGATAAATTCACGTTTTTAAATATATTAATTTTAATAATATAAAGAAACAATTATTTTTCAAAATCTTTTAAAAATCACTACTAAAATAGTGATGTTTTACATAACGGAGTAAACATTACGCATTAACGTGGTTGTACAAAATTAATAGTAATATTTACATTCGTTTGTGGTTGGTTTCGTTTATTTTTCAAGTAGGCTGTATTTGCATCTAGTTTCTTTTTATTTGCGATACTGTATACGATTTTGTTTATACCGGAAATGAACTTTAAAAAAAAAATAGCGTTTGTAGTGATTTTTTTCTGTATGGCATTCAAATGTTATTCGATGTTGATGTTTTGTGATTTACTGCCGTTGTCATAAATGTTTTCAATCAACAGGTTGTCTCCGTTAAAAATGAAAGTATCGAGTGAAAATCTTTGTTATGAATAAATTACGTTTAGTACTATTTACAAATTTTTTTAAATAAATATTTATTTCGCTTCTAAATCTTAAAAATATTTATTTTGTTAAAACGCTTAAAAAGTATTTCTATTTTTTATTATTTAACGGTCGTGCTGTTCAGTCGATAGTATACAATAGACAACATTTTGGTACCGCGACTGTACCTGAGGCTGAATGCTTCGAGGAACATGTTTGTAGAAGGGGATCCCCCACTCTACGAACAACGTCGGGTCGGTCTACCTCCACCCCTCTCTTGATTATCACGCTTAGTTTCCTCTACATCTCCCAGCTGGTCCGTGTTTCAGTTCTCGGCCGCGTCGCTGCCCGCGCTGTGTGTTTCTGTCTTATAACGGTTTTAACGAGTCTTAATACATTTTTATTATTATGTATTCAAGAAGGAAAATACTGTGTTGACGATGTGTGTTATATAGTGTTGTTGTTGTTGTTGTTGATGTTTTTTTTTTAAGTTTTAAAACCAAAAAAGTTGTCGTCTTGGGACGACAAATTTTATTTTATTTTTTAATTTTAATTTTAAAACACGATGGAACATCCGGGCGCTACTTCCAGCCCTTCAGTTGATCCGTTCTTATATCTGCGTCTTAATACTAAATATTTGCCGCCCTCAGTTAAACAAGAAGTGTTATTAGACAATAACAACGATCTATCTGTTGCTTCACGTACGACCACGATGCCTGGACTCGTCGAAACTGCCATGTTTGTCGGAGACAACTCAGCCGATTACCTGGAGCATGAATTTAACGGACAACCTGAATATCCGACCGCTGCCGTTCCGGTACCGCCGTCTCAGGTATATATTGTACTAAAAATGGCTTCGTATTATTTTCTTTTTGTATAAAAGATGAGTGGAATATAACTCCATATAAAATACTTAAAGACCGGTTTACATTATTTAATATCGTGAATCGCTTTAAATAGACTTAAAAAAGTTTCTGTTTACATTTTTTGAAAAAAAATAATATTGTAAAAGTTTATTCCATAATTTTTCCTTCGTATTTACGATCGTAAATATTTTTAATTATTTATAAAATGCTTGGATTATTCTTATTTAAAAATTTGAACTTTTCACTACATTTTAGTTTACATTTACGTATAGAGCAAAAAAATGAACGAATCACGGTTGCCAACTTCAGCAATTTTTTTTTCTAAATACTAAAAACAGTCGCCGTTTTTATTAAATACAAAAATTAAAAAAAAATAAAATGAATTTATTAAAGCTGTTTGTTCGTTGTGAAATTAAAGGAAGCATTTTAATCTTAAAAAAACTGGTAAAATTTGTTACAGTTGTTTCATCAATAATTTTGGTTTTTACAATACGTAAAACGACCTGTTTTATCTTATAATGAACCTGTTTAAAAATGAATAAAGAGAAAGAAAAATAAATTTTCCTTCTCGAAAAAAAAAGAGAAGATTGTTTGTAAAATATATATTACATATTGTTTATTTATTAACCATTTACATTTTTTTAAATCGGTTTTAATATTTATTTTAAAAGAATGTAAACAGACGTTATAAATACAAAGAAAGTGCATCCATTAAAAAAAAACTGTTATTGAATTCGAAAACAAAAAGCATTGAAAAACTGTTTATTAAGTTTGTTTTTAATATGATGTTTTAAATTTTAAGATCTAAAACTTTCTTTACTACTTTTTAACGCTTATTTGTTTTATAATTTAACTACAACAAATAATTTGGCTATTATAACACCAATGTATATTTACAATAAAAATTATTGTAACCGACATATTATTTTAATTGTGTTTTCTATAATTATTTTTTATGTTTTACGTAATATTGTTTATTATTTGGTATTTTACCCTACATAACATTATGCTAATAATTAATACATTTATGTTAAACAGAACAGTTATTACTTGTACGTATTCCACTAGTGGGTAGCGTTTTTACGTCCGTAATTTGATTACTATACGTGCAATTAGACAATACAATGCATTAAACAACAGTTTTTATATTAATAAAAAATATATAGCCGTATTATTTATACTTTTTAAATTATTTAATAATTGTAATTTTATAATTATTATACAACTATGTTAACGGTTTCTTATTTATAGATACTATTTATTTTTTATTTTTTTATTTAAAACAATGAAAAGGTTCTTTGTTATGCAGTAGCAGGGCATCCATATTTTATACAACACTTCGAATTTAGAACCAAAAGAAAGTTATTAAGTTTTATGTTTTGTTTATATATATATATATATTAAAGTAAATAATGCCCATTGTTTTAATATTCCTATTGTTATGTGTTTCTCATAACGTTTATATATTTATTTAACTTATGTTTACATTGTTCTTTGTTATGGAGTCATCTACAAGTATGACTACCGTACATATACATCTAGATATTTTATTGTTCATTTAATATTTTAAAACCGTTTATTATAGGTTGATTTAAATTTACGAACATATTTTTATTTATTGCATTAACAGCCAAAGTGTATTAACAGCTTAAGTGTGTCTTACGTAATTATTCTCTTTTTTACAAAAAAAAATTAAAAAATCCTTTCGTGAGAAGTTAGGTTATGTTTAACGTATATTTATTTTTTTCCTATTAAGTTCTGCATCGCTTATATTTTTATCCAATCTTTTTTTTAAAAGCTAATGAAAAACCAAAAAAAATAGTTTTTGGTGTTATTTTTTTGTTATTACAAATTGTCTAATTTGCTTATTAAATTATTTCCAAAAATATATTGTATTTTTACGAATTTGAAGAACGACATTATGTATTAATATCGTTTTTAAAAAATAAAAATTCAATTCCTTCCCCAAAAACAAAGGTGTTTTTTGTTTGTGTACGATTTCAAAATAAAGTACGAAAGCTAATTAAATTTTTGTTTCTTTTTGGAAAATAGATTACTTTTAATAGTCCTATATAATTTTTTTATATTCCTAATTTTAATTATATAAATATTAAGAAAGACAAAATAATATAAAAATAGAGATTTTTTACCAATACGAAAGCCATTTTCAAAGATTATGATAAAATTTCGAGATCTAAAATTGTATTTGAATCGTGTTGTTTTTTTTATTAATTTTTTTTTCTAAACTAATACATGTTTTTTTTTTTTTAATTTTAAGTAAGTTTTCTACACTGCCGATAATTTAGTTTTTAAGTGTATTAAAAGATATTGAATTATTTTAAAATGAGAAATTCCAGTAGTGGAAATATTTTTTACATGAAACCTATTCTATGAAATCTGTTTTTTTTTTTTGTTTTTTTTTTATATATATTTATGCTATCACATAATATAAATCGGTAAATTCAGGAACACATACATATATTTGATTAAAATCAAAGCTTAAAAAAAATAAAACTTAATTAAGATAAAATGGACAAAATTAATGAACCCATAATTGGGTTCATTGATAACAGAATTATAAATTCAATAGTTTCACCTTTTCCGGATATTTTATTATAATATTTCTTGAGATTAGTTAATTTAGTTAACATTACGCGTTTTCCAAAAAAAAAAGTCTAAACTAATACAATTTGTTTAAACTAATACAATTGTTAAAATTTCTTCTAATTTTAACTTAAGAAAAGAAGAAAATCAAACTGTTAGCTTTTATTTAAAAGTTATTAATTCTTTATTTCTGATAATTTGGTATGCTTCTAAGATCGGTCTCTATTTAGAATAAATTTTATAATAAAGGTAAACATGTAGGCCATTTTTTATGTATTTATATTTAAAATTAATAAACTGTCCAGTCCTTATTAAATATAATAAATTTAATTTCATTCTTATTAAAAATACGGAATTTTAATTTTCCGATAATAATTTCAAGTTTTTAATTTAGATGAGTTACAAATTTATCAATTTTATCAGATATTTCGATTTACCGTATATTAATTTTTGTATTAAATTTTTTTTTAAATCTTGTAATCACAGAATACCTATTTTTTTCTATTTGAATGTTATAATATTATACGGGTATCATTATTGTTAAAAAAAAAGAAAATGAATAAACAGTTTGTTTCTTTAATATCATGCGATCCAAAAATAAGTGTGTTTGTTGGTAAACTGTTAATCGGTTTTTAACCGTATAATTTAAGTAATTACTGGTAATAAATCTAGTACCAGGATTAAAAACAGTAATTATAAAATAAAAATCGTACTTGTATTTTATTTGTAAATGTAAACCTATTCTACTATTGGTGATCGTTTAAGGTTTTATAACGTTATGTTACTTCTTTTTTGTTTTTAATTTAATATTAATTTTTTTAATCGTCGAACAGAATTTCCGTTACCTCATTTCCTCTTTCGAATTAAATTGATAAATAAGTAATCGCTTTGTAAACGTTTTTACACAAATTTATTTACTTAAAATCTAAAAATTTGTTGGAAATTTTGATTATCATCTTTAAATCCTGAGTAAGGAAGAATCAAAAATGCATAAAAAGAAGAAATAATATTAATTAAAAGTAATATTTAAGAGTCCTTGTAAAAAGACAGATAAGAAAAAAAAAATTAAAAAATTACTGCTAAAAATGCTAAAATTTTTTATCTAATTTTAAATATTAATACTTTAGTATCTACTGTTGATGACATCTTAACATTTGAAATGGCCATTTACTGTGTACACATAAGTAGAAAAATGTTTGTAGACTTTTTTTGAGCGTTTTCATGTCTTACGAAAGATATTTACTACTTATTTAATATTGAAAACCCATTACCTGTTGTAATAGAAAGACCAACTTCTTCCATATATATTCGTGCTCGTTTATATACAAACTTCAAGGATTTATTATAAATAATATTTTGATTCTATAAATTTCCTTTTATGAAATAATTTAATTTGTAATTCGCTTCCCCTCCCTTCTACATATAAACAGAATTCATTTGTATTTAATTTTACTTTATTTGTTCGACTATAAAAAATGTTCTTCGTATGGAATCAAGTTAATTTTTCTTTACTTGTTAATACTATGAAACGCCGTGAAAAAGAGAAGATTTCTCCTTAATAATTCTGTAAAAAGGTATTAACTGACTAGGTGCTAAAAACTTTTCTCTTAAATTTGGTATTCTATGGAATAGAAAATTAAAATCTTATCAGAATTAAACTAATCCTTAATTCTAATTTAATTCGAAAATATTAAGTTAACCGTTTTTTAGTTTTACAGATTTTAAAGAAAAAAATTACATTTCAGTAATTTTGTGAAAATTTGTTGCCGGCGTTAAAATTATGTGCAAAATTAAAGTATTTTTCTTGCTAGTAAATTATATATAATTAAAATTTTTTGAAGATTTTTTTTCTATTTTCCATTGATCCATAAACTTAAGGTATTTGCTATACCCTAAATCCTCAGTTAGCTGCATTATGCGTTATAAATATCTGTCTGTACTTGCAGTTATTAACCCTTTTACTTTTTACTTATGTCAGTAACCCGGTAAGATATAGTACATATTTCTGTTTGATTCTAGTAGAGCTTTTAAATACTAATGTTAGTCTGTATTTTTTTTTTCTATGCAGCTTTTGATGTCTTTTGTAATTTTTAATTCTTTTGCTATTTCACTATCCAAATAAACATATTCTACAACTTGTAATACGTTACGATCATCAGTTTTAATATTTTAACTAATCGTTCAACTTCTTTACTATCGCATTTCATTACGGTTGTTTTTACTACTACTTTTTCAGTTTAACATTATCTCATTATGTCTGTTACTTTTAATATTCCATAATTGTTAAACACTAATACATTAATCGGTAATAAATAGGTGTAAATAATCCCAGTGGGATGGTTAAATAATTTTCTTCTGAGAGAAACGTTTTAATTATATTGCATTACGATAATATAACTAAGGCCTTTAAAAAAGAAGGTTAAAAAAGGTTTAAAAAAAATTTTTTAACGTTTAAAATTCATAAAATGGACTGGCCGAGCCGATATGTATTCAAAAAAATGAAAACATTGTTTTTTCCCCTGTTTGTAGTAGCAATAAACTGGTTTATCGACAAAATAAAAGGTTATGTTGAATTTTTTTTATTTGTTGCGCTTTCCTTTTTTTATATGAAAATGCATATAATTTAAATAATCGAACTATGTAGGCCCATTATTTATTTATTTACGCTTCTACAAATTAATTTGATTATTACGTCGCCGATCGCCAACGGTGGTATGAAACCTCGTTTAAGGGGTTTTTCTCACTTTTATTGAAGGAAATGATACACCAATTTGTCGGTACGATTTCATATCCGTATATGTAACAAACGCGTGATAAAGTAAAAGTATGGTCGCATCCGACAACGTGACTATTGTACTTAAATTACCGTTTAGGTTTTTTTTTCATAATTAAGTAATCGTGTATTTATCTAATTAATTTTTATCGATATTTTTTTATAAACTGTTAATTTGCAAGTTACAGATTAGGTATATTAACTATAAACACACTTTCTGCAACACACTCTTTGTTGTGTTGCAGAAAATATATAGTAATTGTTTTTTCGATTATGCGGCAATTAACCAGTAGGTGGTAATAATAATTAAAAGTTTGCTTTTGTTATTAAGGGATTATAATTAATAATTGATAAATAGTTACTGCAGCATTTTATTAATGCCTTCTCTCGGTGTGCACGCGCGCGTGTTTTTGTGAAACAAAAATTTAAAGAAAAGTATTTATATATATATATATACAGATGGAATTCCACAATTTATTTGTATTTATTTTACTGGTTAAAAAAGTAATTTTGAAAGATTATTACCAAACTAAAGTAAATGTAAGTATTTTAATCTCGTTTTAATCCAGGGTTTAGAAAGTAAAAAGTATAAAAAATAAGGAAAACTGTGTTTTCCCCCATAATAAAAGCGGATCCATTTTAGTTAATTTATTTTTAATCTTATTTTATTATAATTTTTAAAGATACAATTATTATTAAATAAAATTCTAAAGTTACGTTTGCCGAATAAAAACTGGAATTATTTGGTTGACCCCTATGATAAAAATTAAAACTAAACCCCCCTTTTTTTGTTAATCTTTTGTAAAAAAGTTATTATTTAAAAAAACGTATCGACCCTACTTAAAACAACTGTTTTTTTTCTTACGTTGCTATTTTTTTTTTCAGTTCTAATATCTTTATCCTTATTTGATTTCAGGGCATAAATATTTTTTTAAGTATAACTTTTTGGAACAAGAAAAAGCTTGATTTTATGAATTAAATAATTATTTATTTAATTTACTGTTTACTCGGTCTTTCTATTCACTGTATAACTTATTTGTGTATTTTTGTTCCCCATTTAACCGATTTGAACTTTCAAATAGCATCAGAAGGTAGCAATTTTTTTTGGTGTAAACAAAGAACAGAATCTTGCACATACTAAATGTGTTAAGCTGTGTATTTTTTTCATTTGTAGCAAGCAGTTTTTTTATTTTTTATATCTATTAATTAACATCTACCTGTAAATCGATGTGTGGTTAAATAGGCCTTCGGGTGTAGTAATTTACGCATACACCGTGCGGTTTTATTTGTAATAATTTTTTTGTTCATTATTTAACCTCGATGTTATTTTAAATACAGAGTGTTGAGAATGTTAATAATTTAAATTTCGTTTTTATTTATTTTATTAATAATTTTTTTTATCGTGTTTTTGACTAGTATTTTTAATATTATGCCATATGTTTATAGAAATAATTAAATATTTTGCATGGAGTAATTTTTTGTTAATTATTTTCTAAATATCTTATTGCCGTAAAGAAAAAAAAAGTTGTGTATTTTATGTTATTTTTAGTATTTTATCGTATAAATATACACGCGCTCGGTTCTTGTTTTGCGTACTTAGTAATTATATTTTTTTGAAGATGTAATTAATTTAAATTGGCAAGTATTTCGCCTGACCCGTATCTTCGCTATTCAAAATGTTCTGTCTTATTTTAATCAAATTTTATAGTTTTTTTATGTATATAATTTTTTTTAATTTTGTTTTTTTTTCCACTTCGTATTTCGTTTTTGTTATATATATTTCAGAATAAATGTTTTCTGTGCTTCGCTTTAATTTTTATGTGCTATAATTTTTGTTTGTTTGTGCATCTCATTACAATGCAGATAAAGAGTATCAGTTCCCCATCTGTCATGTACAATAAATTACGTTTTTTTAATTTTCTGTAAGTTTTCAGAAAATCAGTGTTTTTTTATTTTTCTGTAATAAAACGTCACCTCTTCCTAGTTTTTCAAATTAACCTGTTTTTATTAATACGAAAATAACTAATTGTTAGATATTAATTTTGTTTATTATTTTTATTATTATTGGCTATGAATAACTATTATTCATTAATAAAAACAATAACGGTCAGTGTTTAGATGAAGTCTTCTTTTACTTAAATTCATTTATTAAACGCATTTTTTTTTTTTATAAAAATTATACTTCTTATCATCTGTTCAGGATATGAAATTTTATGGTGCATTAAAAAAGAAATGGATTTTTGTCATGTACCCGTAAGTGTGTTACCTTTAAAAAACTAAAATTTGTATAATAAAAGAAAAATGATTTTATTTAAAATAACATTTGCATTTTGCACGTAAGTAGAAGTGATTAACTAGAAAAAAGTGTTAATTTTCATTAAAATTGGAGTTTAATATTTAGTAGCAGCTGAGATGGTAAAATTATCTACATTTGATATAGATCCAAACTGCCCATAAAGAATAGGCAAATTTACTTTTTTTTGTTGTTTTAGAAGTAAATATGAAGGTAAAAACTGTCGCAGTAAGTGCATCATAAGGGTAGGGTGGATTTCCGGTTTTAGTTAACCTTGAAAACGTCCCCGAAAACCCCGTTTTTTGGGATAATTCCGGTTTCTGTGAACCGATTCGCTTTAAAATCAATCGGGTCCTGTTCGCATTATGTTTACATCATCCCCACCAAGTTTCGTTAAATCGGTTTAGATTTGCGTCCGGTAGAGCGGACGATAAAGTTATACATAGATAAATATATACGGATATAAAAATGACCGGGCGCAGTAGCGTTTCCAAATTTTTTGGAAATCCGCTAAAAATTGTTACGTGTTTGATGACAAATATTGTAATATATAAGCCAGAAATATATTACTGAAGTTTTTAAAACCAATTTAAGTAACTTTATATAAGAAAAAATCAGATTTTAGTGCGATGTATATTTATATTAAAAATTATTATAAAATATAACACCACCCAGTGTACCAGGTTTTTGTTTGTTTTTTATCCGAATTCGATTTTTTTCCTATTGAGAACTGGAAATTCTGGTTTTTAAATCTTTTTTTTTGTTCGTTCATTTATATTAAGCCCGTTATACAGGTAATAGTTTTTATGCTTAAAAGTGTTTAAAATAACATTTTTTATTCCAGGAAAACATAAAATTATCTTTGATCAAATATTTTTCAAAAAAAAATTTTTTTTAAATTGTTTCATGTGTGTAGATAAAGTGAGTATTATTTACATTGTATAAGTTTAAAAATTCTAATAAACATTTTTTTGTACTTTTTGCTAGTAACGTTTGTGTAATTATTTTATTTAAATATGTAGAATACGAGTATTTAATTAAATTATGCACTCATATAAATTTCGCTATTTCATCATCATCATTATGATTATACATTTTTGTATTTATTATTATTTTTTTAAATTTTTATAGTTGCATATTGAAAAAAAAAACATAATTATGTGTAAATAGAATACACATTATTTGTTTTACCATATGTTGGCAAAACAAATAATAAATAGTCGCACACTTAAGTGCATCATGCTTGAATGTAATTTATTGTTTATTATACGTAAATATTCACCCAGTGTATTTCACTTTGTTTTATAATTTCTGTTCTAATGCATGTCCCGAATAATTCTTTAAAAAGGTTTTTTTGTAACTGATATATTGATGATCTCTAAAACATATATTTTTTTGGATAGAAACGAATCGATCTATCTAATTTTACTAGTTTCGTAAACATATGTATTGAAATATATATGTGCATGTATTTTTATAAGGGGTTGAAAAATTATTGTTAAATATGCACAATAAAGAAAAAGAAAAATGTATGTGTGTGTGCGTGTGTATATAATATATATATAACGATTTCTGTTAAAAAAAACCTTATTAAAAATTGTTTAATTTTATTTCCTATGTTGTTAGTGTGGTTAAAAGGGAAATATTGATAGGGAAAACGTATCCAGATTTTAGTTAACGATAAACGTTTTTATGTAAAATATTTGACCTTGTATCATTTTTATTATGGTCTTTATTTTTACTTTATGTTTGCAACATAAGGAAAAATAAATTTAACTGATAACGATATATTTACTCGGGTGTTATATTTTCAATAATTTATCAGTTACGTGCGAGTATTTACGCAGCGTATGAAATTTTTTAATCTACATTTAATATTAAATATATAAGACTATTCAAAATTACACCTAAGAATAAAAATTTGTAAGAAAACTCAGTATTACTCTTAATTTTATTTTTAATAAAGTAAAATTTTATTTTTTTGTAGAAACGTTTTTTTAATGAATTGTATTTTCTGAAATACATCTTTATTTATATATGCATTTTATTTTATTTTAAATTCGTTCATTTATTCAGTCAATTTGTGAACGTTAATGAATTGAAAGGGATATATATTTATATATTACATACATACAGGATGATCAACTCAAGATGGCCACCACTGGAATCTCAGTAACTATAAATTTTATGAGAAACTTTAAATGGGGAACCTTTCTTAGATTTTTCATTAAAAATACAATATTACCGTTTTTAAATCTTTGCTCTTTTCCAATACTGCAACCAACTTCATTATTTCAAATAGAAACCTAATGTTTTTTATTGCATTTTTGGGTAGAAAATATTATTTTAAGATATTTTTATTCTTGCGTATATTTCTTTAAACGCAGCCGTTGTGGAGCTACAGACTGACAATAGTAAAATCAGATAGGTGCATCTGCCTTATTCTATATGGAAACCTAATGTAATGTACCTGGCAGTGAAATAATTTATTCAAAGTTGGAAAATAAAGTAAAGGTAAGATTAAAAGACTTTTACCTTGAACATTGTTGTTTTAGGAAGGAAGAATTACGATGTCAGTTATAACAGATTCTCAAAATGGCCACCATTAGTAAAAATGCAGGCAGTCGCTCTCCAAGAATTGTTATTAACAGCGCTGTTTCCCTTTCAGCTGTAGGATATGATTCAAAGAAGGCCAGAATACCGGTCACAATATTTTTAATAATAACTGTTCTGGCAATGTCTTTTTTTTCAGAAATGACCCGTTACTTCGTAGATTTCCAACTAATCTTGCAAATAACTTACGTGAGATGGATGTCTGTCAGGGTATCGCTGTGCGTATGTATTTCTCGCTAATATTGAATTCCTGTTACTTAAAAAATAAATTTCTAGCATACGTCTACGAAACCTTAATTAATCTACCGTCCTTCTTTCCTCTACCTTACAAATTATGGCTATCGTGAGCATATACAACTCCCTCCGGCGAAGGGAGCATCCTCCAACAATTAGAGTTCCTGTCAGGCGCATTCCTGCCGGACCGAAAAGCGCTAGCAACCGACAGGCCTTCAGTGAACCGACTGATGGGGAATCGCGACGGGAGAAAGACGCAAATACATTGCTATTTTCCCAAGATCAGCCCGATTAACGATTTTTTTTCAATTTGATCTGTGAGGATCGGAACGCAGTTTACAATTTCGTCCGTAAACAAAATATATACCCTACATTAAATAAATAGATACCCGCCCGATAATAAGAAAGACCCAGCAGCAAAGGGATTGTTGTCCAGGTTCGCGATTATTAGAAGAGATGTAAATATCCCGCTATCCTTGCGCTCCGTTCCAGCATATCGGCTTTTTAATTACTATCAAACTGCATTATTAAAATTAAGATAATATAAACAACAAATAAATAAACACTCCAAAAAATAAACACTAATTAAAAGTATTAAAAACTAAATTACGTATTAATTTCTTGACAATAATTCAAACAACTACCGATTAAGGGCGATGACACAACTGTTAAATTTGAGAAACTTTTCAAGAATTCAAAAAAATAGTTGATAATTATTTAGCATTAAAATTGTATTTGTTTTTTGTAAGTTTACAATTGTCAGCTTGTAGCTCCGTAACGGCTACGTTTAGGAAAAATACCCAAGAACAAAAATATCGTAAAGTAATATTTTTACCCCAAAAAATGCAATAAAAACATTAGATTTCCGTTTGAAATAATGAAGTCGGTCGCCATATTGGAAAACGGCGAAGATTTCAAAAACGGTAATACTGTATTATTAATGTAGGGAAGGTTCCCCGTTTAAAGTTGCTCATGAAATGTACTGTTTCTGAGATCCCGATGGTGGCCGGCCACTTTAAGTTGAGATAATCCTATTTATTTATATTTTATAATAATTTTTTGTCATTTATCTAATTTTTTTCTTTGCAACAAGGAATTAAACAAAATAAAAAAGTTTTTATTACTTTACAGATATAGGTGAATTATAATATATCTTTAATGTTGTAACAATATAGTATCTCATAATTACTGAATGAAATTATGCCTCGATAAAGGCCTGTTCGTGAACTATATGAATGAACATGAACGAAACAACATTGACATGAAGCCGTTCTGGATAATTCTATTAAATCGATTGAACATCCACAAGTAATATAAACTAGAGTTCATTCATCTGCTGTAGACCAGCCCTAAAGGAATATAAATTGCCTGTTTTAATTTATTCTCCTTTTATATTATACATACTTCAAGGTATTTTAGCTACTGTAAAGAATCCGTAATAGTTGAGCCGACTGTAAATTTAATTGCAGGATTAAATTACGAATTGAATCTGTAATTTAAACTTTTTAATTCAATTTTATAAACTTATTTTAAAATTGTTAATAAGGTAATTAAATTAAAAACATTTAACGAGTAAATTTTTATTTATATTTTAATTAAATAAGAATTTTAAAAATGTATATTAATCAACACAGATGGAAAAATTATTTATATAATAAAAATATAGCTGCAGTCGATTTTGTTAACCGAAATTGATGTTTAAAAAAACCGCTTAATTTTTACCACGTTATCACCCTGCGAAAAACCGGATTGTACTCATCATTCGACCGTGCAACAAAATGGACTCGGTTCAAATTATTTATGTACGAGATATAAATAACTATGTATAATTTATATCGTGTACGATAGTCTTCTATAATGAGACAAAAATAAAAAAATAGTTTTGCGATGAATAGTAGCTATAACTCGTCGTAAATCAATGTAATAACATCTTGACAGACTATATTACATAACTATTTTATACAGTGAATTTTTTTATTTTCATTATTATGTCTATCGGTTATTGTATTTTCTATTCAAAAAGCTCTTTTATGGGATCACATTTTCATTTAATATATTTGTATATTCGTTGGAATAAATTATATTTTTTTATATATCATTAATTTAATTTTTTGTAGAAAGGATAGAATTTTAGCTTAGTTTCATTAAAAATTTTGTAGAATATTTATTCCTAGTTTTCGCATGATTTTTTCTTCTCTAGTTGTTTACTTGACTAGGCTATGCATGGAATTAAAACTTATTTGTTAAATGTTATACGTAACGATGAGTTTATGTGTTTCAAGTATAATATTGCGTCATGTATTTATTTACTTTACGTTCACTGTTTATAGTTTTGTTCCCTTTTTTCTCCTTTATATTATCCTTATATATTTTCTAGTTTTTTTAAAAATTAATTATTAATTTTATTTATTTATTTATTTTATTTTTTGTAAAATTGTATCCTGCTAATATTTATTTTCCTTATCCAATTAATAAAATATTCCTGCATGAAATATATGTTTATAACTTCTAAGATTTACGTATAAATAATATTAGTTTGTTGTTTTATGTAATTAATTAATTAAAATTTATTATAAATACGTACATATATTAACGTTAATAAACCTTGTGATTTTTTATTTATTTTATATTCAGCCACAAGGTTAAAAATTAATGTTAATGTTGTATAATATATGTGTCGATCAATTCATGGTATACAGCATGTCTTTGTACGTATTATGTACCTTTTATTCCTATTAACCTTTCCTTATCAGTTTTGTATATATATATTTTTTAAAGAAAATATTTTCAGATTTCATTGAAATTAATATGAAATAAATTTGTGTAAACGAATGATTTCATTAATTGAAACATATTTTTTATTCTTTATAACTTTATAACCGTTTAACTGAATACAGTAAAAAAAGAAGTTCTGCTTGCCTTAGAAATAATATCAGAGATTGTTGTAGGTATAATATTATGAGTAATTAAAATAAAAATATTGCATTTATCAAAATAGTTTATACTACTTATATAACATTTTTTAAAAAAACGCTATATCGATTAAGTTATAGTAGGAGCTAAAAATAAAAACTTTATAATTTTTTCTAAACGGTATCCTTTGCGGGTCGGAATGGAATGTTTTTGTTTTAAATATGAAAAAATATTTCTCCCTGAAATTAAGGAAATAATTTTTCTTTCTCAAAATTAGGACTATATTATGCATCACAAAAGAGAAAGTAAACACTTTTATTTTAAGAATTACATCTTACCGCCATTCGAAGGGAAAGAAATTGTTAAATTATATTTTGTGAGTTTTAATCTTTCTAAATGAAACTTTTAAAGAATAATTGAAAAGTTAGGTATTAAAAGTAGTACCCTGTTTTCGTTTCTTTTTTGTTTTTTGTTGTTTTTTTTATAAGTACGATTTTAATGTTTAAATACACTTAAGAACAGTTTTGCATTTAGTTAAACATTTTTTTTTTAATTGCTGAAAATTAGTTTTAATATAGACGCCATTTGTTAAAAGAATTTTTATTTTGTTTCTAAAAACAAAAAACAAAAAATATCTTTTGAATCGTGTGTGATATAACATTTCTGCAATGCTATATACGATTAATAATGGGGTGAAAGAAGGGTTTTGAAGCTAATTATAATTACAATTATAACAGATAGAAATCTCGGTCGTCCTTTAGAAAAGGATACAGTCGCTTCGAGAGATGCAAAAAAGCGAATCAGCATATTTTCTAAAAATTGACGACTGTATTATATTCTACGGTTACGTGAAGCGATCGTACTTTTTCATAACAGAACATAAACTCCTAGGCATGTTAATAAAAATCCTTCTTTTTTTATTTTTCGGCCCCGTCGTTAACTACATTATAAAGTTAGTATTAATAGATGTACGATTAAGAGAAAAAAAATTCCCGTTTTTACTGACAACCGAAATTGCTCTTTCTTTTTTTAAAAGTGGAATTCACGTTGAAGCGGTCTACCGGAAATTTTTTTAAGCGCTTAAACTAGAAATAAAAATCTGTTCATTATTTAACAAATTTATAATTTTATATCTTCTTAACGAAGATAAAGGACTTAAAAATAATCCTAACAAATAAAACGGTCGAAAAGCGGAATACTTTTTATTTGTAATTTTCTATAATTCCCGATATCATCTATTAAAAATAACAAAGAAAGTACATGTTTTAATTCGGTATAAAACATTTTTTCATCGAGCGATTAGTAAGATAACTTTCTATTTGAAGGTAAGTTTTCTCAAAGCTGATGTTTAGAATAATTTAAAATCCGATTAGTAAATTAATCGAGCCGATCAGCGTACCGTTTAGCGTAAAATTATTTATCGTCTATTTTATTTTTTGTGAAAAAGATAGTATTTTGGAATTTATTCGTTCAGGATGCATTTTACGGAAAAATTAAAAGCCCGTAAAATTTGCAGCAATTTATATAGAAAACACTTTGATACTCGCATTCCGTAGAGAGGATTTTTGTTATGTATTATTCTGAAATAAAAGTTAAATTAAAAAAAGGTAATTTTAACATTTTCCGTAGGTTTTGAAGTTACGAAAAGCGGTTGCGCTTCCAACATGCGTTTTATTTTTTATTTTACGTCGAATTATTTTAATAAATTGTAAAATGACCGCATTGTAAATAAAATAAAAATTGGTTTAGGATTCGGTTCATTTAAAAATAATTAAATTAACAATTAATGTAATCCACCTTACCAACACATTGATATGTTCTTGTTCTCTAGATCTTTCGGCTTACTTGGAAGCCATCATCAGGAGTTAAAATTAATTTATTAAAGTCAAAAGTTTAAAAAATCGTAGTTAAAATTTAAAACAGTCATGACTGTCCTGTTCTACTAGTATACTGAAGGAATATACATATACTCTGGTGGATTAAAATGAAAGATGAGAGATCATATGTATATTCCTTAAATATACTAACAGGACCGGACAGTCATGACTGTTTTTAAATTTTAATTATGATTTTAATACATTCATTTTAACTCCTGATGATGGCTTCCAAGTAAGTCGAAAGATCTAGACAACATACCGACGTGCTGGTAAGGTGGATTATATTAATTGTCAATTTATTTGTTTAACACATCAAACTTTTGATAAATTAAAAATAATACTTCGGCATTTATTTGTTTGTTAGCTGTCTTCGACAATTCTTTTTTTTATAGCATACCAAAATATAAATATTTTAAACAGTAAATATATAAATGTTGGTATTCAGTTATTCTTAGAAATTATTTTATATTTTGTAATTAATATCGGCTCAGTAGTTCCACCTGTGTAACTTTTAAACAAATAATTATGGAATGATAAAACTGTGTGGACAGATGGTTAAATTAAAAAACAATATTGTTGAATGTTCCTTAAAAGTTGTATAATATTACCTTATCTAGATGTCGAAGAAGAGGTGTAAATATAAACATAATAAAAAGTAAAATTGAGTCTGGTAATGTGCACACACACACATATATATATATATGTTATGTATATAGATATATTTATTCCATGATTGTATTTTAAATTATAACTTTTAATTTTAAAAAAATATTTTTTTTTTGCGTATTTCTTAATATCGCACCAATCATCATGTAGGCGGGCGTTGGATAAAATATTCTACGTTGTATGCATTTATTTTATAATAAAATTTATGGAGTATTTACTTGTAAAAGAGAGAATTCGTAAAATTATGATTAAATTTTAGGATTAAAAATATTAATGGCATCTTGTATATCGCGTCGTAATATATGTATGCACGAACAAATTCTTACTTGGCAACCCTATGTTTTTCTGTTAGCAGAAAAACTTTCGAATTTCTCCATACAACAATATTGTACGGTTTAAATGGATTATATAATTTTGCTAATTTTTTACCTTATATGCATTATAATAATTATAGATCGATGTTAGGTTAGGTTGTTTAGTTTAATAATGTAACCTTTGATAAAATGTATTCATATTTCTTCATAAACTTACGTAACCGATAACTTCCTCACTATTATCGCTTTAAATCTGTTACTGTAAATAAAAAATAAAAAAATGGTAAATGGTTATTTATTTTTTTATATTGTAGGCGGATCCGGTATTTTCTATAAATTCGTTTCATTTATTAACTTTTACGATTTTTTCGGAATATTTCAAAAAGTAGTCGCCTATTCTGAAAAACAAAATTCATCCTTCCTTAGCAAGAAGATTATAATTTTGTACTTAATTAATCGTGATTTTAATTGTCATTAGGTTAATTTCAAAAATATTATATTAAATACATTATTATATTTATTTCATAATTTTTTTATGGATATTTAAATTTTAATATAGTCGTATCAAAGATGCTGAGTTAGTGTTTCGTGTCGAGAGAGAAAAGGCGTATGAAATTTTCTATTGATATGGTAGTAAGTAGGCTAATGTTTGTTAAAACCAAGCGTAAAAATAATTTGTACAAATTTTTGTGTCGTGAACATAAATTTCGGAAACAACTTCCTGAGAAATGTTCTTGGATATTTCGTTGTAATTAGTGAAATTAATCCGGTCAACCTAGATTACGATATAACGAGATACTGCTATTAATCTGTTATAATATATATATATATATATATATATATATATATATGTTGTAATTTTATTATATTTTTTTATTTTATTCTGATACGTACAATTTACTTTAATAATTATAATTAGCATAAAAAAATAAGCTGGACTGAATTTTAAAATCCTGAGAAAGAAACTTTCACCGACTGTATTTTATATATTAACTACCCGTGTTACTTTTATTAAAGTTAATAGAAATGCAGTTTGGATGCACTTTCTTAAATAAAATGACTTGACTGTTATGTTAATGTTACCGCAGAATGAATGTTACTAGTTTTAAATCGATCGTTCGATTGTCGTATTAAAGTTATAATATTTTACTTGTTTATAATGTATTCCGCCGTATAAATTTTATTACTAAAAAATAATAAGTAAATAAATAAATAATGTAATTTATTTGTGGGTTGTAATCGAAAGAATTTTATAAAATAAGTGTAATCTGTTTGTGATTCGATAACCAATTGACAGCTTACCGATCGCATAAATTGTATACTAATAACAGGTGTACAGAATTTCTTCCAGTGTAAATCTTAGTTCAAACTTTTTATTAATTCTTTACACAAATTTTTCGATCTTAACCGTTTAAATAATCTTTTCATGCTTTTCCTTTCACGAACCTTAAATTTTTTACTATTACGGTACGTATAATGTAAATATTATATCTGTCATTAGTTTATACGGGAAGAAAAACCCGATTTCTTTCCGGTTACGCGTATTCCTTAATACATCGTACTGCATTTTTTGGGGAAAAAGAATTATAAGAAAAGTTAACGTGCTTTAAATGTATATCACTTTATATTTAATTATGATTTTCATGAACGTGATTTATTTTTTAAATTACGGCATAAAAAATTAAGCAGATAAGTATTTTTTTGTTTATAATATTTTTAAACATTTTATCGGTATGTGTTTTCTCGTCTTGAAGGCAAGAAGAATTAAATTTATTTCTTAAAATGAACATAAGAAAAACTTTTATAATATATGCAGTTTCTATAATTTCACTGACGTCGTATTTAATTTATACATATATATACTTAAGAATAAAATATTATTTGGATTTTTCCCGAAATATTAATGATTTCTCTAAGTAAATTTAGTAGTGAATGTAATTTTTATTCGACGTCAACAGAGCACGGCTTGTCTGTTACTCTTATTTAATTTTATACTTTTAAATCATTTTACGAAGGAATTAACTCCCTTCGCTCAGTAGATTATTTTTTTCGTTTCGAGAATTTTTAAAAGTAGATTACTTAATCGGAAAACGTGTTAAAGTTATCGGCAGTGGTATTTACTATGTTTTTAATCGCACTGTATTTTACGGAATACAACGCTGTTGCAGATTGTTAGCTAGTTAAGAGAGCTATATGGCGAGAGGGTAAGTGTGTTAGAGCTAAGGGTGGTTTGACAGCGTATGCTGGATGAAACAAGAGGGCTGAAGGATGTACTCTCGCTTACTGGCGGATAAAAGAATCATAGGAGGTTGCTACTGCCTTCCTCGTCCTGTTCGTAACCACCCCTTCCACCCTCTTAGTTCACCGCCCTAGTATCATCACGCTACCATCGCATCGCCCTGGTAGCACCCTGCACCCTAAAATTCTGCCTGCCGCTTTCGTAGTCGTTTGTATGACCTTGAAAAGCTTTTGTTTGACTAAAAAGCTTCCCTTCTGCACCACTTCGTAGTTTAGACCGGCCTGTGGTAGCTAGAAGCTAATCGTTGAATGTTTTATTTCGTTTCAACTTTGTAATTTTAGAAAGTATTCTTTTATTACGTTGCGTGAGGTAAAAGATCCTTTATGCTTATTCTCGATGATCGCAAGTTTTATATATATGTATATAATTCTTGATTTTAGGTTATGCTTCTCTCATCACATCTTAATATCGAGTTTTAAACATAATGTTTTTTAAACATTATTTTCTTATAATTACGAGAAAAAATCGAGTGGTCATTTTTATTTTATTCCTCAATCTTTCTTTCGTTAACATGTTTAATTTTATTTCATTGATGTGATTTAAAAAAAAGAAGACTTTTTGACAACATGACTTGAAATTACAGCCGTGTAAAACACGCAAAAAATTCGAAAACTCTGGTGCTTTATAAACTTCTTGTTAGTGACTACATCAGTTTTTTTTCTATGCAGCGGTTATTATTATTACTTTCAGTTTTTTATAATCAATTTTAACAAAAGAACTTTCTTTTTTTATGGCTAGTCATGACTTAAAAAAATTTATTTAATTAAAAAAAAAAGCCTCAAATAGGTTGAAGAAAAAAAGTTAAAAAAAAAAAATTAGTTATTAGTAGATGTATTTTTAATTTTTTTTATTGTTATTTTTAAAACGGGGTAAATTTAGGTTAAAAAGTGATCAAAATTTCAATAGTGTATTAAAATTTTGGTTAAAAGTCATCGTTGAATAAAGTAGAACCATCCTCAATAATTTATCAATTTTATGCAGTTATTAGACTTTAAAGTCAACGGCAGAAATGCAATGCTTCTAGCGTATTTTAAAGATTTTTATTTTATTTACTATAAACAATATTATTTTATTTATATTTATATATATATATTTTTTTTTCTCTTGATATAATAATTTTATTCAGAAATTTATGCAAATGTGTATAGGGATAGGTAGAAAACGATTTAAGTTTTATAATATTTTTTTTGTAATCGTTTTGAATTAAGGAATTTCTTAAATCATTTATGATATAAATATCGATTGATTAGGAAAACTAATAAAAGAGGAAAATCAATTCGGTTTAAGGGATTTATAAAAAGTATAATACACATTTAATGTATTTATTGTAAATAAATGAAAAGAAGTTAAAATAGTCTTATCAGTAGGGAATTTTAAGGGATTTAATAATAGAATCTCAAGGGTCAGATGATATGGGGTAGAAATGCGGTGTTCACTTGATGCCACGAGCTGCGATTGCCCTCTTTTATACACGTATATGCACGTGTACACCCGCATCATCTCCAAATATCCAGTATCTGATATGCCCTAGATAAGAACTGCGGTGGTCTTTATTATTATTATTATTATTAATAGTAGTAATGATATGAAATTCTCTGTTTTATCTACATCAAAACCACTTGAGTAACTACACATTTACGTTCTATTTATAAAATTTAGGCTTGTCATAATCATTAAAAATTTCATGTTATTTACTTTTAAGTATTTAAAATTACGCGTAGGTTTTCCATGTATTTGAATTTTTTTTTATGGAAAATTTTTTTTTATCAACTTTTATTATGTAAAAACTGGTCAGCGTAGCTTTTTTATCAACTAGTGCTGAGTTCCTGTCTAAGCAATATCTAATAAAATAATCTTTCCGGCATTAGTCGGAAATTAAAAGTTTACGAATAAATAGATAAGGAATCAAGAAATTGTCTAAAATTAAGAAAATTTTTCTTATCTAGTTATTGTACTTTAATACAGTTCTTTACCGGGCTGTTTTAATTTCCTTACTGTCAGAAACAGATAATATATAACCGATAATCGATAAAAATAACCGATAACCGATTATTATGATACCGTTTATTATTTTTTGATTACTTAAATGCTTGATTATAAACGATTTATTTATTTATCTGGTTCGGTTTTGTTTTTAATTTTATTTTTAAAGAAAAGTCTGTAATTGTTTTCTATACATATAAGTGCTACTTTCAACAGTATGTTTAATTATCGAAGGTATCATTGTGAATTTGCAGAAATAATGACCGCGGCTTCGCTACGGATTTATATCGTCAGCAGTGAACCGTTAAGTTGTCACTATCATTATTAATATCGATTTCGTCGACAACTTCGAAGTTATTAAGCCGTACTGTTTCCACGAACTGTCTCTAGGATTTGAGTTCTCATTTACAGTCGCGTATTAATTTTTAGCTTACAAATTTGACACGCTGAGACATTTCAAAAAGTGTAGAATAGATGAAAATTTAGTATAATTGATTAAGTTGAATAAACTTTAATCGTTTTAAAAATAATTTGATTCTTTGATGTTAGTAACAAGATGTAAGAGTCCAAAAACGGTTTTTTTTCATCAAGGTGGTTACTACTGAAAGAGAAAATGAACGTTTACCGTAGGGTATAGTACGAAGAATCAGGAGTGAGACGATCGGATTTGCGGTTATGATTTCTAGTAAACGGTTTAGTAAAACCTATAGCAAGGGGTGGTATTTTCTTTGAAAGGAAAAGACGCCATAATCGGATGGATAATGAATTCATCGTAGCTAATAATGCACCGACGGTCGTTAACTTATGAATCTATTTACGCGTTTACCTAATTAAAAGTCTAAAAAATTACTTAACTTAGATTTTATGCGTTAACACGGATATCAATTTTCTTCCGTAAATATTGATAAATTTCTTTAAAAATATATCACGTTAAGTACCGTAACCGATAGAGATTCTAGGCGACCTGATATGAATCGGGAGTCAACCCGCAAATGGTAAAGCCTTCTTTAAAAATAGTAAGTAAACCATATCGTGCTCGCTAGGAAAAGTGAGGAATGGAGCGGTTTCCCGTAGCATTTATCTCTGAGCCGAATCGCGTATGCCGGTTCTAGTGTAAGGCAGATAATATTGAGCTTTACAAGTAAGCTTAATTCTTAGCTCAGCGGACGACTGTTATAAGCAATACTTAGGCCAGGCATGGCCAATATGCGGGCCGGATCCGGTACGCGTAATGAATTTATGCGCCCCGCGAAAAATTTTTCAATATTAGCTATTTTTGTAAGCGATTGAATAAAAGAAAATACAAAAGTTTTTAAAACTTGCCGAGACATATTTACGTAGTAATCTTCAGTTCAACTTATATTTGCGAACAAACTTTTTATTTAATTCAATCGTATTTAACATTTTTTTTAATTTTAATATTTCGTTCGGCCCGAAGGCTAAAACTGGCGGCCACTCTTGAATTAAGCAGTGTAAACCAGATTAGTTTACCCTTTTTTTTACTGGAACAACGCGAGTTATACTCTACTTCATCTCAGCAAGGATGTATGTGTGTTTATAAGTAACAAAGAGAGCATTTTATTTTTACAATTTCCATTATTTTCTGGTTTTTTTTATGGTTCATAATTTGAATACGATTGTGTATTTATGTCTCACATCCATCGTAAGCCCAGCTAAAAAGAAAGAAAAAAGCGAAATCCTTAAATCCTATCTGATTTTGTCAAAAAATATCCATTGATTTTTTTTTTGTATAAGTAAAAAATAGTTGAATTTATTAAAAATTCATCTCGTGTACGTAATCTCATACGTAGTGAAATCCAAATTTTCCATTTTACGTATGATTAAAATTTAATCTAAATTATCAGAGGTTACATGTAAATTATATAGATCTTAAAGTCAATCCATCAGTCAATAGGATACAAACATAATAATCGTAGCCTATATGTTTACATATGTAACGTGTAATAGTACATTGTAAACATAGATCGGTAAACATTAGTCGAGAACACGGTTACTATATGTGTGTTTATATCTGTATAAATGTATGCAGTAATATATATATGTGTGATGTTATAATGTATTTGGTTATTTGTAATGTTACCATTATTAATCAAGCACAGTATTGTGTTATTTTAGTGGTAGTACCTCGTGCGTGTGTGTGTATATATATGCGTGTCCGTGTGTGTTAAATATATTATCAGTGTTGTGCATTGTTTAATGCTGAACATTTATTTATTCGTCGGTTATTATGATACGTCTGATTAATTTCCGTCTGATAGTCTCATATGCTCACTCGTACTTCGGTTTGTTAGTGTTTAAAAATCGGCTACAGTTTTTGTTAACGGATTCATTAACGTTAAACGGATAGAGAAAAAAACGTTACGTGAGATCCCTAATTCATGCGTTTGTGAAAAAGGAGCACTCTCGTGCGGTGGCTGTACTTCACGCACTGTTACTCGAATTTCTAAGGTTATTTATTTAAATATATCTGTAATTATTTCTCTGTATAAGTGGCATCGTATATAATGCATTATTTTACGGTAGAAATAAGTTCGTTAATAAATAAGTCCCTTAACGCTGTCTGTTCCAATGGATAACATTGTGTAACTTGTGTTGTAAAACGCCTACGGTGAGCGATGAGCCAGGTTTTTCTTTCTCTGACAGACATGTTTTTTTTATAATCGAAACCGGTAGTGACAGATTGAAATTATCGCCTGTAGAGTGAAATATTCGCTGTTTTTTTATCGTCTGGTCCGGCCATTGGCTATCGTTTCGGCTCGTTGACGAAAGTGACAAGAAACCTTTGTATTCGTTGTTTTTACCAGTGCAACAGATATCGATGCTTGTTTATTTTCGAAGTCGACAAAGCCGTTTTCGAAATCCGTGTATATTTTTACAGGTACAGTTGTTAACAATCGTTTAGTTATCGGGAGAACACATACGTATTAATAAGTTTAGCGAATAGATAAATCGTAATTATAAATATGTATTATTTATTAAAAAAAAGAGGTTAATTGTCATCTCAAGCTTTTGGGATTCAACTGTACATTTTTAAAATTTATGATACGTATCGGGTTTACGATTTATCATAATACTTAGCCGTTTTATACATTTTGAACGGCTGTATTATATTTCTTTAAAAATACACTCTTGAAACATTTTTTCCGCATTTTTGAACGACTTGTAAAAGAGGCGTTGATGAATATTTACTCTTATTTTATACGGCATCGGTTAGAAACTCTCCCCTACGGTGGTTAAAAATCACCGACGTTGACTAAAATCTTCGTGCTTCTTTGAATTTCTATTTAAGTTATTTGTTTATAAATTTGGTACAAGTAAAAAGCTGTTTACTTTGTCTTATTCCAATATTCATCTCCATGACTACTTAAGCGATCATGCATGCCGATATTGTTTATTTCCAGTTCATATAGTTTTCAGGTCTTAAAATGCATATTTTATGTATTTATTTATTATTGACATTCCCTGTTATATGCGGAATAAAAGTGATATCGCGTATAATTATTCAATAGAGTTATTAATTCGGTACTGTTTATCATATTTGTCCTGAAATCATCGATTTACTTTTATTGTTTTATCTTTATACAGAAAAAAACCGTTTAAGCCCGGATGTTTTGACTTAGGTAAATACATTTTATTGTACTTATGGCTGTGTTATTTTATGGGATTTAAATGAACATTTTTTTAAAAAATAATTAGACGGATCTCTTAGTACGATTATACGTACAGTTCTTTAATCGCGTGATATTTTGTAGAAATATTGCGTATGGTTGTTGAATACCATTAACTGTACATATCGATCAATTTATCTTCTCAGCAGCCGTACGAAGGTTTTTATAAATGCAACGTGTAATTATTTATTTAAGAATTATGCTGTAAGTTAATCGTTTAGTGCATATTATTTGTGTATTCGTTTTTTTTTGTTTTTGTTACTTTCTGATTATCCTGTTTTAAAACGAAGTTTCCTGGAAAAAAATATTATTTCGACGAACCGAACTTCATTTTAAAATATATTTTTTTTTTACTTACGTTAAAAACAAAATTGTAATACGTACCAAAACAATAAAATTTATTGTAGGAATATACTAACCTAATTACTTGAACCGTTTACAGTAATATGTAGGATAAATACAGGCCGTAATTTCAAATAAAAATACAATCAACACGTAAAAGAATTTAAAAGTAATCTATAGACACGGTATACTTTGTTAAATGGATCACAAATATATTAAAATCTTGAACTTCATTTTATATTTTTATAAATATATTAAAAGGGAATTAATTTTAACCGAATTGTTAGTGAAAGTGTGTTAAGAAAATTTTTCTCTTTTCGAGATATCTATTAATATGGCTTACGGTCGCTAATTTTTGAAACAATTAATTTGTTTCTAAACAAAAACAAATTAATACCGTATAATTTGTTTTTGAAATTTAGAACAAGTATTTAGAAAGAATAGACAAAATATAACTGATAAGTGAAGAGAAATGTTAATAATAAATGTTGAACAAGGAGGTCGCCGCAAATTGCCGACGGCTAGTAAGGTTAGCCAGCCACACACCTGCTGTTATATGACGGAAACGAGCTAGTTACTGGCTTCCCGTATTAATATATACTCTTAACAAGTGAAGTTATATTACTATTTATTTATTTATTCGTGTCATATTCATACATGAAATACGTGAAACACCTTACCGTTTGCTGATTAAGTACGTATTACGTTTTATTTTATGAAACTGGAAACGTTATAGTGTTTGTTTATTTGTCAGTTGAAAGTAAAAAAAATATTTCCTTATTGAATAATATTTATAATTTTTTACGACTCAGACATTTCTAGGTCTTTTTGCTAATTTCAACAAAATACGAAGAAAAAACAACCCAGAGGAAAAAAAAACTTCTTTCCAGATTTTTGTTCTACCTAATTTTTTTACTTTGTCGAGTGGTGTTTTCTTCTCTAGGCTGATATATATATATGTGACCGTTATATAATTTTATATAAGAAATAAAAATAACGAAAACTTTCAGCTCAGAAAGATAATTAAAAGTAGAATAAAGTGATATGTAATCGACATAACACGGGAGAAATATTCTTAGTTCAACCTCTAAAATACGTCAAAGCCTTACGATCGGATGCTCCGATATGGATGATTATATTTTTATTTTGTAGACGAAGATCCTCTGGTAGTCCCGTAATAAGATTCTTCCTATCAGCGTAATTGGAAGATTAAAAAATGCATATTCTATGGAGACGATTTGAATGTATTTTTGTCATCGTTGCTTATGTTGAAGGTGTCATTTTAAATTATTAACATGAAAATTAATTACGTATTATTTTTTTATTTCTCTGTGAATTATAAATTATTTGATAAATAGCATAAGTAAGATTATCATATTGTGCGTGTGTGTGTGTTTTAAAAGGAATTACTCGTTCGTATTATTATTAGCGACTGAAGGAGGCGTTTGTAGTATGATAATATATAGTAGCTGGATAAGGTTACTTTCAGTGTTAATTTACATTGTTTTATCATGAAGCTCTATTTTATTTATGCCGTATCATTTTCATTTATAATTCGTCAATAAATACAGCTTTTTGTAAAAATTCATGTACATTATTTATTAATTGTCAGCATGTTTTATCGCCACTAATTTCATCGATTACATGCATTTTTCACCGATTAAGAACCACCTGTAATAAAAATGACAAAAAATAAAAGCGGTTTTAATCTTTTAAAACCTTTTGGATTTTTGCTATTTAACGTCTCCTTGTCTTATACGTTCTGTATACTCATTCGTTTGTATAATATACTGTAATATGATTTAATACTATACTTGATTTAATAATATACTTGTTAATGATTTAAGCCCGGCCCACACTAGACGAAGGAATACGAACAGACTGGATCGAAGCCTTGACCTTGATAATGTTATCGAATGGAAAAATCGACCCGTGTAAACAAACGTTCCTTCATCTGGTGTTAACCGGCCTTTACATTTTATTTCAGTTACCGCATTAATACACCCATGTTTTTTACATACTGCTTTTTTATAAGATCTTTGTTCTTACGTAATTCGGCTTTGATCAAAGTTTTCTAAAATTTTTTTCACGTCATATACTTTATTAACTAAATTAATTTTTAAGCATACCTCCTTCTATATCGCATTTCTCGAATCTTCTGTTTGTTTTCTCTCTCGGTCTCTGCTGCCTCTTTATAAAATGTTACCCTCCTTACATATTTTTTTCTGTTTAATTTTCTTGATTACCTTCTTGAAACAGTTTTTTTCTGCATCAAAGCACTCTGTTCAACCACTTTTAGATGTCGTTCATGCAAGACGTGTAAAATATTCTGATGTGTCTGTCGTCTTTTCTCTCTTTCGTGTCCTTTCCTTTTGCTAGATCTCTTTTTCCTCCCGCTATCGGTTGTGAGAGTGTATATCTGACTCTGCTAGGTTCTCCGTGCTGAGGAAGCTAGGACCCGAAAAACCGGTGTATCCTTGGTATCTAGTAAAGAAGGTCTGTAGACCTGTCGGGAAAATTATTTACTATCTAGTGGTTGTACAAATTCATATTGTGTAAAGCCGGTCTTCCTAATCCCCGATCGCTGTAACCGATCGTGCTTTAAAGTTTTAAATAATAAAATTTTTTACTTCCTTTTGTATTATAGTCATCTACAATATTCTCATTATTATTCTCTTTCCTACCACATTTTAACCACAAATCTGGGCTTTTTTTAACATATTTTACATACTTAAAACTAATGTTACTTCCGATATTGCCGCTATTTCTGTTCGAATGTTGTTTTTTAGCACTAAATTTTTTGGCTTATTGACATAAACGTTTTCTTTTATATAGCCTTAAAGAAAAAAATCAGGATCCGTCAAATTCGGTGACCTTGAAGGCCAACGAAAATCTAAATTTTTAACCTAAAAGGTTAGGTTAACGAAACACAATTTTCTTAAAAAACAATACGGCTGGATGATTGTTGATAAAAGCACACCACACCGTAACTTTTTGTAGCTATAAAGGACGTTCATGTGTAACTTATGAATTGGCTGTACCCCAAAAACGAGCTTTTTGTTTTGTTGATATAGCCACTGAGATTGCAATGGGCTTCGTCAATTGTTTACAAATTAGGCAAGAAGGAAATAACAGAATCATCGGTGTTGATAATTTTCCGGCAGTATACCAGGCATAATGCGTTATCGTTTGAGGTCATTTTACGGGCTAATTCGATTTTTAAGTCCTTATGCAATATTCTGTGCAGTGATGTTCGATTAATGCCCAAATGAGTGGAAAATTTCGTATTGACGTTCTGGCATCCTCCGATATTCGTTTCTCTGCGGAATCAATATTTTCGACAACTATGGAAGATCTTGCATGGTCTTCCTGATCTGGCATTTCCCACTGATCGTCTGTTCAAAGTTCAAAACTATTGCGCGTATACTGCCTCAGAAGATGATTTTCTAGTTTTTTAAAACTTTTTAAATTTTAATTGAGTTTCAGAAACAGTCCTCCGGCTTTCCAAGTAAAAGTCGCTATTTTTATTTAAGTTTAATCTGAAAGAAAAAAAGTTGTATTTTTACTAATAAAAAAGATTGTAATTTTTTTCTCATAGGAAGTGATTTTTGGCGCACCCAGTGTTTGCTACCAACAGAAAGTTATAATAATTTTAAGGCAGCACTTATCGCCTTGAAACTGCATATGATTGGCTTGTTTGTTTTTTTTTTAACAGTTATACACGTTTCGGTACCCCAGGTCCTTTAATTTCGACTATCGAGCTAACTTACATTATCTCAGATGTTAAAACTGACTTCTGTCTCTGCTTTTCTAATCCAGTACCAAACATCTTTTATGAAAATTTATAACAAAATTGTTAATTATATTATTCACCGGTGATATTCATAAAACTTTCGTTGAAAATAAATTTTTAAAAAAATTTGGTATAACTTTGCACAATACTCTGTAAAATACATTGTGGAAATTCAGTTACATTACCATCCATTATTCTTTATTTAGTTTAAGAATAAATATTTCGGAAATTTACTGTCAGATTATCATAAAGGTTTTCGTTTGTCGACGCAAAACTTATAAGGGCTAAATTTTTGCTTACACTTTACGAAAATCTGACAGTACATTTTCGAGATATTTAGACTCAGATTGTATTGCCCGTAATATTTAATCGGATATTTTTCGAAGGTATAATCTTTCCCGACAACCGATCCTCGACAACGACTAACAAAACTCATGTCTGCAAGCGGGATTTGGTTCTTTCCACTTCACCTACTCTAACTCTTATGACTTATATGGAACCATCCATCTCACACCGATAGAACAGTTGTAAATAGAAATGGAATCTAGTATTCGTGGCTGAAAAAGCGGTCCACGTTTTAATAGAACTCTCCATTTTTCTGGCTTCACTATTATATTATCGCAAATTCGAGGGAATTTTGCCAATTATATGCAAAGTATGATATCACAGATTTCGAATACGTTTTAAATCATCGCTAGTAGTAATTACTTTTTACGATTATATCCCTGTGTATTGCAACAAATGTCAAAATGGAAATATATATTCACTGGGGGTAAAACATTTTCGTTATTACGAAGTGTTCATTAATTTATTAATTCGAATTCCAATAACTTTTACGTTTCTTATATTTAAAAAAATTAAACCGTATGAAACCTATAAAATTTATACTATTATGATCGCTTATTTAATTAATAGAATTAAGATAAATTTTAATTCACGAATTAAACCGATGTATATAATTTAAATTAGCATATTAAATGCATAAGTTATTTATGTATTTGAATATATCTTATAGATAAATACTGGTTTTGCAACCGACTGCCAAGTCGATTGTTCGTACGTTTCTTTGCTATTTGGTAAGTTGTAATACGTTTATCTAGGTTACCGCTGTTTCTGTACAGACCATTTCTGTTACCGCTTGTGCTGGAAGTCCTTGGTGAGATCTTGCTTTCTGTTAATGTTTTTATTAGAACGTCACTTTCTCTGTTATACTATTTATTTGTTAGCATTTTTTTTTTTTTATTATTAATTTTACTTTTATCGGCATAAAAGTATAAATTTATATATGATACGTCATGGATTGTATTTCAAGTTAAATTTAACCTGTTTTTCGTTATGGTGGTTCCGAACATTAATTAGAAATTGAAGTGTAAAGTTTAGCCGGCCGAGTCGGTTAACCTACATAAAAGTAGATTTTTAATTTTTAAAAGCATCTTTCCTCACATTTTACATATATTTTTTTTAATCCAAAATTAGTTCTTAGAATAGATTGTGTTTTTTTTTTTTTGGTTTTTTTTTAATACTATGCACACACAATTATAGACCAATTATTTGGTTTTCCCGTACAATTTTAAAAAAGGAACTGAGAAAAAGGTATGTCCGACAAAAATTAAAAACGAAAAAATTAAGATTTACGTATAGGAAAATAATGACGGTTGACATCAAAGGTTGACATTAAAAGAATAGATAAAAATATTTATGTAATGTTCATTTCGTAACTACAGAGAAGCTCTTTCTTTAAGACATACTTTATACAAATCGCTCTATACAATTTTTATTATGACGGATATAAAGAGATAGGTCGTCGATTAAAAATCCCTTCGCAGCAGAACAGCTGGGCAGTCAAGGATGCGGTCTATATTGTATTCTATACTTACGCGGAGCGACTGCGTCTTTTTCGAGCAGACGGTTAAATACCCATCTATTTTATTAGAGATTCTTTTATTTTCACAACCGTGTTTTCATCCTATGTTAATTGAAATTATGTACGTAGTCAATAAAGAAACAGGCTGCCGTATTGAAATCGATTATCGTAAAAATGTTTTAAGATATTAAATGACAAATAAAACTATGATTTTGAATTTAAAATATTGAAATTGTACTTCAGGACAAACGTGGAGGGAAGGAAAATTTGATAGGTAATTTTCTGTTTCCATTAAAAACTGCAATACGCAGAAAAGAATAAATTCTGCTAATTATATTTGATAGGAACCCGTAATCTTAATATTTGTAGTATTCCTACTGAAGCAGTGTAGTGTGAAGTTGAGTTTCGTTATTTTCTTCACCTTGCCTAATATACTGTTGCACATCACCGTGCCGAGTCCATCGAAATTGCGACTGTATTTGGCCCTATAAGTTACGCCTTCACTTGACATCCTTACAGAGACTGGCGAAATAGATTCAGAGAAAGCACAAGTTATAACTTTGGTACAATACAAAAAAAAATTCCATTCCGTGATTATTAAGAAAAAATGTTTCAGATTTGTGGGTTATTTTTCAATCACGCAATTATAACTTAAGTTGTTAAAAAAAAATGCTGTTTGCATTGGAAATAAAGAATTTAAGATGTATTTTGAGATTAAAATCCAAAGATTAGTATTTTTCGTTTCTTTTTTTCTATCTAGATGACCTTATCTTTTTTTATGATTAACAATTAATACGGATGATTACATTTGTGTCTGTATGAAGATGTTTTGAAGGATTTTGTCCAAAGGATTCTTGGAAATCGTAGAATACCTTCAGTACTTGAGCTGTATTCTAGGCTGAGGAGAAGGATTCTTTTTAAGATACTGTAGAAGACGCGTTTAACAAATTGCCAAAGTATGATGTTAAACATTTGCTAGGAAGTGCAAATGCAAAGGTGGAAAGAGAAAACGTTTGGAACGAAATAGCAGGAAATCAAAGTCGGCATTTTTCAACAAACAATAACGGCGTAAGGTTCCTTACATTGGCAAACGCAGTGAACATGAAAGTTTGTAGCTTAGTGTTTTCAAAAAAGAAATCCACAAAACCGTACGGGTGTCTCCAGACGGAAAAACTGAGAATCAAATAGATCAGGTACTCGTGGGTAGTAGGCGTACGAGTTTCAGTGAGTTGGAAACTCAATGAAGAGTTTTTGCAGTATTCATAGATTTTGAGAAAGCGAACGGTATTAGAGATAGAAATGGTTTATGGAGGAGTATGGAAAAGCTTGGGATATCAAGAAAATTAATTAGGCGTACAGAAGTATATGTAACGGAATTAAAGGGTAGGGTAAATGTGGAGAGAGACATAACTGAAAGTACAAATACTATGGAGAGGCATCTCCCCAATTCTTTTTAATATAGCTGTGCAAGAAGCTCTACAGAGCACAATAAGTTTGAAGAGATGTGTAAAATTGGGAAGGGACTTAAACAAGCTAGCATTTGGGATTTTTGTACGGTATTAGCGGAAACGTTCATTAAACAACCAAAAACGTTGTGCTAGTTCTGAATGAAGAGAAAACTAGAATAGTTCATTTCGGAAGGAATTTAACTAGGGATAGAGAAGGTAATTGCAAAACAGCAAACCTGGCCGTAGACTGTGTGAATAGGTTTAAGTACCTTGGTGTGATTATCAATAACACAAATTCGGAAGATGAGAGGTTCAATCAAGGTTAGCAAATGCCAGTAGACGTCTGGTTGCATGCAAAAAGCTGATTTCTACTAAGTTGTTATCTCGTATGTCAAAAGTGAAGGTGTATAAAGCTGTTATTAGTTTTCTGATGTATGGCATTGAAACACGGGTCATATCAAATAATAATGAAAAAGTCTAGTAGTCTTTGAAAATAAAATACTCAGAAAAATATGGAGTCCCATTGAAGAAGAGGAGTATGGAGGATAAGAAAAAACAGAGAACTAAGATGGTTATATCAAGATCCTGATACAGCTATAGTAAAAAGCATGAAGGAGAATTTGGCATATATTAAGAAGAAAAGAAGGAACAAACCTAGTAATGAGGGCTATACCAGGGGGAGAAGACCGCTGGACCGGCCAAGATTAGGTATGGCCATTTTGTAAAGGACTTAAACCAACTGGGAGGTGGAGTTCACGTGGCGGATGACATGGATGTGGAGAAGGCTTATCTGTGAGGCCGAGAATCGACTGAGATTCGTGGTGCCGCAGCAGTAAGCAAGTAAGATATAACTAAAAAATAAACACTACTCATGTTCATTTCGTTTAATTTAATTGACATTTTTAATATTGTTTCACGAACTTATGTAAACCGATCATATAGGTATAGAGCAATTTTAAAAATACCCAATTAGTATGTAATTGAAGATTAATTTTTTTATTTTTAAATTATACACGTCCGACATATTTATAAATCAGATTTATCCCATTCTGTTCTGTAAATGGGGGTAATGAATTCGATGTCCATGAATAGGGGGTTAAATTTTTAGGTTAATGGACCCGACAATGCATAGAAGTCTGGAGAAAGAAGTCTCCTGTGGGATTGATGAACGGAACTATAGTTACTAAGTCCTTATTTTCTCACACGCTTTATGTTAGTTTGTTTGTATGTGTCTAATACAATCATTTACATGCGTTTCTCTCCGTCTTACATAGAGTTTTATTCTTGATGGTTACATGGGAATAGTTAATATTTACTATTAAACATTACTTGATAAACATCCGTAAAAAATTAAATAACGAATAAACATTGGTTGTTGACGCGATAAAACTACTATTTTTTCATGTGGAATAAATCTTTTGCTGTATAATTTGTCAGTAATTATTTCCCAGTTGAATGAAGATATTGCAGTGTTTATTTTCTTATTTTCTTCATCCAAGGATTTGTTACCGGTCTCAGCCGTTTAGATCTTTATTATCCACATTAACCTGTGTTTTTTTTTTATATATATAAAAAAAGAAGTATCATAAATCTAACAAGTGCTATATAAAATCAAATTACTATCTTATCGGCGTGACGTAATTTCTTAGTAGTTGTCTTACTGTATTGGATGTTAACAATTCGAGCCCCGGCTAAACCAGTTAAATTTTAACCCTACCAACACCCGTATACTGACTCCTGGGCACCATTCTCTTGTTCGGTTGTAATTTTACATCACGTCTTGGGCTAGCAATTCAGTAATGCGAAAAACAACAGGTATACCCTCTAAACAAGCTAGGTAAGCAGCTGTTTACAGGCCAGGTTTCTTTGAAGCTACATTAGATAACCTTAGACTTCCGTTATTAAATTCCTTAACAATGTTGTATGAGTGTCAGGTCTTCGGTTATTAAAAAAAGTCAATGATTTCATTGTAACTTACAGTACTTAAAAATGTACCGTTCGTTATTCCCTACGCATGTCGGGTATGTGGTAAAAGTTTTATGTGTGTCTAATTGGTTATTTTGTGGATGTAGACTAGAATTTTTTATCTCCTTACGCTGAAGGGATGCATATGTGTAGCGATAACTTCGTAGATATTTCTTATGGACGTCTGATCTGTATATGTTAGCAGCCATTTTTATGGTTACTTTATCAACTGCCGCTCGAAAAAGGTTCACCACAGTTATGTTATATTCTTAAATGGTATACGTCTTCTACCGAGCCACTTTTTTCCAGAGGTACAGAACCCGTAAAGCTAATTAAAAATTTATATGTACATAAATGTACGTACGAAAACTAGCATCCGTGCTCGATTCCGTTCCTAGAAGAAGTATTTCTCATTGGTTATGTGTAAATTCATGTTTTCTTCACTACGAAATATCCACGTCAAGTAGTTTACTGGTAGCTTCTGTCAGAATCCAACCTTCCACATTATTAAAAAAAAAAACAACAGAAAAGATGAATTTCTCACCGATCCTAGACGCAAATTAAGGATTAGTTCATTGTCATTGAATTTTTTTTTTTAATTTTAAGAAGACCCCTCCTTTTTTGTACCGTTTTCGGATTTCTCTTGAATGGTCTCTTTACTTAAGCCGGAAATTAAATCCAAATCTTGAGGCTAGAAATTAAGTAGAATGAAAAATTATTAAAGATAATATATCGAGAATAGTATTTAATAAAAATGTATGATCACGGATTTCACAAAAGGTTACAAATGATTGATCTAAAATTCAAAAATTAGTACAAAAAGTACCGGGTGTACAAAAAAGAATATCGGGGTTTTATTTTGTTATACTATTTCTTGGTTGAGGTGTATAGTGTTTATTAATCCTAAAATCGAAGAGTGAAAAGGACAGTTTTAGTTTCGCACAAGATTGATTCCTTATCATTTTGCTTAATAGAACAACCAGCAAAGATGGCGACACCTGAACAAAATGCCTTCTGTGTATTGCAGTTTGCTAAATAAATATGAACCTGTACTTACAGTTCAACGTGCGTTACATAAAATTTTAATGGTGATCCTCCGCGTAACAATAACATTTATCGATGGTATAATCGCTTTGAAATGACCGAGATGTTTAATGGGAAGAGTACGGGATGACCGAGGATTTGTGAAGAAAATGTTAAACGTGTCAGGTGTCTTTTCTGCGTAGTCCTAAAAAAATTGTTAAGAAGGCCGGCCGTGAACTAACGATGCCGGTGAGAAATGTTTTAAGGAAACATATATTCATACCTTTACAGCTGTTAAAGGCTTTGAAGCATACCGAATTCGCTGGGCGTACCGTCTTCGCAATCAAATTGTTTCAGCATGAAGACGACGACTTTCTTCATCGTATTATGTTTTGCATTTCGTCTTAGTTGAAAAGGTAACACACTTAATAACGGTATCTGGGGAGGGAGACAGAAAATCCTCATGAACTCTTACAATGCGAAAGAAACTCATCAAAATTAAATGTTTTCTGTGCAATAGTCTGTATAAAACTTTTACCCAAATTTTCGTTGAAAAATGCGTTACAGGAATTGCTTATTTGGATGTGCTACGTACTCGCTTTTTTCTTCCCCTGTAAGGTGGACCAGAGAATTTTATTCGGTAACAAGATAATGCATCTTCTCACGGCATAAATGGGATCGGTGGTTGAATATTGTTTTTTCTGACTGCTGGATCGATCAGCATGTATCCGATGATAGAGCTTGTTTGTGGTGACCTCCAAGGTCATCCGATTGAACCTGTGTGATTCCTGTGGGGTTTTATAAAGGGTCTTGTATATGTGTGCCCGTTATCTACTGATCTATCCGATTTGAGCCGCATGATTGAAGCGGTTGTCACTTCCATTACTTCAGACGTGCTGGTTATAGTATGGGACGAACTCTCCTATCGGTTGGAAGTGTGTCGCGTGACGAAAGATGCTCGTATTGAATACTCGTAGGGAAATACTGTGTAAGAGCTGTTCTTTTGTTTTGTTTGTGATTCTTTATTATAAGTTGAGTTAAAATATATTAAACAGCATTAAAATATCGATATTCTGTTTTTAACACCTTGAACAGTAAGAGTAATAAACAAAATAGAGAATTTCTGTTTTTTTTTTTTTCATTTCTGCGCTTTCCTCGATTCATTCCAAATTGTTTTATATTTTCTTGCTATTTGGAAATTAAAAAAATATATATTTATCTGGTAATTCTTACAATAATAAACTCATTTTCATAATAAAGTAAAAAAAAGAAGGCATTTGAAATACCTTCGACCTTCTGGAGGGATCGCTAAATATTTATTGATTACAAAAATTCTTTTTAGATTTTCCTGCATTCAAAACTGTACCGATCAGATGTTAAATTGTATAGTCTTTTGTACGATATTCTATTTAACATTTGAATAATCTTTACTCCCCTTGATTAAGTTCCATCGAAATTTCTTTCTCCACAGATATCTACTTTGAGGTTTTTTTTCATTTCATAATAGGTCTTTATTTTCTTAACATCTGTTAACGAGTCAAACCTTTTTTCTTTTCTTTTTTCTTCTTATCTTTTTCTTTATTTCTTCTTCTGTAATAGCCTTTTGCGGACGCAATTTCTTTTTAAGATATAACCTATCCTTTTTAACCTTCCTGTTTCTAATAATTGCTTTTAGGATTGCTCAGCCGCTTCCAACTTTCCTTACTAAATCTTCATCCCTAACCTTGTCCTTCCACCTTATCTTTTCTATCGTTCAACCGCCCTAATATACCTTCATACAGCGGTACTGTCACAAATGTTAGTTTTCTCATACAAATTCAGCTAGTTACAACTTATTTAGGCTTATTTCCTTATTTGTTTAAATAAATACGGTAACAGTTCTTATTTTCATGTAGAAAAATAATTTTGATTTTTTTTTGTAAACACATATTCCTATATTTTCAATTTGTTTTCTTAAATTTAGATTTTTTATCATCCAGTAAATTTTATTTTATAATTATCTTAAATTTTAATGGTCTCTTGAAGTTTATTCCCGAGAGAAATATTTTCCCACTGTATTTTATCAAACCTTACTAGTTCATAATCAAGTCTACGTGTTATTGAGAAATTTCTATTGAAATTTAATGTGTTTTATCAGTTTTTTCCATTATTAATATTATTTATCTGAGTATCCCTTAGGAATGTTATATCTCTCCTCTTTGATAATATGTATTTTTTTTCTATGTTATCAGTTGTTCTATATCATATTACTGTTTAAAATCGTATGCTTCATAAAGTTATGTTTCTCGTTTTAATTTTTTTTTTTTTTTTTTAATTTTTAATTCGTTGGTTCGAACAATATTTTTATTATTTTTTTTATTGGATGAAGGATTTTGTACGTGTGTCAGAAATTCGTTTCTAGTTAATATTTATTTATTTCGCAAACTTTTGAATGTATGAGAAACGATTTAAATACATTTTTTTCACTATTATACTTTGATCGTGGACGGATTTTTTTTTGTATTCTTTTTATTTATGTGGTCGGTTCGGTCATAATTTTCAAAAAACAAAAACCTCCTGATACGACTGTATTATTATTATTATTTTTATTTTTTAAATAGAATGTCGGTGACTAAGACTATGACGGGTTAGGCATCGATGCCAAATTTTGCTGGACTATGTACAATGTTCTCGTGCTTTCTTAACAATAAAAGGTGCTCTTTTACCTGTGAAACTGGATATTTTGTAAAGATCAGCTCACACAGTCGATGTAAAAATGCCTATTGTAATCGGATATTGGTTTCTTTTCCAATTACAATTTTCGTCTTAATTAAATTCTTTAATTTCAGAGAATTTGAAAGTTTAAATTTCTATTTAAACGGCGATCGCTTATTTCAGCGATGTGAAAGTAAAATAGGATTACTCATAAATTAATAAATTATTAACAAACAAAATTTTTTCTAAATAAAAAAAGTGATTTTGAATTTTAAAATGTTAGATACGTGATGTAATACGAGTTAGGATGGTGATTTTACGTGATGATTTACGATGACGGGGCCAAAACCGAAGTAAAATAATGTAAATTAATTTTTAAACGGCTCTACTTTTGTCTTTTTTATTTCATTCTAATGCGTTTAGTTAAATTATAAATTCTTGTGGGATGATCGAATCGATTTTGTTCGCAACTAAATTAAACCGTACAGTTTTGTTTTAAAAATTCTTAATGCTAAGCTTCTCTTCTAAATATTTATTACGCTTATTCTAATCGCATCTGAAATATAATATCAAATCATAGGGCTCCTTCGGAAAAGTTAGAACGAGATTTCAAAGTATAATAATATTACAAAACGTTTTCAAGGTTTTTAAAACATGCTGTATACTTTTTAGTCGTACTTTAATTAAATTATTATTATACAGTGCATGAGTTTAAGTAATAGGTTAATTTGGATTTCAAAAGATAACATCATAAACGGAAACCCCGCATAGCCGTTTTGCAAATATTTTACACTCGCACCCTTAATTTCCACCTTTAATTTACCCCCGTACGGGGGGTTGTTTGCAACAGTAATGGTGGAATATTGTATCATCACCCGACCTTAGTAACTGTGCAAAGTTTCATCAGTAGGCACTGTCAGGAAGTATATTAAATTAAGATTTGAGTACAAAAATAGAAAAACAAAAAAACATTGCGAGTTAAAGAAAGCAAGCAAAAATCGGTTGTCATTTCCATCTTTTGACGCCCATAAATATGAATCATTTTGATAGGATTTTTTATTTAGTAATACATGTAAAAACTTTAATCTACCCGTGCGTTCGTATTTAAGAATATGTTATGTTAGCTTTACTTAAAAAAATTTCCAATTTCGTTAAAGCAGACAATAACATTGTTTTCGTACCGTTAAGAAAATTATATAATACCGTAGAGAAAAGGCACTTATGTTTCCTTTGCCGTTTTTAATAAATTACTGAACCATTTAAGAGATCTTCCTACTTATTAACAAAATTAAAGGGAGGGTTTATTTTACAATTTTACGAGTTTTTGATTAATAAAATCGTGAATATTTTTTCTTTTTTGTATAAAAATATGGGCTTAATTAATTTTCATTAATTTCTTCTAAATTTTTATGTTTTTAAGATTATTTCGTGTATATTTTTATTGCTATTATTGACTTCAAACAATTATTTTATTTTTTTTTACATACTTAATCGTATATTTTGTGATTCTGCTCCGGTAAAGGCGTTACAACAATATTTCTTGATTCATCCCCCTTGCAAATGGTTGGGAAGTTCTTTTTTTTCATCCGTGGATTACCACACCCCCTGATTTTGACCCGATTCATATAATTTATTATTATGTATCGATCAGAATAAAAAATTTATTCATTCATTCGAGAGAGGTTATTACGTTCGTAAAAGTTTTTTTTGTGCAATTTTAAAACCGTTTGAAGCTGTGTTTCTCTGTTTTTGCAAAAAAATTTTGTCGGGAAGTTGTAATTTTTTTTTTAATTTTGAGTTGTTGAAAGATATAAAATGGATATCGTATAACTAACTACCTACCTTTTTCTGCAAAGAAAGTTATATTAAAAAAAAAGGAAACTTCCTCCGGAATTGTTAAACTTTTTTTAACGGTCCACTTTATCATCCTTATATGTTAGTAATGTTAATTTGAACTTAAATACAGTAGTTGATGTACTAAAAAAAAAAAAAGTTTTTTTTTCACAGTCGCTAAATGTGTTAGCTTTAACTTAGCTTTTTGCTTTATGCCGTATTATGAATAAGATTTATGTTCTCCGTTGAGCTTTCAAGTTAGAGAACCCATCGGTAAAATATTCTATACACTTTTTTTAAGTTTCATTTTTATTATTAGTAATTTTATTTATTACAAGTTAACTGTGTAATAGGATAATTAATTCTAAAATAATCTGTACCGTATAAATCGTAGTTGTAAAAGCTATTTAAAGTTGTATAAAATTATAATGTCTCCGTTCATCCAAAGTGTATTATAATCTTTTTAATTAGACTGTGTAAGTTAGAAAGTTAATGCGTTTATATAAATTATTTTAAAGTATAATATCGCAGAAGTTTTTTATTTTCTTAGCTATTATTAAATTCCTTATTAAAAAAAAGGAAAATTTGCGGTTAGTTTTATCTACCGTTTTCAAAGACAGTTTATATTTCGTTTAATTCATTTATTGATTAAGTCCTCATCTATTGATAATAACTGTATCGAATGCTTCTGTAACGATTCATGAATACCTTTGTAATGGATTATATCTCGTTTGATAAAGTAACCGGATCTTGAACTAAAAAGCATTTTCCCAATTTTCTATAATTCGAAGCCTTCAAGCTAAGATCGCTAACACCTGGAAGTACAGAAACATCAAAAATCGGATTTCTTTGGTATTGAAGCCGGTCGCATTCTAGGGAAAGATACCTAACCGTCGCATCGAACTACTGGCCTTATCTATAAACGTAATCTTCTCTAAGACCTTAACATACTATTTCGGTTTAAAATTAACAACCGGTCTGCTCGGCCTCAGTAATGAATCAAGAGTTCTCTACAATATTCGTAATAATAACCTCGTAAAACTTCGTTATAGATCAGATTTTTCTTTCATCGGAAATCCATTGTTTCAAATTACTGTTCCGATTAAAGTTGTGATTATCCCGTAAATCAGTTCAAGATCAGTTAATTGAGTATTTTTCACCTTTCTTGACACAAGCACTTTATTAGAAAATAAGAAATTAAATAGCGGTTACGGTATGATCCTTGTTAGATGTCATCAGCGTAATCTTTTAGTTCTAACGTAGATTTATTTTCGGCCAATGTCGATCAGATTTCTGAGTCAAGTATAAAAGATATTTATTATATTTCTTTGCCCCCCTGTTTCCTTCCAGTTTGTTTTCATTACACCTACCGATTTAAAAAAAAATCTTTTTAATTAAATATTAATATAAGAGAGAATAGATGCATTAAAACAAATCTAATAAAGTGAACTTTAGGATAATTTTGTCAGAAGATTACTCGATTGAAGATTTATATTTCAAAACATCCAGGATTAGTTAATTCAGGATTTCTATTCGGTGAAATATTATATATAGGGTCGTGTTTAATATAAATATAAAAAAAATAAACAAATTTTATTAAAGTTAACATACGCATAAACATACATATAAAGTGAATAACATACGCAAAATTGAAAAATTTTGCGTATGTTATTCACATATACGTTTTATATTCCTAGGTTTTAATTCCCATTAGATATTTTGCATAAAATTTGATAACCCGAAAAATCTGGCAAAGTTATGCCCTCATTCTTCCATGTCCATTGTGTAGTAATGCATTAAAAGCTAACGTGGGCCCCACATAAGTTCCTTGTATGCCTATTAAATTACATAACTCGTATACACATTTTTTTTTTTAATGAAAAGTACGTAAAATTTTATTTCATTAATAACTTGTGATATTTTTTTTTATTGTAATTTGTTTCAAATCGCAGTTTAGTAATTATTAATAAATCAATATATTTAAATTTAAAAAAGGAGATGAAGTCGGATTTGAACCGATGTGCCTTCCCCTTGTAAAATCCAAATATTTCATTAAATTAACTTTTATTTGGCTATGACTCTGGAACCGATGAAAATAAGTACCACTTATGATATATCGCTGAAAATCTCTCAATGAGGACTTATTACTGCAGTTAAGAAACATTCCAAAACCCATTTTTTTTGGAATTTGGGCTTTTTATGACAGTTTTGATTCAGTCGATTGCAATAAAAAGGGGATGTGCACAACTAGATATTATAACAGTCCTAAATCCAAAATTTCAACATCGTACGGCTAACAGTTTTTGAGTTATACGCGATACATACGTACGTCACGTCGAAACTAGTCAAAATGGATTCAGGGATGGTCCAAATAGATATTTCCGTTGAAATGTGAAAACCGAAATTATTCGCGATGACAGTACTTCTTTTAGTTCGTAGAAGTAAAACACTGTAATTAAAAATCTACTTATTATTATTCCACTTTACCTTTCTTATATATATATACTAGCATCCCCATCGAGGCTTCGCCTGCGCTATATGGTTACTTGCATTTCCCGTCGCGGTCAATTTTGTTTTATATTTCTTAATCAAGTAACCGGAGGCAAGTGCAACCAGTCGCATCGCACATGCAGTATCAATGGCAGTAGCTTTGTTGAACTGCTGCGTCGCACCCCTTAAGAAATCAAAATTCAAAAAACCCGAAAATGGTTTTTAGATATTTATGTGAAGAATATTTGCAAGTCCAGATCGAATTAATATCCCGTTTAGTATAGTCGGAAGCGGGGAAAATTTGCAATCATTGTTCAAAATTCTTTACCTTTTGTTCACCATTTTCAAAGTCGAATTTCTAAGATACCAAGAACAAATTGGTTTTTTAGATTTTCACATGAAGATTATACATATCAAAAATAAGCTGTAATCTTCATTTGATACCAAGAAATTAAAGAAAAGGAAATTTCACTGTTACTCCACTTTAATCCTTTATATTACGAATTTCAAAAAATCCTTTCTTAGTGTGCACTTACACAGTAAGAAAAACACGTATACAAATTTTCGTCAATTTATCTTCAATAGTTTTTGCTGGACGTTCATTATCTATATGTTCATATATATATATATATATATACTTACGGTGTATGTTGCACTTAATTCGTAACGGAGCCGGCAGGGTGTATTCCACATTTACGATTTATAGATTTTTATGAATATCTAATATGTTTCACGTATTTATAAAAAAGTGAAAAAAATAGATTAATAAAATACGAAAAAAATTTTAATTTATATTTCCGTAGACCTATTTAAAACACTACATCGAATAATGTTTCAACATTTGAAGGTATCTGATTGTAGATTTCATGAGTTTTTAATTTTTATTGGGTTAAAACAGTCTTCAGAATCAGAACTATAAAAAAAAACATCTCTTTTTCGTATTTACAAAGATATAATAAAGCTTCTGAATTAATGTTAAAACAATCGACGAAAGTAATATTGAATAGACAACACTAATATTTAATGTACATTTTATGTAAAATTGACTCTATTTCCAAAGTTATTTGTCTTTAAACTCGATGTTACATTTCTGTCAAACTGTGTGTATGATGTTAAATCGGTTACTATGAAGTATTGTAGCAGATAAAAGCTAAAATAAGAAAAAAAATATTCGTATATAAAACCGATGTAGGAATTTGTATATATCTGGTTTTAGAAAAATCAGTATTAAATTATTCGCCCAGAGCAGAAAAGATCGGAGATGCGCTTCAAACTAGCCAAATAAGTAGTTAGAAATAAAAACAATTTCGTTTGTGTTTTCTATAAAATTATCTTTTAATCTGTCTTTTCGATTACCTTTTTTTTTTTATGTTAATCCTTATAACACGGCAAAAACCGGTTGTGGTTGAATTTCTTTTAATTTTAATGTAAATAAAACTAAAATTTGCTACGTATGAAAATTAGCCAATGTATTTGGGATTCAAACCTCAGAACATTTTGGATGATAAAAGGAAGGTACCATCGCTACAACTTTTGTGGTAGCGATTTCTACGATCATCACTATGTCAGGTTTAATTTAAAAGGAGTTAATATTACAATATGTGCTTATTGGTTCCTTATTACCACTCTGTTATTACTCTGAGTTATTACCACTCTTATAGCTCGGTTCTTGGACTATGTATGTGAGATTCATGGTACGGAACCTTTCAGTCGAATTTTGAAGCACTTCCGCTTATCCATTCTCTCTCAAATTTTTATACAGGTTTTCTCCTGATGAGAACTCATTTTAGCAACATTTTCAAGTCGCTAAGATACCCCTAAGTTGCTAAGTGAAAAAAATGCCCCTTGAACTTATGCAACCTCGTTTACATGCGTATTCTTTTAGTGAAAGAATTATCTATGTTTCTGATACATGCTGTGTTATATCACGAGAACGGTTTGACCAATCCCGGATCTGTTTGGTATTGTATCCGTTTTGGGCCTCTTCCAACCCGGTCCCCCACCTTTAACACCTCAAAATCCGACCCCCCAATTCTTCGAAAAACTTGGGTTTGAACCTCATCCGACCCACTCCCCCCAACAAAAAAAAAACATCCTACAGTCCTCAAACCCAGTTTTTTTCATCGAAAATAAATTTCGATGGGGTACTCATGTTATAGCACCCCACTCTTTAGGCCATTCATCACGCATATGAAAAAATTGACAAAAACATCAAATTTTTAATTTGTAGCTATGATTTTCACAAAATCTTACGTATCATCATCAAAGCTTGTCAAATCCATTCTGAGATAACGTCCTAAAATAATTTTCTACTTTTTAGTGCATTTAATATAAGAGAGGTTTAAAAAAAATTATAATAAGTTATTTTTATAGTTTATTTATGTATACTGGCTGAGTATTTATGGCTGAATCAGGCCATTTATTAGTCAAATTGGCCTGATTCAGCATTCGTAAATACTACAATATGATTTGTCAAAATCTTTCTGCACCTTCTTTCTGTATCCGTTATATACAACGTTTAGAAACCTTCGTTGTATTTAAACCGGTTAATGCTTCTGGTTTCGGTCCTCAAATCAAATTTTAAATGTTCGATTAAAATGAAAAAATATTGATGACATTTACGGATTCATTAGAATAACCGCTATCTCTGGTAGCATTAAATATAAATCTAAAACGTAAAAATTAAAAAAAAAAATATTATTTAGAGTTATGAACCGAAAAAATGCAGGACGTTAGAGGACGTTGAAATCGGGTACGTTACAGTAGAGGAGCATGTATTGAAAATCTAAATTTTAGCCTAATCGATGTGAACCGTAGGTAAATCTTCTTGTTTTTAATTTATTCGGTACAGAAGGTTTCGTAGCTGATAAAAACTGTTACAGAAAACGGAAGATTTAAATAAATCCACTTAATTCATAGTGTGGGAGAAGTATTTTAAGGTTAAAAGATCAGGATATTTACTGGAAAAAATAGAGAATAGCTTAAAACCGGTCGTTTGTCTGATGACAAAAAACCTATATGGCGGTATGGAGGCTCTAAAACATTATATTTCTATGTACCCTATTCTTTAAACATAAATGAAAATATTTTTAAATTTATTTATTTTTTTTTTTTTAAATATACAGAAATCATGGTTTTCATTTAATTAAAGTGTGTTATGTTGTAATTCAATATGAACTCTGAATGATTTACAGGTAGTGTAAATTTCATGTCTATTTTATTACGTTTAGTTTACATGCATAGATTGTAATAGTTATTAAAGTAAAATTGTAAACATTTTTAATTGGTTTTATTGTTAACAGGAATAATAAAAAGAATAATGTGTAAAATAATTTCATAATGTTAATTAATATTGAAAAAAAAAAATGTACTGTTTTGAAATTCTTTTTTTCAACTGTGCGTTGTACTGTCCAGTGGAATTTTATATTAAAACGATTTACAAGAATTGTCAAAAACACGTTCAGATAACCGTTCTGTTCCAGATATAAATGTGTCATATGCAGATAAAAATTAATTTGCGAGTGTGTGTTTGTGTGTGTATATGTGTAATGAATGTGAAACATTCAGTAACATCTATCGCAGTCTGTATACAAATTATCCTTTCTTATTACGTAAACTTACTGAAGCGATTAAATTTCTATTGTTTTTCCGCTTTTCGCATTTGTTGAAATTTAAGTTTATTGTAATGTAATACTTAATGAATTTAAAAAAGTAATTTATTTAAAAAAATTTGTTTACTGCAAACGGTATTTACGAATATTATAATTTGATTAGTTTCGCGTTCAGTGTAACACGTCGTAACAGGTCATACTTTTATTTTTCCATTGAGTTCTTAATCTCTTATACTTCAATTTGTTGATTTATCTGTTTTCCCGATACCGATGTACTGTAATACTGTATTAGTAGGGTTGAAATACATTTAAAATGTGTAGCTATCATAAATTGCATTTAAACATCTATATTAATTATTTTGGATTTTACGGTTTCGGTTAATAAACGGCTCGATTTTAGGATCGGTTAACGCGATTTGTAGGCAAGATTAACCGTTAACTGCTCCTTTTTTCGTCGGTCCTATGTCTTATTTTGAGGCTGTAAAATCTACAGTTAAGAATAAAATGTATCGATTCAGTCGTCATGTTTTTATTTCGTAAAATTGTTTCGCCTACCCTTCTTTAACGGATTTCGGTCCATATTTACCCGTATCGAATTGTAAATTGGATTTCCGTTTTCATTTCACCTTTGATTATCTTTGTAGTATCTTTTGAGAACTTTTCAGTGCTTTAGGATTGTTATATTTTTTCGTTATTAGTCCATAGATAACTGCAGCTATACAGGTACTATGAATAAAGTTTTTATTATATTAAAAATAGAATATTTGAACATTTCACGAGAAAATTCCGTATATTTACAGCAGCTGCCTTAGCAATTAATCTACCCGTAATTACAAGTATAATTTAATAGTTTAAAATATAATTTTAAAAAATTTTTCGCTTAGTACATTCAAAAATTCTTTCAGAGAATTACACATTGAATTTTTAAAATATTTAAATTAACCTTTTGTAAATTATTGTTGGTAGTTATTACCTTGTCTCGGTGTATTTTATCCCGTTTTTTATGTTATAATACAATCTTATATTGCCGTATTAATGAAATCCGGTCGTTATTGGAAACCTTTTGATTTCACAAGAAATATATAATAATCAACATATTAAAGTTATACCCATCTGTCGTATCCGTATTCGCTGTTAAATTTTATCGACGTTATCCTTCGACGGACTGTTGTAAAGAACGGTTCCAGAATCAGTATTTTTACCAAATAAGTCTGTGGGAGCACAACGATATAGTTTTTTGTCGATCTCTTAACGCATCGGTGATCGGCTATTACAGTAATTTTGACTAACTTTGTAATACAAAGTTAGAAGTAAACTGACGAAAACCGTTAATACGTAGAATTCTTTAAAAATAGCGTGTCATGAAACTGTGTTATGCGTTTCTTTTGTGAATATCGTGCGTACAGCCGTTGACGTTTTTATAGCGTTACACAAACTGCAACATCGTGGCGGTAATTACTGTAAAACTATGTGCATATATTTTATTTAGTATAAAGTTATATGTATTTTTATGAACATACATTGTTCATAACATTGTGTCTGTGGAGTTCTGTGTCATAGTTATTCGATAAGTACAAAATATAATTGAATCTAATTTGTTATTAATATTAGCCACGTGAAGTGCAGTTCCCATGAAAGTCTGTTGTCAACAGTAACGTCCAATCGGAAATATAGCCGTTTTAATAGTTTGTTTATTACGCGATTAAATTTCGTACACCGGCGTATTTTCTTTCAAAATTCATACGATTTGGTTTACATACTGTGATTTTTTGTACGGGTATTAATATCGCAGATTACTATAAAGAATAATCAAAGCATTTACTTTTTTTTAAACCTTTTAAAACGTCTCTGAGAGATCGCAGAAAGAATTTAGGTTTTATCTATTCCAATATTATTAACTTGGAACAATAACCTTCAGAATGTTCTCTTCCAAATAAATAAATATATGCAGAGAAATTACCTGTTACTGTAATATATAAGATCGTGCATAAAATAACTCGCGTTAATTTTGAGGAATTCGCCTCAGCTACTGGGACGCTGTTCTCAAAGAGGTTTTAAAACTACTTATTTTTGGAAGTTGCATGAAGTATGGTTTAGGAATAAAAAATATATATTTATATAAATGATAAAATTTGTGTTCGTTCCTAATTTATTTAAAAAGACAAAACTAATTTTAACACGATTTATTGATTTATGTAATTAAATTAAATAATGCGTAAAAATAAAAATAAAAAGTGAATTCCACGCTCTACAATTATTTTCCTCTGAATAATATTTACCGGATAGGATTGACGACAGTTTTGTACGAATGAAGCCCCCGACCCAGCTGGTAGTTATGTAATTTAAATGAAGAAATACCCTTTGCAATATCTGCATTTATCCTATCGATCGTCTGAGAACGATTTTACAGGTTCATTTTTTGTTATTACTCTGTAACATTTCCGTTGTTTATATATATATTCACTAACATCCCAGTCTCTGTTTTGCCTGCCCTAGATTCTTACTTGCGTTTCCTGTCGCGGTCAGGGCGAACGAAGCGAGCCCTTCTCATCTAGACAGAAGGTTTTATCCCCTAGACTCCTCGTGTGTTCATTAAAACCACCGTGCTTGTGAGAATAATAATGATAAATAAAAATAAAGCCTGTTCAATTTATAAAAACTATCGGTGTATTGTAATTTCTTCAGAGCAAAAATTCAGTCTGTACAGGACCCATTAATTTATATATTTCCCGTCGAGGCTTCTCTCGTGAAATACATAATCAGAATTACAAACGTAAATTACAATCAATATTACAAATCTCATAGAGATTAACAGCGATCGCATAAAACGACCAAAGTGTTAAAATTAATTAATGTTTTTTTATCCTTTAAAATATTAAAATTCGGGTTTTTCTTGATTTTCAGATAGATATTTATTTATCTGAAGAGTATTTGCAAATCAGATCGAGTGAATATCGCTTTTAGAGTAGTCGGAAAATGGGAAAATTCGCAATAATTGTTCAAAATATTTTTACCTTTATTCACCCCTTTCCAGGTCAAATTTCGAAATATCTATAAACTGGTTTTTAGATATTCGCATGAAAATTATATACTTCAAAAATCAAGTTGATATTTTCATTCGTTACTTAGAAATTAAAAAAAAAGTAAATCTCATTGTTACTCCGTTTTAACCCTTTAAACTCGGAATTTCAAAAAATCCTTTCTTAGTGTTTACTTACATCGTAAGAAAAACGTGTATACAAATTTCCATCGATTTTTTTTTTTTTTTTTTTTTTTTTTTTTTTTTGCTGGACGTTCATTAGGAGTCGGTCACGACATATTCTTTTATGTATATATAGATATATATTTATATGCATATTCTTTAAGTGAATCTATTCTCGTGGATAGACTGCTAGAATAATTCGTATTTTTAACAGATATAGACACATGTTTAGTAGCTTTTGTCACATGGGTTTGTATCGATAATATTAAGTTTTTGAACATGCGGGATGTATTTGCATGACAGCTAAACTGATTAAAATAAAAATTGTTCTCGTTATGTGGAAATGTTTATTCTTTTACCTTCAAAAACATAGAGAAGGTTATAAAAGTCACTTTGTTGTTTTTTGGGTTTTTTTTAACAAAATAAGAACAGGTAAAAAAGAAGATCTCTACAATAAATATTTGTAGAGGTTCAATAAAAAAAATAAAAGGAAAAAAACACGTAAAAACGTCTCTTTTATGGAGTACTTAGTCAGTCTTCCCGTAGCAGCTGTGAAAATTTATAGGTCATACATTAAACTGAATTTTATGACAAAAAATACGACCAGTTTTCTTGTGATCCACGAGTCGTGAATTATATTATAAAATCGTGATTTTTATATGTACTTACATTTTACTTAATGAGATAAGTTTCTATCGTGTCCTGTCTTTGAAAAAATTCAATTCAGATCATATCTATTTATCGCAGAAAGTTCTACATAAAAAGATTTTTTTTTATTTCTAATATAGTTAATATATTATGTTTTAGTGATAGATGAAAAGTGTATTAAAAAAACTTCTTGCCGTTTTCATTTATTTAACCCACTTTGAGGTTTTTCTCGGATAAATAAAATCCTTTAAATTTACATCCAAATTAGCTCAGAATTATAATAAATAACACGAGTTACTTGTAAGTAACTGATACTTATAACTTTTAACTAATAAAATCGACTTATAAATTTTTTTTGCCTCCGGAGCAAGTCAGTACGACAAATTTTGTTGCATTTAAATGAGGTATTCTGTAAGTAGTGACAATCTGTAATATATTAGGTACGGTTTAGAAGTTTATCGGCCGATAAAATTTTATCGTAAGTTATTTTTCTTTCATGAGGTTTTGAATTTTTAAACAGGCCGAATGTTATTCTTTAGTATACCTTAAACCCATTCGTTGCGATTCGTTTGATTTTACATCTTGATATTATTTCTCTGGTGTGCGCGCGCGCGCGATATAATCTTCGATTTAAAATAACGTTGCACTTCGTGTTATTTGTTCTTAGTGTACTATTTCACCTCTGTCGTTGTCCCTCTTCTCTTGTGCCTGTTTGTTTGAAGGTGTACGTATTGAATTACAGGATACTACAAAGATTGTGAACTGGATGGATGTTCGGGCACCTGGCTTTCTCGCTCTTTCAGTCTCTTACCTCTTCCTTTTATCATTAACTCCCTCTATGTAATAAACGCGCGCACACTTACACACTTGAACGCACATACTTATATATCTTAGCGCGCGGCCAGTGTGTGTATGTGTGTATATATATATATATATATATATATATATACATATACATATATATATATCTACGTTAGCTAGCATATACCAAGATGAAGAAAATACGAGTTAACGTGCTGCAAGCAGCAACTTTGTACGTGTGTGTATGTGTATGTGTGACCGACACGCCAGCTGTTCACCCTGTACAACGTTGCCATATCATTATTATCAACAACACACGAAGACTTAAACAGCGTTGCCGATTGTTATTAACGTAGCATAGGAGACTGACGACGACGACTACCTGTTGATCTCAGTACGTTCAGGGCCCTTCAAAAAAATAATTTATAACCGTGTGTGATTATGATGTTTTAATATTGTATTTATTCAAGACATAAGAAATGTTTGTTTTTTATATTTATTTATTTTCTGAAAATATATATATGTATATATCAGGAAAAACGTCTGTTTTAAGTATTTCTTATTATTATCACCATTTTTCTACACTGAAAACGTATACGCTCAGAAAGAAAACACGTGAATTATTCAATCATATCCCTTATACTTAATTTTTTTTATTATTACAGTTTTTGTAGTTTTGTATTCAGTAAAAGGTAGAAAAATAAATATAATTTAAACGCTTGAAATAATATTTTAAAACTAAAAATATTTAATTATTCATCAGTTCAGTTGCTATTTATTTACGTAACATAATAATTATTTTACCTTTATTGTTTAATTTCTTTTTTGTTTTTGTTTTTAATTGTTCCGAATCTACCGAGGCGCTTGGTTATAATTCTGTTATGATGTTTTATTTAACATATCTCAGCATAACAGTCTGCGATAAAAAAAAAAAAAACAACAAATTGCGTGTAAGATTGTAAAGTACATTGCTTACAGACTGAACAGTTCTGCAGCTCCTGAAACAAATTGATCCTGAAAATTAAAGGCTGAATAAAATATAATTTTCGGAAGCTACGTTTAATATAAACCGATTCTCGTTATTATGTCCGATATTAAACAACTTTTTATGCCGTTTCATCGTATGCTGTTACCGTTGAAGGCAGCAACTGATGGCTCTTTAAAAAAAAAAATGCACTCGCTTTACAAACAAAGGACTCGGCTACCCAACGGGTTCCGATTCACAAAGCTACAATACAGATAGCCATAGAGTTTCTGAATATCATATAAAAAAAAATCAAAATTAGCTTTCGTTTTAGTTAACTTATAGTAATGAAATAAAAAATTTGGCAAAGATTCCATAACTTTCCCGGCTTCGCCCTTAAAATACCTTTATTTTAAATACACCATTGCGTTTTTAAATATTAATGATTTCATTATTTTTATTTAAATTCGATCTAATAAATTATGAAATGCAAAAAGGGAAAAATTATTGAAGTCGATTTTAGATAACAAATACAGTAAACAATTTTATAAATCGGTTTCAACAGAATCTGTAGAGGTTCTGGCGATATTTCACTAGCTAGTATCGAATCTAGCAATGTTAACTCGTATAAAAATTAATAACCTGTGTATACTTCCGGTATAAGAAACTTCTTTTAATTAAATCTCGCGCGTTAATATAAAATATGTTTAATGATATCATAAGAAAACCAATAAATGTGAAATCGGATACCACCTTACCTGCTAATCTGTATGGGTACAGACTGGAAGTTATGCAGTCTCACAATTTTATGCCTATTTTTAAGGATAATGTTTGCGTTTCACTTTTAACATACCTGTCATATCGTAGTTTGTTATCATTGGATTATGTATCATTTCTTCACAATAAAATTCTTAACGATTTATCTAATCAAACATTCGATAAAACTAATATTTCCGTAGCTATCTGATTAACAAATTTTAATGTTCGACGTTTTGAAATTGTCAAACTTATTTATTTTTTAGAAGATATTATCGGATACATATGTACAGGAAATTTCATTAAAATATATCAATCCGTTCTTAAAATAAACATTTTTTATTGAAAAAACACAAAATAGCGAACAGAGTGAAAATAAAACGAGGTTGGTATTTATCTACCTTGTGAAGTCTATCTATTTTTTTTTTTTGTTTATTTTAACGCCCTGAATCTTTATCTTAAGTTTGACCGACACCTCGTACAATACTCGTTATATGTAGTGCCGTGGAAGGGGGTAATAGCGGACGAGGGAAACTGAAGAATGATAGAGGATTTTTCCACACTAAATTTTTTGTTTACTTTGATGTCCTAAATCAATCCCTTACGTTTGGCCACCACCTTCCGGGACATCCTGTCACAGAAAAAAATATGAGTACCTTTGTCTTATGGGGTCGAAAATCAAGATTGGGGTGGATTATATGTAGCCAAATACTTGTCCCTTTTTTCAACTGGGAGGATATTGCAGAATAATTAAAAATATTCCCACATAAAGCCGATCGACTTAAAGATTTGGAATATAGTATAATTAATAACTGCAGCATATTCAACTTTAAAGAGGCCCCGTAACTTAATTTAATCTATAAATAATAGTTTATTGGCAAACACTTTGATAATTTACAGAGGGTGTTGAAAATTATGTCCGTTCACTTCTATGCACTTGTCAATACGTTTGACCATAATCCTGGCTACTCTTGATAGCTGTACTACGTTTCCTTCCTGTAGGACATCGGTAATTTTTGGCTTCAATCCCTGCAGGGCGTGTAGATTGCTCTTATGAAAAGTTTCTTTAAGTAACCCCGCAGAAAGAAGTCTGGACTAGTTAGCCCATTGAAAACCGCACTCATTACGGATAACATTTCAGCATTCTCCTCACTGCAGTGTGGGGTGAAATGCTCTTTCCCTGGCATAGTCTCCACAAAGATTTACGAGGAGATCTTGTAACGGCCATTTTAATGTCCTGTAGACCAGCGTCGTTAAAATTGGCCTTTGTCGGACACGTTTCTAGTCCACCACCGAAGCTTTTCACGAAATCTTTCAGCTAACCTCTAAATAGATTTTTTTACTGGTGCTTTCTTTTCAGATTTTTCCTTGGAACTTTCCCCGATATACAACATCAGATTTCATCTCTAATTAAGTTTCCATCACCAATATTTGTTCTTCAACAGTTAAACGCATTTTAACAAACAAAAACACACGATTACGCAACCTTGTTCATAACCAGTGCTCTACAGTGACTGGCAATACTCAAATTTGTAGGTAATAAACAGTCCTCCTCGCTCCAGCTGCAATTGAACCAACATCTTCCACGTAATTTACCCATCTCACATCAATATATGCATTTAGTATAAACTATTGAGTGATAGATCCTCTTTTAAGTTGAACACCCTGTACTTTCGTCGTACTAAAGCTCGATACTGTAAAAATAGTCAAAAATTAGAAATGGCAAAAACGACGCCCTGTTCCATTTTTAAATTTGTTCAAAATTGAATGCCTTCAATGTCCGTATATATATATATATATATATATATATATATATATATATAAATGGTTTGAGCTATTCTCGAAGAATTTATATTAAGCCAGTCCGTAGGTATTAATCGAAATACATGCCGACGTACGCAGGCATATATACCTGTACATCTGCTAGAAATTAATATAATTTTTTTACGTTTTTTGATTAGGGATCGAAAAACTCGAAAAATCGTCGACATCGGCTAAAAACCCGACATTGAAATTTTGGTCGATCTATATATATATATATTCTCCTTTTCTAGTTATAGTTGTTTTATAAACGCAATAGTGCTTTATAGCCGAGAAAGTAAACATTGTCATCCAGAACGAAAGATGTATCAAAATTGAAATCTTTAACTTGTTTGTTATCACAGTTATTTATCAGATTTGCGAATGAATCTAAATAAAGAATTTGTTAAGGAATTGTTTTTTTTCTAAAAATACCAATTTTAGGGAACACCAAAGGAGTGTAACGGATTCATCACAGATTTTTCAGAACGACTCGAATTTATAAGATTTCTTTTGTTTGAACTATGTTGTAATGGTCCTATCAGCATTTTAATTACAAACCGTGTGCATTAAACTTCGGCCATGCCTGTTTTGCAGGATTCTTCGTTATGCTTGATGCGCCTATCGGTTTGCTGATGGGATTTTGTTTGATTTTCTTTTTTTGTTAATTTATTTAATGTCGACTTTTCTTCTTCAAACCTTTTTGCGACAAATTTTTACGCATATATTCTAATGCCGATCGTAATTTTAAGTTTAAGAGTAGTTTCTTGATAGAGGGTGGGTAACAGTAGAGTACTGCAGACCGGAAAATATATGCCTATAAACATGACGTATGCATAATGACGCAGTTAAATCTCTCTTATTTTAATAACTTTTACGTGAAGTTTAATTATTTTTTTACTCCGTTTGTATCATTTAATTAAATCGATTCATAAGGTGACTAGTGTAAGACTTAAATTAGGTTCGTATATTTCATTGGATTTCATATGCTCTGGACCTATTATCGTCTCACTACTTTAATGCTTTGATGTTTATCGATGATTTTTTAAGTCTTATAATTTTTCCCTTTGTAAAATTTCTGGGTGGATTTTATTTATTCTTAATGCCTTCAAAATAGTCTAATTTTTAAATATCTCATGATAATTTATATGAAATTCACCAAAAATAGTAATACATTTTCCAAATGATTTATTTTTACAAGGTCAGCAATTTATTATGATGCGCACGTATTGATACTAATTTTATAGACTTTTTCCTTCAGACTATCATTTAAATAACTTGTTTCTTTTTTTTAATAAAAAAATAATTAAAAATTCATGTTTTTCTGGCTTTATGTAATTTTAGTTTTATTTAAAGGTTAATTCCACTTGTTTTTATTTAAAGTATATGATATTTAAAAGATGAATTACAAAATTTTACCTGTAGATATAAAACAGGTGTATATATATATTTTTTTTAATTTCCAAGTCGTCAGTTTGCCAACTAATTAAGTATGGCTTACTAATTTGTTACAGTTCCTATACGAATATATATTTACGGTACCATCATACACACAAACACACAGGTAGATAGACGAAAAAATAAGTTCGTTCATGATGATGCTAATTTATTTTCATTTTTGTTTACTATTCTTTATATAAAGTATAAATAGTGTGTTTGTGTGCGCGTTTAATTTATGATTGTATTAATTCTTTATAATTTCTTCTTCGGTTGTTAGTTTCGTTTATATGTTCTCTTTCTGGCTGCAGAGAAGCTAGTTAAATCCATATGTCTTGTCCGAAGGGTCTAAATCACCGAGTATTTTTCGTATTGAAACCGACGAAATTCAAAATTAACAATTAGAACAGCTAGTTTTTCTTTTTTGTAAGACTTTATTGCGGCGGAAAGCTATATAAAGTTAGAAAGGCGGTTTAATAAATTTTATAAGTAAGTTTATTCATATTTGATTGAATTTTTAATTAATTTTAACGTTTTTAATTTAAAAACTAGTTCGTACAATTATGTCATTTTTTAACAATTTTATCTGACATTTTACATTTTGGAACTTCAAGCAAATTTTCAAAAAATTAATAGAAAAAATAGTTTGTTTTTATTAATTTTTAAATGTATTATTTCATTTTTTAAAGTTTTCTTCTAATAATAATATACTTTCTATTTCTTGTTAAAAAGTAAAAAAATTATCGAATTAGGTCAAAAAAATTGCTGTACATGTCATTATATATGCTTTCAGATACTAAATTGTTCTTCGATCACTCGACTGAGGTAATCGTGCCGCAGAATGTTTGTTTTTCAATATTTCTCTTTAACTGTAATTAGAAAATAGTACGGTACGATTTATATTTTTTTAAGAATACACAATATTATTTCTTTTTAGATATTTGTCGTATAAAAAAATTAAAAGATAAATAATGTTTATTGGGTGTAATAAACATAGATTACGATTTGAAGCGTAAAGTAATTTTTAAAGATTAAATATAATTCTTACAAGACGGAATGGTAAATTTATTCTTCGATGATTATGTGTACGGCAAACATAGTTTGCAAGAAAAGTTAAGTTTAGCTAACTACAGTTGTACATTTAACGACTGTTTCCAAACTGGCGCATTTAATTCATTATTTTAGTTAATAAAGACGTTGAATATAATCAGATTACTTTATTATAGGCTAACTTTAACAGATAGATATTAACTTAACTTAATTACGTCTTATTACACACAGCTGTAAAAATTACATCGAGACGATTTAATAATGTGTCTATTTGAGGAGAATATGAAAACGTGTTAAGTATAAAATACTTTTAAAAAAATCCTAATTTTCCTTGAAAATAGAAGGAATAAGTGATTAAAAATATTGATTTGTAATTTTTGGGTTTGGTGTTCAGGATTATCTAAAATCTAGGATTTTCAAAAATGGAAATATCTTTAAAGTTGTCAGTTTTCTGGTAAACTCGGGGAATTTATTTGCGATACACTATGGATTCTTCGTTGTGTATCTGTATTTAAAAGCATATATGTACTTGCTCTTGTAACAATTTTAAAATTATTTTTAAATGGCGGAAATAGTGTTAATGAAGTTTTTTTAATTGTTTTGTTACAATTAAATCGGCCAAAGTAAACATCTGATTTTTGTTTCTATTTAGTAACATTTTAAGTCCAGATATACAATAATCAGAATATTCTATTTATATCAATATGTACTTTTTTAAAAATCAAGAATGGTTTTTGAATTTTAATGCGAATATGAAGAAGAGGCCCCCGGCTTTAGCCGATAGTCATTATTGACAATAGATTTCCCAAGCCACCGATCAGGAAAATTTCATCAGATCAGTTAATTAGGCAGCTCCCTTTCCATCAGATTACCTAGAAACGCTTTGGTTCTAGGTCCTGACATTTTTATCATTTAATCTTCGTTCTTAGAATCCAAAGATTCATTCGTAAACCCGGAAGAAGCAGTCAAGGATAACGCAAAGGTATGATCTACAATTCTACGAGCGATCTTCCATCATAGAACCCACATCGTGGTCCTATTCGGTTACTTTCTTCATTCGTTGAACCCAAAGATCGGTGAACCCGATTTTCATCTATAGAACCCGGAAGATTGGATGGGATACGGAAAAGGGTAGACTGTGTAAAAGATAATCTGATGAAGGATTTACCGTAATACAAGACAAATAATCCCATCCTGAGGATTCCTAAAGGATTTCGCTTCTGGTGATGTTCGTCCTGCCCAGAATCTTCCAGGAAATATAGGTATTTTTACAGAGGATGCATCTCGAAGAGAGCATCTTATTAGTGATCAGTGATTTTGCCAATGATTAAGCTCCAAAAAGTTAATGTTCTTTCAGAAATCTCCGCAGTTGTTTTTCTTAAAATCAAATAATCATTTTCCCCCTTTTTATGAACGGAATTGATTTTATTAAAGTTTTGATTAAATCGAATGAGAAATTTTGGAATGTTGTATAAGAGGATTTTATGTCTCGAACGTTTACTCATTGGTTTTTAAATTATAAATTAATAACAACACTGCAAAAATCTTTTTAAATATCCTGGTGTTTTTAGGTCCCGGTTCAGCCGATTTTTTGTTAGCTTTATTCTAGGTAAATTTAGATATGTTTTTACATCTTGTCTTCTAATTTTCTGTTTGTTTTATATTCGTTTATGAGAAAGATATTTCGAAAAGTTTTAGATCGTTTAGGTGGAATACTTGTTGTATTTTATTTTCTTGATTTTTTTCTATTTTTGAATAAGTTGGATTTTACAAATTTACGTACATATTTGTATATATTTTTTTCTACTAATATTAGGGAATGTTTTATATGATATCTTTTTTTATATTTAGTTAATCACACATTTTTTTGTTACTTGTAGAGTTCACATATCATGCTGTTAAAAAATAATGAATGAAATGCCTGCCATATTTTATTCAAGCTTTGCAAGGTTAAATTATTATTTAGATAAGTAGTAGATCCGAAGATAGGCTGCTTTAAAAGATGTGGGAAAAACTGAACGTGTCGTTATAGATACTATAATGGGGGTTGAATATTCGTCCGACCACCCCTCCCATCACTTCATTCCGTGTTATTCTCGCCACTCACAAGTTCCCTTACTCTCATTTTACGCGACCATTTTGTCAGTCAGTAGATTAATTTGCCAAACAAATTAACTTGCCTGGTTTATTGTCATTGTTTATTAATAATTAACTCATTTCAAAACAGTCTATTTACTAGCAGTATGTGGTTATTTATTTACTGTACATATTTTTTCTCCTGTACAAAAACAAATATTCATGCGTACAAAATTTTTTTATGATCGGCTATTTAAATAAGGTATCTTAATGAGAACTTTATCGGCAAATTAATAAATTTTTTTACTAATTTTTACTTTCCCGGCGAATATAGCTAGAGTAGCTAGATTAAAGGGGAATTACTTTGGCAATCATTTTAAAAATGGGGTATCAGATTTTTTTTCATATCTTTACGTTATAGGGTCAACTAGTTCATCTAGAGCAAAAAAAAACTTATGTATATATATATATATATTTGTGCGTGCGTATGTACATATATGTGGCCTTATATTAAGATATAAGGTCAGTCCTTAAGTTATAAGAACCTAACCGATTTTCTTCAAATTTGGCTCAAATATTTCTATATATGAGAAATTGATCATATTAATTTTTGTTTCCAAATTCGTTAGGGATGGCGATATCGCGAAAAATCAATTTCGATTTTCTTTAGAAGCATTTTAAACTTTATTAAAGCAAATTTGTTACCTACAACGCATATATAAATAATCCAAAAAAGGTTTTTCAAAAAATCAACCACCATCTTTTAAAATTGTAATATATGTTTTTTGTTTCTTTGCTACATCTCCGTTCGGTTTAAATATGTTTCAAAACTCTCGACTTCTAAATCGGCTGATTTGCGATGCCGAGTTCACCACTAGACCAAACCGGAATCGGCTTTCTACAGACGCCATTACGTTTATTTACAGTAATTCTTTATTTAAAGTTTCTTGTGCGTTTTTAAAATCCCTGTAACTATATACAGTGCCACCGATTGTGAAATACGTCCTGTAATTGGTTTCTTTAATGCAAGAGCTACGAAAGCTGTTTCCGATGAACGGGGAAAAATGGATTAGGATATTTAAATAGGGTCGTACAAACGTACCACGATGTGGCATGGAGAGGCAAGAGAGAGCGGATATGCAGAGAGTTAATGGAACATTTCATGAAAATAAGATGGTTTACGGTTTCATATTATCTAATGAATTTCCTTTAATTCCACGAAGTGTTCTCTGTGAAGTGTTTATACGCTTAAAATATATGAAGTTGTGCTCACAATGGATTCCAAAAGTTCTGACCGAGTTGCACAAAAACATTTAGACAACGCTTTGAATTCTCTCACGAGATATAACGATGAAGGCGATCCGTTTGTAAGTGGGATTGTTACCGGTGACGAGACATGGGTGTCTCACATTACACCGGAATCAAAACAACAGTCCGTGGAGTAGAGACGCCCAACATCCCCCGAGAAATTGAAGTTCCAGCAAACAGTCAGCCCGGAAAATCATGTGCACTGTGTTTTGTGATGGCCGTTGCATGTTGATTTTTTGCTTCGAGATAAAACGATAAATGCCAAGACATACTTTGAGACCTTGACTAAACTGGGACGGTCAATCCAAAACAGAAGGGGTGGTGCTCGGTATTGGGAATCGTGCTGATTTACGACATCGCTCGGCCGCATACGGCTCATCGCACCCAAGATATCATCGCGTCAATTAGCTGGGAAAAATTTCATCAGCCACCCTATAGTCTTGACCGGCGCCCAGTGACTACAGCCTATTCTTGCATTTAAAGCACCACCTTGGTGGTCGGGACCTCGACGATGACGTTGACTTAAAAAAAGCCCTTTAGCAACGGTTGTCTTCTCATGCGGCAGATTTCTATGAAGCTAGAATCCAGAAGCTGATCCCAAGATACAAGTACCCTAATGTTGGCGGATATTAGTTAGAATTGTAGCTTAAGATTCAGGTTTTCAGGTGAATATAAATTTAATAAAAGATGTTTGATTCTTATTTTATATATTAAAGCGATACTTTAAAAATAAAAAAGTCTCGTATTTGTTCCTTTTGTTTTCATTTTTCACGTGTTCAACTGACCGAATAAAATTCATATTGAATACGCACTTGACAAACTATCAAGCGGACCTGAGATTAGAATCCAGGGAAACAAGATTATAAATAATTAAATAATAATAATCAGTAATAAAGTTAAATAATATAATTACAGTAAACGTGCTTAACGAAGATCATTTATATTTTAAAGAAATTATTTCTTAACAGATAATCGCATATATTTCTCATCAGTATTGCAATAGAAATTTTTAGTTTAAAACGGTCGGAAGATAAGAAAATTTTTAATTGACTTAAACTAAATACAAAAGCAGTTATTGCCTTCATCGTTTGAAAAATTCCAAACCTTAATTTATAAATTTAAAAAAACTATTTTCAAAAAACCCAATTATAGCGATAAAATTTTAAAGTTTCTTATTATGTCGAGTAAGTTTCCATACTTAGGAAAAATATTGATGAAGCAATTTTTTTCGTTAACGGTGAGGTAAATAGGCAAAACCTACGTTATTTGAGAAACTGTAACCCTCACTGTATGAATTCAAGCAGGATTCAAGGTACCGGTAAATTGAGTGGTATGAGCAAGGATTTGGCGGGAGAGAATTATTGGGCCGTTTTTCGTCGATGGAAATCTTAATACCGACAAGTAATGTTTATTTTTCTGTGTAAGGAAACTTATAGGACTCCCTGTAGAATAGCATAATGTATTTCAAACTGATGCAAACAAATTTTCATTGAATTGATGAAAGGAAAATCATTTCTTAAATATGATAAATTTCAAAATTTTGAGTTTTTAGAAACGGGTAATATGAATTTAATAAAGTTTCCGTACGTTTATTTCTGTGGAATATATATATATATATTAAAGTTAGAAATAATAAAATCTTATACAAATGTTTACTGCTTTTTTCAAAAATGTGTTGCTCAAAATGATTGAAAACAGAAAACATTTTCGTTTAACTTGCTTCCCGTTATCGGATACCGTATTAGAAATATTGATCTGACCGATTTCATTTTGGTGTGGTGGCGATTAACAACTATCCATAAAAAAGTTATATATATATAATAAATCAATCCAAAGTATTCGCTACACGAAGTAATATTCCTTCCAGATCACTCGTAATTATTGGTATTATTTTTTGAAAATTTGGTAATTTTTAATAAACTTCCATTACTGGTAAAACTTCTGCTTAAATTGAAATAATTTTTTAACCTCTACTTAATCTTTTACTTTAATGAACTCTATTCAGAGGTCGGTCAGTAAAACCGATGAGTTTCTGTAACGCCCCCCTTCGTTTTCATCGCTTGAAAACGAAAAATTTACCGTCTGTAACACTTAATAACTAAAAAATGAATTGTTGCAAGTCAATCTATGCAAAAAAACGTCGTCGAGTTTAATCTCATAAGCCAAAATGGTAATCATACCGTTCATCTAACATAACATCTAACAAAGATAAAATGGTAATCGTAATTTCTGTCGATAACAATATTATGCTTTGTTTTTTCCTTAATGCCGTGTTTTGACTCAAATTAAGCTATGTAATGTTTTCTGATTTTAATTTTTTTCCCGTTGAATTATTCGTTTTTTTTTTGCATTTTGAACGACGTAACATTGCTAAAACGTAATGTTTTTCTAAAAAAATTTGTAAATTTTTTCCCCAATAAAATTGCATTTAATATACGTGCGTACGATAGACAATATGTATTCAACCTCGGTGAATATGTAAATATAAGGAAAATATTCCTTTCTTTTTAATCGGAAATTCTCAAGAATAAGTTTATAAAGCGCGGTGCTACCTTCGTTCGAAATTTGAATCTATTAATAACAATAGTCTCCCCTCTTAATGTAAATACTTTTCCCGTGACATTCAATAGTATCTATATACAAATTATCGTTGTATTAAATTGTAGGCGTTGTTTATAGTTGACGTCAACTATAAACAACGTTAGTAGCCCTCCCGTATATCGGTATACCTAATCCGACGTTTGTGTTCTTCGCCTGTGTTATGCGCCTTCTCTTATACCTAAAATCTTGTCCGATAGCCCCGCATTCTGATATCATAAAAAAAAGTTATGAAAATAAGCCACCCTTTCGCTGCCCCGCAAAATCGCATCAATTCAATAAGAAATATATTGTAAAGTTTATTCGATATTTAATCGGTATATAAAATAGCATCTTACGACATTTTACCGTGACCGACTTCATTCAGAAATCTGTACTGACGAAACTCATCCCGCTACGAACTAGGCGGTTGTTTTCGGTCTGTCGAACGGTTTTCTTCATTTAACTGTACTGAAGCTATATAAAAGTATAAGTAATAAAATTTATCATTAACGCTTCGGTTTTTAAAATATTTAAGATGATTTTCATTCAGATTTTAAACTAATATCTTTATTTTTCAGCAATTTAATATAATTCGCGTCATTTAAAACAAATTTAAAAAAATACTACTTCTACTATAACTATTTCAAGTCGTACGGTAATTTGTTAACATTTGTCTATAAAAAAAGAAAAATCAGGAAATAATGAATCATATTACATGAAAATAGTTGGTTGTACATTATTCGTGTTAAAATAAATTGTTATTATTTCCTGTAAATTGAAAATGTAATTTCCGGTAACGCTATGAATAAAAACCTATCGGGTTATTAGTCCGTTGTTATTATCGGTCTTAACAATACTAATAGAGTAGTAATATTATATTATCGTGCTTTGTATTTATTGAATTTTTAATAATATTTTTTTATTATTACGCTTGCTGACTTTACCCATAACGTTAGAATTATCAAGAATATTGTAAAGCGACTGTCCGTCTCCTAGAAAAAATATGTACAGTATACTAGAAAATATACCTTTGATATAAAATAACAAGAATATTATCCGATTTATAAGTATTTTTATTATACTTTCTAATGACGTTGGGACTTTTTTTAATTGTACGAAATTTAGTATGGATTCCACACATATTTTTTTAATTATTATTACCCTAAAGAAGAAAATAGATTTAAGAAAAATATTTTTCAAAAAAGCAATGCGGCAATCGATTAAAAGTTTTTTATTACTTTGCCCAAAATGATACGAACTTCAATTATTTTGCGGCTTTTTTTAATGCTGAATTTTAAAGAGAAAATAGCTACAAAACAAATTTGGAAAGTAGAGTTTAAGTAGAATCTTTTAAATAAATAATTTTTACTAACCCGCCTCTTAAAAACGTTGAGTATTGTAATTACGAAAATACGTATATAAAAAGTTTAAAAATTTAATTCGAAGTTACGTATAGGTATATAAAAAGCCAAACTGGATATCTGTCTTTACTGAATCGAAAGATTTATACGAGGGCTGTTTTTTTTTCAACCTTCGATCATGCATCTAAGTAAACAAAAGATAGGCGGGAGCCAGTCTGCGCGTCGTGCGATTGTGAACCCCCCCCCCTCTCCAGAACCACTGCTATTGCCGGCTCCATTACATCAGTTTGAGCCGAGCTACGGGCAGTTGAACGTGGCCGTTACGATCGACGCTCGCGCCAATTGTGAGTTGCGAAGTGTGACTGTGTTTTGTGCAATCAGAAGAATGTAGCGCTGCTGAAATCCATCGCAGAATGATCAAAGTGTACGGTGAAAACTTTGTGAGTGATGGTAATGTACGGGAACGGTGCAGCAAATTTAAAGAAGGGCGAATGAAGGTAGGAAAGGACGCAAGTCTGTCGCTACTGTACGCCTACTTGAGCGTGTTGATGATTTTGTCCGCGACAAACGGAGGTTTACGATAAGTGAACTTTCTACAAAAATCCCAAAAATTTCATAGTCTTCTCTGTTCACAATTGTAGTTAAAGACCTAGGATACGGGAAACTGTGTGCATGTTGGGTCCCAAAAATGTTGAGTGACGAACATAAAACGCAGCGAATGACGTTAATGTTTCAGCCTTAGTGTTTCTCACGCGTTACGATAGTGGGGAAGAATTTTTGAAGTTTATCGTTACTGGCGATGAGACTCGGATTCAGTGGGACGATCCAGAAACTAAAGAACAATCTAAGCAGTGGATGCGCACTTCTCCAAACAAGCCGAAAAGTTCAAATAGACCCTTACAACAATGGAACATAGGAAAACAATGACTAGAGTTTTTTTGGTACGATAAAGGTGTCTTGTTGGTGGAGTTTATGGAGCAGAGGACAACAATAATAGAGGAAGTTTATTGTGAATCTTTACGTCGCCTCCGCTGAGCGATCCAGAACAAACGAACAAACGAAGTGCATGCTCTCGTCCGGCGTGGTTTTGATCCATGACCGCACTGTGCCACCGTGACGCAAGACCTCAAACAATTCAAGCGGAAAGTTTTCTACCATCCACGGTGTTCAGATTTATTACTAAGCGATTTTCACCTCTTTCAAGAATTGAAGGCACGGTTGGGCGGACAACACTTGGCCACCAACGAAGAGCTTTAGGAGGCTGTCAAGACGTATCTTACGTCTCTGGCGGCAAACATTTTTGATGAAGGCATCGGAAAACTAGTGTAACGATGCGGCAAATGCCTGAATCGTTTTGGCGATTATGTTAAAAAATAACTTAGATGCTACTCAAATTTTAGTAATAAAATCATTTTGTTATGTCTGTGGGTCTTATTTTAATAGCCCATCGGAGGTTGAAAAAAACAGTCCTCGTATTTAAACTATTAATATAAAAAAATAAATAATATTTTTATCGTAAAAAAAAATATCGTTGCCTTTTTGAATTTCAAGCTTCATATAAAATTATTGGAATCGGTGTACAAGTCGAGAACATACCCTACGCTTAGAATGGATATCACGACAGTAAAAATATTCTACGATTACTGGAAAAGTATTTCGTATGTAAACGATTTACTTTAAATTACTAAATTCCGTGCGAATCCGGTTCATTTCGAATTCTGTCTGAGTATTGATGATAAAAATTATGTAGAAAATTTCATGAAGATCACATAACCGTTTTTGAACTTTATTGTAATCGAATACACTTGTCGGTCGTTTATTACCGCTATTAAAAGTAAAAAGCACTGTTCGAGTCAGTGCTCGAGTCAGTACTCAAGTCGAGTCAGTAGTTTTAGAATCTATTGACTTCAAACAGGCAGATGAATAAATTAACGTTCACATATTTATTAATTTCAGTACTTTATAAAGCCTTTTTTTTAAGGGATTGTATAATAGATCTTTTCAAGACAGATAGGACGCCGATCGCCGATATTATATTATCTCGTTGTACCTGTGTGTGGGGATTTATATAATCTGTAAGCGGTTTACCGTCTGATTTTGTCTAACCGGTACATCATATTTTCATCCCATCTACTGTTAGAGTAGAGAGTCGATGCGTCAGAAGCAAAGAAAACGATATTTCGTACCGTCTCCATTTATGTGAGGTTAATTATAACAGATTTAAAGTAATTAATATCTGTTTTGTCGTACGACCTTCTCGTTCTTTAAGTTGTGTGAGGCACCAGAGATGCAAGAAAGTAACTACCGGAGTTGTATACTTTAAACTAATGATGCTCACAACGATGAATCGAGATTTCACTTAAAGGTCTGAATTTCAACTATTTTTTGGTGAGTTCGGCTTACTGATTAAAATATTCTGCTGAATGAAGTCTACCGGAAGATAATTCAGTATTAACTCTACTATATATTCGGCATAAGATGCTATTCGGAATAGCCGTGCCGTTTTTTGGAATTTTTATGCCCTACGTCAGGTTATCTACAAAACGTGTTATCATTTAAGTTTATTATATAGGGTTAAATGATGGAAGGTATTTTCGTTTGTGCACTCCGTACGATCGAAGAACAAGTAGTAGTAGAGGAAATAACAAATACGGTTTGTACCCGTAATTATTGCCTGATTAAAATATCAATAATAATTACACTTACTACAAGAAGAATAAAATTAAGCAGATTAAATCCTAGAAACCGGAAGGATGATCGTCACTAAAATTTTAGAAGTTCTCAGCTGTTCTTATTACTTAATTTTTATAACCTAATCTTCTAATTTCATCCTTTTTTTTATTAATAACTAGCCGACCCGGCAATGCTTCGCTATTGCTAGATTTGAGTATATATATATATATATATATATATATATATATATATATATATATATATAATTAAATGAACAGAATTGAAAGTTTGATTTGATAAAATTAACAAAATGAATATTACGGAACTTCACAAAATTTAACCTTTCCCTTTCCTTTTCCTTTTGCCCTTTTCTTTTCCCCATTTTCCTCCCCTTCCCATTTCTTCCATCATTTCTCTTTCCATTTCCCTCTCCCCCTTCCACTTTTATTTTTTCTCCTTTTTCCTTTCCATTTCCTTTACTAGTTTTTCCTTTTTCTTTTTTTTCTGTTTTCCCCTTTTCCCATTTTTACCTTCTTCCCTTTTACATATTTCGAGTTCTCCCTTTTCCGATTTTTCCCTTTCTCCCATTTTTCCCGCGCTTAAATCGTCCAGTAGTTTTTTAGTCTATAGCGGACACACATATCGTAAATATTGAAATGGTATCGTAAAATATTTAATATAGCGTGTGTTGCTTTTACGTCCAGCAGACAGCGCTGTTTTTTTTTAAATATGTTTTTACCTGTCACAGATGTTACATCATAGGTATATAAAAACACGCACGTATTCGAATGCAATGTTGTGTCAAAATTTCAAAGTAATCGGTGAAGAACTTTTGAGATTTAAGATTTTGAACAAACGAACGTTTACATTTTTATATATACAGATAATTTACGGTTAACTTAATAAGATTAGTTAACATAAAAGTATTTTTATACAATCTTTCTTTACTTGCAACGCGAGTTAATATCGCGGCATGAAACTTGTAAACGTCCGGATTACCGTTTATCTAACGGATCGAAATTTTATTTGAGTGTAATTATATAATCGTGTTCTGTAATATTTTTTTTTATAGGATGTGCGTAGTAGTTCGAGTAGAAGCGTTTAAGAAGAGCGCGCGAATACGATAAACAGGTTGATCTTCTGAAGTTCGTTGACTCATCCGGACGACATGCAAGGCATAATGTTAATAAGTAATTAAAAAATAAAGAACGGTCGGAGGTTTTATGTATATCACGTAAGCCTGTACGTATTCAGACGTATAAATTCTACTCCTCAATTTAAACGGTAATACAATAGTATATTAATTACATCGTGGAAAATGTTAACGTTCTCTGTTCGTCCTTGTTCAATCACAATCTATATAGATAGAAATACCTTCGCGGAACAGATTTCCTTTAATCATTTATATTCGGTTTTGGAAAACGAACCTTTGTTATTTGTTAAGTATTTAATGTTCAATAAAAACCTGTTTTGATATGCGACTACAACTTTTGTATTTTTTTATTTTAACCGGTTACAAAAGTCTTTTTTTGTTTGGACCAAAATTTTTGGATAATTAGAATATTTTCTTATTTAATTTTTTTTTATAGTAAACTGGATCTAAAACGAAGACGTGATAATAAAAGAGTTACAAACTACAACTGAAAAAAACTCGGCACAGAAAGATAAAACTAATGTACTTTCTAAATAGCGAAGAAGTTGACGAGTAACCGTTATATTTTCACCGATTGCCCTTTAAACAAAAAACCGTTTAACTATAATTATTTTACGTTAAAGTTGCACTCATTTTTATTAAATTCTAAATAAATAAATAGATGTAAAAATCGGTTAAATTACAGACAGAATAAATAACAGAAAATATCATAAATAGTCAAAATTATGAATATTTGTATATTAAACTAATATTTAGGGTTCGTAACCGGTAAGTTAAAGCTTTTCTGTTTCGCATTTTACCCTCGTATGTAAGAGGAAATAAATACATTTTTTTGTTACTAATATAATAACATCGATATATTAAAGGTCGGGTGACGGAAGAGATCTCAAGTCAATGGTATTCTAGTCTACAGATTCAGATAGTATACCGAGCGACGTCTCGCTTATCATTGTTTTGCGGTAATAAGAACCCAGGCTACTTGAATAAACCGAAAGTTTTACCTTTTCATATTCTTCTTCTTACGGAAAATACCGAAGTTATTTACATCCTTAAGTAAATGCGGTTTCGAGCCGGGCCTGTACACAGCGGAACGGCTATCGCTATGCACCGGTTCTACCTTTCAAACAGTTGCCCATCTCCCGTCCGCGGAGGAGGCTTTACAGCCTCGCGATGGAAGCATAGCAGCAAGAATGGAGTGCCACGACTAAGGGTAGGTCCTTGTATAGATTTATAGAGAAATTTTGGAGGATGGTACGCCTCTAGTTCATTTTTAAGGGCAACGGGAACCCAAATGCTCTCCAACCACGTGAATTTGAATCAATATATGTTTCGGTTCCGCCTGGCAGCTGATGAGCTGTGTGTCTGCGGGGAGATCCAGTCGAACGAACACATGATGTTCGACTGCCCAGCTCTTGGGGGAGCCAGAATTCAGGCCACCCTGGAACTTAGAGGTCAAGGGGAAAATTGGCCGCTCATAAGCGGCCAGTTAATATGGCATGAGCCGCATTGTCGGACCGTGTGGGAGTTCCTGGATGCCGTTGCATTGTTCAACCGGCATCAGTAGTTTAAGGGATATAAGACTCCTACTACGTGCTGTAGAAAGCTACCCTCGAGGAATGGCTTGCCGTCGGCCAAATGGTGCTCCAAGCGCTATAATATGGTGGACAGGTACTTGCTGGGATTCAGCGACCTAGCCGTAGCAGCGAATTGCTGTCTTTGACGATGTAAATTTTATTATTGACCGGTCATATATTTTAGTATGTAAACGGGGTGCGCCTACCCAATTTAGTAATATATGGCAAGTGAGCGGTTGGATATGCAAGCAAATGGTGTATGGCACCACGCTTTTTCCGCTCATGCTGTTAGGTAAGCTCTAGGAGCTACTTTAGGATTCTGGTCGCTTAACCGTTTTTGAAGCACAGTAGCCGTTTGTGGTGCGGAGATTCGGTCGTATTCTTTAGGGCGATCGAATGGGGGTGGTGGTGGGAGAAATGCCAAGCAAACCAAATATCCTGAAGTAAGTGCATTTAAAAATTAAAACCCGATTAAGTATGTCTTTATTAACTTTTCACTTAAAGTTTTTTTACAGGTTATTTCAGTTGTTTTAGGTAAAAACATCCTATTCGTTTCGCTATCCTAACGGCTAACTTAAAATCATTTAGTTAATGTTTATAAAATTTCTGATCCTTTGAACGAAGTGTTTCGAAAGACGACAAATGTTACGGGTGGAGTGAAGAGTGAAGATCCCTTGGATTTTCGGTGTAACCTTAATGAGATTACCAGAAATACTCTTGGGATCAGAAAAAATTGTAAAATTTCAAAAAGAAAGTACTTTCGAATATTTCATAACTTATTCTGGGTACGGATAGATCGAGAATAGGTTTTTGTAACCAAGTTCATGTCTCTGCTCTTAAGGACTTGAAATCCCATCAACATGATGTCCGTTCGACCGATATAGTGACATAAGTAAAAGAGCTACTGGTAATATAAAAACTTTAAACTAATATATGAGCTGTTTTTTATCCAATCATTTTATAAAAACAGAACAATAAACATTAAAATTTTATAAAAACCATAAAAAAACCTTTTCTTTTGAAATTTATTAAAAGTTGTAGCTTCTGCGTTCACCTTCGGATCGTAAACCTTAACGCTAAATCGATTTTTCAATCGATGAGGTTGCTTAAAATTTTTTTTTAATGTAGCGATTAGGAAATTGTAAGTTTTTGGTGTCGCTAAAGAAAAAAAGATATTTAACATCACGAGTTGTTCCGGTGACCGGTTAAGTCATAAATTACATTCTTGAGTAGAAGCGTTGATATTTATTTAGAAGATTACGGTAAAGAATGAAAGAAAGAAAGATTACAACTCTCAGATTCGTACGAGTATAATTTATTCAGATTAAAACCGGTTTAACACTTACAGATTTTTATCATTACTTCATGAACCACATAATAATCTTTGTAGATATTAAATATCTCATAGCGACAGATCTGATCAGCGTGTCACTTGTATATTTATAAATAAACGACTGTTCCTAATATAACAGCGGCTTAAGTTTAGCCTACTTTATAATGTTTTATCATAAGTGATACATTCAACTGTATAAGTTTCAGGATTAAATATCCTAAGTGTATATCTACGCGTTTATTTATATTTTATCCGCATCTCCGTACATACTGTATATATATTTTGCAAACGATGAGATACGTTTTATTAGCTCGTATCGATCCTATTCATTTCTCCTTAAACGATACGTTATCGCTTGCAACAGAAAGATAATAATAAATGAGGTGATGCGGGTATGATATTTTAAATACAACGATCAGTTCGCATTTTATCTGAAAGAACTTTATGTTACTGCTCTTATTACAGTGACCGTGCTTTGTGTGCGTAGTCGGGATGCGGTCGATATTATTTTATAAAGTATAAATGACAAAACATTTATATTATATAATAAATTTAAAAAAATTATTCGTCTTTTAAAACTATTATACGTGAAATTATATCGTTTATATCGTATCGTAATATATTTTGCAATTAAAAAGTATAAAAGGCAACATTTTTCCCGTTTTATTTACTAATAAATGTATTAAGAAGCTTTCCTCGATGAATTTAATAATAAATACGAATCATCTCTTTGTTTTCAGAATTGGAATATCAATTTCAACATTGTCATTAATATTATTTGTGGTTGTCGGAGAATGTTTAATGCATTTCAGTTGCCGCTTTAATTCGGCCTCTTGTACTACTTAAATACGTAGTATAAATCTCATAAACGTTTAGCTGTATAATAAACATTGAAGTAATTTTAAGTGTGCGAGTTGTTTTTACAATCTTGTCGTATATATGTGGTTTTATTGATTTATTTATTCATTTATTTATTTATTTTTTTCAGTTTGTCGGTTTGGAATAAGTGATCCTAAAGTGAAATTTTCACTTTTCGAAAGCTTAATTATCAAAAGAAATATGAACTATAAACGTAGTCTTTTTACTTGCTTTTCTTTAACTCGTAATGTTTTTTTTTTTCATGTTTGTCCTCAAATCTTGCATCCATTTTTTAACATACTTCCTGACATTGACGATTGATGAAATTTTGCACAATTACTAAGGTCGAGTGACAATACAATATTCCACCATTACTTTTGCAAAAATCCGCCCGTACGGGGGTAAATTAAGGGTGCGGGTGAAAATTTGTTTGATATTTTATAAATGTATTAGAAATTTCAACATATGATGTTATTTTTTGAAATCTAAATTAACGTACCAATTAAACTCCTGCAATGTAAGATAATAATTTGATTAAAGTATGAAGCAAGTTTTTAAACATTTTTGTAGTATTATTTGAAATATGCATGCGGTGATTATTCACTCTGTTGGAATTGTAATATTTCCTCAATTATTTTGAGTTCTAACAAAACATGAAACGCTTATTTATTTATTTTTAAGTTTTTATCTAAAATATTTTTTGAAATCTCAACCCGAATCTTCGTATTTTTATTGCGTAAAAATGTTTACTATTTTTTATATTCTGTCAAATACTTTATTAGAAAAAAGACTAACTACAATATTTTTTCATAATTTGTCTAACACATTTTTATTCTCCCGGTTACTATAGTATGGCGATCTCTGTGGCAGAGTTGTAGTGTTTCTACCTTTCATGGGAAGGTTCTGAGTTCGAAATTCCGATCAGGTGTGGTGGCATTTTTTTTTTCACACGTTAGAAATATTAATTTCATTATTCATCGATTGGTATTAAAGACTGTCAGCCAGAATAAACAGAATATAGGGTTAATTGCTGTCGATCTGCCTTATTTAAGACATTCAACGCATCCATTTATTGTACAGAAGGAACAGAATGTAGACATTTAATGACAAAAAAAATCATAAAATATTATAAGAGAAAGGTATCAATTACAATGGTCAAGATTTTGTGGCACCCGGGTTTTTTTTTTGTTTCATTTCTCAATATTTTTGGTATATCCTGAATTTAAAAAAAAAATGTATATTAAATTATATATTATTAGAATTAATTATTTAATTTATCTGTAGTATGGATGTGTGTGTTTTGCTCTTAATATCATTAGAACGGGTTAATCATGAAATTCGATGGTGGTTCTTGAGTACGGGACATTAATACTATTAAAGTTTTATGTAAATCAAACAAGGAATGGGATAATTCACAATTCCTCCTTTTAAATCATGGTGGGGATAATTTTGAACATCAATTGCCTCCTTTTTTTCTATTTTGAACGGTAACCCGATTAGTTTAGGAATTTTTTAATATTTCCTTTCAATTTTTTTGCATTACTAAAATGTTGATAAAATTAATTTATATATACATTTTTTAACAAAGCGAAGGACTTTTTTATGTTCTTATCATTAAAAAAATCTTCCTTTTGTTCTTGTATTCAATAACTATATAAATTTGTTTAATTATTTTTGAGTAAAAATGTTTAACCGTGATATAACAAAAAAAAAAACTTGCGCGGTTTTGCGAAAAAAGACCGACTTTTGTTATTCTATTTTGTTTTCTTTTGAAAAGTTATAAACTGATTCCAATCTAAAATTTTACAAAGAAACGAATTAAGAAACAGGAATAAGTAAACAATCAAGAAGCAAATTAAAATAAAATAAAACTATCCGCAAATATAAATATTATAGTAAAGAAATAATTTTAATATACTGTAACAAGAAATCAGTAATAAGTTAATTCCGACGCCCTCACTATTTCGCAGTCAGAAACCCCCTGATTTTTAAAGTACAACTCTCTACATACGTTTAACTCTATTTACAAGCATCAAGTTTCAACTCGCTCACCACTGTGACTCGTTGCGTAAGCGCGTATGAAAGATACACCACTACCCGGTGAACATAACCCTTAGATTAAAAACACTTATTCCAGTCATCATGATCCTCAAAGTCGGTAACGCTACCTGTATACGCCTGTAACAATATTGCTAACATTAGATACCTCCCATAAAGAAACGTCAACGTTCCAACCTTCAGCATTGCAGCGAACTAAGCTTCCAATTTGCCCCACTAAAATATTTTCGACCTTTAATTTCGCGTAACTAAAGAACGACTCAACCAATCTTCATAAAATGTTCAAGTGCAAATTTCAGATACACTACTACAGCCCATCTAAATTTCAATGAAAGTGATGTAGTAATTTTGAAGATTTTCGAGCCACAAATTTTATACATAGGCCTATATAAGGAAAGCACACTTTAAGTGGTATTTTCGTACTCATACCTCAAAACATAATGAAAATTCATTTTCACCGCCCTCCAATCCCACCATGCGACCGAAAGTAATACCGTATTTTTCTTTGGGAAGTCTGTTAAAGACTTCTCTTGAAAATGAGATACTGATAAAAATCTATTTCTTTAATATATATATATATATATCACTGATTGAAATATTTGCAGAGTATTGATGCTATTACATTTTTATGAAAATCAAACCGGTGGGGTACCTTTCCCTACTAACCCATCGTGGACAAAAATATTATATGGTTGAGTGTGTTATTTTTTATTTTTCGTACATATCTGCTAACGAACGACAGTCGGACTGATTGAATTTCATATTTCCGGTTCGAAATAAGTTTTAGCGTTACATCAATTTTAATTCGATTTTCAATTTTCAGATCAAATTTTTGTATCAGACCTAAAATAGAGATCGTGATACAAGTTTTCCCTGAGAGATAAATTAATCTGTTATTGTATTTATGTTAATAACTTAAGTAGATAGCTATTACAATTTAATGTACTTCATTTTATTTTTCTGTTTGATCATGATTTGTTTAACCTATATTTTGAAACAAATATCAGCTTATTACGCGTGATAGTATTTCAATTATGCTGTACTTTTATCGAATAATTATCTTACTTGTGGGTTTTGATAGGATTTCTCATTTAAATTCTTCGTTAATTTCTTGATTTTCATTGTTAATCTGTTTTAATAATAATAGAAAACTAGATATGAATAAACATTGTAATAATAACATTAAGTTTTTCCCGTACTTTCTGAATGCCACAAGTAGTTTTGAGAAAGCTTAATCTGTCATTATTAATGATTTAATAAATGTAAATAGGGCGACCTGATAATTGTAATAGTTTTAATATAATATAGTATGAACCGCAGCGCAACATAATTATATATAGATAGTCGCAGCTGTAGGTAGTACACTAGTCGTACGCGATGCGAGATACAGCTGTCCATATATCAGTATTAACAGATGCAGCTGTACAATGGGTAGGCCATTAGAACCAGGGCTTTACTCTGGGTGCTTCTATTGCTGTGATTTGCATACTACTATCACCATCATCTCATACACACACACACACACACACACACACAGAGAGAGAGAGAGAGAGAGAGAGCGAGAGAGAGAGAGAGAGAGAGAGAGAGAGAATGTGTGTGTGTGTGTGTGTGTGTGTATATATATATATATATATATATATATATATATATATACACTCTAGGACGCATGCTCCTCAGAATATATACACGGATAACACGCATACATGTAAACGGTAGTAGATGTGAACAAGGGTAATTAGACCAGTTAATTACGGGGGACTGTTATTACATATATATTTTTTTAAATCCTGCGATTTAGAATTCTGATTTAGATATAGAATAATTACTTCAGTAACATGACGCCTATTGTACTCTTTATAACTTATATTCTAATAATTCAGTCGACTGAAATTAACTGAACTGCATAAAAGATTCATTTAAAAAAAGGTGTTCCTAAAGAGGTATTAAAATATGTATATATATATATATTAGAGATAGCAGGTCGAATTAGAAAGAAAAAGGAATAATATGATAATGAGGGATGAATTAAAGTTTTGATAGTGCAAGAAATATTGAAATTCTTGTAAATGAATTTCGTGACAGTTATCCACAGCGGAAATTCCTGTATAATTTACCGGATCACGTTTATTTCTTATTAAATAAATGTGACTAATTTTACAATTATGATATCATAATACATTTAAGTTAGAAATAATACTATTCATCTTTTTTATACAAGCACCACAGGTGCCCCCTCAACAAATTACATAAAGGATATTACGGTTTGACAAGACTCCACGTTCTTACATAGAACGATCTAGATCCACAGAATTCAAAGTAAAGAAAAGAAATGATTACAGAGAACAGCAGTACAGTTTAAGAGGCCATCGATGTGATAGTTTACAACTCCTGGTAGCAGGGGGCCACCACCTAAAAACCTTTCGAATGAAGGGACATTTGTAAGCAGATTGGATTACTGATGAACATATTTTTCGTTAACTTTCTAACAAAGGCTCTTTCTTTTTCAGCACCAAAATTAAAAAATTGCAATAAAAGAGAAAGTTTGAGTAAGATCAACTAAATTCTTTTTTTATTTTCAAATTATAACATTACATTACGTTCGAAAATCAATTCATATGGCCTCCACGACTTTGCTTGACAGAGCCAAGTCTATCGACCAAAATTTGCGTGACTCTTTCATACAAATCGGCTTGAATTCCACTAATAACGCGTCTAAAATTTGCTTACAAGTCATCAGTAGTTGGTGGTTTGTTGCTTAACAAAATCCCCAGAGAAAAAGGTCTTTTTTTCTGTTTAGCCTCCGGAACCACCGTCAGAATTACTTTAGAGGATGAATGAGAATGATGTGTATGAGTGTAAACGAAGTGTAGTCTTGTGCAGTCCTCAAGTCGACCATTTCTGAGATGTGTGGTTAATTGAAAACCCAACCACCAAAGAACACCGGTATCCACGATCTAGTTGTAACTACAAGATTCCATGAAAAAATGATAAGAGACTTTATCAAAATCAGTTTAAAAGAATTAACGCACAATCGGATAATTAAGTCCGCCGTGCTCTCTCTCTCTCTCGCTCACACACACACACACACACACACACACACACATCGGTACAGTTTTGCTTCAGAGTATCCAAGAGGGCTCTTGGAACTTATTTGAAAATAATTTTGTTTTGAAATTTTATTTTCCAAGAAACTTCTATTTTGATATTCTAGAATTTTTTTAAGTCCTCTTTTCGGCCGTGTCTAAAAATTTCATTCTTTGTTTCCTATTTGCTTTCTGTTCTTTTCTAATCTTTCAACATCGACATAATAACTACAGCCTGTACTATCGGTTATCTGTTTTATATGTTACAATATTTTTATTTCTCTACAGTTTTTACCTTCTACTCGTACACATCCCCCGTTACTAAATTAGCTAACCTTAGATGTCTTAATACACGTCCTACGACCTAGTTTGATTCTTTACAAGATTCTATCACGAATGTCTATCTTCACCTGTTTTACTTTTTTCTTTTTCCGGTTTAGCCTCCATAATTACCATTCAGACAATACTTCAGAGGATGAATGAGGATGATATGTATGAGTGTAAATGAAGTGTAGTCTTGTACAATCTCAGTTCGACCATTCCTGAGATGTTAGTGGTTAATTGAAACTCAACCAACAAAGTATACCGGTATCCACGATCTAGTATTCAAATCCGTGTAAAAATAACTGGCTTTACTAGGACTTGAACGCTGGAACTCTCGACTTCCAAATCAGCTGATTTGGGAAGACGCGTTCAACACTAGACCAACCCGGTGGGGTTTCTCCTACTATACTTGTTTTTAGATATCTTCACTTCTTACTTTATCGAGCCTCTTAATTGTCAACAATCTTCCCTTACACACCACGTGTATCTCAAAATCCTACGAGTTTTTCCTGTTGTTCATATTTTTCCACACTCTCATTAAAAAGATTTTAGAGAACAAAATTCCTATTTTTTTATCTATATTTATTACTGTAAGACTTTATTTCCGCATGAATAAACGATTAGGTAATTTTGTTTTTTTTTTGAACGATTTTATAGGAAAATATAAATCGGCTCTCAGCTTTATGTAGATAAATCTGTTAGAACAAAATATTAATTTAAAAACTTAAAAAAAAACTTAATTCCAACACTTTATGATTAAGTTTTAAAATGTTTCCCGTCCGAATGATGCCTCATAGAAAAAATAATTTTACAAAAAATTTTCAAGTTGAATGTATACGCAACTCTAAAACACTTGTTTTAGCGTATATTGTTCCTACCTTTTTGATAAGATTTAAAAATTAATCACGTTTTGAAAGAATTAATTTGAAATCGATAGATTGAAATGATTGTTTCAATACTTAGTTTAATAATTCGTTAACTTCTTACAAGAATCTGATAAAAAGAATTAAAAATGAATTAAAATTATAAAAGAACTAAACTTTTAGAATTTATAGTTTCGTTTTTATGAAACCGTAATTTATAAAATTTACAAAATAAAATTAATTTCCTTTTATTAAATAAAACTTTTATTAAATAAATTTTTATAAAATTCAAAACGCATAGTGATAGAATCGTTGTAATAAGGATAAAATCAAAACCTAAACCGACAACGATTGTTAACGTCTATATGCCTACAAGCACCCATGATGATGATGAGGTAGAGTGTGTATACGAAGAGATTGATGAAGCAATTAAACACGTGAAAGGAGATGAAAATTTAATAATAGTTGGAGATTGGAATGCAAGCATTGGAAAAGGCAAGGAAGGAAATATAGTGGGTGAATACGGGCTGGGCAAAAGGAATGAAAGAGGGGACCGACTTATAGAGTTTTGCACGAAGTATAATTTAGTAATTGCCAACACCCAATTTAAAAATCATAATAGAAGAATATACACTTGGAAAAAGCCAGGCGATACTGCAAGGTATCAGATTGATTATATCATGGTTAAGCAAAGATTTAGAAATCAACTCGTTGACTGCAAAACTTACCCTGGAGCAGACATTGATAGCGACCATAATTTGGTGATAATGAAATGTAGATTGGGGTTTAAAAACCTGAAGAAAAGGTGTCAAATGAATAGGTGGAATTTAGGAAGAGGAGGTAAAGAAGATTTTTGAGGAGGACATCGCAAGAGATCTGAGTAAAAAAGATAAGGTAGAACATGTAGAAGAAGAATGGGAGAATGTTAAAAAGGAAATTCTTAAATCAGCAGAAGCAAACTTAGGCGGAATAAAGATAACTGGTAGAAAACCGTGGGTTTCAGACGATATATTGCAGCTGATGGATGAACGTAGAAAATATAAGAATGCTAGTGATGAAGAAAGTAAAAGGAACTATCGGCAATTAAGAAATGCTATAAACAGGAAGTGCAAACCGGCGAAAGAAGAGTGGATTAAAGAAAAGTGTTGAAAAGTGGAAAGAGAAATGAACATTGGTAAAATAGACGGAGCATACAGGAAAGTTAAGGAAAATTTTGGGGTACATAAAGTAAAATCTAATAATGCGTTAAACAAAGATGGTACACCAATATATAATACGAAAGGTAAAGTCGATAGATGGGTGGAATATATTGAAGAGTTATATGGAGGAAATGAATTAGAAAATGGTGTTATAGAGGAAGTTGAGGAGGATGAAATGGGAGAAACAATACTGAGATCTGAATTTAAGAGAGCATTAAAAGATTTAAATGGCAGAAAGGCTCCTGGAATAGACGGAATACCTGTAGAATTACTGCGCAGTGCAGGTGATGAAGCGGTTGATAGATTATACAAACTGGTGTGTAATATTTATGAAAAAGGGGAATTTCCGTCAGACTTCAAAAAAAGTGTTATAGTCATGATACCAAAGAAAGCAGGGACAGATAAATGTGAAGATTACAGAACAATTAGTTTAACTAGTCATGCATCAAAAATCTTAACTAGAATTCTATACAGAAGAATTGAGAGGAGAGTGGAAGAAGTGTTAGGAGAAGATCAATTTCGTTTCAGGAAAAGTATAGGGACAAGGGAAGCAATTTTAGGCCTCAGATTAATAGTAGAAGGAAGATTAAACAAAAACAAACCAACATACTTGGCGTTTATAGACCTAGAAAAGGCATTCGATAACGTAGACTGGAATAAAATGTTCAACATTTTAAAAAAGTTAGGGTTCAAATACAGAGATAGAAGAACAATTGCTAACATGTACAGGAACCAAACAGCAACAGTAATAATTGAAGAACATAAGAAAGAAGCCGTAATAATAAAGGGAGTCCGACAAGGATGTTCCCTATCTCCGTTACTTTTTAATCTTTACATGGATCTAGCAGTTAATGATGTTAAAGAACAATTTAGTTTCGGAGTAACAGTACAAGGTGAAAAGATAAAGATGCTACGATTTGCTGATGATATAGTAATTCTAGCCGAGAATAAAAAGGATTTAGAAGAAACAATGAACGGCATAGATGAACTCCTACGCAAGAACTATCGCATGAAAATAAACAAGAACAAAACAAAAGTAATGAAATGTAGTAGAAATAACAAAGATGGACCACTGAATGTGAAAATAGGAGCAGAAAAGATTATGGAGGTAGAAGAATTTTGTTATTTGGGAAGTAGAATTACTAAAGATGAACGAAGCAGGAGCGATATAAAATGCCGAATAGCACAAGCGAAACGAGCCTTCAGTAAGAAATATAATTTGTTTACATCAAAAATTAATTTAAATGTCAGGAAAAGATTTTTGAAAGTATATGTTTGGAGTGTCGCTTTATATGGAAGTGAAACTTGGACGATCGGAATATCTGAGAAGAAAAGATTAGAAGCTTTTGAAATGCGGTGCTATAGGAGAATGTTAAAAATCAGATGGGTGGATAAAGTGACAAATGAAGAGGTATTGCGGCAAATAGATGAAGAAAGAAGCATTTGAAAAAATATAGTTAAAAGAAGAGACAGACTTATAGGCCACATACTAAGGCATCCTGGAATAGTCGCTTTAATATTGGAAGGACAGGTAGAAGGAAAAAATTGTGTAGGCAGGCCACGTTTGGAATATGTAAAACAAATTGTTAGGGATGTAGGATGTAGAGGGTATACTGAAATGAAACGACTAGCACTAGATAGGGAATCTTGGAGAGCTGCATCAAACCAGTCAAATGACTGAAGACAAAAAAAAAAATTAAATAAACGGGTTCTTTAATTGTTTTAAATCGATTTTAATTTGAGGGATTTAAATTTGAAAATAAAAGAACAGGGAACTAACAAAAGTTCCCCGTCCTTTTATTTCCGTAGTATTTTTATCGGATTTGATTGTAACCGGTAATAATAGAAAACGTTAGTAGAACTTTAATGTTATAAAACGCAAAGTAAAATAGATCTTAATGAAATTAGAATTTTAGAAAATATGTATTTTCTGGTCCGTCATATTAAAAACTAAAGATATTTTGTGTTGTTTCTACAGATTATAACTCTTTGAGATCGGAAAATACACTTGTTGGAACAGGCGTAGAACAGAAAAACTGGGAATTATATATATATATATATACACTAGTAGCCCCTTGTTGCTCTGCAACATTATTATTATTACAAAGTAATGTTATATGATTTAAAAGACCAGCTGAAAATCAATTCCATTTCCAACACGTCCTTCCCCTGACCCCCCTTGGTTTTCCCTTTGCTTTCCTACCACACGTAAAATGCGTACTCAAAATCTGTTTAAAGTCCTTCCAGACGTTCTACTGGACGGATCGGGCTGATTTTTTTCTATTCTTCTCAGAGTGGCTCGCAGATATGTCATCAAGCATCAACGGTCCTCAAAGTGATTTTCCAATGAGTAGTTACCTCGGAAATTTCCTCAGTTAAGGAATAAATGAGGATTTCTCAGATGAGACTCAAGTTTGGGGTCCGATGACTCTCGGTGACTTATCTCTCGGTCATTCCGAGCAGAATAAAAAACAAATCAGCCCGATCCGTCCACTAGATAGAACGTCCAGAAAAGTCCGTCTGGTTCCTGTTCTATTAGTCCGAAATAGGTTAGTCTGAAATAGGTATTCAGCCCAATTTTTTTTTATTATATAAGATTACAAAAAAAAAGAAGAATTAGCGGTTTAAGTGGTTTTTGCTTACTATATCTTCTGTTGCATTTAAGTGTACTAGATGAAAAACAGTGTTTCCCCAGGGCATTTATCGCATAGGAGAAACTGAGTTAATGTTTAGATTGTTAGTATAAAATTTAACGATTAAGTTTTGATGTATGAAGGAAAAAAATAACTATATTATTTTTTGCGTTTCGTTTTACATCAGGTTATATGATGATATTCGATCATTAACCACTAGCGTAACTGTTCCCTGATTATATTCGTTTAAATAAAAGTTAATTATAAAACAATTTCCATCACGCGTATAAGTCGATTCTGTTCTATCAACCTGCATGTCAGTTACATATCTCCTTGCTTCGGCTTTTTCTAACCTAAATCGGTCCATTCATGGATTGGGCTTTGCATTTTATATATATAAAAGCTATAATTTCCCTGATGTCGTATTTATAAATTAAAAGAGGCTTTTTTGTGGTTATTTTTTTAAGTTGATAAAAAAAAAATATTGTACTGGAAATTTTGACTGCAAGAAATAAAATAGTATGATTCTGTGCGTCTTTTTGGAAGAAAACTACAGCACTTTTGAAATATATCGGCGGTCGAAGTTCACAGCTCTCCTTATCAAGCCTGCTCTATCGATCGTGGTTTTCCCTTCTTAAGCTGCTTGCTGTTGATTATAAGCAGGTCTCTGTTTATTTGTCATCGCCTTATTATTTTTTACTCGCTCCGTACAAGTAAGTGATCTTTCATTTCGATAAATAATTTTTAATGTAGTGACCGGCTCTAATTCCATATTTTTATGTCTTGTTCTCAAAGAGACATAATCAAATTTCTAACTTACGGGATGCCTTTTTTAATGTATCGAACGTCTGAAATTTAAGTTGATTTAATTTTTAACATATATTATGAGTAGTTAAAAATATAATCGCCCTGATTTCGTTCAGCCTAAGCCGTTTCACGTGTAAAAAATAGATTGTCAAATACTATAATAACATATTAAAAAATCGGAAACGATTTGCAGCGGGTTAATATCATCAAATATTTATATTATGATAAATTTATTTATTATTTAATTATTACTTTACTTCTTTGACATTAATGTATATAAATATGCGTTTTCGAAAAATTACATCGACTCGTGATTACAGGTTAATATCGACCATTTTTTTGTTTTTTAGCGTTAAGTATTTATTCAAAAGTATGTATGCATTACGGATGTTCGGCGTGCCAAAAAAAAACATCTTAAAAGGATTGTTTTCATCATCACAAAAGTTGACGGAACACTATCGTTACAGAGAATTTCTGTTGAAGCCGATCATAGTTCTATTTCTGTTAGTGAAGTGTTATTTAAATAGCCGTTAATAAAAAAATTCATAAACATTCTTAACTACAGATATTGTAAAAGAAGCATTACGGAACCAAAATTTGTGAAAATAATAGTGTTGAAAATTTATCACATATGTCAAACTAAGACTTTTCTTTCTTATATCTTATCCGCTCTGCGAACATCAGCTATCGTGTTTGGGGATCGTATATTTTTTCACCGCCGACCTGAAAAGAGATGTGCTCGACATTCCAAACCGTTGTCTCAAATTTTTTACCCGTGATGTCCTGATATCTTTCCCTGGAAAACTAGATGTAACTCGGAGCATTTATCTGAAAGCCTCATGATGTGGCCAAAATAATATAATTTTGACTGTTCGCACAATCTCTTTTCCTTTTTCATCCGGTTTAGAATCGTTTCTTTTGTTGCCTTGTCCGTCCGATGCGCTTTTAGAAGACGCCTGTATGATCTCGAAGGATTCAAGGTTTTTTAATAGATGTATCGGTGAATTTCCAGGGTTCTATCTCATACACCAGGACTGAGAACAAGTAGAACCTGAGCATTCTTACTCACAGACTCGTTGAAAGGCCCGCTGACCCGAGCGCATTCTTAAATCGGAAGAAGACTGATCTGGCCTTTTCATTTCTGTAAGATATTTCTAGACGTTAATCGATACTGCTCCCCAAGTACACGTATTCTTTCGATATTTCTAGCGTCACCTGCTGCCTGTAAAATGACTTTACTCACCCTATCCTCACTGACAGCCATGTACTTAGTTTTTTCGGTGTTCCGACTTAAGCCGTATTTCTTACACGCCCTAACAACTCGATATAATTTGCATATCCTCTTTAATCTCCGTCCATAATACATACAGTATTGTAAGCAGATCGTTAACGGGAACACCGTTGATCTTTATACCTTCCTCTCGATCTATCGAGACTTCTTTGAATATATGCTCAGAATAGATATTAAATATTAATCGGGATAGAATACAACCCTGCCTCATCACTCTTCTTATATCAATATCCTCAGTTACACTACCATCGACTCGAACGCAATTCTTTTGATTCCAATAGAGATTAGGTACAATGCGTTGATTTTTCTTGTCGTTTTCTGAGGATTTTAGAATCTGAACAATCTATCATCCCTATCACGATGTCGAACGTTTTCTTAAAGTCAATGAAGACTAGTTGTTAAATGATATATTGTATATACTTTTTAGTAATTTTGATTTTCTTAATGTTAAAATACTAGAAATAATTTTAACAACTGGGAGTGTATTTATTTGAATTTAAATTAATGAAATAATTAAAACATAGTTGTAAAAAAAAGTGAAAGCAAATATCTTTTTGGATTAGCAAATTAAATTTTCTACATTGTCCAATAATTTGTCTATAATATGTTTTTAATTATGATTTCAAACTATTTGCCTTATCTCAATTTAAGCTTCCTTTAAGAGTAAGCTTGTTTATTATGTTTTCTTTTAATTATAACAAAATATATTTAATTTTTTTTCTAATAGAAGACAAAAATTAAGTCCAGATTTATCGTTTTACATCATTTTTGAAATATTATTGCATTAAATTTTTTCTTCTATTAAATAAACAGATTTCTCGTTTTAATTTTTATTCGGGTTTTGCCTTTAGTAAATTAGAAAATGTTACTGCTTTTTTATAAAAACTAAACATAAATGTATCACTGGAAAATATTTCCTTTCATTTTGGAAATTTTATCGTTTATCGTAATCACATTTTTTTATAATTTTAAAACAATAGACGTAATATCATTCTGTTATAAAATAAATTTATATTTAAAAGGCTGGTAGAATTCTATTATAAATTATAGAGATACATATTTTACATAAGAATATAGTCGCTCTTAAAATTTTAAATATGTTTTGCAGTTTATGCGTTAATTACAACGGAAGAGAATGCAAATTACGAAGGAGTACCTCTATTTTTTTTCAAATAGTTTATAGTTGTAATAAACGTTGTAATAATAAGTCTAAAATAAACGGTACCACTATGTTATTTTAGTTGTTTTGTTATTATTGATAGAATATTTAGCCTGTCTCTGCATCGGTCCTCAGCGCATCCAATAATAAGGATTGGTTAGTGTTAAAGTAATTAGTACTGGTGATAATGATTTCGTAATTACATCAATCTATTGACATTCATATTTGTATTTATGAATCGATGTAAGGGAATGGAAAAATAATTATATTATTTAAAACGTACTACAATCGTTAAGTAAAATTCATTATTATGCGATCTCGGTGCTTTTTTGTTCCACCTTTAGACTTCACGCGGATTCATTCAGATCAATATCTCTGTACAGGTGTTTTTTTACCGACTTTTCGAAGAAACCTATTGTATTACTTTCCTCACATGGCGGTTCTTTACGTTTTGAGGTATAAGGACTACGAAAATACCACTTAAATTGTGGTTTCCTGATTTATATTTGTATAGATACGAGGTGTTCAACTTGAAAGAGCCTTCATCACTTAGTTTTGTTTATAAATTATAATTTATTGGAAAACACTTACATTATAATTTACAGCAGGTGTTGAAAATGATGTCCGTCTAGTTCTATGCGCTTGTTAACAAGTTGTATCACGTTCCTGGCTACTCTTGTTAGCTGTACCTTACCTTATTTACTGTTGGTATTGGTAATGTTTTTCTTCAATCCCTTCAGGTGTGTGGATCGCTCCTAAAAATAATTTCTTTTAAGTAACTCCACATAAAGAAGTCTGGACAACTCACATCAGGGGACTTGGTGGCCATAATTCTTTAGAAACGATTCTTCCATCGAAAAAATCCTGCAGCATCTCTATAGTAGAGCGAGCAGTATGGCAAATGATGATATCCTTGCAACCAGCAGTTACGCTCATCCTCTTGCAGTAAGGCTATGAATTTTTTGATGGACGGTAGCATCCGCAGTTTTTCTTCTTCAAAAAACAAGGATCCAATTCGTCGCAATAAGAACCGCACATCATAAGCCTAATTTTGTTGGGTGGTGGGGAGATTAAAACAAAATGTGCGGGTTTTCAGTACCCCAGGTCAGGTAGATCTGATTATTAACATACCCACCAAGTGAAACCACGCTTCAACTGTAAAAAACACTGTTGCCACTGTTGCCTCTAATGAGTTTCTTGAACCAGTGACAGTATTAAAACCTTTTATGACAATCAGCATTAGGTACCTCATCGAAAACCTGCATTTAATACGGATAACATTTCAACATTCTCCTCACTGCAGTGTGGACAGTGTGAGGTGAAATGTTCTTAAAAGTGACCTGTTTCACGAAATTTTTTAACTAACTTCTGAATAGCACTTTTCACTGGAACTTCCTTTACAAATTTCTCCCTGAACTTCCTTCGACACACACCATGAGATTTTGTCTCTAAATAAATTTCAATCACAATTACACGTTTTTAACAGTTAACTGCATTTAATAAACAACACACGATTACCCAACCTTGTTCAAAAGCCGATGTTCGACACAGACTGGCAATGCTCAAATGTGCAGGCAATAAACAGTCTTCCATACTCCACCTCCAGTGGTGAGCCGGTTGAAACTTGATGCTTGTGTGTAGGGTCTAATGAATGATCGAACGTATGAATTGCGTTGTACTCTAAAAATCAGTGCGTTTCTGAATACTGAAAACGTCGAAATTATTAACTTATTACCGATTTTCTTGTTACAGTACATTAAAATTATTTCTTTACAATTATTTATAGTTTTATTTTATTTTAATTTATTTCTTGATTGTTTGCTTATTTCTATTTCTTATTTATTTCTTAATTCGTTTTTTTGTAAAATTTTAGATAAGAATGAGTTAATATTTTTTTCAAAAGGAAACAAAATAACGAAAAGTCGGCTTTCTTGCGCAGAACTACGCAAGTGTTTTTTAATGTTGTTATAGTTTTCACTATGACTTTGTCACTTGATTTTTCATCATCACTCCTGAGCTTCCTTGCATGTTATTTATCATTTGTGAACGTCATCGATAAGGAAGTTTGCAGCGGGAGAGAGGCTTTCTAATGAAAGTAAATTAGAGGGTCTGATTATTGTAATGCTGGATAGTCCACACGCCACACCAATATTTCAGAGCATTAGGATTCCTGCACATGATCTCAAATGTTATCTTAATTTTTGAAGGGAAGTTTTTTTCCATATATTTTGATGGATGTCCGCCGCATCATCCATTGGATGGAATTAATCCTTTGATAGGGTTGTTTTGTATCGTGCCGTATTCTTTCACGGCGGGTAGATCGGTCTTTCTCGATGTCCACTCCGTTTCCTTAATTCCTTTTTTCTTTTTTTTTTTAGTTGTGTGGGTATAGGTCAGACCACTGATTGTTACACTATAAGAACGGTTGAACCTGTGCAGTCGGTAGATTCCTGATATGAATTAAGTTGTGATCGAATGCTTGAAGACTTCTCATAAGATTTTGTTTCCTATCCGATAAACGCACAACAATCTCAACAGTTGACATCTACGGTAAAGTTTCGTCCATCCTAATATCTATATATAAACAATTCGATGTTTTCAACTTCAAGAAAAGATATTTTTTTTTTTGAAAAATTAATTTCTTTGATGTCTATCGGGAACGATAGAACCAGAGCTTAATCACAAACGATCTCAATGAAAGGATTAACGGTTGGTGTGGGTCTTCGTAACGGTTTAACCTCCATCCTAATTTACATTCATTTTCTATTTACTATATATGTTATCTATCTACATTCGTCATGGCACCTTGTGCATGTATTTTAATTGAAATCTTAATTAATTAGTATTGTTAATCGGCATTTTTAACGTTTATATACTTACTGTATACTCGCTCAGAATATATTTATTTTAACTTGTTTCATTAAAACAGACATTTCTTTTTATTGTGGTATGAACTGAAGAAAATATCTAGGAAACTTGTTCTCTCTTTCTCTCTCATTAATTTTAAAATAAAAAGATCGGTACAATCATAAATAAAAGATTCGTGAGATTCGATTGTCCACATATAGTTCTGTTTTCACTGAAATATTTTCAGTCTCTCTCCCTCCTCTCTCTCATTGTGTGTGTGTGTGTGTGTGTGTGTGTGTGTGTGCGTGTGTTTGTTGTTGATAACTTTCAACAGCGGAGACGGATTTTTACGTTTATAAACATTCAAGGTACGAAGTGGGCTCCGTAATTCAAAGCACTCTTGTTGAAGCCCGAATATCTAAACATTATATAACATGTGTCCCGATAAACATTTTTATTTATAATTCATATTTTGTTTCCTTTAGTTTTATATTTGCGTGATAAAGAAAATTTTCAAGTTGATGTTAGGAATAAGCTATATTTTTAATTTTAATTGATTCAGTATTAATTATTAACATATCAGTTAGTTAACTGATTTAATATGCATATCAATAATTATTAATATACTAACTGTTAGTATCATATCAGTAATTATTAATATACTAACTGTTAGTATATTAATAATTATTGATATGCATATTAAATTATTGAATTAGTAAACTTAAAATTAAAAATAAAAAAATAAAACATTTTGTGGCATTAATAAAAATTAAATAAACGTAAACGTGAAATAAATTTTGTTGCAAAATACGCTGTCATAATGTTTTTATTTGGTATATAGGTTGATATAGGTATTATAGGTTTATTTGGTATTATAGATTAAGGGCAGTATTCTCCTGACATCAATAAGATTTTTTTTTTTTTTTTTTAGTTCACTGAAAAATTATATACTGTGTATCCTTCTCTCCCTTTTTATATAAGTATTAGGTTTAAGAGAAAATAATGTGAAAGTTCGGGGATTCGAATTCTAGGTAATTAGACTGGACGTCTTGAACCTGGAAAAGCACATTCGATGTTAAGTTGTTAATTTTATTTATGTATTTTGGCAATAAGTCTTTTAAATCTTGTTTCGTTATTTTTAAAAATACGTAAAATTTCTTCAGGTATCTCGGATTCACTTTAAAACCGCTTTTCCTTTGTAAATATTGTCGCAAGTTTACTTTCTTTACCTTTGTGATGAACAATTTCATCGAAAGAGTCAGCTTGATATGAGTACGTCTAATATATGTAGTCATCGGTGTAGAATAAATTACGTTGATATTTTTCTTTCTTTTAATGATGTTTTTGTGAACTCGCATTAAATAATAATTCTATCCGCCCCACCGTTCGAGTGATATGTAAAGACGTCTAATGAAAAATTCTTAACAGATTGTTTTAAATGCGTTACGAACCTCTCAGTCTGTCTGAAGATTGTCTCGACAATAAAGGGAGATGTAGGGGTGGTCGCCGAGGATCGCCTACAGTGGAGCGAGAAGATATACCCCTCCCGACGGAGCGACGGGTAAATCCCAGAGCAAACATTTTATTAATTTATGTTTTCCGCCCTTTTCATCTGGGGTTCGGGTTTCTGCAGTAATGGACGAACTAAAGAACCTAGGTTGTCTTCTTTTTTTCTTTTACTTCTTATTATTCTTGTTTTTCTTCTTCGCATTGTGTTCGTTAACGTCGTCGTATATCTCCCTCTTCCTCGTACCCTTAACAATTTTTCCTGCTTTCCTCTGCTCCATCTCGAGGAGTACCGACAAACTAGTACACGATTATATACAGCTACTCTTTGTTCTTAACTCGATGTTTTTGCTTTTAACCGAATTGGCTTTCTTCTGCCTTCCTTATTTCTCCTTTCTTTTCTTTCTTCACTTGCGGAGCGTTCATTTCGCAAATGTTACTTCATAGTCCGTTCTCCACACAGTACGTATAAAACTGTTTTCATTCCGTTTATGCGTTGTACAAAACGCATTAAACGCGCTCGTGTGTGCGTGTGTAATATTTTTACTGTTCATCGTTTCTTCCTTTGGTATTACTATTTCTACACTGTACTCCTGATTAACCGAACTAATGATATGATTAAAACAAAAACTAACTTTAAAATCGATATTATTAGGACGAATTAGATTTAAGAGTTTAAATTAACTAAAATATTTTTATCTTGTTCCTAAACTACATGTATTTGAAAAAATTAAGTAAACAAACCGTAATTAATTCGTACTTCATTATCTAGTTATTTGTAACTTATTTTATGCTAATAAAATAGTTCCAAAAAATGACAATACGTCTTTTTTTTTAACAAAATCTGTAACTCGGATGATTTAAAGTATTACTTTATAATACAGTTAAATATTTCTATACTTATCGGGTTTAATTTTATTTTAAGATTCAATGAAATAACATTATTAAGTCTGATTAGGAAATAACTACCGAGATTAATTCAGATAAAGCATGACGAATCCGAATTATATGTTACAGGCATGACTTAAATTCAATACGAAAAAAAATTAATTCACATTGTATGAATAACAGATTACGTCATGTAGTTTGCGAAGTATTAAAAAAATTTATAAGACAATAAAGACGTTCCATTCCGTAAGATTTACCTTAACAATCGTACGAATTAATATAGACTTTTCGTTATAAAATCCTGTAGGTGTTTTATTTTTACCTAAAACATGATTATATGTAATAATACCATGTAGTAACAGCTTGTAGTAGTTTAGAGTGACGATTTAAATTTCATTATTTTTTTTATAAACAAAAATTATTGATTATTCGTTATAGGTTAACGTGAACGGACATACAATCATTTTTTTTCATTACTTTTTCGCAAACCGTGTCTTGAAATAAATGACTATCGATATTACCTAACGATTACGTAATAATTACGAACCTGCTTAAAATTGTTTTAAAGAAAACCGCATTCCAATCGGTCGGTATATTTTTAAGTTACGGAGTTATTAACACAACCATAAACATGATATGCGTTAGACACTTGCATCGAATAAAGATTTTAAATTAAAAAATTAATTACAATCGGTCTAATTATTATACGTTTGTATAAGTTTGAATGTAAATTTTAAGCTTTTCATTCGTGGAAACGAATTAAAAGGGGAATATAGAAATAATTCTGTTACAGGAGAATTTTTGTTAGGAGAATTTTACAGCAGTAATATTGTTTTCTATCGTTTTTATAAACTCAAGTTTGGCTTTTTACAATAAATAATTATAAAACAAATCGCATAAAAAATGTCTAATTTTTTAGCGTATCTTTTTACGTCTTCTAAAGAGATCTGTACAGATAACTTTAAAGTACGTAGTTTGTTCTATGATTCTTTATCTAAATTTAATCAGTTATTTGATTAATTTGATCGATGAGTTTTCGAAACTTATATCCGAAAACTGATGGATTAATGGATAAATAGATGTAACGAAGGTTTTTTTTTTATAGGTTTGCTTCACGTTTTCTTTTATAAGTGCAAAGATATAAAGTAAATATTCTTTATCTCTGTGTTGTTTATTTATGTAACTAATTTGGGTTAACCGTATGCATATATTACATGTTAACTGATATATCAAAATGGATAACGCAATAAAATGGGAACAAGATTTAGAAAAGTGAAGCAAAACTGAAAGAAAATGATCGTAATAAATGAAGCATTGATGAAAGAAAAAGATGTAGAAGAAGAAAAAGAAAAGAAAAAAGCAGAGAGAGGATCCGGTTGTCGGATGGTTGAGGATCTTGAAACAGGAAGCTGTTGAACACAGGTAAATCAATGACCTCAAATCAAAACAAGACAATGCACCCAGATTCTCGATCCTTCAACACACGACCATCGGACCAGCTGCTTGCTCTCTCGCTCGTACTGTTTCTCTTTATCGCTTCTCTCTCTTTCACTCTCTCACACTTCCCCCTTCATCATATTCTCTTACTTTTCCTCACTCCTCATCTGGTTCAACTCGTCGGTTTACTGTCTATGAACTATGCTGTCGTCCAATATTAATTAGATCATCATATCATTTTGTCGCTAGAATGTAATATTTAAATTATCATTATTAAATTTAATCTTAAATAAAAATATTTCGTTTACTAGGTTACCGCTCCTTTTTTTTATTTTAATTCTGTTTAAATTAGTACAGGATCGATTACTTAAATATTAATTAATCTACTGATACTGTAATTTAAATTTCTGTTTACAATAAATACGACATTTATTTAAAATTAGAGGTTTCACTTTTTATTCGGTCATAGCAACAAGGATTACCTTACATCTTGGAGTTGTAAAAAATAAAACTTTCTTGAAAATAAGCGATTTTTAAACAAAGAAAAGTCGTTTCGGGTGACCCAAAATCCTTTTGATAACTTACACGTTCAAAAGTATTCATTCATATATGTGTTGTTAGACTTATTTCGATTTTTTTGTTGTTATTATTTTAATGGATTTTCGTAGCCAGAAGTTGATATCAGGATAAAATAAAATCAATGTTTCAAAAATAGTGACAGTTAATGTAGAACACTTAAAAATAGTAAAAACTAAGTTTTTCCCAATAATTATGCAAAGGTTGCATCTGGTTCCAAAAAAAGTGATATTTTACATATCAACTGTAAAATTTGATTTTTTTCGTAAACATAAGTGCAGTTCTTCAGAAGTTCATTTTTTAAGCTAATATTTACTAGAATTACTTGGAACCAATTTTTTTTTCCAATAGTTATATGAAATTTGCTCTCCTTAGAAATGTATGAGTACACTAATGTAATATATCGCGTAAGAAATGAATCAAAATTGTATGAAGCATTTATTGAAAAACAGCTTTGAACTTTTTGAAATGTTATCATACAAGTCTTTCGCTTTCAATTTAGGCTGATTCTCCGTTAAAATGAAAATCTTGTCTTGAAACTGTTTTAAATATTCCGGGTGATTCAAAAAGAATTTCACAACTTTAAAAGCAAATAAATATTTATTGAAATAACTTTCAGATTCGGTTGAGTTCTTATTTCATAGAAACACTCATCAAGTTTGTCATCCGGCATTCACTTTGGGCCGATATGGCTTCTGTTTGTAATGCTACATACATCCCACCACCTGAAGTTTATTTCATTCCAGACAGTAGCCAGAAAGTCGGTCATTAGCTCTGCCGCTGCGGCGTTAATTAGAATTCTTAGCTCAACATGATCGGCAGACAAAGACGGTACATCAACCCGATCTTTAATGAAACCCCACAAGAAAAGCTTTAGCGGGGTCAAATTTGGGGAGCGAGATGACCGTGCGATTGTAACTTGACGACCGATTCACCGACCTGGGAATCGAGTATCTAGAAAATCTCGAACTTTTAGGCGGTAGTGAGGTGGTTCCCCGTCCTGCCGATGGTAAAATTTTGAAGCGTATCCAGATAAATATAGTATTTACGGTTGCCTCCTAGATGAAGAACAACCTGTCTCGATGAAGATTTGTGCCAAGAGAAGATTGTACGCCTACTAGGAGGCTCCCTATCGTACTCTCTGCGAAAATTACGCTGAACTGCAGTTTCTGACTGCAAATCGTGAAACCAAAACACATGCGAGCACGTTCCGCACCAGTAAATGTGTCCATTTTTAACAACAATGCTGACAGTGCTAGTGGCCAAATTCGGTACTAATGAACTACGCGAGTCAAAACTTGATCTGTTTTGCTATGAAATGAGATGTCAACCGAATCTGTAAGTTATCTAAATAAATTTGTATGTCCTTTTAAAGTTGTGAAGTCCTTTTTGAATCTCCCGGTACTTAATTTATTACCTTTGACAAATTTTCCTTTAACTGACATGTTTTTGTGTGTTTTTCAATTAATTTTACCGACTTTATAGGCTATTTCATCGTAACACTTAACCATGTCAGGAAAACCAAATAATATATATTAATAGTTGGATGTGTTATGAGTATCCTATACACCATACTTCATTTTCTTTAGGTACGTAAAGCTGTTTAGGAAACGGTGTTGCCATATCTCTCATCGCACACTTTTCTTTAATTCATTACGGTTCTAATCGTAAACAAACATATTTTATCAGCTGCACATATTTAAAATGAATGGCGCTATTGATAATTCTCAAAAAGAAAGACAGCTCTTTGCGAGTAGCTCTTGTGCTGTGTTTCGTTGTTCTTACTTATTATTAACTATGAAAACTGAGACCGTATGTAGTCGATATGTAGAACGGTCTTGCAACCATACGTTTAAGGAAATAGTCTTCAACAAATTTTTACGAACTTAATTTTAAGGTTATATTTTTACATCGGTCATCAAAATTAAAGATATGTAGAAAAAACACAGATTTAATTTTCAATCCACAGCTCAGTTGCCTGTTTTACATTTGGCAATTAAACCTATATAGCAATTAATTTTTCTACTTCAGTTTCCACGAAAAATACAAGATTTCTATGGAAATACCTTTTGTCTCTTTTTCTTTAGATTTTTTAGAATCGATTGGTAATTTGGAAAATCTACTTATTTATATTTGGTATTTCATTAAATTGAAAACTATTATTCCATTAGAAAATAACATAAAATCTCTTCTGGTAAATGATATTAACAATTTTTTAAGTTCGATTAGTGCACTTTGTATTTAATTAATTATATTGGTTTTTTCATGTGCCCATCTTCTGTTATTCAAGTAATTTTGAAATTTTATTGAATCGGAATCTTCATTTAAACATGAAAATTGTAAATATTAACTTCCTCATTTTGCAAAAAATATAGTTTAGCTGCATTTTTCAATTAAATTCAGTTTGTTTTCACTCGATATCCTTTGAAAAATTATAAAATGTTCCTTTCTTTGAAAAAGGAAGCATTTTTTTGTACTTAAGAAGGTAATAAATAGAAAATGAAAAAACTCAGAATTCATATCGATTAATTTTGTTTCCGTTACATTCTTCTATTTAATGCAGTTATTGGTTTATGGAGTTCAATGTAATTTATGAATTTTAATTTCGTATTTATATTTCGTATTAAGCTTATTCAGGTAATCTTATTTTTAGTCATCAACCGTCTCACACTTTTTACTCATTTTTTTTTAATCCTCAACGTGTTTATTGTTACGTAAATTCTCTATTCTCTTTAATAATATATTTTTATATTTTACTCTTGAATTCTTTCACAGTTTTACTTTGTGTTTTACCATTGTCCAAATCAATTATCCGTATACGTCTTAATGAGAGTCCCTCCGATGTCGTACTTTTAAATAGTTCAAACATGTTAGATTTTTCTCTTTGTCAATTCATCTTAAAACTACGTTACCATATCGCCTAATCTGTCACATCTCATTTTAACTGTATGTACTTACATCTTTGTATTTTTTTAAACAATTTTCCTTTCGTAATCGATTTATTTTTTTTATTCCTAAATCTTTTTAAAACTATAATACCTTCTGAATCGCGCTAGTTTAAATTTTATGAACCCATTTCTTATATCGTTAATATTAATTTTACAAACGAAATTCCCTAGATTATGGTCTATTATATTTTTCTTATTTTAATGATTAATTTATCATTATTTTACTATTTAACGTATTTTACGTCTTCCTTTTTACATTAAAATGAACGAACAGGTATTGTGTGTGTTTGTATTTGTAATAAAGTGATTAAGTGTTTAATATTCGAGGGAAGTTATAGAGCTTTTATTAACCGAAACCATAAATAATATAAAAGAGGGGAATTCGGAGATCATTGTCCGAATACGAGTAGTATAATTATCGAAATAAGATATATGTATTAAGTTCAAAATGAAGCTAGCTTTAAAACCATTAGGGGATAAATTTCTTTTAAAATCTTAGTAGAAAAACAAATTTGGTAGTTTTCTTATTAATTATGTTAAAACAGGTTAGGTTATGTAAATATTAGTAGATTTAATGTATTTGAGTTATTGCAAACGTTAAAATTTTGAGTTAAAACAAAGTGTACGACGGAAATAATCCAAAGGTTTTGACATGTATCGAAAGGATTATATCAAGCAGTTCCTGTAATGATCGATAGTCTTGAAAGAACCGAAATGTGTATTTTATAGAAAATATTACGTCTTCTCTTTTTTAAATATGATAAACTTTCAAGCATATTTAATATCGTTTCATTTCGTATTTCACTTTCCCTTGTGTGTTAATTTATTAAAACCGACTCGTTTTTACTTCATTGTATTGCAACTTCGTTACGATCTTGAACAAACACGCATAGCTTTTATCTTCTTCTTTTATTAAACTGTATTATCAAATATTTGTACGACAGCCTTTTAAAACTAAATTTCTACCCTCATGAACACGTTCAGTATTCATGTAGCTGCAGTTCGGACTCAAGAGACGTTCACTTCGAAACCTGTTGAACAAGATGCGTCAGGCCACACCTGCCCCCCCCCCCTAGTCCTCCTTCTGCCATTGTATATATGTTCGGGTAAGAGGCGGTCTAGCTAACATCTGCCGCATAGGGCCGTCTGTACGTCGCCATCTCATCCGAAACTACGCTAGACAAAAGAATAGAGGGTCCTCCTCCGCTATACTCCGCTCTATAGACGTGTGTGCTCGTACGATTCCACCCTCAGTATTACGTCCGAACATCATTCTAGCTTATAGTTAGTTCACTTGCGTGGAAACCTGTTGCCGATAATAATGTTTATGCTTGTTGCATGCGGTTAAATAATTCTTAAAAAAAAAATCGTCCGTATTATATTGAAGAATTTTATTAGTGTAATTTTAAACAAGGAGTAATTAATCGTTACGGCTTGATAATATACTGATATCGGTTTGTCTGCAAAAAAATTCTACTAGCATTTTACTCGCGTCGGGTAAGGTAGCAACCTTTCTAAAAATATTATCTTTCAGTCGCATATTTCGTATCGACCGAACGAAAGTGTTAATAATAGATACAGGGAATAGGACAATCTTTTGCTTAGATTTTTTGAATAATTATTGAATGAAATAAATATAAAAAATACATTTTCTGATCTTTGTGGCATTATAATTACTTGTAATTTATTTACTTTGTTCGTTCGGTTCCGTAACCAAACGTTAAAACAATCTGTCTTGAGACATATTTCACTTCGAGAAATGCCATTATCGTTTTCAAAAGTAATTAACATCGTATGCCTTTGCAAAGAAAGATGCGAAATGTATATTTAAAAAAAAAACATACTATCGCAAATAGAAAAAAAAAATAGAAATCCTGTATGCATTTTGTTTGTTAATTGATCGTGATCGGTAGATGTAGAAGAATTATTAAAAGTAAAGTAAAATGAATAAAAACAAAAGCTAATATAAATAAAAGAAGTATAGGGAAAGATGTAAGAAATAAATAATATTTACGAAGCGCTGTTTATAAAATGAAGAAATGAAAATAATAAGCGATGATAAATAAAAAATTATACAATATCGGTTTAAAGAAGTCGAAAGCAGAAAGGAAGTTTAAATATAGTTTAAAGTAATAAAAATAAAATATAAAACTATTTTAATGAATTAGTAAAGTAATTAATTTTGTTTTCCTAATTATAAATCTTCGCCACACTGTCCGTAGAAGTATAAAAAGATTCCATCCACCGGTAAGAATTCTTTCTTTTTTGGGTGTAAGTTTCCTTTCGATAATGTTACATCCGTTTTATTTTAATGTAAATAAATAAACATAATCGTACTACTCGAAAATCGGAAACCTAAGTAATATTATGTAATATTTGAGGACTATTTAATTTTTATTGTTTTTTCTTTTTTTTAGCCAGTTGATTATTTACATTAATTTTATGAAGAAAAAACACACTTTTAGGCGATCTTCACATAAGTATTGCAGAAAAATATTTTTATTTCTTTTCTTCAGTTTCAACTCTTATCGTTATCGGCTGCCATTTTAGAAATATTAATCCAGAAAACTTGTTATTTTTACAGTTTCAAGTTTCTGCTCTAAAAATCCATCCAAAAAACAAATCGGTCAAATAGAATTGTTAGAACGATGAGCATATAATTTCACCCTCACGACCTTTTCGTAAACAACACAAAGCAGGCTCCGAATTGACAAACCATATTTTTATGTACGTTATCGATAGAGATTAATTTTTACATTCGTCAAAATTACTATAACCCGTTATACAAAGCCCTAGATATTGCGGTTAATATATCTGCATATCCACTAAGTCTCTTTATTTAAAGAATGCATTACCTTATACCGAAAAAAATATTTATAAGATAAAATCATATATTCACCTTATAACAGGTCATATTAATTAATCGGTTTCATAATTAAAATGAAAAAACTTCTAAATGCAAAACTATTTTTAAAAAAATCGTGAGAAATAATGAAAATTAAATTTACGTTAACGATAAAAGGAATAAGATAATATTAGACGTTATTAAATTAACGGAAAAAATGGACGATTAAATGCAGGTGAAGTCCGACAGTTAAATTTTATATGTAAGCGCTGTCCGTGAAAGCACGAAACGATTGACGGGTTTTTCACCTTGCTTTTGATGCTCCTTTTAATTGTACGATAACAAATTTTAATCGACCCTTTATTCATTTATCGTAAATATGGATGAATTTTATTTATATTTATTCATTATTAGTTTATAATTAAAAAAAAAACCATTAAAGTTACGTTATCCGTTATTTATATTCTAATCCTTTGTCTCTTCATTAAATAAATAAAAAAAATTATTACAGATAAATTATCGAGATGACTCTGTATCGCAATTTATCGGGATATCTTTCCCAATAAAAAGCTCCAATAGTAAGTACACTTTAGTCGAATGTTTCCACATGACACTTTCCGTGTTAGGCTGTGTTGGATTTTAAGGAACGTTTTATACATATTCTTGTAGTGACTTTATTAATTTTAGCATTTTAGCCGCCACTTTATACACACACACACACACACAGTGATGGCTCGTAGCTAAAATTAGTGGTGGTGCTGCTACAGAAAATTTTTTTCTGGGATTTTCAAGGCCCTGGTTAAAGTTTTCTGTAAAATAAAAGAACCGAAAAAAATTATTCAAATAGAATAGCTGGAAGCAGGATAATAATCTAATTCTACACTTCATCACATTCAAGAATATTGTACATGATTTTTAAGCACATTGTGCTTAATTTAAATTTCTATGTACATAGAAACAAATACATAATTAGGTTATACTAGTTACCTTCTCTTTCGCCCTTCCAGCGTGTTTTTGGACAGATTTGGCAATCAAACAGCCCATGCTTTCCGCCATCTTCTGATCACTACTGAAAAAACAACTAATCCGCTTTCATATTCCTTCCACCGACTAAACTAGAAAAAGGAGCGAACAAGGAACGTTCCATACTCACGCGGAGTAAAAAAAAAACTACCTTCACCAGCACGCCATGGTCGGAACTGCGGGAACGATAGTGCTCTCTTTCCCTCGCAGCCTCGCATGCAGCTTCCTATGTGCGCATGCGCATAATAGCCAAACACCACGCCACTGGAACTGTGAAGCGCACAGTTCCGTATAAAGGATTTTGTATCTTTTTCATAAACTTGGGGATGGCTACCGACATTAAGCTTAAGGATTATATATTGTACAAGTATAAAGAACGAATTAATGAAAAAAGGACTCAGTATATTAAATGGTATCGATAATATCAAGTGAAAAATAGGGAGTGCTGCAGATCCACAGTGCCTATACGCGAGCCTCCACCGTATATATATATATATATATATATATATATATATATATATATAACAATGTGTCGTGAGAGATTCGTAATCATCGATCAGCAAAAAATAGTGAAGATAAATTGATTAAAGTTTGTATGCACGTTCTTCTTACGGTGTAAGTGCACGCTAAGAAAGGATTTTTTGAAATTCCGAGCTTAAAGTGGAGTAACACTGAAATTTACTACTTTTTTAAATTTCTCAGTAACGAATCATAACGAAAGATATCAACTTTATTTTTAGTGTGTGTAATATTCATGTGAATATATATAAACTAATTTATAGATTTTTGAAATTCGACCTCGAAAGAGGTGAAGAAAAAGAAAAAGGTTTTTAACAATGATTACAGATTTTCCCCATTTCCCCAAACGAGATATTCAGTAGATTTGAATTTGCAAACACTCTTCAGATAAATACATAAAAACCTGGTCAGTCTCGACTTCATTTCCTCTTTATTTGTAATATCATGATGTTATTTCTTTCTATAAATGTAAACAAACTTGTTATTTTTTTACTGCAATGGTTACCATCTGTACTTAATTAAGTTAATATGCATTGTTAAAATTAGTATTTCTTTATTTATCATACGACATACATCACTCTTACAGTAACACTTATACGTATAAAGGTTAATAAAGAATTTACTCAAAATATGGCTTGTATATTTAACTGGTACCCGTGAATTAGTGCTATGGTGAAAAATAATGTAAAAAAATTCTGTTATGTGAATCTACATTCTTTATATTTTTTGTCCTCCGGGCCGGATTTTTGAAAAGTTTAATGTGATACTCTTTAACTTAAAATTATAAAACTAGTAATCTTATTCAAAGCTTCAAAAACTTATAATAATACAGTGACATGAATTGATAAAAGTTGCCGACTCTACAATGATGTGGGCTGGACGATACGTATTCATTCATTAATATCGTAATATTATTTATTTAATTTTTTTATATTAAGGATGTATATTACTTATTAGTTTTAAACCATTATGGATAAGGAAAAATTGTTAAGGCAAAGAAAGACAATAAATTCTGCCGTTACAAGAATCCGTACGTACATTTGCTGATTAGTTTAATATATCAGTGGATGATATTTATGCCATAGAAATCAAGTTGAGATATCTTCATGATTTGCATGGAAAATATGTTATACAGTCACATCTTGAGACTGAATTTGATGATGGTGTTCTCTCATCAGACCGCATTCAAGTTGAAGATGATTTAACCACTATTGAATGTAAGTTTCAATTTTTAATAAAAAATTGTCAATAAAGCAGTGAATTAAGAAATTAGTTTAAATCCAAAGACTAACTCATTCCAACTACAGCCAATTAACTTACCAGTATTTAAAGACAATGTCTTAGATTAGCGACATTATTATCATTTATTTAATGATCTAATACGTAGTAGAAATAACAGATTAAGAAAAATTGCATTATCTTCATTCCTCCTTGAAGGATGAAGCGCTAGCTGTTATTAAGAATTTGCCAATTACAAAAGAAAATTACGTAATTGCATTAACTATTGAAAAGGAGATTTAATAATAAATATTTAATTGCTTTCTATAATGCTGACCGCATCTTAAATTTTAAGCTTTAAAGGGAGAATCTGTGGGCACTTTGTCCAATTTTATTTATGAAGTACCATCTCGTGTGAATGCTCTTGAGGTATTGCAAATACCAATTAATATATGTGAATTTATAGCGATTCAGTTTTTAGTTTCAAATTTGATTATAATACTTTTAAAAGGTGGAAGGAGAATTTATTAAAGAAAGTATTTCCCACCTTTCAAGACTTACAAGAGTTCCTTCAATGAAGACTTAAGATTCTTGAGAACACCAACCCAAATAGGTCAAAGCTAAACATGTAAAATAACGCTAGGAGACAGCGTTACAACAATACATCCAAATCTTTCACCAAACGGCCTACTTCAAATACTAAAACTTTTAAGCGAAATAATTTTAATGGTTATTCAAAATTTAATTTACAACAATGTCTACCGTATAAATCAAATCTACTAGCAATATTGTGAAGATCTATATATTGATGATAGAAGTAGCCTTTTAAAACATAATAATTATTGTTTTAATTGTTTGTGTAACGGCCATTTTGTTAATGAATGTCATTCTTCCATTGTATGTAACATTTGCTTTAGAAAACATAATACTCTTGTACATATGCACACGAGTATTAATTTTGAATCAAAGGACAAAGGGTTTGAAAATAATTATCATTCCTCGTTTAAGCTGCAGTTAAACAAATTAGTATTGTTGGCTACTGCAATATCTAATGCCACTGATTTCCATGGTAATTCTCATGCATATCGAATTCTATTGGATTCAGGCAGTCAAGCTAATTTTTGTAAACATGAATTTGCTCGAATTTTAGGGCTTCCACTTGTGAAATGTTATCTTCCCATTTCTGGAATAAACAACTCAATTTCAATACATTGTGATCACATTTCATTCTCTATATATGGAGTTTTCATTTGAGGTACAATGCGCTGTTCTTTAAAATATAACAGATTGACTCCCGTCATACACCTTTGACATCTTGCATCTTAAATTGCCCATAATTTATTTTTTGCTGATCCTAATTTTAACAGCACAAATAGAATTGATATATGAATCGAAGCTCAATTTTACTTGAATCTCATTCTCTCTGGGAAATTTATTCAGACTTTTAATGATCCTATTCTCCAAAAGATTAAACTAGGATATTTAATTAGCGGTTGTATTCCAACTAATGTTAAGCGCGATTATTCCATTACATCACTTCTCTCTTGTAACGATTCTACAAATCTCTGTAGTATAATTGAGAGATTCTGAAAAATCGAAGAAGTCAATAATGATATTTCGCTTAATAATAATTCTTTATGCGAAAAACATTTTCAATTTAATCTGACACGAAATGATCAAGATAGGTTTGTAGTTTCATTACCACGTAAATGTGATAACATACAGTTAGGTGATTCCTTTGTTAATGCTAGGAATAGATTTTTGTATTTATAAAAAGAATTAAATGATTCTAAGCTCGAAGGAGATTATTCTACTTTCATCCAAGAATACTTAGATCTGGGTCACATATCATCACTTAACTCCGATGACTTATCAAGTAAATGAGCTAATGTGTGTTACTTACTCCACCATCCAAACAAGTATTTAAACCGTCTAGTTTACTAAACTTCGAGTGGTTTTCGATGGTTCGGCTAAAACTTCCAATGGCCTATCACTTAATGACACTTTACTAGTTGATCCGGTAGTCCAACAAGATATATTTTCTATAATTATTAGATTTAGAATACATAATTATGTCATTACATCAGACAACGAAAATGTATCGACAAATTTTAGTCAAACCCAGTGATTCAAATTTACAACGTATACTGTGACGTGATTCTCCAAATCAGGAAATAAAACACTATGCACTGCGTACGGTAACTTGGAACAGTTTGCGCACCATATCCCCATATCCAGCCACACGATGTGTAATACAAGTAGCTAAGGAAAATTAAATTAATTATTCACGAGCCTGTAACGCTATTCAAAACGACTTCTATGTCGATGGCATTATTACATGTTCAAATAACTTAGATGAAGTTAATCAACTGAAAAAAAAAAACATCACTAAATTGTTACAACAATATGGTTTTTCGTTACATAATTGGTTTTCAAAAAATTCCATCAGTGCTTTTCTTGATCCAGTCCGTCCAGTCAAGAACAATACATACGAACTTTAGGAATCCTCTGGAATAATACTTATTCCACATAAATATACATACAAAATACAACTCAAACATATACACTATTGGCTAGGCTAAAAGCTAATTTGGTTGTATTAAGGCAACAAGATGGTATACTTATCATTTGCTTGTGGTTAGAGTCCCAAGCTACTTTGGTTGCATTGAGGCACCAAGATGGTATATCCATCATTTGCTTGGGGTTGGACTCCCGAACTCAGTTCATCTTGACGCATTATACACGAACAACACTGTTAAAGAAATTCTAGAACTACGTGTCTCTAGGTTCAATCTGTCATGGCTTGCGATTGCTCTGGCCATTGGATACATCTTGACGCATGAGGCTTCACGAACAACATTACCAAAGAAATCCTAGATCTTCGCGATGCTAGGTACAATCGGTCTAGAGCATTGATTCCCAAAGTGGTCCAGGTGGACTCCCAGGGGTCTACGGGAGACTTGACGGGGGTCTACGTTGGCGTGACAAAAAAATGGGTGTTCACAATTCATAAGCGGGGGTCCACGAAAATTCATCCGGTTTCGATAAGGAATAACTGAAATGTTGGCTTGACTTTGCGTATTAATCTAGGCAGATAATGTTTTGAGAAGCTCAGCGACTGTTGCTTGTAAAAACTTGCATATTCCATATTCAGTATTACGAACGTGTCGAGACTTGCAAAGCGGCGGCGGTGAGAATTAACCAATCAATTCTCACTTTTTTTCGGATGCTGTTAGTTCGTGGAACTCAGCCGTAACGCAGATTTTCATAGTTAGATCTAATCTTCACATTTTCCGTCGACTGGAAATATGGTAGAAATGTAGCTAGCTGCAGGGGGTCCACCGGAACCAGCAAAATTTTGAAAGTGGTCTATGAGAAAAATAAGTTTAGGAACCTCTGGTCTAGAGGTTTGGCATACCCTAGATAATTTACATATAATTTCCATTGGCATGTGATTGTCCTGGCCAGTGGTTACTTCTTAATGCATAAAGCTTCACGAACAATATTATAAGAAGTCCTAGATTTGTGCAATGCTAGGTATATACTGATTAAGATAATCAGATTATTTATAGAGTTATGTAGTTACTTATGATTATTACATCAAGTAATCTATTTGTGAGCATTATGATTTATTCTATTTATTGCGTAATTGATTGTAACTTTGATTCATTGTATATTTAAATAAGCGAATTCAATTAGAGTTTACGTTTTGAGATAACTATTACATACTATTTGTTATTCATAAACGATCACAATTTGTTCTAAACATGAATTTAGACATTTCTATTATGACTTGGCAGTATGCAGTTTGTAACTTTGTTATCTTGATAAATACAACACTATGATTTTATAATTTATGTACAATTGCATGATATTACATTACTTTTAAAGTGTTAATTATAACTTGTTTGTTGTTAACGTAAGTTACTGTGTAGATTATTTATTTGTTATTTTCATTGTGTACACTATTTCTTATGTACAATTATATTGAACCTGTAATTAAAAAATTGTTATTTTTACCGTTGTTATTACTTATAAATTTGATTATAATTTAAATGAGGAAAAATCTTGTACGATATTTTGGTGGGCAGTATATGGCCAGTACGGACTTCATTTCCTCTTTATTTGTAATATCATGACGTTTATTTCTTTCTATAAATGTAAACTAACTTGTTATTATGTTACTGCCATGGTTACCAGCTTTTTATATTTAATTATGTTAATATGCATTATTAAAATTAGTATTTCTTTATATATCAAACGACACTCATCACTCTCACATTTACACTTATAAAAGGTCAATAAAGAATTTATTCAAAATATGGCTATTTGTTTATTTAATTGATACCCGTCAATTAGTGCTACGGTGAAAAATAATGTAAAGAAATTCTGTTATGTGCATCTACATTATACCATTTTAATTTCGATTTTTTTAGGGGGTGCGACGGTGTACTGCGCGGCGCCTTGACTAACACAATCACTGCCATGGTTACTGTATGTGCGACGCGACTGGCTACTCCTGCCTCCGTTCGCTTGACTAAAATATTTTTAAAAAATTGACCTCTACGGGAAATAACCATGTAGCGCGGGCGAAACCGCAACTGGAATGCTAATATAAATAGGCGGTCTATGCAAAATCTTTGATCATTAATGTGCTTTTTCCATCTGGTTAAAAAGTTCTCCAATTTCCTTCTAGGGTTTCTGAACGAGATGAATTCTCGACTTAGACGTTGTTTTGAGCTCTCGTGTAGATGTAGTACCTCTCTTTTTTTCAAAATTGCATCGTCGTTACCTATCCCTTTTCGTCCTGAAATAACAGCAGCCGTTTTACATACGCAGCATTATGTGCATAATTAGTGTCTGCTGCGAGTTGAAAAACAAAGAAAAAATTTATCGAATCGGCATAACTTGTTAAACGAAGATAATAAGTAAAATCGATTAGTTTTTATTTATATACATGTTACCGAAAAGGTTGTACCATCTGTTTATGATAATTTTTTTAACCCCCTAATTGAGAGAGACTATATCAAAGTGGTAAAGCTTTTTAATTTGTAAGATAAATCGCGATTTAACCGAACAATTATTATTTTTTTTTTTGACTGGAAGTCGAAATTATGTATCTTGTAAGTTAATATACGTATATTTTATGTCGGATAAAAATATTTTCATATAATTACAACCTTACGATTAGAAAATAAGGTATATATGTTAATTATAATAAACGAATTTTAACGAAAAATAATTTGTAACGTCAGGAAAAGGATTGAATTATTCCCGTTGATTTTTTAAAGTGTGTAAGTTAATTTCAATTTGAAAACAATTTATGTAAATTTGAAAGTAATTTTTTTAAATGTAATTTTTATTTAATAGATAGACAGTACGTTCAACGTACTATTTTATGTACGAAGGTTTGGACTGTACTTTGTATTCTATTATATTGTATAAAATCAACCTAAATACAGGTAAGTTAAGTTAGCTGTGCTTTAGGGGTTTACGAGTATAAGTTCTATTGAAAGAGAGGGAGATGTGGTCACGACGTATTATCGCAGTCGTGACGATGCTGCAGCGGCAGCAGGAGTCAGCTTTCCTATCCCACGTCCCAAATCCATTGCAATTGTAATTGCACGCATTAATGCCCATATCTGTGACCTGACTATCTGAGTAACTGACCAGCTTAACCTCTTAACGCGCTGTTTATTCATCTTATTGAAATTATAATCGGTTATAATGATAATAATAATTATTATTATTATATTGTCCGTATTTATGGTTTTTGATAAATTTTACTTTATTATAGATTAATTTACGAATTAAAAATTAATTTTATAAATCTTATTATATTTAAGAGATAATTACGAGAAACGGACGTTATCAGGACTGGGCTTTATTCTTTTATTTTTAGGTCTACTTCCAAATTAAATCGCAAATTGCTTTCATCTTCACCCGTATAATGTTTTCGTTTATCTTTTGATATATATTCTTATTTTCTTTTTGTCATTTTAACTTTTTAACAGCAATCAAACGAAATCCTAAAGCTTGATAAAGTTTCGGGAAAGCTTGAAATATATATTCGCTGAATCAGTGGTTTTCATACTTAATTCTTTTGTGTTTTTTTATCGTATTATGTCTTCTGTTAAATTTTTATTTGGGCTTAACGTTTTGAAAATAGGCTGAAAAAAGGGGTCCGGTTGTTTTAACCACGGCTACTAGACGTGATTTTTTAATGTACTTTTTTAACCCAAAAGTCGTTGTAGATAAATTCAAATGATATTTTACCACTATTTATTTACCAATTGCCTATTTATTTACTGAATATTTACCAATATTCAGATGATATTTTAATTTATCATCATAATGTTCCTATGAAGGACTACACGTGTTCTGATTTCATACGTATTCTCACCATAGACTGTTTGAATCAGTTACGTTTTTTTTTCAGATCGTTATCCTTGATCGTAGATTTCATTCGTTTGTTATAGTTTATGTTCTCTTTTCTCCTGATACTCATCGACATTTCTATCGACATTATTCCTAAATTTGATTTAATTACGTCATGAGGAATTTTATTGCAAGAAAAGAAAACCTACATCACTTTCAAAAATTTCATCTCGACCGCCTAAATCTGATTAATTTTCCGTTTTCTTAGCGTTTGAGTCTTTTACATTGAGCGTTACCGAACATCGCTTTTATAAGCTTTAAAAATCTTATTACGAATTTTCTTTGTCGAGGAATTCTTCCGTTTTAATGTGTTGCAACTCGAAAAGTTTATTTCATCGGTAACGTGTTTTTGTATTCACAGCTTAAACCACAACTTAAATTGTTGAAATTTTGTGCTTTATGTATACTTTTATTACAAAAAAATGTTATTCTATCTAGAAAAATAATCTTGAAAAGCAATATTTTTCGCTGTTGATTTATTTAAATTATAAATATCGGTAATTTCAAGTAATTCTATACACTTTTACATATATATTAATATACGGTATTGTTTTTAAAACATCATTATTTACGAATTGTAATTTCTTAGAGGACTTAGGTTTTATATCGGAAGACCATGGATTATATATATAATTTTTTTTTAAAAGCAACTCTTATAATAACCATACTTTTCTGTACCAGTGAAAATTAATTTATATTTAATAGATCAACCCTAAATACAGAACAATTGAAATAGGATCATTTAAGCGCTTTCGCGAATTTGATTCGCATCATCAGCTGCATAAATTATACATATATGTATATTTATTACAAAACCATAAAAAACTTGCAATCCATGACAACATACCGCCCATTTACTTATAATTTTATGTTAAAAATATTTTCAAACTAATTAAATTTTTTTAGATTTTTAAATTAAATTTAACTTATACTTGAAAACCAAACAAAAATTTAAAACCTTATATATAAACTAAAAAATTAAAATTATAATTCCAACAAAAGATAAAAACATTAAATATAAATTTTTTTCAAATATAATTTTTTTTTTAAATTACAAAGATTAATTAAAATTAACCAAGTCAAAATTAAAATGTAAAAACAAAAACTTTAAGCTAAGCAAAATCATGTGCTAGCCATTTCACTGATTTTACTTTACTCAGTTTACTTTCCTTTTTTTATTTTAAATAAAAGGTTTTAAATTATTATATGGTTTTAAAGTATAAGTTAAATTTAATTAGTTTGAAGATATTCTTAATATAAAATTATAAGCAAATGGGCGGTATGTTGTCATGGATTGCAAGTTTTTTTATGGTTTTGTAATATATATATATATATATATATATATACGTATAATGTATGCAGCTGATGATGCGAATCAAATTCGCGAAAGCGCTTAAATCATCCTGTTTCAATTGTTATGTACTTATGGTTGATCTATTAAATATAAATTGATTAAAATATAAATAATTAAAATTATTATTAATATTTATAATTTTATAAATATAAATAAATTTATATATATATTTAATATACATAATATTAAAAAGAGCGTTTGGGATGTGATAGTTAAATCATATTCTAACAAACATCATAATTTATTAACGTATTTTTTTTAATCATTTATTGTAGTAGTCAATAAAATTTTTCGAGACTTATTTAATAACTTTAGTTCTATCGATTAGGTATGTGATCTCAGTTCTACATAATACGGAGTATCTTTATAAAATTTAGTTTAAAAATCTTGTCAAACCTGTATTAAAATATTTTTCTATATCTATAGATTGTTAGTTTCCATTTACAGCACTTCCATTTTTTTCTAATTGGGTTTTATTTAAATACTATTTACCTAAATCTTCATAAGCTATTTTGGTTATCGGATAGCCCGATCTTACTGGTAATTTTAATCAATACTCCACAGTAAATCTGGTAGCGAGTATCGGCAAACGTTTCCTTTTTTAAACGAATAGTATCGCATTACTAATTATTTTAATAACCCGTTACTAAAATTAATTGTAAAGATTAGTAAACCGAGAGAACTTTCTAACATTTCTAACTTTGTTCTTTTAATATTTATGGATCAGATTATATAAATCATCCTGCACTCCAGATTCGGCCGAAAGATCTTTTTTTAATACTGTCTAGTCGGATACTTACAAACGGTGTTCCTTAAAGAACTCTTTCCTCGGATGGATCTTCATTATGTGGAAGAATAATTTAAATATTGCTTGTATTCCGATCGATCTACGTAAGATTATCGATCGATTATTTGCAGTTTCTCTCCTGGATCTGCCGAGAGATTTCGATCGGGGTGCATGCTGACGCGTGGACCGGGCCTGAAATACTCCTTTAGGTGAGCCGTTCAACTTATTTTATATCCGATCCCTTCTTCCATAGTGGTTTTCTGTAGGTTTACGCCAGGATGGATGTTAAGTACGCGGGGACTACTGTTTTTTATTTACTGCTTCCTATCTATATTGTTTATCGGGCGTTTATATGCCGATAGAAATGTGCGGGACTCTCGTTTTCTCTTAGGTCGCCGTAAAACGGCTTAACTAACACGGAGCTGAATCGTTTTATCGGATAAAGCTAGATCTTCTAGTATCCTAGTAAAGTCAATTATTTTTACACGGATGTGAATACTAGATCGTGGATACCGGTGTTCTTTGGTGGTTTCACTTAACCACACATCTCAGGAACGGTCGAACTGAGACTGTACAAAACTACACTTCATTTACACTCATACATATCATCCTCATTCGTCCTCTGAAGTATTATCTGAAAGGTAGTTATCGGAGGCTAAACAGGAAAATGAAAGGAAAGACCTTCTAGTAAATCTTCCTTACACAATGCATTAACGTTTACGTAAATGAATAACAAACTCTAAAATTGTTCGTTTTATTTGATAAAATTTGTATATATACGGTAAAAACTTGAATACAACACTAGGTTAAGAATTCTCAGAATTAACTTTCACTCTATAACACACAACGATTCAGCTTATCTAATGTTAATATAGCGCTGTCCGTTCTACATCTTATTCTTCAGAACGTGTACACAATAATTATTTTAATTCCATTTATATAGCTTTTAGAATTATTTTATATCAGCGTTATTACTTCTCTTTAATTCTCTGATTCTATAATTTTGTGGTAATTTATTTTATTACGTCGTTTAATAGTTGGACTGTGGATTTTTTTAAAATTAAGGTAATATTTATTTTTATTGTCCTTTATTGTACTTTGTTACTACATTATTCTGTCGACTTTTATATTTATTTTCGATGACTAATGTAAGGTATTGCAAAATGTAAATAGTGACTGAAAGGGAGTTTTTAACAAAGTTAAAATTGTGCAAAAATAAATTTTATTATCTCCTTACTTACATGTATGGAATTTTATTATTTTCTATATTATTTATCACTTTTCAGATATTTTTTATTTATTTATATATATATATTTTTTATTTCTTATTTTTATTGCAGTAATTATATCAGTTAAGGAAATATTTTCTGTTAATATTAAATAAAGATTATCTTGGCTATACCAACACATAATTATATATAATATCGTATAACTTTCATCCTTTTTATGGATAATTTTATACCGCCTATCCTTAAAAATTTGTTGTAATTATTCGTTCCTCCATTTTTTATTCATTTTGTATCTATTTTTTTTTTTCATCAGTTACCTGGTTAAGGAAACATTTAGAAATGTGTAAGTTTCCAATTTTTCCAATTATTTTTACATTATCGGGTTAAAAAATGTGTAACATTCATCATGTATCTTTATTTTTCAAGACAGAAGCGAGCACTTTATCGCAGTGGTTCCCAAACCTTTCCGAGTTGCGGCACCCCTTTTCAATTAAATTTTTTCCATGGCGCCCTTCCATAAGTAAAAGTATGACTACTCGTAAATAAGAGATAAAAATAAATAAAACTCGTGTATCTTCATTATTTTTTTACTTTATTGACATTAAATTACTAATTATAAATGTCTTGGTTCAATTTATTATGAAGCTTTTACAATATTTTGTGGCGCCCCTGTGTAGGAGCCGCGGATTCCCAGGGCGCCGCGGCGCACAGTTTGTGAATCACTGCCTTATCGACATCAACGGTAACTTCCGGGACGCCCAAACGACCGTTTTCCCTTCGTCATAGCTTCGATGATCGTAGATTACAACTTCCTGAGTTATTTAAAATGTTATTAGATTTATCAAGTCTTAAGAGGAGGCAGTTTATCGTCTTACCCGGTACTATTTACGTACTGTTTTATGACGTGTTACACATCGCGAGATTAATGTAATTTTTTACATTTAAAAAAAATTATTCTACGACTTTTACTTTTTTGGCGAATGTAGCTAAAATAGCTATTTTAAAGGGAAAATACAGTGATCATATCAAAACTGTGGTATCGGGTTTTTGCAGATCTTTACGTTTTAGAGTCCAACTAGTTCAACTATACCCCAAAAAAACATATGTAAGTGCATGTCTCGCGTTGCTCTTGGCCTCTTATATCTCAGAATTGACCGTACCGATTTTCTTCAAATTTGGCTCAAATATTTCTATATACAAGGCATCGATCATATTTTATTTTCAACATTCATTTAGGAGGGTGGAGATATCGTGAAAAAAATGTGATTTTCTTCAGAGGTAATTTATAGAAAACTTTATTAAAGCAAATTTGTTACTTACAATGTGTATATAGATAATCCTTTTTTTTTTTTTAAATTAACCTCTCCTTTTAAAATTGAAGTATATGTTTTTGTTTCTTCTCTCTATTCCTTTCGGTTTAAATATTTTTCAAAAAGTTTTGAAAGTTTATACTTCATATATAGAGCTATCAAGAAATGTTTGTAATTTTTTTAAATTATAGACCCCGCACCTAAAATGCAGAAAAGTTAAAAATAAAGTTTTCTTATTTTAGCTTTTATTGAAGGAGTTAGATTTTGTAAAAAGTTTACTTAAGCCAATTTGTTAAACTTAACCTGTATATGAATATTTTTAGAATAATGTTTCTTAAAATGTATCCCCCCTCTAAAAAAAAGTACAGTATATTATTATTATTATTTTTATTTTTTTTGTTTTTTGGCTCTAATACTTTTAATTTTAATTATTAATAGCCGGGAAACTCATTTATTACTTCGCCACTTATATTTTATTTTGTATGAAAGTAGATAAATATGGAAGTAAAAAAGATTGAATAAGTAATTATTATCTTGAAGTATAATTATCGTCGGATTTTTTTTTAAGCTCTATGACGACAAAGTTCTGGATTATCATTTCCAGTTTTATTATACTTTTTGTTTTGAGTTTATTTCGATTCATTATTGGAATGCTCACCTGATCCGCATATCTAGTTACGTTGATATAACCCTAATAAACCATTATTTCAGTAATCTGGAGATTTTAATCCGGTTATAATAAGTTCTAATCCGATAACCGTAAAGTTCATTATCGAGATAAGCGTTTTAGCGTCCCGCCATCAGAATTGTATTCTGTTGCTACGACTATCATGGATATTGTATATTAATGTCCATAATTACATCGACTGTATTATGCCGCAGTCGTTTCAAAGAGTAAATATTGTAAAAATAAGATTGTTCGCCTTTATTGGTGATTTTGATTTGACAGTATGAGGCGATTAAAGAATTGACCCCATCTTCATCACAATTAAATTCAGATTGAGAATTGACTCAAGAAGTCGGTGTTTAAATATATCAGCCGATCCGTAACAGATAATTTAAATCGATTACTATACTTATATTAATTTATTAAATAAGTAAAAACCTAGTATTATTTATTATGTAATAAATTAATAATTAGTATTAACATTAACCAATATTATTACTTTGTTTTTATCGTTTCTATTTTATATGTGTAAAATATAGTCATAATAATGCAAAGTATTGCGTGGCTTTCCCAGCTATTAGTAATTAAAATTAAAAGAGTTAGAACCAAAATACACAAAGCAGAATATATATTTTTTAGAGGCGGGGAATAAATTTAAAGAAAACGTTTTCTAAAAATATTTATTTATAGGTTAAGCTTAACAATTTGCTTCAGTAAAATTTTCTCTAAATCCAACACCTCCTTTAATAAAGGCTAAAATAAGAAAAAGAAAATTTAAAAAAATTACTTTACTGCTTTTAAGGCCCGGATTCTATAATTTAATGAAAAAAATTATAAACATTTCTCGATGGCTCTATATATGAAGTATAAACTTTCAAAAATCTTTTGAAAAATATTTAAACCGAAAGGAAATAGAGCAAAAGAACAAAAAACATAATTTTCAATTTTAAAAGGTGATTGATTAAAAAAAATGTATTATTTACAAACGCATTTTAGATAACAAATTTGCATTAATAAAGTTTTCACTAAATTACCTTTGAAGAACGTCGAAATAGTTTTTTTCGCGATATACCCCACCGCCCTCAACGAATGTTGAAAAAAAGATTAATACTATCGATGCCCAATATAAAGAAATAACTGAGCCAAATTTGAAGAAACTCGGTTCGGTCAATCCTGAAATATAAGGCCAAAAGCAGTGTGACGCAAATACACGTACCTTTTTTACTTCCTTGAACAAAATAAAGGAAGTACTGTGATCGCGAAAATTTCGGTTTTCAGATTTCAACGGAAATATCTATTTTGACTAGTTTCGGCGTGAAGTCTGTACGTACTTATGTGTCTCGCATAACTCTAAAACGATTAGCCGTAGGATGTTGAAATTTTGAACTGTTGTAACATCTAGATGTGCACCTCCCCTTTTGATTGCAATCGACTGGACTAAAAGTTTCCAAAAAACACCTCAAAATGTGGATTTTTTACTTTTTCTTAACTGCAGTAATAAGCCCTCATTGAGAGCTTTTCAACGATATAAGTAAGTAGTACTTATTTTCATTTGTTCCAGAGTTATAGCCAAATGAAGTTTTATTTAATGAAATATTCGGATCTTACAAGGAGAAGGCACATCGGTTCAAATCAGACTTCATCTTCTTTTCTTTTTTTAATTTAAATATATTCATTTATTAATAATTATTTACCTCTGTAAAAAAAACTTTTAGAATAATAACAATACAAAAAAAAATGGAAAAATATCAGAAGTTATTAATGAAATAAAATTTTATGTACTTTTCATTTAAAAAAAAATATGTGTATGTAATTTAATAGGGTTACAAGCAAGTCATGAACAGATTTTTTGGTCTATATCATCTAGTTGGACTGTAAAACGTAATTATTTGCAAAAAAGACTCGATATCCCATTTTTTATATGATCACCGTACTTTCCCCTTTAGTACAGTAATTCTTAACTATTTGCCGGGAAGATACCGTAATAATTATTTTAATTCTTTATGGTTTAGCCTAGTATGTATTACTTTAATAGCACGAAATAAATTAAATAATAACCAGTAATTTTTCATAATTTCTATTATTATCATCGCTTGATATTTCAAAATACAACAAAGGTCATCATAATGTTATATTATCTTTCTTATATTCTAACAGACCGGCTAATAATTTACATTTACAATAATGCTAATAAATATGTTGTTGGCAATTTGGTGTCTAGAAAAACATATGATTTTAGATATATAGGGATGTTTACGTACATATTGTTTTGCTTTTAGCTTTTTTATTACCATTCATTCGATTTCCAAATGCGCGCGCGCACACACACACACACACATATATATATATATGCCAAAGTTATTACGTTTATTCTTTTCGTTTAAATTTCCTATTTACTTTTCGCCGTAAACCTTTTACTTTCCCATCTATAACTCTATTTCTGTTATAAACAGCTATTATTTAAAGGAATAGCATATAGATCGCTACAAATTTTCGACGTTGGATTTTTCGCGAATTTCGAAATATCACGACCCCTCGGTCAAAAAAAAAAACAAAAGAAAACCATAGACATTTCTGGAAGAGGTTTACCTGTATTTTGATTAATATCCTCTGACTGGCTCAACATAAATTTTTCGAGAATCGCTCAAAACGTTTCATATGTGGGGCATTGATGACATTGAATTTTTGAGAAAAAAAAAGAGAGGGTAGTTTTCGTGATTTTTTATTTTAGATTTTTTTGTGTAGTGATCGTAGAAAATAGAGTCTTAATGCGATGAAAGTAATTATTAAATTATTTAAAATTCGAAAGTTTTAAGCCAATCAGTATAGTGGTGGAGGGATATTACAATATTATTTCTAAACCGTTTTTGCTCGAAAAACCGTTGCGAAAAAAAATAGAAATTTAGCGCAAATATTTCGCTATATGTATGTTAACTTTGCCCTGGTTTTCGTCCGATTTGGATTAGGGGGCGTCACGGTACCTGTAGCTTTTTATCTTCCGGCAATAACTGTACAATGTGTCCCGAAAAGTGTTAGTCAAATTCAAGGGACCGATTCAAGACATCAAAACCACATCGTGTGGAAATTGTTCCTCTTTTATACGTCTGTCCTCCATTTTACGTTTTTCAATAAAAATTTATATCCTAAGAACGGTTCGAGAGATATTTTAATGAATTTTGGGATCTACAAAATAAATTAAATTTGTAATTTTATTTTAGGAAATTAAAAAATGGTGGCCATTAAAATTGTTTAATAATTAATAGTTCGAGTAAATATCAGTTTTATCGAATTATGTTTTATTAGATTAAATTTTGAACCTTTTATTGTTAACAAAATGGTACCTCGTTTATTGAAATCTGTTGATAAACAGATAAACACGCAAAAATTATACGTGAAAACAGACGCATAATTATCAGACTACATAATTTCAGTTTGTTTATTTACTATTAATTTATATTATTAATAAATTATATTAATAATAATTACAGCATTCATTCATTTATAAATTATCGAAAAAGAGCCCAAAATAGGGATCAAAATACTTGTGAGTCGGGTTTTTAAAGTACGGTACATTTCGATATAGCATGGCCTGATAGATTAATTTTGTAGAACAGTAATTTGAGATGATCTAAATAAAAGAGAATCCGAATTCGTGTCGTTATAAAAAGTAGCAGATTAAATAAATAACTGATGTACAAGAAAGGAAGAAAGATACAATTATATCTGAGAATTCAAAGTAGTTTATCTTTAACTAGATCTTTTCATTGCGATTCGTTACTATAGTAATTGTAAGGAGTTATTATTTTATATATCGGTTAAAGAAAAGAATTCCGGCCAAATAAATTACGGTTCACCTGTTAATTTAGCATATATTATATGTATTTTGAGTCGATTCTAGTGCACCTGCATATACGAATTCATAATTATGGTTTGTTATGTGTACCGACTAGACGTGCCCTTTATCAAGGTCGTTACAAACATTATACGTTGCTTATAAAAAAATTGCCCTATAATTCTAATTATACACACGTTTTAAAAGTTTTTATAGAGTGCAAGTTAAATTATAGTTAAGGTATAATTCGGCGAGTTCTTTTCTCATACTTTTACTTTTTGACGTACTAAGTATAAGTAAGTAAACCTTTGTTACAAAAGAGAAAGAATGTTAATGTAGCAAAAATATAATTTACCGAGTTCAAAATTGTCGTTTTTTAGACGTTTTAGTCTATTAAACACTTTATTCCGTGTGTTTTGATCATTGAAATTAAATCATTTGACAAAGATGAAATCTAATATGTGAAATAAAAACGAAAATTTCTTTTCTTTTTATTATGAACATTTTACTGTCTCGTCTCAAATGTTTACTCTTTCAATGGACATAACATCCTTTAAAAAACTTTTACATTAATATAAAATTTTGTTTTTCATATATTAAAAGGTTATGAAAAATTTATTTACACTTTTTTTTTGCATTCATTTAGCGTTTAACAAACCAAAGTATAGTCTTTCAAATATTTAAAAAAAAAAAAAAATTTTTTTTTTATTAACATTGATGATATTTTAATATAATTTATTTTTGTTTGTTATTTTTATGTAATTTTCATATTTACCGCGTAATTTATATTTCTAATAAAAGTTTCTATTTCCAGAATATTTACATTTACACATGTTTATAAATTTGAATTTCGGGTTTTCGGATAAAAAACTAATTATATCGAAGATTATTCCTACGATATTAAATATTAATAAAATATATTTCTGTTTGTCACATAATTTAATTCGTATTTATAATCTTAATTTAGTTAAATATTCAAATTTATCTTTCAGTTTTTTATTTTATTTTTAAACATCAATTAATTGTATCTTAGATTAAATATTTCAAGAAAAAATTTCTTGTGTTTAATACTCTGTTATTTTTATTTTGTTACAGGTATGTTTTATTCAGTTCACATTAACATAATATGGGCCGACAAAATAAACGTGTAAGTTATTATGTAATATTTTTTAGCTTTCTAAGTGCAGTAAAATTTTTTTAATTGAATACGATTTGTCATTCGATCATAAATTTTCATCTGCAGACGATGTGCCGGTAAAGGTATCTACATCCTGTTCGGTTTCTGTTATATATATTTTTTTTTGACCGCTAAACGTTAAGTAAAATATAAGTACTAATTAATAAAAAACTACTCAGGAAAGAAGGTTGTTTCAGAATTTTATGAGCTGTAGTTTTAAATGGCTAAGTGCATCCTTTGTCAAGTAAATTAATAAAAATATTTTCTGTTTTGTATGTTAGCAGTTTTCCAAAAAAAGTTTCTACGTCTCTCCCACCACGGTATAATTATTAATTATTGTTTTTTTTAATCCTTTTTAAGTAAAAATAGAATATGTAAGGATAACGATTAGTATTGTTTAGTTTCATTCGCTTTAACAAATACTTTCCCTGATAAATATCTAGTTTAACCGTTACCTGTTGGTCTTATGTATGAAATATAATTTTTAGATAAGATTTTAAGGCACGTCTAAGATACTGCTTCAGAGCGTTTCCTATTGTTAAAAAAAAAACTGCCAGGAATTGTATTACGAAGTTACAAATATCTCAATATAAATATAAAAGTTAGACCTTTATACTCGTTCTGTACCGTTTGGTCTTTGGTTCACACGAGCGGAGCTACAGGCAAAAGCTTACTCATAATAATAAAATTTATTTGTCCGGAAGAGTATTTTATGTAATTCTTTTTACTAGTAACTAGCATCGAATAGCGGTTCAGATATGAGTAAACTTAGAAGGCGTTTTTTTTTTGTTTTTTTTTTACTATCGGCGGTAACAGTGTGTGCTGTAAAAATTAGATCGTCCTAATGTTGTAAGCCATATATGGCTACGGATTTGATAACTTTCATTTTAGCAGGAAGTATGTAACCATTGACAAACTATGTAGCCGAACGAAGCCATGTGTTGGCATTACTACACACGCGCACGCACGGAATTACACATTTTATCTTGCCTCAAGTTGAATTCATTACTGCTGTATGTATATTTATATATGTTCTGTTTTTATGCGCGCGTGCGTGTGTATATATATATACTTGTCTAGATTTTCATTTGATATTAATTTTAAAGTAATTTGTTTTAAAACTGGATAAAGTTAGTATTTAGGTTTGTAGCACGTATTTCTCTTTCTTCTACGTGATAATGTATCACACGGGCTTTTTTAATTTGTATGTTAAGAATTTATTTACAAAATATTACGTTAACTAATTAATAAAATGGTCCTGCAAGTAATATATCCCGCAGGAATATTGTAAAAATAATAGATTGAAACTTAAACGATTTTAATTATTTATCTATTCATTCCGTTTTTCAATCTCGTAGAAAACTGAGGCAAATGAACCCTTTATCTCAATTTGTCTTTTGTGTTTTTTTTATTTTTTTTTTTTTTATCTTACTGTCGTTGATTAAAAAAAGCAATGAAACCTAAAATTCCATTTTACTTAATCTGGTTATTCTGTTGTTTCCAAATAGAAAATTAACATTATAGATTTTTTCAGCTAACAAACCCTTCTGTCAGTCGTAATATATCTATGAAGTTGTTCTGAATTGTTATTTCTATCGTTTCTGAAGTTAAAAATTAATTTATTACTTAATGTTTACGAAAAATCAGGCTGACAATAAACAGTCTTCATCAGTGTTGTTAACAAACGTATATTTAAAATGACACGTTTTCATGTATGAAATAATTTTTTTGAATGAATTTCTTCTTTTAATAATGATAAATATATTTAAATAACCTTGAAAAACTTAAAGGACTTAAAAAAAGTTATAAATAACATAAAATTATTATACCGAAGAATAATTTTTTCCTTACACATATTTCATTTTTAAATTTTTTATAGTTTTTTTAAGATTTGGGAAAAACATTATATACATAATTATTTAAATAGCTACTGATAACTTTTCTTTTAAAAAAATAGTGGGTAAATGGGAATAAAAATTTGGTAAGAGAAAGCTATGATTAATGGGATCTAATATTATCCCCTAAGAAGTACCCTGCTTAATCCAAGGTAGCCCCAGAATGCTATTTTGTATGTACATTCCTAGGGTCATTTGGAAAGTTCTTGGTATTACACAGAAATTGCGCAATTATGACTTGATCACTATGATATTTGTCAAATACTCATTGGCGGCTCGTAGTTAAAATGAGTAGGGGTGCTGCTCCAGAAATTATTTGAAGGCCACGGTTAAAGTTTTCTGTAAAATAAAAGAACCGAAAAAATGAGTCAAATAGAATAGCTGGGAGCAGGATAATAATCTAATTCTACACTTTATCACATTCAAGAATATAGTACACGGAGGATGTTTATTAAAAAATTAATCGAATGAATAATAAAATGTCAATATAGATTATATTTTTTAGTATTATTAGATAATAACTTATTAAAATGTCCGCTTAAAAACATTGTTGTCCAATGGTACTTAATTAAAATTTTTATGTACCCAGAAACAAATACATAATTAGTTTTTACTAATTACCTTCTATTTCGCCTTCCCAGCGTGTTTTTGTACAGATTTGGCAATCAAAGAGCCCTTGCTTTCCGCCATCTTCTTATCGCTACTGAAAAAACAACTAAACCGCTTTCATATTCCTTCCACCGACTAAACTAGAAAAGGGAACGAACAAGGAACGTTCCATACACACGTAAAAAAAGAACTATCTTCCACTAGCACGACAGAGTGAGAACTGCAGGAGCGACAGTGCTCTCTCTCCCTCGCATTCAGCTTCCTATGTGCCAAACACCACGCCACTGGAACTGTGAAGCGTACAGTTCTGTAAAAAGGATTTTGTATCTTTTTCATAAACCTGGGTATGACTACTGACATTAAGCTTAAGGATTATATATTTTACAAGTATAAAGAACGAATTAAAGAAAAAAGGACTCATTATATAGGATGTTATCGATAATATCAAGTGGAAATATGGGGTGCTACAGTATCACAGTGCCTATACGTGAGCCACCACTGCAAATACTATCCTTTAGATGGCGTTCTGCGAAGTTTCAGAAGCGTGTCTTTAGATGCTGTTTGTGGCGATGGAATAAAGCAAACAAGTTTCGACATTTTCTGAAAAATAAATATAATTGAAATTCGAGCGGTTATAAAGAACGTAATTTGTTTAAATATGTTTAACCCCCGGTGGTGATACTAAAAATAGTCAAGATTCTACTTTAAAGGATTCTTCCCCTTCGTTCGATTTTGATAGAGAAAAAATGGGCTGTTGAATTGAAACACGGTCGTATATCCATCCAAAATTTGAACGCTCAGAACGCCTAAAAACTGCTGTGACCGACGAAATCGTCACAAAAATTCACAGTGTCGTATTAAATGATCGCCGACTGAAGGCTTGCTGACATCGCAGTCATCGAGATATACCGTGTCCACTACATTTTACAAGATATGTTAGTGGGTACAAAAAAGCATTCCTCTTATGGGTGTCGCTTTGTTAACAGTTGACCAAAAACGCATTCGCCTGAACACTTTTCAAGGGTGTACAGAATTTTTTAAAGGTGATTTTGCTGGGTTTTTTCGACGATTTATTGTATTAGATGAACATGGATTCTCCATTACACGCTAGAGACCAAATAGTGGATGGTAGCAGATGAAATTGCGTCGAAGAAAGCGAAAACGGTTCCATCTCCAGGTAAAGTCATGGCAACTGTTTTTTTTGGATTCTCGTGATGAACCTTAATTATATTTTCAATCAAAACGATTGATTGTATGTTCTACGTGATTACTGTATTTGAAGGCAAATTTATGATAACGTAAAAAACCCGTATGTCGTGATAATAAAGGCCTAATAATTACTTTTGATTTTCGACTTCTTCATGGAAAGAAAATCCAAGAGTAACTAGTTCAGATGCATTTAAGAAAACATGGTAGAACTAAAGATCCACTAAAACAACATCAACGACACGCAAAACATCAGAACGATAATGAATGACGAAAACCTGATTTTTTCAAGAAAGAGTCTCAGTCAAAAGGGGATCCAAGATGTCGGAAGAAAGGAGGAAAGTCATTTCAGAAATAATACTGGAAGAGAAGAGAAGATACCAATACACGCTGTAATACTTTGATGTCTAACATATCCCGAGGCAGATGAATTCAAAAGAAAAAAGGTCTAATTTTGCGCCCTTCTCCGAAGCTTCTTATTTTTTTTAGACAAACGGTAGTTATTCTTTGATTTATAAATCTTTGGCATTATACAAAGAATAAACGGTTAAATAAAAGTCAAAAATGGCGATACAAGTACAGTTTTCATTTCCTTTAACTTCCAAAATATTCTTGAAAAACTTTCAGATCAATCTTTTATGATATTTATCTTTAATTATTACTCAAGCCATTTTGTTATAAAATGTACAGGAAACAACGATGGTAATAGTCGTCCTATGAAGGAGCGAAACCATTTTTTACTTCGACATTCCAATTTTAAGGGTTTCGTTCGAAATGATTATGACATTCATGTTTATGTCTGTCTCTGTTAAATTTTATTCGTAAATTTTATTGAAATTGTAGTTAACCTAGAAATTTTGCATTTAGCAAATCTCTCATCCATTAATGAAAAATATTGTCATTTTTTTCTTTATGTAGAACGTATATCTTAATACGAAATTTTTAATGAATTAGTTGTTTTGTAAAAAATTAGAGTTGTTATATGTACTAATTAAAAGATCTTAGCGAACGATACTTTCTTAAAACATTGTCCACGAATGACAATGTTAAAGGTTTTCCTCTACGGAAATAACCTTAACATTTTAATAATTTCTGAAACTTTTGAACCTCTCGGATTAGAACTTTCATAACGAAAATTTTTTCCTTCGAATGTTTGAAGTTCTCATTTTAGAAATTACACGCAAAACGTTGTCTCTTAACACAAAGTTCGTTAAAAATCCACAAACTTGGTGGTTTTCCCTCATTAATAGTTGTCAACTGTCTAAAATCTTTTTATAAAGCGTATTATTATTTAACAAAAATTACGTTCGAAAACCGCTTACGAAAATGTAATTTAAAATCTAAGCTAGATGAAAATTTCAGTTGTTAAACGGTTATCATCAGTAGATGCTGCGGAAAAAGTATCGATCAAAAAATTAGTAAATAATGAATAACTGAACAAAGAAGGAATAATAATAATAATTAAAAATATTAAACAGTATTTGTTAATCGCTATAGAGCTACTGAACGAAAACAGCTGTTTTCGTTCTAAGCATTCCCAATATAAAGTATAAATTAACTTTAAAAACGCCTAAACTATTTAACCTCAATTCAGAATGCCCACCAAGACTTAATACGCGCCTCTTATATAGGTCAGATAATTAAAATTTTAAAGAATGATAAAGACAGTACAAACAGTAAACCGATAAAAGAAATATCCCGTGGTATAAAAATAATTAAGAAACCGAATAATCGTTTAATGTTAAAGATTGAAAAATTTCACCGAAGGATTTTAATAAATTTTATCTAAATTTAAAAATGTCTGTTATCGTACTATATTGTTGTTCAACAATGAAGTTTCTGTATCACTATTGATAAAATAAGTTTTCCGACTATCTTTAACTATTATTTATTTTGCAGAAATTTTTTTAAAACTATTGTCTCTATTGTAAATTTTGTGACTAAAGTTTCCGGTTAATGAGGTGTACACCCGATTTCTCTGGTCTGTATTTCTGCATTTATATTTTACAAAATGCTGCTTCATTTTAATCTCAATATTTCTTTTAGTTTTCTCTACGTATTCTAAATCGCAATATTTATTATAACTATTTTATAAGGTTATATTTATTAAAGAACAGACTACAAATTTTTACTAATCTGCATGACCGATTAAATATGTGGTTAAATATCACGTTTCCTCTTTCATTATTTGTAGTTTTTATGGTGCACAGTAACATGTTTAGTTCCAATGTTTTTTTTTATAATTGTAGGTTACTCCAAATTTTTGCGTTTTCATTACGTGTAAGCGCTTGTGTGTACGTACACAACAAAATGCTACGTGTTGTTGTTTAGCTCTGCAGGTACTCTTCAGTGATTCGTTTATATATTTTCGAACAATAATAACAATAAGAAAAACCGTATCTTGTTACGTAATAAGTATCTGGCGGAGAGTGTATTTGCAATTGAAGGACGTGAATGGAATTGTTTCGTTGGGTTACTACTGTCTGTCGTATTACATTAGTAGAAGTAGGGTCTACACGGGTGGGTCAAAACAAAACGAGACATTGCCGGAGCGATGTCGGGTCAGAATGATCATGGGGGGGGGGGGGAATAGTCGACGGAAGGGTAGATGTGGATCAGTGTAAATATTTGATTTCACCCTCTCGTTCCCTCTTTTCCCGTTCCTCGTAGTCCTCCTTCAGTCCTTCCCGTTCTAAAATTCCCTTCGTACTCCCGTCCTCAGATTTCTCCTCTTCTTGTTCTACGCCTCCGTATTCAACAGTCATCCCATCTCCCCGAGGATTCTTGTGCCCTCTTTGCTTCTAAACTGCTTCCACCCCCTTCACCGGTGTTGTGCTTGTTTCCACTCTACATAAGCCACCCTCTTATTCATTCCACTCCAGGGAAACACTTTGATTGATGTACATTTTTTCTGTATTTATTTATTTATTTGTCTTGTTTCATGTACAAAATAAATATTCTTATCTCATTTTTTTGTTGTTTTGTTTCTACGTTAGAATTTTAACGTACAGTCAATCGTCTAATACGCTTACTTAACTCTAATCATACACTTTTCCTAATACACATTCTTAAAATTGTTCACTTTTACAGAAATTTCAAGTTCTGTGAAAAGCTATTTTGTCTTGTGTTGTTATTAACGCAAAAATGTTTAACTTCACAAAATGTTCCGGCGTTTTTCTTTTTATTAATCCATCAAAATATTTAAAATTATGAAATTTAGTTATTTTAATACAGTGATTCCCAAACTGTGCGCCGCGGCGTCTTCACAGGAGCGCCACGAAATATTGTAAAAGCTTCATAATTAATTGAACCAAGACATTTATAATTATTAATTTAATGTTAATAAAGTAAAAAAGTAATGAAGATACACGAGTTTTATGTATTTTTATCTCTTACTTACGAGTAGTCGTACTTTTACTTAGGGTAGGGAACCATGAAAAACTTTAATTGAAAAAGGGCGCCGCGACTCGGAAAAGTTTGGGAACCACTGTCAACGAACAATAAAGAATAATTAAATACATAAAACAATATAAAATAATTTGTTTTAATAGTACTGATATTTTATCAACGAACGAACAGTTATTTAATTGAATATGTACGTATGTGTGAACACTTTTTGTCTCGGATTTTTATTTTGTTTGCAGATTTAAATTAAGGATCGTTAGAGGATTACAAAATACACGAATGGCCACGATCGGGCATCAGGTTCGTCTCAAAATGGCCGTCAAAATTAAAATTTTGTAATAATCGCTAAGCAATAACGGTGTAAGCTACCAAGTTGGTTCAAACGCTGTAATGTAAGGTTTACTAAAATGTATAAAATATCAATTTTGTAATTCAATTGTAAGGTCCAAAATTGGCGGAAAACCTAACTTTATATTTTTTTTAAATTATTTGCCATAAACCGCAAAACACGAGATACGTAAATAAATTATTATATTAACTTAGCGTTTATAAAGCGTAAGTAAAAGTTAGAGGTAGTAAGTTTGTTACAAATGAATTAATAGTTGAGAAAACAGTAATAATAATAATACTACTACGAGGGCTATTCAGAAAGTAAGGAACGTTTTGGAATTTTAAAAAAACCAAGACAAGAAAAACGTTTTATTATATACATGTGAAAGAGGGAATAAAATACTACTTTTCAACATAATCACCATACAAATTCAGGCACTTATCATAGCGGTGGACAAGCTTTGAAATTCCTGTGTCATAGAATTCTGCCGCCTGTGATCTCAACCACTCAGTGACGCACCCATCTTGTACAAAATTTGTGGTAGCCTAGCTTCTGTGAAACAATTTCAAACAATAAAGTCCGTGAAACTTGTGGGAAACATAGAGAAAGCTCAGTTATTGTGAAACGGCGGTTTTCACGAATCTTTTCGTCAACTTTGGAGACCAGATCGTCAGTCACAATGCTCGGACGTCCACTCTTCTCTTTATCGTGAACGTTTGTTCGGCCATTTTTAAACTGAATGCACCACTTCCTGACAGAACTTTCACTCATTACATTGTTCCCGTACACTTCACACAGTTCCCGATGAATTTCTATTGGTTTTAAGTTTTTTGCCAACAAAAAACGAATCGCAGACCGCACCTCACAACTAGCGGGATTTTCGAATGCAGCACACATTTCAAATTTGTATATAAAAAAAACGGGCAGTGCGGAGATGTTCCCGTTGTCACGGCTGGACGCTGACTGACGTGCCGGAATGGAATGGAATGCAAAGTTGGCGGGAGTCTATTACTCCCCACTTTATCGCAGAGCCTGGACAGAGTCCCTTGCTGATCTTTCTAATCGGGCTTGTTTTTAAAAGGGTCACTTTTAGTCTCGGTTCTTATTTTTCAATCTTTGTATATCATTACTATAGTGAATTTAAGACGGATTTAATTGCATTCCAATTCCGTTGTTATACCAGCGTTAGACTGACGTGCCGAGCACGAGCACACCAATATATACGCGATTGGCGTGCGCCTGGCGGCGTCAGGTGGAAACGTTCCTTACTTTCTGAATAGCCCTCGTAATAAGGATGTTCGTTGGGGAAAGACTTATTAGACTTTTCATTTTTTAAATTCTAATAAAAAAAATTGAATTAAAATCTTAATTTAAAATTCTAAATTCTGGATTTTTTTAAATTTTAATAGAGAATATATTTTAATGATTAACATGAAATAGGTGTTTTTTCATAGGTGTTTTATATTCCTAGCGCCTGTTGTTGATTTAAATTAAAAATGAAATCCTTCACCTTATAGTCACCTTAAAATCATTCATAATTTAATAAAAGTCTTCATTAAATAGTTATTATTTTAATTCAAAAGTAAAACTACTTATCTCGCTATTTTTTTAAAGAATAGAATCCATTACAGAATTTCTTCTAGGAGGTTTATTTTAAGTTAATGAATATACAAGGGATTGATGTCCAGGTTCTGCGATGATAGGGGGATGTGTAACCCCCGATATCCTTGCGTTCTGTTCCGTTCTGAATCGTAATTTCGGGGAAAAAATTAATCAACCTGCATTAGATACGTACTTTTTATCATTAAATTTCACGCCGTTTTATCCATTACGAGTATTTCAAGCCGTGATGATCATTTCAAAAATTGCAGCCGTTCATAAATTTTGACTGGCGTTGAAAAAAAAGATAATGAAAAAAAACTTATTTAAAAACGTTCAATCAGCTGCTTACTGAGGCGTAACATTATATAGCGTTTATAGTCGTTGCCCGATGATAAAAATATTAAAGATTTATAAAAAGTACAAGCCTTGTGTAAAAGGATTCTATCAGTATATTTATCCTTACGTATTTGTTTCTCTTTCGGCCGTAAACAAGCCTCAAAATAAATCTTTTAATTAAATTTTCCATTTTCTCGATGAATATGTTTTTAATTTTTACGGATTGCTACATTTTTTAAATTATTTTGTCAAATTATATATTACTATAAAAAAAACTCGATTCCATGGAGGTCAATTTTTAAGTACACCCCTTAATATTACGATATGTTATAAGATAACATATCGTAATATTATTATGTTTTGGGACAATTTTATCAAAGTATGAAATCGCATATGTCATATGCCAAAATTATACTAAATTTGGCATATTTATAGATTATATTAAAAATTATATTATATTAAATTAAATTATACTAAAAAAAAAAAATTATATTTGGCAATTTCCAAATTTTAGTATTTTTTATAAAAAAGATATAAACCGAATGTTTATGCATGTTTATGTTTAATATGTATGCATTATCCGACGATATTTTCCGAAATTATGATTTTCTTTCCTTAGCCCAATTACAGATCGACGGATTCATAAATTAAAGAATGTATAGTTTTAGTGTATTTTCAACTACTGTCAGTCTGTTAGAAACTAATTCTCTGGTAAAAAATTCCCTTTGTTTAAAAAGATCATAAAAATTAATTTTCATTTATAGCTTGTTTTCTAAAACTATTTGCAGCGCATTTTAAGGAAGAATTTTTTTTCTGATACAGTTTCTAAATAGTCCTAAAAAAAATATTATTTTCATTATCTTTAAAATAATATTTTTCTTTAAATGGTGTTTTCTTCAGCATATTTCCAAAATAATGAAATAATAATTAATCAGTTAAATCTTGAGATTTTATTTAATTCTTTCAATTCATTTAACCTACAAAATTTATTTTGTAGGTTATTTTAAATCTCTGTTTATTTTAAATACATCTAAGTATTTTTTCAGCAATTTCATTAATTTTTGAGAGTTCTTAATAATAAATAAATAAAAATTCAAAAGTGGTTTTGGACAGCACCCTAGATGGTCTGTCACCTTAGATTCACTTTCTTGTACTTTAGTAATACAGAAATTATTAACTGCGATAAAAAATAATCTCTAATTACCTTGTAATTTTTTTCACTAATTATATATTTTTTTAATTCTCTTTCAAATCTGATGAAATTTTACAAATCAAGTAGAAATCATATTAGGTAAAACTTCGGCATAGATGATTTATGATGTAGAGAATTGAAAGTAGCATTTTAAATTATCTCAATTTTTTAAATCGATTCTCCCAAAATAGGTGAGTATATATATCTTTTTAACCCGATTTTATAATATAAAAAGTTATAGGTAAGGTTGAAATCATACGAAGATAATTTTTTGATGTAATTTTTGAAGAGACCTCGCTATTTTACTTTTATAAAAATGAGGAGAGATTAATTTACCAATCTATACCGCGGTAACCCCAATCGCTATCATGAAATTACTACAAAATTAATTTTTCAAAATCGTTATATTGATTGCGATTAAATTTTATCACGTTTATCTATTTTCATATTTTTAATAATTTTTCATAAACATGTTTTTCGGTTTCAATCCATTCACAATACTGACTATTATTATTTTATAAATGTTGGTTGTATAGCCTTCATATTGATGTATTTTGTTTATTAAAACCCCTTCATAAAATTTGCCAAATATATATTTATAAATACTAGCGAACTTTGCTGTTCGGCAGGATTATTATAAAAACGTAGTAATATATATTTAAAAAATTCGGCTAAAAACCTAGTGAACCCATCCTGCTTCACAGCGTTATTAAAAAATAATATTACATATTTTAAAAATTCTGTTAAAAACCTATTCCGTTTATAACACCTCTCATCTCCAACACCCTTGTCTTTCTCTTTCCTTTCCTTTCCTTTCCTACCACAGTAAAATGCGTGCTCAGAATCTATTTCCAGTCCGTTTAGACGTTCTATTAGACGGGTTTGGCTGATGTTTTGTTTATTCTACCCGGAATGACCCGCAGACATTTCATCAAGCGTCGACAGATCTTCAGAGTGATTTTCCTGTATTAACTTTGGAAAGTTCTTCATTTAAGGAATAAATGAGAATTTTTGGAGGATTTCGTAGAGGAGACTCAAGTTTATGGTCTGATAACGTTCGGTGACGTATCTACGGGTCATTCCGAGAATAATAAAAAAAAAAAAGAATCAGCCCGATCAGTTCAGTAGAACGCTCAGACGGACTGGAAATAGGTTTTCAGCTTAATTTCTTTAATACATAAGATTTACACCCAGAACCACACTTACAGATTCTCCGTATATTACTCAGAGAAGTTCTACCTTACCCGAAATTATTGTTTATTGTTTTTTTATAGTAATGTTTAATTTTGGAGAGTATCCTTATACATTGTGAAACTAGCCTTTTAACACTATTCGTTTCAGTAATACCTTTTAGAAGAGACAGCCGCAATAATAAACGGCAGCTATTATTCAACAATAGTTGGTGATTTGGTTTCTTATGTATTTTAATCTATTTCGTGTTACACGTACAGATGCGTGTGTGTATATCTGTGAGCGTAGGTATGTTTGTTTTAAAACCTACGTGTATGACAGTGTTATTAATAGATTTATTAGTTTATTTTGATATAATATAACTTTAGAATTTGTGTATTATTTTTACATAAGTTAAGTGTAAAATATTACAAATGTTATTCTTGTCCTGAATAATTTTTATTTTATTTCTATTCCATTCTATCATTAAATATAGAATAAAGGACTAAGTGATATATTTTATATCGATATTTTAAAACCTTTAAGTTATCGATATAGGAACCTTTGTTTTGTTTCAGTTTTTTCCGTGAAAATTTCCCGATTAAGATTTAAATTCAGAATATATATATATATATATAATATATTTTTATTTATATATTTTAAATACTTAATTTTTTATTAATCAGTAGTTTGCGAAATTCGTAAGACCACGCAGCTTTACCGGAGAAGAGGCCGATTCATAAAAGCCATCAGCACCTAACGGGTTCATTCTTATTTTGGATTCTATTTATTGAAACTGAATCGGGTTACCGTATATCAGCAACTGTCTTTCCAAATCTACGATGGATGGACAGGCGGTGAAAACCAAATAAGTTACTGGACCTTTCCCTGACAGAACGTTAGGAAGTTTCCCTGTAAAAGACCAAGAAAGGGGTCTTCGCTGCTCTTTTCTGTTTATAAATAGGGAGGAGTCTGATGAATTATAGTCCTTATTACTGGTAACAAATTTATTGCGCTCACTGTCTGTTTCTATCACCACACACTATTCCATATTATAATAAGAGTGCGAAGATCTTGATATGAAAATATCTTATATTAGCTTTCTTACAAAGTCGATAGGGTGCCAGATGTATTTTAGAGCAAGAAATATAATTAAGTCCTAAAGATGGAGTTCTCAAAAACTACTTCTGTCTGAAATTTGTAGGTATTGTCGCCTTTTCTTGACAATATACTCGTAGTTTAATACCAGCAGAGATAGTTCCTTGCCGTAATCAGATTCAAAAGGTTAAAAAAAAGTGTTTTCTTTGGTTAAAATGTTGGTTCAAATTTTTTTATCTTAATTTTTCCATAGAGATTTTTAACTGTGTATTCCAAGCGTTGTAAATAGCTTTTGAAAATCTGGTACTTTTATCGAATGCCGGCACCACTGATTACACTGCTCAACAAAATTTCTTTTTAATGTTTCCTTCACTTCTCGAGTCAAATCTTACCAATTTTCGGCTAAGAAAAACGAATAAGACAAATAAAAATTCTTATTAGCTCTAGTTTCTGTGATACACAATAGCTGGAAGTATTTTATTTTAACGGATTAAGAGAAAACGATACATTTTAATTACATATAACAACAACATAGAAAGTCCATTTGACATTTTTTTATGACAGTTACATTCTAAGAGTTTTTATTGATGGAAGAATACTTGGCAGTTGGTTGGGTCTTAAAAGAATCGTGTAATGGCTTCATGAGATCGTTGTCTTTTGACTTTCTTCTTGTAAGTGAGTTCCGGAGCATCCCTACACACAGAACAGCTGTAATCCGTAAACATTACTTCATTCCAACGGCCCTGATATCTTTGTTTCATTACAGAAATATCCTGATGGAATCTTTCTCCGTGTTCGTCACTGAAAACTTCACAAGTAGGAGGGAAAAAGTTCAGGTGTGAGTGGAGAAAATGGATTTTAAGGGACATGTTGCGTCCGAGTTGATGGTATTTTTGCAGAAGTACTGTCATCAACCGACTCTAGTTTTCATCACTTTTGTTGCCTAAAAATTCACGAATGACTCCTTTTAAGGCTTCCCAAGCTTCCTTTTCTTTCCTCTCCGGAATTCGGAAACTCAGGATTCTTTACAAGTTGTCGAATGTGTGGCCCAACAAAAATACCTCCCTTAACTTTTACATCACAGTGTAGGAGATTTGTCTCTTAAGTACTTAAGATCTGTTCTTGGTTCGTACTTTTGACAAGATGTTTCATCAAACCCAGCTTTATATGAAGGGGTGGAAGAAGAACATCTTTTGGGTCCACGAGAGGCTCAGCAACGACATTTTCTCGCTAGAGTTAAGATTTCTTGCAGGCCAGTCTGCTTGAATATAATGTGATTTCCTATCCCTACTGTCCCACATACACAAAAATCAGCAGTAATTACTGTATCCGTGTTGCATCCCTAAGAGTACAGCGATGACTTTTAGACCGCCACAGATTTTCCACTTGTGTTCAGCATATTTGATTGATTCTTGGAGGATTGCCGTGTTTGAATAAGTCTCCTTTATGTGAACTCCCAACCCCCGTAGGAGAAGACACCCGCCTTGTGACGATTCCGGTCGCCACACCGCCACCACCCTCGTTCAAAGCCCTGATGGATTTTAACGGAGGTCTTTTGACCCTCTAACTTTTTACATCTCACAGTAATAAGCCAGGCCTCGTTGGGATGCCACCGATTCAAATGCCTCGGTAGACATTTACATCAGTGAATTTATGACTCGGCCTTCTCCTTCTCTGTAATCTTCTTTCGGACATCTTGACTGTCTTACTTCGTTACCCTCTGAACTAGCTATCCGAGTTCGCGGAAACACGAACCCCGCGCCTAGTTCTACACTTTAAACTGAGCTACTAGTGTGAGTAAATGTCTCATAATTTGAAGCAAATTCAATAAATAACATACCACAAGAAATTTTGTTCGCAACAGCGACATTTAGTCTTAGTCTCTTAGTGAACTCAATTTTATAGTTCAAATCCCTGACTTGATTTCAACTACGGACTCCGGTCTGGTCTATCAGGGAGAGGAGGAAAGACCTCCTACTCACACTCAGCTCCATCGCAGAGTCCCGCGTGACATTTACTTTATCACATAAACTACTATCGTCGAAATGGCGCTACACCTCACGGCTGCGTGGTAATCCATGCCCTCAGCAGTGCAATCACCATCTCACCGATAGCGGTGCTTTCTCATTCATTAACTGCTCTCGTCAAAACGACGCTACACCACACGGCTGCATGGATAACCATACCCTCGGCAGTGCAGTCGTTGTTCCAAACCGACAGCAAACGTAATAATAATCATCGTACTTGTTCTGACTAACCGTGGTTCGATGCCAACACTCCTACCTCCACCCAATCAACTGTCCAGGCGTTCCCTATCCACCCGGGGTACTTCTCTACTTATACCCCCTCAGCCGTTTTGCTCAGTGGAAGGAATCGGAGGAAGCCAGCCTCTATACTCCATTCTCTGCGAATCTTCCAGTTGACCCGCAGATCAAGAAGGAATTTACTCTCTTGAGCTCCCTAACAACTCTGGTACGTTCAGCCTCGTACCGGGACAAACATAAAGGACATGATCCACAGTGTCATCGACCCTACAGTCCGGGCGTAAGCCCTCCTTCATGTGAACTGCATGACCAACAGGAATAGAAAGAAGACGGTTGCCATCGTGAAGTAATACAGCTTTCAAACTAAGCTTGGAGGAGTCTATGAATGGCCTCCAATCAGTTGGAACACGATTCAAATTAAAATATTTCATCAAGCCATTAACATCGCAGCAAACAAGAGTGTTTTTCTTCTCAAAAAAGGAACCAAATGTCTGTACGGTGAGACCCTGGCATCACGTTGGAGAAGATACCGTTGCTGTAGTCTTGACCCTAGAAGTTGTTCTCCTTAGACAAATCAAGATCTCGAATAAGATCACTCAATTCCGCAAGACTCAGTCTGTGCGGTTTATCATCTTTTTCGTCAAAATCAGAGTCATGGAAGGTGGAAGGCTTGTTGGGTTCTTCTTTTTCCACACTGTCTTCAATTTCTACTTCAAGCTCATAATTTTGGAGTGGAGTAGGAACCGGTAAACTATCTGAATGTGTAATAACAAATGGAATATATATATTGAACTGTTCCTCCTTGCTTCATTGACAATCCTTCCCTTATAGGTGGAGTAAATCAAAAATAGTAATCTTAATGTTCTGTAGACTCCCGCCAAACCATAGACGCAGCAAAAACCATAGATCGTTTTTTTATTTTTCAGCCATTCTTGTACATAATTGAACAAGAGTTGCAACATATATTTCGAGCCCATGACTTATCCTGGTCCCCTACCTTCATAAAAAATAATGTTTTAGGCAGTCCTCACAAGAAGCGTCAGATTGCGTTTCTCTGACGAAAATGTTATTTCATCAGAAATGTAACAAAAACTATTCACTGAATTTACACATTTTCGTGGCATTTTTATTTAACAAATTTTTCACTTCAAAAGCACTCGAAAATTAGAAATTCTGCACTGATTACAACACAAACAATATGAAACTCACAGTCACAGAAACAGCAATAATATTTATAACTTACAAACAGCTGTAGAACTTGTGTTTTGTTATTTAACAGGTGTGACAACTCCAAAAACAAAATTACCCCCAAACTGAAAATGTAGATCGGGTAAAAAATGACGTGTCATTGTATCTCCAAAGCAAGAGCTAATCGATCGTTCTTATGGTGATTTTTAAATTCAGCAGATGGAAATACATAAGAATAAGCTATTTTTGAACTCGAATCATTTTCATTGTTTGGCAGTGTTATTTGTTTAAAGGATTAGGCAGGACGTAAATTCAACTCGGTATCTGTTTCTAATGTATTGCCGCCGTTAACCTAGAAGTAGTTCTGTATATTTATCGTGATAGCGATTTAATTTTGTTATCGAGATTTAACATAAATGTTTGGAATTTGCCGACTAAAGAACGCGATGCCATTGAGTTTTTGCCACTGTGTGGTATTCTACCGGGAGCCAAGAAACGTCGCAACATACACGCTATGCGTTTTTACGAAACTGACGGTGTTTTTTGGTGTTGCAACAAACGTACATGCCGGTCGAAAATCAATCTGCGTATCGGTACACGGTTGAAAAACCCGAACACCAGCTTCGTGACCGTCATTCATTTTCTTTATAGTCGGGCGTTCAAACTACCAAATGTTGCTCGGTGTCACTGTGAATCGTGTACGGGTCCGAATACAGTTGTCGACTGGAATAATTTCATTAGAGTATTGAATATCGACTATATTGAATAGTACAGGCAAGGTAAAATCGGTGGAAACGGTACGGTCGTCGAAGTCGATTAGACGAGGCGCAAATATGTCGGTTGCTTCTACTCGTAACAGTGGGTTTTTGGCGGCATTTGTTGTGAAAACGGCGAGTGTTTTGTCGTGAAAGTTGCTGAGAGATCGCGTCACACCCTGTTTAATGCTATCAAAAAGGGACGGAGCCGTTTTTGAAATTGTTAAAACTGTGTTATCCTATCACATTTATTTAAAATTCAGTTTATTTCAAGATTTATCCTTTGAAATTGTACGCTGAATGTATAATTATTTCGCTGAAGACGTAAATTTTGAAAAAAAATTTTCCCATAAGCCCATTTGAAATTATAAAAATATTTTTTTCATTAAAAAAGTGTTTAAAATTGTATTTCACTTATTTTTTTCTTTTAAATCATTTTCAAAAAATACATTTTGGATTTGTTAATCATTATATAAATAAACTAGCTCCCGTCGCAACTTCGCCTGCTCTTTATAGTGTTTCCCGTCGCGGTCAATTTTTTTTTTAATTTTGTGTTTTTTGTTCAAGTAACCGGAGGCAGGTGCAACCAGTTAGTCGCACATACAGTAACGGTGGGAGTGGCTGTGTCGGTTGAGCCGCCGCGCCGTATACCGTCGCACGGTAAAAAATCGTAATTCCAAAAAAAAACCAAAAATGGTTTTTAGATATTTATCTGAAGAGTATTTACAAGCCCATATCTACTGAATATCTCGTTTAGTACAGCCGGGATTGGGAAAATCTTCATCATTCTTCAAAATCTTTTTTTACCTTTCCTCACCACCGGGTTGAATTTCAAAAATTTAGGAATCTGTTTATTCACATGAGGATTACACTCGCCAAAAATCAGGATAATATCATCATTTGTAATCGATAAATTAAAAGATTAGTAAATTTCACTGCTACTTCGTTTTATCCCTTTAAACTCAAAATTTCAACAAAAAAAATCCTATCTTAGTATGTACTTAACCGTAAAAAGAACGTGTATACAAATTTTCATCGATTTATCTACAGCAATTTCTGCTTGGCGTTGATTACGAATCGCTTACAATATGTCTTCAGTCTCAATAAGACATCTATCGAAAAATATCTTGGGAACGATTCGCCATAAGAAAGGAGCATGAAAATTTAGCGGTCCGAATGAGAAGTGCAGTACCTTAACGGATTATTTATTATTTACTCGTTTTAATAAATAATCTTTCATAGCCTATGACACTCCAGATTACATAAAGAAGCTACTGTTAAAATTCGGTAGCGATTAGTTTAGTTATTCTTGAGATGTTTGCTAATGTAGCTTTAATGTATTGCAAGAATATATCTTTTGCGACAACTTAGAAAAAAAATGTCCACTAAATGTGATACTCAGGCCCCAGTTAAATTAAATTACAGCTATTTTTTAGTGGGTTTTTCTATAATTTTTTTTTAACTGTGTTCAACAAGTGTTATCGCATGCTTCGACCGAAAGACAAATCGAGAAGATTGGTTAATTAATTCCTGTTTTCTTTTATGAAACGTAAACGTAATTTTAAAAAATACATTCTGAGCTATTTACAGACAAAAGTCAATTTTTTAAACTATAATTTACTTCTTATACGTTTATATATCGATAAATAATTTACGCATTTTTATTCTTTAATCAGATTATTCTTTCCAGAGACACCTGCAGAGTGATATACGTTACATTAATTTACATAATCGGACGAGTGTAAAATTTCCGTAAGGTTTTCTTACGTTCTACAAGGTATATTATTACAAGGATGTTAATTTACATTGTTAGAACGCGTGTTCTATTACTAGTAAGAGGGTTTTGGTTTTCACATCCATCCTCCGAAATAAAATACGCTTTAAAATGCAGCATACCTTGTCCAGATATCCTTATGGCGTATAATAATAATAATAATCAAATTTTCGTTTTCTCTTACAAAAAATTAAGTGAACGTAATTTTATAGACATGACTTACCGATCGTATTTCAGATTGAGTTTTCATAAATTATTATAATTTTTTGCTGTTTTCCCGCCCGCATTGAAAAATAAAGCAAAGAAATAATAAATAATTTAAAAAAACAAAAATAAATCGTTATCTTATAAAAAAAGTTACAGTATCATTCGTTACCGATAATGGTAATTGTTTAATGTTAACGGTGTATATATATTTTCGGTGATGTTACGTTACAAAGATAAACCTCCGACTGGATATTTATTGGAAAAAGTAAAGATAACGGATTATTTTGTTCCCTACCTAATCATAATTTTAAAAATATTCTACGAATTCTCTTCGACTTGAAAATGGTATTTATTGAAATATAAGATAAAATCTAACGTTTTAATTATCTAATCGGTTAGAACAATTAACTGCTATATGAAATGTTAGTAATTTATAAAGGGTAAAAGGACCGGCTACGGTTAGGTTTTGTGTTAGTTGTAGTAATTAAATAGTTTTCACAAAAAGCAGAGAACCACATCAAACAAGCACATCCATGCACACGCATGCGCTCGCGCGCATTTACATACACATACACGCACAAATTGACACACATGTACGCCGAATATAATAACACATTGACTTCACTTCCTTAACGAAAGGGAATTCCCTATTTTCCCTGCAGTTGGTAACACTCTTTAGCCTAATGGCAATCTCTATAGCGACGAGAAACATCCCTATCTACCACCCACTCTTCTATAATTTAACTATTATAGTTTTAACTATATTACCTCTTTAACATTTAATGTCTAGCGTATTTTATTACCGTTCTATAACGTTTAATGTGTAATCGATTATTTTATTATGGATTATATGTGAAGATAAATGTACGAATTGAATTTTATAGTAAATCATTCAATTTTATGCTCGTACTTGGGCCTAATTTTTAGAATTTGTAACACGGGAAACTGGAATATTAAATTTAATTTAATATACATGAATAGAAAAACAATCTTGTCGACTTTGTTTATTTATTCAAGAAAAAAACAAGCATTTCGCTTTTTTTACACGACTATCCAATAAAGAGAAAATTTATTTAGGGCGTATGTATGTATGTTTGTTTGTTCCACCGTAGCAGCTCAACCGATTAGATGTATGACACATTGTTGTAATCCTTAGGTTACCGGAAGCGTCATAGGCTGTATAAATATTATATGTATATGCATATGCAGCAGTGGAGATTTGCCGGTTGAAGCACAAACTTTAATGAATTGAATTAATGAACTGTAACCTGTGAGCCTCAATCACTGTGTTAGCTGGGTTTGAACTGAATGATTCAAATCAGTCGAATGAATAATATTACAAAAATAATACAATTAAAATTATATTAAATAAATTTAAAAAAATTCTGTTTAATAATAATGGGCTTCCCGTGGGGACTGTGTGCGAGCCTAGAGTGGTGAGGTGATGCCAGCACCTCGTGCGAGACTAGATCGATCATCATCATCAACTGGTAACAAATAGGGTGCCCCTGGGTCCCTTTTTTGGCAAGTGCAATAGGGTGCTTTATAATATGTGTGCAAGCAATCGTTCGATTTTCAAAATTCAAACGGAGTATTTGCTAGTACAAATAGGCCGGCTTGAACCCGGCGAGCTCCCACAAACGGTCTTTGTAGCGTTTGATTACAGTAAGATTAGAGGTTATGCTGTCCACATTGCATTGAGTATCGAACCCACTATTATTGAATTTGATGATTTAGGGTGACAGGGCAAAGTAGAACGGCTTATGCTGTCGCTAATATTGTGCTGTGACAATTTTAAATAAAAATATTTAAATGCAGTAGGGGGCTCTGAATAGTAATTATTCTTTATTAAAAAGCCCCTCCCTACTGTGTTTAAATATTTTCGTTGAAGGACAAAATTTTCTTATCAATGTAAGATCTGGTGAGAACTTAATCATTAGACAACCTTAAATGCCTGCTATTTCTACAATATAAAAAATAAATTTAAACAAATTAAAACTGTCTGAAAGTTGATCGGTCAACCATTATTTTATTTAATTAAATATTGCATAACGATGTTTACTCCTTTATTTCCATACCTTGTTTTCTTTCTTTTTTAGTTCGATTTATTGTCGTTTTTTTAGTTCAATTTTTTTTTTTTGGCAGTCGTGTATTTCAATTTTTGTAATGGTGTTAATTATTTCTAGATTTTCTTTGAATATATATAATTATAAAAACAAATCCTTTATTTTATTCCAGATTTATTCTACCTATTTATTTATTGTCGAGATTACTTACTTTATTTTATTCAATGAACATTTAACAAAAAATAGATTAGTAAATAAAAACAAAGCAATCAATTAATTTGATTCTTGGTGTGATTAACATAGTTTTCATTTCACAAAATCATGGAATTTATAAAAATAATTTTTTTTATATATATATTTATAAACGTATCGTATGGCTTTTCAACTTAATATAACTTGTATAAATATATTATTAGAGTCTTTCAAGTGATAAAGAAAAAGAATGTATATATTCAGCCACGGACATTCTCCATCAGCGGCACAGCTGCCTTTTATATCCACATTTTGATCCCCCACTTAAACTCGGCTTGTATTATACAAGAATTCTCCCTACTTTTCTGCGCCGTCCAAAAAATACTTGTTTTTGCTCAAACGTTTCTTCCGCTGGATAAACTATAGAAAATTTTTATTAAATATTAAAAATTATTATTATTTATTTACGCGTCAAGAAACAAATGAATCTTTCACTTCTGCTTTTTCTGTTTATCTTAAATACAATATTTTACGTTCTACAACGTGGATACAGTGGTTATCGATGAATCATATTATCGATAAAATCAATCTCAATTCAAATGTTCAAATGAGTGAACATTTACTATTTGTCACTTATCAAAGTTTTATTGTGATAACATTTGTACTTGGAAAAAGCCAGGCGATACTGCAAGGTATCAGATAGATTATATCATGGTTAAGCAAAGATTTAGAAATCAACTCGTTGACTGCAAAACTTACCCTGGAGCAGACATTGATAGCGACCATAATTTGGTGATAATGAAATGTAGATTGGGGTTTAAAAACCTGAAGAAAAGTTGTCAGATGAATCGGTGGAATTTAGAGAAGCTTGATGAAGAGAAGGTAAAGAAGATTTTCGAGGAGGACATCGCAAGAGGTCGGAGTAAAAAAGATAAGGTAGAAAATGTAGAAGAAGAATGGGAGAATGTTAAAAAGGAAATTCTTAAATCAGCAGAAGCAAACTTAGGCGGAATAAAGAGAACTGGTAGAAAACCTTGGGTTTCAGACGATATATTGCAGCTGATAGATGAACGTAGAAAATATAAGAATGCTAATGATGAAGAAAGTAACAGGAACTACCGGCAATTAAGAAATGCTATAAATAGGAAGTGCAAACTGGCGAAAGAAGAGTGGATTAAAGAAAAGTGTTCAGAAGTGGAAAGAGAAATGAACATTGGTAAAATAGACGGAGCATACAGGAAAGTTAAGGAAAATTTTGGGGTACATAAATTAAAATCTAATAATGTGTTAAACAAAGATGGTACACCAATATATAATACGAAAGGTAAAGTCGATAGATGGGTGGAATATATTGAAGAGTTATACGGAGGATATGAATTAGAAAATGGTTTTATAGAGGAAGAAGAGGAAGTTGAGGAGGATGAAATGGGAGAAACAATACTGAGATCTGAATTTAAGAGAGCATTAAAAGATTTAAATGGCAGAAAGGCTCCTGCAATAGACGGAATACCTGTAGAATTACTGCGCAGTGCAGGTGAGGAAGCGATTGATAGATTATACAAACTGGTGTGTAATATTTATGAAAAAGGGGAATTTCCGTCAGACTTCAAAAAAAGTGTTATAGTTATGATACCAAAGAAAGCAGGGGCAGATAAATGTGAAGAATATAGAACAATTAGTTTAACTAGTCATGCATCAAAAATCTTAACTAGAATTTTATACAGAAGAATTGAGAGGAGAGTGGAAGAAGTGTTAGGAGAAGACCAATTTGGTTTCAGGAAAAGTATAGGGATAAGGGAAGCAATTTTAGGCCTCAGATTAATAGTAGAAGGAAGATTAAAGAAAAACAAACCAACATACTTGGCGTTTATAGACCTAGAAAAGGCTTTCGATAACGTAGATTGGAATAAAATGTTCAGCATTTTAAAAAAATTAGGGTTCAAATACAGAGATAGAAGAACAATTGCTAACATGTACAGGAACCAAACAGCAACAATAACAATTGAAGAACATAAGAAAGAAGCCCTAATAAGAAAGGGAGTCCGACAAGGATGTTCTCTATCTCCGTTACTTTTTAATCTTTACATGGAACTAGCAGTTAATGATGTTAAAGAACAATTTAGATTCGGAGTAACAGTACAAGGTGAAAAGATAAAGATGCTACGATTTGCTGATGATATAGTAATTCTAGCCGAGAGTAAAAAGGATTTAGAAGAAACAATGAACGGCATAGATGAACTCCTACGCAAGAACTATCGCATGAAAATAAACAAGAACAAAACAAAAGTAATGAAATGTAGTAGAAATAACAAAGATGGACCACTGAATGTGAAAATAGGAGCAGAAAAGATTATGGAGGTAGAAGAATTTTGTTATTTGGGAAGTAGAATTACTAAAGATGAACGAAGCAGGAGCGATATAAAATGTCGAATAGCACAAGCGAAACGAGCCTTCAGTAAGAAATATAATTTGTTTACATCAAAAATTAATTTAAATGTCAGGAAAAGATTTTTGAAAGTATATGTTTGGAGTGTCGCTTTATATGGAAGTGAAACTTGGACGATCGGAATATCTGAGAAGAAAAGATTAGAAGCTTTTGAAATGCGGTGCTATAGGAGAATGTTAAAAATCAGATGGGTGGATAAAGTGACAAATGAAGAGGTATTGCGGCAAATAGATGAAGAAAGAAGCATTTGAAAAAATATAGTTAAAAGAAGAGACAGACTTATAGGCCACATACTAAGGCATCCTGGAATAGTCGCTTTAATATTGGAAGGACAGGTAGAAGGAAAAAATTGTGTAGGCAGGCCACGTTTGGAATATGTAAAACAAATTGTTAGGGATGTAGGATGTAGAGGGTATACTGAAATGAAACGACTAGCATTAGATAGGGAATCTTGGAGAGCTGCATCAAACCAGTCAAATGACTGAAGACAAAAAAAAACAAAAAAAAAAACATTTGTATAACAAAAACAGACAAATGTAAATTAAAAAATGCACACACACACACACACACACACACACACGCACTCCTTCATGCATTCTATAATTAATTTTATATTAATGAAAACGCAGCGCTCTCTTTTTTCTCGTGAGAAATATTTTACCTCCTTCTTCAGCTGTACATTGTTGAAAAGATGATGTTTACGATGTACAGTAACTGACAGGAATATAATTTTTTAACAGTGAATGAGATGTGACCGTTACCGTTTTCTGAAACAATATGTAGTAAGTTGTATCGATTAATTATGGCGTAAAATTACTAAATAGTAATCATACAATTATTATGATAATTAATAGAAGCTTTATCGATCTTTAAACGTTTTAGTTTAATAGATAATTTTATAAGTAATACTTTTTTAACCGACTAGTAGACGTAATCGAATGAATTCAAATTAGAGTCGGTTGTGTAACTGTGGGTTTGTGTGTATATAACCCACCGGGTTGGTCTAGTGGTGAACGCGTCTTCCCAAATTAGCTGATTTGGAAGTCGAGAGTTCAAGCGTTCAAGTCCTAGTAAAGCCAGTTATTTTTACACGGATTTGAATACTAGATCGTGGATGGGTTTAAATACTATTCTTTGGTGGCTGGGTTTCAATTAACCACATATCTCAGGAACGGTCGAACTGAGAATGTATAGGACTACTCTTCATTTACACTCATACATATCATCTTCATTCATCCTCTGAAGTATTATATGAACGGTAGTTACCGGAGGCTAAACAGGAAAAAAAAAGAAGGGTATGTGTGTACATGTATTTATACACACACAACCGTTTCTACTTATATACAGGTGTCCTTTAAAGATGAGGCCAAACTTTAGCAAGTGATTCTACTTAACATACTGAAGAAAAAATGTCCAGTGAATATAGGTCCGAAACGCATATTTTTGTTCGTCCGCCATTTTTTGTTTTTTAAGAAAAAAATATTTTTCCAGAACCTAAGGAAAAAATAACGATACTCTTCGTTGACAAATTTCAAAATGGCGGTCTTTTTAATTTTTTCAATCTTAAATATCTTAGGAATTATTAGATTTCTCAAATTGTGTTGTATTATAAAAATTATGAAACTTTTTTTTGTGAACAAAACAGCACCTTAGTCGTAAAAATCCGATGACAAACAACAGTTACTGCAAAAGGTAGGCATGAACCAATATGACGGCCATTATTTTATTTTTTTTTTTTTTTTTGCAAGAGGATGCAAAAAAAGAGAGAGTTTGGAAGGAAAGACTTCCAAATTGTTGTTGACGAGCCATTCATTCACTAATTCTTAAGTAACTTTCCACTTGTCCTCCACTTCATCTAAGGTACTGGCCTCCACTAGCAGCGAGATGTCCGCCCTATCCTACGACATTCACCTCCGGCGGGAATTGAAGTCGGAAAATTTCATCATAGAAAATGTTCCAAAGTAGGGGTCCGAGTACAGACCCCTGCGGGACTCCACCGAAGATCTGATGACTTACCGCACCATCCACCGTATTAATTTCAGTCCGTCTCTCGGATAGATAGCTGGCTACTTGCGTCACTATGTACTCGCTTATATTCATTCTTTGAAGTGTTCTCAATATAGCCGGCCAAGGTACCGAACCGAAGGCGTTCCTTATATCCAGGAATATCATTAGTGGGATATGCGTGGTTTTTCAAGTCCCAGCCCTCACCGCAGCAGCCCATGAAACGACTTTGTTGATGGCGTTAATAGTAGACCGCCCCCGCCTGAAGCCAAACTGATTCTCATGGAGGAGGTTGTTGTTTTCCAGCTCCTCAATTAGTCTATTAGCGATGAGCCTCTCCACGACTTTGCCCATATTATTAATGAGATTTATAGGGCGATATTCTAGAGCCCCTGGAACTGACTGTTGTTTGGGCAAGAAAGCAGTTCTTGACGCTTTCCAGCAAGTAGGAAAAAAGCAATGCTGGACCCCATAACTCGCAATTTCTGTCATCTCCCACGGGATGACTGATATCAGACCCTTTATGACTGCAGTTGGCACATCATCGGGTCCTGGACTCTTTTTATTTTTTAGTCTTAACCGCAGTCGCCACTTCATCCTGGGTGAACCTGCCGCGTTCACCAGGTATTAGCTCCGTTATGCCCGTATCAACCCGCGGGAAAAGCGCTTCCATGTGTCGTGTAGCTTCTATCTTATTAAGAACGGGCAACCGTCTTCCCAGTCTTTTCATGACTACCTTGTACGCCCGTACCCAGGGGTCAGGATCTAGTTCACTGCATAGCTCCCTCCAGTTCTGCCTTTTTGTATGTTTAATCGTGAAGTTTAACTGTTTTCTTGATGCTCGGTATTATGTAATCGCCGTGTTCAGGTCTCGATCAGCTCCGTATGTTCTCGTTCTAAGTCTCTGCACGCGCCTCTTCATGGATTGCAGAACCCTGCGTTGATCGGCAATATCGGAGGACCACCAATAGACAGGGTGATGTCTGGTAGCTCTTTCGGGGAACCTGGCCAGCTCAGTAATCTCATGATCTGTTGTAATGTATCTGGCGTGACCGGTCTGCCATCCGTCATTTTTGCGAACAATGGTCTCTACCTGACGTTCCGAAAGTCTAAAGAATAGATGTTGATTTCTAATAAAGAGTCTCAGTATCAAGGATTTCAACAGAAACAGCCAAATAATCACTTGCAGTCTCGACCTGCAAAACCTGCATGCTCACCATGTCTGGTGGAAATCTACCGTCGATCAATACCAGATCCAGGATAGAGGAATGCCCGCGGGCGTAAAAAGTGGGCGACCCATCATTGATGCACGCAAACCCAGTAGTTCCTAGTAGTTCTTCTAGCGCTAGTCCTCTGTTGTTCGAGGACTCAGCCCCAGCCGCTACGGTACGGCAATTGAAGTCACCCACAACAATTGTCCTCTTTGGGGCGTTCATGACCATCCTCTGCAGTCTGGCCACGTACTCCGCGAGCGTCTCATTCGGGCTTATATAGACCCCAAACAATATAAAGTTACAGAGTTCTATTGCGACGACTCCTTCAGTACTCAAATATAAACTATAGTTCCAGTTTCCAGTAATTTACTTGATAGCCACATCCCCAGCGGTATCTGGCACCCATCGAGACCCAGCCGCAGAGTATACGTTAGGCTCAGTGGCAACAACAAAGTTGTACTCTACAGTGTTAGCTGTCTCCTCCACCAAGTCATGGGAGAGGAGGCTTCGATGGTTATTGATTAATGACTAGGCATCCAGCTTCATTCCGCATTCAGTGCTTCCGGTGCGGTGATTTAGGCAACGGCAATCCAGACATTTGGATGCCTCTCTGCACTCCCGGATACGGTGTCCAGCGCCACCGCAGTTATAACAGTGATTGGTTCTGTCCGAGCCCTTACAGTCTCTGCTACCGTGTCCGGTGCCCCAACAATGGTAGCAGCGCTCTCCTTCTACGCGAATATAGGTCCTACAATGGACCCAGCCAACTCGTAGTCTTGATGCCACCAGCTTTGTGGCGCCTCTATGTGTCGTGATGATGATGGCGTTTTTAGTGTCACCGTATGCTTTCCTGAGAGAGGTGACCTGGAACGTCTTCCTCACACCTACAACTCTGGAGACCGCTTCTCTCACCTCCTTTTCGGTCGTGTCTACGTCGAGGTCCTTAATATGGACCACAGTCCTTCTGTCACCCCTAGAATGTAGGTCCACCTGAATTTCTGCTGCCCGATCTCTCAGAAGAGTGGTGAGTTCTCCTGCCTTCTGCGCCCCTTTTATCCTCACCTCTAATTCTTCATTTCGGCCTTTCCGGAGAGAAAGGACCTCGCCTGCCTCTTCCTTGGTGACTGTTTTTCATTGTTCTCAACAGGTCCGTATAAGTCTTTCTCTCGGCCTTAATAACGATAGTCTTGCTATCAGTTACCGGTGGTGTGCCCCTCCTGGTTGAAGTCGATCTTGAGCGAGCCCGAACCAAATCCCCCAATCTGGGCAGGACCATCTTCGGAAGCTTCTTCTCTTTTCTGGTCAGATATGTGATCAGTTTCTTTATCGTTGTACCAACGGGTCCCGGTGGAAGCACGACGACCGGAGCCCTGGTTTTCACCACGACTCGTTTCAACGCCCTAAGGAGCTTGTTGTCAAATCCATTCTGAGAAAGCGTCCTAAAATTATTTTTCATCTTTCAGTGCGTTTAATTTAAGAGTGGTGACTTAAAAGTTTTTTTACATATTTTTTTATTTATTTATGCGATTGTTTTTCTTCATAAAATAATGAACTATAACCAAAAAGTAGGCACTGGAATGTACCGATCACTAGCGGAAAATCCCGATTCGTCAGCATCAGTTTCCAGAGTTAAATTTTTTATTTAACTTTCGTTAAATCAATTTTCATCATTCAAAAAAAAAATTTTTTTCACAAGAGATAATCAGTTTTGGACAGCTAATAATCCCATTCCGAGACGCCGTCCGCCAGGGTAACCCGCCCGGAGAGCCTAGCTGCGGAGACTAGCCCTGCAGCTAGTATTTAAATAAAATTATAAATGTTTAAATTAATTTTTGTGTGTAAGCCGTGCGTCAGAAAAAAGCCGCAAGGTGGGAAAGTCCTACAGCTGTGTTGTCAGCTTTTTTTTTTATAACTTATCTATCACTTATTTATTTGTAAACCCGACATACGTAAATCATAACTATGACAGCAAGTTAAATGTGACCCATCGGGTTGGTCTAGTGGTGAACGCTCTTCCCAAATCAGCTGATTTGAAAGTCGAGAGTTCCAGCGTGGCAGTTACTTTTATACGGATTTGAATACTAGATCGTGGATACCGGTGTTCTTTGATGGTTGGATTTTAATTAACCACACATCTCAGGAATGGTCGAACGGGATGTAGAAGACTACACTTCATTTACACTCATACCATTTTCATTTATCCTCTGAAGTAATATCTGAACGGTAATTCCCGGAGGCTAAACAGGAAAAAGAAAGAAAGAAAGTAAGTTAAATGTACCGTCCTTCTAGATACGAGTTAAAATTTTGAACCTAACCTCTGTTGTTGCATTTTAAAATTTAGTTTTGACGGGTTTTTTCTTTTTAAAGAAAATTCATTATTTTTTACTACGGTTAGAGACTGATAAAATTTATTGGTCGGGAAATAGTAAATTTTTTCCTTCAAGAATTTAGGTATAACCGTGTTTCAAACGATTAATCGTCGGACCATGTACGCTAATACTTTTCTGTTATCGATTTGATTTTGGAATACGCATGTTTGTGAGTTTATCCGATACTTTGTATATGCTTAACAGATTTCGTTGATGAAATTTTTCATTTTTTTTCTCTTAAATTTGGACAGAAGTAAGTTTGTGGGAGAAAAAATCGATCTATCGGCTTCTAGATACTACCATGCTTTGTGAAACCAGTGTGCTTGGTTCTTCACCGAGTTATGCGTTATGCCGATAAAGTTTACCCGCTTATTTTTCATTGAAATTAAGCCAATTTTAACGACGTATTTAACCACTGCGATCTGTTTTTAAAATTACGTAAAACTTTATTTTTTAATGATAAACAAACGAAGTTTATTTGAAATTCATTTAAAATTAATTTAAAATACAGGGCGTTTAATAATGTTCTCCGGAGTTCCGAAAATTCATTAACAAAAAACTATTTCACTCATAAGAATAAAACAAGTACTGTACGAAAGAGTTCTTCAAATAGTTTTTTCCACACTAGGCAGTTAGTAAACCATTTGCTCGCTAGGCGTCGACAGTAGAAAAAATGGCTGCTACGGGAGGCGAGAAGTCGTTTTGTATGTTAGAATTTCACTTGTCAAAGTCAGTAATTTCTGTGTAACGTGCGTTTCGGTTGAAATTTCATAAGGAGCCATCAAGTGACAATTCAATTCGTGCATGGGATAAACAATTCAGTGAAACTGGTTGTTTGTGCAAGCGAAAATTAACTGGTTGTCCATCAACCTCAAAAGTCAATGTCGAACGTATGCGTGCAAGTTTCATTCGCAGCTCGCCAAAATCGACTGCGGCTGCAGGCAGAGAATTAGGAATTCCGAAAACAACAGTGTGGAGAATTCTCCGTAAACATTTATTATGCAAACCGTATCATCTTCAATTAATCTAGCGTCTTTCTGATGGAGATAAAACACATAGGCTCGATTTTTGTTTACAGTTACAGGAAAAGATGTTAGATGAAGGTTTTCTAAACAAGATAAATTTCAGCGATGAAGCTACTTTCCATATTAGCGGCAAAGTAACCCGTCATAACGTGCGAGTTTGGGGAACTGAAAACCCACACGCTAATGTGGAACACATTCGGGATTCTGCGAAAGTAAGCGTTTTTTGTGCGATCTCTCGTGAGGCAGTGTATGGGCCGTTCTTTTTTATGGAAACGACAGTAACCGGCATGATATACCTGGATATGTTACAATTATGGCTTATGCCTCAGCTAATCAACTACTTCATTTTCCAGCAAGATGGTTGTCCTGCCCATTTTCATAAATAGGTTCGACAGTACCTTAACAACACAGCATTACCTCGGCGCTGGATAGGACGTGCGTCTGAAGAAGACCAACACATTATGCTGTGGCCACCAAGATCACCAGACCTCACGCCATGTGATTTCTTTCTCTGGGGTTACGTGAAAGATAAGGTGTTTATCCCACCAATGCCGCACTATATCGCTGAGCTAAAGGATCGCATAATCACTACAATCAACTCTATCGAAAATGACATGTTAGAACGAGTTTTGCAAGAGCTAGACTTTCGTGTTGATGTGTGCCGTGTCTCCAGAGGAGCACATATTGAACATTTATAGATTTTAACAAAAACAGTTTCGGCCCCTGCATCATTCATTTCATTTAGGTAAGTGAAATACTTTTTTTTTACTGAATTTTTGTAACTCCTAAGAACATTATGGAACGCTCTGTATATTCTTTTTTTTACAGAAACATTAAACATTTCTTTCGTTCGATTTTATGGTCGTATTCAGTCACTAGTAGATACTCTTCCCACTCTGGCGCAGGCCGATATTATTTCTGGCAGTTTTCTTGAGCTAGAAAGCCACGTATTTATGCCTGAAAAATATGTTTGATTGGAATTTTTTTATACTTATTTCATACGTTGTTTGTCATTCTTGTGTAATTCATAATGTTCAAATTGTTTTTTTTTCTTTTAAAAAAAATTACTCTCATCAAATTAACAAAAACCTTGGTGTACTTTACATATGTAAGCAACGCATCCTTAATACACTTGAATGTTGTTAAATATAAAACGACGATATCCCTATGCGAAAAACACAGTTTTAATCGATCAATTTTTCGACCGCCTTCTAAATTCGAATCCTAATTGAAGAAAATCACCAGAAATAACATCGAATGATCCCAAGGTGTCTACAACAGCGCCGACCGCTGTATATGGATGTATAAGCGACTGAAAAAGTGATTTTAGAAAATATTATTTAATAAATTTTGTTTTTCTTTAAATTCCCGGTTTTATCCATAAATTTATAGTGTTGACAAAAACTGTTAAAATTTTTTTTAAATGATTTATTGTTTAAAATTACACAACACAGAAGTAATAATTTTTTTTGTAAACTAATTGTTATCGATATACATAAAAATTTATAATAAAATTTTAAAAATAACTTCGTATTATGAAATTTACGTTTATTATTATTATTTTTTTTTTACAACTCCCAGTCCGGTTACCATCCCTTCGTTTAACTGTCCCCGATGAACGAGCAGGTTGATCGCTGACAGTCGATTCATTAATTAATCGGCACACGCATTATAGCCAACGTACTCTAGCGAACGACTAAGGTTGTCTAAATTATATCGAAAAGAATGCAGTTTATTGATTTTAACTGTTGATGCCGTCCCATTAACAAATTAATAATTTTTTTGAAAAACGTAATGTATTTTTATATAAAGATGGTTAATCAGTTACAATCTTCTTAACCGTGCTCATCGATATATATATATATATATATATATATATATATATATATATATATTTTTTTTTTTTTTTTTCTTTAACGAAAAATGTTATTTTGTAATTTAATCACCTTGAAAATGCTTTCACGTCGATAGCGTCAAAATCAGCTGTATAAAAACGATAAATAATTGAAAATAATTGTTAAAGTTAGTGACGGTTCGGTTATAAGTTTCATAATAAAATTGTTTAAATTTGTTAATTTTATGAAAACCAATTAATTAAGAATATTGTTATCATAAATTTTATTACAATAAGACAGTTTCCAACAGTTTATGTCCGATTATTGTTTAAATATATATAACTGAATTATATTTCGTTTTCATAAGCTATTATTTAATGCATTAATATTATTACTACATCAGTTGTATTAAAAAAAAAAATTATTACTTTTATATAACTGATGATAAAGCTAGTAGCGAAACGTGTTTGAAAATTTATTAAATTAGAAAATAAAAATAAAAAAAATTATAAAGATTGACAGATTCAAACATTAAATCATTAAAATACTTTAACAGTATTTTTTTTTTTTTTTATAAATATGATTTTATTGGATTATTAAACGCGTCACAAAAAGTAAAATTATTTTAATTGTAGCAGAAAAATGTAATTAACTTAAAATTATGCAGAGCGCGTGTGCGTTTATTATTTTCCTGGGCTTTAGAGCCATGCTGCAAGAAGGAAAGTATGGTATCAGTCAAAAAAATTGAGTATGGTTTTTTCGCGTTTCTCGGCGTTTCATTGACCCAGGGAACTTGAAAAACAAAAAACAAAGTGAGGTAATGTTTGTACGCGTGTTAGCGTGTTGTAAGCTTAATAAAGTTTGACTGGATAAACCGATTTTGATGAAATCTTGTACAGAAACTCGTGCATATAAGGCAATATTTTGATTTAATTTTGGGGTCAATTTTCTCAAAATTTTGCAAACATAACCCCACTTTATATTAAGCTTAGTACATGCATGCATACTTATTTTACTATTTTTAAAAAAAATTCCTCAAAATTCCTCCCCTTCCCCAAAAATCGTAAAAAGATATCTTTTTATTTATGGAATATTTAACCAATTTTTTTTAATCTCTTCCTGGGCATAGTTGGAAAAGTAATCCAAAATAATACTTTGAGGGTAATATTAGGTGGTGGGGGAAGCCGATCAAAGTTTAAAATTATCGACTTTTTGAAATTTTTAAACCTATTTTGGTCTATTTTCATGTATCACTGTGTTTTCACTCCATAAGAATATATAACTAATTCCAGGAAAGTATTGAAACTCTGTTGTCAGTTGTTATATATATATATATATATATATGTGTGTGTGTGTGTGTGTGTGTGTGTGTGTGTGTGTGTGTGTGTGTGTGTGTGTGTGTGTGTGTGTGTGTGTGTGTGTGTGTAAACAATGTGTTATTAATTGTATTATTTATTAAAAATATTTCGTTTAATTTACCATTGTATTTTATAGCGTTACAAATGTACAACGTAAGGTTTTACCAATTTTCAGTCACAGTTATTAACATTACCTTATAACGTTTAATATATTTTTTACATACCACATCGTTATTTACTCTCTTTAGGTATTTTTTTATCCCGTAACAGTATTTATGTTGTATACTTATTAACATTACTAAATTAACTAGGCTCTAATCCTTGGTATTTCAATATACCTTGAACTTTTATCAAGGTACTCGTATTTTATTTTCAAATCCTGTAATTTTCAAAGGGCGTCAATAGTTTGACGCCCTTTGAAAATTTTACGATAGGGTAATTAAACTTCGTCGTCTCACATTAATTGCAAATATTTAATTTTATAGGCGATTGTTTATTTAATATTTTCATTAAAACGTTATTAGTAACAAGATATAACAGATTACTTAACTAAATTGAATTTTTCCGACGCGGTACAGCGCGCGTTTCAGCGGCGTCAGATTTACGGGTTTTAAATCATTGATTCTGTTATGTAAACCTTGTTGTTCTTCTAGGATTAATTGATGTTAGAAGATTATCTAGAAACTCTATTTTTGAACTCTGTTTTCATATTATAGAGGAACCAAAAGATTTCTCAGATTATAGATTATTATTAAATACTGGTTGTTCTTAAGTTTTTCCAAGACCAAATAGATTCAAAATTAATATCGGCCGGTTTCTAGTTACAAAAATTGTTTACCTCGTCTACAAGGACAGAGCCTGATAGAATTAATATTTATATATATATGTATATAGTGATTTAGGAAGAATGTAACAAATATTTAGGACGTGTTCTACTGGTCAAAGTAAAAAAGAAAGTTTTCATATAACATAGGTTCGGAAAAGCTTCGTTTCGTTAGCGAATGTTGGCTAGCGAAAGATTTTGTCCTGATTTCTGCGCCTTCGGTAAAATTAAGCACGGCTGTAGTTCTTTGGCCCTAAATTAAGGGGTAAATTTAATGATTTTATATGAAATCTGACCTGAAAAATTGAAAAAAAAGAAAAATAGATCCAATAACTGTATTTTTAGTAGTTTTCGAGAAATGTGGGAGAAAAACAAAAGATTGTGGTCGAAAAACACTCTATTCTATCTTTAGCGTAAAATAACTTTGTTTTAAAAATACTTTCAGAGAATTTGATTCTGATTCCGTAAAATTCTATAAATAAAGTCCGTAGAAACTAAATACAAATGTAAGAATTTCGAAGTTTATTAAAAAAAAAAACATATCAAAAGGTGGCAGACTAATAAATATTAAACGAAACAAAATTTTCATTTATTTAATTCTTCTTTTTTATAATATTGAAAATTTTGTTTCATAACTGGCTAACAAAGCGTTTCTGAACCTTTATTTATATGAACTTTGTACTTCTTTATTTTCACCAGAACATGTCCTGAAAGTTTATACATTCTTCGTGAATCACTCTATATATATATATATAATATATATATATATATATATATATATATATATAATATATATATATATATATATATATTATATATATATATATATATATATGTAAATGAATGAAATTTAGGTTTTAATTTTATTTTTTTAATTCGTTTATAATTAATTTTACACTTATTCTAACCTGAAATAATGTCAAAAACGTATGAAACAAATTAATAATGTTCCTCTCAAAATTTAAAAATTATTTTGCATACAATATAAGAAAATATTTGTAAAAATTAATCTCAGGAAAGGTCAAAATAATGACGCTATTTTGATATCTTTGCTAGATAACAATATTTATTTTGTAACAAATATGCTCGCTGTAATATTACATTCAAAGCAAATACAAAACTATCCGAATATTATCACCGTTAAATACAAGGTGAAACGGCTTTGTACTGCTCCAGACTAGTGTACATTTTACTACAAATATCTGTTATCTGTACATTATAACGGATAACTGTAGAATACAATCGACTATATTTGAGTACGTTTGATGATGTAAAATTACTGAGCTCGTTTATAGTTACCGTTTGAAATGTTTCCGTATTTATGGACATGCACGATGAAAAAAAATGAACAAATTAGTTCCTCCCTACAAATATTTATTTTCTCAGCTGTTATAATATGAAACAGGGAAAAAATCTTTAAAAAAATAACTCTGTAATTTTACAGCATTTTCGAAATTTTTACATTACTCAATAAAAATAAATTAATTAATTAATACATATGCCGAATATTTACGTTATATCTCGGGAACCTTTTGAAAATTATTAACTTTTGATGTGTTGTCTGGTATACAAAAGCATTAATTATACAATGTCTTATGACGAAAGGACGTAAATAAGAAATAATTTCAACATATTAATTGAATAATTAATCTCTTAAGAAAACAATTTATAACATTAAATAATCGTTTCAATTTCTATAAAATTTTACCCTTAAAACGATGTTTTTTTATTTACACAAAGTTAAATTTTGCTCAAATTGTATTTATTTTATTAATAGCTGGATCTATTAAAATAATATTTAGATATTTTCTAAATATTCCTTATCTATCAATAAGGAAATTATCCATAGAATATAATATTTTTTAATAAGAGGTTGTAACATTAAAATTATGCATGTAATTTTGACAAACTGATTAAAATTATTATATTGAGTTTTTTGAAAGACTTCTGTATTCCTTAAATGTCACTTGTCATTGCTTCCTGAACTTTCGAATAAATAAAAATCCGATTATTAAAAGTCAGAAAAACAACCGATACAAGATCGTAGTTGCTGTTTAAAATTTAATTTTTCGGGAGTTTATAAATTACTTTAATATTAGTTTTATAGCTTGTCGGTAATTCTCTCAGATGCTTTCAGACCGGTTGTCCGAAATTTTCCTATTTTGTATTCACTGAAATACGATGTATCCTCGTAAGGTTTTCCTTTCCAGTCGTTATATAAATTATGTTAATTTTTAATTAAAATGTTTATATAGATACAACATTATAATTTTATTGTAATATAATCTTTAGTTGTTGCTAATAAAGAAAACTAGACCGAATTTGCTTTTAAAATTTCCATGAATTTCCTGCCTCTGCCTTTTTCGGAAATAATTTTACGCTGTATTAATGTGCCGTTGTTTATATATATATATATATATATTTTAAATAGATTAATCATCAATAGATTTTGCATTAAGTGTAATTCTATTTAATTAATAATTATTGCTATTTAAAAATTCAATTATATGTTTTTAACAAAGGAAGGTGGGACATTTTGAAGAGAGCAAGATATGTAACGGTGGTAGAACTGCACTCTGTTCATTGCCGGGTTTCCCCTCACTCTGTTCTCTCTATACAATATAAGGTTTCTTATCTGTGCTCTCACTTCTTTGCCCATTCACAAAGACAATTTGTCTAGATTTATATTGGCTTGGCTGCGTGGATAGGGGATAGACCTTTATGGGCGGGAACGTTACACTTGTACCAACCTACAGTTTTGTCATTTAAATACCTTATTCTCAAATAAACTGAACTCACCTCTTACCTATTATATTCCGCTAATATGCCTGTGATTATTATCTTATCTTCAGCCCGATTTTAATTTATTTATTTATGACATGCCATTAACCTATATTTTCGTTCTCATTGACCGATTCATTTTTTTTATTTTTTAGTTAAATATAATTTATAATCTAATTATTAAAATTTATAAATTCAAATTCTTTCCCGAATTTTCCAAATGAAATCTTTGAAAATTGATCCGCTTTAAAGATTTTCTATTTAAAAAATAAATCGTTATTCTTTATCTGTAGATTGTTTTGATTGTAAGGTATTTCGTTCAATAAAACAATGAAAATTGGCCTACCTTAGAAAAAAGCGTACAATTTTTTTAAAAATCTCGTTGGATTGAATTTTTATTGTTTTTTTTAATCTCCTATACCTTAGATGATAAGGAGTTTGTCCCGTGTAGATAATCGTACGATTTAAACTTACTAATCGTACGATTTACTTTTTACGGTAAGTGGTAAACAAAGCTCTTTGCTGTGTCCAAAGTACGGTAATTTTGGGTGTGAGCCCACGGTTACAATTATCACGTAGATATCACTCATTGATAATGGCCGGTATTAATCGCTAAAATTTCGGCGTCGTTACCAACACTGCCCTTACTGGTGGGGATCGAATTACTTTTGACCTCAGCGATCGGTTTGTGATCCCTGCTTTTAATTTTGAGCGACATTCATTAAAAACATATTGTATACGGATATCCCAGACGCATGCATCTATTCTCGGTCACGTTTAATAACTGATCTCGGATCGCTACATTGTCGCTCTTACGTTCTTTAAGTCTCTTTATCTTTATTTTCAATATGTTGTGCCATCATAATATTTTTTCTTTTTTACATAACCGTTTCAATTGCAGTAATATAATTTTTACTATATTTCATTTTTTTTTTTATCATTAAATGACGTTAAAGAGTTCAAGTTAAATCATCGCAATTATACGACAATAAGAAATACAGTACTATTACTGCAAAATTTTAAAATAACTATGATTGTGTCTTACTTTGAAGAACGTTTTACAGCCTTTATTCACCGATTATTATTTGAGAAAAGTTTCATAAAATATATAAAAAATAACAGGATAGGAACCTTACACGATAAGATTTAGTATTCCGGCATGCGAAGTTTTCTTTTTTCCGTTTATCTAAAAATATATATAGATCTCTACCTCCTTAGGTCGGACCGATTAGGTAGAAATCACATCTGTTTTAGAAATGTGTATGTATACACGTTTGGGAAATGTTTTTTCGCTGTTTTTTTTTTTTTTAATGATCGCAATCCTCCGAATTTCTCTTGAGCTTCGAAATTCAACTGTATTTGATGCAGAGAGTTCTCCGATTAGGTTTGATTTATTTACTTATATTGCAAAATGTTGAAATTGTATGTGTATTCCGGTCGAAAACAAATCTCAATATTAAATACCTGTAATGCAGAGTATTACCTTCGGGAGATAGACAGATTCCTTATCAGTGATCCTTCTCTGTAATCATTTTACGATGATATCTGATCACTTACGATTAGAATTATTTGTTTTGAGATGCTGAATAGAATAGTTTTAAATATTTCGTGAAAAGGTGAGTAAAAGTAAATTATGATAAACGGATCAAATATACAGTCGGTTTCCTACCTAAAACCACAGTTAATTCAAAATTCCGTGTTTGTTAAGCGCTCTTTCTTTAATAGATCGTTTAACCGATTAAAGATTTTGGTTACGAAACGCTGCATTTTAATAAACGCATCGATGAAATCTCAAGATCGATATAATTATTATTAAAGTTTAAATAGATGGTGTTGCTATTCTCACCGGACCGAGTGGAAATAGTAGAAAAAGATGCGAACATTTGAATGATTTTCTTTGTTAAAGCCTTCACTGCCAGTAACCGACTAACCTTGCCGTGTGTGTCTTATGTAACAAGCAGTTTATTTTTTTTTGTATTAAACAAAACACGTTTGGTGACTAACAATAAATTTACATTTTCAATTTATATTTATTCTCTTTTGAATCGTCTTAACTTTATTGCGTGGATTTGTGATAGTATCAAATCCGCACAGCAAGAAGAAGGGGTTCCTCAAAGTGCGTAAAATAATTATTCATTAAATTTTTTTTTCATTAAAAACGCTAAAATCATTAAAACATTTTTTAAATGCAAGATTTTAGCGAAAATGAAAAATACATTATTATTACTACTAAATTTGATCCCAGATTTGCAGAATTTTCTCTTTGTACAACTAACATTATCGCTTACTGTTATTTGTTTCTTTATATATATTTTTTCCTTTAGTTATACAACGTCCATTATTTAATGAATCTATGGTACAATACTGTTTTTGTTCTACCTACTGGATTTTAAATGAATGGGGCTGCCCACACAGACACACTGGCATAATTTAAACCTACGCTTTAGGTTGTTGTAGTCCTTGAGATATAGTATGTAAGCCCAACAGCAATTTTAATCAACCTTTTAACGACCGAACTTAAATTCGATCTGTTTTCTCTGAAGGTATTATTTTTAAAGAGGTTTCATTTTAATTTTTGTAATCGATCTTTCTTTCTTTTTTTGTTTAATCATTCGTATATTTTTTGATCGTGTATAAAGTTAGTTACTTTTCCCGGTGATAATATATTTTTCGTTGTTAATTAATTATTTTATTATTACCGTACGGTTTAATAGTGAAATTACCGGTATTAGGTTTATATTTTTAATCGATCTATATCAAATTTCCACTTATTAAAGAGAGTCGAATTTGATTTGTTAAAAAAAGTTATCGATGAAATAAATTAACTGACATTTTTCTCTCTACCTCCTCTTTACTTCATGAGAGTTAGCGTGCGATTAGTTTATTTCATATAATAACGGAAACGTATCCGTTAATGAGTGTAGTTTTTAGGTTTAAAACGTTAAATATATAACTTAATTTGACATTTTTAGTTGGGAAGTTGTAATTAAATACTGTTTATTAAATTGTTCGTGGGAATCATCTGCGGCAACTTAAGTAAAGTTAATTTACTTACTTCCCCGTTCCTCTCTGTTGTACACATTTAATTTATTCGCTAGATCCTAGTTACTCGTTATTTATTTTATGTATTCGAATCTGTTTTTGTTTTTACTTACAGCTTTTACGTTCTGCGCTTATTTTTGTTATTAAATTAACTAGCCCTGGAGCCTTAATATATGACCCACCGACCTAGTTTTAAAGTGAGAATTTGCTCCAGGCTTTTTAATTTTTCCGGTTTGTCTTAAAACGTCATCTCTGTATTTGTCAACCCTTTTGTAAATTTTTAAATTTCTTCTATTAATATCAAATTTAAATAAAGTGTAAATTCATGTTTCATAATAGTAGATTTCATTGATGTTTGTAATCTCTTGTGAACATTTTTTTTATATTGTTAATTCTGCTTTGATTTATGTTAGTATTTATCATTGTTTTCTTTTCTATCTAATTATTGAAGGATAGCTTATGCTTGTTAGTTAAACATCAAAATATTTGCCTTTAATATTTCTTTAACGACATCAAACAATTAGTTTTAATCGTATGACCGACACTATAAAAAAACTTATCACGTTATACTTTTAATAAGTATCTCGGTTACTTATGTTGGAGATCGATTGAAAAATAAAATTATAAACATTTTTAATAAAAAAAATAGGTCATTTTTAATACGTTTTGTTTTAATAAACAATATTAAGAAAAATAATCAAAACTATATTAAAAAAAGTTACTTTTTTTACAATTAAGAAAATATTCCCCATGGTAGTGTTAAAATACAACTTTAACGAATTAAAAAAGCCTTTAATATATTTTGGTTATTTTTAAGAAGGAGCTTGTGTTATCGTACGACAGCAACCTATTCTCATGTGTCCGTAGCTTTTAATATCTCGATAAAAGCATTGAAATAAAACCTAGGGTGCTCTTTTTTAATGCAATTCATTTAATTTTTGAAATTAAACCTGAATAAAAAATGCCTTTTTTAAGTTAATTTGACTTCAAACTCGTATGGAACGTATAGAAAATGTTATAAATATCGGTTATTGAATCACTAACAAATTATATTTTTCCCCAGTTTTTTTTTCATCTAATATATATTTCTTTTTTTTTAGACAAAAAATAAGTTGTATGTTCGTTCGGATTAAGTGACTAAGAAAACGTAGATAAAAATCCCTTTCGGCACGCCGGAAGGCGGAGGTGGATTTCACCGGTGCTAAGTAGGGGATAAAAAAGATTTCCACCGTAAAGTTCAGAAAAACTTTAGATTTACTCAATATGACAATGCAAACTTACGTCAGTTATCGTATCCACAAGAAAGTGAAATATATATATATATATATATATATATATATATATAATCTATATATAACTTTTGAGCTGATGGTGGTTTTGAGATCTGGGGGATATGAAACGCGAAGATATATCGAAATTTTCCGCAAGTCGAATCATGGTACCCATTATAATAGGTAGCTTTCTTATGAAATCTACCTAATAGTAACAAAATTATTACGTTGGACATGAATATTTATATGTAAAGATTTATCTTTACTTAAAGAATTCGCTTCAAACTCACCCCAAAACGTAGTGCAGGTATATGACGATTTTTCAAAAATTATGTTATTGTACGATCGAATACATTTTTACTGAAACAGAAACCAAAACTATTTAACACTAGAACTGATGACTGTCGGTTTCTCCGAAATTTTGTTTGTTAAATTATTTGATGACAATTGTGCTTGTTAAATCTATGTAGTACATAGCGATTTAAAATAGCCAGTATTTCAAACGCTATTTTACAATTCAATTCTGTCGATTTCTGTACCAAATGTAAATTTAAATTCTCTTCTTTTTTCTGCTGGTTAACAATTTGAAATTTTGTAATTATGTAAGTCGACAGAACAGTTACAGAAGTACCTTAGGAAAAAATAAAAACATTTTATAAGACTCAAACCAAGAAAATTGTTATTTTTTAAAAACAGATTCTTGGCGACAATTTCTTTTTCATAATTACAATAATTTTTTTATATTTCTTTATCCAAAAAAAAAGTCAATAATGATGCAGTTATTTACTACAAGCTAAACAGATTAAGTAATGCAAATAAATATACTGTCAAAACCTAACATCAATAGAAATGAAAGACCGCTTGTTTTATAGTTAAAAATTATCTAGTGGATTATCTAAATAAAATTACGTGATATAAGTATTCCTAAAAAATTCTATATCATTTTAGCGAATTAATTTAGAAAACTTTTGTAAGATCTCCCCTTGATTTACGTGCTTTTTAATATAAATTTGGTATATTAATATTTTTATACTGCAGTTTACAGTAGTTAATCCGGTCAGTACCAGATCTGTCCGCATTTGTTTTGATATCCATAAAAAGTAGTTCCGACTGACTAATCGTTCATTTTATTATAATTTCCATGCGGTTCTTCGATACGGTAACCTTTTTATCGATTAAAAAGAAATAATTATAATTCAGGTATCACGACCTATATTTGTATAGTCGCTTAAAAATACGATACAAATTAATTTGTTTTTTTTTCTGTTTCAGGTAAGACATTTGGATCCGTGTTTTATTTCTGGAAACAGATTATTATTTTTATGTGAGTGTTAATTTAAGTAAGTTATATTGTTATTAATCATTCACTTACTGGTAATAATCATACTCCATGTGGTTTTAAAGGTTTCTCTGTTAGTTGCCGGTTGTTGTGGGGTGTTTTCTTCTACTTCTTATATATTTGTAAAAATTGTTTAAAAAAACGTAAAAAGCGAGTTTCAAAGCACCCTTCATGTGTATTCCTAATTTTTTTTTTCTTTTTGCACAACTTAACTTAAAAAAGATTCCTTCGTTTGACGAAAGTTGGGTAATTAAGAGGGAGTAACTTTTAACTTACTCTTTTTCAGTGTGAATTATTTGTAAACTTAAAATTGACTTTGTAATTTTATGTTGCGTATTCTGTTATTCTGACCCCGAAGGGGAAGACAACCCCCATGTGACGGATTAAATACCACACCACCCCCTCAGTACTTCGCCCTAGGGGCTTTACCGTAGGTCATCTTCAAAGGCCTCACGATATATTCCATCTTGCCTCAGTCAGGATTCCACCTATGCGAATGCCACACGCGACATTCCCATCGGTGTAAAACGCCTACATCAGAACCTACTACTAACACAAGTCTTAAACAAGACTTTACCGATTAAGCTGATTCGCGAAACCCACCCTACAGCCCAGCGAGCCCAGCACGTAATGCCAACGAGCATTCAACAAGTAAACAACACCAACACTAATAAAACCCGATAATAACGAAAAACTACAAAAACACCTCACATTGACAAAAATAAACATAAATACAGACAAAATAATTAAGAACTAATTAAACAACTAACCAAACACTAACACCAAAAGTCAAAACCTAAAGGTAATAAAATTAGAAAACAAAAAAAACTAGTTCGATAACAACAATAGTAACATTCACACAAACAGGATAAACCAAGAAAATAAAACACTAAAATTAAATAACTCAACCAAGACTAAATAACAATAACTAAAACAACCAATAACGGTAATCCTATATTAAACAACAGAACAAACACTATAACTACAAAAACACAAAATCCACAACAAAAACAAAACGGAAAAGAAACTGATAGAGATGTAAACAATCATAAAACAATAAATCCAAACAAGAAAACATCTCCAGAAGCCCCCGGCCCTTGACTCACGTAGCCGTGTAAACCTAAATATCAATTATAGTACGCAACTTATCCCGCGCACGCACGTACGAGGGACATTCATCCGATCTACAATCGTGTAACGCCGACTTTCCAAGTCGAGAGCAGTTGATACAGACTGGAGACCGCCTCTTTCTGCTTGGTCGGGCAATCCTGTACTTGATGACCCTCACCACCACAATAAGAACAAAGCTCTTATCCCTTACATACCTCAGCCACATGCCCTAGACCATTACACCGGAAGCACCTACTCGCTCTCAAATAATCCTTAACCTTAAAAGAATAAAAATTTACAAACAGCCGACCATTCTGATCAAGAAAACTCTTATCTACCTCTACAACATAATGCACAGCACTACTATCCTGTTGCCTTCTCGAAATACAATCTTAAACCCGCCAACAAACTCTTCAGAGGTTTTACAACACTCTTTTATTACCGAACCGCTTCCAAAAAGGGTTTTTCCTCTGTCCTTCGAGGGACATCATATATGATCATACGTGGCCTGAGAAGCTTTGCAGTCACCATCTTTATCGGATACTGTTTGATCCTATCATTGTCCTTGATTTGGTCTGCAGTATAACTATCGTTAGCAACAATTTTGACGCTCTTGGGATTGTCCTTTATGCTCACAATTTGCAAGCCGTCCTTCCTAGCTTCTAACTGTTTAATGACTTTGCATTTAAAAGCCGTTGAGGTAAGCCCCTGAAGGCTTATCTATCAATCGTTGGCTGCGATTGTAGAACGCTAATTTTTTAACAGGTTGTGTCGAAACAGTCTTCAACCGCTCACCCATCCCGGCTTAAAGCCTTCTATGCAACCCTATAGTCTATCATTTGTTTTCACGGTCAACAAATGAAGAAGCCTTAACTTCCGAAGCCGAGATTGGATGTAGGTGGAATTCTTCTATCTCACGTTCGTTGTGTTTCCAAAAAATTCCTCCACCTCATCACGTATTCTGTTAAAGATATCAACCAATTCTGTAACAACCTCATGTGAGACTAAGTCTGTTGATGTCAACCGCGTCTCCAATTTTGTTAAAGCAGCAGCTTCATCCTTCTTGACCTTCTGGGGTGAAAAAACTGAATTCTCACAATTAACGGTAGAACCAAACACCTCTTCACAATTCTCGTGTCTGAGTCAGAATCATCATGCTCTTCCTCTTCTGCCGCGCTGGCCACCCCCACAGCAGTATCAAGTACTAGCTTTGACACTCCCCTTTTTCCTTAATCGCTGCCCCTCAGATGCTTCTTTGTCCGACTAGACACACACTTGTCACTGCACTTACCGCACTGACAGCGTCGCCGTCAGAAGCATCACTATCCTCTTCAATCGTCTTAATAGCCTTTCTCAGTCGTGCCTTCTTTAAAATTTTACTGTCTGCCATAAGTTACAACACTCAAACGTTAAAAACGTCTAAATACAAATACAACGAATAACAAACTAAACAACCAGTCGCTGCAAAACTTAACGAAACTTAACAGCCAATGAGAAAAAACTATAATATAAACAAACGATCAGCAGTCAATCAGAAAAGACCAATATGGCTGCCGACGCTAACGTAAATTTTTTTTATGAATAAACATATTTAAAAAAGCATTAACCGATTAGAAAATTAAATAAATATGTACCTGAAAGATGAAACGACAACCGATCCTCTAGCTAGGAAAAGTTTTGTTAAAATCTTGTATTAATTTTGCAAAATTTACTGAAAATAAGAATTCAATTTCGTCGTAATATTAGATAACGCGTTTTTTGAATTGAGATTTCCCTTCGTTATATTTTAATCCGGTATAATATTTTCATTAAAATAATACTTTTACACGGAAAGTTTTAAGTACATCGATTAGAGAATATTTTGAAGATTTTTTTCCCAGTAATGTTAGCGAAGAATGAAATTACCATATTTACATTGTTATTTGAACCTATAATAGCATTATTTGTTTTTTTGTTTAAGTTGTTTTTTTATCGGGGACTGTTTTTGATGATGCGAGACATTTAGTCGATAACGTTAATAGAACGTATGTTCCTTTGTGTTGTGTTACACTGCACTTGTCACCTATTTATTTTTACGAGTACGTAACGTATTGTAATCGTTAAAGAGTTTATTCAAGTCGGTACATATTATCTATTTTCGGTTAAAAGTTTCTATAATAAGGATATTCTGTTTCTATTTCTAGCGGTAATATTTCTGATAAACAAGTTTAGAGGGGTCTATAAAAGTCTGCGCTATTTTAAAATAACTTTCAGGTTTAAGATTCAATTTATAATTTAGCGCTATCATGTAAATTATTAACCGTCTCTTAATTAAATGTTACATCACGTTGAAGTAAATTTTTTATTCGGTTTATGTTTACTTTTGCATACAAATGATTATTATACGTGTGCATAAATACGTCTGCATTCAGTTAACCGGTATTATGTTCATTTAAAATATGAGAAATTATTATTTTTTTAAATTCCTACTAAATAATAGTGAAAATATTATAAAAATGAAAGATAATATTTGTCAATTTATGTCTTTTTGAAATCTTTTACCGAGCAGTTTTGTGGAGAAATTACAATTTTTTTTTAATACATGAAATTGAAGAAAAAAATGAAGTATTGGTTTGCTTATAAATTTGATGGTTTTGGGTAACTGATGAATTCATATTTCTCAGCCCGACCAGCTTTTCAACTTAATTACAATCGATTTGTTTTATTTTAATAACCGATCGATTTAAGCCTTAAGCGTACTTACAAGAAAGATTTTGATATTCTTCAGTAACATTAATCAGTTTTTATTTTATTTTACCGTATTACAGGTTTCGTAGGCATCATACACTAGTATATTTTATTTAGTTTTTAATTTTAACTTTACATAAAAAAAAGTATAAATCTATTGAAAAATCTACGCGTTTTAAGTAATACTATCCCGAATTTTCAGTATTCTGTATCGTTGAACTTGTATCGGTGTTAGCAGATTTTTTCTACATATTATCGATCGATAGGAGGTACTTATTCTAATATCGCGTAAAAAATTGTTGGTATACTAAATAAACAAACGATGTATTATGTGAAAGTACTTTTTAGAAAATTAAGGAAGTTCACAAATAGGTTTCTCACATCTGAGGACAGCCGAAAATCGCTTGAACCTCTTTTTTCAGCTGCTATTATAAGCATCATTTAAATATCGCAATATACGAGTATTTTGATAAAACGTGATATGCCTTTTGGTCGCTGAATTTTTTTGTGTAAATTTTACCTGTGACGAACGTGTAGTATATAAACTCACATCGACAGAAAACCGGTTTTATCGGTTACGAAAATACTCCCAAACGTAATAAAATCGCTGAGAAGATAGGCGGGGGATAGTCGAATGGTCTCATACTTATCCTGTATTTGGTTATTTTAAAGAAATACTGTTTAAAATCATTTCTTGGAAGTACGGTCGTTGAAACGTGAAACCTATATTTTCCTGAACTTATTAAGATACCGATTTTTTTTTTATTTCGTCTTCAGTTTTTATAAAGTATCACCTCGCATTTAGAATGAGGGGATTATTAATGTTGTAAGGTATAGATTTTAACCTGTAGAACAAAAAGTTACGGCTTTTTGAAATAAAAAATTAAGCTACCAACTGTGTAAATGATTCAAAATATTTTTATTAATTCCTTAAAAATGTGTAGTTGTAATTTGTAAGTTAATATCTTAAGTTTTAAAATGAACTGTATCTAATAGATCAAGAGTTGGATACGAGTTTTCCACCGATCGTGTAAACGGACAAATTGTATTGGAAATGGTGGAGAGTATTGAGAGTACCTCAAATCTCAACGGACAGACACGTAAGTGATAACCAAGGGTCTCTGGGCAGGGTAAATCTGCAAAAAATCAGTTTTTTCTGTATATCTCGAGAAATATAAGTCGGATGAAAAAACGTTTACAACAAATTTTGTTTCTCTTTCTAACCTGTACAATTTTTTTCTTTAATTAAAATCAATAGTTTTCGCAAAAAATGAGAAAAACGGATAAAAATAGTAGTCTTTTGCCCTTCATTGTCGAAGAATCTTAGTTCAAGTAACACATTCACAACCAAAATTAATCGTGCAAGACAACTTCCTTAAATTGTAGAGGTTGGAAAGGCAAACAAGATTTTTTGTAAACCTTTTTCATCCGACGGCGAGATATACGGAAAAAACTGATTTCTTGCAACTTCACCCCTGCTCGGGGTCTCTTGGTCCTAACTACGTATCTACCCATCACAATTTCCATCAGGAAATCGTATAGGATTTTCACACAAATTGGCACACATTTCCAAAGGAAACGTTTTGAAAAAATGCGTTTTTTTTTAAATTAAAGGCAGAATATATTTTTTACCCGTTCTCTTTAATCATTTTTAGCAAAAACTACTGATTTCACCAAAAAGTGTTAAAGGAAAAAATTGTAGAGCCTAGAAAGATAAACAAAATTTGTTGTAAACTTTTTTCATCCTACAGATATTTCTCGAGATATACGAAAAAACTGATTCTTTCAACTTAACCCCTGCCCGAGGGCCTTTGGTCCCCAGTTACTCTATTCGTGGAAAAATCGTACCCAGCTCTCCGACTAAAAATAACAATTTAACATAGGGAGGTACATCCTACAGTAATCTGCCATTATAATCGTCTTTCGAGTCAATTCGAAACGAATACACATGCAAAGTTGACTGTTCACTTCAAATCACTTCAACGCGGTTAGCTATCTCGGTTTAACTGTGGCATTGTTTCTGTCGCAAACTTCCAGTCGGACGATGAGTGCCGTCAATATTTTTATTTATTTTTTAAACACGTTAATTTCCCATTTTCCCAATTCTTTGTATTTTAAAATATAATAATCTGTATTTATCGAAACGATACGATATATTTTCGTATTATTACAGTAGTTTTAGTTTTATAATTCTTATGCCTTAACACGATCTTTTGGATAAATATTTTTATTTGATTTTCTCCTATTTCAAATGAATATACTTATATGAAATTAGAATGTTTTACAAAACACATTCTGCAAAAGATGTTAATTATATGATACTAAGTATACTTTTTTATTTACATATATTTTTTTAAGTAAAAAATTCATATATAATTCTGGGTTTTTTAAGTATGAAAATTTACATTTTTTTCTAGATGTCGATGATTTTACGGAAAATGATCGGATAATTTAAAAAGTTTTCTTTTTATACGTCGTCACAATAGAAAATAAATTCGTAAAATCAGTGTTTATTGCTTTAACCCTTCCTTTCCATCTTTGATGGATTTAAGAAAAAAATTGTTCATTTAGAAAAATTTAATTAATTACGCCTTAATATGCTGCATTGTATAGAAACAAATTGTTTATTTTAATTTTTATTTCATAAAACTTTACGAATCGTGAAAAGTTAACGGTTTTTAGAAAGATCTTCATAAAGTTAATATAAAATCAGAATCTAAGAAAGTTATTTTTACTTTGAAATTCATTCGTTGAGAAAACTTGAAATGATCTGAACTTAGCTGATAAATACCTGAAGATTTCCGACACGGAGAGTATATTTTCTAATTTATTTCAACAAATAACTGCGATCACTCTAGCGTATAAATTTTCTCTAACAGGGTTTACAATAAATAAAATATTACACATTTTAAACGAGATCGAATCGCTATAAAACTTTACTACTTTCGATGCCGACGACAAAATAATGGATATATCGTATGTCCGTCCGTATGGACGGACCCCGTATCACAGATGATAACCAATAAAGAAAACACTATATACCGAATAACGATATAATACTATTAACTAATGGTTCATTGTGAACCGACAATGCGTATATAAATTGTAACACCTTTCAGACGATGTTTTACACGTAATTACACTTTATTATCGATTAACTTTTCACAACTTATATTTATTTAGTTTGCTATCGAATGTTCCCCTAATCCCTTTATCTGTTGTATAAAATAAAAATATGCAAAGAAGTTTATCGCTTTTAGAACCGGTGAGCTTTTATTAGCCTGCGGAAGATAAATAAATTTTATCTAGATTATTACTATATTATAGCGATTATACAATTTGTAATTTTATATTAAAATAATAAGATTTCTGTTGATTTTTAATATAACGCCATGATAATTTATTAAAAATTTGAGACTTCTAAGTAGTCTTAGGAGGTAACCTCATCGGGTTGGTCTAGTGATCAACTCGTCATCGCAAATCAGCTGACTTCGAAGTCGAGAGTTCTAAAGTTCAAATCCTAGTAAAGGCAGTTTACTTTTATACGGATTTGAATACTATATAGTGGATACCGGTGTTTTTTGATGGTTGGGTTTCAATTAACCATTCTTCTCAGGAATGGTCGATCTGAGACTGTACAAGATTACACTTGATTTACATATAACCCTCTTTCATCCTCTGAAGTAATACCTTACGGTGGTCCCGAAGGAGGTTAAAAAAAATGTGGTAAATACTGAATAACAGTATTTATATATGTAAGCGTCAGTCGAGTAATCAACGGCGATTTTTCTTTGCAGAATTTTTGCATTTTATCGTCTAAAATAGTTACAAAATGAACAGTCATAATTATATTTTTATTGAGTCCAGTCTTTTGTAATACCCCCAACAGTTTAGTTTAATTACAATGTTATACCTAGATACAATAATTAATGTATCACCATATCAATGTTACACCACCTATTTAATAATTAAAAAAATAAAAAGTTAAACGTGTACCTAATTTTGCCTCTACATGAATGATAAAATAGATAATGTAAAGAAAATATAACTGATATAAAAGATATGGTAGATATAATATTTTTACAAAATATCTATAAATTTTAATAGTTTATCAGAGAGAATCAAAAATATATCCATAAAACATATTTTTTTTAAACTCTATTGGGTTACGGTAAATTGGCAGGGAAAACATTTCTTGATTATTTTTACACGGCTGCCCAAAAAGGAGTGTAATGTATTTAGGGTGTAATATATATATATATATATATATATATATATATATATATAAAGTATATGTTCCACCGTAGCAGCTCAACAGCTGAACCGATTTAGATGTATGACCTCGTGTGAAATAGACTCGTATGATATGAGACATTTACAATCACAAGTAGCTTATTTAAACGTAGAACTAGGCGCGGGGTTCGTGCTTCCGCGAACTCGGTTAGCTAGTTCAGAGTGCAACGATGTAGGACAGTCAAGATGTCCGGAAGAGGCCTGCAGCGAAGGCAAAAGCCGAGTTAAAAATCACTGATGTAAATGTTTACTGAGGAATTTACATCGGTCGCATCCCAATCAAGGACTGGCTTACGTTAAAGCCCATCAAGACTAGAATCGTGGTGGGGGGGGTTGGTGTGACGACCGGAATCGTCACAAGGTGGGTGTCTTCCCCTACCGGGGTTGAGATGTATGACCCCATGTTGGGATCCTTACATCCTTACGTTACCGGCTGTGTCATAGGCTCTATATATATATATGTTTAAATAAATTTTAAAAATTTGGATAAAAATATACTATATACAAAATTGTCACCCGCACGCTCTTATATTATCCTACATTAAAGAGCAATATGGTTTTTTGACAGTCGTGTTTTTTAATTTTTAATATTCATCTCCTGTTTCCTGCATATTTTACTAATTGAGAGTAAGTTTTAAAATTTAGTATTATTCACAGAACTTAATTTAATAATCGAAACATTCTGTAATTCAACTACACATATTCATAAATTTAGAGACAACCGAGTAATCCGAATTTTTATACAATACTTACAAAATTTGTATAATTATAAGTTTCTAAATTTTGTGAAAATGTCGTTTACTCATTAATCAATATAAAAAATAATACTAATTGATATATCTTCAACACTTGTTTGTCATAATTAAATAATAATAATAGAAAAAAGAAGAAGAAAATATTAAATAAATTTTTGTCTTTAAATTTATATTAATTTTTTACTGTGTACGGTAAAAACGTAAATTATTCTATCCTGCATCATCGTTAACGAATGAAAAATATTATTATGTTTCGTCTACTTTTCTCTAAGATGAGTTTTCCAAACGCTCTTTGCTAAACTTGCATTGTAATCAGAGATTACCATATCGATGTATTTCTGAGAGTTGAACTACAATTAATTATTATCGGCATGAAATCCTGCAGGATGCGTGGGTATTTTGTTGACAATATGTATGTTATTTTATAAAATTATACTGTTTCGAACAACCGAAATTTCAATTTTACATGTATTCGACTTACAGATTTATGTAATTTTAACATTATTTCTTACTTTTTTATCGCCTGCACGATGTTTTTTGAAACTAATAACGTTTTTAAACATTATGTTAGCTATTTAAAATTAAAAACAAAAGTAAGTATTGTAAAACGTTTATAGAAATATAGCAATTCTAGAAATTTATTCGTAATATAAAGAAAAGAATTAACGATGAAATATCGCTTTGTATTTTACTAAATGTTAAGCTGTTGTAGGGTTATCGTTAAGAAAATTTAAGATTTAAAAAAACAAATTCTTGATGTACTAAGATTGTTAAAAGGTGTGATCTTAACTTATAAATGGAGGTATCAAGAGTAAAAATGGCTGCATCCAGCCGAAAGCCTCCTAGTCCAGGCGGTATCCGTTTTAAAATGGGGATATTTGGACTTTTTCTATATGATCGCTAATTTTTGCTTTAATACCTTCGGAATATCTTCCAGAAATGATTATTTTATTATGCGCCAGTTGAAAAAGTAGTTAAATTTTTATTAAACAAAATGTAAAAAAAATCGCAAAAATATCCATTTTTTCTCCTCTTTCGCTATATAACTGTCCATTTTAGAGAAAAGATTGTGAGAGAGAAAAAAGTTTTGTTATTAAATTTTATACACAATGTCATCGGTTTCAAATCGAAAAATGTTATTATTGATGAAAAAGATCAATAACTGCCAAAAAAAACAAAAAAACAAGGTTTTTTCGGGAATTTTTTTCTAGTACTTATATTATACTCAGGACCTTCAGATTTTGCCTCAAAGAACTTTTTGATATGATATAGCAACACGCCAAATTTCAACAAAATCGGTGTGACAGTTTTTGCACAATAATTTTGCAATCTATATTAAAAAAAAATAAGATTTTTCCAAATTGTGTTGAACCTGGAATAAAGCGTCCAGATACTTGAAAATTTAATCACATATAAAATAATACTCAAACTTTCAAATGCATTTTGAAAAATTTAAATCGGTAAATTAGGAGAGCCTCAGGAATTTTTCAAACATACTTGCAATTTTTTTGCTTTTTAATAAATTGAATATCTTCACGAATTTTTATGTAAATTAATTTTAAAAAGCACAGCTTAAAAGTACTCGGAAAGACGCTTCTTTAAAAAAAAAAGTCTCGATTCTATCTACGGAGATACAACCGATCAAAGTTTACCGCCATTGTGTAACTTTTGGAATAAATTATTATCGATAAATTAATAAACCGATATTTAGCGATGCAATAATTCGCGTTTGCCAGTATAATATTTGGACTTTTTAGCTTACAAAAAAAAATAGCAACAATAATTTTCTTGTTAAAATTATTGTTTTAAGTATATTTGAAACATTCTCTAAAAATCATGTTTTTTTGTTTTTTTTTTTACTATTCTTGCATTAATAATAACAACGTACTTTTCGATTTGAAACCGATGATTTCTGTGTAAAACTTTTTTCTCTCTCTCAATCTTTTCTCTAAAATGAACAGTTATCGAGTTATCTAAGGAAATAGTAGAAAAAATGGTTGGTTATTTTTGCGATTTTTTTTAATTTTCGTTTAATAAAAATTTAAGCACACCTTTCTCAACTGCCGCTTAACGAAATAATGATTTCTGATGATATTCCGGAAGCATTATAGAAAAAAATTAGCGATAGAAATAGTCACAACCTAAAACAGATACCGCCATGACTTTCCGTAAAGATTTTAAGATCGGTAACCAGTGCTGTCCAAAAAGAAATTACAACCATTTTAAAATAAATTTAAAAGAGAAACTCTTTTGGATAAATATTTTAAAAATGATTTTCAAAAGATTAATACCTACATTATTTCGAACCCGGTTAAATGTTTTTGGATATTTCTCACTTGTTAAGAATTTATTATTGATGTCGGTTAAATAAAAACTGTTGATTACCGTGAATAGTATTTTTATACTTACCCGAGACATTTAGTCCCTTTGACGTATGTCATAGGATTGAATTTGGGATCAAGATCAAATATCATTTAATATCATTTACCGTGTATTTTCTAGAAAATACACGGATAGATGTAATGATAAAATATTCTAAAAATGTAATAGAATAAAATGGAGGCCATTATATACGAAGACTTCATTTTTAAAGCGACGCATCCCTGCCCTATTTTTTAATATTTTTACTAGCATTTTTGTTAAATGTATAGTCGTCATAAATTATAAATTTTTCGCTTAAGTTTTTGTAAATGTTTTTTTTTTTGAAGTGCATATTTGCAGCCACCACTAATTGTAAAAAAAAATTCCTTTATTTACTGTTAAAAATAAAAAATCTTGGATATATGTCTGGATACGTAGAATATTTTTGGATTTACAATAATGGAAATTCATTTTTTTTTTTTTTAATGCGTACATCACCGAATAAATACATGCATGACTATATTGGTCACGAGATTGATAGCGCTTTCGTAGTTTTCAAATCTTTAATAAAAATTCATATTTTTATTTAAACAGATGTTAAAATAAATATTTACTGTTGGACCACGTTTGGATGCAGTTGTAATAATTAAAGTTTACACTAATTATATTTTATGTATTAATTTTTTTTATTATTTACACATCTGTAACTACGTAAAAAGACAATTTGATGAGTAATCGTACATATATTTATTCCGTGGTTCACACATATAAAAAAAATAATTTTTTTATATCATTATTTCTTTAACTTTTTTTTTATCAAAGCTAAACGTTTGCTGGTTGTAATTCTTACATGATAAAAAGTTTGACGTAGTTTTTATCTTGTATAATTTTTTTTTTTAGCTTAGTTGTTTTTTTAATTATTTATTCACAACATCGAGTCGGTATTGTTATTAATAAATTTATTTTTTAATAACGTAATATTTTAAATATATTATTATTTCTACTAAACGATTTTATTAAAGAAACGAGATTTTAAGCGACTCAAACGGTTACGATTCAAGTCGGTTAGCTAACAAATGAAACGTACCACGGGTCCGTTGTTTGTCTCGCTCTCTTGCTAGCTCTAGGTTGGGTGTGCCGCTCGCTCTGTGGGTATACGATCTGGCAACAGTGTATTTATCCTTTATCCTTGAATGTCAATTCAATTCAACGGGTTTAAGACTCCACTTTTATATTTTCTTGTTATGGACATTATTAACATTCGTTATAAGTATCGGCTATATTACTTTTTTTAAACATATCTTTACTGTACTCTTAAATTTTTATAGTTTTTTCTTCGTCCTTCTTCAACAACGTAATAATCATTACTCAAACACTCTTCTTACACAGTTATTCGTCTTCGCTTTGATCTTTTTTCCTTCTTATTTTTTTTTTTATTTATATTTTATACGTCTTACTTTCATTGAAGAAGACTGAATATTACATGATGTTTTAATAGATGAAAACGATTATGCGTTTACTCCTCGGTCACTGACTTTTCACCGTCTTCTTTCTGTAATCTACGGCTTGTTTCAGTCGAGATACACGCCGCTACAACACACTGGTATACACACATTTTTATTCCGACTCGCATGTACTAGCGCGAGCCGCTTGTTCGTGTTTTTTAATGGGTGCAATAAACCGTACGGATGTATCGACTGATATAGACGGGGCATTTCAATCAGAATTGTTAATAATAAAACTAGTTAATATTAAAAGATTCTACGAATAGTTTTATTGTATTCCGAAAAACTTAGTACTTACTCTTTGTTTCAATTTACCGAAATAAATAAAAAATTAGTACCCGAAACACCAAATCCGATGAATCTTATTACGATTTTTTTTTTTAAATTATGAAACGTGGAAATTTTTGTTTTCTTTTCATTCTCAAAGAGATCAAATTTAAATAACTTTGCGAGAATTTTTTTGTATTGTGAAATTTTGATTTCCGGATTGTAAATAAGGTTTGATAGTAACAAAAACGTCCGGTAATTCAAGCGGTTTAGTTAATATATTTGTCTTTTTACGTAATAGAATAATCATAAAGAAAAAAAAGGCTGTGGTCTCTTTCATTATAATTATTATTTTTTCACGATATTAGCTTTTAATATGTATTACATTACGTTTACTCATAGTATTGAGGCTCTGTATGAATATTTTACGGTTATGTACGTGTACGCGCGTTCAAAAGTGCTTATAAATTACAAGCGATGACGTATATGTTTAGGCGCTTTGTTAATAAGTTGTTATTGTATTAAAATAACAAAGTGAACGCTGAAGAACTTCTATAGAAAAAACATCTAGTGCGAGATGAACATTTCGCTTTTGTTAAACCATCACCTGTTTTATAAAGAAATTACTTAAAATAATAATCTGACGGCTAATCGTCTAATCTGACGGCCGCAAGAACTCATCCTCACAAGAGCGATGTAGCACTACTGTACATTTCTATATCTTGAATCAAGAAATTCCATCAGGGTAAGCTATACACAACATCGATATATTTGGAAGATTCGACTTTCAATCGGGTATTATTATTTTCATAACGCCTAGGTCGGTGAGGTCACAGATAGGAAGAAGAACTTCTACAGCTACTAAAATTTATGATCGTAGACGTGTGAGTTTACACACCAAAACGTTTTCAAAGACTTTAAAGTGAAGTGATCTTGTACAGTCTCAGATCGACCGTTCCTGAGATGTGTGGTTAATTGAAACCCGACCACCAAAGAACATCGGTATCCACGATCTAATATTCAAATCCATATAAAAGAAACTGCGTTCTCAAAAACTTGAAGAGAAACGTTGGCTCAAAATTGAACAATGTGTTGGATCTCAAATCGACTTTTGATTATCACTTGAAATTGACTGTTTGAATTTGAAAGATAATCAAATAAGTAATACGATTAAAATTTTTAAGTTCCATACGCATGTAGTACGGACAAAACCGCGACAGGGGATACTAGTAATAAATAAATGAAATTCTTATAAAATTATATAAAAAATTGCTTGTATTAAAAAAAATAATAAAAAAACGTAAAAGGAAAACTGGCAAAACGTTGTTTTAAGTTATCCAGCGAAAAATAAAATTTCAGATTATGATTTCCACTGGATAACTTACAGCGATGTTGTATTTTTCACTGATATTTATTCTTAATGCTTTAACAATCGACATGTGCATCTAATTATACATTTTAAAGGAATTTTCATGAATGAAATCGTATTTATTTTGGTGTATATATATATATATATATATATATATATATATATATATATATGATGAGATGAGGAATTAATGCGTTAGCTTTGCGTGTTATTAAAAGCGTATGAAAATTTGTTGTTGCATAATATCGTTATATACTATCCGTTGCGGTTATGAATTCTTTTTTATTTTGTTATATATTGTATTTATTGAATATTAAAATTAGTTGATATGAAAATTGTCGAGTTGCAATAAAGAAGCGTATTTAATAGCAAATGAATAGATATTTTTACACTTTATAAGATAGTCATCGTACGGAGTATTTTATTTTGCTTTGTTCATCCGTATACTTTGTGTTCAGCTCTTTTATTTTGATTAAAGCTGATTATATTGTGCAGACCACGTTTCGATTACTTAACCGAATCTGTTTAAATGAACATATTAGGTTACTTTGAAGAATAATTTACCTTATTTTACAAGTCAGTTTTTGTATTATTTCTTGTTTAATACGTGCATTGTTTGTTACAATGTTAATATATTTATGTAGGCCTCCTACGTTATTTCCCATTCTTTTATCGGGTTGCTAATGCCACGGACACCTGCATGCATAATTTTATATGTTAATTAATTTTTATTTTATGTTTGGGCGGGTTTTAAATTCGTTTAAAGTTTTTTTTTTTTTCAGTCGATAAATAATTTCTTTTATCGGAGATAGTAATTTATTTATTGAAGATTTGTAAAATTGTAATTCGTTTCTTTGTTGTAGGCGACTTATGATTTTATCACCAACAATATATAGTATGTCGTACTTTTATATATAATATTTTACGTCAGCGAAAAAATCAGCCGGACAAATTTTAAACTCGCTTGAAATGTACTACTTTCGATTATTTGGTATCGAAAAATTTTGAAAAATGAAACGCCGATTACAGCCGAAACATTTTCTCTTTTAGTTACTTTACTAACAAAAAAAGTTCTAAATTAAAACATTACAAGAATATTTGTAGAAATTCGGCTTCGATTTTTTTAACGGTTTTGAATAAAGTGTTTTTAGATTTACCCATTCTTTATAGGTTTTTATTTAACGTTAGGGAAAAGGTTTTTGGTAGATTTTATTACGACCGTATAATTGTAATATCGACTAGATAATATAAGGAATATAATAATCTTCACCGTTGATTAATTAATCTTTTAAATTCGATAGTTGCACAGAAAATAATAAATTATTAAACACGGCAAAGGTCGTTGGCAATTATTATCTTTATTATTATTTTTTTTATCGAAAACGTAGGTGGCAAATAAAATAAAAGGAAATTAATGGGTTTGCTCAAAAGTGATTTTGCCGATGTAGAAAAGACAAATTGATAATTCAGTGTTATCTTGGGGTGTTATATAAAATCGGGCATTATTAACAAATTTCACCGGTACAAAAATTATTGAGTAGCAGTCAGATTCCAAAAACGAGTGTCTCAGGAGAAACAGTTAACCAACAAGTTTTATTTGTTTATTGACAATTTAACAGTTATTTAAACCAAAGTTAAAATACTGTTTATCAATTCATTTTTTTTTTTATTCTACCCTATTTCGTAGAAAATAATAATGATACAGTTCTGAGACCCATTTAAAAAATTTTTTCAAGTCAAAAATCGTAAGAAACCACTAAATTCACCCCTTAATTTACTTTCCCGGAATTTCAGTAGGACTTCATTTTAGCAAAGGAACAGAAATCGAAGCGAAATCTTTCACTAACCGTTCTCGCTAACAAAGCGTTTTCGGACTCATGTTTATATGACCTTTTTAATTATTTTAATGAGAAATACGCTTATGACGTTTAGCAGAATCCTCCAGGGACGGACACCTTTATACAAATGTCTGTCTGTCGTACTGCTTTCAAAATTCGTTAAGAAGGCGGGTAGATATCGCATAGAAACCAAATTTCTATTTTCTTCTGATGAATTTGTATTCTTATTTGCTTTAAAATCGAATTTTTGTTCATACAATGGATCCGTGCCGTTCAGTATTTCCTCCAATTAACTTTCAATTTCTGACAAAAGACACGAAAAAACCAATTTAGATTTTCTTCAGATGAATTGTAGAGAAAACTTTATAAAAGCAAATCTGTTACGTACAATGCATTCATAAATAAATAAAAAATTTCAAAAAATCAACGCCCACCTCTCAAAATTAAAATATATGTTTTTTTCCTTGTTTTGCTGTATCTCCGAAAGGAGATACAGCAAAACAAGAAAATTATTCCTAACTTTTTTGAAAGTCTTACTTTCAAAAAGTTGAAAGTATTGATATGTAAAGCTATCAAGAAACTTTACAATTTTGTTCAATTATAGATCCAAACCAAAATCCAAAATATAGATCCAAAATGCCGAAAGGTTTTTAAAAATTCTTTTTTTCTTATTTTAGCTTTAATTGAAGGAGGTGTTAGATTTAGAGAAAATTTTACTTAACCAAATTTGTTAAGCTTAATCTACGAGGGCAAGTCAAAAAGTAAAGTGAAATTGAAAAAATCAGTATATTTATTGGTACTTACATAGATGATAAATACATTATTTTTCAACATAATCCCCTCCTACTTCTGTGTAATTAGTCCATCTTTTAACGAGCTTTTGAATTTCTTCCTGGAAGAAAGTTTTCGATCTGCTGTGAGGAAAATTTTCACCACTTCTTTGGCCTCTTCATCAGATCGATAATGATTCCTTCGCAACTCTTATTTTAATGAACCAAAAAGATGAAAATCGCTTGGTGCCAGGTCGGAACTGTATGGAGAGTGGTCCAGCAAAACCGAGATCTTGAAGACAAAGGATTGTTTGCTTTGCTTCAGGATAACGCTCGAGCGTTATCCTGAAGCAAAATCACACCTTTAGAAAGTTTAGCACGTCTTTTGGATTTGATTTTTTGCTTCAGTAAACGCAGTAACTCACAGTAGATGTCACTGTTTACTGATTGACCTTTAGGTGTGAAGTAACCGAAAATGGACCTTCCATATCGCAGAATATCGTCATCATCACCTTTCCTCCATACATCTGAGTTTTGAACTTTTTTTGCTGTGGGAGATGAAGGATGTTTCCACACCAAACTTTGTCGCTTACTCTCGGGTTCAAAGTGATGGATCCATGTCCCATCAACGGTTATTATTCGCTTAGGAAATGAGTCTCCTTCATCTTCGTAACATTTCAAAAGCTTCTGGGAAATTTTCAAACGCTTCTCTTTGTGGATGCTGGTCAATTGATGTGGAACCCAGCGAGCATAGGCTTTTCAAAAGTTTAAAGAATCATGGCGATCGAAAATGCTGAGCCATGGCTTATATTCAACTCACTTGCAATGTCATTAACTGTAATTCGCCCATTACCGAGAATCATTTGTTTAACCGTTTCAGTATTGTCGTTAGTCTTTGAAGTGGAAGGCCTACTTTTCCGTTGTTCATCAGAGAGAGAAATCCGACCATTTTTAAAGCGATCAATCTATTCGTAGATCTTGCTTCCACTCTAACAACTCTTTCCATATTGCTACTGCATTCGACGAATAATCTCCGCTGGTTTCACCCCTTCTGAACCGAGGGAACTTATCACAGCTCGAATTTCTTCCTTGGAGCAATCAGACAAAGGAGCGCTCATTTTAAATAGACTTTTAAACACAATCACAAATAGCGAACAATAAAGCAATACTTTCAATGAACAGCTGATTGAGATTATGAGTTATACCAGAACAACAATCATTGCTGCCATACATGTGATTGGGAGGGAAATCAAAATTTCCTTTTTATTTTCCCTTTTGACTTACCCATGTATATGTGAATACTTTTAGAAAACGTTTTCTTAAAATTTATTCCCCGCTTCTAAAAAAATATAATTTTTTTTTTTGGCTTTCTAATGTTATTAATAATCGGGAAAGTCATGCAATAATTTGCCAGCTTTTTTTTAATTGACGATATACCATATGAGAAATTCCTTATTTTGTAATTACGCTTTTCCAAATATTTTTCATTTTTAGAAAATAAAAACGTTTTAATATTTAATTTTCTTCATGATTATACATTTCATCAGTGATTTTAAGCCTGAATTTTACGACTTTAAGACTATCGTTTAAAAAAAGTTCATAGTCTACTTACGGTTAACTTAATACAAAATTACGGTAAATCGGTACGGATAAGTCCTGCTGTTATGTAAAGAATAATTACTTTTTAATTTTATTAAAATTAAACTTTTATTTTAAAATTTTAATTTTAATTATATATATTTGATAGACTATTTAGATTACGTCATAAAATTTTAACCATTATTAGTATATTTTTTGAAAGTATATGTTTGGAGTGTCGCTTTATATGGAAGTGTAACTTGGACAATCGGAGTATCTGAGAAGAAAAGATTAGAAGCTTTTGAAATGTGGTGCTGTTGGAGAATGTTAAAAATCAGATGGGTGGATAAAGTGACAAATGAAGAGGTATTGCGGCAAATAGATGAAGAAAGAAGTATTTGGAAAAATATAGTTAAAAGAAGAGACAGACTTATAGGCCACATACTAAGGCATCCTGGAATAGTCGCTTTAATATTGGAAGGACAGGTAGAAGGAAAAATTGTCTAGGCAGGCCACGTTTGGAATATGTAAAACAAATTGTTAGGGATGTAGGATGTAGAGGGTATACTGAAATGAAACGACTAGCACTAGATAGGGAATCTTGGAGAGCTGCATCAAACCAGTCAAATGACTGAAGACAAAAAAAAAGTATATTTATAAACCCGGCATTGCTCTACGACTGTTCTGGTTTAAATAAATATTATTATTTCTTTTATTATTTTTTAAAATTAAATTCCTTTCTCATTTAATTGATAGCTTAATAAAAATTATTTTATTTTTAATACCACGTAATAATAATAAAAATAATAATAATTGACAGTAAGTATTAGTAATGTTGTTAAAGTAGTTTTTTTTTTTTTAATAATTTATAATTGTTACGTATTTATTACTTCGCATGTTTTAGGAATGTTGATTTTTCTATATATGGTTTAAGACAAGTTTATTTCATAATAAAGGGGATATTCCCTTATTTGCCCTTTTTTACATTCTTCCGTATGACCTTAGAGAAATATGAACTATTTTACATTCAATTACTAATTCTGTAAATACAGTTCATCTATACGTCTTTTTTTATATATACTACCTAGACCAGTTTTATTAGTTCATACCTTTATGCAGAAGTTTCATAATTTCTCACAATGATTTAGTTCCATTTTTAGAAATTGTGTGTGTGTGTTTATATATATATATATATATATATATATATATAAACATACAACATACGCGCACGTATTCTTCGCTTATCTGTGGGCTACGTACATACAATCATATACACACACACACTTACATTTTTTTGTAATTTTTACCATGTAAAAATAAAATCTTTTCGAGATGGAGAAACTTCTGATTGTTCAATAAATTATATTTGCATTAATAAAATTAATTTAAATTGTCTGCAATCATTCTGTAAATTATCCATACTTTCTAGTCATAATACTGTTTAGATTATTTAAGCAAATAAACAATTTTTAATTAGTTTCATGAAGATGTCAAAAATCCATATCACACGGAATTTCGTGAACCTATTTTTATGTTAGTATATCTAAAATAGAAAAAAGTTTATATTCGTCGATACAAATTTGAACTATCACAAGTGGATTTTTCCAATTTTTTAAATGAAATTTAAAATATCCATTAGTTTTTTTTTGGGGTGGGGGAATTTCTTTTCACGTAATTTTCTTTGTGTCCATAAAAGGTATCCTTAAATTCTACATATCCTTTGAAAGTTATTTTGCTTTAAGGGTAGTTTATTAATAAAGATTAGTTAAAATTCTATTTTTCAATTGTTCCTTTTCATATAAAATCCATGAAGATTTTAATACTTTCATTATTTAACGGTGAGTTTTTAAATTTTACAAAAGGACCGACATTTCTTTTTCTTTCTTTTTTTTTTAAGCTGAAATATTTAAATCGTAATGTTGAAAATCCTACCCAATTCCCTAATTCGTAGTTAAAGATAATAATTTCTAGATCCTAGTTCTAGAACCTACGGGGTTGGTCTAGTGGTGCACGCGTCTTCCTAAATCAGCTGATTTGGAAGTCGAGAGTTCCAACGTTCAAGTCTTAGCAAGGTCAGTTATTTTTACACGGATTTGAATAGTAGATGGTGGATACCGGTGTTCTTTGGTGGTTGGGTTTCAATTAACCACACATCTCAGGAATGGTCGAACTGAGACTGTAGAAGACTACACTCATACATATCATCATTCATCCTCTGAAGTATTATATTAACGGTAATTACCGGAGGCTAAACAGGAAAAAGAAAGTAAGATCGTAGTTCTAGAGCTATGCTGCAAGAAGGATTGATAATCTGTCAAAAAATGGGGTATTGGTTTTTTTTACATTTTCTCGACGTTTCATGATTCAGGGATCCCAAAAAATAAAGTGGGAAGTAATGTTCACACTTACGTATATATATGTACGTGTGGGATTGATAATCTGTCAAAAAATGGGGTATTGGTTTTTTTTACATTTTCTCGACGTTTCATGATTCAGGGATCCCAAAAAATAAAGTGGGAAGTAATGTTCACACTTACGTATATATATGTACGTGTGTTGGCGCATTTGAAGTTCAGTAACTTTTGACTGAATAAACCGATTTGATTAAATTTTTTACAGCGACTCGTGTGTGTGTGTGTGTGTGTATATATATATATATATTTACCAACGGGTTGGTACAATTTTAGGGTCAATATCTCCAGTGGGCGGGGAGTTTTATCGGGATCAACTTTCTCAAAATTTTGCAAACACAACCCCACTTTCTATTAAGTTCCGTGCATGCGTACCAGCTTATCTTACTATTTTTAAAAAAATTCCCCCTTCCCGAAAAATCTAAAAAAGCCATCTTTTTATTTATTGTATATGTTTTAACAGATATTTTTTTAACGTTTCCCTAGGCATAGTAGTTGTGCAAGTGACTCAAAAAAATGCTGTTGGGACAATATTGCTGGTGGGGGAGCCAATCAAAGTTTAAAAATATGCATTTTTCGAATTTTTCAAAAATGTTTTAGTTTTTTTTAAGTTTGATAATTTAAAAATTTTAAATAATAAATTTTTAGTAATAATATTACAATTTCATCATAATTCACCTCCACCCCCAAAAAAGAAATCTGAGGTAACTTTTTATTGGTTATACATTTTTTTGTGGAATTTTAGTTTCTTTCATTTAACATCGTAAACGTAGAAAAATCAAAACAAATTCTTAGAAGGTGAAGAAGAAGAAAAAAATATAAAGAAATCGATATTTTTTTTTAGTTTATTATAATTTTACAATAAACTAAATCATAAATTACACGCTAACGTTTTTCGTGTATAACTATTTTTTCGCTATTTAAGAATAAATGACCGATGCCAAGAAAGTATTACAACTTTGTCGTCAGATTTTTTTTAGTTCGCTATCTGCCAATTGAATAGATAAACTGTTATTTTTGAGCTCTTTAATAATAGAGAGGTGCGGATTCTGATTAATAACATAACCACAATGTTCTCGCGCCGTTTTTTTTTGTGCGTGTTTCGTAATGAATTTTATTTTAAAATATAATATACAGTAGAATATTGCTATGCAATATATCGGTTTGTAATTACATTTGGAATTACAATTTGGGATTGTTTTGTAATTTTTTTTTTAAGACTTGTTCCTGAACTTTCAAGATATTTGCTTACTGCTTAAAATTTAATCTATTCTCCAGTAATAAAGTTGATTTTTTTTACCCTTTGTGAGCGTGTTTAATTTTATTAATCTGTTAATAAAAAGATTAATTAATTATTATTCTTCCTTGCTATATTAAAAAATCTGTCACATTTTGAATCCTGAACATAAGTATTTTATCATAAGACATCATAATGAATTTGAAAAGAAAACTTCAAATGATAATATTTTGGTTTGTTTGAACAAATATTTTTTTAAATTTTACCTTCTGTGATGAAGTTTTAAAAATTTCTCCCTCTGATAATTTATCAGTTATTTAGGAAAACAGCCTATTTTTAAGTTCGGTAGGGTAAAAGGGCCAAACGTTAGGTATTTTTTAAATACTAAATTTTAAATTATTTTTTAGATATTTAATTATATAATATGTTTAACTTATAATTTTTTTAAGTTAAATAAGTCAAATTTTAATTTAGTCTAGTTCTCTTCTTTACGACACTTCTGGTTGATGTTAGTTAAAATTTAATTCGCTTAAATTCTTTACGTTATGTTTTTTCGTTAAGTTCACAGGTGACATACGTTTAATATATAACGGGGATTGCTATTAGCGATAACGGTCATCGATAGAAGGCATAATTTTTTTTCTTTATGATTTAATATAAATTACCATACTTTCGATTTAAATTACTGAAGTTTTTCTTTATTTCAAGTTTAATTTTCTTTTTTGTCGTGAGACTTTTATGTATTTTTTCTAAACTTGCTGTTAAATGTCACGATCAATTAATAATTACATTTTTTTTTTTTTATTAATGTTACTGATTTTTATTTTCATTTAAGTAATTTTCACATGACGCATTAACGAGCTATAATCTTATTATCTATTGAATTTTTTTGGATTTTATAATTAACTTTTTATTTAATTTTGTTAAGAAAAACCTTTTTATTTTTTATTTCTCGGTTTAGTTTTTATACAAAAACAGCTGTTTTTTGCCCGATTAATTTATTTCTTACTTTTATTCTATTATGCGTTTATCGTTTAGTTTTCGTTGTACCTTTTTAATGCTACATCTTCATTGATATTTTTTACTGATCGAATGTATTTTAAATGGATTCGTATTCGCTTTCGATCGACTGATGTCGATCGTTATCCGGCTGAGTATATTTCGTCCGGGAAAAGAATTTGTCGTCTTCTGTTTTTACGCTCGGCTTAATTAGGCTCACCGGTGCTCCCTTGCCCTCGTGTCTGTAATGCCTGATGGTAGTCCTGCGGAACAAACTTACCCCTTCAGTTATGAACTTTTTTCTGCCGAACTTAAGGTTTCAGCTAAAAACTTACGTGTAACTTTGCATTTAAAATTAGTTAGATGTTTTAGATTTCCTTTCGTTTATAAATCATCTTGATGCTTTCATATTCGATCTATAACGCAACTTTTCTCTGAAGTTTTTTTATCTTGGTCTTTTTTTCTCTTTACCGTCTTTAATGTGTTCCGCTCTGAACCTCATCTTATCTTCAAAATTTTGTAATTTTTTATTTTCATCTTCCTTATTCTTTATACTTATTCAGTATTAGTCATGACATTCCAAACCGGCAGTATAAAAAATTTATGTTACCGGTATTCTGCTGGAACAGTTCGTAGAGCAGCAGTCATCCCCCTACCGCTTTTCCCGTTAGCCGGTAAGAAATCAGTGTTTTTCCCTGTCGTACTATTCCAATGAATCTATAAATGTTTTGATTTTTACAGTCGGATCGACCATTTCCGAGATATTGATGATATATCATGTGACTTATGACATCGTAATTACATTTTTATTTATAACTAAGGAGTGATTTTTCAGATTTTAATGATTAAAATTGATCATTTATCGGTTTTAAGTCCTTGACAGAACGTAAAGATAGGGCTTTGTATAATTTCTTATTTTTTTTTAAATTTTTGTTATAAAAAGTAATTGTTAGTAATAACTTATTAGTTTTACGATTAATTTACATTTAGCACAAAATATTTTGGATCGATTCGATTGTAAACTCAATTTTCTATAAGTTTTAAAACTTACTAAAAAAAATTTAAACTATTGTAATAAAATCTGGCAAAGTATCCCATGACTTTCCCGGCTATTAATAATAGAAATTAAATCAGTTGTAGCAAAAAAAAAAAAAATGAATAACAGAATATTTATTTTCTGTAGAGGGGGAGAAACTTTCAAAAAAATATTTTCTAAAAATATTCATATATGGGGTAAGCTTAACAAATTTGCTGAAGTAGAATTTTCTGTAAATCTAGCACCCCCTTCAATTAAAGCTAAGATAAGAAAAAGGAAATTTTTAACAAACTTGTCTTCATTTTAGGTCCGGGTTTTACATTTTTTTAAAATGTAAACATTTCTTGATAGTTGTGTATATAAATTATAAACTTTAAAAAATTTTTTGAAAAATATTTAAACCGAAGGAAAATAGAGCAAACGAACAAGAAACATATTTTTCAATGTTAAGAGATAGAGGTTGATTTTGAAAAAAAAATTTTGTATTATTTACATATGCATTGTAGGTAACAAATTTTCTTTAATAAAGTTTTCTCTTAAATATCCCTGAAGAAAATCGGAATTGGGTTTTTCGCGATATCCTCCACCTTCTTAACGAATTTTAAAAAAAGTTATGAATGCCCCCCCCCCCCCATTTACAGAAATATTTGAGCCAAATTTGTGAAATTCGGAAAAGTAAAAGCTTGTAAATTTTCCACTGACCTCCTAAAATAGCAACATAACGAGTAGAAGGTTTTCACCCACGAATTATTTGACCTAACATTTTTTTTTTTTTACTAGCGCACTACCTATTTTTTTTCTTCAGGAAGGACTGGTGTATTTAATTCCTGGATATAAGAATACGTATTGGAAAATATTAATTAAAAAATAAGAGATATAACAATTTGAAAATATGTTCGGAATAAACGAATTTTTCGCCTAAAATTTATCCTTATTTCTTAATAAGGTAGAAGATTAAGATACCTAATCTTAATTCTGCAAACAAAAATTCGAAAATTTTGTTCGATTCAGGTTTTCACCATTATTATTTTTTTTAAATCCATCTTAATTTATAAAAAGAAATACACTTCGTGAATACAAGGAGGTCATCTTGGTAAAGGTTTTTTTTATATAACTGTAGTTTCGGTTGGTATTTTAATTAGCCTTTTTCCTTTTTTCAAATTTTATTAGGAGTTTCACACATTTTTTTTATTGTTATATTTGTACATTTCTAAAAAAAATCCTGAAATTAGGATTTTATTCAAATTTCTTTAACTGGATTATACTTTTAAAATGTATAATTGAAACAGGCTCTATCCGTTTCTTTGTAAGGAAAAATAACTGTCATTTTTCCTTAGTTTTAAAATTTAGAAGGAAAGTGCCTCGAACCGGTTTTGTTTAAAAAAAAAATGTAAATCATCAGTAGAAGAATCATTTGCAGTTTAAGAATAGATCGGTTATACAATATTTGCAGAAATAAATTTAAATTCTACGTAACTATACGGATATTTAAAAAAAAGTATTATACCTTCTCCTGCTAGGCATGTCTTTGTACAATTTAAAAAAAATAGTAAATCAAATTTTTGGATAAAAGAGTTTTTCTGTTACTATTATTAATTTTCTTCGTTAATCTGAAAGTATTAATTTTCATAAAATAAATCCGGTTATTTTCTTCGTAATGTGTTACATTATTTAATTTTGTTTTTAAATTCGTATGTTAGTAAATTTGTCAGTAAGCTCGTACTGTAGGTCCGTTTAAGCGGCAGTTTGTTTGTGTCCGGTCTGGTGGGGAATATAACTTTCGTTGCTACCTGTACTCGTGTTCTGCTAGACAGCCTGGTGCCCAGAGTATTATTCTAGTAGTGGGGGTATCATCACGGTCTTTCGAGTGTTCTATTGGTGGATACTTACAACTCGTCGCGTTTATTTTCTATTCCGATTCACTCGGTTACTCAGTTTAAAAGCTAACCTTGTAGCCTTTGTTCGTTTGTGTAATTCCGTTTTATGTGTTTTTATTGTGCATTTAAAGTGTTCATTACATTAGTTTTGTGATCGGTTTCATTTTTTTCCTTTTGCGTATGTCTTTTGTTCTAAATATTTATTCTTTGTTTTTTTCTTTGTATTTGTGAATGCGCTTCCTTATGATGATATTTTATAAATATTATTACAGTTTGTTACAATGTACTTGAAAAAATCTTACTCTACTTTTTATATGTCGTGCGTAGAATTTTTTTGGCAGTTATTTATTTAGAATAAAAATATTATTACAGGGAGTTTGGTTTAATGTATATTTAGTTTCTGATATTTGTTGATTTTGGCTCGTAACCGAGTCGGTCGTGTAGATTGCATGTTAGTGTAATTTCTCATCTAAGAATTACTCATCGGAACGAAAATTTGCATAAATACCCTGAAGGAAACCTTTGGGTCAATTCTGAAAGTTGTTTTTAAAATGTGTATACTCATTAATTATTCTTCCTAAAAACTTTTAGCAAAATGAACGCCAGAGAATTAAACATAAAGTTTGTTTTTATCAGACGAGTATAAAAACCGTTTATAAGAATTTTCGAAAAATATTCTTACAAAAAACTTTTCAAGAGGAACTGGAATCTCTAAAATTAAAAAAAGGAACTTTTTCCACGGGAAGTATTTCTATTTAATTTTTGGTTAAGTAATTTATAAGAGTAAATTAAAAAAAAATATCAAGATATATCCGAGAAATGAATATTTTAAGACGTAAATAATATTTCGGTGACAGTTAATATACGGTCGTCTTAAAAGTTAAGTAAAATTTTGGAACATTATCACGTGATATAATTAAAATTAGTCTGCGACCGAATTTGTTTTAGTTTTGTATAAAACGCGTTGCATATAATGAAAAATTATAAAGCAATGCACAGGCAAATATAATTTTTTCCCCGAAAACGGCCTCAAACATTTGATTTGAGTTGAGTGTTATTTTCTGCACTTCCTAGCATTTTCACTGAAATTCGTAGTTGACGCGTTTCGGGTAACTTCATTCTGAAAACTGCTTTTAGCACTGTAATTCTAAAATTCGGACTACGAATATTAGAGTGACGCTGCTAGGAAGGGCAGAAAATACTCAAATCAATTACGATAATCCTAGCGGAAATATAAAATTTCTGAAAAAAATTGATTGACCTATGCTCATTTATAAAAAAGAATATTATTTAACGTACATAAGATATTTTATTTAATATCTATCTTGATATAAATTTTTATAAAATAAATAAATACTGTAAAACATATACCAGGTTTTTATTTGCAAATTAATTTGATTATATGTTATTTGAGCTGAAGATATAATTTTATGCCAAATATTAAGAACGTTTAAACGGAATTACTCAATAAATTAATAAGTTAAAATTAAAACATTACAAAAAAAAGTGGTATAGATCTTGCTAAATTTCATAGCATTTGAGTACAGCTTCGGTTTTAAACATTTCATTAATGATAAGAATTATTTTTACCGGCTCTATTATACTTTTTATTTTTGATTAATTTTTTTTTTTAGTTTGGCCGACCGAGGACCAAATGTTGCTGCGTGAAGCAGCAACATTCTGCATTCATCTCTCTTCTAGGGAGTTCTTGCTTTACTTGTCTTTCAGTAGTTCCTAATTCTTTCACCTTTTTTTTTTTGACCAGACTTCGGTTTATTTTTTCTCCTTTTCTTGGAAATCCTTGAAATCTTGTATCAGTTTTTTGAACGTTTTAGGTCATTTTAAACCACTAAGGTCCGATGATTTCCTTCTTTTTCTTGTAAATGTGGTATAAGATTGGTTCGTGAGCATATTATCATTCATTGTTATAAGGTGTCCGAAGAATTTTTTCTCTTCTTTTTCTGATGGAATTTGACATTTTTTCAGTTTCATTGTATTCGTAAAAATTGTTATTATTTTTTAATTTATATTTGTTTTTACCTGTTTTTATTCGTCCTTGGAATTTTTTCAAAGGTTTCCTTTTTCTTCTATTGCGTTTATTTCATCTGATTTCAAACTGTTAATTATTATTTTAATTTGGTTTTTGTATGTAAAGAAAAGAAATTAAACAATTTTCTAGTGTTCATAGTAATTAATCTTTGTCGTATGGAATTAAATGTAGATTTTCCCCCCTTATATCGATAAAAATATTTCTTTAAGTCCGTTCTTTTCTTACGTTGGTTTATTTCCATGTTTACAGTTTTAAAACTTTTGTTGGGAAAATGCTGAATCCTATAGGAAATCATAAATCTAAAGGTTTTTTTTAATTTAAAGATTTATTATTTTAATGTCTTCGTTTTTTTAAAAAAACTTGATTTTTCGTAGTAACAATGAAAATAGAAATATTACTTTCGTTTGTGATTTGTATAAATGTGTTTGATTATGAAAGTAATTAACAAATAATAGAGATTAGAATTGCAGAAATATGTTTTATTTCTCATAAATTTTGACATCTTTATCTGTTTAACACTGCAAAAGTTGCTCTGTGAGCAATTTTGTTGTGTTGTTCATAAAACCCTAGGTTCCTATTTTTAAAAAATACAAAAATATGTTCGAACATCAATCAGTTTGATTTCTTAAACCACAGAAAAGCTATAAAATTTAGGTTAGTCTTAGTTCCAAGATAATTTTATCCAGCATATCGGGAAATTTTAGCATTAAGAACTATAATATTAGTAACAGTATTTTGGGCTCGAAGAATAAAATACTTTTTAAAAAACTTTGCCTGAAAATTTTGCCCCATCTGATTTGAAGTTTCTAATCTGATAGGGACTCATTTAAAAATAATTCTTATAATAAAAATGTCTGATATTAATAAACATTAAAAAAAGAAGAAAAATGGTGTAGTAATAGTATCTTTAGGGGTAGGATTTACACTCCTGACTCTATATTGAGGATTTAAAACTGTGATTTCGAGGTAATACTTCATTTGAGTAAGAATTATAATTTTTTTTAAATTCAAGTTTGTAGTTTGAAAGAGTCAAATTATATACTAGATATATGTATATTTCTTGAACTTTCAGGAATAGAAAGCTATAATTTTTTTATATTCAGACATTCTTATTGCTATAATAATTCATATTTTTCTTTTTTTTATTTAAAAATTTAATACAATTACTTCAAGGACAATCCCCTTCAGTGTTTCCCGCTTACTCACCCGGCTTTTTCGAAAATTTCCTAAAATTGGTCTTGTAATATCAAAAGTTGCAGCACAAAATTTAGTGATTGTTAATTGAAAGATTTTTGTTTGTGTACCCAAAGGATCTCAAAACGTTAAGAAAAAACCCAGGGTGGTCAATTTTTTGGCAAATAGCCAACACCTTCCATTTGAAGAGTATAAAACCATAAGAATTAAATTGTACAGCTGATCTCGTTGTTTACTGGTGATGATTTAATTTTTTTTTTATTGTTGTAAATAAAAATTAACCATTTTAAACCGGTTCCTTAACTAACATAAAATTTTAAGTAACGTCAAGCAAGTTCAGTAAATTGTTTCCTGAACGTTTATTTTATGAACGGCCGGATTCTCTTGTCATTTGCCATTTGATTTAGATATATTTGATTTAAAACCTCCCCATTTCTGTCTTAGGCCCAGAGTCACAATAAATGAAATTTTTAAAATAAAATTTTGAATAAAAATAGTTTCTTTTAATTAGGGTTTATTCTCGTGAGAAATATTAATGAAGAATTCTTGTACGATGAAAATCTGTCCGATCGTATAATATATATATATATATTATATATTATATTATATTATATATATATATATATATATATATATATATTGTATATTTGATAGCCTTGAAATGAGTTATTGCAATAAGAATAACATAGAAGTTCATCTGTATGAATTTTCTTAAATATTTGAAAAATCGCAGCCAGTAATAAATTATACTTAAACTAAACTGATTTTTCCTATAATTTCGTGAAAATATTTTGTATTCCATTTTTTACGTTTTTTTTACGTTGTAAATTTTTTTTTAAATTTTACGAGAAATTTGAAAGTTGCCGTTTTAAATAAATTAAAAGACAAAATATAATTACCGATAACCCGATGACGAGGTTTCTTCAGAGAGTGGATTAAGATTACGCGACTTGGGCAGGGATAGGGGACATATCCAGGGTTAGGGAGGATATGCACTGAATAATTTTAAATACAGTTCCTACTGGTAAAAGAACACGTAGATTGTCAGGAAACGGATTATTGAAAAACATCGAATTAGAAGGGGTTAGAAGTAAGTGTATCCATGATGGAAGTTGCTAGGGATAAATGGAAGCGGAAAGCGATTTTACTCGTCAAAGTTTTGTATGCGTAAAAACATAGACGCGTAATAGTTCTTGGTGTATCTGAAGTAGGGTCGGCACTGCTAATAATACAGTGGAGGGGATAATGTAATGCCGTTTGTAGCAAGAAATTAGTCACAGGTTCAACAATCCATCCCCACCCCGTGCTTCAACTGAGATTTCTAAATCTTGACGAGTAATACGTTAAGTTAAGGTTCTTAAAGAACTATTTGGACATCAGAAGTCGGTAACAGTTACGAACTACCGATGGTTATCTTGCTGTGAAAGGCGGGTAGATGTTTTACGTATATAAAAGATGATGTTGAACTTTTAATTTCTTTCACCGTAATGACGTTGTAGCCGGGTGGTTGCATCGAATGTTAGCATCTCTGTCTTTAATAATAGAAATGGTTTCGCATTCGAAAAGGCGTGGAATTCTTGTCTCGATAGAAATTTTATTAACATATTCCCACATTTCTTGTAGTGAATTAAAGTAACCGGGTGTAAAATGAACATATTAATAAAATTTTATTGCGAAAATAAAGGAACAAGTTTTTTTTAGAAAAAGAAATTTTAAACCCTTTCTATTGCTTAATGAGTCGTTAAAATTTCCTGAATGATTCCAGAAATAAGCAGTTTTAACATTTTAATTTTATAGATTTTCGATTTGACAGAGGCTATAATTTTTTTTTAATGTAAAGTATTTTTGGGATTAAAACGTGATTTACCGATAATTTTAAAACCTTTTGCTTATAATTTCGTTTAAAAAATAAAAATGTCATTTAAAGTTTAAGCTCAATATTTTTTGTATGGTTATGTGAAGTTTTTTATGATGGGTAAGCCTGTTATTAGAAACGATGCAATGGTCCGGAACATCTTTTGCTAGTCAAAAAAATATACTTTTAAAAAACAATAATAATAATAAAAATGGAATTATATTAGAAGTGAAATAAAAAATTCGTATTCATATATTGCGACGTTTCTTTTATATTGATTTTAAATGTTGTTTGTTACGGTAATTGGCAAACGTTTCGGCTAATAAAATTTTTCAGTTTGTTCCACAATCTTTTGTTTTGATTCTTGCTTTGTGTTTACCGCCATATAATTTAATTGCCATTACCTTTTAGTAATGCCATTTTAAAATTACGTGTTAAATGGTTGATATGAAACATTAGTAATAGTCGGCCAAATATTTTAACCAGAAGATATAATACAACTATTTTTATTCCACCTTACCTCTTTAACGGTGAACTAACTATATTTTTTAAACTTTTATTTAGTTTATTTAGCACTCTCCCGTGACCTACACGGTGAAGTACTAGCTAGCGGCTCTGTCTTTAATCCAGAAGCTTACCGATTCGAATACAGAGAAGGTATGGCATTTTTTTCTTCATAGAAATTTCTGTTAGGGTATACACTTCTGATGGCGAATTAATCATAAACAAAAAATTCTCTTCGTTGGATTACATTGGTCATTTACGAACGATTTTTTTTATATGTTTCTGTAATTGAATTTTTTTAAGGTTCCTGTAAAAATTGATTATCGGTCACTCGTTTTAAAGGATGTATTATTTTTTTTTATTTTGAGTGAAATGTTTGTTGAAATCTTCAGAAAGTTAAATTTAGTCATATTTTTTCTTTTACAATATTTTTCAAATTTGTATTAGGTTTAGGAGCCAATTTTAGTCATAGGATACCATAAAAAGATTTTGTTTTATATTGTGTGTATATATATGTGTGTGTGTGTGTGTGTGTGTGTGTGTGTGTGTGTGTGTGTGTGTGTGTGTGTACATACATACATACAAATCCACACATATATAAAATTATATTCTATTTTAGTTGCTAATGACGCTAATTATTTTGTGTGTATCCACCTTTATATTAAGTTAAAATCATTTAAAGGTGAATAAACGCAAAGTCATAGAGTTTGTGAAAAATGCAAGAACAGACAAAACTAGAATGTGCAAATAAATAAAAATGTGGAAAAGCATATCAAAGTTGTAGCTGATAACCAAAACAGGAAAAAATGCAGTAATTTTTATCCAGATAATTGCATCCAAAAGATTTTTTTTCTTAAATAGAAAATTTAGAATATAGATAGTCGAAAATCGGATAATAAATTACCGAAGTGTTACAAGTGATAAAATAGTATAATAATCAGATATCGCATAATAAGTCACCTGGTCGAAAAATAACTAGCTTTATCGTAAATACGACCACTGTTTACAATAATTTTCATTAAATGTAATTTTTCCACATAATCATGAAGTCTCTTATAGGTTTTATATAAAAAATGGATTTTTTTGGAAAATAGTAAATTTTGATTTATATTACAGTTTCTGATAAACCGTTATCTGATTTCGATATTTTTAGAAGATTCCATTAACTATTTTTAAGATAGATTTTTTTTTTCTTATGTGTGGTTCAGCAATCAGTATTTGTCAAAATCCAAAAGCAAACTCAAGATTTCAAGTACTTCCTAAAATATCACCAGAAACAAATTATTCACTTCAACTAGCTACAACAGGTGTTCAAAAAAAGACGTGAAGTAAAAAATATATAATTATCTCCAGGATTTGGATCAGCGTGTATTAGAATATATTCTGCTTAATTTGTGAAAATATCTAGTGACAGTATAATATAATTCTAAAGAGATATGTTTTATTTTAATAAATATATATTTTTAATAAATATATCTTTTAATAAAAATTTTACTTTTTTGTAATTAAAAAAGTAATGCTTGTGGTAAAAATATCACCATTTACGAAATAGTAATGGGGAAAAAACGTAAAACTTTCCTCGTCTTAAACATATGTTTTTATAAATTTTTCTGTTTTAATTTTGAATTAAATTTTTTTTTTTTAATCAGCGAGTTATGGTTACTGGACAATGGTGAAGCTTTCTCAAATTTAGGGGATATATTTTTATAAACGGTGTATTTTTATCGGGCGGGTGTTTACATTTTATGAATATACCGGGAGAGTTAATTATTTACTATTGATTTTTTTTAATAGGTGTAATACATCTTCGTGGCAGATAAAGTGCATAATAAGATTTATATATATATATATACTGTAGGCTCTCAATAATCCGATACATATCGGGCAGCCTTGATGTCGGATTACCGGAAATTTTCGGATTACAATGGAATAACCAACAGAACACGTTACGTACTTTCATATGCATTTATTAATTTGAATACTGATGTAATTTGATTAAGAAAATAACAATAATATAACTAAACTACTTAACAGAAAAATACTGATCAATAGTCTTTTGTTTTTTTGCTTTAATGGACAGTTTAAAATTATTTTCTCGCAAACGTTTAAATGTTACGATATTGGCAGCTGCCACTTCATTTTCTTTAGCCACCCTTGTTACACACGTTAAACGCACTCAAAGCACTTTCGTGATTTACAGTTCTAATCGATGGCGAAGTCACGTTTTCGCTGTTATCATCGTTTTCGTCCTGATCCGGCACATCTTTAATTTTCTCCCGGTCGGTCATCAATTGATAATTGTCATTTCCGGTCAGCCTTCATTTACGTCGTCTTGTGTCAGTCCTTCTTAGTCGTCCTGACTGCACGGTTGGTTTAGCGATTCCCTAATGTCGTTTATTTCAGCATCAGGATTTAAATCATTACTTTCGGATGTTGTCGGTATTTGTTCGTATTCCACTGGTTTCTTGCTTTTTTTGTATAAATGTAATGCAGGATGAGTTGGCCACAAGTTTTTCCAAGAGTACACTATTGTTTTGGCAAGAATTTTTTCCCGTTCTTGTGCGAGATCAAACACGACGTCTTAAAGATTTATTTAATAATTTTATTAGGCGCCACGCGCTCAACTGCAGACACAGCTAATAACGGCCACGATCAGAAGTACTGTACTGCAATTTATTGAGAATATGCATGTAATTACGGCCTACTCATTTAAAACATCATATTCACCAGTCGGTCGTGGCATCTCTGTTATATCAGTTGTGACGGCGTGCATAAAAGTGAAAGGCTACACGAAAAGTGTCGGATTACTGGAGCTTTCGGACTAAATAATGTCGGATTATCGAGAGCCGACTGTAATACAATTAAAATCGTGAAAAAATACAAAGATATGTTTACTATCTCTGTTATAATAAAAATGTAATTAAAATTTTCGTTTTTTTTTTATCCGCTTGGGGTATATTGGATCATTTACTTTCTATATGTTTTTCCTGCTTTTCATTTTATCCAACGTTCTTTCTGAGGTTGCATTCTCCTTCCTTCTCAAACTTCGTCCCCTCTCACGGATTTTGGTTTCTCTTGGAATATCTTAGTATTTCTCAGAGGCAGGTTCTGTTTTCTATAATTTCATCTGTAATATTTAATTTATTTACGTCTTTTTGGATTTATTTGAATCATCTGTTTTTTTTTCTTTTTTTTGAAGAATTCAGTTATTTGCTTTAAGTCTATTATTGTTCGTTTCAAGATATGATTATTATAACCGATTCTTCTTTTTCTAATGGTTTTCAATTTTTAGATTCAAGTTTCTATTTGGGAATTAATATCTTTTCATTATTTTGAAATTTTGTACCTAATATTTTTCTTTTTCTCCTTCTAAGTTGTCTAGAATTCCTTTATTACTTATGGTATTAGAGTTTCAGCTGCTTATAGGGTTTCTGGTTTTACTACTTTTGTGTAGCGTTTAATCATTGAGTTCCGTGATAGTAACTTCCTGTTATCTGTATTATTTTTGGTTAATGGAAATGCTAGTTTCATTTTTGTGTTGTACATGCTACCATTGATTTATTTTCTAATGCATTTCAGCCGATCCATTCGTCTAGATATTTTAAGTGTTCGACTCCTTTGATTTTCTTATAAATTTAGATTTTTTGGGTGAAATTTCTTTTTTCTTTTTGGAAGGAGATGTTGGTCCTATTTTTTTGGCTGACTCTTTTTGTAATTCTTTAATTTGTATTTCTGTTTCGGACCAATCTTTAGCTGTAAGAACCGTTATCATCTGTAAACGGTAGGTAGGTACGTTTTAGTCCTTTTGTTTCCATTTTAATCACATTATTTTATTTTTGTTTGAGTTCCATTCTCTCTTGACTACTTCTTCTAGTGCGCCGTTGAATAATAACCGTGATAATCCATCTTATTTGACTTCAGTTTTGATTAGAAATGGTCCTGATAATTCTTCCATATTTTTACTGCAGAATATTTATCTGTTAAAAAGTACTCGTGATTATATTTGTAGTTTCTTTGTCTTCCTAATTCTCTTGTTTTTGATATTAGAGGAGTCATATCGGTAATTATTTAGTTGAGGTGCCTCACCCCTAAATCACAAAAAAACATTTCAAATCGTTGTAAAATCTTTTGAAATGCATTTTGTGATGGAAACAAAGTGTCGGAAAAGTAGATATTTGAATATTGACACACTCGATATTATAACTTAAATAATAAATTTATTATTTAAATAATCAAAAATTACTATTAATTACTGGAGGTTAGCGAGCGTAGGTTAAGTTCGGTTAGATTAATAAAATTTTAATATAGTTGAGTAATTACCAAAACCCAGAAAAAAACAAGCAAAAAATCACGGAGCGTTCGACAGCACGTCTTCACTACTCAATTTCTCTTTCTCAACTATATTAAAATTTTATTAATCTAACCAAACTTAACCTATGCTTGCTAACCTCGACTAATTAATAGTAATGTTTTGATTATTTAAATAATAAATTTATTATTTAAGTTATAAATAATAAAAGTAGTGTAGTGAATAAGAAAGAATTCTACATTATCCGGAGGTGAGAATCTGCATTATCGCGTGTATCAGTATTCAAATATCTACTTCTCCGATACTTCGTTTCCATCATAAAATACATTTCAAAAGATTTTACAACGATTTGATATGTTTTTTGTGATTTCGTGGTGAGGCACCTCAACTAAATAATTACCGTCATATCCTTTTTGACAGTAAATTTCTTCTCCTTTTTTTTTTTTTTTTGTTAAAACCCGTTCTGAACACAAGGATTTCTAATGCTTAGCAGAATTAACGGTTAAGTAGATAAATTTATTAAATGTGTATAATTAAATTTTTTTTGAGTCAGTTAACTGGTTTTATTTTGAAGTGCATTACTTTACATTCTCTGCTAATTATTACCTGATATTTAAAAAAAAAACAATAAGCGAGTTGGAGTTTCCATTCATTAAAAGCGCCTGAAACTTAACATGTTTTCTCTAGAATTTACAGAAAGTATTAAGTAATTATTTCATTTATCCTTTTAGTACTATTTGTGATACCAGAATTTATAATATCAAGTGTAATTTGATATTTACAGTCGCACTTAAATATTGAACTTTTTTTTAACGTTACTTAGTGTGTATGTTAGTGCACACTGTAAACTGATTCATCATGAAAGGAGGGCATTCACAATATGGTTACTACAACCCTACTTACGGAAATAACTATAATTATTGGAACAATTCTTATAACAATAATAAAAATGATAATTCGTTTAATGACGATTGTCAACAACGCAGTTCTTCAGTTAACAGCTCTACTATCGACCAGAACAGCTTATGGTATCAGGAAAGTGGGGTAATATATTATTTTTTATTACAATTTAAAATTTCTTAATATTTTAATTATGTTATTATGAATTTTATAAAATGTTATTTTAAGAAAGATTTGCCAGTGACCAGATAAATTATAGGGATAATTTCATTAAGCTATATTTCTTTACTTTGCTGTCAGTCCTTTCTTGTATATTTATGAATCAAAGAATACCGGTCGAGCAGAGTCGAAATTTGATGTTACCACATTTTATGGGTATTTTTTTCTCTTAAACTAAACGATTACGAATAGAACAAAATTTTCTACTTCCATGCTCTAAATTTATCACAAAAATGAAATTTTAAAAACCATCGAACTCCCATTCTTTATTCTTGTGAATTAAAATTGACCTGAGATTCAATAAAATTTAATTTTTAATTAGTTTTTTAAATTAAAGCTCCTTATTTAAATTAAAAAATTTTGAATAGAACAATGCGTTTTATAAATATTACAAGAACATTGTTAAAATGTAACGTAAGGCAGAAAAAAACAAGACATGAATGATCTGCTGACTGGTGAAACATTGCATTTCAAGTTTTAATGAGAAATATTTGGAAACTTGGTAGAGTATAATTTTAGCTTTTATTTTTTTAATTTTTTTTTTTTAATGAATCTAGAATAAGAAAATTTGAGAATAAATTCATTTATAAAGGGGCGTAGTCCCTTAGGTATAGCTTTAAAATGGTTTTATGTATGTTTTAATAATATAATTAATAGGTACTATCATCCCCGTCGCGGCTTCGCTCGCGGTATAGGTTACTTGTGTTTCCCTTAGCGGTCATTTTTTTTTAATAATTTTATGTTTTTCTGTTAATTAAGGCTGAGGCCAGTCGTGTCGTACCTACAGTAACAGTGGCAGTGTCTGTGTCGGTTGAGCAGCCGCTCTGTCACCGTCACCCTCCTTAAAAAATCGACATTAAAAAAAACAGAAAATGGTTTTTAGTTATTTATCTGAAGAGTATTTGCAAGCCCAAATCTACTGAATATCTCGTTTAGTATACTCGGAAATTGAGAAAATCTGCAATCATTGTTCAAATTTTTTTACCTTACTTCACCCCTTTCAAGGTCAAATTTACGAAAAATCTATAAATTGGTGTGTAGATATTTACATGAAGATTACAACAGCACCAAGAATCAAGTTAATAACTTCACTTGTTATCGAAAGATTAAAACAAATAGCCGGGTTTCAACAAAATTAAAAAATCCATTTTAACCCTTTAAACTCGGAATTTAAAATATCTAGAAATCAGTTTTTAGGTATTCACACGAAAACTGCACACACCAAAAGTCAATTTGATATCGTCATTTGTTACTGGAAAATTAAAAAAATAATAGATTTTATTGTTACTCCATTTTAACACTTCAAATTCGGAATTTCAAAAAGTCGTTTCTTAGTGTTCACTTACACCGTAAGAAGAACGTGTATAGAAATTTTCATTAATTTATCTTAAATAGTTTTTGCTGGGTGTTGATTATGAATCGCTCACATCTTTTATATACATATAGCTTTTTAAACTTTCACCTTAGTTTTAATGTATAAAAACAATGGATTAAAAAAATTATACTAAATAAACAATTTTTTTAAAGTATTATTGTAAATAAAATCTTGCCTTACAAAACGTCACTTACAAAATTTTATTAATATACTTTCTTTTCATCAAATCGTTTATATATTAAACCGATGATTAAAAAACGAATATTCCATTTAAATTAAAAAAAAAAAACATATGAAAAGTACCGAGATGTAAGAGTACTGACAAACAAACATTGACAGGATATTTTAAAAAAGAGTATAAGTTTATTAACTTGATAATTTTGTACCTAATATATTTATTAGCTACGTGTTATTTTCCGATATATCCTAAACGTAATACACTTAACATTAAATAGATAATGTATGCAATTTCATTTCATTATTGAGTTATTTTTAAACATAGAACAAAATATCCTTTTACAACAAGTTTTTAAGTTAATTTTTCTTGTGGGCCTGCGAAATAATTTTAAAGATATGTTCTAGTAATTCATCTTTTTGCACAGTCTCGCCCAATTTGGGCATTTTTTATTTTCCTGTTGTTATTTTTCAAGTAATATCTATTTCAGCTAGCAATGATTATGTTTAAAGATTAAATAACTGACATGTTTCTTTTATTTAATCGATTAAAAAAAAATATCAACAATAATTAAAGAGAATCATTATTACGTCGCGGATGAATCTGTATTTGTAAAAAATAAAAAAAATGTGTGATTAGGTATTCCGCTCCACACGCAAGGAAGTTTTATTTGCCGTTGTATTATCTTAAAAACAACTGACCACATTAGCAGTTATGTGGTCTTTACTATTACGCTACAGCGTTTTTACCACTCCCAGGTAATGTAGCGATTATTTTAAAGAATTCTTTTTTTTAAATCCAGTACCGTTCGCGATTGAAATAGCAATTACTTGAAAAACTTGCCGATAAGTATAATACTTACAGTCTAAAAATGTTCAAATTCTAAAAGGATAGTGAAAATTTACATCCTATCCTACTAAACGGCATTTGTATGTGTGTCTGGATGTGTGTGCGTGCGTCCCCCTTAGCTTAGCACCGGAATGTACCGATCACTAGCGGAAAATCCCGATTCGTTAGTAAACGTCCGTGGTGGTCACGTGTATACTTGTTATATTATTATATATCGATATGCATGCGAAATATATATTAATAATATATTTTTTTATTTATGCGATTGTTTTTCTTCATAGAATCTATTATTTATGTTAAGACTCAGGTTTCATTTCCTCCTTTTCTATTTGTAAGAATAAAAATTTTTCACTTTTTCTCTTACTCTTATTAAATGAATTTGTCTAATTTTCTATTGTTAGTCAGTCTTGTTGCATCCTTCAAACACTCAACATGTGCTTATTATGAAAGTATAATTAATTAATACAATAATGTTATATTTATGAATTACAAATTCAAAGATCATAGTAAAAATAATTTATATTATAAACGAAATAAAGATTATTTATTTGAATGAACTAGCGAATAATAAAATATTTAGAATAATTAAACCTAACCGAGGTATTGAACCAAGTCGACATTTTTGGTCATCAGAGTCCATTGATTGGACTCCATTGATTGTCCATTGATTGTTGGAAGGTTAGTTTCGTATTACTATAATCTTGTTTCGTAAATTGAATTTAAAACATAAATAATAAATTATTTGTGTTAAGAGTCAGGTTTCATTTCCTCCCTTTTTATTTGTAAAAAAAAAGTTTTCCATTTTTTCCCTACTCTTTATAAATTTTCTCTCTTTCTTTTTACTCTTTATAAATTCTCACTTTTTTTGTTACTCTTATTAAGTGAATTTATCTAATGCTCTATTGTTAATCAGTCTTGTAATAATTATAAAATAAATTGATAAATTTTACTACCGTAATTATTCAATCAGTATCGTAGCAGATCTTAACACACAACTATTTTCGATACAAATAAATCGATACTGAAAATACTACCGATTATCCATTTAGTATATATGACTTTTTTTTGACCTTGTAGTTACAATTAAACATACATATAGACAAAACACGTGGGTCAAATTAAATGGTAAACAATAAAGGTCAAAATTAGAAGGAAGAATAATGTTCAAAATTAGAAGAATTTTGAATCCTATGTATTCTCCTTAACGATATATTGATTTTGAAGCCAGCTTCTCTTTTGTTATCGTATCAAGGAAGGTTAGTTTCGTATTACGATAATTTGTTTGGTAAATTAAATATAATCTATAAATAATTAATTTAATTTATATTTAAGCTTCCAGCTCTCGTATTGAGTGAATTTGCGTATGGATATTATGGATCTTGATGAAAATGTTGAGAGTGTGCAATCTTTAAAAGATGCCTTAACGGATCTAAACCGAATTTAACTGGGAAGATTTGTTGATATTTTTTCGCTTTTCCTTGATCAATTTTCTCGATTCAAAAAAATACATTTTTACGCAAGAGGTAATTAGTTTTGGACACCTAACAATAGCATTCCGAGACGCCGCCCGCCAGGGCAATCTGCCCGGTAGGCCTGGCTGCGGAAGGGGTGCCGTAGGCACGCCCTGCAGCTATTAAGTTAATTTAATAATTGAGGGATAATTATTATTTTACCGTTATTATGGAAGGTGTAATAGAATTAAGCTTAATACTCATCGACAAAACATATAACGTGAATACTTTATTTAATAGACAGGTCGGTTAGTAGATCCTCGTCAAAGTCATTTCTACTATAGATGTGTACAGACAGAAGATCGATAAAATATGTCTAGATTTATGTAACCGTGAAGAAAAAAATATTATCTTGTACAGAAAACTGACCGATGAGATTTTTTTTGTTTGTGAGGTATCTATCGATCATAAAATAACTGGAGCATAATGAATTATTTTACACAGAACTAGTAATAGTAAAATTCATAATTTATCAGGATATATTTTTTTCTGGTTACCAAAATTATGTTAAGCATTTAAAAAATCGGTTCGGTATGATATTTTCACCGAAAAAACAATCTTGTGTATAAAACCAAACCGGCTCTATATATTTCTTTGGAGATCGATTTATCTGAACGGTAGAGTACTGATTTTTTAATACGAGGTTAGCCTGCCAAAATTCGACTGTTAAACTAAAATTTGTATTTTAATTAATGACGTTCCGGTCATATAGACACTACAATCGGTCTTCAATGATATGTAAAACTAAAGGGAGTTACGCAAATTACACTGTCGCTTTCCTTTTTAAATATATCGTATCACCTAAAAATCTTTATTTTTTCTCCTGCTTGATATACTTCAGTAAGGGCACACTTTTGCACGCACGCATTTTATAAAAGCGTTCTGTTTTTAACATAAATATAATCTATTTCTAATAAATGTAAAAGGTTACCGATTATTATCGATAAAAATATGTCATAATAATAATTTCAACAATCTTTATCGACTCGTATGATTTCAGAAAATGGGAAAAGCAACGAACATTTGTCATATTTATCTCCTTTCACCTCTTTTGAAACGAGTATAAGAATAATGACAATAACGCCACTCTGAAATCGCTGTGCTACTTATTGTTTGAAAAAGGCTTGGAATAACCAAGCCCCTTCACGATTTTGATATGATTAGAAAAGAGGGATTAAACCCTGCTCAATTATTACGCGCCCTTATATTATTTAGTTAGGGTTACTTCACACTATTTGCTCATTAGATTTTGTGTGTGTGTGTTTTATATGGACTTTTTCTGCTAGTTACTTCGAATTCTTCTCTAATTTAAACTTTTTTTATGTATCAATCATTCGTCTTTGTGCGCTAAATTTTTTTTTAATTTTTATCGCGTAAATTTATATTGAGAAAGTATCCCCTGTCCACCTAATATTAAAATTTCTATACTTAGGTTGAAACAAAAATATTTTATATTCAGAAATATCAATTCGTCTGCCGAAAGAAATGTGAGAGAAGTTGATAAATCAAGAGAAGAACGCTGAGTGATTCTCACTTCCCGAATCTTGTTTTTCTAAACAATTTTATAAACGATGCTTTTATATACTGATAAAAATTGTGAATAACTTTACTGTTTTTTGTGGTTAGTGCAATAGTTATCTCGGTTAAATTGTAAAATCATCATTTCTGTGGGGGTTAGAATTACGAAAAAAATTTAAAAGCCAAAAAAGATAAATAATATTTTCCATAATATTAATATATTTTAAATTGACTTCAGAATGAAATAAAAAAAAAGAAATTAAGCGTATCATTTTAAAAACCGTGATCGGATTTTCTTCTTTTCTTATAAAAACCTAGTGTCTTTTCTTATATATTAATATCGTCTTCCCGTACGAAGCATACATCCGGATACGGGCCGTTTCATCTTCGTCATTTATTTATCCGTAATGATAAGTGTAGATGATACAGATAGTATCATCGCTTGAAATAGTTTGACGATATGGGACGTGATAAAGATAAAAAATTGTACTCGCCCCTTTACCCGATGATCTCGTACCGTATTGGATTCGGCGTGTTTTTTAGTGTTTATGTAAATTTTTATGCCGGCGTAATATTTCTAGATGTCATGAGGGTGCGGTATGCGCCCTGTATGAAATCAGAAGAACGCTGCGACCAGTTCAGTCACCGTGGGTCACCGTTTCCCACATTCTCAAAATAATAATATTCTTATTGGATTATTATAATTTTATTAACTTATTTGTTTCTTTTTTAAAGCGCATTGCGAGTTTTCTTTTACAACTCGCTAATATTTTCAGTGCTTTTTCTTTACTCTTTTACAAATTGTTTCCGTGTTTTGATTGCGTTTTAAAAAATACGCTTATTTACTACGTATTTTATTGTTGTTATAAGTTTTTATCGTATATAAAAATTGTTTATCGGCCGGATGAAACGTTATTTTAGTGAGGTTACCTGATTATTTGTTCGTTCGCTTTTGAAAAAAATTTTCTCCTGTATTCGTGTATGTGATGATTCCTTCAAAATGTATTTTTCAGATATGGAAATTGGGAAGTGCCAGGAATTCCACAGTCGGTGTGATAGCTATTTTACTTTGGTATCCTTATTTCTAAAAATATTCCATAAAATAATTTTAACTTCATTTAGATGTATCTTTGTTTTTTCTTTTTTTTAGAATTACGTCATTGTTTTTAATTTCACCACAATTCTATGAAATGATGAAAACAATCCTTTCCTATTCTCTCAGGAAAGATTTTCTAGTGTTATGTAAATATCTGCGTATAACCTTGAATAATTTACAAGAAAAAATGTCTTCTGATATATTCCGTAAAGGAAATTTACTGTTTGTATATAATATATATATATATATATATATATATATATATATATATATATATATATATATATATATATATATACAAACAGTAAATTATTCTTAGAATGTAATTAACTGTTCAGATTATAAGTGATACGTTATTTCTTGTTTACAACTTACTCCTACGCTATTTGTTTCTTTATTCTTAGCGTGATTTTTCCTTTAATTTCTTCCTTTTTTTCTATTGTTTAATATTGTATCATTAAAGCTTCATGTCTTAGCAGTTTTCTTGTTAAAAAAAAATGCGAGAATAGAACGATATTACGTTACAATAATCCGGTTGGCAACAGATCTCAATGAATGTTGATATTTTTTTCGTTTTTTTTCTTAAGATGTAAAACCAGGTTTAGCGTGTTTTAAGCTGTTCTAGCTGTTTAATTTCCCTTTGTCACCGATTCGCCGCTTATAAATAAAATGTGTAAATTCATGTGTTTTAAAATCTACAGTAAAAAAAGGATATTTGAAAGGAAAAAAGAAATATAGCAGCTGTTTATTTACTGAAAACGTATTCGAACCGATTGCTTTCGTAACGGAGCAGTTATATTGGCGACACCCGTACCACAGTCTGGAACAAAGTATAGGCTTCGGTACTTAATATTTCTTAGTCGAAATTAAAGTGGGAGTGCTTGAGGATAACAAGCGCAACTAAGCGTATAAAATGTCTGTAACTTCAGAACTACCAACAGAAAACGTGAAATAAACTGGCTACAGAAAATCCATTTTTATTCAGTAAAGAAGGGAAATTTGATACTTCTTTTTTTACCACAGATAACTACTTATAAAGGAGTAAAACTTTATACCATACGTTAAACTTTATTACCGGTTTTAGTTTCAATTTATTTATGTCGTAAAATAAAATAAACTATAATTGATCAACTGATTCCTCGTGATCATTACTGGCTCTTCTTTAAAAGAAATTCATCGTAAAATACAAGTATTGTTCTGTAAATAGCCTATTGCCCCTTCTATTTATTATATATGCCTTGTGCATCCCCCTGTAATGGTGTAAGGGTGTCAACATTGAATCATATTTTGTTGACGTCACTACGTTTAAGTTTCTTCTTCTTTTTTTTAGAGTGGTACTGATTAGTATGAAAGGAAAGTCGACGTTTCGAGCCCGGCCAGACTATAGTACTCGTCACGAGAAAAAAATGGTTACTTTAAATAGCTCTATTATTCTAGCCATTTATAGGATAAAAATTAGTTTTATACTGTAATGAACTTTATTTAGTGTTTTTTTGTCTGATATATTTTACTTTTAAAAAAACATGTTGGAATTACGGAAAACTGCGGAGTAGTATCTCACCTCTCTTTTCATCTGTTTTTTCTATTAATGTGACTACAACGTTCCATAACTGTTATGAGATTATATAAAACATTAGTTCTCAATACATTTACAATAGAGTTTTACCTGATATTTAGGTTTCGTTAGAAAACGTACAATCATCTCGCTATGCTACATACAGCTTTACGTCGAGTTTTAAATTTATATTTTATTCTATGTTTACATGAATTGACTTTAATCTTTAGACAGATGGTTTAGATTCCCAGAAACCGAACATCAGACAAAATATTTTAATTAATTAACCGGAAAAAATTTCATTTTTAAATTTAAACAAATACTTTATATAATCTTACAACGAAATTACAGAACTTTAAATTGTAATATCAGGAAAAATGCGTAAAACTTTTTACGCTTTAATTTCCATGATTCTGATCAACTTTCTTCGAAACCACTGCAGCTAACAAGAATAACGGAAAGAAATAGATTATAGTGCGGTGTAAAGATCCAATTTTTTCCCATCGAAATTTCGTAAAATTTCTCGCTTCAAACACAACCTCTTTCTTTCGTGACGGGTGTTACAGATAAAATATAAATTAAAATATAAAAAATAAATTAATATAAAATATAAATTTTATATTAAAATTCCTTGATAACAGTTTTACGGCCACCATTCTGTTACCGGGTTCTAATCAACAACATATCTTAACCTGGCAGTCCGGAGATATAAGTTACATCTGCATGTTCCATTAACGAGGAACGCAGCCATATATGGAATTCTAATAAAATAAATCTGCAGTTCGTTAAGGACTGTCTTGATTTGTATGACAGTCCTTCATGTAAACTGTGATGGAAATATAGGTTATTCGTATTTTTACGGTTTTGCCCTTTAGTATTCTGTTATTATCTTACTATTTCTTATTAATAATTAACTATTATTCTTATTGAATGTACGTTAAATGAAGGAAGAAATAATTTGTAAACTTAAATTTTTAATCTTTTTTTGTATAAATAATCAACAGGTTTTATTGAAAATATTTTTATTTTGGAACGCGAAATATAACGGTATTTTGTCAGATGTAAACGGAGTGAAAACATTTTAAAAAAAAACAAAAAACAGTATTTCCTGTAATTAAAAAATCAACCCTACGGCTTTTTAAATAAATGTTGGGTGATAACATTTAAAATTTCATTTCAAATAAACAATGATGTTAGCCTGAGGAGAATAAATTTAAAAAAGGAAGTACATTTATATAAATTCTATTAATAATACTTTTTTTAATAATAAATAAAAGTAACATAAATATGTATAAAAAATATATAAATTATTTATATAAAATCGGTATAGTTGGAGGACCTCCTACCCGATCACACCAAGAATTCATTAACTCTGCAGGTCCTCACATCCTTGTTATGAACTTGTTTAAATCCCACAGAACCTAAACTATGGACGAAGAAATCTGTTATAAGGAAAATGTACGAATGGTAAGAAATAATCTCTGTCGCAGAAGGTGCCTCAGAAGGGCGAATTTCCGGTTTTAGTTAAGAAAGAAAGTTTTTTGCACAGTGTAATGATTTTTGAAAATAATATTGCTTTTGGTCTTTTTTGCTTTTTTTCATGTTATGTTATATCATGTGTTCTTTTATAATACTGTGTATTATTCCAATAAATACATTACATTACTTGTATATTTGTGTATTTTTCTCCTCCTTTTCACATAGTTGTTGAGTTATGAGTGCGTCAATTGCTTAACAGTGCTACTTGCCAACAATCCACTTTGATACTGTTATTTGTGGTTTTGGAGCCGTGCTAAAAAAAAAGGAAAAGGTTCAAATTGATCCAAAACGATTAAAAATTCAAAACTGAAATTTTGAACAGCAACCTCTTTTCTTCATGCCAGATCACATTTTTGATAACACTGTGTATTGCGAAACTAAAGTACTATAGCGAATCTACCTCGCACCTGGCAATGCTCGCAAAAATCTGATTTGGGCTACAAATTTGATGATTTGGAACCATCGGGAAACCAGCTCGCAAAAATATGATTTTGGCTTTCTAACATTTTACCCTTCAAATTACAATATGAAAACCTTGAAAACGTACTCAAAAACTCCGTTTTTGGCTCTAACTCCGGTACCTGTGAACCGATTGGCTTGAAAATCAATAGTCGAAGTGTACGATGAGAGTAGTCGGCTGTAAAAGTGAACACGTTGTATTCAGTACAGGAACTGACCGTTTAATTACCATCATTACTCTCAATAGTGCGCAGCTGTAACCAGATTTGCTTCTATTTTAATTCTTCAGTTTTCTTTCAACATTTTGAGATTTTTAATAATAGGTTGCCTCTATCCGATTGATTTTACTTTCATGCTTCTCTTCATTCTGTGATACTTTAGTGACGGACCGATTTCTTTTTTATTCTGAAGTCTTTGAAATATTCCAAAAACGGACAAATATTTCCTTAATAATTTTAATTATGTGCGATCGGACAGAATGCAAGATAGTTACATCGTCACTAAAATAGTCTTTCTTTTGTACCCCGGTCTGTAAGTTCTCGTTTTTGTCCGTAACACTTTGACGAAAACACTCGCTCGTTAATAACTGGAAGAAATTGTTTCTATGAAAAACATTCATACAGCCTAGGTAGTTGATTTAAAAATAACTAACTTCTTTGAATATCAAAAGGGCAAACGTATCTCTAATCTTACGTTACAAGTAATATTTTTTAAAGAAATTTACCATAATACACAGATCGATGAGTTCGTTTACTATAATCAACTTCGTGTAGAAAAAAAATGATTTGTTAATGAAGAAATATTCTGGGTGAAAACAAGTTGCAAGTTGAGATTAATCAGTTTATTTGAAAGTACCGATTCATTTTGAACCGTCATCTTTTTTTTTTATTACACCTTTATGTTACTTTTTATTATTATTTCTCTTTTATTACGAATTATTTTAGTTTTTAGCAAATAATTAATGGTTTTTATTAATTTTTTTTTATCATTACGAATGACATTTTGTATGTGTGATTTACTCTTTTACTTCCGTACAATTTATTGTTAATCGGTATTGTATTATTATCATTAGAGTTATTTTTATTATTATTATTATTATTATTATTATTATTACTTTTATTTTTAAACTGTTTTATATTAAAGAAACATGTTTTTATATATCATTTATTTATAGTTTAAATATTTAAATAATTGTTTGCCATTGTGGTCATTTATTTTTATTGGGGTTAAAAAGTTGACCCGGCTTCAACAACTAGCTTAGCTTAACTTAACTAAAATGACCAACGTTCATTCTTAAATTACTGTTTTTATATAGCCTCTATAAATATACATATATATCCTTCTGTTCGTTTACATTAGTGTATGTTGGATAAAGCTCATTGTATTGTCAGCCGTTGTTTGATATACATCTATTTCTGTGTTAAAAATTTCGTGTTTCGTTTTGATTTTATTTATTTTCATTATTATAAATTTATTATATCGTTAAGAATTTATCGTAAATATTACTCCGTGTATTGATGAAATTTAATCGGTTGTGAAGATATATTTCTTAGTGTTTTGCTGGTTACACGGTTTATTAATGAAAATCTCAGATGACAATTATGCCGCAAACTACTGTAAGTTCTATATATTTTTTTAAATGTTAAACTATTAAAATTAATAAAAAACATAGATTAGAATAAAAGTATTTAAGTTTTTCAAGTAAAATAGGATTGAAATATTTACAAAGAAGAATTACTTTACTTTTTCCGATACGTATGACTAACAGGGAGACCTCGAAATATAGATTACCGTAAATCCTAAGATCCTAATCGGAATCGACCCGGGACCTTCATTTCAGTAATCGGTGATGCTAAACTGTTATTATTATTATTATTATTATTAGATTTATTGCCTGAATCGGATAATTGTAACCGTAGTAGTAAATTTAGAAAGACAAAGAATTGTGCAGAAAGGAATGAGACCTCGTCTATCCTTGTTGATATACGATTTTGTAATAGAAGTAATAGAATGCAAAAAGGAAAATTTGAGATGGTGGTAAAAGTATAAAAGCTGAAATAGCTTACATCGTTTCTCGGGCGTAGATGGTTCTTTTAATCCACATTTTGATACTTATTTACTTCGTAGTAGAATACAAGCGGTCATTAGTATATTAGTCATTTAATGAAATAGACGCAATATTTTTATATATAAATTGAAAAATAATATACATAAAACAAGTCATTAATATATAAAATCCAAACAAACCAGGTTTTAAAAGTCTCGCATAATAAAACATGAAAATTTTGTTACACTATTACCCGATTCTTCATTATTAATTTTTTTATTTTTTTTAATTTTATGCCGGAATAACTAAAATCTTCACAATATTTTTTTTTTTAATTTGAACTTAGAAAGTTCCAAGGTCCTGTTTCTGATATAGTGGTTCCGAATATCAGATTTAGGTAATTTTTTCTGTTTGTATCAGAAACAAATCACCTTAACTTGTTTCATCGAGCGATGACATAAACTAACATGAATTCAGTTGTTACGATTAAAATCTTGAGCTCCCTTAAAAAAATATCTCGCTTTTTTCTCTTCCATTCCAGACAACCACCTTTCGTCCGGTTAAAAAAACAGCAGTTTTTAACCTTTTTATGTTTGAATGTAGTAACATTTCAGTATTCGTTTACAACATCTATTGTCAGATATTATTTTCTTCTTTTTTTTATTTGCTTTCGGTTTAATGTTGATTACTTCACATTTTGTTGATTATAGCCAGATCAAATTGGATTTAAATCTTGTATCTGTGTTATACGTAGCGTATACATTGTACGATGATAATTAGGTAATATATACTCAAACGTTTTATTTTTGTGTATACGTATTAATTGTTGTATATAAAATTGTTTTTTATTTCGAATCAACTTGAAAAATAATCTATTTCATTACTGAAGAGACGTGTTAATTATATTCTACAGTGTTATTTTTATAATGAAAAAATTACGCGATGTTTTTTTCAATGTAAACTTAATCTTTCCATGTATGAATAACATATTTTTAACCGACCTCCGTGAAAATCACCGAAATTTTCATACATCTATTAAAGGTTTGTGCTACTGACGATTTAACATTTCGTAGAACCGGAGGGATTTTTCAGGTATAAATTTATTTGTATATGCTATTCAATATATGGTATTCTCCTATCCAGGTAAATTTCAAACAACAATTCTTGTTCGTCACATAGGTTTAACCTGACGTTAAGCCTTTACTTTTTAACTTTTAACTGAACATGTGGTTGATATTAAATCCGTACTTCAGTTCCTTGTTATTCTAATATATGTATTTTTTTTCATTTTATCGTTTATTTTTGGATTGGAAATAATAATATTAGTAATTCTTTTACTGCTTTTTTTTATTCGTAATAGATGCAATTAAATTTGGTTCAGTACGTAAGTGTGAAAGACCAAAGTAATCTATTGATTGTTTCGAAACTGATCGTAAAAATAAATTTTAAATTAGGCAAAATTTAACAAAAAAAAAAAAAGTGTCCTTAGTAAACAAGAATTATTTTGGATACTTATTTTGTTAGCAACAGTAGAGAAAAATTGAATTTGGAATTTTTTAAAGAATGTTTGATTGCTGGACTAAATATTGTTTCGGTAGGCCAGGATCTTGTTTAATTTTTTTTATGATAAAAGATATTTGTATAAGATTTGAATTTTCTTGCGATGGTCTTGATGTAAAATTTCGTTATCGTACTTCGCATAAGAGGACTAACAAAAGGCGTGTGGCCAGTCCTGAAGGAAGTTAACTGGAATAGATTACATATCTAGTTAACATCATTTTTTTTTTTTTAATTTTGAAAGATTACATCTTTACGTATTGCTTCGAAAGTGCTTTTCGTAGTGCTGTGTTGTTTATTATTTGTTTTTATTTTATTTATTTATTTTTACGTTTTACTTTCTTACTTATATTTATTTTTAATTTTAAATAATGCCTACATAAAATTTGGGGATGTTTCGGTAAGGTTTTCATATTTTGTAATCCTTTTGGGATCATTTCTTCTGTTTGAAATTTTTTTCGTGATATATATTTGTTTTATGCGTATATACATGTCAATTATTAGATGCTGTAAGTGAACTATGACGATTTAGAACTATATTTATCTTCTTAAACATTAATTAAAATTATAATTTTGAATTATATTTCTACATAGCGTTCAAAATAATCGTACGTTTAATTGTATAATTTGTTCTTTTTAATTCTGCAACATATTTCCCTCTTAACTATTTTGGATTACTTTATTGTTATCCTGTTTTATTTCTCTATACAGAATTTGATTTTATTATGAAAATTGTTTTAAGAATTAACTTTTTTAAGTACTTTTAACCAAATTCGAATACCCCCGTAAAATTACCTACACCCGTTTAAAACGCGCTAAAAAAAAATCTAAAAATATACCTGTAAACTTGAAAGTTTACAGGTATATTTCACAGGTTTAAGATTATTATAGAAATAATAATCTTTTCTAATTACACTGGGAAACAAAAAAAAATTATTATGTCTCGGGAAGAAAAATATGTGATTCTGATAGTATCTTTTCTCCTGAATTCAAGTATGATATCGATTTTTCCCCATCACGCAAGATTCCCGAGAGACAGAAATTTATAATTTCAAACAGTTTAATTCTTCCTCATTCTTAACTACACAATATTCAAACATTTGACTCAAGTAGAAAGTAAGAAATGACGATTTTCTGCTATATTTCGCCTGTGGAGCGTCCCTCTTGATGGTCTAACAATAATCGGCCAGCATATTAGGATTCAATTTGCCTGGATACCTCTTTTCCATAGCTGAAATCTCCTGATTGTGTTCCCCGTCCTCATCGCTCATTGCGCCAAGATTTTCCGGGAAGAAATCGAGGTGCGAGTACAAGAAGTGTACTTTTAGGGACATATTACAACCCAAATTTTTAATAAGATTGTTGACCATATCACGGTAATTTTCTGCCTTTTGATTTCCCAAAAAACTCTGAATAAAAGTTTTGAATGCTTGCCAAGCTGCTTTCTCCAGTGGATTCAATAGTTCCTCAAATTTTTCATCATGCATTAGTGATCGTATTTGTGGAGCCACAAATATTCCTTTAATTTTTGCATCGCTAACTTTAGGAAACTTCAGTTTTAAGTTCATGAAACCAGGAGTATTGTCCATGGCCTTGACGAAATTCTTCATTAATCCTGGTTTGATATGTAACGGAGGTAGATACGCATTTCTAGGATTACACAATAGGTCATGTTTCACATTTTTTGTTCAGAAATGAGTGATTCGCATTGAGGCCATTCTTTTCTAATGAAATGGTTTTTTCTGTCCCTACTATCCCATTCTCACAAAAAACAACAGTACTTTGTGTAACCAAGCTTCATACCAAGAATAAGTGCAATTACTTTCAAATCGCCAAAAATATTCCATTCATACACTGCATATTTAATCTTTTCCAATATAAATTTAAAGTTTTCATATGTTTCTTTCATACTAGCAGAGTGAGTCACAGGTACTGATGGGAATCTATTGCCATTATGCAGAAGCACAGATTTTAAACTAACTTGAGGATTCAATGAACAAGCGCCATTCTGTTGGGTTATGTTCATTACAAAGTGTCTCCATTAGAGAACAAATGTCATTACAAAACACTAAGCCATTTTCTTCAGAAGAATAGTCTTTAAAATCAGAATGACGATTACGATAAGTACATATCTTTGTATTCATTTGAAGAAGATTCCATCCTTTTAGCCGGGAAGCAAGCGTTTCAGACTATCTTTGGATGACTTTAAATCTCGTATGAGATCGTTAAGTTTTTCTTGAGTCAGTAAATGAGGCTCAGATGAACTGCTTTGTTCAAAAATTGTATCAGCAGAATCTGTTTATTTTTCTTCCTTACTTCCATCAGACGCTGAGCTGTCTTCATCTAATGTCACATATTCTGTAGGCTTTGGTATGGGCAAGTCTTCGCAGTGTGGAATTCGTCTCACTGCAGATTGCAAATTAGGGTACACCATTTTATATTTTGATTTTGACGTAATCCCTTAAATGTTTGTTAAGCAGAAATAAGTCAGAAGAGTGATCTTTGGGTTCCCTCCAAAGTTTTTTGATATCACCAACCATTTCCCAGGGGATAGAAAAAATGGGGTTTCGAAGACAAAAAAATCACACCTCCCTTAATAGTCAGAGTATCGAATCGGTTTAAAGTAGTCGTTAGTCCTCTAAACATTACCTAAAACGTTTGTCTGAAACAATTTTTGATATGACCAATCCTTACGGCAACGGATGGCCAAAATATTGCTGAAATTGTAAGAAGATGGGGCTTGTCGTATGCTAAACATAAGGAAAATATCACCTTCGATTTTTACCTTTATTATGAAGCAAGTTTTTACATTCATCGGAAAAGATATAACACGACTAAATACTATTAACTATATTTTCCGATACAAATAATTTTTATTAAAACGTTTCACTTACTAAAGTGTCGCTTACATATTTGAGTAATCTCCAGGATATGGCCGCATGGAGCAGATTACGTCATACAAATTAAATCTAGGTGAAGTTAATAAATATACTTAGCTTGAAAAATACTGAAGGGTACTTTTTTTTAGGTAAATATTTTTTTCTCGAATGTAATTTATGAATCTGTTATGTCACTATTATTATGTACAGAGACAACGTCTTTTTCGTTTGTTACCGATAATCGCGAAAGCTACTGAACCAATCATAACGAAATTTTTAACTGTAGCTATCTTATGACTCCCGAAATGTTTACCGCAGTTCAGACTTCATCGATCTCATAAGTAAAAAAACCTAAAATAAATATCCTAATACTTCTTTTACTATATTTAATGTCATGCCTTCATCGATCGTTGTCTATATCAATATCAGCTTCTTCAGACAATTATGTGATTTACTAAATTTAATGACATTGCATATAAAAGATATAATACATTGCATATAATACATTTGTATTATCGTAATATTTGTAAAAATTAGTTTGGTAATAAAATTAAAGGGAATGACCACTATTTATTATATTTAACAAAGTTTTGATGGTTTGGGAAATTTTGAATTTCGATATCGATATCTTCTCAAGGTTATTATGTGTCGCTAAATTTATTGTCATTATCTAATCTGCAGGCGACCCGCGAGAACTCATCTTCACGCCAGCTATAGCATTCTGTAGAATTTTTATCCTGAACTAAGAAGTTCCATCAGAGCAAGCCGTGCAGATATTCGGCATAGATTCGACTTTCAATTCAGTATTAATATTTTCATAACGCCTAGGTCGGTGAGGTCAGAGATGATAGGAAGAAGAACTTCTAGGAATACTAGAATTTATGATCGTAGACAACGTGAATCTACGCCAGGATGTTCTGAAAGACTTAAAATGGGGAACTCATGCGCACTGCTCAAAATAGAATTCAATCTTCGAGGAAGATCTCAAATCAGCCTTTGATTATCACAATGAAGTCGACTATCTGAATTCGAAATACATTCAAACAATTTAAATAATTAAAATATAAAATCATTGCGTAGCCAAAAAATGGAATGATGAAACCGTTGGACTTTGCTGTGATGAAGGAAGTAGTTCTTAATCGATTTCAAATACCCTCTTTATTTCATTAAAAATTTGATTTTTGGAACACATCACTTATCCGAACATTTCATTTTATCTGGTTAGTTATGAGTAGAGATACCGCTGAGAGCAACATCCCACTTATTGTTACTAAATACTATTTCCAGTTTTTGAAGTTCTATACGCATATAGTGCGGGAGAAGTCGATGGACGCTGCTAGTGTTACACACTATACTTATATTTTTAAGTATAAATTTTACACCAAATTTTTAAAATTTGGAACTAATTCCAAAATGGACTTCTAGTTGTTATTGGTTTTTTCGTTCAAAAAAAAACACGAAAAATTTCGAAGTTATTATTTTTTAGAAATGAAAATTTCTAAAAAATGAATTTTTTCTTCTTCTGCTGAACCGAATTATTATTTAATAACCGACACGAATATTTAGAGTGTTGAGATTTTTTTATAAGTGTATTTTAAGAAGTCGTGGAATACAAGCAAATTTTTTCGCCGTTATTTCATAACCAGTTATTTGGATAAAAATTGTCCCAAAGATACTACATAAAAATTTATCGATTACGTTAGCGTGAAAAAAACATACAACTGATTATTCAAATTATATCTCTATTTTGGTGACGGTTACCGGATTTGCAAGTCGTTGAAACTTTTAACTATACTAATCGCGGCACTTTATTTTAAATGACAACAAAAAACTTAACATTTTTATTGCCGTTACACAAACCTATAAATTTTCACTGTGCTCTATGTACTACTTACTTTACAAACTGTAGATTTAAAATATCGTTAATTACGTTTTATTTATTTAAATAGTCATTTTTATTTAATTACTTTATTATTACATAGTAAGTTTTGGTCTCGAGTATCAGGTTACTTCCTGCACGAAATTAAGGGAATAAGGTAATTAAAGGATTTATAAGAATTAAATGCAGGATTTTAAGGGTTTTTTGATCAGAAATGACGGGAGAGAATCGAATATTGCACAATTTGTCCGATATTCGAGTCGATGACAACTGCTTTCTATGTCATACTGTTTAAACAGTTATAATTTGGAGTTTAAGCCGTCGGGTACGCCCGAAATAATCAGCCAGGTCGTTTCCTGAGGCGCCGACCGAGAGGATTCCCAGTAATCATACATCGAGTTTACGAGTGAATTTCAGGATTTACTTTCTATAAACTGTGGATGCTCACAGCATTTTACATCCCTATATTGAATTAGGAATTATTTCTCGGTCGTGATTATTACGGTTAATTTTGTTACTGAAATCAATTAAGATTAAATATATAAGGACGTACGTCATATCTATTTGTAGGGATTAAACAAACGTTTGTTAATATACTTTCTTCCTTTTTTAGCTGTTATTAAATGGAAAGAACTCGTAAAATTTAGGACTCGTAAAATAATTAAAAATGAAAAATATCGGGTTATTTATCTGGAGTTATTATTCTGCAGTTTACTATTTTATATATTATTTGTAATCAAACAAAAATTAGTTGACACGAATAGTTCTAATTCGGAAAATTATTATAGACCACTGATATCGGTCGAATTCGGTATATACAGTATCGCAAGTTTTGTAATCCGATGTATATTTTATTTTGCATACATATTTATCTTTCGTTATTTTTTTATTTATCTACTCCGTAAACGTGTATACAAAATAGGATTTGCCAATCTTTATATACCGCTCGTCCGTTTACTGATTACTGTATGACTAATGTTATGTATCCCCCGAGATTGAGATTTTCGACGTACATTATCATTCTCTATTTCTATTGATCATTTTTTCGATCGTTTATCCTTATTAATATTTATCCACTTCATTTATTTTCTGTTTTTTTATAAATATTTTTTTATATCGTAATTATCCTTATTTCTTTATATTTAATTATGAAGTCTTTATTACACTGAACACATAAGTATATTATTTTTTTAAAAAAGATTATGTAAGAAGATGGTGGCGGTTATCCAGAATATTTTTTTTCTCTGATTTTGTATTAGTAGTGGAGCGATCGCAAGTTTGTTTTCGGTTCGAAATATCGGACTATTTTTTACTTTAAATTATTTTGCGTTTATTATTTGCTCAAAAAATTATAATCGTTACCTCTTGTTAAAGTACAACACTTGCATTTAATTCCGTATTTTTTTTTTTTTATTTACTTAATAGTATCACAATTATAGTCGAAAAAGAACACCAAATATTGTTTCTCGTATATAAAATATGTTTAATTTACTTTCTTTATAATACCCAACAAATATACATTGATAAGTCATGTTTAATATTTATTTTTCTTAATCAACTTCACTTATTTAACCACATAAAATATTTATCGTAACGATTCTACATCTACAACCCGTCTTTAAAAGTCGATCGATCCCAATCTTCCTTGAAAGTCTGGAATCAATAATTATCTACGGTTTAGTTTTTTATATGCGTATTATTTTAATGAGTGTTCATTTCTTGTACAGTAATAAAATTTAATTTACAATAATGTAGTAGTAGTAACAACCTGAAACGAATACTGTATTATATTTATCGAATCGAATAAATTATATTTATATGTTATACGTATTAAATAACAATAGATATAATATAATTGGATACACAGTACCATTGAAATTTATTTTATATTAAGATATCATTGAAAAATAAATGATCAGATACGTACATCGTATTAGGCTGTGTATTTGTTGGTTTATGTTATTTCGTTTCTCTTATTTTATTTGTAAATCAGTTTGTAAGTCATTTTGTTTCATTCGGAACAATATATCATTATACAATATATTATTTAATATCGCGAAGCGGTATTCCGTTTTTATCGGTTTCTTTTTTATTTACGTCTTTTTGCATCGATGCTCAATCCAAAACTGTCCGATACATATATTGATTCGTATACATCTACTATCGAGAAGAAATACGGTAGTATAATATGTTTTATTTATTTAGCTGTATATCATTTTAATAGGGTGTGCTATAACGTTTCTGTATTTGTTTGTAAACACGGTCGATCATTTTATTTATTATTTGTTTATAATCCGCATTTCTAAAGCATAGATATGACCGGTGCGTCATAAAAAACGCGTCTATAAGTGTGTCTATAAATTCTGTAACTGCTGAACCGATTTTCCTTTTTTATTATATTAAGCCTAATTATTGAACCGATCTGTTATACAATAGACCCTTGTTATAAAGACCTAATAAATCTCTGGATAATGATCGTAAATACACTACTTAACATCACACGGCGGTCGTATTGTTGTAAACAGATCGGTCGGTCTCGGGTTTGACCCTGAACCCTAGTCGTCTATAGGTAATCCACTCTTTTAAAATATTTTTTTTTAGATTACATCAAATTACGATATTTAAACTTAAAAAATCAATTTTATATTGTACTAATCTGCGTAAAAAATTCATGTAAGCGGTCTTTCGTTACTTCATTTGAGTATAATTTTTTTTTCTTTGATTATATTCGTCCATAATGACTTAAGTTTCTAATATAGGTCTGTTTAATCGACACTGAATATCAAACCAGTGAAATATTCACCGTCTATTTACAGCTTTATCTAATATTTTAATGTTTTGCATTCTGTTTATTAACTACGAAAACGTAGAAAAAGTTTGTCATTTTGATAATAGAAATGTATTACGTTTCATCATAAAAAAACAAGGATGACTGATCGAGTGACATTTCTGATTATAATTTTTGGCGATCTCAAGATTATAAATAATACTTATTGATCACATCTAGAAGTTTATACTGCTGCGAGAATTATTTAATTCGGTTCACTAAAATATTAGAAGTTTTTCTGTTCTCTAAGAGCATTAAAAAATCTACTTTTAAATACAATTAATTATTTACAAAAACTTTAGTTTTTACGTTTGATAGTAGAATAAAAATTACAACAAATAAAGGTAGTGAAGTGAGAAAAAAAGGAAAAATAATATGGAAATAAGAGTATTAAAACAGGGAAACACAATGTAACAGAAGCGGAAGAATTTTGTTATTTAAAAAGTAGTAAACTTAGAAAAGACTAAGTAAAACGCACCGGCAAAAGTAAGGAGAGCTTTCACGCAAAAAAGAAGCCTGCTAGGTATCAAAGATAGATCTAAAAAATTAGTAATAAGTTCTTGAAAATATTTATGTGAAGTGTAACGCTGCTTTATGCTAATAAAATATGGGAAAATGATAAAAACAATTATAAAAATTAAAAAAATCCACTGCCAGAAAATAAATAAACAAAATAAAAAATAAATTATCTAAAAAAAAGACAATAAATCAAACTAAGAAAAAGAAAAGATATGGAAATATACCTAAAAATCAGATGCGGTATTTAATTAAATTAAATAATGAGTGACCAATCAACTTTCATACAGTTTTAATTTCTGTAAAAATAGCAGGCATGTAAGGTTGTCTAATGTTTAAGTTCTCACCAAGTCTTACATTAATAAGAGAATTTTATTGTTCAACGAAAATATTTAAATACAGTCGGGGGGCTCTTTAATATAGAATAATTACTGCTGTTCAGAGCTCTTTAATATGTGACAATTTTTGTTGAAGGACAAAGTTTTCTTATCGATGTAAGACCTGGTGAGAACTTAATCATTAAACAACCTTAAACGCCTGCCATTAATACAACATGAAAAATATATACAAACAAATTAAAACTGTCTGAAAGGTGATTGGTCACCCATTATTTTATTTAATTAAATACTGCATAACTCTGGGTTCGTTCTGAGACTAACTCAGTTCAGGTAGGCACAACATTTACCATGGCTCGTGAGGAGCTTGGTCAGAGAGTAATCAACCTCCCCGTGCCTCCTCAGACACCATGTCCTCAGGTCTCTTATCAGGAACCATGTCCACCTTCCCGTTCTACTCTGGTCCCATCTTGTCCTTCACTCTTCTAGCATCCCGTCGCGTGCTTCGTTTGGAGGCATCCCGCGCCTTCGATCGTACTATTCTTTGGCAAGAAGCTGAGCTGGCGGTATGCCAACCAGTACCCTGAGTGCCTCCGCAAACTCCGTGTGGTAGGGCGACGCCACTCGCTGCCGTCAGCCTGAGTACGCTTTATAACTGCCGTCAGCCTGAGCACGCGATATAACCTCCCTGCATGTTTTTTAATTAGTAATGCCCTGCTCCATATTGGGGCACCATACGTCATGATGGATGTCACCACCCGGCCATTAGCAGGAGCTTTGCTTTTTCCGCCGCGAGGTTTAGCCCCCTCTCTTCCACCCATGCTTCAACCAAGTGTAAAGATTCTCGCGATCTTTGTTGTATCTCCTCTTCGTCTCTCTCCGAGATCAGCAACGCGAGATCGTCCGCAAACGCCAACGGGCGCACTCCCTCCGGGTATCTGAGCCGCAGAACCCCATCAAAGACAATATTCCATAACTGCGGCTCCAGCACAGATCCCTGGGGATCCTACCCGTCATGTTGAACTTGTCGATTGTATTCAGCAGGCAAATGGGGAAATTGCCAGGCTTCCGTAGCAGGACCAGCCTGGCGTCTTCCATGCTACCGGGAATCGTCCATGCTGTAGCTCCCCATTCATTATATCAGCCATTGTCCACGGAGAGAATTCAACAAGCTCCTTCGCTACCGCCCCCGGGAATCTATCGGGTCCCGGGCTTTTCTTAACATTGAGGCGCCTGGTTGCCACCAGGAGTTCATCAATGGTGAACCTCCTCCGAGTAGGGACCTTCTCCTCTTCCTCCAACGTCTGCCTGACTGGAAATAATGTCCTAACTGTACTCTCCGCTTGTTCCCTTGTTAGAACCGGCAACCTACTACCAAACGTTTCCGGTACCACCTGATAGTCTCAGCCCCACGAGTTCCTTTCGAAGTCTTTGCACAATGCTTGCCACGAACGTCTCTTCTCCTTCCTGATAGTCTTCTGGAGTTCTTTCGTTATCACCTGGAACTCCGCATTAGCTGCCCAATTTCCCCGACATCCCTCCTTCTGGATCTTTGCGCCCTCCTGCGGGCACCCATCATCCTGGCCCTCAATTCGGCTACGTCGGGCGTCCACCAATATGCTACTTTGGGCCTCCTTCGTGTCATCATTGAGACCCTGCCACACTCATTGCTTACTATCTCGGTCAGCTTACTCGGCTCCCTCTCAGTTCTCTCAGGTTGAGATTTGTTTTTCGATGTTAAACGAAAAAAAATGGATTTGGGGGCTGTAGAATGACGTTGGGGGGTAGGATGATGGTCAAATCCCAATCTTTCGAAAAATTGGGGGGTTTGTGGTGGGAGGCCCAAAACGGATACAATACCAAACAGATCCGGGATTGGTCAAACCGTTCCCGAGATATAGCACAAAATGTATTCCTCCTTATAATATAGGGGTCCAGCACTTAAACTATTTTCCTTATAGGTAGTTGTTTACCTGAGTCGTGACGAGCCCAGACGTCGCTTACTTGCTCTGTCCTGTCCACTAACTGTCAGTGAAAAAATTTTCTAAGTCCGAACTAAGATTGAGGTAAACACACAATTTCTCTATGCATGACACACCTGAAACTTTAAACATTATTTTCACTCGATAAAAAAAAATCAGTCGACAAACCTATCGACTTAAAGTTTTCAACATCTCTTCCTGATTAATTTAATGTATCACTCGTATCAGAAAACACCAAAAAACCACCAGTAAACAGATTTCGTACGGGAATTGCTGTACTATTACTCGTACTCGCCTATATAATCATATATAGTCTTCTCGAGCCTAATCTACCTATAATACATATAAGTTTTCGTAACAGCCTTGGTTCATACTTGGTACCAATTTCTTCATATCCCGTTTTTCTGCTATATTTATCTTATTTTTTTTATATTCAGGTTTGTCGCCTTTGCGTTTCTTTTGAATGTGTTTTTTGCAGTCCTATAAATATTTTAAATCAAAATTAAAACATAAAAAACTTTAAATCAAAATTAAATTCTCTTAAAAATATCACCCGAAAGTACACTTTTCTGTTTAATTTTCTAATTCGAACAGCTGTAATGCTTACTTCTTAAAATAGAAATTATAGAAGATTAAAAAGTAACGATTTTTTGGTAGCTTTTCTTCGCAGTCGATGTACTCTCGGGTTAAAAAAAATTGGGCTTTTTACCTTAAAAATTTAGTAACATTTGAAAAAAGTACGTCCACGAAGGAGCCTTACAATTTGGAGATCAGCAGTTCTCTGGAGAACTTCATTGTTATTAGTTTAAAAAAAAAAAATTAATTTCGCTTTATCCGGAACCGCCACTCCCCGGATAGTCTGGACATGTTATCACATGTATGCGTTTGAATTCGCAATTCATTTACACTGATTTTGATAATTCCTTTTTTTTATGTTGTAACAACTAGATTCTGTATAAAAATGGAGTAAAGAAATAAAGTTCGTCTTATTACGATTATTTCTAAACTGCTAGCCGATAATTTGAAGTAATACCGAAAAAAGAAAGTGATATTTTTTAAGTAATTAAGTAAATGCTTGAAGTTGCTAAAATTTAATTAAAAATGTTAATATATGTACCAAAACAATGAACACGTTAAAATTTTATTTAAAAAAAATTAACTTATCGGTGCGATTTCAAACAAATAAAGGAAAATCTATTCTCCGGAAACGCATTGTAGAATAAAAGAACAATAAATAGGCTAAAATTAATAAACAATTAAAAAGATATATAATATACGAATTTTATTGTCATTGTACAGTATAATATGTATATAGCGACTTCAAATTCATGAATCATGTTTGTTCTTAATGATAATTTACATATGAGTCATTTAACATGAAAATAAAATAAAATTTAATAAAAATATATATATAATTATCTTTCGTCTACAGATAATAATCAATGTACTGAAATAAAAGTTCCTATTTTAATACGGAAAATGTATAAATAACCAATGTACACGTAATCTGTATATTTATAATATACCGATTTATTTATAAACTAAGCTTCGATTGTTATGAAATATTTTAATTACGTCACTGATTTAAGTTTATCATACATTTGCTGATATTAAATACAATAAAATAAAATGAATTCTGAAATTTTTTTTTTTTCTAAACCATGATTCATTCATTATATACTACTTGTACATATGCACATTCCCTCACATACTCATTTACACAACACAGGAGACACGCGTATTTGAATGTGCGCGATTGTGTGGTTTTATACATATATATATATATATATACTGAGCTTATGAATAAATACCGCTGATACCGATTTAATTTTTAAAAAATGAAAAAATGATTCATTTTAAAATAAAAGAATCCTGATTACTGCAGACGTATAAATATAACTAATATATTGTTAAAAAAAATAATAACGTCAAATTGAATTTGGTTTTTTAATTCATTATATATTGTTTTTATTTTTCTGGCAAAAAATTTTTCAGGACTACAAACAATTCTGAAGTAGAATTTGTTTTTACGTTATTTTGTACATTTTCTAAAATCATTACTGATATTTTAAAAATAAAACATTTTAATAACAGTGCCTTTAAATATCATATATTTTTTGGTCTTCAGTCAGTCATTTGACTGGTTTGATGCAGCTTCCCCAAGATTCCCTATCTAGTGCCAGTTTTGCTATACCCCGTACATACTACATTCCTAAAAATTTGTTTGTATTCCAAACGTTGCCTGCCTGCAGGATTTTTCCCATCTACTTGTCCCTCCAATATCAGAGCGACTATTTCAGGATGCCGTTAAGATGTGGCCTATAAGTCTGTTTTTACGTTATTTTGTACATTTTCTAAAATCATTACTGATATTTTAAAAATAAAACATTTTAATAACAGTGCCTTTAAATATCATATATTTTTTGGTCTTCAGTCAGTCATTTGACTGGTTTGATGCAGCTTCCCCAAGATTCCCTATCTAGTGCCAGTTTTGCTATACCCCGTACATACTACATTCCTAAAAATTTGTTTATATTCCAAACGTTGCCTGCCTGCAGGATTTTTCCCATCTACTTGTCCCTCCAATGTCAGAGCGACTATTTCAGGATGCCGTTAAGATGTGGCCTATAAGTCTGTTTCTGTTTTTAGCTAGATTTTTCCAAATGCTTTTCTCTTCATCAATCTGCAGCAACACCTTTTCATTTGTCACCTTATCCACCCATTTGATTTTTAACATTCTTTTATAGCACCGCATTTCAAAAGCTTCTAATCTTTTCTTCTCAGGTACGTTCGAAACATATACTTTCAGAAATGCTTTCATGATGTTAAAATTAATTTTTGATGTAAACAAATTATATTTCTGACTGAAAGCTCGTTTTGCCTGCACTATTCGGCATTTTGTATCGCTCCTGCTTCGTCCATCTTTAGTGATTCTACTTCCCAAGTAACAAATTTCTTCTGCCTCCATAATCTTCTCTCGTCGTATTTTTATATTCAGTGGTTCATGTACTTATTTTGTATTACATTTCATTACTTTCGTTTTTTTCTTGTTAATTTTAATGCGAAAGTTCTTGCGTAGGACTTCATCCATGCCATTCATTGTTTCTTCTAAATCGTTTTTACTCTCAGCTAGAATTACTACATCTTGAGCATCTTTATCATTTCACCTTGCACTGTTACTCAGGAGCTACGCTATATAATATTTAAAATAAATCTCATTTATTAAATTTTAAATATCCTTTAAATTTTTCTTTCATCATAACATCAAGAGCTATGCTCTAAGAAGGAAGGTATGTAATCAGTCAAAAATGGAGTATAGTTTTTTTTTGCATGGGACCCAGAGACTCTAAAAAACAAAAAAAAGGGGGGGGATTAATGGGTGGGGGGGGGGGCGTTGAACACGTTAACAGATGTACTTTGTACATGTGTTGGCGAGTTTAAAGTTTAATAACTTTTGATTGGATAAACCGATTTTGATGAAATTTTGTACAGATTCTTACATGTGGGGCAATGAAAAATGTTGTGGTCAATATCTCCAGGGGTGAGTTAGATAGTTTTTTTGGGGTCAATTTTCTGAAAATTTTACGAACACGATCCCACTTTATATTAAGCGCAGTACATGCGTGCGCTTATCTCACCATTTTTTTTTAATTGTCCCAAAATTTCCCCCTTCCCCGCAATCGAATAACTTATCTTTTTATTTTTTGCATATTTTTTAACTGAATATTTGTATGTCTTCCTGGACATAATAGTACAAGTGACCCAAAAGAAAAAGAATGACGGCAATATTGTTGGTGGTGGAGCCGATCAAAGTTTAAAAATATCGATTTTTTGAATTTTTTAAAACTCTTTTTGATTTAATTAAACTCTTAATAATAATATTACAATAAAAATTCATCGTGATTCACCCCTACCACCAAAAATAAATCTTATTAGATTTTTTAATGGTTGTACATTTTTCAGTGGATTTATTTTTAATCGCTTCCGTTTAACAAAGTAAACGTAAAAAAATCAAAAAAATTCTTGGAGGGTAATTTTGGAGGTGTGAGAGTAGAAAAAAAATACCGATTTTTTAAAATTAAATTTGTTTAAGCATATAATTTTACTATAAAACTATCATAATTTACCAGCACTCAAAAAAATATATCGTAGGCAAATTGTATCATGTATCATTTTTCCACTACATAAGTATAAATAATCAGTGCCAGGAAAGTGTTACGGGTTTGTTGTCAGCTTTTTTTAATTTTATTTACTATAACTAACAAAACCGTTGTTTTTTTAATTAACAAAAAAACTACAAATATTTATGAATTCTTTTTAATTTATTCTTGATAAAAAAATAAAAGTACATTTCTTTCAAGAATAGAACAGATTAGATCTTGCTAAAAATTAAAAACCATTACGTATTTATTGGAGGTTATTTTTTTTCCTGAGCGAAACAATGTAAAAAGAATACGATTCATTATTGGTTTGGAATCCCAGGTTAAATATTTATGGAATTTTTTTTCTTTTTTTTTCAGTTAAAATTTATCAAACATTAATGAACTGGTCTTGCTAAAGTTGAGCGCAGATTAATTTGAAGTAAAAATAAACGTGTATAATACTGTCGGAAAGATTTGACTGTAGCCTTACCGATTAAAATTTAGTCTTTACGCCTTCTTACTTCGCCTTACTATCGCCTTCTTACATCCCATGTTTTGGCTTTTTTTTGTACTATTCGAGCGAGTCATTTATCAGAATGTATCAAAAGGTAATAAAAAAACCAATATACACCATTAAGCTAATATGAGGATTCTTAAAAGACGTATAAAAAAATAAAAAGTAAAGGATTAAGCATTTGTTTTAAGTATTTAGAAATACAGTTAGATGTTTTCTAATGGGGTATTCTAATAAAAAAATATTAGTCTTACTGTTATATAATAAGGACCTATCCTTTTTAATTTAAGATATAATTTGTAATTTTAATTATTTTTTAATTTAATGAAATTGTAACTTTTTGAATTTTATGTTTTGAGAGTTTTTATTTGGGTGTACGTCATACTGTTTGAATGTATTGTAGATTTTTCTCCCGCGTGAAAATAATTTTTTTTTATTTACGAGAGGTTATCTCTAAAGTAAAGACAATTTCATTGTAAAAAAAATGTATTTTGAAAACTTGATAAATATTTTTTTATTTCTCTTAAAATATGTACCACCTTACAATATTTCTCCATATAATTTCCAAATGAATTAAGACATTTATCGTAGCGACACACCAGCTTCCATGTATCCTCATCGTATTCTTTTGCCGCCAATCCATTTAGCCACTGATTTACTGCATTTTTAAGTTCATCGTCATCCGCGAATTACTTTCCGTTCAAAAATTCTTTCAATTACCCAAACAAATGATAATCAGAAAGAGCTAAGTCCGGACTATATGACGGGTGATCATAAATTTCCCATCCAAATGGTCTCAGTAAATCACATGTTGGACCCGCAACAAGTGGACGTGCATTATCGTGCAGCAGGACGACGCCGTCGGTCACCCGTCCACGTCTCCGATTTCGAATGGCGCGCCGTAACTTGTGTAGAGTTTTACAATAGGCTTCTGCATTAACAGTCGTTCCAGGTGGTATGAAATCAATCAGTAGTTTGCCAAACCGATCCCAAAAGACTGTGGCCATCAGTTTGCGTCCAAATGGCTGTGGCTTGACCTTTATTGCTCTGGTTGGTGATTGAGGATGACGCCATTCAATTGGCTGCCGTTTTCTCTTTGACGTGTAATACGAAATCCGTGTTTCATCGCCGGTAACAATTGAATTAAGGAACTAATCACCTTTTTCGGGTAGCGCATCAAAAATTCCAAAGCATATCCCATTCGGATTTTTTGTGACTTTCCCTTTGTAAGACGTGCGGTACCCAACGTGCACAAACCTTTCTGAAGCGTAAATGGCCATGAACAATGCGACCGATAACAGCTCTTGAAACATCAAGAAAAAGAAGGGCCGGTTCGGAATTCGTTGAGCGACAATCTTTTCTGATTTCATCATTGACGCGTTTCAACAAGTCCTCGGTGATTATCGAGGGCCCCCCGAACGTTCTTCATCGTGCACATTAATTTGTTTTTTCTAAACCTTTCACACCATTTTCGGACGTTTCTTTCATTCATTACATTAACATCGTACACAGCAACCAACTGCCTATGAATCTCAGCCGGCTTAACGTTTTGATGTTTTAAAAACCGTATTACTCCACATATTTCACAGTCGGCAGCAACATCGATTTTCCTATTCATTTTATAACGTAATAACTCACACGTAATCAAAGATACTATAACGCAACAGCGTACAGAAACAATGCAGTGTGTACATTACCAGCGTGGTCATGAACGACACAGGTTCGCCAACCTTAGGAGAAACATTTCTCAGCCGTCTTTACTTTAGATATATCCCTTGTATATATTAATTTGTACGAAAAATTATATATATATATATATATATATATATATACCAACAATGGATAACAACTTATTGTGAGTTATAGTTATATAAATAAGGAGAATAGCTGAATTTTTTTTTTGCAAGCGAATTTGTAATTTAATTGCTTCTCACGTTACAAGTAATTATAATATAGAGTTTTTAGTCTTTCGGAAAATATATTTTCATCTGCATTTATAAATAAAAGCCAACAGCTCTGATTATCCTAACCCCGTTGTCCTTAAATCTCTCCTGAGATAAGAAGGGTTTAACTTAATTAAAATTATTATTTAATTTATCATTCACTTTTTTAAAGCCAATTACGACAAAAACTGCTCTTATTACTTCTTTCAGTTAAAAGGGTTTTTAATAGTTAATTTCCATAAGGTTTCTACATGATATAAATACACTTACTAGATTACACACACATATATATTTTTATTTTATTTTTTTTTACTTAATCTTTAGTCGTGTCGGTGTGATATTTTATACTTTGTAGTACATTTATTTAATGAATTATTTCTTCAGGTATCGGAATTTATATCTGTTTCACGTGTTATTACTTAGTACGTAATTACTACCGTAATAGCAAGTATTTTGTTAAGGAAGTTGTGTTATAGTTATGCGCGTACATTCAGTTGTTTGTAGTGTTCATCTGTGAAGTATGCCATGACGTAAATTCTTCCCTATTCCGTCACACCCCTCTCTCGCTCTCATGTGTAATATATTGCAAGTAAAGGAGCGGCGAGGAACCGCGGGAAGTACACAAGTTAAGATGGAGGGGTGATGTAGATGTTATTTATGTTTTATTGCAGTGCATTTCTCCCCCCTCCGTTCGCGCCCCGCGCCTACCGACCGCCACCTACGTCAGCGTTTCTTATACTCGATATTGTCTCAAGTTATGGCTTTGAAAACATGAACAAAGGGAGTGGAGTATAGAAACATAAAGCTACGGTACACTACTAGCAGCCACACAGTAGCTGGTAAACCATCCTACTTCTTTCCGTCTTCCTATACTAACATTTTCCTTCTTCTTATTCTTCTTCTGCTTTCCTTTAACCCTCTCTCTTTCTTTTTCCTTCTTATTCGCTTTAGAAGAGAAGACAACTTCTAAATAATAACATTTCCTCTGTTGTCTTGTATTATTCTATGCTGGCATCGCATATTATGTTTAAGGAAGAACATCCATATCAACGCGCTGCTGCCGACTTCTGTTACTTCATATAGAAAACAAATTTAGCTTTCACAGCTCTTATTTTTTTACTTATCTTTTATTTTTTTTTATTATTGTTTTTATCATATTTGTTCTCGTACGATTACTTTAGATTATAAATATTCATAGCATGCAGAGTTTTATTCTTTTTCCATTTAAACAAATTTAATTTACTTCGGGTTTTTTGTGTGCATGTGTGTACTTGCTCTGGCACTCGCATGCACACTAAGCAAAAGCGAGTTGATGTAATCGCTTCCGAATTTTTATGATGATAAATTGTCCTTTTAAATAAAACAAAAATAATAATAATAACGCGGATCAAAATTTAACAGTCATTATTTATTTTAAATCTTTATTCAATTAGAGGTGTCGGCGTGAGAGTTGGCGCAACAGTAAGGAGTCTGATTACTAACCTTCTACATATATTGGGTTTGATAATAAACAAACTAAAAATATGTACATTTTCGTCTTGATACAACTTTGACAGTCAAAACCTTTAGTCGGATTGCTACTGTTCCTATGTATACAAAAAACAACCAGCGATTTGTGCTAACTGATGAGGCTGTTAACAGTAATATAAAAAAAAATGACGAAGGCGATGGTAAAACAGTTGATACAAAATTATGTTACGAACGTTGTATCGGTTAAGGATATAAAATGTTTTTTTTTTAAAACTCTTAACGAGACCGTTGCAGTTTACCTTTAAGTGATTAGACCCGTAACAATAGAGGACCGGTATAAAGGTTTCTTAAAATACCTTTGGAAATCATAAAATGGAAGAGCTGGTTTGGTAAAAGAGTCGATGCCCATCCTGTACCCACAGCCCTTTTTTTAATAATTATTTATTTATCTCCAGTACTATTTTTGGTATCCAGCGCAGACTTTATTTGAATGGAACTACTCTTTGTCTTTTCTCTACTCCATCCTTTTATACATTAATTGTTCCGCATAAATAAAAATTTTTATAACTTGTAGATTTTGACGTTTTCTTATTTTTATATTTATTATTCTCTTTTCGGTTTCGTTTAATAACTTTTTTATATTGTGAATTTCTTTTTAAATTTATCAAAACTGTTTTGTCTATTAAACACGGTCTTCAAACGTGGTTTTCTTAGACGATTCCACGTGAGATACAAGTTTTTCTCTCAGTTTAGTCGTGCTCAAGAACAACAAGTAGGCCTACCGCTTTCCAGGCCGTACTGGTAAAACCCACCGGGTTGGTCTAGTGGTTAACGCGTCTTCCCAAATCAGCTGATTTGGAAGTCGAAAGTTACAGCGTTCAAGTCCTAGTAAAGCCAGTTATTTTTACACGGATTTGAATACTAGATCGTGGATACCGGTGTTCTTTGGTGGTTGGGTTTCAATTAACCACACATCTCAGGAATGGTCGAACTGAGAATGTACAAGACTACACTTCATTTACACTCGTACATATCATCCTCATTCATCCTCCGAAGAATTATCTAAACGGTAGTTACCGAAGGCTAAACAGGAAAAAGAAAAAAGGCCGTACTGGTAAAAGTGAGGAGTTAATGGTTTCCCGCTACACATCAGCATGCCGGGTCCATCGAACTGTACTTGACTTATAGCTCTACAATTGAAATCGTTATTCTCATAATCTCAGGGACCCGATTGTATTATACATCATAAAAACAAATCAGATCGTTGTTTTTCGTATCTCAACAATATCACTATCAATAAAAAATTAAATAAATAAAGAAAAAACTAAGTTTAGGTGGTTATAATACTAATGATAAACAAAATTTTTCGGTGTTCATGCAACGCATATTTTTCGTGTTTTATAGCACAATGTGGGGGATTACCGACCAGAAGCTTGCATGCGAATTTACAGGTATAAAGTAGTTAAAGCAAGCTATTAAACCGTTACTAAATTCAGTTACTGATACCGTGTGAACTACTGCTGTTAGCAAACAATAATATACATAACTTGTTAATTAAAGTGAATAGATATATTTTCTATTCACTTGTTCAAGTGACTTTGACTTTACCCCTGCTGCTTTTTAAATGGCCTGGCCGTCACTGCCGCATTTGGACGGATTATTTAATAAAATTTAGTGGAAAGCTTATTTCTTTTAAGTTATTACAATTTTTATACTTAAAACATTATTAGCTTATTTATTATATTATAAAAATGTGAGCTCGAACGTTTTATAAAACCTGAAATTAAAAAAAGACTACATAAAGGCGTTACGATTAACATATAATCAAGAAAGTTCGTCAAATCTAAAAAAAAATCGGTACTATGGAAAAAACAGTGTTTATTTACCTGATAACTCTGGGTTTCTGTTAATTAATTAAATTTTTAAATTCATGGAAAAAGCTGCGATTAAAATAGGAAAGAAAAGCACTTAAAATAAATAGGTAAAGGAAATTGTTTTACGAGATATGCGTTTTAGTCATTAAGCGACCATCATCGGTAGTTACAAAGAAGTCGGTTACTATTAAAAAAAAACAAAAAGCCGAAAATTATTTTAAAAAACTTAGGAAACGGTACTAACTAATTCTGCCTAAATTAAAAAAAAAAGAAAAGAATCTAGTGAAAACTTAAATAACAGTTTAGGGATAGTCAAAGTTAAAAGAAAAATTATTAGCTTTCGATACATTTAATTAATAAAGTAACGGTAAGTATTATTATATAGTAAAAATAGAATGTGAAAACCTAGTTTACACGCGCGCACATACACATTTATTTATTAAAAAAGCATTTCTTAACGAAATATCAAAAATTTATGCTTAGTAAAAGTTAGGTTTTTATTTATTCATTTGTTTTTATTTATTTATTATTATTCTTTATACTTTTAATTAATTCCGTTTTATCTGATGATCGCTTAACAATTGAAGTGTGAATATACTCATAAATTTTTATTTTTTTGTCACCTTTTCGAACGTTCTCTACGTTTATTATTATTATTATATATTTTTTTGTCATTCGCGTATAATTTTTATTTTTTAGTACTTTAAAGGGCAAGTTTTCAGTTATTTAAACAATTATTAATGTATATAATAAACTTCGGTATACATAGAAATATTTTATAGTTCAAAGGAATTTTTTTTTTCACGGCGATGCTTTATATTAATTAACTAATGTGTCCTAAACAAAAAAGAATGCTTAATTGACTTCTGTTTCGCTTATCACCTAATCTAATTTTTAAGGTTAGTTTTAGGAATGCACTGGTTCCGGAACTCTGTTCTGATACTGATTTTTTGGAGAAATAAAAAATTGTCCTTTCGCATAAAATTTGTTTTAATTTAAGGCCCGTGAAAAAAATATAACCTAAATTATAAAAATCAGGCCGCACAAAAACGTTCTTTGTTTTTGGATATGTAAACGTTCCGGTACTGGAAAACTTACGAATGCAACACCGGTTAGTTTTAGTTTATATTGTAGATAACGAAATTTTTATGGGTTCACGTATTTAATCGATTAATTGTTAGGTTCTTAAATCTATCTTAAAGATAAATTTAATATAAAGGTTTTCGTACCTCCAACCTATCAGTTATAAAATAATTTCGATACTCTGGTAATTTTTACCGCATCAGATGCAGAATATTTCATTTACGCCTTAGTAAATACTAAAGAATATTCCATTTACGTATTAGTAAATACTAAGACTGTTATATAATTACAGAATAGAGAGTATGACTTTAATAAACCGCTGACCTATTACTGTACATATATCGGCTTAAATTAGTGGGAAGGGGGATTTTTACAGCATTTTCTTGTGTTAAGATTAAAGCGTTGAGGATAATCAGTATTTTCTGTACGGGTTCAATACTGTATTTGATTTATGCAACGTGAAGTTAATGATTTGATCGAATCGATTTACTTGTTATATACGAGTAGTTTCCACCTGTAAATTTTTCTCTTTCTTTGACAAATCGGTTTTTCAAAAACAAGCCTTTCAGTATACTGATTTCTTTACAGCTAACGACGGTTCTTTTTAATGGATTAAATTTTTAACGAATTAAATATATATTTAAAAACTATTATTATTCCCACCGTTATGAAAGTGGAAAATATAAAAATACTAACTTTTAAAAGTTGTTTTATAATTTATATTTAAATGATTAATCTAAATTCTAAATATATATTTTACAAAACAATAAAAATAATAAATACTCATTTGTTACTAAAATATTATCGATAAGTAAGCTGCCGCATACGCTTTGAATTTTATTTATGTGAAAATTAACCCTGTAATTACTCTAAAGCGTGCTACAGAATGCTGAGTACAATTATGGAAAATTCTCGCTGTCTCTTACCAGAGCGAGTCTCACTTTGACTTTGTGTTTTGAGTACACTGCACGCGTTAAATTAAAACAGTTTAATGAGCTACAGTTTGTTACAATTGGTTTACAACCAAATTTACAATGGTTAATTAAATAATAAACTTTGTTTTATTTTTGTGAAAACATTGTATAAAATTACTTACTCATCGTTTAAGTCGAGATGTGGTCTCGTAATCTTAGGTAATAATGTAGATTATTATAATAATACGCTTCAGTAGCCGTTAGAAACAGTTGAGTAAAGAATTGTTCTTTCAGAATTAAGAAGTTCCGAGAAGTGTTGGATCAGCATTTTTTAAATGAGTATTTATTTTTTACATTTTTTAAATATATATTTACAAAACTTAAATTAATTATTTATAAACAACTTTTAGAAGATAGTATTTTTATTTTTTCACTTTCATTAAGGTATTATAATAATAATCGTTTTTATATATATTCTTGATCGATTGCAGAGATTTATTCCATCAAAAGATCATCATTCGCTGTAAACAAAATAATATACTGTAAGATTTTTTTTTAAACTGATACTAAACAAAAAATAAGTTTTTGTTATTTTTCTTGATGAATATTAAAATGCACCTTTCTTTTTCCTGTTTAGCCTCCGGTAACTACCGTTTAGATAATTCTTCAGAGGATGATATGTATGAGTGTGAATGAAGTGTAGTCTTGTACATTCTCAGTTCGACCATTCCTGAGATGTGTGGTTAATTGAAACCCAACCACCAAAGAACACCGGTATCCACGATCTAGTATTCAAATCCGTGTAAAATTAACTGGCTTTACTAGGACTTGAACGCTGTTACTATCGACTTCCAAATCAGCTGATTTGGAAAGACGCGTTAACCACTAGACCAACCCGGTGGGTTATTAAAATACACCTGTGTAAGTTAATCAAAACTCTGTGATCATGTTAATATTTTTTTCTTATAGTTCCCATTGATAGTGTTGTTTTCTGTACATTTCCTTATGAAATACTGCTTCGTGTGTTGTTTTACTTCTGGAAATTGGATTATTATTTTTCTGTTTGATGGTATCTGTATCAACTGTATTAGAGATCGATGTGAATTATTACGTTAACAATCTTTCTAGCGATCGTAATAAACGTTAGGTAAGAGATTTTTACTGTTATTTACCATAACGTTTCGTCGGTTAAACTGCTACGTTATTTGAAGTAATATGTATTTACATAAAACCTTCTTTTCTTTTAAAATCTCGTTTTAACATTCCTTTAAACTACAGGTTGTCCCATATAAAACCCAACCCAACCTTATATTGGTAGGTATTGAAATAATAAAAAGGCATGTGCAAATGTAAATGTAATTTTTATTATTACCATCCATTACCTTACATTTAGAGTAAATGTTGGAAGTGGCCGCCATCTTCTTGAATACAAGCTTCAATTCTTTTTACAGCGTTTCTTGCAACTTTTTTCAAAGTTTGTGGCTGGATATTTAATACAGCTTGTTCAATATTAACTTTCAATTGTTCAAGTGTTCGTGGTTTGTTGCTGTAGGCTTTTTCTTCGAGGTAACCCCGTAGAAAAAAATCCGCCGCAGTCAAATCTGGAGATCTTGGTGGCCACAATCCTCGACCGATAACACGATTACCAAAGAATTCCTCGACGAAATCAGAAGTTGAACCTGCGTAGTGCGATGTCGCACCGTCATGTTGTAGCCAGCAGTGTCTGTCTTCCTCTTCCAAGAGTGCAATAAACTGAAATAAAATATCCTGATATCGTTCTGCATTAATGCAGAACTTCTGCGGGTGTAATTGTTTTTCGTGATAAACGTGGGGATTTTCAGCACTCAAAATTCTACTGTTTTGGCTGTTTACGTAACCATTCAAATGAAACCGTGCTTCTTTTGTGAAAAATAACGAATCCATAACATTAATTCCCTCACGCAGAAATCGACGGAACCGTTGACAATATTGTAGCCGTTTTTCTTTGTCGGGCTCAAGAAGTTGATGAACCGTTTGAATGCGATAAGGTCGTAATTGTAATTGTTTGGTCGCCCGATGAACAGTTGATTTAGACAAATTAATTTCAGCAGACAAACGTCTGATCGATTTATTTGGCGAGGCGAGTAATCGGTCTTTGATTTCAGTGACTGTATCTGTATTCAACACTGACGCAGATCTTTTGTGTTCCTTGTTATTTACAGAACCAGTCTCTCTAAATTTTGCAACTAACCTTAATACTGATGTTTTGTTAGGAGCTGGTTTATCTGGGTACTTATGGCGAAACAAATCTTGCACTGCAACCACTGATTTCGTACTGAAGTACGACTCAACAATGAAAACACGTTCATCTAGCGAAAACACCATCTTGTCTCTAGCAATAGACTGAACGTTATGATTGCATTGTTATTACTATCGGTAGTGTTCTACTGCGTCGCCGTGATATTCAGATGTTGGATGAGTCCATTTCAGTAACGAGTAGGGGAGTAAGCTTGACTTTTGAAATTTCATGGATGAGTGATTGATGGGTTGCGTTTTATATGGGACACCCTGTGCTTACCGTATATGGATTCTTCCAAATTATTTTCTTAGTATTACTATTTTTCATATTAACCTTATCATGCTATTAATTCCTTCCACACTATATTCTTTGTAGCGATTCTGTTTTAATGTTCATTTTAACCGATTCATTATTGGCCGGCCGAGTTTTTTAGTAGTCATTCAAACTTAATATTGAAATATTTATATTTTTTCATAAAAAAAAGGTGTTCCGGAGAAAGGAACAATCCTTCATTGTAAAATATTGGTATGCTTTAAAACAACTGATTTATCAAACAATAATTATTTATTGCAGTGGTGATTTTTTTTATTTGGAAAGGCTGTGAAATCTAAAAAAAATTTAAAAAAGGAAAATGGAGTGTTTGCAGCTTATTACGGGTGAGGCCAGATTTTCCAATCGGCTGTTACCTAAAACGCAATAGTTTTTTTAGGAGCACAAATATGTTTTTTTAAGTTAAATATTTTGCACGTTCATATTACTTGTTACAGATATTATTAATATTAGAGAAAAGAATTTATTACCATTAAAAAAAAGAAGTTGTATCGGGTGTCCTTTCTTCATAATTTTATAAGGAAATCAAAAAACTCTATACAAAAGAAAAGACTTATGAAGCAAAAACACCTGTATTCTAGTGCTTCTTGGCTCTTGTAATATGAGCAGCTGTTGACTGTTGGTTGAGACAACTTTTATATTCTTTGAACATCACCAGAAAATTTTGTTTATATACTGTCATTCTCAAAATGTAGTAAAACTGATTTTTTTCTATTTTATATAATTAGTATAAAATTGAACATATTACATGATATAAGAACACTTAGTCAACTAATTTTGAAAGTGTAAAAGTTTTTATTTTGGATGTATAAAACCCTGTGTAACTCGAGAGCTCTTTAACATATATGAAAATGGCATTCACACATAAAATACAAAAAACAATACATTTACACTTACACACATGCCATCAAAATTAAAATTAATATCTCCTTATAACTATCGCCTTACGTAGACGCCAGAATTTTGAGGCCTATTTACATATAAGACTTAAATTTATTCCGATTAAGACAACAGAAGAGTATTCTTGCCTGAAAAATATTATGTAAGAAAAGATGTAAATGGTAAACAAAATAAGTGTTGGATGACCAGTATTTCCTGGTCGCAAATCTTTTGAATTTGCATCGGCCGCAGCTTAAATGGATTATTTAAATTGTCAATAAACAAGGTAAATATCACTATGATGATACCAAACCTTCAATGGGGCAGGGAGACATTTAAAAGAAGACTATATTTAAACTATTCCTTAAGTATTTTATTAAGATATTTTTGTTTTTGAAAGATTATTTATGTTGTATTATGTTGATTATTCTATGATTTCTGCTAGTGATTTCATTTCACATATTCCTCTATATAATTTAATCATTTTTTACAGATTGGAATTCACAAAGTGCACTGTCCCAGTTTTTTATAACAGGATTAAAATAAAGATAGTTCATGCTAGTTACTATCAGAGTAATACTGGTTTTGTACATACTTACTTTTGTTATTACTATAGCAACTTTTCTGGGACCACCTCTAGATAGTCATTTAAAATAAAATGAGTGTAGTAATCATTTGTGAAAAAAGCCTGGTTTTGCTCTTTGTAGTATAAAACTTTTATTCTTCATAGCGAGTAGAAACAGTAAAATTATTGTCCTTTGAAAATTTTTACTTATATTTAAAATACAGGCTAATTCTGTCATATTCTTTTTTACTGTAGTGAAAATATTTATAATGAACAAAATATTAGTATCATCTAATACCAATATTATATTATTTGGATGTTATATTTAAGAATTCCAATACTAAATATTCAGAAAATGAAGTTGTTAACTTCATCTCACCTGTGTACTTAACAAACTTAACTTTCTTTATTGATATGGATAATAAAGATTTACACATGTTAGACATTATCAAGAGGAAACGAGTACAAATATGCATACCCAAATATCATCTTCATGATTTGTTTTGGAAGTTTACTATTCCTCATTACACTAATATAATATTTTTTGAGCATCCGAAAGCAATTCAAAATGATTTGATCTTTGTATGACTTCTCATATATTTCTAATTAAAAAAGTTCCGAAAGAAATTTTTTTTAACATTTTTGGGTATCCGCATTCACAGACCACCCTTGGAACTCATTGTTACGCTTCAGTCACATCACATCACTCATCACTTCAGTTCTTTAAAATGTATGACTGTAATTTTGAAAGGGTTTGAAAGTCTTGTGGGTAGAGTAACTCAATTGGGAAAATTCAGATTCTATACGCCTAACAATTTTAGTACTGGTTCCATTAATCTGTTTTACCGAAGACATTAAAACTAAATCTTATTTACATTTAATAAAATGATTAAAGTCATTGTCTTGTTTTTCACAAGGTAATACTTTTAACTTCACTTTTTGGCATTTCAAATGCTCTTGACTTGGTTATGATCAAACGCATTTTGAATTTTTGAACTTTTACGATAATCTTTGATATTAAGTGAAATGACACTAACAATTTTTCATAAAATGTTCAGTTTCAAAATGGCAGCTGCTATTTTTCTTAAAACAGGGTTAATGGACGGGTAGTGCAGTTATTGAGTTACAGACTCATTGTCTCCCCTCCATGCCTGATATGACCTATTTTTGACATCACTCCCTGTTTTTAGTCTGCCTTACATGTAGTCACATGTTAGATACTTTTTTTTTACATTTTACTCCAGCTTTAAGCCTAATATTTATGTTGAGGCAATCCTTCTACTACTGTACAGCACTGTACCTTTGTTTATTAGTAAACACTTAATCTTTGTTGGTTTTTCAATGAAGTTATCTTTTATTTCATTGAAGAACTTAATAACAAAAAAATTTGTTGTTAGAACATACAAAAAAAAAATGGGGATGTAGTGGAAATGTCTCCTTGACAGACATCGATCAGTAATATTCAATGTCTCTAGAATCATTATTTATGATATTGCATTAGTAATGTTGTATTAACAGAAAGGTCATTTCTTGGAGTGACTAATCCTTCCACAATCAATTACAGTTGATGATGTTGTTTTGTAGTTTAATTTAATTTTCAGTTTATTAGTTCAATTTAGTTTTATAACTCAATTTTTTAAATTCAGTATAAACTGAAGGAGTTGTATTGTTCACAAATCTACTAGTTAATCTGTTTTACTAGAGATAAGGAAACATAAATTATAATAGTATTAAAAAAAGTATAGTCAGTTTGTTGTCTGTATTTGAGATGTTTACAATTTATATTTTAGTAAACAATTAAATATTAAATGTCAGTTGAAATTTTTATTGTGAATATTTCATCATTTATATTGATATGCTAGTAGTTGTTTCTAATGACTTATCATCTTTAATAGGTCAAATATACAAAAAATATTTCTGAGATCATTTATCTGTTTATACTGAGAGGTGATGTTTTTACATTATGTATCTTGTTATAGCAATTAAATTATTTAAACCTAATATTAATAGTTCTGTTGTAGACTGAACTCTTATTTTTCTTTTTCAGTATGGTTCCGATGAATTTGGTCAGGATTCACCAAGATACACCTCACCTAAAGCAACGAGTGGCCTCTATGCTTCAGACCCTTCATATTATTTAGGTCAGTTTAATTTTTGGTTTACTGCATTTTTTTTTATCTATTCCAGTAATATTGCGTAGTGATTTTTTTTATATTCATTCAATAAATTTGTTGTTACATACAGTTATTAATGAATGCAAATTATTGACATCTGTTAATTAGCCCTATGCTTGTTCATGTAATGAACAAGCATAGGGCTAATTAACAAATATATAATTATATATATATATATATATATATATAATATATACCATATTAAAAGGCACACACAGTATTATGTCCTACTGTATATTATTATATGTCATTCTAATAAGATAATAAGAATAAAAGTTTCTTAACAGGTCACATTCTGATATAAAGGACTTTCTCATTGTGTCAGATTTATGAGAGAAACTGCCTTTGTGTATCATATATATATATATATATATATATATGTTACTTTTAATTAATTAGTACCAATTGGTAATATTGTATCTACTATAATAGTTTTCTTAAAGCATTTGTTGAAAGTTCTACTGTAATTTATTTAAGTGCAGTTTTATTGATGAAAGGGATCATAAATTTTAGTTGAATAATTACCTGCTTTCTTTTAACTTAGAGAGTTTTAATGAAATTTAGTTTATTTTATGAAGTACTAATTTCTAGCAGTACATTTATTCATTATTTACATTTTGACAATTTTATAAATCTTCTATAGTTGTATCAGTCAATTGTGTTTGTAGTTTAACTTTTGGATTTAAAAATGAATTTTCGGCTGTTTCTACTTAAGATGATTAACAAATTTCTAAGAATCATTACCTGAAATTATTGGAATATTATAAATCAAATAGTTTATTGGCATTTTTGTGGTTGTGGAATTGATTTTTCTTTGAAATAGTACGATAGATTTGCTGCTAGATCGAATGTGAATGTACTGTTACTACTCATTAACTGAACTATAGACCTATGGATGCAAATAATTAAAAACTGTAAAACTCTCCTGACAGTTAAATTTATGTGTATTTATTTGGATTTAATCTGAAGAGAACTTGAAAGGTCACATTCAACTTTGTTTGTGAGTTTTTGTATCTAAACTAAGCATTTAAAATTTAATAAGCTGAATGATATTCACTTTCTTGAAGTATTTTTTATTTTTTATTTAATTACTTTTTTAATCTAACAGTGTCTGACGACTGATAAAATTACTAAATGCCAATTTTTTTTGTAAAAAGTTGACATGAAAGTAAAAAAGAAATGAAAAACATATATATGTTGACAAAAATACCTGAAACTAAGGCATCCAGAAAGAAAAAAATGAACTGCTAACAGATCTTTTATTAAATGTATATTTACACTTTGAGAATGTTAAACAGTAGTTAAAGTTTTATTTAAACAAAGTAAAATAAGATATTAAAAAACAAGACATTATACGTGTATTATTTTAACAAACTACATTTTTGTAGTTCTATGAGAGCAGAGGTCAGGAAAATACTCGTAGAATGTACAGTACCTTTTGCTATCGATAGCCTAGCATAGATCTAATTTACTTTGATCTCCTGAGTAATCCCTTTATAGGTCGATTACCTCCCTTTACTTTTCCCTTTATTTGTCCTTTTTTATCCATTTTTTGCTGGATAGGTACCATGGGGTTTTATCAGCCACCAGACTGACCCCATTTGTAGGAACATCTGATAACAGTGAAGGTATTCGGATAGCGTTTTGTGCAGTCATATTATTTTATAGTTACTAATTGTTTTTCACAAATTTTTTTGTAATATATTTTTTTTTGTTTTATTTTTGTTTGTGTGTTATTAGTGCACTTTGTTATGGCAGAATTTAAATCCGTAGTTAAGATAAAGAAACATAGGAGTCAAGCACATGAAATTATCAGTAATGTTTATGATTGTATGAGAAAAGAAGCTCTAAAAGTAAGTCAATTATTGATGACAAACATATAATTGGTATTCAAAAATGCAAAGAAAGAACTGCTGCTGCTTGTGGGATATCAAGAACTTAGGTTCAAAAACTCAGAAGAGAAAAAAAAATGAATCTTCAATCAACATCCCAATTGTGTTCTTTCAGCATGCCGAAAAAGTATAAACAACGTTCAAAACCTGTCAGTGTACTAGAAACTTTTGATTTAAGTGTAGTTAAAAGAACAGTTAATGAATTTCATTCAAAGAACAATGAATTACCTACTTTAAAAAAAATAAGGCAAGAACTTCAGTCATCTATTGATGATAAAGACAGTGAATCAACTTAAGCTATTATTTTGAAAGAGTTAGGTTTCAAATGGCGTAAAACTGAAAATAACAGAAAACTTTCAATTGAGAAATTTGATATCAGGTGAGAGAGAATTGAATATTTGCAGGCAATGGCTAAGTACAGACAAAGCAATGCTTCAATTGTTTATTTGGATGAAACGTACATTTTAAGTTCGCACTGTTTGACAAAGTTGTGGTCTGATGGTATTGTTAAGGGACTTCATGTGCTGATTAATAAAGGTGACTGTTTAATAGTAATTCATGCTGGAGGAGAAATCGGTTTTATTCCAAATGCATTACTAACTTGAAAAGCCAGTTCGAAAAGTGGTGACTACCATGACAACCAGAATACAGACAATTTCATAAAATGGGTGCATGAAAAATTGATTCCAAATCTTCCACCAATCTCAGTAGTACTTGTTGATAATGCCCCTTTCACAATACAGGTATTGATAAAGCGCCAAATTCTAACTCCAGAAGAAAAGATATGACCAACTGGTTGGAGAAAACCCATATTCCATTCCATATAGTTAAAAAATGCTGAAACCACAGTTATATGAATTAGTAAAGTTACATAAAACTAAAGTACAAAAATATCACTTGGATGAACTTTTGAAAAAATATGGGCATCGTGTTCTTAGATCCATCGGCACCATCTTGATTTGAATATAATCAAGATGATATGGGTAGCCGTAAAGACGTGACAAGTCATAGCACAACATTTTCTTTCACAAATGTTGAAAAATTAACTACGGGGAAAATTAATTCTATGAATGAAGGTGACTGGAAACCCTATTGTGAAAAGGTAAAAAATATTGAAAAAGAGTATGTAAAACTGGAACCACTGATAGATGAAATGACAACTTTATATTATATGTGTAGACTCTGATAGTGAAAATGAAAGTGATAGTGATTTGTTTAGCAAGGATGGTGAACTTGCTAGAAGTTTGAATTAGATACATGAAGAAAATTCAAGGAAGCTTCTGTTATTATTAAAAATTAATAATTTAGTACAAGTAAAGGTTATAAAAGAATTAATTATGCATTGTTTATAATTAGTAAATGGAAATGTGATAGTTAATACCATGTACAATATGAAAATAAGTAGTACTGATATGATATGTGGAGTTGATGTTTTCAGGCCGAGTAGTAATACGCAGTTTGCTCATGATGTCACAAGCTCATACATTGACTGGGCCAAGTATACCATAAAGCAAACACTGTTCAGTTAATTTGACTAAGCCACTTTTGTGATATTATGCATATTATTAAACTACAAGATAAAATTAAAGAATATTAATTCTTTACACAAGTATAGACAACCATCTGCTTTACTTTATAAAAGTTTATTGGAAAAAATGTACAAGTCTCATCTGTCAAGAGGTTAAAAATGACACCTATAGCTAAATAAAACATTTATGTGTGAATATTAACTAGATGCACGAAATTGAACTGTCTAGACATGATGACTTGATAGACTCAAAATTTATATTTTAAAATACTCAAGCAGTTCTGGTCTTGTTTATATGGAATGAACCTGATGTGTAATAAGTGCCCAATAAAAAACTACATCTTTCCTGTTGTTGAAAAATCAATTAGTGTTTGCCATAATATTTCTTCAAACACCTGAATTTTGATTATGAAATGCATCCATTGTATGTAATACTTTGTTTCTCAATAAAAACAATTCATGAATAGTCAACGGCAAGTTATAGTGATTTTTATTTTTATGGGATGTCATAGCATCATATAGTGAAGTACCATTTAATGCAGTGTATCCTTATACATAAATTATTAATTGTTCCTTTGGCTAATTTGCACAAGTGATATATTTTATTAACTACTGAATATAATCCTTAATGTAATAGACATTGGAAAATTTACCCAGGAATATTTTTGTGTTCAATATGAAAAGTAGGAGCTCATATATTCTTTTTCTAATGTTTCTTGTAGGCATTTTGATGTATATAATTAAATTTTTCAAGAAAGTTGAAAATTACACAGATGACAGTGGCCAGATAATGAAATTAATTCTGATTGTAGCGTTGGAGTTTGTGTAAATAAATCTTTATAACATCCCCTTGAATTTTCTTTTGAATTTTCTTTAACCTTAGGTTAGAATGCGGAGTTTTTTTTTATTTTCTGTTCTATCCTACATTTTTTTACCTATATTTGTTTTTATTTGTTAGATCAATAGATTGTGGTAAATGTTGGATTTTTAATTTGAAGAATGACAGATTTGGATGTGACAAGTGTTTGGAATTTTTCCTTGGAAATGATTATTTAAACCATTTATACTTCTTTGGTCCTTTTCCAGACACCTCTTTTTGTTAAAAGTAGGACATAAAAGCGGCCAGGAATGATGTCAATCATTTCACCTTCCCAATAATTGTGAAATAGTTTCACACGTTTTGTCCATTGTCTTATTGTGGAGCAGATTGAATTTGGTAGATGGCTGAACCTTTTAAATGTTTCTAATTTTGATATAATATTGTATGATCTGCAATTTTTGTGATAGGTTCTGGACTTTAAGATAAGAAAATTTTATGTATTCATAAATTTCACTTAATATATATTTTATGTAAATTACAGACAGTGGTGCTGCAGGTCCAGGAGATCCATGGTCTGGGGGAGGGTCTGCAGGCAGCTCATACCCTGGAGGTTATGCATCACCTGGAGGACTACTAACAGGAGCAACGCCTTCTTCTACACCCACTTACCCATCAGCCCCTGCCCATGCTACACCAACAATGCATCTTCCTCATGATAATTTGGTCAGTCCACAAGTATGTATGACGTTCCATTATTTATGGATCAATATTGTTTGTAATCATTAACAATTTGTTCCTTATGAGAAGTCAGCATCATGATGTTAACATTCTCTACAAAGTTCAACTACATCCGTAAGAGAGTAAAACTTTATAAGATGTTTAATAATTGTAATATAGATGAATTGCCATCCTTTTTATTTACTAAATAGTCTTAGGAACCCGATGTCTCCCAAAGCTGTTAAATATGTATAGTAATCAATCTGATTTGAGTTTTGAAAACTTTAAATTGCTTTCACCCAGAGCAATCTTGTTTATGCCATCACATAATTTCTGGACACAGCTTTGAACATGTTCTAAGCAAACATATTGCCAAACACAGATACACAGTGAAGATGTAGCCTCACTACATGATGACCAGAACTGTGGCTGTATGTAGTGAGCTCTGTGGTGCACTGGAAAAATACTGAAGCCACTACATGAAAAGTAGCTTCTTTTGCTGCTACTTATAAATAATAACAGTTAATAAAATAATAAACATTATTTTAGTTTATTTTTTAATATATTATATGATGGTGTAATTTTTTTTTTTTATTCGTTTGAAACAGTTTTGAATAGAAATGGTTAATATTAATTATATCAATCAAACTGATACCATATAGAAAAGAAAAATTTAACTAAATTTTAAAAGTAGCATTACAAAAAAAATTTGCTTTAAATTACATTTGAAAACTCCAAAAATTAAAGTTATTGTAATAAATTGTTGATGAATTTATTACAGAAAAAAGGCTGTTGCCGTGGTAATGGCTTATATAAATAATATTGTTTCCTTTCATTATTACAATCAGATCAGAGATTTAATCTATAATTTTTATCATTGAAGTTTCCAAAAAAGGAAATAGCATGACAGTATATTATTTTACATGCTGAAAGAAATGTTTCAAATTTGTAAGTGTAATATTTTTTACAGATAGATTTTTTTGTAACAGCGAGATTAACATTTTATAATTGGAATTATTAGTTTATTAATTAAACAGTTTATAACAAACTTAAGTTCATTTAGTTTGGGTGAAGTTTTATTGATTTTATTCTGGTCTTATTTAACAAAATTTTAGTTTAAATCTTGTGTTGCTCCAAAATGTTTTGAATATATGTAGAAATTTAACATACATAAAAATGGATTATTAGGCCAGAAAATTCTTGTTTTCTATAAATTTTCATTGCTATTTACAAAATAACTTACTGATCAAAGTAAAATTAGAAATGTATGATTGATTATAATTTATTTTTTTTAAATGAATGGATTGATGTGAATAAAACTAATGATTTTTCTAATGTTATCTTCTTTATATTAAGTTTATTGTATGATAATCCAGAAGTCTCCCAAGATACCTAGTACAGCTTTAGTCAGGACCATGGATAGCTGCATCTTGTTTGTATGTATATTATAAATAAATTTGAGTAACATTCTATGTTTGTTAGGTCTGGATGTGTTGTTAATTACAATCTTTACATCAAATGATGGGTTATAATGCTTCCAAAGGTGTATTAAAAGAATATTTTGCTAAGCCACTGAAAGCTCTTTAGTGACATATATACTATTTGCCAAATGTGATAAATACCTCACCATACAAGAAAATGAGTCAGCTATAGCAGTAGGTCATGTGAAGCCTTATAATAATGATACCATAGTTTCTATGATACGGATATGGTGAAGTCTTTTAAAGGTTTTTGGATCAAAAAGCTGTTTAAATAAATTTTCTTGCTCAAAGAACAATAATTGTTTTACTGAGACAGTAGTTATGTTTTTGTTGTTTAACTTGTATGTTTTACTTGAATAGCTACTAAAAGTGGACTTCTTGATTTGAACTAATGAACTACTTTAATGTTCTGTATCAGAGCTGTTCTTTATGAATGTCTGTGTGGATATGGATGATTTGTTTTTAATGAAGCCATAATGATTATGGTTTCATTAGTGATTTCATTCATTGCTTTTTTCCATTCTTTGTCACTTTACTCTTGTATATATTATTGTTGATTTTTTAAATTTATTATTCTGTTAACAATCTGCATTACTGAAAAAACTGAAATGTGTTTTGTTGAAGTGGAAAGATGACATGTCATTTACTCATTTGTAATTTTAGCTGAAGAACTATATACTTAATTAGAATTATCATCATCATTTGGGGTTCAACCTGATAGCAGGTCCCTTATACTGCTGCTGTCCTCATTCAGTAACTCAGTTTCAAATAAATTACATTTTGTTGTCCAAATATTATATATATATTTTATGACAAGATTTTTTTTAAAAATCATGAACGTATTTATTAATAAAAACTGATATTTTTGATATGAATGTAACTACAAAATATTAAAATTACCACGAGCCTCTTTTCTTCTGTGTTATCTAATATTTTTTTTTTGTTTTCCATCTTTCCAGATGTATTATATTTACATCTGTTTTTATATTTACATTTGCATATATTTGTATGCAATTAACTTAGTTATATGTAATTCTCTACAATATATGATTGCACGTTAGCAAGGGATTCTCATCATAATGAATTAACTATTCTCCTATAAACTTCTGTGTTTCTTGTTCCTTTTTCTTCTTCCAGTTTAGATCAGTATAGTGTAATAGATTATGCTTTATCCAATTAAAAAATTTTTCTATAATTATTTTGTAATGATATTTTCTATGTAAATTACATAGAATTGTAAAAATAAAAATCTACATAAAATTGTTTTTTATTTCCTCAGATGTGTTAGCGTATTTTACCATGGAAATAATCCATCTAATATTCATTAAATAAAACTCAAAACTTCTGAATAATAGTTTCTGATTAAACCCTGATACGTTCAATTCTTTCAAAGCTAATAATGACAAAATAGTGAACAATTTTTGTTATTGTTTTATTGGCACATCAGTAATTTTTGAGTAAAATTAATATTAGTTATTTCAATAGAAGTAGAATAAAAAATTGCAAAATAATTGTTTTCTTTTTATAATTAAAACACAGTATTTAAAGTTATAATAAGTGGATATTACTGTATGTTGAAAGTTAATATTTAGTGAATCAGAATAAAAAAAAACAAAAACTATAAAATGGTATATTACTCCACACTTTCTTTAGTAATGTTATATATTTTGCTCATTATGTTTTAAATTATTCTTGTAGTATGATTTATTATCACGTTACTATTATTTATTTATTTGTTTTAGTCCATAATTACTTTTGTTTCCTTCAGTCCATATTTTACTTTTGTTTTTTAGGGATATGGGGAGATGTCACCGGGTAGTGTTAGTGGTTCAGCCGCCGTTGCTGGTGGTGCACCAACTGGACCGACAACGGGTGACTCCGTCGTCGCTTCTTCCCTTGGTCTACCTGGTCCTCCATTACCAGCAACACTGCCGCCCATGTCAAGTTTTCGTGGTGGAACCACAGCGTCGGGTGGTGCTGGAACTGGTTCACCTGCTAGCATACTCTATACTTCGCACAGTCCTGTTGTACAGACTTCTGGTGATACCCTTGGAAAAGCCCTTGCCTCGGTCAGTTCTTCGTTATTGTTTTTATTTGTTTTAAATTTTGTTAAAAATTTATTAATTGGTTTATTTTGCTTAATCCATTCACATAAACAGGAGTTAAGTTGTTGTTTGCATTTACCTTCTATGAACAGATCTGAGATCACTTGTTACTGTAGTTCATTCAATATATATGATGTAACTGACATTTAGTCACAACAGATAGCTGTTTCTTTACAATTTTTAACATTATAATATTAAAAAACAGTGTTAAAATGTAGACAAAAAGTTGTGCATATGCTTAAAAAAATATATATGTATATATTTATATTTTTATATTGGATTTGTTTTGGTACTTTTTATAAAAAAAGAATATATAAGTATATATTTCCCTCCCCCATTCAGTTGTAGTATAGCTGTATTTTAGTATTTTTACTATCAAAAATAAAAGTAGATTGTACAGTTGTTAGTATCATGCAACTTTTCTTTCACATGTGATGTTTATTTGTGTATTTGATGTTTACTTTCTTTTTTCTTGTTCATGTTATATTTTCATTTATTGTGGTACGTTCATATTTATTTAATGGATCTGCATATGAAACAGAATGGAATTATGAGGTTTAAAACTACAAATAGCCGACTAAGGTTGTTGTATGTAAGGGTTGTTGACTAGTATAAAAAAGGATCAGGTTAGACAGTAGAGCGAAATACGATAAAGACATTAATGATTCACATTATTTAAAAAATGTAAGGATACATGATAAAATTTAAATAAATATGTATATGAAAAGTGTTGTAAATAATAATTCAAATGTAAATACTAACTTAACCACCAGTATTGTAAAATACCAACCGGCAGTCAACCTTTTCTATTTTATCTGATAATGGACGTAACAATATGTGAAATATTTTGTTACAATGCATGCTTTATACTGTTTAAGAACATATTTTTCCATGAAAAAAGATTTTTTTAATAGTACAAGAGGTGGATCAAAAAATAAGTTACACCCTTGCCGTGTTCTTGAACTGAAAGTGTTATATTAATGTCTTGTGGTGACAGCCTGGTTTTGTTGTCTTCACACTCCCCCAGTAGCAATTCTGTATGACATTCAGTATGTGTGTAGTGTCGTTGTCAATATGGTGTGTTCTCCAGAGGTTTCGTCCAGCATAGAAGTATATTCATTCAGTAGTCCGATTTTTGTGGCCAAAAAATTACAGTTGTTTTGGAATTCATCGCCAAATTGTTGAGGTATATGGTAAGAATGCAGTGTCATGCCTGATGATCACAAAATGATGCCAAATGTTCAGAAATGGAAGAACAAATGTGAGTTATGAACTGCATGTTGGGCGTCCTTCAACACAACGCGTAATGCTGAACACATGAATGAAATTATCTTGAGTAACCAGTGCATTAAAATTAGAGAGATTGCAAGTGAACTTAACATCAGTTATGGTAGTGTGTTTACGATTATTCATGATCAGCTTGGTTACCGTAAGATGTATGCACAATGGGTGCCACATCTGTTGACCGACAACCACAAACAGTTTTGCATCTACTCTTTCTTTTCTTCAACGTTATTCTATGACTGGTCCACAGTTTTTGAAACAAATCATCACAGGGGATGAGAGCTGGATGCTTCATTTCACTCCTGAGTCTAAACGAGCATCACATGAATGAACACAGAAAAATTCGCTACAGCCAAATAAAGTGTAAACATCCCCACATCTTTGAAAGGTTATGCTGACAACATAACATTCTGAGGGAGTTGTTTACAGTGAATATGCCCTGAGCAACAATAATCAATGCCAAATCTTACTGTGAGACTTTAAAAAAATTAAAAAAGCCAATAAAGATCGAAGACCCGGAAGATTGAGCGATGGGGTCATTTTTCTTTGCGACAATGCAACTCATTCAGTGCATGTGACAAAGGAATTACTGTAAAAATTCAAGTGGGAAGTGTGGTCTCATCTGCCTTACAGCCCTGACCTAGCACCCTGCAACTACCACCTGTTTGTTCCTCTCATGCGAGAGCTGGGTGGGGAGCGTTTCACTAATGATGATGAACTGAAGGAAGTGGTGTCCTTAAATGGTTGAAGGAAATTGGACGAAATTTTTATGAATGTGGAATTGAAAAACTTGTCACAAGGTATGAAAATTATTTAGAAAAGCTTTGTAATTTTGTTGAAAAATAGGTAAAAATATGTAGTTTTTTGTTCAATAAAAAAAAGATTGCCTTATAAATATGTATTTGTTTCATAGAGGAGGTGTAACTTACTTTCTGATCAACTCTGTAGAAGAAAGATATATTAAAAATGTATTATAGTACAAAACAATAGTGTTGACATGATCTGTTTTAGATTTCTATAAAGACCCTACAAAGTAGCTTGGGTTTAAGAAAAAATGAATTTATTTGATACGTCAGGTGTAAAAAAAAGAAGTAATTTGTAAATAAGTGTATCATTACTGGGCAGTCAGCAGTTGTAATAATGTTTTTTGAGTTCCAATCAAATGCTAGAAATATTCCAACTGTAATTTTTTAAATAATTTTTCATAGATTCATTCTGGCTAGACACTTAATAAAATTTGTGAATTATTTAGGAATAACATCTTTATTGGTATGTTTGTAGGCTGATGAAATAAAAAAAATATTTTTTCACTAGGTGTTAGAATACAAAATTTATTAGGGATATACTGTCTTAATTAATTATATTTCTCTCCATTCCAAATTGCTTTCTACTGTTAAATTGAATTTGTTATTTTGTTATGTATTTTCTTTTTATTATATTAAAATCTACAATCAACTTCTCTGCTTACATATTTTTATTCGGTTTTGTTCTTTGTAATTTTTATAGGTTTTTTATCTCATGAAAATTGTATTAAGTAATATTTTTTAATTTTTTTTTCTAAGCATTCCTGCTCATGCTTACCGGGCATTCAGAACCTTGACTGTAAGTGATGTGGATTTAATTTTAGAGAGGCTTTTGGATGTGAAATCTCTTTTATACCTGAAATTTAATCCCTGATGTTAGCTAATGAGAATAGAATTTTTTTTGTAAAAATGACTAAGCAAAATCTAAAAAAGTAATAAAAATCAATCAAATATAAAGATATCATAATATCTATGTAATAAAAATTCACAATATAAAAGTAAACAACAAATAATTCTGGCCAACAAAATTTAATTTTTTCTTTGTTAAATGAGAGTGAATGGCTGATTGTTATAGTATTTTTTATGCTGATTTCATATAGATTTTTTCTATCAGGCTCAGTTTATTTTAATTTTAATTTCTTTTGAAACAAAAATGTATGGTGAAAATAATATGGCAATATATTACATGCATTTTGTACTCGCCCAAAATCTATTTCTTTTGGATTTCCTGCTGTAATTTGCTGTAGGTAGAGCCCTCTGTAGATTCCAACAGTAGTCAGCTAGCATTTTTGGGTTCTATTTTCCCTGGTATTGTACTTCCATTGTAGATATCTCCCGGTGAAAGTGTTCTCCATGTTCACCACTGATAGCACCAAGATTGTTAGAGAAAAATTTCAGATGTGAATGTAAGAAATGGATTTTGAGTGACATGTTACACCCAAGTTCTTTCTAGTTTTGAAGGAGTTCACTCACAAGTTCTCTGTAGTTACTGGCCTTGTGGTTTTCAAAGAAGTTGTTTACAATATTTTGAAATGATTTCCATGCAACAACCTCCCAAATCATTCAAATATTCTTCAAACGTTGGATCACTCATTAGTTTTCTTATTTTTGGTCCAACAAATCTATCTTCCTTTATTTTAGCAATGCTTATATTAAGAAATTTGTTTTTAGAAACTGAAACTCTGCATCATTGCGATCCATTGTTTTAATAAAATTTTTGAATAAACCTAGCTTAATGTGTAATGGCAGAAGATAAACTTTTTCTGGATTTACGAATGCCTAACAACATTCTTCTCTCCTACAGTTAGTATCTCTCTCTTTGGCCACTGCTCTTTTATGTAATGGTTTTTTCTATCCCTGCTGTCCCACTCGCACAAAAAAAGCAACAGAACATAGTCTATCCAAGTTGCAGTCCAAGTAAAAGCACTATTACTTCTAGATCTCCACAAATATGCCATAAATATTTCTCATACTGAATCCTGCTCAATACAAGTTTCTTATTTTCATAAAACTCCTTCATGTGAACAGCATATGCTAATAGTATGATGGGTATTTATTTTCACTGTGAAGTAGAACAGCTTTCAAACCAAACTTGGATGAGTCAATAAAAAGTTGCCATTTGTCAGGATGATACATATGTCCCAAAGCTTCCAGTAAAGATTCCACATCATTACAGTGTGCTAAGTTTTCATACTGAGAGAAGAAATGGTCAAATTCTGACTGTGTGTCATGCAAAGCACTTATTTTAGTATTTGGTTATAAAAAAATGCCATCTTTTCATTCTTGATGGCAGTATTTCTGCTTGATTCTTTGATAATTTAGATCACGAACCAGATCATTTAATTCTGACTGATTAATTAAATGGGGTTCAGCAAACCTATTTTCTAAAAATTTAGGATCTCTTTCTTCATCACCTGATATGTAAGCACAAGATTTGATATTTTCATTTTCATCGTCACGTGGTGGGGCATGTTTCTGGTAGTACTCGAATTGGAAGCTCATGGCTATGTGGCACTTGCCACATGGCAGAGGGAATATCAGGGTATTTAACAGTACATCTAGTTTTATCTGTTATCCCAGATATCTTTATTACACAAAAATAACAGTCTGTGGTGTGATCCTTCAGTTTTCTCCAAACCATTCAAATTGTAAATGGCATGTGACGAGATCCATTTAGCCAAGCAGTCAACAGTGTTACAGAAGAAGCACAGCAAATTTGAGGAGCCCAGGATTTGACCTGATCACCTGATTTACATCCAAAATATAGTTCATACAACTTTTTTATCAGTTGAGTTATATTTCTTTCTGAGACTTCAATGTTATCTCACCACTGATGTAGCAGAAATTGTAATACAACTGCAAGGCATTGTTAAAACATTACAATAACTAATATTGTTTAAAAAGAAACACTATAAACATGCTAATTTAATAAACATACACTCATTTTACTGAACAACATACACCAGCAAATACCAAAGCCAGCTAGAAAACTGAATGTTCACGCTCGAGAACTTGCACTTGAATGGGAATTAAAAATATTTCCATAGTCTGCACAACAGTTTGTAAGTAAATATAATAACAACAGAAATAACTAATGAGTTTGTAAATAATAAAAATGATGACTAACGGCTAACAAATCAATGTGACAACAATTAACAGATTGTAATAAATAAACAAAAACTATTTAGTTGGTAAATAATGTAATAAAATGCATTCAAAAAATCCTATACTTATGGAGTTCATGCATGATACTACCTGAAAATAATTTTGGTAGTTAAAAAACACTAAGCCTGATAGAATTCTGATTTCATATTTGAAATCAGCATGAAAAGCAGTATAATAATCAGTTAATCACTCTCATTTAACAAAATCATTGTTGATTAGTGTAATCAAAGACCTTAGCAAAGTAGTTAGCAATGCAAACAAGTTGTAAAATCATCCTTCTGAACTAATAATAGTATTATTAAATAATAAAATTTCACTATAGTAATAATAATAATTAAGTATGAAATAGTGAATTATTTAAAGAAAAATGAGATGTCTTATGTAATTCACTAGCAGATACCATTGGTAAGAAGATATTACATAGTTTTTATGAATCAAGTTACTACAATAACCTGATAAGGAACAGAATGGAACTTAATCATACCTGAGGTTAAAATGAAATTAAAATTTTGTTTAAAAGAATGAAAAAAAGCTTTTTTTACTTTTTTTTTAATGGGTGGCAACTTACAATTCACATTCTCAATTTCAAGACTTGTAAATATTTCTCATAATTTTTATATCAATAAATTCAACTGAAAATGTTCTGGGAAGTAATAAGAAATCTTAATCACTGTTTGTATAATGTTTTTACGATGTAATAAATCAGTTATGTTACAGTGCTTGATTTAATTAATTATGAATATTTACTTTTTTTAAATGTATTCCTAGTGGAATAGGCTGTTTTCTTAGTACTGTTTATTATATTTCGCTGATGAGAGCAGAATTGTTTATTGTTGCATCTGCAAGTGTAATGTGTTATATATTACACATTAATGTTTTCGTTCTAAGCTAATTAAATTAAATGTTACTTTGATTATAAATAAGCATGAAATCATATCTCTTGATATTATTTTTCCTTCTTACTTGTTTATATATATATATATACATATCTAAACTTTTATAGAATATGTTGTTCTCTTTATAACTATTTCTTAATCGAAAATCTTAAATAATTTTTTTTGCAAACTTCTTGAGTTAATTATATGGACATAAATGCATCAGTGACTATAATTAATCTGGTGGTGAGAACGTCTCGTAGACTTTAAGTTTATGTTATTCCCCCGATGGCAAAGACAAGGGGTGAGTGAGCTTTGAACCACAATTTAACCGAATGAGTAAACTTTGGTCAGTTTAAGTGGACCTCAAATCCTTCCCTTCTCTCCTATTCCCCCTCCCTAATAAGTAAAGTTTAGACCAAAGGGATGTGGGTTCACTTTACTCTTGTTTTACACTTAGATGTTATGCTATTCGATTTTGACACAATCTAATCTTGTGTCTTATCTTGTCATGTTAAACTTCTTTTCCCCGAATTCACAACTTTAACTATTTTATTGGTGTGTGTGATTTTTATTTGCCTTTTTGTTTTTTTATTTTTATTGCATAATATTGCGTTAAAAAAAGTTTGTCATAAGTTTGGAATTCAATCCGATATACTTCATGTTACTTTTTATTCTGTATCTCTTTTAATCTCTGCATATTTGTTGCACATTACCATATTTCATTTATTTACTCCATGAATTTTGTTTATTATCTGAGTATTTTTAATGTTATAGATTTAATTTTATTATAAAATTTTCTGTAATGCTTGATTAATATAAACTTTTTCAGCTTAACTTCTCTTTCATCTTCAAAATAAATTTCTATCTGAAAATTTGTTAATTTTAAAGTAATCCATCTATCACATTATTATTTTTATTTTGAAGTAACAGTGATTACTATATCATAAAATATTAAAAAATACCAATTACATGCAGACCTAGCATTTATTCATTTCTTTACTTTGTTGATGAGAATGAGAACCAATTAATCGATTTTGAGTTATTGTCATTTTATCCTTATTCTCATGCCTTTCAACTTTCATTCTCCCTGAGATATTCCAGATATTATAGAGCTATAAGATTGTAATGTAATTCATCATCTTACTCGGAGAATAATAATACTATCCACTGATTTTTGACTTTCTGTATATTATACATCTTGATTTTGAGTTATTGTCATTTTATCCTTATTCTCATGCCTTTCAACTTTCATTCTCCCTAAGATATTCCAGATATTATAGAGCTATAAGATTGTAATGTAATTCATCATCTTACTCGGAGAATAATAATACTATCCACTGATTTTTTACTTTTGTATATTATACATCTATCTTAATTGTGTTTCTCGATTTCCTGTTCATGTCTTGCTGGTACTGATACTCCAATCAGATGTATCATATTTAAAGCATTACAATGAACACAATTATCAGTTATACTTATGCCTAGGATACTGACGACTTGTTTCATCAGAGTCATCTGTTGTCATGTTTGTTCCTGCAGGATAAAAAAACTGGTAGTATTTTCATACCTAAATTTGTATTTACTGTTTGAATCATGTTCATTATGTATCTGTTCTACATCATCATTTATGTGTGAAAAATACTTTTAAAAATGGCTATTTTTTGTCAGGTGAGACACAACTATGGTAATGCCAGTATAATTCTATTTCTGAAAGTTATTTTGTTATTCCTTACAGCCAGTATTAATGATTAAATCAGAGAACAGTAATAATAGTGGGATTTTATAAAAAATCTTGTTCTTAAAATTTAAAAAAAAAAAACTACTACTATTCAACAAATACCTAAAAGTACCAAATAAGGGATGTTGACTCCAAGTTTATGTTTTTTTTTTACTTTTATTAAGTTTTATTGTTCAATTCTGTTTTGAAAATATCATTACGTAGTGCAGGCAAGAAACAACAGTCAGAAACCATGTGTAGTTATTACTAAATAAACTGCTTCACTATAAAACAATTGTTCATCTATGATGATTACTTTCATTTGATAGTAAATCATCCATATAAATTAAAGGTTTACAGTATAAAAATCTCTTATATAATAAAAAAACTTTTGCTCTAAGTGCAACTTTCATTTGTGTTATATAAATTTCTCATTTTCGTAATTAAAAAATATGTATGTAAATAAATTATTTAATACTGACAGTGCAGCGTAGACTGACTTCAGGCAGAAATTAATTTCATACAAACATTTGTGTAATTGTTGAAACATTTTTATTATATTATACTGCTTTGTTTTCTTGAGGATAAGACTAAAGATTGCAGCAACCTGCAACTTAAACTCAGGGATAAGTTAAGTTGTGGTTTCCAGTCGCTGGTGAGGATTTGTGATGCGAGTTGCTTTACCAGACTATGACTGTCATTTTATTCGATTCCTGTCAGTAATTGATTAATAATTTAAGAGTAGCCTTGGGCTCACTGTAAAAGTTATTCCTACTGGATTCAAATCTTCTTTGTCATTGATGTACTGGAATGATGTTATGATATTCAATTATTTACTGAAACAATGACTGAATTAGGCAGCTATAAATTTTAGTCAGCATAGCTTTTATTCAGTCTTGCTTCCTCAATGAAGGGTTATCTATCCCTCAGTTTTATTTTACGTAAAACTATAATTTGGGCATTTTAATTATCAAAATGAAGAAATTAGGTTCCAAGGTTGATCAGCTTGGTATTAGTTTAGGGGCAGTTCAGTCTGCTTCATCCTCTAATTTAATTTCAAGTTTGGTTTTAACTCTAATGGTTTCATAATAATTACAGGAAAGAGTCTTATGAACAGCCTTCATATCTATGCCGATCATATATCTCATCTTCAGTGGATAGATGGCAGGGCAAATCTGACACACTAATAACCGATGGATTATTTTATCCTTATCAGAGTAACTCTAAATAAATAATTAGATAGAACCTTAAAAATCTTAATAAGATAATAATTAGTTTATGTTGAATGTTTTTCCACGGTTAACCATTTCTTCATGATTAATCTTGTTAGTATATATTGTGTGAAATATGTTGTCCCCTGTGAAATAATTGTTGCCTGTATGTAATATAATGCTGTTTTCATTCTATTTTTCTCTTATTCATCTTTTCGTGTGTTGTCTTTTGATTCAGTGCATCAGTTTATTCTCATCTGCTTTGCATGTTCCTTAGTATAATTCACTTTGGTTTGTTGGTACATTGTTTCACAAATTATTTTCTATTACAGTTGTAGTATTAAATTTTGGTATTTTGAATTTTTATATTTTGTTGCAGTGATTCCTGTTTCTAACACTATAGAGGAGTCTTTATAATTAAGAAAGATATAAATGAAACAGGCAATTTTCCAGTTTTCTTATTGAATGTCTATGAGTTTTTACAGAACTTTGATATCTTACAGATACTTTCTACTCATTTATTTTGTCTCATTCATAACTTACCATTCTCAATAAAAAATAAATTTCAAACAAATGCATTCTACCCAATAAATAAAATATTATTTTGAATTATAGTAAATACATTCATTTTATTAACATGAATTAGAGCATGATAACACAATGTACTTTGTTTACATTTTTGATTATAAAGTATTAGTTATTCATAATTATGAAAGCTTTTTAAGTATGATGTTTTGTACCTTTTTGTTTTATCATTCACAAACTATATGAAATCAAGCCTGATTTTTTGCAGCATTATATTTGAAAAACTGACCAAAGCATATTAAATTTTTTTTATTTTGTTAAGAACAAAGCTTCAGTACCATCATAAACTTATAAGTTTATGATAGTACTGAAGCCGGTAACTGTGATTAATGAATTACATAATGTAAAGATTAATAAATATATAATCAAATATGTCAAAGTATTGATACATTTATAACTTCATTCAGATTTTTCTGTGTACTCTAGATGTACTAAATACAACATAATAAAAATGGCTTGCCTGCTTATTTGCACTTAATTAATAGTTTTCAACATTCAAGCTATGTTTTTATAGTAAATTTAAAGATACAATTTATACCAAATAATGATAATAACTATAGATAGAAGTATTTTAGAACAGCTCTGTTGTCTTGCTAACATGTGGATTAGTTATGGCAACTTTTAGCCAGATAGCAGTGATTTTGTAAATATAATTATTACAGCATGACAGTATTGCCTATAAACAATTATGTGTCTACTGTCTGCCATAAATCAGGATATGCAGTTGGTTTCATTACTATCGTTTCAGCTTCATGGTCCCTTCTACTTATTTAAAATTTAGTTTTCTATTCTGTTTAATTAAATAAGCTTATGGCAGCAATTTTTTACTTGCTGCTTTGTGGAATGAAGCATCATTGCTTACCATTTGTTGCAATGTATACTAACTGTCAACTATGCTTCTAGATGTTATAGTCATTCTATAAAGTATTTTCAGACATAAACATGGAGAGCTATAAAAATAAACAAATAACTACACTAAAATATTTCTGCATATTCAGGTTAAAAATTCCGACTGTTAAATGATTAAGTAATTGTCTACAACATTCAACATTTAAACAGTCATTCGTATGCTGTAATTAATTATACAATTACAGTGGTACATTGTATAAAGAATTTGATGGTTAAAGATGTTCTTAGAAAGAACATACTTTGGATAACAACACAGACTTTCTTATTTGCATTATAGTTGACAGTGTTGTAAAGAGTAACCACTGTAATTTTGAAGTATTCATTTATTTTTATACATTGTGTAGAAATTATTTTTAGTTGCACTATTGTCAATGTATGTTAACAGATATACCCGACTGACCAAAGTGTAAGCAGCTACAGTTCAAACCCATCGACACCAGTTAGCTCGCCACCACCATTAACCGGAGGTACTGCAGGTGCTGGTGCATGGTCACATCCACCGCCTCACCCTGGATCTCCACACTTCCCACCTGATCATCGCACTCTCCACATGGTCAGTTCAGTACGTTTAATTTATATTTAAATTAATTAAACTGTTATGTCTATGTTTAGCTATTATAGATAGTGCTATGATTTATTTTTAATTTTTTTTAATAGTATTTAATACTGAAATAATTATATGTTTTTTATTGTTGCATTTTTTACCTTATTTGGTTTATTAAAAATCATGCTTTTAGCCAAGCAATTTTTTTATTGCATTTTTATTATAGTGTTATTACTTAATTCTAATAAATAAATACTTGAATACAGCATGTTAAATAGAAATAGTTCACATACTTTTATTTAAAAGATACTAATTAAAGATCTTTTTATTGTATTTTATCTATTTTTTATGTTTTACATAAATATGATCACTTATTTTAGCATTTTTATAATTTTTTGTTGCTTTTCATTATATAATTTGTAAATATTTTAATTAATTTTTATACTTAAGTTACAAGAGAGACATACAACAATTTAAAATTTTGTTGTTGTCTCTTTTGTTTCTGTTACATTTTGTTTTTGCACGTTTTGTGTGTTGTGTGCTGTGTAAAGGGTCCCCCTGAGCAGCAGTTGTTAGATGATGCCATCGGACACCTGAGAGAACATCATCCTGAGGTAAAATCTTAGCTACTAATTTTTTTTATTATTTTTAGATATTCGTAACAAAGTTTTTATTTTATTTTTATTTTTTTTTTTTTGCTTGTAATTATATTTTCATTATCGCTACTGTTATTGAGTTTTCTATTGGTGTGTAAAAAAATCTTGCTTGTTAAAATAAAACTGTTGGTATTTTGAATTTGTCATCGATGTGTAATATTGATTGTTAAAATAGCATTTTTGGTGTTTTAAAACTAGGAGGTGAATTATATTGTTTTGGTCTCTTCTAGTTTTATTACAACCTCAACCAATAAACATATTTATTTTATAGTGTTTATTGTGAATTTCATAATTTTAAGTGTATGGAATTTTGTTACGTCTATTTAGAAATATGTTTGTTTTGTAGTTTTAATTTAACATTTTATATCATTTTTAAATATATTATCCAATTGTGCTATATATTTTTGCTACTTGTAAACTGAATGGATTTTTTACTCGTGGATATTTCTAAAATATTATTCCTTTTGTGCCATGAAAAAACAATAATCTAAACTGTTTTCATTCTGTGAATAGTTTTTTTTTTTTAATAACCTCTGTATTGTTTACTATATAGTATAAGTCAGTAGTTAACTGAATTTTCAAGAGATTTTCTGTAATGTTAAAAGTATTGAATCCATACAATATTGCAGTAATGTAGAAAAAATCCTGTTTGCCATCACAAAATCTGTTAACATAATTATCTGAATAAATTATCTGACCTTACCATATGAGTCAGCAGGAGTCAACAGATCAGTATATTATTTGTTTAGGTAAGTTTATTTGATACAGTGATTTCTACCATATTTCCTGGAATGTTAAGAATAGGTGCAGTTTTTATTTCCCAAATTTTCTGTAATTCAGAATTTTCCATCTTTCATAACTGGAATTTCATAAATTTTGTCAGAGTGATACGAATAGATGACAGACATATGTATCTAAGCATACATAATGTATATTTGTATGCTTATACAAATGTATAAGCATACTAGAAGCGTGGGGTCATTCCTACCAACCCTAGATGCTCAGGAACAAAAATCCCATTTATATTTGATTTATCCTCATATAAAATTGTTTGTAAGTTTCTGTGGTAAAATGTATTGTAGGTTAATTTCATAAATCATAAAAATACTTTATTAAAAGAAATTTGTTTTTAAAATTAATAATCTACCTAGTGAAATTATTTACATGAAATACATAAACCCTTTTTTCTATTGTAATTTATTTATGCTAAAATATCTGGTCCTGTCGTATAAAAAAATTATTGAGGAAGTAACCACTACATAAAAGCATCTCAACCATTTATTTTCCTGATTGGAAATAAGCTAAAAACCTTTATGCCCTTTTAAGAATAAGCTTCAATTTTTATGATTTATAACCAAAGCAAAAGAAGTTGCTTTAGTGGAAGTTTCTTATCCGTTATTGAGCTAATTCATTTATTAGGATACTACTAAGAGTAGGTGTTATGCTTGTTTTTCATTTCTGTTCCCATAAGTTTAGTCAAAATCTTAGATTTGTGATATGCAAAGTACAATGAATAAAATTAATAATTTTAAGTTTTCTTTCTTTCTTTGCTCATTTAACTGATTTGATGTACCCCTCTCAATTTCCTTTTATTTTGCAATAATTTTATAACTTCAGTATTTCTCCTGCATCCTTGATTATTTGTTTTGCGTATTTTAATCATTTTCTTCCTTTACAATTTTTATATTTTTTGGTTTCTTCTACAATCAAATTAACTAACACAATGTCTTTTTGTGTACCACACTAACCATGCTCACTTACATGTTACAATTGTCTCTTTTCCAATTCATATTAACATCGCGATTTCTTTCTCTATCAGTCCATCTAATTTGCAAAGACTCTTTTACCTCTACTCTTTGTTCTTCTGGCTTAACTGTTGTCTGTTTTTCTTTGCCATATAGTAAGTACATTCTTTAGAAAAAAGCACCACAGTCTCTATAAATATTAAGAAAAATCTGTTCTTAAAAGCAGCAGATTTTTTTCTACATGAAAGCATTTCTGGCTTAGCTTCTTTGCTTTTCATATTCTCCTTACTTCATACATAATCTAACATCATGTGAGTTAGCTATCGTACCACTAAATATTGTTAGCTATCTTGATATTGTTCTTTCATCTACTTTTTTTACTATTGTTTGCTTTCAGATTGAATTTCTTAAAATCAAGCAATGAACTCATATGATTCTTCTGACATTTAAAAAAGAAAATCCATTTTTTCAACCAAAATAACCTACAGTATCATCAGGAAATCTTTAACATTTTTATATTTTGTTCTTGGACTGTTACCCCAGCCTCAAATATTTCTTTACTAGTTTTCTGCTCTTCTTATAGCTGCCAGATTCTTATGCAAACTGTAAATATCTTGTTTCTTTTTTTTAAATTAAATTCTATTCTCCTTCAAATTTTAAACTTTCTATTCCATTTTACATTATGAAATTCTTATTTAAAATGAGTAAACACTATGTTTGTTAGATTTTCTTCAATATTAATCTCGGAACTAAAATTGTGTACCCATATTCTTACTATAATTTTCATTTACATTTTTGGTTGTGTATGTGTACAAAAATTTGTTTTCTTGTTTCTTAATTATTTACATACAGCATAACCCAGCTTTTTTTTTCTTTTATGTTCCAGTTTATATCATTTTTGTCAACTTCCAGAACTAAACCTTTACAAATACTAGTGAGATTTTTACTATCAGGCAAAACAGTGATATGATGATGTAATAATAATGTAGTTCAATTAAATTTACTTGTAATTTATGAATTTATTCATAAACAGTGAACAGTGAACAGGGAGGTGAATAACTTTATTATTAGGATTGTATTACCTGGGTTTCACAGGTTCTGTCATTCATCTACTTGCAAATTGTCCTAGTTTTGTCATGTATTTTCCTGTTTTTTTAATGCAATTATAATTATTAACCTGCAATTTGGTTGGAGAATTAATGATTTAACCTTAACTGTGTGATTTCCTTGAAATGTTGATTCTCATGTAACAACTTGTCATCATAATGTTGTTGTTGTGGTCGTATTTAAATTAGGTCCCAAGTTTTTTTATGTTCATTTAATACGACCATCATCTTTCAAAACATTTGTTCTTGTTATTGAATATTAAAAAATTGCGTTTTATGTATTTTATAACACCTAATTGTTAAAATTAATTAAAGTGTCTCAGTTTGTTTTCTTTAATAGTCATCTTAATTTCTTATTTAAAACAATGTATATTGTGATTAGTTTTATTCTATTGTAAAATTTACCTGATATTAAGATTTCCATTAGTTTTTAAACTTATTTTTAAAAGCATTAATTTTTTAGTCAAAATCTTAAAATTATGAAAGTTCAAAATATTTAAAAAACATCAAAACAGTAAATGTACAATAGCTCAGAAAATTAGTAGTAAAGTTCATATTTAAACAAATATGTTCATAAGTAGTATATCAACTGGCATTTCTGTAGACTTGAATAAATAAGAATTATCTTTTTACGCAGTAGTACTTACATCAGGTTACTTAAGTATTTTGCTGTTCAAATCTTTTGGTTTGGTTCTCTGCTGAGCTGGTGTTACACTGTTTGTCATAGGATCTGGTCTATAATGAACATTGTTATTTTCTGAGAAAACAAGCTGACTAGCCCCGCTTATTTTGCAGTGTGTTTTATGTGCTATAAGAGTATGAAAAAATCTTTATTATCTAATACAGTGCATCAATACGTAGTATCCAGTTGGTAATGAATTACAATAAATAAAATGTTGCATACAAATGATACTGTTGGATTCTATATTTTATTTTGTATTCTATGTTGAGTTCTAGTTTACATTGTATCTATTTATTTAATGATCTATCCTTTTAATGCTTGACTGAAATAGGCTACAAAACTATTTAACAAACTTCAAAATTCAACTTCTAGAATCATCATGACATACCCGTTAATTGATTTTTGGTATTTTTTTTTATAAATCTTATTTCAAAATATTTTCTAGGAATTCTGCTTCTTCCCACAGTAAATATTGGTTTATTAGCAATTTTATGCTCAGAATAAATTTTAACAAAAAGTTTACTGACTAAATTTTAAGGTCATAAAATGAACACTTATGCGGAACACCCTCACAGATGATTTTCATTTCAAAACCTTAATCTTCATAAACCGTAGTATATTTGAAATTTTTTTCAGGATATGTCTATAGAAAGTTTTACTACTAAGAAGTAAACCATTTGAAATGTGTAATTACAGTTGAGACATGTTAATCCAACTTTTGATAAATCAGATTTCCAATAATCCACCACTGCTACAATTCAAAATAAGCTAATCAAAGTCAAAACAAGCATGAATACCACAGTACAAATGTATTTAATGACAATGATTTACATCACACAATTTTTATGCTAAAACATACATTATGTACGTTATTGTAAACACAGTAAAAGAGAATAAAGAAATTCTAGTTTATGAAAGTAAACAATTTATATTTTTTAGCACTGTATTTTAGATCAGTCTACCCTATCCATCAGGAAATGAGTATTAGATGCTGTAACAGGAATTCAAGTTGTAAACTATAAACCTCCTCTACATACTTTCTTAGTTCACCTCTATTAACTAACAGTTACAGCAATGATGTTCTTTTTTATTTTGTAATAAATTTATGGACGAAATCTTTGTCAAAAGCAGTTTATTATTATTTGCTGTTGTATGAACTTATTTAGTTTTTCTCTTAATCGCAAATAAATTTCTAAAATTTAGTACTTTATTATGGTAGCACAATAATTTTGAACATACTTAGTATTTATAATATAATAGTGAATTATATAATATTACTTGAAGGATACTTTAATTTTAGTTTTTGATTTGATAAAACATTGTTCTGTCTTTATAATTCATTTTATAACAGTGTTGGCTTTGTTGACAGACTATAGTTATAAATGAAAACATATCCCCCTTACCATTGTATGTTAAATTTCAAGCTTTCAGTTGTGTCAGTAAATATGAGACTTGTTAATATAGCTTGTTATCTTGGAGTATGTGTAGTTACTGTTGGTGATTGGATATGCAATCGCGTAAAAAAATGTATTAATGACAATATATTTCTTATTATAAACTTGGTTCTATCCTTTTTTTATTCATTTGAAGGACCTTGTTAGATCAGTTTATCAAGACCCTGTTATATGTTTATTAGGAAGATGTTTTGAAAACTTTGATAAGTCTCTACTCATTTTACTCGAGTTAAAATTATTTCATTTTATGTTACTTTCACAGTTAAGTATATCTTATAGTAAAATATAAACTTAACAAAATTTCAGTAGGCACTGTCTAGAAGTTTTATTTTTGTTTTAGTAAGTGATCCAAAAATAATTAAGTTCTCTGCGTTTAACAAAATTGCAAGTGTCGGTTTCAAATAAGTTGATGTATTCATTATGTCTTGAAAAAAACATTGTATTATAATAAGGAAATATTTCTTTAGTTCAGTTTTTAGTTACTTTTAAATGTCTGGTAACTGCATCAAGAATTCAATATTACGCAAGGATGTGCAGTGTACACTAGGCATTTTTTATTAGTTTGTTTAATTGTTTTGCTGATTGTTGCTTTAATAAATCATTGTTGTAGTGATAGCATGATTTAATGTTTATAATAATTTATTATTGAACTATAATTTGTATTATACTCATTTGTAATTTTATACCCTGTTTCTGAATACCATGATTACAGTCAGTTAATAGTTAAGAACATATAATAACTAAACATTAGTAATTTTTATGTTTAACTGTGTCTTACTGTTTTTCTTTTGATTAAGGTTTGACATTGTGCTTACCAAAAGTGATGTTTTGTATATATAAAAAATATAAATATAGTGTAAACATTTTCTGATTAATTTAATTGTGATAAAAATATTATAAATAACTGTAAATATTCTATCAAAATTACACAAATCATTTTTGAGAAATTTAGCATTGCAATTTTGGTCAGTAGTGGCTGTGGCTGTGTCTATTAGTTAAAAGTGGTAAACTCTGTGTTCAGTTTTAGCTCATTCTAATGTTATTAGAACTATGAGACCAGTTGACTACCCTTACAACCTATTTTGACGTGCAAAACACTGGACTCTTTAATTCTTATCATGTTATGTCATAAAGAAATTTGAAAAGAGATCTTGTACTTTTCCACTTTTTTCTGTGTTTTATCTACAGATGCTGTAGTTCTGACTATATAAACATATTTCACTGGCTACAAAATATATACCCATATAAGCAGCTGTACTTGGGCTTTTGCTTATAATTGCTGTAAGGAAATAATTAATCTTTCCAGTAGTTGTGATGTGTTTCTGAAAGTTTTCTTTATTGGAGTTTACAGTTTATCAAGGCACTACTGCTTTGTGTAGCTTACAACCAGTCCGATGAATTATGTTTAACTACTAATTAACAGTTCAGGAAAACAGGAAAATAAATGTTTACCGATCGTTCAAAAAATTTCCAGAAAATATTAAAAACTGTAAAAATCTCATAGATAAAAATTAAAGTGATATCAAATCAAGTAAGTCAAAACTGATTTTTCAAAATTTAGCATGTGAATTTATAACCTTTGTAATTAGTTATATGTAAAACAGAAAAAGACTGTTATTACATTGTTTTTATATTAAAAATTTGATTGTAACCTAATTTTTAAACATTAAATAAATAATCCTAATCGATTAATCATTAATCACTTTTTAATGATAATTACCTCACATGTTTTTAATGAAAACAATTTTTTTATCAGATGTAGAAATTATGTCTTGTTGAAGTATAGTTAAAAATACACACCATAAATCCTCAGTTACCAGTACACTGTTACTTTTAGAAAATGAATATGAAAATTATATTTTCACATTCATATTCATAATTCAATCAAGCTTTGAATTGAATTATGATTTGTGTTTATTAGATTAGGTAATGAATTGGCTTGTGCTTGTCAAATATAAGGACTTAAAGACTTCCAATACCTTATAGAAATGAAATAATATGATCCCTTAAATTTATTCATAAAACATCAATGTAAAAATATTTTTGTTTTATTCAAAACTTCCAAAAATTTCGTGCAATGCTCATATAAATTCAGATGATTTAAGCGTTTTACTCATAGAAAGTACTAACACCACTGAAACAAAATAGTGTAGTCATAAGCATATAAGTTTTATTTAATAATTCACACCATTGAAATAATTGTATATCTCTATTGAGATAGTTCTTTTATAGAATGTTCTTGTAATTTTCACTTAACAGAAACTCTTGAGAAAGTTTAATCCTCAGAAATAGCTTAGAAAATATATAAGTTACTCTGAATTTTATAAAAATCAATTTACTTTAGAAATACATATTAGCTGAAAAATCGCTTATAAGAAAATTGAAGTGATATTAAACATTTCACAAATAAAACAGAATTGTACATTAATTTAATAACAGATTTTACACAAAGTAGCTTGGTATAATAATTTTTCCTGAGGAGATCCATCAGCACATGTAGAGTATAGTGACATTGCTGGTAAGAAAAGTAAAGATGATGAAAAATAATTATGGTTGCAAGAGGTTCTAAAGCAAAGTAAACATGTCTGTTTCTGATTAGACACTTAATATTATTTACTGTTTCTCTTTTTCTCATTAATATTTTTCAAGGCTATATTATGATTTTTATTTTTTTTAGTGAATATCTACACATTTTTGTGCATTAATATTTTTTTTTTTTTAATTCAGACTGATTTTAATCCATGAATGATAATCACTTTTAAAACAAAATAAGGTTAGATGATACAATAATTATAACTTAGGTATAACTGAGTGGGCTAGTGACTAATATTAAACTATATTTGGTTTTTGTACTTAGTCTTACCATATAGATAACGTTCATGATAAGATATTGGATTTCAGCTTAAAATATAGGTTAGATTTGTTCGTATTATGCAACATTTGGTTAAATTCCAGTGTAAAGATTTTAATTTTCACTATTACAGGTTGTAAACTATTTGTTATTGCTTTGCTCTGGTTAGAATGTTCTCTCTTGTATGGTTATGAAAAGACTAATCTGTTGCTTCTATTTTTTTAATGTTATTTGCTATTAAATATTTGGAGGAAAATAATGAAATCACAAACAAATATTGACATTGTAAATTATTGAATTTGTAATCATGTTATTTTTGAAATTATTATAATTAACAATGAATTTAAATTTAATTACCCATATTTTCACTTCTGAAGTTAACACTCATTTTCCAAAAAATCTTTATATAAGTTTACTTACCATTCCTCAACTGCCTGAAGAAACTGAGATGTTTTTGCTAATTGTTGACTTTTAGAATATTTCCCTCAAAATTTATTGTTATTGCATGTAATTAGGCTTAAAAAAAATAATAAATATTCTCTTAGATCAATGAAATGAAACCCCAAGAATCATGAGCTCATTTAGAAAGCAGGTTCAGATTTAGCAATAAGTTATTTGTATGAGTTCAATAATCCAGCAGCCCTCCAACAAATCTTTTTCAAAATATTTTTTGTAAGCCTGTTTGTGTAAGAGGTTTTGGAAAACAGATTAATTTAATTATTGGACATTCTTTTAGGCTATATTTTTTTAATTGGGTATTTTTAAATTGCTATTTTTTTAATAGATATCTTTATAATTAATAATTAAAGTCCCATTCACCAACAATTCCCTTATACATACGTTGAAGCATTTTCAGAATAAAATTCCATCATCAGGAACATAAAAATTTATATTATAATCTTAATAAACTAATACTTCTTATGTAAATTTGTTTATGTAACGTAATATAATATAATAATGGTCATATTATATTAATATGTAAAACAAATTGTTAGGGATGTAGGATGTAGAGGGTATACTGAAATGAAACGACTAGCACTAGATAGGGAATCTTGGAGAGCTGCATCAAACCAGTCAAATGACTGAAGACAAAAAAAAAAAATATTATATTAAGTTAATTATGTAACATAAACAAATTTACATGATAAAGAAGTTTTAATTTTATTAAGATTATAACATAAATTTTTAAGTTCCTGATGATTGAATTTTATTATGAAAGCTCTTGAACATATGTACAAGGGAATTGTTGGTGAGTAGGCTCTTTAATTATTAATTATATAATCATACCAACGGGCCATGTTTGATAGAATTATTATATATCTTTATAAAGCATTTCATGTAGCTTGTGCAAATCTTAGGGTTCTTTTGATAGAGTTGTATAATGTTTTAATTAATAGAAAAAATTCACGTGTTTAGCCAATTCTTTAATGGGTAAGTACACATACACTTTACAAGGGTAGGGTGAAAATTTTCAGGCCTGGGTAATAAAACAACATATTTCTATGTATATTTTGATTTATTTTTCCACATAGTCACCATTAAAGTTTATACACATAGCTCAGCATTTACAAGAGCACTTATGGCAGTTAAGTATATCAATTTATCCAACTCCTTAAAATAATCATCTATGGTGGCAGTAACTTCATTACTGGTTGAAAATCTCTTCCCTTCAAGCCATTTCTTTAGGTTAGGAAAAAAGTGATAGTCACTGGGAGCCAGATCAGGTGAAATATGAAGGGTGTTGAAGCAATTTGAACCATAATTCATTGATTTTTGTCATTGCAATGACTAAAGTGTAAGCTGAAGCAATTTCTTGATGGAAAAGCACTTTCTTTTTTGCCAAAAGTGGTCATTTTTCCTAAATTTCATTGCTGAGATGCTGCAATAGAGTCACATAATATTCACCATTTATTGTTGTTTCACCCATTTAAGATATAATCAGTGAAAATTGTTCTACATGCATCCCAAAAAGTGGTTGCTATAACTTTGTTGTACAAAAAGTCATTTTCGCTTTTTTTGGAGCAGGTTAACTTTTTCAACCTATTGTTTGACTGTTGTTTTGTCTCAGGAGTGTAATAATGAACCCAAGTCTCATCAACCATCACAGATTAATGTAAAACTTCCTCTGGATTGCGCTAAAACAGCTCAAGACAATTGCTTGAAATATTTCTTCAGCTCTGTCTTTGGTGACTAGGACTTTGGCATCCATCTAGCACACAGCTTGTTCAAGCCCAAATGTTCATGCAAAATATTCCATATGTGTTTTGTTGACATGCCTACAGACTCTGCTAACTCACTGATCTGCCAAAATGATTTTATGCATTTTTTCTTTTTCTGGTGTAGTCACTTCAGAAGGGCGTTCACTGTGTGGTTCATTGCTAGTGCGTGTTCAATCCATTTTTAACTCTGTAACTCATCCTTTAATTGTTGAATTTGATGGAGAAGAGTCTCTCAGTGTTGTATCAATCTCTTCTTTAATTTCCTGTGCACTTAATCCTTTCAGAAACTGTATTTAATCACTGCACAAATTTCTAAATTTTTTCATTTTCCAAAAAAATACCCTAATTCTCCACTTTGACAGCCTTTAAATATCAAACTATGTGGTGCAGCGACTTGAAAAACTTATAGTAAACTAATGAAGAATGGAATCATTCGATGCCATTGAGAGATTAAACGTGCTAATGTCATCTCTGTGTGAGGCCTGGAACTTTTACCCCCAAACTTCCCTTTTACCCTGGAATATATCCCATCCTTGTAGTTCAGTTTTAACCACACATTTTATAAGGTCATACATATATGGGACAAACTATTGTGTAGTAAATGGTATTATAAAGTAATTGACATGTTACTAACTGCAACAGTGAACTTTTTTTAGTGATTTAAAAAATTACAATTTCACAGAATAAGATATTACCCAGGAATAAAAGCAAATACTCATACAAACATAAATTCCTGCTACCATCTGATCATGCTTGTCAAGATCAGATTTAATTTCACCTTTGTTTTGTAGAATTTTTTGTTGTTTCTAGTTTTTATTTTCGTGTAATATTACTTACATATTTGTGTGGAACTGTTTGGGTTCATCTTTTTTCACACATGTGCATTCTTTGTCAAAATCTTTGCTTTTTTCACTACTTCTTTTTACCATGAATCAGTAATTTACTGTCTTATTCTAAAATGACCATATACTTAATTATCATATGGTACTTCCAGATCAATTGCTTAACCCTTATCATAAATTTTATAAGAGAAATTTAAAAAGCAGTACTATAAACAGTCTTTTCTAAAATGATGCTTCACCTATTAAACACAGAAAATCATGAATGCAAATTTTTTTATAGATTTAACAACTGATCTCATATAACAAAAAGATATGACTAGTAAACATTCTAAAATGTGGAAGTAAAGCTGTGTAATTAGCAGTAAAGTTGTACTTAATGAGTAGATACTGTACCTTGAAGTATCAGTATACGAGGATCATTCAAGTATAAAATGGAATTTGTTTACATAGCTTTATTGTTATTAGATAATATTACAAATAATTTTTTTTATTTTTCTACATAGTTTCCTTCAACAAAAATACATTTTCTCCACTGGATAGGTAGCTCCTTAATCCCTTCATCAAAAAAACAAGATGTCTGCCTCAACAACCAGTTGCACATATAATCATCAATTGTAGCATCATCTTCATCTCCTTTCCTAAAGTTTCTTTCAGTGAATCAAACCTATGGAAATCATATGGTAACAATCCTGGACTGTACGGTGAGTGTTCAAGAGGTGGCCAATGAATTTTAGTGAGTTTATCATGAGTCTGAGCTGCTGTGCATTGTCATGGAGAAGGAGGACGTTGTGAACAGGCATTGTTTGTTGCAATATGCAGCCCTGACATCATCCAACAACTGGCAGTAGTACGCCACATTTACAGTCCTTCATTCATTCAGGAAATCAATCAGCAGCACACCTTTTGAGTCCAAAAACAGAGTTGCCAGAAATTTTCTAACTGGCAAGCCTTGATTGATAACCCCCTCACTTTTAACACCACTCCATATTTGTTCTCTTGCTTTGCAGGGTGTATTGGTGAATCCACATTTTGTCACAGGTCACAGTATGGTCCAAAAATGCCTCTCCTTCTTCCTCAAAATGTTTCAGAAGCCGCTGACAGACTTCTTTCTGGGCATTTCTCTATTCCTCAGTGAGAAGATGTGGAACCCACCTCGCCAATCCTCTGCTGTTTCCAAGAGTGTCTGACAACAGTGTATCCACATTTCCAACACTTATACCCACCTCTGATGCAATTTCAGCAATGGTTGTGTGGAGGTCACTTTCCAAAAAGTTCATGAACAACCTGAAAGTTATCATCAATGATGCTGGTCTTCCAACAATGTTTGTGATTTTCATCATGGCCACTTCAAAATGTTTTGGTTCAATCAATTATTTCAAATTTGACAGAGTAGCATCTTCTAACTGAGCCTGGAGTTGAGTCAAGAATTCATTGGATTTAACAAAAGCATTATAAATGTGACTATTTAATTAATATTGTAGGTGACTCTAACTGCTTGTAATTAGAGCATTGTTTTTAATTATCAGTCATTGATTTGTGTTATACTTTTCTAAGTTAATTTCTTTTCTATAATTTTTAACTTTCAAGACATTTACTACTTCACACATCTTGAATTTTCTTCTTCATGTATTCTAATATTTATCTTCCCAAACAGTTTTTATACTTTATGTAACCAAATTAACTAAATGTCCTAATTTGTCACACCAACCTATTTCTTTTTTTTTATACCATAGACTAATTAATTAGCACTTAATGAAATATTTATGATAGATGCATGAAGTGACTTTTTTTGTTTAGAAATACTTTTATAAAATTATTTTTTGTGGATCTCCACACTGCGCTGTTTGCAGACTATTTTGATACCAAATTAGTGGTGCATAAATATTTTGTATGATTTTCTTTAAGAGTTATTTCCGTGGTAAGATGTACAACTGATTATGAAAAAACAATGCTACTAATTTACAAGATGATTTTTCTGTTTTATTTTTTATCCACAGACCTGAATACTTTTTTTAAATAAAAAAAAAAAACTTTTGTAATAGCTAGAAAAAAATAGTTTATGAATTTTTCAGTGATACCAAAAGAGGCAGTCAAATAGATCTGTGTGCTCTGCTCCTCAAAAGAAGTCTAGTACGTGTGTCCTTTTTACAGGTTTGGATCTCACTGGATTTATATAGTCATTGAACTTTATATATAATTTCTATAATATCCATTACCTATAGTTCCCAAAAATCTATTAAAATCTTAAAATGGAAAAAACTTATTACAGGAGCAAAAAATTGATTAGTGTATGATTTATTATACAACATTAGAAATATGATAACAATAAACAAAACACATCACTCCTGAATATACCATTTGTCCCGAAAACAATTTCTGCCTATCTTACATTATCTTTCATTATCTACTGTAAATGTGATTAAGTGATTTTTATCAGCTGTTGTACAAGTGACTTTTTACCAACTGGGTGTGCAATAGAAGCTTTATTTTAGTTTCTGGATTAGTATTGTTCTAAGTAGATAAACCAGTGAAGTCAATTTTGATTCTCAACAGGAGTTTTAAATTTTTATTGTGCTATTTTTAAAGGAGAGTACAAGGTTCAGTTATCTGATGTTAGATACATTAGCTTTGTTAGGAATCTAATTAAATAATCCATTTTAGAAGAATTATAAAAAGTGTGATCCTTAAAATCTTGATCTATTAATATTTAGCAGGAATTGAATTAGATTAGTTGGAAGACCAGGTAGGTATTATTTTATTTGGAACAAGATCAGTTTGGTTAGGGTAAGTAGGAAATTAGTTAAATTAATCATTCTTGAATAATTTTAAAACAAAATTTGAACATTTTTATTTTGTTGGAATAGATTTAAAGTAATTGTTATTTTCACTTCTTTGGTTATTTCATCACATTTGTTTTGATAAAGTGTTTGGTTTCCATTTTTTCACAGTTATATTTTTCAACCTGCTTTGAAATCACTGGTGAGGGTTTTTCTTTTCTTTTTTTGATCGGGTAGCTGCCATAAAAGTTTTTTATAGTATTAAATATGTTAACATCAACTCACAATTAAAAAACATGATTAATGTGACCTCATTTTAAAAGAGGATTTTCTTTTCAAAAATTTCTGTTATGCATTTTTGTGCATTTTTTTTATTTTTAAAGTAAATGCTTTACCTTACAATTAGGAAAACAACAGGATGTCTTCCAGAGGAAAATTATTTTGATCAGTGCAAGTTAAAAACCTGTTTATGTATTTTTATGCTGAACTGTGCAATGCTTAATTTACGTCATTCATAATCTACATATTTTTAGTCACTGGTTGATTGTCTGTGACTTCAAGTCAATTTTTCACAGTAATAAGTTAACAAAATTAAAAAGTTACTTTTGATTAATTGTGAATCAGATTTATTCCAATTAATATAATTATTTTTGGTGCAAAAGCATAATACAGCTCCTGAATTTTTCACAAGTTTGATATGTTTATTCATGATTTATGTTTTTTTATTTCGTTTTCCACTGATTTTCCCAAACTTTTAATCAGTGATTCTCAATGTTTTTAGCTCTACAATCCCCAAAAAGTAAAAAAAATATATAATGAATATTTCGCAACCCCTCCCCCAACCACAACTCATTGAAACCTAGTTAAAACTATTCAACTGCATTGATAACGATGGGTATGAACATGTATGTATGAAGTGTACAAACATGAGCAATTTACAGGTTCCACCTTGATGTGTATGTGCGCCTTGTAATTTGGTCTACTTTGATAATATTTGCTGTGAGAGCATCATGCTCTAGCATGCATATGATATGTATGTATGTCATGCTCTCTGTAGTATGAAAGAGGTGTAAGGGATTGCAGATTGTCAGTTTGGTTTTGAATGCAAAGCTTGTGTCTGGTGCCTTTATTTAAGTTTGTAAAAGCATAGAGCATAGTTTCATTAAAAAAAATAATAATAATTGTTTTGATTTTTTAGTGTGCAGTCAAATGGTGTGACTGGTTTTTTTTTTTAACTTAGATTCTTATGCAAAATAGACAAATTTGTGAAAAATCAAAATGAGCCATCTATATCCAGTGAATTGATTGGTAAAAATATAAGACTGTAGTATGATATTTATTTAAATTATGGTTTTACCTCATTAAATGGAAAGCTACAGTGCGTTGTTTGCTTTCAAGTCCTCTCTGGTGAAAATATGAAGCCATCAAAATAAATTTGACACTTGGAAACTAAACATCCAGATCATAAAAAGCAAACCCTTGGAAGTTTTCAAAAGAAAATTGCATACTTTGAGAAATCAACAAGCTTCTATTTGTAAATCAAGCCATAGTGATAAGTACTCTTGAAGCATCATATCTCACAGCATTAAGAGTAGCTAAAATGTCCAAACCCCATACAGTTGCAGAAAGCCTCATATTGCATGGCTCAATTGATATGCTCAGTTTTTTTATAGGTGTGGAAGAAGCAAAAAATTGAAAAAAAATTTCGCTTTCTAACAACACACTATCAAGGCAAGTCGATGACATGACTGCCATCAGATAATTCAGCAAGTGAGTTTTAAGTGAATTTTTTTAGTATTCAATATGATAAATGAACAGTTATGGCAAACATTTCTCAGTTCTTATGTTTTGTGAGATATGAATTCAATAGGGACAGATCAATCAAAGAGAATATGTTGTTTTGCAAATTAATACCTTGTCATGCAATAGGACAATGTCTTTTTGATGTTTTTTTATGAAGCTACTAATAACTGTGATATAGATTGGATAAAATATATTGCAGTAATGCAGTGATGATGCAAAGGCAATAACAAGAAAGAACAGTGAATTTCTGAAAAAAATTAAAATATTACTTTATACCGAGAGCGGAATGGATGCTGTACTGCTTCCTTCACAGTCATACTCTTGCCACAAAAAATATGGCAGAAAATCTCACAGATTCTTTGTAAAGCTGTAAAAATGGTTAATTTTATTAAAATTCAACCATTACAGAATAGGCTGTTTGCTAAACTACACAATGAAATGGGTGAAAAGAAGATTCTTCTCTTCCATACAGAAGTCAGATGGTTTAGGGGGGAAAATTTTAACCTGGTTATTGGAATTCCAAGATGAATTAATAATATTTTTCCAGGATAAACAAATTCTATTCTCTATGTTTTTACAGAATAAATGAGTATATGTTGCTGTTGGCTTACTTAGCTGCTATATTTTTGCATTTTAACAACTGGAATGTGAATTTACAAGGACGTGATAAAAATTTTTATTAATGACATACAAATTCATGCTTTCATTAAGAAGATTGATATCTGGAATGCCATCAAAACAAAACTTTTATATGTTTCCACTCACTTCCGATTATATTGAAAGAAATTTAGATGAAGACACTATTATTCAGCACAGTTTAGATAGCATGACGATGCATTTGCATGAGCTAAAAATTGAGTTGGCATGGTATTTTCTGGAAGATAAAAATGATTTCTCAAAGAGATGAGTACTGAATCCATTTAGTGAAAATGTTGTAGCTGTTAAGTTAGTGGTTGAGATTCACTACCAGTTCATTGAAATGTCTGCCAGTAAAACGTTACAACTTGTTTGAATCATATCTGAAGATTTAGATGCATTTTGGCTTGCTTGTCAAAGTGAATATGGAAATTTAATCACAGAAGCATTGAAAATATTATTAATCCCTTTTGTCGCCATACCTTTTCACCTCTGTGAAAAGAGTTTTTCATCTATGGTTGCACTAAAAACTAAATATAGGAATTGTCTTCATCCCTTGAAAACAGTTTGCTTTTGTGTGTTTCTTACATAGATCCACATATGGAGAAATTTTTAAATGAAAAACAACGCAACGATCTCATTAATTAATTTTTTTTATATATGTACTTAAAAATATGTAAAATTTTTATAATAAATGATTTTTTTTCTCATAAAATGATTTCATTATTTTTTATATGTGTAGTTGTGGCAGGCTAATTTCACGACCCCCTTTCATTTCATCACAATCACCAGCTTGAGAAATGCGCCTTAAATATCCTTTAATATTGCTATAAACTTTCCTAAACTCTTCAAGCAGTATTGTATAATTACCAATGATCTCATAAAAAACATTAATCACTATTTATGCTTAACTATTTCTTACTTAAAACTTCAATTATTTGGTAATTAATTCAAACCGCTATTTCAGTTATTTTATTACAGATATTTCAGCTAATTTATACAATGAAATAATCTGATACTAATTGTTTTTATTTAGTTAAATATTTTATGGTATATAGATTTATCACAGGAACCATTTCGTTATCACTACTTTGCATAGCACATTGCAATACAAATCTCTGGCTATATTTATTTTTACCCATAAACAATCGGTGGAATAGTTTAGAATATACTTGGTAGCACTCTGTACTACCTAATACAATTACGCTGTAATATACTCTTAATGGTAATTTTATATTTTTTTTATAAGAACTTTAAATAAATTATATTCAACATGTTTACCATGTTCCTCATTCAGATTATGCATTTGGTCTTTATAAAACATCTTTTCACATGCTTTGTTACACAAATTGATCCTTTCGTTGAAGGTTACCTTACATAGAGAATTTATTAATTATTCTAGTGACTAAGAAAGTTTTTCTGACAATCATCTGAATAATGCAAAGTTTTTAAAAGTGGAAAACATATTTAAAAAAAATGGCAAATAATACTATTAGAAAATAAAATCCTACTTACTAGAACTTTAAAGTTTATTAAGGAACAGTATTGAGAGTTTTTCAACTTTGAAAAATTCTCTATACTAATATTTAATAATATTGAGTAACTTTATCATTTATTACCATTACATTTAAATGGACAGGATAATAATAATTCTACCGTGTGCTTCATAGAAAAACTATCACAGAAGGACGTCCATCAGATAGTTTATGCCTGATCATAATTTAAAATAGTTGCCTCTTGATAGTAAGTGGGTTCTGAATGATAAGAATCACAATATATAAAAATATAATTATTTAAAAATCATAGTTATGTAGTAGTTATGAAGTATCAAGTCTTGAGTTGATCGTGAAATGCAAATTTTTTCTTTTTATTCGAAGCTTTATGCAGAACTAAAATAATTTCTTGCAGTCCGACTACTTCCAGAATAGTTTCTGGTTAATTTAAATCAACATTATAAATTTCATTGACCATTATTATTTTGAAAAAGCATACTGTAGTCACTGTCAGCAGCAATAATAAATGACATTAATAAATACATACTTCAGTACAGGGGCCTTGTTAAAAATTTATTATAATTATTAATAATTTTGATTTTTAGTATTGATATTATAATTCTTATGTATATCATGATTGGATTTTTTCCACATATTTATTATGTTTTTTTTTTATTTTTGTCAGACATATATACCTACATTCTGTTGCTCCTCGACAGAATTAACTGTTCAGCAAAACAGAAAGGGTTTCGTTTTTATTTTTTTACCATTTTTATGCTCTACATATATAAAGAGCATATAAATAAATATTTATAATTACTTGTGTGTGTGGGTGCGCGTGCGTGCATGCGTGTATATAGAGCAACAAGAAATCTACTGTTTAAAACAATATTCTATAGATATTAATTAGCTAGAAATAAATATTCGATTTTTTTTCAATATTATACAATTTACTGTGAAACATGTTTTAAATTGTTATTGCAGTTTTCCACTTTGTAAACTTCATCCAGAGTTATTTATTTTGCAAAACCGACACTCATTTTGATTTATATTACTGTTTTTAAATAACCTATATTTAATGCAAAATTCTGATTATGGGTTTTTAGATTCTGATAAACTGTTTTCTTGATAGTTTAACATTTCAAAGTTTAAACCCTCACAGTAAACAAATTAAAAATGTGTTTAATATAATTTAGAACTCACATAAAAAGTTGTTTACTTTATTATATCAGATCTGGTCAATGTTTTTAAGAATAAATATTTTATTGGTTAATCATTTTTCATAATGTCTGGTGTTAGAATTTTTGATAGTTACAAACGAGCTCCATTTTCAATTTTTTTTCTACTTGAAAGTAAAAGATTAGGAAGAATAATTTTTGTAATTTTTACATTTCTGCATTTGTAATAGTCATTAGCTTATGATTTAATATTATCATCATTTTAAATTTGCAGTTATAATACAAGCATAAACACATAAACTGAAACTTTTTATTAACATGTAACTCCTAGTTCATATAAATAAGATTGTAGTATTCACTGTTTGTTTATGATCCAGTGGGAATCTGGGAAAAAATGTTATATAGTTCATTCAGAGGCTTTCACATATGCCATGTATTCTAAGGATGGGTTTGAATTATCTTCAAGAAAGCATCACTTCAGGAGAGACTCTTCAGTATCTGGAAGTAAAACAATTTATACAGCATTTAAGTCGGTTTATGCAAAAATTGTTGAACAGTAATGTGCTGCTCCCATTCCAGGTAAAGATTTCATGATCTCTCTCTCTCTAAATTGTCGGTAGGATGGATGCCCACTGCTTGGAGGGGCCTAAGGTAATACTTTGGATGAGATTGTTTTTCTATTCTTCTTGACCACAGAGAGTAGGTTGCCCCTTTATTATTGTACCGTCTCTTTCTTTGATGGTTTTATTGGGGTTTATACTAAACACCAATTGTATATAAATTAAGGATATGAGGTCCTATTTGAGTTATTATATCGCTCTCAGTATTCAATGGGACAACTCTGCAAACAGGCCTCTCAGATGTCTGTGTTCCTTATCCACTGACTGTAAAGTGCTAATTGGATGAAGTCAGGTCTATTTTCCCTGATGCAATCAAATTTATTATTTTAGTTTTTTTTAGATGTTATTCTTATGATCAAACAGAGAGTATCTTTCTGTTAAATCCCCTACATGAAAGATCTCTAGGTATGTAAGGTGATTATTGACTTTCGTAATGTCTAATTTATAGCTGTTTTGTTAAAATTAGTTTTTTGTAGACCTTTGCTTGCTGTAGAAAATTATGCCAAAGAGTCTCTTACCTAATATCCAGTTCAAAAGTCCAAATTTGCATAAATTGTTTTATTATTCTTAAGTAGAAAAGGTTTCCATGCGGTCCCATACTGAATGAGTATCCATTCTGTTTTCCTAGAATATAAAAAACAAGCTGTATATTTGTAAGCTACAAGTATCAAATATATGTTGATACCACTGATAAAGAATAACAACAATTTTTTTAACTCAATGAGAATGTATAAAACTGTACTATTAAAATTTAAACTTCTAACATTCCACGTTCCGACTCGTAGAATGTTATTTTTTTATTTTCTGGTGACCTCTTCCTTAGTAGTCCCCACCCGGAGATCCGAACGGGGGACTAGTTTACCTCCGGAATATTTTACCAAGGAAGGCGCCTCCATCATTGCTATATGAAATGCAGAGAGCCACATTTTCTTGGAAAAAAAAGCAGCTGTAGTTTTCCATTGCTTTCAGCTGCGCAGTACTCAGAGGGCTGAGTGATGCTGATATGGCCGTTTAAGTCGTCCTGACTCACGCCCCTAACAACTACTGAAAGAGCTGTTGCCCTCTTTCAGGAATCATTCCTTAGTCTGTTAAACAAAGATGGTACACCAATATATAATACAAAAGGTAAAGTCAATAGATGGGTGGAATATATTGAAGAGTTATACGGAGGAAATGAATTAGAAAATGGTGTTATAGAGGAAGAAGAAGAAGTTGAGGAGGATGAAATAGGAGAAACAATACTGAGATCTGGATTTAAGAGAGCATTAAAAGATTTAAATGGCAGAAAGGCTCCTGGAATAGATGGAATACCTGTAGAATTAATGCGCGGGGCAGGTGAGGAAGCGATTGATAGATTATACAAGCTGGTGTGTAATATTTATGAAAAAGGGGAAGTTCCGTCAGACTTCAAAAAAAGTGTTATAGTCATGATACCAAAGAAAGCAGGGGCAGATAAATGTGAAAAATACAGAACAATTAGTTTAACTAACTAGTGATGCATCAAAAATCTTAACTAGAATTCTATACAGAAGAATTGAGAGGAGAGTGGAAGAAGTGTTAGGAGAAGACCAATTTGGTTTCAGGAAAAGTATAGGGACAAGGGAAGCAATTTTAGGCCTCAGATTAATAGTAGAAGGAAGATTAAAGAAAAACAAACCAACATACTTGGCGTTTATAGACCTAGAAAAGGCATTCGATAACGTAGACTGGAATAAAATGTTCAGCATTTTAAAAAAATTAGGGTTCAAATACAGAGATAGAAGAACAATTGCTAACATGTACAGGAACCAAACAGCAACAGTAATAATTGAAAAACATAAGAAAGAAGCCGTAATAAGAAAGGGAGTCTGACAAGGATGTTCCCTATCCCCGTTACTTTTTAATCTTTACATGGAACTAGCAGTTAATGATGTTAAAGAACAATTTAGATTTGGAGTAACAGTACAAGGTGAAAAGATGCTACCATTTGCTGATGATATAGGAATTCTAGCCGAGAGTAAAAAGGATTTAGAAGAAACAATGAATGGCATAGATGAAGTCCTACGCAAGAACTATCGCATGAAAATAAACAAGTACAAAACAAAAGTAATGAAATGTATTAGAAATAACAAAGATGGACCAATGAATGTGAAAATAGGAGGAGAAAAGAGTATGGAGGTAGAAGAATTTTGTTATTTGGGAAGTAGAATTACTAAAGATGAACGAAGCAGGAGCGATATAAAATGCCGAATAGCACAAGCGAAACATGCCTTCAGTCAGAAATATAATTTGTTTACATCAAAAATTAATTTAAATGTCAGGAAAAGATTTTTGAAAGTATATGTTTGGAGTGTCGCTTTATATGGAAGTGAAACTTGGACGATCGGAGTATCTGAGAAGAAAACATTAGAAGCTTTTGAAATGCAGTGCTGTAGGAGAATGTTAAAAATCAGATGGGTGGATAAAGTGACAAATGAAGAGGTATTGCGGCAAATAGATGAAGAAAGAAGCATTTGGAAAAATATAGTTAAAAGAAGAGACAGACTTATAGGCCACATACTAAGGCATCCTGGATTAGTCGCTTTAATATTGGAAGGATAGGTAGAAGGAAAAAATTGTGTAGGCAGGCCACGTTTGGAATATGTAAAACAAATTGTTAGGGATGTAGGATGTAGGGGGTATACTGAAATGAAACGACTAGCACTAGATAAGGAATCTTGGAGAGCTACCAGTCAAATGACTGAACACAAAAAAAAAATAAAAATAAAAATTTTTAATGTGTACATCACATTTTAGGAAAAATATTATTATAAATGTAGATAATATATTACTTTTAACTAACTTTACTCAAAATAAATTGTTGGACTTTTTTTTGAAAGGATGTGAATTTTACTTTCTAAGTATTATAAGATCTGGACATTTTAACTATAAGATAAATAAGAATCTTGTTTAAAAATGTATTGTGAAGAATAGTAAAGTTTTCTTCTGGGATTGTAATATATTTGACACAGTTTTAAAATATGAAACTATGTTTAATATTAATCTTCAGTTTATTTTCTGGCATATTGAAATAGTTTAGGTTGGTTTTCAGAAATATGGAAATATTATTTCTTTTCTTTCTTTATTTTTCAGTCAGTTGGAATTAGGCATCTACCTCTACTGCTTACCACCTTTCATCAGTCTTTCTCTGTCTCTTTTTCGTCAAATTTATTATTCAGCTCTTGAAATTTTCCTACATCTTTAAGATAATCATTGTACTTTATCCTGTTTGCGATAACTGTTTTATTGTTCCCTTATTAAGCTAAGATCCGATATTAACATCCTAGTGTGGTGTTTCAGATTCCAAATAATTTATATTACATATATTTATCATTGTCTGAAATTAAATGTATTTCCTATCTATTTGAAGACTGTTTTGCATCATGCTAATACCATCATGACTATTGTACATGTCCTAGAACACGAAAAAAGAGTTCTCAGATACACATGTTCAGTTGTCCAATGCTTACCGGATGACACCATTAAGGCATCACAAACAGGGGCTAGTATAGCAGTTGATGCAAACCCTTTGGAATTAAACTAGAGAAGTGTCCAGGGAACTGATAAGGAGAGCACAATCAACAACCGTAGGACTATTTCAGGACATAGGATAGCATAATCTAAGGCTTGACTAAAAGCTAATATAAGCATAAACTTTTAATATTTTTCCCTGGTTTCTTAAAAGTGTATAACTTACATGCACTTCACAAATTAAACATTTTTTAAAAATTTTGTCACTGTAGGTATAAAGAGAAGTGGAAATACTAAGGAAATACCTGTTATTTATCTTAATCCTAGTTTCAGTGTAATATTTCAATTTTTGATTAGTTTCATGCTTTCAGATATTTAACACTGTGGGTAAAATGAAATAACCTTGTCAGGACTGCGCTGTGGGAATTAGAAACAATTCTTGGTGCACCCTCAGTAGTGTATCTTCCTTTAAGTTATCTGAGATTTTTCATTGGTTATTACACTTTTCAAAAATGTTTAACAGTTTTAATGCAGGAGCAGATTTAAAGGGATATCGTTAAATTTTTCCAATAAAGACATCTTCCTGATCAAAACTTCTTTGGTCTTATTCTGCTGCTGATCTGATACCATTATCTTCCAATTGGGATCTGACTGAATAGTTTATATAATAGAGACAGATACTTCCACACTGCTAACTGTGTGGAAAAGGAGGATTTCATTTGAAAATATGAATTTACTTTTTTGTATCTGATAAGAAAATAACTTTTTTACAGAATATATTTCAGCTGGTCTGGCAATGTTTTGTTTAATATGCTTTTTCCACTCTCAATAATAATAATATCCCAATCTGTTGAGGAATTAAATGTAGAATGAACTCCCACTACCTTGAGAGGCTTTGAAACACTTTTGTGAGTGAGACTGTTTGTCTCATTTTGTGGCTCTTGGTGGTATATAATCTTTCTCAATGGCTACCTCTTTTCCATTTTGTTGATCGTTTCAAACACTTTAGGAGTTGAGTAGGTTATGATCAAACACCAGCAAATCTGTAGAGTTACTGTACCCTTAGTGTTTGGTAGGAGTCCTTGTGTTTGTGTGATTTGGTAGGAAAAGCTCTGCAATGGACCTGGCAAGGGATTGTTTTTTTTTTACCAGAGGCCTTACGAAAAGCCCAACCTATTTATGAGTTGTTTATTAGAAGAATTCAGTTGTCCTAATACATAGATACAATTATGCTTGTTAGACACCTTTCATAAATTAATAATGTTAGTCAAGTGGCTGTTCAAATCTAAAATGATTATCCTTTATTTATTTAAAAAGTAGCAGATCGTTGAACTTCTAATTGCTGAATGGTATCTAGGTAAAACATTTTATCCTGTTAATTTTGTTGCATGATGTATTACTGTTTGGTTTATTGATTGATTTTTTCTGATTTATTGGTTGTCTTCTGTCCAGGGCACGAGGATGGAGGAGAGACTGGATGATGCTATTAACGTCCTGAGAAATCATGCAGAAAGCCAACTAGGTCTTCATGCAGCAATTGCATCTGTACATTCCTCTGCCCCTTTATATCATCATACTACAACTCATCTTGTATGTTTCAGTCAATTATTAATTACACTCTACCTTTAGTTTTGTTATTTATTTAAAACAATATTAGGGCAGGAATAAAATTATCTTCTTTGTGCATGCAGAAATACACAGGATGACCATAAATTATTTACATAAATTTTTCACATTTTAGGTGCTAATAAAAAGTAAAAAAAGCAGTGTACTTACATCCATGCTTTATTGTTAAACAGGGCATTTCAAACAATTTTGTTTACAACACTTATTAACTTCAAACAAGTTCCACATGAGACTTTTTGTGGTGCAGTAAATATCTAGACAATATTCAATTTCATATTACACATTACAAAGAATATCTGGAGTTATTCAATTAATTAAACCTTCGATTCTTCTTTTTAGCTCGTTGATGTTGACAACCTTCATTGTGTACAACCTGTCTTTGACAAACCCCCAAAGAAAGAAATTGAGTGGCGTAATGTCAGGGGATCAATGTGACCAGGGAATTGGTCCATCACAGCCAATCCAACATTGAGGAAATTGTGTAGGTAGTCCCTAACATGTCAACCCCAGTGTAATGGTGAACTATCTTTTTGGAAGTAAACATTGAGTTACCAATGTTCAATTTGTATTACTGCATACTTCTGTAACATGGCTAGATAACTAAAACTAGCAACTGTTGGCTTGGTGAAGAAGAATGGGTCTATCACTTCATAAGGAGTCAAAGCATACCAAATGTTAATTTTTGGGCTATCACGTTGTGTTTGTCAAATGGCATGAGGGTTCTCACTACCTCAAATCTGACAATATGACAGTTAATGTGAGCAGAAATATTGAAAGTAGCTTTGTGTGAGATTACTTTTTCTAAAAATGCATAATCTTCATTCACTTTATCAAGAATGTCCATAGCAAAATTGTAACAACGTGGATTATTGTCATTTTCAGTTGCATGCACCGACTGAATTTTGTATGCAAGTAATTTTAGTCCTTTGCTTAGAACCGTCATAATTGTCAATTGCAGTATTCACAGTTCTAAACTCACACAAGTCGATTTACTGAGGCTTATCTGAAAGGTTTCTCTTACTCGATCCACAACTTCCTTGGAGATGGGAGGTCTGCCAGCACCTTTTTATGTGTACTATACTTCGTGTATCCTAAAACTGCTGATACCAACATTTAATAGAGTCTTTATTAGGAGGATCACAGTCATACTCTAAATGAAAACATCTACGAACATTAATAACAGATCTGCTTTCATGAAACCATAGTACACACATTGCTTTCTCTCCTGCACAGTATCCATTGCTCAACTAACAATCCCTCCTGGCATTACTGCAAGTTAACGTGTTCATTCAAAGTCATCAGTAACTCTAGCACCTGCAATAATGTTTGAAAAATCAACGTGCGCTACATTGTTATTATTCTGTAGTAACTCCTAAAATCCACTGTATAATTTACAATGAAATTTTACCTCTATCAATTTTGAATTTAGTTTCTCTTTCACATGGGTTTTAGTTCATTGCAGATGTCTCTGGAAAGACATTACAACCATTTCATTTATGAGGTTTGATAAAAAAATATGCAGAATTTTTAAATCTCCCAGGCAGTATAAATCCCAGTTGTCACAAATTTTTTTGTAGTGCTGGTACGCTTGTCCCTAACATATGTGTTTACATTGGTAGCCAAATTTGAAGGATAGTTTATTGTTGGCTGTCAAAAAGGTCACACGTGTTTCGGTAAGGTTGGCAATTTAACTTGTATAAATGGAACAAAGAATTTGCATTAAATTTTGCTTTAAGAATGAAATAAAGTGCAGCATCGCATTGAAAATGTTGAATGTTGTTTTTGCAAATATTTCTATGAATAAAACATTTGCAAGTGCTACAAACATTTCCAAGAGGGCCATGAAGACGTTGAAGATGATGAGTCCTCAGAATGTTCCAGCACATCAACAACCAACGAAAAAGTGAAAAAAATGATTTTGGACAATCACTGAATCACTATCAGAGAGTCAATAAGGATTACTACCTGAAAGTTCTATGCCATTTGCATGAAGCAATCTGAAGAAAACGCTCAGATTTGTGGCGAAACAATTCATGGCAATTGCTTCACGATAACGCAACTGCTCACATTTCACTGCTTCTTCATGAATTTTTGGCCAAAAACAACACCTTTATGATGCCTCAGCCTCCGTATTTGCCGGACATGGCCCCCTGTAACTTCTTCCTATTCCTCAAGGTGAAAAGAACCATGAAAGACGACGTTTTGGCAATATTGAAGAGGTAAAGACAGAATCACTGAAGGAGCTAAATGCCATACTAGAAATTGTGTTCCAGAGGTGCGTCGAAGATTGGAAAAAGCTCTGAGACAAACATATTATATCTGAAAAGGAGTACTTTAAAGGTGACAAAATTAGTATGGATAAATAAAGATTTTTGATATAAACTAAAATTCCATGTATTTTTTTATCAAACCTCATATAATCTTTATTTTTTAATAGTTTTTCTCATAAATCACTGGAACTTATCTATAGATTTATTTGTTGCTTAGTTGAAGGAAAATGCTTGAAACCCTATCTTGTTTCATGTTTGGATATAAGTGTAATTTTGCAAAACTTCATTTTGCAATGAACAATTTATTTTTTATGAATATATATGTTTTTAAAAAAAGCGAAAAAAAACGAAAGCAATTTTAATACAGTACTAATGACCAGTATAATGTTAATTATAATGATTTGGGGGAAAAAAAGATAACTACTTTATAAATGGTCCTTTATAAATGTTCAAAATTGATCCTCCATTGTTAATATAGGGATAGTTTTAGTTTTAGAAGTATATAAATCAATTTATGTACTTCAGTCTATTGCAGAACCTTGTGTTCATATAATAACACTGAATTCTGGTAAAAAATTAAAAAATTTATCTCTTCAAATTTAATGTTAGCTACAACTTCTATACCTCTTAAATTTGCATTATGCCTATTATAACACTCACTACACTATTAATATTCAGTTTTCAAATATGTGATAACAAGATGTTTTATTTTTTGCAGTTTTATATTTAACTATTGATGCTTTATTAATGTTTACAATATGTAACTTAGCACAGAGTTGAATAATAGAAAGAACTTTTCACCACTTAGAAGGTTTTTAGAAGCAGTTCAATAGATTGAGATTTGTTTGGTTAAATTTGTGCTTCTACATAGTTTTAATCTGAAAATTTTTATTGTGTTTATAAAGAGGAAATAATAGTTTGTGCAAAAAATTCAGAATGAGGTTTACTTTTTCACCAAAACAGGTTAACAGGACTAACATATTATATAAAAATAATTTTTCTTTATTATATATTATATATCAGCTACATTCATAGATTTCAGTCATATGACTCTATTGACAGACTATCACTTTTTAAAACACTAAAAGAATTTGGCATGAACAGGAAAACAAGAATTCTAATCAACATACCTCCAAAGTTAAATTCCTTGGAGAAATATCAGAACTGTTTGAATAAAAAACAGGAGTGAGACAAGGCGATAGGCTATCACTCATTCTATTCAACCTAATTCTGGAAAAAATAATAAGAACATGGAAACAAGAAAACATCAAAGCGATACAATTAGGAAAAAGGAAAGACAATCTGGTAATAGAGTGTTTAAGAGTAAAACAAGGAGGAAGTGCAAGTAATGATCGAGAAACTGCAAGAAATCGTAAAAAAAACCAGCCTACAAATCTCTTACGAAAAAACAGAATACACAGAAACTAAACACCAAAAGGATAAACATATGAAGACAAAATATGGCAAAATCAAAAGAATAAACAACTTTAAGTTCTTAGGAGAATGGATACAACCCAATGGACTGGATAAAACAGCAAAAAACATAGAACATGATAAAAAACTGGAATGAGCATATGGAATTACACAAAACAGATACAACAAACGAAGCATATTCTATAAAGTCAAAATCAGACATTACAACACAGTCATCAAACTCGAAGGGCTATATGAATCGGAATTCCTAACACTCAACAAGAAAGGAGAAATAGAAGAAATTGAGAAAAGAAAAGGCAAATACTCAGGAAAATATTAGGACTAAGAGAAACAGAAGACGGCACCTGGAAAATACAGATGAACAGGAGCCTCTGCAAACAGACAGAGACCTTCACAGACACCATACAGAAAAGACATGCAAAATTCTACGGACAACTCAAAAAATGGACAATGACAAACTGACCAAAAGGATTTTCAACCATCTTACACAGATGAAAGCAACGACCAACTGGGTTAAGGAAACACAAAATGATCTGGAGGAAATGATTACAGAAGAGATCATATAAGGTAGACATGAATTCAGGAAAATAATCAACAGTTTTAAGAACTTCAAAGATAAAAATCACAAACCAAGGACTACCAAGAAGTGGACTGACAAACAGAAGAGGAATTATAGTGAAAGATGAAAAAGGTCTGGGAAGCAAAGAATAAATTGAACGTTAAGTAATGATTTGTCCGCAGACTAAAGAAAACCAAAACAAATATGAATGAATGAATATCTTCTGCATTACTTGTAATACAAACATTTTCCTGTAGTTTATTTTCTGTAATTTTCATATAATTAAAAGACAACATTTCAGTGAATGATTTAACATGATTGAAATAAAATACTAATAAATATTACCTGAATTATAAGAAATTGAGTCTGATAAAATATGTGGTAGAATGTTTGCTTAGAATACGTATTATCAGGATTACATTGCATTAGTGATATTATTATATTATTTTTGGAATATAAAAATAAAACATATATACATGCAGGAAATCTAAAATAATATTAAATAATGATTTTGGTTTCAATACGTAAATAACAGTTATTTCTTTATAATGTTTTTCATTTGGGTTATTACTCGTTTTAGAAACATTTATTTGAAACTGTTGATATTTTAAATTAACAAACATGAGTTTTTATGTAGAATTTTAAATATTTGTGCTGTATATAATTATTTTTATACATATATGAACAATTATTGTAAAAGAAAAAATATTTATGTAAGTAAAAAAATGAAGCTTGTTAGCGAATGAAATAAATGTTTGCCAAAATATTTTGACCTTCAAGATTGATTTAAGATATTTATATTTTTATTTATTTATTTATTTTCATAAGCACATCTCTCAGAAAGAGTGCATACATTTAAGAAATAATTATAAGGCACTATACTTTCAAATTACTGATATATGTATACTTCAAGCATCACACACCATATGTCAAGAAGCAGGTTGAGAGGGTTAAATTATACTCTTCACTTAGCTTAATTTAGTGATCTACTGGAACCAGTTAATTAAACCTAGCTTTGGTGTTGAAATTTTTCATACTTTTAAGTTTACTTTTAAAACTTCATTGGATATATCTTCATGCTTTTAAAACTAGACAAAGTTCATTGGATATCCCAACAGACTGAGCATTTCACTAACTTGTTTCATCAATTTTTTCAAATAAAATTATTTATTTTTAATTGTGTGACGTATTTCGATGAAATAGCACTGGGGTTTTATTAGGTATTTTACTAGTGGCTGATTGTAGTAATGTGTGCAAAAAAATGAAACATGTTCTTTTGAATGATTTAAAATTTATAATCTGTTTTTGTATTGTACAATTTTCTATAAACTTTGAATAAAAAAATCATTGCTTAAGAATTAATTTAAAAAACTAATATTAGAATTATTTATTAAACCATAATTATATCATGATGTAAAAATACTTGATGAATTAATTTTCACTAAATTACGAAGTGCAAAGTATTGCTACATGTAATTCTTTAAGTTTTCTATAATTTCCTACTTTCTAGTTGTAAAAATATTAACTGAGTATTAAACAATTTTTCTGTTAGAATTAACTGTTTTCAGAGCATTTTGTGTACTATACATTTGGTACATACAACAATGAATTTGCAAGCAGAGTACACATCTTGTCTGATATGAATTGTTTGCTATTGCAGACTGTGCTTCCTCTATGTCCACAAAGTGTTAATTTATGTATTTAGTTTAATTTGCCCTTATTTATATTGAGATCAGTATTATTGGGATAAAAATTACATTGAATTAATGAGGAAACAAAAGATATCATAAATGTTTTTATAAGTAATTTAGTTGAGATTTAATTCCTTAAGTTACAATTAATTAATCATTTTTAGTTATTGAATATGGTATATGTTTTTGATTAGTCTGCAGTACTTATAGACTTTTAATGATTTTTGTGAGTAGTAAGAATAATTTAAACTATGCTTTGAATTTGATTTATCATAATTAGATAAGTGGCAAGTGATTACTAACAAACTTTTTCAGTTGTGTAAGATAAGACAGGAAGATTGACAAAATCATTTGTTCACTGTAGCATTCCGGCATGGTTACTGTATATTGTCTGAACTTGTATCACGCTAAAGTTAAATGAAAGCTGTAAAACTGAATGTGAAATGTCTATCTGTCTGATATTTTCTTCTGAGTCAAGACCTTGCAATATTATTAAAACTATTCTATAACATTAATTTCATCAATTGTCATTTGGCTTGTTATTAAAATTTAATTTAGAATCTTCATTTTATTATATTCTGTAAATACTATGTATTTCTTCTCATAAACAATCAACTCAGTAGATGAAATTTAAATATTTTTCTGTTTTTCTAAGGAAATTTTCTTTGTATGCATTTTTCACAAGAAAAGAAGGAGATTTAATAAATACTATAAACAACACAATGTAGCTGTTATATCATATGAATTTATTAGGGATGTTCAATAACTAACAAGACAAATTGATGTAGAGAAAAAATGATTTATTCAATGAATGAAACTTACACTACTTTTCAACACAGTCTCCAGCAACATTTAGACACTTGTCTCACCATTCTGTGAGCTTTCTGATTCCCACAGCGTAGAAGTCTTTAGCTTGCTGTTTGAACCATTTGTGTACCACTTTTTTGACTGCTTCATTGTCATTGACTTCTTGCCACATAAAAAGTCTTTGAGTGGGCTGAACAAATGAAAATCAGACAGGGTGAGGTCTGGGCTGTGAGGAGGATGTGGCAACCCAACTTCTTGAGTGTTTCTCCTGTTCTGCAATCAATTACATTTTTTTTTAAGTGTGTAGTTAGTTTAATTAATTATTGTTAAGTTGATTTATTTACAATTAAATAATACTAAAATTCAAAGTATAATGTAATTTGTTCTTTTTTATAGACAAGTCCTCACGGTGTTTACCCTGGTCTTGCACCAACGCCTGATGCTGATCCCCAAGGCCCTATTAAACTTGAAAGGCTTTCTGCATCGAGTAAGCATCCTTTTATTTTTTAATTTCTATATGTGTATAATTAAGGGATCCAGGAAGATTTAGTAGTAGAGCATTAACTCATTGAAAATCTTCAGTCCAGGAGTTGTAAGTTTCTAGTGCAGTTTTGGTTGGCTAAAATTTGTAGCCATATATAAATTCAGCCAAAAGGGGCACAGACCTGTTTAATTTGAAAAGAAAAATTACTTTAAGAAACAATAGAACATTCTTTATTATAGTAGGTGATAATATATATAGTTACTAGTGTAGTGAATTGTCATTTTATAGTTTACCTTTATTGATAAGTGCACAGCCTTTGTCTTTTTCAACACCATTACTGGCATGGAATTTGTTAAAACTGGTTTAGCTTCTTTTTGGACACATATTTACTTATGTTTATTCATAAATTGTTAAACATTTGTTAAGTAATTTTGTTTAACCCACCGGCTTGGTCTAGTGGTGAATGTGTCTTCCCAAATAGCTGATTTGGAAGTCGAGAGTTTCAGCATTCAAGTCTGGATACCGGTGTTCTTTGGTGGTTGGGTTTCAATTAACCACACATCTCAGAAATAGTTGAACTGAGACTGTACAAGACTACACTTCATTTACACTCATACATACCATCTCCTCATTCATCCTCTGAAGTATTATCTAAACGGTAATTACCGGAGGCTAAACAGAAAAAGAAAGAAAGAAAGTAATTTTGTTTGATAACAAACATTTGTTAAACACGTCTTCTATGCCATAGTTAGGTTAAAAGACAAGTTGTTCGCTTTGTCACCAATATTGAATAATATTTTTATTAATTTTAATAAGTTTTATTTGCTTTTATGCTAGATCTGGTTACTTATTCTACTGATTAGCTTAAAACAAAGTTCTGGTTTGACTTTTTATATGTGCAATGGTATTCATTATTCTTTTTTAAATTACAGTATATCTATCAAGGTCATGTTTGATTTATTTGACCAACAAATGGATTCTACTACTACATATAAGTATTTAAAAGATTTTAAGTTATTTTTTTAATTGAAATCTGCTTTTTTAAATTAAAATTACATTTATTTTACATAAAAAGTAAACTGTGACAACATTGCTATCTTTTTGTGTGATATTTATGTGCTTGTATGATTATATATTTAAAATGACAAAACAGTTTTTGTGAGATTATTTGCTGAACGAATTTGCTATTCTGAAAGAGACTGTTGGTCCACAGTTTGGGTTTTGTATTTAGGCAAAGGTCGCCCAACATATTTTCTATTTTCAATTTTATGTCTCTTAATTGATTAATATTAGAGTAAAATTGTTTAAATATTTTTTAATGAAAGATTTGAAAAAAAAACATTTTATTTCAAAATAAAGCTTTAATTAAAGCACTAAGTAAGATCTTTTAATTTAGCGCTGCTAAATAGGGAGAGTGAAATTCACTGTCTGTGTTTGTAATTAAAGGAACAAAATATTTAAAATTCTGATTAACATGTCCAAATTATGTGTAGTTTTTTATAATAAATATATGTTTGTATTTTTATGTGTATTTCATACTATTTTTTATTTATTAATCTTAAAATTAAAAAATATATATATATATTTGTTGTAAGCAATTGCAAGTGTAATAATAACTTTTAATGTTTCTCAGAAAAACGTAAAGAGCCACCTGACAGTTGTGATAGTAAACCTTCAAGTAGTGAATTAATAGTGAACAGTGTAGTTAACACAACGTCCCCACCTACTATATCAACTGCCAAGAGCTCAAAACGGTCAAGGAGATAGTAAGTTTTCAAATTTAATTGTTTTTCTCAAAATAGTTTTCATTTTTTACAAACAGAACAACAATTATAACGATAAAAATTCATAGTCTAACAATCTGTATAATTAATCTCAGTCTCATGGTAGTGAAATATTTTAAAGAAAAATCTTGTTATTTGCTATTTTACTAACATAAAGATATTTTTATACTCATTTCTATAATTTTGCTGTATTTATTTTTTTTTTGTGTAGTATTTAACAAACATATAGGTTATACATGTCCCCACCTGATAGCAATTGTTAAGAATGTGGAGGCCTCATCTCTACCAGCTGATTTGAAATTTAGGCGCTGCTAATTGGAATGATGGTGTGTATGACCATGATCAGCATCAATTATAAAATTCTGTTGAGACCAAGCAACAGTTTTTAAATGTATTTTGCTTTGTTATTGATTCACTGTAGATTGTACTGTTACGCCTGGGTGGCAGCCAAGAAATCAGATCTGACTAAGTTAGCTGCTACTTACTGTGATATTAAATTTCTGGTATCATCTCCTTAAAACACTGATAAAAATTCAAATTTGTTTGAATATTAATCTTGTAAATGTAATAAAATATTTGATAACAGCAGTGACCTTCAATATTGCTTTTAACATAATTTTTTTTTAGTTTAAAGTTTTTTTTTCAATATTAATATATTTGTGTTAAAACTATTCTGTAATTTTTTGATTTTATTTTGTTTTTTCTAATACAGATTGCTATTATTTTCTATATTTCATTAAAATATTATTATCCTTTTGAAATTGGTATAAGAAATTCATTGTTAATAAATACACCTTTCATATTTGTATCTGTGAAAGTAAATCCCTGTAAAGTTCTCTTTCCATGTAAAGGTAGTTTTTCGTAATATTCTGAAATTTCATTAAAAGGTTTTATATCTTTTAAATCACATTGTTTATAGTTAACAGGTTTTTTTAGAAATAGTAAATACAGTAATTTAAACCCTTAAGATTTTTTTTTGTCTTCAGTCATTTGATTGGTTTGATGCAGCTGTCCAAGATGTCCTATCTAGTGCCAGTCGTTTCATTTTGGTATACACCCTACATCCTACATCCCTAACAATTTGTTTTACATATTACAAACGTTGCCTGCCTGCACAATTTTTCCCATCTACATGTTCCTCCAATATTAAGTGACTATTCCAGGATGTCTTAATATGTGGTCTTTCAGTCTGTCTCTTCATTTAACTATATTTTTTTAATTGCTTCTTTCTTCATCAATTTGCTGCAACACCTCTTCATTTGTCACTTTATCCACCATCTGATTTTTAACATTCTCTTACAGCACCGCGTTTCAAAAGCTTCTAATCTTTTCTTCTCAGGTAAGTTCCAAACATATACTTTCAGAAATGCTTTCATGATATTAAAATTAATTTTTGAAGTAAAATTATATTTCTGACTGAAAGCTAATTTTCCCTATGCTATTTGGTGTTTTATATTGCTCCTGCTTCGTTCATCTTTAGTAATTCTACTTCCCAAATAACTAAATTCTTCTACCTGTAATCTTTTCCCTTCCTATTTTTATATTCAGTGGTCCACCTACATTATTTTTAATGCATTTCAGTACTTTCATTTTGTTCTTGTTTATTTTCATGTGGTAGTTCTTATGTAGGACTTCATCCATGCCATTCATCATTGTTTCTTCTAAATCTTTTTTACTCTCGGCAAGTGTTACTGTATCAGAAAATTGTAGCATCTTTATCTTTTCACCTTGTACTATTACTTCGGATCTAAATTGTTCTTTAACATCATTAACTACTAGTTCTGTGTAAAGATTAAAAAGTAATGGCGATAGGGAACATCCTTGTGTGACTCTTTTTTATTACTGTTTTCTTATATTGTTTATTACGGTCCCTGTAAATGTTAGCAATTGTTCTTCTATTTCTATACTTAAACCCTAAATTTTTTAAAATGCTAAATATTTTATTCCATTCTACATTATCAAATGCGTTTTCTAATTCTATAAATATCATGTAAGTTGGTTTGTTTTTCTTTAATCTTCCTTCTACTATTAATCTGAATGCTAAAATTGATTCCCTTTTCCCTATACTTTTCCTGAAAGCAAATTGGACTTCTTCCATTCTCCTCTCAATTCTTCTGTACAGAATTCTAGTTAAAATTTTTGAAGCATGAATAGTCTAGCTAATTGCTCTGTGTTCTTCACAATTATCTGCTCCTGCTTTCTTTGGTGTCGTAAGAATCACACTCATTTTGAAGTCTGATAGAACTTCCCCTTTTTCATAAATATTACACACCAGTTAGTATAATTTATTTATCGTTTCCTCACCTGCACTGCACACTAATTCTGCAGGTATCCCATCTATCCCAGGAGTCTTTCTCCCATTCAAATCCTTTAATGTTTTATTAGATTCAGATTGTATCTTCCTTTTCATCCTCTTCGACTTCCTCTTCTTCCTCTATAACATACCAGTTTCTGATTCATTTCCTTCATATAAATCTTCAATACATTCCACCCTCCTATCAACCTTTTCTTTCATATTATAAATTTATATTTAATACAGTATTAGATTTTACTTATTTACCACAAGATTCTCCTTAACTTGCCTGTACGCTCCATCTATTTTACCAATGATCTCTTTCCACTCTTCTTTCACCAATTTGCAGTTCCTGTTTATAGTATTTCTTAATTGTTGATAGTTCCTTTTACCTTCATTATCATTAGCATTCTTATACTTTTTATGTTCATCCATCAACTACAATATTTCCTTTGATATGCAAGGTTTTCTACCAGTTCTCTTTGTTCCGCCTAAGTTCACTTCTGCTAATTTAAGAATCTCCTTTTTAACATTCTCCGATTTTTCTTCTATATTTTCTACCTTACCTTTTTTACTCAGACCTCTTGCGATGTCCTCCTTAAAAATCGTTACCTCCTCTTCCTCAAGCTTCTCCAAATTCCTCCGATTCATCTGACACCTCTTCTTCAGATTTTTGAACCCCACTCTACATTTCATTACCACTAAATTACGGTTGCTGTCAATTTTTGCTTCAGAGTAAGCTTTGCAGTTGACAAGTTGATTTCTAAATCTTTGTTTAACCATGATATAATCTATCTGATACTTTACAGTATCACCTGGCTTTTTCTATGTGTATATTCTTCTGTTATGATTTTTAAACTGCGTGTTGGCAATTGCTAAATTATACTCTGTGCAAAACTCAATAAGTCAGTCCCCTCTTTCATTCCTTTTGCCCAGCCCATATTCACCCACTATATTTCCTTCCTTGCCTTTTCCAATGCTTGCATTTCAATCTCCAACTATTATTAAATTTTCATCCCCTTTTGTGGTGTTAATTGCTTTGTCAATTTCTTTGTATATACACTCTACCCATCATCATCATGGGCACTTGTAGGCATATAGATGTTAATAATCGTTGTCGGCTTAAGTTTTGATTTTATCCTTATTACGATTCTATTGCTATTTGAAATGCTCTACTCTCTTCCCTATCTTCTTGTTCATTACAAAACCTACTCCTGCCTGCCCTTTATTTGAAGCTGAGTTAATTATTCTAAAATCACCTGGACCAAAAGTAGTTTTTCTCTTCCCTCCGAACCTCACTAATTCCTACTACATCTACATTTCCCTCTTTAAATTTTCTAACCTACCAACCTTTTTTAGACTTCTAATGTTTCATACTCCAACTTGTAAAATGTTATTTTTTAATTTTCTGGTGCCCCTTCCTTAGCAGTCCGTACCCGGAGATCTGAATGGGGAACTAGTTTACCTCCGGAATATTTTACCAAGGAAAATGTAGAAAAGCTACATTTTCTTGGAAAAAAAACAGCTGCAGTTTTCCATTGCTTTCAGCTGTGCAGTACTCAGAAGTTTGAGTGTTGTTGATATGGCCATTTAAGTCCTCCTGACCTACGCTCTTAACAACTACTGAAAGAGCTGCTGCCCTTTCAGGAATCATTCTTTAGTTTGGCTCTCAACAGATACCTCTCCAATATGGTTGCACCTTTGGTCCAGCTACTCTGTATCACAGAGCACTCAGGCCCCCTCACCATCGGAAAGATCTCATGAGTACCCTTAAGATATTGAAATTGAGATAGGTGTGGCAGTGATTCAGGTAATTAAAAAATACCATAAATCAGTAAAAAAATGATAATTAATCATTTTATTTTATATGAATGTAAATACATCCTTTACAATATTGTTTAAAAATAACATCTCAAAGTTGACAATCATTTTGTTTCATACATACAATAGTCTAATACAGTGGTTCCCAAACTTTTCCGAGTCACGGCGCCCTTTTTCAATTAAAATTTTTCCATGGTGCCCTACCATAAGTAAAAGTATGACTACTCTTAAGTAAGAGATAAAAATAAATAAACCTTTTGTATCTTCATTATTTTTTCACTTTATTAACATTAAATTAATAATTATAAATGACTTGGTTCAATTAATAATTAAGCTTTTACAATATTTTGCGGCCCCCTGGGGTGCCATAGCGCTAGTTTGAGAATCACTGGTCTAATGTATAGGTCATATTTTTAGTGTGGCCACATAAATTTGAGCCTCCTTTTTTCAGATCCATTCCTTAAGGAGGTTGATTTTGATTTAGGTTGATTGTGTTTGAAGAACGTATAATTTCATTTACCCCTAAAGGAAAAAAATCACGTGCAGACAGATCTAGTGATCTTACAAGCTTCAGAATGGCCCCGTTCTTCGAGATGATGTGATTAGGAAACAATTTTTTTATAAAAGTCCTTGATGTATGGCGCAAAGATTTTAATCTTATTTTAATCTTGTTAAAATAAAATGTTTTGAATAGCAGGATGATGAGTTAAATCAGGCTGAAGGAAACTTTCTAACATGCTAACGTAGCAATGTTAATTTACTGCATGCCCGTATCGTACACAAAGAAATATGGCCTTATGATATCAAATGATGAAATGATGTAACAGACTGTCACTTTAACATTATGGAGCAGCTTTTTGTGTAAACTTTGAGGATTTACATTTGACCAATAGCAAATATTTTTTATTGCCGAAGCCTGAAAGGTAGAAATGGGCCTCATCAGTCATATAAAATTTATTTAGAAAGTATGGATTAACGTTTATCATGTCCAATAACCAATGACAGAAAGCAAATCAATTTGAATGATCAACAACATTCAGTGCACGCATGATCTGAATCTTATACAAATGGTATTGTGGTGCTGGAGAGATCTTTGTGAAAAATCCTCTTTACGCTGTGGTCTGAATGCATAGTGATACTTCTTACTGTCGTGCTGACTGGGTAGGTCTTTGTTGTAGAGCAGCCTCTGTTCTTACAATATTTTCTGTCATAGCACTTTTTATTGCTTCAGAACTTCATTTCAATGTGGAGCCAATTTCCTCAGAGTTTTTTTATTGCATGGATAAAAGGCACTGGAACATTACAAGGAATATTAAAATTATTCCAAAATACTGGCCTTGCATGGACACATAACTATCATTGGATTTTTAAATGCACTTTAACTATAAACCTTGGTGCTCATCGCTCCATAACTCCAGTGTAACTGAATGGTAAAAGAAGGGCTAGAAGATAATGAAACTTTTGTATCCTCCACGCATCAGTGGTAGACTGTATCTGGTGTTACCTATCACCTGATTCACTGCTGCACCTGTTATAATTTTTTTTTTTTCTCATTGTATGCATAACATAAAACTTTTTTTTTCTGAACTGATCAAGCAGGTCTTTCAGTCTAAAGCTTGCTGGTCGGTGTTGATGTTCCTGCATTTTAAAAACTTTTTTATTCTAAATCTTATAGCTTGAGAAATTTTTATATTATCAGATCTTCATTTTGCATGAATTATCTCAAGTTCTATTATAACTTTTTTCAAACAATTGTAACGTCTGCCATACCAGTTTGCATTTTTCAATAAGTGACCACATTAATTGACAGCACTGACATCAATAAGCCTTAAAAACAAAACCAAGGACCACCTCTTTGTTTGAAGGATGCAGGACTAATTACTGCACATTTTATCTAAACCACTGCTGCCATTTTCTACATAATTATAATAAGCTATAATCTCAGGCTTGATATTTTCCTGGCTGATGATGCCCTTATCATGATAAGGAGAACTGATCAGTACTACTGCTCTTGTACATCTAAGAACATGAGTAATTATTGTCATGTTCTTTGTAAAGCTGCATAAACTTTCTTCTACTTTTTGTTCTTTTGTTTGGCAGGAATTTAGCTCATATTTCATGTATTCTTTTTTTTTTGTTTGTCAAACCTTTAGCTTTTTGTTTTTCAACAAGGTCAGTTGATGAAAACCTATTGTTTCCAGTTACATTTCGATCTGAACCATAAATTGGTTTGGCCAGTCTTATTGTAACTTGTGTTGGCTTAGAAAATTGTCTTTCTTCTTTAGTCAACCTGATGCCATCAGAATCCTTTTTACAGTAAATATATACATTGTTAAGTAGTTATTAATATTAAATATTAATGTTAGTCTTTATATTAGTATTAGAAATTGTTCAATTACAAAATATGCTTGTAAGAAGTCCGATAAATGATAACTGACTGTACAGAAACAAGAATAAAATTATGTGATGTTTTGTCATGCACCATTGTTTTATTTTATAATAACGCTCATTCAAATTTAGCTGCAACTCAAGTGGTGCTTCAAAAATTTGGCTGAGAAATGTTTTCACACCTACAATCATATAGCTCGCATCCGGTCCCAATGACTTATATTTGTTTCCTGAACTAAAATAAATGTTAGCAGCAATTAATTTTAAAGCAATGATGAAGTAAATAATGCCATCACATATTGACTAACAAAATTAGAAACTCGTCTTTTTATTGATGGAACAGTAAAACAAGTGATATATGTGTTAAGCATTTAAATGTTTACTTAATAGAAAAAAAAATAAAATGATGAAGTATAAAGTAAACATTTTCTTTTAATTATTATTTGGTTTACAATATATTAGCCAAATATTCTTTACTTTCTGGATAACCCTTGCATATTCAACTAGAATATACAAGGTAGAAGTCATATACAGTGTTAAAATTACTACGCTCTGGCTTATATATGTATCGTTTGCCATATTCTACTGTACAACCTGTACTCTGATACACATAACCAATCTGTATTGTTCTATTGTCAGTTCAGCATTCAGTATATCTTCCAGTTGAACAGTTAAGAATTTTCATTAAAAACTAGCCAAGAAATTAAAACTAGTCAATAAAATGGTTTTGTACTTTTCTTTTTATAATTTATTTTTTAATAAATATTTCAGTATTAAGTACTTTTATTAATACTTCATTATCTTAAGGGTCACAATTTAGAAGTAACAATATAAATTTTTTCAGACTAACATAACGGTTTATATTTATTAATGTAATAGCATTTTAAAATAAATGCAGTTCTTTATTATAATGATCATGAGATTGAGAATTATTTTTTGTTTGTAATTCTGTGGGTTTTTTAAACTTTATATAACAATAATTATAATTTTTATTTTTAAATGTTAATTGATTTTTATTTCTTGGTACATATACACTTCCAAAACCATTATACTCAACTTCATGAAGTCAGGAGTTTTAAACATTTTAAACATTTTTGGTAAGTAGATTTACGGATGTTAAAGTTAATTGCTCTTTAAATTCTAATAAAGTACAATCAGAAAGTTACTGTACATTGTGTCTACATACTTATGAACAAGGCATAGTTTTTGTTCTTTCCAAAACTGAATTTGTTTTGTTATTTTAGTATTTCTTTTTATAAAATTTTTATGATAATCTTTGATGTTATGTTATTCATTTATTTTTTTTATGCCATTATTTTTTGTTGTTTTGATTTATCTAATAGTCTCTTAATTTGTAGAACGCAGCTGATTGTCTGAGATTTCTTGCAGTTTTCATATATGACTTTAACAAGGTGAAAAGTAAGAGTATTGGTGAAACTTTACAAAAATTATACTATGACCCTATTTTCTCTGAAAAGACTATTAATAGTGATCCTTTTTCTGCAATTTTATTGATCAGTTCATGGAAGGAGAGATCATTTATACTCAAACAAAATAATGCATACCACTGCTACCGACAAAATGGAGATATTCTTGTTTAATCTTGAAGATGTTCATGGCTGGAAGAGCTTTTGAGTTTACTATCTTACGTTATATGAGGATCACCCAATCAAGTGGTGGCAGAACTAATCATTCTGGTATAAAAAAAAATTAATCCTCAGACATGAGGTTTCTAGAACTCTGAGAAAGATCAGTTCCATTGTCATAAGTTCTGTTAATTTCAAACCTCTAATAAGTATTATTAATCTTTACCTGGCTGTCAAACAAAAGTTCAATGTACTTTAACTTTCTGAACATAATAGTATATAAATATATCATCTGTTTTAGGTGTAGCAGTTACTGAATTTTTAATATAAATATTTTTAATTTAAAAAAAAAGTTGTTATATTTGCTAAGATGTGAACCATATATAATGTAGCATTCATATTTACAGAGACAGTAAAACTATGAAATGAATTTTATACATTTAATAAACTGTAAAAGTATCATCATTATAGCAGAATTATGTTCCTGCATTCAAAGTTAGAAAATTTTATTGTTAACTTTATTGGTGGGACTTTTCATTTTATACAGATTTATATGAAAAATGTTTATCGTTCAAAACAGTTTAAATTAAAGAAAGTTTAAATTACAGAAAATTAAAGAAAGTTTAATAACAGTGAATAATACTTATCTTACTTTAACTATCTTGAAAAATAAAATACTTGCCAAGATTTCTGTTTCAAGTTACGATTATGTTGTATTAATTTACCTTTCTATAATTTTCCTTTTTACCTTTCTTTTAATTACTCATAATTGTTAGACGTACATTACGAAATTTGTGTTGGGTACTAAAACAGTTGTCTTCAACCTTCATAATTTAAGAAATGACTACTCATTCCCTGAATTATCATTCTCATAAATAAAAACTCTCCCACACCTGACTTATTGTTAAGCCCATCAAATTTCTGATGATATTCAGCTCTATAAATAACACACTGACATTGTACACCACAGATGCTGGTCATATTATTACTTTCAGACAAAGTGACTCTGATTAGTGCTTTTTATGTCTCTAGTGTTTAACATACCAAACAACCATGAGAAATACTGGAACAAATAATGGAAAACAACAAATTAATGTTCCTCTTACTGTTGTGAAAAACTACATTATAAACAACACGTGATCCTAATAGAGAGTATTTACGATGTATTACATTATTTCTATTTAGCTGTCATATAAGGTCGCTTACAGTAGAACAGAAAAGTTTATACATCAAAAGTAAAAAAGATCTTCTAAATTTTTATTTTGAATAGTTTGCATCGATGCTGTTTCTTAACTGCTTAACCTGTAGTGTTTTTATATTGTTTATTTAGTTTAAGTTGTAATTGTATCAATCAAATCCTGAGTCTTATGGATAATACTTCTTTTTAACTTTTGTTATTAATTATTTACAGATATTAATCTGGTAAATATTTTTTTTTAAAAATGGTAATGTTATCACCTTAGATGAATTTTTTTTATTGCTGAGCTTACTAACAAGGTGCTGATTATCGGTATATTTTACCGACCAGTTTACTACCTTATAATCTTACATATACTAATTATTATTGCATCGTTTTACTATGAATGGAATTAATTAAAATCTGTTGTAGATAGTAGTATTTCATAATGGCTTTTCACATAACAACTGAAGTTATTCTAATCAAAATCAAAAATATATAGACCATATTTGATATAGTCTCTTAATGTGATATATATTATTTCCCCCCCCACATAACATATGTGAATATACATTTTCCCCATATAATAGATTACACAATTTCTAAATTGGAAAAAATGTTATGGTATCTTTGACAGGAATGAGACAATTGATGTAGACTACTTTCATCTTATTGCTACTATATAACGATTATATATGGATTTAACATCTACTTGATGTTCATGTTTATAATTTGAAGAATAAAAAGAAAATTATTATCAAAAAGCATTTAATAATAAGTACAACATTGTTATGAATATTATTTTTTCTTAAAATGTGCATTATCCTTTATTGTGATTACATAAAAACTTGAAATTTACTATTGAGGTATTTGCTCAAATTTATAAACAAAAAATAATTTAGCAGTAGATAAATTTTGCAGTAGTTTACCACAGACTTACAAAATATTTCCATAAATAGATCAAATATATTGGTCTCTTATTTAAAACTACTGTCCCTCCCTCACAGTGTTATCAACATTTTTTAAATATCTGTTTAATAAATTAGAATAGTAAGTAATATTCACCAATTAATTGTAACTAAAATTCAGTTTTATAGCTCGGTTAAATATTACAAATTGTTGTCAGTACTTTTTTCTGTAAATATGGAAACATTTTATTTTGGTTTCTTTCTTTATTATTTTTAAATTTATTTATTATTTCTTTGTTTATATGTCAGTTTATTATTAATTTTGTTTTTTAGAATAAGTTTGTAATTTTTCTCTTCTTATTATTTGAATATGAGACCATTGAACCAGTTTGATGGAATACTATGATTTTTATGACTTTTATATATTTTATTTGAAATAAACAGTTGTGTGTGGCATCTATTTTGTGTTTCAATAGCGTATTTCGTTAAAAATGACATTTTATTATTTTTATATATTTGTATAATTTCTTTTTCTTTTCTTTTCTTTTAATTATTTTTATCCATCATTTACTTGTAATATACATGAATACTTTAGTGAAATTAAATTAATGATTGTTGTTTTGTAATGAAAATTGTAAAATTTAGGAATTTATAAGCAGGATTAACAAAAGTAATTAGCAGTGATTAATAATTAAATTAGCCTGTTTCATTACAACCCACTGGGTTGATCTAGTGGTTAACTAACGCATCTTCCCAAATCAGCTGATTTGGAAGTCGAGAGTTACAGCGTTCAAATCCTAGTAAAGCCAGTTATTTTTACACGGATTTGAATACTAGATCGTGGATAACGGTGTTCTTTGGTGGTTGGGTTTCAATTAACCACACATCTCCGGAATGGTCGAACTGAGAATGTACAAGACTACACTTCATTTACACTCATACATATCATCCTCATTCATCCTCTGAAGAATTATCTAAATGGTAGTTACCGGAGGCTAAACAGGAAAAAGAAAGAAAGAAGCCTGTTTCATTAATCTATTACCAGATCTATTCAGTGTTTCAGGTTCTTGAAACTAATTTTACTAGTTTCTTTACTTTTTTTTTTTTAATTAGACCACTGGTCTAAACATTTGTAATACTTATTTCTGCTGTTGTTATTTTTTTATTGTTGATAGATATTTTATTGATTAAGAATTTTATTCATTAATAAAACTGTTTGTAGTTATTAATTTGTTATACCCTAAGTTTTTTTTTGTTTCCTTTTAGTTGTTCAAGTGCAGATGATGATGATGGTGAAGACCCATCAACAAAAGCACATCGGGAAAAAGAGAGGCGGCAAGCAAACAATGTCCGAGAAAGGTCAGTTTATTATTTAACACATTAAATTCAGTATATTCAATTTTACTTCTTTAAAAAAAAATTACCATAAAGGCTATTTATTTCTACCACCATCTTTTCCCAAGTTTAAGTTTATCAGCATGTAAATCAGTTGTAAGTTTTTATTTATTACTTAACCATATTTATACATTAAGAGGATGTGTATTTATTAGTTTAAATATTATAATATAATTTTTTCTGTTAGTAATTTGCACTTAAAAATGATTTAATTTTCCATTTTTTTCTCGTTAATAACTTTTTCAATTATATTAATTTTGAGTTGTTTATTTCTTTAATTAAAGTATTTTTAAGATGCTTTGTAGTAATCCAATAAAATTTATTAGTACTGGTTATCATATAGTTATGTTTATTCAATAATTTATTTTTTATTTTCAAGGATTAAATATAGCCACAACTGCCAGTAATTTTTTAAGGTTTTGTTATTAAATAATTATTTTACTGTTTATAAGAATACTACTACGCCGTGGCCCGCGACTTCGTCCGCATGGGATTTATTCACTCGTTACAAACAGTACTTCATTGTGAAAATTGATTCGCAAAAATTAACGACTATATGATACATAGCTGAAACCCGCGACTTCGTCTGCGTCGGAATCACTTAATTTATTGAATATAGCTGCCCGGCCCGGCTTCGCACGGTTGGTGTACCCATTTAAAAAAATAAGATATTTGTTGCAGTCGTTCAGGGTTTTGTGCCACTTGTTCAGCTGTTTCTGCGGTAAAATACACCCTTTGGCCGTTTTCTAAGTGGACGGCTAACTGCAAGACTGTAGGATGTCGCTCGTGAATGGGAAATTCTAAAATTCACCAAACAGCTTCAGATGTACTTATGTACCGGCCATTTACATAGTTTTCCACTTCATCGTTTGGGTTTTTGACGCTAAAAGTAGCTTGGTCAGATCCTTTATTGATATATTTATAAATGTATTTGATGGCTTGAACTGAGTGGCAGTACTCGATATTTATGTGCGTGTTAAACATCCTACACAATAATGGAGAATAAGGGACAATCCACCTATTATCTATATAGAAAGTACTTCCTCTGATATTTAGCGTAGCGCTATGGCCTCCATTTTCGGCGTCACGATGATGATAAACTGGATATCCGTCCTCTTCGGTTTGGGTATCGTTGACGAAACGTCGAGGAAACTTTTTTGTGCAGATACCGTTTTTCATACATGGTGCTGTTAAGTTATGCTCTGCGCATAGACAGTGCACCATATTTTTAGTCACGATATTGTACAATATTGGGTCGTTTTGTTGGTTGGGCAGTTCCGCAACTATGACACTATCAATTTCGTCTGGCTGGATTTTTCTTTCTAGCCAAAACAGCAAATGACAGTGAGGTAAACCCCGCTTCTGCCACTCAACACTTGACATGTAACATTTCACTTTGCCGAATATTTCATCTTTTGTGAATAATTTTATGAATTTTTTCATCTTCAAATGAAATACCCTTGAAATTATTTTTATTGCCCTAGCCTGTAAACTATTTCTAGAAAGTTGAGATCTTAATCTTTTGGGCATTTTGAAATAATAAAAAAAACTAAATACTACATCAACTAATACTAAATTATTTGCTTACACGTTGAACAGGAATTAGCCTGTATATGAAGTGGTGATTAAAAAATTAAAATAAATTCAAAATATTTTCAAGGAAAAATATTCGATATCGTACACAACCGCTGCGTAGGAAGACGACCGTGCGAATGAGCCGCGCTGCACTTTATTTTGTGACATTGACTCCCCTCCCGCACTGCAGTGACGCTTAGGTCACATGCTGCTGCCTAGCTAGCCGAGCGGGGTGTGGGCGTGGCGAGGGAGCAGAGGCAGGCGGTGGTGGGGACGCGAGCGTCAAGAGAGACATGACGACGACGGACAGTTGCTAGTTACTGAATTACAAAGATAGAAAAATTAAAATATGTTGCTTAAATAACGCGGTAAAAAGTAGTCTATGTTCATCAGGGATAATGTCGGCTTCTAATGGAAAAATAATTTTTCAAATCGGTCCAGTAGTTTCGGAGCCTATTCAATACAAACAAACAAACAAATCTTTCCTCTTTATAATATTAGTGTAGATTAACTGAAAAAAATTATAGTTTTCCAGCAAGGTGGGTCTGATATTATTTTTTTACAACAATGCTAATTATTTACATGGAATCTTCTAAAGCTTGGAGTGCAATACACAAGTTGCTACAAATAAGGATATGATGGTATTTTGGGTTAGCGATATTCAAAGCCTTATTGATAGCATACAGTTCTGCAGTAAGTACACTTGTAATATTAGGTAGACCAAACATATATATTCTGCTATTAAGAATAAATGCACTTCCAACATAGTCATTCTGTTTATTGAAACAGAATGACTCTGTTGGAAGTGCATTTATTCTTAGATTGATTGCAATCTGGGTTTATTTTGGAGAGAATATGGTGAAAAATTTGCTGAAAGACAACAGGTAGTATGGTGATTGTTTCTTGTATATGGTAAGATCAAAAATAAAATTTATAAGGTTGATTCTCCTTGGAGGATATGAACAGGGATACATTGGAAAAATAAAAGATATGTCAAAGTTTAAAAGCTGTAGTAATTGCCAGGTATATACACCCACAGGTGCAGTTTAACGTGGATGGTCTTCATATCTTTGTAAATTAGGATTTGCAAGAACTGCGGTAAAAGCCGGGTGATTCGATTGCCCTTTAAGAGGGGTAAAGTAAGATGCTAGACGTTACTCATGTCTATCCCAAAGTGATGGTTTTTGCCATACTCAACAAATATGCTAGCGACAGGGCTTGATCTAAAAGCACCTGTAGCAAGACAGAGAAAAGCATGATGTACAGCATCCAACATCTTCAGCACGGTATTACGTGCTAAAGAGTAGTGATACAACCATAATCTAATCAGGAACAAACTAAGGAATAATAAAATCGCAACATACATGATCTGTCAGCTTCCCAAGTGGTGTTGTTAAGAACTCACAGCATCTCTAGCAGTTTGGAACATTTCATTTTTAATTGCCTGATGTGATTCATCCATGTAAGATGACTGTCAAAAAACAAACCTAAAAACTTAATATCATGAGAGATAGCAATTTACTCTTCATTCAGAAAGATTTGTGGTATAAATGAGTCCTGCAAGCAAGAAAAGACTACACATTTTGTTTTCTCAGATGAAAATGTGAAGCCAGTAACCTTGGACCAAGCTTCAAGGTGAAAAATTGTGTTCTGTAGTAGTCTCTCTGCTGTGGCTGTTGAATGGGATGTAATATATGTGGCAAAATCACAAACAAACCTGAGAAGGAATCTCCAACAGTTCTGTCATATTGAACAAGGCTAAGAAATCGAGATATTCATTTGTAGGTCTGCAATTAAATTTGTGCAGTGCTTGTCATCAGTTATTAATAGCATTTTGGCAATCATCATTCCACCAAGGAACGTCTTGTACTGATAATAAATTTATACTTCTAAATTTCACTATTATGTTAAGGTACTCATACTATCCTCAAGTAACTTTGATTAGGTCTGGGTGCTAAACAATGAACCCACCAGGTGGGTCTAGTGGTTAACACGTCTTCCCAAATCAGCTAATTTGGAAGTCATTCAAGTCCTAGTAAAGCCAGTTATTTTTACACGGATTTGAATACTAGATCGTGGATACCGGTGTTCTTTGGTGGTTGGGTTTCAATTAACCACACATCTCAGGAATGGTCGAACTGAGAATGTACAAGACTACACTTCATACATATAGGATGATACATATCATCCTCATTCATCTTCTGAATAATTATCTAAACGGTAGTTACTGGAGGCTAAACAGGAAAAAAAAAGAAGAAGAAAGGTGCTAAACAATGACTTGATTTCTGCTGTATTATTACCCCAATAATGCAGTAAATTTCTCTCATCACTCTGCTTTTCCACACTGTAGGCTTGAGAAACATTTTTAATCTAGAAAAATTTTGTTTGTCTAATATTCATGGTTTTTGAGTAAATTCCAGTAATGGTTTACAAAATGTTGGATTTGTAAGAGATGTAAAACATACTTTCTAAAAAAGAATACTACCTCAGTAGTTTTAACCAAATTGGAACAAACCACATCTCGAATTAACAGAAATTTTGCACATTTGAAATCTATACTAATATGGGTTTTTTTTTGTTAAAACCCTGTGGAAGTGAATAGGTTCTGAAGTCCCAAATATATTTTGGGGAAATTTTACTGGGTATCATAAATAAAATTTGTGAATTCCAATATGAAACCTTAATCCCCCTTCTAATATGAAAACTTAGTTTTGCAAAATTTTGTTTTCCAGCCCTAATTTTATTGGATTGTTATTAGAGTTTTTGTGTAGATAGAAATAATATTTAGGTCTACCTAATGGAATTATAAGAAAAGATACAAACATGGCATAGTAATTGAATGAAAGATCTGTTTAGTAAACATTGCCATTTTAAATCAGTACCCAGCAGTTGATGAATCAACAGCCAGAAGTTGGCCAAAAGTTTTTTTTTTTTTAAATAAAGAGTAGACAAAAAGCAGCATGTAAAAAATAAGAGGGTTGGTAAAAAAAAATATCGGTCAGATATCATTAAAATATAGTATCCACTACTAATTGTATCATTTGCATGTCAAATCCCAGACAAATAAATGTAAATTTTGTTGATCTGCCATTTTTTGGCAAAGAAGTATTGTATTTGACCCTTTTTTATTTTTTTTAAATATGCAGAAATTTACAACTGTCACTGTAGATCACCAGGAGTAAGTGCTTAAATAAGGTTTAGCATTTTAAATATATAAATTCAATATACTTAATCAAGTTGTTTGTGTTTAGTTGAACAAAATAACTCTTCCGTAATTATATAGTGGAAAATACTATGTTACTGAAATTCAATGCATAAAAAATCAGATACAGAATGTTTCTTAAAATTAAAGTTGTGTTTTTATTGACTGATTGCATTCTAAATAACTTTCTCTGACTTCCAGTCCATGCTGCATCAACCTTAATTATTCATGTAACATTTATATGCAGTTTATTTAGGTAGTAAATTTATTTGCATTTCATGTGCTTTGAGATCGACCTAGCTTTAATTAGTTGTCAAGTGTTGCCATGTTATTTCAATGAATAGTTACAGAATTGCGTGACAACACAGTGAAAAAAAATTGTTAATATCACTAATATATTTGATTTTATAAATTCTAGTTGATGCATTTAGTTTTTTTTTTGATTTGATACTTCTAATCATAGAACTTTTCCCCTTTCTATGTAATAAAAATTACGCATATGCACCAATACACACACACATTTGCTAATCTAAATATTTGTTTATAAATGTTTGGATTATACTGCAGTAAACAGCACTAAATTTATTTAATTGTTTCTGTGATGAAAGTGTTTATTTATCTACTTACAACTTATTTTCTAGATGATCAATAAGTATTAATTACTGAATGCTTAATTAAATCCACTACTATTTTTGTAATTTTTCAATTTTTCCATCTGCATTTTTTAATTGTAAAATTTATTTTGTATTTATCATTTATTATTAATTTTAGTTAATGCTGAAAATTAATTTTACCTCATTGTTTTTCATACTTTCATCATGGAAATTAACAATAAGAAATTCATTAACTTAATATTTTCCACTTAACATATATTGTTTAAGTGTTATTTATAGTATGTTATTTTCCTGAAGTATTTTTGCATGCTTTTTTTATTAATAGATTATAAGAATAATTGAAATAAAATTATGTTAATGTAATTATTTTCACTATGATATTCTTAATTGAATGAGTGTATGATTGTATATATGCACATGTTTATGTGTGAATTTGTATGATGTATGTGTGAAAGTGTACTCACATTTATATGATTACACTTCATCACATATATTATGTATTGATTTTGATGTTAATGTGTTTGAGGTATTCTACTAATTATTGTAGAATATCTCTTTTGGCCTACAGCATATGTTCCACATTCATATCGTATCAGTTTTTGTGAAGTTACTTTAACATTTCATTTAGTTTTAATTTACTATTAATCACTATAGTTGTTTACATTTAAGTTATTTACTAAAATACATGTTTTAAATTATTTTTCTTTACCGAGAATTTTTTGTGAGATTATATGGAACATATGTGAAGTAGGAGGGTGGGAGGCAGTTACGGGGTTGCTGAAAAAGGATCAGGCTCGTCTGATAGGGTGTTTTGTCTTGTTGTGGGGTAAAGCGGGGACGAGGACAGTGAAGACCCCGAACTAAAAGCCCAGAGAGAGAAGGAACGGCGGCAGGCGAACAATGCCCGCGAGAGGTAATGCCATGTCAAGCATGCACGGCCAAGCAAGCATTTAAGCATCTTTTAGGAAACAAATAATCAAACATTAAATTAAGTAATTCACTTGACAGTCTTTAACAGAATGTCGAGTTGAAAGTTAAATCATATGCATGATTGTTTGTTTCTATTTTGGATCTTTTAATTGGGTCTTTGACAAGGCATGGGGGAGGTAAAACATTGGTTTAACATTTGTATAAAACTCCTATCTACCTTCTTTTGTGCGACTGATAAAGCAAACCTTATTAATCGTTAAGTTTTCTGTTAGCTTGAACATTTTATTTTTACTCTGTATGCTCTTTCTAAAAACAACATTAATAATCTGTTTATAAATAGTTGTAGATTAGTTTATGACTGTAGAAGTCAAATATACTTTGAGCATGGTTGTCATCAGGGTTACGGTGAACATATAATTTTTTTAATATCTTTTATTATTATAATTTCACTTACTGTAACTTATATTGTCTAAAATTTTTTATCAGATGTTTTCTATGCGGGTTGTTTGAAAAGTAACTATACACCTATCTTAAAGTTATTTGTTTTTGTTAGACGTCCTTATTAGGAAAAAGCCTTTTCCCCATTATTTGGCTATTATCCCTAAATCACTTTACTTGATCAAGATTTTAAGTGAAAGTTATGTTTATATAAATTAGAAAAAAGAAGTAAAATCACTTCATCTAAATACCCAATTTGTGTAAAAATTAGTATGAGAGAAGCAAAGAAGACAGTTAATACATATTTCTATTTCTTGGTTGTTGTAACCTATCATTTCTTTGTTTTTATCTTCACAATTTGTTTTTCTACTTTCTCTTGTTGAGTTTTCTTTCTGGTAAAAAATTATGATTGTCAAAAATTAATTTTTTAATTTTCTTTTAAAACAAAATTCAGTATTATATTTGATATCCTTTCACAAAAGTTCCTTTATCATATCAGTTTAGATCAATCAGATTTTTATTTTCGTCTGTGTTCAACAACATAACCTTATCTGAAGTATTCAAATAGTTAGAGCTAAGGATTACTTTCAATAAGTACTTATGTTTTCTACATATTATTTACTGATTATGTGGAAGAACCACTACAATAGAAATCTAAAATGAAGAACTGTATATGTTACTAGGATAATCAGAAAATACGGTGACAGCAGTGATTTTAGATTCTCACTGCAGCTGGATCCAGTAAAAGCAGTTTAGAATGTACTCATAATGTTTGGATTCTGCTTTAACTCAAATTATACATCAATGTATTCGAGTGTGCAGTTTTCTCACCCCTGATAATAGTTTCTGTTTCCAGATAGGATATTTTTGGTTCCCAGATATTCAGTTCATGGTAATTTAAATATAACATTTACCTAAGTCCCATTGTAAAAATATTTTGTGATCTAATTATTATTTTTTCGAATGAATTCTTGTTACAGCAAAGGCAGTTCAAATATCCTTATATCAACTCAACATCTAGTTTTCATAACACACTTAATTTATGAATAGGTGAAAATGTCAAAGCAGTAACATGCTAATTTTAACATTAAAGACTGATTTCTATTGTTTGGGATGTGACTCCAATACTTAGTTTTTACTATCGGAGAGATCTCATGATTATGCAGATTTTCCAGGTCTTAAATCAGTTATAGTTTTATTCAATAAAATGTATAACTGCTTATGTCCTTGCTGTTGGATTTATGTTGGTTTTATTACTGGACTGTTGTACTTTGAATTGGAAAGTCAAAAGATTTTTCTTTCATGTAAAATTTCAAATTGCTTTTAAAAAGACATTTATTATCCTATTGAGTACCTTTATAGCATCAGTTGTTTTTAATTAATGTCACACAAAAATTGAGCATGATTCAGTAAATATATTTTGGAGCTATACTGTATTTTAATTTAATATTGGTGTATCAGAAAAGTCTATGAAAATTGTTGTTGGTTGCATTCATTCCTTACTATATACTCAACAGTAATTGAGATGACTTGTTAAAAATTATGTTCTAGTGGACTACTGAAGAAGCATAGGTGGATTTCAAATACTTTCAACCAGAAAGAACGACTTCTGATTTTTCATTAAAAATATCACATGGTTACTGTTTTTCAGTTACTTTCATCATGTAGCATCGTGTGTATTTACTTTACAAACACACCAGTATTGTGAATTTTAAGTCATTAATTAAAATATTGGTGTTTTATTAATAGAAAAGAAACATTGTGAAGTAATACCTTGAATTTTTTTGTAGTAGGCCTATATATTCTAACGAGTTTTTTATGTACAAAACACAATAAAAAATAATATGAAAATAATTATAACTATATTGGGAAGTATGAAAAACAATTTTTTCCTCATTCTATTTGTAATAGGTTATTAGTAAGTTTTAAAATTACAAGACATGTATTAACTTTTTCCAATCTCATTTTACTTTTTGCTAGCCTTTCCTGACTTGTTCTTTGAAATAAATATATAACTATACAAAGAGTTAACCGATACCTGCAGTGGTATTTACAACATTCAGCTGTTGAGTTGGATGCAATTAAATACTTACGAATCAAGGGTCATGTAGAAGTGATTATGAAAATGGTTCTTTATTCAAGGAAACCCTCCAAATTACATAATATGTTAAACTACAAAATTTTCAAGTCTATTGTCATAAAAAATATTCTAATACAATATGTCCAACAGGTAGTGCATTGGATGGATTATTTTACTGCTATCTGTAATCCATTATCTTAATTTTTATGTAATTTCATAATTTTTTAAAACTTAGTCTGAATAAATTATGTCCATTAAATTTCAAATACACTAATTTATGACATAGTTTAACAGATAGAATTACATCATGCTATCAGTGCTTGATTTAAATTACTTATTAATGTAGGAATCTTTAGAAAATTTAAGCCATGAGAAAAACTTGTGAGATTTCTGTTAAGTATATTGATTATGATCTTTTAATCTAGTCACATATATTGAACTGTTTTTGTAATATATCCCAGGTGCAAATTCTATTCAATATTACTTTCATTTGTATTTGATTATCTATTTTACTTGTGTATATTGTATTTAACTGATTCACTGCTAAAGATTGATAAGCTTAGGTCTATCGTAAGGCCGTTGCTTCATTGTGTTAAAGACAGACAGAATAGTTTTGTACACTTATTATGATTACAAGTCGGACAGCTTTCCTTTAGTAAAGGTAGCTTCATGTATTGTTACTAGGTTATTATATTTTCACCACTGTAAAGTTGCTGATCCCATCTGTTAAAAAAATATCCCTTCCTTTCCTTCCATAATTTTTTGTCAAAAAAGTGAAAACTTCAAAAATGTTATCTTATTTTTGTAAAAATCACTTTTATGAAAAATAAATTTGATTAGTCTGCAAAGAAGTGGAGAGTATAACTGGTCATATTCCAGGTAAGGAAACCACATCGCTAGTCTGGTTTTCTTTCCTAGCAGTCTTCGGTCATCATTCAAGTCTTTCAAAGGAAATCTGGACAACAATTTCCAATTTATTGTAGAGAAATACACATATAGAAACCATAACGCTGATAAAGTTTCAGTGATCTAGTTGCTTCACTTGATCAGCGAGATCTGTTCCTCTAATGGTATTTTCTGTTGCTGGTACATCTGTTTCTGATTTTTAATCTTAAAATTATTTTATGAATGAAAACAAAACCACTTAAAACAAATAGTAGTTAAATCTGAATATATATATATATATATAAAACTTAATTCTGGATATACACATTGAATCTTAGTTATATTTACTAATTTGTATTTGCTATTAGTTTATTTTACTGATTAATTCTTTACTTGGATGACTCATGTTTGTATATAATCCAGTCACTTTCATAATCACCCAAAACCTTTTTTAATTGCTTAGAGAGGAAGATGTGAGTTTAGGATATGGTATTTCTTATTTGCCTACCTGTATAGCAGTCAGACTGCTTGTACCATGTGTCTCATTAGAAAAGAGCATAAAATTATCAAACCTCTTTTTAACTTGATTCTTGAAAAATTAAAATAATAGTCGTATAAAGTAATAGCACTTTATGAGCAAACAATCAAATAATTTTGATTTTAATAAAACGTAAGTGCTCTGTCCCTTTAATAAACCTTCCAACTTTGAACTGAATAAGCAATCCTTTAAGTTAGGCTAGGTCGGCTTAAATTAAATTATTCCTTTAAAAGAAATATTTTGATAAAGTTTGGACAAAATATGTTATAATTATTTTATATTTTGCTTGATTTAGAATTCATTAATTATTATTTCCAAATAGCCACTGAATGAAGGTTTACTGAAATATTTGTCTCCTATTAGTGCACATCAGTTGTGTAAAGGTTGCTCACCACCACCAATGAAAAAGCCAAGACAGTTATGAAACTAATTCTGCTGCATATTATTATTACCTTATTTACGTTTTATGAAGAACATACATATAGTTTTTTTAAAAATTATACATCGTTAAACTTCTCATGTTTCTTTTTTTATTTAATGAAAACATGATGCATGTTATCTTAATTAATGATATAATATATAAAAAATATATATATATTTTAATTAAAAAAAAATATATATATATGTAGCTGTGTACGTTAAAGAAAATAATATTTACGATGATGATTAAATTATTTTTGTCAGTTTTCTTAATACTGTTACATTTTTCTTTTTCTGTTCTATTTTCTTATTCATTGTTTGAAATTAATTATTTTTTGGGGTAGTGGGTTATTTATTTTCCTCTTCTACTTTAACTTGATGCTAACATAAGCATTAATTTATAATAGAACGGGGAAAAAGTGTTACTGCACAGGCACCGGGATGATTTGTAAGTTTCTCGGGTCGTGCATGCATCCATGCTTGTGCCAACTAACATAACGGTGTGCTACGGGTTGCTTACATTATTTTTTATATGGTGGGTGGGGACTAACGTTTCATTTCAAAATATATTACAATCTAATTGTAAATTTATTAATTTTTGTTTATTATCTTTATTTTTATTATTTTTTTAAATCAAAATTTAAAATTGATATTACAAACTAGAAAATATTACAAAATATTTTATTTTATTAGAAAATATATTACAGACTATAAAAAAAAAGTTATATTAAACAATGTTTTGCCTCAGTTTTTTTAATTACTGAATAATTTAGTATTATCATTTATTGTTAACAGTATGTTAACAGTATGTTAAAAGAAGTATGAATTTCTTTTTAATAATCTTCACTTACATTTATAGATAAGGCTAAATTTTAGTTTATTACTGAAATATTTCTCATATACATACCTTTGACAGTTCATTTTTTAAAAATAAAATCAATTTATTTTTTCTAATCCTACATAGATATTAAAGAAGAACAATTTCAAGTCTATAGCATCAGACAAGTAGTTATATTCCATTAAATAATTCTTCTTCCTTTAATGTGTTAAAGGAAGGAACATTTTAGAAAATTTAAAAATCTTTATATTAGTAAAGATTTCAAAGTTTACATTAGTTAGTAAGTATGTAACTATCGGGTCAGGTTAACCTTGTTAAAATTGTTGTTATTCAGATATTAATTACTATTATCTTTTCTGCTTAGAACGCTATAATTTCTATGTTGAGTACTGTTTACTTTTACCTTAGCTTCATTCTTTTATTATATGTTGACATGTTTTAGAACCACTCCATTGTCAAAACTTATTGTACTGGTACTTTTTAATTTCTGGTAATGTTTATATAGCATTTAGTCAACACCCTTCCCTTTATTTGATGTCATGCCTTATCTGGCCTTCTTGTTTATTTGTTATTAACTGTTAATACTTATCTTTTAATTTTATTTATCTATTTTCTGTTTTCAATAAATTGAGGTTCTTGAAAAGGACATCCACTTGATTGTTGATCTGTTCATTTATGATTGTTTTCTTGTTACTTTTTGTAATATATACAATTTATGTTTAGAAAATAAATTGCAAATGAAGAATGTACACTGTAAGACAGATTAATTGTAAGACAAATTAAAATAAAAGACTTCCATAGTAGTTTCAGTGTCAGGAGAGAATGATGGAATAAATATGCAGTGAGAGGGTTAAATTATTTTAATATTAATTTTAAGGGTTTGTTAGAATAATATTATTGAATATACGTAGTAGTAAAGTTTATTAATTAAAAAAAACACAAAAAAAATCTGCTGAACAGATCTAAGAAAATCTGTGAGTAATCAGATTGTTTTCTCTACTAATGATACCGTTTCTTTTTAGTTTGTTGTATGGTTCATATGATGCTCTTAATCTCTTGCTCCTTTTTTTCTGTGCCAAAAAATATAAGATTTCTTCTTTTGTTTAATTTGTAAAATTTCTTTATGTTTGATTGAGAGCCACTAACTTCAAACATAACCCAATCACTGGATTGTCAATAAGTTTCAGAAGTTTCTCTAATATTTTGCATTTCTAAATCTCTATTTAAACTTTAATTTTATTGCCATACATAAACTGAAAATTCAAATATTATCAAAGAAATATAGTAGATAAATATTTTGTTGTTAAAAGTACTGACCTTAAAGATATATTACTATTTATTAATTTACCAGAATAAAATATTTTAATAACTGGTTTGAAATATAGCATAAGCGTTTCTACAGTTCATTATTAGGGGCTGTCAAAGATATGCAGTTTTGTGGCAGGTTTTCTCTATTAAAAATAAATAAATAATGGCAGATTGTATCATTTTTATAATTTTATTAAAAAAAAGAAAGAAAAAAAAAAAATATATATATATACAAGATTTATATTGTACTGAATTAAACCTTAGTTATAGTATAGGAAAATAAAATGTTTTATTACTTTGGGTAAGTACATACTTTTTTTACATTTCATTATATAATACATGATAATATCTTCTTTGCCTGTCTTAGTAATATATACAGTAAGTATTGTTTATAGTGACATTGGATACAGTGACCAAAAACTTCTCTCTTGGTTGGTTTGGTATGCCGTTACATATCAGTTATTATGACTTTTCTACTGCAATGCAACATTTTATCGCTTATAATGACGGACGGTAGCGACTCGTCATTATCTACATTGTAGCTACAGAAATATTTTGACAGTTAAAATGAGTCAGCTTTTCGTTTTTACCTGCATGTGTGCTATAGTTCTTGTTTTTCTTATCTTCTTCCTGTACCAGATTATTGTAAACTGAAGCAGCCACATTAAGTTGTTATTAATCTTTTGCTGTGAGCGTATCGTATCATGCAGGTACAGTATTTTATTTTACGTATCCTTTGTAATTCATTTAATAGTGATTTAATTATGATTTCGTGAAAAACACACGATAGTGGAAAAGGCACATATTATCTGTTAGTTAGAGAATGGTGAAATGAATAAGGATATTGCCCAAGAATAAGGTGTAGGTCATTCAAAAATATTGGTGATATGGAAGAACTCTGAAAAAATTAAGAAAAATTTTGAAACAAATTCTATGAAATCAAAAAAATTACATGCCAAGCCCCGATGTTTTAAAAATTTGAAATCGCTTCCTGTTATATACAAAAGTAACAAGAAAGCTTGGATGACAAGTGATATCTTTACAACTTGTTACAAAAATGGGACTACAAATTAAAGATTGAAAATGACAAAATAATGCTGCTCATTGACAACTGTTTGGCTCATCCACACATTGAAAATCTTTTGTGTATAAAGTTAGTGTTCTTAATAGCTCTTAGATAAAGGCATGATCAAGTTGGTTAAAGTCCATTACAAAAAACACCTAATTTTAGAAATGATACAGGATTTAGATAAAAAAAAAAGGAAACACAAATAACTATTCTGGATGCTATAATTATGTTAGAGAGCTCTTGGAATGAGGTTTCTTCACTGACTGTAAAAAATTGCTTTTGACATGCAGGATTTTTACCACAGGCTGGTGAAGAGTCTAACATCGCATGCAAAGGAGAATCTTTAGTGGAATGGGACCATAGTCTGCAAAACCATTTGTTGTCAGTGCATTGTTTGAAGATTATCATGAGGATGATAAAGATTTTGAAATGCATGAAACTGTAACAGATGATGTAGTGGTTCAGTACTTCCAGAAGTAGATGGGGATGTCGATTATAACAATGAAGACATCAACCCACCAAATGTTCCAGAAGTTTTAGTGGCATTGAAAACCATTTGCCGGTTTCTCAGTTTTACAGAAATTGCTAATGAAGAAACAAAGAGTGTTTGTTTCTTGAAACATTTAATTGGAGTTGAAAATTTAATTTTTATAATTTTTCTCTATCTTCTTTTACTCTCCATATTTTTATTTGTTATTGCATATTTTTGTTTTTTTTTTTATATTACTTTATTACAGAAATAAATTATTATTTTTAATGATTATTATTTTACTGTATTATAATACCCATGTAGATTGCATATTAAAGTGCTATAGCACCACTAAGCTAAACATCGATTATTGTGACTGTCAGTTATAACGACCTAAAATTGTCAGTTCCTTGGAGGTATAAGCGATATTTACCGTATATATTTTTAGTAAAAAATAATAATAATATTTTGATAAAACACCCATGGCATTTTATTGAGTTAAAATTATAATTTCTCTAATTAAAATTTTCATTCGTTGGTAGCATCTATTATTAGTTTCTTAAGTGAATAGCCTGAAGATATAAATTACTAGCATCTCTACAAGGGATGCTTGGAACTCTGAATCTCCTCAGTAATTTCTGTGAGATAATGTATGTTTAGTCAGGAAAATATTGTAAGCTGGCGAGTTGTAAGTTGTGTCGATTGCTCCATCATCTAGTTTCAAATAAGGTACATTGTTGAAAAAGGGTGTCAGTTTAGCAATCTCTAAAAATTAGTTTTAATTCAGTCTTAATTGTCAGTCTAATTAGACTATTCCTTTCTGCATGATTTTCAATTTTCATGTTTTTTTTTATTATAAGCAGTGAGAATGGCAACAGCATTTAAATTTTCGGATAGGAGGCTTAGTTTTACCTGATGAGCTCCTCACCACTAATTTAACTTTTTTTGCCACCCCTAGATAGGAAATAGATTCCTTGGACATCACGTAGCCAGTGCCAGCATGGCACCATAAATAGAATCAGAGCAGTGGCTATATGATTTCCAAAGAAAAAGGGATGAAGGATAACAAAAGAAGAGGGATGACCACCCCATGAGAGACTGCCTTTGGTCAAGGTAGTTCAGAGTAGTTTTCCAACTTGCCCGGTTAATTACCAATATTAGTTATGATTTAACTAACTCATTGTTCAGATAATTTATTGTTAGGGATTCTGCCTTCATAATGAGATCCTGACAAGAATGAAACTGTGAAACAAGAATTAACATTTTCAGAATATTTTATACCAAAAATGTACAAAACATTTTCTGTAACATTTTAGTTATAGTGGTATGACCGATATTAAGAACTAGTCTAAACTATGTCTTTCTTCATCCACTTGCCTAGTTATTTGATTGAAACTAATTGAAATAGGTTGAAAATGTCATGACAGTTCTGTTATGTGTCATCAGTGGCAGCACCCATATGTATCAGTAGGTTAATTCAGATGCCTGATCTATTGTAAAAAGAAAGTCTAAAGTCTATGCTTATGGTAATGTAGAAGTGGAGAAAAATTTTTGTTATTCTGCTAAGCTTTGCTAAAACTGCATTACGATAAAACCTACATTGCCTTAAAAAAAAAACTTGCAAGGGTTTGAAATTATTTCTGTTCAACCAGACAGCTTTATTAAGGCAACAGTTAAGGTTGTTAGTCAAAAGTTCCAACACAGCAGTTACCTATTCAAATAGAAACCACATCCACATTATTTAACTTCATGTTCTATGAGATTTTGTTTGTTAGGCAGCTCTGACAATTGAGACATTATCCTTTCTTAAAACCACACCAACAATCAAATATTCTAGCAATAGCCTTCTTTTCCCTTAGATCCACTAGCTGCCATTGAAAAATTGATTATTTAATTGTTCATTATATTCCATGTTGCCTGTTTTCTCTCAGCTCTTCCTCTCATCTTTATGTGGAATTTTCTCTTTTATTCATTTTCTTATGAGATGCACATAACATAAGGCCTGTAAAATTAAAAAAAAAATTACTTTATTTTTGGGGAATTTGAAGTTATTGTTCAGCACTGCCTTGTTGAATCATGTTTTTTGACACATTCACTTATAAATTTTATCAAAAATAATACCATATCAAATATTAATGTTGTGAAATTTATTGAAAAGAACTTAATATTTTAATTTAAGAAAACTGATTGTTCCTTTTTTTGTGAAAAGTGATTTTTTGACAAAACTAAATTAAAATTATTTACAATCTTTATGGCTTTTCTGTAGAATAGTTTTATTCATCTATACACATAATACATAATTTCTTTAAAAATAATTCTATAATTGATTATTCCAAAGTAATTTTTCTTCTAGAAATCTATTTATCTTATAATAGTATTAATAAACCTGAACACCAGGTAGTTCAACTACACCTATAAATATTAATGTGATGTAAAGAAAAATCAGGTTCTTTACATCTATGATTTGCCTTTGGGTGTTTAATATAAAAAATTAGGTACATTTTTCTCTATTATGCTACTTTATGTACTTCAGTAAGTATTCTGTTTTATTTTATTGATGTTTTATGTGTTTTAACTTGGTAGTTTTTGTTGATTACAAAATAAATATTTTTTTTAATTATTAAGAAAGAAAAATGTTATTATAGCCAAAAAACTTATCTAATACATTAAATTGTTATTACTCGTATTTTACTAATGAATAATAATAACTAACCTGAGACTGCACAAGATCATCCACCTAACAATGTCTGGACTCACAACATTTTGTGATGCAGTGTAATATTGGAAAAAGTTAAAAGTTTGTAATTTATGAAAACGTTCAATATGAAAAGATCATTCATTATAACTTTCATTTGGTTGAGATATTTTTTTTATTTTTTTAAAAATTACATCAGTTTTTCATAAAAACAAATAACAGTCTTAATTATGGATAAAGTTTGAATCTGACTAATGTCCAGATTATCCAGCTGAAGTCGACATTATTAAAATGCTTAAACATCCAGCTTAAATTATTAAAGAGTAATTTTTTTTTAAGTACTGATTCCTAAATAATCTTCAGCATGCTTGAAAGTAATGTGATGAATGATAACTGATAAAGAAATACTGACACCAAACCTGGGATTGGGCACAGAACCTTCTGTATATGTCATTTGAGCAATTGAGTTGCTTAGACTACCAATAAGCAAAATTATCAATTAACTGGTATGTGTGAAATATTACATTCACTTAGCTGTAAATATGACCTTGAAAAACCAAACATTTTGCATAGAAGGAAGTATGTTAATAACTTAATCTGATGATAATTGAAAAAAAATCACAATATTTAATTAATAATTTTTATAAATTTAATTAAATTCAACGTAATAAAGAAGAAAATTGAATGTACTTGCTTTCCATAGTTACACTTTCCAGATTAAGATTAAGATTCATGCTAAACTGTGAACCCTTAATAATTTAAACATGTGTTAATATGAAATTACTGTTAAGCAAAAAATCATTTGTCCGCTTAGTTTTCCTTTATCAAATAGTGTTAAGCCATGCTTTTAAATTGAAATTAATGAATAAAAATACAGTGTGTACAAAAAGAATATCAGTATTTGAAAGCTATTTTATATCTCTTAACTTTGACTTACAATGACTCACAAATAAAATTAAAGAGTTACTCTTACAGTTTTCCCTACAAGTGTTCAATGTGATCACCTTTCGTCATGCGGCACTCATCCAACTGATAGGGAAGTTCAGCCCATACTTTAACCAGAATATCGAGAGTAATGGAAGCAACAGCCACTTCAGTCCTCTGCCTTAAATCAGGTAGATCTGTAAATAGTAGAGGCGCTTACACTAGATCCTTTATAAAACCCCAAATGAAAAAATCGTATGCTCAAATCAGGTGACCTCGAAGGCCACCGCAAACAAGCTCTGTTGTCAGATCTGTGCCGACCAATCCAACAGTTGGGGAAAACAACATTCAGCCAATCTCATATACAGTTATGTCATTGAGAAGGAGCACCATCTTGTTCCCAAACAAAATTTTCTGGTCCATCGTGCAGTTGAGGAAAGAGCCATGTATGTGTATCCAAACAAGCAATTCCTGTTGTATTTACCTCTGGGAAAAAGAATAGCCTGTTAACTTGCCATTAGGTTTTTTCACAGAAAACATTTAATTTTGGAGAGATCCTTTTCTACTAAGAAGAAATGTTGACTCATCTTTAAACACAATGATCAAGAAAATTGTCATCTTCACATTGCAACAATTCACAATGGCACGCACAGCATAATCGATAGGCTTCAAAACCTGTAACATTTGTTAATGGTATGGACACATACCTAAGTGTTTCCTTAAAACATTCCACACTGTCATCACCAGCATTACTAGTTTGCAGCCAGCCTTCATAACAGATTTTTTAGGACTATGCAGAAAAGACAACTTGGCATGTTCAACATTTTTTCAGACATCCTTGATTATCCCGTACTCTTCCCTTTACACAGACATCTGATTGTTTCAAACCAGTTATGTTATCAATGATTGTTATTGTCACTCAGAGGATTTCAAAAAACTTTCTACAGAATGTACAGTGAACTGTAACTAGAGATTCACACTTAGCAAACTGCAAAAGAAAGATTTCCATTCAGGGAGTCGCTATCTTTGCTACTTCACTGTCGAGCAGAAATATAATGAATCAGTATACGACCATTCATGCAACTAAAACTGTCCTTTTTTCTCTTTTATTCTAGACTTAAATCAACATTGTACACCTCATCAAAGTGATACCACAGCAAATTAAAACCCTTGATATTCTTCTTTTTCTTTTGTACACAGTATATTGTTACTGAAATGTTTTATTTATTTTTACAATGTCTGAAAATCAGTATTGGCCCTCACTTTTTCATTCAATAATATTTATAAGAAATAAAAATATTTAATAACTCAAGTTATTGAAGAAAATTATCAGAGTTCAGAATATAATTTAACAAGCAATGCTTGCAGAGCAATTGTTAAAATAAAGTGAAGCTAATATATCTAACACATTTGTTAAGTAACAATGATGTGACATGATTAAAATGGAAATATGTTAAATGTAAAACTAGTTCTGATTACTAAAAGAATATCTGGTGTCAGTAAGTTTGGTAAAATACTAGAAGGAAATTTAGATGATGTAAGTTAACCATCAAATTGGAGTGAACTTTCTACTGTTCAGTATTTTTTTTATTATTTATTTTGGATGATGATTTTGTAACTATTTCTTGGGAAACTAATGGAGAAGTCATTGGTTAGTGCAGAAATGGAACTAAGGAAAGAGAAGAAATTGATGACTACAAGACAGCAAACTCTCATGTCAGACTGCGTTAGTGTTTGTCATGTCTTACTATAAGTGTTCTACAGTTGTACTCATAAGCTCAAGAGAAGGTTGTTAAAAAAAAATTTTATTTCATAGGAAGCTAGTAATAAAATGTACTGAACATATATCATCAGAAAAGTAGATAAAAATAATTGCATCCTTTTCAATCAGTATTGTACAGGAGTGAAGCCTGTCTTATTAAAGTATAAAGTCGTTAATCAGAGTTAATTTAAAAAGATAATCACGTTGTATTACATTATTAAATTGTAGTAAAGAAAAAAATCATTAAAAATCTATAAATAACATAATCTTTAGATTTTTACTCATTTCAAATGTTTTGAAACAGTGAGGCAAACAGTGAAACAGTGTATTGTATTACATTTGGCCACTCCATTTCATATACTCACCATTTTTATGTATAAATTATGCATATTTTGTTTTTAATGCTGTGAATTTTTATCAGTAATTTGTATTTAGTTGTAAATTTATGTCCATTTGTCTATTATAAGAAATTTCTCCTTTTTTAAGATCATATCCATCCTTTATTCTGTTAAACTGAAGTTTTACTTTATTAATGTATTCAAAATACAATTTATAATAATAAATAAAAATAAAACAATAATTTATTTCATCTTCGTGGGGTGGATCGTATAAGTTACATAATTAATTAGAGTTAATACATAGGTAAACATAAATTACAATTAATATTTTATATATATGGTCCCAGACAAGATGGATAAATATATAAACTCCAACGGATTGACAGTCCCTCTTTGGATTTAATTGTAACTTCTTCTAAGTAGCATCCTCATGTAGTACTAAAAATTAACATTCCAGATTAAGAGTGTGTTACTTTGATATTTAAAATATATTACTAATTTATCATAGAGGCTTGTAGATTGAGTGATCAGGGTAAAATAAAGTATAATATTCATATTGCAATAGTGTTTAATAAAGTAAATGATTAAACTTTGTATAACACCTTATGTTTGCGTAACTCTTGAATCATACTGATAGTAGAATGGTGTAAAGTAAACAAAGAATGTCAGTTTAGTAAATCAGCTCCTTTTGATTATTAAAATTAAACAACATTATATGCAGTTCCCCTGAACACTGGTTGATATTTTATTATCAGGTAATTGTAGCACTGAAAAGGTAATAGCTTCATAGAGTTTGGTAATTTATTAAAAAACTCTTCTTTTTTTAAAATTAAAAGCGGGCCAATCAAAAGCCTCATTCTCATTTTGATATGTTAGGCCTCAGCTGATAACTGTTCAGGTTCTTTTTGTCTTTAGTAAATACATAATAAAAAACACATATTTAAATTTTTAAAAGAAATTAATTATAACCATCCAGTGAAATCTCTCATGGTAGCCATATCTATAAGACAACCACCTTCATAAAAGACCAGTATTTATAGGAAGGTACAGTGCGTACAATGAAAATATAAGGTTGTGTTGAAGAAGGTCGAGACTGCATCACTACTAAACCGAAAAATTGTTATTTTGTTGATTAGCAGTTCAATCTTCTTATACTCAGTTTCAGACTTTTTTATATGTTCGCAATATGGTTTCCAATCATCCTTATTCATTTCATTCAGTTTTCCTCAGCTTATTTCTTTTTCTGTTTAGCCTTCAGAAGCACCATCAGGTATTACTTCAGAGGATGATATGTATGAGTGTAAATGAAGTATAGTCTTGTACAGTCTCAGGTCGACCATTTCTGAGGTGTGTGGTTAATTGAAGTCCAACCACCAGAGAACATCGGTATCCATGATGTAGTTTTAAAATCATATAAAAGTAATTGCCTTTACTAGGGTTTGAACCTTAGAACTCTTGACTTCGAAATCAGCGGATTTGCAAAGATGCATTCACCACTAGACCTGGTGGGTTAGTTTTTCCTCAGCTAATTTTTTAATGTCTAACATTAAAAAATGTTATGTTATAACTACCAACATATCATTTCAGAGCAGACCATGCCATCTCAATTGATGGTATGGTCCATGCCATCTCAATTGACCTGATTTAAATCAGGATGCTAAGGTGGAAGTCGCTGAACCTGATGCTTGTGTTTTTTTAATAGTTCATCAAAATGGTATATTATTTTTGAATTTCTACGTCATACAATTGTAGTTTTAACATTGCTTTATTAAATGGAATATTCTTCTTTTCTAACCAATTAATCATGCCACTTTTCCTATCATTTGAATTCGGAGGTTTCTTTAGAAGTGAATTGTGGTTTGGTGTATTTTCATTAACAGCGACTGACTTGTGCTTGCGACAGACCAGGAATTAATTTTTCAGACGCCCATTCCATGAAGTTGTTGACACTGTCATGATAATCACTGCTTTTTGAACTCATTTTCCAAGTTAACATCGCGCTTAGAATGAACCCCATTTCTCCTACAGCATGAATTATGATTAACTGATCACCTTTATTAATTGGCACGTTTACTCCTGCACCACTGTCATCCAACCACGATTTTGTAGTTGAATAGGACGTTAAAAATAAACGATTCATCCAAATAAAAAATCAAAGAATTTTATTTTGTGAAATCAGTCATTTTACTTAAATATTCTAACCTCTTCTACCAGATGTTTTCTTTCTCAAATCAAAAGTTTCCTTTTGTTATGTTAAATTTTTATTTTCATCACACTGCACTATTTATAAATAGCAACGTTATTATTGTTCTCTAAGATGACCACTCTCTAACTCAATCAAGACCATCAAATATTCACTGAAGGCAACCACTAATTCATCGATTCTTTTTGATATAAAACTAAATGTTGGTCATAAATACAATAGCAGGTTAGCAGAAAATTTTAATTCTAGTACAAAAACTTTTCAATCATTTACAAAAATAAATTTAATTAAAAAATATTAAACAAGAAAATGTAGATTTAAATCATGTACAAAAATACACTGCTTAGTTATTCATTTTTATAGTCTTGTATGCTCAAGAGTTTTATCATAGCCTACTTTATAGAATGCACATATCTAACGTTACATAGACAAACAAAAACAGTGTTATATCTGTCACCAGCTAGTCAACAGCAGACAAAAATGATACAGATGGCAGCAGGCTTCAGTTCTGATTTTGTCACTATTTTATTCAGTTGACTTATACGTGAAATTGTATATTGTGGTTTAATGTTGGTGCTTTCATGTGTTTTCTTTTATAATTTTCTTTTATCACTGTAATTTTGTTAGTAAAATGCCATGAAAAAAAATCAAAACATTAAATTTAGAAACACAATTAAAAGTTATTGAAGATGCTAGCTGTTTGCTGTCATGAAGAAAATTATCTGTATACTGTTACGAAGAAAATTAGTGGAAAAATACTATTGTCGTAAAACACAGATCCAGAAAATTTTTAAAGAAAAAGAAAAATGATTTAAAAGTTGCTAATAAAATACAAAAAAGAAACTTTTCAACCATATAAAGAAGTGAATGATTTAACTTTGGCTTGGTGTGAAGGTGCCTGTGCACGAAAATTACTTGTCAGTGGTAAACTTCTACAAGAAAAAGCAAGGAGATACACTCAACTTCAAATTGAGACATACTGGAAGCAGTGGTTGGGTGAAAAATTCTACCACCGCAACAATTTTTTTTTTTTTTAATTTCTGTGGTGAAAGTTAATCGGTTAGTGAAAACATAGCAGCAGAGGGGGTTGTAATTGCTGCCAATGTTAATACTATGATCTCAAGGCCATTTACAATATTGACAAAATGGGACTTTTTTATCGAGCTTTACCCCAACTAAGTATGCTCAAGTACGTTCAAAGGTACTAATGCTTGTGGTTCCAAAAAAGTAAAATAAAGAATAACAGTGATTTATATCATGTGTCAATGATATTGGAGGAAAAGGACCTCTAATTATAATAATCAATTCATTGTGGTCAAGATCTTTAAAAAATGTTAATATATCCAAATTGAAAGTAGAATGGTAAGTCAGGAAGTCAAAGGGCTTGGATGATGGGCTCAATTTTCACTGATTGGATTGAAAAATTCAATTAAAAAAACAAGACAGAAAAGTGCTGCTAATTTTGGACAATGCTTCATGGTACCCAAAATTGTCATCAAGTAACATTTAATTATTGTTTTTACCCGCTAACATTACAAGTAAATCACAACCATTAGATCTTGGAATAATTCGGTTGTTAAACTTCATTATCACCACCGAATAATGACTACTATTGTAGCTTTTATTGACTTGATTCAAAAAATTTCTTTGACAAATGCATTCTAATATCTAAAGGAAGCATGGATTAGTGTGGACAAAAACAAAGTAAAAAAGTGTTTTAAGAAAATTTGTATTGATTTTCGGTTTCTTGAGGAAGAAAATATGAATGAAGAAACTGTAATTCAAACTGAAAATGAAGTCATAGAACTAGGTCAGCAGATTGACACTGGCAATAATATTCACTTTAATGAAGATAAAGAGGTTGAAGATGAAAATGATTGGGAGAAAGAAATTCTGTATAAGCAGGCTAATACTTCTACTTTAAAAGATGCGGAAGAGACTACAATGGAAGAAAATGAAGAAATCCCAGCTGTTCCTTTAGATAATGCCTTAAATTGTGTCTACAAATTTTAAAAATTATGTCGTAATCTTGGTAATAACAAAATTGTCGACCTGCTTTATGAAGTTCCAAATGTGTTAGAAAAGGAAGTGATTAAACAAAAGAAAAAGTCAAGTAGGCAGAGTTCGCTGAACAAATATTTCAAGTAGTAAGCGTTTTTAGAAGTTAGTAAACAAAAATTGTTTTGAATACCGTATTTGTTATTTGCAGTATTTTTCAATGCGCTTTTAATTTGTTTAAAATACAGAATTAATTACCCCCTGGTTCACAGTATTTTTTTTTTTTTGTATTTAGTATTTATTTCTGTTTTACAAAATTTATTAACGCGTTCTGAGAACCTGCTTCATCTTTTTATTAATGTTTTTTTTCATAATTGTTATCAACCAAATTATCTGTTTTATTACAGTAATACAGGAATTTCTTTTCTACTTTCAATTACATTTTTTTATTAAAAACATTAATTTCCATAAACCTTTAATGAGTTATGGTCATAACAGCATACCTTTAAGAAATTATTATTACAGCCACATTGAGCAGTGATGTTCTCTAAGGACCTCTACAAAAGACCAAAATTGTCTGGAAATGTGGCTGGTTGCCTTAGGGAGATTTCATTGAATTTGCGTTGTTTTACTACATTTATTAAAATTATTTCTTTCTTATTTATACATTATTATTACTTTCTAAGTTCAGCTTAGAACTTAGTTCACTTGCCTTATTGACTGAACTTAAATATTTAATTATTCTCTGAAATGGCATCATATTAGTCATAATGTTTCTTCTGTTATCAGTTTTTTCCAGGAAATCTGGACATTAGCAAGATTTTAGGTTTTACCATTAGCATATATAATATACAATACTGGTCTCTTGTTTTCTCTTAATGTTTTTTTAAAGAAACACTTTGTATGTATTAAAACTTTTGTAATTCATAGTATTAAAAGCTCTCTTTTTTTATTTTTTGTAATGTTGTTAGAAAAAGCTTATAAATATTTTGTTTTTAAATTGAAAATAAAAATAACTGTTGCAGAATTCGGATACGAGATATCAATGAAGCGTTGAAGGAACTAGGAAGGATGTGTATGTCTCATTTGAAAACAGATAAACCCCAAACAAAACTGGGCATTCTTAATATGGCTGTGGAAGTAATAATGTCACTAGAACAACAAGTTAGGGGTAAGTATAGAAGTAATCAATATCTTTTAGTATTATATATTTTTCTTATTATTTATTGATAGAGGCTTATTATTATATACTTATTATTCTTGCGTGTTTTTGATACATTATTTATTGATTGAAAAATAAACATTTTTGGAGCCACTAACCAATTTATCCAGACACTTTGTCAGTTCCTGAAAATAGCATTGTTTGAATCTATTACATGATTTGTAACATTTTAATATGGCCCGGTCATATATTGATTATCTGAATTATTCTTGCTATAGCTAAATAAAGTATTTTTCCATGTTTCTGTGGTTCACTATCTAATTTAAAATAGGGTGATAAAACAAAGTAATTTTCAACATAACCATTCATGCAATCAACAGTCTTCAAATATTAGCTCCAAATTTATTGTGCATTACGCTTCATTCATGTCATGTGCAGCTTAAAGACTTAAGTAGATCTGAAATTTTCCTGCTTTATACCTATTTAACTCCAAAAGATAGTGTCTTCTTTTTTGCTGCCTCAGTCTGTAAATTTCAAGTCGCTCGAAAAATGTTTAAGCAACTAAATTTTATTTTTTATAATTTGTATAACACGATTAATTTTTTTCTTCACCTAAATAGCTTAATTATTCAAGCTAATTCTACCTTGATAGATCATTGATTTTTTTTTTGTTTTGTTAGTTAATGCTCCCTATTTAAAGATGCTATTGTGAAACATGGAAAAAACCAGGTTGCATTTATGACACACTCTTAACTCGCCAATCTTTGTTAATTCGTTAATCAGAAATATCACAAAGTACAAATGGCAAAAATAGTGCTAATATTATTATGGTACAAGACCAATCGATTTAGTGGTGAAAGTTCAGGCAGCCATGTGGAAATTATGAAGAGGTCGGGAGGCTGAGGTATTTGGGATGCAGTTTGAGCCAGGCCAGTACCAGAGTGTAACTGCAATCACAATGCATTGGATCTAAATTTCAAATTGGCCACTTACAAGCAGCAAGTCAATGTGAGAGAGTCACATTGTTGGTCCGTGTGGGAGTTCCTTGATGCAATTGCTTTGTTCAATCAACATTAGTAGTTTACCTAAGGGGAAAAGACTCCTACCATACTGCTGTGGGAAGCTAACCTAGAGGTATATATGGCTGACCACCAGCCAATTAAGGCTCCAAGCACTTTAATATGGTGGACAGGTACTTGCTTACTTGCTGGCATTCAGCGACCTAGGCGTGGCAGTGAATTGCTGTCTAGACGAAATGAATTTTAATTTATGGATGTCATATATATTTTTAGTAGTTGAAGAGATGCGCCTACCCATTTTAGCAAATATATGACAAGTGAGCGGTTGGTACACGTAAGCTGGTAGTATATGACACTGTGCTTAGTTCGCTCATGCTATTAGGTAAACTGTAGGAGCTATTTAGGATACTGGTCGCTAAACTGTTTCGAGGCTCAGTAGCCATTTGTGGGACAGACATTTGTTCGTGTGCTTTAGGGCAACCAAATGGGGTTGTGGCAGGAGAAATGCCAAGCAAACCAAATGTTACAAGACCAAAATAGAGTTATTTTCACTGATAAGCTTTAAATTTAATAGTGAAAGTACCTTGGTTAGGTTTAATTATTCTAAATATTTTGTTTTACTGGTTCAATTAAATAAATAATAGTCTTTATAATTTTATATTGTAAATTAATTTTATTATAACATTTGAACGTGTAATAACATTATATATACCAATATTGTTTTATTATAATATTTGAACTCGTAGTACCAATATTGTATTAACACATGTTGAGTCATTGTCGGCTGGCAGAAGACTGATTATTTTAATAGTAAAAAAAATATATATATATATTTTTTTTTCTTATATATATTATAAATGAAATTATTCAAACAATAACATGAATCATGTTTTTTCTGCAATTACAAATAAGTTACATTCATGATACAATCCATAATGAAGCATTTCAACAGAATAACAAACAAGTTTAGTTGTGAATAAATGAACAGTAATATAATTAAATTGTTAATATTTATGATTTGTTGAAATGATAATTACATTCATTGTGATATAATATTAATATTACTCAGATAAACATAATAAATTAATTAAAAACTCAATAAATATAACCTGCAAATAGTATTTTGATTAATAATAATCAGCATATTACTAAAATAATAATACAGTTGAATAATTATATATAACAGTTTGAAATTACATTCACATTAATCTTAAATAATAAATAAATCTAGGAATCCTAATCCTCAAAATCAATCAATTATTACTGGTGTCATATTACACCTAAATATATATATAAATCGATGCATGTCATATAATTGTATAATATAAATGTGAAAGCATAATTAAATTAATACAAATATGTAAATTAGGTTATAAATATTAAAACAATATTTATGAGCATTTTCACAGTTATATTATTAGAATACAATCAAACGAAATTACAAGAAAAATAGTATGAAATAATTAAATCAATAAAAAATATTACTTAAAAAACATTATTTAAATCAATTGTTTGAGATTGATAGTAAGGATAATTAATACACAGTTCTTCTATTTGTGATAAAACTGTATATAATACCTCAAAATTAAGGATCATTTGTCCAATTACATGAAGTATATGAAATTTAACGCCTTTGATTACGCTTTCCCATATCCACCAAAATGGGTAAAGAGGGAGGTATAAATGACCAGGTAATACCTTGTGTTGTAGTGAACACTTGAATGTCTGATTTGTAGTTTTTTTTAAATTTAAAAGTTAATACAAATAATAAAGTACATTTTTGGCAGAACGGAAATTTGAACCTAATCAGAAAAGACTTGAGTGGAAATACCCCATGATATAAATCTTTTAAATGCTGCAATAAATGACTGTGAAGTTGTTTATGAAAGAAAAATAATGTATGAAACCCAGATTAATACACGTTGATGAGCGATAAAAAGTTGCTTAAATCTTTCTAAATTATTAACAAATGAAAAAATCATGATATATAGTTTACCAGTTATTAATTGAAATTCACTGCATTGCAGTGAAATGTTTAAAATTTCTAAATGACTGAAAATCCCACTTAACCACAAACATATCAACACTTGTTTTATGAAGTTACAGCTAGACAGGGAAGTTTAAAACAAGGTGCAGCATGGTTAATATGTTTATAAATAAAAGTTATTAACTGAAGAAGAAATTGGCATTTTACCATATTTAATTTCAGTTGTATAAGAAAATTTTAAATTTACAGATTGATCTTAATAAAAGGGAGTTTTTACTGTTTCTTGCTGCAAATTTAAACCTTCACATATTTTAATAGTAGAGTATAATACAAGTACTATTATTCATCAGTACTATTCATTTATTCTATAAGCTGTTAGTTTTTTCACAATCCCAGTTTCTATTTTTCATAATAATTCATATTTCTTATTGAGAGTTTTAACTAAGTTGTGTACTGTGTACTACTTAAAAACCAATTTTTCCACTGAAAAATTCACATGTATTGAAAAAATTATTAACACAGATTTTGCCAGTCACAAATGTAAATAGCAAATTATGAGGTACAACCAGTCATTGCAGTATTCCAATAGTAAAATGTCTGTTTACCCAGTTTATGGGTGTACAGCACTTTCCATCTATGGCGAATTGTTGAATCAGTTGAATCATTGTTGAATCAACAAGCAAAATTAAGAAAAATAAATCCCTGATATTAAATGGCAATGAGGAATCACACCTAATTTCCATTGAATTCTTTTTCTACTTAATCTGCTTGACTGTCAATTCACACATGTACATACATTCCCTCTATGCCATCTTCTCACCAACCAGTACTGTCAGCCATTGTGAAATCACCAAAAGCTTCTTTACAAGGAACAGAGAACTGCTGTTATTATAAAGTAGGAAAGAATAAGGAAAGAGAGGAGTGAATGGGTCCGGCTACAATATGACACTATGTTTATTGTTTTTATTTTAATCATTAAATTTATTATACTTATGATAATATTTACTGATACTATACTTTCTATTAAACGGCATAACAGATTGTTATTATTTAAAGGCATGGGGCTAATTAAAATATTGTTATGTTTTTGAATAATTTTATGTTATGTACAAAATTTATGAAATATGGTTTATTTTTTATTTTTTTTAATGGTAAGAAATGTTACTTATTATAGAGGTTACTCCAGCCTCTTTGGTAGTGTTAGTATCTTTGCTGTTAGAAGTTGTGGGTTCAGATCCTGGTTAGGTTTGGCAACTTCCATACACTTAAAATAAATTTATCTTATGCTTAAGAAAAAAACTGTAATCAGCCTGTTGTTTCTGGAAGAAATAAATAAATATTATATTTTTCTGTCAGCACTTATAAAAATCTAACTTCTCTGATTGTTCCCTAAAATTGAATAAAACAAATATAATCAATATTTCTTCTAAATTTTAATGTTAAGAAACTAAATCACTGTCTTAATAATAAAGCCAGTGTCTTTGTGGTTATTCATTACATCTTATGAAGTATCAAAACAACTACAGTCTGTTAAATGAAAGGGTATGCATGACTGCAATAATTTCTCAATAAACCATTGTAAAACAGTTATTTATAGTTATAGTGCTGTTTATACCAAACCAAGACTTGTTCCTTTCTGCATTAGTTTATTTAGAAGTTAATCAAACAACAATAAATGCAACGTTTACATTCACAAGGAAAATGCAGGAAACATGATTTTTGCAGCTTTTTTTTGTGTACACTATTTCCAGATGAATAAACAGTTCTTTGACAGAAATTGAATAATAAGGATGATCTTAATAGAAGAATCATACTTTTTTAAAAGCTGAAATGGTAAAATGTAAATGTTTATATAGAGTCTGAGACTTGATCATATGCAGTAGAGATTCAATACACTCCATCTGCATAAGCTACAGCCTGATATTGAAACCCCACCAAGACATCAACATCATGCTAAACTTATAGTTATTAATAATAAAGTTATTACTTTTTGAAGTTTTATCATTTTTGCAGCATGTTATTTTAAATTTGTAAATTTACATTCATCTTTTATGAAAATGTTTATACCTTCCATAAATTCACTATTATAAGTAAATTTATTAGGCTCTTCATTACCATTGGTTCATCAGTTTCTTCATTACCAATACTTACAATAAATAATTGAACAAACTCGCTACATGACATCAGCATATATACTGCAATCACACATGTGTTAGTTTATTATACAGATATTTGCACTTTAATTTATTCAAAATGGTAACATATTATTACTACTATACACATCTGTTTATAGTATATTCTTAGTCATATGGTAGTACCCTAACACGTAATGTTGAATGAGTCATTCCGAAAGTATTCCTTGTTAAATAATATGAGAAAATACAAGGAAGTAAAACTGATAATCTATTTTTGAAACTAAAGTTTGGTGATTTGAGGATATGGATTTTATTGGTTGTTTAGATTTCATTTCTTTTTGTAGTTTAGGTTATTTTTTAGAAAAATGTTTGGTTATTTTTAGTTCAGGAAAGATTTATTTTATATGTACTTTACAGAATTAATTTTGTGGCAGCACTTTTTAATTAAATAAATATAGTAAAACTGAAAACTCTTGTCATTCTTAACACAGATAAAAAATTTGAGTTTTAAGTTATTATATATTTTTATTAATATTAAGATTTAAAATAAGATTCATATATTATAAAATGCTCATTTAAATATTTTATTTTCATTACATATCCTATTTTTCAGAGCGTAATCTTAATCCAAAGGCAGCGTGTTTAAAACGGAGAGAAGAAGAAAAAGCTGAAGATAGTACGGGGCCGAAACTTGGACACCACCTTGCAGTAGCACAACACATGGTACAGCCCTTTCCTACCTTACCACCGGTTAGTGATAAGTAACTGTTCAGTAACTCTGTACAATTCTTGAAATAAGTGTCTTAATAATTACTATAAACTTTATTTCTTATTTGTAAATTTGTTTAAATGTAAAAATAAATTTCTGTCTTTCTCTCTGCTTACATAATTTTATTCAGTCCTTAAATTGACTCATGTAATAAGAGAGAGGGTGATCATTTCAGCAAATTAAAAACAAAAACATTATGAATATTAGTAAATTATGTTTACATCTGCTATAAGATGTTAAGTATTTTTCAATAAAATATCAGTCAGCTGAATTTAGCTGGAAATTAAGTAATGTAACATGTGTGTTTAAAATCAAGGCATATTCATTACTTACATTTCTAGTTTCTATTGAATATATTACGACAGATCACAGATTCGTTTAAACACAGTTGATAGTGCTCCTATGATAACTTTTATCTAAGTACTTGCTCCATTTTGTCTGAGCTTCTTACATAACTTTTTGATGTGCAATTGTTATAAATAGAAGTATCATATCAGTAAAACCTTACATTGAGACTTAATTTAACCAATAAGTTGTTAACCAGTTTTGTTTGTAATCTACATATGTGTAATTCTACAGCAACTTTACTCATGAATAAAATAGTTTCAAAAGGTAGCAGATAATTTTATAAACAGCATCTGTTCACATCATCTTTAAAGGATATTCAAGGGCAAGTCAATTATTATCCGCAATTTAGTTGTATTTTTGTTATTGTTGGTAGTACTGTTGTGTTGTGTAGATGACACATGCGTGGTTTAATTGTTGTTATGTCTGTGCAGGTTTGATGCTGCTAGGTTAGTTCCATTATCACTGCCCTGCCGTTAACCATGGCTGCTCCACTTTCTGTTTGCATCAAAGAAGAGCAATGTTCAGCGATCCGTTTTTTGTGGTCGGAAGGTGTATCAGGGGCCGAAATTCATTGAAGACTTTCGGTACAGTACGGAAACAGTGTGTTGCTGCAACGGAGTGTCTATGAATGGATTGAAAAATTCAAAAACAGTCGCACAAGTGTTATGCACGATGAAGGAGCCAGACGACCATTTACCACCACAAATGAGGAAAACATTGAACATGCACGTGACATGGTTTTCTTAGACAGATGAGTAATTATCGATGAAGTGGCACATCGTCTGCAGATTAGTCACGGTTCTGCCTACGAAATCATCCACAACAGACTTGGGTCTCATAAAGTCTGTGCAAGATGGGTTCCAAAACAACTTGCACAGTTGCATAAACAAACGCGCTTGGACATCTGCCAAAAACATTTGGATTGCTATGGTAACAAACAGAACATCTTCTTAGACAGAATCATCACTGGTGATGAAACATAGATCCATCATTACGAGCCAGAGAGTAAACGGCAGAGTATGGAATGGAAATATCCAAATTCGCCCTGTAAAAAAAAGTTCAAGACCCAACCGTTTGCAAGAAAACTGATGCTTACGGTTTTTTGGGACTTACAAGGCTCAGTACTGGAACATTATGAGGAAAGGGGCACGAAAATAAACAGTGCACGTTACAGTGAGATGCTTACTGCCAAGTTGAAGCAAACGCTGAGGACTGCTGTTGAAAGGTGTTGTGTTGTTGCACAACAATGCCCGTCCACATACTGCTGCCCACACTGCTGAAATGCTCCAGAAACTCAACTTTGAAGTACTAGCTCATCCTCAGTATAATCCTGATCTTGCCCCTTCTGACTACTACTTGTTTGGTCTACTCAGAAAGGCATTAAGGGGCCATTGATTTACCTCGGACAAAACAATGGAAAAGCGGTGCATTCCTGGCTCAAAGTTCAACGAAAACTTTCTTTTATAACGGCATCTGGAAGCTTGTGCAACGATGGACCAAGTGCATTGAAATGCAAGGGGACTATGTTGAAAAATGATGTACATGTAAATTTACTATTTGTATGGCAATAAAATTTATAACTACATTGTGAATAATAATTGACTTACCCTCGTAGTTTTATTTGGTTATTGAAATTAAATGAATCAATTTTATAGTTATTGCAAAACAGTTATAAAACATATTTCAGTTGTAACATTTCACTATGATGCATTAACTTGATTATAAAAATGAAATAAATATGATGTATTATAACTTGGGTAATAACATAAAAAACTTTTTTGAATGTATTCGCTTCAATTGAAATTAAAGGAGACTGAAATTGATCGGAGCATAGTCTTTTGATTTCATTTCATAAAAAATAATTAATGATTGTGTCTGTGAAAGACTTGCATACAGATTAATGACAGATGTTCTTTATAATTTACGAAGTTTGTAAAAAAATTTGTTCTTAATGCCTAGGAAAAGTTATTAAGAATTGACTATTTTTGATAAAGTGTGTTACTTTTTAATTACTGTATGTATTATAAGGAGTAAGTATTTATAAAGATACAATTGAAAGCTAAAAAACTAAATCTGGCTATTTTGTATGTTATCTGAAGATAAATTGAAAGGGTATTCTTAAGTTAGAACACACTCAAGACTTTGTTTTTATTTTGTAGAAATCAGTTAAATAATACTGAGATGTAGCAAAACATACTTTTGCTTTAAGACTAGCATATACTATAAATTCAGCAAATAACTTGAGATTTTATAGCCTAAATTGTAATTGAGAGCTACCTTATATGCCATAACATAAATTAAAATCACATTTTTTTATGTTCGTGTATTAAACACAAATATTACTACAAATAGTATATTTAAAAAAGTAGTTCAGCAGTATATTTTTATATAATTGTTATTTGTATTATCATTTATTACTAAAGAGAAAAATATTTTGTTCAATAATGTCTTAACTATAAGTGTTGAGATTATCTCTTTGTTTATCCCTGGAGATACAGTCGAATTGAGTGGTAATAATGTATGATAGCTGCTCAGTATATTTTGATATATCCTTGTACTACAAACTCAGCTTCTTTAATCCATGTCATCACACTGCTTAATCATATAGCCTATTTTGATTGAGGCATGTTTTTAGTGATTTATTCATTTTTCTGCTAATAACAAAGAAGTTTTTTTTATACCACTATTTAGATCCCAATTTACTACTGTTTATGTTTTGTTTTGTTTTTTTTTTAATCTACCACTTTCAACATGCATGATGAATGAATGACATGTTTTATAATTCTTATAGTTTCAAATAATGGACATCTAATTGTAAAAATAAATATGATATTTAAGGAATAAATAAAACTTAAGAGTAATAACAACTAGTAAATTTACAAAGCTGATTGTTTATGTTGACTGTATATTCCTAAAGAATTAAGGCCTACACTACATGTGTTTGAGTTCGTTTTTACTGCTATCATAAGCAATAGGCATATTATTTATATTTAAATAATTATGATTATAAATAAATAAAAAAATCATAAAAATTTAAACTTGATTAATAAGAGGAGTCTTTCTCTAATCCTTTAAAATGAAGTTCAGCTTACTTTCTGAGTCAATTAAATACCAGGATTTAAAGTAGTTCATTTTGCATATAGTGTTTTCTTATAATACTGTTGTGATCAATAATAAAAATATTGTCCAAGTACACAGTATTTTGCTGCTGTTGTACATTGTCTAATATCTTTTCCTATCTGTACTGTATAACTACACCATACGTATATAGTGAAATTAGGCTTTACTAAAGCCTTTTTAGGCATTCTTTGTAGTCACTTTAGTGCCTATCAGACTTAAGACTAGTAGAACTGATTTTGGGGAAGAAGTGATCAAGAAAAGGAAAGCGGTGGCAGCAAGAAAGAATAATCAGAGCTGTTTACAATCTCAGCCAGAACTCAACTTCTGTGTTGCAACAGAAAAACAGAATTGATCTTCATGAAAATGGCAAGTTACTACAGTTCAAGTCTGCAGTTCAAGATGAATAATTATTAAATTAACTCTGTTTTAATCAGTTTTATTTGTAGTAGTGAATATACTTTATAAACTTATTTATAAAAAATGATATGTCATATTAATAATACAATAAGGGATTTTTATTTTTCTTGAAAGAATTACCTCTCATTTAACCTCTTAGCCCATAACTAGTCCCTTCTCCTTTGCTTAGCCACCACAAATTATTAGAGGATGTGAAGTTATGTCAGTGGAAACAGTGATAAAAAATTGTCTTCTAGTTTGCACAAATCACAAATGGAGAATGGTTTTTACTCTTACAAAAAGACTACATGAGGGCTATTTTTTAAGTAAGGTTCAATTGGCTGTAGCCATGTAAATTTTGTGCGACTGTTGAAATGCGCATGTGCCCTGACCCCTGGTATGCCTTGCAAAAATGCAGATGCCATTTGCAGTTGTAGGATCACTGTGTATGGTTTATATTGTAAAGTTGAAATGTTTCAAATAATTGAATGGCCTGCTGATAGTTAATTACAATCTGCGATTAAATTTTTGACTGCAAGGAATGTGTCAGCAGCAAAAATTCATTGCCAGATATGCAAGGTTTACGAGTCTAATTCAATGAGTTAGAGCAGTGTGTAAATGGGTAAGACTGTTTAAGCGAGCAATCTCCATGATGAACCGCGATCGGGTCAACCTTCTGTAATCAATTTGGTGCACAAAGTTGATGTAAACATTTGTGAAGACTGGCGATTCAGAATTTCCATTTTGTCACTGATATTCCTACGAATTTCAAGGTCACTGCTATACAAAATTATTTCTGAAATCTTGCAGTTTAAAACACTGTGCTCGTAATGGGTTCCCAGGCTGCTTTCTGAAGAACATAAAAAAAAAGGAGAATGGCTAGAGCTTTAACATTTTTGACCTGATACAGTGAGAAAGGATATGAACTTTTGGATAACATTGTCACAGAGGACGAGACATGGGTTTCTCACATCACTCCAGCATCAAAACGGCATTCAATGGAATGGCGACATACATCTTCAGTCAAAGTAAAAAACAAACAGAAGATTATGGCAACTGTGTTTTGGGATAGAATTGGTGTTCTGTTAGTCGATTTTATGCCCAAAGGAACAACAATAAATTCAGCTAGGTACTGCGAGACCTTGAAGCTTTGGCATGCCATACAGAATAAATGACGTAGCCTACTGTCATCTGGAGTTTTGTTACTGCATGACCTCATTCTGCTGCTCAAACTCTAGATTTAATCAGATCTTTTGGACAGGAGCAAATGGACTACCCCATCGTACAGCCTGGACCTTGTGCCAAGCAATTACCACTCATTCTGCTACTTGAAGGAGTTTCTCGGTGTAGGTCAGTGATTTGACACTGATGAAGAAGTGAACAATGGTTGAAAATTGGTTCTCTTCACAGGCAGCGGATTTCTATGACATGGGCATATAAACAACTTAGTAAAACACTATGATAAATGTTTAAACAAACAAGATAATTATGTAGAAAAGTAGCATAAAATGTAGAGTGAAATAATATAAACTAAATTTATGAAATTGAACAGAATGATTTAAATATATGTTTTTCATAATTATACTGTACTACATTAATAGTAACTACCACTGAATAAAGTTACATAAAAAGTTATAATTTTTGTCACTTTTCAAATAATTTTTTTATTTTTAAAGCAACTTTTGTTTTGTTTTAGGGTTCACAAGGAGCCTTGCCTCATAATGGCCCTCCACAGTAGCAGAGGATCTATAGCAGCAGTGTCTGCACCACTCCCAGTGCCACAAGCCTGAGTCAAGCCCCTAAGTCTACTCCAAGTGATTCTCCCTAGTGACTGTTATAATTATGACTATGAAAATGCCAGATAATAATTATTATAAAAAAAAAATAATAAAAAATAAAATAATCATTATATAACATACCTGAAGAACTAGGGCTGAAAACATTTACCAGGCAAGTTATTTTTATATTAAAACCGATGTGGGGTCGGAGTGGGTTAGGGGTTTGGTTTTCTAAAGTACTATTATAAAAAAAATTGATACAGTTTTGTTGTGTTCTTTCTTTGATTTTTTTTTTAATTTCTCAAAGGAAACCACCAGAGTTATGCAGTGACGTTTTGCTACCTGCCTTTCTTTGAATTGCTGCCATATTTATCATCTACGATTTTTATTGTATTTCTTTTTCGATTAATTTCAGTTAATTTAACTGAAATTTCATTAGGACATTTTCTGTTATTTTGTAATTATCAGTTAACAATAAATGTAATGTTCAGTTCAACAAAAGGTGCTAAACCTCCAAGTTGTCTGCTTATCTGAAATTACAGAATACATATAATTCATATATGCATACATTACTTATTAGTAAATTAAAAAATTGTATGCTTTGTTGTGATTTTTGAATTATAGTTTACTCCAATTTTTATGATTTATTTGTAAGCAAAGAATGAATTTATTCAGCTTTAAATTATTTATACAGTGTGTCAATACACAGGAACACTTAAACTTTAATGATACATTAATATTTAATTGTGTTTTAACCATTAGGTATTTATGAGAGAACTGAATTTTTGTTACTGAAAAATTTTATATAATTTTTTTTAGCTTTAATTTATGGCAAACGATGTTTAAAATCCACTTAATTTTATAACATCAGTATTAAAAAAAAGTAAATCAGTTTTCATTTTACAATTTGTGTTGTAATTTTGAACTGTAAAGTATTTTCTTAGTGGATAAAATAATTTTTTTATAGTTTAGTTAAATTTTTTTTAGTATGTAAAACAATTATATTTTCTGGATGATGTTTCAAATGTGATCATGAAATATCTACAAAACAGTCTACTGAAGTATATTGTATAATGTTTTATTTATTAATTGTAATATTCATGAAGTATTAAAGCAGCATAATTTTTTTTTTATTCTTTAATAGGTTTTATAGTACAGTAATCCCTTGACTTAAATGAAGAATAATTATGAGGTTTTTAGTATAAAGCTTTCTTCTGCAAATTGAAATGTACCCATGATGTAAGTGCATCAACTTAATTAAACCATAGTGGTACATAAATATAAATAAATAATAGCATTCTCTTTATATTAAATTATTTGAGACAGTTCTGCATCTCAGCTGTAATATGAACAAAGAGAAGTCCATAATAAATGGTTTTTGACAAAAAAATCCAATATATTTGTTACTTGTCACTGTTTAATCAATTGGGCCTTCCACAATGCACAAAAGAGGGTCACTACCCTACTGAGCCCAAGTAAAACTCAACTGCCTTGCCAGATACTACTCGGTGTGTATCTGCATCATGTTAACACAAATTCATCCAATTCTGACTTGGTTCTTTGGGTATTTGTGCAAGGAAGTTGGATTAAAGAATTGGAAAAAGGAATGATCAATCTACAGAGGGAATGCCTCTAATCATGGACCTAAAATGCATCTGGTTGGTGAAATTTTTTTAACTTATGGATGCATCCATATTTAGCATGAGAATAGTTAGTGTTATTCATACATAATTAGGCAGAAAAAGTGCTCGAATATGATATTTTGTTTATCAAGTTCATATAACTTGAGGAATTACTGTACAAGTCATGATGTTTCATCAAATATCTGCCTTAACTATATATATATATATATATATATATATATTAAACTGGGTAGTGTTTTTCTGTAATGAACATAGTATTTTATTTTTTGGTTTGATTTAAGTTTCAAATTATTTGATTTAGAAAAATATATTGTTATTTTCTGACAAAGTAACAACTCTTTATCATTTTTTAGTAACTCATGTTGAATGTATTTACTGATTTACTTAGATTAACTCTGTTTTAGGTCTTTATTGAATGTTAGTATATAATAAATAATGTCAGTGTCTTCCTCTATTTCAGCACCACTCTTTTCAAATTATTAAACCTTTTGTTTTCATGTTTCTCTTTTTAAAATATCCTTCCACGTAATTGTTGATTTTCTTTACAAATGTTTTCATACCTGTATTTTTGTTTTATCTTTTAACTACATTTTAAAATTATGCAGTTTCATTTCTGTTTTTCTCTTTCATTAGGTTGCCCTTCGATATCCTATTTCTTCTGGGTAGTCCTCGATCTAATAAAAATTAATAATGTAAGCTAAATAATGTTTTATGTTTTTAGAATTTACACCACTTAGTGTGAATTCTTTTACAATTCACAATATTTTTTTCTATTTATAAAAAATCAATATTTCTATTGATGGATGATAATTTTTTCATTCGTGTGATTACATGATGACATGTAAATATATATTATTGGACTATACATTTCAAATTGTGATTGTATATTTGGGACTAGAATGCACCATACAAACTATGTATATATAACCATCCAAGCAGTCTGTTCATTCTTTGTCCTGATAAAATTTTAGATACTGTAATAGTACAGAATTATACCAAAGTAATACAAATTAATTAATTTAACAGCATTGTTTGTTAATTATTTTATTAATTTAATATTCAGTTTAGTTGCCTTAAATGCAACATGTTTCTGTTACTTTTGAGAGTAATATAAACATCTTTCATGTGCAGTTTAAAACATGCTTTAAAATAATAAAAAAATTAATAAGTATTTCCCAATAATAGAAAAGTAAAAATCTACTAAATAAATACTAATTGATTTACAATATACAAGAAAATAACTCTTAATTAAAAACAGTAAGCTGTATTGTAATCAAATTCAGAAAGTGTTAATTAAATCACTTAAAACCACAAATTCAAATGTTTTTCCTTAAATTCCATTGTATTATAATTAACAGTTAATAACAGTACAACAATTTCATCATAATTTCTGTTTTTTAAATTTATTTCTTAAAGTTGTTAAGTTAATGACAGTCATCTGTCTCTTTATAGAAAGCATGTAATTAAAATAAACACCCACATATGCGCACATATACATTCTTATTTCAACAATCATGGGGAAATGGTTTGTGTATGAAAATGTTGTGTATTTAACCTGAATTAACTTACAAATCTACCAGAGATGATTATTAACCAAAGTCATACCATATTCATTGATATTTTAACAATCCATATTCATCTGAGTTTTTTATATGGTGTTTTGTCATACATGCCTTACTTCTATGTCTAACACTCTTATAACTGTCTAACTGTGTCACAAAGATATATACTTTCTTTTATTATAAGAAAAAACTATACTTGTAATTAAACACATCTGTATAATATTAATTAATAATATAACTAAGTATGCTTTTACAACTAGATGTGTGGTTTTAAAAATAGAAATACAGTGAAAAAGTTAAGATTTTTATGATTGCAAGAGTTAAGTCAGGTTAGTAATTTAAAGATATTACTAACTCAAGATCTGTTATTTTTAGAAAAAGTGGACCTTTTTCAGTAAGCGGGTACAACTTTTTTTTTTCAAATATAACAATAAAAATGTGAATTTTTACATTTATGTAACAATAACCAAATAAACCAATAACAAAGTAACATTTATAAAAATAATTCTTATTATATTTATTATTGAAAATAAAAAAAAACCAAACAACACAATTACATGTTTTTAATAATGATTATTCTTTTATTTATTACAGGAAATAAAAAATATATAAAAGACTAACTAATCCAAATAACCAAATAAAAGCTAAAAATTGCAATAAGAAGGAATGTGGCACAGGACGTGAATTGTTGGATTTGTATTTGTGTGAATTTTTGTGGCTATTAAATATAGACAATGATTTGCTTGAGGAAATATTAAGTGATATTCATGGATTTAATTTAGATGTAGTTTTAGATGTTAGAGAATACATGTGAATAGCAACACTGTGTTTATTTATTTCTAAGAAATATATTGATGATTGAAAAAAATTAGTGTTTTTATTACATATCTGAAAATAGGGTTATTGGGTTATCTTAGTTAATTTGACTGTTATATGCATGACTGTTTTTACTGCGGTTAAATAAAAATACTAATAAGACAAATGGTTAAACACCTTAAAGACTTATCCCAAGTTCTCTTTGAATTGAGGTTTAAGTGACAACAGACTTTCCTGAGGTTCAGGACACTTTTTTATTTTAACAAATTTATGTTACAAAATAGTTAGGCATTTTATACTTGATTTTTCACTCTTAACATGTGCAATAATTAATTCTAATATCTTTTGTTAAATTTGAGCTTTACAGTTTAATTTGTCAACTACTAATAAATTTAAACTGATTGTTTTTGGTGGCTAACATGTAAACATAGCACTAAAAAGATTCAAGTTTATGGTTTGTTACATCCATGTAAATATACCAATTAATATTAAAAATGTATAACCTGTTATCAGTTTATGCAATACTTTTAGATTTAAATTCGTCAAGATATTGAATAAATTCTACTATGTAAATGTATTAATAAAAAATTGACAAATATAAAAATAATAACAAATTACCAGCATTTTGAAATAATACTGTAAAAACTTATGATATTTAAAATAAATACAACATATATCATTTTATTATAATAATAGTTTTATTATTAGTGGCTAATAACCATAACATTGATGCAACTCAAAATTTACAAATAATAATTGTTAGCATAATATATAATAAACCACCAATTCATATGTTTTGTTAACTTTTAATGTGGAAACTGTATCTAAACTAAAATTAGTAGTTTTTGATTTGGGTAAGAGTGCATGCGTGACAAATTATATTACTATGGTAGATTGTGTTTAATTTTTAACACGTGAAGATCACATGTCTAGGTTACTTAAATTCTAATAAGTTTGCTAACTGCTAGTTTTTTCTTTTTTTTTAATTTTTTCAGATGCTTCTAAGTAAATAAGTTGACATGGCTATGAAAAAGATGAATTAAATTTTATCACTTATTAGCTTGTGCTTCAATATGTATCTAAAACTTGTGACCTCGATTTATAAATTATTAAATCATTGTAATGAATTATTATTAAGTTTTAATTTCAAAAAAAAAGTTTTTAAATATTAAAAAAAACTATTATATACTTGTGAAACATACTTTATAGTGAGCGATTCCAAAATAACCTTTCACTAATTCACATGGCATTAGGCAACTGACAACTGTTGAAAATATGACCATTCAAGCTTGATGCTGAATTTATAAATATTTAATTATTATAAAATTACAAATTTTATAATCATTTCAACATGCAAAATAGCTGTGATCAACAAGAGAGATCACAAAAAAAATCAGTTTAAATTTATTAGTAGTTGACAAATTAAACTGTAAAGCTCAAATTTAACAAAAGATATTAGAATTAATTATTGCATATGTTAAGAGTGAAAAATCAAGTATAAAATGCCTAACTATTTTGTAACATAAATTTGTTAAAATAAAAAAGTGTCCTGAACCTCAGGAAAGTCTGTTGTCACTTAAACCTCAATTCAAAGAGAACTTTGGATAAGTCTTTAAGGTGTTTAACCATTTGTCTTATTAGTATTTTTATTTAACCGCAGTAAAAACAGTCATGCATATAACAGTCAAATTAACTAAGATAACCTAATAACCCTATTTTCAGATATGTAATAAAAACACTAATTTTTTTCAATCATCAATATATTTCTTAGAAATAAATAAACACAGTGTTGCTATTCACATGTATTCTCTAACATCTAAAACTACATCTAAATTAAATCCATGAATATCACTTAATATTTCCTCAAGCAAATCATTGTCTATATTTAATAGCCACAAAAATTCACACAAATACGAATCCAACAATTCACGTCCTGTGCCACATTCCTTCTTATTGCAATTTTTAGCTTTTATTTGGTTATTTGGATTAGTTAGTCTTTTATATATTTTTTATTTCTTGTAATAAATAAAAGAATAATCATTATTAAAAACATGTAATTGTGTTGTTTGGTTTTTTTTTATTTTCAGTAATAAATATAATAAGAATTATTTTTATAAATGTTACTTTGTTATTGGTTTATTTGGTTATTGTTACATAAATGTAAAAATTCACATTTTTATTGTTATATTTGAAAAAAAAAAGTTGTACCCGCTTACTGAAAAAGGTCCACCTTTTCTAAAAATAACAGATCTTGAGTTAGTAATATCTTTAAATTACTATCCTGACTTAACTCTTGCAATCATAAAAATCTTAACTTTTTCACTGTATTTCTATTTTTAAAACCACACATCTAGTTGTAAAAGCATACTTAGTTATATTATTAATTAATATTATACAGATGTGTTTAATTACAAGAATAGTTTTTTCTTATAATAAAAGAAAGTATATATCTTTGTGACACAGTTAGACAGTTATAAGAGTGTTAGACATAGAAGTAAGGCATGTATGACAAAACGCCATATAAAAAACTCAGATGAATATGGATTGTTAAAATATCAATGAATATGGTATGACTTTGGTTAATAATCATCTCTGGTAGATTTGTAAGTTAATTCAGGTTAAATACATAACATTTTCATACACAAACCATTTTCCCATGATTGTTAAAATAAGAATGTATATGTGCGCATATGTGGGTGTTTATTTTAATTACATGCTTTCTATAAAGATACAGATGACAGTCATTAACTTAACAACTTTAAGAAATAAATTTAAAAAACAGAAATTATGATGAAATTGTTGTACTGTTATTAACTGTTAATTATAATACAATGGAAGTTAAGGAAAAACATTTGAATTTGTGGTTTTAAGTGATTTAATTAACACTTTCTGAATTTGATTACAATACAGCTATATTAATATCCTATAATTGGAGGGTTTTACTGTTTTTAATCAAGAGTTATTTTCTTGTATATTGTAAATCAATTAGTATTTATTTAGTAGATTTTTACTTTTCTAGTATTGGGAAATACTTATTAATTTTTTTATTATTTTAAAGCATGTTTTAAGCTGCACATGAAAGATGTTTATTTTACTCTCAAAAGTAACAGAAACATGTTGCATTTAAGGCAACTAAATTGAATATTAAATTAATAAAATAATTAACAAACAATGCTGTTAAATTAATTAATTTGTATTACTTTGGTATAATTCTGTACTATTACAGTATCTAAAATTTTATCAGGACAAAGAATGAACAGACTGCTTGGATGGTTATATATACATAGTTTGTATGGTGCATTCTGATGCCAAATATACAATCATAATGTAATATGTGTAGTCCAGTGAGTTTTTCTCAATGTAGATTGCACTTGCGGTTAAGTACGGAAAGTGTTAAAAAAATAAATAAATAACATTTAATTTTTTTTATGTAATATGTTGATGTTTTAAAACATCTTTGAATCTTTTGTTTAAAAAAAAGTCCAGTATTGTCCCAGTTTAAAAAATATAGAGACCTTTAATTTTTAGATTAAATTAGTAAAAAATTTAAAAGCTGTTTTGTTCCTAGTCAGTTTTTTATCTGTACTTTTAATAATTAAACAAAAGATAGATTTAGCAGTTATGATAGAAAATTATAGGAGGTAATTTAATATATTTAATTTTTAATGTTATAATTTTTTTACTCTATGTATTAGAACAAAACAGCCTATTTTCTTTTTTAATTAAAATTAAGTTCTACTTAGTTAAATGGCTTTTAAGATTTTTAATGACATTATATACAAACATTTTCCGTGTTTAAACAGACATTATCCTCCTAAGATCGTGCCATTACTTTTTTGCCTGTTTATTTTATTTGAAACCAAATGCTAAGTATTTTTATAAATAATAATAAGTATTTCTTTATAAGTTTTAATTATGTATTATTTTGCCATATACTTGCAATTTAAATTGCAGAATTTAAAAATAAAAATGTTGTGCTCTGTATATAGATTACATATTTTATTATTATCATAAATATATATAATTATTTCTTAGGTTTTAGATTGTTTTGTTTATCAGTGATTTCAGTAGAGTTTTAATTCACTTGTAATTTGTATTGCAGATTGTAGCAAGTGATTATGTTGCTCTTTTTTTTTTGTTTAATAATGTATGTATTATTAAAAAATAATAATATAGTACATAATGTATTATCTCTCTTTTTTTATTATTATTATTACTTATTATGATTATTATTATTATTATTATTATTATTATTATTATTATTATTATTATTATTATTATTATTATTACATAAATGTTATTTATGATTATGTAATTTTTTTTCAGTTTCAACCAATTTTAGTAGTATAAGTTTCTTTTTTTTTATTTGACCATTTATGTTATAGACATGCTGTATTTGAATTATGTGTTAATTTTCTGTTAATATGCATTTTTGTATTATTATTAGTTATATGAAATTTCTGTTCTTAGTTACATAAAATAAAAGGTATAATTTTTACCACGATATTATATTTTATAGTTATATAGGTTTAATAACATTATTGAGAATTAACAGCATTTTCCTATATTATTATTATTATTATTATTATTATTATTATTATTATTATAATTATGTTATTTTTTAACAAAGTAAAGATTATGTATTGAAATTTTATTTTAAATGTTTCGTACCCATCCTGCATAAAATTTGTGTATGATAATTTATAAAATGTTTAAATTATAATACATTATTGTTTAGATATGCTGATTAATGCTTCTTTTTCAAAAATTTGTTTTCTTCACTTTTTTATTATATATATAATTTTTGTTTATTTTAATAATTTTAATCCTGTTTCAACATTAGTTAAATTCTCTGAATAATTTTTAAAAAACTAAGATCTGTTATGTAAAATTTAATTTTTTCCATTGCTGTTTTATAAAAATATTCTGATTGATCTTACTTTCAATAAATTTATTGTTTATGTCATTTTTAGTGTATATTTTTTGTTTATGTTTTCATAATAGATATTTATCTAAAATTGTAATGTTACAGTCAAGATTTTAAAATTAAAGTTATAAAATTTAAAGGCCAGTTTTAAAAGTATATTTTTATGTTTTACACATATTTATTTGTATTTTATTTATTTTTTAACAATTTATTGATGTATTTAAGTATTCACATAATAATAATATTTTATTAATTTTTTTCTGAAACAATTTTTCATGCAATAGTTTTCCTTTTTTGTATTAATCCTTTGCGCTCGTAAGGCCACTGCCAGTGGCCATTCGCAATTACTGAACAACTTTTAATACCTTCCACTTGCGTAGTCCTCACAGGTTGTATGGACACTGTTAATGGCCGCTCCCATGTCTGCCACTGCTCGGCAGACATATTGACCACCAGCTGTTATAGCTCATAATTAATTTGTTGACTACTACCAGAATTGAAGATGTCTGCAAACAATTCAAAGAATAAACTTAATGATTTTTTTTTAAATAAGTTATTTTTTATTTACAACCTTAAAATAACAAACATAGTTTATTAGACACTCACAAAAGCATTATGTTTTAATATTATATGAAAAACTGATGGAATACAAACAATAGTTTTGTTTTATTGGCAAACTAAAATATTTGTAAATGTGTTAAGAATTTTTGTCATGAGGCTGAAGAAAAAAATGAATATCTATACTTTATGAATACCAAAATAAAAACAGCATAACTGTTAGAATAAAAAACAGAAAATTCAGTAATAAAAAGCTGTTTTTTTAGGGTTTTACATCGTGAGTCTTTTGGCCATCTGGTACTATTCAAAGCATGGTCCAATACACAATCCAGGTTGTGCAGTGTACGTTATACATATCTATTTGGTATGTTTTCTTGTTGCTCCACCAGCACTTCTGTCACTGCATATAAAACTATCCTTTGTTTTATTAGGTCCTAGCGGCCAAAGGATGTGCAGCTTACCATTTAATCTTTCTTCATCTTGTACATCTGATGCACTCTCCTGTTTATTTGAATTTCTGAAATATCCGACTAATCCTGTAATTAGCTCCTTTCTAAATCAACTCTGTTTAACTTTCCCCTGTCTGTGGTTCATGTTTTAAAGTAAATATGCATTAACAATGCCAATTTTGATTAACCAGAAAAAGACTTTTCGCCACCACTTCAGCAATTTCCTAGTAAAGCTGTATGATGGTATGTAGTGGTTGGCAATATCAACACCTCCCATTGTTTGGTTGTACTTAGATACTACAGTAGGCTTTTTTACCCTATTTTACACGCCTAACAGTTTGTGTAGTATTATCATGCAATTATTATTGTTTTTCCTGAAGGCTATAATCTCACCCTTTTTCAAATTAATTTTTGGAACATCTTTTTTATTACTATTCTTCTTTCTCTTTCCTTTATCTGTCTTTTTCTTTGGCCTAAACATACTCAGGCAAGCCCATTCAGTTCCTCATGATGGTATCGGTTAAATGCACTTTCATGTCAAATAATGCCCGAGCCAATTCTAAATTGGTATAAAATCTATTACATGTAGCCCTTCAATGTTACCATAGATCTCTTTAATCTTCTTTACTAAATGCAAAATGACTCAGCTAGTGACATCGAAGTCATGCTGAACCAATCTGTCAGTTGTATGTTTTCCAAAATATGGTTCTAGGACACAAATATAACCTGAACTTGATTCAGAAACAACAAAAAATCTTCATCCCCCACTTAACTGGCTTCTCTTTTTTGTAAACTTTAAAAACTATTTTCCCCTTGAATCCCACCATGCTCTTGTCAACGCTAACCTTGTTCTTTGGCATGTAATATTCCTTGAATTTTTTGTCTAAGTACAACACTACATTGTGTACTTTTCCAAAATATGTTAAAGTACCTAGAATTAGGCCAGTTGGGGGAGGACTGACATGGAGGTTTAAAAAAATCTGAAGAAACCTTTCCTTGGATGATACGTCTTTGAAAAACTATTGATAATCAACCCAGTCAGTTAAAAAATAGTCATTTAATACTGGCTTATGGTGCATAGCCATGTTAATAAGAACACCTAGAAAAGCTTTAATTTCATCTAAATTTACATCTTTCCATAACCACCACATGGACTGTTTTCTCAAAGGAGAGGTTTTCAGGATTTTTTCATTCACGTACCTGTTCCGCAAATTTTTCATTCGTGTACCTGTTACCTTCACTATTTCAGAGAGTAATTCATTTGTGAAAAATAGTTGAAAGTATTCTAATGGTGAAGCTGGGTATTTTCCCATTGATGGTTAAACCCTGAATCACCAGACCATATAAATTTAGAAAAAATTGAATCACCTTCTATCCATTCTCTCTACACCTCCTCTTCTTTAACTAATGTACCTTCCTGGGTACCATATTCATGTTCTGATACATCATCATCATTTTCACTATTTCTTACTTCATCACTTATTTCAGTATTACCGAATGTCTCGTACTGCTAACCCACTGAGTCAGTGTCACCTTTGTGTTCTGAGTCAATGTTGCTAGAATTAAATAAACGAACTCATTTCTAATGTCATTTAATTTTAAATCGCAATTATTATCCATAAATGTAATTTTATAAGATTACATTTACCAACTACTAAACACACAACAATTAGCACAACAAACAATTTTTTGTAAACGACTAGTTCAGCACACAATGAAAACTGAAAGTTTTACTATTTGACCATTGTAAAATGCAGGAAAGCATTCTCATTATACACTTAGTTCAAGAGTTTACCTACAGATTTCAGCATTTTACAGAGAGCAAAAAAATAATTAGAATACCTGCATTGACATAGTCTAAAAATGTCATGGCCACTCCCAGTGGCCATACGAGCTGGGAGGAATGCGTGCTAGGTGAAAATATCCAAGCTGGTAGAGAAAATGGTGAGGCCACTCACAATGGCCATATGACTCCAGAGGGACTTTGTTAACGGGCCTGTGCAAGCGCAAAGGGTTAAACACAATCTTATTAAATGATTTTTTTATTTAAATTACCTTGCAGAAATTTAATAGCAAGTTTTACCTTCTGATATTATTTTAATAATTTTCTTTAATAAAAATTAAATTGTGAGAATCAGTAAGGTTGTATGAATTATACTATCGTAATGGAAGTCTGCAACTTGCATAAACCATTCATAAATAATCTTATTAAAATAATTTGAGTATACAGTAAAACCCCTATATTCGTGGATTACTACAGTCGGAAAATATTAAATAAAAAATTACAGAAATAATGATTTTGGAGGTTACATTATAATGTGTAACTTTCAGTGTACATTTAACTGTTAATAACCTGTTAACATATAATTTGCTTTGGTGCTATTCCACTTATATATATCAAAATGCTATATTCATGATAATTTGAACATGTTTGATGAAATTTTACAACTTGAAATTTAAGGCCTGGATGAACTTAATGAAATTGACAACTGATAATACTGGTGCAAGGAAGATGAATAAATTCTAGGAATGTTACAAAGCCAGCCTGACATCACCTTTAACGTACTTTTGTAATAATTCATCATGAAATTTCATTCAGAACATTGTAAATAAGTTAAATTTATTCGATCACTGAAAAAATAGTAACTGATGTTTGTGTGAGGTCTAATTGAATATTTTTATAATATCTTAAAAATAATTCCTGTCCATTCTTTCTTTAAAAAAATTATAACTTGTTTACAAGTATTCAGTAATTATGTCTTAAATACAGAATACTGCATTATAAACTGGTATAAAAAGAGCCTCAAATTTTTGTAATTTTTGGCAATTAGGAGTCTATTTTATTTTTAAATTTTATACAGTTGATTCACTTCTTATAAAATTGTCCATGTAAAGCCAAGAATACTTGAAACATATCAATAGATTTATCTATTTGGTATGTTTTTGTCCACGATTAGTCATGGTAAAAATTATTTAAATCTGTACACTTTTTAGACAAGAAACCAAACCAGTTTTCATAACTTTTCAATACTCTTGCATTTTCAGTCAAATAGATTGATAAATATAAAAATCTGTATTTGTTTAATTCAGTTCAGTTTGCCATTTAAAAAGTTTGCAGTTTTAAAAAATTAACTGTTCATATTCCTATCACTCAACATTTATGAGCTGTACTTAAGATTTAATGCTTTTTCACACTGTATTTAAGATACATTACTGTCAACAACCTCTCAGTCGCATCTTGTCATGTACTTGACCGGTTAACTTAGCAGTTTGTTTCACTTGCAATAGCATCATCTACTTCTTTTTATAATTTTTAACTTCCTTGTGGTGCCAGACCCAAGTCATATTTACATAAAGCATTTTCTAATTCATATCAATAATTTTGTTTTTATCCTAATTGTAGGTATTATAGAGTATCCAGTTTTTTGTCTACTATCAAAACAGATTATTGTTTCTTTATCACTGGTTCAGCAGTAGTCATTGGTTTGCATTTAGGATCTACCTTAGAAATGAAGAGGCTTTTTCATTTTTGAAAAGAATAAGTTGACCGCCTTAACTATTTACTTTAGAAGAAAATAGATAATAATATGAAACATTAAAACTAGATTAATGTACAAAATAATTTAGTAAACAAAGTTTATACTTACAATATTACATTACTCATATACTGTGTATGTACAATCGACCGCACAAACTGTGAATCTGAATATAATAGGATAGTCTATTAGAATGGTTCACTGATCCAAGGTCAAATTCCTTAGTATGCTCTTTCTGTAATGTAGAATACAGTACCTTTATATCAAACAATGCTAGATGGAATGTTAACAGTTTATCAATCTAAAGCACTATATTTAATACTATAAAGGATTTTTTCTATTGAACCATGTAAACTAAAAATTACGCAAAACAAGGAAATATTGCAATATATTATTTTATATAATTTATCTAAGAGTATATCATCACAGGTGATGTAAAAAAAAAGTATGCGATGTGCATTTAGTTATAGGGGCGTCACTGCTATCTACGTTTTCAGGTATCACCTGATACAGAGTATCAGGTGATGCGTCACCTGTATCCGCAGGTATGTATCACCTGCAGATACAGGGAGACATTGTGATGTTATGGTTTTGACTTTTTCATTATTTTAATTTTTTATTTATATAATAGGTTAACATGTAAAAAATTGTTTTATAGCAATTGAGCCATCATATCCGGTCATTAATATAGTTATAAAGTTATTAATAATATAGTTTAAAAATCAGTTTTTTTACATTTTTATCCTGATCTTAAAAAGGAGATATCACTTCATTTATTTAAATGGAAGGATGTATTACAACAAACAACAATGTTTAGTGATGAAACATTTTTTTTATTTACACAGAATGCACAGCACTGTTTTCTATTACATATGTTGTGTTCAGATTCAAAAGTTTATCATAAATTTACTCTTATATCAATAATATGCATGAAAAAATTAAACTTGAATATAGGGTAAATTGAAGGTACCATATTGTTAAAATTATTACATCATATGAAATGTCTGACATGATTTATATATAAATATTTATTTATAAATCATGTCAAACATTTCACTTAGTATAATAATTTTACATGCTGTTAATATATTTGAGTAATATATTTTTATGTAAAATACATTTTACGTGCTATATATATATTTATATATGTGTGAGCAGAAAGTATGTTTAACTTTGCAAAGCATTTTTTTTATCAATATTATTATATAATAAATAAAAGATAATTAGATAAAATTTCAGTTGTTTTGTATATTTTGTAGGTTTTTTTTTATTGATATTAATAAAGGCAGCATAAAGTTACTTTATCTATATAAAACAAAAAGTAATCCATTTTGTAAATGGAAAAGTTATATGGATATATATATATATATATATATATATATATATATATATATATATACACACATACTCTTAATAATGCAGAAAATCAAAGTGTATTTGTTAGGAAGCAAAACTGTATAGTATTTAAGAAAAGATCATATTATACTCGGTAGTAATATGAAATGATGCCCGATAAAAGTGATTAAAATATGAGCTGTGGATTGAGAGGAAATCCAAATTGTAATTATACTAATCTAGAAAAAAAATGCAGATCGTTTTAAATTTTATATTAAAAATATGTAATTACTCGTTTTTAATTTAGATCTAGTAAAATCATTTTAAAATTTCTATAAAATTGTTAAGTTTGTAACTTTAATTCCTACAATATGTAAAGTTGTGATGATGTAATGCACTGTAACATGTTTGTGACTTTTAATTACATCAGATTAAGATTTTTTATTCAAAATTATCATATTCTTTTTTGTTTCTTATACATATATTTTTTTAGTCAAACTATCAAATTTGGAATTTTCCTCTCGGTATTGTTCAAAAGCGCATTTATTATTAAAATATTGAAAGTTATTGAAATGATGGTTGAAGTTGTATGATTTATGCAAAGAAGTTCTTTGTATATGTAAAAAAAGTAATTATAAAGTATAATATTATTATTATTATATTGTATTTTTCATTATAATGTATGAAAAAAGTGTGTTGGTAAAAAAAAATGAAAAGTAAGTTTTCTGTGTGTTTCTTGTCTCTCTTCAAACCTTTTCCTTAAACAATAAACAATTCTCACTTGTTGATTAAATAAGTATTTCTATAATTAAATCTATAGTTAATGATGTTAAAGAACAATTTAGATTCGGAGTAACAGTACAAGGTGAAAAGATAAAGATGCTACGATTTGCTGATGATATAGTAATTCTAGCCGAGAGTAAAAAGGATTTAGAAGAAACAATGAACGGCATAGTTGAAGTCCTACGCAAGAACTATCGCATGAAAATAAACAAGAACAAAACAAAAGTAATGAAATGTAGTAGAAATAACAAAGATGGACCGCTGAATGTGAAAATAGGAGGAGAAAAGATTATGGAGGTAGAAGAATTTTTTGTTATTTGGAAAGTAGAATTACTAAACATGGACGAAGCAGGAGCGATATAAAATGCTGAATAGCACAAGCGAAACGAGCCTTCAGTAAGAAATATAATTTGTTTACATCAAAAATTAATTTAAATGTCAGGAAAAGATTTTTGAAAGTATATGTTTGGAGTGTCGCTTTATATGGAAGTGAAACTTGGACGATCGGAGTATCTGAGAAGAAAACATTAGAAGCTTTTGAAATGCAGTGCTGTAGGAGAATGTTAAAAATCAGATGGGTGGATAAAGTGACAAATGAAGAGGTATTGCGGCAAATAGATGAAGAAAGAAGCATTTGGAAAAATATAGTTAAAAGAAGAGACAGACTTATAGGCCACATACTAAGGCATCCTGGAATAGTCGCTTTAATATTGGAAGGACAGGTAGATGGAAAAAATTGTGTAGGCAGGCCACGTTTGGAATATGTAAAACCAATTGTTAGGGATGTAGGATGTAGAGGGTATACTGAAATGAAACGACTAGCACTAGATAGGGAATATTGGAGAGCTGCATCAAACCAGTCAAATGACTGAAGACAAAAAAAAAAAATAATTAAATATTTTTGAGACGCTTTTAATTAAAAGTTTTGACGCTAAATATAATTTTTTTAAGCTTTCATTAAAAACTAGAAGTTAGTTTTACTTCCTCAATATCAATAGAACAGAGGTGATATTTTCAACAGATCCGTCGATGGTAATGAGCAGTTTGACAAATCTACAACCTTACCATTGTTGCTCTTAGCATTTGATATGCCCGAATGTACAACTAATTTTAAGTCTTGTGTGAGAGAAACAAAATCCTTTTACAGTAACTTTACCAGATAATTAAAAGGAAAAGGCACCTAACAAAAAATTGTACCTTAGATCATAAATATAAAACGTGTTTCATCTGATAGTAACTTGGATAGATTGGGGTAGTATTAAAGTTGATAAATTTGGTAATATTTTTAATGTTGACCTCTTTTAATCTAGTTGTTAAAAGAATTAATTTATTTTATTAAGAAAGAATTCTGTTTGTTTTTGGCTCTTTATAGGCATTGTAGGTGTGTTCATTTTATTTATCCCGTCCTAAAATTCATTAATACAAACCTTTTCCCCCACTTTTAAAAAATGATATGTCTTACAAAATGAAATTTTGCTTAAATCAAAAGAAATACTGCCAGATATCATTTATTATGTTAATACTTCAATTAATGACAAATCTAAAAAAAAATTAATTAATGTGTTGTGGACATCTTGAATTATGATAACTTTATATTAATGCAAAGGTCTAATTAGTTTACTGCAAAATCTTACTCTCAGGGTTTCAGGTTTTAAAAAATTACTATTATTGAAGGGAAGATGTGTAAACGGTAAACAAAGAAAGATTGGTTTTATACAAGATATGACTATTATGTATGTTACAATATAAAGAAAAACATCTCAGTTATTTATCTATAACCAACATCACATCAGACCAGAAAAGACCGAACAAAAAGTATTCCAAAAAGAGAATACATGAAATGTAGAATATTACAGGAAATAGTTGAAGTAGACTTAGATGGTTTGGGCGCATATAGTGACTCTACCAAATGGTAGAGTTTTTGAAGAAATTATTAATCTAAATATATTGGAAGAAAACCTACAGGGAAAGTAGGAAAGAAGTTATATTGTGCAAAGAAAACCTAAAAAAGAGAATAGTGGTGGAGAAAGTTGTCAAGGAGAAATGGTAGAGAGACAGATTTAAGTGAAGGTCCATGGTCTGCAGTTTGACTCAATAATAATTGGAGAAAGGGAAAACTATGTTGTACTGATGCGTTATTATTTCTAAAAGTTATCTTTCTTTTTCCTGTTTAGCCTCCGGTAACTACCATTTAGATAATACTTCAGAGGATGATATGTATGAGTGTAAATGAAGTGTAGTCTTGTACATTCTCAGTTCGACCAATCCTGAGATGTGTGGTTAATTGAAACCCAACCACCAAAGAACACCGGTATCCACGATCTAGCATTCAAATCCATGTAAAAATAACTGGCTTTACTAGGACTTGAACGCTGGAACTCTTGGCTTCCAAATCAGCTGATTTGGGAAGACGCGTTCACCACTAGACCAACCTGGTGGGTTCTAAAAGTTACCTAAACCACTATTATATCACTAACATTAAAAGTCAACTAAGCTTAATGTATCATAGGACTACTACTGTACTGTAAAATAAATTTATAATTATCAAACGTATTTAATGGTTTTGATTAAAAAAAATTTGTAATTTTTGTTTTTGAATTCCTATAAATAACATATTTCATATTCCTAAATGGCAAGTCAGTTTTTCATTTGAAAATAAGTTTTTCTTAAAAGTGAATTGGTGTCTATAGATAAAAAAATTGAGAAAGTTCATTTCTTTCATATCTTAATAAATTTGGAAATCATTGTTTGAGAAGAGTAATACATGGTAACTTAAATGTAATGAATAGAAAGTATCTTAAAAATCTATCATTATGCTACAAAAATGTGACTATTCAGTAAAAACACAACAGACAGTTGATCAGTGAATATCCTAAGCTGATTGTTCACTTATGCATAGTGTTTTGAAACAGTGTTTAGCAGACGTGGCATGACTGGTGCGTGATTATACTATGTGTTATGGCAATACAGCAAATGTAACAGAAGGTATACAAACTCTTAACAATGATTAAATTCTTATAACTTGCACTTTATTGTGGTATTCAAATATGTGTACCTTCAAAATACTGTAATATGGCCACATCTCAAGTTTTTTTGAGATGAGTTTTTTATCTCAAAAAAACTTTGTTTTGTAAAGTGGTAAAAAACAAAAGAGAAAAATGAGACTTTGCTCATAAGTTAGATCAGTTTAACTCAAATCTGGTTTGAAGATGGTAGTATATAATTTATTATTAATTGTTGCATTTTTATTCACTAATTAGGCGCATGAAGAAAACTCGTTTCATTATTATGGTTGAAGAATCCATAAAATGAGTATAATCTCCAAATTTGTCCATTCATTAGTAACATTTGGACAATACATTTTCATTTATTGAGACAAGAACCAACTTCAAATACAAATAGATTCAAAATGTACTTAAAGTATAATACATTAATATTTGTTGGAAAAACATTATGTTAAACTTGTCACATAGCATGAAAAAAAAACTTCTACATTAGATGGAAATTGTTCTTCCCAAGTACATTTCAAATTTGTTTAACAGCACTTTTTTCACTGGAGGTTCTGGCATCATCTTAAACAAGTTAGGAAACTGCTTTAATTTGAAATCTAATAAAATATTCACTCTACCTGTTGTGTTTGTTCATTAATCTGTAAATTTTGTACTAATCAGGTGTGTGAGGTCACAGTATTTATATTGTATATATAAATTTTGCATTTTTGGTCAATACAGTTGTCCTGTTTATATGTAATAATTGGCAAATTTTGATTATGTTGTGTTTATAATTTAGCGTGTGTCCAGTCTGATGTACATCTCTACGTAAAGACCTCTGGGAAATTTCTCTCCTTAAGGTTGGCGAGTCTGTGTCGTTCATGGCCACGCTAGTAATGTACATACTGCATTGTTGTACGTTCATGGAAGCTCTCGATTAATCACCGAGGTCTTGTTAAAATGCGTCGATGATGAAATCAGAAAAGATCGTCGCTCAACGATTTCCGACCTGTCCCTTCTTTTCCCTGATGTTTCAAGATCTGTTATCGACCATTTTATGCTTCAGAAAGATTTGTGCATGTCTTAACGGAACTTCACAAAAAAACCGAATGGGATTTGCTTTGGAATTTTTGATGCGCTACACAGAAAAAGGTGATGAGTTCATAATTTGATTGTTACCGCCGATGAAACATGGATTTCGTATTACACGCTAGAGAGAAAACGGCAGTCAAGTGAATGGCGTCATCCTCAATCACCAATCAGACCAACAAAGGTCAAGCCAGAACAATCTGGATGAAAACTGACGGCCACAGTCTTTTGAGATCGGTTTGGCATACTGTTGATTGATTTCATGTCTCGTGGAATGACTATAAGTGCAGAAGCCTACTGCGAAACTACGTACATTACGGCGCGCCATTCAAAGTCGGCGACGTGGGCGGCTGACTGACGGCGTCGTCCTGCTGCACGTTCACATGTTGCGGATCCAACATATAATTTACTGAGAACATTTGGGAAGGATATTTACGATCACCCACCATATAGTCCGGACTTAGCTCCTTCTGATTACTATTTGTTTGGGAAATTGAAAGAATTTTTGAGCGGTAAGCAATTCACGGGTGACGATGAACTTAAAAATGCTGTTAATTATGGACTAGCGGCAGAAGAATACGACGAAGGTATATTGAAGCTGGTGTATCGCTTTGATAAATGTCTTTAATTCATGTGGCGATTATATGGAGCAGTAGTATAAGGTATGTAGTTAAGAGAAATAAAAAATATCTTTAATGATTTTAGGATAAATTTTTTTACAATGAAATGGTCTTTACTTTAGAGAACCTCTCACAATCTGTGAATTTAATTTGCACAGTCTGACTTGCTGTTTGTTTGTATTTTGAAAGTAACTCAGTAACCTTCTTTCTTAAAAGTTTAGGTGGGCTTCATTAACAACAGTGCTTCCAGTAATATTGAATAAAATACTCTTAATTAGCTTCAAAATATCCTTTGGAAGATAGATATTCATGTAACCTATAAGAAAGTTGTTTGTCATTTTAAATAATGTTTTCCTTACAATGCCAAGACATGTAAGCTGCTTATAGGCAGGCTCTTTGGTCCATACCAGAAATACTTGTGAAATTCACTGTCAGAATGCATTAAGAATAGGAATGGGATTTGCAGTTTGTATCTGCTGCAACCGAAAAAAAAAATTGTAAATTTTGAGTAGTGTTATTCTGTCTCCATTAAGTGCCTTAAACAAGCAATTGTAACTGACCCTATATGTGACACAAACCACTCTCAAAAATGAATTGCTGATTCTCAAAAGTAACAAGCATCTCATGCAGGGGATTGAAATGAATTTTTATAAGTTTAGAATTACTGTAAAATATTTTTCATATTTTCAGAACTAGCATGAGAGAAAGAGCATGGTATAAACATCCTCCTTAACACTAAAGCCACTTATACAACTGTCAATTGTAATGAATTTTAACTATAGATACATAGCTTTGGTGGGTAATTACTTCTATACTGACTTTACTCCTTGGCATTACAGCCTGTGCAGAGCCTTGGCCTCCATCAAGATGCCATTCTACTCTTTCCTAATTGCCACTTTTCGTTTCCATCCTCTAACAATTATCCTTGCCAAATATCATTATTATGGAGGAAGGGTTTCCTCCATAAACTCCTTTGCCATTGCTCATCTGCACAAAGTGTTCCAGCCAACTCAACCTTCTCACCAACAGTATCCTGTCTGCAAAAAATTTCTTGAAATTCCCAGTTCATACATATTGTTTACTCTTTTTTTTACATACCGCCCTGTATATTTTCAGTAATATATTCTCTCCCAGATGTGCAGCATATCTTCATCTTTCTTTGTCAGAACTCATATCTTTGACACCGGCCTGTATGATAGAAATTTGCTCAATCTATAATACAGCGATTTCCAGCTGTTATCTTTACCTGTACATCATTTTAGTATGGGAGTTATTACTCTTATACAAACAAAATCATAATATGGAAGGAAGTTATTATAGCCTTTAGATTTATTGAATATTAGTTTCAAAGAGTGAACTTACAATTTTAATGAGTTTTTTAAATTACTTGCATGATTTTCACAATAAAAGAATTAATTAAATAGAACAACGAAGCTGTATCAGTGTCGTTGAGTAAGAAAATCATTATACTTTAAAAAATATATTCTGAAAGCATATTTTAAAGTAAGCACTTGGAGCCGAATTAAAACTACTTTATAAAGCATCAGGTAGTTTACAATGTTTACCTAAGAATGTTATGCGATTGCCCACCACGATAGGAAATCTAAATTTCCTTTTTTAGGGTGTTCTGCTCAAAAAAATTCTTTACAGTTAGATATGGCCAAACTGTCAGAATTTTAAAAATAATTTTGGCTGATCGTAAATAATATTTGTGAATGTGAACAATCGTTTATACTCTCAAATGTACGAAGAATGAACAAAAATCTGGTAGTTATGTTTCACTAGTGTTTTACCCGCCTTCCAGTAGTGGCACGCGAACTTTCTCCCTCTTTACCTGTGAGATTTACTGCACGAACAGTAAAAAGTTGGTTCGATAAAAAACCATAGTTGTAGAGATTTTTAGTAATGACTGTAATATTACTTAATTATTTTAACCCCACATGTATAAGTCACAACTCGTTTTCAGACCGAAACAACATTAAAAAAGTGTTCGAATAGGATATTAATATTTTCTTTTTCGTGTTATTTTGTAGGATTGCTAGTAATTACTATCATAGAATATCAGTAACATACCACCTTATTTAATTAATTCAACTTCGAAAAATACTACATACAGTTGTAGTAGCAAACAACAATACGAAACCAAGTGCCACTAAAAAAAGTGTCCAAGAATAAAATTTCCCTGAACATCCTGCCATTTTTAAATATGCGTTCTGCCTCAACATTTTAATTTTGACTTTTGTTAAAAAAAAAAAAGACCTGCTGGAAGCAGATTTTACACACCATTAGTAAAATTAGATATTTAAATGTTACTTATCTTTTTTCTTAAACTAAAATTTAATATAATGTAAATAATTTTACTAGAATATTTTTGTATGTCGTCCATGACTGTTACTGTCGTCCCAAGCGACATCTATCGTAGAAGGTTGAACTACTTCTACAGGGCATATATATTGACAAGCATTTTATCCTTCGTCTATTCGTCACAAAATAATTTACGTTTACGTTGAATTTGTTGTTTCGGAAAGGAATTTAAATGGAAATAGTTTTGTTAATGTTGTGATATAACCTTCTTCTTGTTACTGTGCTATATTTTTACTCCTTAATTTGTTGTGGAAAAATGTTAATAGAAGACCCAGAAGCGTTTAAATCATGGTTAACTACAATATTGGAACCATTGTAAGTAGGCCGTTTAGCGATTATTGTTTGTTTTCTTTTAATATTTTTACCTCTTGTTGAGTTAAGATGTTACATTTTAACTGGCGGTTTTATTCTGAAGAAGGATTATACACTGAATTTCGTTCGTGTGCTTTATTTAATGTTTGTGCAGTATTAATATGTGTGTTTACACTAGTTTTGGTTACGTTCATAACAAACAGCTGTATATTTTTATATATTTTGTGTACATCATTGTATTTTATGGGGTGAATAGTTTGTTTTTTTGTAAGAATCCATCGTGATATTATTTCGTAGTTTTAATTAATTATATTGACTGTTTAAATCTATTTTAAATTGTGTATTTAAATGTGTTTAAATATAAAACACAATGATTTAGGTATTGAATAATGTAGCTGTTCATCATATCTCTTTTCTAGTTACAACATCAGTTAATGATATATTTTAAATAAGCTATGTTAAAACATTGAACTGATTTTATTTTGTTGTCATAACCTCTGTGATAACAATGTATTGGTGAATGTCCTCATGTGCAGGTGGGGCTCCCTTGCAAACGGTGCTTTATTAGCTCCATCGTTTTAATTATGTTTGGAGTTCAGTGGTTTAAACTCTGTGTGGGATAATCTTATTTTCTATTTCTGTATTCTATTTTACTATGTAATATTTATGCTGGCTCTTTATAAGGAATGCTTATGTGTGAGTATTTCATTTTATATCTATACTTAGATTTGTTTTTTATCATAAAGGCTTTATACCGCACACTTTCACTGAATTACTTTCTTAAGTGTAAAAAAGATCTTTATACCTTATTATTCAAGGTACTGTGTAAGCCATTAATTAATAAAGTTGTATTTCAGTGTAAACTTAAATATTTGCACTAAATTAAACTTTTAAGATTCTACTTATTTGAATCACTTGATGTTTATTTGGGTAATGATGTTATTGTAATATATTAAGACTTTTAATGTTACTGGCAATTCTGATTTTACCATTTATAACAGTGTATGCTGGAGACAGGTTTCTGCTCTTGATCAATTTAACTTTAAGTTTGTTTTTAATCATGTGATTGTTGAGTTTTTAAAATTAAAGGAAATATTTTACTGTTGTATATAATATTCATTCAGCATAAAGTTGGCTTAGCCATCTGCCTGGTATTTTTCATTTATAATCTTCAGTATATGTTCACTCTTATGATATGATTTTACCAAATAAAAAGTCTTACACGGATTATGAGTTATAAGACATTGAAAAAAAAATTACTTCCTTTTGTTAATTTAACTAAATGTTTTAAAATTTTACCCTAATGTAATCCTAAGATAAGTCCTAGAAGTATTGTAAGGTGTTATTATGGACTGATGTATATAGTAACTGTTTTGGTCTTTTATATTCAATTCAAAATTTTCACCCAGAAAACATTACAAATCTGTTTGACTTTAGTGATTCCTATACTGTGACTTATGACAAGTACAACCGCATTTTTTAAGTCGCTTCTGTCTGTTCCTGTTTTCTATCTTGTGTATGATTAGTCATTAAAACCTAGCTTAGTGGTATTGCTTGACAATTAAGTTTAACTAGGTGTGAGTGTTCTACTTTTACACTTGTTTTTAATACATTTAAACAATTATGTGATATCTTAATTATTGCTGTGCTTCACGGACTACCAAAATTATTGCTACAAATAAAATCTTTATTTCTCAATTAAATGTCATACAGACACCTTTTTTTATTTATAAATTTGAACTTGTGCAAAATTATTTAATATAAACAAATATCCATTTTATAATAAAAAAGTGTTATTTGTAATGAAGTTGTCATAAATAAAATATATAATAGAGTTTGCCTATTAATTAATAGAATTATATGTGGATGTATTGCTTTTGAAAATAATGATCAATATCTTGTAATAAATAATTAAATTAGAAATGCTGGGTAGCATTGAAAGGTATAAAAAAGTTTTAAATTAAATTTTTAAAGATTTTGTAATTGTAATGTCAGATCCATATAGGCTTTATCATATAGTTTTATTCTCCAAAAACTTTTTTCCCCAAAAAACTTTGTTTCTCTAAAAATAGAAATCAGTATCTTGGATTCTAGTCATCCTAAAAAGTTCAAATGTGTATCAAGTGAAAGGTCTTTCCTAAAAAATTATTTTATCAGAATTTAACCAATTTTTTCAAATTTGAATATTGTATAGATAAAGTTAAAACAAAAAAAATTCTTAGGTTTTAACATTTATAAAACTGTTAAGAACTTAGTTTTTATATTTAACATGGTTTTTTACATGAGTTAATTTTAGTAGTTGCTGGTTGGGAGTAAGTTTTCAATAAAAATAAATGAGTAGTTTATAATCTTACTATTTGTTTTAATGTAATATTTGATTGTTATCTTAAAAATGTGATAAAAATTATATGTGAGTTGTCAACACAAACTGTAATTAAATACATCTGTGTTTACTGGTCTGAGTACTTTTGTTCATGTTTAGAGGATCTCTACAGCTTAGTGGGACCATTTGTATCTCTTGAAGAGTTTATAATGTTCTACAGTTTGCACTGAACATTAAAAAAATATCATACTTTGTGATATCAGCTTTAAAGTAAAACGAAACTTGCTGTGCTTAGTGCTGAATTGAGTTTTTTGCGTTTTCTTGAATCCATTTTGAATTTCATCAGTTTGAGTATTATAATATTTCAGTTTTTGTTTATGATTGGTGTAATGGTCTAGGGTTCATGAGCAGTTAATGAGGCTTAAACTTCATCATTGCTATTAGGTATGTTACTTAAAGCAGTATACTTTAAGAATGGTTTGAATATTGAAATATTTTTATTTTTGTTAATTTACGTTGCTGCAAAAACCATTTTGTTATTATTACTTGTTTACTTATCTCTGAAGGTACAATATATATTTTGAAAAGGACAGTTTGGATATTACATTATAACTTTTTGTCATTTGGTGTTACAAACTGGTTCAGTTTTTGTTAAGTGATAACAGAAAACCAGAATTACAACATCCTTAGTGCATTACAGAAATCCTCAGGTTAGGTGCATTACAACATCCTCAGTTTCGAAGGAGGCATAAACTCTGTAGACTATAATATTTTTATATACTGGAAGAAATTTTTTTGTAAAATAAGGTTTGAATAAAGCAATATTTTAACCATCCAAACATTTGGATACCATTTGCTTAGAACTGTCCTAACACTACACATTTGAATTTTTCTTATCCTGAGAAACTAAGCAATTATTTTTTTTATAAAGAAGCGTTTGACTATTTCAGTGTTTGTTAATTAAAGGGGTTTAGATAATTTTAAGTGGGCAAGGGGACTAAAACTACCATTCACTTGAAAATAATGTTTAACAAAATGATATATATTTTTTACTCTGTTTAGGATTATACAGGGAATGGTAATAGAAAATTTTTTATCTAATTTTTGCTAATAAATAATCTTTTCATCTGCCTGGAATTAAAATGAAGCTGTAATTAAAGAAAAAAATTTAGCTATAATTAATTTTGTTTTGAGCATCAGTCACTTGGTACATTTAAGATTTGAATACCACCCAGTACAGTTCAGTGTCTTAAATGTCACCCCCTAATATTTTATACTTTAAGTATTGTTTGTCATACAGGCTTACTTGTTCATAATGCTATACTTTTGTTATTTGCATCAGGTGTTATAGTTATTGTCATATGTTATAATAGAAAAAACTTGAAGATTATAATTGAAGAAATTACACTAATAATTGCAATTATCAAAAACTGTGGAAAATTTGTTACTTTTATTGAATAATTATCAATGTTATTTTTTACATCAGTTGGTCAACTATAAAATTGATTTCACCTCTCCTTTTTGTTGATCTTTACACCTTAAGTATTAAGTGCATCCTATAATTTCAATTATTTATTTCATGTATTGTGATATTTGTCTTCCTATACAGTTTTGCTTGTTTATTTTATGTGCTGTGAAATATTACATGCATCATAATTCTTTTGGTAAAAAATTTTCAGATTTCCTTTTACTTCATTTCTTATTCTTACTATTACATTTTGAATTTTATCTGCCAAACTTAGTTTCAACTTAGTTTTTTATATAATTGTATGTTTAAAATATCTGTTCCTTGTCTTTCTGATTACCTTGCTCGTTTTCATTCTTTTTTTTCCTTTTCATTTTCAACTAAAATCTCATTACATCTTATTTATTCTTTCTTGGAATTTCTCTCCTAACTGCGAATCTAGTTATTCAATATTTATTTTATCGTTGTACTTAATTAACTAAAACAGCAATTTCAGCAAACCGTAATCTGTTTGTTTTGAAGGAAATTTTATGTTGAGGACAGACACCGCTTAATTCTGTAATGTGCTCACTACTCTTGGATTAATAATCTGCTGAGAAAGAGAAAGTTCTCTTTCTCATCAGATTCACAATACATAATAATTAGAGTAATATTTAAAAATTTTGCAGGATTCCAATTTTTCACAGGCTTCCTCACTGTGCTACCTCTAGCAAATAGAGTAATTGAATATGTCAACTCATATTCAATTCAAGGGTATGTTCACTAAGCTGAGGGAAACTTCAGGTTATTACATATGTACTTTGAAATCAGATATCAGTTGAGAGATTCATTTGCTTTAGGTGGTTAGCTGCATAAACAAAACTATTGTTACGCTAAGCTTAGTTCCATAATGACTTACAGTTTTATGCATAATGGAAATAACTTACAGGAATTACTTCAAACATATAAGTATAAAAATAAATTCTGGTGGCACAATTGTTTGTAAGCATGTAATATTTGATGAGGCTGTTTAGAAACTGGATGTCTTTTACTTCTGTGATTGACTAAGAGGAACACAAAATATTACAGTGAAATGTGTACTTAGATTACTCAAATGTGTAGTATGACTTGAGTACATGTTACTTTTATTGATTACTTATGGTGATGTAACAGCATGAATTATATGAATATTGATTTTTTAATAAATTAAATCTGGTGTATAATTTTTATTGTGATTTTGCATTTAGCACAAATACTTAAATAATACAATCAAGGATGAGGACTAGTCTGCTGACTCATTGTCAGAATTATTTTAATGTATGTTACACCTTTGTTGAACAATTCATTTAATAGTTTATGGTAGTTACATCTGAAATTGTTATTTGTATTTTAATAGTTTTTTTTTTTATTTATTCTTTTATTATTTAGTTTTCTTTTTTTATGAAATTAATTACTTATAGTGTTGCTCTTAATTAATATAATTTGTAATGACTTGTTATTTTGCAATCTGTATTAACATTTCTTTTTACAGATGTGATGCAGATCCTGCTGCTTTGGCAAAGTATGTTTACGCTCTCGTAAAAAAAGACAAACCAGTCGCAGAATTACGTGAAAGTATGCTTTCTCAGCTAGAAGTATTTTTACAAAAAGGTGAGGAAATATTTACATTCAAGAAATAAGTCTAATAATCTGTTGTAAGTTAATTTATTGGGAAACCTTTTTAAATGATTCTGTTGACCCAAATTTCTCCTAATATATTTTAGTAAATGTTGAAGATATAATTTGATTTATTAGTATTTGTTTACAAATATACAAAAATGTAAGGGATAATTACTACAGAAACAATTCTTTGTTTAACTCTAATAAACAAGCTGTTTTATCCACTTTGTACACTAAAACTATCAAGACTTAGATAAATTTGAAGATCACTTTAAAAATTGTTAATAACCCCAATACTTGTTTGAAATAATTAATATAAAAAAATGTTGTGGAAGAAATGTTTCAAACTTTTTAAAAATAATTCCATTTCAGTCATAATTTGATATTGTAGGCTTTCATTTGATATTTTCAACTATATTTTCTGTTTTACATCAAAATTTGTTATTGTGAAAAACTGCTGAAATCTAACGTATCAATGCATTATTTAATATACTTAAACGTGTTACTTATTGCAGTATAATTAATGTTTTACTTTTTTAAATACTATGATGTTATATATTGATTGATGCGAGTGGCAATATTTACGATGTTTTATTAAATTTAATGAAAAAATGGGAACAGTGTATAAAGTTTTAGTTACTAATCTTACTCAATGATTCTTTGAAATAAAGTAATTTAGATATTTGTAACATTTTCATAAGGTTATTTATTTATTAAAAAAAAAAAGATTAATGCATTTTTTATTGAGAGCAGTTGAAATAAATATTTGTCAATGGTTTTTGTATGCTTTTTTCAAACTATTTTAATTTTGTTCAAAAGAATATTCCGTATGTATTATTCTCTGTTTGATATATATTTTTTGATGCGACAGTGCTTTAAACTTTTACAATTGCATCGTAAATATAGTTATTGAACCTAGAACTTAGTTATCGACAGTATTAAATGTATTCTAAAATATTTATCTGGTTTAATCAAAAATCAATTTGGTTAAACATCAAAAATCATCACAAAGTGTTGCAGTTCATCATAAAACAATCTCTAAATGTATTAGTAAATACTATAATATATAACTATAAGCAGAACATATTTCTAATAATGTTGAAGAAACTTATTTACAAGATGTGTTCAGGAATTGACCCGTACTGTTCAGAGTATAATTAGAAACCATAAACACCATCAAAATATATGAATTTTTGATGAATTCTGCATGATAGTTAATCATGGATCTTTATAAGAAAATGTTATAATATATTAAAATGCTATTAATATTAAAATATTATGGCAAACAGGTTTATTCTGAAAACTTTGGATAGTCAGATTTTTTGATTTTTTTTTGAAAGCTTTTAATTTATCAATGCTTCTATATGGTAGTGGGATTTTTCTATATGGTAGTTGGTTAAAGTGGAGGTATCCCATTACAGAAAATATTTGTGAACAGTGAATACAATAATTGGTTTTATGATTTGCTGTCATTAATAAGTTTATTTGAGGGCTATCTGTAAATTGATTTCTAATTAATTGGCTATTGAAAATAAGTTGATTACTGTTGCAACACAGAATGTGTGCAATAATCATCAGAAATTTGTTATCTTATTAAATGCTATTAAAGCAGTATCACTGAAACATGGAACCTATCATTGTTTTTCCTTCCTACTGTGAGGCACTTTGTGTGGTTACTCTTTTGCAAGTAGAGGGATGTAATGCCACTGGGATGTATCAGTGAGTATGTCAGGTTTGTGGTAATAATGTTACAAGTGACAGTGATGTGGTAAGTACAAGAAGTTCAGAGAGCATTGTCCTCTTCAGATTTACTTAATAAGATGCAAGTAGGTGCTATAGAATCAAAACATTATGGCTACTGGATTTTGACTGCAGGGGAATTTTGCTGAGAAATTCATGGAATCTGACTTCAACAATCTCAGAAGCTTATTGTGAAGTAATTAAGAAACTTCATACTTATGTCCAAAACAAGAAAGGTCACCGAGTGCTTTCAAAGAGTGAGTGTTCTGCATGGCAGTGTGTATCTCACATTACAAGTCATACTAAGACTTTACTTTAGTAGCTACATTGGGAAATTTTTGCTATCCTCCTAAAACCCAAACTTTGACGCAAGTAACACTATCTTTTCTACATAAAGATGAATGTCTAACCAGGTACCAAACTCTTTAAAATAAATGAGGAACTCATGGATTTGGTTAATAATCAGCTGGGTATCCTGGTGGTAAAGTTTTCAAACAGGGAGGGTCTGCAAAAGCTAGTGTGGTGGCAAGCATACGGAAAAGTAATAAAACTGTTTTTTTTAACCAGTAAATTGGAAGTGAATATTGGAATATTCCTCATATTTTCTTGATATAATTATTTTCTTTTACATATGAATAAGAAACCCTTTTAATATATTTTCTTATGTGTCGATGTGGTTTTTAATAATGGTATACCACCAAAGTAACAGAAATTTAATTTATTAAACAATTTAATTTCATAATTACCACAAAGGTCTTTTTAGTTGCATCGACTCGACCCATCATTATTATATGTAACCATCCTTTATTATACAAGGTGCCCCACAAAGAAATGGAGAAAGTTTTACGATATGTTCTACTGATGAAAATAATGAAAAAAGTTCATATAAACATAGGTCTGGAAACATTTATTTTCAAGTTACGACTAGCGAATGATTTCGCATAGATTTCAACTTTTCTAATAAAAAGAAACCCTACTGTAATTTTTGGGACCCAAGTTAAGGAGTAAAGTTAGTGGTTTCTTATGAAACTTCAGCTGGGAGATAGGATAAAACAGGTCCTGGAACTGTAACTCGAGTAGTTTTTAAGATATCTGACGTAAAACACAAAATTCTGTGACGAAAAAAGTTTTTTTTTTAGGTTTGTTATACAATAGCTTTGTTAAGTGACTAATAAATGCGGAAGATTTAGTTACAAAACATATAGAGAATTTAATTCTGAAAAAATTAATGTAAATACAGTTAATAAAAAGTAAATAGAAACTTTTTAAAATCAGTTTTTTTGTTGAAGCAAACGGGCAAAAAATAGACAGAAAATCATATTCTTTCTTTACGTAATAAACATTATTCTTAATATAGCAAAACAAAAAAATAAAATACATGAAATGATAAATGGTAACAGATTAACAAACCTCAGTTACAGTAATTGTACTAAATTTCCTCCTTCACAATGTACAAAGCATGCTGCACAGTGTAAAATATTACTGGTGGCTTTCCGTATCATCTCAGGATCGTTTTGTATAAATTCAATAGCATTTCACATTTTAATGAGTAACTCTTGTTTAGCATTAACTTTTTGTCACTATACTATCATTTTCATATGGCCCCAAATAAAGTAATCTAGTGGCGTTAAGTCAGGTGATTGTGGAGGATCGATTGGTCCACCACATCCAGTCCAGTTTAAGAAATTAGCATTCAAGTGATTTCTAGCTACTAAAGAAAAATGTGTTGTTGCACCATCCTGCTAGAAAATCATTTGTAATCCAGTTTGTCAAGGTACATCCTCTTAAAAAAATTATATTTCAAGAAATGAACATACGAGGTGTGACAATAAAGTAATGAGACTGATTTTTCTTTGCAAGATGTGGCAACCCTGCAGCTTGCATAGGCACACCATCTTTGACCTTGGTCTATACGGTACTTCTAGTCCAAGCGGCACATTGATGCAACTGCTCAGTCGTGAGTTGTGCTGTAATAAGTGAACACGTGTTTGTGTCTCTCGTCACAGAAATGAAACCGCAAAATATTGCGCAACGGTATGCCAATTTTTTTTGCGTTAAATTGGGTGAAAACGCGATGACAACTTATGGTAAGCTTCAGAAGGCTTTTGGAGAGGAGGTTATGTCAAGAGCTCAAGTTTTTCGGCGGCATAAAATTTTTAGTGAAGGCAGAACGAATGTTGAAGATGAAGACCACAGTGGATGACCATCAACCTCACGGACAGATGTCAACTTGACCGGGGTGCATGAAATCGTACGATCTGATCGAAGATTATCCATGAAAATTATTGCAGAAGAACTCAGCATCAATCGAGAAACGGTTCGTCTAATATTAACTGAAGATCTTGGTATGAGAAAGATTTGTGCAAAAATGGTCCCCAAAAATCTCACACAACAACAACGAGAAACATGGGAAAATGTGGCAGCCGATCTGTTAGAACGGAAATCAATCCAGATTTGTTGAGCCGTGTTATCACTGGTGATGAAGGTTGGTTTTTTCAATACGATCCAGAGACAAAACACCAAAGTTCGCAATGGTGCTCAAAGGGATCACCCAGACCAAAAAAAGCTTGTATGTCAAAAGTGAAATGCATGCTTGTGTGTTGTGTGCTTCTTCGATTCCAAGGGAATTGTTCATAAAGAGTAGGTGCCTCCTGAACAAACAGTTAACCAATATTTCTACAAAGAAATTTTAGAAAGACTTCGTAAACGAGTTCTTTGTGACCGTGCCAACATTGCTGATAATTGGTTTCTGCATCACGATAATGCGCCATCCCATACTGCTCTGTCAGTACAGCAATTTTTAACCTCAAAACAAATTTCAGTACTACCACAGCCACCTTATTCACCAGATATCGCTCCGTGCGACTTTTTTCTATTTCCAAGAGTCAAAATGGCGGTCAAGGGACACCATTTTCAAACAACACAAGATGTCCAAAAAGCTGTGACGAGGGTCTTAGAGGATATTACAGAAGATGAGTTCCAGAAATGTTACCATCAATGGCAGAAGCGCTGGAATAAGTGTGTGCAATCAGAGGGGAACTACTTTGAAGGAGACAACACTAAACATGACTAAAACGGTAAGCAACATTTTTTTCACATCAGTCTCATTACTTTATTGTCGCACCTCGTATGCATCTCCTGTAAAGTTTTCATTGAAAACAAATGGTCCCAGAATTTTGTCATAAATAATGCCACGCCAACAATGTGAAATCTCTGTTGGAAACTAGTTCCACAGTACCACATGGATTGTGTTCGCTCCATAAGATTTAGAATTGACTGTTTCTCATAAAAGTTGCTTCATCAGTAAATTTAATTTACCTTATTGGCGTTGACTAGAAGCCAGTGATACAAGTTTAATCACTGGGGGTAAGCCGCAAATTTCGAACCTTTTGCAGGTGGAAAAAATAAAGATTCTCTTTCTGTAGGATGGGCCACAATTTGTTTTTAACAAACTAGTGTGACATGAAATTTGTCTTATACTAGTACGTGAGCTATGCTGAATTACACAATGTTCATCATTAATATGATGATTTATTTGGCATTCAACAGAAAAAGAACATGTTGGAAATGACCCTTTCTTTGTAAATGCTGATACACCAAAGAACATTTAAAAAGAATGTTTATTAGATACAGAAAGAATAATATGATGATTTTGTGTCTATTTTAATCTGTATGATTTTCTGTTTATTTTTCGTCTGTTTTAAATCAGTTTGCTTCAATAAAAAACTGATTTTTAAAAATGTTTATTTACTTTTTATTGGCTGTATTTACATTAATTACCTCAGAACAAGAAGATAGGGAAGAGAGTAGAGTATTTCAAAACGCATAGCGATAGAATCATTGTAATAAGGATAAAATCAAAACCTAAACCGACAACGATTATTAACGTCTATATGCCTACAAGCGCTCATGATGATGATGAGGTAGAGTGTGTATACGAAGAGATGGATGAAGCAATTAAACACGTAAAAGGAGATGAAAATTGAATAATAGTTGGAGATTGGAATGCAAGGAAGGAAATATAGTGGGTGAATACGGGCTGGGCAAAAGGAATGAAAGAGGGGATCGACTTATAGAGTGTTGTATGAAGTATAATTTAGTAATTGCAAACACCCAATTTAAAAATCATAATAGAAGAATATACACTTGGAAAAAGCCAGACGATACTGCAAGGTATAAGATAGATTATATCATGGTTAAGCAAAGATTTAGAAATCAACTCATTGACTGCAAAACTTACCCTGGAGCAAACATTGATAGCGACCATAATTTGGTGATAATGAAATGTAGATTGGGGTTTAAAAACCAGAAGAAAAGGTGTCAGATGAATCTGTGGAATTTAGAGAAGCTTGAAGAAGAGGAGGTAAAGAAGATTTTTGAGGAGGACATCGCAAGAGGTCTGAGTAAAAAAGATAAGGTAGAAAATACAGAAGAAGAATGTTAAAAATGAAATTCTTAAATCAGCAGAAGCAAACTTAGGCAGAACAAAGAGAACTAGTAGAAAACCTTGGGTTTCAGACGATATATTGCAGCTGATGGATGAACGTAGAAAATATAAGAATGCTAATGATGAAGAAAGTAAAAGGAACTATCGGCAATTAAGAAATGCTATAAACAGGAAGTGCAAACTGGCGAAAGAAGAGTGGATTAAAGAAAAGTGTTCAGAAGTGGAAAGAGAAATGAACATTGGTAAAATAGACTGAGCATACAGGAAAGTTAAGGAAAATTTTGGGGTACATAAATTAAAATGTAATAATGTGTTAAACAAAGATGATACACCAATGTATAATACGAAAGGTAAAGTCGATAGATGGGTGGAATATATTGAAGAGTTATACGGAGGAAATGAATTAGAAAATGGTGTTATAGAGGAAGTTGAAGAGGTTGAAATGGGAGAAACAATACTGAGATCTGAATTTAAGAGAGCATTAAAAGATTTAAATGGCAGAAAGGCTCCTGGAATAGACGGAATACCTGTAGAATTACTGCGCAGTGCAAGTGAGGAAGCGATTGATAGATTATACAAACTGGTGTGTAATATTTATGAAAAAGGGGAATTTCCGTCAGACTTCAAAAAAAGTGTTATAGTTATGATACCAAAGAAAGCAGGGGCAGATAAATGTGAAAAATACAGAACAATTAGTTTAACTAACTAGTGATGCATCAAAAATCTTAACTAGAATTCTATACAGAAGAATTGAGAGGAGAGTGGAAGAAGTGTTAGGAGAAGACCAATTTGGTTTCAGGAAAAGTATAGGGACAAGGGAAGCAATTTTAGGCCTCAGATTAATAGTAGAAGGAAGATTAAAGAAAAACAAACCAACATACTTGGCGTTTATAGACCTAGAAAAGGCATTCGATAAACGTAGACTGGAATAAAATGTTCAGCATTTAAAAAAAATTAGGTTTCAAATACAGAGATAGAAGAACAATTGCTAACATGTACAGGAACCAAACAGCAACAGTAATAATTGAAAAACATAAGAAAGAAGCCGTAATAAGAAAGGGAGTCTGACAAGGATGTTCCCTATCTCCGTTACTTTTTAATCTTTACATGGAACTAGCAGTTAATGATGTTAAAGAACAATTTAGATTCGGAGTAACAGTACAAGGTGAAAAGATAAAGATGCTACGATTTGCTGATGATATAGTAATTCTAGCCGAGAGTAAAAAGGATTTAGCAGAAACAGTGAACGGCGTAGATGAAGTCCTACGCAAGAACTATCGCATGAAAATAAACAAGAACAAAACAAAAGTAATGAAATGTAGTAGAAATAACAAAGATGGACCACTGAATGTGAAAATAGGATGAGAAAAGAATATGGAGGTAGAAGAATTTTGTTATTTGGGAAGTAGAATTACTAAAGATGGACGAAGCAGGAACGATATAAAATGTCAAATAGCACAAGCGAAACGAGCCTTCAGTAAGAAATATAATTTGTTTACATCAAAAATTAATTTAAATGTCAGGAAAAGATTTTTGAAAGTATATGTTTGGAGTTTCGCTTTATATGGAGGTGAAACTTGGACAATCGGAGTATCTGAGAAGAAAAGATTAGAAGCTTTTGAAATGCGGTGCTGTAGGAGAATGTTAAAAATCAGATGGGTGGATAAAGTGACAAATGAAGAGGTATTGCGGCAAATAGATGAAGAAAGAAGCTTTTGGAAAAATATAGTTAAAAGAAGAGACAGACTTATAGGCCACATACTAAGGAATCCTGGAATAGTCGCTTTAATATTGGAAGGACAGGTAGAAGGAAAAAATTGTGTAGGCAGGCCACGTTTGGAATATGTAAAACAAATTGTTAGGGATGTAGGATGTAGAGGGTATACTGAAATGAAACGACTAGCACTAGATAGGGAATCTTGAGCTGCATCAAACCAGTCAAATGACTGAAGACAAAAAAAAACTTCAGAATTAAATTCTGTACAAGTTTTGTTTCTACATCTTTTACATTTATTAGTTATTTAACAAAGCTGTAGTATTACAAACCTAAATAAAACTTTTTTTTTATACTGAATTTTGTGTTTTACGTCAGATATATTAAAAACTATTGGAGTTACAGTTCTGGGACTTGTTTTATCCTATTTCCTAGTTCAATTTACATACGAAGCCACCAATTTTACTCTTTAATTTGGGTCCCAAAAATTACAGTAGGGCTTCTTTTTATTAGAAGAGCTGAAATCCAGACGAAATCTTTCACAAGCTGTAACTTGAAAACAAAGTTTTTCCTGACCCATGATTGTATGAACTTCTTTCACTATTATCACCAATAGAACATGTCCTGAAAGTTTCTTCGTGGGACACATGTATATAAACATCTTCATATTGTCTATGACCAGGAAAAGTTTAAACTGATCTATAAATCCAACAAATTCAATTTTTTTTGCTACTGGTGGTGTAATATTTTTTAATTAATAATTTATATAAAATATTATATCAATATAGATATGGATAAATAATTTTACATATTGAAAATACAATTGTTTATTATTATTGGACATCGTACACTATTGAATTTTCAGTTTTTGCCATGTAATATGCAATTTTTTTTCGAAATGGTCGTGCTTATATTGCATTTCTATGAAGGCAGAAATTTAGATTCTAAATTATTATTAACGCTATTAAAATATAGTAGAAATAACATTTTTAAAGTGTTAATAATTACACAAAGTTTAGTAATCTAGTGAGTTTATGTAGTGTTAAAATATAACTGTCTAACATGACCTCAAAGAGAATCTAGTGGTGGTGGTGGTGTATGTGTACATGTGTGTGCATGCTGACATGCATGTGTGTATAATTACTATATCTTCAAAACCTTTATGTTATTATTGTAGTCACATTTATGGTTTTATAATGGATGAAGGACGTTTATATGCATGCTGGAAATGACAGCTGCAGAAAAAATACAGTTAGTTCTGAATTTATCAAGTTAGTATTTAATCATCCTGAAAAAGTCTAAATGTTATTTCTTATAAACATTTTTTGTTCAGAATTGAGTGGTTTGTGCTATTCATTCAGGAAAAGGATTTTTTTTGTTTTGTAGATAGTTTTCTGTAGAGAATGCTATTTTTTCACTTCAAGCTTCAGTGAATTGAAATTAGTATTTTAGAAACAATCATTTCTGCATGGGAGGTTGTATCAATAAATTTTGAAAATACATTTTTTGTACCTCACATCAAATGTACTTTATAAAATTTAATTTTAAGTATTTTGAATTTGCTGAAACTTTTGTAACATGAAAGCTGATGGAGTCAAAATGCTGGAAGGTTTAAAAATGTCAGTTTCTCAGTTTGTCAATATAAGTTAAATAAGTGGTTTATAAAAAGGAAATGAAATGTTAACAGCAATTCTTTTTGAATGAATATTTATTATTATAAACTCATTGAATAAATTTATGAATATAATTTTTATTGTTTATATTATTGTTGATTACTGTCTAAACACTATGTAATTTATTTGCTCAATAAATTGTACATAAAGTGAATTAATAGTTTTAAGTAATACCGTGTTGGTTGCCATTTCTAATGATAAAGTGTAAACGCTATATCGATGCAATGTCAACAAATGGAGTTAGTTAATTGAAAATCTGTTTTTGTTCTTTAATATGTATATTTGCTTCTGTTATCTTTACTTTTTTTATAACTGTGTAGGTAATTTATGTGATATAACTGATTAATAACATTGCTTGTGTAAGTTATCATATAATAATTCAGTATTAGAAACCATTTAAATTAAAGAATTTTAGACTATATATATATACATATATATTTTTTTTTTCCATATAAAAATGTATTATTTTACCGCTTCTTTATTAAATGTTAATTTTTTTTTACTTTAATGAATCCACAGGTTATACCAGCAAATTATTGTTTATTATAGTTCTCTATTTGTTTTTAAGAAAATTTAAGGTTATGCTAGTGTTATTAACCAGTTTGGTCGTTGGGTATTAATAAATTTCAGGTCATGGGTAAGACTAAACTGCAGCCATTACAACCCGGTGGTTCTGCCACACATTTCAGGGTCCTAGCATCCTAGAAATTGATGGGAATAATACAAAATACCAACATTTGATGAGCCAGTGCCTTTAGATGACCGAAGTTAATGCTGCATGTTGGGATTTTTTATTTGGAGATGACCGTATCAGTCTGTGCCACTTTCAATACAAAAAATAAAACATAAATAAATGTCAATAGAGTAATTTTAAGAATCCGTTTACTAAATGTGGCCTTGGCTGTTGATATTTTAACTTTATTTTGTGCCCTTATTGAATGCTAATCCAAAAAAATTTCAGCTGTTGGAAATTATTAGGTTGGTTGTAAGTATAGTTTACTATGTTACTTGGTGCCTGGTTGATTATTTATGTTTTGTAAAATGTATGCACCGGGCTGAAAAGAACTTAGTATTTAATGTTTTTTTGTTTTTTTTTTAATTATACATGATGATTAGTCAGGTTGTGTTTTTTAATTTTTAATTTTAATCTGCCAAAATCTTGTTACTCTGTGTAATTTTTTTATAACGTGTTTTTAGTTAAAATTGAAAACTAAATTCTAAATTCCTTCACTAAAAACTCTAACTGGAATTCAGATCTGAAGCCTTCAATATAACCTGAGCCAGAAAAGCAGTTAGCCTTTAAGTTCAATAAAATCGAACTAGAAATTAAATTAAATTGTTCGGATATTGTTTACATTTCTTGTTTTAATTATGATTATTAAAGTTATTTCTAAATTAAATTTTTGCTATATGAATTTTTACTACTTTGAACATAGTTACTTACATTCCCACGTTATATTGCAATAAAATTTGCACAGAGTATTGATTTTCTAATTTATAGTCGATAGAAAAGCTATTAAATAACAAAACGTTTATCTAACAATTGTTTAGAAGTGAATGGCAAGATCAATTGCAAAATTAAAGTAATTGGTTTAAATTTTTGTTTATTTATTTATTAACATTTTGTTTTTTAGTGGATTTTGAGTAATCCTTATATTTTTTTCAAAAATGTGCTTTGAGGCCATTGCTGATTGATAAGATTATATATTATTATTTGAACTAATTTCATTGAAACTTTTAGTTTGAATGAAGTCAGTTTGTTAATTATGCACAATACAATCATAAAAATTGAATATCAAGCAATTTTTCCTCAATTTTACTTTAATTTCAAAGATATTTTAGATAGCCTTAATATTTATGTATGTAAATATTTTATATGTATTCTTCTTTATATTTAATTTCTTTGCTTTTTCATTCATTTCTTTTTTATAGTTTCCATCTTTCTATTTTTTGTTAACTATTTCTCTGTTAATTTAATATTATTACCACTTGTGTCAGCAAGCCTTGTCATATCATATTGAAATAACTACTATTCTTATCTGGAAAAGAAGTTGGGATTTCTATTCAGTGTTGTACCATTATTTATATGTTTTCTATTTCCGTCTGTTTTTCTTATCTTATTTTTAATTAATACCTCAGAAGTAAATTGTAATATATATATATATATGTATATTTTCATTACAGTCTTCTTAAGTTATAGTCAGCATTTTTTTAACCAGGTTATTTTTTAAATAGTATATTAAGAATTATGTATTAAACGTATATAAGAAGTAATTTCAATTTAAATATAGAATAAAGTAATTTTTTTCTTTAAATTGTTCTTTTTTTGAAATGCTAACATATTTTTGAAATTACTATAAAAAAGGAAAAAAGTATTGCATAACTTTCCCAGGTTTGCCCTTAACAGGTTAATTTCAAATACTCCATAAAGTTTTTTAATATTATGCAGTAATATATTTTACTTAATTATGCGATTGTAAAAGATGATCAAAATGTTCAGTGAAAATATTTGGATCCGATTCATCTTGATCAAATGACATTTTTATCTTAAAAATTATGAAGTGTATAAAGTATAATTGAGGAAGAAATCAAAATTCTTCAAAATAAAATGTTGGTTCCAGTCATCCTACTTGACGAAAACATGTTTTTATCATCAAAATTATGCAGTTTTTAGAGTATTATTGCTTAAATAAATATGAAGAACTGTATTAATTTAAAAAAAAAACAAAACAATAATGTAGAGTACTAAAGAACACAATTCCAAAAAAGCTTTTTCAGTTTTTTTCAAATTTTGGAGCTCCCAAATCAAGGGGGCTACATTTAGGGTCTCTAATATGTTCCAAAATTAATTTAAATAAAATTAGTCAAAAAAGTTTTTTTTTTAAACAGACCTCCAAAAAAATCAACAAGACTATTTTATGACTAAATGTTTAAAATTGCTATTAAATTAAAATCAAGATCCTTAAATAAATTTTTTTGATTTTTAAAAAATTGGGGCCTTGCATTGTGCTTTTTTTTATGATTTATGCTTACACAAATAAGTTTTAGGCATTGTTAATTTGTAATTAAAAAAACAAATTGGGGGGCTCCCCTACTCCATGGGGAGTAATTGGGAAATTAATGTTAAAAAAAGTAACCTCAAAGTGGCACTACTAGATTTAAAAAAAAATTGTTCAAAAATATTGAAAAACAAAAAGATACAGCTATAATTTTAAATAAATTCAGATGTGATTTATTTAGGATGAAGTGAAAAATTTTTTTGCCAATCATTTTTTTTTTGTTGTAAATGTACTATACATATTGAAATATCAATACTCTTATATTTTAAACACAAGGGTATTATTAAATGAGCTTTTAAAAAGTTTAAAAAATGATTTCTTGTTACCACAGTGTATAGAATTGGAAAGGGGGAACATTTTTTATAGTTATTTAAAGGCCCATTGATGTAGAGAATATCATATAAAAATCTCCCATTAACTGCTTTTCTTAAGCAAGAAATTGCTAAAAAAGAAAAAAATTCAAGCCATTTTTTTGGGGTGGGGGTGAACATTAAAAAAAAATTGGACAACTTGTTATCCTGATAAAAAGGGCTCCAACTTTTGTAAATAAAATTTTTGGTGAAGTGCTCCAGTAAAATTTTAAAATTCTATTTTGGCCAAACACCCCCACCCCTTTTTCCAATATTTGATATAATAAATCCCTCTTAGGGCGGCTTCTGCCTATAAATCTTGAAGAAAATTGGTTTATTTAGTCCAGAGTTATTAAGCTTGAAACAAGCCAACATATACATATATGTGTGTATGAGTATATAAAAATTGTATGTATGTACATATGAGTTTATAAAAATTCACTCTTAAAAATAGTGATTTGGGCTTAGGGATAATGTTAAACAAATTTTATTTTCTATTCTAATATAAAAAGTTAGGAACTTTTTTTTAGTGAAAAAGTAACTAAAATGTCCCTTTGCGACTTTTATTAAAAAATGAATAATTTTTTAAAAATATACTACTTTTATATTTTCCCTTTAGTATAGCTAACTGTAAATCAGGCTGTATTAACCAGGAAAGTGAAATTTAAGAATAAAACAATAAAACTTTTTTTTTTTTTTTTGTTGCCAAAACAAGAATAATGATAATTTTCAAAAAGTGTTATCCACCTTTTTTATTTCATATTAAACTTTGTAAGTGGTTTTGGATTCCAATTAAGAGATTATAAACTATATCCTTTACAACCTAATGGTTCTGCAACATCAGGATTGTCTAAGGGAGTAGGTTTTGAAAGTAAGGGTATGAAACTAGATAAAATGCTGAAGGCCAAATATAAGTTTAATAAACTTGTTCTCATAGTTCTGTTATGGGTGCAGTTTCACTCTCTGCTGTTTATATTTAGTAGTGACTAATGATCATAGTAGTAAATATTGATAAAATTAGAATTTTTAAAATTATTGCAACAATATTACTATGTACTCTTATAGAATAAGTGAAGTTTGCTGAGTTACAGATAGATTGGAGTATCATAATTTATGAGATCATTACTGTGATCGATCTCTTAATTCAGTTATAAATTGTGCCAAATTAATTTTTTTTAGATTAATTAAAGTAGAAATAAAATATTTATACTCTAAAGTAAAATTGGATTAACAATTTATTTTTTATGCATGGATTAATTATTTTGAAATTGCATAAATTGAATTAGGATGATTTTGGTTTAAATTAAATGTTTTAATTATTTAGTTATGGTTTTGCTTGCTGGTTATAAATTATGTATTTTCAATGCTGAAAAGTATTTGTTAAGGAATAGACTGGTCAGCTTTGATAGTTTTATTTCCTGTTGTAAAAAGGAATCTATATTATTTCTATGTTGTGTTTTTGTGATTGGTGTAAAACTGGTGGTAGATTTTCAATTCAAGGTTGATGACAAATCCTGTGGATTAATATATTTGATTGTAATATAAACAGTATAAAATTTATTTTATTTTTTATTTTATTTATTTAAATTATTAATTTATTGAAATTTATTTATTTTTTTAATATTCGCTTTATTTATACAATTCATAAATTCATTTATTTAAACTTTAAAATATTATACAGTATTAACCTTGTAAGTTGTTATTAAATATCTTTTAAGATGGTTATTACCTTTCATTGAAGGGTTATTAGCACAGTTATTATTTTCAGGCAGCTATTGTTTTATTTATAAAATTCCCTTTTAAATATTGTTTTAGTGGCTGAAGAGATTTTAATGTGCATTTATTATCTTTTTTTTTCATGAATTGTTAGTAGTTTACCCTCACACAAGTTGTCCCTGAAGATGGTGATAGTCATTCTCAAGATAACAATATCCTTTACCAGGCTTACTAAGGAAAGTGAGGAATGAAGTGGTTACCCATTGCCTTTTTCATTCAGCTAAACGTATTATTGGCCATTGGTGTACCAAGACTACAAACGTGTACATGTTCTGCTCTACAGGTGACACTTTCTTTCACTCCGTTTACCACATGGATAGCTTTGAATCGAACACCTTTACTGTCAGAGAAAGCAACTCTTTATTAATGCTCTTGTAGCTCAGGTACTTTACATAAATCAGCCATAAGAAAGACCGAGACAGATAATGCATAGTAACAAATTAATGTACCTCTTCTGTCAAGAAATAATTTGTTAGATAAATTGCTTTTATTTAGTAGGAAATAGATTAATAGTTTAGAATAGTATCTTTTATCTGAGATTTTTGTCAGAATTATTATTAATTGCACTTTATCTTGCCTGGAAAGTTTCTTGTAGAAATTTATGGGGGATGGTGTTGCTCCCCAGCCTTCTTAGTCGAATGTATTAAGAGGTCATAATTTTTATTGTTTTTTCCCCTTAGTAGAAACATATTAATAAATCCGGAAAAAAGAGCTTAACAGCAGTAGGTAAATAAGAAAAATTTAAACAAACAAGAGTAGCTTTCATTAAAATAGCTGAATATTTTATTTGAACCTTTAGCTTCTGTAGAATTGTTGTATTAAAATAGGCGACTCATTGAAAAATTATTGCCTAATTTTATTTTTTGTCCTTTCATATATATGCTCTTTTGCAAGAGGTATGTATAACTTGTAGAAACATACTTTTTTTTAATTTTGATTTAGTGTAAAAAAATGAACTGCACAAATTGTTATGAAATATATATATATAAAAAGTGGTGATGAATGGTTATTGAAATAAAATTATTTTTTAAAAATTACAAAAATTGAAAACTAGATTTGGATTTCAATCTTTGAACAGTCATAATCAATAGATGGGAGAATTATACAAGAACAAAACTTTAAAAAGTGAAAGGTATTTAGACAAAATAATAATTAAAAAATAAATAACAATACTTAAAATATAAAAAGTTGTATTTTTTACCCATGTTTATAAAACAAAAAGGTAATCAAATAAAAACAACTGCTGACTAAAAATTGTTTTAGATAGAGCAAGTCGTTTGATATTTCCAATGGGGCTATATAAAACAATGTCGTACATAATTTTTTAGCCAGCAGTTTTTATTATTATTTAATAAACACCGGTAGAAATAATTTTTTTTTTTTAATATTGGTTATTTATTTATTAATTTTTTTTGTTGATGGTTATTTTAAATTAAAAATTTATTCCTCTTTTTAGATCTTATTTCCTTTGTTAATAGTTTTTGAGTGTTTAATGTTTACAAATTTTGTAGGGATGTATTGCTTGGTTATTTTGATTTCATATCTTTTTTAATCCACAGAAGCAGTAGATGTTACAATTAAAAATATACTTCTGTTTAATATACACCCTCCTTCCAAGCCTCAGTTGATACAATGGACTCTCATTGTTTTAGATTAAATTAGACCTTGAAAACAGTGCAGAAAATCAAAATTATGAACATTATGTTTAGTTTTTTAATGGTTTCCTTGTACAATATCATGAATATCTTTAAGAAAGGTGAGAAAATAAGACTTTAAAACATAATAAATAAGCTTGCACTCATAATAAAAATTTATCAAAAAGTTAGAGATCTTGAGTAATAAAATCTTTCATTCACATAATTAGAAATCAGATGTAAAAATTTTCCATTTTTACAAGAATATTTTTCTGAACTTTAAAGTCCGTTCTTATTATTAAGGAATCTTTTTTTTTGTATGAAATCATCCAGTTTTTGTTATGTACTCATTTTTCAGTATGTAAGTTATTCATAATCTTTGTTCATTTTCTTTTAAGTTTGTTTTTTCTAATCATATCTTGCTATAATAAGTTAAAATAAAATAAAGTGTCTCAAGGATGCAATTTTTTGAAAAGTAAACAGATTTTTTTTTCTAATAGAATTTAATTATTTAAGTGACTAAAGTACAAATTAATTTTTAAAAGAAATGCTTTGATTATTGAAAAACTATTAGGTTTTTGAATTAAAAAATATTGCAAAAAAGAAAAAAATTATATTAAAAAAAATACCAAAACTTTTTGTAGTGTTTTAGCCATGAGTAAAAGCAGCACATGTAATAAGTGATAAACAAAAGAGATGATAATGCACATTTTAAGAGGCAATGAAATTATTCTCATTTTATAGAATTAGAGAAGTGCTAATTAATAGATAAATAAAAATGGTCTAATGCTAATAAAGGTGAGGGGGAAATTGTGTTTCATTTCATTGAGATCATTGAACAAGTGATCTCAAGGCAGTTAAAACAGGTGGAAAGGTTCTATAGGTTGCAACATAAATCAGGGTAGTACTTAAAAAGGTAACCCACCAGGTTGGTCTAGTGGTGAACACATCTTCCCAAATCAGTTGATTTGGAAGTTGAGAATTCCAGCGTTCAAGTCCTAGTAAAGTCAGTTATTTTTACACAGATTTGAATACTAGGTCATGGATACTGGTGTTCTTTGGTGGTTGGGTTTCAATTAACCGCAGATCTCAGGAATGGTCGAACTGAGACTGTACAAGACTACACTTCATTTACACTCATACATATCATCCTCATTCATCCTCTGAGGTATTATCTGAACGGTAATTACCGGAGGCTAGACAGGAAAAAGAAAAATACTTAAAAAGGTAGTAGACTAATCACAAAATTTTTTAATTGCTGTATTGTATTAATATTTTTTTATTTATGATACAATCTACAGTAGACCAAGGCAGATTAAATTGTTCTGAAGAAATTGCTTCTGCGCATATCAGTTAGACTTTTTTGAATAATTTCTGCATCGAAATCATAAAAATTTGTTTTACTGTCTTACTAGTTGCTCTTTTGGCAATCCATCCTTATATTAATAAATACCGAATATGATCAGAACACTTCAAATAAACATACTGTACAGAGAACAGAAAATTAAACAAGAAAGTACATATAATAGATGGATTTATGTTATATAATTTAATGTAATAAATAAATAGTATCATAAAATATTTTGTAGTACATTCAAATTATAAATGTAATCGTTATCTGTTTTTGAATATACAATGATCAGTAACCTGGTAAAAGAAAAATGTAAACACTACATAATTTTTTAGTGAAACAGTTATGAATTAGAAATAAAATGAAATAAATTGCGGGAAAGGAGTGTGTACAGTATTAGATAGATTGCTAGAAGTCATTCAAGGTTGTCTTGTTGGCAGCTATGATAGGACTAAATGATATCATCATTAGTAGTTGTGTAATATCTCAAAAATTGAATTATGCATATTATTACATACAGTATTGAACATTTGGAATACATACAACTTTGTGACATGTATCATGATTGTACCTGTAACATTTAATCTAATATAAATGTGAATGTTTGTGATGGTTCTGCACGTTTGAAACAGCATAACACGACAACCAACTGACTGATTGCTTTCAAATTTTTAGGAAACATTCATGTTATCCCAGCGAAGGTTTTAAGCTGTAGTCCCTTTGGGGGTGAAGTTGTGAATTTTCCCTCTTTGACAACGACCTAATAGTGTTTTTGATTCAATTTTTTGACTGGCTAGTTCTGTTATAAAATACTCTAGAAATTATTTTTTTTTCATAACAGACACCATTATGTGTTATTTTTAATTTTATTGTCATTAGCTTATTTTATAAGAAGAAGATTTTTATTGGTGATAGTTCTTGATCACATCAAAAAGAAAGAGAGAGAAAGGTGAGATAAATTTTAAATATTTCTGGATATCTATCTCGCTACTTGATTTTTTTTTATTTCTCTTTCTTTTAAGAAGTAAAGGGAAAGATAAGCTTTAATTCTACGCTAAATTATCCAAACATTTAAAAAAAGTTATAGGAACTTAGAGTAGTAATAATAAAATTCACAATTGTAGTAAATTGAAAATTTTTCCTGATAAGTGAAAAAAAAGAAAAAATTATTTAGTTTTACCTCTTAGTTTTTTATGTAAAATAATATTTTAACTAAATCAGATATTTCAACACATTAATATGCTACGTGATTTAGCTTGGAATGAACCGGTATTATATATCTTATAGAAAATGCCTTTGTAATTTTTCTGAAAATTTGATTTTTGTTAGCTTATGTTTATATTTTAACTCATTCATTTTTATTTTCTAGTAACTGTATCATTTGTTGATATGCTGTTTGATAAACTCTTAAATCAGAGTTCTGATGCCAGTAATAAAGGATCATTACAAACCACACCTGTTAAAGTAAAAACAGAACCACCTCAAGGTAAGCATCTATGTCATTGTAAAATTTGAATTAGTGTTAAATAATTATCAGTTAGAATTATTGTGATATAATAGTTGTGTTGATATTATTTATTAAGCTATCTGTCTTGGGAGTTTAAACAAAGAAATTTTTATTTAATTTTGTGTGATCCCTTCTTTTATACTTTATGATATGTAACACTTACCAAGCTGTAAGATGTTTCAAACCAAAAAATGATAGATTCTTGCAGAATAAATGTTTATTTTGTGGGATGAAGTGATTTGTTTGAAGAAAAACATTTTTAAGTTGTTTAATAATAATAGAGAATAATGTGTCAAAATCGTAATTTTAACATTTTGAAGTGTGTAGGTTTTAAACATGCAGTCTGGTCTCTGTCAGGTGGCTATTTTTGGTTTTTTTTTGATAGTGTATGTGGTAAGCCATTTTGTTACGATTGTCTATTTGTTAGTCATTTCTTTTCCTCGATGCTACTGTTATTTGCATATCAATTCTATTTCGTTATTAAGCTAAGTTCATTAAAACTTAAGTTAGTTATACATTTCTCTTTTTTTTAAATTAGTATTGTGCCCTACAGTGTATTAAGACCAGTACTATGATTATAAAAATTCATTTTATATTTATATAACTGTTAAAATTTTATTTTCTTATACTTGTTTCACGCTATATCCATTTATTGTTGCACATTATATCTTTTATATTTTAACTATATACAGTTATAAATTTTTCATATTCTACTTGGGAAAAAAACACTGCTAGAGTAGCTTAGCTGTGATAGTTCTTCAATTCCTGAATTGGAAATGGTATCCTCCAGTTACATAGGAGTTGATAGGATCAGTGTCTTGTCAGTTCAATTAACATAGCTGCTATTGAGGCATTATTGCCTCCCCAACAATGTAGACAGTCTGTGTTGAAGCCAGCTGATTCTCATGGTACACATTTACGGAAGAAAGGGTCAAGAATTAAAAAGGAAATTAGAGGAATGTGACGTTTCCCGTACGCTCCATGGGAAATGGATAGGGCCTGTTAAAAAATAAGCAAAATATTTTGAACACACAAAAAATTTTAATATTTCCAACCTAAGTGATAAAAAAACAAAGGAAGAAAACAGTTTTTAATTCTCTTCATAATCCCAATATATATATATATATATATATAGAAAATTCTTTAAAGAAGTGTACTTTTTTAAACAAAAACTTTGTTTGGAGCCATGTGTTTTGTTTTTAAACAATTAATGTAATAAATTAGTGAAAAAATTACTAAAATGATTTATCTCTGAAAATAATTTACAGTGTTAATGTAGTTTTTCCTTTTAATAATATTTAATTTAAAAGCCAGTGGAAGTAAAACCAACATTTTGGTAATTACTACAGCTTAAAGTACAGCTACCTGTAAAAATACTGCCTTAAAGTGTGCTAATTAAGCACAGCATCGTCAAACAGATTTAAAAAAAAAATTTTTTAATTAAAACCTTCAGTTTGACAATTAAGTAATGAGACGGGTATGGAATTTGGTCAAAACACTTTAATATTATGTGCATTTTATTCAAATTAATCCCTTTTGCATCGACATAATGAGTGAGTGGTACAGTCTACCAGTTTTTGGACTCTACAAGTCATATTTTGATTTTGATTTTTAAAAACTTGAAGGGTTACAGAAAAAATTTGAAGGGTACTTCTTGAATATTGCACGCATTTATTCTTTGATTATCTGACAAGGAATGTCAGACACAAACTGTCCACAAATCACCACAAATGTCCACAAACTGGAGAGTGGTTTTTTGCCAAATTTTCTTCTATGATATTTGCTGAATTGCCATTGTTAACACCAGAATTGTCTACATTCATCCTTTCAATTGTGTACCTATATGAATAGTTCTCTTATTTTGCCAACAACCTTTCTTCATACTGTACGATCCAGATGCCCTTTTTTTGAGCTTTAAATAGAATTTTATTTCCTCTCTGTTTCGTAGTGTTAATGTGACAGTAATTTCTCATTTACGTACACAACAGAGTTATTCTCTGTATATCTTTACTGACATGGTTAGTGTGGTTCCTGCAGTCTTGCCGGATTGTTGATTAAGGATAGTCTTATCGATTGTATATGTTGTTGGCTAAATAAGAAGTTTGTCTCCGTCAATATAAGATCTGTCTCATTATTTAATTATGCTGTGTAGATTTATTTCAATGTTTATGAAAATACAGAAGTAATACTTTTTTCTTATTTACAGAAAAGATAGTCTCACCTGTAAGTCAGATACCAACAGCAGCTGTCGTTGATCCTTCAATAGATAAAGATCAAATGGAAAAAGAAAAAGAAAAGGAAAAAGAGAAAGAAAAGGAAAAGGAAAAAGAAAAAGAACGAGAGCGAGAAAGGGAAAAAGAAAAAGAAAAAGAAAAGGAAAAAGAGAAAGAAAAAGAAAAAGAAAAAGAAAAGGCAGAACATGAGAAAGAATTAAAAGAAACTAGGGAAAGAGAATTAAAAGAACAAAGGGAAAGAGAGCGAGAATTGAAGGAAGCACGAGAACGTGAAAGAGAAAGAAATCGTGATAGGGAACGCGATGAAGAGAAACGGGCATCTACTATTCAAACTATTAAAGAGGTGGGTTAATTACTTTATTTTTGTGCTTTATTTGGCGTATTCTTTATTTGTTTTTGTTTTCTTTGATGTGTGTATACTTACTGAAAATGTTTATTTATAGAGTTCCGTTTATGCTGTTTTTTTGTCTTCAGTCATTTGACGGGTTTGATGCATCTCTCCAAGATCCCTATCTATTGCCAGTAATTTCATTTCAGTATACTCCCTACATCCTACCCCCTAACAATTTGTTTTACTTATTCCAAATGTTGGCCTCCTGCACAATTTTTCCCAACTTCTTGTCCCTCCAATATCAAAGTGACTATTTCAGGATGACCTAAGATACGGACTATAAGTCTGTCTCTTCTTTAACTATATTTTTCCAAATGCTTCTTCCTTGATCAGTTTGTCACAAAACCTCTTCATTTGTCACTATTCACCCATCTGATTTTTAACATTCTCTTATAGCACCGCATTTCAAAAGCTTCTAATATTTTTTCTCAGGTACGCTGATCATTCAAGTTTCACTTCCATATATTGATGTTTAAATTAATTTTTGATGTAAGCAAATTATATTTCTGACTAAAAGCTCATTTTGCCTGTGCTATTCAGCATTTTATGTTGCTCCTGCTTCACCCATCTTTAGTAATTCTACTTCGCAAATAACAAAATTCTTCTACCTCCACAGTCTTTTCTCTTCCTATTATTACATTCTGCGGTCCATCTACTTTATTTCTACTACATTTCATTATTTTTGTTTTATTCTTGTTTATGTTCACGTGGTAGATAAGTTGTGTTGAACTTCATCCATGCCATTCATTGTTTCTTAAATCTTTTTTACTGTCAGCTAGAATTACTACATCATCAGCAAATCGTAGCATCTTTACCTTTTCACCTTACACTGCTACTCCAGATCTAAACTGTTCTTTATCATCATTAACTGCTAGTTCTATGTAAAGATTAAAAAGTAACGGGGATAGGGAATATCCTTGTCTGACTTTATTACTGCTTCTTTTGTATGCTGTTTATTATTGTTGCAGTTTGGTCTCTGTAAATGTTAGGAATTGTTCTTCTATCTCTATACTTGAACCCTAAATTTTTTAAAATGCTGAACATTTTATTCCAGTCTACATTATCAAATGCCTTTTCTAATTCTATAAATGCCATGTATGTTGGTTTGTTTTTTTTTTAATCTTCCTTCTACTATTAATCTGAACGCTATAATTTCTTCCCTTTTCCCTATACTTTTCCTGAAACCAAATTGGACTTCTCCTAACACTTCTTCCACTCTCCTCTCAATTCTTTTGTACAGAATTCTAGTTAAAATTTTTGATGCATGCTAATTGTTCTGTATTCTTCACAATTATCTGCTCCTGCTTTCTTTGGTATCATACAATAACACTCATTTTGAAGTCTGACGGAACTTCCCCTTTTTAAGAAATATTACACACCAGTTAGTATAATCTATTTATCGCTTCCTCACCTGCACTGCACATTAATTCTGCAGGTATCCCGTCTATCCCAGGAGTAGGAGTCTTTCTCCCATTCAAATCCTCTAATGCTTTATTAAATTCAGATCTCAATATTGTATCTTCCTTTTCATCCTCTTTGACTTCCTCTTCTTCCTCTATAACACACCAGTTTCTAATTCATTTCCTCCATACAAATCTTCAGTATATTCCACCCTCCTATCAACCTTTTCTTTCATATTATAAATCTTTATTTAACACATTATTAGATTTTAATTTATGTGCCATAAAATTCTCCTTAACTTTCCTGTATGCTCCGTCTATTTTACCAATGGTCATTTCCCTTTCCACTTCTGAACATGTTTCTTTAATCCACTCTTCTTTCACTAATTTGCACTTCCTGTTTATAGTATTTCTTAATTGTCAATAGGTCCTTTTACCTTCTTCATCCAACCTACATTCTTATACTTTCTACGCTCATCCGTCAACTGCAATATTTCCTTTGATACCAAGGTTTTCTACTAGTTCTCTTTGTTCTGCCTAAGTTCACTTCTGCTGATTTAAGAATTTCATTTTTAACATTCTTCTTCTGTATTTTCTACCTTATCTTTTTTACTCAGACCTCTTGTGATGTCCTCCTCAAAAATCTTCTTTACCTCCTCTTCCTCAAGCTTTAAATTCCACAGATTCAATTGGTACCTTTTCTTCAGGTTTTTAAACCCCAATCTACATCTTATTATCACTAAATTATGGTCGCTATCAATGTCTGCTGCTGGATATGCTTTTCAGTCAATGAGTTGATTTCTAAATTTTTGCTTATCCATGATATAATCTTTGTATCAGGTAGTAAAGAGATGTTAATAGTCTTTGGGGCTGCAAAAGCCAATTTTTTGTGAATGTTTGGAAGGAAAGTGTACTGTCGATAGTCAGTGCTATAGATCTGTGCTTGAAAATTTTAGCTGCAGGTACTGTAGATAAAGATGGCTTACAAAGAAAAAAGGTATTCCTTTTACAGGATAATGCCTGTCCAACATTGCACAATCAGCAATCAACACTGGAAACTGTTGAAAAATTATTCTGGGAGGTTCTTCTGTCTTTTGATTTGGGCCTTCCAAGGGGTTGTTCCATAGCATCACAATTCACCACAACAAAGAAGTGAAAACAAATGTAATAAACTAAGTCATATTTAAAGTCAATTCTCTGCAGCTATTAATTCAATATAATTTCATATGTTGAAATTAGATTAGATGTTAAATTTATAGCGCTACTCAACAGATTGTCTCTAGATTTCAGGATGCTAATCTCTGAAACATAACAGGCATTGTGAAGCAATTAGGTTGTAACTGATACAGTTTACTATCTTACTCAGATCATGATTGCTTGTCAGATTTTTCATTTCTGTTTTAATTTTACAGTTTTTTAATCATGAGGTTCACTTTTATTCTGCTGTTTCTCTCTTTAATTTTTAATATTTTCATGTAGTACAAGGAATCGGGAAGTAAAATCATGTGCAACCAAATTAAAAAGTTTATATGTAATGTTATAAAGTATTTAAATGAACAAGTAGACAACATAAATGAAATTTAAATAATAATTAATCAGTATTAATTAACAAAACAAAATTTAAATTGAAGAAAATTGGAGTTACACTAACATGTTCAGTCAGATATATCTATTTGATATACATGTTTCTTTAACATACTGTTGCAGAGAAAGATTACTCAAGAAAATTAATATCAGTTCATTTTAAAAGATTTGTTTGTTAGGTACTGTAAGTAGTTAAGGCATCTTTACATGGTTCACAAGTTACTCTCGATAATGGAATACCTCAAGATATCAAGTATCCCATGTAAGGCTCATTAGATTAAGCAGACTTGAAATTATTTTATACATCGGTTTCTTCGTCGAACTACATATATTATTACTTATTAGCATTCCAAGCTTGCTGTGACAGCAATATTAAATCCTACAAGTTACATCTTTGTTTTATTCACAACAGAGCAGGTGTGCTCAATGAACATCATTATTGTCAAAAAAAGTGATGGTGAATGTGCCTTTTGTACCTTAGATGCTTTACATACATCATGACTAAAGATAACCTGGGGCAGTTAGTATAAAGTAACATATTAATGTTTTATATGTTACATACACTACATGTAACAATTATAGGAGTAACATTTTAAAAGAAAGGTACAATTTAAAATTGTTCATGAGCATTCAGAAATTTGTTGTCTGTAGGAATCAGATCATTCATTTTTATGTTAGTTAACATAATATTAGATGTTGACTCTTGAGACACAAATAATCAGCATTTTTTTGTTCTAAGCTCAAAGTTTTAAAATCTTTGTTTGCATCATAAAAATCTATATTTAAAATGAGTTAAATTTTGACTTGAGATACAGCAAGCCATTCTCCAGGCATTTGTTTCAAAACTTTAGTTTAAATAGTTTGAAACAGATTGTTGGTCAGTCAGTCATTCATTAGATAATTTACCCTTTCCTTGTGAAACTTCTATACTTGTTTTTAGGCTTCACAAGATAGTGTAGTAAAATGTTAGACTAGTTTTATGATAGATTAGTCTTCCTGTTGATAAATTTGTCTGGACCCCTTCTCTTTTATTGCCTTTAAGAAGAATACCTTCTCTAACTCTAGTTTTAATTTCAGGTATACCTAGACCTTTATCTGAATTCAAATGAAATTTGAATTTAAAAAAAAATGATAGCAGTAATGGATGGGACTCTTTGTGTTCTGTTAATTTTGCTAATTTTTATAACTATTATAAATAAAATAGCCCTATGATTTGTTTTTTGCTCAGGTTACAGCAATGAGTAATGGACAACAAAACAGCCTCGGTTCAGTGTTACTTTCTGCAGCTGCCAAACGTGATAATGAACGAAGATCTCCACGTATTAGGGATCGCAACAAATCAGATTCTGTAAGTACATTACTGATATTTTAAAAATAAATTCTCAATACCTGTTAGTACAGTGAAGTACATTTTAATCTCTTTATGCAGTTATTTTGTATTTTTTTAAGTGCCTGATAGTATGTAAAAATGTTTTATAGTATTTTGCCATAGTAAAAATATTTGCTATTTTCATTTACCAGCCAGTACACTGTATATATTTGCAGTACAGAAGTAAAAAAGTGAGTGACAAAAATGCACTCTAATAAATATTACTTAATAATAAATCATTGTACCAGTCACGTTTTCATACTCATATTAAATCATGTCAGATAAATTGGCAAAAAGAAATTTTATGAATTGCCGTAACAGTATTTAACTGTAAGATATATATATTACTAAAATATATATATATATATATATATATATATATATATTACTAAAATATATATATATATATATATATATATATTACTAAAATATATATATATATATATATATTTTTTTTTTTTTATTTTTTTTTTTAAAGTAGAGTGTCTCACTAAAAAAATGAATATAATTTTAGAATATTTAGTACTGGTGAAAAAAAAAAAATTCTTTTACACATCAGTCCATGAACACTGTTTTTGGGTTATGACTACCAAATGTTTACACCCTGATTTCTGCTTCAGCAGCAAAATGTGATTATACTGGATTTCTTGCAACATAAATTGTCAGGTAAAATTGGTATTTTCATATGGTTTTTTTAATCTAAAATTTAAGAAAATGGGTCTTAGAACTACAAGTATATCAAAGGATATCTATAAAGTATATCAAAGGATCTATAGGAGAAGCCCGTTTATAAATTCACTTGAAATGTATGGTACATGAAAAATTTTATTAATTTTCATAATATTCTATTATTTTCCTCTACATTCTTTACTCATGGCAACTTTTATTTTTTTATTGAATTTTTTGTTATTTTTAGTTAAATTAATTACAAATGTAAACATTTATCTCATTGGTTTAATTGGGATAATAATTACATGTTATTTAATAATGAAAAATGTATAATGTAAATGTAAAATTTAAGTCAAGTATAAATAAAATACAATTATAATTGCAATATGTTTACATAAATGATATGGAATATGTTTAAAATTGAATATATAAAAATAAACAAACATTTACAGTTTCTGTTAAAATTGTGCTACAGACATAAGATTTGAACTGGGTTCCTCGTTATAATTAGATCAATAATTATTTGAAGTGCTTTACAAAGTGTAAATAAAACTGACAGTCTTATTTACATTTTTTAAAAAGGGCAGGGGCATTTGTTAATGCATTGTGATTGATAAAACTTTATCTCAGATAATGTCGTTTGGTGCTGTCAGAAATGAGTTGAAATTATGTCCCCCCCCCCTAACCATTGGTCATAAGTTTGGCTGTAATGTAGTCACCATTTTACTTACCTTACTTACTTTGTAATCACCCTGAGAACTTATATATAAGCAAAGAAAAAAGTAAAAACAATAGGGTTTTATTCAATTAACTGGCAGAACAAGATGTGATATCAGTATCATCTGGTGATTCCTATTTGCAATACAAGCTTGTTATAGTAATATTAGAAATATTTGAAGAAGTGGTATCTATGAAATGTATACCCCGTTTCTTAAAAACTATTTAACCAATTTAAATAAAATAAAAAGGTTGATTAATAGCTTCAATTAATTTCATTCTTCAATTTGTCGTAATTGGTTAATTTTTTGTTTTCATATCATAGAGGTTTTTGTTGCCTGTTAAGTCATATAAGTGGAAAGAGAAAACAAAAAATTCACATCAATTTAAATAAAATTATTATTTAACTTGTTTGTTTAAAAAAAAGGTATAAATAATCAAACTTTTTAATTTTCTTCTTATGTGGGTTTTCTTTTAAATTCCAATTTTCATCTTCTTTCATTATTGTCAGTTCTAAGTAGCTTTTACTTAGTAGAAGTATAGTTAGATTCTATGTAGGATTTATTCACCTATATCAGAGAATGATTTAGAGACTTTTGTATCATTATGTTCATACTATTTTGTTACAAATACAAATTTTAGTTCAGTTTGTAATGCGTAGTCAAATCTGAGTTAGATATGGAGATCTAATAAAAAATTGGGATTGGTTATCATTTCTAGTATGATATATATTTTTACTATTTTTATTTGAATGATTAATTAACAATGTTCTTTTTAACTAATATTAACATGCTCATTAATTGATGTTCAGTTAATTATATTTTATTTGAACTTATCATTTATTTTAGACTTTTAGAAAATATTTATAAATTCTTGCATGTATTTGTAGAGAACTTTATGTTAAAATTAGTCGTTCTTTTCAGGAAAAGGATGACAGAGGTGTTAACCAACGTAATTCAAGACCTTCTAGAAGAGCATCATCTCCTCGTTTACGTTCAAGATCTCGTTCATGGGAGCAGAGAAATTTAAGAAGATCAAGATCCAGGGATCGAGAAAGAGATCGAAGTAGGGCTTGGAGAAATAAATCTCCTCCATCTCGACGTTATGATAGAGACAGAAGGTATTCTTGTTGATAGAAGTTTAAAAACTGTTTTGTTATCCATTCAGGGTAGGATTGAGTCAGAAACTGGTATTTTCACTGCTGCTGGATTGGATTTATCTAAAATATAAAATAAACTGTCAGACAAACTTTTTAACTTTTATTTATTTTTTTAAAATGAATCTCCACTTTTATTTTGTGAAATTATTTTTAAAACAATTAATATATTAGTTGACAGAAACACCTGGGATCTTTTATTTATTCAACATCAAGTTACTGAATTATGCCTTATGCTTTTAAATAATTTCTGCAACAAAGTGCATGTAGCATTTTTCTGTGATCTATTTTAGAGTAATATTGTTACAAATAAATGTCACTATTTTGTCCTCTCTATCAGTAACACATTATATAAAAAAAAAACAACCAAATTTAAACCATTTAGAGGGATGAAGTCAAGAAAACATGAATGACATGTCTAAATGTCTTATTAAAAAAATATGCTGTGATGTCTAAAAGTGTCTTCCATCCTGATAGGCTAATATGGGTTATCTTGATTGTTTTTAAATTAAATTTATAGGTAATAGTTTAAATGCCCTCTCTTGATGATAGTTATAAGTAGTTCAATTGTAAATGTATGAGTCTTGCACATGTGTTTCACATCAATGTAAAACATGAAACTAGAACTTTTCTTTCAAAATGTAAGTTTTTTTTTTTAGGATTCTGTTTATGAGTTCATTTATACATAGTGTTTACAAAGGGAGCTTAATGTACATTGTGTAATCCAGATGTAATGTCACAATGATTAATATTGCTCTTCTACTGATGTGTTTAGTGTGTTATTCTTGTAGTACAAGGTGTGATTGGAAAGTTTTAAGATTGGGCTCTTAAATTCAAAATGTCAGTACTTACAGGCTATTGTGACGGTCTCCTTCAAAGTAGCCCCCTTTATTACTGAACACACCAACTTCAACAGTGTTTCCATTTTTGGAAGCATTCCTGGAAATTTTATTTCTTAACAGTATAAAGAACCCTTTTTGTATTTGTTTATATGTCTTTAATTGAGCTAAACCAATTCCCTTTCAGCAAAAATTTCAATTTAGGAAAGAGGTAGAAGTCAACAGGGGCTACAGCAGGGAACTAGAGGGTTGCAGAAGCACTGCAATTTAGCCAAAAATTCCACAATCAAGAACACATGATGAGCTCTGGTACATTGTCGTGGTAGAGGATCCAATTCTTGTCTGAAGGACACTTTCATAGTAGTCCTGGTTTGGTTAACTGTCTGCCCCCTGGGGCAAATTTGTGATGCTCGATACCTGTAGAATCATAGAAAACCACCAACTTTGTCGTGGTCTTCGTGGTCAGTTGGGACGAACTTGAACCCTTTCACTGTGATGATTGTGCTTAATTTCTGGGCCATACCCATAAACCCATGATTCGTCATCTGTAATTACTCCATTTAACAAATCTGGGTCTGTTTCGACCTGATTAATCATTCTTGGGACACTTCAAGTCAGTGTTGTTTCTGCTGGTCTGACAACAGTTTCGGAATGGATTTTGCAGACACTTGATGCAAATTCAAATCTTCAGTTAAAACTGACTTAACTTTGTAGAAACATAAATTCAGTTTATCAGCCATTTATCTTCCTTGTAAGTATACAGTCATAGCGCACTAAATTGTGAACTTTCACAATGTTTTTGTTGGTTTTTGAAGTCTGATTCATGGCTATATTTGAATCTGTCGAACCAGATAAAAACATATGACCGGTTCACACATTTATCCCTGAAAGCAGTTTTTAAGACTTCAGAAGTCTCTGAAGCTGATTTCCTGGTTTTCAAACAAAATTTGACACGAACTTGTTCCATTTTTCATCCATTTTGTGAAATCAGTAGTTCACCGAGAATCAAAAACACATCTTCACTCATCCAGATGCCCTTTCTCTACTGAACAAAGATATTGTGCTGATCTTTTAGGGCGTTCCAAGGATAAAACATGCTTCCCTTCCATACCTGCAGGCAAACTTACCCCTTCTATTGAGAAGCGGTGGTACCTATCTTAAAACCTTCCAATCACACCTCATGTAAATCACATATACTTTTTGTACCATAGATTTTGTCTTAAAAACTGTTATGAAAATTTTCATTGTTAACTTATTCTGAGGAAAAAACAATCTTGTCAGAGTCATCAGTCTTGTTATATTTTTTAAAGGTTTTGAGAAAAATTTTAAATATAATACCAATTTAGTATACCTTTTCAAGTCGTAGATGTATAAGGAGACAATTAAGTCTGCTATCATTAAATTTTATGATAAAAAGCATTTGAAGTGCATTAGATTTGTGAGTGCAATGATAAATATTTGTTGAATTATTTGATTAATTATGTAATTTTTCTAAGTTCTTTACTTAATATACCAAAAAATATTTTTAGGCGTAGTTGGACAAAATCTCCTCCTGCACGCAGTAGGGCTCCAGCATCTCGTTCAAGATCTAGATCTCGTTCACCAATAAGTACTAAATTTCGAGCAACCAGGTACAGAAATCGATCTCCTCCAGCTGCAAGATCTAGAACACGATCACCAAGAGATAGAGGTATTGTTTACAGTAGTATAGTAGCAACAATACTGAGAAATAATGTAGTTGATTTTACATATCATTTTTTTTTTTTATGTATCTGCCATGTATATTTTATTGCTAAATATAATAACATGTTATCTATAAAAGAATACCTGTTAATCTCACATAGGTGGTAACAGATAAAAAGAAGAATTGATACTTGAACTTCACTGGTGAACACAGACCTTTAACTATTACTCTATGCTTTGTATTTTTCTTTTGTTTGCCTCTTATCTGTATTTGCAGTTTTTTTTTGTGTTTCATTCCATTTAATTTTAACCAACTCAAAGTCTCTTATCTTTGTACAGTATCTGATTTCTGTTTCCCTTCTACCTGATAATTGATGTTATAATAATATTGCAATTTGAACTGCACCATTAAGCAAAATTATGTGTTTTACTATTATTGAATATTTTTTTTTTTACTCTGAAGCTTTTATAATGATCAATGTTTGTATGCTAGTCTTTTGTTAACATAATGAAATTATCACATTAAATAATCTATGTTATTTACTGGTTTTTTACGTGACAGTCAGCATTTCCATATTACACTAAATCATTTTTTTTATTTTTTATTTGAAAACCAAAATGAGTATAGACTAAATAGGAATAAAATTTTTCCTAGTCATCCTCAGTTTTCAAAGAGTGGTAAAGAACTAATGTCTGTAATACCAAAAGCCAGATAATAGGCAGTACTATCCTCTTGGTTAAAGATTTAGAATAAAATACAGTGTTAGTGTTAATGATTCTAATTTAAATGTTATATAGAATTAACCACTCAAATAAGTAATTAACTAGAAGACCAGTAGGTAGTTGGCTAAAATTTCATAGTTGCCAGTTATACATTTCTAAATTTTATTGATGCCGTAAAATATTAACAATCTGGAATAAATTTACAGTAACAGTTTGTCTTAACTTACAAATTTACAATTTTTTGTAAATTTCCTTTTTAATATATGAAGTTTTTCCTTTTGGTATTTAGTTAAAGTGAATATGAAATTTGTTGATTTAATAATTATTAACTTGATGTATAGTATCTCAGAATTTAATACAGTTAGTAAAAGCTGAAAATATAACAAAATGTACTTAATTACATTTGGTATAATAAACAATATACAGTATTTCAGAAAGAATTACAAGTATTTCATTCATGAAGTCATGAGATGTAAATGCATAAATTAAAATGAAATCTTTTTTTTGCCATTAAATAAATGAAGCTGGGCTTTCTTATATGATTTTTCCAAGTGAAATCATCTGAGAATTGATTACAACAGTGTCATTGACCATTTATTGTTCTTTAATGAAATAATAAGTCAATTAAGAAACTTATTTGGAAATTATTGTAGTAAAGTTTTCTATTTTAAATAAATAAAAAAAATTAATTTTCCTTTTAAGCAACTTTATTTAATTCAGCATTTTTTTAATCTGGTTTGTTAAGTCTCATTTTATCCTCTTTCTATATTTGTAATTAATATTAAGTCTTAACTAAAAATTTGTGATTATCTTTTATTATTTTTAGTACAACTTGTAAGTACAAGTTTCAGATAAAAAAGTTAGTTCCAGTGTATAGATGCATAATTCAGAATCTTTATTTGCTAGTAACTTAACTTCATTTTTAGTTATGGCAGTATTCTAGAAATAAATTCTAATGGTTTGATTAAAATATGAAAGAAAGGAAACTTGCTGCAATTATTTTAAAATGCAAATCTGTACTAGTATGTATACCGAAAATCTAAACAAAAAATATTTTATTTTTGTGCTTAATTTTTTATGCCTTGTTAATGTTAAATGTTTAACATTTTTTGTATCCTTTTTTTATACACAACTTTTACATCTTTAAAAAATTCTTTATCAGTTTTATAAAAATAATTTATATATTTTAGATGCTTATCATTAAGCAGTAATCTGAAAAGAAATTGTGTACCTGTAATTGTCCACTGAAAAAAAATCAACGTTTACAACTAAAATTATAAAATATATTTTAATAATTTAAGTATGAGTTATTAAAATATAGATTAATTATTTTTAAATAATTAAAGTGAAAAAAATACTGAATGATTTTAAGATAAATCACATTATATTATTATTATTATTATTATTATCTTTTATGACTGCATAGGATCATTTCATCAGCCCATTATCCAAGTCTCTGTGATGGGACTGTTTGGGCCTTGCGGTTCTCCCAGTACTTTGTTATATGTTCCAATCTTTGTGCCCTTTCTAGTGTTGAAAATGTTTGTGTTGTGAGTTTTTTCTTGTGAGTGTGAAGTGAGTGTTTTTATTCTTGATTTTCCTGTTTAATTATATCTTACCTGGTGTGTCTATTGGTGTAAGGCCAATTTCCTCCAGATCCCCTCTGCAGATCCTCTGATCCATCTGCATCCTGTATTGGTGTTTTTGAGTCGAGATTGTATTGTACTAGCTGTTTCAGAACTCTAGAAACTTGCAATCCTCATGATATGTCCAAAGAAACCTAGTCTCCTCTTATGCATGGTATCAATGATGGTTCTAATTCTTTGTACACAACTTTGTTGGATACAATCCATCACTGCCTGTTTAAGTGTCTCTGCTGCATAAGTGGTTTCTGGTTTTATAGCAGTGTTGTAGTGTCTTATTTTTGTGTTTACTGATAGGCATTTTAACTGTAAGTATACCAGGTTAGTTTTTGAGCTTTGGCTGGTTTGTTTCTTCTTATTTGGATTGAGATTTTTTTTGTTTTGGTTGTTTGTTATTACAAGGGTTGTCTGAAAAGTTTTGAGCCTCAACATGAAGATGGCAGCACTCGTCAACAAAAGTTAGGGAATGTATTCGCACATGTGTGAAAGGTACTTACTAAAATTTCAGCCATTTTGGATGCTCAGTTGTTGTTTGATAATCATTTGAGTAAGTCATTGTGAGTGTTTTTGTGAAAATGGAAAAAATTGAACATCGTGCTGTGATTATACTTTAATTTGAAAGGCAATACGCCTACACAAATTAAAACTAAGTTGGACGCTGTTTACAGGGACTTTGTCCCATAATTTTCCACCGTGAAAAGATGGGCAGCTGAATTTAAACATGGTCGTACCAGCTTGGCTGATGATGAGTGTTCAGGACGGCCAAAAACTGTAACTACCACCGATATCAAAAAAGTTCACCAAGTGGTGCTGGACAACCAATGAATTACAGTTACAGAGATAGTAGAGGCTATTGGCATATCGAAAGAACATATTTGTTTTATATTAACTGAAGAATTGGATATGCATTAACTATTCGCGCATTGGGTGTTGCGTTTGCTCACTTGGACCAGAAACGCATTTGAATGAACATTTCCGAGGTCCTGCTGGAATAGTTTAAGCAAAACAAGTCATATTTTTTGTGTTGATTGATAACTAGATGAAATGTGATTTCATCACTACACTCCTGAAACAAAATAACAGTCAAAACAGTGGCAAAAAGTGAACCTACTCCGAAAAAGGCGAAGACGGTTCCATTGGCCAGGAAGCTGTTGGCGACTATTTTTCGGTATAGTAACAGAATTTTTTTTTATTGATTATCTTCAGAAAGGTAAAGCAATAACGGGACACAATTACGCATTATTACTTGACAAGCTGAAGGCAGAAATTGTAAAAAAACGACCACATTTGAAGAAGAAGAAAGTGCTTTTCCATCAGGATAATGCACCTGCTCACACTTCGATGGTTGCCATGGCTAAAATTCATGAATTGCACTTTGAATTGGTTAACCATTTACCGTATTCACCATATATGGTGCCAAGCGACTTTTTTTTGTTTCCTAACCTTAAAGTTTTCCATGGAGGAAAGAAACTTTCATCGGACGAGGAGGTTATCGCATACATAAATGTCTGTTTTGCGGAGAAAGATGCCAACTACTATTTGGAAGGGTTAAAGAGGTTAGAGCATCGCTGGAAAAAGTGTATCGACTTAAAAGAAGACTTTGTTGAGAAATAAAACTATATTTGACAGAAAAATTTGTTTTTCTATGTTAAGCTCAAAACTTTTCAGATAACCCTCGTATTTGTCCTAGGTATTTAAATAGAGTTACTATTTTGATTTTATTGCCATTATGTTTTCTTCTTTTAATCATGTTGGTTTTTGGGCACAATTTCTGTCTTTTTGAATGATTTTTTGAGGCCAAGTTTATTTACAATGTTTTGAAGTTCTGATATCTGTGATTTAGCTTTGTTGATGTCGTTTGCTAGCACTGCCAAATCATCGGCAAAACCAAGACAGCTTTTGATTTATCAGCCTATTTTTACTTTTGGGAGGCATTTTATGAGCCATTCCCTCATTACCATTTCTATAGTACAGTTGAATAATAGTTGTGCCTTGGCACAGTCCTGTTTTGATCTCAAAGGGTTCCAAGACCTCGCCTCTGAATTTTATCTTCGACTTAGTGTTTGTGAGGGTCAATTTTATCATTTTATTAATTTGATATGTAGTTCGAGATATTTTAGAATTTTTAGTAGGGACTCCCTGTGGATGCAGTCATAAGCTTTCTTGAAATCTGCAAATGTTATCATCATGTCTCTGTTTCATTTCCTGTTGTAATCCATTATTAACTTAAGACTCATGATCTGATTTGCACAGCTCCTCCAGGGTCTGAAACCTCCCTGATATTCTCTTAGTTCTTTCTCGAGTTGTGAACTAATCTTGTTGAGGATGATTCTTGAAAGAATTTTGTATGTTGTGTCTAGGAGTGAGATTCCTCTGTAATTGTTAGGCTCTCTTTTGTCCTCTTTTTTGTGTAGCTTATGGATGAGGGCTGTCGTCCATTGTTCTGGTTGTTCTTTGATCCAGATGTTGACAAGCTGTTGATGAAGGGCACATTTTTCCAATCTTCCTGCATGTTTCCAGATCTCTACAAAAGACTGATCTCTTGCTGCTTTGTAATTCTTCATCTCACCCACTGCTTGGTAGCTTCTTTTATTGGGGGAAGTTAAGGTGTTCTTTCAGTTCTTTACATTGCAGGAGTCTGTTGAAATATTTAGCTAGGATTTCTGTGTTGTTTTTATTGTTGTGGGCCAGTTTACCATTTTTATTCTGTATTAGTAGGGTTGGGGTTTGTATTTTTGGAGCTGGTTTTTGAAGGCTTTACAGTAGTCTCTTGACTATGTTTTATTGAATTCTTCTTCTATTGACTTCAGTGTGTCTTTATGGTGTTGTCTTTTTATTCTCCTTAGGGTTTGGGTGGGTTTTTTCTTTGTTTTATTAGATTTTGGATGTTTCTAATTTTTGGGATTGGTGAAATAGCCATGCTTAATGTCTTTTCTCCACTTTTTTCGTCACATTCATTGTTCCACAATTGATGTTTTTTGCAGGATTCTATTGGGGCTAATTCTGCGATTTGTTTAAGGTTGTTGACTAGATCTAGTTTATCCGTGATTGTTGTTTGGTTGCTTTTTGGTAGATTTAATTCTTAATTTTTTGGGTAGGGTTCATTTTTCTTTTTGGAGACTTTGTTGTGTTGCTTTCTTTGGGGAGTAAGTTTAATTTTTACTACATAGTGACCTGACCCTGTGTTTACTTCTCAGAGGACTTTTACGTTGTTGATCTGCTAATGGTGATGTTTTTTCCATGAAGACATGGTCTTGTGATTCTCCTTTAGTATAGTCGCGATGTTTCCAGGTTTTGAGTTTTTGAGGTTTCCTCTTAAAATAAGTGGATTTCGATATAAGATTGTTATTTCTGTGGAGATCGATGAGTCTCTGTCTGTTTTTGTTTGTTTTCTTTTGGGTGGGTCATTTTCTGATGTTGTCATGGTATCTTCTTTCTTTGTCTAGTTGATCATTAAAGTCTCCAATTAATTGTTTAACATGGTTTTTGGAGATGTTATTTATAGCCAGGTTGAGTAGATCCCAGGACTTTTCTGTTTCTTTATAGTCTTTTGGAGAGTTATTTTTATTATTAGTGGGTGCATGGGTGTTTATTATAGTGTAAATTTTATTAGATGCTTTTAGGGTGAGTGTTGAGATTCTTGAAGATTATGACTTGAATTCTTGTATGGAGTTTATTATTTTGAAGCTGACTAAAAAGCTTGTTCCAAACTGTGGATATTTTTCATCACTCTCTTCCTAGGTATACCTTTGTAGAGCCTATAACCGTGAGCTTCCATGGCGTCCTGGTTGGTGTTTCTTATTTCCTGCCGACCAATGATAAGAATGGAGATTAAATAGTTTGTAATAACTTTCTAAAAATTCAAATAATTCATCAACATAATTACATAATTTATTTTTTAAATTTTTATTTCTTTTTTGTTTTTGTTATTTGTTGATGTAATTGTAGAATTATGTACTGACTAATGATGCAGGATCCCACTAAAGTTGACCATTGGTATTAGTATTTTTTTTTTTAGGTTGTTTCTGTTGGTTAAGTTGTTTTTTGAGTTAAATGTTTTGTATCTCCTCTGCCCTATTGCTTTTTGATATACCAGCATTAACAAGGGTTGAAAAAAAATTAAATTAGAAATAATATAAACTAAATTGTACTGTATCAAGTCAAGGTTTAAAGTAATTAAATTATTATAATAGTTTATCTTCTACTACTTATTAATTAATCTCCCATCTTGGTAATACTTAGAGATATACATGTCTTATTACTTATTCATTCCTTTATCAGCTATTGTTTAGTTTCATATCAGTTTTGTACGAATGACCAATATGATTAGGATATTTTAATCTCTGTATTCCACTATTATGTAGACTGATTGTTTATTTACCTGTTTATTAATATTTTAATGTAACATTTATTTTATACTTATTAAATATTTTGGTAAATTTGTGTAATTTATAGAATACCATATTTTATCATTAAATTTTTTAATATTAAGTTGTGTCTTCCTTCTATACAGAAAATAGTTACATTCTTTAATTTATATTTTAATGAACTATTTTAATTTAAGCCATTTTGTTTAACTGAATTTAGTTAAGAAAAAGTTTTTTTTTACAAAGTCTTGACTTTTATGCCAGGCCTTATGCTATATTCTGAACATATAATATATGATTTAAGTTGTGAGATATAACTCATGAGGATTCCATAGTGTAGTTAAGCTCTACCAAAACATAGTAATGATCATACCATTCAGGCAAAGTCAATTTTTTTTATATTTTGTTGATTCGTGAATATTTTTTGAATTAACAAATTTTAAAGAAAAATATTCAAGTTGTGTATTTTGCTTTGAAATTTTCATTCTCTTAACGCAGATATACTGTGCAGTTAATATATATTTTAAATAGTGCTTAAATTAATGAAGAAGAATATTTTTTGATTTATTAGATTTAGAATTATCATTTCTTATCGTGAAAATTTAATTATCGTTATTTGTTGAAACCAGATTCACGATTTGATAAAGATCCGTTGTCAGGACCTGCTACTCCTACGCAAGACAGTAATCATGCTGAACCAGATATGCGATTAAACATGAGTTCACAAAGCATTCAGAGTGTTGTTAGTGTAAAAGATCAGGCACCATACATCACCAAGAAAAGATGCAGAGACTTTGATGGTAAGTTTTATTAATATATATATTTATATTTTGTTATATAAATTTCTTCCCTAATAATTGTTAGGGAGATTAGGGGATTTAGTCTAGTAAAATATATGCCTTGCTGTTTCAATCTTTTATTATGATTCTGACCATAATAGAGTAACATCATAATACTCAACAACTTGTAACAATATAGTCAACTTCATTTGAAGTTTTATATATTAACTGGACTGTTTTATTTTAATTGCATTTATACACTGTTGTATTTTTTGGAAGTACAGGATATGGCAGAACTGACATAAGTAGTTAGGAGGGACCAATGCTTGGGTGATGGAGGGAAAGGTAGAGGCACGCGATCTCCCTCTGTTCCTTTGGTGACCTCATTTCACTAGCCAAAGTGATTTGGACCAGAGCGCAATATGGCTTTGCTGTGCACATGTATTTTGTAAACAACTGATCTGTTATTGTGAAGCAAAGAGCTTTTCAGCGATGGTTCAACATTCTGCGCAACGATGCTGTTCCTAACGCAAACAAAATTCGCACCTGAGTTAGGCAGTTGCAGGAAACTGGTAGTTGGCAGTACACTACGAAGATGTACACATGGACGAAGTAGGTCCATCAGAACACCAGAAAGTGTGCAGCTGGTGAGAGCAGTGACTGAGCAATCGCCAAGATATCAGAGTGACGCTGTTGTCTTGGGGATGTCAGACCACAGTTTGAGGAGGATTCTGCATTTTGATTTGTATTTTCAACCCTTCAAAATAATGATGTCTCAAGAATTGAGCCCAGCAGTCTATGCCACCCGCCAAAATCTATGTGAACAAATGCTTGCTTGCACAGATCACGAGGGAGCTTTCTTCATTAGCAATGAGGCACATTTTCACCTTAGTAAGACTGAATAAACAAAATTTCCTTTACTGAACTGAAAATAATCCCCAAATCATTCACAGAAGACCATTTATTCCCCTAAACCCTAAAATAACAGTGTGGTGTGCCTTATCACAATTTGGCATGATAAGTCTGTACTTCTTTACGGAGGATGGTTTGACTGTGACCCTGAATTCTGAACATTATATCTCAATGTAGCAAAATTTTCTGCAGCCCAGAATGGAAGAGATGATTGGAGAAGAGGGATTGGGGGCGTGTGGTTCCAACAGGATGGGGTTACAGCTTACATGGGGCTATACCCCTATAGTATAAACCCCTAGTATAATATAAATATACTAGTATTATATAGTATAATATAAACCCATATAAACTATATTCTATAGTGTTAACCATAGGGGTATAGTTAACACTATACCCCTATAGTATATGTGAATGAGCTGTACAGAGCTCCAGAAATTGTCTCCCAACAGTGTGTTTCTCCTAATGGCCTCCATCTTGAGAACATCATTTCCAAAACTTAATGATTATTAAATGTTATATACTGCTAATTTAGAAAATAAAAAAACTTTTTTTCTCTATATACCCCCATTACTTTTTTATAACTCGTCAAAACTGCATAATCGGTTCTGCCACACTCTTTATTTGCAGCATACATTTTTCTCCACATTTGTATCATAAAGGAATGTTTTCATGAAAGCATATGTTCTTTTCATTCACATTTAGTATTTGTAAAAACATAGCATTGACAAGAAAAAGAAGGTTTTTGGTTTTGTGTGATTCTGAGAAAATCATTGATCTAATTATTCCCGATTTGGACTATGGATTCGATTTAGATAAGTGTGACTGTACATTATCTTATAAGTTTGTGTATGGTAGTTAGTTGTGTTCATTTATGTTATGTAATATATTTTTTTTTTTATCTGATTAAAAACACTGGTCAACAAAATTTAATTTTTTGTTTGTTAAATGAGAGTGAATGGCTGATTCTTATAGTTTTTTTTATGCTGATTTCATATATCTTGGTAGATTTTTTCTATCAGGCTCAGTTTTTTGTAATTGAAATTTCTTTTAAAACAAAAAATATATGGTGAACGGAATATGACAATATATTACATACATTTTGTACTCACTTTAAATCTATTTCTTTTGGATTTTTTGCTGTAATTTGCTGTTGGTAGATCCCTCTTCAGATTCCAACAGTAGTCAGCTAACATTTTAGGGTTCCATTTTCCCTCGTATCATATTTCCATTGTAGATATCTCCTGGTGAAAGCATTCTCCATGTTCATCACTGATAGTGCTGAGACTGTTAGAAAAATCCAAATGTGAATATAAGAAATGGATTATGAGTGACTACACCCAAGTTCTTTGTAATTTTGAAGGAGTTCAGTCACAAGTTCCCCGTAGTTGCTGGTCTTATGGTTTTCAAGGAAATTGTTTACCACACTTTGAAATGATTTCCATGCAGCAACCTCCAAGTCATCCAAACATTCTTCAAACACCGAATCACTCATTAGTTTCAACAAATATATCTTCCTTTAATTTAACACCACTTATGTTAGGGAATTTGTTTTTTAGAAACTGAAGCTCTGCACCTTTACAATCCATTGCTTTAACAACATTTTTGATTAAACCTAGCTTAATGTGTAGTGGTGGAAGATAAACTTTTTCTGGTTTTACTAATGTCTAAGTTAACATCATTCTTCTCTCCTACAGTTAGTACCTCTCTCTTTGACCACTGCTGTTTTATGTAATGGTTTTTCCTATCCCTGCTGTTTTATGTAATGATTTTTCCTATCCCTGCTGTTCCACTTGCACAAAAAGCAACAGAACTTAATGTATCCAAGTTACAGTCCAAGTAAAAGCGCTATTACTTTCAGATCTCCACAAATATGCCATAAATATTTTTTATACTGATCCTGCTCAATACAAGTTTCATATTTTCATAAAACTCCTTCATGTGAACAGTGTATGTTAATGGTATTGATGGTTATTTATTTCCAGTGTGAAGTAGAACAGCTTTCAAACGAAGCTTTGACAAGTCAATAAAAAGTCGCCATTCAGAAAGCACTTATTTTCATGTTTGTTGTAAAAGACATCCTTTCAGTCTTGATGCCAATATTTCTGCTTGATTCTTTGGTAAATTTACATCGCGAACCAGATCATTTAATTCTGGCTGATTAATTAAATGGAGTTCAGTATATCTATTTTCTAAAAAGTTTAGATCTCTTTCTTCATCGCCTGATAAGTCAGTACAAGATTCGACATTTTCATCTTCATCTAAGTTCCATGTTTCTGGTGGTACTGGAATTGAAAGCTCTTGGCTATGTGGCGCTGGCCACACGGCAGAGGGAATATCAGGGTATTTAACCATACGTCTAGGTTTAGCTGTTATCCCAGATACCTTTATTACACAAAGGTAAATAGTCTGTGGTATGATCCTTCAGTTCTCTTCAAACCATTGGAATTGCAAATGACATGTGACGAGATCCATTTAGCCAACCAGTCAACAGTTTTACACAAGAAGCACAGCAAATATGAGGAGCCCAAGATTTGTCCTGATCACCTAATTTACATCCAAAATATAATTCATATGACTTTTTTATCAGTTGAATTATATTTTGTTTCTGAGAGTTCAATGTTACCTCACCACATGTAGCAGAAATTGTAGTGCAACTGTGAGGTATTGTTAATACATTACAATTACTAATATTGTTTAAAAAGAAACATTATAAACATGCTAATTTAATAAACATACACTTACCTTACTGAACAACATATACCAATAAATATGAAAGCCAGCTAGAAGACTGAATGTTAGACACATGAGAACTCGCACTTGAATCAGAATTAAAAATATTTCCTTAGTCTGCACAACAGTTTATAAGTAAATATAATGACAGAAATAATTAATGAGTGGATGATATGTTTATAGTAAGATGCAAATAGAAAGAATGAGTCACATTCTTGTTCATTTTAATTAGTTTGCAAGTAGTAAACATGATGACTAATGGCTAACAAATCAATGTGAAAACAATTAAGGGATTGTAATAAATAAACAAAAGCTGTTTAGTTAATAAATAATATAATAAAGTACATTCAAAAAATGCTATGCTTATGGATGGAGTTCATGCATGATACTACTTGAAAATAAGAATGGTAGTTATAAAAAAACTAAGACTGGTAGAAGAATTCTGGTTTCATATTTGAAATCAGAATGAAAAATACTATAAGAATTGGTTATTCACTCTCATTTAACAAAATCATTGTTGATCAGTGTAATTGCTTGATTCTTATGATATTCTGTCTTAGACTTCTTCTGTTCATGTTGTTTATGTAGCTGTAGTTTGTGCATCCGAACAAATTGGATTGCTACAATGTATTGTTAATTAGAACCCAAAAATTGAGTGATGGCCGGATGTTAAGGAGTCATTAGTGTCAAAATATTGCTGGCCTAGTTTGGGTTCAAACTACAGAGCATTAATCCTTTGCATTTAATATTCCATTATATAATTCATAAATTAAATAAACTAATGTAATTATTATTTTTTTAAATTGTATTTAAAGGAAAGTGTATAAGTGAAATAAACTGTATAATCTAGTAATTCAATAAAACTGTTTTGATCTTAAATAAAGTATGTGTGAACTTAACAGATGTTTCATGTTGTGGTAAAAATGTTAAACAGAAAATTGTGTCTCCTTGTAATTTGATAATTTTACAACACTAAACACATTAGGAATAGAATCTTGAAAAGAGAAAATAATGTGTAGTAGTAAATCAGTTCCATAGATCATTATGCTTGATATTACTTATTTTGGTTCATGTATTCTAAAGGATAATTTTTTGTGGTTTAATTCATTACTACTTGTATGATAAATGTGTCTCTCATAAAAAGAAATTATGGTAACTGTATTTATGTTAGTCTGCAGTTACTAGATTGAATGAGTAATACAATAACTATGGAAAATTAAGAAATCCTACTTAATATTATAATAAGGGCTTCAATACTTCTGAGTACTGATCCCATCATTTGACAGGATTTTAAAACTCATAAAGAATGTAGAATCTGATTTTTTACATAATTTCATATGTTGTATTTATATCTATTATAAAGGATAAATTGATGGTATATAATTTATCTGATTCTATTTGTGCAAGAATTATCTGCAGTATAGTAAACATGCTTATGAGCTGGCCTATTATCTCATTTCAGATTAAAAACATCACAGTTTTCATCTGCTTTCATTGATATAATAGACTAATTTCATTTGACTGTAATTAGTATTAATATCAATGCCGACTTTCTCAACTCAAGTACACATAATATAAGTTTAAATCTTATTTATGATACATTTCTTGACATTCTGTTTCAGAGAAAGGTTTTTGCATGCGAGGAGATTTGTGTCCTTATGATCATGGATCAGACCCTGTAGTCTTAGAAGATGTTGCGCTACCACAAGTTTTGTCATATCAAACGAATAATTTAGCGCCACTACCACCACCTGGCACTGAACTTTTGGTACCGCAGGATTGTATACGTCCACCTGTTAATTTGTCTGTCCCACCAAATAATCTGCCTGCTGTTATGTCGCAGATGATTAGGCCTCCATTGATTAGACCTCAAACAAACTCTGGTAAGTTCATATTTAAATTGGCAGTATTTTCTAGGTAATGAAACTTAGGAATGTAATTTAAGGACATAATTTTACAGGAATTTCAGTTTGTAATTCATCTGAAAATATTCTTAATTGACTGAAAATAATCTGTGAACCTATGTGTTAGTTGTCATTCACAAACAAATTCATTGATAGTTTTGCATCTTAGTAAGTTATCTCTTTCATTTTTGTTGCTGTTCCATTATTTCCTTTTAACCCTACTATACCTGTTTTCTCAGCCCTCATATTCCTGCCTATCTGGATCTTTTTACTGTAAATTATTTCTTGTAACATAGTACTTTCTCTTGTAAGTTCCATTAATTCCTTTTCTTTATATCCAACTAATTGAGCTTTTCCAGTGGAACAACTACTTCTGTTTCGGGCTACTAAGGATTGTTCTTGATGTACAGTTAAGGTTACACAGGTGTGTTGGGTTTGTTTTAGATATGGTAGTAGGTTTTTTAATATGAGGTATTGAACATTTTCATTTTGTTACTTGTATTTTCAGCTGAATATAACCCTGATGCCCCCAGTATGGAACCAAGAATGTGGGGTCGTCCTCAATTTAGAGCTCCTTGTAAGTACAGTTCTGTTTTTATATTATTTTTATGTTATTTAAAAATTTGGTTGATGTATTAATATTGTTAAGATAACTTTAAAACAATAACCTGGCTTCTTTAACCATCACAAAAATTATGGTTTGTGGCTGTGGAAGTTTTTATTCAAGTAATTACTGTATTTTACTTATTAGTATGTCAGTTTAGACAAAATAAGAACTACTGTAAAATTAATTACACCTTTTTATAAGCTTCATGAGGTTCTTCATGTAGGTTTATTTGTTATGAGTATGTGATTGCTAACTGTCATAATGAACATCAGCTAAGAATTTTAAGATTGGTATATATCTATATCTACATTTTTGCCGTTCTAAGTACTAATTTAACAGTTGCAATAAAATTATTTAGAATTTATTTTAAAGTGTTATACGTTGTCGATGACAATGATTGGATCAAAATAAACATGTCGTACTGTGTATGCCAGCACCAGTATTATTTTAAACCAGACTGTTGTTCTGGGTTTGGTAGTGACAGCGAAATTATTATTTGTCAAAATTCTGTTAAAATTTATGTTTATGGTAATGTACATGATGAGTTAGTAAAAGTTCATTATATTGTGGATGTCTCTAATTAGAGATTTGCTTTATATACTTTTTGTCTATTTTGAATAGGATTATTTACTTATATGTGATTAAGAGTAGATATTCATTTAAAGCTGTTATGTTTATTTCTTCTTCTTCATTGAATCTGACTTGATGAGTTTCACTGAACATTCTCTAATTTTCTCAATTCCTTGTGTATTTTTCTAATTCTTTTTCATTTTCTCCTTTCCTTCATTTTTCTCTGCATGATCCTTTACTGAAAAGGCTTTTTGCATAAGATATTCCTCAATCAAGACGTTTATTTTCTGCATAAGATATTCCTCAATCAAGATGTTTTCTTCTTCTTTCTCATTTTCATTAAATTCTGCTACTGTGTTATTTTTTAATTCTTTTCATTTTGTCTCCATTCCATCTCCTTCAGTCCTCTCTCCTGCCACATTTCAAAACTATCAAACTACTTTTTCTTTTTGGTGGTAGTCCATGACACAGATCCACATGGTAGCATATTTCCCATTAATCATTTGGAAAACCTTTCCTCAGTTCAGTTGAAATCCTTCTTGGTATCAGCAATCTTTATCTTTCCTGAAGTTCTTTTCTTAAAAAATATTCTTCCTCGATAGTCACCAGACTTTGCAAATATTTAAATGACTGTACCTGTTCTGTAAGCTTTTCTTGCAGAAATATATTAATGGAGTATTCTTTCTTATCAATTTTCAACTCTTGAATTTCCTGTGCTTATCTTTATTTTGAACTCTTCTCTTTCTTACAATACATCATGAATTGCAGCTCTTCCTCTTATGCTACTGACACCATTTCATTGTCTGCAAACAATTATTTTTATTCTTTGTCTTCCAGCTGCAGCCCCTTAGTAAGTGATAGTATTTTTATTTCTCCTCTTCCATCATTTCCCGCTCTAACTACTTTTTTTGTCTCGCATACAATTCTTTTATTAAGCCTCTATCCTTTCAATTTATACCAGTGTCTTTTAAACATTGAACAGCATACTCCAGTCCACTCTGTCAGTAGTTTCTCTCAGACACACATATATATATATATATTCCTTCTTGCTCTTAGCAATCTTTTTGTCAGCATCTTCAGATCTGAAATTACCACTTGAGCCTCTTTCCCATTCTAAAGATGAATTAGTGTTCTCCACATTCTCATCTATTTTTCAGCCTCTTCAGCTGATTATTACTCATTAATTCCTTAACTGGGTCGGTTAAAATTTTAAAGCATTATTCTTTGTAATGTTTTAAATGGATCTTCCAAATTATAAATTCTTAACTATCAATATCTTTCAGTTTTTCAACTTTTCATTGAGACATATCTCCACAGTTGCTTCTCTGACAACATAGTATGTTTGTTGCAACTTTGTTGCAACAATATTATAATTTAAATTTTATAGTGAACTTACAACAGGTTTTTTTTAATTTTATTTATTATTCTTACAGGTATTTTTAGCTGGAAAAATACCATAAATTGGTAAAAAAATCTGTGAATTGGTCTTCTCCCACATTCTCATCTATTTTTCAGCCACTTCAGCAGATTATTACTCATGAATTCCTTAACTGGGATGGTTTAAATTTTTTTTACCAATTTATGGTTTTTCTTTTTTAGCAAGTATATTGTAAATTAATAATAAAAATGTAATTTAGGAGTAATAATTATATTGTAAAAATTTTTAGTCACTATCAATGCTTAAACTGAAAAACAACTAAAGAATTTTTGGATTTTTATTATTTTATGTTGTAAAACTTTCTTTTTTTTTATGTATTAGCCTGTCTTGGCCTGTGTTTGTTTTTCATATATTCGAGTTATTATTATATGTAAATTTTATTTTAGTAATTCGATCTTCTGCTGTGAGGAGTACCATGAGAGGTGGGATTGCTCTTGGAGCTGGCCCTTATCCGAATTATATGCCACATCATCAGCGAGAATTAATAAATGTACCTGTTGAAGATGATAATTCTTCTTACAAACGACCAAATGATTTTGTACAGAATGACGTAAGTAGGGAAAGTCAAACATGTTCTGTAATATTAGCATTATTATAAATTTTAGTTGTGCATATTATATGTGTTAATATGATGTGGGTCATCCAAGAATGAAAGGATTTTTAATTCTATTTTGTTTTATGTTTAGTCATTTTAGGAAGAATAGGCTTATTTATGTATTCTTCAAAGTGGAATACCAGTTTTTTATTGACTTTTTAATATCATTTCACTGTCATTTTTTAAGCTTTGTGATGCTAAGAAATTTTTCACATATAATTTAGTTAAATTCTAACTGTAAGGAGGATATTTAAGAATGTATCATTAGAACTTTAAGATAAATAATTAAATATATATTTTTTATTAGTAGTATTAGATGTTATTTTGGGATCATATTTCATAAATTCCATAAGTAAAGTACTGTAACACTACAAAAAAAATTCGCTGCAAATGTTGATGTGCTATTGGTAGTGAGGTTTTAACAGAAAACGAATGAGCTTTTTTTCTTTTTTAAACTGTGTTCATAAATCCTCTTTATAAGTTATCTTTTATCTATAATCATAAGTAATTTTTCGATTAATAAGGGCGTTTTTATAATTAATCCTTCAAAACAACATTATCCTCTTCATAGTAGTTTAGAAGCTATACACTGAAGATGTCCCTCCCAATATTCTTTGGAGAACAAGTGTTTAAGTGAGATTTGTTTCAGGTGGTAAGTCATGAATTTCAATTTGGTAAAAATTTACCAGACTGAAAATTCAAAGAGTGTATAGAGCTGTGGAACCACTGCATGCCCTTCCTGGTCAAAAATTTCACGACTGATTGTGCCATGTGATAAGGAATTCTACTTCACCTCCTCATGAAATATCCAGTTGTTAGTATTGCGTAGGGGCAACATGAAGAACACTTTCATAAGCCTTTCAAGGACCATACAATAGTAGTTTTGATGGATAGTTTGTCCGTCTTTATAATAGTTCGAATTTTATATCTCTAATTTTTTTTAACTTTTTTGGGACAGTGCCCCCTCAGTAAAGTTAGATCACAATTTTTTTTTTATTGTGTTTCCTGTCTTGACAGACAACAAAGGTGTTCATAATTTTTATGCTAGAGGCTTCCTTCTATTTTCATAAAAGTATTGCAGGAGGCTAAACCCTCTTGAATATTGTAACCTTTTGTTCTTGGGATTGTGCCCATTGTTGTGGGTTAATTTATAAGCTTTACTTTTCCTTTTCATTTTCGTTTATGTTTAACAAAATAGTTTCATTTTTCCAGTCCAATGCTTCACTTGAAAAAATTCATTCACTTATCACTTCATTTATTATTGTCGCTTAAAAAAAAAATTATTTACTTCTAAGTAGTTTCAATCTAAATTCTAATTTATCTCTCCATTTTTCCGACTGTAAATAATGGAGTGTCAGCAATTTTTTTTTAATTTGCTTGTTCAACAAAAGAAAAAGCAAAGGAGGAAGGAGAAACTGGCAAAAAAGTTTAGTTTTTAACAATTTTAACTTTTTTTTATTATTGGACAAAATATAAAAATACTAGAAGAGATAAGTAATGATTTTCCTTTTTTTATTTATTCAGGTTACCAATGTTAATAACACAGCAACAAAGCCACGTCGTACGAACTTTGATTTTGCACGATTAGGTGGTGGACGCCGTGGAGGTTTAATGGGTTCCAAAGTTACCGGTGTTCATAGTATACCACAAGATAACTGCTCCTTAGAACTTAAGAAAATCCCACAAGGAGTTAATAATATAACTCATCTTAATAATCATTTTGCAAAGTTTGGCAAAATTGTTAACATACAGGTAAGTTTTTTATTTAATAATTAAATGATTTCTAAATACTTTATAATGTTGTTCTTACATTTTTATAAAAAATAATCTTTCATATTTTTGTTATTAAAAGGCATGTCCTCTGCATTAGAAATTCTTATTAGTATTTATTTTGATTTGGTAGATGGCTTTTTTAATTTTTTTAATGGAAAATCTTTTTCTAGGTTTGTTTTGAAGGAGACCCAGAAGCTGCATTGATTACATTTTCTAGCCATGCTGAAGCAAATGCAGCTTACAAGAGTACAGAAGCTGTGCTTAATAATCGTTTTATCAAAGTTTTCTGGCATAACATTGAGGTATTATCATTTTTTTCTCATTTTGATTTTAATTCTTTTTAAAATCTGAGTGTTTTTCGTCTGTAAAACTTGAATCAACAGTTGTGATCATTAGCTGCTAATAAATCTTACTAACATGGAGTGAAACTGCACCTACTGTTGTTTAATTGCAGTGATCTATGGGACCAATTTATTAAACATGGCTTTAGTCAATGGAATTTTACTTTACTTTCACACCCTTCAGTTTCCAGGATCTTTCTACCTGAGAAATTATATATGTTTAGCCATAAAGTTGTACGGGTAGAGTCTGTTGTCTTACTCAGACTCAAAAAATTGTGTTAACTAGCTTTGGCATGTAAATTTTACGTTTATTGCTGCAATTATATGATGTTAAACTTATATAAAAGATAAAAAAAAATCTTGAGCAATTTGACAAAACAGATTGTTGTAGAATGTAAAGTCTATTTTATTTATTGCCATCAAATTATAAATTGACATGACATTTTATGGCATGAGTAAAGGTTAAATTAGCACCAGTCTTATCTTTTCCTTCTGGTTACTGGTTTCAAGTTTTGAACTGTATTTCATAAACTATATTAAACACAAACTGTAATTTTCATGATTCTTAATATCACCCCACGTTCTCATCAAATATACTATTATGTTTGTTGATAGAACGTGATTTTGTGAAATTTCAAAATGTAAATACAAAAGTCTAAGCATATATATTATAGTAGTTCAGGAAATATTAACCGATATGCAAATCCTGAATTGGTCTCTGGACAGAATGGTAATAAAAATAAGAAAGTTGATAGTTTTATTTTTAGAAAGAATATTTGTTCAACTTTATGGGATTCACTGTTGTTGAGTCATAATTCGTATGAGGTTATTTGTTTACTGACTATGAGCAATATAAATTCCATTATTTTCAATTTATTATGAGTGTTATATGAAAGAAATTTTTTCATCTGTTTAGTGAGTCGAGATCCCTGTGACATCATAACTATCTCAGCATATTTTATTTTTATTTAGTTGTTTGTTTGTATGATAATTTTATTAAAACATTTTTAAAAATCAGCTCTTGTGTTAATGTTTAACCCTTACGGCCTCAAGCCTATTTTGTAAGTACTAGTTAAAAGCCTCAAGCATGTTTTTCAGAAAAAGTAGATGTTTAGTAGAAATGCCACAGAAATAACAATATACACGATAAAATTATGAAAAAAATTGTAATTATTCAGTAAACTATGTAGATTGTGGTGCTGTGATCCAAAATGGTGTTACACCCTTGATTAATTATTTAAAAAATAAAATTCAACTTTTTTTCATTTAAAAAAAAATATAAACTGAATTTGTTCTTTATTTGAAAAAAATCCTTGCTATTTATATCTAATCTATCACTGTTTCTAAAAACTGAACTTATTTGTGAACAAAATAAAAAAAATTTCACTTAAAAATTCATATTATTTACAGTTATTGAAATTTTTGTATTACCATTTTTTTTTTAGCTTTTATGTTTTGAAATTTTAAAATAATTCTAAAATGGCTGAAAACATTTTACCAAACCAAGGGGTTGCCTGTGATGATACTGTACTCCAGTAACTCTTAAGAGTAGGTTTTCTAATTATCCCCATATTCAGTATGCAAGTTATAAAACCTTTCATTTCAGAAATAGTAATATTTTTCCATTTTCGGTATGGTTCAGACAGCCTATCTCTATTTGCATTTAAATATTGATTGGCTGATCTATTGGTTTCTTTCACCATCAGTTCAAATAAATTAAGTGTAAATAATAAACAAAAATAAATTATAGGTGTGGAACCTGGATTAGGCATATGTTTTGGGCCTGGGAGTTCCAAAAATTGATGTGGAAGAGGGACATTATCTTCCGGTTCAATGATGTTTCTGTATGCCTCATCTTCTTCTGAATCCCCATCAGTATCACTTGTGATTAATTCATCATCTTCTTCAGCCCCACTGTCACTAAATAATTCGAAATCGCTATCAGAATCATCAACAAAAAAGTTATTAATTTCTGCATTGGTAAGACGTCTACTAGGCCTGGACATTGTAGAAAAAAAAACACCGAACTAACAAATAAATCTGAATATTTTACGGATCACAGTAACTAACACTATAATTGAAACTCTAATTCCATAAAATAATATTATAATACCTATAAAAAATCCCTTATAAACGCATGGAGTAACCAAAACATAACCATGAATGCACGGAACAAACTTCTGTTTACATCAGAGATTATCGGAATTTTGAAATCGATTATTCTCTAAAATACGTATCGTAAAATGAAAACAACCTACACTATCGATATCTACGAATTGTAAGCTTTAAGAAAAGATACTATATGAGCGATCTAGTAGTAACGTAAAGAATTATATGAACATAAAAACTACATACCGATATATCGTACGGGTGAGACTTTTAGCACAAGCACTCATGTACGATATATTGTTACCTTGAGGCTTTAAGGGTTAAAATTTAAAGGTTCTAACCAACATTTTGTTGCTTATAAGAATTGCCTTATCGTCATGGTTGATATATTACTTAGAAATATTACCACAGAGTAAAACTGAATAATGAAGTAGTTCCTAGATTTTCTTCTTTCTGCTCATAATCTCTGGATTGCAGGCAGAGTGGGTGCCTGTCACTCAGAGGACCCTTGAGATATCCACTGGAATAGTCATTATGTCCTCAGTGTGAGCCGATGAGGATCAGCTACTTGTAAACCTGCCTAGGCATTCTGTTTTCTGTCTTGCTTTATGATAAGCCTAGCAGCTAAAGATCCATACCTGGTTTTACATGATTAATGCAAGTCATTATTCTGGTAGCTTTTATTTATAGGAGGAAAGGTTTCTACCCTGAATCATAGACCTAGTACCTATTGCCAGGGTATTAGTACCAATATTTGTTTATCAGATTGTATTATTTTTTGTTTAAAGTTAAATCAGGCTGGTCGATAACTTTATATACATTCATAACATTATAATTCTAAATAATGGTAATTCAAGACTTAAAATTGTTCATTTATTGAGGTTTGATATATATATATATATTTAAAATTTTGTCTTTTAATGTTTATAGGGAAAACAAGAGAATGTTCCTCCAAGGAGACCATCCGTTAAAGAGAGATTAGGTGCTCCAGTAACTACCCCATCACCTACTAAAGTACTGAACACCCTACAACCGAGTGCTGTACAAACAAAAGAAGAAAAACAACCTTCAAGTGACAAGGTAAAGTCAGAAAGTTATTTGTTTTTTAGTTGGTCTAGGATATTGTATGATAATGTAACTTGAATTTAATTATTCTTCTGTGTTTTATTGAAAATGATTTATCAGATTTTTAACTACAGTTTTTTTTAAATATTTCAGTTACTTTTCTGCCGTTAAAACTTTCCATCACATTACATTCATAATAATTTTAATATTTTGAGTCTGAATGTTTAAATATCTCTCTACGTTTAAGTATGATGGTGTTTTAATGCAGAATACATTAAATTCATTGTGAAAATCAGCTCTAAAGTATTTTAACAACGTACCATGTAACAGCTGTTTACCTAAAATTAGTAAACTAATTTTAATTTTTTACTACAATATACACTGGCTATTATTTTTTATGGTTTCTTTGCAACATTTTTATTTTTAATCGAATGCCAGAATATTTAAAGTTTACTTATCATGCTACATTCTATATAACAATTTTTGTTCTGACAAAAATTCTAGGGTTTGTCATTATGTGTTAATGAGTTGCTGTTCCCCTGAAGAACAAAACTGTGTCTTTATTCATTGCTTTGTTCATTGACAGTTACAAATTTGTAAAATGTAAGATTGTTATTTCAGATTTTCATATATATGGTACCTGGCGATTAAATATACAGATTTGTATTGTAATGAAAGGGAAATATAATTCTAGAAGTTATGAAATTTCCTCCACAGATTGAAGATTTTTATGCAGCATTATGACTTATTCATAATGTTCTTAAATATAACAAAAAAATTATTATATTATTGTTATACAAATTAACCATTAATTTTATGTAACTGTTAAGTTTTTTAAAGTTACTTTACTGATTTCCTAGTTTTATGTGTAGTTTACTGTAATAGTCATTATCAGCAAAGAAAAAAGTTGTAAACAAAATAGCTTCATGATCTACTTGGAAAATATCTTCTGAATAGTATTCATTAGAATGCTAGATGATGCAAAAAGAAAATAAAAATTGTAACTCAAATAATTAAATTATACAATAATTTGTGTATCAGAATTTCCTTAGCAATTTTTAAATCTTCATTTTTTACTAAATAATTGTTCTCTTTAACTACCAGAATTTGATTTTTTATTTGAGATCTGTTTGATATGAAAGTTTATTAATATTTTGTCAGCCTTACATAAATAACAACCATTCATGTTTACAGTACTAAAGTATTGTCATGGCTGCGTTTGATTTTTGTAGCGTAACAATTTATTAGTTGAAATGTTTAAGTCTTTTCATTAATATTTGTGTAATTTACTGAACATAAACTGTTGTATTAATGATTTTTTTTTTTAAAGTGAATTAGTTAATAACTGTTTGCTTTCTTATTACATTGAAATAATGAGCCATATTTGTAAATATTAAATTATAGTGTCAGTTTTAAACACTTTTTTCAACTATACAGAAAGAATTGTGCTGTACTGTTAATCGAAAATGTTATAAAACTATTAAAAAAAATATATATAAAAATATTAAACTAGATGTGCATTTCAATTATTAAACGGTCATCAACTAATAGGAATTAGTAAATAATATATGAATAAAAATTAAATCTTAAAATAAATAAAAGAAAATTTAGCATGGCCCCCTTATTCTCTGACAACTGGTACCATTTTTGTTAATAGTGTTCATCTTAAAAAAAAAAAAAAAGAAAAGAAAAAGTAATCGCGTCAAATACATAAGATCAATAAGCAAACTACCAAAATACATATTGACAAAAGAGCAACCCAAGAGTATACAAATTTAACTGCTGTTATTGCATTCGACAGACTGGATGCCCATTAAGTCGATAGGTACAAGGAACACATTGGCACCACATATGTCAGAAGAATCAGTTTTTTAAGCCACAACAAAGACATTAACAAAATGAAATTATTAACAAAAAACATTAATGAAACAGAACATAACCTAAAAATTTTATTATAGCGCAAAAGGCCTAGATATCAGTTCCTTAAAAGATTTGAAATGTATAACACGCATGACAAAAACATCATATTATGATGTTATGATGATATTAATCAAAACATAGATCAAATGTATTGGTCAGTTACATAATTAAAGAGTTTTTTAACTTTTTTATGATGGGCAGTATTACAACACCTTCACTGAAAAAGGTACTGCTAATTAGTTCCAAAATGTTCTTTGGAAGAAATAATTTTATTATTTTGAAAGTGATACTAATTTGATACTTATATCAGTTTTAAAATTTTTTTTGTTGTTTTCAGTTTTTTAAGGGAGCTTATCGATGTAATTTCAGTCTAATGTTCTCACTATTATTTATTAATCTATGAATATAGATCAACATTCATTATATATGCTCTCCATACATGGAAAGCTATTTCACATGATAACAATTAAAAAAAAATGAGTAATGTTGGATACCGTAATTATAGATTTGATAGCATATCATGTAGGCAACCTGTCATACGTCACAGGTCACCTCAGTAACATGATATGTAGGAAATGATTTGTACTAAGATCTTTGGTTCAGTTTCTGGCTTGACTTTGGGGTTTTTTTCATTCTGTGGTCATCTCATTATGAACGAGTAGAGGAAAAAAGTAAAATAACTAAATTTAAAAAAAAATTATCCTACCACTTACATGAGAGTAGTGAAAAAATTAAAATAAGACACCAGGAATATAATTAGCCACGTTGAACTAGAAGCTGTCAATGTTTTAGCCCAAAAAATAATTCATGTTCAGCTCATGAGTTTCATAAAATTGATACATTATAAAAATTGTAATAAGGTGCATGATAGACTAGATGGTAAATTTTAATACTGTTTCAGGCATAATAATGGAATAAGTGGGCAAACATCCTTGTGGGATGCTTCCAGCATTTTATATCCTACCTTAATGTCATACTGCACTCTAAATAACAAAAGGTGAAGCTTGGATTTAAACTGTGTGGTTCATCAGTAAAGATGCTAAAAAATTTTGTACTTTTTTAAAGCTTATTTTCTGAATTTATTTACACACAATATTACACGTTAAATTATTTAGAATCTAGTTTCTAAATAAATTTTATAAAGTGTACGTGAATAAATTTATAAAAGAAAACAAGGAATATGTATACTCATAAACCTTGAAGTAAACAGTAGCAGGAATTAGATTGATGGGAAGCTTATTTCATCAGTAGAGGTGCAGAAACTTCATTATCTTCTAATTACCATTTAGAATTTCAACTTTAATTTTTTTAAATTTAAAAAAAAAATTATTTTTGTGATTGAATATTTTCATTTTCATTTTTTGATTTGATATTAAGTATTTTCACGAAAAATAAGAAAGGGCATTAAAACCTACTCTCTTACTTAATTTGTTTTGTTCCATGAGTGGGAATATCGCAATGGTTGGTCAAAGGTACATGTCTAAATTAAGATAAGTTTTATCTCCCCAACCTATATAAGAGAGATGCATTAGGTCATGATGGTGGATGATCTGAGTTTGAGGTTTCAGTGATTTAGATGTTGTTAACCTAAATTTATACTTTCTACGGGGATCACTTAAAATTATAACAGTTTGAATTTTTTACTCCTATTCTAAAAAAAAGAAATTGTTAAAAATACTCATTTTAAAATGATTTTGTAAGTATCTTTATTCATCATGTAATTTTTTTCCTCATTTAGTTTTTTTATATATATATATATTATTTTATTTTAAAATAATATATATATATATAATATATATAATTATTTTTGAAATTAATCTTTGTAAGATTCATATTATTCCTCTGTTCTGTTAAATTATATTTTTAATTCTATTATCATAAACCACCTTGTACACACAATTGAGATAAGACATTTCGTACATTAATTTTATCATGATAATACTTTTATGGGTTGCTGTATCCTCAGTCATGATTGAATTTATTTTATTAAATTCCACATTTAATAAAAATTTAACAATATACTGTGTCATTAAAATAAGATCATGCCCATGTGTAATGTTCATTACAGTACTGTAATATTATAATGAAATCTACATATTAATTTATTATATGAGTGCTACTATCTGTTGCTGTTTTTATAAGAAAGTCAATTCCTCAAATGTCTAATGGTTTATTAACTTGAAATTTTGTTTGTATTTACATATGCAATATTTTTTTAATAGAGTGCAGCAAAACCCATTAAGCAGTTTTGAGGATTTATAAAAAAGTAATTGGGGTATATAAAGAAAAAATGTTTTTATTTTCTAAATTAGCAGCACATACCATTTAATAATAATTAAGTTTTGAAAATAATGTCCTCAAAATGGTAATTGTTAGTAGCAACCACTATTGGACGACAATCTCTGAAGCTTTATATACAGCTCATTCACACATATTGCGGGGTATAGTGTTAACTTCTTCAATAATCCACTCCCTAAGCTCTGGTAGGTTGTGAGGGAAACATTTAAACACCTTTTCCTTCAGATATCCCCAAAGAAAGAAATCACAAATTCTCAAATCAAGTGACTTCACAGGCCACCCCACATCACCCATCAGAGAGACCAGACGTCCGGGAAAGTTTCTCTTAAAACATTGAGTGAATTTCGGGCTGGTGAACTGTAGCTCCATCCTGTTGGAACTAACAGTCCCACAATCCCTCTTCTTCAACAATCTCTTACATTGTGGGCTGCAGAAAATTCCTCTACATTGAGACATAACATTCAGAATTAACAGTCACACCGTCCTCAAAGAAATATAGGCCTATCATGCCAAATTGTGATACAGCATACCACACTGTTAGTTCAGGGTTTAGAGGAATGTAGCGGTCTTTCATGAATAATTTTGGGGTTATTTTCAGGCTAGCAGTGGAAATTTTGCTTATTCACAGCTCCTCTGAGGTGAAAATGTTTCTCATCACTACTGAAGAAAGCTGCCTCAGGAGTGATCTGTGCAAGCATTTATTCACACAGATTTTGGCGGTTGGCGTAGTCCGCTGGACTCAATTCTTGAAACTTTTTAAAACTCATATTGAAATGCAAAATCCTCCTCAAACTGCAGTCTAACATCCCCAATGCAACAGCATACCTCCGAACAAAACATCTCAACAATTACTCAATGGCTGCTCTCACCAGCTGCAAATTTCTGGTATTCTGATGGACCTACTTCGTCTATGTGTATCTCTTCGTAGTGTGCTACCAAGTTCTTCCAACTCCCAAACCCAGGACCAAATTGTGTTCGCATTAGGAACGGCATTGTTGCGCAGAGTGTTGAACCGTCACAAAAAAGCTCTTTGTGTCACAATCACAGATCAATTGTTTTGAAAACACATGCGCACACCAAAACCACGATGTGCTCTGGTCCAAATCATGTTGGCTAGTGAAATGGAGTCACCGATGAAACAGAAGGAGACCACATGCACCTGCCTACCCCTACTATTGCCCGAGCATTGACTCCTCCTAACCACTTTGTCAGTTCTGCCACATCCTGTATATATTTAATTTTTTGTCATTGTATTAATTTCCAATATTTCTAAATTTGTGTCAATATCAGAAATATATTGTTTGTTAGATGGTCTGTCATATTACATAAACTTAATTTATTATTTTTATAATGTCTATAATGCTCAAGAAATTTAGTTTTAAAGAATATATTTGTTTTTCCTATATAAATACCGTACAATCATTACATTTAATTTTATTAATTCCACACAGATTGTTTTCTTTTCCTTATCATTTTATTTTTTTTGTTTTTTTAAATATTTTGTTATGTTGTTATTAGGTTTGTATGCTGGTTTAAATATTTCTTTATTGTAAATTTTAAAGAAATTTTCTTTATTGTAAAATAAAGAAAATCAGACGGGTATTTGAGGGAGACACTCTTATAATTATAAACGGCAACAGATACCATCACTCATATAACAGATTAATATGTAGATTTCATTATAATATTACAGTATTGTAATGAACATTACACCATGTGCATGGTCTTATTTTAGTGACACAGTATATTGTTGATTTTTAATATTTTTATTTTAATGTACAATTTAATAAAATGGATTCAATCATGACAGAATGCAGGATCCTGAAAAAGTACTGCCATGATAAAATTAAGGTAAGAAATGCCTTATCTCAATTGTCTGTACTAGATGATTTATGTTATAGAATTAAAAAAATATGTAGGTATAAGTATATTTTAAATTCTATTAATATAAATCACTTAGTACAGAATATTGAGATATGTCATATCTTTCCTTAATTTTACCGTGAAAGTACTTTTGTGGATCCCACATCTTCAGTCATGATAGAGATTTAATTAAACTGTATATTAAAAATTTAAAGAATGTCACCCTCAAACACTGTCTGATGGTTCATCAGATTGAAATTTTGTTTATGTGTGTATATATATATATATATATATATATATATATATATATATATATATATATATACTATTTTTGTAATATATTTCTTTTTTGTCATCTTTATTAATTAAATGAAATATGTTAGAAAAATATTACTTATATAAATACAAACAGAACTTTCATTTTATAAACCAACGGACAGTCTTATAAAAACTGCAATACATAGCAGTACTCATATAATAGATTAATACACAATTTTCTTTATTTTAATATTTTTTATTTTTAATATTCAGCAGTTTAATTAAATATTTTAATCATGACTGAGAATGCTGATTCTGCAAAAGTACTTTCATGATAAAATTAAGGTAAGATATATCTTATCTCAGTATTCTGTACTAAGTGGTTTAGATTAACAGAATTTAAAATATAATTTAACAGTTCACTTATATAATCTTAAAAATAATTTATAAAAAAAAAAACAAATATATGTATAAGAAAATGAATTATATAAGTTTCTTTACACACACACACACACACACACACACACACACACACACACACACACACACACACTTTTGTGTGTTTTCTTCCATATCTTGTGATGATGATTTTTTTTAGCAGTTGAAATGACCATCTGATTTTAGATTTTAAGTAAGAATTTTGAAAATGGTTTTTGTACATAATTTTATTTTCAAATTATAATCATTTTGTCCAAAGAACGATCTAATTTTCTTGAAGATTGATACTTTAAAGAAGAAAAAAATATCAGTACTTATAGTTAATCTCCTGTATGAAGATCATAATGAGCTTATGGCCCTGCTGTCCTTAGGTAAAGCCACTCAGTTATAGGTGTGATGTGTGCTTAATTTGGTATCTATTTTGACTTGCAGAATTAACTCGAAAATATAGTGAAAGGTACATGCATCAATTTTATTCACAGAATTGAGGAACATAAGTCTATTTAGCAGTAGTTAATACTATTATTTATGAAATAAATATTTTCTATATTTATGCATAACATCTCATTTTATTAGAAATCATAGCACTAACTGAAATTTTCATGGTGTAAAAATGACATTGGAAAGCATGTATGTAGCAGTTTTTTTTGTTTTTTTTTATATAGGCCTTATAGTTTAAGTACATCTTTAAAAAAACATTAAAAAATAAATAATAATTATAACTATAAAGAAAAATGGTAACTGTATGCCAAAGTGTTTTTATGTTAAAAATTAATTTTTAATGGTAATCATTGAAGCTAAATTACTTAGGTGTTTACTGAGTGAAGGTTCCAGTATCTGAGCCAACCTACCTTCTATTACATGGTTAAAAAGAAATTATAAAGAGGGGTTTATCCTCATATATATGTGTGTGCGCGCACGCGCGCGCATGTGTGGATATATAAATATCCACACTTTTTCTTTAAGACATTTTATACATTTTTTTCTTCTGGTAGTTTAATGTGTTCAGATTATAATTAATATTTTCTAGAATTGATTGTGTTAAAAGTAATATTTTAATATTATCAGTTGGTCATAAAATACATTAAAAAAAGAAATAGAACACAAAAAATGGGGCTGTTTCAGGTACTGGATGGAAAAAACATCAGTCGGCCTTACACAAAGGTAAACATCCATTCATGAGCGTTAATATTAATTATATTTATTTCTCCTTTTATATATATATATATATATTAGTTTCATTTTGTTAAATTTTCTGTTAATCTTTAATAGTCTTTTATGTTATAATAGAATGCCATTTATTTTGTAGTTAAATTAGGTTTTGAGTGCTTTTCTTTTATTGTTGTGTTTTACTGAGTTGCCTTTAAGTGTTGGTTTTTTCTTAAGCAGATTAACAACCAATTAAATTTAAACTTAAATTTACATACTTCTTTTATTCCTTTTTTTATTATTCTTGAAATCCTTACTGATTGATTTATTTTCTAAGTTTTCTGTTATTTAGGAATTGTATCATAACTCTAAAGTTAATTTCTGAAATTTTAGTTCCAAGGAATGTCAACATTCTTTTCTTGTAGCTATTTGATAATCTTTATTGGGTGGGAGCTTAATTTATGGGGAATCCCTGCAGGCGGCTCAAATTTATCAGTATGGAATTTTATTGAGTTTATTATCATGCTCAATATATTTTATATTGTGAAATTTAAATCTAATGAATATTCATATTTATATATACTTTTATTTTTAAGCAGAAGATAGTGATTTCAACATTCATTACTGTAAAAGAAGCAACCATTTTTTTTATTCTTTTTGTGACCAAGTACCTGGTTTTCTTATCTGTTATTAAGTCCCAGATAAAATATTTAATTTAAACTGTCTTGTCGCGATTACATATTTGACCCCTTATATATTCATATATTGCTTTCCACTTAGAGCTAACTGTTTAATAGTGTAGCATGATTTCCAATTATTTTAAAATAGCACAAAACTTTATTATTATCACTTATGTTACTAATGATAATATCTGCCTTCTGTACAATAAACAGATAAACTTTTCTCAGAAACTTTTTTTATGAAGAAATCAAAACATCATACATTTATGAACTCTCATAAGGTAATTTACAAAGTATAATTCTCAAGGTAATTCATCTTTATATACTCTCACTTTATTAGATAAATCTCTGATAACAGTATTGTATAAAATAATCTTAATGATCTTAAAAATTGTCTCATTTTTTTTGAAAATATTATTTTCATTACGTTATTTTAAACTGTATTTTTGGTTAAATATGTTTAAATAATTGTTTTACTTTTTCAAAAATGATATTTTTGTGAAACATTTCATGTAATGTAACATAAATCTTTTATGATTTTTTATGGATGAGAGTGAAATTTAGAGAAAATCCACAGGTTTTGCAACTGTTCTGAAAATATAAAGCAGATAAGTGTTTGCTCATGATAATTAGTGTATATTTCACAAGATCACATGGAAATACTGTTTAGTAATGAGTGGTACATTATAATATTTCACAGATTTTTAAATATTACAAACCTAGTTTTTATTGTAATTCTCTATTTTATTTTATATTGTATTTTTAAAAACAGTTATTGCTTATTTCACTTACTAGAAATTATATTGTGATTGAAAACTTGCATACAGCTGTATATATTTTGATAACACTGCCTCTGCAAAATGTTATCACTAAATATTTTGGTTATTGTGATATAATTCCTTTACAATCATTAAACTTATAAGCAAACATTTCAAAATCTGTGTAATTTCTGAATAAAATACATATATGTATTATATATATATATATATATATGACTGTATTGATATTAGATACTTTATATATCAAAGTGGGTTGAAAATGATAATAGAAGAATATTACTCTGTTTTGTCCCACAAAGGTTAATAATTATTGTGCTTTGTGTTAGTGAATTTTTATCTTTATTTTAATGCTGCTTTGTAATTTTTACTCAACGTATGTACTTATATGATATATCGGGTATTTGAAAAACACAAACGTGAAATTGTGAATGTCATTTATAAATTTAATTAAAGTTACTGATTTAATATTTACTTGACATATTTCTTGTTCAAGGTGACTAAAGCTTGACTATATTTCATATCACAATTATTGTTGATTTTAGTTATGTATTTTGTTTTTTAAATAATAAATAAGGTCTATATAATTTTTAATATAATAGTATTATTAACCACCAGAAACAATATAATAAAATAAGGTTTACCATATGTACTTTATAAATATATAATATAGAACTGGTTTCAAAGATATCCAAATATATTCTTTTACAAATTGTTTATATTAAAAATTAATATCATTTTTAAAAAGATTTGCACTATGATTTACAAACTGTAAAATTTCATAATCAATAGATTCAAAAACAGAACTTCAAACGAAAATTCACGTGAAATATGTAACATTAAATGTGACCATTGTAATAATAAAGGTCCGACAGGGAAACAGAATGGTTTTATAATTAAACTAAGCCATTTTTAAATTGTCATAGATTTTATGTATATACATAAAATACTTTTAAAAAAGTATATACATAAAATCTATGACAATTATGACAAAGATGCCATTTATGCCTACTTATAGTATCTTTCTTAAAAATTAGATCATCATTTACTCAGATTTTTTCAGTTCAGCAAGTTCAGTTATTGAATTTTGCCAGTTTTCTTTTAATGAAAACCTTACTTTTGAGGTACCCTAGAAGGAATAATCAGAAATGGACAGATCTGCTAGTCAAGTAGGCCATAAAATGTCATTACATTAGTAGATGATATGCACAAGAAACGTTTTACATATGATATTAAATTCATTCCTGTGTGCATGATCTCATGGTTTTGTTGAAACCACATACCACACCTGCATCAGTGCCATGCTTAACATGCTCCAGAATGAGGAAATCCTGCAGCAATTGGATTGTATATAGAACAATGAGTTCTTCACAGTCAATGATACTAACTTAGAAATAAGATTCTGTTGTAGCAGAGGTTTTTAGCACACAACGCGAGACAATTATATGACCATAATGAAGAAGATATTTTTTAAGCAGATACAGACTTTTGATTGCCTACTGGTAAAAATTTGCATATACCAGCAAGTGAAGGTACACCACACCACTCATAATCATCACTGTTTTATCCATCCACAATATCAGAACTTTTTCAGTAATTTTTTTTAGTTATTTTAATCATTTCCAGTTAATTGCTGAATAATCATGTTTTTAAGAATGGAAATGCAAATACAATGAAAAATTCATTGAACAAATCGATCAGAAATTCCTAACATATCATCAGGCAAGAAGGAAGTATGGCATAGCCTTCTGACACAAGCTTGTCTGACATTCTCATTAATCTGTGGTGTGCAAACTGAACATACCATGCAACCGGTTTTGTTATCAAACCAATTGTCCTGAAGTTCTTTACCCTTGCAAGATTGCCTTCGGAGAGAGAACTTTAAACATAATGAATTTTTAACCGTCTAAACAACGAAGTTAAGATTTTTAAAAAACATCTTAATAGAGAAAAAATATGCTGCTCATCCTACTGCCCCAATGGAACTGAAATGGCAAGAACAGGCTGTTACTGGTCATATACATAACCCCATCCTGTCACACAAGACATGTATGTGAAACAAATCTTTTAAATCCAGATAAAAAGAACTTAACTCCATACTATTTAATTAAGATAGCTAAGAAACTTGCAGTGTGGTAGAACACTTAAAAAAGATTGCATGCTACAAAAATATTTTAGATAATATGTGTAAAAGATTACAATATTTAAAACATTTGTATTTCTGGACTTAAAATAGAATAAAAGTAACTTAATGAGCTGGCATTTAGAATTTGAAGTCGATAATCTCCTTAAGCTGACAATATTGATAACACAACTTTTATTGTTCTTTAGTAAGAACAGACTTTAATCTGAAAATACAGTAAATTTTATTTATATTAGTGTATTTTGCAATTATGTACACTTTTTAAATTTGTTTTAAAGATATAAAATAGTTTTTAGTTTGTTTGTAAGGCTATTATGCGTAAAAACACTCTTACATTAATGGAATTAAAATTAAGTCTAATAAAATTTATACTTTATTATTCTATTTTTGATAATTAATATTATCAAAATATATACTATAATTAATATATAAATTTTGAAACATATTTATACCCTTGTTTTCATAAATTCAACCATACTACCACTTGAGCATTAGAAAATTGTTAGAACACTCACCAGGCACAGTCAGTTAAAGCACAATATTTGGATTACCATTTGATGAGAATTATTAATCAAAATTATTCTATGTCGATCCGGCACCTATAAAAAAATAAATATTATATCATGAACATGACCTATAATAGTCATATAGTCCTATAATAAAGTCAATTAATATTTTAAAACTACCATTTTAAACAATTGTAGTGTATGTAATAACTTATAGAAGCTGATGATGTTTGTATTTCCTTGTAAGTGCTAAAACTGATTATTTGATGAGTTTTCTTGTAATTCAGTTACTATATTAGATGCTCTTTTGACTGTAAATTATTATTTTATTAGATCTTAGTACGATTTGTCATTATATGCCCAGAATGCTCATCTTGTAGTTACTTTTATCATTTTTTCCTCCTATGTATACTTTGCTTGCTGGTTTGCCCTGTAATGCTGTAGTGAAAGAATTCTTTCCGTTTTGTTAAGCAGTTATACTTCTTGATTTAACTACAGAAGAACTGATACAATTAACGATTATGCCAAACATTGTTACTGTAAAATAAATCAAACCATTTTGTTGAAAAATAAATGTTAACTGCTTAGTTTAACTACTGTATAATATGATTGTAGTTGATTTTTTTCTCTATTTACCGAGGGAGTATTATTTAGAAAAAAAACATAAACCTTAAATGTTTGTATTAGGTGGTGTACTCAGGGAATAACCTTACAAAAACTATGTACATCCCAACTGCTTTGAAGAAATCTGAAAATCTGCAAATTACAGCAATATTATCCCAAGAAAAAAAACCGGTAGGTATCATGTTGTAAATGTGTCTGGTTCATTTGTCATTTTTAGTTATGTACATGGGCATGCAAATGTTAAATCCAATGCACATTTAATAAAGTATATGTATTTATTTTATCACAGTGTTTTTTCTGACACTCTTTTTTAGTTAAAAAATAGTAATCTTGATTATATTTGTTATGTGTTGTGTTCACTTAAGAATTGTTTTCTTTTTTTTTTAGAATTTTAATATTAGAATTATTGATTTATGGGCCGCATTACAGTTACTTCTGTGTACTGTTATCATTCTTTTTCTAAGTTAGTTATTATTTTTGTAATTTTTCTATTTGTTAATGCAGATTTTGTTTATATTTTGTGCTTACTGTTATATTTGTGTATGTATGATGGTAATACATAATTTTGTATGATTGGCTCAAAAAACTATATTATTCATTTAATGCACTATCTGATCAGTAAAAAAGTACAATTACATAAATTCAAGAATGAGAAAATCCTTGTTTTTGTACTAAAATGACTGCAAATATGCTAAGTTTTTCGTAGTTAATAATTTTTAATAATGTGCAAATTTTATAGATTTGAAATATTAGTAATTAAAAGTCCATCTTTCTACTAAAGTATAATTAAAAAAACACTTGATGCCTTGATCATGAGTATAAGACATTTAAAAATTATCAAAATATATAATAATGGTAAATATTTGTGTTAAATGTTCAAGCATCTAGAGACTTTATTTCAGGCTCTACACAATTTGGAAAAATCACTTCTTTTTTTAAATCTTGATTGCAAAATTATTGTGCAAAAAACTGTCAGACTGATTTTATTGAAATTTGGCATGTTGCTTTATCATATCAAAAAGTTTTTTGAGGCAAAATCTGAAGGTCCTATTTATAATATAAGTACTCAAAAATCCCCAAAAAATCTTATTTTTCCCCCCCATTTTTTGATAGTTATTGCTATTTTTGCTTCAATAATAACGTATTTTTTGATTTGCAACCAATATATTGTGTGTAAAATTTAATAACAAAACTTTTTTCCTTTCTCAATCTTTTCACTAAAATGAACAGCTATCAAGTTATCAATGGAAATAGGAGGGAAAAATGGATATTATTGCAATTTTTTTTACATTTTGTTTAATAAAAATTAAGCACACCTATTTTAACTGGTGTATAATGAAATAATCATTTCTGATGATATTGTGGAGGCATAAAGCAAATATTTGCGATCATATAGAAAAAATACAAATATGCCCATTTTAAAACAGATATTGCCTGGACTATTAACCAAGTGATGAAATAAATAATTTTACCATCTAAATGTAATATCTATGACAAATAAATATTCTTTACTAAATCGAATATAAAATATACATAAATTTAATTTAAACTACAAAATTTGTTGGTTGTTTGTCTATTTCTATTTAATGCTTTTTATTTAAAATCTCAATTTTCAAATATCACTTGCTCATTAAACAATATATTATTGTTAAAATGTGTATAGTATTTTTTCCAAATTTATGGAATTTCATTTTTATTATTTGAAAAACCTAATACTTCAACAAATTATCCAAATTAATTTTGCATCCATTATCTATAATATTTATGAAAAGATTAGATTTATCAATTCTTTTTTTTTTAATCGCATTTATATGTTCTAATTGTAAATGAATGATTCATTATTCCTATATAAATTTTTACAGCATGCATATTCTGTTTTATATATTCAAGTTTTTCAAGTAGTATTATTTCTTTTAAAGATGCTGTTGTTATTTATAAATTGAATATTTTTGTTTTGTATTATACAGTGTCCCATTTAAAATTCCTTATTTTTATTTAATTGCATCTCCCAAAATAATTACACATATTGACGTGAAACAAAAATTAAAGCCTGTCTCATCAAGTATAACTAAAAATCACATTATATCACATCACTTCCACATGTGCCTCACCAGTTGCACAAAGAATATCCAGCCAATAGGCAATTTCTTATCATGTTCGTGGAAACATTTCTGGTGTGATGGTTGAAATGGCATTTTAAATGCTCTCGCACAGTTCCTGTATGTTTGCTACATTTGTTGTATACACCCTGTCTTTGACATAATCCTAGAAGAAGAAGAAGTCCAGAGGGGGTTTTGTCTAGCAGTCTGGGTGACCAGGCAATTGAACCATCTCTTTCGATCCACCTACCAGGAAACATCTCATTACCTCAAGGAGCCAGTGCGGGGTGCCCCATCTTGCTGGAAGAGGATATTAAGATGCTTATCCTCAGTTTGGAGAAACACAAACTGCTCCAACATGTCAAGATATGAAATGCCCATTACAGTACTTTTAGCAAATAAGAAGGGTCCTATGACTGCATCTTCCATGAGACCACACCACTTATTAAGTTTAAAACTGTTTCTCTCAAACTCATTTATCTCACGAGGAGACTCTGACCCCTAGATTCTTATGCTATTAACATGGCCTGACACGTGAAATGTGGCCTCATCAGAAAACTTAATCAATGACAGAAAGTTAGGATTCTGATCAATGCGTTCCAACATGTTTTCTGCAAAAGCTACTCTTTTCTTTGGCTTATCTTTTGGTTTCACTGCTACGCTTATGCACAACTCTGTAGATGGTTGATTTTGGGATATTCAGTTCCTGCAAGGCTCTACAAATGGATCTACATGGGCTTCTTTGAAGTGTTTCGGTGATACACTCCACATTCTCTTCTGATACTCTTTATCAGACACTGCTGTGCTTTTTAATCACTGAACCATTCTATAAAAAGTTTTCTTTCCATGCCTTAATTCTCTTCGCATCTGGGGGGGGGGGGGTCTCTCTCATACAGCTGAAAGCATTGTCATTGCACAGCCACTATTGACTGAAGTTCTGCATACCACCAAACAATCGTGTGCTTTTTCTGCAAGTGTTGCCATTTTTAATCTTACTGTATTCACCACGACACCTGGTGTGAATTTCAAAAATCACAATTTCCACCAAAACTGGTACAGTTCAGCTACTGGTTGGCACCTGGAGAGAAACAATATTCCTATTAATTTATGGTAGCAGAATAAAAATAGGACCTTGTAAATCCTATAACCTTAACCTGTTGAGAAACTTAAAACCGAACCAAGCCGACCCAAACTGCTATTATTTGAGTGTCACCTTTTACACTGCTGCTGCTACTAGTTCCACCATTGGTTGTATATGTTACTACTATCATTTATTGTTGCAAATTGTAAAGTGGTCATGCTTCGGCCCAGTATAGTTTCATCTTTTGCAGTTGTGCTTTTCTAAAGTACCTTGTTCAATTGAGAAAGATTGCTATAGTGGAAGCTTGTGTGTATTGTGGTTCCTTTCAAGAAATGCTTTAAATATTCACAGAAAAGTTTCCAAACACCACTATCCCCCATAAAGAGTAGCATACATGATTTGGTTAAAAGTGGTGTAAAATGGGTTTGATTTCAAGCATAAAATGAAATAGACAATCTTCTGCTAGGATTCCAGAGGCCATAGCCAATAATCAAGGAAGATTTTTGCCAGTCCGAAAAAATTTATACATGAGTTATCACAACAGACTTGTTTAAATACACATCTTGCTACAAGGTTCTTCGTGATTTAAATATGAAACCATATTTTGTTACAACTGTGCAACAACTTAAGAGAACAGATAAACTAAAACTTAACAAAAAATATAATGCTATAATTTAGTCAACCAATATATGATGGTGGTCCAGAAAGTAACTTATGTTTGTGCCTAGCGTGGAGGTGGGTGGGGATAGAGCTGCCATCTTGGTGTCAAAATGTTTCTACACTCAATCAATCTGTCGTAGCATGTAGACTGTGATTTTTCTACTTTGTTCGTCGTGAATTATTGAAATGTGCGCTTCAATAGAAAATCCCACAAGTTGTGAGGTGCATTCAGTGATTAGGTTTTTACTGACAAAAATCTCAAACCAATTGAAATTCATTGGCAACTTTGTGAGGTATATGGAGATGTAATAATGAGTGAAGGTGAAGTGAGACAGTGGTGCATTCAGTTTAAAAATGGCTACACCAATGTTCATGATGAGAACTGCAGTGGTCAGCCTAGTCTTGTAACTGATGAACTGACAATGAAAATCAATGTTAAAATTTGTGAAAATCACCGCATTACGATTACGGAAACTCTCGCTTCATTTCCCCCAAATTTCACGAAGTTTACTGCATGAAATTGTATTGGGGTAGCTTGGTTATGACAAGTGTTGTGCAAGATTGGTGCCAGAAATCTAAGGAGGCAGATTTCTACAGAAGGAATTGAAAAGCTTTTGCATCATTATGATAAGTGCCTCAATTTAAATGGCGACTATGAAGAAAAATAGTTCAAGATGGTCCTTTTCAAACATATATAATAAATTTTTTTTTTTTATTTGGTTGGTTTTTATTTCAAAACGTAAGTTGCTTTCTGGACAGCCCTCTTATTTCTCAGTTTAAAATTAGACCTTTCTGTATTATATTTATTATAATCTTTTTGTTTATCATTGGTGGAGAGGGGTTTATTCATTTTAGGTGTTAGTTGTAACATTGTACATTTTATTTGTTATAACTAATTATAATTTTCTCATTTCTTTAAAGTATTTTTACAAAACAGACACAAAAGTTTGCTGTGACTTGGTATTTTGCCCATTTTTAATTATCTTGCTCTTCTGATGAAAGCATGAATAGCCAAAAACACTCAGTTTTTTTTTTTTTTAATACATTCTTAGTAAAGATTAGTTTTATTTATAATTATTAATATTTTAATATTGATTATATAAACTGATTATAGTAGTGTTTGTTTCTTAAGTATTTTTATAATTACATTAATTTAAATCTGTTTTGCAATTTTTTCTTTGTGTTTATTGTCATGTTTCAGGAAAAAATAATCATCATCAGATGTGGTTATAAATGTCCATTATTGTAAAATATGGTGACAGATAAAATAAAATAAAATACCATACAATTAAAACATATGATTATACAAGTCAATGTAGCACACCTGTATAGGTGTGCTACCTAGTGGTTTCCTGCAAACTGTTAGTTAAATGTCTGTATGGAGTTTTTTCTTTATGTATGTTTTTACTCTGCCTTCATAATATAATTGTACAAACTGTTAGACTTGCATGTTTACTATTCTTTCTGAATTTTTAAACTATATGTTTTGACTTTAATAATAAACTTGTAATCAATATTTACTGTAAAAGTTTATTTGTATAAATTGTATTTTTTTTTTTTTTTTTGAAAGCAATTGTTTATGAATTCGGGTAGTAAGAGTCAGCATATATATCCATTGTTGGTGATTTTCTATATATTTTGAATGTAAATAATTCTGAAAATTTTTGTACTGATTGAGATAATTTTTTGCTGTTATTGTTTTCTATTTCTAATGTAAATTAATTTTATGGTTAATATTATTCATACACTTAAGTAAAGGTTCAATTTGTCTGTATTTACCATGGAGTATAATAAAAAGTGTCATCACCTTTTGAATATAAGAAAGTTTTGCAGCTGGATTTTGGTGAGAGAGTTTGTTCCTGTTTTCTCAGTAATTAAATTTCAGCTAATAATCCACTTAAGGAAGTTTATTCTTTTTCATTAAAAAAGAATAATAAAAATTGTTAAATGTGAAGTAATTTTTTTGCAGTATTATAGTAAAGATATGTTCTATTATTTATTTTTAAATGTTGACTTTTTCCAAATAATTCTGATTACATTTACTGTTTAACTTTGTAATCTACATTTAACATGCTAGCAGTAATAGACAGCTATAACCATACCTGATGATACTAAAACTTGTTACTGAAATCTAGCATTAAACAGAGAAAAATGTTTTAGAGAAATTAAAATTAAGTTACTTGTATAATATTTTTAATTGAGTATTATATGTGCACTGTTTGTTTACCAGATAGATCAAAGCAATACTCCTATTCCTGCTTATTATCTTGATTCATATTCAGTTGGATGGTTTGTTTAAGTGGTTCAAATCACATCTTTTTTGTACCATATAAACAAACTGTAGTAAAGGAAATTCTTGCTAGATTTCTAATACATGTACTGAATTGAGGCCAAGAGATATTTTTTTTTATCACTCCACTAGTTTTGAAGCTCTTGATTGAAGATACAGGTTTGCATATTATGCAATAAAATTTAGCGATACATTATTATTTTGGAAGTTTCATGATCAGTTTCGCTACCTGAATTTCCACTTTCAGAGAAAACTAGAAGCTTCAGTTATATTTTTGTCTTTTTTTCCAGTTTTCCCTGAATTTTATTTTCTTATATGTTAGATATACAGGTGGTTTTTTTACAGCCAGATGCTCTTTGTATTATAAAACCATTAGTAATGCCATCACTCATCATGTAAATGAACAGTTATGTATCCACTACTATGTCCTCAACTTACAAGCAATCTCCTCCTGTGATCACCATGCTGGAATTATTATTCATTTTACCCAAAAAAACATGAGGGTGACCAAATGGTAGTATCTAGAATATACATACATATATATATATATATATATATATCTGTTTGGTGAAAATTGTATAGCATCAAATATAAGTGGCAAAAAAGTAGAACTTTTGAAATATGTAGTGGCCACTATGTCCTGTTGGCAACACTGATTTATGCAGAAGCAATCTTTTCACTCAGTCATCATGGAGTAGTGAAACAGTCAACAGTGTGCTTTCACCACAAAAAGGTGTATTCCATCAAATTACATACAAAAAACTCAAATTAAAAACTTTGAAAAGACCGGATCAGCTCTGAAAAAGAAACCAACAGGACAACCAACAAGTGCTTGTACTCCATACAATATTGAGACTGTACATGTTTCAGTCATACAAAGCCCACAGTGTTCAATTCCTAAACAAGCAGCTGCAGTTGGGCTGTCCCAAGAAAGTGTTCGCCAAATTCTTCATTTTAACTTCAAATTTCATTCTTGCAAGTTACAGATTGTGCAAGAACTGAAGGAGACGATCATCATTTCCACTTTGATTTCTGTCAGAAAATCATGGTAAATATTAATGAGGACAATGAATTTCTGGACAAGCTGTGGATGTCAGATGAGGCACATTTCCATCTCACTGGTATGTGAACAAGCAGACCCATCGTTACTGGGCAGACAACAACCCCAATGAAGTTCATGAATGCCCTTTTCACAGCAGAACGGTAACAATATGGTGTGCAGTTTTATCATATGGAATCATTGGACCATACTTTTTCAACTATGAGGAGCTGATCATGATGATACGAGTTGATGTGAACACACTGATCACTTCAGATCAGTGTGTTTACATGCTGCAATCTTTTGTTAAACCTGCATTAAACAGTTTCTCATACCAACACAAAGCCCGATTTCAACAGGATGGTGCGATGTTACAAACTACAAAGCAGCTGTGTGAGAATTATTTGGTAACAGTGTATAAGAGATTATATTTTTTAATTGTAATGTCTAGGTTTCTGTCAGTAAATTTTTTTGTTGCATTTTCCAAAAGTTCCTGTTTTTTTGGGTCGCCGGTATTTCACCTTCAGTATTCGCATCTCTTACAAACTGCTGTTTACCAGCATCTGCTGGTTTTGGTTTAAGCACGAACCTGTTTCTCTACAACTTCAAACTTTTAAGATATGGTATTTACCCATGAGAATATTTGTCTTTGATTCTCAAACTGCTATTTCCTATAAATTAACAGTATATCCCATCAACTCGACAGATGTACACAAATTCATGTTGTCTCACATTAAATATAATAGCACATTTAACCATTTCTTTTATGTTGTTAACTTGAGCAGCAATGAAAACCGCACTCAAGATTATTTACGTAATATATATAAAACTTAATCATTCATCAGTGGTTATTGCCATTCTGTAAAGTAAAAATTTGTTGATCGTCTACTTATATTAGCCATTTCAAAATTAAATTCTCTAAAAAATTTTTTAGATTTCCTTTCATTTGTTTGCAGTTTAACAAAGTTAATTTATGAGAAATCTATAACAGCATTTTTTTACTACAGTTTTTTTGGGTTTTGCATCAGTTTTCTTGGAAATTGCCTAATATGCAGAAGGATAGGATAGAATAAAAAATAAGATATTGTAGGATTTATCTATTTTTCCAAGTTAAACAACATATAAAAGTGCTAAATTTGCTCCTTTATTTTACTACCAAGAATTTCAGCATAGTTTCATTACACCCTTGGAGTTTTTTTTTTTTAGCGCATTCTGTGGGTGTACTTTCATATATTGTAACATGCCGTGTGTATATTATGGAGCATTCTTGTTTCAACACTGTAAGCAGTCATATTGTAGCATTTTTGTTACAAAACAACATTCATAACCATGTTTTGTAATGTCAGGAAAGTATTTAAAAAACCTTTTTTTTTGTATTTTCATTGTTGCTTTTACTGTGTTATTAATAACCCTGGAAAAATAATATATAAATCTATGAATGTGTTCAAAACAGTTAGTTTAACAAAACGACTCGATTAAATGTTAAACTGTCAAATAAATAAGAGATTACTGGTATTGTTCATTGAGAAATATCCAGAATATTTTTTATACAACGTATTCAGATTACTATATAAAGTATTCTACTGCTTTGAGTACATTATTAATATAGTATTATACAATATTATTGTATATTATTAATATTTTCTTTTTTAATATAAAATTAATTTAAACAAAGTAAGTTGTATGCAGAAAAGACTGACTATTAATTTTTGGCTATTTTTTAATTTGATGTATTCTCCTGCATTTGTTGGAAAAGACCCAGGTTCTACCTGGGAGAATTAATTTTGAAAATTTCTTATGTTTCATTGTGTTATGTTAACTTTAGATGTAGAATAATCATTTTTCACTTAATATAAATTGTAAGGTAAAAAAGCTGATAATAAAAAGTATCCATCCTACTTTCATTACCATGGTAGAATTTTCTGTGATATTTCAAATTTACAGTACATTGTTTATGATCTAGTTATTTTCAATCTAGTTATAATGTATTTTTATCTGCATTAAACTGTTTTAGCTTGCATCAAGGCCAACTGTTTTTAAGAAGACACAAGAGATAAGAGCAGTAAAGGAAACATTAAAAAAGAAGCAAGAAGAAAAACGTAAGGAAGCTATCAAATTAACAGCAGATCTCAGAAAAAGGAAACAAGAATTACTAGATAAACAATTAAAAGAACAAAAATTGTTGATAGAAAGATTAGAAAAAGGTGGTGTATTACCTGAACAAAGAGAGACCTTGATGATGACTCTTAAAACACTTCAGGTAATTATAAAAGACATTTCATGAAAATATTTTTGTAACTTTCTTCACTAAAAATCAGTAAAAATAAAAAATTAAAAGAAACCTCATTTCTTTTAATGACGGGGAGCTGTGACTAGCTCCCCGTCACAGCTTCACCTACGCTGTATGGTTATTTGTGTTTCCCATAGCGGTCAATCTTTTTATTTTATGTTTTTTAGTCAAGTAACCTGAGGCTAGTGCAGCTAGTCACACATACAGTGACGGTGGCAGTGGCTGTGTTGGTGGAGCCACTGCGCCATATACTTTCTCACCTCTTAAAAAAAAACCCAAAAATGGTTTTTAAATATTTATCTGAGAGTATTAGCAAGCCCAAATCTACTGAATATCTTGTTTACTGTAGTCAGGATTGGGGAAATTTGCAATCATTGTTCAAAATATTTTTTATTTTCCTTCGTCCCCTTTCAAGGTTGAATTTCAAAAATCTAGAAATTAGTTTATTGACGAAGATTGCACTCGTAAAAAATCAGGTTGTCTTCATTTGTTACAGAGAAATTAAAAAAAATAGCAGGGTTTTGAAAGAAATTCAAAAATTCATTTTAACCCTTGAAACTCAGAATTTCAAAAATCTAGAAATTGGTTTTCAGATATTCATAATCATACAGTTCGAACCCAGCTCACACAGTGATGACATACTCACAGTTCATTAAAGTTTATCTTCAACCACCAAATCTCCACTACTACATAAATATTTTTTTTCAAACTTTTTTGAGATGAAATATATCTAAAAACTGTCTCTCTTATGCCAAGAAAAATTTGGCATAAGAATTCGGGTAAAAATTTGGTTGCAACAAATCAGGTAGTTTTTTTTTTTTTTGTTTATCCCAAACAAACAAAAACCTCTTCCTCTTTATATAATAATAGAGCTATTCTTTTTTTTTTTTTACGATAAATTTTTAAAAACACTAGTAAATTTAAAAAAATGTAAGTGAATACTTACCCTTCGTGAGCTGAAAGCTCTTAGCGGATAAGCTCACCACTATTTTGCTGAAATTCCCATTGGTGTCAATACTATTCTGATAACATTTTTATATGATGTATACTGTTATGTAGATTATAAAATAGAAATGTATATGTTAATCAATTTTATCACGGTCTTCATTTTAATATAATCTCTATATAATTTATTTTATTTGATCTCATTATATGTGTATTAAGATTATCATATAATCTCTCTCTCTCTCTCTATATATATATATATTTTTTTTTTTTTTTTTTTTTTCTGATGCCGTCACTGTTCACCATAAGGACTGCCTGTGTAGTGAACATCTTTACTCATAAAGAAAGGAACTCTGATTGGTGCCTCATGTACCTCAAATGCTTTACAGCAATAAGGAAGACTAGGATAGTCAGAATAAAGCAATAAAAGTGTATAGCTTTCTGCTTTGAAATGACGTGTGTATGCATATAAAATAAGGTTACATATATACATACATATAAACTAGTATGCACATATTAAACAAAATTTATATAATATACACTGTTATAATGTACATTTAAAATAATATAAACTTTACACTCGCTCATTTGCAAATTTCAAAATACAGAATTAATGAGAGGTCTTTACACCCAAATAATTGCTTAATTGCTTAATTGTTTTCATGATATCCCTCACTGTCAGTAACTTATTTTTTATTAGTAAATTGATGTGGTCTGTAGTATACAAAGGGCACTAGGAAGGTTTTGCAACATGACTATTTTTTTTATATGTTTCAAAATAATTTCCACCACACATTATACTTCTCCATCCTTTGAAACCAGTCTTCAAAGAAACCCTCCTCTGTTTCGTTAGAGATCTGGGTAGTCGTTCCAAGCCCTTTTTAGGCCATCATTGCTCATAAAATGCCTCCCTTTCAATCTTTTTCATCTGGGAGAACAGCACAAAGTCACATGGAGTGAGATCAGGGTTGTAGGCAGGGTGCTCTAACAGTTTTATTCCAGTGCTGGCCAAATAATTGAAGCAAACTATGGAGTGGTGCACTGGAGAGTTATTGTAGTGAAGAAACCATGTTTTAGTCCTTGAGTTTTGGCACAGCTTCTTGAGAGCTTCAAGAGCTTTAGATAGGCACTCCTCAGTATACCATTTCTCTGTAATTGGTAATTGTCTTCTAAGTTTCAACACAACTCACTATAAAACTCCTCTTACATTAAAAAATACAGCCACCAGTCTCTTCTTCACTGGTTTGGATTTTCAAATAGCCATGGGGGATCTTCTCATCTTCAAATAGCCACACTTTGTTCTGAGCCTTGGTCGGGAGTCATAATAGTACAACCAAGTTTCATCACCTGTCACAATACTGTTCACATAGGGAGATTTCCCACTTTCATACTTTTTCAGCATTTCACAACACAATGAAACACAACATGCCATTTGATCGTCAGTTAAGTTATGTGACTCCCAAAGAATACAAAGCTTTTTAACCTGAAGGTAATCTTGCAGAGTAGCACAAACTGCTGGTGTATTAATGCCCAAGAACACCTCTATTTGGTTATTTGGTAGTAGATCACACGCCTGTCTGCCTCAAGCACTTTTCATACTGCAGCAATATTTCCTTCAGTCCCAGAAGAAGGTGACCAATCTAACCTTGGAACTTCCTCAAAGCTAAAATTTCCTCTTTCAAACTTTCAGTACACATAAATATTGAACATTGAGGACAATTCTCTCCAAGCACAGGAGTCATTTGCTCAAAACTGTCAACATTTAATCCATATGCAAAATTGCCTGGTATTCAGTTTTCTACTGCCTCTTTTCAGTAACGCAGCTAAAAAGAAAATGATACTGAAGCAGTGACTAGAGTTGCTATAGTGCAGGTTGGGACCTGTTAAAATATGCGCTAATTTGTGACCACTTGTGTTGATACATTCCATCATATGCAAAACTTTTCTAGTGTCTTTCTATTTGTGAATTACATTAAAAGATATTTTATGTTGGCAGGCATACCAGTACTGATAACTCTCAGTTTATTTTTAGAATAAAGATATTTATTTTTTGCCTCATAAAATATTTGATTTAAGTGTAGCCAATTTCATCGTCCTCATGAGTGGACCACTCATAAAAACCACTGAACCAGTGATTTGTAAAATTGAATTTTTTTATCAGATCTTTATGATTATCATTCATTATTTTTTGATTAATTACTGATTATTATTCTTACAGGAAAGTATAGAGAAGATTCGGAAAGATCTTGCATCTGTTGTTACGAAGATGAACGTGGCTAAGTCTTCTAGCCCAGTCAAGGTAACGCCTGAAATGGTGAAAAAGACTCGTGAAGAGGTAATTAATATAATTTTATCTGTAAAATACTTAATGTTGTAGCTTAGAAGAAGGTGACCCATTTTTTTCTTTTCATCTGTTTTTTTTTTTAATCGCTTCTTTCTATTAACATTTTATTTTGAGCTTATTAATTTTTAGTTATGTTTTTAAAGTTTCTTCAAAATTCTTTATTAATTTTTTCCACTTAATTTAATTATACTTGTTAAGACATGTTAATATATTTTTTTTTTTGTAATCATGTTGTTTTCATAAATGACTGCACAAACCAGAATACAAATTGTTCTCTTGCTTTTTACTCTTTATATTTCTTATTAAGCACTCATTCAGATGAATGAAAAAGATATTTGTTGTTTTCCATCTTGTTTTTGTGTACATTTAACCAGTTTATTGATTTCTGCAGTTTTTTATTATGTTTATTTTTTATTCTTATAATTGTAAATGGTTATTGTGATTTTCTTGCTTTTATTACTACAAATTTCAGCCCCAAACATTAAAACTAATAATTTAATTTTGTAATATTTGAATGGTTTCATTTTGGATGATTGAATTTGTATATCTGTCACATACTGCTGCTCTATATTCATGTCAGAATTCATTTATTTATCTGAACCGATATAGGCTTTACTTAAATCTTTATTTCTTCAATGTTTGACATCTGCCTTTCCCTTATGTTAATCTTCTTTTTTTTATCATCACTGATATGTGTTCTGAGCTGATTTATATTATGTATTACTTTCCACTATTTGAGTAAACTTTTCTATAATTTTAAAGTATTGTTGTAAACCATTTTGCTTCATAGTTATATTTTTAGTCATATGTGTTTAGAGCAAACTTCCTTTAACTCTATTCTTCTGTTAAAATTTGTAAAAACCTTATTAAAAGGCCTGTTAATATTAAAAATCCTATAGTTTTAATAAAGATCAAGCTCCAATTTTTCTTTCTTTTATTGGAAATGTATTGTGTGGTAAATGGTTTACCCTAGTATTATCCTAATAATGTTAGCTATTTCAAGGATGATAAATAGTGACATAGGTATCGAAGACCTAAAGAAGATTGTCCTCTTATCATAGTTTCTGAGTGACTATGCAGTGATTGTGGTTCTATTCAGTGAAGGGTTGTGATGTTTTATGGCATACCCAAACAAAAGCAATAAAAATAAATTGTATGGTTCAGATCCTGCCACCATTAAGCTGTTGATTTCTCCTGTTGCCGATAAATAAGAATCTACTTTTGAATGATGATTAATGAGATACTGCATGGTTTTTGTAGGCTTGGCAGTTTAGCTACTGTGACAGAAAACTTGTTAAGCTTTCTGCTGCTAGACAGCCAAATCGTAGTCAGACTAGAGATTAATTGTGCCTTATTGACTGCTTTATTCCCCTGATTTTCCTACAATTTGCGTTTAACTAAAAGTTAAAAATTCTGATGACATTCATCTATAGTTGTTTTCAAAAAGCAGTGAAAAGTAGTTATTTCCAAAAAATCAAATGATAAAAAAGATATGGAGAAATTCTCTATATATTTAATACTATTCTATTCAAGTGTGGGAACCATATGCAGCTGCATCTCTTGTTTGCTAGTCGGTGAAATTTTAGTGCATCTCATTCCTGGAACACCAAGTCAGGATGTGTTGTTTATTAGAATCCAGTGGTTGTGATAGTAACTGAGTACTTGCCCCATAAATCTTGGCCTGTTAGTGACCACTTTATTTGCTGTTAAAATGAAATGTATACTTCTCTAGCCTCTGCATAGTTTGACAGAGTCCGTAGCTCTTAATCCACACATGTAAATACCATCTGTAGTTTCTTGAACCCAGGTCAGCTATTAACTCTATGGCCATAATATCAAAACGTCCATGTATCAGCTTTGATTTGTGGGACATTCATGGTGACATGGGTAGAAAGGGAAGGCTATAATTTCAAATCTAGAGAGGCCTGGGCTGAGCTCCTCTTATATCATTATACTTTTCATCCTGAATCGATGAAAGACTGCCTTACTTTGCCATCAGGTGAGACCTGGGCTTCTGGGAAGTTAGCTTCGCTTGTTTAGTTGCTTTCTCCAGATCAGCTTGTGCTGTGATTCAGTTGGAGAAAGTTGATTGGACTGTGATAGAGTTAGCCATGCCTGAAGCTCATAGGCCTAATCAGATATGCTAATGGTGGCGGTTTTTTAAATGTTTGATTAATAAGTTATACAAAGATTTCATGTTACTCTTATTACTTGACTTTATTCCATTATATTCATTTTATTTGTACATAAACATAACTTCAGTGTATTGTAAAACTGTCTTTATTGGACATGGTCATGATCATTTTTGTGGGTATGTCATAATGTAATCCTTCAATGTAGTCGGTCATTTTTATAGAAATAATCTTTAGCTATATTCTTGAAATCTCACTTCTAGCAACTTCATTTGTATACCGTATAATCAAAAACTGTTTTATGTATTTACTTGTTATTTTCTTGATGTTATGTGTCAAACATTTCTTGATGTTATGTGAAGTGAGTTTTCACTTTCTGCTCTTACAATGATCACTATTCATAATATCCCTTTGATTGCCTTCATGAGGAAATGAAAAACATAGCTAAAAAAGTAACTTCATAATGATTTATTTAAAAATTTAAGTAAAAAAGTATTAATATTATTATTTTTGTTTCCAGACTCAAAGACAGATTTTAGATGCTGAATTAGATATTTTCAATCAACAGCAGGAAGGAAAGGATACAACAGATCTTCAAAAACGTGTTTTAGAATTAAAAATGCGTGCTAAAACTTTAGGATTGCTCAACAGTGGAACTGGTCCTTCTCGTTATTCCATAAGAGGGAAATATAGAACTAGGTAAAAATCTATGTAATTTAATTTTTTTTGGCTAAAAAATGTATAAGTGATAGCTACTTCTTAGCTATGCAGGGTGTATGACAAAGTTCTTCCAGGACTTTCGTTACCTATTCTCCTCGTGGAAATAATGGAAACGTTTATGTCCTAAAATGCTTCATTTGCAGTTACAGCTAGTGAAAGATTTTGCTCGGATTTCAACTACCCTGGTGAAATAAGGTCATACTGAAATTTTTTGGCCATTAATTAAGGAACAGAATTAATTATTTCTTATGGTTATTGACCTGAAAAATCAAATAAAATAGGTCCCAGAATTGTTTCTGAAGTAGTTTTTAAGAAATCTGGAGTGAAAATTAAGAAATTTGGGTAAAAATCCATGTTTTTTTATGTATAATGGTAATAAACACATAAAACTTTTTAACAAAACGTGCAGAGAATTTAATTCTAAATAAAATAGTGTAATATAAATTGAATGAATTTGAATTTTATTTAGAAACAATACACTAGATCATAATGAATTATACATACAAGTTTATGATAAATGTTCAAAAATGACCCCGCCATTTTTAACACATTTCTTGGCCCACTTCTGTACTGCTTTTGTTGCTCTTTTTAGTTCTTCAGGGCTGCCCTTAAGTTTCTCAGCTGCATTCATAATGTGGACAATTAATTCCTCACGAGAATGAATTTTTGTTTTAATACAATATTTTTCATCCATCCCCAGATACAAAAATCTAAAGTTGTTAGATCAGGCGATCTTGGTGGTCAGGAATATGGACTTCCACAACCAATCTATTTCTCAGGGAAATGATGATTTAAGTGAGTGGAAATGGCACAAGAGGAGGTGCACCATCATGCTGAAAGTATACTTTGCATCTTGGCACTAGAGAAACATCTTTTAGCAACTGTAGCAATTCTTCTTGAAGAAAGTGTAAGTAGACCTCAGCATTTAAGCGACCAGATAATATGAACAGTATAAACAGTTGATTGTGAAGAAGGCGCACCATACATTAATAGTAAATCTATATTGAAAATTGCCTTCTACTATTTCATGAGGATTTACTTCTGCCCATGTATGCTCATTGTGTAAGTTGGTGAAGCATTGTCGGGTGAAATTTGCCTTGTCAGTAAAAAAAAAACATAATTACATATTTATAAAAAAAATATACTTGTCAATCTTATTCCACCAGCTACGAAGCAGACTGTCTTCTGGGTATAGATGTTGAATTGACTGTTTATGATAAGGATAAAACTTGTTTTGTTTAAGTGTCCTCAAAACCAACAAATGCAAAACTTCAAACTGCTTAGAAAGATGTCATGTATTGACTCCTGGCCTGTGCGTAACTGCATTGATAAAAATGTCATTAATAACAGCGTCATGTTGGACAGATTGGATTGTTCGTAGCTGGTACGAATACCAGATAGTAAACCTGTTTCCTGAAGATGGCATAAAGTCATGTTAATTGTTTCAGGATCTGGAATCCTGTGATTCAAAAAACTTATTTCATATTCTATTGCAGCAGCTGTAGCATTCCCATTGCACACACCCAAAATGAATTCCATTTCAGCGTACTCATCTGTTGCAAATAAGTATGGTATTACTTCAGTTACAATCAAATTAAACTAAAATTTTCAGAAAACCTTTGCTAACAACAGCACAGTTCACAGTACCCGATTTACTTAATGTACCTTACAGTAAGATTTAAAAACTAATACAGTATTGCACATTGTTGAAGAGTTGTTGTTATTTTATTGACAACTTTGAAATAATAATTTTTAAAATAATTTATTTCTGTAATTAATAAAAAAGTTATTATTTTTAGTAATTTTTATTTTAAAATTATTGTATAATTTCCATTTTTTTTATTTTAATTTGTAACAGTAAATTCTGTTTTTACTAATTTTTCACATTATAAAAAAAAATTGGTTTTTATTTACATAAAATTACTTTCGTGACAAATTTAATTATGTACTATTTCTAAATAGAATTTGAATTTTTTAACTTTTCTTTGTTTTATTCAACTTATCTTATATCATTTTGTTCAGAATTAAATTTTCTACAAGTTTTTTTTAAAAGTTTTATGTGTTTATTACAACAAAGTTATCTCAAACATAAAAGAAGGGTTTTTACCCCAATTTCTTGATTTTCACTTCAGATTTCTCAAAAACTACTTCAGATACAGTTCTAGGACCTATTTCATTTGATTTTTCAGGTCAATAACCATAATAAATCACCAATTCTGTACCTTAATGTAAAAATTTCAGGGCAACCTCATTTAACCAGGGTAGCTGAAATCCAAACAAAATCTTTCATTAACTGCAATTCACAAATGAAGCATTTTAGGACATAGGTTATATGAACTTTTTCCATTACTTTCACAAGCAGAATAGATTTTGAAAGTCCCAGGAGAACTTCGTGATACACTCCGTATATGTCTTCTGCATAAAAATTATTAATGTGTTTCATAAAATAGACAGATTTAAATTAGGCTACTGTGGCACTGGTAAGTGCCGGGAAAGATGGAAAATAATTTATCTCAAAGTAATTGTAACCTCTTCTGAATTGATGGTTCTCCCTCTATTCACCTCTTTCCTTATCCTTGATTCCTTCTTTCTGGATAGATATTATAGGGTTTGGATTAACCATCACTCTATTCTTATCTGAAGGTTTCACAAAGGCCTAACTAGTGGCCAATGATCCTGTCACATGAAGTCAGATATCTTATTCCTCTTAATGTTAGTCTGTCTGAAACATGTTTTACTTCTTTTTCATAACTTGTTAATATCTTATATTTTCCAAATGATTATAGATATTCCCCTTGTGGGAAGTAGACCAATAATGAGGTTAGTTATTGATGACTACTGTTTTATCATATATAGGGAACTCAGAAATAACTTGACTTAAATGTTGTGTATGAACTTTATACAATTGTATGTATCACTAGCTATTTGAATCAACAAAATTCTCTAGTAGCTGCCTGTATTCTGTAGGTTGACTGTTATTTTTGTTGTATCTGAAGCTGTTATTATTTCCAAATACCTACAAGGAAGTTTGATGATTTTTATGATGGCTGATAATACAAAATGTAGTGTATATGAAGCTGCTTTTAGAAAAATCAATTACTGAAACATTTTTAATGCTTCAAAGGAACAAATTTGAAAATACATACAAATTCTTTATAAAGGTTTGGTCAGAAATGAAACTTAGTGCTACTGTTATGATCCAGAAACAAAACACTCTTCAAAGCTATTCAAAATGCTCCAGATTCAAGCAGACCCAAGCAACCACCATTGAACCATTATTAAAACCATGTTATATTCAAACAGAATCACAAATACGAGGGTTAATTTTTTTCAAGGTCCGATCGGGCGAAATTAAAACCACAGTGAAAATAAAAAATTTTTTATTTGTAACAAGTACTTACACAGTTACGCTATTTCTCTACATAGTCACCACTCCGATTTAGACATTTGTCGTAGCATGGTACCAACTTTCCAATACCCTCGTCATAGAACGGAGCCGCCTGTGTTTTCAGCCATGTTTCTATGTTGGTCTGCAACTCGATGTGTGTGCCAAAATTTTGCCCTCCTAGCCAGCGTTTCATGTGAGCAAAGAGGTGAAAATCGGATGGAGCCAAGTCTGGGCTGTGTGGTGGGTGATCAAACACTTCCCAACAAAAACACTGCAGGAGCTTCTTTGTTACAGCTGCAGTGTGCGGCCAAGCATTGTCATGAAGAAAGACAATGCCTGATGACAACATTCCTCTTCGCTTATTCTGAATTGCCCTTCGTAGATGTTGAAGAGTCACGCAGTATGAGGCTGCAGTGATGATCGTGCCACGTTCCATGAATTCCACCAAAAGAACTCCATTCCGGTCCCAGAACACAGTAGCCATACACTTTCTGTTGGAGAAGGTTCGCTTGAACTTCTTTGGTTTACTGGGAGAATGAGAATGCATCCACTGTTTGGATTGTTCTTTTGTTTCTTCAGTTTCGAAATGGACACATGTCTCGTCTTCTGTGACAATTTTGTTCAAAAAATCTTCTCCTTCATTGTGGTAGCGCTGGAGAAATGTTAGGGAAGCATCCATTCTTATTGTTTTGGGTGGACAGCAGCTTGGGAACCCATCTCGCTCACAGTTTGCAGTACTGAAGTCTCTCACTCACAGTGGTGTAGAGAGCTGACCTTGAAATTTCAGGAAACGAAACACTCATTACAGAAATTGTGAACCGACGATTTTCTCGAATTGCCTCATCCACTTGCTCAACAGATCATCGGTTGCCTGCATCATGAACATCTGCACATCCTGCTTTAAAGTTCCTGCACCATTGTCGCACTTTGCTGTCACTCATTGAAGTTTCACCGTACACATTACTTATTCGTCAATGAATTCCAGCTGCATTACACCCCTCAGCCTGAAGAAATCGAATTACCACACGCACTTCACACTTGATGGGAGATGCTATTGTTATAGACACGTGCTAGCTGCGTGTTCAGAACTAAATGAAGTGACGCAGCATGATTGAAGGCCATACTAGAGACGCTGAGCAACACATATGCGCAAAGGTTCATCCGATTTTTGTGCGGGTTTTTCGTGACCGATTGGACCTTGAAAAAAAATAACCCTCGTAGTTAATAAATCTCAGGTAAACTGAATCTAAGATTTTATTTGGAGTGTTAAAATGATTGATAATGTAGAAGAAACTACCTAACATGTGGAGCAGTAATGTTAAATCCTTCACCATGACAACGTCCCTCCCCACACAATTATAAATGTTCAGCAGTTTTTGGGGGAAAACACAATTTGACAGCTCTTGCATATCATTTTTATTTATTAAACATCACCCTATATGAATGTTTATTTTTCTTAAAAAATAAATTTCAAGTGTAACAGAAATATTTTGCTATGTCAAAAACTGAAAAAGGAAACATGTGAGGCTTAGAACTCCATTGGCACTGAAACCTTGAAGAAATATTTTATCAGTGAGATGAGTAAATGAAGTTGGAAGGAAAGAATTTTAAAGGACAAAAGTGGTAAGTTGTAAAAAATTGAATAATCCTTTTTTTTTTAAATACTCTGGTAATTTTTTGGTTTTTCCCATTTATTGTCTAGCATTTGTATTTGTACTGCAAGTTCATTATCTTGATTATTTGTTCACATTAAACTCATTTCTTTATAAATTTGCCCTTCCATATCCATGGACTCCCTTATCTTTCATAGTTCACCACATACTGGATGAAGCTGTTAGTGTTTGAGATTAGCTAGAATAGGTACAACAATTATGAGTGATAGACCAACATCTGAGCAGAACATATAGGCAAACTTTTTTGATATTCACAAAATATGCAGGATTAAACCATTGTAGCAAATGTTAAAAATATTAATTGAAATGTTCATTAATATTTGCGAGTCATTTGGAAGTGATATGTTATTAATTGTGTTCAGCTTTTGTTTTGTATAATTTTTCTTTTGGATTGTATAATTTATTTTTATTTTTTACGATTGAAAATTAAGTGATGTTCACTTCAGACTCTCTTAAATAATAATTATAAGAACTTTTATTTTAATCAGAATTAATGAAGATTATTTACATTGCACATTTTACTTTTTGTTTCAGTCGTGGTCGTGGATCATTCCCTCATGCATCCATTGATCACCGCCCAACTAAAATACTAGTCTCAGGTTTTGAAAAAATAACTAAGACCGACATACTGGCACATTTTGCAGTAAGTAAAAAATATTTTTAATTAAATTTTATACTTAAAATTTTTGTATTGTTTCTAAAATTTCTTCGTTTTATTTCTAAGTTCATTATTAAAAATGTATTTTGTCATTTATATTTACATCTAACATTTTCTGTACAAATGCAATTTGAACAGCAGTATAATTCTTGATATGATTAGCTATTGTGCCGAAATATTATAGCGATTTTAGTATTAGTGTGTATGTGATATTCAGTTTTACTGTTCAGATAATTTAGTTTCTCCTATATTTGGTGATGTGTTTTATCTTTGTATATTATAGACTGATATCCAAACCACTTAAAAAAAAAAAAAAAAAAAAAAACACTTTATAAAATGTAGAGTTGATATTGATTTTTTTTTTCGAAGTTGTTACTTTAGATCAAAGTTCAGTTTTTGTATTGTTGCCGAATGGCTTTGATGGCACATGGCACTTACTAACCGTATGGTAGCTTCGAAAAGGGCCATTTTTGCCGTCGATTGGCTTCGACAGCTCGTAATTGCTAACGTTATGGTAGCCCTGAGAAGGGCTGTTGTCATTGAATGGCTTCGACGGTTCGTAATTCATAACCTTGTGGTGGCTCTGAAAAGGGCCGTTTTTTGCGTTAGCTCTGAGAAGAGCTGTTGGGTTCGGAAGCTGGTCTCCAGCGAAGTTGGGTTGTTGCAGCTCATCCATTGAAGTCCGACTGGGCTTTCCCTCAGTGGCAGTGGTGAGTCAGCGTCGGTCGTCATTCACAGCGCGGCCAAGGTGGTTCTCCCTGAGCAATCCCATGCTGGGCTGGCTCCTGCTGCTGAGTCCGCCGGCCAGGGCGAATGAAGCCTGGTGAGCTGGAGCTGGAGCAGGAAGGTAGTATCCACATCCAGCGACTCCGTTGGCAGGCCAGCCAGGCCTGCTGCTCCGGCGGGGATGTTGGCAACCGCCAGGATGTCCCTTGTTGAGTCGGCCAGGAAGCTTCTTATGTCTTCTTCTTCTTGGTCTTCTCCCGGTGGTGGTCGATGATGAATTGCAAATTCACTCTTGTGCATACTCTTTTATTGGAGCCTGAGAGTGGTGTGGTTGCAGCACCACTATGGTGGGAGAACTGTGCGGTCATCTGCACGGCGGTAGTGATACTTGTATCAGCACATCCATATACTGTTTGCCAGTTTGAATCTGAGTTGTTATACCGTGTTCAGATGTCGATATTAAATTAGGCATATATGTGGTAACAGTATTATAAAAAACAGTGACTGTTTATATAAAAAATTTTCGTATACTTACTGACTGACTCGCATATACCCCTTGTAGAACCCTGATTCATATAGTCTTAGAACTATACTTAATTTTAACCAATTTTTTTTGCTTTAATTGTGTCTTGAAAAAGAAAGAAATCACTAGAGGTTAATCTGGTTTTTATGAGGACACGTAGCAACATTATTAGTCCAGCCAAAAACTCAAACTTTTTAATCCAGTATGACCAGGAATTATTATTGAGCAGTCATTATATTTGTGGTTCTTTGTCCTGAATGCCTTCCTTCAGGTACCTTAGAGTAATATTGTAGAAACCAGAATTGTTAGTCAGTCCCTTGGAGAAATTCATGCCTCCAAACCTTAAAAAAAAGGTTCTGATGAATTGTCATCATGTGCTGAAGTTCAAGTGCCACTCAAAACATCTTGTCTTACTCATCAATTCATTACTATACACCTGCTGAAGCATTTCTATTATCTGCTTTGTTTTGCATAGTTTAATGAATTTTATATTTGTTTTTTCTCAAGTTTGAGTCCCCATTCTGAAGTCACAAACAAGCAAATGCTAGAGTAGTTATAAAAACAACAAAACTGTGTAACATAGTTCCTGGTGTAAATAACACAATGGAACTCAACATACCAATTATTGAAGGTTATTTTTCATCCCTGACGCATACCCCTGTGCCGATTCCTTTTAGTTGCAACTGACATGGTCTCAGAATCTTTTAAGCATATTTAATAAGATGGAATGTTATAAAATAGTTTAAATTCCTGGTGTTGTTTGGTTACATTTTACTGTTTTATATATCTTACATTATTATTCCTAATATTTCAATTAACGATTGAATCAGTATATTTAAAATAATTTAACAAAATTCTTAACTTTTGGGAGAATTCAAGTCTTAGGTTTGAGCTAAATAATTAAACAGTAATTTCAGTAAATACTCTTCTGGGAGTTTATTAGTAATTTTTATTTATTTATTTTTTTAATGAAGGTTAAAATATTTTTTAAAGGGTAAGTAATCTGTTCATCTTTTTTTATTCAGATAGTCACTCCGAGAGACTGAGACTGTCTCTTGAGCTAATCTGTCTGTCTATGCAGAAACTTGAATCCAGTAGTAATGATAATTCAGATAATGTTAAATAAAATAATTGCTGAATTTATGAGACTACTCAGTGTAAATTCACGCAGTATTTGGTTCACAACTTCAGTTCTGTACATGTTTGTTCATCATTACTCCATTTACATTTATTTTCTCACTTAGTAATGTTTTTAAAACTATCAAAATCAACTGTAAATAGTCTTGTCTTAATATTTAAATTTTATATAAATTTCATTTTAATATATTATTTCTAGATCTGACTAGTCATTCAGAGTTAACAGTATATCGTACTGGTATGACTGTTCACTGCTGAAGTTATTTGTATGAACAGCTGATTATGTTGTTGAAATGTCAAGCATACAAAATTCAATTTAGCAAGATTACACAGAAGTTAAAATTTTCTAGAATATGAAACTACCCATCATAGAAATGGTTCTGCCTAAAGTGTGGAGTATAAAATAGGAACTTAAAAGTATCAGATGGGATCCTGTCCTTCAACAGATAGTTTATCTCTTTGCTGTTTTTTCTTCCATTTTCTCTGAAGCCTAATTTTTTTACAATATTTTAGTAGTTTTTTGTTGTTTCCATTAATGCAAAAGTCATTCTATTATTAAAGACAACAGTAATTGAGTAACATGTATATAGTATCAAATTTCCATATTGTAATCAAACACAAGTTTTGAGCCTTTATAGTCACTAAAAAGGCTCAAAGCTTGTCTTGGATAACAATTAATTAATTTTAGATATGTAAATAATATTTCAGGACAGTCAGTAATATCAGTTTATTATTTATCATGAGGATTAAACTTTAGTTATCTCCTGGTATAATTTCCCTGTATAATTATACAACTATCCTGTATTTCTACTAAGCAACTTAAAAAGCTATTAATTCTATGCCTCAACATTACAGTTGATCTTATACCAGCATTTTCACTTTTTCATTGCTTTGTATGCTTTGTAAATGTTTCCCTCACTATGAACTGGTATTGATCACTTCCTGCTTGATTTCTGTTTATGTTCGCTGTGTCAACCGATCAGTTTTTGGATAAATTTTTTCATGCAACAGAACCACACCTACTCATCTTTCTCAACACTTAGGAATCAATACTGCTTTACCTTGGACAGCAGTAAATTAGAATAAAATCAACTGGCTACTGACTGTTCTTTATTTTTCTAGAAATTCACAAAAAATCACAACTTCTGTACCAAAAAAGCAGCCACTTTACTGATTGATTGCTTTTACATAAACTTTTTTCTCACTGGAGACTTGGTGCTTCTATTTAAAACTACTTTTTTTTGTTAAAGATCAAATCAGTAAATTTGTGTTATAAGTAATTATTACAGTTAAAAATTCATCACTATCATCAGACAAATTTATTTAGAAGTTTACAGATTCATAGCCTTTCAGTTTCCGATCTAATATCAGTATCATCTTACATTTGTTTTTTCAGTAAATAAAATTCAGGAAAATTAATTATTTAAACTTAAAGGCCAGGCTAGTTCCTCAAAAGTTACCTGTTTTACTTCATCGTTTCATCAAAATGTTAGTCTAGGTATATTGTAGACACTTCAACGGGTCTTCTAAATTATTGTTCATTTGCAATTCTGAAGTTCAACTTTGAAACATTCTAAAACCTTCTTAGGTTCAGATGCGTGTTGCATTAGCAACACGCAATGTATAAATGTATTTATACATTTTTCATAATACAGTCATGCTGAAAATATGTTTAAATATTTTAATGATCAATGTATCAAAAGTACAGAGTTTTTTTTTTAATTTGTGAATGTATAATTAATTTATATATATACATACATACACACAATACAACAACTATTGAGTTGCAATTTGTAATATATTATTGATGACTTAAAAAGTTAAATTTACCTTAAAATCTTTTGGTTAGGCAGTTTGTATTTAATTATTGAATGTCTCTCTCATTCTTGCAGTTATCTAAAAGTAATTAAAAATGATTAAAGATATCTGATTAGTTGTTTTTATTCTGAGTTTTATATCTGGGTTTGAGTCCTGATAATGATTTAGAATTTTTTTCATTATATAGAAAAAACATCTTCACGATGATGGTTAATGAATGTTGTAAATGAATAAACCAATTTATTAATATTCCAATTTTGTGAAATTATTGAAGATTGCTTTTAGTTGCTGTGATGTAGCTTATTTATATTGAACTTTAAATATAGAAATATTTAAATTAAGATTTAAAAATGTAGACTTTAACATTAATGTTAATGATTATCAATGCTACATAAGCCTGGATCCACTTCATCAATAAAAACACTGTATTCTAATACAATTGATGTGTTATACATTATAAATTGTTATCAGTGTTCACTGAGCGCTAGTGTAGTTATTTATATGGTTATAATTTCCTTACAGTTATTTGTTAGAATTTTTCACATCGATGCTATTTTCATTTTCTTTATTGAAATGTTTACTTTTATTTGTTAAAACAAACAGGGTAAAAATGGAATCATAATAATACTATAGATTTTAGTATTATTAGCCTGTAAAATATTATTTATATGATTGCCTCTGACTCTTTTAATACTGATTTGTATACCATTAATACACCTGATTTCTAAAAAGAAAAAAAAATAGCATAATGTTATTGTATATTGTTATTGTTATTGTTATTGTTATTGTATATTATATCTCAAGATAATAAACAAACAACTTGATCATCAAGGAAAAACCAATTCTCAGTAGACTGAGATATTTTAATTTCAAATCAATGTTAGAGGATTTACTAAACATCTGTCCTCGATGTGTAGTGTTGTAACATTATATTATAAAACTTAAGAGAAAATAATCATTTAAATCAATGAATCTCTCAACAAGAATGGATTTTCTATTGCATTTATCATTCCATCATCCAGATATCAAAATGATAATCAAAATAGAAAACTGAGTTCAGACTAATGATTCGTTGTTCAGGAATGTTCTGCTCATATAGATCAGTTACAGAAAACAAAAAAATTTCAGTTGTCATTGATAACATGTACAATCAAATAATAATTTTCTTTCATTAAATTTTTTTGCAGCAATTTGGTGAAATTGTAGAATATGAATTTGATGACAGCGCAAAATCATTGATTTTGACTTTTAAGTCACGAAAAGAAGCTGAAAATGCTATTGCTAAAGGGCAGTCTGTTGGTGATAGTGTTTTGTCCATGACGTGGTTTAATGAAAATCAAGCTTCGAGGAAGTAAGACCTGATTTTTAATTTTTTTTATGTATGTTCATAGTTTTTTCAAAATTAATATTATTTTGTTAACTTTCAGATGGTTGAGAGTGAAATTGCATTCATTTTAAATGTAACTTTGATTTGTGACAAGACATTAAAATGTATCTTCTTATAACTTCACGGTTGGTTCTCCAACTATTGAAACAGATCTTGGAGCTATATTTAATGAACCATATCCCATAAATTACTGAGGTTAAGTATAGTTGGGTGCAGTTTCCATTAATTGGATTGCTGCATACTGTGTTCAGTTTTTGGTTAAGGAATTACCAATTGATGGGGAAAAAAGACATTCAGTGATTAGAGATTGTCAATGGGAATCGGTTTATCAATGCGGTTTAGTCACATCTGTAATCATTTCTGACTGCTAGCAACTGAGATATTCTAAGTTCAGTGAACCATATGCTGTAAAACGGTACAATTATTTCTTTTATTATGCCTTCTCATGATTGCTTTTCAAGTAATCATAATTTTGCTATAAAAGACAAGAGTTTGTGTCATTAGAAATGTTTAAAAAACTTTTGAGTTATCGAGTATTCATTTATTTTTAACATATGAATTTGATTTTTATTATTTCATATCAATTTTGTTGATTTTTTAATGAAATTCTTGTAAATAAATTTACACCTTCGGTGATAGTTAATATAACATATATACACCTACATGCTGATATTTGTCTATGTGTTTTCTCATTCAGATAAGTCTTTAATATATATATTTATTCATTTTTTGCAAAAAGAGATTATTGTGCTAAGAAATAAATTTCTGCGCCTTGGATGATGCACAGTGTATAAAATTGTATATTTTTCAAGCATACTGTACCTCCTGGTACATGCATGTTCTCTTGGTAATATGGTTAGATTTTCTTTGTAAATATTTACAGTAATATATATATATAACATGTTAATTACCTGTTTCTTTGGAAAATTATCATCATACAACAAATTATTTTTTTTAATAATGTAAAAAATGTTTCGGAAACCAATTTTTTGAAATTAGTCATCATTAAAATAGAAATTAACAGTTTAACATTACAGATAATGAAAAAACTGAATTATATATTATTTTAATTCAATCTCAATTATATTGTTAAAAGAAAAATAGAATGTATTTATTTTTAAAAATTAGCCTTTAAATTTATAATTAGAAGATTAATAATACGAATAAATAAACAAATTATTATTAATAATTATGTTGATTAATTTTGTTTATTAGTAAAGCCAGCCTGGCAGACAGCCTAGTGGCCATGTCAAAGGTGCGAATGTAAAATTTTATTTATTTTTCTTGTTTTTGTTTTAATTGTTGTTTTTCTATATTGTTTTCTATTACTGTTTGTAAATACTCAATGATTTTTATTAAAAACACACTTTTATTATTATTAAATACATAAATTACATGATTTACTTGAATTAATGTTTCAAAAATATTTGCCAAAATTTCATTTAGAGTACATTTTATTGCTAGAAATTAAATTACCTTTAAAAAATTTTAATAAATAATAATGTAGGAAACTGATCTGGCAGCAATAAGTGTGGAAAACAGTTAAACAAATTTATAAACTTCCCCTTACTTCATTATTTTAAGTCACCCTGAAACTTATAACATATTAATATGTTACTGATAAGATTCTTACATTTTGTCCATTAGAGATACTTTTGACATTCATGTGAACAGTCCAAATCTGATGTAGTATATTATCCCATTAATTATAATAAAATATAATCTCATTAAAAAGTTTTTGTAAAAACATGTTTATGTCTGCAGTTCTACTTGATAATTTTAACAGTTTTTATGTTACTCAAAAGCTTTTCTTTGAGTATATTTCTCATTTTATAAATTGGTGTAATTCTTCTCAGAAAACCGGAAAAATATATCTAATTCCTTAACCGTGAAGATATAAAATTGGATCTTTTTCTAATCAATTTCCTGTCCAAAAACCAAGTGATGTTTTAAATCAAAACATAAAATACATGAAGTTTGTTATAGACTTCCTTAAGATGTTTTTTCAATATATAGTAGTTGGTGCTTCCCTTTTCCTATTTATAAAATTAAACGCCCTTCATACTTTCCAAATCAATCATTACCCACCATTTCTATTCAAGTTCACATTCCAGCTGAGGCAGTTCTAGCTGAGAAGTCAAACTAGTAGTTCATTTACTTTGTTTTAGAAATCCGGTCTTAAAAAAAATATTTTGTATTAAGAAATCTCTAATGTATATAACTGATATATAAACAACTGTATAGTATAAACTGTGCATGCTAAGAAACTACAAAATCAAAAATAGAAATTAATATTGATAACAAAAAACATGAAAAATCAAAAATTTAATTAAAAAGAAATATTTAGAAACACGTGAAAGGGATACATGATTTTCGCTGGGAGGAATACCATCCTGCAAACATTTATGAATTTTTCTTTTTTAATGAATTTTGCAGCAGCCCTTACTGCTAGTGGTAACAACATAAAATTAATAAGGTAGATATTAATTGTCATAAAATTAAAGGAAACTGACACTGTAAACCATGCTTAACAGATTGAATTTTTTCATTGTTTATGTTATCATTATCTTTATAGTAGCCAACTTGTGTCTGTATTACAGTGATAATCATAATGTGCATCGTCGATCTATAGTCCTGATTGGTGAAGAAGAAGAGGAGGAGGAGGAGGAAGAGGTAGATGACCTACTAGAAGAAGGAGAGGAGGATGGTGATGATGTAAGTATTTCTCATAATTTATCTTTAAATACATCCATTTTTTCTAAAGCATACTTATTTTGTATTAAGGTAATGTTACAGAATGTTTAATATTGGGCTTAAATATTTCTATTTATTTTCAAAACGTATACTACAAAAAACTATAATAAGCAAGCTACATTTTAACCAAGTAACAGTATGCATCCATTTCGTGGACGCTAAACTATTTGGTAAACTGGTAACTTCATCCCCTTTGAATTTTTGCAGATTTATTTTGAATAAACCTGCAATATTTATTGTTTGTTTTGAATAAATACCATTACAGTTTTATTTGTGATTGTATTTATGTAGGATAAACAAATAAATTAGATTAAAACTAAAACTAGATTTCTTGAACGTTGTCAAAATGAGGCGTAATAAATTAGGTTTATCTAATATGGCAGACCATCTAATAAACAATAAACATTCTATATCTGATATTGACACAAGTTTAGAAACATTAGAAATTAATGAAGTTGACAAAAAATGAAATATATTAGGAAAAAAAAAAAAATATATATATATATATATACAAACAAAATTTCAGTTTGATTAACCATCAGACAGCATTTGAGGGAGATAGTCTTATAAAAACTGCAACAAATAGCAGCACTTGTATAATAAATTAATATGCAATTTTCATTATATTGCATACTATTACAAACATTACACTATGACCATGTACATGGTTTATTTTAGTATGAGGCATGTTTTTAAAGTAAGTACTGTTTTGAAATTCCACCGCTATGCTGCGGTTGGCATTTCACATATGTGCACTGTGTATCCACATCTGTTGGCAAGCCACAGACGTCATTATGGAAATATTCAACTGTGTTTACATTTGTTTGTGAGTATTTAAAGTGCCTCCCCCGATCAAGAATCCTGCCGACTGTGAAATACATGGTGTGATTCATTTTCTTAGTGGCGCTGAAATTCATCATCAGATCAGTGAAGTTATTGAGAAATCATTATGAGCAATGGAATGGTATGAAAATGGGTTAGAGCTTTTAAAGATGGTCACCAGAATGTTCATGATGAGGAATGGAATGGGCGACCTTCTGTCATTACTGAAGATTTAGTGCAGAAAGTTAACGAAAAAGTGAAAGAGAACAGACGCTTTATGATTTCTTTGGTGTCTGAAGAGTTTCCTCAAGTTTCAAGAAGTGTTGTCTATGAAATTGTGACTGATTGCTTAAATTATCGAAAATTGTGCTCACGCTGGCTACCGAAAATGTTGACTGAGGTGCACAAAACCAAACATTTAGGCAGGGCGTTGACTTTTCTTGAGCGGTACAATGTAAAGACTGATGATTTTTTAAGCCGAATTTTCACAGGCGGCGAAACATGGGTGGCTTATGTTACACCAGAATCGAAGCAGTAATCCATGGAATGGGTGGCATTCAACATCACCCAAGAAAGTGAAGTTTAAGCTAACAATTTCAACCCAGAAAATCATGTGTACAGCGTTTTGGGACAAGAAAGGGATGTTACTGGTGGAGTTTTTGCCTCATGGTAACACAATAAAATCTATGACATATTGTGAGACCTTAAAAAAACTGTGCTGTGCAATCCAAAACAAAAGGTGTGGAATGCTGAGTAAAGGGATCCTTTTGCTTCATGATAATGCCCATCCACATGTGGCTAATCAAACTCAAGAACTCATCGCATCATTTGGCTGGGAACAACTTGATCACCCTCCATACAGTTCTAGTCTAGCGCCCAGTGACTACCACTTGTTCCTAAATTTGAAGAAACATGTGGGTGGTCAGCGCTATGACAATGATGATGGTGTCAAAGCGACCATGCTGCAATAGTTATTGAATCAGACGGCAGACTTCTATGATGACAGTGTTCAAAAGCTGGTTGCATGTTACAAGTGCCTTAATATTGGTGGCAATATGTAGAAAAGTATACTAAAGTACAGGCTTTCATGTAAAAATAAAATTGTTAAGAATAGTGTACTTGTTTTTTTTTTTTAATTTCAAAACAGTACTTACTTTAAAAATATGCCTTGTATTTTTAATATGCATTTAATTAACTGTTTCAATCATAACTGATGATATGGCATTCTGCGAAAGTACTTTCATGATAAAATTAAGATAAAATGTGTTTTATCAATATTCTGTACTAGGTGGTTTGTGTTAATAGAATTTAATATATATATATATTTCTCCAATTGGTAATGCAATTATCATAACTAAACATGTAGTTTGGGATTATGTCTTGTGTTTACTTTACGAGGTTAGTCCACAGTTTTTTTGAAATTTTTGTTTACTTTAGCTGATAACTTGAATAAATTTTATTCTATTATATTTTAAATATTTCTAATTATAATTTATGATAATTTACTGATCAGCATGAAAAAGTTAGACATCTTTCTAATTTTGATAAAAATGTTGTGGATTTACAAAAAAATAGTAATTGTAACTCAGCTAATGACAATTTATGAAACCAACATTTACATCAGCAAGGAGTCACTGCTGTGTATTTATATCACAGTAGCATGGATTGTGTTACCATCAGTCTACTACTGATATGTGTATAGTGTAGTACTTGGTTTTGATGCTATATAAAATACAAGTATTAATTTCATTACTGATTAGTATTCTCATTATTAATAATAATTTACTATCATAGCACATTATGATGTGTTTCCTTAACCAATTAAGCAATGTACAAAAGTTTTTCTGAAATTATGGTTCTTAATTACATTGTCCAAACAGCAGAATAGTTTGTTATAAAATTATGGAAAAACAAGTGATTTTAAATGCTAGTAGTACACAACAGTTAAGCTGTTAGGCTACTTTATTTATGTTAAAGTTACATTTTTTATTGCCATTTCAATTTTTAAAGACATTTCACTGGAGATGTAAATATGTTTTTTAATTATACATAAATTAAGAATAAGTATTTTATAGTATAAAATTTGTGATAAAGTTAACTGGAAGTTTTATATGCAAGCAGTTTTAAGAATTTTACAATTTACATTTTATAATATGAGGATTATTGAATTAAATTATATAATAGCTTACATAAACTATGTTAACTATGTTTCAGTGCAACTTGGGAAAACAGTGTATTCACTAAGCCTGAGCCATATGTTCATAAAGAACTTATATGACTCAGCCCTGTCATCTGTTATAGTGAATTATATTTTTCAGAGTTTACCTCTGTATCATATTGTAATTTATGTAGTAGTTTTTTTAAAGCAAAATTTTTATTAATAAAATGATAAATTTGAAAAATGAATTTTTGCAAAATGAAAAAAATAAATTATTAATATTAGACTTCCATCTGTACCGTATACAGTGTATTTCTTCTTTCCATTTGTTAATTATTTTTTTAGGCAATCATTTCATCACCATGCTTGAAATAATATTTATATTATATTTTTCTATATAAAAGATACAAAGATGAACTTTAATTAGTCATAAGAAATACAGAAACTGCAAAGATGAAGTGAACACTGAAAAAAAAAAAAAAAGTTAAAAATTTCTGGCATGAGATGTCCACAAACTACTTTATAAAAATAGCACTGAAGAAACCTTTCCAAGTGACAGCACAACATAAACCGATCCAAGTCAACTTGAAAAATAGCATTTTCATAGACATTTGACACGTCAAATCCATCAGTCCCTTGATAGAGTTCAGTATGACATATTAACGAGTCATTTGTGCTCAACGTGTTAATAAACTTCGTAATGAATGCATAATGTGTTTTAGAAGAGAATAGTTCACTATGATATACTGAATTCTGGGTGATATATTATGAACACCAACATTCTGATAAATCAGACTGCATTCCTTTTGTGTTTAAGCAGAAATTTTTATATCAATAAAATATAAATTTAAATAATATCAATATATAAATTTACATTTAATTTTCTGCAATAATCTAAATGGTTATTTATTTTACACATCATGTAGTTGATTTTTCTTTAATTCTGTTAGTCATTTGATTAATTTATTGTTCTCCGTTCCTTTCTATTGTGACCAAATTTTGATGATACATCCTTAGTTATATGTATTATATGTTGTTTTATCTTTGCCTTACTTATACTTGTTTTTTCTTGATACCTTTATGAACACTTCATCATCTGTGTTCTTTTACAAAAATTTTGTTTCTTCTCCCTATTTTTTTTTTTTTCATTTTGTACTTATCAACCTTTCTGAATTTCAATTTTTACCTTAATACCACATGTCAAGAGTTTTTCTATCTGGTTTTTTCAGTCAATGTTTTTAATGTTATTAAATGATAAAATTATTCAGATATCTTTAATAATGTCTTAATACTTGAATATATATTTGATGCTGGCAATATACGAGGTTTGTTCAAAAAGTAACAAGAATTTTGAAATTTTACGGATGTATTAGTCCCATTCTCTGGGTTTTTTGTTGTATTGGTAAACATGTCTGAAAAGTATGTACATTTTTAGCCATATTGGATGTTTAGTCTGTTGTCAGCTGTCAAAAGGATAACACATGTTTTGGTACAATTGGTGATTTTTTATTTATATAAATATTGGATCAGGGAATTTGTATTAAATTTTGCTATAAGAATGGAATAAAGTGTAGCAGTGTTTTAAAACTGTTAAATATTGCTTTTGGTGAGTCTGCTATGAGTAAAGCAAGGGTTTACGAGTGGTATAAGCATTTCCAAGAAAGTCATGAAGATGTTGAAGGTGACGAGCGCCCTGGACACCCCAGCACATCAACACCCGATGAAAATGGGGAAAAAGTGAAAGAAATAATTATGAATGATCGCCGAATCACAATCAGAGAAGTTGTTAATGATGTTGGGTTATCAGTTGGCTCATGCCATGAAATTTTCTCGGATATTTTGGGTATGAAACGTGCGACAGCAAAATTTGTTCCAAAATTGTTGAATTTCAAACAAAAACAACAGCGAATGGAAGTTGCTAAATGAAGTGAACAACGATGCAGAACTACTGAAACATGTCATAACAGGTGATGAAACATGGGTTTATGGATATAATGTCAAAACTAAGGCTCAATCATCCCAGTGGAGGCATTCTGGATCACCAAAACTGAAAAAAGCTCAACAAGTATGGTCGAATGTGAACGTTATGCACACCGTGTTCGTCAATTCTAACGGCATAGTGCTTCATGAGTTCTTGCCACAAGGTCAAATTATCAATAAGGAGTATTACCTACAAATTCAATGCCGTTTGCATGAAGCAATCTGAAAAACTCCCGGATTTGTGGTGAAACAATTCATAGCTTTTGCACCACATTAATGCACCCGCTCACACTTCATTACTTGTTCGTCAATTTTTAACCAAAAACAACCCTGTAACGAAACCCCAGCTGCCAGACATAGCCCCGAGTGACTTTTTTCTATTCCCAAAAATAAAGAGAACCTTAAAGGGCTGTGATTTTACCAGCATAGGTGACATTAAAAGCGAATAGCGAAAGAGTAAACACTATTCCAAAGATTGAGTTCCAGAAGTGTTTCGGGGATTGGAAAAAGTGCTGGCATAAATAAAATATATAATAGGGATTATTTTGAAGGGAATAACATTAATGTAGATGAATAAATAAAATTCTTTCCAAAAAACAAAAATTCTTGTTACTTTTTGAACACACCTTGTATATATTCAAAAAATAATTCAACCGCCAAAAAATATAATATCTAAGTATAATATATTTATATATAAAATATTTAATGAAATATAAACCACCAAAACACAGTAAATAGGTAAGTTAAACGTAGCAAGAATCGATTTTTGGGATCCTGCATTTTCAGTTATTATTAAATTCTATAATTAATTTCAAAATACAATTTCAAAAATTTAGAAATGTTAAATATGTTTTAATATAATTATAGAATTTAATAACAACTGAAGATCTGAGATCCCATGAAAATCAATTCATGGAGTTAATATGGTAAGTTTAACTTATCTATTCACTGTGTTTTGATGGTTTATATTCTATTTAATATTAAATTTTATTAGCACAGTGGTCAATATGTTTATGAATTTTTTGAATTTTCAAAAAAAGAAAAAATATATGTATATATTTCCCTTAGTGTATGTTTCAGCTGTAAATGCCTTGAAGTGATTTTAACATCAATGTTGTGTTTGTCAAAAGAAAATGTCTACATTTGAATTTGAAAACTTTAATTTCATACAGTTTTATTATTAATTTTATAAAACCATTACAGCAAGGAATTACTGTAGTTCTCTTTTAGGATTCAGTTCATGTCTTATATTTCTTGTAAGGTACAGACTCAATTTTAGTTAAAATTCTTTTCAATCTTTCCTCTGAATTTCTCTCAGTTCTAAAATGCTATTTATTGCTTCTTTCATAAATAATTTTAAAAAATGACAGACTACTTCTTTAGACTAATCTTTTCAGCTTTCCTTTCCTGATCTTTGACTCTTATTGTAGTTAAATAATTCTTGTTGAGATTGTGAATAATTTCTTTCTCTATATCTCAATTGTAATTTTCTTAAAAATCTAAAATATTCTATTCTATTACATATTATTAAATGCTTTTCAAGATCTGCCATTCAGGGTGTTTTCTTTTTAATTAGCCTGCCATATAAAATTAATGTTGGGTTAAAATTGCCTTCTGTGCTACTTGTGCTTTTCTTGGATTCAGACTCTTCTACATTTATTATACCTTCCATCTCTTATTCTATCCTATAAATTATCCTAATAAGTAATTGTTATGTATAATTTATGAAACTTGTTTAATTAATAGAGAGCATTAATTTAGTTACAGCTAGAAGAACTCGGTGAAGAATTATTATTTCAAGAAGAAGATCAAGAAGAAGAAGAAGATGAGGAACGTTCTTGGCGTCGATAGCAGTTTACAAGTAAAAAATGTAAACAATGTGTAAGAAGCAGGGGCACTGTTATAAGTGACACCACTGTGATTCCTTTATTTAGATTTATAAGTGATGCTATATTATCAGCATGTTAAAAAAGGCTGTTGTAAATTAGGATCATAATTATAATTATTATTTTAAAATATTAGTTTATTGATGAAGAATGATTATGTGTTGCATGTTACTCAGTTGCATTGTGAATATTAATAATCTATCATTTTATTACCATCTTTGTTTTATCCCAAATTTTTTTGTGTTTTGTAATACAGTGAATATATTTCACTGCTCGATCTAAATGTAATTATTATTATTATCACCATCATCATCATCACCACCGTTGTCATAATGATCATAGTATGAATGTCTTCTAACATTTATTTTTTTAAATATATAGAATCTGAGTAGCATTTTGCCAATATAAATTTATTGTAATGTACCATTTGAAAATCAGTTTCTAATTTTTTTAAATATATTTCTCAATATAATATGGCACAGCAATATGCACAAATTATTTTTTTTTCTTTTATATCAATCTTTTTATAAAATATTATTGTGCCTTACTCAGAATTATTTATTTTCAAAGCATAGTGATGTTATTAATTCTATAATCAACTTTCGTTTTATTTATTCTGTGATCAGTGTCAGTCTACTTAACCTATTAGTACAAGATCAGTGATTTCATTTTTAATTTATTTTCAGTTATAATTTAACTAGCCATATATTTCTATTTACAGTTTATATTCTTTAGAAGAGTAACTTTTAATATATTTTATAACCGCATTAGTTATTTATTTGCTGATTTGTAGAAATAAACTTGGTTTTATTAAAAAAATTTAATTTCATCATAGTTTCTGTTGGCATTTTTGTGGCACTTAGATTCTATATTTTACGATTACATCATTTAGGAGTATTTAACTGTTGTTAATAGTATTTGCTCTTCTATTTACTTAGGCTAGGCTACTTTCCAAAAGAGGAAATATTATTGTTGACAGTCCTTTAATGATGAAGGTTAATTCTGTTGAATCAAATAATAAAATTCTAGGTTACAAAACCTAAAAAAAGATGTTTTTAAATAGATAAAAAAAGTCATGAATACAAAATAAATGCTACAGGATTAAAATATTTTTGTATTGAAATGTAGTAATAATTTACTTACCTTTTATATACCTTTTTTTTTTTTTTTTTGTCTTCTGTCATTTGACTGGTTTGATGCAGCTCTCCAAGATTCCCTATCTAGTGCTAGTCGTTTCATTTCAGTATACCCTCTACATCCTCTATATACCTATAAAAGGATTATAATTAATATATCAGTTTTGTTAAAAAAAAGTTAAAAAGTACATGAGAACTCTGCTCATAAATAGTACTCCTCAGAATAAATTTGACTGATTATGCTCTGTATCCTGTAATTTATGAATACATAGAGCTCCACCTATGATTTCTTTCAGGTTAATAATTTGTTTCTATTAAATAAAAAGCAGATACACCAAAATATTTATATATGGAATCCTATTTTCATGTTCTATGATTAAGGTGTGAGCCAGATTTCTGTATCCTGAGAGATTTAGGGTTACGTATTGTAACCAAATGCTTAAGCATTTGACTATGCTTTTAATTATAGAGTTAAACATAATTTGGATCTACATAGTTATTATATATGTATATGATTTATTCATCATATAATTTTTAAAAAATCATCGACCAGATGCAATCCTCTTTTTGCTGTAGCTCTTGGGCAAAGCCTATTGGGCCTCGTGATAAGTCTCCTGATGCCCTGTATCTCATAAAGTAGTGTGTAATAAAGTCAAAGAGATAGGACCGTTGAAATTTATCTGTGATAATTAAATTATAAAAAGTAGTAACACTTAACTCGGGTGTGTCCATAATTTCTTCAGATTAACTTTTATTGTGACATTACCCTCATGTATTGCCATATTTAAGTGTCACATCAGTGTATTTTGTTTAATTCTGGCATTGTTTTCTAGAAGTGAACCCATCATGATATTTGACAAATTAAAATGTATAGGCTTGATTTAACTCTGTAGATTAATTATAGTTGAAATATAAATTACTTTTTTGGAATTCATGAAAATTTTCATGTAGAACATTTAATTTTCATTTATTTATTTTGATAGGTTTAGTGCTTTGAATCTATTCATCTATATCTCTTGTATTATTTAAGAATACTGTTATAAATGCATTTTACATGACAAGCACTGCTTCTCAAGGGTTTCTGAGAATGAAGATTGTTGAAAGAACTATGATATTGTTACTTCTGTCAAAGATCTTGCTCCTCATGTCTATTACTTTGGTGCAATCTTCAAAGTCCATATTACTTAAGTTGCTCATTTGAATGATATAATTTTCATATAAATGTTTTTCACATCTAGGATGCTAACATATTGATACATTGTTATTTTGCAGCCATCTTAACAATAAAACTTTAAGCGTGTATTTTGTAATAATCTTACTTCCTTTCTGGAAATTTAGTTGAACCTGTTACTTTAAATATTAACTATTTCACTATTACATTTTTATAAATATTTTACTATTAATATCAGTGTATCGTAGAAATTTAGTGATGTATTCCTTAGACATATAAAAGCCATTTTGTGCGTTGGGATTGTGATGTGGACTTCTTTATGCTATTTTATGGCAGTAAATAAAATACAGTTTTTTAAAGTACAGTGTAGATTTTGTAGTTAATATCATTGAGCTAAATTTCTAAAACGGGAGTTAGAAAAGCTTTCTTTGAGAAGGTACTGTTTTGTGAAGCTATACCAATATTGAAGAGGTAGTTGAAATGAATTACTAGAAATACAATTGAAACTGCAAACTTTTATTAACATGTGCAGACTGTAGAAAAGTTTATAAGACTGTAAATGATGTATATATTTTATAGAAATGTAATTGTTAGTATCAAGATATAGCTTTTAATAACTATCATCAAGCAAGGTGATGTCAGGAAGTAAATCAGGCTTTTTGAATTTTGTCAGATATTTAAATGCATTAAAAAATATGTGAAGTAGCATATAAAATCAAAACTAATATTTCATTCAATGTTGCTGTAAAATTTTATTATGTTCTCTGGTAAATGTATTTAATAACATTGGTTTGATTAAAATAGGTGAGAGTTGCAGGATTTATATATGCAGAAGTGTTATGTAGGATACTTTCAGAATTCCATATAAATTATTCAACTGTTTGAATAGACTGATAATTCACTAGTAAACTTTATATTTTATTTAAATAAGTTATTCAAAGGTAATGTTAATTTCACAATTAGTGATTGATGATTATCTACAAGGAGTGGAATTGTAGATTATTATAATTATATAAGAGTAGTTATCTCGTAAATGTATAAAAACACATCCTGTCCCATTTCATAGAGGGAAAAGTTATCTATCTATTGTTAATACATTTTCAGATAAATTAATAAAAATTATAAATGATAAGAAAATTGTGATCAATTATACTGAATTGGGCTATTAAATAAATTAGCATACTTTTCCTCATTTATCCATCTGATTTATCAGTAATTCACTTAAAGTGTTAATATACTGGCTCACTATTCAACATTGATTGTTACTTATGAACTTTCTGTTAATTGTGTTTCTCATATATGACTAAAAATTAGTCTGGTAAAAGTCAATTACAAGAATACTTTTAACTCTTCTGGCTCTAGAAATCTGTTATTTTAGTGAATGGATAATTTTTAATCTTAACGGCATAGCTTTAGTATCTTTGCCTTTGATCCAGATGGTTTTGGATTCATATCCCAGATGGGCTTGCATTTTTCTTATGCTACAAAAAGTATAATCTAAATTAAAGTTTATCACCATTTGAAACAATGTTGTAAACACTAACATTATCTATTTAAAGGATTTACAGTCTTAATTCATGTATACAAATAAAACAAACGCATTACATACTTTTTATTAAAATAAAACAAATTACAAAAATAGTACACATGAAGAAATCACATTTAGCTTCCTTTTGGCCAAATTTTGCATTTATAGTTTCTTTGATCAATTTTTTACATTAATTCCTGCTTTGCAGATCAGTCATATTACAATTTTTTTTTATAATAGTACAGCTTAAGTTTCAGTATCTCTTCTGTAATGTTTTGAAATACACAATAGAACAAGAAACACTTTATCATGTAAATTTGGCAACCAGTTTGAAATATGACATACATTTTATGTATATTTGTCAATGATTTTTTTTTTCTGTAAAGAAAGAAAATATGATTGTGCTGGTACATAAGGCATTATACTTAAATAATTATTTATGGACTATTGCTGAAAAAGTAAATTATATTTACTATGTGCATACTGCATGTGTAATCAGTGTTGTACATTTTAAAATATTCGTGCTGGTCAAAGGGTTGAAGTTACTTATAATTTTGTTTTTGTATATAGTTTGATTAATTCATGATTATATCAATTTTATGTATTATTCATTATGTATGTTTAATGTTATTTGCTTTTAATGTGTAATTAGCATTGTGATACAGATTCTTTGTTATGATTATACCACCAATTTAAATTATGGCTTAAAAGTGACATCACATCATAGATTATTTATTTTTGTTTCTTCCATTAAGATGATTAGTTAATTACTCTCAATAAAAAAAAAAAAAATTAATAGATGGAAGTTTTATCGCCTTTTTGTGTTAATTTATAAATAGGTTACCTGTTTAGTTTTATCTTTGATTATGTGGAAGCCTATGTAATCTTTTTTCTTATTTTTTAGAATGGGCACATATATAACATTTTCATTTTAGATCATTTTTTTATTATGATTTTTCAGGATTTTTTTTTCATTTACATTATGAAAATATGTTTTAATTTACATTTGATGCTTGGATATAAATTTATCAGACTGTTTAATCATGCTGTTGAAAGAAATTTAACATTTTAAAGACTACATTTTTAGCTATTTTAAATGACAGACGTTTTTTTTTTTCAATTTGTGGGAGCAGTGTTAGATAAAAAATTTGCTTGTTTATTTTTAAACTAAGATTTATAAATAAATTTTAAACAAGATAATATTATCATAAACCTATTAATTAATAATTCTTAGTTTGTTGTCTGTTAAAAGCATTTGGCTTGACAATTCTATATCATATCATTCATTTCTGTAAAATTAAATAAGCACTTCATTCTAACAGCTTAACAGCTTGGGTCAAAATGTGATCATCCTGGTTAACCATAAAAGATACGATAGAATTTGAAGCTAGTTAATAATAAAACAACAGAATGCAATAATATCTATATGTGTGTCTATCTAAATTTGTAAAATATGTCAATAGATTTTTTAAATGATGAAGTATATTCTTATTTATAATTGTATTTATTGATTTATCATTATGATACAAATTCTTATATTACAACTACTCATGGAATTTTTTGAGAAAGCATTTTGAAGTTGCTTTAAAAAAATTTCTATGTGTCTTTTTTTTTCATTAGCATATTAATTATGTAAGACTTTTGTGATCAAATCATGATTGGAAAGAGTTAAAGAAACTGATTTTTTCTGTTTTGGTTTAAAAAACCTGTTATCAATTTTTTTTAGTTGACTATTTTAAGATTGGATTTGTAAAAGTACTGTAGTTTATATGATTAACGCATAAAAAAACAATAAATACATAATGAGTATGCATGAATTTTTTTGTTTAATTTAACTTTAAGAAGTTATTGTACATTTTATGGTTTGGTTCTATTATTAAAAATATAGAGCTCATAGGTTCAATTGATATTCTTCATTTTAATTTATATTTAATTGATATTATTATTGTTTTTATTAAAAGTTATTTATTTATCTAATGTATAAACAATTATTAATTTTACAAACATAGTTATGCTTACGATAATAAAAAAAGAATGTTATATATATATTTAAATTATTTATTTCCATAAACATTAACCAAACTGTGTAGTAAGCAATTCAAAAACAAGTTCATATACATATTAGTTTATATACAGTTCAACGTATTAATCATACAAAAGCCAATTCATAATCAATTTTTATATGAGAGTTTTTGATGGTTAGCCACTGATCATGACAAACAGGTTTATTATGAACTAATTAAATGACCTAATATTCATAATTTTATCAATTTTTATTTATTACCAGAATATAGCTACTGATCAGAATTAGTTGATACTTTCCTGTTGTAATAGTTTTAAATTTTATTTACTTTAATTGTTTTATTCTTGTATATTTTTGTTAGAATGTATCCTAAGCAACTAAATCACAGAAACTTTTTCTACCTAGAGGGATTCATTAGATCCTTAACAGTTTATAAAAATATTTCCTGTACCAAAAATAAAAGTTCCAGGTTATGTTAGTGTTCCTATTAGTCTTTCTAAAATTAGTTTCTCATGTAATTTTTGACTGTACATAATTATTTTGAGTTATTATCATTGAAAGTAAACTATAAATTGTACAACATTCACCTGAACGTCGTAATTCAATATACTCTTTGAATTATATAAAAATAAACTTCTACATTATAATGGTAATCAAGCTGTTCCTAAAATGCATTCAGACAGATCTGTTACTCATTAACTGTTGAAATGATTTTCATTAGACAAATCCAAAAGATAGAACTTTAAATGATGCTCTTTCATTTATTTCTCCTGAGGTAACATGTATAAAAGCAACCTTTTTTATGTATTACTGTATCTCTGTAAATATTTAGTATTTCTAATATAAATTTTTGTCAGTTTATCATAAAATGGACAAATTTCATCTAAAAAATTTGGGTCTTTTCTGTTTCTCCCTCACAATGTTTTTTTTTTTTTTTTTAAGAATAACTATTTAAACTCATTAAGAAATAATAATTGTTATTTTTTAGTAACTTACCTTCATATTAACATTAAAAATTAGATGTAATAAGTTTTTAACAAAGCAGTTGTTCTACAATATTTTATTTTATTTCATATTGACATTTTAAAATTAGATGTCACATATATATAATTTCTGGTTTTAACATTGGCAAGTTCAGTTATTAGGTTTGTAATTTCTATTTAAAGATTATTTTATGTAACAGGTATGTAATTTTAATTTCCTATTTGTTTAGTTCTTAAGTAATACTATGTACTTTCACATTTTGGATGATTCGTGTATGTTCAGAACAAATATTGTTTTTATTTTATAGTATTTTTAATGTTACAAAATAAAACTGTGCATCGTTGAAATGTGTTCTAATAATTTTTTTATAACTCAAAATAAAGAAGATTTATCTCATAGATGAACTATGTTTTAGTTTTATTCTGTTGAATATTTAATATATCTAAATCTGGTGTGTCAGGATACATTTTAAACCATTATTGTTGACAGTTATAAACTGCTTTCTTTAGGTAAAATAATATATTTTCCTAAACAGGTGATGTTTTATAAAAATAAATACATCGTTTTTTGTAACTAAAAATCGTTGAATGACTTTTTGAATTGTACTTTTCAAAACTGTAATATTTGGAATAAAGATCAATGTGTGCTTCAATATTCTCAGTAACCAAAATTATTTAAAAATATTTTTAAGAATTTATTAAAATCTAGAAATTTTACATAATATATTATTTTATTTAATATATACATGGAATTGTCAGTAAACCTATTTGTGAAAAAATCTTTACATATGACATTTTGTTTCAAATTTATTGGTATTTCTGAATTTTTAAAATTGTTTGTTAAGTACAAAACTGTAAAGCAATCCAGTGTAATGTAGTATGTGGTCTAAAGAGATTACATGGTTTTGCTGTATTTAATTTTTTGTAATTCATATTAGCTGTTTTTCATTAAGAATTACTGTGTTTACGCATGTAAGATGTGCACCTGAAAAATAATGGTGTAGATTTTAGGAAAAAAGTTAACACGTAAAATTTCCAAATTTCTGATTAATACAAATCGAGTGGCTGGAGTAATGATGTCATTCCAGTAGAAATACAAACTTGTAATGATTTACTTTCACAAAGTGTTTTTCTTTAACATACAGTTTCCCATTGTATGTTACATGTCCTTGTAAACTGTCCATCACTAAAATACTTTTCAATTTTAAAAGAGTACAAGGTTACTGCTGCCATACATATTTTACCCACTCTAAAATTAGCATGTTATCCATTCATCCTTTTTCTTGGCATCGAACAGTTGCAGGTACTTTTTCACCCTTGGAAGGTTTTTCTTTTAAATACAATAGTAGAAGTTTTTTGCTATCTGCAAGTACTGTCAGCATGACTGCACTTTGCTGTTTTCCATAACCACAGCTATGCACACGAATAGTTTTATCACCGACAGAATTACTTACTGTATCGGCATGTGAAGTAAACAGGTGTTTGATTGGCATTTCCTATCTGCCCCATTAAAAAGTTATTTTCTTGTAACTGAATTACATGTCTGAAAAGTCAATAATTTTTCCTCTTAAGGTATCCAGCAAACATTGACAGAGATGTATGTTTTCTTATTGATAGTTCATAGCTATTCATAATACTGTTTAACCATCCTAAACTTGTTTTAAAATTCAGAATTTAAAGTTTCCTCATGATTAGTGCAGCTTTTAATTGTACCATCTCTGTTGAAACAGCAAGTCCTTGTTCGTGTATGTATTGTGTTGAATGTAAGAAAAAACTGTTCTACTTAAGGAACTATTACTAAATTCTGTCACGAAATGCTGTTCTATTTTTACTATTATCCAAAAGCTTCTCTTTTTTCATTCTCCAAACTCTTAACACAATTCTGGAATATCATATTTATGTCCTGCTGCACATATAAGCCTCAGTTAAGCAAATAATTTCTAATTTTTCACTGACTGTAAATGAACACAAATGTTTCACAGAACTCATTTTTACTAGCTTGCTTAAAGTACAAACCAGAAGAACTTGGTCTTGTGATTCAAAAAAGACTTTATTTCTAAATGAGTATTTCATTTTTATTGCCTGTTTTTTAAATAAATTTACCATATTCACATTTTAGATACTCCCTCTATATTTACTCTGTTTACATGAGTTAAATAGTTGTGATGTTATAATAGTTTGAAATATTTGACAGATAAAAATGCTCATTGTAATCCACATTTCTTTCAAGAAAAAAATAGCATAAAATATTGGTACAAACTGAAAAATGCATAAATATGGGTAGTATAGGATAACAAGATGGATGAATAACATGATAAATCATGATGTATGTATTCATCATGCATATACAATATTTGTAAGAAATTGTTTTTATTTCATATTTAAATTATATTTAATTCTGCAATATATTTTTTTTAAATTAAAATTCTGTTGCAATAATCAGTTACTGGAGAATTTTTTTTGCTGTGTCATGTTTTTATCTGTTTAAATTTTTCCTTCTTAAGTAATTTTAATAATCAAAGAGCAACTGAGGTCATCATTTACCCTTCTATTGTTTACTAAAATGACTACAATTTAAATTGATGGCTACAGTGATTATCATATTAGTCACTCTGATAAAAACGTACCATTAAAGATGGTTGTTAATATGAAATTTTATTGCTACTATTTTGATAAAGAAAAGTATAAATTTTCAGTTAAGAGTGAGTGAAAATTATTCATTTAATTTTATAATATAATAAATTATGGATGTATGTACTTTGTTGATTCATTTTTATTATAATTATCACATTTATTCTTTGTTATTAAGAATATTATATTTACAAAAAAAAAAAAAATTATACATTGTGTAAATATCTTGAGATTTATACGTCAGTGAATATTTACTTATTGTGTGTACATATAGATATATATATATATATATATATTTATTTATTAGTTAATCGATATTGATAAGGAAAATTATTTGTTAAGCACGAATTTTTTTTTTTGTTGCTGCATAAATTTTAATTATAAGTTCTTTTGTTTAGTTACATAGTAAGTGTAGTATATTAAAACTAGATTTTTGTGATTTTTATGTACAAAATATTTAATTACACTAACAATATTATGTTAATTAATAATTTTATTTACGTTTTATTTAATTTTTATTACCATTACCTTTTATATTTGATAAAAGATTTTCCATTCATTTTTTACAATCTTTTTCCACCGCTCTGTAGAAATAGAGATTCCTTCTTATCTCATTTCCTTCTAAACTGTTGAACTTGATAAACTTAAGTTTTGGACTTTCTTTATTAAAAAAGAAAATAATTTTATTTCAACGGCTTTGTCATATAATTTTTTCAAGTTTTCAAAATTGAAATTATATGGGATAAATAAAAACTTAACCCTGGTTTATATTGCTTGTTAGCAATTATATCTGGCATGTATGTGTTTTTAAAGAATTTTGTGAATTCTCTCTTTGCTGAAGAAATGAAATGATGAACAGAGAAATGTTTCAATTTAAGAAATATCAGATGAAAATTTGATGTTAAAATATAATTTTACCAACAAATATCTTACATGGATTTTAAAATTTTTTTTTATAAAGATGGTACATTTTAGCTAGAATTGAATTATCACCAAATTTTTTATTAATAATCTATCTTATTTAATAGTAAATATTATTGTTAATTGCTGACTTCTATTCCGAACTGATCTTGTGTTTGCCTTTCATTGAAATTTTCTGAATTGTCTGATATAATTTGGTGAATTGTCTGATAAAAAAAAGTACTAAAAGTTGAGATGTCTTATGTTGAAAATATGATTGATTTTGTGCTCCTAACTTATTCAAATTTCCAACTTAGGTTAAAGATTATTTACTTAATTCCTTTCATGGTTTTTGTGCTATTGTTTGACACATATTGAGTAATTCAGAAATACTGCATACACATAGTATAAATTAATCAAAAAGTTGTTGAACATTTTTTCAAAAATTGCATTTTAGGTCAGTTCTTCTGTCCTCCATTTACCTTTGTTAAAGTTTAATACTTTTTAGGCGCTATGGGAATACAGTTCGCCAACACATTGGCTCACCCTACAGATTTTTCTCTGTGAGGGATTGTTCAGCAGTTGATGAACCCAACTAGTAAAGTTGAGCTCTGTTCCTACAATTAAAACAAAAAATAAATTTACATATTTTTTGTTTACGTTTCATTTGTTCTGTTTATAAAGATTTGGATTACATTGCAACTCTGCTAGGGCACTGGTATCGTGTCTCCCATGGATGGAAAAATTAAATAAACCATGAAAAGAATTAAAGAACTTAATATTTACATAGAACTATTGATTCATATCGTATAACATATAAAGCAGCGATATTGTTTTTACATATTGTTGTTATATCTATAATATTCAATATACAGACTAGTATGTAGAACTAATTAATTAAAGTAGTCAGCTTAATGACAAAAAGTTCATTTATTGTACAATAACCGTGTTGTTAAGTAATTCTTGAAATTATTGGATGGGAAAGATTTTTAGTTTTAAATTTCAATAAATTTCCTAGAACTATCAGTATGATGACATTCAGTGGCATGTTTACAACTATCGTGTCTCAAAGTTCTCTCTTTCATGTGATCTGTGAAGTGTTGATATTCTACTTTTCCTGTGGTTTATTTTTGTGTACTGTTAAATAACTGTTTTACATTTTTAACTGCATGTTCCATTTGTATTTTTTATTTGATATTTGTTACTGTGTTAGTAAAGATTAGAAAAAAAGCATCAAGAAAATTAGACATTATCAACTATAAAACACAATGGTACAAAAGTTAGTTTATTTATTTTGTTATTTCAGTGACCAAAAGGAACAGCGTGTAGGTGCATGAGAAAATTACATGTGTTTATAGGCTAAGAAGTGTAAGAATAAAACCAAGCTATGATTGGGATCTGACTCATTGGTCAGAGGAAGAAGGGATATACTGTAAAATTTCATAAAGTGTAAACTCATATAATATTAACCGTTAAAGTGTAAACTCTAACCCAAAACCTTTCACTCTGATGAAGATAACAAAGAATTGAAATAGTGTAACATTCAAACCTGGAACCAGTAAAAGCTGTCTATCTTTAAACCCCAGACCCCATAGCTTCCCTAACAAAAATAAAAATTATCAGAAATTGGAATATTTAACCCTTTTTTTCATAGTTTTCTGCCTTTGGAGGCAAGAAAAATTAATTTGTTTAAAAGAAATCGTAACCCTTACCTCCCCCCAGGCACCTTAAATTAATGAAAATGTGATTGACCTAATAATTAATGAAGATTTTAATAGTGGCAAAAATTACTGTTTCTCTTAGGATTTTAAAATTTATACAAACAATTTTGTTATTTCCAAATTTTTTTTTACATTCACACAACAAAAATTTTTGTGTAACTCGTATTTAATTTAATATTATCCATGATTGAAATATATTCAGTCTTTTAATAAAATATTTTTAAAGAAATTACTCCTTTTAACTTTTTTTAAGGCTTTGACCATACTTAAATTGAAACACCCGAAACAAAATCGTAAAATTTTCAATAACTGGTAAATTTTTTTGTAGGGATAACATTAAATGCTGGTAGTAAATGAATGCCACCAACGAATTACAGAAAAATGTAAAAAAAGAAATCACAAATACTTTATGAAATAAATGAAATTCTAATTAAATAAACTGAATGAATGAGGAAGTGAAAATGATTTTTTATTTTTTTTTACGTTGCAAACTACATAAATAATAAGTGGTAAGGCAATTTTTGTTGTACATGTTGTAGTTGCTCTTTCACAATATATTTTTTTACATTTTCCCTCCTTTAATTGTAACTTCTCATTTTGGATTGAAACTTGGAGCCAAGTTTTTCTAAAATATTTTATGATGATATGCCATTTATGGCCTATTTGCCTGTAATATTTATTACTAAGGCACAGTTCCAACAATATCTAAGAACAGATACAGTTTTTCATTAGCCATCTTCTAGTAAAATCTGAGAAAATATACACTTTATAAGATTGTTAAAAACAAAGTAATATAAGTAAAAAATAACTACAATGAGTAAAAACATATGTGTCTGTCTATATATACATACATATTGTTCTCATATAAGTAAATACACAAAATTACCCAAAACTATTAGAATGTAATGCAAAGAAAATACCGAAAAAGTATGCTTGTAGAACCAGGCAGGTGTGTAGAGTGCTGTTTAAACAAAAAAAATAATCTGTGACAGTCAGTTAATTCTTAAATTCTTTTCAAGCCTAGGGCATTAACAAAACCAGAAGTTTTGTCATTAACAAAACTTCTAACTGGGATTAGCAAGAAAAATTTATATAGAAGCTAAAGAAAAAAATCAATTAAAAGAAAAGTCTCAATGGGTCTGTGCAATAGAACTCTTGATTAAAAAACAAAGAATTAAGTTTAAAAAACAAAGTGAAAATGTATTGTTAATAAGCATGACAAAATTAAAATAAATTAGTTTTCTAATGTGGAATTGTGCTTACAGAAAATCTTTTTCAAATTATTTTGGTTACTTTTTCAGTCATGAGATTATCCAAAAAAAAAATGTTTCTGCTTGTAATCTCAGAATTAACAATAATTTAGAAAAGATCTTATGAAAGAAGAACAATTGCTTACAGTTAAGAAGTGATTTTTTGATTAAGTTTTAAAAAAATTTTATTATAAAAATTAGTTCGGTTTGTTATTTTATTACAAGCATTTACATTTTTTAAATCGTTAAGAGAATACTACACCTATTTTTATTTCTTCAGTAACGGACAGATATACTATAAAGTCTTAAAATAAAGCCCTGGCTTGGGAGTAGGCAGAACTGTTCTGATTACCAGTCAGAGTACCCCTGATTTTTCACCTCATCACCTAAACATGAATTAAAGTTTACAGAGAAAAACAATTAAAACTGTATGATGCATTTTTCATTTAAGTTAATTTACAGTTTTGTTCTGGTATATACAGTACACTATTTTAGTAAGTCAGTTTTAATTTACGTAATCAAAATGTTTTTATTTTATATCTGTAAAATTGTTTTCTTGTATGTAAACAGAATGTGAAAGGAATATGTAATATGTTTCCTTAATATTAATCTCTTCCATGTCCACTTTCTTCTGGTCTTTTTTTTACTTATATAAGAGGTTTTTCATAGATCTGTTTTAATGCTGGCTGCTCTTGTTTATCTCAGTCTAAGAAGGGATACTAACAGTACACAGTTTAACCTATGTATATTTATGAATCATACTCAGTTTTAGGTTGATCAGAACTAGTGTATTTATAATCCATGAACGGTTATTAGATCCTGTAAATTTATTTCTGTAGTGGTTTATTCAAAACGTACAAAAAAGAAATTATTTAATTAACTATGTCAGTGTTGGTTTGTTAATGATCTTCGGGATACTACATTATGTGACATGGATGAGCAGAAAGTTGTGTTTAATATTGTTCTATAATGTTGTCTATTCAGGTACTGAATTAGTAGTCTAAGAACTAATAGAATATTTCTTTGTATATGGATATGTTGCAAGTAAATATTTATTTCAGGTGCAAGAGTTTTCTACCTTCTTTTACTAAATGTGACAGTTCTGTAGTATATATTAAAATCACCTGACATTGATTAGTTTTACAGTCAAACCTGCTGTTTGCAGCTTTTTTTTCATTTATAGGTAAATCTGAATATTATTATAACTTACCTTATACACCTTATACACCCTAGATGTTCCTAATGTGTCGATTACCTTGCAAAACTGTTAACACATTTCACAGTTTTATTTTTTCAATTTAAACCCAATTTTATCAACTATAATTCAGTGAAAATTATTATTAGCCAAAAATTTTAAACAAAACTAAAAATGCTACAATTTTTTATAAAATAATTAATATTTTCATCTTTAAAGTCACTGTTACTATGTGCATAATCCCAAATTAATAAATACACTATTTCTTCTTGTGAAATGACGAGAACAGAACCCAGTGTAATCAGCACAATCTATATTATTAGTAGAAGCTATTTGCCTGGAAAAATGTTAGTTATCTAATTAAGCGAATGGCACATTTAGGAAACAAAAATTAATTAATTGAATTTGAGCAAATGTTAATTGTTCGATTTACCCAGATTCAGCCAGTCATGCTTAATCCTCCAGTAGAGAGATTACTTCTCTATAAAAATGTTTCAATGAAACTTAGTCAAAATTCAAACTAAATTCATGATAACCTCATTAAGCAACTTTTATAAAAATTGATTGTACAGTTTATACGTGATGCAAATAAGTGAAAGAAAACAAGAGGCTGACAAATAATTTAGTGACAGAAATTCATTTTCTCATGTATAGATAATTGGATCTGTTCACATGAACCTCTTTCAGCTGTAGTCTGATAGGTAGTACAGATTTATTTTAATACGATGATAAGCAGAGATTATTAAAAACATTGTGGAAATGTAATGTATTTATGCTTCTAAATTTATTAATCCAGCAAACATTTTAACAGAATGGAAATAATACTGATATTTTGCAGCAGATTTAGCTGATGCCTGCACAACACATCTGGAAAAGTGAAGGAAAATCGATAGAGTAATGGGGAACCAACATACAGCAGTGTGTTACAAGATTATAAAGATAATCAGTAAAAGTTACCAAAATATCAAAAAATTTTTGACAAAATGTGTTAAAAATGTATGGAATACATTTTTAACATCTATCTATAATTTTGTTTACTTAACATTTAACATGGAAAATATCTGAAAACTGTTTTTGACCAAGAAAAGCGTGTACTCTTAAGTATATTTTCGAAATGTGTAGAGATGTGATGCTTTAACATAGTTAAACATTTTTATTTAGATCCTCCATTGATGAGAGGGAGAGTCCTAAAAATGTCATACTGAAGAGTTACTCACAATTATTAACATCACTCATACATAGAAGAATAAGTTGTATCTATAACTAGATTCAGAAATTTTTATTCAATTTAGTTTTTGTGTGTATTTAATAACAATTAATGGAAAAAAAACATTGGAATATACAAAAAAAAAAAACAGTATGTAGGCAAAACAATGGGCTCCATTTCGTTGCAACCTGATTATTCCAAACCTGGAAATTGAATGGTGTTAAGTAAAGATAAAATGCCCTCTAGCTGATATCATATTTAAATAACCAGTCTTATTGCACACTATTGGCATTTATGATAGTAACTAATGACCGAAACAATAATCAGTGTCGCCTAAAACTTATAAAAAATAAAAATATAGTATGATGATATACCTGACAAACTCTGAAACTGTAGTTATTGTATAAAATTATCATTACCATTCATCCTAACCATGAAAAAAACTTGACTGAGACCCCCACAAGTTCTATTTTTTATTCCATTCTTTGTTCAAGCATTTTAACTGCGATAATGTGAATTATGAATATTAAATGCCTTGATCTTGCAAAAATTATTATAATTACATTTAGTCAGTTGTCAAATGACTGTTGTACATTTTAGGATATGCAAATTTGCCCTAGACACATGCATAATAGAGTGTTTTACAATAAACTGTGAATCCAGTAAGTAGCCAGTTGCATTTTATTATTAAAATAACGTATTTGTTATACAATATAATGTAAAACTTATTTTCTGAAGTACAATACGTCTTCCAAATTTAGATAATATTTTTCCAATTTTATTTAATTTTGTGCATTTATCTATAATTTAGATTATAAATCCTTGCTTATTATGTAATATATTATGCTCTATTGTTAGTTCTTTAACCGTGCTGACAGCATTATTCAAATCTGGTAATCTATGAGAACCAGTTTATTATCCTTTGCATTAGTGTTAAGCTTTACTTCCATATCTTACAAACGTATACTTCACAAGAAGATGTAGTTAATAAATCAAAACATGTAGTTATTGAAAGAGAAGCAGCTTGTTATCCTACACAAAATACAAAAATATTTCAATTCTTTTTCTGAGAAATTTTGAAGGACTATATCATTCATTGTAAGAGAAGTTATATAATCACAGTGTACCATCTTTTTAAAATAATATTATAATGAGTGCTGGTCCTAAATGTTCTCTTCGTTCGGGGTTTGCAGGTTAGAAATTTCAATTATAACTTCACTGAATGGATTTGCTCATATATTTGTATTGTGTTAATCATGTGACGATTTGTACTTTCAGTATTGAACAATAATTGGATGCACAATTAGTTACATGCTAATGAAAATCTGAGTAAATTCACATGCTGAAAAAATTAATTTATAAATGTGGCACAGAATACTCTTCCTTCTGAAAATATTCCAGGCCAAATCATAAAGTATTCAATTATTTTTTGATCAGATACATATTTCAATCGATATTTATATAAATGAAATTTTCAGCTGTTCATTCATTTTTCAGCAAAGTATACATGTTTATACCTGCACAACGAATTAAATTTTATGGATGCTATATATTATATTAAAACATTTTTTTTATGAAGCTATGAATTATACCCAAGAATATAGTAATGAAAGAAAAATTTTGGTGTTTAATAGTGAATTTAAACAAATTTATTTTCTTCAGTGAAACTTATGTTATTTTATTTTTACTGAATTCATGTGTGCATTATTTTTAATGAATATTTTACAGCCAGTGTGAATATTATCTGTAAATATATAAATAAGTTATAATATGAACTCATTATGAAACATTTAAGATGTTTTATGCATATTTTAAAAGATATTCTATGCAGTACAAAATATTAAATAATAAGGACTAATCATTTAAGATTTTCAGTATTAACACTTTTTTTGTTTAATGTTCTAACATTTTCCCCAGTAATTTGATATTTATGCAAGGGCCACCAGAAAAAATTATAATTTGAAGATTTAATTATAAAAATAAATTTGGATTTCAGTGACCAACCTTGAAATACTTTAATATAACTTATTTTTTGTTATTGTTTTAAACAACATTCTATCATTCTTTTATCTCATCATATCAAATTTGTTTTTTTTCTTAATATTTTCAAATTATTATTTTCATTATTAGCATTATAGGCTTACTGTGTAAAGTAAAGAGCGAAGTGGTTTCATATTTCTTCTTCTCTGAGCCAAATATATCATTGTACATCAGCGCATAATGCCTATTTTGATATTCAGCAAAACCTCATTCTTGCTTAACACAGAAACTAGAAATTTAGTCATTATTATTCTGAAAGAAAGCAACTATGATTAAAACCTTTGATGCTTTACAAGCACCATAGAGAGATATGGTAAAAGCAACACATTAATGAATCACTTTCTGTTCTGAAACAATTCTCTGTATATATTTCCTCTGGTCAATAGAGGAGAAATTAATAACTATTTGTCCAGTATCATATAGTAATGCAGTATCAATTGCAGGCAAAATTGAAACAAGTTAAGCCTAATTTGCTTTTATGTTATTAGTCATTAATCAGAGAATATTTTTGTTAAGAAAAAAATTGTTTTTAAAATAGTTGAGTTACTGTATTTCTTTTTCTTTAGACATCTTGGGAGAAAAATATTAAGTTTTTTCATGATTACTTTTGCTACAGTAACACCTCATAAAATCATACAAATAAACTATTTCTGTCATACAATACACATTGGAGTGCACAAAAATACACAACATATTTTACCTTCCCTTTCATTGTTCTGGACAACAAAATGTTATTTCTTGTTACAAAATTGTTAATTGTTGAATTTTGTAGTATTTTTGACACAGATTTCAAATATGTAAGTTGTTTCTTTCTATCAGGCATAGTTTTATTTTGTTAATTACTATTTCTTGTTTTAAGAAAAAAGCATTGTGATGGTAAGTATAACAGTATTATACATGCAATTTTTATATGCCTAAAATCTGCTTCTTTTGGATTTTCTGTTGTAGTTTGCTATAGGTACATCAGTACTGAGATTCCAGCAGTAGTCAGCCAACATTATTGGATTGCATTTTCCCTGGTAGCATGTGTTTCCATGATGGATATTTATTGGTGAAAATGTTCTCCATGTTTGTTACTCACAGCTCCAACAGTGTAGGGAAAAATCCAGATGAGATTCTAAACAGTGGATTTTCAGTGACTTTACATCCAAGTGCTTTATAATTTTTAAGAATCGCAGTTTAAGTTCTTTGTAGTTATCTGCCTTACAATTTCCAAGGAAGTTCTTTATAAACTTTTTCATAAAGATTTTCATGCAGTAACCTCATAGTCATACAAACTGTCTTCAAACTCAATATCATTCATTAGTTTTCATATTTGCGATCCAACAAATACATCTTTTATCTTAACATCATTTGTATTAGGCAACATGTTTTTTAGAAAGTGAAATCCAGTCCCATCATGATCCATTGTTTTAACAAAATTTTTCATTAAATCTTGCTTAATGTGTAGCGGTAGAAGGTAAACTTTTTCAGGTTTTATTAGTTTTGGACTCATGATGTTCTTCTCTCCTATAGTCAATGTTAATCTTTTTGGCTACTTTTTTTAACACAATGATTTTTCTTATCTCTGGTGTCCCTATTGCACAAGAAATGACAAAATTTAGTATACCCAAACAGTAAACCAATTAACATGTTTTCACTTTCAGGTCTTCACAAATATGCCAAAAATATTTCTCATAATGAATCATATCCTACCAAAATTTCATGTTTTCATGTGACTGCTTTATGTAAAGCTGGATCAGCTCACATGATCCTATTAGGGATTAATAGGATATTATTTACAACATGAAGATGGACTGCTTTCAAACTATGTTTTGAGGAGTCCGTAAAAAGATGCCATTCATCAGGATGGTGCATGTCCCAAAGTTTCTAGGAAGGATTCCTCATCATTACAGTAAACATAGTCCTTGCACTGGAAGAAGAAACATTAAAATTTATACTGCCTGTCACAGATAGCACTTATTTTAATACTATGTTGTAAAAGATTCCATCCTTTAAGTCGTGATGTGAGAATTTCTTTTTGGTTCTTGGATAAATTTAGATCATTTAATTCTGACTGTAATTAAGTGTGGTTCAGTATTTGTATTTCTAAAAAAATCTGGGTTTCTCCTTTATTCATCATCTGATAAATCTACTCAACATCAACAGCTTTATTTTTATTGAATTCACATGTTTTTGGTGGTACTGGAATTAGAAACAGTGGACTGTGAGTCACTGCTCTTATAGCAGTAGAATATCAGGATACTTAACAGTATGTCTAGTCTCTGCAGTTGTTATCCCTGATATTTTTGTTATATAACAGTAGCAGTCTGTGAAGTGATTGTTTGGTTCTCTCTAAACCATTATTATTGTAAATGTTGTGTGACAAGATCCATTCAACCAACTAGTCAACAGCATTACACGTGAATTGCAGCAAATATGAGGAACTCAGGACCTTCCCTGATTACCTATTTTACATTTAAAATATAGTTCATGTGACTTTTTATCAATGGACTTACATTTCTCTTGCAAGACTAATGTTACCTTACTGCAAATGTAGCAGAAATTGTCTGGATGGTTAATGCAACTGCGTGGTATTTTTATTAAAAGATTCACTGCAATACACTCATAATACTCACTGTAATACTCATAAACAAGTACTACAAAACTTTATTCACACATAATGTAGTATATACACTGACTTTACAGAGAAAACTAAAATCATGAATTGGTAGGAAAGTATTGCACCGCTAAATATTACACGCATGAGAGTTTGTACTTGACTGATGTAGTTGAGATTTTTCTTAGCCAGCATGATACATTGTTTATTGTTTACAGTATTACATCCAGAGCAGAGTTATCAAAACAAAATTCATGTACGCTGTGCAGTGTGACTAATGGGGGACATAACTACATTTAAATAAAATATTTGACATGAATCATACGTGTATCATTTGTAATCATATCAATTACTGTGTAAATAATAATACTTATTTCTCATGGCTGTTTAACGGCTCAGATGAATTATAGTTTATTTAGCGACTTAACTACTGCAATAAATAAATAATACGTTGTACTTGCATTGTTCATGCACATGTAGTTGCTGAAAAATAGGAAGGGCAATTACAAAAAATTTGAGGTCCATAGGAAATTCTGCTTCATATTCAGGATCAGTCCCCAAAAATACATAAGCTTCAACAATATTAACCGTGTAACAAAATCATTTTTGACTGGTGTTATGGATATCACTTAAAATTATGAAAAACTCTCATACAATCAGATATTTTTTGACATACAGCCAAATACTATATTTTTATTATATTGATAAGAGAATCTTTATGTGTAACAGAGACCACGGGCAAATTGATAGACAAGTCCCTCCCCAAACCTTACTGAGGACGTAGTCAATATACAGGTCTTCACATCCTTAGTGTGGATCCATTAGGTATCTAATAAAATCCCCAGAATACCCCAGGGAAGAACGGACCAAGAGTAATAGAAGGAATGAATTATTATTCTGCACATAATTACAAGAGACATGGGAAATTTTTATCGCATAATGCTTTGCTATATAACATAAATTAATACCAAAAATTATAATTAATTCAGGCATGGGAGAATGAATTTTTAAAAATGTAATTTATGTTCTCGTAAAAATAGAACATAATGTTGTTAATTTTTTTTTTAACTTTTGACACCAAAATTAAGTTAAATGTTATTAAAATATATATATATATATATATATATATATATATATATATATATATATATGTATAGCTGTTAGTTATTGGCCCAAATTTTGATTTCATCATCAGTGCTACTATCAGTTTGCTACTCCTAGGCAATATTGATGAGGTGTAATATGTCTGGAGTAAGGATGACTGATTCCTTTCCTTCTGAAGTACACACTGCTGATTGTTGATTGATGTAATAGCTAGACAAGAGTGAAGTAAAATTAATCTACCATATTCTGACTAACAATTTCTTTATATATGTTACTGTACTGTAATATACTGTACCTTGTCATGTTAATTAGTAATTCTGTGTTTTTTTTTTTCATATTTTTATGTTACCTAACAAATATTTTTGGACCAGGACACTTATTTATATGTTAAACAGATCAGGTATGATATCTTGTAGTTCACCATATTAAACTCTAATTTCTTGTAAAACTATCAATTGTACTGGGGCCCAAGTACTTAGTATTTTTTAACATTAATTTTCTTATTAAATCTATTAATAATGAGTAGTAATTATTCAATTAATGTTTTATTTTTTCATTTTTACGTTTACTGAGGAATATTAATGTATTCTCTTTAGTTTCATTATAGAAATAAAATAGTGTATTTAATGAAACTTCTTTTGCAATGTTTTTTATGTCCGTATATTTAAATACAGTTTTTAGCTTGAAACTGTCTTAAAAATAATAGTTTTTTTTATCTAAAATTGTAGATTACTCTAATAGATTAAAAAAACATATTTTTGTATATAAATGTAGTTATGACTGCTTAGAATCAACCATTGTTTATATTTAAAGATTTAACAAATGTATAAATGTGCAGTATAATCAAATATATAAATTTATAGTATTAATGTTTCTATTTAATTTTTATATGAAAAATATTGAGATTATAAAATTATATATAATTAATTATGTGCAGTGCACTGTTGTATTTACACTTAACATTGTATATTGTATCAAATTTTCCATTTAAGAAAAAAAAACCATAAATATTTTGTAAATTGTATCATTAAATGTAGGAGTAATATTAAAAGAATGTTTACATAATTTTTTTCTTCATTTAACATGAAAATTGACTACACATGGATTATTAAGACCTTTCTTGTCAGCCAATTATATTACCATGTAAATTATTAAAGGAAGTTTACCTGATTATATATTTGAGGCTATCTTTATTTAGTAGCAAAATCTTTATTTTTCCTAAAAAGAATTTCTGCATGCCTTAGAACAGGCCCTCAGTGCATATGTATTTCCCTCTAGCTCTTGTATTTATTAGATAAATTAGTTAACATGAAATATTATAATATGTATATATATTTAAATAACATGAGCATATTCAAATTTTTAGAGTAAAATTAATTCAAGAATGAAGAATTTAGTTTATTCTTTATTCCCTCTTCAGCTGTTGTCCATTTCTGAACATATATTTATTTCTGTACTTCCCTTTACAGAGTTGATTAGAGCCAGTTTTCTCTTTATCTTTATGTTATTGTTATGCTATCTTCCCGAGTACTAAGTATGCTTGTATCTTCTCCCTAATATTCTAAAGCTTTAGATCACAAATCTTGTTTGTTTTGCTTGGTCTTGACTAGCAGTATGAACCTTCTCCACTTGATTTAGTCAATACACTTAAATTTTCTCATTCATTTTATCGTTTACTATGCTTCATACATTTTATTAAGGTGATTGATGTTTGAGAAAGCATTCAAACTGGCAAAGCAAGAGTTGCCAATTCAAACAACGATATAGAACAAAATCGACTTGCAGAGAAAATATGTGTGAAAGGATGAGTCAAAAAACATACAGGTCTGTCTTTTATACCAATGTATATTTTCTTATATTACCTTAGATAGTTGACACATGGTTCATGGACAGTAAAACAGTGTTCTATTTGTGTGTTCTTGTGAAGTTCTGTGGACCATGGCAACCTTGGAGTATCATCATGGCAATGATTTTCCCACTTACCAAAGCAGCTGGCTGACTTTTCACCTCCTCTAAATCCAATCACAAATGTCAATAATCTTTTTAGAATATGTAGAATATGATTCTTAACATGAGTCTGTAACTTATATGTAATCGTGCTACATATTAGAGTTCTGCTGAATATACCTCATATACCCTGTATTGCTATTTACACGTATACTGTGAGAACACTTACAAGCCTGTTAAATGCCTTTTGAGTTCTACTGTTTTTCAGTATTTCAGCTGTAGGGTGTACTTTGCCTGTATTATGTATATTGCACCCTGCATCCTAGAGATAATTTATCAGTAGTTTAAAGAGTTTGATTTTTGAAGAATATATGGATTTACTGTGATATTACTATTCTGATTTTGATGATATACAGCATTGTTTATGTGCTGGATTGTATAAGTCATTTACATAATTTCTAGCTGTTGATTTATTTATACCTCAATGTTCTAATTTTACGGACCAGTTTGAAAATTACTGATCAGTTTGGAATTTGAATTGCCAAGTTGCTAAAAACCGTATCAAGGGAAGGATTTTAATCGATTAATTAAAAAAATCTCATTTTAATAGATGCTTGATTTAATTAAAATCTTTTATTTCCTCTTCTAAATTTTAACTCACAACTGTTCAGATCACTGATTTACTAACTTCAACTTTACATAGCTTTTATATATCAATAATTTGTCTTATTTTCATTGAACCGCATAGTTCAATGGCCCTGAAAATTGCTGTTGTAGTTATTTTATTGTCTACGTTGTTACATAAATTAGCATTCAAGGAATTAAACGATGATTTACTTATGCGAGCTAGTAACACCAATTTAAACGAATGGCTCTAATCACATGATCATTCCAGTAAATATTACTAGCCAACAGTAAAAAAACATCTGTAACGTTCTTTTATTTTACTCTACGGCGATTAATGTTGTTAGAAACGAAAAAAAAATTACGCTACAAAATATTATTTATTAGCATTAAAAATTTGATTATTTATCATTATATTCTGGATGATACGAGCAACTTACTACCGCTGGCAGTGAACAGAAAATTAAATTTTTTTATAAAAAAGTTATTTGTAGATGTATCACTATTTTTGGACCTACACACCTTGAACAATACATCAGTTTTTTCGTTCTAAATTCTCCGAAAGTCTGACTGTCTTTAGGTTAAAACATTAACCTATGATACAGAATTTCTAATTTATTACTCTATGGCTAAGTCTCGATACTTGCGTTAATGTCCGATCAGGATAACAGATGGCTTAGCAGTTGAATGGTATGATTTACGTGTTTTGTTTTTGTCGATGGTTCACTGCTGTATTATTCAACTCTAATAGAATCTGGTTCATAATTAAAATTAATAATTTATAATAAATGTACGAATTTATATGGATGTAGAATTTGTATGATGTGTGCAACAGAAATGTTGATTATGTTTTTATAGTTTGCACGTCCAATTAAATTTTCTGGAGATATAAATGAATTGTGAGGTGATAAGTACGGCAGCAGTGATCATTAGTTGTTAATATTTTGAATTAGTTTTTTTAATTTTTAAGACCCCCCACGTCTTTCATTTAAAGTATTTAATGTTATTGTTTGGTTTCCAACTCCTGTCTACATTTTGAATTAGCCATTTTGTGGTAGGTAGGTAACATCTGCAATATCTTCTCATCGTTACCTGAAAACAAGCATAATTCGTTGATTGTAGATAATTTAATTGTCATTTTTTAAATTGAATTTTTAATCAACCTTCAGTGATTCGCGTAATATTGCTGATAAACATAAGTTATAAGGAACGTTACCGAACTTTATGGGGTAAGTAAATTAATTTTTATTTATATAATTGAGGATTATTTATGTACAGGTTTTGTAGTATATGATTTTACGTTTTGTAGGGTGGAATAAATTGATTATTTGTTAAAAAAAACCTGATTGACTGTAATTATACTGATTTGTGTAGTACTGATTTAATTTTCGTCATCTAAGTTTTACGAAAATAGTTTATTGGTGGTTATGTAAGAATTCATTTGTCGTGCTCTTAATTTAATTAAGACATTTGTACATCGAAATTCATAACTTTACAATTAGCTATTTTTAGGACTTTTGTCTAGAAGTTAACCAACTGCAAGAATTTATAACATTACCTCTAATATGAGTTCTGGGCATTTTTTTAGTACCTGAAATATAGGTTACCTTAACCTAGGTGTGATGTATTGAGTCATTTAATATGATATTATTATAAAATCAATTTCTAATGTTTTTTATTTACATATTTGCGAGTTTTTATCTTAATTCTGTCTTAACTTTAACAGAGACAAATTCATAATATATATTATGTATTTACTTAATGATTTTTTTTACAAATAAAAAACTGAGTGAGTGTATGATTAAATGTTAAGTTGTGGTCAACACTAATGTAAATGGAAGTGGAACCAGATCTCTTTGATATTGTTCAATTATATATTTTATTACACTCTATGAAATAACTGAATCCATTTGTTTTGAACTGGTCAAAACTAGTTATAATGTTCAAAGAATTTGCAGTAGATTCAATTTCTCCCTAATTTAATTAATCCTTCAGGCTTAAAAAATGCAATTGGAGAATGGCTGGACTTAGCTTAGTTTTATTAACTTGCTACTATGTAATTAACTGTCCTGTTATCTAAACTGTCGTGATTCTATTTGTTAAATACAGTGAAGTTATATGTGTTCTGATACGAGGGTTATTCAATAATTAGAGACAAATGACTAGAAAATTTATTATTTATTCAATGACAATGAAATTAATGCTATTTTTTAGTATAATCCAGCTACATTAGGCATTTGTCCCATCTTTGTGTGAGCTTTCTTATTCCAGTTGTAAAGAATTGTCTGTTTTGGTGTTGCATAAAAACTCTGAGAGGACCAAACAATCAAGAATTTAACTGTTCAATCTATTTATAAAAATTTGCATAGTTAATGCACCTTTACCATACTGTTTTAACATCTACGAATGAGTTTTGGCTGGTTTTACAAATTCAGAGATTAAGAAAACTCTTATAACAGAGTGCTGTTCTTCCAAAAGTACACATTTCAAATAGAAACAACATTTTGAAATAAGCTGTTTTTTTTTTGTCTTCAGTCATTTGACTGGTTTGATGCAGCTCTCCAAGATTCCCTATCTAGTGCTAGTCGTTTCATTTCAGTATACCCTCTACATCCTACATCCCCAACAATTTGTTTTACATACTCCAAACGTGGCCTGCCTACACAATTTTTCCCTTCTACCTGTCCTTCCAATATTAAAGCGACTATTCCAGGATGCCTTAGTATGTGGCCTATAAGTCTGTCTCTTCTTTTAACTATATTTTTCCAAATGCTACTTTCTTCATCTATTTGCCGCAATACCTCTTCATTTGTCACTTTATCCACCCATCTGATTTTTAACATTCTCCTATAGCACCACATTTCAAAAGCTTCTAATCTTTTCTTCTCAGATACTCCGATTATCCAAGTTTCACTTCCATATAAAGCGACACTCCTATCTAGTGCTAGTCGTTTCATTTCAGTAGCTTCTACTTTTTTTAAAGTCCTTCCAATATTAAAGCGACTATTCCAGGATGCCTTAGTATGTGGCCTATAAGTCTGTCTCTTCTTTTAACTATATTTTTCCAAATGCTACTTTCTTCATCTATTTGCCGCAATACCTCTTCATTTGTCACTTTATCCACCCATCTGATTTTTAACATTCTCCTATAGCACCACATTTCAAAAGCTTCTAATCTTTTCTTCTCAGATACTCCGATTATCCAAGTTTCACTTCCATATAAAGCGACACTCCTATCTAGTGCTAGTCGTTTCATTTCAGTATACCCTCTACATCCTACATCCCCAACAATTTGTTTTACATACTCCAGATACTCCGATTATCCAAGTTTCACTTCCATATAAAGCGACACTCCTATCTAGTGCTAGTCGTTTCATTTCAGTAGCTTCTACTTTTTTTAAAGTCCTTCCAATATTAAAGCGACTATTCCAGGATGCCTTAGTATGTGGCCTATAAGTCTACCCTATATATTTCAGTATACCCTCTACATCCTACATCCCCAACAATTTGTTTTACATACTCCAAACGTGGCCTGCCTACACAATTTTTCCCTTCTACCTGTCCTTCCAATATTAAAGCGACTATTCCAGGATGCCTTAGTATGTGGCCTATAAGTCTGTCTCTTCTTTTAACTATATTTTTCCAAATGCTACTTTCTTCATCTATTTGCCGCAATACCTCTTCATTTGTCACTTTATCCACCCATCTGATTTTTAACATTCTCCTATAGCACCACATTTCAAAAGCTTCTAATCTTTTCTTCTCAGATACTCCGATTATCCAAGTTTCACTTCCATATAAAGCGACACTCCAAACATACACTTTCAAAAATCTTTTCCTGACATTTAAATTCATTTTTGATGTAAGCAAATTATATTTCTTACTGAAGGCTCGTTTAGCTTGTGCTATTCGGCATTTTATATCGCTCCTGCTTCGTCCATCTTTAGTAATTTTACTTCCCAAATAACAAAATTCTTCTACCTCCATAATCTTTTCTCCTCCTATTTTCACATTCAGTGCTCCATCTTTGTTATTTCTACCACATTTCATTACTTTTGTTTTGTTCTTGTTTATTTTCATGCGATAGTTTTTGCGTAGGACTTCATCTATGCCATTCATTGTTTCTTCTAAATCCTTTTTACTCTCGGCTAGAATTACTATATCATCAGCAAATCGTAGCATCTTTATCTTTTCACCTTGTACTGTTACTCCGAATCTAAATTGTTCTTTAACATCATTAACTGCTAGTTCCATGTAAAGATTAAAAAGTAACGGAGATAGGGAACATCCTTGTCGGACTCCCTTTCTTATTAGGGCTTCTTTCTTATGTTCTTCAATTGTTATTGTTGCTGTTTGGTTCCTGTACATGTTAGCAATTGTTCTTCTATCTCTGTATTTGAACCCTAATTTTTTTAAAATGCTGAACATTTTATTCCAGTCTACGTTATCGAAAGCCTTTTCTAGGTCAATAAACGCCAAGTATGTTGGTTTGTTTTTCTTTAATCTTCCTTCTACTATTAATCTGAGGTCTAAAATTGCTTCCCTTGTCCCTATACTTTTCCTGAAACCAAATTGGTCTTCTCCTAACACTTCTTCCACTCTCCTCTCAATTCTTCTGTATAAAATTCTAGTTAAGATTTTTGATGCATGACTAGTTGTTCTGTATTCTTCACATTTATCTGTCCCTTCTTTCTTTGGTATCATAACTATAACACTTTTTTTGAAGTCTGATGGAAATTCCCCATTTTCATAAATATTACACACCAGTTTGTATAATCTATCAATCGCTTCCTCACCTGCACTGCGCAGTAATTCTACAGGTATTCCGTCTATTCCAGGATCCTTTCTGCCATTTAAATCTTTTAATGCTCTCTTAAATTCAGATCTCAGTATTGTTTCTCCCATTTCATCCTCCCCAACTTCCTCTTCTTCCTCTATAACACCATTTTCTAATTCATTTCCTCCGTATAACTCTTCAATATATTCCACCCATCTATCGACTTTACCTTTTGTATTATATATTGGTGTACCATCTTTGTTTAACATATTATTACATTTTAATTTATGTACCCCAAAATTTTCCTTAACTTTCCTGTATGCTCCGTCTATTTTACCAATGTTCATTTCTCTTTCCACTTCTGAACACTTTTCTTTAATCCACTCTTCTTTCACCAGTTTGCACTTCCTGTTTATAGCATTTCTTAATTGCCGATAGTTCCTTTTACTTTCTTCATCACTAGCATTCTTATATTTTCTACGTTCATCCATCAGCTGCAATATATCGTCTGAAACCCAAGGTTTTCTACCAGTTCTCTTTATTCCGCCTAAGTTTGCTTCTGCTGATTTAAGAATTTCCTTTTTAACATTCTCCCATTCTTCTTCTACATTTTCTACCTTATCTTTTTTACTCAGACCTCTTGCGATGTCCTCCTCAAAAATCTTCTTTACCTCCTCTTCCTCAAGCTTCTCTAAATTCCACCGATTCATCTGACACCTTTTCTTCAGGTTTTTAAACCCCAATCTACATTTCATTATCACCAAATTATGGTCGCTATCAATGTCTGCTCCAGGGTAAGTTTTGCAGTCAACGAGTTGATTTCTAAATCTTTGCTTAACCATGATATAATCTATCTGATACCTTGCAGTATCGCCTGGCTTTTTCCAAGTGTATATTCTTCTATTATGATTTTTAAATTGGGTGTTGGCAATTACTAAATTATACTTCGTGCAAAACTCTATAAGTCGGTCCCCTCTTTCATTCCTTCTGCCCAGCCCGTATTCACCCACTATATTTCCTTCCTTGCCTTTTCCAATGCTTGCATTCCAATCTCCAACTATTATTAAATTTTCATCTCCTTTTACGTGTTTAATTGCTTCATCAATCTCTTCGTATACACACTCTACCTCATCATCATCATGGGCGCTTGTAGGCATATAAACGTTAACAATCGTTGTCGGTTTAGGTTTTGATTTTATCCTTATTACAATGATTCTTTCGCTATGCGTTTTGAAATACTCCACTCTCCTCCCTATCTTCTTGTTCATCACGAAACCTACTCCTGCCTGCCCATTATTTGACGCTGAGTTAATTACTCTAAAATCACCTGACCAAAAGTCGCCTTCCTCTTCCCACCGAAATAAGCTGGAGGGGATTATAATAATTGAAAATTTTTTTCAAAAACTGATATTCTCTATTGCAGGAGTATCAACTTGAATTGTCATTCAAGTTAGTACTCTTGGAATTTATTTTTATTCTATTAAATATTTTATTAATAGACTATTACAGCATTAGACTACTAATAGTTTGTTAAATGGTTAATAGTTTATTATTGTAGTTATTGTTTATTCTATTAAATAGTTCTGCTGTTGCCATTTGTCTTTAATTATTAAATGACTCGTATAAAAGATATTCTCCATTTGTAATTCCATTTAAATGGTTTGAAAACAAAAAGATGGTACCGGTAATTGGAGATATATTCCAAATCAGCCAAATGAATCATTTTTCCTTTTTCTTTATTATTTCAACATTCCAATCCAATGCTGTTATAATAATTATCTGTGAAAATTAAAATATGTCTGCCATAAATTGTATAAGTGAGTAAATTCTAGGAGTAGAGAAAAACTTAATGGACTATATAATATAATTGTCATTATGTAATCATTGATTTATTAATACTGTGAAGTTGTAAATTGGTACTTTTCAATCCCAGTATGTCTTGAGAACATGTAAAAAAAGAATCTCTCATGTGGTATGGCGTTGTTGCATAAGCCAGCATTTGCTCCTGTAAACAAATAATAAGGAGTTTCTTATGCAGTGCTTCTCAGAAGTATTTGGGTATTATATGAAAAGTTCTTTATATGCTGTAGTGGGTGGAGTAAATGAAAACATATGCAAAAGGTCAAACTGTATTACATATTTTTGTTATGTTGTTTACATTCATGAAGGCAACAATATGGTATTGTACAAAAGTTTATTTAATATGAATTACAATATTCAAAACACATACATTATTATAGAAAATAGACAATGAAGTTTGATTACACTATTTGACATGGATTGCATGTTCAAGCTGACAAAAAAATTGACATGAACTTTTTTTACAGAATACTGTCTTCCTCCTAGAAATTTTAATAAGACTTTTTGAAAATGAATGGGTAATTTTATTAATATTTTTTACATAATTGGGAGGCTTGTTGTAAATTTGTAAACTTGCATAACAAGCTAATTTCTTCAAAATGCAACAATTTTGTATGGTAGAAATAACAGTCCCTCTTTCTGATTATTTTATATTTGGGAGTCTGTGGAATAGGATTAAATTTGGTTAGGTTCTTTTTCTTTAAGTACAGTTTTCTGGTATAACTAAATAGAAAGCCAGGTTTGTTTAAATTCTTCTAGCGTGATCTCATTTCTAGCGTGGTACATTTCATTTACAGAAATGTATAATGTGTAATTGATTGATAATGTAAAGTTCTCCATAGATAAAGAATGATTGAATGTAACCTTAATAAATCATAAATAATTTTTTTTCTACGCAAGCAGTAAGTGTAGAATCGCAAAATAACATTTATTTTACCATTTAGTTTGTTATGATTTTGGTTATCAGATGTGTAAAATTTCAGTTGCGAATCTTTACAAGAGAATATTACAATACGGTTAAAAGTAACAATAAAAAGACTCCATTTAGCGTTAACTAAAAAATTTAGATTCATTTCATTCTGTTGAGATTAATTTTGCTTCAATAGCTGCCTTGAAGGATGAAGGGCTTACAATATAGTTAAGTGTGGGGTATTTCTGAATAATATTGTTGTCAAGCATGTTGAAAGAAGATCTTTTTTTTTGAATAAGTTTGTAAAAGGTACCAGTTTTATTTTTCTGATTGTTATGTACAATCTAGGATTAAGTTAGTGTGTATGTGTAGTTTGTCTTTGAATTTTTGATTAGAAAGGTAGATGTAAGAATATCATCCCAAATGGGGTTATGTGGTTTTATATCTTGCCCAGTCAAGTTGTATTGGATTACCCAAAAGTTTAACGGGTATAAATAATTTAATGAGTAATGGGCCCGATACTAAAATAGTCTATTTGAAATTATATGTATTAGAAAAAAATATTTCACATATTTTCATGGCTGTGTATATATAATAACATTACTGTGCATCATTTATTAATATTAATCTTAAAAAAAATACATTCATTAAACAATTATTTTTTGTTGCCAGTCATTTGAATGATTGGATTGTACTTATGCATTCCATTCTGTTCTGCTCTAATATTTAATTTCATTATTTTTTTAATGATTAGATCGTAGTATTAATATTTTAATTTTCTTATATTTCATTTGTTTTTATTTTTTTCTAAAGTCATGAAGAAGCAACTAAACGATATGATGTTTACTGTATAATGAACCAGTATTATTTGTGACAAATTATGTAATTAGAAAAGAAGACAGTTTTTTATTGCACCAGGGTACTCCAGTCATCTTACAAAGGGTATTAAATTAAAATTAATATTAGTACTCTAGAAAATTATGTTATCTTTTAAACTTAAAAAATTGCATCTTAATTTTTATTAGTATTTAAACCAGTTTGATGATGAAAGTATTACATTAAATAGCAGAACTGATAAATGCTGATAATGTTGACAATAACAGTCATTTAAATAGTTAAAAGAATTCATTTTTAAATTTGTATTTATTTACTTGCATCATTTTTATTGTGATGACATTAGATAATTCAGTCAATAAACTGTGGTTTGTTGTTATTAAATCAATTAAAGAAAATAGTCAAACATACTATTTGCGATTTACAATGAGTGTATGTGTTTATCTGTCCTTATTGAGAGAGTGAGAGAGAGAGAGAGAATGAAAGACGTCATGAGATAAACTCTTGTTCTGCACTCTTATTATAACTATGATTATTTATGTTTTTCTGTTTAGACTTTTTTCAACTTAAAAATTTCTTTGTGCAGTTTTTCATTAGTTGTGAATTTTTTAAAATAACTTTCCTCATTGTTTTTAGTGTTTGTATATGTGTTTTATATTTTCATTGTTATTGTTACTTTTTAGATGTCTGTTGAGGAATGTGATGATTCAGAAATGGATTATTCTGAAGACGATTGTAGTTACGATGATTATTATAACATAGGTGAAGACTGTGATGTGGAGCAGGTTGATCTAAATAAATCAGATCCTGAATACTTTGCTTATGAATGTTTGAGTGTTGAAGAAGTAGAATTGCTACTAAATGAAAGTGTAGAAACACTGAGCAATAGTTTGCAGGTATGTGGATTTTTTAAAAGTTAAAACTACTGTTTAAGTTTTTCTAACTTTCATTATACTTAATGAAAATACAGAAAAACTCTATTAACTCTCAATTTATTTTGTTTGCAATCAGTCCAAATTAATCTTTTAACTGCATCAGCTTCTTTTTTTACACAAGAAACACTGATATAAAAAAATACAGGATATTTATTTAATATATTAAATAAGGGAGAATATTATTAAGAAAAACCAAGGTGATATGAAATAATAAACAGCATATAACTTGTTAATTACAGAATGTATCAGACTTTATTTACTATTAAAGTGAACAAATAAATTGGCTTATATAAAAATGCACAAGTATTTGATTATATATCAAAACTATATAATGGCAATATAAAACAGAATTGCTTTACTTTCTATACAAAAATAATAACTGATAAGAAAATATACTATACTCATTTTTAACAATAATAATAATAATATACTCTGCTTAGCTGTGAGTTCAGTAATTTAAAGATTTTCCAACATAATCTTTATTTTTATAAATTCATTCAAACACATAAATTTGCACCAACATGTACACAGTATGTCTTGAAAAGTTCCTGAACTAAATTAAATAAAAATACAGATTTAAAAATAAATGAATTTACTCAATCAGCCCTCTACATAGAATCCTTCTCTAGTTATACACTCATTGCAGCACTGGTAGAGCCCTTCAAATGCTCTGGAGAAATCACTTTGTGGGATCGCCTACAACTGCTCGGTGCAAACCCTTTGAATGGCTGAAATGTTGTCGAAAAAGCAGCCTTTCATCTTCAACTTGAGTTTCAGGAACGGAAAATAGTCCGCTGGAGCCAGGTCGGGTGGGATAAGACAGTGATTTGATTGGCGGCGAAATAATGTGTCAAAACTGTTGCCATGTGTGCCGGGGCATTTTCATTCAAGAGTCCAACTGCCTGGATTCTGGTATTCAGGCTGAATTCGATGAATGTGATGCATCAGGCGTTTTGTTACTTTGAAATAGAATTTAGAATTCATGGTTTGACCAGTTGGGACAAGTTCATGATGAATCAGGCCGTTTAGTCAAAGAATGCAATCAACATCATTCTCACTCTTGATTTTTTATGTCTGACTTTCACCAGTCTTTGTGTTCCAGGACTCAACCAAGCAGTGGATTACGTCTCATTTGCAGATCATACATGAAGCACCATCTTTCATCCCTAGTTACAGTTGTTTGAAAAAAATTTGGGTCGCTATCAGTAGTTTTAACAAAGTCTTGAGCGCAACAAAAAAGCACCTGTTTTTGTTCTTTGATTAAGAAGTATGGAACAATATGAGAGCACACCTTTCGGCAGTTCATTTTTTTTGTTAGAATTGTATGTACTGCATCTTTATCGATGTTTAGCTCTTCTGCTATGGCCCAAAGGGTAAGATGAGGTTGTTCGAGCAGGAGTGCGCGCACTTTTGCAACGTTTTTTGTCATGAACAGCTGTTGACAGCTTCCTGCTTTGTTCGTCGTCATCCAACAACTCTTTACCATCTTTAAACCACTTCCACCATGTGTATGTTTTAGTACAAGATGCAGCTTCATCATCAAATACTTGCTGTATCATAGAATAAGTTTCAAAAAAAGATTTTTGAAGTCAAACACAAAATTTTGTCATGCTTCTCTGTTCCATGTCACGAGCTTGCCATACAAAATCACATGGCCACAATGTACGCAGTTGAATAACTCGAGACGAAATGTGATGAAATTTTGTACACACACTCATCAGACATTGTACTTCAAGTTCCTTGGTTGTCTGAGAGATGGCGCTACTTGTATCAACTACAGAAATTTAGTTTGGGAACTTTTCAGATCTACTGTGTAATTGGCATCTGTTAGTATTTTATTATGTTTCAATATGAAAACTAGTAATGTGAGAACAAAGCCACAAATGTAATCGTGAACATTATGAATCCTATAGAAAACAAACAGTGATCAGGAACAATTAAAAACAGGTTTCAGAATCCATAACCAATGAAGTAAATTTCCTAATATGTTTTTATGGACATTTTTTTTAATGGTTTAAAAGTGTTAATTACTTTGTAGTATATACAGTGCATTATGATGATAAAATAACAAATTAAAGGTAGCATTATGTGAACTTAAATTTTTAAATTACATTAATAGCAACAAAAATTAAAAAATAGCTTTGAGATATCATCTTTTTTTTCAAAAAGTGGTAGTGAATGCTGATCATGAGAACTCCAGATAGGTAGGCAAAAGAAAGATAGTATGATATAGATAGGGAACTTTGTAATATGTAGACAAAGGGGTCTGTCTGTTTTTTTTTTAAGTTTTTACTTTATTCCATTTTTTCCAGATTACACCATCATTAGCTAAAGTGTTACTACATACTCATGAGTGGCAGATTACGTCTATTATCACAGAATACAGAAGAGATGTGAATCGTTTACTAGTCAGTTCACGTGTTAAGCCACCAAACCCACCTGATTCACTACAGAGGCCTGGATTTGGATCTACATTATCGTGTCCAGTTTGTGTGGCTTATTTCTTTTGGGATAAGTTTAGCAGTTTAGCTTGCGGTCATCCTTTCTGTAATAATTGTTGGGCTATGCATTTTGAAGTGCAGATAACTGAAGGTATTTCTACAGGTATGATTATTATTTGTTTAATTCTAAATTTTTATCACGTTTAATATCTTAAATCTGTCTTAAGAGGCACCCATTTCCAAGTTCATTAAGTACTAAAAGCCAAGAGTTTGTACTCCCATATAAAGAGAATTTACTGAATTGATGTAGTGTTCTAGAATGTATTGATCTAAGAAGAGAATCTTTGTGTAGCGGGTTTATTTCCTTACCTTTAGGCATCATCTTGTCTCCATATGCAAGATAACATGTTCCTGTAGTTCAGTTCACCATTAGACCATATCCGTTATCTGGTAATTGCTATGGAAGAGTAGGAGTTAGGTGTTAAAAATCAACCAGTCTTCCTGACTTAATTCAACAAAAAATAATAAATTTGGCTAGTAGTTTATTATATTTTTACTGAAGGGTTTATAGCATTAATATCATGAACTAGTTGATAATATGTTGCTAATAAGATGATTCATAAAGTTACTTTTCTTTTTTAAATATAGAACTTGAAAGAACCTACTCTATCGTTATTGTTAAAGACATTTTTTAAAAATATGCTAACAGCTTAAAAATATTTTTCAGTTCTACTATAAGTTTTAAGTCTAGAAGTTGTTCCAAATTAAAAACAAATATTATCCATAATTTACGTAACCATAATTTACTGCAAACTTCAAAAAGTTAAAATTAAAAGAAAAATTGAAAAAAATTTAATTCAAAATTTGAATGTTTTAATCTTTTAAATAAAGTTTATTTTTTAAATTTATTTATTTATTGAATTTTAATAAAACTAAGAAAAGAAATACCAAGAAATGATGTGCTACCCAGAGAGCTAAGGTTCTCTGCAATGCATATTTATAATGCATATTACTTAAAATGTGATATATCAATGTTGTGATGTTATCTTTGCTACTACATAGTTCTCAGTATATCAGAAACTGAATACTTCATACATATTAAGTTTGAAAAAAGTATTTTAGTTATAAAAATTATTGTATTCCAATAAAAGAGTATTTAAATTACTGTGATTGTCTAAAAAATGCTTTTGGGTCAATTTGAAGTGACCCAAGGATGGTTGGTTGCTTGACTAACCAAGAACAATTGAAACTTACCTACTTGTTTCCTATATGTCTCAGGGCCTTATAACTATTTTTTTTAAATTTTTTATTTAAGCAGTTTACCTATGTGCCATTTATGTTACACTGTGCTCATCTATGTTTGTGATTTAAGGGTTTACGGAAAAAATCATAACTAAAAATCTATTGTTCCAGGAAGGATTAAACAAAAAGCAATTTAATCATATTCTCTCAAGGTAAAAGAATGGTCCAGTATGGTTTATTTACCTATTTCTCTTCTTTCTATGAGAAAATTACCAATAAAGTTGAACATGAAAAATGGTGAAATTTCACTTTTGGTAATCTTTTCAAGAGGCAGGGATGGCATACACAGTTTGAATTATTTTTTATATGTAGGTATATGTTAGTAGTTTTACCATAAATAATATTAATGGTGATATACTTACCCCTAAATTTTATGAATTTTTGAAAATTAATTTTTTTTTTTAAATTCAAATTTTTTTCAAATAACTCTGATGAGGCTGGTGATAAAAATCTAAAATTTGCACAACTTGCAGTGGTTTTGTAGATGTTTATGGCAAATAAAAGTTTCTTGTGTATTGTATTAATAAAAAAGTTATAACCCCTCAAAAATCATGAAAACCTATTAAAAGCGATACCATTTTGACTCTCTATATAAGTGCTCCAAGGGGTTTTTTTGTTTTCTTTGCACTTTATATTTCTTATATTTAGCCCCTATGTTGTTGGAGTTGACGTTTTCAATAATTTTAAAATAGTTTTTTTTAAATTATTAATGACAGGTCGTAATTTAATGATAACTTAACCAATACCAGCAACCTAATACAACTTTGATTCAAAAATACTTGTAAAACTTACCCAACCTGAGATTTCAATGAGTAGTCTACATCTTTTTTCAGGAATTCATTTTTATTTTTACATTGATTTATTTTTGTAAACACTATCAAAGAAAAAATAAATTGTAGCAAAATTTTAATTATTCTTCAATGAAATAGCCAGTTTTTGTAGAAATGAAATTTTATTATTTAGTGTGGTTAACTAACAGCTGTGATATCTCTTCTGATAATTCTCTTGAAATTGTGCGAGAATGACCTGTCACTGTAGTTAATTTGTGATTTCAACTTTCTCAGGACTTTTCAGATTGGTACCCACATTTTGTCTTTTCAAGACTTTTGAGATGATGTATGTAGCCCAGCTGGGGAAAAAATGAACCTGCACATCATCATTTTCAAGGCTAATATCAACCATTTCTCCAATCCACCACTAATCGTCATACACACAAGCAATAGTCTTTTTGCTTAAGTGAAAATGGTACAATACTTAACACAGGATGGTCTTCACAGTCCTTGGAGTCTGAAGTACAGTAACATCTTACAATGCCTTCTGACACGAACATATTTGTGGTAGCTTTTGGTATCAACAACTATTTCACAGCAGTCAAAACGGGTTTTTAGAGTTTCTGAAATCTTAGCTGTCTAGCTATCACATCTGATTTAATCAAAAAATACTTGATGTTTTTCAACTTGTGATTATAAAATGAATACATTTCTTCAATGTTTAATATCTGACTGTTTAATGGCCTTTGCAGGCTAGCCTTTACCACCTCTCATTTTGTTGCTCCTCCCACACCATTGTTTTTGGCGTTTTTCCCATGGATGATCCAAAGAAGTGCCATTCAGCTTCAAGGTCGAAGTCTTTTTTGTGACTGTACAAATTTGCAAAATTCTTTTTATTTTTATACCGACTTCAAGCACCATCAGTAAAATAGATGAGTTTTTTATTGTTCTGATGTACTTCCTTGATATGATCTGTTAAAAGTTTTTGAAAGCAATAAAATGTTGCTGTATCGTGCTTCAAGTGATCCCTTAAAATACAGACACTTTTGTGTTATAATACATCAATTTCCTTGAAATAGAACACAAAAGGGTGAACAGAGGCTTGTGGCTCTTGACCCAATGGAAGCTTTGTGTCACATCTTGAACAAGAAATGAAAAGTTTTCTGCAAAGTCTGCCAACACTAAACATTCTTCTTCACCCAATTCTGATTTTTTCTTGCTGAAAACTGACCTTGAGATTTTGACACGAAATGGTGAGTTTTCAGTTTTTCTCATTTTTCCACTAATGATTCGAAAAACTCATCTTTGTCTGAAGAACAGTAATTACCCCTGCCCTATCAGCTGTTACCCACTGTTTATACATTATTGTATCCAGCAACACATCATACTCTTCGGAAAAGTTGAGCATGTCAAACACTTACCTGGACATTTGATGCACACATTCATCATACAGCTGTAGTTATGCTTGTCACAAACAAAGATGTACGAAGTCCATATAATCAACATTAAGTTTGGGACCACCAATCATGAGTTTGTTGATGTTCTGGTGGTGGGGACAGACACTAACTGTGTGAGTCCCAGATGCACCAGTCAAGATACACCATTTTGGATGGAGTTCGGAGAAGTTTGATCTTCCAATTTTTTCCTTAGAGTTTTCACTTTTAAAGGAGATAAACAATTAATTTATGTTTATCAAAACAAGGCGCTTTTGCTTATGCACTTTGACACCATCAACACGCGTGCTAACACAATCCTTTTTACCAGGACACAGTCTGCTATTAGTGTCATCTAAAATAACACAACTTTTTTAATTGAGTCGTTACTAATTCCTACTTTACGTGTTTTACCTAACTCCAGTAGAATGCCTTGCTCATAAACTAATTCTCTAATAAGTCTAACCAAATGCTCAGACTCATTGAACTCTGATATTATTTTAGATTTGGTCCAAGATTGGGGAAGTAAACTGATAATTTTAATCTTATATTCTTTAGCAGCAAGAACATATTTTTCTTTTACTTTTAAAATAAGATCATATTCATGTAAAGAAGATTGAGCTGGATTTTCATTTTCAGAAACTTTTGAGTCAAAACACAATTCAAGATTCTTTTTTAATTTTTCAGATACCTTATTTATTTTAAATTTTACTGCTGATGGCCTTTGATCTATGCTTAATTTTTAAAATTTTGATGGAGGTGTTACACCCAAAATGCTATAAAAAACATCCAATTGTTCAATATTGTGATGTGGGGCAATGCATTGCTCCTGGTCTTCGCATTCATTTAGTTCTTTGTTCTGCTGAGAAAAAATACTTTTGAAACAGTTAATGCAAAGAGACTTTCCAGGAACTAAATTTAAATTTGGATAAATGTGGTCTTTAAGAGCTTGCTCTAGTGTTATTTGTCTTAAATTTTTCTTAACTGTTTTTTATGAGTTCTCAAAGGGTAAAAACAGAACTGTCCAAACAGGTGACTGAATTTTGACAAAAACTTTTTTTATGTAATTTAGAAACACTAGTGACATCTGAATTAACGTGTAAAAAAATAAGTTGTTGATTTTCATCACTAAATTCACAAATTTTAATGACTTCTTTTGGCACTGTACCATACACTTTTTTATGACACTTCATTCACATAAATTCCTATGGAACATTGTTCTTCCATTGTTTTACGTGAAATTACTTGAAAATAAGGTAAACATTTTAACTGATTTTAAAATTTGCAAATATAATATTATTAAGTAAAACTTATTTATTTAATAAACGCTTCCAAACAGGATGAAATTTGAGACACTCTGTAAAGATGTGAACAGGTCACTGACTAATGTTAAACTGACCAGTCTGTAACTGCAACCCACTGGGTTGGTCTAGTGGTGAACGCGTCTTCCCAAATCAGCTGATTTTGAAGTCGAGAGTTCCAGCGTTCATGTCCTAGTAAAGCCAGTTATTTTTACACGGATTTGAATACTAGATTGTGGATGCCGGTATTCTTAGGTGGTTGGATTTCAATTAACCACACATCTCAGGAATGGTGGAACTGAGAATGTACAAGACTACACTTCATTTACACTGATACATATCATCCTCATTCATCCTCTGAAGTATTATCTGAACGGTAGTTACCGGAGGCTAAACAGGAAAAAGAAAGAAAGAAAGTCTGTAACTGCAAAGCTAAATGATGCAATAAGCATAAATGAGCATGTTGCAACATGAATTTTCCTGATGACTGCGAATGACTTCAAGCGCCTGTTATAACATGAACACTGCATTTCAATGGTTCAATAAGTCTAATTCAACTATAGTAATAAGTATAAAAGTACTAGGCATATCCATAAAGTAAGGACTGTTTGCTTATTAAAAAAAAATTAACTCATGAGAAAAGGTTTTTACTTACAGTTTTAATTTACTACATATCTACTTCACTTTTCCACATAATCGCCATTCAGTTCTTTTCGTAATGCTGTATCAGTTTCTTTAACCCTTCTGCATAGAAGTTTACCACTTGGGAATTGAACCAGTTGACAGCAGTCTTGAGTTCCTCATTGTTTTCCAACCATTGTCCACCAAGCCACTTCTTCAAATGCAAGAAGAGAAAGTAGTCACTATGTGCAAAATTGGGGCTATATGGAGGGTGGTCAAAAAGTTCCCAATGTAAATCTTGAATCTTCGTGGTTAAGGCAGCGGTATGAGAACATGGGCTGTTGCGAAGGAGGATTGCACCGGATGACAGTTTTCTGCATCGTCTATTTTGGATCGCACATCTCAGTTTGGTGAGTACTTTGCAGTACATATCAACTGCAATTGTTGATCCACGTTGCATGAAATCAACAAAAATTGACACCTTTTTCATCCCAAAAAGGGTAGCTTGACTCTCGTAAAGAGTTGCTTATACTTTTTTGGTTTTGGGGAACTTGAATGGCGCCACTGCCTTGACTGTTGTTTTGAATCTGCATTGGTTTAGGATATCCATATCTCATCACTCGCAACAATGTGGGAAAACAAATCATCTCCATTGTGTCGATAGTGGTCCAAAAATGCTTGTTCACTGCACATTCTTTGCTCTTTATATTGGTCAATGAGCATTTTTGGTACCCACCTTGCACACAATTTGTGATATCCGAGCTTTTCTGTGACAATCGTGTAGATACAGGTGCATCCAACTTGCGGAAATTCATCAGCCAAAGTACTAATTGTCAATCGCTGATCACATCGCAGTTTACGGTTCACTTGTTCAACGATTGTCAGTTTGAATACTAGGCCTGTCACTCTGCTCTTCGTCATGCACATTTGTTCGGCCATTTTCAAAGTCTTGACGCATTTGTCTCACTTTTCCTTCACTCATTACTACAGGCCCGTACGCTAAGCACAACTCCCGATGAATTTCAGCAGCTGAAGATCCTTTTGAACACAAAAATCGAATCACAGAGCGCACTTCATAACTAGAGGGAGAAACGATTGTCGCGGACATAGTGATCTGCATTCACCAGCAGGCAAACGATTACTATATCAAAACAGCTGCAGTGGCTTTGTAAATAGCTGATAGATGGCCCTGCATGCGTAAAACTGTGTTCAGACCCGCTAATATTTAAATATAAGCCAACAGCCCTTACTTTATGAATATACCTCATATTAAAATGCCAAGAAACCCCCTTGGAGCACTTATTTAGAGAGTCAAAATGATAGCGCTTTTAATAGGTTTTTCATGATTTTTGAGAACTTTTTTATTAATAAAATACACAAGAAACTTTTATTTGCCATAAACATCTACAAAACCACTACAAGTTGTGCAAATTTTAGATTCTTATCACCAGCCCCAATAGAGTTATCAAAAAAAATTTGAATTAAAAAAAAAATTAGTTTTCAAAAATTCATAAAAATTTAGGGGTAAGTATATCACCATTAATATTATTTATGGTAAAATTAATAACATATACCTTCATATAAAACATAATTCAAACTGTGTATGCCATCCCTGCCTCTTGAAAAGGTTACCAAAAGTGAAATTTCACCATTTTTCATGTTCAACTTTATTGGTAATTTTCTCACAGAAAGAAGAGAAATAGATAAATAAACCATGCTGGACCATTCTTTTACCTTGAGAGAATATGATTAAATTGCTTTTTGTTTCATCCTTCCTTTGCTTTTGTTTGTGTTCAATCCACTCTCTTTCGCTAATTTGCACTTCCTGTTTAATGTATTTCTTAATTGCCGATAGGTCCTTTTACCTTTTCATCACTAGCATTCTTATAATTTCTACGCTCATCCATCAGTTCCAATATATCCTCTGACGTCCAAGGTTTTCTACCAGTTCTCTTTGTTCCACCTAAGTTTGCTTCTGCTGGTAAGATTTCCTTTTTAACATTCTTTTGTATTTTCTACCTTATCTTTTTTAATCAGACCTCTTGCAATGTCCTCAAAAATCTTCTTTGCCTCTTTCTCAAGCTTTTCTAAATTTCACCTATTCATTTGGCACCTTTTCTTCAGGTTTTTATACACCAATCTACATTTCATTATAACTAAATAATGGTTGCTATCAATGTCTGCTCCTGGATATGCTTTGCAGTCAACGAGTTAATTTCTAAATCTTTGCTTAACCATGATATAATCTATCTGATACCTTGCAGTGTCGCCCGGCTTTTTCCATGTGTATATTCTTTTATTATGATTAAAAAATAACTAACAAAATGTATGTCTTCTTTAAATATATAAATAAAAATGATCTAGTTGTAGCATATGAAAACTTCAAGGATGAATTGGATGTAGATTATGATATAAAAATTTCAAAGATAAACCTTCCTAGGATCAAAATTATAGGCATCACCTGACCGGTTAAGAAATAGAGTATGATATAAATAACAGAAATTTTGGGGGCGTTCGTCCAAGTGTAAATTAATAAACAGCTATAAAAACAAAAAGAAACAAACTACTGTGATGCTTGAATTACTAGCGATTTATATGAATATTTAAGAATACAAAACAACAAAATGTATATAGGACATCAGTGTTACAAAGTATGATGATCTTAATATCATGCTCTGCTACAAATATGCATGCACAGGACGTAGTGGCAATAAATGTACTAATAGTCATAGTCGCTTGAGATCTGCTGATTATCTTACAAATGACTGCAAAAATCTTGAGGTAGACAAATGAAATTTCTTGAGACTGTAAAAATGTCTAAATTGCATTTATAGCAATGAGCAGCATCAGGGTCATACTTGTGGAATGAATCATGCAGCAGTAGATACTGAAAACTGTGAGTAGTTTAAATACCTAATAAGCAAAAAAATAATAAACTTACTGAATACCCAATTCAACTGCACATTTCAAAACAACTTGGATTCCTGGGAACACTGCAAGGCAGAACAAATGAAGTAGCATCAAGCATCCAAACTCAGTCTTTGGGAATAAGGATAATACGTAATACGGAACAAGATTATTTTGATTTCTTAGAAACTATTAAAAAAAATTAATTTAACATGAAAAATCTTTCAGTATTATCCAAACTTTCAATAAAACTATTAATTGCATGAAAGATTTAATGTTATGCTTAAATATTAGAAGCTTAAATGCTAACTTTTCTAAACTAGAGGTATTTGGGAAGAGTTTAATGATCAAACCATTTATCATTGTACATACACGAGACTTGATTTTATTAGGTGTAATAAAATCTACCAGGCTGTAATATCTATTATAATAACAATAGAATAAATAAATCTGATTACATAATTGTTGATATTAATGAGAATGTAATTGAAAACACAGAAATTGTTTAATCTGGTTGGATAAAAATACTAAATTCTTGTATAGGAATGAATAGTGGTAGTGGTATTGAAATTTCTGCTATATACAGATCATATGATATACGTAAAACTGGATTCATACATGATTTAAATAAATTTTTGGATAGAAAAGAAATATGAAGAATCGCTTAATAGTAGATGATTTTAATATAGACCTGCTTGAATTAGATAAATAAGTCAAGAATTTCTTAATAACTTTTTAGAAAAGAGCTATATTCTAGGATTTCAAAGTGTAACTAGACCTTCTGATGGCAATTGTAATGGATCTTGGATTCACAATATCTTTACTTAAACAAACTGTAGAACAAAAACAAACAGTAGAACAAAAACAAACAAATTTAAAATATCCTTTTATGGACCATTATACTTTATTGCTGTTGATATGATAAAACCTATAAATATTGAAGCATCAGTAATATTGGACTACATCAAACTAGAAATATTGTTTACGCAAGAAACTGGAATGCAGTCATGTTAATGCAGGATACAAATGTAACTACTGCCTGCTTTATGGATGAAATAGATCATTGTGTAGAACTAGCAAAAACTAAAATAGAAGATAAGAAGAAACCTAAGAAAAAGTTGATCACAAATGCTTTTTTAAAATCATGTAAAACCAAACAATTTTTATATAATCTATGGAGAATTCCGTCAGATAATGATAAGCTAAAACTTCTATAAAAATTTTGGTTAGAATCATCTTGGATGTGAAAAATAAATTTGAAAAAAATTAAAATCAGAAAAGGAAGTAACAATGCAGAATAATAATAAGTAACGATAATAAAAATCCAAATAGTAACAATCCACCCACCGGGTTGGTCTTGTGGTGAACGCGTCTTCCCAAATCAGCTGATTTGGAAGTCGACAGTTCCAGCGTTCAAGTCCTAGTAAAGCCAGTTATTTTTACACAGATTTGAATACTAGATCGTGGATACCGGTGTTCTTTGGTGGTTGGGTTTCAATTAACCACACATCTCAGGAATGGTCGAACTGAGAATGTACAAGACTACACTTCATTTACACTCATACATATCATCATCCTCATTCATCCTCTGAAGAATTATCTAAACGGTAGTTACCGGAGGTTAAACAGGAAAAAGAAAGAAAGAAATAGTAACAATTCAGAATTAGTAGTCACTATGGGAAATTAGAGACTCAGAAGTTGCTAAAAAAAAAAAAAAAAAAAAACTAATCACATAGTACTATTAATTACATCAGTGTAAATCAGTGTAAGATTATTAATCAAAATGAATTAGCTAACAGTATGAATACTTATTTTTGTGAAATTGGACAAAAACTTAGTCAAAATATCATTAAATTGTTAGGTTTTGAATTAAAACTGCTACAAATGAACAAAAATGCAATGTTTATAAAACCAACAAGTTTCAATGAAATAAAACATATAATTAATAAAATAAAATTGAAAAATGGATGTGTAGATAAGATAAACACCAAAACACTGAAAATATTCTGCGTCCATATTGCTGAACCTTTAATATACATAGTTTATGTGTTGAGCAAGCTGTTTGGTCAAATGCACTAAAAAAAAAAAGCTGAAGTGGTTCCTGTTTTCAAATCTAGAGAAAAATGTAATATTTCAAACTAGACAGTTTACTGGCTGATGACGATGAAGCTGAGGAGACTGCATACCATCTACGGGTGCAGTGTGAGGTTGCTTATTTTCATGAGGCAGCATTGTCTTTGGAGATAACTGAGGCCAAAGTGTGTTAAGCCATCTGTAGTTTAGGTACGGGTAAGGCCCCAGGCTTTGATGGAATAATGGCGGAGCTCCTTGTTTGCTCAGTAGGGGTAAGCATGAGAATTATCACGTTTATTTTCAATAAATTGTTGTTTGGCAGATGCTTCCCGGTTAGTTGGAAGAAGGGGATTGTTAAATTGTTGTTTAAAGGTGGCACAAGGATCCCACTGTTAGTTCATCATATAGGCCCTTGACATTACTACTGGTTATTGGTAAGGTCTTGAAAGGGTTCTGTTCCTTCACATAAATGAGAAGTTCGCCTCGCGTGGCTTATTAATGGAGAACCAGTACGGATTTAATCCCGGAAAAAAGGTACTGAGGACACCATAATATCCTGGGAATTTTCCTGGACATCTCTGATGCATTTCTGCGGTGGCCTTCTGCAGTTTATCAGTTACAAAAGAGACAATGCACTGACAGTGAACTACAAGTAATGTAAAGTTACTTCAGGCATCGGAATGTGCTGCTTCGCGAGGGCGGGCATGAGGTAGGCAAGATGCTGTCCAACGGTTGTTCTCAGGGCAGTATATTGGGTCCATTGTTGTGGGTGGTGGAGTTTGATTCTCTTCTGCCCAGCAGGTGTCGTATTGTGGCTTATGCTGATGATGGGCTTCTGCTGGTTGAAGGATGTTTGCAGAGGGAGGTTGAGTTCTGAGCCACTCAGGCTTGCAGGACACTTGAGCTGTGGGGGTCATCAATATAAGATGACTCGGACCAGAGAAGACCACTATGATGCTCCTCAATGACCATTTGGCAGTGAGGCAGCAGGTTCGTGTTTCAATGGCTGGCGCTGGCCAGCCATTGAAACATGAACCTGCCTAAAGTACCTCAGGGTGTTTCTCAATGAGAAAATGCAATTCAAGAAGCACCTTCAATACGTCACGGAGAAGGCCTGTAGTGCCTTCTTTGGCATTCGGCATGTGCTCAATCCTGATTAGGGTCTTAATTTTAAGACCATTTGTATCCTCTATAAGGGTGTCTGTGAGGCAATTATGCTATATGTGGCGCCTGTCTAGGCAGATTGGCCAAAGTTTTAAAGCTATTGGACATATTGTTGCAACAGTGTATTTGGCTTGTAACAAAAGCAATGAGAAATATTTCACTCCATATGTTTCCTAGTTAACCTGGAATGGGACTTGTTATTCTTGAGAATGGGTGTGATCTTTGAAAGTGATCTATCTTGTAAGCCTGTAACAGTTGATCCCTTCAACTGTTTAGTTATGGTACCTAGTAGTGTAAACATTATTTATGTATTGGTACTTATTATAATAAGTCCTAGTCCAATTAAAAATTAGATTTATGAATCATGGTATTTTTTATGTAGATTGTAAACCATAACAGTAAGTATCTGTTTTATTGAAAAAATAATTTTGTTTCAGGAATTGCTTGCATGGCACAAGATTGTGAAGTTCTTGCACCAGAAGATTTTGTATTAACGCTCTTAACAAGACCACAGCTTAGAGAAAAATATCAACAGTTTGCTTTTCGTGATTATGTTAAATCACATCCACAACTTAGGTTTTGCCCTGGTTTAAATTGTCAAGTGGTTTTAAGATCTAAAGAACCAAAAGCAAAACGAGCTACTTGTTCATATTGCAATAGCGTATTCTGGTAAGAACTTTAATTAAATCATTTTTTTAGAGTACCAATTTATCATTGCATTAGTAGTTCAAGTTCTCTGTGTGTTTTCTTTAGCTCGTTTTAATTATGTCTATTGATCTTATTAACATTTGGAAAAAAATTTGTTTTATGATTATTGAATCGGAACACTGCTGTTTATTAGCTGTCATGTATTTTAGCAGGAGATGATAGTTGTGGGGGATAAGTTGTAAATTTTATTAAATATATACCCTTTTTCACAGCTGTTAAGGGAGATTTATGATAAAATATATGTATGTAGTGCAAAAAACCTTTTACAACAGAGTTCACTTGTTATCTTTAAAAAGGTTTATTTATAGTTGGAAGTTTAATATAATTGGTTTATTATTTATATCATCAGGCAGGTCATCTTTGACTGATAGTATAGTTAATCTGCCTCTGCATTTAGGGTTTTGCCTCTTGTTTGCTGTAAGGACAATGATCCTGATCATCAAGATTGATGGTATGCTGTTAAATGAATGCCAGTGACCAGTGTGACCTATGAATGCTGCCAGTGCTGTTAAATGAATGCCAGTGACCAGTGTGATGAATGCCAGTGTATTTTCACTAGTAATATTAATTTTTAAAAAACTACTATTAACATTTACTTAGATTTGAACCAGTCCTCATATTATTATTTTTTTCTCTTTTACATGTTGCTACTCTTCCTATTTCAGTTGATAGATCCTACACCTTCACCTTTCTTCTTGTCAGTATATTTCAATTTTATGTACTTTATTATAATAATGGTACATTTTTATTTCAGTTTTAAATGTGGTGGAGAATACCATGCTCCAACAGACTGCAGCACTATCAAGAAATGGTTAACAAAATGTGCTGATGATAGTGAAACTGCAAACTATATTAGTGCTCATACAAAAGATGTAAGTAATACTTCAAATTAATTATATACCAGTTAGTTATATTAAAGAAATATTTAATATTTATTCATATATTGCACTGTATTCTTAATGATTATTACGATTCTCACTTAGAATAATATTGGGTATTAATCTTAATTTTAAAGGATTTTTTTTGTGAAAATGAATGTTTATTTTGAAATGAGGTAAGTACATGTTATTTTATTGTAAGTATTGTCTATTGTTAGCTACAACTTTTTCCCATCTTTCTGGTAAAAGACGGATTCCTTGTTGGAAGAATGACCCTTCTTTTGAGGCTATCTATGAATCAAGCCATTTTTTGGCATTTTCAAAAGAACTGAACTGCTGGTCAGATAGGTGGTTCTACATTGATTGAAACAAGTGGAAATCAGAAGGCGCAACATCTGGTGAATATGGCAGATGGGGTAGAACATCACATACTGGCAGCTCTAGTGTTTTCTTGACTAGTTTAGCAACATGTGTCAAAGTTATGTTGAAAAATTACTTTGTCATGTCTATTGGTGTATTCTGGACATTGCTGTTTTAATTCTCGGGTTTAACTGCACTAATTGTTGGTAACGGTCCTCAGTAATGGTTTCACCAGATCTTAGCAGCTCATAATAGACCACACCCTTGTGATCCCACCAAATACAGAGCAAACCTTTGAACAGCAGATATTTGGCTTTACTGTTGATGATGGTTGGCCAGGCTTGCACCGTGATTTTTTGCACTTACGATTACTGTAATATATCTATTTTTTATTACCAGTGACAATATGATGCAAAAAACCTTTCCTTTGCTGTTAAAGCAGCAGTTCTCATGTGAGAAAACACATTACTTTTGCTGTTCTTTGGCTTCAATTCATATGGCACCCAATTTCCTTGCTTTTGAACCATTCCCATTGATTTCAAATGTTGAGATTGCCATTTCAGTCACATTTAATGCTTCTACCAATTATTTTAACATTAGAATTGATCTTCATCCAGTAATGCTTCTAATTCTTCGCCTTCAAACTTTTTCAAATCAAAATCTCTCTTGTCTCTCTTTTGTCTTCCAGATCAAAATCTCCACTTTTAAATTGTCAAAATCAGTACTCACAAGTTGAAATTGATAGAACATAACAGCCATAAGCTTCAGACAGCAAATGAAGACTTTCAGCTGCTGATTTCTTCAAATGGAAACAAAAATATAACGCTTCCTGCAAATTGTGTTTCGTTGGCATTAAACTTGACATATTCATTTTGCTAAAAAAATATATTGTTTACACATCAACCAAATGACACTTACTAATTTTTAAGGCCTAAAGACAGGGCTTTAATATGCAGTTGGCTTTAGTATGAACCGAAACCATTAGCTGCTAATTATGCAATCTCTTGTAAATCCTTTAAAATTAAGTTTAGTACAATTTAGTTATAGAATTGTGTATTGTATTTAAGTTTAATATACATATATATTTTTAATAGTTTTTTGTGAAAAATTATATAGAATATGTCTGTAGTTAATGCAGGTGCATCAAATTATATGTTCAAGCTTACTGTATAGTAAACATACTTGCCACATGCCTGTTCTGGCCCAGAAGTTCATTTTTTTGATAAATAAATTGAAAATCCTCTATGAATCATGAGACCTTGCCGCTGGTGAGGGGGCTTGAGTGCTCAGGGATACAGAGTAGCTGGACCGAAGGTGCAACCATATCGGAGAGGTATCTGTTGAGAGCCAGACTAAGGAATGATTCCTGAAAGAGGGCAGCAGCTCTTTCAGTAGTTGTTAGGGGCGTGAGTCAGGAAGACTTAAACGGCCGTATCAACATCACTCAGTCCTCTGAGTACTGCGCAGCTGAAAGCAATGAAAAACTACAACTGCTTTTTTTCCAAGAAAATTTGGCTCTCTGCATTTTCACATAGCAATAATGGAGGCGCCTTCCTTGGTAAAATATTCCGGAGGTAAAATAGTCCCCCGTTCGGATCTCCGGGTGGGGACTACTAAGGAAGGGGTCACCAGAAAATTAAAAAATAACATTCTACGAGTCGGAGCGTGGAATGTTAGAAGCTTAAAAAAGGTTGGTAGGCTAGAAAATTTAAAAAGGGAAATGGGTAGGACAAATGTGGATATAGTAGGAATTAGTGAGGTTCGGTGGGAAGAGGAAGGCGACTTTTGGTCAGGTGATTTTAGAGTAATTAACTCAGCGTCAAATAATGGGCAGGCAGGAGTAGGTTTCGTGATGAACAAGAAGATAGGGAGGAGAGTGGAGTATTTCAAAATGCATAGCGATAGAATCATTGTAATAAGGATAAAATCAAAACCTAAACCGACAACGATTGTTAACGTTTATATGCCTACAAGCGCCCATGATGATGATGATGAGGTAGAGTGTGTATACGAAGAGATTGATGAAGCAATTAAACACGTAAAAGGAGATGAAAATTTAATAATAGTTGGAGATTGGAATGCAAGCATTGGAAAAGGCAAGGAAGGAAATATAGTGGGTGAATACGAGCTGGGCAGAAGGAATGAAAGAGGGGACCGACTTATAGAGTTTTGCACGAAGTATAATTTAGTAATTGCCAACACCCAATTTAAAAATCATAATAGAAGAATATACACTTGGAAAAAGCCAGGCGATACTGCAAGGTATCAGATAGATTATATCATGATTAAGCAAAGATTTAGAAATCAACTCGTTGACTGCAAAACTTACCCTGGAGCAGACATTGATAGCGACCATAATTTGGTGATAATGAAATGTAGATTGGGGTTTAAAAACCTGAAGAAAAGGTATCAGATGAATCGGTGGAATTTAGAGAAGCTTGAGGAAGAGGAGGTAAAGAAGATTTTTGAGGAGGACATCGCAAGAGGTCTGAGTAAAAAAGATAAGGTAGAAAATGTAGAAGAAGAATGGGAGAATGTTAAAAAGGAAATTCTTAAATCAGCAGAAGCAAACTTAGGCGGAATAAAGAGAACTGGTAGAAAACCTTGGGTTTCAGACGATATATTGCAGCTGATGGATGAACGTAGAAAATATAAGAATGCTAGTGATGAAGAAAGTAAAAGGAACTATCGGCAATTAAGAAATGCTATAAACAGGAAGTGCAAACTGGTGAAAGAAGAGTGGATTAAAGAAAAGTGTTCAGAAGTGGAAAGAGAAATGAACATTGGTAAAATAGACAGAGCATACAGGAAAGTTAAGGAAAATTTTGGGGTACATAAATTAAAATGTAATAATGTGTTAAACAAAGATGGTACACCAATATATAATACGAAAGGTAAAGTCGATAGATGGTTGGAATATATTGAAGAGTTATACGGAGGAAATGAATTAGAAAATGGTGTTATAGAGGAAGAAGAGGAAGTTGGGGAGGATGAAATGGGAGAAACAATACTGAGATCTGAATTTAAGAGAGCATTAAAAGATTTAAATGGCAGAAAGGATCCTGGAATAGACGGAATACCTGTAGAATTACTGCGCAGTGCAGGTGAGGAAGCGATTGATAGATTATACAAACTGGTGTGTAATATTTATGAAAATGGGGAATTTCCATCAGACTTCAAAAAAAGTGTTATAGTTATGATACCAAAGAAAGCAGGGACAGATAAATGTGAAGAATACAGAACAACTAGTCATGCATCAAAAATCTTAACTAGAATTTTATACAGAAGAATTGAGAGGAGAGTGGAAGAAGTGTTAGGAGAAGACCAATTTGGTTTCAGGAAAAGTATAGGGACAAGGGAAGCAATTTTAGGCCTCAGATTAATAGTAGAAGGAAGATTAAAGAAAAACAAACCAACATACTTGGCGTTTATTGACCTAGAAAAGGCTTTCGATAACGTAGACTGGAATAAAATGTTCAGCATTTTAAAAAAATTAGGGTTCAAATACAGAGATAAAAGAACAATTGCTAACATGTACAGGAACCAAACAGCAACAATAACAATTGAAGAACATAAGAAAGAAGCTCTAATAAGAAAGGGAGTCCGACAAGGATGTTCCCTATCTCCGTTACTTTTTAATCTTTACATGGAACTAGCAGTTAATGATGTTAAAGAACAATTTAGATTCGGAGTAACAGTACAAGGTGAAAAGATGAAGATGCTACGATTTGCTGATGATATAGTAATTCTAGCCGAGAGTAAAAAGGATTTAGAAGAAACAATGAACGGCATAGATGAAGTCCTACGCAAAAACTATCGCATGAAAATAAACAAGAACAAAACAAAAGTAATTAAATGTAGTAGAAATAACAAAGATGGACCACTGAATGTGAAAATAGGAGGAGAAAAGATTATGGAGGTAGAAGAATTTTGTTATTTGGGAAGTAAAATACTAAAGATGGACGAAGCAGGAGCGATATAAAATGCCGAATAGCACAAGCTAAACGAGCCTTCAGTAAGAAATATAATTTGTTTACATCAAAAATTAATTTAAATGTCAGGAAAAGATTTTTGAAAGTGTATGTTTGGAGTGTCGCTTTATATGGAAGTGAAACTTGGACAATCGGAGTATCTGAGAAGAAAAGATTAGAAGCTTTTGAAATGTGGTGCTATAGGAGAATGTTAAAAATCAGATGGGTGGATAAAGTGACAAATGAAGAGGTATTGCGGCAAATAGATGAAGAAAGTAGCATTTGGAAAAATATAGTTAAAAGAAGAGACAGACTTATAGGCCACATACTAAGGCATCCTGGAATAGTTGCTTTAATATTGGAAGGACAGGTAGAAGGGAAAAATTGTGTAGGCAGGCCACGTTTGGAGTATGTAAAACAAATTGTTGGGGATGTAGGATGTAGAGGGTATACTGAAATGAAACGACTAGCACTAGATAGGGAATCTTGGAGAGCTGCATCAAACCAGTCAAATGACTGAAGACAAAAAAAAATAAAAAAAAAATTGAAAAAAAAAATAAACTTATAAATAAAAACATATAAAACAGTTTATTAACTTTAAATAATTTATATTTTTATTTGAATATGTACTGTGTGTTAATTACTGTTTCTTTGAATATTTTGTAAGCAAGATCTGTGTAAGTCTTTTTATCTCCTAAAAGTAATAATACAATTTAGGTCAGATAGGTAATCACAGTGATGATGAAAAGACAAGACATTTCATGACCCAGCCCACTCACCATGAAAATCACCTAGTATTCTCTTGTCAAATGATTAAGAAAGTACAACAGCCTCATAGTAGTATGAAAAAACAAAAATATTCTTAAAATTAAAATCAGTAAAAATTTATTTTGAAAAACAATGACCTTAATAAAGTAAACATGTAAAATAAGAAGTTACATAGAAAAGTCAGAATGGTTTCTTACAAAGAATAAAAAAATTCTTTTCAAAATTTAAAAAACCCACTATCAGATTTAAATGTGATAAAAGTTGGACCTTTCTGAAAGGTGCATTGTAGGAAAAAAACATTTATAACTTGCATTAATTCTCCATAGTTGACGGAATAAAAAGTATTTGAGATTGCAGATTTTCAGGCCTAGTAAATGGGTGGAGCTATGCTGCCTGCAGATCTGTTAGCACAGTAGGGAATCTGTTAGTGTGGATTCTTTATAACTTCTTTAAACTGACAATTTTTTTTTTTTATGTAATCTAATTCCAGTTTGTAAATAATTTTGACTCGTGGTTTACAGAGTTATGAAGTTAATATAGTACACAACTAACTGATATTCTATATTAATTTGCATTCAGCCAAGTTTCTAGTTATATATGCTACAATTAATCAAGTATTCAACTCAGGAAATAATTTAATTAATTTTTATTAAACTTGTTTTAGTGTCCTCGCTGTCATATATGTATAGAGAAAAATGGTGGTTGCAATCACATGCAGTGTTACAACTGTAAACATGATTTTTGTTGGATGTGTCTTGGTGATTGGAAATCACATGGTTCTGAATATTATGAATGCTCAAGATATAAAGAAAATCCAAATATTGCAAATGAATCTGCTCATGCTCAGGCACGTGAGGCGCTAAAAAAATACCTGCACTATTATGAAAGAGTAAGTTTTTATTTCTTTAAATGTAAATTTCTAAATTGGGGGTATTGTGATGCTTAAAATCATTATTTTGTTGAGCTTGCTGTTTAGTTAATGTTATAAATACATTTTACTCTGCAGCTAGTTAGGAATCTAAATGTATTTTGTTATGGCAAAAAATTTACTATTTCAAGTGTTATTAGAAAATTAAATATGATTTTCTTTGCGTATTTTAACTTAGAAGGTTGTTTAAAGTTGTACAGTTTCTTCCTCAGCTATCTTCCTACTTTTAATAAGTGCAACATTCATGTTTCACTTTGTCAAGAGTGATTTAATGAGAAACCCCAAAATATGTTTTCAGTAAATATTAGAATTAAACGTTTTACCATATTTCAAGCATCTATCCCAGTACATTTAGGTGTACAAAAATTAGTGAACCCTACCTGGGAGTGTGTCTTGAGATACGGGTGAGTTAAGACATGTTTAGTGTGCTTTTTATTTTTGGAAGATTTTTTCTTAATTTTTTTGGTTTTTTTTATGTTGGTGTGTTTATTAAACTTTCTTTAACAGTGATAGTGTTTTCTGGATATTTGCTTATGTTAAAAAGTAGTTATTAGAAATCTGTAGTTAGGTTGTCTGTAGATTGATTCAAGGGTTTTTTTTACACTGTTAGGTATTGCTTCAGAGGATGAGATAAATGATTTTGTAGCATGTGTGAAAATGCCATGCCTAACTGGGATTCAAACCAGGGACCTCTGGATGAATGGCTGAGACACTATCATTCATGCCACAGGGGCTGGCAGAGGTTGTGTATGTTTAACCTTACTGTATGAATAAGGAAGTCGTGCCAGTTACAGTTGTGGGTTGATAAATCCCGGCCTGCTCATTGCTATTAACTATATTTTGTGATTTAATTACAATAAAAAAAAGATTTAGCCATAAATTAAAACTGATATAGTTTGGATGGTGGAGGGGTGACTGTTTTTCCCGTTTGTGCTATATCGATCTGATTGTATTTACGAGCGAAATAATGTGGATTTAGTATATTGAGATGCTGAATTATATTTATTAATCAGTGTTCTCCTCTTGATTTTCCTATCCAATTTACTTTTATTTCAAGTCATGGGTTCAGTGTTAAATATGTCATGGATCAATATTATTGTATTTAGAATTGGAACTTCTTTTGAGATTCAGAATGTACTTCTTATAATTGAACACTTTGTTTTTGTATTAAAGATTTATTTGTTGTCTAATGACAGATCTGAAGGGTAATGTAGTTAAAAGTATATTTGGAATGTAGACGTAAAATCTAGTTTTGCTAGCCAAAAATAAAAAAAATCAAGCCAAAGATCAGCTCTAGATCTCTCTAATGCACGCAGTTGAATTTCAGTAGTGAAGGTCATGATAAATTTTACTTTAATATTTATGCTACGATATCACATTCAGTGATTTTCCTGGGTTTTTTAAAAGTACAGTGTAGAAAGGGCTCATTTTAACCTTTAGTAAGTGTAACTTATGGTTTAATTCTTCGGATTGTTTGCAAGCTAAGCAAAATTTGAAGACATAATAAATGGAAACACTCTAAGGACATTAATACTTTGTTTCAACATTATATGAAATTATTATGGAAAGAAGTAATTATTTAAAGTTAAATTTTAACAGGTAGGGAATTTTAAAAATTCCAAGAAATTCTGATCCTTAGTCCATCAGATGCATTTCCTAAGGTCAGAAAATTGTCCTAGGTTCTGTTGACACGCTTGACCAGGTCATTTCTTTAAAAGAAATAAATTCACTGCTTACTGACATGTAAAAGTGATGTCTCCTAGATTTATATTGTGACCTCCTTCAAGCTTGAATTCATTATACTTTTAAATTTTATTTTGATTAATAAAAAATGCTCTGAGAGTGATAATGTATTAACATGAAAATTATATATCTTGCTCAAAAGACTTAACGTTGGGCTGAAAGAATCTGTTATTCCCAGAAAAGCACAATGGTTTTCATAAGAAAAGGGACTGTCAAGATTATTTTTTTTATTATTCATTGCTAATATCAAACTTATGAAAAACTGGCCATTTTCGCTATTTTTGTTTACGTTTCCAAAGGGTATTTGATTCAGCAGAAAGCTTATTAAGCATCGGTGTAGATCTAAATTAGTCAATACCATATTGTTTTTTATCAAAGTGCTAATATGTCTGTGCTTACATGTGATGGTAATGTTGTTGATTTTGAGATTTTATCAGGAGTTAGTTACTGTATTTTTACAGTGGCCCCCTCTCATCATCCTTGTTAGTTAATTTATGTCTGATATAATTCATTTTTTCAAAAGTCCCATCTTAATTGTATAAAAAATTATATTATTATTTTATGTTTTACCAATAATATATATGTAAATTTGATTATTGGCGTTCAAGAAAAGTTTGATATTTTGGAGGATTATTGTAAAGTTAATTCATTGATAGTAAATAACACTAAAAAAGGTAATATGATTTTCAAAGAATGTGACTTGTAAAAAATCTCGCTAATTGAAATTCGGCAGTGATTTTATAAAAAGAGTAAATTCTATTACTTATTTGGCAGTTCCGTTCTGTTCCTTTGGTAAATTTCACCTGGCCTGTTCTCATTCTGTAATTAAAGAAAAGTTTGCCTCAGGTAGAGTTGAAAACATTTTATTGCATTCATGAACCAGCTTGCATGATCATCAGTTTAAGCTTTAGATTCTATAGTAAAAACCACTCTGTTATATACTGAGAAGATGTAGGCTTATAACCATGAGCATTAATTAAAGATGGTCCAGCTTCAATTCGTTAAGCAGATTTATTACCTAAATAGAAATACTCCTAATACATATATTCCACATTCAGCCTCTTTCCAGTTAAGGTTATATTTTTTCAATGATTTTTTGTTGGCTAAAATTTTAAAATTATATGTCTTACTGTGTTTGCTTAGATTTTATGGTGGGATATAAGGATATTAATCAGATGTCAAATGTAAAAACAAGTTTATTACTGTTGATTCCTTGGAAGAATTCCTTGAGCAACATGTTACTTTTAAAGAAAAAATTTAAGAATTTAAATGCTAAACTCTCGTACTAAGTATATCTGAGTTATACAAAATATTGTGAATTTAAAATTTAATTTCTTGAATGGATGTATGAATAGCCAGGGACTCCCTGTAGCTTATGTAGGCTGGAGTGTTCATATTAAAAAAGTAAATAGTGTGATTAAGACTTAGGCTATTTTAAGAAATTTAGGATTTATCACAATGCATTAAATTTTGACTTTTCATAGTGAAAATATATGTATAATTTGTAATTTACTTGTTTCTTAATGTAACGTAATTCATTTCCTGTTTGAATGACCTATATTGATGTTAAATCACATTTCTGGGCTCCTCCATGGTGGAAGATAAAACTCAAGATGACTATACTAATTTATTGAGAATTGAATTTTCAGTTCAAATTAGTTTCATTTATGGATATTTAACTTTGCTTTAAAAATTTTGAAGTTTTTTGTTACCCGATTGATAAGTTTCTTTAATTAAGGTGTGTATTATTTTGTATTGTATTCTTTGTTTTGAGTGATAAAAATTTATTACAATTTAAAATAGAATTGTTATGCATTTAAGCTGATTACATTTATAATTGTTATATGGCTCATTTTTTTCCCTTTTGATAGGTGTTATAATTATTGATGGTTATTTTGCACAGTTTGTGTTTTCTAGTATTCATTATCTAATATTAAGCAGAGTTATTTTTTGTTGTTCATTTTGTAAATTTAAAGTACTTAAAAGTTTGGAGTTTAAAAGTTGACTTCTTTGGTTATGTTTGTTTTTGTGTAGTTTTTACTTGTTTTTTTAGGGATATTTAAAAAATAAGTTTACTGTTCAAATTTATTTAAAAGATATGAAGCTAATTTTTTTTCTTTATGTTGGTTCTAGTTATAAAATCCAGAATTATGATTTTTGTCTGTGTACAGGAAATAATGACGTTAATTCATTCAAGTTCTAATCAAATAATAAAATATCATAGTCTTCAAATTTCATTACAGTTTTTCTTATTTAGAAACAGCTGTGACTCAAATACAACTTTTGATTCTACAATTCAAAAACCTAAATAGAACTATGAGGGTAAATCAAATATAAATGGGATTTTACTTTTAAAACAAATTTATTTATTGAAAAATAAAAGGCAAATATAATTAATTTTTCTACATAATTTCCTGCTTTAGAAATACATATTTCCCAGCGAGAAGGAAGGTTTTTTATCGCAGCATTGTAGAATGCATCATAGAGCCAATTGTCTAAAATCATAGGTTGCATCAAGAGCCAATTGTGCACAAATCTCTCCACCCCTCATCATCTTCAAATCATTGCCTTCCTAGAGCTTCTTTGAGCGGTCCAAACAAATGAAAATCCCAGGGTGATAGGTCCAGACTGTAGGGAAGATGATCAAGTTAAGTTCAGTGCATTTCTTCTAGTTTTATATATTACACATAAAATATGTCAGCATACACTGTCTTGTTATATAACACAAAAACCTCTTTCTCATACCATGGCATGACAATGAGTGATAATTCTTATTGAAATATTAGACTATGAAAACAGTGCTACCAATTTATATAATGAACCATTGTACTCTATTTGTTTGTTTATTAATATAAATTTACATTTAAATTTACTGAGTTAATATTTTTCAAGAATGTCAATTTCCCTATTATGTTTACTTATTTATGTTATTTCCAAATTGTTATACATATTAATAATTGTTAATTTTTCATAAGATGAGAAAACTTATCATTACCTCTTTTATAATATTAAAATGCTCTGAAAACCTCTTCAAACAAAATCTGGTGGTTTTACTTCTTATATACGGAGTACTTTTAAATTAATTATACAAAAGTAACCTTTAATAATGAAAAAAGTTAATAACTTACAGAAATGTTTGATACAACACTGAATACAATATATATATATTTTTTTTTTGTCTTCAGTCATTTGACTGGTTTGATGCAGCTCTCAATATATATTCAAGTTTAATTTACAAATGTTCAATATGGCTACCTTTTGTAATATGGCTGATGTCCCATCTGTAATCAGTTTCCTGCCAAATCTTATGAAGTATGTCATGATCTATGGTGGCAATTGTTTCTGTTATCCGGTGTCACAGCTTGTTAACTTTTCCTGGAAGTGGAGGAACAAACACTCTCTGTCTTAAACATAACCCCACACAGAGAAGTCCATTAAAGTTAAATCAGGCAATCGTGGTGGCCAGGAAATTGTTTCACCACATCCAATCCAAGACGGCACTTTGCTACTGAGATACACAACTGCACAATTATAATGTGGTGGCGCGCTGTCTTGCTAGAAAATAAATTCTATGCCCACATCCTGTTGTAATTATGGCGTTAGATAATGTTCAAGCATGTCCAGGTATAATATGCTAGTTACAGGTGACTTGGCGAAAAGAAAGGACTGTAAATTTTGTGACAGCTTACAGCAGAAAAAACATTTACCTTAGGCTAGTCTCGTAGATGTTCGATTGTGTGATATGGATTCTGCTCATTTCATAACGGAACATTATTTCAATTCACTTTATCACTGGTATTTAGAAATATATATATATATATATGTATGGTCACATTCATTGCGTTTAATTTTATTTATGTCAGAAAGTCCAAGTTTATTATTAACTTCATTTTATGAAAAATATACTTTTGTAGATTTACTTGTTTTATATGAAACTTTATATATTTTTATGAAATATGTTTGTGTTCTTTATAGTGTTATTATTTTGATATTTAAATGTAATATATTTTATAAATAAATCAGGTTTATTTCTATAATTATTATTTGTGTTTTTAAGTGTGGTTTTTTTATTATATATTTTTGTTCTTTATGTATTCTCTCTATAATTTATCAATTAAATTATTCTTATAACCATTTGTATTTGCATCCTTTATATATTTGATTTCTTTATTAATTTTTTCATTTTTCTTTATATATATATATATATATTTATTTATTTATATATTTATATTTATAAATACTGTATGGATCTTATTTTTATAAACATTGTTTTGTATCCAAGGAATGTTTTAAGATTTGTGAATTGTATGTAAATTTTTAATAGGTTTTCTATAAACATCAGTCTCAATTTTGTTATTCAATACTTACATCTAGGTAGTTGATAGTGCAATTTTTTCATAATTCAATTGTAAATTAAACATTTTTTTTAAAACTGATAATATTTAGTTTGTTTTTAATAGTATTGTGTTAATTTTTAATATTTTCATCATATATCACTAATATGTCGTCAAAAAAATCTTACCCATAATAATTATATATAATTATATGTATAATACCATATATTATTTTCTGAAACTGTTGAATGTATTTTTTTTTTTGTAATATATTTATCTCTGATAAAGGTGAATCCATGGCAAGACCTTCTGTCTAGTGATACAATTTTCCTTCAAATTTTTTTATTTTTCCTTCAAATATTGGTCTTCTTTATTATAAATAAGTATTGTCAATTCCGGTTTATTGGGGCACAACAGAACTGGAGCATTTTGACCCAATTTAGTGGCTGGCCTTAATAAACGAATATGTAAATTGTAGCGTGTATGATACTGTATTGCATTAAACATAACACACAAACATTCTACGTGCAAGTTCTACTGATATACACACGTGATATGGTATACTGCAGTCACAAAATTTGAATGCGAAAACCAAATTCTAAATCTGTTAATGTAGTTCAAAATACCTGTTCATGTAGCCTACTGTTAAAACTTTTTACTGTACTGTTTAAGTAGGCTGCATGTAGTAACAAAATTAACTGAGGGGAAATGAATGATCATTATTCTATAGTCCCTTCAGATCTCAAAATAAAATTGAACATTTTTTGTGTTAAACTTTTAAATAGAATAGATAGCCATGCATAGACAACATAAAAGTCTCACCTGCTTATTTTCTTTGAAAAAATTCATCCAATCTGCTTTGCCATTTTTGTTTTACTGACATATGGTCAATGAAATTTGCACAGATTCTCAACTCCAATTGAGGACTGCCTTCACTTTCTTCCTGCATAAAAAACCGTTGAAGTCTGACAATAAATTTTTTTGCATCTTGAATTGTAACTTGTTGTATTTCTGGTTCATTTTCATTGTCATTGGCTTCATCCATTGTGCTGTATGTGGGCTGGAATTTTTCTACAATAGCGATGTCACATTCTTTTTGTATACATTCAATATTTTTGTCACTCTGCACGAATTCTTGCTGATTTTCAACTTGCTGTAGTGTCGTGTTACCATTATGTTCCTACATATTTTCTGGCTCTTCTGGATTAGAAAAACTTTGAGCAAAACAATTTTTTATTGTCGTTTTAGTTACTTCTTCCCAGCTCTCAGCTATGAACTGAATTGTTTGCCAAAAATTGACTCTTGCACTTACTTCTCTAGCTGTAGAGCTTGAATTCAGGAAATTTTCTTCTATTTCTAGAAGAATGTGGTTCACCAACTTACATTGGTAAATAGATTTCGTATTTTTTTATAATTCCCATGTCCAATGATTGGATGAGGCTCATTGTATTGGGTGGTAAAAAATTCAATAGTAATGTTTTTTAAACAATTTGGTCACGGATGAGTAGCACAATTGTTAATCAGTAGTATGATTTTTCTTAAATTTTTCTGTAACTCGACATCCCAGTTGTTAAAACATTCTGAAAAGATTGTACCCATCACAAGCATTTTTATTAGAAACATAATGTGCCAGCAAACTGTTTATTCTAAGCCACTTAAAAGAACGAGGCTTGGCGGCCTTTCCAATTACAAGTTTTTGTTTGTCACTTCCCGACATATTAACATAACAAAGCACAGTAACATGTCTATAGACATCTTTTTACATCTAGACAGCACTTCATGTTTGTCGCACAAGGACCTATCCGGTTTAGCATGATAATACAGTCTCACTTCATCAGTGTTTTAAATGTCATCGGCAGAAAAATTCTGGAGAATTTCAGGGAGTTTGATAGAATTCATAAAAAAAAGCAAAATTTTCTCTATCAGCACTCAATCTTTCACCATGTTTATGGTGAAAAATTGAGGCTTCCTCAAATTGTTATTTGAGGAAGCTCTTTCATTCAGAGCTTCCTCAAAAAGTGGGTCCTTTCAATCATGTTTTCCTTTCTGAAATGTTCCATGATCTTTTAAAGCTCATTTTTTGGTGTATTTTTTCTTCTTGGAGCACGATGCGAACTATTGTACTCTTCGGTACACTGGTTAGTTATGATAGTTTATGCTGGTTTAAGAGTAGGTGGATGCATTTTTATTTTGTTCAATTATCTTTACTCATTCAACCAATGTCATATCATTACGCAGAATTTTAACTCACAGTTTTAATTAACTGTTAACAGGTATATTAACAACAAAAATTGACACAGTTTAATGATGTTAATATAGTTCTGCGTATAAAAATGTCAACAAAATGTGTGAAACAACTGGAAGTAAAAAAAAAAATCAAAAACTATGACTACAGATAACAAAACAATTGGACAGTAACAAAAAAGGGTGTTACAGTACACCTTTTGTTGGTGAAATTAAGCTATTCACACCCGTGAAATAAAAAAAATTAAAGAAAAGTAGAGAAATACGAATGCTCAATGCTCAGTGTACACAATACAAAAGTTAAGTGACCAACTAACCATAAATTGCAAAGGAGCTGGTGCTTTCAGCAGGTATGACTCGCTGAAATTTGTAGAAACCATATTTTAGAATGGATTTGTTAAACATCGATCACATTGTGAGTGATGTCATGTGCAATGACAAACCCCTTTTTTGTTATGATAATTATGTTTGTTTTTATTATTAACATTTGACTGATTATGTTTGTTATTTGTTATGATTAATGGACTGAAGGATCATTACTGCAGTTTATCTGTCAGAATATTTATTGCCTCAATCCTACACCATTATCTAGTCGCATAATTCTCAGAACCACAAAGTTTGTTATTCATCGCTGGCCTGTATTCGTTTCTAATAAGAAATATCCATCGGATATTGGTCCGAATAAGTGGCATTATATACCAAATAAACAGAGTACTTATCAGGGTAAAATCTCGTTTTGTTTTCGTCTTTAAAGAATTGTCCCAAAAATCCGGCTACCCCAATTAACCAATGGGTGAATTATCTGGAATTGACTATGTACTTTTTATTATATCTATAGTATCATTTTAGATATATTTGTTTACATGTTTGATTTATCAAATGAAACTGTTGTGTTATTTTTAATTTCAAGATTATTTACTTACTTTTTTGTTAGTTGAAAACCATTTTTTATATTATATATGTATGAAAGCTCTGTTTTATTTCTTAATTAATTAAATTATGTATATACATGAGGGTTGAGTGAAAAGTTCTGGGCCTCACACAGAAATTGTGTTCATACACTTAATTTCTTGATGGCTTTACATGATTTGTCTTCATTAGTGTACTGTAAGAGTTTCAAGTCGCTGTATCACTTTGTATAGTATTTACAGTCTCAAACTGGAGAATTAGGGCTTTTTTTGGAAAATGGAAAAACTGGAAATTCATGCGGTGATTAAATGTATTTTTCTGAAAGGCTTAAGTGCAATGGAAATTAAAGAAATTGATAAGACATTGGGAAACTCTTCTCCATCAAATACAACATTTAAACGCCAGGTTGCAGAATTTAAAATGAATCGAACACACGCACCAGTGATGCACCGTATACTCGATGCCCTTCTGAAGTGATTACACTAGAAATGATATAAAAAGTGCATAAAATTGTTTTTGCAGATCAATATTTATACAATATTTCAATGAGTTAGCAGAGTCTGAAGGCATGTCAACAGAATGTGTGCGCAGTATTTTGCATGAACATTTGGGCACGATCAAGCTGTACACCATTTGGGCACGATCAAGCTGTACACTATTTGGGCATGGGTGCTGTGTTTGCTCACACCTGACCAAAAACTATGCTAAAAAAACATTTCAAGTGATTGTCTTGAGCTCTTTTGGCACAATCCAGAGGGATTTTTTCATCAATTTGTAGCAGTTTATGTGACTGATCTGTGGCTCCCAGTGACTATCACTTGTTTCCTGACCTAAAAAAATTGGCTTTAAGGGGAGAGATTTTTGACCAATAATGAAGTTATTGCCGCTGTAAATGGTTAGTTTAAGGAGCTGGATAAATCAACATACCAAACTGGCATAAGTAAGTGCTCTTGTGGAACGCTGGACTAAATGTATAGACCTTAATGGTGACTATGTTGAAAAATAAATCAAAATGTACCCAGAAAAAATTTTTTTTTATCCAGGCCTGATACATTTCACCCCACCCTTGTATGTCTGTGTGGTTTTTTTAATAATTCACAATCATAAAAATATTGCATAGATTGCTACTTATTATAACAGCAGCCAAATTATTAAGCCTAAAAATGTTCATACAAATATATGTTTAAAAAGGTTCTATGAACATACTCTCTGTTCATCTAACAGGGTAAGCAGTAACAATCATAGAAATAAAGCATGAGCACAGATGAGAGAAACAGTGATTAAAGAAAACTGTATACAATTTATCAGAGATGAACCAATTATTTATTTTGTCAGGAATTGGTATACTTTCGCTCCCATAGAGGTAAACCCTAAAATGTCCAATGAAATATTTAATTAAAAATTAGATAATATGAAATAGGTTAGGTTTATCATAAAGTTGATGTCTGTAGCTCATCTAAATCATTGATTATACATATGTTTTTTATTATGTTATTTGTAGATCATGAAAAGGCACAACATTTATCAGAAAGCCAGAGCTGTTTGAAAATGATCTTTCTGTTACACCGTGATAAATCTGTAACTAGATATTATATTTAAAAATTTTTGTTTATTTAAACTAATTCATTTCACGTACAACTGAAATATTTTTTATTATTCTTTGAAAATGTGTTTTAATTAATGTGCTGATGTTATGATTACAGTGGGAAAATCATTCTAAAAGTTTAAGGTTAGAAGAACAAACTGTAGAAAAAATTAAAAGTCGTATTAATGTCAAAGTTATGACCGCATCCGGTACATGGATCGATTGGCAATATCTTATGGATGCTGCTGCTCTTTTAGCTAAGTGCAGATACACATTACAGTATACTTATCCTTATGCTTATTATATGGAACCTGGTCCACGTAAAGAATTGGTTAGTATATCAATATATTCTTTTAAAATTAGAGCAATTATAAAATAATGTGAATTTGGAATGTTGGTTGAATAAAATAAAAAAATTGCATATATGTTCCCCCACACATTGAATCTGTCAATACAGTAATTTTTTTTCATAATAAGTTTCAATTTGTAAAGAAATTTGTTATACACAAATCGTTTAATCTATGTTCAATTTCTGTGTACACAGTGTAGTTTATCTATAGTCTTTGATGGAGTCAAATTCCCGTAGCCGTAACAGTAAATGTTATGTCACATTATTTACATTTAGAATTCTTACAGTTTAATGATTTAACATTTACTCTTTCATTGTAATACATTTTATGCAAAAAGACTACATTAAAATGTGATCTTGCAAAAACATCTTATGGGAAATAAACGCTGTTTCCATTTTCATGATTATTCAGCTAATGGAAAAAAGTAGTAAAAACTTTAACTTATCAAGATAACAACTTCCATTAAACATTGTTATAGTGATTAAAAAAAGCCTAATTACAAAATTTTTCAATCACAAAAAATTAACTGTTAATTTTGTTTTCTCAAAATATGCTTATTGATTTTCAGTTTCCCATATTTATTAGTTATGTGTATTAATGCCCAGTTACATGAAAGTAGCTTTATTTCCAAAAACTGCAAACTGGAAGGGACAAATTGGTTTGACTACAACTGCTTCTGATCAGGGCAGTTTACTGTTTCCCTCAGGACAATTAATGTGTGATAATCCGGTGTTATATTAATTACAGTTAAATTAATTAATTATTCGCAAATATTATATTAAACCTTTGAAAAGTTTTAGTATAGACGTGGAAGTTCATGCAGTAAGTTTTAAGTTTATCCAGAACATCGGTCATTATTGAATATTGTTTCTGTAAAATTCATTTAAATATAAAAACAGTTTGTAAAACCAATAATAATGACTCAAATCTACTTCTTCAGATAGCCATTCAAAAATTCAACTACTCGTACTGAGTAAATTGTCATGATCAGTCATTATATTGTTCATTTATGATTGCTCTTGACCGCTTATTGTATTCAAAGTGAGGTGCAAACTAACTGAAACAAAGACATGTAACAAATTCAGAAAAAAATTTGTAAAACATTCGCAAATATTCTGTGAAGTCTGTTTTAAACTGAAAGTCTGAATGTTTAAAAAAGAAACTATTAAAAAATGTATTTCTTAATATAACATTAACTATCATAGGGTAACTAACCCTTACGGGAACCAAAATTTGGCTTAGTTGTATAGTCAACTTTAGATATATATGCAAAATTTTACCAAAATATCTAATAACACAGATAGGTGTTAGCTTTCCTCTCCCAGAGCCTGGGGCAGGTTCTGCTCTGGTCATTTGTTTTGTGAATTTTTGAAGTTGAAGTCTGCTGTCTGCCACTGACAGGTCAGACTTCGGTTTCCATTCTGCAAGTAAGGATTATTCTAGGCTAAATCAGATGTGGTTTGTTCCTCTTTGTAGAAGTGCTGTGTTTCTCACAGTGATACAATTATGCCAAGGTGACAGCTAGTGTTGTTTATACCAGGTATTTGTATCAATAGTTGATAAGTAATTGCCTTACTGCGATCAGGTCTGAATAGGCAACATATGACCTGATAAATCCCAACGGAAATAGGTAATGAACTGCTTTTCATTCATATACTATGAGGGGTGGCTGAAATGCTATTCACAATTGCTCATAACTTGCAAATGAAAAGAGATATTCAAATGAAACAAATATGGCATAAAAGTACATTTTACAATGTGTGATTGGAAAGTTTTAAGACAGATACCGCCGCTGCTCAATAGGAAGGGGTACATTTGCCCATGGGTGTGGAAAGAGAAGCTTTTTTTGCCCTGAAAAGATCACCACAATGTTTTTGTTGACTAGAGAGGGATGTCCTGGTGAATAAAGACGTTTTTTCAGTTTTCGATGGATTATTGATTTCACAAAATGGATGAAAAAACAGAATGTGTTTGTGTCAAGTTTTGTTTGAAAACCAGGAAATCAGCTTTGGAGACTTATGAACTTTTAAAAACAACCTCTGGAGATAAATTTCTGAGCTGGTCAAATGTTTTTGTCTGGTTCAACAAATTCAAAAATGGCTGTGAAGCAGTCAAAGAAAAATCCCAGTCTGGTCGGTTTTTCACTTCAAAATCCATTGAAAACATTGTGAAAGTTCATGATTTAGAGCACTCTGATCAAAGACATACAATTAGGGATATGGCTGATAAACTGAATTTAAGTTACTACACGATTCAATCAATTTTAACTGAAGATTTGAACATGTGTCACGTGTCCATGAAATTACTTCTGAAATTTTTATCAGACCAGCAGAAACACCAACCTGAAGTGTCCCAAGACCTGATTAATCAGGCCGAAACTGACCGAAGTTTGTTAAATACCTTAATTACAGGCAACGAATTATAGATTTATGGGCATGACCCAGAAAAGGCACAATTATTGCAGTGGAAGGATCCGAGTTCATCACCACTGAAAAAAGCACAACAAAGTCAGTGAATGTGAAGACAGTGGTGGTTTTCTTCAATTCTATGAGTATTGTGCATTAGGAATTTGCCCCTAAGGAGCAGATAGTCAACCAGGAGTACTCTAAAAGTGTTCTTCAGTGTTTACATGAAAATATGCGGAAGAAAAGTCCTGCATTCTGATGAGACTAGAATTGGGTCCTCCACCACGACAATATACTGGCTCATTGTCCATTCTCGATCACAAAATTTTTGGCCAAATTCCTGTGCTTCTGCAATCACCCTGTTCTCCTGATTTAGCCTTCACCAACTTCTACCTGTTTCCTAAAATGAAATTTTCACTGAAGAGAACCAATGTAATTCAATTAAAGATATCCAGGCAAATATGGAGAGGGTTCTTAACATCTTCAAGAAAGGAAATTTCCAGGAATGCTTCCAAAAGTGGAAACACCGTTGGAGTCTGTGTGTTCAGTCAGAATGACATTTGAAGGATATCCATCACAATAGCTTGTAAGTACTGCCATTTTGAAATTATAAGCCCAGTCTTAAAACTTTCTGATCACACCTCATATTTCCTACAAAAAGTTACATTAATTTTTCAATGTAGTCACTATTTACATATTTATCACAACATTGATGATCCAGTTTTCTCATTCCATCAGTGAGCAGTGGTAGTGGTCTTTCCTTGATCCATGATCTCACTGCATCCTTCAGTTCATCATCTTTGGTGAAGTGAATACTTGTGATATCCCTCTTTAATTGTGGAAAGAAATGAAACTCACATCGTGCCAAATCTGGTGATTACGGAGGATGTGGAATATTTTAACATTTTAACTTAACAAGAGCCTCAGTGCTTGCACATGATGTATGTGACTGAGCATTATTGTGTTTTAAAATGATCAGCTGTGTGGTTGTCAAACACAACACACATGTCTCTTAAGGTGTTTTAGAATCACCAAAAGGGGGTGGAAACACCTCTTTTTGGTGCTTCTCATCAGTTACTGAAACTGGTTGACCGGTGTGAGGTTCATTTTATTACCAGCTTCTGATGCAAAACATTTTTATTGCCCACATACTCACAGTACTTCAATCATCAGTTTCATCACCATAAATGGCTTTTAGATGATGATGAATGTTTCTAGCATTCACTTTTTTTGCTGTTAAAAATTCAATCGCTGCACATTGTTTTGCCATATTGATATAGTAGCTGTACTCGACTCCATAACAGAGGTAACTGAAAGAAAATGGGAGGGTGTGAGTCAACAAGTTTTGGAATGTTAGTAGTAGTGCTGGAATGAAACTTCAAGATGGCAGCATCTCTTGCTTATTGGTGTAACATTTTATTCTCCTGTTATATTCCAGTGAGCATTATATTTCAGGCATCCCTTTACTCACTGACAGTCTTCAGAGAGTATCTCCAATTAGGTACATCATCTCTACTTGTAAACATCTTCTGATAGTCTCCATTATTTATGTTAATGAATTGTGGTAAGTAGTAATAATTGTTTGATTATTTTAACCATAGTGTGACCATAGCTCTTTTTTATACTAAGTACTCTGTAACAGTTCATTAAGATGTTCAGTATCTTGCATTTTTTTTATTAAATTTTACTTACTAAATAATTTCTTAAGGAATTTCAATTGTTTTTAGTTTGAGTACCAGCAAGCTCAGTTAGAAGCAGAAATAGAGAACCTTTCTTGGAAAATTGAAAGAGCAGAAACTACAGATCGAGGAGATTTGGAAAATCAGATAGATATTGCAGAGAAACGGCGTACCACTCTGCTGAAAGATTTTCTAGAGGTATGACATAATGTGGAATAATGTTTGGGGACCATGTTGAAAACATAATGTTTGTAATAATTTGTTTAAAGATGTTTTTCTTGGATTGTATAATTATTGTAAATCTCTCTTTTATTATAAAATTAATGCAATTTCAGCTTAAAATGTATTAAAAATGTTATTCCTCAAGTTATAATCTGTTCACAGTTCAAAATTTTGTACTAATAAATGAGTACTCATAGTTATCACATGATACTGGTAGTGTATTACTATAGAACTGTGTGCATACATGAAGAGGACACATACATTAGTTATTACTAATCCATCTTTGAAATAGTTATAATTTTCAGTTTTGGTATATACTGCTTTTCATATATTTTGAGGTGTTTTTAAAAGCTTTAGGAATTTCTTAAGGTACTTAATCATTTTTTTCATATTAGAAACTGAAATAAGGTTCAGTATTTCTCGATAATATAGTTTCGGGTTCTTGTTTATTGATGTACTCAAATACTCAACTAGTATTATTTTTCAAATCCCTTCCTTTATGTGAATTTTTTTAACGTATATTATTCGATTAAAAATGTAACTTACATATTGCAGTGTTTGACATTTTTCTGTTAATGGTAAGCCATATAATATATATAAAATAAACATACAAATGGAATATATGCAGTTCAGCTGTATGTCTGTTTCCAAAAGCTAGTATTTACTAAAATTTGAATTCAGAGGAAATTGGTCTCCTAGTGGACCTAGAACTCATGGAGTGGAGTGAACTCATTGTTTGGACAACAGTGCTACAACTAAACCGAAATGATTCCATGTCATCCTTGCTCCATTACTTCTTATTTCTTTGAATTTGATGTGATGTGCTTTTTAATTTTAAAATAAATATGCAGGCAGATCAGTCAGCCTCTTAATCAAGAAACTGTTTTTGTCGGCCATTTCAAACACCAATAGTGTAAAATTACCTTCCACATTCACTTTATGCTTAAAAAATCCTTCATCTGTCTCTACAGTTTTCCTTGGATCTCCAGTGATGTAAATACATCGCTGTTGGATGTTTCTTCAAGATTATCTTTTGCATATAATTGTTTTAAGTCGACGCAACAGTCTCGTCAGAAATACCTTATGGCATAATTTTACAAATATCAGTTCATGCTGTAACAGTAACTGACAGCATATATGAAAAGGCACCATTAATTAACTGGTCACTTACATACTTGTGTGTTCATTTTATTTTTGATGTACTTATGTACATTACACTGCCACCGTACTGAATCGATAAACTATAAATTCATATTATATTAGATTTTGTGTACTTGGACAACTGATAGATGTTTTCTTCATTTTTAAAAAAGGAGATGGTAAAAAAAAGAATAAAATAACAAGTAACATTGATGCTGTTAAATTCACCATGTTTCCTGCATTATTATTATTATTACAATACACAGTAAAAGAAATAGCTTGCCTTACCATTAATAGAAAAGTAAATAGTGGTTCATACATTTAATCTCAATTTCATTTTGAAATTAAATTTTTCATTCTATATATATATTTAATTCTACCAATATTTATTTTTTATTTTAATGTTATTTTAATTTTACAAAGACACAATCTAATTCTTAAATTTTTTACTTGGAATTTGCAATATTCATTGAAGTCCTTTGTTAAATCCAACTAGAATTATAAGTATTCATGACTTGCTATTCAGCTTTATGATTTTTTTTTTTGGTGTAATTTTCTTTTTCCATTTTATTACAACGGAATTATTAATATTAAATATAATTTAGTTATTCATTAATTTTTATTGCGATTTATATTATTGATTTTCATTTTAAGTGAAATAGAAAATATTTATTAATTTTGATAAAGTATTGTTATTAATTGTTTTTCATACGATGCATAATATTTGGTACAAATTTTAATCACTTTGTTGTATTCTGTATCAGTTTATTGTGTATATTATTAATGTTAATAATGTACAGTTGAACTTTGTTACAATGAATACAGATTATCCTAGTTGACTGCAAAAATTAACAGATCACCTAAGTTAAGTGTGATTTTTACTTTAAATGATTGCTATTCATGCTTATTATAAATTAGCTTTGTTAACGTAGTGATCCAGTATTTTTTATAGAAATAAAATATTTCAAAAGAATTCTGTTGCTAATTTTTATTCATAAATGTTTACTTATTAAATTTTAGATCACTTATAAATATTATTTTTATTTAAATTTTTTTTAATGTGATAATGTACTACTCTCTACTTAGTTCATTTAGTTGTTTTATCAGTTTATTGATTTATGGCTTTCTTTAATCGATCTGATTAATGGATTCTATCAAAATACCTTTTTCTTTATAAATCTTATTTTCTTAATTAGGTATTTCTTAAATGTATATTTTCATAATAGTCAGGTTCAGACCAACGGGTGGTGATAAATGCATCACAGTATTTTGGGATTATGAAATGAGATCTATCCTATATTTTATAGCCTCAAAATCCATTTACCCGCTAAAATTTTAGTCATCTTTTTTCCACAATCCTGTAATAAGGAAAAAATCTTTTTTTTTTTAATTACTAAAATGTTAGTTTTTGTATGTTTAAATGTATCTCAGTTTATATGTTAGCTTGTTTAATAAATTATAAAATATTATTTACTTCAGAGATATTACAAATTTAGGAAAATGTACAATTTTTTTCCCCCAACAAAATTATAAAAAAATAAGACATTTTCAAAATTATTACCAGTTCAAAAATTCCTATCACTTCTACCCCGAGGTTCATTTGTTGAGTTTTTTTTTTAATTCTGTTCTCTTATAATTTATTTTTATTAAAAAATTTAATGAACCAACTTGTTTACTCATGTAGAATTCATTATGATAAAGTTCAGCTGTTTTTTACTTATATAATAATTTGTAGTATTTCTTTAATTAATGTATGTTTCATTTATTTTCTGAAGATTGAACATAACATCTTCCAAGGATAATGATTCATTTTAATTCTAAATTTTTTGCACAAATTTTAAATCATCTGAAAATAATTTTTTTAAATTACTTTGTGGATAATATTTAGTTTTTACCTGCTACCTACTTATTTAATAGTTTATTTAAAATTTTTATCAGAGGTTTTGGTTTATTTCTTCTACTGTTTGAGAGCCGTATGTATTTGTGTTGTTTTTATGTAAAAAAACTGTATTTTCATAATGGTTTATCAAGTAAAGTTTGTTATTTTCCTGCTTTTTAATATTTAAAACAAAATTTAAGAATAGAAGAAACTTCATGGTCAACTGACCCACAGAGACTGCCTCTGATAAGATTGGAACCATATACTTATCATATGGTCATGTTTTTTAATGCAGTTTATTAGTCAAGTTAACTTGTAGGTGTATTACAGTCTTTCATATTAATAGAAATAATAACAAATCTACAATTAACATGAAAATATTAGGTTAGGTGTGTTGTATTCATTTTTTTATAAAATGTTTAAGCCAAAATGATAATTATTTTAGATTCAAATCCCAGTGAGGCTTGACTTGGAAATTTTCATGTGCTACAAAATTTTCAAAACTGTATTCCTTAGCACAAATTTCAAGCTTATGTATCGAATTAATTGCATATTGTTAAAAAAAATTCCCTATTATTGGAAACTGAATAAATATATGAAACTTAAAGTGTTGGTTTAAAAGGGACAGTTTATTGAGTAATTATTGAGCCGCCTTAATCGATCTTTTCAATTGTAAGGTAAAGATTAATGTAAAACTGTGAAATCCGGTGGGTAAAATTGTATTATTTTTATTAATTGGAAGTTGTGTATGCAATCACATAAATTGTGATCTTCTATTTCTAATCTTACTAACAGAATCGGATGGGCTTCTTAATGAACTTTTACACACTTGTGTACAGAAATCTTCCCCTGAGTATAACATTATTTCTTTTATAGTAATTATTATTTTATTACATTTTTATGATAATTTTAAATTGAGAAATATGTTTATTTATTTAGAAAAATTTATTTGTTAATTATTTAATGTTGAGTGGTCTTTTTCACTATTATTAATTAAAAATGTTTATTGTTAACTGGTATTTTTGCTTCATTACAGTTAACAATAGAATATTAACTGGTATTTGAAGAATTAATGAAGATGGAACTGGAAGTCTTGGTGGTGTGCAATATATATGATTTTCATTACTTTGTTTGTATATATATATTTTTTTATTGTCACAATTATTTTGTTTTATTTAATTATTTATTTTTATAATTGTATTTATTAACATAGTTATAATCCAGCTGCTTTGCTGCTGTTGCCTTCTGTCATTCTCAGATACCTCATCAATTTATGTATTCTGTTTTACACTAGGATTTCTAATGGTCCTAGAATTCTACTTTTATTTCTAATTTTGCAACATTTTTTAATCTTTAAGCATAAAATTGTAATAAATTTTAAGGTAAAACCATAATTTATTTAACTTTTAAAATCAATTATACTACTTTATAGATTTTAGTAAGTGCATGTTATCTCATTTAATCATATTGGTTTGTGAAGTTACAATCATTTTTAAAGAAAAGTTTCAGGCCTTGAATTAAAGCAATGGCATGTTTTGTTTCTCTTTTTTTTTAATGCCAATTAAAATATTAATCACTGTATCTGCCAGTTTCGGATTATTTTTTAAAATGTAACTAAAAGCTAATCAATTCAAAGCTAGAAACAGTGTTCTGGGTATTAAAATGACATTTACTTTGGTATTAAAAATAAAGATTGAAACACTTTATCAGTTGAACCAACACTTGCACGGGGTGTTTGTAGCAGTTCTATGTGGTTAAAACTTTTTATTGTTATTGATGTATGTATAAAATTATATACGTCTTTTTAAATGTAGCTTTACTATTTTCTATCATTTAATTGCTATTTTTTCATCAATTTAGTCTTTACATCTTTCAGCCTTCATCAAATCATGTTGAAGACAATTTGCATAAAAAAATGTACCAATTAATAATATTTGCATAAAAACAAATGAATCAAATTTATACATAATATTAGAAGCATATTATATTATTACCATTAGATGTTTATTTTTTAATATACAAAGTATTTTTTGTGTTATTATTGTTATTTTATTAATATGTGTATCGTGCATATTATTGTACATTACTTTAGCATGAAATCCGTATTAATATTTAAGTGTTTTGGTTTTTATAGATTTAATTTTTCTGCAGATATATTGTAATTCACCCTATAGCATAATTAGTTTATTAATTTAAAAAAAAAAAAAATATTGTTAAATTATTTCTTGTTAAGTATTTATTACTGATGTAAAATTGAGTACTCTTTAAATGAAACATATTTATGTACTAATTTTTCCATGATCAATACAATACAGTGTTTAAAAAGTGACGCAACCTTATGGGAAAATGAGTAAATCGCAATAGTTGATGAAAGTGACCTTCATTATTCGTTTCACATAATCGAATACAACGCTCTTAAATACATGTAACATTTGTTGAGGAATTGCAGCGACACATCGTTCAATTTCGCTCTGCAATTCGGAAATGGTGTGAGGATGAGTTTTATAAGCGGCATGCTTAAGATATTCCCACAAGAAAAAGTCAGGAGCGGGTAAATCAGGAGACCAAAGGGCCCACAACCCCTTCAAAATCACTTGTCCATGAAAACACTGATCTAAAAGTCATAGTGTTGCCGGCTGTATGAGCTGTAGCATTGTCCTGCTGAAATCATGTACTCTAGCCATTCTGCAGGTATAGTGTTTACAAATTGTTGCACCATCTGTATGTAGCACTCACTGTTCACTGTGTCATGAAAGAATGTCATGAGGATTTACCTACGTGACATCGCATGCCAAACACCCACTTTTTGTCTGTGGAAACGAAACTTGTGCAGCTGATGTGGATTTTCCGTACACCAAACATGTGAATACTGGGCATTCATGTATCCATCAAAGTAGAACCATGCCTTGTCCAAAACCAATCGAGTTCTTTCCCATCTGGCATTACAGATGACATGAACTGCTGACAGAAAGCTACAGGTTTTCCAGTGTCTGCGGGTAGCAACTCGTGAGCAACACAAATTCTGTACGGATGCATCTTTAAACATTGTTCAGTGCCATGTGGGAGCTGCCAACAGATAGACCAGACTGGCTAGATAGGTGTTGCACAGACTTCTTGGGACTAACAGAATATTCAGCTTGCAAGTTGATCAACTTTTCTGGTGTTGGTTTTTTCAGTCGACTGCTTTTGGCTGCATCTGCCATATCCCTGTCTCTTGGAACTTGTCGTACAGCCACTTGATGGAGGACTTGTTTGGTGCATGCACACCATACTTTTCTGTGAATGCATTATGTGTCTAGGCATAACTGGCATATCTAATGTATTGGAAGACAATGAATATTCTCTGCTGCATTGTGTAACCCATTTTTCCTCAATTAAACCTGCAACAAAAGAAGAAAACATTCTTCCATAAAGTTGTATCACTTTTTGAACACTCTAGTGTGACAATATTAATTTTTTTATTTGTATGTTTTTTGCTTTATTTCTGGATTAAGCCGAAGTTGTTAAATTTTAACAAAAGATCATTTACCTTTCACTACTACCTGAAAAAACCTTTTCCTTCCAGATTTGCATATTTATGTTATTGCTTTGGTCCTTTGCTAAATGTTCGAAAATTATGCAGTATTTTTTGGTTGATATTTAGTCACTGTATATGACAAATTTTTTATTTAATCTAGAGATCCAGTTTTAATGAATAGTCACTGCCTCTTATTGTCTTAACATGATGATAATCTTATTAATGTGTGAGTAAATGTGATTTGGTTACATTCACTAGTTTGATTGAATTATACAAATTATTTCAGTTTCATTCTGAAAATACTTTGTTTAATGTCAGTTTTGTGTTTGTTTTTTTTGTATTAGTATGAACTAATTAATTACATAAAAATATATAGTTATTAATTTATAGTTATATTAATTAAATTTTATTATAATTAAATCTTAAGTATCGCATTTGAAACGCCAATTTTTTATTTACATTTTAGTAAATCTTTTTGATTAAATTTTGAAAAGTTGGAAAATATGTTTAAGGGTCACATTCACTGTGCTTCCTTGGGGTAGCAAAACCATTTGTGATGATTCCAATGTTATTAATGCTGAAGTGCACAGTAGATGAATATCAGCAGTTATAACCACCTACACCAACTGTTAGGTTGGAATACAGACCCTACCACCAACATTTTCATATTAAAGAAATGTTTTTAAAGTATTTTGTCTGCTTGACCAATAAAAAATGTTTTAGGTGACTATCAGTCCGTGCTGGACTATTATGCATATCAATGCTCATTACTAGTTTACACATTTGTAATGTGTGCTGACCTTGAGTGCAACAAAATATAAGTAGTAAGAAAGCTTCTCAGCTTCAATGTTTTTAATAATTTTCTTCATTTGTGATTTCATTTGATTTAAGTGAAAAGTATTTTTATAAAATTTTTAACTTTTTATTATATTTTATTTATTTTATATTTAAACCCAAAATTATTCATTGTTCATATTAATGTTTTGAGTTTTTTAAAAATCTTTTTAGAATTTAGGGATTTAATATTCAAGAAAAACTCATGTTTGTGATACTGTTAAATTTTAATCAATAATAAGATTTACTGTTTTGATTTTCTCAGATCTGCAATCTGATCTGTACATCTGCTGGATTGGCTTATAACAACTTAACTTATGTTAGCACTGTTATAGTTACTTGTGTGTTAACTAATATCTAACAAGTTCAGTACTGTTTGAACTAGATAGATAATGCTCAATATAAAAATTCTCTAATTTTCCATAAAGCCTTTCAGAAATCCTGTACAGAAAGAGACCTAAACAGTTATTTACTAATCTTACCAATGGCCCCTAATAATATAAGTATTATTATCAGTGATTGCTGTCCACATATGTAACTACAGTCCACATATGTAACTACAATCCATTTTTCTCATCATTGTATGATGGAGTTATAGTAATTTCATGATAAACACTTATCTGGCTGTTTTATCAGTCATTATCGAGCATCGTATGTGTAGGAAGAGAAAGAAATTTGTTATCCTAATAACCCATAACTCTAGACCTAGTATATTTGGCAGTGTTGCGTCGGCTTTGTTATAACCAACAGTAAATTGGCAAGTAAAACAGACTTATTTTATAAAAGCTTTTACACATCAAATAACTGTATACTAAACCATACTATTCATTCAACATACCATGCTAATTATTTTTATTAAATAAAATAATACAGTTAATTGTTACAGTTTATAGACTGTGTGTTGCTAAGACTATGAAAACAATGTTTACTATAATATTTGGTTGTAATTTGCTAAAATAACTTAGCTCATTCCGTTACAGTTTTAAAGAAATATTATTATTCTTGTTCAACCTAACCTAAGCTTATTCATGAGCTCTGCCTCTGTAACTAAAGGAATCCTATTGTTCTTCTGTTCCCCTTGCAGTGTGGTCTCTTATCATAATGTTACATGATTTCTTTTGCCTAATATGTAAACACTTGTTAAATTTCATAAGGATGTAATATATTACTGTTCACAGCTTCATTATTTCTTCATCTGATTCATTTTTAAAATAATATTTACTCTGTTTTTAGCATAGGTAGATAAATATCATCCATTTGTTTGATATTATATCAGTTTTTATTGAAACAATTCTTTTAAAATGTGCAGTTCTACTCTGGTAGAACCGTAGTGATATTACTTATACTTGGTTGAGTAATAATTTTGTTAGTGCTAATGAATTTGTACTCTTTAGTGCTTCCCTTCAAATTTTTAGTTATATATGTAGTTGTACTATTATCAACAAAGATTCTAACAAATTTCATTCTAGCAGCTAATTACTTTGTTAAAATCTTTCATTATATAAATTATTATTATGTGTTCAAAAAATGAACACTTTCAAAAGTAAAGCAATCTGTACTTCATTGCAGTGCAGTGAAGTACTGAAAATGTTTTATGTCAAAACAAAACAGTTTTTATGTTGCTATTAGATGGATGGTGCTCAATTTTCTGTTTCATGACCGTAGTGTGTTTTCATACTTTTCAGACAATTTTATTTAAAAATTTAACGGAACATTGGTCACTTGTCTATAATGACATATTATATTCAGAGTATTGAATATCTATACTCACAGTAGTGGTTGCCTTCATAGTAAAAAAAATTGAATTTCCTAATTTAAAAGGGTTGTTTGTGGGAGGAATTAAGTAGATTTTATACAAAGTTGTTTTATAATAGAAATCAAACTCAAATAATATCGATTACCATCATGAAATACATTTTGGAAACTGTTCAAAATAGCTGCAGAATAAGTTATTTCCCAATTCGGTTGTAAAAAGTGTGTTAGTGCAAGACTTTATTTATATATTGGCACTTGGTCATCATTGCAGAGGTGATCATCCATTAGAAAAAGTCCGCTCTACTCCAATTTATGTTTGTAATAGCATACATAATTAATATTTAATACAAAGTAGTTATAGTAGACTCCCTTGTTAATGATCTTCCAGTTTAGCTGACATTGATAAAGGCGTAATTAAATGGATAGCTTAAAATTTCATATTCTTTACTTAAAAATAATTTAAATTTTAAATATGCATTATGCTGTTCATTTTATTTACAGCTGTATTTCCTACTTGTTTTGTTTTAACCGACTCATTGATCCTGGTAATGTAAACCACTTTGTATTATGTTATAACAAGGCCTGCTATCATGATCTCCTGGCAGATTATATAAATATCTCTATATACGAGGATCATTTAGTAATTAAAAACACAAATTAGTCTGGAGCTAAAATGAGTTATTTAATTCGTGTGACTTATTTTTCACATTTCAGCATAATCTACAGCTACATTAATACACTTGTCCCATCTCTGAATCAGCTTATTTATGCCTACTGTGAAGAAATCTTTGTCTTGATGTCAGAGCCAATGTATCCCATTTTCTTTGATGTCGTCATTAGCGTTAAACTTCTTACCACAAAGTGTCTTCTTGAGTGGAAATCCAAGCAGGGCCAAGTCAGAACTATATAGGGAGTTGAGGTCGTACTTCCTGATGCAATTTGAATTAACTGAATTTTGTGTGATGCCTTTGCATCGAAATCCAGGATGTTTTTTCAATAGCGCTGGCTTCACTTTGTCGATGAGCATGTCACAGTAGTATGCAATGTTTATTGTTCACTGATCTTCTAGAAAATCAACAGAAACAGGCCTTTTTCATCACAAAGATTGTCATCTTGTTTTTCCTGCTGATGTCGGATTCAAACATTTTTCTTGACAGGTGAACTCTTACATTTCACCTCCATGCTGTGTCTTTTTGATCTCAATTTGTAATGGTGTATCCATGTCACATCACAAATTAAAATACTATGTAAAAAAGCTTCATTTCTTGCTGATAACTGTTGTTTCAGTCTTGTACACATGCAAAGTTTTATCTCCTTATGGTGATCTGTCAACTCTCCTCGACCCATCTTGCACTTGTTTTACAGTACTTGAGCGTGTCAGAGATAATGTTATGAAATGTACCGACACTTACTTGTAATTTTTCAACTGTAACAGTCACTCTTCTTAGATGAGAGAGTCTGTGCAATTTTCAAGCACTGGGGTTTAAAATGTAATTAAATATTCAAAATTGTGTTCATCGTTCACTGAAGTTTACCGTCTAAATTTTTCTACCTGCTTGTAAAAATTTCTGGTTTATATAACTTTTTCCTTATTGTTTGGTCATTGAGAGTAAATTTTAATTTTTTTTTTAATAAATTCCATATGGTAATTACGAGCAAGAAAAGTGAACATATTGTTATACATCGGGTAAGAAGTTAAAGGCATTAGAAAGATTGTATAAAAATGCAGCTTGTTGAAGAAAATTGGGATTGGTGAATTATTGGTTAAATACAGAAAAGATGGCAAAGCCTAATTCCATATCTTTTGAGTCTTCTTTACATTCATGTGTACTACAGAAAAACTTAATTTGGAGATTTTGGTTCACCAGATTTGGCTATGGTTTATCAAACAGAAAAGTTTAGGGGTTTCTATTTAATGGTCAGATAATAAAAGAAAAAAGTTTCTTTAAATCACTCATTTGATGGAGATTTGCCTTTAGTGATGATTGTTTAACAAGATGAAAAGACATGAAATTGTATAGTATTTTAATTGTTTTTGAAACTTCTGTAGTGTATTATTCAGTTGAATATTCAATATTATATTTTATTTAATCAATAAAGAACTAAAAAAACATAGGTTTGTTGGTTTAACCAACTCTTTTGCTTATTCAATGCCCTGTCAGCTCCAATTAAGAATGTTTACTGTATCTAAAATTAGTATATTTATTTCCAGTTGCATAATTACATAAAATACAACGTTCCAAAATTTGGAAAATATGTATGTGTTCAATAAATTTTGCTAAATTCAAGGAAAAACTGACATTCTAAATTAATTTTTACAACTACTTTCTAATCCATCAAACTTGAAAATGTGTGTTGTTTTTCAGCAGCTTGGTTCCTAGTACTGTCACTGCATCTGATTCTTCCTATACCTTCATAACAAATTCTAACATTTCTCTACAAATCATTTTAGTATCAACACTTGCAATCATAAAAGAGTGATGGTTTTTTGTTTATTCTTTGATGATATCACTACATAAGCTTGAAACCTATGCATGTGGGATATGGAATTTTGTAGTGTATGAAAAATGTCATGCCTGTCCGGGGTTTGAACCTAGGGTCTTCAGATGAAAGGCTGAGGCAGTAATGTCGGAGATACCAATTTGCCATGGTGGTTTAGTTTGTATACGTTTTTTTTACCGATTTTTCATATTGGCAAAGTGGTGGTTAGTTAAATTACATTATAATTTTGCCAGCCATTTTCAAAATTAATTAATTTACAATTAATTATGCTAATTAAGATTTTTTAAATAGATTCATTAGTATACCAATATTTAATCAAAACTGCTGACTTGGGTATGTTGTATGACTGTAGGAAATGGCTTATTTTATATATACTTTGCCTAATTCTACTTTGATAATCACAAGTGTCATTCAAAATTTCATATCCTGAAGAACATTTGTTTATTTTTATCCAACCACTAACATAATTCTTGCCGACAGACATTTGAATCTATCACACATTCCTGTTGTGTAATTTAACATTATATGATTTTTTTTAATGTTTCTTTCATTCTTTTGCTGACCGATAATTTTTTTTCTCTAATTAAATCTCTATACTTCAGACTTATAAGAACAAGTGATTTCTTTGGTTCTGTGCAGTGAACACTGATATCAGACTTCAACCTCTGGTTGGAACCGACCTTGTGTTTTTGAATTTACCATTTTCTGCACTTGTCATAACATCTCTGACATATATAACTAACTCATGATATTACAAATATCAAGCTCAGCTATTCTAACATTTTTTTTGAGGTGACTGATCATGAATTATCAAGAAGCAATTTATTGAGTTTTCACTATGATAATCTTGATTGCTTGAACAAATGATGCCATCTATTTGAACAACTTCTGCGTCTAATACAGTGTGATAATTAAATTTACTTTGATTTGTTGAGAGTGGCTAGTCCTATTAAATAGCATCTCTTACACCCTCCAGCACATACGAAAATTTGTTGCAGGATGTTAGTTACACATATTTGTTTCTTTGAATATTTATTGATGAATGTTTAAAAAAATAAGAAGTTGATTGATGGTTAACCCTCAGGTTGAACTTTCAGTCCTGCATTAGAAACAAAATATTCTACCTTTTTAATAGATCACTATTCTTATCTGTAAAATAATGCAAGAGATCAGTTGCATTTGTTTCTTGTAGTATATCATTTGCATGTTTTTGGATTTTTTTAGGATTGTTACAAATTTCTGAGGTAGAAATAAATGGTTAGAAGTTACTATAAATTTGCATTGCACTTATTTTCTCTGCATTATCAGTCAAACATTCTGCTTTTGTTGTCGGTTGTTAATCCTGTTCAATTTTTGAACAGGATTAACAGCCGTTATTATTATTATTAGTGTCAGTTGACAATCCTGAGGCAGTTGCGGTTGATGTCTGTTAAGTCGTTCAAAGGTAGTACTTCAGATTTTGGACTCTCTATTGTTTATTAAATATTGTTTATAATTATAGAGGATAATTATGGAATAACAAGGAAATTAAATGGTGGCCACTCTGTAGAATCAATCTGGAAAGAAATAGGAGGTGAATAACTTTCTATGGATTTGCCCTGAATCTACTACACATATTTATAACATTTTCAGTAGAAATGTATTCAGATTAGAAGGCCCAGCTTTAACTATTCGGCATCTAAGCCAGTAGTTTTGCTTTTAGTTTATCCTAAGCAGTCTTACAGGCAGAAACATATCCTCTAGGCTCTAACAAAGAAACTTCTGTCCATTAGAAGGTGCCAGCATGACATCATAGGTGGAATGAGTTTTTGGCCAATATAATAACCATGATATGTATTCAAGAAGGACTTTTTTTCAAGGACAAAAATTAAGAAGTTGACAGTTTCCTGATCAAAGGAAAAGGGCTTGAGAAGAATGAGAGACAATCAACTCGTAGACAACGTGCTTGTGATCAGAGTTTTATATTAATGAAAATCATGGATAGGTGTTCATTAATGATTCAAAATTTTTAAACAATATGTAGTAATTTTATACCCTTGCTCTAAGAACTATTCATGTATTCACTGTTTGTGTATATGCTGGGCAGAGAAACAAAATTTTTGTGAATAGAGAATAAACATTTTGCATTTTATAACAAATAATTATGATTATAATCTAATTAAAGCTGATGCATATGGAAAGAGAAGGCTTGAACCCCTGGGTTAACCGGGTTTGCTACTGTTATAACAGTTTTTCAACCACTATTAGTTGCTGGCAGCATCCTGCTCTGATCACCCATAAAAGTACACAATGCACATATCCGTTGTGATATGGATATTCACAAATTATCACTGTTTCGCTTAGGGAGGGTGCTGTTTTGCATTTTTTTATGGGTTTTATTTGAGTTTATCTCATTGAATATCCTAGAAACATAACTAATCATTTAAGTCAGCAAATTATGTTTCACTGAATGTATTCTTGTGCTTGGATTTTTTCACATTGAATTCTTTTTTGAAGCCACAGTTTTTTTGCAAATAATTATTTCTTACATGACTAAACATAGAAGTGATTATTATATAGTGAAAACAGTGTAAATGAATTTGCTTAGCTTGTTCCTTTTACAGATTTGGTACTGCTTCCTTAAGCTGTAAAATTCCATTGTAAATTATAATGTAAAGTCATCCTACTAAACGGTTCCATATGTCATATTTAATTTTAGTAACCTTTATCAATCAACTTTTAAATTTTCTATCATTAAGTCTAACAATATTCCTTAAAGCACGTATCAAATGTGAATTTACCGTATTATTAATATAGTTAAACTGTAATTGATATTTATTAGTTGTTACCTTCAGAAGGCTGAATTTATGGCTGATGTTTTCATCTAGTGCTTTGTTGTTGAATATAAATATATATATATTCTGTCTTTGGTCCTAATTTAAGTTTAATCGGCTGATCACATAATAATTTCCAAATATTTAATTGTATGATTGCTGTTTACTTATCAATCTCCTCTGTAAAAAGTTATTTCATAGATTGTGTATATGTGCTTATAGAATAAGTTTAATATTGATGTACCATGCAATAAGTAGTTTGTAATAAGTTCTTGTGTATTTGAGGTGTACGTATAAATATACACACACACATATATATATATATAACTTGAAGTGGTGTGTAACATTTTCCATTGTATTTAATTTCAGGTGACTTGTATTGATAAGTATATTGTATTATGTTAGTTGTACCAGAGTTTCATTAAAGGTGTGTTTATGTGTGCATGTGGTGTAGAAGTAATTATTATTGTATTAGTTATTCAGTTTAAATTTAAAGAAAAGGAGAGTTTTCAACATTTTTTCATGTCCAATTTGTATACAGTGAAAACTAAAAAATAATTGATGCACATATATAAAAAAAAAAAAATATTGTAATTTATTCTTTAACTAATTCTGTTAAATTGGTAATAAAATTGTTGGTGCACTTATCCTTCATTTTCAATCATTTACAGATTTTAAATGATAGTATTATTTTAAATATAATCAGTTAGTCATGTTATAATTGTAAGTATTCACTTCATGATTTTTTTTTTTAATATTTAAATAAGTAATGTACATGTTTGTTACGGTAAGTATAATCATCTACATTACTGTTATATTTATTTAAGGCATAATTTTGTAAACTATGCATAATTTACATTATTGTATGAAAAAACTCAGTAAACAGATGTTCTGTATGTGCTTTAATTAAACAGTTATATATAACAATAAAGTAAAGGTTTGCCTAAAAATGTTTTTATTTATTATGCATTTCCAATATATCATCTAGCAGCATCCTGGAAATTGAAGGGTGAAATGCCAACAGCCAAAGCCAAACCAGTTCCTGTAGATTACACTCGTTAACAAACATTGGGGGTATATTAGTTACTGATGGCTATATCAATATATTCCACTATAATAAAGTTTTATATATATATATGTTCTCTACATCTTCCTTTGTATATGAATGTCCCATTTAAACATTTGTTTTGTCTAGATGCTTATTCATATCAAATTTGAAGGTTTCCTTATTGTTTTCTTTGTAATACATTAACCTTCCACATCATGATCTCTTCATGCATCTCTTTTCATAACATCCACCCATCACATCCTTACATGTCATACTTACGCATCTACTGTGTACAGTAGTTTATGTATTTATTGAGAATAATAAAAGTACAAGGGAAACTATTTTTTTTACGTTGGTTAGAGTACAGTATCTGATAGAATCTGCATGGTTCATAGTTTATTTCGTAATAACAGCGACATTCTGTTTGCAGTTGTTTTTAAAATGGCCTTGTTGACTCAAATCCTGCTAAGTGGGGATATGTTTAGTCATTTGATTACTTTGTGAGAAACTGCCACAGTCTCGCACACGCTCTTTCTGTGTATAGCAAACATGTCAAGAATAGAAAAATATGGCACAATAGTATTGCAAATTTAGCAGGAAATAGTGATGTTCATGATGCAGAAAGTTGACTAACTTCACTTGTTAATGACATTTTGCCTTCAGGAGACATTATAAATGTTGGTGCTGACTGAAAACCCTGTACAAATTGTTTTGAGAAGAAAAGGCATACCAACAGATGATTGAAACAGTTAAAGCATGGAGAGCCATCATATCTTGGTCATAAAGTGTGTCTTGTTATGTTTCATAGTGCAGGGGAGATCCGTAGGAAAGGTACATGAAGAAGAAAGGTTATGGTTTTGTAACATTAAATTAATTAATGATTCCCAATCTCATGGAGAAGATTGCATTTGAAGATCATTTTATATGTATTGCCATGTTTATGTTATGTATACACCCACCAAAAAAAATAAATAAATAAGGAACCACCATGAATGTTTATTTTGTTTTTTCGTGGGTCATTCTGGTAATTTAATAGATAATCTGTAAATTCTATGCAGTCTTTAATTTACCATATGCAAATTAATTGCTTTAGTGAGAAAACTAGTATGATCACATAATTGCTGGGCAATCATCACTTGTAAGTTTTTTGGATGAACAAGTTACATTTTCGTGGTGAAGGATTTTAAAATAATAAGGAAATACTTGAATTCAAGTGAAAGCATAAATACCCAGGTTTCATTTCTGTCTTAATTTGATGATAATTAATTGTTATCTTCATTTAGGAAATATGTGAATGCTTTATCTGATTTTTTACGTTACACTGGAAAATAGAAGTCATGTTTGTCTTGGTTAAAAAAGAAATTATCACAATTTTTCAAGTTATGTTAAAGAAGTAACACTAATATATATATATACACACACACACACACAAGTATTATAACTACGAAAATTTTATTTTATAAAAAAATGTCTGGATTTAAAGCAAATTATTTATATTCTCAGTTTTATTAATTAATTTAATTTCAATTTGTACAGTTTTGAATCTTACATTTTATTTTATGTGTTGTTGATGAATGAAATGTGATTCTGATATCTTCTTTTGTTGTCAATCCTAGGATTGGTTTCCAGCTGATCTCCATACATCATGTTTTCCTACAAGTTCCTTCAACTCCATGTATACACACTCCACAATCCATATCACCTATAATCTGATAGATGTACCTCACTCAGTCATGGCATACCTTTAGAGTTTTTCCCTTCCACAGTACATTCTATGATTTTTTTAATAAACCCATCATGCCTTAAATGATTAGTCCATTTTCTCTTCTTTGCTTTAAAATATTTAAGAGACAAGGCTTCACCACATCGACACTCATTGGACGCTCCATCTACCCATCGGCTTTCATCAGTCTGTGGTAGCACTACATTTCAGAATCTTTAACTCTCCTTTCCCCTTCAACTCCATTGTGTTTACATCTCACTCCTACACAAAGGTCTCTAGCAGTCTTTTTCTAACATCTTTATTAAGTTTACTTAAAGTAAAAAGGTCCATCCTTCTATTAAATGCATTTTTGACCAGGCTTATGTGACTTACCGCTTCTTTAATCTACATTCTGCTACCCAAATATGTGAAGGAGTCCACATTTTCTAACCGTTCCCCATCCAGCATGCAATGCACTTTTTCTTGCTGTCGATTTACCACAAGAATCTTAGTCTTTGTTTTATTGATGTGCATATTATATCTGCAGAGTGGAATTTGATTACTTGGAACTGGCAACCACTTTTCACTAATATCCTTGAATAAAACTGACAAATCGTATTGTTAAGTAGGAACAATTGAAAAAATTAACTATTAGATGTGTTGATTGCAACTATCACTCATCATCAGCAGGTACCGAGAAATAAAATAAGTCTAAATAGAAAAACTAATAAAGATAAATACAAAAGATAAAAATATAATCAGATTAAAAATATAAAATCAATACTACAAAAAAAGCTCGTACCTTTATAGAATAGAAAAAATTAGCTGTGGACAGTGCAAGTTAAAAGAAGAAGATTAGCCTGCAAAACAGTTTGTGCTACTTAAAACCCTCCAGCTGGTGTCCAGCACCCCATGTGGTACAGGAATTGTGGCCTGACCTTTCTCTTTCACCTTTAACAATTAAGTTACATCACTTTTTAATTTTCAGATTTTTGTAAGAAGATATTCCACATGCTAATTTCATGTCAGAAATGATCATTTTATTGCAGGATTTCTCTTTTTTTTTAATTGTTGAAAATTAATTTTTTAAGTTATGAAATAACTTGCATTTTTTTGATGCTTTATTATAAGGTTCATTCAGTCTGTTCCTGCATACTTAAACGTTTTTTATTTCTAATGAAATGAGGAAAAGATGTAGATATATTGAAATGCTTTAATAAAAATAGTTTGTTGCTGTTAAAATCAATCTTTCTGTTGTAATTAATGTGAAATAGTTGTAGTGCTGCTAATTATTAACTTTACTGATACTGAATTAGAAAATTCTACTGATATAGTTTATTAATAAAATTGGTAGTTACACTTCTGATCCCTCAAAAACTACTGTATAGTTAACTGTAGCATTCCAACATTGACCTGAACATTAGAAATCTGTGGTACATTATATTAAAGCAAGATTAAAAAAAAAATGTTTTTTTGTCCAATACATAGCCACAGTTTTGTATAAAAAAAAAAAATCCTTACTAGTCTGAATTTTTTATAGCTTAAGTGTAAAATAAACCTCAACTGACAACTCACTGCAGAATATGAATACAGTAAAGTAGACTACAAGCAATTCATAAAATATAAAACCCACCTCGACTGACATATACATCCAGATAACCCTACTCACACAAATATGTATCTTTTACACATGTTAAATTGTTTTGTTACTCATGTTTGTTGATAACTGTAATGATGAATACTTCAATGATGTAAAATATGTGCATGTGTTAATGGCTACATGCAATAAAATCACTACTAGGAGCCATATAAAGATAGTTATCGTTATGTGGAATCTTTTCACACAGCATACAAAAGTCATGAATTCAACATAAAACAAATAAAATATATAATAGAAACAAAAAAAAAGAATTCACACCAAATAACAGTATTTGAAAACAATTAATCCGATTGTCTGTCAACTGCAACAACACTGAAGAAGGAACTGAGTTGTAGTTCAAAAAAGTCTTCTGGAAGCTTATGTCTATGTATTTTGAAACAATCTTTTTTAAATGAATTTTTTTTTGCAAAATTGTAGAATTGCTTATTTCATCCCTGAAACTAGACTGTTTTGCAGCAAATATTGTAATATTGTATTTTACCAGTTTAAGATTATTTTTTATAATAATTAAATATACAATAAATTTAATATTGAGTACAATGAAATTGTAAATTATGCCATTGCAGTTTATCAAAAGAACCTTAGTAATTCTTGAGGTAGGGTTAACTAAGTATTGTAAAAGTATGTTGGTGTTCTTTACTCCAGGTGTAAGTCATGTTTGATTTTCTATTCACTGTTTTTGGGTGTAAGCTTGAAATCATTAAAATAAATAGAGTAACTTATCTCGATGCGAAATGAATTCGATTGTTTTGTTCTACTCTAAATAGGAACTTAGAATAATCAACCTAATTAACTGTATAAGTAGTTTTTGAATAATCTTTTTGTTATTAACAGATCAATAATGAGTTAAAAACTTTCCATTTTTTAAATTTTTATTTGAAAAATAGTGTTTGTTCACAATTAACTCAAAATTTGTTACAATTTCTGTCATTAAATAATTTAACTTCTTGTCATTTTGTAAGTGAATCCAAATATTTTACATGGATTTATTTCAATTATGATATTTCTATAAAATTAAATTTTGTATTGTTTAATTTAAGTAATAATTAATACAGAGCTAATTTTGAGATGAAGTTAAATGGTAAATAAATTTATAATTCATTACATTATTCTACCGATTATAAAATGGACTTATAAATTTAAAATTACAACATTTATCATGAGAACACTTAAAAAGGACATAAGAATAGATCCCAACCCCTGTATCTACCAAAGCAGAACTAAACATTATGAATATATAAGTCAAATAAATTTTACATCATGCTTTAAATTACTTTCCATGTGATTTTAATGCTATAATCCACAAGTAAGTTGCAGTAACTAAAATTAAATTTTAATAGAATTCTTTTAAATGGGCTTTCTTCATTTTTATCTCTGCTTTCCTAACATCAGACCTCTGCAGTTAAGAAGATTATTTCTGCTTAATTTGTTTTTTTTTTTTTTTAATTATTAATTTTATGAACTATGAATGATTTTAATGAATAAAATCAACGTTTTTAAAACATTGATATTTTAAAACAGTTACACTTAAGTAGCTTTGTAATGTTTTCCTAATAATTCAATAGATAGTGCTGAAGTCTTCATTTTAAGCTACAGCCATCTCCCGCTCAGACTCAGCTGTGACATTACCCATAATGCAACTCAAAGCAACATGAGGCAGTAGGTAAGTGTTCATAATGTTTAGTTCTGTTTTGGTAGATACAGGGGGCGGAATCTGTCCTTATAATATCCTACTAAAGTGCTCTCATGATAAACGCGATATTTTTTTATATATAAGTTCATTTATTATAATTATTAAATTACGTTATAGATAAAAACAAGTGAATGGTAAGCTTGCCTATTAACCCTTTATCCAAGTTTTTATCTTCAATGTTTTTCAAAATATTTTTTAATTTTAATTATTTAGTTAAAATATCACAGCGTAAATGAGTTTAATTTAGTTATTTATACTTAAATAATCTATCTTGAAGTGAAATAAAGCTCTATTTTTATGTGTCAGCTGACAGCGTCTCTGACAACGTTGTTGCATAACCTTGCCGATTGTAACCTACCTCTGATCACACTGTATACATTGAAAACATATCTGGGTATAATTTACTGATACCGATGATTATTTACTCTCCTTATTGTCCTGGGGTAATTTTTTTACCTTTATTTTTCTTTTCTGATGCCAAGATGTAATTTTTTGTTTATTTTTAGGTTAGGATTTATCGTACATTCAGTAGATTATGTTAATATTACTTACGATTGTGGTTTACGACGTAATTAAAAAAAAAATTATTTTAAATAAAATTTTTGATTAAATTACACAGTGTTATTTAAGATTATGTTTTGTGTTTTCAGATGGAAAATTCAGCTTATGCCCCCAATCCTTTACCACCGCCGGCTTTAGTAGTGTTTTCTCAGGCTGGAGGGCTGCCTGAGGCACTTAGAATGCAGAGACCCTTCAACACACAGGTAATATATCACAGGGATTTTTTAAATGATTTTTTAGTCTATATGTATACATATTTTTTTAATAAATTATTTTTACAAACAAATAAATTTAGATTTGGAAAGTCCATAATTTAAAAAATATAATCCATTAGGTGACTTCTTTGTGGATTTATTTAAATTTGTTTAAGTTAGTATTTACTGTGACAATATCCATTAGTTTGTTACATTATTTCTTTCCACTAGTAAGTTACTTAAAATTAATGTTAGAATAAAATTACAATTTATTTTAGTTTTAATCATAATTTTTTATTTCAGAATTAGGTTCCAGGCTTATAAATTTATGATACTTTTATTTAGGGAAGTTTGATTTTATGTCTATTTCTGTTTCATTTTTATGAAAAATGCTCTAGTTCTGGTCTAATACATTTTTAGTTGAAGTATTTGATTGTTCTGTTAATCATCACATGTGCAACAGTATAAGTTGAAGAAATAACAAAAAAAAAGTTATTTATTTGAACATTTTTATTGCAAAAGTTTTTTGTAATTTGTGTGAATTTCAATAGTATTAATTAATCAATTATAGAACTAATGAGTGGTATTTTTTCCAGGCTCAAGAAGGAAAAGAATTACAAGTACCATTCAGTGCTACTGGTTTCGGGCTTCGTCTTATGGACAGTTATTCTGGGTTACCAGCTCATTTATTGCATCATTTACAACCGCAGTTTCATATACATCCTGCTTTAGATCCGCGATCAGTCCCTTTTAGTGCTACTTCTTATCAGTCATTGACTGCTACTACAGATTCTAATAAAACATTCCCTTCAGCATTTGCACCGCCTCCTACTAAGTGTTTAAAAATGGAAGCGAGTAATGAAAACCAATTAAATGTTAATAATAATAATCACCATCCTTCGGGAGTTTTCTATCAAACTCGTGCTGGATCAACTTCTCCCGGCAGCGGTTCTGTATCTCCACCGGCTAAAGAAGAAGAGCAACAGAGTTCTTCGATCGAAGATAGTGAAACTACATCAACACCGACAGCTGAAGGTACTGAGAGATTGACACCTGAAGAAGGACGAGGATTTAGACGTGAGTTAAATTTACTTATAATCTTGTATGTTCAACAATATTTTTATTTGTTTAGCCACGTAAATATGTATTATTGTAAATACTTAACTAAAATTATTTTTAAAACTGAATTAGGCTAAGGCTAACAAGATATATTTAATAACTACGTAATTTATAAATAATTAATTAAATTTTAATGCTTAATTAATTAAAAGAGAAATGTAAAGGTATTTAAAAAAAGTTCTGTTTTTTCTAGCTTTAATTTTGAAAGAGCATTAAGTTACACCTTGATACCTGTATACCATTAGCCAGGTGTAATGTATTGATGATTTTATTTGCTTATAGTTTTCAATTTTGAATTATTATTTTTGTAATTAATTGAGAATTTTTATAATATAATATACAAATAAAAAAATAATGATTTATTGATGTTTATCTTTTAGAAAATCATTTTTTTTTATATTTTTACATTTTTCTTTTGTTTTTTTATGTTTTAAAGTATAGAATTTATGTCTTAATTATTTGCACTATAATTGTGTAGTTTAATCACTAGTGTTGTAGTACACAACCAAAAACATTTTTTGGTTTTATTATTTAAAAAAAAATTATATTTGTATTATATTTTAGTTTTGCATGTTATTGTATATTATTATAGATTATTTGCTGCTTAAAGAAAACTATATCTAATTATTTCTGACCAGATTTAACCATTCTTTCTATTACGTAAATATTTGTCATTACTTTAGGGTGTGCAAGTAATCAGTTAAATATATATTTGTAAATCATCATTTGATAATGACTTTGTTGTAACAACATATTAATTTGTATTTTTTTTATTTGAGTTTCATGTACTGACTTTCAATAAATAGGGATTATTTAAAAAAAAAAAAAAAACTATAAAAACCAATATATGTATTAAATGATTTGGTTATTTTTTTCTGTATAAAACTTTTAAAATTACATAAAATGTGAAAAAACAATTTTTTAATTAATGTTTTCTGTATCTATTTCAGTTTTATTAATTGCCAATGACAGTGAGTTTCATTTTTTTAATTACTACATATTACTTTTTAAAAAAATATTAAAAAATTTATGAAATAAAATAAGATTTGTTTGCTTTTCAATTTTTGTTTTATGATTTGGATCTTTGCTGATACAATTAAATCTTATTTATAAAGGTCGGTTTAGCGGCATGGTAAATAAGAGAGGGTGTCCCTGTTCTATAACCTTTAAATCGCGAAATTTACCAGCAGTCCTAAATTTTCATATAATCGCCGATTTTTTCAGCCTAACAGTATTTCGTTTTGTACATTCGTCACGCATTGCTCCAACCATATTATTCTTTAGTCTTCCAATAAATTTTTCAATAAACGGAGGAAGCCATTTACTGCATTAAATTTTTTTTTAAGTGCATATTTCATAAATGTTACGCTGACTTTTAAACTTAACGTGTATTATAGAAATTATTATAGAACTTAACGTAATATTTATGAAATTTTAATTATATACTTTTTCTATAAAATAGCCGTAATACGAAATAATAATAATCTCAAAATATAGCACAAAACCGTACATTTCTCATTGTTTTTCGCGTGTAATAATTCGACTCGCCGACTTCATTTTTGTTTTAGGAAGAAGGAACTTTTTCACTAATACGCGTCATTTTTTAAGATATTTTAAAATACTTTAACCTTTAAAAATAGTTTAAAATAGTTTGAGTCTTTTTTTTCCAGTTTAATTTTAAAGTTAAACAAAATTTAAAAAGTGTAGTTATTTTAAAAAGTTTAAGGTTTAAAAGTTGTTTAAATGTTTATTAAAAAATCCGATTTTGTTAAAAAAACCGATGATTTTTCGTTTGTCGTGATTAAATACAGAATATCCATAAAAAACTTTTGATATTCCGAGTGTAAATTTTTATGTTTCACAAATGATGAAGAATAATTAAATATGGATTTTAGTTTTCGCATTAGAACTAACCACGGTTGTTTCTTTCTCGTTATACTGATAATTATTCCAGCTGATATAAAAAATTTGCGTTGCGAGAAAATTGTGGGATTAACTTATTTCATATTCGAATTCGTTGAGAAGAAATGAAGTTTACTATATTTACTATGGAATGGTTCTTTAATTTCGTCGGTCCGTTCATAGACTGAGATTACAAACGTAGACGTTAAAAAATTTGTAACACTTGTCTGTATTTAACGTATCGAACCAATTTTTTTAAAGATAGAATGTCTTCTTTAATGTTTTGATGCAAAAATTTCCGGGTTTTTGAGTTTAAAACAATAATAAATTATCGTATATAATTATAATAGTGGTGATGTTCCTTAATTCATTTTTAAAATTATTATCCTTTGAATTTCCATGAACAGCCGTCAATACTGGAAAGAATACTTCAGTTTCTCCCTCGAAAGTTTTTTAAATGAAGTAGTGACTAGTTTATTATTTGATAAAAAAAAATTACCGAATCATTTTTACTAGAGTGCTTCTAACTTTGTCAGTTGCCTTTTTATCAATGAAATTTCTCTAATCTGATGTTCATAAGCGGAAGAAGCCTGCATTCTACAGTTCTTTTATTATTTCAGTAATTTAATAACAATCTGTCGTTGGACTTTGCATTTGTAGCAAATAAAAACAAAATCTATTTGATAAGAACAAATATATATTTACGTGCTTAATTTTGTTCTCTAGAACGAGGTTATTGTCAGTGTAATTCGACTGTCGTACAGATTTTCTGGGTTCAATCTCGTACGAAAACCGATAACACGCCGTAATAAAAATCAAAGAATTTTTTAACGATGAAATTATAAGCTTTTAGCGACCTCATGTTTATTTAGAACATTAATCTCTGAATATAAAAAAGTTGTTAAAAATATTCATGTTGAAAGTTTGTTTTTCTATTTTGTACCCCTTATCGACGTTTAAAAATAATCATGGGGCTGAATACATTAAGTGCCGCTCTTGCTGTGGCTGTAAGCTTAAACAAATTTTCGGAAAATTAGATAGAACGGGAAGTTTTTAAATTTATCATACGCGTTTTTATTAATAAAAGCAAATACAATTAACATATAATTTTTTAAGTTATTGAATATTTTTAATATAAAATACGATTTGGGATACTGCAGTAATGATATTTCTTCATGTAACGCATCAGGTTCGGTTAAAAGATTGAGTATCTAATAATAATTCAAAGCTATTACTACATTAGCGCCTGGCGTTATGATTATATTTAACCGATCTTTTTTTATGGTATTCAATTTTCTGTACCTTCATTATTTCATTGTATTATCGATCCTGCGACTCAAGTCGATTAAAAAATGAGAATATAAATTTTAAAGAGAAAAACTGAACGACTTAAAACGTTGTTTCAATCCTTATCGCTGTGAAAATAAAATGATTAATAATACATTTAACATTTTATTAGAGTTTAGAAAATATTACTATTTATTGCCCCAGGATATAAAATTAAAATAAAATCTCTTAATGTATTCTTGTTTACGAAACTGTTTTTGATGTTATCGAACTTAAGTAATTTATGCTAATTTCTCTCACTGTTGGAGGCGGATTTGAAGTAATTCAGTTTTTTTATTCTATTACGCTTAAGTTAATCCATTTATACAGGCCGAACGAGCGATAGGAAATAAATTTAATTAATCTCACCGGTTATTATAATTCGGAAGTATTTCTGTATTTTGTTTTGGACAAGTGGGGTTTTTTGTACAAATTATTGAATGAAACAAACTGATAAACGTTTTATAAAAACTGTAATGAAATAAAGAACTGCTGTTGCAAGTCTGTTAAAAAAAAGTTAGTCTTATTATCGCTCTAGAACGAACAGAAATATTACTTATATAAACTGAAAATTATTTCTGTTATTAAGCTTATCTAAGCTCGAATCTATAATCGATTCCATTTATAATTTATATATATATATATCCGGAAATAAAAATGTAAACGGTTACGAAATACCGTACCCCGGAAAATTGGTGTACAAAAAATATATTACAATTCGTAACTTTTTTTTAACTGTAGATAATTTTTATTTATGTTGAATGCTATAGTCAATCGGAAAATCAAATTACGGTGTAATTTAATCGACACCGGTGATGTTTAAAGCGATTTTAATACTCATATTATCAAATTAAAGTGTTTTACGGTCATCTAACCGGTGATTAAATAAAATCATTTATAGAAAACTCAAAAACATCGTTTACAGTAAGTAAAAAATCTGAAATCGGATCCCCGTTTAGATCGTAAAACTATCATCATGACTATATATTCGGGCGAATTAGTGAAGTTAAGTATAAATATATAAAACAAACTTAAAAAAAGAAATATTGACGAATAAAAAATTAATAAATAAAGCACCAATATTTTTGGTTAAAAAAAAAAAAAATATTCCAACTTGTGTCTGTAAAAAGAAAAATTAATAAAAATAACATTCGATTAAAAAAATCATATACTTATAATGGTAATATTATTTCTCTGTAATTTTTTTTTTTTTTTTTAATTTTGTAAACAAGTAGAAATACTCGTTCCATGGTGTTTCAGAAGAATTTATTTATTTTATTAAAATCTCTTTTAATTTTTTTTATCAATTTTTAAAATTTGTTTTTTCTACATTTTATTTATTTTTTGTGTAAAAAAATACCTTCGAGAGTTTTCCATGTTAGTTCAATAACCGTTTAGCGCAACTCTTTCTTTGTATGCGATCGATCTAAGTCGGCCGTAATGTTTATCGTACGATGAAAAATACATTCGTTAATATCTATTCGAACTAAAAATGTTTAATTACAGTTTTTGATAGTTAAGCTTACTTGAAGGATTCTTATCGTTTGTTAAAAAAGTAAGTAATAATATAATTATTTATTTATTTATTTTTTAAATTCGAGATTTTGAAGTCCATTTCGATTAAAAACCGAAACAAATTGTTAACCGTTAATTTGGTACCGCTTAAAAAAATCTAAGGACGTATCGGATATAATTTTTAGTTTTAATTTTAATACGTTTTTAAAATCTGTTTTATTTTTTAAGTTTATTTTATTATATCCGCATTCTATATTTTATAAAAATACGGTTAGCCTACAAAAAAATTGCTTATATGTAAAAAAGCACGGAAAAGGCGAGAAACCTGTGCGACTTCATAAAATTACGAAAAGTAATTCGGAGCGACGACATTTAATATGTAGGATGATTAGGGGTGTTTGAAGTACGAAATTATTTACCGTTTATATTTTACCTCGACTTCTATGAACGATTATCTTTTTTGGCTTGAAAAACGCTTAAAAGTATCATATAATATCAGGTTATGTACGACTTCTGCACAATATTCCAGTATAATCAAAATAAGTGGATCGATCTTGAACAATTCTTGAACTTATTACTTATTAATTTGGTCTGTTAAAAATTGTTAACACTTTCTTTAACGTAAAATCGATTTGAAATCGGATCGTGCGATAGATATAATTTAAGATTATTAACTTTTTTTGTTTAACACGGCTATTTTTCTCAGTTACTCTGGTGAGTCCTACGAAGATTTAAAGAAGATTTTAAGGATTACAATTAGGCGTAAAGAAATTATTTTTTTAAAACCTCTAAAAAGGTTTATCTCTTAGCCCAAAAAATGTTATAAGAACCTTTTTTGAAGCTTTTAAAATTCTATTCTTTTTTCGATTAATTTTAAAACTAGGAAAAACGCGTGAAATTACAATTTTGAAAGATTTTTTTCTTGTCGTTTGTTTTTTCGTTATTGTATCTACAAAACTGACATAGTTATGGAAGAAATATGCAATTCTCCAACATTCTAAAATAACATTCTTTTTGGAAATAATTTGGTTGCGGTAAAGTTAACTAAAAGAAATTTACATAAGTTTTTTAATTTTAAATTTCATAATAAAATTTAAAAACCTAATTTTTTATGAAATTTAATTTTGTTTTTTTTTGTTCAAATTGATTAACACCTTTTAAAAATATAATTAAAAATCGCCGTAGAATAAGTGATAATTTTTTTATTTATATAATATAAAGCCATTAGTTTAATTTAACCTGTTAAAAAATCACCAATATGAAAATACCAAATTTCACATCTGACTGTTAATCCGAAATCGCTTCTTCGAAATTCAAATATATATCCACATTTCCGTTAGCTCATTGGGATATATATATATATAATACTACTACTGTATTATAATATGTAATACTTATTAATATATTAAAATATTTATATATATTTTAATATATATATATATATATATATATATATATATATATATATATATATATATATGTATTTATATAATTTTAATACTATTCGGTATTTTTTAAACGTTTAATAAGTGAATTTTTGAGATCGGCTATGACGCGGCAATCTAATGTGCAATAACATATTTTGTAGTAAAATATTATATTTTTGTATTATTATATTATATTATATTTTTGTAGTAAAATAACATATTTTGTTGTATGCAATAAAATATTTTGTTGCAAAGTACTTTATGGTATTTTACAAAAGTTAACTATCGTTGAAATAATAAAATAAGACTTACCCTAATGAGACATTTTCTGATCGTTCCAAAAGTCTCATTTTATAAAAATAAAACGATTAGATAATATTTTTATAAGCGTTAAAATTTCCCGTATTTTTTGGAATCCTACAGTCAATTTTAATCGCATTTTAAAACGCTGTTCATGTAAATTGGTTATACAAAGGTAAAATAAAAGCCAAATTAAAGGAAATTTTATGAAGTTTAATCTTGTACTTTGTTACTTATCTAAAATCGATATCTTCAGAGATAAAGATAATGTACAAAAAGTAATATACTTATGCTTTACTGAAAGTTTTACTTGTCATGTTCTCAAGTAATTTTTAATAATTAATATAATATAAAATTCTTTAATTGGCTAAATTACAAGTATCAAAAAGACTTGTAATTTACGTTTTAAAATACATAAAATTATCGCATTTTCTTATATTGTAGAGATTTTGAATTATGAGTTTAAATACATTAAAAAATGTTGAGTTTTTCAACAAAAAAAAAATACATTTTCTCTAATGAAAATTAAAATGAAAAAAATTACTTTTCTACTTAAAAAGTGTAATTTTTTTTATTTTTTGAATTTACTCAACAGAATGATTCGCAAATAAATATTTTAGACATTAAATTTTATTATACATTTTTATTTTATTTTTTCTCCATTCGGTCAGTTGTATAGGTACAGTAAAGAGAAAAAAGAAAAACTAAACTCTAGAAAAATAATCTCTATAAAAGTTTTGTCAATCGTTTTTTATTAGATTCTTAATTATAAAAATTTATCCCAAAAAACGCATTCTTTCACTGAAGCGAGAGGGGGGAGTACAAAATCGTAAATTTAATTTTTTTATTGAACAGAGTACACTTAAAAAAATAGTCTTAAAAATTTATAATTTTTGGAAAAATGTTTCCTTCAATCAACTACTATTTCGTAAGAATCTAAAATCTTAAATTTCCGTACAAAAAGGTTATGATGCTAATTTATTTATTTATGTGTTACGGTTAATTTCTATTTTGCGCTATTTAAGTTCATAGTCTCGTCGTTTTGTAACGAAATTTACAGTTCGCATTTGTCACTGATGTATTTCTAATTTTGATTTTCGCTAATATAGTAGTAAATTATTTATGTATTTCAGTGTTTAATAATTAATTAAATTTGCTTAGTGTTAGTGATTATGATAAATATAGTGGATTCTTTGCCCGAAATAGAGTCTATTCACGATAACGGTTTGTGAGGGTGTTTTGGGTTAACTATTAAATTATCTTTTTAGTGCTTATTTTTGAATATATACTCGTTAATTCCTATATACAAAACGTTCATAGTTAAAATAATATATTTATTAAAACGATTTATTAATTCTTTTAATGGTCGTTTAGTTTTTCTAAAGACAAATTTATTTTTTCTATAAAAATATTATTTAGACGCTTTCAAAAAGATGTTTATAATTTTTTTTTTAAGCAAAAGTGGAATAAGTAATAAATGTATTGTGTCAGATTTTTTAATTTTAATAGAATTGCATTTCTAATTTTCTAAATAAATATTTCCTGAAATTTTCTATTCTTAAAAAAATTACTGCAGTAAGACCCCGAAAAATTTCTAAGTTGGTGGATCTGATATATGACCATAAAGAAAATATGTACCAAAAAAAATTATAAAATTTTTGATTTTTTTGTTGTTGTTTTCTATATATATATATATATATATATATATATATATATATATATAAACCACTTAAATACTTAAGGCTTCATTAACGTTTTTTAAAAGGGTTACAGTTCTTTACGTTTTTATCAGTTATATTTTATCATTTTTAATTTTTTTCAGTTACGATGTAGAAAAAAATAAATTTTGTTTTCATTAAATATGTTTGTTTATTATTTCTGACAAATATGATTAATGTAAAATGAGTCATAATAAATTACAAACTTTAACATGTATTCAGGAATATTCTATTTTAGCCAAAAACATACATAAATTTATTTATATAAAAAAAAAACCTAATGTAAATTAATAGCATATTAGCGTTACAAAGCATTATACTAAGCTTACGAAAAAGGGCCTTCTAAATATTTTAATTTTTTTATTAAATTGCCTAACCGATTCAAAAAATCTTGGAACAATTTAATTAAAATTACAATAAAATATTTTTTTACCCAGAAATAATTTGTTTTTTTTTTTTACTTTTGTTTTTTTATTAATGAATTATGTGTTAAAGAGGGTTAAAATAACATAATTTGTAACATTTTTCTACTATGTTTTGTTTTGTTTTTAATAATAAAAGTTTTTTAAAATTTTGATAATAACATTTTCGAATTTATTTGTAATTAACAAAGTTATTGTTTTTCAAACCTAAAAAACAAAAGGTGTTTTTCGTTACCGAATTTTTCTGTTTTACGTTTAATATCATGAAAACTACGGGAGATACAGTTTTGGGACCTGATTTATTCGATTTTTCAAGTTAAGAAACATAAGAAACCATCAAGCTTACGCCTTAAAAGATTCAGTATGATATAATTTCACCTGGGAAACTGAAATCTGGGCGAAATTTTTTTTCGCTATAATTTTTTTATATAGCCGTAACTTGATAAAAAACTTTTTCGGACTTATGTTTGTATGAATTTTTTTCTTATTTCATGCTCTAGAATCAGTTCCCAAATTATTTCTCTTTCCTTCTGAATCTACCTGTATTCTACAAAAAATTACTTTCCAAAAAGGTAAATTAGCCCGTTGTGGTTTTTTTTTAAATATATTGCGCATTGTAAATTATATTACATATTTTTTTAGGGAACGACTATTTTATATCGGTATGTCTTTTTTTTTATCTTTAATCACGGTTCACCAGTTGGAATTCGATGTGTATAAAAAAGATGTTATTAATCATAAAATAAATACTTATTTGTAGAAATGGCAGTCGGCACCGCGGAGCCGTTTTTCGTTGAAAAATACATTTTCGAAACTGCCCTTAGGTGTTTAATTTGTATGAAAAATTGAGTATATATCACGATTAATAATTTATGATAAATTTGATATCAGCTATTGAACTGGTTTACCTAACTGCTCTCCAAATTAGAAGGAGAAGGGTTTATTTGTTTTACTTTTTTGAAGCCGTTATTGGTTGAACCAAAGTGTTAATTGTAAAAAATACTGAATTTTTTTTTTAACAATATGTTGCAGAATATGAAAAATAAAATTTGTGTGCATAGAGTAAAAATTTTGTCCAGTAGCTGTTTTATACAATTATTTAAACAATTTCTTTTAAGTCGCATTAGTACATCCATCGTTTATTTTTTATATTATGTATTAGTTCTATTCTTTAACGTAAGACGACTACAATTTTTAGTTAAACAAAAGCTATATTTGTTTCTATTTTCTAATTAATATAAATTATAATTGATTTATTTATTTTTTTTAGTTAAACTGCTGACATGTGATGCCAGTTATACTGTTCTTTTACGTGCTTGTCAAAGTTGATTCTAAAAATAATGTCCATTATCCTCCATTTTATATATATGTATATGTATGATTTACAATTTTTAATAAAAATGTAAAAAAAATGAATACCTAATCACTTTTTTTATGTATTATATCGTGCTTATAGGATTTTAAAAATTGTAAAATTTCTAATAATATTCATTAATCAGTGTGATTAATTCTTCTTAGTTAAGTATTTTCATAAAATTTATAGTACCAGGTCTGTTATTATACTTAGTAGGATATCTTCCAAATACAACATTTTATTGTTTTCTTGTTGAGGGAATATAAATACGAGTATTATCATTTTTTTTTTGTTGTATAGAAACTCAAATTTCTTAGAATTCGAAATATACGAATTACGCAGGTGTATTATAAATTAGCTCTTGTAATAACATATATAAACGAACTGTATTGTATAATAAATCCACGAATGTTGTACGATATAAAAAATTAGTTATATTTATGTATGCATTTTTTTAATTATTAAAAAATTAACCGGATAATTTTCTTAATGTTTATGTTCAAGCCCCTATTGTTTCCAGCTGTTTCTAACAATTATTCGTTAGTGTTGTATGATTTTTTACGTATTTGTATTTTTAGAGTCACAAAAAATATATGTATTTATATAGACATAATATCTGTTGTTTTTCATTTTTATTTTTATTTCATGGCATCGTAGCTGTAGAGAGCTACGATGCTGCAAGAAGGAATATATGGTAATTTGTCAAAAAATGGGGTATGAGTTTTTTTTTCATTTCTCGACGTTTCATGAACCAGGGACCCCAAAAAAGAAAAAAAAAGTGGGTGGGGGTAATGATCGTTCGTACTTACGTATGTAGTGTGTTGGCGTGTTGAAGCTTAATAAATTTCATTGGGCAAACCGATTTCGATGAATTTTTGTACAGACTCGTGTGTATGGGGAAATTTATCGGTAATATTTTGGGGTCAATTTTCTCAGAATTTTGTAAACATAACCCTACTCTATTTTAAGTTCAGTAGATGCGTGCGTGCTTATCTTACCATTTTTTTTAAAAGTTTGCCCCAAAATTCCCCCTTCCCCAACTTCTTCCTAGGTATAGTAGTAGTGCAAGTGATCCAAAAAAAATACTTGACAATATTACGCGCGGGGGAAGCGATGAAAATGTAAAAATATTGATTTTTTTTTTAATTTGGTTATAATTTAAATAAATAAACGATGTTAGGAAAGTATAACAATTTTGTTCTCAGATTTTTTTACTTTATTTTTATAAAACAAAATGGCTTTCTGTTAACGAATCATATTTCGGCGGTAGACAGGTATAACGTAAAAATCTATTCGTCCGGTATATTTTGATTTAATTCGTAAGTATTTTTAATTTTTGTGTAGTTTTTTCTAAACCTAATTCTTAAAAAAAATTATGAGTGTTTTAACAAACAAAAATGTTTGATTTGGATATAATAATTATGGTACTTTTTTCAGGTTTTTTCGTTTGCGTGTGAAATTAATTTTGTTATTAATCTTTCTACGTAGTACAACGGTGTAATTTTTCCGTTTTTTCGTACGATTTTTTTCACTAAAAATTATTGTTATTATGATAATATGTGATTAATGAAATTTAATTTTCGATTAAAATTAACATAAATAAAAATATTTTAGATTTCCAAGAAATTATATTAATATTTTAATATCTTCTTTATGTACGAATCACAATGTAGGTATGCTTTGTATTTATGTGCCGATGTTCGTTTAAAACAAGGCAGTCGATCCGATTGATTTTTTACGCTGTATTTATTGAAACGTGAGAAAGATTTTAGGATTAATTTATTTTTCAGATAACTTCATTATCGGGCGAGTAGTAAGGATTAAACCGAGAGCATATCTATTTTAAATTTCTTCTTTTTTAAAATGTTCGTCGAAATCACATTCTGTTACGAGCTAGCATGATTCCCTCGAATGAAATTTAGTAAATAAAATGACTCTTTCGTTTCGATATTGTATTTTTCAGTAGAACATACGTATTAAACAACGTTGACGTGAACTATAATAAATGATTTATTAATAAATTTTACCGCATCGCAACTTTCTTGGCAGAATACTGACGTAATATTTTCTCACCGCCGCTACCTGTATATCATGTATAGAATTAATGTTAACTTGTAAAAATCGACTATCAGACTATTAGCATAGTCTGATATTCGATTGATATTAGTCTATACATTTTATTCTTATGTTAGAGTGCTTTTCGTAAAAAACTGAAGCAAAAGCTTATATTATTTAAATTCGTTCCACATTATATTAGCTCATCTCTTTTTGTGTCGGGGTATGAATTACGGATAAACGGTAAAATCTAGCTTTTTCAAAATAACTTGTTAAGTAAACCTATTTTAACCGAACGTAACAATTTTACGCTACTGAAATTTTATTATGGTTTGCTGTTTATTAATTTGCAATATTTGATGAAAAATAAATTAATCTGTTCATTCACTCGGGATGTACGTAAACCCAAAAATATTGCTCCTTTTTTTGGAGAAGTTTTTTTTTATTTACACACCCTCAGATGTATTTTAATAAAATGTTTCAACCGAAAAATCATATTTGAAATAATTTTCTTTAGATATCTTTTTTCATGTCAAACTGAGAACGGATGTTCGTTCCACTCTTTTTAAACATATGTCTCTAAAGGGTAATTAAACGGTACGTGTGAAAAACACGGTACAGTTGGTATTCCGCATTGCCCCGTTTATTATTTTTTAATAAACCGATTTAGTATTATTAATTTAAATACCGAAGCAAATAATTTAACATTTTTTTGACTGAAGATGATAGTCATTCTCGCTTTAGCGGATGATCAACATACAATTATAAAAAAAGGAGCGATGGTTTTCCTGCTTAATAGAAAACAATTGAGTTGATTTACCGATTTTTATTTTCAAACGATTCTATAAAATATTAAAATTGATACTAGGTATATAAATAAATCGGATAACAAGATTATACTCAAAAACCGTCTACAATAATTATACTTTCCCGGGGAATACAGCTAGAACAAGTATATTAAAGCGGAAAGTATGGTGATCATGTCAAAAATGGTGTATCGAATTTTTTGGCAAACCTTAACTTATTAGGGTCCAAATTGTTCGTCTAGACAAAAAACAACATATATATTTATGTACGGATTTGTCGCACTGCATTTGGCCTTATATCTCTGGATTGTTCGAATCGATTTTTTTCAAATTTGGCTCAAATATTTCCATATATGGTGCATTGATCGTATTAATTTAAGAGGATGGGAGATCGCGAAAAAACCAATTTCTATTTTCTTCAGTAGCATTTTTGTGAAAACTTTATTAACTTTATTGAAGCAAATTTGTTACCTACAGTGCATATATAAATAATCCAGGATTTTTTTCAAAAAAATAACTCCTACCTCTTAAAATTGAAATCATATTTTTTTGTTCGATCTCTCTTCGGTTTAAATATTTTTCAAAAATCTTTTTAAAGTTTATACTTCGTATATAGAGCTATCGAGAAATGTCTACAATTTTTGTTTAATTATGTACTTCCGGACCTAAAGTGCAGAAAGGTTTTTTGAAATTTTTCTTTTTCTTATTTTAGCTTTTATCGAAGAGGGTGTTAAATTTAGAGAAAATTTTACTTAGGAAATTTATTAAGCTTAACCTTTATATTAACATTTTTAGAAAATGCTTTCTTAAAATTGGTGGGTATTTTGGCTTTATCTCTTTTAATTTCTATTATAAAAAAATTGTTTCCCTTCATTTTTAAAGGGCTAAAATTGCTTTGGCGGCTACATTATATTCCGGAATTGAGATGAGAAGCAGTTTTTTTTTCATTACTTTCATAAAAGTTTTAGTTTATTTTTTCAATAATTTAAACAGTTATCTTTTTATAAATTATTATTTTTTTTAAGGATCGCTTCTTATAAATAAATTTTTCCTAAATTTTCTCTACAGAACAAGGAAGCCCATAAAAAAAAAAAATTATTCGAAATTTGGGAATTTGATGCTTAAATCTTATTTTGGTAGTCGTGATGATTGTTTATTGGCCATAAATAATCATCAGTAACACTGGGTGAAAAATATAAAAACGAGAAGTAGATAAATAAATAAATGAAAAAGAAGACATAATAATAATTATTACCTGCTTAAATTGATTCACTTATCATATTCATTTACTTTTTATATTTATATTTTTTCTGTTGTGTCTACTGATGATGATTGTTTAAAAATTGGAATGACCAATCTTCAGTAAAAAAAAAATATATTGTGGACAGTTTTTATGCATAACTTTGTTTTTCATTTCACTTCAGTAGTCTTTCACCGTAGCTCTTTATTTGTATCTATATGTAAAAAGTTGACAAAAAAGTTGTTATACTTTCCGGTTATTGGTTATTTATTCTTATAGAGTGGGAAAATAATAATACATGAAAATAGTTTAAGAAATTGACAAAATCGATATTTGCTTGTTTCTCTGCTCTCCACCCCAATATTTACTCAAGTATTTTTTTTTTTTGGTCATTTGAACAAACCAAAAAAATATGCTATTGCTTAGCTTAGGAAGACATTAAAAAAATCGGTTAAAAAATATGCAAGCAATAAAAAGGTAGCTTTTTCGATTTTTGGGGAAGGGGGAGTCTTGGAGCAAATTGTTTTTTAAAATGGTAAGTTAAGCGTGCATGAATGTAATGAGCTTAATATAAAGTGGTGCTATGTTTGCAGAATTTTGAGAAAATTGCCCCCAAAGAAACTATTTACCCCATCCCCTGGAGATATTGATCCCAAAATTTTACCGACAAATTGCTCTATATACACGATTCTCTGTGCCAAATCTCATCAAAATCAGTTCATCCAGTCAAAAGTTATTAAGATTCAAGCACGACAACGTACGCACATATGTACGTACGTACGAATATTAGCCACCGCTTTCTTTTTTTCTTGAGGTCCCTGTGTCTTAAAAACGTCGAGAAATGAAAAAATCGATACCCTATTTTTTGTCAGATTACTATATTTTCCTTCTTGTAGAAAAAAATCGTGGCAGTTTTTGGGGGCGCAATATTTTTACGCCAATTACTGTAACAGAATAAACCTATTATTGATACACATGTTCATAATTTTTTGTTTTTTGATAATATTATTTATATTTGATAACATTTTGCGGATCGAGTAATTTAAAACTTTGGTGAAGTACAACGATGGATATCTGAGGGTGATATAAAATGCAAGCGATGCGGATAACAAAACATTAAATTTTCCATTTCCAGTTATTAAAAGATAAATTGATTTCGGTTATTGTAGAGAATATAGAACTACTCTGATGTATGCAAGCGTATTTGCCGGTTTGCATACTTCAGAAAAACGATCACGTTACACGTAAAAGAAAAACTCTTTGTTTACAATTACATTAAAAATTATCGTTACAAATCTATTTAATCGCACCAGAGGGAATATCATATATTATTTGTTGTATTTCTAATTAATAGATTTTAATAAGTTTTTGTCGGTTATAGATTTTTTAATTCTGAAAAAATGGTCAGTGCCGATCGGCTAGCAGACGATATCGCAGATTATTAAACCACGTGTTACCGACTGTTGGAGTAGTTTTAAAATATTCTCGGCTATAATACTGAAAAATCGAAACGAATTCTAGTTACAGATTAAAATTTAGCTTATTTTTTTCCCGGCGTATAAGAGGATAATAAAAAATACCGTAAACCCGACTTTTTCTGCAAAAAATTAGCAGGATTAGCCAAATAAAATCGCCATGAGTTACACGTCCGGTAACGTCAACATGATGTTTTGGTAGTACGTTAGATTAGGAAGTAAATAATTTTTTAATAGATTTTCATTCGGTCTTCTCGTGAGGAATGAGAAGACGTTTATTCCTTCGGGATTTACTTAAGCAAAATAAGTAATACAACTAAACTTAAAGCCTATAAACATTTCATTTAGTAGATTTGATAAAAAAAACTGATAACCGATATTGCGGTTAAATAAACAACCGACTTATTCGCTGTTAAAAACGATTCTTTGTTACTAAGAGTAGACTAAATGCATGTGCCGTAGAATATTTTTAAAAAACATTATGCATCAGACATGCATTCCACCACATATAATGCTAACTATAGTACACACAATATTACACCGATTGTAATCACACATCTAAAAAATTTCACACATTTTATGACATACTTTCTCACTGACAGCTGCAGGTGTTAATAATAACCTCTACTGCTACCACAACACACACACACACACACACACACACACACATTTATACTTATTTAAATTGTGTACCTGTACAAATGCAAATGCGTGTATTAAAAAAAAAACGGGAAACTTTCATAAGATACTGTTCGGTATATCAATAATTCCTAAGGTATTGAAGTTTTCGTTAATTAAGTAGCCAGATATCGATCTACCGGCATTCCAATGACCGAATACTCATTTTATAAATTGTTGTATCGTATTAAATTCTGAAACTTTCAAAATTACTTGACTTACGAGATGTTATTATACGTATTGATATTTTCATTGATAACTTAAATTGATTTATTGCTGAGAGAAATAAAAAACGTATAAAAAATACATTATTGTGACATCATAATGTAAAGACATTATACAAGTCACTACCGACAATGATTTGTTTGTACAATGCGCGCTGTCTTTTGATTTAAGACATCGATGGTTCGATTAATCGACTTTTTTTACCCTATATCGTTTTCATAGATTTTTACTTTCCCGTCTAGATAGCGCCATAGGAGAGCTATAGTTGTAGAAGAGAAAGTATTGTAATCGGTCCGATTTGGGCATATGCTGTTTTCACCGGATCTTGACGTTTTGACACCTAAGAAATAAAAAACGGATGGAAATTTTCCGGGATGTTAATGTATGTGTTCGGTATCTGCCTCTAAATCACCTTATATCTCCAGAACTACCGGACCAATTTTCATCAAACTTGGTCAGATTACTTCTATTTATGGGGCGTTGATGCCGTTAAATTTTCAACTTAAAAGGTTAAGGGAAAAGCTGTCCAGTCGTTTCGAACCGATTGTGCCATCGACGAATGTTATTATTAATTCGTGGATCACGATTAAATTTTCTACGAACGCATGTTGAACTGTAACTATAGATTCACATTTATTAAACTGCAATACACAGAAGGCTTTCTGTTCAAGAGTTGCCGTCTTTGCTGGTCCTGCTGTCAAACAGAAAGATAGATGTAATCATGCGCGCAGTTAACTGTCCTTTTTTGCTGTTTGATTTTAACCTTAAATCGACACTGTGCACCTCATAGAGGAAATATTATAACAAATTATAACCCCGTTATTTTTTTGTACATCTATATAATAGTAATTTTATACATGCCAGCTTTCCAATATTGTTAATCAGAAATTTTATTTTCAACAAGAAAGAAATAAAGAAAGAATCAAATTTAAAAATTTATACGGTATATTCATATTTTTTTTATAAAAATAAAATTTAGCTTTTTAATAGGTTACGAAAATATAATTTTAGTAGATTATGTGTATGTAATGTTATCAGATTTCTTGTTTTCATTTCGTTTGGCTGGTCATTCCTGCTTTTGACTTTTTTGGTAAATGAAAAATTTCTTTACCGTTAATGAATATTTGTACATAATTTCCTAACTCTAGAAACATATTGCCGGCAATAACTTCGAATACAATACCCGACTTATTGCATTCGTTATTATTATTTTCTTTTTAGGAATAAAATTAAGGATACCTTGGGTCGCACGAAACAATATCTTCGAAAAACGTTTTTAATATTAATTTTTAAATAATAATTTTTTATAATTATAAAATATGTGCTTTTTGCAAATATATGTTAGTTTTATAATAAATTTTATTTTTTAATTATTCCTTGAAACCGCTGGTTGTTTCTTCTTTCTTTATTGTTTAGCCTCGGAGAATCACCGTCAGGTATTACTTCAGAGGATGAATGAGGATGATACGTATGAGTGTAAAGTGAAATGTAGTCTTGTACAGTCTCAGGTCTACCGTTTCTGAGATGTGTGGTTAATTGAAACCCAACCACCAAAGAACACCGGTATCCACGATCTAATATTCAAATCCGTATAAAAGTAACTGCCTTTACTAGGACTTGAACGTTGGAATTCTCGATTTCGAAATCAGGTGATTTGCGAAGACGTGTTCAGCAGTAGACCGACCCTGTGGGTTGAAACCGCTTGTTTAGCTTGATTTTATAATTCTTCATTCTTCTGTGTTATACGCTAATCTTATCTAAATATTTCATTACATCCTAATCGTTTTCATCCTTTACGATTTTTTTGTTTTGATAATTATTTCGCAAATAAACTTGATGATTGCGCACGGGAAAACTGTGTACAATTTTTTTGTGTATGAAAAATACCAAAAATAATAGGAATAGAATTATGAAAATTTTCAGATAATATACGGGGAAGCTGTTGTGAGGTATTAGCGAGACTGTTGCTGAGAACACCTACCCTTTCTATTTTTCTTAAAACCGAATTACATAACTGGAATTGCTTTAATATATAACCAGTTTACGTAGTTCTTTTAAAGATATTCACTTTCGTTCGTAAAATCGATTCTAAATGAAAAATCAAGTGGTCATTATCAATATTCTCCTTAATTACTAAATTTAAACATTTTTCCATATGTCTATTTTAATTGTTATTCATGTTTGTTTCCCTCCAGTGACTAGAGGTAGTGTATATAGTCCGCTGTCAAGTTTGAACAAGAAGTTGCTTCTTAAAAACATACTTTCACTAATAATGGAACCTGGTTGAAAGGAGCTAAAGTAATTGCGGGTGGTTATGAAATTCCAAAACTATCCGGGCAAAAATCGCTAAAAAGATATTTTTGTTTACCTATACGTAGCCGCTGTTGTAGCAATCCTTTTAGATTGATTTTTCAATGTTATTATTTTTTTTTTTTTAAATGTAATTTGTTAAAAAAAACCTCGATATTTCATCTTTATGTTCCTTTTAACGATATTTCGAAAGTACGTACAAACTGATAAAGTGAGATGCTTTAAAATGAAAAAAATTAATTCTTATTTCTTTAATTTTTAACAAATTTGAATGCTGATAATCTACACGAAGCAAAAATGTAATCGTTCACATGACGATGTACTTATTAGATTTTACCAAACTTTTTTTTAAAGAAAATCAGCGTTTAAGCTCGGTAAAAATAGTTACTCTATCGTGAAAAGTTATAATTCTTGCTTTAAAAAATATTTAATTTATTAATCGCTTTATTCCATATATTTTTAAGTTTCTCATGGCGATATTTTCTACCTGAGATACGAAAGATATCGGTTAGTGTTGAATTATCTGAAATAAATCTTGCGGTTAACGGAACGAATATTACATGTATTTCAGTGCACTTGGCGTACTGACGTGCTAATATATATTCGGTTCCACAAAGATAAGGTAAAACACTTCAATCCTAACTTTTCGTAATACGCACTGCGTAGAATTTATTCTCGATAACATCTATTCCATTTTCACGAGAGACTTGCGTCTTGTATCAGGTCGCTTACTACAAGAGACCGAAATAATCCCTTACTGCTGTAGTGCTAGGAATTTCTCCCCCGTCACAAACAACGCAAATTATATTCCCGTAGTTTTTTAAAAACGTTTTACCATGATACAGTGTAATATTGTTAATGAAAGCTTATGATTTTATTCGGGATAGTGGGATAATATTATCGTTCTTACCGAATTCATAAACCGCATTCCTTCTTATTATACAGAGTTCTGTTAGATTAAGACCGAGCGTCCACTGGAATGATCAGATAGTATTACAATTGAGATACGACAGTGATGCGACGTCATTCACAAATTGATTGATGGTTAGCGTAAGAGTCAGCGCCCACCGACGTGATACAACAGGCTTAAGACAAACGAGAGTTGTATCCCTGTCGTAAGTGTGTTGCACGTTCCTTTTTCTGTCGCTTGTCTTTGTGCGTCGTTTGTACGATTATTAAATTACCTATCGTTTCATTTTATCGTCTTCGTATTAATAATTACTGTTAAGTTAATAATTATGTACTGCGCGTACCAAAATGAAAGACGATCTTGAATTTAACTTTAAATTAGTATTTTTAATAGAAATACATCCTTGTTTATAGGTTTACACAAGCTTCGATTACAGAAAAAAATTTAACATTACTCACTCGTTCCCTTCAAAAACAGATGCACCGAAAAGTTAAATATGATAAAGTGAAATCACCAGAAGAAATAAAGGATGACAACGATCTTTTAAAGTTTCAAAACAAGATAATATATTAGTTTGATGTGCTTTCAATAATAAAAAAGTCGGAGTATCGATGCATTGCTGTTTTATTGCAGTCAGATCAATTTTAATGTCGCTTTGTTGAGCCTTTTCTTGTTAATGCAAAAAATTGTCAGGTTACGATAGAACCCAACAGATATCCATAAATTGCTGCTATACTGGAATAGAAAATAGTAATTTTTTTTCCAGAACGTTTTTATTGTCAAAAATATATGTTTAATATCAATAGATTTCTTTTGAAGTTAAAATTTGTTTTTTAATCCTTTGTTTTATTATTATTTTTTATTTTAATAAAAAAACAACTTTTTTATTTTAATAAAAAAACAACTTTTTTATTATTTATTTTCCTTTATGTTGTAAATAATAATATTATTGGAAAATATTTTTATAAATTTGATTAATATATGTAAAAAAGTGTGAAAAATATTAAAATTGGGTTTATTTAATCTGTTACAGCGTAAGAAAAATAACTGGATCGCTTTGAGTATTATCTGCCTTCAGAAGTGAAATATTTTTTATTCATAAAAATCGTACGACTTGTTTTGTATATACGTAGTTTTTATTTTAAATCTGCTTTATTTAAATTTATTATTTGAAGTATTATGTATGTGACATATCGAAAGACAATTTAATAGTAGTATACGTCTGTATTATTTTATAGTAAATATTTCAGACGTTTTTTTTTTTTTTTTTTTTTTTTTTTTTTTTTTAATTGAAGAACAATATCATGGAAGTTTAAAAAGTTATTAAAAAAATATGCGAATGTACATAAACTAAAACTAACTAGAGAATTTCTGTTCACGTAGTCCAAAGAACATACATAATAAAAATCAAAATCCATTACTATTAACGCGAGTGTCAGAACTTTTTGTGACGGATATTCACAGATGATAAAATTATAATAATAGTTAGATTAACGTATTTATGAAATTTTAAACATTTGGATAATGCCAATTTCGATTGTTTAACAGTCATCAATAGACACAGTTGGCGAAGGGAAAAGACCGTAAAGTAAATAAAAGGAATATAAAAAGAGAATCGGTAAGAAATATAGTAGTTAATGAATAAGAACCAATAATAGAAGATTTCTACGAAGGAAAAATACTCTTTTTGTAGTATTTCGTGACTATTGGTTATTTATTAATTTTTTTTAAATATTATTACTTCTTTTAATTTTTACCTCTTTTCTAATTCTGCTTTTGATTTCCGTCTTTTTTCGTCCCTCCTTTAAATTTTATTCCCTAAATAATAGAATTCTGTAGTTTCTAGTGTATTACATACACTACTACATACTTTTTGATTTATAAAAAGTGTAAAGTTTATGTGCGAGTGTAATTTCCGTTATAGTAATACATTTAGCGCGTTTTGCATTATTTTTTTTTTTTACAATTCTTGTGTGAAGTAGTTAATAATTTAATTATTAAACAATTAATACATTAAATGTATCAAAATAATAATACCACTTTTTCATGATAAATATTTTTGAAAAAAAAAATAGTCGAAGGTTTAAAGATTTTAAAATTAAAACTGTAAAAAAAATAAATGAAGTAAAAATGTATAAAATAACGATACAAAAAGAAGCGGCGATGCGCCCGATTTAACTCATCGTCGGTAGTCATAATTAACAATGAAATGAATCTCAACTGCTGATGTCGAATTAGAGGAAGATCAATAAATAAAGCTATCGGTTATTAATGTATAAAGTAATAGTATACTTTGCTAGGTACAAAGAACCGACAAGAATTTATTAGAATTTAACAACTCTTTATTCTTCGATGTTAACCGAACATCATTATTACAGTGATAATATTTTATCATCTTGTCGCCATTCTATTAAGATGTTGTAGGGCCGAAACGGTGGAAGGAATCAGAAAAGAATGGTTTATGAATTTAACAATCTATTACGGTAAACTTTATTACATTTTTTGTATTTATTTAAAAAGAAAAATCGAGGGGGAATTGTTAAGCGAGAAAAGTTTGATGAAAGGGTTTAATTGTGCTTTTAATTTTAGGAGTTGTCTTTCATCAGAACGTGAACCGGCAATTTAATCGTGTCGGCGTGTCGTATAAGAGGTGTATTGTATTTAGAGGGAAAAACAAACAAGACGCGCTGACAAAACAAGTGATTGGCAAGTGTTGCACGCAGAAGGCGACAAAAACTTTCAGATGAGAAGCCATCAGTTCAACTTGTGTCCCCTCCTAATGACCGAAGTTATCGAGTACCCCTCTCCTATCTGCGCTTGCTTACAGAGTGTGGTGGTCACCGCTTCTTGTTAATACCAAAGTCATTTGTAGTTGCACTTTAATGGATTCAGTGTGCCGTGTCAACTTGCTAACACCCCCGCCTGCTCTCAAACGAGTACACCCCCGCTCGCGTAACCCCTGCCCCTTTTTCGGAACAGCTTACGTATGGTTATATTACCGCTTTTTCTTTAAGCAATAAATCTATGCGTGTTCTAATATGCCGGTTTTAACCTGATTAATATACTTTTATGAGGAAAACACCCTTCCCGTTTTTTCCTTCTTAATCTTTTTTTTAACGGGGACGCTCCCTAGACGTTTGAATTCTAAAAAGAAAGATCGTGGTTTTTGTGAGCGATTAAAAGTCGGATTTGTTTGCTAGGCGTATAGATACTACAGTCGTGGTTGCCGCTAGAATAAATCGGTGTAAGTTTTATAATAAATGTTATTTATTAACAAACCATAATCCGTTTACTATCTTTTAATTTACTTCATAAATAAAAGTTCATAAAACGATCTGGTATATTTGTAATGTTCCCTTTCTGTTCATATCTTGCAGAACCGTAGAACTGATCGATGTAAAATGTTTCTTCAGGAATTGTAATCTGATTCTTGTCTTTAAAATGTTTTGCTGTAAAATGAATAATCGCTATAAATATTATATGTCAGTTACTGAGGTTACTCGACCGATTCCTCCGTTGGCACTGTAGATATTTAAAATTTAAAAAAATGTATTATTATTTATTTTCATTAAATAAAAAGAACTCCGAAGAACAGTTTTATAAATTTTGAGTTTTGATCCTTGAGAAATCTCTAATGATTTAAAGAATAGTGCTTATAGGCCGAGCGCAGCACTGTATTCTTTAGTTGAAGTTATAGGTCACCGCTCTTGTTAAACTATAATTTTATTTATTTGTTTGTCAGGTGCGGCAATTGTTAACGGTTATTCGTAAATATACAAATTGAAGTTACGTAGAATTCGTACGTTGTTATATATTTTATTATTTTTCCGGATGAGGAGGTCGGTGAATGCCGAAGATGTTTTTGCGATTTGCTTTTATTTTCTTATCGTATCGTCCTGTTTGCCCGATGTAGGACTCTTACATCGATTTAATTCGTAGATTTATCATTACTGTTGAGATTATTAAATAAAGATAGCTGGCAATATATTGCATGACTTTTCCGGCTATTAATAATAAAAATTAAAAAAATTTGAGCCAAAAAACAAAAATTAGGATATACATTTTTTAGCGGTCGGGAATAAATTAAAAAAAAATCTTATATTCATATATAGATTAAGCTTAACAAATTCGCTTAAAGTTTTTTTCTAAATTTAATACGCCTTTCAATAAAGGCTAAAATAAGAAAAAGAAAATTTTCAAAAAACCTTTCCGCATTTTAGGTCCAAAGTCTATAATTTAAAAAATTGTGCACATCTCTATATATATATATATATATATATATATATATATATATATATATATATATAAATATGAAGTATAAATTTTCAAGACATTTTTGAAAAATATTTAAACCGACGGGAGATAGAACAAAAGAACAAAAATACATATATTCAACTTTAAGAGGGGGGTTGATTTTTTGAAAAATATTTTTCAAAAACGTCCCTAAAACGTAAAGATTTAAAAAAAAACCGATATCTCATTTTCGAAATGATCACCGTACTTTTCCCTTTAATATAACTATTCTAGCTATATTCGCCGGGAAAGTAAAAATTATCGAATAATTATTACAATAAATTCTTTTAATCTTTAAATTATTGTATTCTTTTTATTGGAAAATGCCATAAGCGTAGAAAATAAATTCTCGAATATTTTTTTAAAATGTATCCTTAAAAACAAAAAAATTAGTTTTCACAATATAGGGGCGTAGTCCTTATTCAAATATTAGAGTTTCCTCTCGGTCCTATCGAAAAAAGTGTTTGTTTAAATAAAATTTCATTTCTTTGATTTTTAAAGGTATTTTAATGCGGTACCGATTTTATCCGGTATTAAGATGGAACATTTTTATTTTTTGTTCATTTATAAATCGTTGGAAGAGTGTAGGTATTAAAAGTTTGCAACATTTGGATGGAACGGATCGGATATCGCGATTATAAGTTTCTAAGTTTCCGATATCTTAAGGAGTAAATTACGGTTTATAATATTTTAAACACGGTTAAATTGTTATCTTTTATTTTTATCTCCGTAAATAATCGGTTCAAGTCTTATTTATACATAACGCGGATTTCTTCACAAAAAAGTTAGGTTTTTAAGTTTTTTATTATTATAATAGTTTTATTTTTACATTTTTAAAAAATACAACACGATAACATTATGCAGTTTGAAATGAAAGTCCTTAGAAATAAATGATAAATAAAAAGCGTTTTATTTTATCGAGAAAAAGGAAAATTTTCGTTATTAAGTTGATAAAATACGTTTCGTCAGTACACTGGGGAGTTTGTAAAGGAATTTAGTAATATAAGTATCCGACGATTAGCGCGTTCCAGTAACACTTGACGCATTTCCTCGCAGGGCGCATGCTACGGATGCATTCCATACCGGCTTTATCCGATGAGGTTATCTATCGATGCTCTTTGTTATTATTCGTTTGAAAAACTTTAATATTACTATTTAGATTTATTTTTACATCTACTCTTTTTAACTTACTGTAAAAATTCTTGTAAATTTATCTTTTATTTATTATATCTCCATGCGCATTTGTTCTTTGGTACTTTTTGTACTGTACAATCTCTTGTAATTTTTTGTTTTGCTTTATATTATTACAGAATTACAGATTTGCAAGTGCGCGCACGGAAGTACACATATTTTATTTATTTATTTTTAATCGTGTTCGTTTTATTTTTGCATTGTAAAACCTTATGTATTTTCTCATATAAACTGATCCATAATTGTATAATCTTTTCTCGATATTTAAATTTGCGTTTATATGTGTAACTGTTTAATAATTGACGAGGTTTTCTAGCTATTTTTATTTTATTTAATTTAATAATGTATAATGGAGTACAACTACTCGAACATTATAAATGTAAAATTTAGTCTTAAATTATTATTTTTTTTTTTTTTACGTTTACGTTAAAAAACGGATTTATTCGTCATTATCTTTTTAGAAGAGTAAAAAGATAAAATTATTTAATATTATCAGGTCGTAAATAAAAATATATTCGGTAAAAAATGTTTAAACTACTCAAAATATCTTTAAAACCGTAAAGGATCGTTAGTTTTACTTGCTACACTTTCAATATAGATACATATATGGCAATCTACCCTTAGGCAGGTTCTTCGCATCATATCCGTTTCCGGTTTCCTCTGTTCCCAACTGAACTTTTCAGTTCGTAATGTGTACCTATTGAAACCCTACTGGTTCTGATACAGTACCTTCCAGTATTCCTACAGGTTCCGATAGGTACCCTTTCAGATCGTCTAATAATTTTTATCTTTTCTACTTAATTTTTATAGAAAGCTTTTTGCAAAAATAGTTCAGATAAAATTATAAATATAATAAAATTTCTTGTATTAAATTCGTTGTATAAATTATAGAAAAAAAATTAATAATAAAAAACTATTAAATATTATGTGCGAGTTGATTCGAGGATATATGTATCTCGGCAGTGGATTGTCAGTATTTTATGAAGTGTACATAGATTTTTAACCGATTTGGTTTTTATCTTTGTCTAATGCCTTTAAACGGTTTTTCATTCGTTTCATTTTAAGGTTTTTTGACAAAATCTTAAAAAGAGCCTATTTTTAGAGTTTGATTCCAAAAGTCTTAGTTTGGCTAATTACAACTCGAAATCCGAATCGGTATATTATTTAACATTTTGATGCGTTATTCGTTACAGCGTTTTAAATGGATCGATTGAATCTGTTTTAATTACTTACTCTTGTACGGTTTCATTGTTAAAAAATAGTTTTTTTGAAGAGATATCTTCACAACTATAAATCATATTTTTATGGGACGTACTTTGTTGATTTCGTTATGAATAAAGTGTTATAAATTAATCGAAAATTTCAAGTTACGAATAGTTTTTTTATTTTAAAAATTTATACTTGGATAGTTGTAACATCAAGGAAAGGATGTAACGTTACCGGATTCCTTTTGCTCGCAAAAGGAAATAAGATTATTAAAAAAATGTTGTCGACATTGTCAAATAAGACCTTCGAAATCGGAGATCTAAAAATGATATTTTTGCAGATTATTTAAAAATATTTTTCAAATAAAGTGTGTTTTCAAATGTTTAAATGCAGTCTACTATGAAACTGAACAGGGTTATTTTATATGTACACTTTACAAAAAAAAAATTGATTGTCCGCTTCGTTTTCCCCGTTTTGTTTTAGTTTTCCTCATAATGAGGGGTTTTTCAGAATCCTTCAGTGTACTTTCCCGGTTTTTTAACGGGTAAATGCTAAAACAACGTAAGTTATATTTAACGAGATTTTGTACGCTAATCTATTTCAGTTCTGATTAACCGTATATGCATTTGTGTATTTATATAAGAAACGCTCATGAATATTGTAATGATGTATTATCTGTCCGGTCTGTTTCCCTCTAAAAAGGATTTTTGTTTTTGCAGTTCATCGTTGTGTGTAATTTGGCTGCTGTCGCTGCCGGGCGGCGGTGTAGGTAGCGGTATAGTAGTGGTGGTTGTAGGTCGCGTCGTAGAGTTTGCTCGTTGTTTTATAACTGGGTGGTATCGAGGGATAGCTCCCAATGGGTGAGTGGGTGGTGCCTGTTCCCCCTTTTGTTCAGCCCCCTGGATCTTGCAGGCTGGAGAACGACTACGCCCTGAAAACTCCCTTGTTTCGTACCCCCCTACTCGTGTTATATTCCCTTTTATCCTGGTTTTGTTCTCTTTCACCTCTAAGCTCGATGCTATTACCGCTGTTCACCGCACGGTTTTTAATCGTCGGCTACTACCGGTTTCTTTGATTCACGTTAAAATCTTGCCTTCTATTTTATTCGTTTTTAAAAGGCCTTGTAAACTAATTTCATATTAAAAATTAATTAAATCAAATCAAACTGTTACTTAGTAATTTTTTTTTCTACATCCTCTTAAGTTATACGGCTTTAGGAAGCATACGGAAAATTGATTTTGTCTCCTGTCGCGACAACTTTAAAAAGTCACGATAAGTTGCTGATAACCAGTTTTTCTAGTGACTTAAATAACTATTCGCCTGTACTTGAGCGATTTTGTTTTGTAAAATGAATATAAAAGAAAGTTTAATTAAATAAATAGTTTATATGCGTGAATTTACTGACGCAAACTAATGGCTGCGGTTACTGTTATTCATCATCTTACATCCAGCTGGTTCGGTTGTTTTCATTCCTTTAGGTTGTGTGCTAATTCTTTAATTTCAGTATTCTACTGTCTCCTATGTATTCGGTTATTAACCAAGTATCTTTTTCTCCTTACCGTTTAATTTCTATACGCGTAGGTGTGTGTGTGTACACTAGGTTTGACTTACGTGATATGGACCTCAGATCGGGCGTTGTGTACACCCACCTTATGGGAAACAGCTCCAGTTACCGATAACTTTTTGATTTCCTTACGATTATGTCAAATATTTTCATCTTGACAGTTCTTGATTGATAAAATGCATTCAACCAGTAACAAAATTCTTGAAAATTTTTCGATCTTTTTAACAAATTCAATCGATTAGATTAAGACTTTATAATGAATGTAGGCTTTACCCGACGGGTACCTCAGACAGTAGTTTGGTTTAGAAAGGAAAGATGGTCCTCGGATAGTTCCATAGATCCAAGATCGTTATCTGATTTAGCGACGATAAGGAAGCGGTTGTACTGTTGGGTTCGAGAAGGTGCATGCATGATACCGCAGGTGGAACTACGGCTGTGGTCGAGTCAGCTCCCGTGGAATTCATCTGGAAAAGTAAAGGCTGTCGTTGAGCTAGCCCCAGATGGACTGCCTCTGTTTGGGCTAGTTTACCATCTTGTCGTGGACCTAATTAAATCGACAAGTTCAGCTAGTCAGGAATCGAATCGAATGCTTATCTCTCTGTTTTTTAATTGCATGTATCTGTTTGTTTTTTATTTTATTATGTTAAATCGTTATTTCCATACATAAACTTATGGAATGCAGTAAAAATGATCGATCTTTTTATAAATTTATATTTGTTATTGGAGATTTCATTTAACCGATCTCTTGTACGTTCATTTTTACATAAAATAAATGAAATGCTTAAGAATAGATTTATTAATCAATTTATTTCACAAAAAATTTGTCAAAAATCTAGTCGGTCTTTTTTTTTTCTAAAACAATCCATGAACATCGTTCTTGTTTTCAGATTGTTATTGAATCAACCAGGCTTCAAGTCGTGGAACTTTTACGTAATAAATACTGTACTATTTAACATAAAAGGATGATTACTTTTGTTTTCGTTCTTTTTAAGGCTGCAAATTATGTTTGTATTTCACAACGTTAAATTAGTAATGTGTCGTTACCAATTTATAATTTTCTATTAAAGATCTTTCGAACGAATACAAAATTGTTCAGCTTTTCTGTTTATTGAATAAGATTTTCTTGTGATTAATTTTTTCCATGTTTTCTAACGTTATCCAAAATAACCTAAATTTTTTTAGGGCATTACATTTTTGCTTGTTATCAATTTATTTTACGAAAAAGTATTTGGTTTGTTTTATATGCAATAAAGATCATTTGGCCAAAACTCTATTAGTTTTTAATAAAATATTACTGAAGAAAAAAAGGAAATTTTTACAAAACTGCATCTTAAACAAATATTGGTTCTTACGTGTTAACGCCACCGCAGCTACAGCTTTATTTAAAAACAAAGTAGTCGATCGGATTTCGGTGGAAAATGAACAGTCTCTTTACTAATTTTAATAATGGTTATTTATTTATTTTATAAATATATAACCAAACTTAACCTACGCTCGCTTCGCACGCTAACCTTGACTAATTAACAGGAGTGTTTTGATTATTTAAATAATAAATAATTGCAATAATTACTGAATTTATTAAATAAATACTCAAAAAATTACGGTGTTAATTAGTCAAGGTTAGCGAGCGTAGTTAAGTTTGGTTAAATTATATTCATAAAATAAATAAATATAAATAATCATTTATTAAAATTAATAATGAGGCTGTTCATTTTCCACCGAAATCCGATTGACTACTTTGTTTTTAAATAAAGCTGTAGGTGCGGTGACGTTAATACGTACGTACCCAAATATTTTTAATTTGGACAATAATCTATGAATTTTAGTTACTAATGATGACATGCGCCGTACTACGTTTCATCTGCTTTCTCCGAATCTGTTGGGGTTTCTTGCGCTTTTTTTATTATACTTTGTAGAATGACGTATTTCCGGCAAAGTTTACTTTTTTACCGGTTCGTGTATATTTTTTTTAGCCCTTGAACGATATTGTTTGATTATTGCAACTTGTTGCTCTTTAAAATTTAATTTCGTTGTAATGTAAAGCGTGATCTTTGAACTCCATTTCCATTTTTAATGGTGCTATTTACAATAGTAAACGTTGACCGTTTACAGTAGCAAAGATCTCAAAAGTTCAGCCGGAAATAAAGGAGAATGGAGATCGGCCGTGGTGCAAGAGATCTGCTTCAGGCCAGATAATCATATTTACGATGATGAGACTAAATGTACTAATTTAAGACTATACGTTCTATAAAACAGAATGCGATCGATAAATTATCCTCTTAGTAAACAGCCACTATATCCTTTACGACACTATCGGTCGGTTGTAACATGTGACAGAATAAATAAAACTGTATTTATACAAGCCTGGGACCAGAATGCGCGAAATTGTTTATATTTTTTTTCTTGCAGTGTAGGTCGTATTATATGTTGTTTTTTTCTATTTATAGGCCGTTGAATGCATTCAACACTAACAGAAGTAGAGTAGCAGCAACCGATTAAATTAAAATAATGTGTTACTTATATAAAAAGACAAAAAAAAGAAACGAGGTTTACAGCACGGTAGGGGCCGGTTGTATCTTCTCGTACGATCGAGAAGCAAATTTAAAAGAACATTCGAACGGCAGATTACGCATTCGTACGGCAAAAATAAAACTAATGAAATATGCGACCGGAAGAATTATTTGAGAGGGACTTATTATTTTTAATGGTAAAATTAAATACGTTTATAAATTATGTACTAAATTAAAATAAAAGAAGAACGGCAGGTATTTTAAGAAAAAAAAATTGTTTCTCTTTCTTTCAGTTGAATGACGTGAACGCATAATTGTTTATATTTCATTCAACTGATTTTGTTGTTGTGCTGACATCGATTTAACTTTTTTCTTTTTCGTAATTGTTTTTCGGCGATTCGGTAAATATTAATATTACTATTAGTATTTGTATACCCGTAATTACAATGTTTGATTCTAGTCTGTTAGAATAACGTTAGCGAACGACCGATCCAGTGCTAGAGAAAGATTGTTTTGTAATGGAAACGGCTGGACGGGTCAGGTCAACTAGGGACATGCGGTTTTGTCACTCGCAATGACATTTCAATTTTCTATCTTCTGTCACCTCCCACTGACAAGAAAATTAAACTTCACTTAGCAATGGAACACGGTGGTTCACTGATACGGTGGTTGATACATACCGCCGCCACGTTGTGAATTGTTAACCACAACGTCCGCTACTACAAGGGGTGATGATGTCGTGGTTGATGCACGGGTAGTTCCCACGAGTATTGGTGCACATTCTGGGCGACCTTTCTTTTTCCTTTCACTCATACACTCTCTCTTCTCTCTCTCTTCCCCTCTCCCTCTAACGTCTGTTTCTCTCTTTTTTATAACTTGTCCATCTTAGTTTTTGCTACTATACTATCGTACCGTATCTCCTAACCACAAGTGAACAGCAAAATCGTGTTCTGCATGCGTTTAGTCCTATATACAATACATAATGTGTTCCGTATTGGGTTCGAGAACCGTTTTACAAAAAAGTAATACCTATAAAATAGATACGCTTTTCACTTTTTAAATTATGTTAAAAAAACTATACTGATTTAATATCAGTAAACAAAGAAATCAATTAAAAATAAATATATATACGAGCACAAAACAAAAACTCGTAATTAAAAATAAAAAAAAATAAAAACTAGTTAATAAGAAAATAAATATTTAAAAAAAACCAAAGTGCTGTAACAGATTAGCCTTTATTAGAAAATATTTGGGTATTTTCTCAAAACACCTACCAGCGTATTTGAAGAAACAGTCTGCCAATGTAACAGAAAAAATACAACTCGGCTGTGGTCAGTCTCTAATGTTATATATTTTTTCTGACTTGAAATATCCACACTATGTTGTAGAATTTTTTTGATTTGTAGTATTTCTTTCTTATTGAAAACTTTTACAATTTTTTAAAAATACTTCGTAAAATGTTTTCTTCTTGTAATATTTGTTATTAATTCTGAATATTTACTGATCATGATTATTCAACGGCGGAAATCCTTACAGATTTTTGTATTTTTTAATTATTCTTTAGCGTTTTTCTTTGCTACTTTTTCCCCAATAACCGTTTATCATAGTTCTTTTTTGTAGTTATAAATATTATTAAAAACGTAAAACTCAAACAGTATTAACTAATTTATCCATCTGTTATAGTAAATTGTATTCGATAGTAATTGTATTTTAAATTTGAATCTTTCTAATATATAATTACATTTATTTTCAATTTACATTTGTATTTGTACAGACATAAAATTTCTGATCGGACAGGTCGGTGAATAGACTTCCTCCGAGATCAAGATATTTTCATTATCAAGGAAAACCCAGCCCTAAAAGTTGTGGCCTTTCATAGCCGTCTCATCGGGATCATAATACAGGGAACTGTGGTCTGTTTAGTCTGGGAAACGGTTTATTAGACCGATAAAGACAGACGGGTCTGAGTTTATCAGTAGATGAATAGGGAATTAGACTCGGGGAAAGCCAGCATTTAATCGTATAAATGTATTATAATTAATGTTAACGTATAATAATATATTTTATATATTAAAACTTAAAGAATTTCCGCTTTCTTTTTTATTAAAACGCCTAAAGAATTATAATTTCCTGTGTTGTTCATCGTTAGTTTTTTATTTTATATAATTAAAGCCGGTAAAAAACAAAGAATAGAAACTTTTGAATGTGATGTTAGAGGAGAAAGTATTGACGATTAGATCGGTTGAAAGAAAACAAAGAGAGATACGTTTTTAAAGGAATTGGAAGAGAGAAAAAAATTGTGACAGTATTTTGTAAAAAAAAGATCAAAGTTTGCGAGCATATATTAAGGCATCCAGTTTTACTGAATTTGGTTAGAAGGAAGTGTAGACGGGTAAAACAGTAAAGAAAGACAAAGCCTAGAATATATAAAACTAATAATTGAAGTAGGATGCAGTACATATGTTGAGCCTAAGAAATCGGCGAAAAGTAGAAAAAAATAAAGTACATTAGACCCGTATTAACGACCCAGGTTCCCTATCCTTCCTTCTTCTTACAGTTAGCCAGCGTACGCGACTCCATCCGCGAAGGGAGTCCTGCGAAACTAGGACCCCGTCACGTGCGTTCCTACTAGACCGAAGGCACTGAAAGGTCTTCAGTAGACGGACTGAAGGAGAATCGTGTTGGAAGAGGACGCAGATATTTTGCTACTTCCCTGAGAAATAACCCGACTAAAAATATTTTTTACAAACACGATCTACAAAGGATCCGTCTTAAAAACAAACTGAAAATAAATATATTAAATACCTTAAATGTTAAATACCCGCCAAATAAATAGAAAGACCTACAACAAGAGGACTGATGTCCTTGCTCTGTAATAAATAGGTGGATAAACATTTCCCGACATCCTTGCGTTACGTTCCGTCCCGTATTGTTTGTAAATGCAGAACAATTTTCCAATGTTTTATTTAATAACCTTACCGGTGATCGTAATACTGCACTGCTTCGGAAAAATTATCGTTGATTTTATCCGCTGTAAAAAATAAAATTAATATAACATCTGAAATAAACGCCGACCTCCGACAAAAAATTAAAAATCTCTACAACTTTCAGCTCTTACACCTTCTTAAATGGAATCATTTGAATTGTAAAATTTAAAAATATATTTAAGTCGACGTGAATGTCAGACGCATTCGTTTGTCATCAGAAATATTCATTATTAATTGAGAATTTGACAATTATATACTAAGCCCTTTAATATTCGTCTCAATGTAATTGTGTCTTTAAAAACTGTAATTCAAATGATGCCGGTGAGGGTGATGTAACGGCCGAAAGCGGTTTGAGATATTTTATTATTTTTTTATTTATTTATCGGTGAGAGGCTTTGTATAGATCGTTGATAAGCATCTAATCAGTCTTCTCTCTTAAAATAATTTATTCATAAGAAAATGAATGGAAATGTAAAAAATATGCGCCCAATAGAACGAAAAAAAAAAACTGAAAATGTACCCAAAAACTTCGTTATTTGGCTCCAACTCCAGTTCCTGTGAATCGATTTTCTTGAAATCAATAGGACTCTAATCTCAACAGGTTTATATCACCCCACCAAGTTTCGTCAAAATCGGTTAAGATATGCGCTCGGTAGAGCGGATGAAAAATCCTTTACATACATATACATAAGTATATAAACATGATCGGGCGCAGTAACGATTTCCAAATTCTTTGAAAATCCGCAAAAAATTATTTTCGAAAATATTATACGGTTAGAGTTTAACGATCTATTTTTTAGTTAAACTTTTGTGTTGACGACTATTCTAGGTTTACGGTATTCGCTTCAGTTACGTAACTAAATAAAATATCTTCATTTAATATCATATCATAATCGTTAAATGAAAAAGATACAAATCGTTTGATTAACGAAAGTTAAATTCTTATTAGTTATTCTATTACACTCACGGTTTCGTAAATTTCGTAAATTTTCCTCGCTCACTCGTTCTTTATTTTTCGTTGATATTATACTACTTAAAGTTGAGATGTTACACGGAATGGAATACGAGTTTAATATCACAGCTTGTAAATCTAAACAAGATAAAAGCATTTTTTGAAAGTAGCTGCAATATGAAAGAGGGCAATCTTGTACCGGTCGTAAACTTGAACACATCGGGTAGCCGGGACAGGGGCCGGTGCTTCGGAGTAGAACGGGTCGGTTCCTCCTAGAGAGGAGTGCCTACCAATTGTTTATGAGTCATAAAACACAAGTGAAGTTCCCTCTGCTCTTCCTCTACTCCCTAAACCCCTTCTCGTTAGTCGAAACCTCTTACATACTGTTTTGTCTTGTCTAGAGTGAAACAGCTTACATCTGTACCGAATATACAAACCCCCTAAACATATGACTTGTCGATGTGTATCTGTCTATTTATGAATTACTTCCAGAAAAATCTTTTTGTCCTTTTATTTTTGCGTCAAACGTATAAATCTCATTTCTTTGAAATCTATAAAACAGTCTTAATATAAAGTCGTTTCTGTTTTATTAAGTTGTTTTCATTTAACTTAATTTCCTAGTTCATATTCCAATAAATTATCATCATTGTTTCTAGAAGTCTGTTTTATTATGTAGGAGGCATATAATAAGTAGTAATTTGGTTTTTTTTTAATTTTAAAAGAATTACTTATGGTATCATATATTATCAATCGGCAGATTATTTAGTCGATTTTGTTTCTCTTACGGGATTTTTATTTTTGTGTGGGGAAAAAATTGAGACTGGGGTAACAGGTCTAGAAAAAAGTTAAAAAAATTCTTATGACATTGGTATTTTAGCTGAAACTCAGAATCTGCAGAGATAATAAATGTTTAAACTCATTTCAAATTGTGAAATTCAATCTAAATTTAAATAATTATATGCGTGTTTGTATGTATATTTATTTACCTTAACGATCCGAAAAAGGATAAAATAATTTCTGAAGATGACATCGCTATTTGCAAGATAACAAACATTCTATGCCAGACTTAATAAGGAACACGAGAAGTTAAGCCGTTTCTCATTGTCGTCTTCATTCTACCAAATGTACTGTCGCATATCGACATCAGAAGCCAACCGAAATGTAAAATATGTTCAAATTTACGTGTAATACCTTTATTATATTCTTCTAAGAGATCGGTTTTATAATTACTTTTATAGAAAGGCAACGTTGGTAACACTATTTGTACCTGAGATGCTTTATATTTTCGTTTCTATAAGAAAGAGTGAAACAGATCAGGGGTAAACATTAACGTACCCCTTCAGTCGAGAAATAATGCGTTATATACCATTTGCTTTACTTTTCTTTTTTTTTTATTGAAAAGGTGGAGAACCCCATTTACGGGCGCCTAAGCAGTGTCGGGCTCGCTAACAGGTTCCGCCGGTTACAGCCAAGGGCGTATGTATATCTGCGCACTACCGACTAAACCTCCACCCCTGGCTTTCTCCCTTCCTGGGACTGTTTATAAAAACATTTCATCAGAAGAAGGGGGAATCACCCGCACACACAGTCATAACAAACCAACAGATGTCGCGCACCACACGAACAACCCACTGGAAGCAGCACATACAGTACGTCAAATACGAACACCGACACCATTTGCTTTAATTAGTAGGTGAGCGAAATATTTTTCTGAAATGAAACTATTACCGTGTTAAATGTGCAAACAAATGGTGTTGGGAACAGATTAATTCGTATATTTTTGTACAGGTGTCTCTCTTACGTAGTAAGGCAGTATGTTTGGATATAATGTTGTTTCTTAAGATGAAGACTAAATTTATTTGTTACTTTACTCTATCGTAGTCTTTTTTATGACTGTGACGCATGTAAATACCTGAAATACAAATAGTAGTAATCAGAGTAACATTCACTGAGAGTAATGTTCTACATGCGGGCAGTCCTTGAGGCGAACAGAGGGAAAGTATCATTGTAAGACTAATTACCATCTGCATTTCATTGAACTTGGTATTCTGATGTATAAAAAAGAGTTTTAAATATATGAAATATTACAGTATATTTTTTTAACTAGTTAAACTTTACTCGTAAAGAAATCTCAAAATGCATTCCATGAAAATCTGCACGTTTTACACTGTATCATCGAATCTCGTTGGCGTACCGATATCCAATAATATATTCTATGAGGAAATCACTCGCTCATAAATTTCCTTCTAAACCTGGTACGGAAGGCTTGTGATTTTTTATAATGGCTATTTCATATCGAGGAGTGTTTCGTGTCAGGTTGCCTGTAACAATAAGGTTATGCAATTGTTAGCGTTTGTATAATCTTTATTTTCACACGTATACAGCTTGTCGTACGACACGGTAGCTTACAGAGATTTGAACCTAGGACCGACAGATTGGAGAGTTGGTAAATAGCTGTTTTAACGTTTCAGGTTATAGCGGTAGGTTATGGAATTTTAGGTCGGGAGGTGTAAATATGCTCATGAGGATGATAAATAGATAAAATTTGCGGTAGGGAGCCGATGTGTCGGAGGGTGAGTTAGTATTAAAGGCGATTATTGTTTGTAATTATGAGGGAAACACGATAATCTTAGGAAGGACAGGAAAGAGAGCGCGGGGGAAAAGGAAGGAGGGGTTGAGTTCTGGTCTTTTAGGACCTCAGGTGGCTATTAAAAAGGCGAAAAGACGTGTATTTGAGTGGTCGCGTAGCGGTAAGCCTCTCAGCCTGTATAATAGTAGGACTGTTGCATAATTCATGTCGCCGATTACAGCACTCGCCCCCGGCCTCCTCTGTTCGCCACCCTCATGCCACTTCTCACCGTCTAGCTCTTTCCTATTGCCTTCCGATCGCCCCTGCTGAATCCTGAATGCTGATAATGGCTGTTGGTTCCACTCCTGCTGCATATTGTAGATCCCCGGATTAAAGAACGGGTCACCCTCCCGCCCTATAAACGGACAAATTGTCTGAAATCGTACCGCTCGCCTCGTTTTAGATTTATGTGGAAAGCTAACAAAGGTCTGGTGATAATAGGAACTGCCGATCCCGTTGCGGTCTGCCCGTACACATTACACATTTCACATCACAACAGGTACTGTAGTAATTCAGAGTGAAACAAACGTGCCCTGTGTCCTCTGCAATTTCCCTCCCTTCGAGCATCAACGACCAGCGTTCACAATAACTCGTCCGAATTGTGCAGTTGTGAATCAGACTGTTATTGCATTTATTCTCTCGACTTTTCGTACACCGTACGTTTTACCATTATTAATTGTTGCTATTAAAACAATAATTCAATTAATATTTGTCGAATATTCGTTTACGAATACCTTTATACTTTTTATTAATTTTTCGGTACTAAATACGTGAAAATTCTTGTGTTCATTTCCAAATAATTATTTCGGATCCTTTTTCGAATATATTATTCTTCTAAATAGAAATCTATTTTTGATTAATTAGACCCGTTTTTTTACTTATTTATGTTTCTTGGAAATGTTTTTTAAATCGAATTTACTAGTAATTCTGTGAATAGTAGACCTCGTTAACTTTGTACTCGTTTAAAGAAATTGAGCTATTAAACGAAGTCGAATGAATAGTGACAATTAAAATAAAGTACAAAACAAAATTGTGTACAGTTGAAAATTATTTTACATATTAACACAATCATAAGCACTATTTTTAGGGATGTTATCATCCCTAACTGATCAATCGAGGAGCGAGGAGGTACTTTTACTATGTCCATTTTAAATAAGATGTCCGTAGGGAAGACGACAAAGGATGAGTTTTATTGAAACAGACGTAAGATTAATTTCTGTACCGAGGATGGTATTATATTTTATTGTAGCGATAGACCTTTCTTATAGATGTACTTTTGGATTAAAGAGGAGTTAACCGAAAAAAGAGTAAAACGTCTTAAGCGTAGCCGGTGACGTCAGGAGTGGAGGGAAGATCTCTTTCGTCAGTCTGTTGTAGCGATGGCTTGGTGACGGAAACTTCCCGTCTACCGCGCTTCTCGATCATTTCCTATCTAGGAAAGATAGCAGACGCCATTTTTGAAGCTGGTATTTTTAAAGAAAATTCTTTATTATCTAATAACAACAAATCTACTGCAAAATTTCTTAAAAATCGGAAAACACCTTTGGTCATAACTATATCACCATGACGATTCACAAACAAGCAGGCGAAAGGCCGGTAAAGCAGTAGTTCGCTTAGCAGGGTCAAAGATATATGTAACAGTTATATTACTTAACTTATTGCTATGGTACCATACTAATTGAAAAAAGTTGCTATTTATGTTGCTGAGCTTTCCCGGCATGTTCATTGTATTTACTGTTTATCTCTCCACCTTTAGTAAATATTAAACTTTGTTACCCTTCTAATTTTCATATTTATTTATTTTCTTAATCGGAAGAGAAAAAAGTTGTTTAATGATTTTTTTTTTGAATCGGTTGTAAAATTAACGTATCCTTAATTTTCTCATTATGTTTTCTATTTAAAGGTAAAAGGGGTTTATTACTCGGTAAGTTTTTGAAAATTATTTGCACTCTGTTTACACTTTATTTAAAGAAAATTATTATTAAAAAAACAACTTCCAGAATTATAGTTGAAAACACAGAAAGTTAGAAATATTTATAAAAAATAGACCTTTTTGTGAAATATTTATGAAATTTTTTTTAAAAAAAGTAATTGTCCTGTATATTTCCAAAATTTGTCAAATATTTAAAAAATAAAAAATAAGATGACAAAAGACTTATGCCGAGACACGACCGTAAAGTTCGTCTGTTGGATTAGCATTTTTATCTAAAGATAATATTCCAAAAAAATTTTAAAACTTGTTTTATACTTTTTAGTCGTATTTTAATCAAATTGTTATCATTTATTGCACGAGTTTAATTAGTAGGTTACTTTGGATTTAAAAAGATAACATCATATATAATATATTTATGAAATATCAAACAAATTCTCAATCGAGCATTTACTATACAAAGTAACGAAATAGTGAAGTTTATGCACGGTGAAATTTTTATTTCATTTACTTAATTATCACAATTTTCGACAAACGTTTGTGTGAGTTTTTATAAAAAATTTCTCATTCGATTCATCTCTGATAATGCATCATTATTGCAAGGTTTTTTCCTGTTGTATGTCAAACGGCTATTGGATTTGTCATCTACGACCCCAAAACCCCGCATAGCCGTTTTTCAGTGTTTTACACCCGCACCCTTAATTTATCCCCGTACATGTTTGCAAAAGTAACGGTGGAATATTGTATTGTCACCCGACCTTAGTAACTGCAAATTTTCATCAATCGGCAATGTCAGGAAGTATGTTAAGTTAAGGATGCAAGATTTGAGGACAAACGTGAAAAGACATTGTGTTAAAGAAAAGCAGGTAAAAATAATAAAGAAATAAATTTCTGGAAAAAACGTATTCATTCAACGGTAATGGAATATTCTGTTTAGTACAATAAATATGTCCTATCCGTCAAAGTAAAATAAAAGAGCTTAGATATAAATATCAAATTAAACTCGTTTATTAATCCTCTTCTGAATATTTAAAGCGAGTTTCATACAGTTAATATTTTCCAATTTGTACCGTTCAGGACACGGACTACCTCTTTCGTATGAGTTACGTTATCGGTACTTAATCTCTCGATTTCATTCGTAATATAAAAAAAGATAAAAATAAAATTTTGTACAAGAGTAAGTTAGTCCGGCCCTGATTTGATTTTGTCAGCAAAGTAGGCAATATAACTGAATAGGGAGCTGGCTCGCTTTCTTTAGTTAAGAACCGATTACTATTAATAATATCCACTAATCGGACCGTTTTAGAGGTCAGTTATTAAGCAAAAAAAAACCGATACCGACTACCTTTAAAAGAAAATAAATTTGAAACTATTAAAATACTCCGTGCTTTAATTTCTCAATGTTATTCCGTTTTATGAATAAATAACAGAAAAATCATACGGAACAAAATATCACGTTCCGAATCAATTCAGGCAGTGTTACCGCAGTACAATTCAGACAACAGTTCAATTATAATGGTATTTTCATATTTTTACAAGTTAAACAAAAGAAAGAAATCAAATTTTCGTGCATTGAATCTCTTTCTAAAATGTAACTCCTTTTCGTAATTGTCTCTACCATCTAATCCACTTCTTTTGAAATTTTATTAAATCAATTCCGTTACACATAAGTTTCCATACCAAACTGCATAATTTCCTGAAATTTATTTCTAAGTCTATCTGATGCTGAACAGAAATTTAAATTAAATACAACATTAAATAAAAATATCAGTTAAGAAGATTATTTTAAAATTAGTGGTACTTTGAGCTCTTAATATCAGTCTCTCCGTTGTAAACTCCAATCAACCTTGATTCTACGAACTGTATAAACCATCTATCTTATTTTTGTTGAAAATTATTTATTTAAAAAAAAATATTTTTTGGTATTCGACCTCAACTTTGGTATATATATATTTTGGTGTTATTTGGTATTACTTAATTTGTAGTGACATTTTATTTTATTGTAAAATGAATCTATCTTCTCCGTTTTGTGTCCATTTTGTTGAAGGACCACACACATGAGGTGTTATTAACTATGCCTTAATGTAATTTGTAGTAATTGTAATTTATTTATATAGTTAATATTAAAGGTTACCTTTATAATGGAGGCCAATAGGCGGTTATATCTAAAAGTGTTTGGTTCAAAAGATCTCGACTGCCACTGCGCTGTCGTTACATAAATTCCGTCAAATAGTTGTCCAACAGTGCTCTCCTTGTTCCCCATTCTATGTTTTGCAAATCTCAATGTGTTTTCAATCGTCTGGGTATGTGCCCGTATTTGTAGGTCTACGAAATTATACATGTTATATACAGTTTTATGATTACAATTTTCTGGTAAATTTTTAATGCCTGTATAAGCATTATAGGTTCATCCGAAATTACGGTTGTACTTGGTCGTACTCTTTTCTTTATTACTGAAATTAAACTTTCGGGGCTCCTGTTTTCTACTGTAGCCGTAAAACTCTCTTTACTCTTTCTACAATACCTCCAAAGACTCATTGTTGAGGAAGAACACGCCCCAGTTGATATTTCCTGCGGAAGAATAAACTTTCGTCTAATTCGATTGTTAACCCTTGACCTCAAATTAAATTCTGATTGTTTGGGAAATTGCGGGTACAAACTTCGCGTAAGTAATTCGCCCAGTCGACGGTAGTATTTTGATTTATTTGTAACTCCTCGACGCAAAATTTTTCAGTTGATAATCCCTTAGCCCAACAATTAATAAATAAGACGATTTTACGGAAAGGGAAAAACGTACCGCTTCTTAATTTTTTGTATTATCTGCAGTCTTTTTTTGTACAAGTCCACTGATCTCGTATCCCCGTCTTTAAAATTATATCGTGACCGCGATCACACCTTCTCGGATTATGCAAATTACCATCTTCCTGAAGAAAATGTATCGCGGCGTCTTCGTCTTGAACACCTTCGATAAAACGATTGAAATTCATAAGTATAACAGTAAAAATCACATAACACTAAAAATGAGAAGTAGGCCTACGATACGCACGATCTGGAAGCAAAACACAACTGCGGTTTTATCATTATAACGTGAAACGCTAACGGGAAATGAAGTCATAGCTAATACACTGATGACTCGTTGTTAATCGTTACGGTTGTTAAGATAGACACATCTTCTCCGTTATGGAAATTAAGGAAATGATCTGATATTTGCCGCTATGGAAACGAAATATTTTAACCTCGGTTTCTACTCTGACGAACTAGGTTTACGAAACGGTCCTACAAAGAAAGTTTCATTGAAAATGATGAAATTCTTCAAACGTTATCGGTAGAAAAGTGCAAAGAAAATACCGAAGATATTTCGTTAGAAAATACCGAAGGATCTTTGTTGTTAGAGAAAACCTCACTCGTTCAATTGTAGGAGCGTCTCTTTATATATATATATATATATATACATTTTTTTCCCTAAGAATAGTTCCCGTTTTAGCAAGTAAATTAGAAAAAAAGATCTGAATAAAGAAATTGCTTACAACTTATTACAGAGACAACAATACGTATATGTGCGAGGGTCGGATTCAATTTAGACGATAAAATTATCTGGCCGATAAGAAATAAGCAGAAGGAAAAGTTAAATTGTATGTTACGGAGCAGAACTCGGGCTTCTTTTTTTCAAATGCTGTATTTTTAATTTAACAGAATAATAAAAAGGATATCATCTGCTCTTAAAAATAAAAAAAGATATGACAAAAATGTTCTACGGTAGTTTAGTGTAGGTGGCTTCTATTGTGTGGTAATACCGTTCTGTGACACAACGACCCTTTCCTATTTTCTCTCGCCGTTTACTCGTTCCCTCTCTCTCTTTCTCTATGTCTTTCTTTCTCTCGATGGTATCACGGGGTTCAATCTGTTTTACCTCCCTCTCACACCGCTGGGAAGAGTTACACCCTCTTCTTTCTTGCAGTTCTTTTACCGTCATACACCCCCGACCGCTACGAAAGCTATATCCTCTATTTCCATAATTTATTCAAATTGTGACGAACTGCGAAAACACAACACTTTGTGTTGATTATATCGCTTCTCTACTGCAATCCGTGCGATATAGTACATCCTTATGTCTGCGACATAGCTGCTTAACACTTGTTTGAACGCATTAGCTCTACCTACGTTCGTACGCAAAGTCCCTTTATTTAAGTTAACATATAACAGAAGAAGGGAAAAGGCAATATAGTTAAGTTTAGATATATTTCTTGCATCTCTAATAACTGAATATCATTACGTTTTACTGTTATTTATATATAAATTTATATAATACATACCTTATTTTTGTTTAAAATTGCAGTAGATGATATATCCGGCTTTGTTCGGGCGCTACCTGCTGTGTGTTCCACTTCTTATTATTATTATTATTTATTTTTTATCTAAATTTTTTTGGCGCTTGCAACCTAAACTTTATGAGTTTGTATCTTTATAATCCGCATTATTGCCAAACTGTACCTCGTGATTGTAACTGCCGGATTTCTAAATTAGTCGATCACCCATCGAGCGTGTTTCAATTGAATATTGATATACACTATTAATTATATATAAAGTGCGACATTCAGCTGAAATTTTGATTTCCCTATTTTCCCTGAATTTTTCTTCCTTCTTAAATTGATCTCATTTAAAAAAAAACTTAATTTTAAACTGTTTTTATTCAAAATTTAGATTTATTTGAATGCAAATTTGTTCCCGGAACATGTCGTTAGACATAAAAGTAGTTCCGAGACGGATTTAAGTTTATAATATTCGTGAAAGTTTTAATTTACTTTCTCCAGCGAACTCGGAATAACATTCAGCCGAGGAATTTTTGATCAGGTTTGAAGAGTAAGACATTTTTCCATCAGTTTGTAAATTTTTACTTTGTTTAATTTCACTACAGAAAAATCGACCTTTTGTCTGGCATTGTTGGAAGATTACAAGTTTAGAATTCTTTATGCGATATGCAGTTTTATCGCTTAGAAAACCAAATAGAATAATACAGTAAGTTTCAGGGGAGAACTAAAAATCCAGTTTGAGCCGATAATTGATTCACTGGTAGACCCGAGTTTGATCCTTGTTCGATTCAATGACAGTGAAACTAACGGTACTGCTAACGTAATCCCCGGTTGCATTTAGGCACGTTTTCTATTTTTCTGTGAACTTTCTTATCCCAGTAGTAAAGGACTATTTACCTCGGTGTCCGCATACTTGATCTGTTCATTATAATCTAACTTGGTGTTACGTGAAAACTGTTTGAGAGGATCAAACAAAAAAATCTAATGGTGCGAAATTGGGACTGTAGGGTGGATGTGGGAAAACCTTCCGATTCAGCTTTAGAATAGCTTCCTGTGTTTTTTTATCAAATTATCAAAGCAGCAAGCTGAACTTATGGGGTTTAGACTGCAACAGTGGAATTTTTTAGCGGAAAAAAACAAAAGTTGCTGCGTTTGGAACACGAGATAAAACACTTTCAACTTATTTTACTATGAAGAATTCATTGTGCATTTGTACTGATGTCTATGGACTGATGAAAAAGCTTGGAATTCAGCATAATCCTGAAGAATGGCGTTCTTTTGTTGACCCTTCTAAAGTTAGTATAAAAGCAGTTTTATTGCATAACGGTAACGAACAGCCATCCATTCCATTAACTAATCCAGTCGACATGAAAGAAACGTTTGAAACTACGGTATCAATATTAAAAGTAATAAAATACAAAGAGCATATGCATACGTGGCAAGCTTGCAGTGATCTGAAAGTTGTCGCGTTATTTCTGGGTTTGCAAAGTGGGTTTACGATATTGTTGTTTACTTTGTCTTTGGGGATAGTCGTGATACAAAAAGTCATCACCAGGTTTAGAACTGGCCATTGCGGCAGAACGATGTGGCCGGTGAAAAAAATGTAAAGCATTTATCATTAATTGTGAGCGGGAAAACCATGCTGCCGCCAATTCACATAAACTGGGACTCGTGAAAATTGTTCAAAGGCACTAGACAAAGATGAACCGGGATTTAATCATTTAAAAATAAGTTTTCCTAAATCTAGTGACGGTGAGCTGAAGGAGGGGGTATATTTATCGGTCCGAAAATCAAGAAACCATTTAAGGACTCAACGTTTTACGATAAACTTAGCGAATCTGAACTAGCTGCATGGAAGTCCTTCAGAGACGTTTTTCGTGGTTTTTTAGGCTGCAAAAATAATGAAAATATGATTTTTTGGTTAATATTTGTTTTTTTATTTTTGTTTGGAAAACTACAAACGTTTAGGATGTAGGATATCATTAAGAATATATTTCCTACACTCCCACCTAGATATTTCCCTGAAAATCTGGGCTCTGTCAGGGATTATCAAGGAATGAGTTTCTATCAGGATATTCTGACCATGGATCATCAGTACCAAGGAAGATGGGATCCTGGAATGACGGGTGACTATTGTTGGTTTTCGTTTAGAGAAACTGTTCAAACATCGTACAGGCAAAAAAGTTCGTCAACGTATTTTAAAAATTAAAGGTAAGACAATTTCATTGATTTAAACTTTTAAAAAATGTTATTTTAAAGACATTTCCAACTATGTAGACTTTTAGAAACTGTTATTTTAAAATTCTATCAATGTATTTCAATTTATCTGTGTTAGAATAAATAAAAATTAAGTCAATTTAAACAAATTTTAAATGAATACACATAATTTTTTTTTTAAATAATGATTTCACAGTGATTATGCATTTATTGGTAAATAAATCGTATGCATCTAAAAAACGTGACGTGTTACACAAATTGTGATAACAGTTTTGAATTCAGCACCCCAGATTACTTAAAATCACCATGTTCGATTCCAGATACACGAAAAACGTGTTTTTTTTTAGTAGTGTTATTATTCAAAGACCCTCGTATTACCTTCAAATGAAACAAATTTAACTATTATCAGCTTTATCTCGTATACTTTACTTGTATAAAAAAGACGGGTATAGGTAGTGTAAAGAGATTAATAATTCTTTCCTCAATATTCAATGCGTTGCTTGTCCGTTCTTTAAGGCGAAGAGGGGGTCGTTATTTAAAAATGTTGTATGCGTTATTGACGAGTGACAATAAGTGTCCTTTCAGGACAAACGCGTGTCCACTCTCCTGGGTTGAACTTAACATGACTGCAGATTTCTAGCCCAGTAGAGCAAAGGAAAAAAAATTAAAAATGCATGTTATTGGTAACTATTATTTTTCGTTTGATATTATGTAATTAAATAATCTAGTTTCCAGAATTTCAGTATAGGATAATCACATCATTATAACTATATAATGCGTATAACATCATTATATTTATCCGTGTCTGAATTTGAAAATGAATAGTTTTAAGCGTTAAAAGGCATATGGATCGTGTATTTTAATGTTAGCAGTATTAGGAGTATATTCGATGAGCAGCTTGAAAGAAAGACACATTATTATTTCATACATAACGTTAACGTTAATTTATCATACGTCACTCAGTTTTCCGTTTAGAACGTTAATAAATAAAGGAATGACTTATTCCAACTGTTAAAACAGACAGGGTGTTTATATACAAAAACTTCCTCTTCTGAATGTTTCAATACACGTTCTTTTTTTTTAATAATAATAGGAAAACGTAAGTCTTTAACTTTTTACCGCGTGTTACGAAGTAGATTAAATTAAAAAGAAAAAATTTATCAACGAATAGTGTATTCCGCGGTTGTTTCTTCGTCCATTGGTTAATTCATATATGTCGATAATTGTAATCGGTAAAACTACAATCAGCTGCTGGTTTATACATTTTAAAGATATCTTTAATCGTGAGCTATGAAATAGAAGTCAGTCCTTTCATTTACAGGAAAAGCATCTATTACTACCTAATGATAATTCTTAATTTTTTCTTCGTTGTTTTGGAAATTTTGAGCTGTTTCATGTAACAAATTGAAGAACCATACCAATTCCATTCAAAATTAATTGTTAATTACAAAAAAAAAACTTTACGTTTTGAATCTGCAAATATTTAAGGATTAATAAAATACAATTTTATTTAAATTAAACTTATTTTGAGTTAAATTTTATTTATATTAAAGTAATATAATTTATGATACATAAATAACATATTCAAGAAACCATTATTTTTGTAAAAACAAAATGTAATAAATTCAAATACAGTATTTTGTTACTTATAAAAAAATATAAATAAATTTTATATAATTTTAATGGATTGAGATTTATTAAAAATTAATAATTTTGGACAGATAACTTTTTTTGTAGTTTTAAAAGTATGCAGTTTAAAGTAACTTTTCTTCGTCATAACTGCTATCTTTTTGAGAGATACCGCATGTATTAAAATTACTGGATTATAAAATATTGAACTCCTAAAAATGATCGATGTTTATTAAACATTTTCTAAACGACGCGGAAGATTTTTGATGGATATTTATGAAGAATAAATGATCGGTCGTGCGAGCGATTTATATTTCACACGTAGACTTTATTTATAATGATGTTTAATCGAGAAAAGTTGCAAATAAATTAAGAAATATTTAATCTTCCTATGGACTTTTAGAGTTTACATCGGGTACACGATATGACCCGAACCCAAAAAAACCGGGAATGGAATTGAATTTTCCGTTGTTTTGGATGTCTGATCGTGTTCTCTAAAGAACACGTGACCTTTTTATAATGTAATGAAGTACACGTGACTTTATAAGCTTCATTTAAGCTTACGGTGTCGCGTACATCATAATCCAGATCTTGTACTCGTCTGTACGGTTCTTTTTCTTTGCTTCGACTGTGAATGTCTTTTCTTTTACAAAAAACCGAGATTTCCACCGGCTGTAATCGAAAATCTCTTCTTAACCCTTTTTCTATCCTGTTGTTATTTGAACTTATGAAACTGTGTACGTACAGTAATTCTATTGTCACATTATTCAATGCAAAAATATTCCTATCTTTACTGAGAGCCGTGATAGCATTTTTTATGTTTTGTTAAATGACTGCTCATGAAGATGACGTCAGTTTAAATTATATTAATCTTATAGATAAAATTTTGTTCATAAATATACTTGAAAACTGTTTTTTTTTTTTTTTTTTTTTTTTTTTTTTTAATTTTATAAAATATTAATAAAATTATGGAAAGTTAAAATCGCATTACCGTAAAACGGGAAAAAATTTAAGTGCTTTTTATGGGTGATTTTCCGTTCAGTACGATAACTTTTTTTTAAATAAATTTAACTTCGCAGTAGTAATGCGGTAAAGAATAAGGTGCATTTAATCTGGAAAATAAATTATTTAAATTGTTCGTTTATTTATAGTCATTTTTTTTCCGGTGTATTTATTTAATTCAGATCCTTCTTCGTCTAATTCTTCAACACCAATTCCTTATTTTTAATATTTCTACTTGTTTTGTTTTGTCTTTTGATAAATCTAATCGGTTTGAATTCAAACTTGAGCGTAAGTTTTGTAATCGTTATTCGTTTACAACATCAGATTTATAACTAAATCATAAGTTAATCGATCTATCAACAATATTTTCATCAAATATGGCTGACGTATTTCCAGTCGTGTAAGACGAATTTCGTTTATTACAATACGACCTAAAAATATCTTATTCTTTGTTGAAGTTTTCTGGTGGTCGTAAAGAGTTTATTATTTAACCAGAATTTCTTTTCTTGTTGAATAATCCATTCCCTTTCTTCTACTGCTAACGAATTAAATAGTTTTTCGATCACGTTTTTTTTATACGAGAAGGAACTGAAGAACTCATAAGATCCTATCTGAAATTCTCATCGTCAAACTTATTATCCACAAAATATACTTTTTAGCGTTTAATCACTAATATAAATCTATTTATTTTTTTTTCCATAAAATGGTCCGTAAGATATAACTGACGATAAGCTCTTTCTTTCTCCACTAATACTTAACTTATTAAGGTGGCTGAAACGTACAAACGGTGCATCGTTTGAAAACGTGATTTTTATTTTACTATAATCTTGGTTGAAGTGTACAAGAATGATATTTCAAAGCATTATTTATTATTTTTTTTATCGTAAATCGCGTTTTTATTTATTATGTGCAGGTATTTATATTGACACAACATAGCGACTGGGATCTTAACTTTTCCTTAACATTTTTTTAAAAACCTTATTACTGTAATTCTAAAAAGATGTAGGGGGTACGGTTATATTATAATATTTTCGAATCGGGTGCCGCGTAGATATTCATTAGCATCAGTCGCCGAAGCGAAAATATTTTGCGCTTGGCCCCTTCGACAAACGTGTAGTATTTTGAGGGAAAAAAATTGTTGCGCTGTTAATTTCAGCTAGTCGACTGTAAAACTATTAATAAGTAATATGTTGCATCTCGAATAAAGATACACCGATTTGCCGAAGGATTGCGGGCGGGTTGTTACCGCTTATGGGAAGAACCCTGAGGTATTTCTTAGAGTGAATTCCTTCTTGTCTAGGTTCCTTTGCGGGTAGATCTCCATTTTCTCGTTATTTTTCTTTTTATCCTTGATCCTACCTTCCACGGAATTCTCGTGTTATGATTCGACATCTTCTGGATTCGAGTTCAGGACAGAAAATCTATCGAGTTACTGCATCCTTGGGATTTGTTGGGTTTTAAGAGTACAGTTCTGCCCACGGTTCTATCCGTGGCTCTTTCTTATCCGGTGGTTGTTTTAAAGTTCGAAATTCTTATCTGATAAAGCCGACTTTCGTAATTTTTTTTAATGTGATGCAGTACAATGTAAATATTTAAAAAGGTGTTGCGATTTAAAGCTACGTAAAAATAAATCTGTTCTAACATTTAATTATATACTGATTTTAAATCAAGAAACGATGAATCAAGAAACGATGTATATTAAGAATCATGATAAACGTTTTTATATTTTTTAATGTAAAAATAAATTTGTTTATTATAAATTATTGGTCGTCCCTATGGTCAAAAAGTTTAGCAGTAGCGTTCCAGGATCATCGGCTAAGGAAAACTTTTAATAATTAGGTTAATCGCTTAAATTAATATAAGCTACCATTTAATTTAATATTTATCATTTAATTATTAGGTCGTTTGACATTTAAAATAAATTATTTATTTAATTTATCGATGCGTTTTATTTATTCTGTCATCTTATATTTATTTGTCAATAGGTATTTATTTTAGACAGGTTTTGTGGTTTCCCGTTATATAAAATAGCTCGATCGTGCGGTAACGTTGTCGCAGTCTGTAACAGTCGGAGTACGGTAGATAGAACGGGTACGATGCGGTGGCTTCGTTGTCTTACATGGGGCGTGCATCGAGAGATGCGGTGAGCCCTGCTCTGATCCCCTAATCCTTGAAGGTCCGATCTCATTTCCATACGATCACCGCGCGATTTACACTGTCAAGTCTCCAATCATCCGACAGGGCTCTCGACGCCCTTCGTACTCCCTTTTTCCCTCTTTTCAATTTTTTTCCTTTTCTTTTCGTATCCCTCTTTATCTCTTTCTTTTTCCTTCTCCCTTCAGCATTATATGCAATAAGGTTTACTGAATGATATGAATTTCGGCGTTTATATTTTGGCATATAAACCTTAAACAATTCTTTATACGTTTTATCTTTTTGTTTTATTTTAACTAATCTTTTATTTTTACCCTTACAAATTCCTTCTTGTTCCCTTCTTATTGATTCGTATGGTTTTTTCACACACAGTTGTATTACAGCTATAAATTTCTTAACGCTTTTCTTTTTGTTCCTTTATTTGAACAGTTCATCTTGTTTATTGGCAATTTTATACATATGTATATATATTTACGTTTTTTTGTACGTATAAAAAACTTCGTTATCGCTTTAATGGAATTTCACTTATTTAATTATAATTTTGATTATCTATTTCACGACAGTAACAATCTTTTTGGTATATTTTTTCCTTCCGATCTCTTTTCGTTCGATATGTTTCTGAGTGACCCCTCGTAAATATTTTTCAAATGATTTTGTTTAAAAAATAAATAAATTTTTTTTACTAAGGAAGCTATGGATTGCTTTTAATTTTTTTTCTACTGGTCATTTTTTAAGGTACTTATTTATTAATTGGAAAGAAACCTTTCGGTTAAAACTCGGAAAAATATTCCTAGAAAAATTACTTTCAGGATTTAGTATTTTTTCCACCTGAAATTTTAAATGCTAAAATTGCATCTCCATCGAGTACATTTTTTTCTGCTGCCCTAGTACAGAGCTGCCGTTCAAATTTTAAATAATTTTCTTATAAAAATTATTGATTTTTTTACAGCTCTTCTACTGATGGTTATTAGTGGAAGATTTTTAAACGATAAATTTTATATCCGGTAAACGGTAAAATTTTTAAATTTTTTCTTCAAAAGTAAAAATTCTAAAATGAATTGTAAAGGGTTATTGTTTTTACTCTTTGTGCTATTTTATGAAGTAGGTTTTATTTACTACTTAGGATGTATCTGAGCGTGTAAATCACAAAAAAAAAACATTGAATGAGAACGAAAAGTTTAAAGTATCAAAAAAATATTTTCTATGATAGGAAAGATTTTTTGTACATCTTAGTAAAGCCAACAAAAATTTATTCTGCAGTACCGGTCAACTGCTATATAAATGTATGAAGTTACGAAAAAACTAATATATTAATCAGATTTTAGATAATCTTATCCTTTAAGCTTGGTAAAAATCGGTTTGTCGCTTTAGTTTGATAACCGGTCAAATTTCACTTCAAATCTATAAATACGTATTTAGCTTAAAAAAGAAAAGAACTCATTGTTAAACGTTAAAATTATGCTGTAATTAATAACTTACCTTTAACACCTCAAAATTGTAACAGAGAGTACGTTTAAACAAATATTAAAACTACGCATTAAAAAAAGATTGAGTTATTATTATTTTTTTTTTGTTATCTGTCATCTGTTTGGTTTGATGCTGTCTTATAAATTCCAATCTTTGTTTTCTTCTAGAATTTGTATCCTCTACACAAACCTCTTTTACTAAAATAACTGAACCCGGATGTTATAATATATACTCCTATGTATAAAGCCACCGATAAGATTTTGCTACCAATTTCTCTCCTTTTATATTCTTTTTAAGCCTTCTTGATTTTATACGTTAATTAATTAATTTTCAACATTCTTCTGTAAAGTAATTTTCAAAGATCTCTATTTTTTCTTTTCTGATTTCCCTATTGCCCATATTTCGCTTCACATAAATAGTATTTTTAACAATATTTTTCAAGTGTGTTCTGAAAAAGTTTTTTTGTCTGTTTGCGTACATATGCACCCAAACACATAACATATATATATGCGTGAAGAGCAAACACACACAATTAATATAAATTGACGTATACAAATATTTAGTTCGTTTATTTACATTAAAATATATTTTTTGTTGTATTTTAACTTTATGATACAATTTATGAATTGTGACACGCTTTCTTTTTATAAAACAAAAAACTCGATGGTTAACTTTTACTTTTCTTTTCGTTTTGCATTTTTAATACTTATCAGTATTTTTAACGTTACAAAATGCTTGCTACAAAAAGTGAAGTACGATTTAAATTCGATTTCTTCTATAAGATTACTAGAAAAGTACTTCATTAATGATGACGGTTTCTCGAATTGAAAATAATAGGAACCATTAGTGTTGTAATACTCGATGTAAGGTAATCCCGAAGAAAATATGCGGTGGTAAAATGTATATGCATCTCCTCGCAAATGTATATGTACCCGTGTATGAAAATCGCTTTTAAAAGATTTTTTTCTGTAATCCTATTCCTTTGTACTCTTCCCACTTTTCTTTCATATTTATATTTCTTTTTCATACTACTTAACCGGTTTATCTATTATAACCGGCTAAAGTCCTGCGTCCAATTTGTGACAGATTTAAGAATGATCGTTTGAGCAAAATTTTCATCTTCGTATCATACATTTTTTACTCTTAATATGTTATTTTATGTAGAAAAAGCTAGGTATAGAAAAACCTTTATGTCCTCTTTTATCCTTATTTCCTTATGATGTAGATAAAATAATGACCTTACTGCAATTAAATTCCATGTCTTTCGCTTTTATGTCTTTTCTATCGACATGAATCCGAAAATATTGTTTCTAGATATATTTGGCACACAAACAGCTTTGACTTTTGAATTTACCGAAGAAGTCTAGCCTCACTTATCGAGGGATTAACAATTGGATTTGAAGGAACCGATGTAAATCCCTACGAAGAAGATGGAATAGAAGACTTGTTTATGTTTGCACTCTTACTAAAAAAAAGATACCTCTACGCATCGTCTGATTCATTAAAAATTGTACATTTAACCGAAGAAAAACTTAATAAAAAATAACGTTAAAACATAATGGATAATCCTTGAGGGTTTTTAAAGATGTTACTATGAAAGTTAAAAAAGAAAATAGTTAAAAAGTAACGTGACAGAATTACTCAAAAATCCACTGAATGAACTAATTTTTCCGATAGAGGCTTATTTTAATATATTCGGCGGTAAATGTATAACAAATCGATTAAGTTAGTAACGATAACAATTTTAAAAACTATTTGAATTTCGATTAATGCAATTATTTTGAATATTTTATTTGTTTCGCGGAGTTATGAAACTACACTAGACCTACCAAAATGTTATAGTTTAAAATAAGAAACACGGTTCGATTATCGTCGACGTTTTTCGTAACGTAATTACGACATTAATCAGAATTTACCGTAGCGTAAGGCTATCCTTTTATACGCAACTGTTGAGTTATAGTATAAGCTGTCTCGATTGTACGCATCATTATCCGATATTTGAAATGTAATTTATTATATCTTTCAAATAAGGAGCAAATTATTGAGAAATTGTGATGGTGACATAGTTTCTTTTTTTTTTAATTTTTCAAGAGTAATTTTGTTTTCAGTAGTTTACGACAAATCATCCTGGAACGCTATACGCCTCAACAACGTTTACAAATCATAAAAATTTATTATCGAAATATGGACTCGGTTACAGCTACGTATCACACCGTATATTTACGGTGTGCTTAATCGGTCAAACAAAAGCACAGTTCATCGTTTGATTAAAAGATTTGATGAGAATTTTTTTCTGCTTTATAATGAAACACCAATTCATAAAAGAAATGCAAGGAGCGAAGAGAATATTGCTGCTGTAAGTGCAATTGTTCGTGAGAATCGAAATTTATCGATTTCAAATCGTTCACAAGAATCGGGCCTTTAACAACAACGAGGCGAATTTTGCGTAAAGATGTTGGTCTACACCCGTTTAAGATTAAACTAACTCAAGAATTAAAGCCACCGGATTATTCTGTGTTGACGGTTTGCTGATCGGTTTTTAGAGCAGCTCGAAGCGATCCAAATTCTCATCAAAAAAATCAACTTTTCAGATGAGGCTCATTTTTTGCTTGATAGTTTCGTAAACGATCAAAATTGTTGTATTTCGAATGACCTAATCGGCAAATGATTCAACAGGACGATTACATCCGAAAAAAATCACTGTTTGGTGTGGATTATGTATTGGTGGCATCACGGGCCCATTTTTATTCGAAAATGAGCCATGAGATGCTGTTACAGTAAACGATGAATGCCATCGAGCTTTGATTCATTATTTATTTGCAAATTTGGAAACTTTTGATGCGAATGAGATATGATTTAAACAGGACTGTGCGAAATGCTACAGCTGCTGAAACTATTCAGTTATTGCGTCAAAAGTTCGGCGATTCGATAATTTCACGAAACTCTAATGTCAAACGGTCACTAAGATCGTTTGAATTGGCTCCCTTAAACTTTTTTTCTCTGGGGTTATGTTAAGTCACAAGTCTATAGCTACAAACCACTACGATTGATGACTTGAAAGCAAATATTCGACGCGTTATTAGCGGAATTCAAGCCGATTTGTGCGAAAGAGTCTCGTAAAATTTTGTCTATAGATTTGACTACTTGAAACAAAGCCGTGGAGGCTATATGACTAATATTGTTTTGTGAACGTAATGTAATATTATAAGTTTCAAAATACAAGAAAAATTTTATTGATATTACACATTTTTTATTTTTTTACGTACTCGTATATATTATCATACTTGTAAGTATTACGTATTGTGTATTTGCAGATGATTTTGAAGCTTCTTGTTAACGATGCGGACAAAAAAATTAAGGAATTATTTTAGTTCACCATAATTTTTTATTCAGTGGAACCCGAAAATAACGAGCTCGTTTGTAACGAGAACTTTGTTGTACCAGAAAAATTCCGGGATTTGTTTGGTTTTCTATCTAATGAATGATAAATCAACTTGCTTTTATTATTATTAGACATCGACGCATCATAAACGTGGTTATTACGAACATTTTCATTTTTTTTTTAAATACTGTAATTCAAAAAAAGTTAACAACCAAATAATCTCAACGCAAGGGAAATTCGATTTCTTCATTTACGATTTATACGTAAAGATTGTGACATTTCATCTTAGGCTTGTTCAGGTCAGGACTGAAGGGTGAACAAAAGGTTTGTAACTGGACGTTACAAAGGCTGGTAGTTATTTTAATTACCTGGGGTTTTCTGTTTGTAAAATTTCAGGAAAGATTGGAGCCAAACAACGATCCGTCAAAACCGCCCAAACAGGTTCATCGAAAACTCTATAGCACATTTTCAACGAGTTAAGGGAAAGTCTGAAGAGGTGCGGGGTTAAAGATAAATTTTACCTGTCTTATCCCCCACCGGGTATATTACTATAATGTAAGTGAATTTGTAGAGTACTTGATTATTCAAGTTCTCTACAAATTCAGTTTTGTAGTTTGTACTACAAAATTGTTTTGATGATTACAGGATAATTAAGCAAACAAAACAAAAACTATTATTTTAAGGCTAATTAGTTTGTTTGCAATTAAGTTTTGACGTATTCTGTTAGAATGAAGAAAAAACAGATTAGAATGATTTTTTTGATTTAATAAATACAGTTTGTACATAAAAACGTGACATAGAAATTTTTGTATGGTGTTCATTTGTTACTTTCCTCGATGATTTTGGTAAGTTTTATTGCACACTTATTACCATTTTTTTGCTAATTCATTAAACACTAACAGTTTTGGTTAAAAGCAAAACGTATTATCGTCTAAAAATTGTATTGCATTAAATTTTATTTGTTAGTCTACAATACAAAACACATCGAAAGTTTATTTTAAAACAAATTCGTAAGTATACAGTATATGTTTTTGTATTACAATAGATAATGACGGCGTAAAAATGTACGGTTACGAGGTGCAACTCGGAAGTACCGAGCACTCGTCTGTAACGACCGTATTTGATCGGCCCCTTGAATCTCGTTATAACCAAATTTTACTGTATTTAAAAATTAAATTTTATTTCACTAGTGAAATTTAGATTTAAAATTTGTATCTTTTGTATTTTTTTTTAATCTAACTTGATTTTATCTCCGTGTTAAATAAAAAAGAAAGAACAACTATCTAATACCTAATCTTTTCTTATTTTGTCGCCTTTGTTAGAGCGTTTTGAACCGATTGAATTCCAGTTATCGGTCACTTCTCATGTGTTATCAATATGTCAGATTAGGTTTTTTATTCAAGTAAAAAAAAACGAGCGTATTTCTTTTGATTAAAGTTAATATACAAAAAACCGCTTACTAATAATTGAATTCGAAATATTCGAGTGCTTTTGGAATTAAATTCCATCTTCAGGAACTCTCATATTCGTCCTACTTGTAATATTAATTAAACCTTCACGTGTACATTATAAAAAAATCGTGATATTTGTTTAAAACATAACAGTTGATCGTCATATGTTAAAAAATTATGTCAACGTAAACGTCCTGTCAATTTGGTGGTCTCAGCTGTTGTTTGCACAACGTTTTTTATAATTTACATGCGAAGCTGTAATTAATATTACAAAACGGACGAATATGAGAGTTCCTGAAGATGGAATTTAATTCCGAAAGCGCTCGAACGTTTCGAATTCAATTCTTAGTAAGCAGTTTTTTGTATATTCACTTAAATTATGTACTTATATCAACCGGCCGTGCTTAACAAAATTAATATTTCTTTTAATATACTACATAAAAAAAAATGTATGTAGTAATGAAAAAAAATACCAAACACTATTGTGATCGCGGATTAAATGATATTTGAAAATAAAAATGTGATAAAATATCAGTGTAGTTGAAGTACTGTAACAATTCTATGAAAATTATTACCCGATGCATCATAGTCTTAATAAGCAGCAATCCGTACAATGATCGTCACTCCACATTACCGTCTGCGTTGTAGTTAAAGAAACTGTTATTTTAAATGATCTTTTTTTTTTTCAATTATCAATTCATTTCCGTCATAATTTACTAAAATGCACCTCGCGCTAGGATATATAAAATATCGATTGATTATTTTTATTTTTTAAGAACGAAGCTGATTTTTTTTGTATGAAAATTAGATTTTAAATTTTGTAAAATAATCGTTGCGCTTAAAATGTAAAACCGTAAGTCTCGGGTAGATAAGTTTAAAATAAAATGTTAAAGGTTTAACGAATTTGCCTGCGTTAATACTAAACGCTTCGATATTTTTAAATAAATGCCGTAATTCATCAAACGTTGGTATTTATAACTTTATAAATTAGTTTAAAGCGATAAAGGAAGATGCTAAACGGTACATACGTTACGAATTGAAAAGTATGTGAATTGTTTTACCGTTATTACTTTCGTCATTGAATTTCATAATACTCGTTACAAGTCGTAAATTCTAACGAGTCGGTGTTCAGGTATGCGTTTCACTAGCTCGAAGAGAAGTGGCTGTTGACAATTACATTATTCTTCTCAAAGAGCTGTAGGAGCATTAGGGTTAATCACCCGCCCACCGAATGAGCGTTAAGGAAGGGGCACGATGACGATGAAGGGCGAGGGGTCTATTCGAGTAGAGTACTGTAGCTGTGCGCCTCGCCGCGGTGTTAACTTTGTAATATGTAATGTAATAGGCTCTTTTCTCGCGAGATAAAACGCTTCCAAGACTCTGGCTCATTCGGTTCTATTTCTCATACCCTTTTTCCTTTACAAAGCACTTGCAGAATTTCCGTCAAGAATCCCCTCGACTTCCTTCCTCCGAAGATGTCACCGTTCGCCGCCGTCTTTCTCTTTTCCCGCTTTTAATATTATCTTTTCGTTTTTAATACGGGCAAGAGTAAAAAGTTCCCCTGATTTCTTGGAGAACGAGTGAGAAGGAGACGGTGTATTTGCGTGTGAGACGGTGAAAGGGACTCGACCCACCCTTCTTGTTTCAGTTCCTTTATGGTCAAATCTCCCTTAAATCCTGATGAAATTAAACGCCGTGTGTTTATGTTCATCGGCTGGAAAAAGTTCATATCGCGACGCACCCCATCACTGTCACTCCTTTTTCTATTCCGTTCTCCCGTACTTTTTCGCTCGCTTTCTTCTTCGTTCTTTCTTTATTTCTCTCTTTTTAGCTAAAAAAGAAGGGAATTTAATTAAGTGAAATTACGTCGCTTGTACTTTAATTATGTTACTTTCAGATAAAAGGCGATGCTGCTCCTTTCTACGGTGTAAACTCGATGTTAATAATGATGACGATAAAAGCGAGCGGGCGCGGCGCGCTATAGTATCCAGATCCTATCTGGCAATTACATTTCCAAAATCGACCGGGGCTATTACACCCGAGTTTTACTTATCAGTGCTTCTGTACTTCACTGTCGGGTATCCGGCAACGAGCGGTTAAACAAAATACAACTGTAATACGTGCGGTGTTTGCGTATTATCGTAAACTGTTTACGTCTATTTACAGTGTTTATTGTTCGACTTTAATAAACAATTACGCTTTTAACTCTCCGCAGTAATTAATTCTTAAAAAATTGCTTACGATTTTTAATGGTTATCGGAGTATATGTATTTTTAAATATTTCTGAATTTAAATGTTGTAATTCTCTAGAATCCATTATAAGCGAAAATTTTGGTAATAAAAAAATTATATTTTTGCTTACTGTAATAAAAAAATTTCGAAGAAATTTTTAACCATCACACGTTATTTACACTATTTTGGTCGATATATTACTGTATCGCATAGTTTGAAAGTTGATGAATGTTAAAAAGGGTGATTTTGGTAATACACGATTATAAGGAAATCGTTTTTGTTGTGCCTTTAAACGAAAAATTGTTTAACTACGCGGTCCATATAAAATTATTAGATTTTGAACTACTCATTTTCCAAATAATGGAACTTTCTGCTCCCAAGGTCTTTCGGAGCTAATTATCGGCTCTTTCTTTAGCGGATTATCTGGTGGTAATGTCAATTCCGCTCGTCTTAAAATTAAAATTCCAGGAAATTTCTTAAATATATAATACAATATGTACGATCATAGTGTTTATTTGAAAGCAGACCGAATGTGTATTGCTTGAGTATATATATACTTAATTTACAATGGTTTCCTACGTTTACAGGAAGGCCCCTTTTATTATTATTAACGATTGATACTGGGCACTTTACTGAAAAAGCTGATAATTGATGATCTGTGGTTTGTCGATGCTCTCAGTATGAAATTTGCATCTCTATGAGTTAAAATCTTGATATGATAGTAAAAATCTTGCAAAACTACGAAGTTTAATTTTACTTATACGTCATCCATCGGTGAACTTCAATTATTACTACCGTAATTAAATTTACTATATTTTAAAACAAACTGTTAGGGATGTAGGATGTGGAGGGTATACTGAAATGAAACGACTAGCACTAGATAGGGAATCTTGGAGAGCTGCATCAAACCAGTCAAATTACTGAAGACAAAAAAAAAATATTTAAAATTTTTACTGCTAATAATAATAATAATAATTATATATATGTATATAATTAGATAAACAAAATTTTTGTGTGTTTATGAGTTGCTTTAAATATATAGTTGAGCAAATTATCTGACAGAAACAGAATCATAGGTAATCAATCGTTCATACTTAGCTTGGTGTTACGGTTGATTTATTCCTTTCTCAACTGTTCCATTTAATGGGGATTCATTTCCTAAACTTAATGATTGACCACACCATTTACACCTGTAATCTGTTTTTTTTGTTATTTTTTATTTTACTCTCATTAATGCTTATTTTGAAGTTTCAGTTCATAGTTTACATGATAATAATAAACTCAACAGAAACCGGATTATTGGGCTTGGCAGAACCACACTTGACCCGGATCAGAGAATTTTCGGCTTAACCAGAAGTTATTCTTTTTCCCCTGTTTTTAACTATTGTTACAGTATTTAAAATTTTAACCTTGTCAAGGTAATTAAACAAAATTTAAAATAATACAGTGGCGCGTGCCTTCCGGGCGGGAGATTGGTAGATCGAGGCCCGGACGAATTAGTTATACTTTAAAATTAACAGATCCTTAAACCTCTCTCTCAACCGATACTATTTTGTTGAGCTCAAGTAAAAATTTCATTTTTCTATGGCGATCCAGAGATACGATAAGCTACAGGTACTCGCTACACGAACGAAGCCGTGAGTCAACAAAGCTCCACTAGATAACTATAGATTTCCTAAATATAATAAATATGAAAAACCGTATTCAAATTTCATTTTTTGTCAATTATTCTCGGTGTAAATTAATCTGGCCTTAAGTACAGCACTGCAATATTAACAGAGGAATATATAGATCATTTCCAGGAAGAAGCATGGTTCTCAGAGAAGTTCTTACACCACGCCAAACTATTCTTACCTTATAAAAATAATTGAATTATATACAAATCTCTCGAGAATTATTTTTATATTTATGTTTATTTTTCTTCATTTTCAATTAATTTGGAACAAAAATAACGTATGAAAATTACTATTTCATTCTCTTCGTTGTGGTTTTCTTTCGACATACATACCTTTCTCTCTCTTTCACTCTCTCCTTAGCTATCACAGAAGAATTAACAATCTAGTACTTTCAAATATACTTCTTTACAACGCTCTCCTAGTCTTCATTTTATTCGAAACTGTGGTACTAAAAGTTTTTCTTTATTATGGAATTCGTATCTGCCTGATCGCGAAGAAATAAAACGTTCTATGGGGTTGCAGTGAGTGGCTGAAGACACAAGGTGGTCAATTTTTTACATGTGACATTCATTAAACCTGTAAATTTTTATATACTTGGGAGAAATGTCCTGAGAACTTTTATATTATCTCTATGTATAATACGCTAAGGAAAGATGACGGTTTTGCACCATTTATAAGACACCATCAACACAAACCCCCGTAAATGTGGTTTTGCTGGTTAGGAAATTAACCTCTGGGTGTGCGTAAAACACATTTAAGACGAAAATGAAAATTAAAAAGTGTTGAAAGTGTAAAAAAGTTAGTTAAAATTCAAATTTATCTCGCTGACCCGTTGATGCGTCCAATCGCCCACCGTCCGGTCGGCTGTGATATAACCAGTCGGTATAATACTAATGTTTTGTAGCAACTGTATTTTTCATGTTTTCTAATGTTCTGTACAATTTGTTACTGTAATATTGCAATCATTGTACTTACGTTTCTTCTCTCTGGAAATAAAGTATTACTACAGTTAAAATTATTTATATTATTTTTATTTATTTATTTTTTTTTTAATTTTTAATTCTTCTGTTGCATTAAACTCGAACTAAATTAAACACGGGCAATTTGCGAAATTTTCGCAAGGGTCCGCTTCTACATTTGTACTATACAAAGTAATATTTTACTTTATACTCGGTAGTTATTTTTCTTAGGCAAGATCGTAAGGAGCATGTTATAATTTTTGAGTTACCAAAAATAGATATTTCTGAAAGTGGTCAATTTAAACAAAAAAAGAAGAAAAGCAGTAATCTCGATTGTTCAGGAATCTCCCTATGATAATTTACAGAGAATCAGTATTTACCCACCCGTGTAGCAGTTAAAGTTTCTTTTTTTTCTATTAAGGACTTGATCTCTGTGTGATATTGATATGTCCTCTATCCAACCAATATTCAATATATTTTAAACGTTATCCGACCATGATTGGGGCTTTAATTGAAAAAGTGATGCGTTCTCAATAATCGTATGAAATTTTTCTTCAATAATTTTGTTTTGAACTTTATTGTGTCGTTTTATCTGAACCGAAACTGAAATAAAATGATAAAAAAGGAAAAACTATTGCACGTGAATATTTGGCATAAATTCAAATTTTTTTCCTTTATAATCACCATTAGTTCTTGCATGATCTTAAATCGTGTAAATAGTCATTACCGACTGATGTTACTGTTAACACCCTTCAAACACCCCTATATGCACCCTCATCTAGTGCATTTCCCTCCCTCTTGTAATGTCGTAACACCCATTGATATAGGTCAAAGGAACACTGATGGAAAATCGATTCAATTCAACTTGATGTTTGCCATTTCCATTTATCTGCCTGCATTCTTTCAAATATCGGTACACAAATCGGTTAATTTAATGATTTTTAATTTTTTAAACTTAGGAATTTTTATTATATATATTATTAACGTGTTACGTTCAGAAAGAAATTGGTAATCCAGGGAAAAAATTATTAATATGCTCTTTCAGTTATTCCTTGGTTTGTATATATTTAACCCAATGTTCGTTTAGAATTCAAAAATTATTTTTTTATTTTAAAGCTGAGAATAAATACTATATATTTCTTGAGTAGAATAAAACTGCAATTTAACTATAATGAACAGACCTAGTAGCAGGTGGGTCTGACAATCTTCTTGCTCGTACTACATTTTGTTAAGAGAGAGCGGTTATGTTTTACAAACGGTACAGAAACAAAATCGTGGCATTTTCTTGTTAATTATTTGTATATACATGAAGATAAACAAATTTATCTGTTTACGTCAGATTTATTAAAATCGACCGGATTTATCACCATTTATAAAAGTGTTTCTTTTAAAGGGATTTGTATCATAAAGAGAAAACATCAGTTGATTATTTTTTGAATGAAATCCTTTGTTTGAAGTCCAGGAATTCAAGATTTATTTTTATTCGATATTAGCTTAAAACTATGGTGACGATATAGCCAGATGATTCTACTGGATACGGTTCACACACACGTTTATTACTGCCACACATTTCAAGGGATTTCTTTTGAAAAGCACACGCGCGCGCGTGTGTGCATACAGATCAACTCAAGATAGCCACCGTTGGGAACTCAGAAACTATCAGTTTTATGAGAAACTTTAAACGGCAAACCTTCCCTAAATTTTTCCTATATTAAAAATACAGCATTACCATTTTTGAAGTTTTCGCCCTTTTTCCAATATGGCGGCAAACTTTATTAGTTCAAACGGAAACTCATGTTTTAGTTGCATTTTTGGGTAGGAAATAATATTTTAAGTATAATATTAAAAATAATATTTTAATAAACAAAAATGTTTATTTTTGTGTATTTTACTCTAAACGCAACTGTTACCTGGTGACCGCAGCTGACAATTGTCAGTTGCGGTCTGACAATTGTACAACTGACAACTTACAAAACAATAAATGCAATTTTAATGTTATATATTTATCAACTGTTTTTTTGCATTATTGAAGAATTTTATCCAACGTTCATCACAACACATTGTGGAAAGCTGTTAATGACATTTCAGGAAAGCGACTGCCTGCATTATTAATAGTGGTGGCAATTTTTGCTGTTATAATTGACGCTGCAATTCTGTTGTAACTCTCCCTTCCTAATAAATAAAATTAAAACCGCACTGTTCATGGTTTAAGTCTTTTAATCTTACATTTAGTTTATTTTCCAATTTTGAATAAATTATTTGACAACCAGGCACAAATAAATTAGATTTCCATATAAAATAATGCAGACGGTCACCATATTTGATTTTAGAGTCGTCATGTGGGCTGAAAAATGCCACTATTAGTAAAAATGTAGACGCTCCTAATCTTCAGATTAGATGGGCGCTAGAAGGTATCTTCCAAGTGAGATTATTTGTATTGCGCTGCTGTTCCTATGCGGATAGATCGTCCTTTCATAACGCCCATCTCTTTTCTTTATACTCTATCCTTTCTTTGGATTCTGTGGGTGTAGGTTAGATTCCGGTATCTTTATGCTTAGCGGTTTTTAGACTAGTATATCCTTAGCCTGATCTGATGGGCTGCCTATGGGCTTACCTAAGCCTTCTGAAGGCTTCTGTAGGCCTTACATGAGCCTACATAATATCTGAAGTATCTTTTGAAGTAAAGCCGGACCTCCTAATCCATCCTAAAGTCTAAATACAAAAGCTTTCACGCAGTAAAGATGATTTCTTTGACAATTTGTTTTTCATGTTATATCTAAAAACAAAAAAAAAACCTTAAGATTAGGTATCAAAATCTGTATATTTCCCAATGGATTTTGTCGTTGAATTCATTACCTAAAAGATCCACAAACGATTTTTGGCATATCGTTTCAAATTTTAATTAACGTTTATTACGTAAGAACTATAAAGAAATGACTATTCCTCTATCATTTATCTCTCAAACCTTTCTATGATTGATAAAGACTTCTATATATTTTCCGGTTTTCAAGTAAAAAACTATACTGTTCAATGAAAAGTAAGAAGTGAGAGTCTCCTTCCTTTGTTTTGTTCTATCAGCTTGTTTGTCGATTTTGTATGAGGAGATATCGGTTTATTAACATGACTATCTCCATTCCCGATAAAAAGAGTAGTACATTTTCCATAATTTTTCTGTATTGAAAATATTACTTTGCCGTTTCTCTTCAAGAATTTGCGAAATGGGGTTTAAAAGTTATTGTCGGTTAATCAGATAAACAGACAGGGCATGCTCCCTCTCTCTCGCGCGCATACACACACACACACACACGAACTCAAAATCTCGAATAGTATTGATTGAATCAAGTGAGATCAGTTGTATATTTTTATCTTTTAATGTATTTTTTGGAATATAAATTGTCTACCGTAGCATTTTGAAATCAAATCTAATCAACTCTATATTCACTGTCACTCATGTTCTTCACGCACGGTGTGTATCGTAAATATTTTGCGTTACCATCTGTTGACGAATTGAATCAATTTATCTCTGAGATGTAGATAATATAATTTAGGAGCAGAAGAGTTGTATTAACGAGGATTTATGTTAGGAAATCACAAGAATTTTCTTAACTAACTACAATAATATATATATATATTTTTTTATTTTATTTTAAAGAATTACATTATTTTGGAAATAGTAACAAAATCTGTATAATATTTTGATGGAATCATTTTTTATTTATTTATTTATTACTATTATTTAATTTTCTGAATTACGTTTAATTAGATATACCTTTAATAATTATGTAATTTTTATTAATTATAGATATCGATTATTAATTCTTTATCTACTAATTAGTTCTACTAACTCTACTAATTAATTCTTTATTACTAATTATTTATAATTCGGTGAACTGTAATTTTTTTATGTGACTCCGTAGTCCTGAATTCGAATCGTTTTAAATTTCTTCAGTTTTTACAACGTTTTCTTCAACTGAAAATAAGGTGAACTCTCAAAAATCTGCTGAGCTATGATGCTAAGAAGGAAAGAATGGTAATCGGTCAAAAATATGGGATGTGGGTTTTTTTTGCATTTCTCGTCGTTTTATGACTCGGTGACTCCAAAACACAACAAAAAAAAAATCAAAAACAAAATGGAGATACTGTTCGTACGTACGTGTGTTCGCGTGTTTAAAGCTCCATAACTTTTGACTGGATTAACCGATTTTAATAGTTTTATACAGACTCGTATGTTTGGGGCATTTTGTTTGTAAAATTTTGGGGTCAATATCTCTAGGGGTAGATAGTATTTTGGGGGTCAATTTTCTCAAAATTTTTCAAACGTAACTCCATTTTGCGGCATGCTTATCTTAGTATTTTTTTTTTATGTTACCCCAAAATTCCCTCCTTGCCCCAAAATAGAAAAAAGCTATCTGTATCGATTATTTTGTAAGCTAATTTTTTTTTTACGTTTTCCTAGGCATAGCAGTTGTGCAAATGATCCAAAAAAAAAAAATACTTTGGGGCAATATTGTAGTTGGGGGAGCCGATCAAAGTTTAAAAATATCGATTTAAAAAATTTTTTTAAACTTTTTTTGGTTTATTTTTATGTATCCTTATTTTTTCACTATTTAAGAATAAATAAACCGATGCCAGAAAAGTATTACAACTTTTTTGTCAGATTTCTTTCTTTTATCGAGTATGATCTCGAAGAATACCTTATAATCATGAGAGTAATTAACCTTTTTTTAAATTAATCATTTTAATGATTTAAAAATTTGTTCATTGATCTCTTCCAGGTTACTCTTACGTATCATATGCGCAATTACGTTTGTCAGTGTTTGTTTTTACTCGTGTAGCCATTCAATTAGTTATTAATGATTTCTAAAAACCAAGATATGATGTAAAGCTCTTCAGATTGAATTAAGTAAATTATTTTTTCAATGATTATGTAAAAAATTTGATGCCATGAACAAAAAATTTGAAATTTTGTATAATAGTAGATTTTAAAAATTTCATTAGAAATACAAACTGTGCATTAGAAATTAATGTTTTTTTGAGAAACATGTCCCAATGATATAATTACAGTATTATCTCAAATTTAACATTATTAAAAAAAGATAAATTTGTGTGAAAATTAGTTTCGGATAATCCATTAAATGTAAAACTTGGATATAAATGTGCCTGTCATGCAAAAGTAGTAGTTTTGAATTTGATTTGACTATTTATCCTCTCTTTTTCATTTTTTATTATTATTGTGTTATAATACTGTTACTATCAACAATAGTAGTTTATTTTAAAACACTTTGAATTTATATATAAATATATATTACAATAATTTTATTTTCCTAATGTGTACGTTGCAATCTATTCAATTAGTGAACAGTAAGCAACCCCCCGGATGGCCCAGTGAGAAAATGAAGATGTGTATGGCATGCAAAAGAGGTGTAGCTTGTACAGACTTAGGCCGACCATTCCTAAGTTGTGTGGTTAATTGAAACCCAACCACCATAGTACACCGGGATCCTCTGTCTATTATAAAATTAGCTATTAAACAACTAATTTGCGACTATTTAACCGGTAGACCAGCCCGTTGGGCATTTTAAAATAGTGTATAAAAAACTGGAAAAGGGTTGCGTAATTTTCCCGGTTTTGTCGTCGACAGTATTATTTCAGATCACAATATTAGTGACTATTTATACAATATTTTGAGTCAATATCCAAAAAAAATAAAGTTCAGTAAAAAAAAATGTTTCTGATTATTCGATTAAATTATGTTTTTAGCTTAAAAATTATGCAATATTAAATTATAATTTATGTAAAAATCCTGGTTTTTAGTAAAATGTTGAGTCCCATTTAACCGGCCTTCTCAAAGCTATCTTACATAGCATTTTTAGTAATAGCCAAAACTTGAAAACCAAAATATCAGAAAATATAAACAAAAAAAATTAAAAAAAACATTTTTTTCAATTCGGGTTCCATAGGACCTTTTTTTTTTAAAAAAAAAATGCCATGTCGTTTACATTAATATTAGATATGGTTAGATTTCAATATCGAAAATAAATATTTTCAATAAATTGTTATTTTAAGTACGGTTTCCATTTAGCCTGATTGAGAGCTTAAAAGTATATTTATTGGAGTAATTATTTACTTCATTAAGTCGACCCGGTTTGGTACAATGCTGTCAAAGAGGCCAAAAAAGTTGTAGTTTATAAAAAAAAGTTTTAGTTTATTAAAAATGGCGAATACTATTTATCTCCCTTGTTAATTTTGTCCAAAATTTAATGCCATCAATGTCTCGTATATCGAGATTTTTTGAACCATTTTCGAGGAATTTATATCGACTCGGTCCGTAGATATATCAGAATACATTTACGTATACGTACATACTTCTGAAAATTATTTAATTTTTTTTGTGTTTTTTTTGGACTAAGGGTTCTTGAAACGGCTTTTTTGTCGCCACAACAATATAGCTAAGTAGATTGTTATAACAATATAGCAAAATAAAAGTAATGATGTACGTTAGTAACTGACAAAATTTATTCTTAAAGATTTTATTTCGACTATCTCTAACGCCGATGATGGAAAGAATCGATTAACTAACATAAACATCCGGTTAATAAAGGTCTTATTATATTCTTTATTTTTTTTTTTAGATTATTAAACTTCATTTGTTTTAAATATAACTGAGGACAAATTAAAGAAAGTATTTGCTTTTTTGGTTTTCGGTTATAAAAATGTTCTACACACTCCCTGTTAATTAATATTATCTCGTAAAATTTGAGAGCTCTTGGATCGAAAATTTTTCCGGTTATCGGCCACTATTATTTTTTAAAATTAAAGACTAAAACGGAGACGAAGCGATGCTTGATATATATATATATATATTTTTTTTTTTAATAACTACGTGCTGCGGAAAAATAATACTGCCACAGTCACCTAATAAATAGGCTCAACGCCTTTTATAGTAGACTGCTGCTCATAAGACAGGACACCGTCTAATTAAATTATTTTCTGTTAAATACTGTACATGTATGCCATTCGCGCGAAATATTTATCTACAGTTTTGTTTGCAAATATCCTTCTCCTTTAATTAAAGATTATTGGTTTAAAAAAGTGTCTAATAGCCTATATATTTGCATAATTTTGTTTTTTTTTTAAGAAAAAATGGTTTTTGAAGATATTTTATTAACGATTTGAAGTTGGGTAGAGATTAAAAGGGGAAACATAGTAAGGTCGTAGGAGTTTTTTTTTAATATGATTATAAAGAAATCTTTTGTATCTCAAACTTAAAGATAATACGCTACTGCTATTTATTTGTATATTCAAAAAACACTGCACAAATCGAAATATTTTCACTTTTGAATCGGCGATTTCAGTCTACACCTGATCAAAATCTAATTAGATTTATATTTTATTGTTTAAATATATTATAGGTAAGAAATGTGTACTTAGAAAGATAAAAAATACGTAACAGTATTTTAAAATTGTAAAATATTTTTCTTTTAACGATTACGATTAAATTTTTTTTTATGGTATTTTAATAGTCGACTATTTTATTAGTAAAAGGAAATTGCTAATTGTTTTACCGTTTTTGTCGCGAGTTTTTAATGTTAAAAAAAATTAAATGTTTTAAATTAAAAAGATTTACTTCTTTACGCGGCAGCTAAATCGTTAAATATTGTTTTGTTATTAAATTTTAATTTTATTTTATTACGCGTTTAATTCGCCTTTTTGAAAATTCACGAAGAGCATACCAGCGAATGATAAATAGAATGACGGTTTTGTTATGCGAGTATTATTAGCGACTTATCTTTTATAATTTAAAGGAATCGAGAAACAAGTGGATGCTTATGGAAGGTTGTTAACGAGATTGTATCGCCCGGTAAAACGGTAGTTCAGCGATGTCGTCGAGGAAGGGTAACGTCAAAGTACGTAGGGGTTAACGCTAGCATTAAGGTTGCAAATTGGCAAAAGAGGTGATGAGCTTTTTGTAAGATGATGTTGAAAGCGGGCGACCGCTTTGTAACACGTCGTAGGGGTTTAAATAATGGTTTGTACGGGGATACATTGAATAAGAAGTTATCGTCCAATAACCGAATATCCGTTAACCGAGTATAATAAGCCCTCTTCTGTTTCACGTTCAGTAATATGTTTTTGTCATATAATCGTATGTGGGCTTATATATATTTATCTTTACGGTTAGTTTTAAAAAAATAATGAATTTTTAAATTTCTTGTACGCTTATTTTGTTTATATATAGGTTTAATTGCTTTTTACAATATTTAAAAAAAAAAAATTTTCCGTAAAATATATTATTATTTTTATATAAAATAATAAAAGGAAACGTTTAAAAAAATAAATAAAAATATAATTAGATGCGCATTTCGATTTCTATACAACCATGATCAATACATATAAATTATCTAGTATAATTGTAAATTATTATTTCAAAATTAAATTTCATTTCTGTTTTTTATTTGAAAAAATATTATTTGACGAAAATCTTATGATAATTAACCGATCTGCTTGATTGTGATTATTGCGTCATAAAATAAATAATTATTACAGTATCTTTTTACAGTGTTTTTTTTTTAAATAAAAAAAACAAAAGTAAAATAAAAAAAACACTTTCGAAGGTATACTATCTGAATTATATAACTTAGCTATGAGTGATCCAAGTCGAAAGAACAAAGTTAGCTTTAAAATATAATCTATACCGCATAAGTCCTATTCAGTTTACTTATATCGGGACGAATAAGATAGATGTTTACCTCAAGAAAGATCGGTAGCAAGAATTTTTTATAAACTTTATAGAAATATCTTAAAATTTAAATAAGTTTATTGCTTTTATGGTAAAAACGATAAAAGTTTTAAGAAGTTCTGAATAGTAAAAGGCTTTTAAATACCGTTCTCTTATGATTAGGCCTAAATAAAAATGTATTTATTTTTATACCGTTATTAATAAAGTAAGCATGCACATTACCTGATTTTTATTTATAATTCAAATTTTTTAATCATTGTTTTGTAACAAATTAATTATATGACTAGTTTCCAAGCGATGTTGTATTGCGGCCAATTTGATTGGTTTTCTGTAATTTTATAATTAACCAATTTTTTTTTTATTCTAATAGAGATTTTTCATTAAGTTTGCACCGATAGAATAATTCGTTGTGTAAATTAAATTAATTTTCAGTTTTTTGTTTTATTGCATAAATTCAGTTATAAATCTTTTTTTTGCATGTTGTAAGTATTGATTGTTAAATTAAATTTTTGTTTTAATTTTCTTTTATATTACTTTTCAATTATATTTATTATGCTTAAATAATAATTACTTTATAAAAATGCGCTATTAATTTCAAATTTTCATATTTATTAAGCGTTTGTTCTTAGTTTCTCTTTTTTATTTTATTTCAATAAACATTTATTAAAGCTCTTTTTTGTATTAAGTATTATCTTTTTTGTATTAGTGTTTAACTTATCGACGTTTCTAAACTTTCTTTTAAATATTTTTCTGTAATTGAAACGTTATCTGGATGAAAATTTGTATTACCGGTATTAAATCAAACTTTAAATTAAAAAGGTTATTTTGTTTAAAGATATATGATAGTCGTGTTTTAACTACAGGGTGGGGCACGAAATGATTCAACATTTGGTTTTGTTAAATAATATTTATTTGAATCGTAATACAGAAAAGTAAAATACAAAGTGTTTTCTATATACATGGAGATTCTGTTCTGCCTATCACATGTTCAATATGACCACCATCACGTCTAGCAACTTCTTCAATACGAACTCCTATGTTGCTAATAACTCGACGACACATATCCTCGATTATCTGTTACACGCCTCGGTGATCGGCATTCGCATTTACATCACTGTACGAGGATGTTTAGGGAGAATCTTTTCCTTTAGAAATCCCCAAAGAAAATAATCACACGGATTCAAATCAGCATGTTCGTGGGCCAGTTCTTTTCACGCGCAAAAAGATTAGGAAATCGGTTTGAAATGACATTTTCGTTAAAAGTCTCATACAGAAAGTCTAAAACAACTTCAGCTGTGTGCGGTCTGGCTCCATCCTGCGTGAACCACTCGTTTTCTAATTGAAACCCTTTTTCAAGAAGCTGAGGAACAGATTTATTACGCAGGATGTTTAGATAACGTTCACTGTTCACTGTCTGTTCAAAAAAGAATGGTCCTATTACCCCATGACTTGAGATAGCAGTCCAAACCGTGATTCTTGGAGCGCGATGCACCTTTTAATGAAGCGCGTGTGGATTTTCCAAAAACGCACATTTAGCTTGTTAACCACCCCATCGTGGTGAAGATATGCCTCATCTGAAAACCAAACATTTTTCAACAATACGTCTTGGTTCACAGCCCATTCAGCGAATGCCATTCTTTGATGTTTTTATGTCAGCCGTTAATTTAGGCAACACTGTTATTTTTTACGGCTGCAGATGCAAATCAGTTTTTAAAATTCACTGCACAGATCGCCTAGAAATCCCAAGTTGTGCTGCTGCTTTACTTCAGGCTCCTCAGCAGCGCTTCTCTGACAGCTTCGATATTCTGTGGAGAACGAATATTGGCAGGCCGTTCGGGCTTACTCTCAAATACTGAACCATCACTATTAAATTTATCGTAAAGCCTACGTACTGTTTTAAATACGGGCGACCACCGAGTTTGAAAATGTGCACGAAACCGTCTTTGTGTAAGCAGTGCACTTTTCATTTCATTTAAAAATAACACACGTCTTTACGCGCTGTTCAACAGTCAATCTTCCTTTGCCAGCCGTGTTGGAACGATACACAAACAGCGCACTCGGAAAGAGAAGAAACTATAATATTCATGAACCGCTGTCACTTCTGCCAAGATAAAACACATTAATTATTAACCTCAACAATTATTGCCAAAACAAATGTTGGATAATTTCACGCGCCATTCTGTATAATTTGTGACATCTTGAGAAAAAGTGTTTTTACAGGAATTAATTAATTTTTATATATATATTTTTTAATAAATCAATCCAAAATCTATTTCTATTATATTTCATTAAATAAGAAAAAGTAAAGGTGAAAAATACTTTTTTATTTTATCACCGGAAGTAGGAATTAAATTTTTAGCTACGTGTGGAAAGTGCGGAGAAACCAGCGTTCCCTACTTTTTATATAATTATTTAAATACATAGTTCAGCTTGTAATTTATTCGTTGAAATTATTTCAATATTTTTTTCTTACAACCTTAAAATTTTGTTTAAATAATTCTCAATTTTTTTTATTCTGTTCCATTAATCCCACCGTATTTTTCATCCGACTCACTCGTGTATCTTTTATGCAGAGTGTATCATAAATACAGGTGTACGTATTCTGTTTCTACATATTTAACAAACAATTTTTGCATGAAGAAGTGGTAGTTTCCGCTTTGTTTTTCTTCTGTCTACCCTTTTGTGTTTTTTAAATAGAAAGTTTCGTCTCAAAAACGAATTTATATCGCTTAATAATATTTGGAACAGATATTTAGATATAGATTAGAATATATATTAGGCATAGATTTTTTTTTACCGTGTTTGTACTGATCTTTGTAGATCATTATTATACACCAGTAAAGTTAATATTCATGTAAACGTTTATCTAAATTTTAAAACCTTAAGATGTTACTGTTAAAAGTTATGCATTGTCTGTCCGAGCGAAACTATCTTATTAAAATTCAGACTTTCGGCATTTTATGTATTTGTTACGCAGTTACGGCCAAACCCATTTTCCAATTTTTATGAAATTTCAGTAAGTTCGTGGTTATTCGGTGAGACGACGTATTTTTATTCTGTTTCAAAATGGCGGCTGCTATCTTTCTTAGGGAAGGATGAAGGAGAAGTTTCCGTCCCCGAGCCATCGTTGCTACGTGATAATTCGTGCTCCTTTGCTCTCAAGCGAGGTCAGAGCCTCCTCACTTTGTCTCTTAACGGCTGTCTGTTACAAACTTCATTCTATACTAATTTTGGTGTTTAAGCCTAACGTTTTTCTCAGACCGATCTTTCATTACGATACAAAATCCTGCGTTTCTCATCTTCGTTTGTTTTCATTAAAATTATTGTTTAATTATTATCCTTTCTTTTGGGTATTCAGTTTTTTAGTTTAGTTTAATTTATATTCTTAAACAAATCATTAGCTCAACGGGTTAAATCTATTTCAAAAAGAGCGATGTTTACCGTTTTTATAGCGCGAATATTTTTTCTATATTGTTCGGGAAATTGGTATTTTTGAAAACTTGAAAGGGTCAAAGAATATAACGTAACATTTTTCAATGTAGAAGCCTGATCGCCCGGCCGTTTTCTGACCCCGTGAAATCATTTATTTTCGAGTATCAACGAACAATTTTTAAATGTTTCATTGAAATTCTTACAGCCGTTAGAAAATTATCGCTTAACAAAAAAGCTAACAACAAAGTTGTCATACTTTCCTAACATCGGTTATTTTTATTCTTATATAGTGGAAGAATAATGATACGTGAAAAAAGTTACCTAAGATTCTTTCTTGGGACGGGGGTAATTTATGATGAAGTTTTGTTGTAAGATTATCATTATATGTTTAAGTTAACCAAAAAAGTGTTAAAAACTGGATACTTTTAAACTTTGATCGGTTCCCCAAAGACCAAAGACTTTGATCGACCACAAAGTATCTTTTTGGATCGCTTGCACAACTACTATGCCTCGGAAGACAAAAAAGATTCGGTTAAAAATATGCAATAATTAAAAAGATAGTTTTTCAATTTTGGGGGAAGTGGTAGTGGGGAATTTTGGAGCAAATTAAAAAAAAAAATATAAGATAAGCATGCGCGAATGTACTAAGCTTAATATGAAATGGAATTATGTTTTAAAATTTTGAAAAAATTGACCCTAAAATTTTACCAAAATATTTTCCTATATGTAGGAATCTGTACAAACTTTCATCAGAATCGGTTTATCCAGTCAAACTTTATTAAGTTTCAAACACAACATATGTACGTACGAAAATTACCTCTTGCACTTTTTTTTTTGGGTCCCTGGGTCACGAAACATCGAGAAATGAGCTATGATGTCAGGAAAGTAAAATTCAGACGTAAAGTTGTGATACTGTTAAGCTGTTATAAAAACCTTTATTTATATATTTGAGTTCGTAAATTTTTTGGAGGAAGTTATTTTTTATTCAGATATTTAGGAGTGTTTATTTTTGGTAAGACAGCGTGTGTAAATGTATATTGCAAGTTTGTAATTATTCATACTTACATTTTACGAACCTGTAGCATCGTGTTTAATAAGAGGTAAGACACCATCGCTTAAACGAATCGCGACGGAAGTTTATAAGGAGTGTTAAAGTATAGAGGCGGAGGTAGCGAGCAGTATCGGTGGTGTTCGGTAGATGTTTCTGTAGGCTACGCGTGTCACGGTCGGTTATTAGGCTTCAAGTGAGTTATCACGCGCGGTTTATTCGCCCTCCTTCTGGTAAAATTTCATGATAAATACTCCGCCATCCCCTTCCTGTTCCGCTTAACTTCCTTTTTCATATATTGGACGAAATAAAAGGTCTTTACAAATGTTATCACTGCTATGTATTTATGAGTCCCCCCCCCCTACCGTATACACTACCGCGCGACGACCACCATCTTTCCCGCGTTACACTCGTTCTTGTAATATTCTGTAAATTTATGTGCTGCAAATATTAGGTGGGTTGTGGACCCCGCGACGTAGTAGGGGGCGAGGGAGTATGGCAGTGTCGGCTGCTTTTGAGCTATTGTCGCACCGTTATTAAAATCATGATGTGATTGATGATCTGCTGGCTTCCGGGCTGGGGGGGATCTCTATTGATACGTACACGATATTGCGTGTCCTCGTGTTAGGTTTTGATTGCCCTGAATGTGGGGAACACTTATTTCTATTATTTTTCTGTAACCGCATGTAAAAAAAAAAATTATATATATTTATAAAACAAGACAAATGCATTTACAAACATTTCATTAAACTTAGTAACATCATTTTTTTTTTTTATATTAATATTTTTAAAGTCTTTAGTGTGATTCAGAATTCAATGTATTTATTACGATTAAAGGTTTCTGTGGTTATCTACTTATTTTTTGCGGTCCTGTGTTTTTACATAAACTTAAAATATTTTGATAAGTTATTACAAATACCTTCCTCTGCCATCTACCAAATGCCAAATACCATCTAAGAGATTAGATTTAACCGGCCTAATCCGAATATAAAACTATTTATATTTAATATACGCGATTGATATTTTTTTTAAATTAGAAAGCTGGATTTCTCAAACACATTTCACAAGATTTTGATAATTTTTTTTTAATGTGTATTGTTTTGTAGATTTTTGCACGTTAACGATTTACGGCGGTTCTAAACAGAAAAATACGTTTTCGGTTTAAAAATGGTTGGTTTTAATTTTACTCTGTGGGGTATCCGTGCGATTAAACTTGATCTGTTCTTTTTATAATTTACCATAACTAACAACTTTTCGTTTTTTTTGAAAAAAAAATGAAATATAAGGCACTCAATGTAGTTTGGAAAAAACAAGTTACTATTTTAAGAACTTTAACTGCTATTTCTAACATTAAATTTGTGGAATTTCTAAACTAATTTTAAAAAAATAAAAAGAATAATTCGTACGATTTTGATAATATTTTTACTTTGCTATATTTGAATGAAACAGAACATTTTTCCAATATTTTAAGTATCTTTAACAGTTTTTACGTAAATATAATTTAAAAAAAAAAACAAAAAATAGTTTAAAATGCTTCTCATTTTTGGATGTCTTTTTATAAATATTTATTGGAAGAAGTTCGTATTGGTGCATTGTCGAGTTTTGTATCGTAACAAATCTGTATTAAAAAAGCTGATCAAAAATCATTTTGAAAGAATCGCTACACGAATGATATATATATTTGTGAATACAAATATGGATACTGTAAAGTGCCTTAGGAAGATTCTGAATCGGTTAAAACTTTGTTTTTTAATGAAAAGTAGTCATAATTTTAAAAAATTCCATTTTCGGTTATTACAAGATTACTAGGCATTTTTTATCATTTATAGGTATGTGGGCTTAAAAATGATTAAAAGTTGTTGAATAGAAAAATTTAATCGTAAAAAACATTTCGTTGATCGTAGTTTGAATTATTTGGTATTTAGTAATCGATTTTTTAACAATAATATCTAAATTTCAAGATAATATTTAAAAGATGATAATCGATAAAATGTTGAATCTGTTGGAATACTCAACTTTAGTGTTGTTAAAAAAACATATTTTTTTACAGCTGTTTGTATTTTGTTTTTAAATTCAACGTTTGAACAGTTAAGATATTAGGTGTCACATTTAAGTGACGTGGTGTCGCTATGCGTGCTGCTGGATGTGTGAAATTCGTGAGATCGTTCAACAAGTGTCATAAGCATTGTATGCGTCATTGTTTTGATACTCCCTAAAGCTTCTTTGTACCTTTAATGTCATCTCAACGTTCCTGACAACAATAAAATATTAATTTTACTAATTTTCTCAAGGGGTTATAAAAAAATACCGCTATTCCTTATTTTTATTTTAAATATTAACCGAAAGAAAGATACTAAAAAATAAATATACGATTTGATGTGTTATTTGTTGTACGCAACATCGCAACCCGTTTCAGTAAGTATCATTGCATTACGAATATTAATTGTACAGTTGAAAATAACTAATGGCTCGTCTTAGTTTTTTCCTGCTAAGTAATAACAAAAATTTTTCTGGATCAGAAAATTGTATACACTGTTCAGTAAAGTTTAAAACCTGGGTTTTTGTTTTTAGAATTTTTCTTTTCGTTTTAGATTTTCTTTTAATTAAAAAAAGAAAAATTAACATAATGCGGTAATGATGGATGTTCTACTAAAAAATATACACTACACTGTAAAAATTAACTAGATTTTTATATATTTTTAGAAAAGTCAGGCTATTCTAGATTATCGAGACGTTCTAGAATAGCCGTTCTAACATTCTAATATATTCAGACTATTCAAAGTATACCGTTAACGGTATACTAATCCGAATTTAATCGTTTAATTGTTTTTATACATTTAAGAACTAGTTGCAGCTCGGTTCTGCGGTAAATTCTGATGAATAAACTTACTTTATTCAGCTTAAGGTTTCCATCTACCCTGCATTATACAAATTAACTATCGTGGAATGATGTGATGTTCAAGATTAGGATATTAACATTATTTTCGATGCACTATTAACAATATTTTCCTCGTTTAAAATCTTTTTAATGTATTCCATACTTATTTCGTACCCATCCGTATCTTTACATCCCTAAAAGGTTATAAGTTTGTATATTCTACTATTTAATAGTGATTTTATCGATCGTGTCTGGTGTTGTCAAATTCTTAGATAATACTTGATAGGTGTAATAGATAATTACCATTTGTCGGGTGTAATTGATCAGCTCTTCCTCATAAGAAACATATTAAAAAACAAATGATCGGTGTATTAGCCAAATAAAACAAGCTCTGAGATTTAATGTACAAGAATCATTCAGCCATGGTTTGTAGAACCTTTAATTAATTTTTTTTTTCATTTCATTTCGTGTATTATTAAAATAATACGAGATATATTGAACTTCAGATGTGAACATATGTATAAAAACAACCGAAATAATTTCTGTTTATTTCTTTACGGCTAATTACATTTTAGTATCGGCTATAAATACATTAAACCGTAGATCCTTAATCAAATATCTTACTATTATTCTTAATGTCTTTAATATAAACCCGAAATATTTATTTCAATGTTATTTATCCTTTGAATTTTATATATTTTGTGAGTAGAAAAGCAGTGATTTCATTATTATTCTATAATTTTATCATAAATCAGAATAGAAGATAAGGAAAGTTACATATTAAATACACTGGGCAACAAAAAAATCATGTTGACCAGTGATATTAGAATAAAAATCAATATTATAAGAAATATTAGTAGAACTTTACCGGCTACTCTGTTCAAGTCATAGCCTACAATACATTTCAGAGCTTTTTCAATTACCAGAAATCTTATTTTTAGTTTCATAATAAACTTTTAAACATAAGTAACAAAAAAAAATTGTCCGAATTTTTTAAAATTTTGGGGCCCGCGTATCAGTGGGGGGGCTTTTTTATTGATTTTAATGACTAAAATAAGATTTAAGCAACAAAATTTCAAATAAACAAATGTTTGATTTTATGGACCCCTTACTTTGCTGGTATAATTTATTAAATTTTTTTTATGAAGTGATCCTTAATGAAAAAATAAGTTTAAAAAAAGAGCTGTTTAAAAATATTGAAAAAATAAAGTATAACTTTTATGTTAGTAACAAAAAAGAATTGCTTCTTATATTGGGTCCGGGGTATATTATAGGTCAAAACTATTTAAATTTTAATTGCCCTTAAAGTGTTAAAGAATAAAAATTAAAAGAGCCGAACGACAAACAAAAAATTATATTTTTTTGAGATGGGGAATAAATTAATAAAAATACATTTTTTAGATATTCATATATAGGTTAATTTTAACAAAATAGTTAAGTAAAAACGTTTTCTCCAAATCTAACAACCCCTTCCGATAAACGTTAAATCAAGAAATTAAACATTTTCTAAAAACTTTTCATTGTTTAAGGTCTAGGGTTTATAATTTTGGAAAATTATAGATATGTTTTGATAGTACTACATATGATTTATAAAAAAATTGTTTATAATATAAAGACGAAGGGAGATAAAGGAAAAAAAAACATATTTCAATTTTAAGAGGTGGATGACTTTTTGAATTTTTTTTTTTTGATTACTTATATGTGCAATGTAAGTGACAAATTTGCTTTAATGAATGAAATTTTCTTTAAGTGCCTCTGAAGAAAATCAAAATTGGTTTTTTCGCGATATCCCCACCCCTTAAAAAATTTTTGAAAAAAGATAATATGATAAATGACCCATATATAGAAATATTTGAAGAAAATTGGTTTGGCCAATTCTGAGATATAAGATCAAAAGCAGTATGAAACACATACCTACATATATACATAAATACATACGTACATAAAATATATATGTTTTTTTTTTGTTTAGATGAATTGGACTGTAAAACGTAAAGATTTACAAAGAAAATCCGATACCGCACTTTTCACACTATCACAATATACTTTCCCCTTTAATATACCTATTGTAGCTATATTCGCCGGGAAACTAAAAGTAAGGTAGCATAAGGAAGAAATGTTTTTACGTAGAAAAAAATTGCCTGTATCAAAGGAAAGATGTAGTTTCAGAAAGGAATTTGTTTGAAGGTAGCATTTTACCGTAGTGAAACGTTGAAATAAAAAAGGCAGAAAACAAACAGTTGAAGAGTTTAATATTCAGCATTATAAGAAAATTCAAAAGTTGATAGTATACGAAACGAAAAGGTTTAAAAGAAATTCAAGAAAAGGTATACTCATATATACTCACTCGTATATGTGACAATCTTATGAAAAGACCACATAACCATATACTTTGAAAAATTCTTTTACAAGTTCGGTAAAACACATTTAAGGCCGGCATTAAGGAATTGGTTGCAGAAGGAAGTACAGAGGGTAAAAAGAGTAAAGAAAGATAAATAATTTACATATGAAACAGAAAAATAAAAATGTAAGGTATGGAGGTAACTGGTGTTGAGGATATTTGTACAGAATAGAAAATTGAAAGAATGGAAAACGAGTCTTTAAACACGACAAAGATTTTTATATTTTATCTAAATTCAAAAAGTGGCAATTTTAAAAATATTTTCACAGTTGGAAACAATTTATTATAAAGCAGAAAATTTGTAAAGCATCTGAATTCCAAAAGTTAAGGGTACATTCAGAATTTTGCTTTAAATAATTAGAGATTTAAATAATTTTCCCCGAAGAAAGTAATTTTTAGAAATATCTAACAAAAAAAATTAAGAAGGTACCTTAGAGGCAACATTGCAGAGGTATAAATAAAAATCTGCCGTATGAATTTTTTTGTTTTTTGCTCTTTTTTTTATTATTCTTTTCGACCTTAAATATGTAATTTGTAGATTTAAATTAATTAAGGTAAAAATTATAAAAATACCGTGCGTTTTAGTTAATTTGACTTTTTTAGTCTTAAACTGTATTAAGAAATGTTCACAATAATGTGGTTACAACCCTAATTTACTAAAAATATGTGTCTTCTAATGCGATAATCTTGGTTTCATTAACTTATATTCGGCTAATCTTGTTTTCCGGAACTTAGTGACTACTTCAGACAAGGATTTATTGTATAAAAATATGTGTTGTATTTAAAGATGGTTTTCCTTTCTTAATAATTTATTGATTTACTCCTTGTTTTATTATTTCTTCTTTGTTTTGAGTATTTTGAAATATCTTACGTAGGTTTTTCATGTTTCAGTATCGTCATTATTATTATTATTATTATTTTTTACTAGTTATTTGTATGTTTAAATGCTTAATTTTTAAACGATAAAACTGCAAATTAATATAGAAATTAGTGTTATAGAATTATTACGTATTATTGCGTGAGTGCTTTGACGCGTGCGCGCGTCTCTGTGTGAACTATTACTACAGCTTTTCCCTTTGCCGTTCTCTCGTATTCTCTGTGTCTTTGTATACGTATTAGTATATATTTCTCGTTGTCACAGTCTCCCTTTCTCCGTTTTCATATATGAATTGAAATGGACCTCTAGCCGTAAGACAGGATTTGTAGATAGGTGCTTTGGTTTGTATTAGATGTCGGTCACAGTGCGGGGTTAGGTAAACGCTTAGTTCTCAGTGTTAAGCGTTATAGTGTTCTACGATGTTACAACGTTGAGCTCATTACAAATCTCGGATTAACGGCGGGTAGCATTTGACCAGACCGCAGGACAATAAGCCCGCATCAAACAGTGTAAATGGCTATTAATCTACGTGCTGACAGCACTGCCCAGGGGACCCCGCGCCTGGTCGCTCTTCACCCGGTCGAGCCCGCGCCTGCTTCAATCGGCATCACAGATGCGATGCGCCCGACACAACTCCTCTTCATTCTTCCCCACCGTTATCTAACAAAATCCTGCTAATCCATCTAGCTAGTCTCTTTTTACCTCCGTTGTTACTAATACTAATAACGGCGCCTTTATTTAAATTAACATAAACATAATGGAATTTTTTTCTACTAAAATACAGTAAACTCAGTATTATACAAGTTATGGCCTAACCGTCATAATCGTACGATCATTTAATTTATGAAATAAATAATATCAAAAACCAATTTAAAATCGATAAATCTTAGCAAAGCAAATGCCCAAAAGAAAAATTACTTCGGTAAACAGTATAACAGGTCTCAAACGCCAGCCCGATCAAATCTACAATTTTGTGTAGTGTTTGTTATCTTTATATAATAATAATAATAATAATTAATATGTTCAAAAAAATAAAAAAAATCAGCTGCAACATCAAATGATAAATAATTAAACGGGAAATATTAACTCCAATTTATTTTCGATAATCATAATTTATCTTTCGTAGTTATTTATAACTATGTAAGATTTATTTCTGAATAATCTTGCACACAAAAAATATTCTGTTATCGAATACTAGCCGGCCCGGCGGCTAGCCCTTCGGGGAGGGAAAGGGTTATATTTTTATTCTTAAAGTCGACTGAGTCTCGACTCACCACGAAAAGATTACTACCGGGACGGCGAAGCCGTCCCGGTAGTAATCTTTCAATATGTAAACGATTTACATATTGAAGGAAAAATTTAAACTACAATTTCTATAAGATCTTTCTATTAATATTCTAACTATTAGCCATGAATATTATCAAATTAATTAAAACTTATTCTGACATATACATGTTACCAGCGATACCGCGTGGATGTTGGATAATGTCGCCGAGCAATAAAAATAAAGTAAAATACAGTACAGAAAATCAAATAAAATATATTAAAATACATTAAAATAGAAAAAAAAAAATAAAAAGATTATTATCCCATTTAGTTAATTAGGTAGTTTGTAAACTATGTCGTTTTTCTAGCGATTCTCAGCTTGAATGAATAAATTTCTTGGTGAACCAACTCTTGAGCACGCCACATATAATTGGCCGTGAACAACTATTCAAACAGTAATCCGTAGTGTTTAGGGATTGTCTTTGTCATTCGTTGATGGTCATTGTGTATGATATTCTAAAAGGGACGTTTAAATTGAAATGGAAGATTTGTCTTCTATTTTTTTCAGTAAGAAATGTTTCTACGATATTTTTTGATAAAGTTTTGATGTATAGTCGAGTACCATTGCAAAGTTTCGGTGGCTTCAGATTCCGCAAGAGTATAACAGTAGTTCCTATTTTTATCTCCGGATGATGTGGCGGCATTCCGTTGATGTTGATGTTAATCAAAAACTCTGTTGGATACAGAATTGACCCATCTTGCTCCATTAGAGTATCCATAGAAAGTAAAATCTTTGATGGTCCCGGAATGAGTTTCATAATATTAGAATTTATAATGTTAACGTCTTCATTGTAAGGTGTCAAAATTGCCCTTTCTCGAATCCAGTGATGATTTTTGTAGTTTTTAGCGAAATTCGGGAAAACTCTTTCAATTAATTTTTTTTATTGTACACAAACACAAAAATTATCGGGAAAGATGATAGGATTATTATCAAATGGATGAATTCCATTTCCCGTTCTTAGTAGTTGATCGGCAAATTATTTACCCTCGCAGTCGTTTGAAAGATGAACTCGCATGTTAGTTGTATGTGATAGTACCATAAATTCTCTCCAAAGACGTGAACTCTTTAGACACGCGTCAATTTCACCGCCCGCTTTTGATTTTAGTATAACAGGAAGGATTTGTCGGAAATCTCTTGCAAGTAATAATACTTTCTCTCCAAAATGAGATCTGTTATTTTGAAAATCCTGTACTGTTTCGTTAAGTGCTTCTAAAGCTTTCTGATGAGACATTCTGCATTCATCCCAAACAGACTGCATTCTTTCTATAATTTTGGTCTTCCTGATGATTTAGAATTACTGCACTAACTTTTCTACGTGGTCAGTATCAAGTGGCTACTTTAAAGCTGAATGGCTATCCGACCTGCCTCCAGCAGTTTAGCAACAATTCCGGATGATGCAAGAGCTGTTGCGATTCCTTTCCTGATTCGTATTTCAGCCTAAATTAAGTTGATAAGAAACGTTTTACCAGTTCCACCAGGGGCATCCAAAAAAGAAACATAGATCCATTAGATTTTGTTCTGGCATAACATAACAAACCAAATATAAAGGTGTTCGGTTGTTAGTTTTCCTTGTTCTCTGAAAGGAATCTTCTCAGTTCGTTTTCATCGTAATTTGTTTCCTTGTCAAATTCCAGTTCATTACCATTGAAAGCATCACGTTGAGGTGGTTGAAGTCCTAATTCGGATAATGTTTTAAACCCAGTATCAATGCAAACATTTTCCAACGAAGTCCACGATTGTAAATTTCGCTTTCGAAAACTGCGTCTGGAGTAAGAATCTTTTTCGTGTAGAAGATCTTCTGAATCTCATCCTTAAACTGATTCCATGGCGATTGTGGGTCACTTGGTGCACGACTTCAAGCAACTGTCGAAGTTGAGAAGGTGATTTTGTAAGAACTGCGTCAATCATTGTTTCTTTCTAGTGGTCATCATTTTCTAAAAGTCCAAGTTTAAAACAAGCCTATTGAATTGTGCAGCAAACTCTCATATTTACAGTACGTAAGTCTGCAAATTTTTCAGGTTCTCGAATACGATGAAGAAGCATCCTCAAGTAAAAACACTGATTGACCTGGAGTTTAAACACGTGACAAAGTGTTGGATGAAAAAACGTTTGAAAATCCGGGTACCGGTGTTCCGTATGGCGTCGCAAAAAGTTTTTCCTTGAGTTATCCTATGTATAATATGTGGGTACTTCGCAATATGATAGAGTTTTTGCGAAATTGTCGCTCTGGCATAGTTTAAAGAAAGCGGTAAGTGTTGTATCTGACGGTTTTTCTAAAACGCGGTGAATATTATCAGATAAAAAGTAAACTCTTTGACCATTTTCAAGGTAAACACTAAGTTGGGTTTCCGCTGGATACCTTTCATGAATGGCAAATAAAAAAATACCCCAGAAAGCTTCACTGGAGCTTATATAACGTCCTGTCTGATATTGAAGCACTTCATGCGGGTTTGCATTACGTATTTGAAGAACAGCTATATCGCTACTTTTGTTCACGTATTTGCAACTCAAAATGATCTCACTGAGTTGCAGTATTCCACGTTGATATTAGCATTAAACACCTTTGATAATAGTGGACTATATGGTACGATCCAGTTATTGTCTACAATCCAATTTTGATAAACATTGCTGAGTCAGGTACGTAATTCGGCCGTAAATCCTCCATTGTTAGGACAGCTTCCTTCAGATTCGTTTGCATATCGAAGAACTTGGCAACAATCGCAAACGTTGTCCATTGATCCAGTTTTTACTTTTGGGTCATTGTTGTAGTTGTACCTGTAATCGTTATTAAATGCACATTTAAAAAGGTTTTTACTTGTTTTTTTGGCGCTCTCGCCGGGAAAATGTGCGAAGCCGATCTTTTTCCACCCTCTTCTCCCGTTCTTCTGGAGTTTTCCGATCTAAACATCGTCTTTTAGCAGATGTTCTGCTGCTACGATAACCAATTGAATTTCTTGGCATTCTAAGAAAAGTGTCAAAAGCAATTCAATATTTTTCCAGTTAACTTTAAAAACGATCACACGTACGTCATAATAAAGAGCAGAGGAGTTTAATTCGTAACTAATTATAATGAGAAAAGCTGGTGTTCAAAATGTTGATTCTTTAGACAAGATCGACCATTTTATTTAATTTTTAACAATCTGTTTAATATAACGCATTGTATAAGACCGTGGAGATAAATGTTAGAAACTTGGTTAATAAATTTTATACAATTTGTTATATATATATATTTAGTTACGCCGGGCGGCTACACACGGCTCTCGCTAGAAGCAGTCCGTTGTCATTTAATTTACAGATTATTTAATTTAATTTCTAAGCGTAGATTATTTTAATTTATTTTTTTTTTAGCGGTGAATATAATCAAATTAATTAAAACCTATTTCGATTTATATACATCTCGTAGCTCTGAATATTGTCCCTTTAAAATTTGAATTTTAGATGTTAAGTAATGCGACCGCTAGGCGATGACAAACTTATAGGAGATAATTTAGTAGTAATAATAGGTGTTATATCCACCTTACCAGCAAATAATAGATAATTTAATATACACACATATATATATATATATATATATATATATATGTATACATATATGTGTACATATATATATATATGTTGATGTTGTCAAACGGTGAAAAAGGGGGCATTTTTTATCTTTTTTTAGTTTTAACTTTTGAATTTTTGTGTTAAAACGATCCTGAAGGTGTGGACATGGGCCCTGTTAAGTTTGGTTAACGAATGTTTAGTATTGCGGCCGAAAAAACGGGGTTACAAACAGAGAATTGGTATAATGTTTTATATATATAGGTTATTCCTAAACATATTCCTTCACCCTAGCGTAAAGATTACCCGTCTGTTATAATTCACAAAACAATTCCCCACGGTACAACAAGTAACCTATGCACCTACTACATCCTACGCAACACACATAAACATACCTACTCACATTATCACACCCCTTCGCATAAACGTTTACGTTTCTATATATCATAAATTATGGAAAAACAATATTTTTTTAAAAATAAAAGAATTCATATCAGAACATGACAATTTAAAATGCATCAATAATTATTAGTTTCATCAATCGATTCCCTTCTGTAGTGTTGTGTATTTTATTTTTTTAAATGAGTTGATCTTTCCGTAATTTCTGCATTTAACCACTTGAGAAACTTTTTCACAGCTAAAAAAAATTTCCGATAACCTTCTCAAATAGAGGACAGGTTCTGAAAAAAATATGAATAAAAAAAAACTCACGTGCGTACAAAATTAAACTCTTTTTATGTTTATTAATACTTTGTGTTGAAAAGATTTTCATCGTAGTTCCAGTTCAGTTGGTTATAGATGCGATGAAATTGCGCCTCTCGTACCTTGTACTACCCGTTTCATACCGGTTATCTCTTATAATAAAATGTAAGATCTACGTAGGACTTTAAACGCAAATAAAATCAAATATAAATGTAGTTAAATTTCAGCACCAAAATAAATATAATTTTGGGTAATTACTGGTAAAGATAATAGCATATTAATAAAAGATTTCCGTACCGTTTCCAGAGAATCAAAACACCTATATTCTTAATACTTTCGCTCCAGAAGACGCAACAGTTCTGAAAACTTTCACTTAGCCTCCATCGCATGATTCTTTCTTTGAATAAATTTATCCCACAACCGATTTAAATCCCATTTTTCTGGGGATGCTCTTTTATTTACGTGTTTAGCGAATGATATTTGTGGCGTAAATATAATCCTTTGAATCGTTGACTTCAATCTCTATGTCGACTACAAAACCATCTCTCGTCCTCCTTTTCTACAAACCGTATTCTTCAATTATCAAGCTCAACTATTACAGTACCTTTTCAAATATATTATCATCCTCTGAAGGCTTTAAACATCGTAGCGATGTCGATCGCTACAATGCTTAAACCCGGCGTAGATTTCTACATTATTCTTGCCAATCGAAACTCCCTCCTCGCCGAATCAAAAATATCATTTAGAAATAAATAAAACAAAACTAAAGCAAACACCTTGTTTTAATTCATTAGAAATAGTTAACAGAAATCGTAAATCCCTCCTTCTACCGACCACTAGTTCTAGTGACAATATGTAACTTGTATAACTCCATAATGAATCGGTAAAACTGACCAAGGTCGTGAAATTTATATATTTCTATCAATTTTATCAAAAGTTGACTTCAGATAAAGTAACATTAAAAAGTTTTATCCTCCCTTTAATATTTAGACTTATTAGGCTATAAATTAAGGGCATTATCGATCGTATTATAGTCTTTTCTAAAGCCCGTTTGGAATTTGCTGAGTACATTTTTTTTTATTTCTCATTTTTTCAAGACGCTGTAGCAGTACTCTACTGAATAATTTTACAACGGTATTAAAGAATGAAATTTCTCTGTAATTAACGACCCGCCTTGTAATCACCTATCTTAACGGTAGGAAGAGTAATCCGATTCTTAAAATTTTGGAGAATAACAGCATTTTTTTTGGTGTATATTAAACAACATTAAAATATAATTCATGCGCTCACCCGTAGGATATTTATAAAACTTTACAGGGACCTCATAACTACTAGGCGCACTTCTCTTTCGCATTACGTAAAACACATTTTATAAGTAACTCTTTCCAGGTAACATCTTTGTTAATCTTTTAAGGAACTACGTAAAGAATCCACTCGATATTCTATTTCAATATTAACAGGCTATGAAAATTATTTTTACCCACGATTTACGCCGCTGCACTTTAAAAATATTTATTTTTTTTTTTAAATTTTAGTGAAATTACAAAAAGTTTTATAGTCTTTAGCTCTCCAATTTTTTCTATCATTCTAGCGTAAAAATCTCTTTTCTTTAAGACAGACTTAAAATATTTTTTAGCCACTAAATAAGAAAATTAATTTGATTATCTACACGTTTCCTACACAGATTTAAATGTTTGAAATTACACACAGCGTACAAGCGGACACACGTACTTATACGGCTTCTCACACTTCCGATTTTACCAGTTTCGTTTAAAACGAAGGTTATAGTTATTGCCGTTCACATTCGCCTTTGTAACAATATTTAGTATTATAACTAGCGAATCCTGGACGTCTTCCTAAGGGACGGTTATATCCCATTCTAATTTTTTTTTTTTATACTTTTATATACCGGTATTCCACATCAGCTTAGGCAGCGGTTCTTCTAATTTATTCAAATTATTGTTCACCAACTTGGTATTAAATGCACTTCTACACCTATAAAAAATCTACAACGCAGTCTCCCTTTCCTTTGATAAAAGTAGATACAATCTTTTTTTCATGTGATCCAAAAAATACTCATTAAAAAAACTCCCAAAATTTAATAAAGATAAACATAATGAAAAACGCTTGCCAAAACTGGTGGCTAATCATTTGTATAATATTCGACAGACAAAACCAGGTAAGAGAGACAGAGCACGGTTACAAATCCTCTCACTATCAAGACTAACAACCAACCTGTTTGAGTTTACCGTTTACTTACTTATTGTAAATTATGTTATAATATGCATATATTATTTATATATATGTTACTGAATAATATCCATATATTTTTTTTTTTTTTGTTATTATTTGGTCTCGATTATATGAATATTCGAAAAAATTAAAAGATTGTTCGAAAAATGAAAAAAAAATCTTGTTTTATAAAAAGAAAGAAAATTTTATTATATACGCGAAAAAAAATTAAAACATAATTATTGATGTACCTCTGACAACTATTTTTTTCAATTGATGACCAGCAGACAGTGAAGATCAGAGGGATCCTGATGTTTTTTTGCTAACAAAAGGCCCTTTCACGGTCCAAGGGAGACCCGAAAGCGTTTTTGATTGTACAATAACTAATAAACGAAATAATAAATTATAAATTGAAGTCATTTAGTACTCGAAATGCTACAGGAAGATCCAGTATAAGATAAGGACTGTGCGTCGCTCAACTTATTAAACATTTATAATATCGAAGTTTACGGCTTCATCTGTTTCCGGAAAGTTAGATTTAAATTATTCTTTTAAAGAAAATAGATGTAATATTTTTACATTTAACCCGAAGATCTGTGTAGAAATTAAGGCCGAAAAGTTACTCAAATTCCGAATATTAATTGTAGTAGTGGAAAATATATACCTCTGCTACTTAAAACGCGTAAACGACGATCAGTATTTAACTGTTTTGTTATCTTTTGTGAAATATCAGGAATATACAAAGGGGGGTGTTTCATGTATCGTTTATTTTCGGTCAGTATTAAACACTGTTAAAACAAAAAAATCACCGGGATTTTTAAAAAAAGTATATTTTTTCTTTTTAGCAGTTATGTTGAAATATTATCGAACTAAAATTAGCGTAATATAATTTTCTATAAAATTAGTTCATTTTTAGCGATTTTAGGTGAACATTAAAATTGAAGCATGTTAGTTAAAATGGTAATAAAAACTTGTTTTTGCTACTCTCCGCCAAGTACTTTCTTTCCTTGGCCGGACAGTAGTAACAAAAAACCACATATAAAAATTTGAATTAAGTGATTTTTTGTTGCTGTCTTAAACTATCGATTTTTTTTACCGACTTTTCGAAGAAAAATACCGTATTACTTTTAGTCCCATGGTGGGAGTTGACGGGGGTGAAAATGATTTACATTTTTAAGTATGAGGACTACGAAAATACCATTCACTTAGACTGTGGTTTCCTCAATATTTATTTATATGTCTATGGATGAAGTTTTGCGGCTCGAAAATCTCCAAAACTAGTAAATTAATTTCATTGAAATTTAGATCTGCTGTAGTAGTACATCTGATATTGTGTACGTAAAAATTTAATGAAAATTGGTCTTGTCGTTCGGGAGTTACGCTCAATTCAATGTCGAACAGATTTAAGAGGGGCAAACAAATAAAATAACGAAAAGTCGCTCTTGCGCAGAACTGGGCAAGAAGTTTTTTAAAATTAGACATATAGGTGGGAATAGTTTTAATTTTCTTCGTGGACGTAGAAGATGAATCTTTTAATTTAAAAATATATATATTTTTTGTTCAGTCGACAATATAATTGCCATTTATGTCGTTTTACATTATATTTTATGATATCAAGATCGGATAGGACCATATCAAACAGTTGAAATTATGCGAAACTTTTGCCAGTTAAATAAATGGATATAAAAACATTTTATTATTATTATTTCTCTTTAGGTTATAAAATTACAAAATAAATGAAACGTAGAAGATCGGGTGAACGGTTAAGGAAAAAGTTCAACTTTATCTATAAAAGAAGCGTTCAATTTTATGATTTATAAATAAATATCTTTGAAACGATCGGCAATGTAGTGCCAATTTTTTTTTTCTGCATACATAAAATAATTTTAGTGCACTGTTAATAGTTTGATGTTTTTTGTTGATCTAGTGGAACATTTTTCGAATTGTAATTTTGGAAAGTCGTTCCGGTAACATAATCGCATAAAAAAAAGATTGACTAATTTTGAAAGTTACAGTTCATTCCGGTTTTGTACTGCACTCAGTATTTGTTTTTACCATTTAAACGGTCGTCGTATTTATTTATTTAATATCGGTTACTTAATTGAAACGTTTGTATCGCGGCGATGTCGTTATATTATTAATTTAATAATGTACACAGTTTAATTTAATGTTCCTGTATAAATTTTATGAAGGGTTTTTGTTTGTTAGTCGTAATATTTTGCCGGAAGTTATTTCTGCGGTACACGTACATGTATGAACAATCAGGGTTGCAATAACATCCTTAAGGGGGTTATTAATCTTTTAAGGGGCGGGGGTGTGTTGTGCGGGCTCTAAAACAAATCCGGCGGCGTTGTGCGCGTCCTACACGACCCATCTGTAACCCATTCAGCACACGATGCGACTGTTCCATGTCATTAGGATATAACAGATGCCGGTAGAGCCGCCTGGGACGCGGTGCACCGGGACGATTTCTCGCTCGCGCTGTCTCTTTCTCTCTTATACTCGACGTCTCTATCTTTTCCTCTCGCTCTACATTAGTAGGAGACCCTTCTGCACCGCAAACTGCGCACCCTCTTTGTCAAAATCAAGACATTTTCATTTCATATTTCTAGACCGATTTGTTTCCCGCTTTTATCCTTTCCCATAAACACCTCTTCTTGTATAGCCTAAACTTTCATTTCTTGAATAAAACGCGCTAACAACGCGATAAAAAAACACATTTAGCGGTTATTAACCCTTTCGTTTTTATTTTAAGTGTTAATTCCTTTTATCTAGTTTTTAAAAGAATTCTTTAAGAACTTTTTAAAAAAATCCTGAAACGAATTTAATTATTCGTTTATCTATTGCCCTATTGTACTCTTCGTTTCACAATAGTCTGTCTTATTTCTTTAATTTATTTTTTTGGATCTTTGTCTGGCGATATCATCTTTGTTTCGTTAATGTAATTTTACAAAGTTATTCTTTCTTAAATAACTAGTTAGAATTTTTTAATTATTTGTTCGATATGGAGTTTTCTTCAACGATTTTATTCATTAAATATTGTAATGAACATTCTATGATTTTTATAACTTCGTACGCACTTATTTTGAGTAATTCTTTACGCGTTAATTTTAATATAAACTCGGCGGCTAGTACGCTTCAACACGATGAATACAATCATAATTATTTAAATTTATCGATTTAAATTTTAAATCTAATTTCTTAAAAATAGTTCATAAAAATATAATAAAAATTGAACACTTACTTTCGTTTAGTATATTATATTTTTTTAATATATTATTAGTAAAAATAGGAAAATTTCATGAAATTAATGAAAATAAATCACTCTTTACAGTTTAAAACGATAAATATTGTCGGTTAAAATTTCAGAATTATTAACCAGAGAATAAAGGAGATCCCAAGAACGTATCTTAGGGAGAAGATATGTAATCTCTACAAAAGAATCTTTATTGTTCTTATAGAATGTTCTAAAACCTCTTTGACAGTCTAGCGTATTAGAAGTACTGACCAGAGGGTTTTAATATTGAAGAAATTTATTTATGCTTTACTACAGCAATTCATAAAAAAAACTGACAGCAAAGTTTTACTACTTTCCTGACATTACGTATTTATTCTTATTTGGTGGAAATATAATTGTACATGAAAATAAACCAATAAAGGTTTTAAACAGTTCATAAAATCGATATTTTTAAACTTTGATCGGATCGCCCACCCCAAAATTGCCGCCAAAGTATTTTTTTTTTTTTTTTTGTTTGATGAGATCACCACAATAAGATTGAAGCCTGTGCGTGGGATATGGAAATGTAGCGTATGAAAAAATGCCATGCCTGACCGGGATTCGAACCCAGGACCTCCGGGTGAAAGGCCGAGACGCTACCACTCGCGCCACGGAGGCCGGCATTTTTTAGCTTTATTTGCACTACTACTATGACTACGAAGACAAAATAAAATCCGTTAAAAAATATGCGATGAATAAAAGGTTTTTTCGATTTTTGGGGATGGAATCTGAGGGAAAATTTAAAAAATAATGGTAAGGTTAGCGTGCACTCATGTACTGAGCTTAATACAAAGCGGAGTTATGTTTGCAAATTATGAAAACATTGATCCCAAAAGATTATCTACCCCACCCTCTGGAGATATTGACCCCAAAAATTTACCAAAACTTGCCTCACATACACGAGTCTCTGTGCCAAATTTCATCAAAATCGGTTTATCCAGTGAACGAGTATTAAGCTTCAAAAACGCCAACACTCGTACATACGTACGAACATTACCTCTTGCCCCCACTAACGTTTTTTTTTTTTTTTGAGGTCCCTGGGTCATGAAACGTCGTGAAATACAAACGCACCCTATATTTTGACAGATTATCGTACTTTCCTACTTGTAGCGTAGCTTAGCTGTAGAGCTATGATGCCAGCAAAGTAAAATTTATTCGGGGAAATTGGTAAAAAAATTACTATTTCTGGTAATTAAATGTTTTTTTTTTTTAATTTCTTAAAATGAATACCGTTAAACGTTTCTTAAGCGCAATCCGCTACTAAGAAAACAACTAAGTGCGTGTAATAACTTTCTGATGTGTCTTTTTATACTTGATTTAAAAAATAAAAAATTGGCGAAGTAGTTTACATTTCAAGAATTTCATCCTTTTATTATTTTTTCTAATATCTTCTTTTCTATTCATTTTTTTCCGTTATAATGAATCAGCTGTTTTAAGGATTGTTTAAACTGTCCGGTCCGGTTTTTTAAATTTATAATATTGTAGTTATGACTTGGAAACAGAATTATTAGAGAAGATTAAAGGAAAAAAAATAAACAATATATTGTAAGCGGTTTTAAATGTTTTCTCTCTACATTCATCTGGAATATAATTAAAGGCAATTATGTAAACAGTCGGTCCAGGATTTTATTAAAAAGCATATTCTTTTACTAAAATAAAATTACGGTAACGGTATATGAATTTGTATGTAGGTAGTAGGTGTAATACCAAAAATGAATAGACATACATAAGAATAACAAACATAAAATGCCGGGCTTATTAAGGAAAAAGGAAAGAGAAGGTGTGGCTTCCTCACTTCCGTCTACAGTGAGCCAGATATAGTGCTTGGTATCAGCTTGTCGGTATCACCAAATGGGTGATATTAAATCCTAAGATGACACATTCGCTTCATTTACAAAAGGGATTTAGTATTATATTAAATCACCGCTCTTTTAAATCCGGATTACTTCCTAACGCTAATAGTTATTGAGATATCGTGGAGTGAAAAGATAGATTTTTAAAAATTGAGGAATTTAGCCGCCATTTGGAAATTTAAGAACATAAAATTCCATCGCTATTCATTTCGTTTTAAGATATTTTAAAAAGTTATCTGAAATTTCATTAAAATTACTCAATCGTCTTCAAGATATTAATTTATATTTAAAAATAGTGCAAACTGATGGAAATACAGATAAATAGGCGTTTTCTGACCTATGTTTATAGACTCTTTTTCTAATACTAATGTCAAGAACAGACTACCGAAATATCGGATGACTTTTCTTATATATCTTGTATAATGAACATCATTACTGTCGACAAAAGCAATTCAGATTAGCGTTTCTTATATCTCTAGTATTTTACTTGTGATACAGCCGTGAGAGAGACTAGGAAAAATAGTGTAAGGAAACAATTTTAATGTATTTTTTATAACGGGAAGCAACGCTTCGATACATTATACTCTGTTATTATTTTTCGACTTAAGTTAAAAAGTATCGGAAAAATTTCTTTAGTTTTTCTTCAGTAAACAAATTTAAGTAATGAAATGAAGTTGCATAGGTTGAAAAAAAAACCTGATATAAATATTAAAAATTAAAAAACACAACTGCCGAAAAAATCATTGCTGATAAACATTGCTTTTTTGTTCTGATTTGGTTCAATCATGATTTTGTATTATACTAGCAAATATCCCGTTTGAATCTTGAAAATCGGAAGATTGGTTGCGAAGATATAACAACATCTACGAATAACCGTTATCTGTTAGATCAAGAATTTACCTGATGCACGCAAAAGTTAGCCGTCAACCTACTAACAAATATTCCTTTGAAAATCGGACGATTGTTTGTAGAGATATTATAAGAGCATCCTATTGCACCTTCAAAAACAGCGCCCCACGGCCACCCCGTTTGTTACCGATTGATGGTGATGATTGGTCTAGCCTCGTACGAGATGTTTGTCACCTCACCACTCTGCCTCACATAAAGTCCTCCATGGGAAGCCCATTATAATTAAACAGAGATCTTTATTAAACAGAATTTTTTTAAATTTATTTAATGTTTATTTGCTTATTTCATTTAACGTAAATGTAATTCTATTATTTTTGTAATATTATTCATTCCATTGATTTGACTCGTTCATTTCAAATCCAGCTAACACAGTGATAGAGGTTCACAATTCACCGTTCATTAATTCAATTCATTAAAGATTGTGCTTCAACCGGAAAATATGCATATGTACAAATATACATACTTATATCAGCCGGAAAATCTCCACTACTACATATATATTTATATAAATATATAGCCTATGATACTCCCGGTAATGTAAGGATTCCAACGCGGGACCTACTTCTAAATCGGTTCGGTCATTGAGTTGTTACGGTGGAACAAACAAACATACACTCTAAATACATTACACTCCTTTTTGGGTAGTCGTGTAAAAATAAAATAACACTAACCTCGGTTTCTTATACCGTTATTATTAAGCAAATTATTAAGATTCAAACTCATCATTGACCTCATTACAAAAATGTACGAAAACAATTTTCACTTCCTTGTACGAAGTAAAGGAAGCATTGGAATCGTTAAAAATTTCGATTTTCAGATTTGAACGGAAATATCCGTTTTGACCATCCCTGAATCCATTTTGAGTAGTTTCGACGTGACGTCAGTACGTACGTACGGTACGTATTTATCTCGCATAACTCAAAAACGATTAACCATAGAATGTTGAAATTTTGTATTTAGGACTGTTGTAACATCTAGTTGTACACCTTCCCGTTTGATTGCAGTCGACTGAACAAAAAATGTGTGTACAGTCAAGACCTCTAAATAAAGTGGAGGTTTCAATTTTGAAACATTTGGATTTTGGACTTTTTCTTAACTGCAATAATAAGCCCTCGTGGAGAGTTTTTCAACCGTAGATCATAAGTGGTACTTATTTTAACTGGTTTCAGAGTTACAGCCAAATAAAATTTTAATTAATGAAATATTTGGGGACTACAAGGGGAAAGCACATCGGTTCGTATCCGAGTATATATACGTATATTTTTTTTAACTTTTTTTTTTAAATTTAAATATATTAATTTATTAATAATTATTAATCTCTGATTGTAAAAAAAATGTTTAACCATAAGTAATATTCAATAATAACAGTAAAAAAAAAATATATATATGAAAAAAAAATCAGAAGTTATTAATGAAATAAAATTTTATGTATTTTTCATTTAAATTAAAAAAAAATTAAAAAAGATATATGTGTATGAAGTCGGATTCGAATCGATGTGTACATGGTTGCTGATCCGATACATTCTCACTTACACCATATGTCTACTTCGGCGACATGAAACAAAATTAATGTATAAACTAAAAAAGAATGCTAAGGAAATTTTTAGGTCCATTTTTCTTGAGTATAATTGAATATTGCTGTTAGTATTATATAGATATAAGACTTACAAGTATTTAAAAAGGAATAAAGGGACTTTTATTCTGTCCTAATATTTCAGGTATGATTGTTGAATTAATAATTGTATAAATATTTGATCTTAATAAAAACTAATATATTAGCAATTGTGTAACTATCCACTTTATTAAAGAATTGGAGGATCGTATCTCACTTTCAAATGAATAAGTTTAAATGAAGTGCAGCAAAGAATGTGTGTATGTAATTTAATAGCCGTACAAGGAAGTCATGTGGTGTCCACATCAGATTTTTTATTTATATACCGTATATTTACTAAAATCATTTCCAATTGCATCTGTATAATTGCATTAATCGCAAGGAATAATAATTATGTTAATAGCATTTTATTAGTTATTCAAAAAAAAACTTTAAAGTAAGAAATTTAAATATAAGATTTAAAAAAATTACTATAATTCTTACATTGAAATTAAAACGCGTATAATAATCCGACTTACGTTATCATACAGTTATTCGCGATTTAGATTTATTTTTTTATTAAATCTATTTTATTTTAATTTTTGCTATTATTGATTTTATTTATTTATTTTTAAATAAGTATTAGTCTGAATTTTCGTTTTATACTATAAAAGGATAACGTTCAAAAGATTCCATTTTTAAGTTTCCGTAAAAGGATTCAGTTTTTCTTTACTTTGGTTTATTCGTTTGAAGGAGGGGTTGTAGATTATTTGCTAAAATATGAATTTCAATTGTGCAATTAGGTAAAAATGCGAAGGGGTTTATCCGTCTCGGTAAAACTTCTGTTGACTTTTACGTTCTGATTATCCGCTTCAGTACTCTTGCATAATTTTCTAAGACGGGGGGGAAGATATATACGAAAAATAATCTTGTAAAATTTGTTACTGCTTTTTCTGGTTGGTATCATGTAATCGTGTTATTTTAACTGATCCTAACCGATGTTAGTTTTTAAATTTATTTTAGTGGTTGTTTGAAAATAAATTATTTTTTATAATCTCGGTTATTATTATTGAAATTTAATAAGAAAAAAAAATTATCCGAAATTTCTTGTTGAATTATCATATTCATTATCTTGAAATTACCTATGGCAGGTCCTTAACATAATCGATTTCTTCTTTAAACAGTTTTTATGTTTTTCTAAAGATAAGAAATACTAGTAATATGACCGTGTGTCATCCTGAATTTGAAAGAAAAATTTGATAACTTCCGATTACATGTACCGGCTAATTAGTTTTGACATTACACCGATGCGGTGGAAGTTGTTCAGAGTAGCGGCTATGACAGTATTGTACTTGTATTTTAGAAAGAAATTAGGAGGGCCGATTTCACCCGATAGGTACTTTAATCGTTGCGATTATCGTCTTGTTTCCGGACAGGGAAAAGTCCGTCGGGTCGATCGTCGTATAGCCTCCACCCATCAAACTGTACCGAGGATGTACTAGTCTTGCAAGTCCCGGCATCCATACCGTGGATTCAGCCGGGTCAACCACTGTGGCTTTATTAAGTACCCGCAATACTTATGATGAGGAAAAAGGGATCGAGGGTAAGGAAACGGAGTCGAAGAAGGAGGATTTACCTTCGGAGAAACTACAATTCGTAAACAGGAAAACCTAAGGTTCCTTCCGAGATCCGGATGCCGATATCTCCCACAATTCTTCGTACGATCTGGAAATTTTTACCCAGATGAAAGCAACACATTTCTCATCAATAATTTTGCGTTTACCGACTTATAATATGCATCGAGAATGTTCATTTAATCTCCAGAAATTAAACCGCTAGTTCATTTTGAAGAACTATCTTTTTAAAAATAGTGAATTCGAGTATCGCAACTTGTCGGAAAATAACGATCATCCGGTTTATGGAAAACAAATACTGTCAGATAAACAGCGGACACAACTTCGCATCGTTTTCTCTTGTTACCATCAGGACCTTTTTAACACCGTTCTTTCCAACGGGTGGATTGACGAAAACGGCATGAAAAGTCCTTTCAAAATCTTCGCGTGGTCTTTTTTTGATGGTCATTTTTTAAGGTTTTCTTAAAAATTACCGACACTCATACACGTAACTTGACTTTTGAATCTCTTAGGGACATGATTTATCTATCACCTATGCCCGTTATACCCCCGTTTATCCATCACCCTATACCCCCCCTCAATACCTATACCACCCTATAAACGAGGATCTTCAATGATGGTCTTTTAAAAACGTATAAACCCCAATACTTTTAAATAATAACTTTCAGATGTTGACGTCAGTCTAAAAAGAAAATATTTGTCGTTTTGGTTATTACTTTGTAACTTTGGGGCTGTACATTGATTTTCCTATTGAATATTAATAAATAATCTAGTGTAATTTCAGTTTCGTGGTGATTTTTTTCTTATTTAGTCAGATTATTTATATGTATCATCACAATTTATTAAAATAATTAATTCCGTCGTTCGAATTAAAGTAATTAATTCCGTCGTTAATCGGTTCGAAATTACTGAAAGAACCTTTTTTGCAGTTTTTATCGGATTCGGTATTTGAATTTTTTGTGAGGGTTCATCGTTAATATTGGTGAAAAGTGGATCTTTTAAACGATTTATCCCTTAAGATATATTTTAAAGAATATTGTGAAAAAGGTTTAAGGTAAAGTTAAAGTGCTGCAATTTTTAAGTAAATTATGCAGCTATTTTATAAAATCGTACAATTCACGCAATAAAAAAAAAAAACATGGACTTAAAATTCATTTTAATTTGTCTTTCAGTCGGACTTGTAATTCGGTATATTAGTTTAATTAATGAATTGATTATAGTTGTACTGGAGAGAAGGTTTGGCATACAGAAGTACTTATTTTTAAAATTAAATCATTATGCGAAAAAAAAGTTCAAGGAGTTCATGTTACTTTTTTGTTTCTTTTTTTGAGATTCTTTATTATATTTATTGCTGTATTTTTAAGTAGTTCGTTTTTTTTACATTTTGCGATGGTAGGCTACCATTCTCGACGAACTGGATGAAGAATAGATGGCTGACAATTCTGAATGGCCAGTGATATATTTATCTCACCTCTCTCTCTCTCTCTCACGCTCGCTCTCTTGATTGTTAAACCAGGACAACATTTGAGAGACAAAAACCTGATTACTCTGGTATCCGTCATATGTTACTTGTTACGGTAAGGGTAAATGTGTGTTCAACAAAGGTTGTAGATCTTGCGGTTATATAGTTTGACGTAGACCTCTATTCTAATTCAATTCAATATGTCGTTAAATTAATTGTGTAAATGTACGTTTATCGTGTGTATGCATGTCTGAATTAATTTGAAATTGAATTTGTCATTTTGAAATAAATATATGTCTAATGTAAGTTCTAGGTTCTTCTCCGTATTTTAGATACATAAAATTTGTGTAGATGTATTTTTTAAAATTTTTGCTGAATAAAAAAAGGTAATTCTACTAGTTTTCAGTTTTTGTCTAATATAAGTCTACCGATGGCTGACAAAGTAAGAGGAAAAACCTAATATATTTTCTTCGAGGTGAAATGTTCTAATTTTGTATATTTCCCGCATTCCTGTAATACAACTTCGTTAGAAATTTTACTTGTATAAGTGTTAGGCCCTTATCCAAAGAATAGTCGGAACTTTAAAGGAATTCGATGTTTTACTTAATAAGAAAGTTATAGCGATATTTTGTTTTTTCGAAAAAGCCCCCCTCCCCATTTCCACCCCTATGGTCCGGTTTTGGCCCTTAACGAACTCGGCTGAGATTTTGGGACGAGTTATATTTAAGGAAGAATTTGAAAGTGATTGGCGCAAAATTATGGCAGTTATCGTGTCCACAAGAAAGTGAAATATATACGTGTATATATATATATATATATATATAAACTTTTGAGCTGACGGTAGTTTTGGAGTCTGGGGGGTGTGAGACGCGAAGATATGTCGAAGTGTTCCGGAAGTCGAATCATGGTATCCATTATAATAGGTAGCTTTCTTATGAAATCTACATAAAAGTAGAGCGGTCTATTTTGCAGATTAAATTATTCTCTTTGTTAAAATTCAGGGTTATTTAAATAACTTCACTTATTTAAGGTTGTATAAACGTTCACTTTTTTTGTTGCTCCTGTTTAAATGTTGGAACTTTTGGTTTTTGATTAATATAGGACTTTTAAATTTAAACAGCTTCGGCTTTAGTCGGATTCATTCGGCTTCTTACGGATGCACTCGGCTCCTGACGATTCAGCAGCTTCATATACATTATATAAGCAAGCTCATCACTTCATTCGGACAATTCTTTCCGAGTCCTATTCCAGTCTCCGTCTAATCTACTATAATCTTTAAGAATTATTTCAATCATAATACAATAACTTATATAAAGATTCACATGTATATGAATAATATTTAGTATTCAGAATAAAATTAATTATAATCGCAACTACATAAGACTTAATTTATTAAATGAATCAGCATCAATTTTCTACACACGCGCGCGTGTAGAAAGAAGTGTTTGCGCGCTCACACACACACACACACACACACACACACACACTTTTTTCTAAAATTAAAATTTAAGTGTAAAATTTATTTTTCTCCTGATTTTCAAAGAAATCCATTTTTTATTATAAAATATTTGCTTACAATCATTTTTTATAATTTGATTTTCTGAATCAAAACGATACCCATTTAATGAAGGGGAAGAAAGGCATGTGTTGAGTGCATATATGCCGAAAAAATGTACATAAATTATCCTCTATATATGGGTGATTCAGGAGAAAAGGGATATAATTTGGGAACTGATTCTAGAGCTTGAAATAAGGAAAAGGAATTCATAAAAACATGTCCGAAAACTCTTTGTTATCGAGTTACGGCTAGCGAAAAGTTTCGCCCGGATTTCAGTTCCTCCGGTGAAATGAGGTCATACTGAAATTTTTAAGGCATTGTATAACGAGGGTTTATGTTTCTTGACCTGAAAAATTGAATATAACAGGTCTATATATCCTGTAATTTTATGATATCCAACGTAAAACAGGAAAATTAGATGACAAAAAACACGTTTTTTTTAGTCTCTAAGTACAATAACTTTGTTAAATGACTTACAAATGGGTAAATTCTATTATCAAAACTTGTACAGAATTTAATTCTGAGAAAATAGATGTAATAAAGTTTATGAACAATAAACAGAAAATATTTATTTTGGTTATTAAAAACAAAGCAGGAAAATGTTATGAATGTGTAAAAATTAAAAACAGCCCTTGTTTTAGTACAATAAATTTACTCCTTTAAAAAATTAGGTTGGCAACGCGAACTATATGCTTTGAAATTAATTTGAATACTATTCACCGTTATAAAATTGCGGTTACGTGTTAATTATAAACATTAGGCGGTTTAGTTGTTTTTGACATAATTTTGATTGCGTTTAATTATTTTTGAGAATCAATTATATAATGTTTTTGTGTTTGTTGTACTCAAAATCGTACCTAAATTTTTGATGTCGAATCTGAATTCAAAAAAAGTAAATTCCGTTTTGAAAAATGCCTCGTCTCTTCACTCATCCAGAATATACAGATGTAATTTTTTTGTTCGGCTCTTGCGATGGAAGCGCTCCAGCTGCGGTGGTAGGTATCCTGGACGAGTAGCTCCAAACCGTTAAGATTTTTGTAGAATTTTTAATAATCTTCGTGAAAACAGTACACTTCCCTGCGCTCACGTTTCATCAGAAGATCAACCGGTATACGGTGATGAAAGGGAAAACATTCTTCAGGTGGTACAGCTTAGTTCTACAGGGAGCTAGGGATGAATTTCCACACGACTTAACATTCACAAAGTACGGTTTGGGGACATTACACGCTCGCAGACTGCGTCCTTATCACGTAAAGAAAGTTCAACGCCATCAGGTCGGCGATCAGACGATTGCAGTTTTGTCAGCGGGTTAACGATAAATAATTACCACTTAATTCCGTTCATACTATTTTCGGACGAAGCTACTTTTACTGGTAATGGGATAAACGACACTCAGAATTCACGTGGTGGTTTGTAGAAAACCCACATGCTGTACAAATGTAGTAGTTGCATCAGATTTCCAGCAACGATTTTCGGTGAACCTCTGGTGTGGCATATGATCTACGACTGATTAATAGAGGCGCCCTTTCATGTACTAGAAAAACGTATCGCGGCAACAAATTATCTGACGTTTTTAAACAATGAATTTTTTTAAATACTTGAATATTTTTCATCGGCAAAACGAAGTGTACTATCAACTAGATGGAGTACCAGAACATTTCATGAATGAAGTAAGGACAATTCTAGATAAAAATTTATTAGTAAATTGATCAAACGTAGAGGGTCGGTAAATTGGTCACCTAGATCACCGGACTTTACTCCCTTAGATTATTGTTTAAGGGGTTGGAGGAAATGCGAGGTATACAAACAAAAAGTAGATACACGTAATGATGCTGACCGGCAGCAGCATTGAGAATTCTGCTGCCGATCGTTAGGTTGGCGACAGAAGATGTAAGGAAATGAGTCGAAAAGTGCGTCGATAACAGCAGTGGAATTTTGTAACATTTATTGTAAATTAATATTTAGTATAAATGGCAGTGAGGTTTTTGAATTAAATTAAAAGTATTTTAATTTTTCAAAGTTATTTCATTGTTATTATTTTTACCGACTTTTAGAAGAAAAGTACCATATTACTGTCGGCCGCACGGTAGGATTGGGAGGGGGTGAAAATTAATTTTCTTTGCGTTTTGAGGTATCAGGAGTACGCGAAAATACCATTCAGTTAAATCGGTTTCTTTATATATTTATTTTAAGGTTATGTTTAAAATTTTTGTGGCTCGAAAATTTCCAAAACCACCTGATCAGTTTTATTGAAATTTAGATATACTGTATTAGTGTATCTCAAGTTGTGCGTGTGAAAATTTGATGAAGTTCGGTCGAGTTGTTCTTGAATTACGCTTGATTTAAGACCGAAAAAATTTGAGCGTGGCGAGTTAGAAGCGGGTTCGTTATAATACTGCAAGTTGAAACGCGGAAACAAAATAAAATAACGAAAAGTCGGTAGTCTTGCGCAGAACTGCGCAAGATTTTTTATTAAGGTATTTATTTAAATGTGTAAAATAAGGGTGTTTGTTTTCAATCAGTGCCAGTATAATTGATGGCCTGCTAAATTAATTTATAGAGACAATAAATTGCAGCTGTCATGTAGTGTACGATGTTCATGGTTAGAGTGAGATAAATAAAGAAGTGGGGTCGAGGGGTTAAAGCGGGAGAGTTTGCGTGCCGAAGAGGGGAAGCAGAGCTCATAAGAACGTTACGATTAGCTTTTCCCAGCAATTAATAGTAACACATTTCAGCTGGGATCTAATGTCTACTCGACTCGGCTTAACTGAAATTACCTGCATTTTGGTTAACTTCGTATATTTGGCCACTTCTCCATTTAACTGTAGCCACAACATTATACAGAGTGAAATATTATTTATGGTGTGAAACAAATTACGTCTATTAATATTACCTTTTAGCTATTTTTTAACCATCTAGTTAAAGAACTGGAAAGTTAGAACTTTCGGAACATCTAGAAAAATGTGCAAACGTCGAATAACATTTCATAGTTATTATTTTTTTAGGTTAATTCTTTTTTATTTCTTGAAAATCGTTATTTAAAAAAACGTCAGGCGATACGAAAGTTTCCTTTAGTAAAACGTTATTTTAAGTATGAACACGTATTTTCCTGCTTACTTAACGAGTCCTTTACATCGATATCTGTAGTTTTTTAAGTCTATATTAAACAATAAGTATTAACGCGAACAATATGTTTAAAATGGTATCCGATAATGTGAAATATTTAAACTGAAGAAGTCACTTTTTTCCGATAATTTTTTGATCAAAAGGTTTCACAAAAATCTAATTTTTCATTTTTTTAAAAATTAGGGTATTCAAAAAATTAAAATACGGCATATAATTATTTTTTTAATACTTTTGAAAATTCCATAATTTACATAATCATTCGGCATTGCAATAAATATTTGAGAACTTCATAAAAATTGTATGAATTTTTTTTTTACAAATTCAAATTCACTGAAATATGTTGTCAAATTATAGATTTTTGAAATGGTTAATACGCGAAGGAGCTCTTCATTTGCACTCTTTTCAATTTTAATCGATTTTAAACCAAAAAACATTTAGAAGTATACGGTGAATTACCCGATAAATGTCAAAAATTTTGCTTGACTACTCTCGTGTATATTTGACCAAGAGCACGATGCTATGGTTTTTAACTCGATCTTTTACTATTTTGTTGCTGGTAAATGTATGCTGAAGATATGGACGAACATATTTTTCAATTATTAAGAAATTCTTCAGTAATCTTTTTTTATTAGGCCAAACGACTTTTCTATAACGATTTTCCACAAAATTTTTCCGTTTCAAATGGCGGCCGATACAACTGTTGGGAAGATAGCCGACTGTTAGTAATCGTAGCCTGAAGGGTTCTTTTTGTACGTACTACTTTGTAAATATTAAAGTTGTTGTGTATTTATTGTATATAATGCAATTAAAAAGGTTGAAAATAAAAGTTATAAAAACTAAAAACACGGAGATATTGAAAGTACTTCTTCAACAGTCATAAGTCAGTGTGATGTCTAGTGTGTGTCCCTGAAAATAATTCTTGCGATAGTATTAATACAGTTAGGTGTTATTTTTCCAACGCTTAAACCTTTCATACTTGTTTACGATCGATAAATCCGTTTTTAATTTTAATTTTATTCGTTTAATTTAGTTTTATAGATAAATTTGTTAAATTCAGTACAAAATGAGCGAAATCTACTTTTCAGAAAACTACTAAAAATCTTGATTTTCTGTCTATGTATGTATGTGTATATATTGGAAGAGAAATAATGTTCTTTATATTTGTTCATAGTTTTGATGTTCTCTTCACAAAGAATCGTGTGAAATACATGCATTATATACATCAATTGTGTATGTATGCATGTTATGCTTGTACGTATATTTTATTAATTTTAAGGTTTCGATATACCCGAATGAAAGTTATTGAAAATTATATTTAGTAATGATATTAATTATAAACTTTTTGTGTAATTACACGTTTAATTACTTTAAAAAGAGCTGAGGTAAATCGAGGAAAGTCCGTGCTATTAAGATAGATGTGTTTTATTTATTTATTAATATTTTTTACTATTTTTTTTTTTTTAACCTTTATTACGTTAATATATTCTAAAACGTAAAGCTAACAGTGTTACTCTTTATTTTAAATAACGCAGACAATAATTTTTGTCTTTGAGAAACTTTTTGAATCCTACCGAGTCCTAATGCTAATGAATGTCAGATCCGCTAAGTAAATTTAATTAACTTTTTAACTTAATACTTTAAAACTTTGTTGCGTGAAAGAAAAACCTGGTGATCGTTCATGCCGACTGAAATGTCGGAGGGTCGCTGAAAAAGGGGGATGAAATCAACATAGCCCGCATCAAAGAACGTACCAGCCCGTGTGCAAAGGCCTAAAGCTTGCGCTAGGGTGTGCTGTAATAGTTGGCTTACGGTGTTCCCTATCTTTTTCATAGAACGCGCGATGCATTTTTCTTTCTTGTCCTTATACATTATTATCTGTTTCTTCTGAAAATAACAAGGAACAAAAGATCATGTGTGCGTTTGTGTTTTCTTTTCTTTTTTCTAGATTGTTTTGTTTTCCGGCACAGTTATTTTGATTTCATTCTTTGATATCTGTAATCTTTTATACAACGCAGACTATACTAGTTTTAAATCGCTAGAATTATTTTTTATAAACGTATGAGTACTTTGAAGTAGTTTTCCTTGCTTTTAATATAAGGCAATTAAAAAAAATTGTATACAGTATTTACAACAATAATAATAATAATAAAATAAAGAATATTACGTCATGAGCGATAAGAATTCCGGTAAAAATATTTTACCTTTTCCAATAATTTTATCGGTTAACAAATTCAGAAAATCTATCTTAGCTGTCAAAACAGAAATTATGTTTAAAGATTATTAATTTTTCATATAGAAAAGTAATTTCGGGGTATTCTGATAAAACTGTTAGGTTTCGATGTATCGATTATTTCTGAAGTACGTAAGGTTTAAGTAATTAGGTAAGACTACTCGATATTAACAATAATATCGATAACTTCAGATGAATCGAATATTCGGCAGTTAAGTAACCAGTGTCGATCTACCGGTAATTTGATAATTTGAAATACCTACTTTGGAAAATTTCGAAGTTAATAAAATCCGTAAAATAATGACATCAGTTTTTTACAAGCGTAATAATCACTTATTATTCTATCTTTTTCTTTTTTTTAGTATTCGTCGTCCGGTTAAAAAACGTTTGATGTCTGTTTTCGTTAATGAAATTCTCTGACCTAAGTTTGAGGTTTTCTTTAAGTAATTTGTTTTCTAATTTAGCTTATCGATTTTTCTATCTGTTTTATATCTCTCCGTAGTTTAGAAGGTAAATTTTGAATACACGATTTTTAATCAAATTTTTTATCTTGAAGGAGAAAAAATCTACTATTTTTAATCTTTTATTTGAAGTTTGTTACCTGTTAGCTATTAGTTTGTACATATGTATGAACTTTGTGTATGTTTGTATATACGGATAGTGTCAAGACATAATTACTAATTAATTAGTATTAATTACTAATTACGTATTATAATTTAATTAATTAATATTGTAATTAGTAATTACTATTGTTATAGATAATATAATTCAGTAATATAATAATATATTAGTATAAATAATAATTAATTGTTATTTTTAGTAACAACCAATTAATTATTAATGAAATTGTTATTTTAAGGAATAATTAATTATTGCCTGAATAAAAAAATTAAAACTTTGTAGTACATGAAAAATGCCAAACCTAATCGGGATTCGAACGCAGTACTTTCGATCACGAAGGTAGAATTTTCATTTGGTATTTAGTATTTAGATTCATTTAGCTTGTAATAATGTTAGTAAACGCGGTTTTATTGTAATAAAAAAATTCCCGGCTTGTAGTTTCTATTTTGATGCTGGGGCATCCTTTGATTCTAATCGAAAAACTGTAATAAATGTATTTTTTTAAATATTTTATTTTAATGTTTTATTTATAAACAACCTAATCTAATAATTTTGCGAATAGACAAGTTCTTACTTTGAAAATGTTTGATGAATGAATTCTCAAAAAAAAGGTTGAATTGTTCAGAATTGTGTTTGAAACGAGTTTTATTTATTTATTTTATGTAAAATATAACATTTTATTATATTTTTGGAATTTGCAAAGTTTTTTAAAAATATAAGTTTCAGAAAATTTTAATGTTTACTGATCGGAATAATACTCTTGTATATACAAAGACTATTAAGACTGTTTTAATCTTTACATGGAACTAGCAGTTAATGATGTTAAAGAACAATTTAAGTACGGAGTAACAATACAAGGTGAAAAGATAAAGACGATACGATTTGCTGATGATATAGTAATTGTAGCTGAGAGTAAAAAGGATTTAGAAGAAACAATGAACGGCATGGATGAAGTCCTACGCAAGAACTACCGCATGAAAATAAACAAGAACAAAACGAAAGTAATGAAATGTAGTAGAAATAACAAAGATGGACCACTGAATGTGAAAATAGGAGGAGAAAAGATTATGGAGGTAGAAGAATTTTGTTATTTGGGAAGTAGAATTACTAAAGATGGACGAAGTAGGAGCGATATAAAATGCCGAATAGCACAGGCGAAACGAGCCTTCAGTCAGAAATATAATTTGTTTACATCGAAAATTAATTTAAACGTCAGGAAAAGATTTTTGAAAGTATATGTTTGAAGCATAGCTTTATATGGAGGTGAAACTTGGATGATCGGAGTACCTGAGAAGAAAAGATTAGAAGCTTTTGAAATGCGGTGCTATAAGAGAATGTTAAAAATCAGATGGATGGATAAAGTGACAAATGAAGAGGTATTGCGGCAAATAGATGAAGAAAGAAAAGCATATGGAAAAATATAGCTAAAAGAAGAGACAGACTTATAGGCCACATATTAAGGCATCCTGGAATAGTCGCATTAATATTGGAGGGACAGGTGGAAGGAAAAAATTGTGTAGGCAGGCCACGTTTGGAATATGTAAAACAAATTGTTAGGGATGTAGGATGTAGGGGGTATACCGAAATGAGACGACAAGCAATAGATAGGAAATCTTGGAGAGCTGCATCAAACCAGTCAAAAAAAAAGTATATACTACAGTATAGTATACTATACAGTCAGGGGGTGGCGTCCCCTTGACCCCCGCTGTGTTCATTAAACTTACGGTTGTAAGAATAATCCAGGTATATAACAATTAAAGTCTGAAATCTCGCTTTTCTCCAACGTTTCCCTCGTTCTTGACGAAGAAGGTCTGATAGCCTCTTATACTTCCCCAAGGGAGTTAGGATCTCGATTTACAGCTTAAAACCTTCCATGCGATAACACAAATTTATCCTGAAAATTTGAAAACAATCTGTCAGTTGGTTCTCGCATGATGCTCTCATACCCCATTCATACCCCCCCCTCGATTATTTCGAAAACTGTCAAGTTTGATGCAGAGTGCCAGTTGGTGTCTTCAGGTCATTTTTGGTCCTCTATTAGAATATAACATTTGTTTTTTTGATTTTGTATTAGTTTTACGCGAAAACGCACGCGCACACACACACACACACACACACACACACACACACAGTTTTTTAATAGTGTATAGATTTTGTACCAAATTTACTCTTTTGCCCTTAGGTTTATGCTCTTATAGAGAATATTTAACATTGTTATTAAATAAAAAATAATTTTTCTTATAATTTTTTAGCTTTTTCATTACCGTGTTGTCATTTTAAAAATGTTATTTTTCCGAGGGAGGGACTTCATATTGATTTAGTTTTTGTACAGCGATAAATTAAAAATATATTATCAAAGTAGGTTCAAAAATATTACTAAACCAGTGGAGCCATATATTCACATATCCGTAAACTACTGAAAAGAAATTTCGTATCGTCCGAAACTATTACTTTTTTCCTTGAAAATTAATAATTTTTAAAAAGTTTTATCCATTTTTGTCGATTCCGTGATTGCAAATGATTGCTAGTGATCTTCCTTAAAGGTTTTTTATATAGCTTAACTTAAGAGGTGTTTTTTTTTTTTTTTTTACTTGTACAAAGTAAACGAAGTATTGTGATCGCGAAAAATTTCGGTTTTCACATTTTGACGGAAATATCCATTTTGACTATCCCTGAATCCATTTTGACTAGTTTCGGCGTGACGTCTGTACGTACGTATGTATGTATGTATGTACGTATATCGCATAAATCAAAAACGATTAGCCATAGTATGTTGAATTTTGAATTTAGAACTGTTGTAACAGCTAGTTGTGCACCTCCTCCCTTGACTGCAATCGACTGAACCAAAAGTGTCCAAAAAATCCCCAAAAAATATGAATTTTGCACTTTTTTAACTGCAATAATAAGCCCTCATTGTGAGCTTTTCAACGATATATAATAAGTGGTTCTTATTTTCATTGGGTCCAGAGATATAGCCAAATGAAATTTTAATTAATGAAATATGTTGATCTATGAGGGGAAGGCACATCAGCTCGAATCCTTTGTCTCCTTCTTTTTTTAACTTTTTTTTTAAATTTAAATATATTGATTTATTAATAATTATTAACCCGTGATTGTAAAAAAATGTTTACAAAAATAATAATTCAATTATAATAATAAAAAAAATATGAAATAAAATCAGAAGTTATTAGTGAAATAAAATGTTATGTACTTTTAAAAATGTGTGTATTTAATTTAATAGGCATTATGTATATAATAGGCATTATTATATTTAATAGGCATATGTGTATATGTAATAGATTTGGTGAAACTGATTATTTAATATTAATTGAAAATTATAATTTAGAATTGTATTATTTTTGGATTTTGTAGTTTGATTTGATGAACATTAGCGTTAACGACAGAGTGACTGAAAAATAGACCCTTACAAGAACAACATATATACTGATGCATACATGCCCGATTTTTAATAAATTGCAAAAAATTCTTATCTTTTAGTTCATTACTCCTCTGATATTGTCGGATAATATTTTCCCTATGTCGGAGTTGATCAACATTTCGTTTATTTGTATTTTGTTGCCAATCATTTAATCGACCTTTGATTTGATATAATTCTTCTGATCTTAATTTGTGTACACGTTCTCTAGTTTTGAAATTTTCTCTCTTTATATTCATCATCCTCCCTTGATCTTTTTATTCTTTCCGTGGTCTTAACGTTTTCTTCCTCTTTATATTTATCATTTTCTCTTAATTTTTTTATTCTTTCTTTGGTTTTAACGTTTTTCAGTCGAAATTAACATTTGCAACCATTATACAGGTGTTCACTAAATGGAATAGTTTAATTATTATTATTAAGTTTTATACGATACACCAGAAATCTGAAACTTCTGTTAATTAGCAACTCATGAAGACACGAATAATACTGATCTAGTAATACGAGTAATAAACGGACTTTTAATCTATCCTAATATTTCATGTAAGATTGTTAAGTTAATAATTTTATAAATATTTGATGTTAATAAAAACCAATATTTCAGCAATTGTGTAACTGTCCACTTTATTAAAGAATTGGAGAATCGTATCTCACTTTCCAATGAAATAAGTTTAAATTAGTTTAAACTTATTTCATTAAGTGCAGCAAAAAATGTGTATATGTAACTTAATAGGCGTAAAAGGAAGTCTGTGTGGTGTCAACATCAGATTTTTGATTATCAAAGATTTTGAATTATTTTAAACATTTATTTTACACTAAGAATTGTTGGTAACAAATCAAACGAAAATAATTTGTCAAGAATGAAGTCCGTAAAATTTACAACCTTATTAAGTTTTTCTAAATATTTTACTTTCTAAATTTTGCAGCTCACGAAATCTTTTCTCGGTTTTTGTAACTATTATTTTTAATGAATATTTAGCTATTATTTTTAATGAGGATATTTTTAATGAATCTTTATGTTACTTTGAAACAATAAGATTTTTTTTAATCGTTTTCCCAGAACTTAGCTTCCTTAACGTATACGTTCTCCCGATTGATACCATTATTATAGATATTGATACTGTAATGTTTTTTTTTCTGTTCAATTTGAATAATTTATACCAGAATGGTACGAACCGAACAGAAAAATAAATCTTTTATGGATGTCTTTCCATCCTTCATATTTCTTAAGCCGTGATCTCTCTCAAACGTCTTTTTGTCAAACTTACCTTTAGGGTATTACAAAAGATCTTCAAAAATAGAATGTAAAACATGTCACTTACTACACGAAACAACTTCCCGTGTCCGATAATTTTAGGTGGGATGGTCAAAACTATTATGTGGTTTTCTGTTCTGCGGTTTCTAGCCGTTTCTTCGTTGTGCTCATCTACACCTTTCTCTTCATCTTGACGTATACTCCTATTTTCCTTTTACATTATTCACACACTTTAGCCTTGCTTTTTGCCTTCTCACATTTACTACACTATTTCCTTTAGCAGATCCCTAAGAAACTTCGTTCCTTTTCGTACCCGTTTATGTTTACCGGATCCTGAAGATGTTAATCAGACTTTTTTCCTCATAACTAAGCGTATTCCACGTTACTTTTACCCGTCTGACAACGTCAAGTTCAGAATTTTTTTCCGTATTTGCATTACCGATCCTTATGTCCTTTTTCTATGTTGTTTCAGCGGAACCTTACAAGCTTACAGGCACAGACTCCGAACATAAAATTTTGGCGATTTTTTTTAAAGTTCAAAACCCATCCTGCTATTTAATAAAAGTACTGTTCCTGTTATATGTATATTAATGTCACCTAACAGACTTGTCTTATTTTCCAACAGAATCAATGTTTTAACTTTATTTTTACTCTTCCAGTCTTCTGTTATATGTATTCCTTAGTATTTACTCCTGAACTGACACCTCAAATTATGTTCAGGATTTCACGATCCTCAACATTTTTCACTATAATTTTTTTTTAATACAGGCTTTAAGTTCATATTTTAATTACGTCAGTTTCAGATAATATAACATTTTGTTCAGGATTAGTTCTTCTATTATTATTATCACTTAACTTATATACGCTTCTAAACTTTTAACTTTATAAGTGAACAGTTTTTTACATTTAAAAAATTTTCATTTCATGAAGTTCTAGTATAAAAAAAATAGTGTAATGAAATTTTTGCCGTTGTATATTAAAGATAAATAATAATATTTAATAACAGCATCGAACATATTCGTCTGTATCAATTATTAAAAATAGTTGTTGTGCGATCATTTAGATACATACCGCTTTTTATACACTTGGTGATTTGGAACACCCCAACTTAAAGTTTACGACAGAAAAATTTCAATTACGTTATCAAGTGAGGCTTCTCAAATTGGTTTCTCTTTGATGCGTTGTACCACAGTGGAACGAAGCTGGCGCCTCTTCTGTTTTTCCTCCCTTCGTTTAGAAAAGAGAAAAAGAATATAAAATGAAAAAACAAATATATATATATATATATATATATATATATATATATGAAGAAGATTTTTTTTGTTATATTTTTGTATCCATTTTTTATTATTATATTTTTTTTTAAATCTATATGTTTAATTTCATATAAGTTCTTTACCCCCCCCCCCCCTATAATTCATCTTCAAATGATTATAAATTCGAAATGTTATTAAATTCTTTTTTTTTTTTGTAAATACGAAACAAAAAAAAATGGTTTAGATTTTTTATACTATAAGAAAAGATTACTTGAAACTTTTTATCTCGTATAAGAATATATGTTGCCGGGTTTAATTAATCTCTTTTATGCCGGCTTTTCTAGGTTCTTTGTTCTTTATATAGAGGTCTACTTCAGAATATGTAACATTTAAGTGTTAGTGATTTCATAATTATGGACATTTAACGTAAAGAAATAATATTAAAAAACGATGTATTTTTTTAATGGTAAATTTATTATACAGCCGCTCAGACCGTGATTCTGAATGATATTAATTGTTAGGCGGGTAAAAATATTCCATAAAATTAAAATTTAACGTCACGAATAAAATATATATGCTAAGAGTTTATAAATCATTAACGTTTTATAACCTACTATTAACATACTTAAATATTTTACTTACATTTACACAATTGTAATAAAGAAAAGGTAAATCATCTGCTGGTTTCAAGGAGCCCGTGTTATTCGAACATATGATTTCTTTACTTAATAAACAGGCAGATGTAAGCGCTCATGTACGCTCAATTTCTGTATCGTTCTCGCTTTTCGCTTAAAAGTCCTTTATAATACCTTATTTCACCAAGCATCCTTTAGTTTAGGATAAAGTATCCTAACTACGTATCAAACTACGTTTTTAATAAATATATTATTACTTAGTTTATTATTTATTAATAATTGTCTGGGAATTTATCGTTCAGTGTAAAGCGATATCTCGTCTTATATCGTAATTTTAGACCGAATAACCTTTTTCAGTGTTGCCAAAAATTTTGTGTAATAATTATTTGAGTTACCAGTAAGAATAAAATAAGCTTTCGAGTTAATAATTTATTAAAAAAGATTAAGAAGATAAAGTTATTAATAAAATATATTTGTTGAAAGATTTATCATTGATTTCAGGACTTATGGACTTTGAAGGCGGAGCTTAGCGTCCAGGTAATTTACCGCTATCGAATCATTACGAGCAACGTTATCGGTACATACTCCCGCTTTGTCTGAAGTTTTCCATTTGAAAATATGTTTTTTTTTTTTCTCTTCTGCACCCTCCAATAAAATTTTCCTTTACAATTTCCATCATTAACAAATTTTATTGACCGGCTTTAATGAAAAACAGTGAACCTATAGGATGTCCCCTAAGTTTCCACTCGAAGGAAAAATAAACATTTTTTTATGAAAACTATTTTTATTTATAAATGTGCTTTATATAAACTGCCGTTGTTTTAAAACAAATTTCGTAGCGTGTCCTCCACCGCTGAAGAACACGTAACCCCATAAGTTTCCATGCATAGGAAAAATAAACATTTTTTTATGTTTTATGAAGTCTTTGGTGTATCGAGGAAAGACACAAAACATAAATCATCTCAAATAATGTATCGCCAACGCCATTACTAGCATAACTGCAGCCGTGTTAGTCGTAAATGCTTGTATTGGCGTTGGCGATACGTTCCTTGAGATCATCTATGTCTTGTATATTTTCCTGATACACCGTGACCGTCATAAAAAAAAAATTATTTTTCCTTCGAGTGGAAAACGAGGAGTGTCCTACGGGACACTCTGTATTATAGGTCGTCGTATGAAATAATTATACTCCGATGAAATTTTGTATTTTTCAAATATATACGGTCATTATTTAAACTCACGTATTCTAGAACGATATAACATTTAAACTATTGTTAATTTTACCTTAACAGGATTAACAGATCTTTAAGTGCAGTAGAGTTTATTGTTTTCGATCAATAGAATTTTTTTTATTTTTGTTACAACAAATATTAGTTGCATAGTAGAAAAATAATAGGCTGCAACCGGTAAAAAGAAAATTTAATTCATAAAAGTGGCAATATCATGACCTAAATATGATCAATTTAAATAAACTAAGTAGGAAATGCAGATAATAAATATTTATTTTAATAATATTTAATTTACGCTGGAGTTTTAATTTCCTTCATTAAACGGTTGGAGGGCTTTTCTTTGCATTATTTATATATACACAACCTGTACATAATCTTTAATAAACTACCTTGGTGTCGTAGATGATCAGAGAAACATGCGCGTTGTATTTGGACTGTGGATAAGTATTAGAAAAGGGAATAGTTTAAGATAACTGTGCTCAGTGCATCACCGTTTACTTCAGAACTTATTCGTCTTTTTTTAAACATTTTTTCTCATTCTTTGTATTACGGAGGCAAATTTTAGGCCGTACTGTGCAACTCGACATAGTTGTCGTAACGTATTAGACTACCCGACGACCGATCAAATATCTAAGATAAACCCTCCTCCATCGACTAGTCTATCTAAGGACTTAGATGTGACAAATGATCAGACTTCTAAGCGGCCAATCAAATATCCACAAACAAAGCCCTTTCATCGAAACAACTTATCTAACAACAAACAATATGTATCTTGAGTTCTAGGTCGATGTAGTTTACCTCGTGATGTTTTGAATGTACTATATACCGTGTTATTTATTTATTTACACGATTACAGATTTGGATTGGTTTAATCACACTAATCAACAATGATTTTGTTAAATCAGAGTGAATAATTGATTCGTATATTATTTTATATGCTGATTTCAAATATGAAATCTAAATTCTTCTAACAGGCTTAGTGTTTTTGTAACTACCATTCTTATTTTCAAGTAGAATCATTCATGAACTCCACAAGCATAGTATTTTGTGAATGTAAATACGTTAACAAATATTCCCTCTGCCACGCGGCTAGTTCCACATAGCCAAGAGCTTACAATTCCAGTATCACCAGATTCATGGAACTTAGATAAAGATGAAAATATCGAATCTTGTGCTGACTTATCAGGCGATGAAGAAAGAGATCCAAACTTCTTAGAAAGTAGATATTCTGAATCCCATTTAATTAATCAGTCAGAATTAAATGATCTAGTTCGTGATCTAAATTTATCAAAGAATCAAGCAGAAATACTATCATCAAGACTGAAAGAATGGCATTTTCTACAACCAAACACTAAAATAAGTGCTTTCCCTGACAGACAGTCAGAATTTGAACATTTCTTCTCTCGGTACGAAAACTTAGTATACTGTAATGACAGTATACTAAGTTTATTGGAAGCTTTGGGACATATGCACCATCTAGACAAATGGCGATCTTTTATTGACTCGTCAAAGCTTAGTTTGAAAGCTGGTCTACTTCACATTGGAAATAAATACCCAACAATACCATTAGCATACGCTTTTCACATGAAGGAGTCTTATGAAATTATGGAACTTGTATCGAGCAGGATTCACTATGGAAAATATTTATGGCGTATTTGTGGAGATCTGGAAGTAATAACGCTTTTACTTGGATTGCAACTTGGATATACCAAGTTCTGTTGCTTTTTGTGCGAGTGAGACAGCAGGGCTAGGAAAAACCATTACGTTAAAGAGCAGTGGCGAAAGAGAGAGGTACTGACTGTAGGAGAGAAGAATGTTGTTTGTCAGGAATTAGTAAAACCAGAAAAAGTTTATCTTCCACCATTACACATTAAGCTAGATTTATTCAAAAATATTGTTAAAGCAATGGATCGTAATGGTGCAGGGTTTCAGTTTCTAAAAAACAAATTCCCTAATACAAGCGATGCTAAAATAAAGGAAGGTATATTTGTTAAACCACAAATGAGAAAATTAATGTGATCCGGCGTTTGAAGAATGTTTGAATGACTTGGAGGTTACTGCATGGGAATCATTTCAAAATGTGAAACAACTTCCTTGGAAACCGTAAGGTCAGTAACAACAGATAAATAGTGAGTGAGCTCCTTCAAAACTACAAAGAACTTGGGTGTAACATGTCACTAAAAATCCATTTCTTACATTCACATTTTGGATTTATTCCCTAACAATCTCGTCGCTATCAGTGATGAACATGAAGAACGCTTTCACCAGGAGACATCTACAACGGAAACACGATACCAGGGAAAATGGAACCCAAAAATTTTAGTTGATTACTGTTGGAATCTAAAGAGGGATCTACCTATAGCAAATTTCAGCAGAAAATCCAAAAGAAATAGATTTTATGTGAGTACATAATGTATGTAATGTATTGTTGTGTTACGTTCACCATATATTTTTTGTTTCAAAAGAAATTTCAATTACAAAAAACTGAGCCCGATGGAAAAAATCTATTAAGATATATGAAATCAGCATAAAAAATACTATAAGAAACAGCCATTTACTCTCATTTAACAAACAAAACATTAAATTTTGTTGATCAGTGTCATTTTACTTCGATTACTGTTTTTCTTTGTAGTTAGATTATTTGTAATTTTTATTCTGTTATCTTTGTAATAAATACTCGAGTTTTAATGTCGATTTAAATTATCCGGTCGAATAACTTAAATTAATTTTTTTTACATGGATCTGAAAGTGATTTATTTTTAGGTGTAATTATCCTTAAGAAAATTCTCTATTTCCTTTTAACAAATAGATCTTGAGATCGTCAGAAACATTTTCGTTGTGTTATTTATCCTCTAGGATATAAGACAGTCACTTATAAGTTATGAGATGAATGCGAGTATGTTTAAAAACTGACCGTTCAGTTTCTTACTTTCACTACTCATGTTTTGTATCTACCTGATATTGTTTTTAGACTTCAAGTGTTGGAATTTTTATTAATAGTTTGAATATTCTTTCGGATGTTTATACGATGTTAATTATTTATATTTTTTTTTTAAATTTGATAATATTAACATATAAAAAATTCTTCCGTTTAAAATTTTAAAAGATTTTTAAAAAAAGAGTAATTTTTTTATTTAACAATCTGTATTATCTAGTTATGTTTAAAGTACCTTTTTTTCTCTATCGATTTACACGTATACGAATATAGGTTATTATATTTTACGTATACGGATTATGTTTTATGGTTTTTATGTGCGGAGTTTTCTTAGAAATTTTTTCTTTAAACCCAGATATTGAGTGTTTTTTTTCTTAGTTATGATAATCGACTGTCACATATACTTGGTCTTATTTTGCTTATTTTATGTGAAATCGCATTTTTTTGGACACGGATATAATCACATTGTTATCCACATAATATGGATTATTTCCTGGTTAGTTTGCTAAAATATTTTGTCGGTGTAATTTTTTAATCTGATAGTTAGATCGTAATGAAAGTTATTCATATAATCGAGATACACTCCTTTACCATTTTATTCACTACTAGGGGGCTGCGCTCCCTGGCCGCTTCGCGGCTATCATTTTGCTTACCGTGTTAAAATAGGGAGAACCAGTGTTCACTCAAATCTCGACTCAGAGTCGAGGAAAAACTTTGGGTGAGGCCATCGCCCGTACCAGTTGATCAGTTACGTCTTGAGTTATTGCAATTTTCGTGATTTCAGCATTTTTCTTACAATTTTATAATATAAAGAAGATATAAAACATATTTTGATTTTTTCTTATTTATTTTTATTTCCCTGAAGTGTATTTTTCCGAATTTTTTCTTTTTAATTAATATTATTTTTTAAGCTGACTAATTTTTTTCTCAAAAACTCATTTCTAGCGTCATTACTGTTACTGATAATATAACATCTGATGAGTTATTTTTTATGGAGTAACTGCTATCTGGTTTCGGGTAGATAAAAAAAGCCTTCGATCGATCGGTAGGCGGGTTAAAACATTTATTTTACTTTACCGGGAATAAGCCAGAGTAGTTTTATTAAAGGTGCAAGTAGAATGATCGTATAAAAAAAATCTAATTTTTTTTATAAAATCTTTACGTTATAGGGCTCAACTAGTTCATATAGACAAAAAAAAAAAAAATAAATGTATGTATGTACATATGTGTTTCGCATAAGGAAATTTGTTAAGCTTAACCTATTTATGAATTTTCTTTTAAGAAACATTTTTCTTAAAATCTATTCCCCATCTCTGAAAAATATAATATTCTGTTTTTGTTTTTTGGCATTAAATATTATAATTTTTATTATTAAAAAAAAAACCTTTATTTTTGTATTTTTCTTCATCACTTAAAGGGTTATTAAAATTAAGGTAGTTTTGGCTACCTTAATATATATGTCCGGGATATTATATCCCGCACCCAAAATAAGGAGCAATTTTTTTCATAAAACATTCATAGAAGTTAGGCTTTACCTTATCAATATTTTTGTATAAATTTTTTTTTGTTAGTGATCACTTCTTTATAAAAACGTTTTTCCCACAGAATAAGGAAGCTCCTAAAAACCAAAAAAAAAGTTTATTCGAAATCTGGGAATTTTAAATCTTATCTTATATTTGGTAATCGTGCAATACTTTCTCAGCTTTTTTAATCTACCTAGGTATTTGCATAGTTTCTGATTTGAAGCGGAATTAAGAATTAAAAGATTACAGCTGATTCTTGCATTCCGAAAACGGGTAAACGTATAACAAAACTGTTGGATAGAAGAAGACTAAGCCGAATTCGGAAGAAATTGAAAGTTACCCTTTATTGAAGCCGAACGTAATCCTAGTTTAGGAACAGGAGAAAATTAAATTATTTTTCATTTATAATCTGCATTATTCTTTTAAATGTATATATGTATTCAGATCTTTACTTGTTTCCTACTAAATTTTTTAAAGTTAAGATAGGAAAAAATGTACTTAATTATTATTAAAATTACTGACGGTGTTTTTAAGTAAGCCTAAAGGATAAATCAGTAGTACATCCGAATTCGATTTTTTTTTTGTTGAGAGGATTATTTTTGAACTGAAACACTGATGATCTTTTAAAATTATTGTTAAGCAAAATTGGTGTTTATATTTCTATTTGGAGCCGTAAGCTATAACTTTATTTTTATAAATTTTTATCAAAGTTGTGTCGATAGCAGTTAATGGTTATATTTAGGAGGTACTCAGAGAGTCGTGGGACGTAAGGGTGAGGGATGGGTTGGTGAGAAAAAAAGTACCATCTCGATGTAGCAGTACACGGTGTCATGACGATGGGGTGTGTAGGGGAAAATGTCGAGTTTAGTTGAACCGGGCAAGTTTTTCTCGAAGTGATAGCACGCCTGGAAGAACCATCTAGCGAATTTAATTTGAAGGGATATAACGTTTTAGATGTTCTGTCGGTTTATATCAACCTAGTACTGTTGACGTGTCGGGGTTTGTAAGTCGAAATGATTTTATTTCTTAACGCTTTCTGTAGGATAGTGTTATACCGTATCTTATGTGTGTATTATACGCGTACGTACGTTTTCATCTTTACAGACAAATGAAATAGCTCAGAAAGTCAAGTTATTTTATAACTTAATAATAAATATAGCTTTTATGTGCTGTAATTTTTTACTTTCATTTTTGACACGGATAGTTTAATCTGTAAAAATAAGTTTGGATGTGTGATCGAAAAAATATTCGACCCGTTTTATAAAACTAAAAATTAATTACTGTTCGTTTTCTTATATTTTTCACGCGAATAGATGTTTATCGCTGAAGCTTGATAAGATTTCTTAATTTTACAAAAGGGAATGTAGTCAGGCTTTTATGTACGACTATAAACTTTCGTGGTTTTGGTGCGTTTAAGATCCCTGTGAATAAAAAATTAGAAGTTAATATTATCACCGAAATTTTTATGTAAAACATTAATGGAAAAATTTTAATCGAAAACATCCTCGATTAAGTGATTTATTTTTAAATAGACTGATTTCCACTTTTCACAAATTCCGATTTTAATTTTGAACATTTCTTGTGGCTTTCTAGCGATGGATTGTCTTCCCGTCTAGAAATTAATTCTTTTTACGTTACTCGTATATTATCACTTTTCTTTATTTTCCTGTTTAGCCTCCGGTAACTACCGTTCAGATAATACTTCAGAGGATGAATGAGAATGATATGTATGAGTGTGAATGAAGTGTAGTAGTCTTGTACATTCTCAGTTCGACCATTCCTGAGAAGTGTGGTTAATTGAAACCCAACCACCAAAGAACACCGGTATCCACGATCTAGTATTCAAATCTGTGTAAAAAAAAACGCTGGAACTTGAACGCTGGAACTTTCGACTTCCAAATCAGCTGATTTGGGAAGACGCGTTCACCACTAGACCAACCCGGTGGATTTCATATATTATCACTAGCCGATCATAACTCGCTTCGCTCAGCCGACCGTCTATCCGTGGGGCTCCGTCTCTCGGATCCCTGGTTGTGAGAAACATTTGCATTTGTACGCTCTCTCAACCTCCAGGCGTTGATCTCTTTCCTCTTTGGTTTCTTGTAAAACTCGGCACTTGATGATCATCCTAAATTCATCTCTTCTTATAGGGCATAATGAAATAGATTGAAAAGACTTCATGGAAGGAAGAAGTAGAAGAAATATGAATAATGAAAGGGAACGTTACGTACAAAAAAAAGAAAAGGGAAGAAGAAACGACGAAGCAAATATACAGACTATAAATACTTGAAAAAACTAAATTACAAAAGACACAATCGTATAGTAGTGTGAATATAAAATTCTTTACAGATATTCATTAAAGAAAAAATAATTCATTATACTTCTGTTGCCATGGAAACAGAAATATAATGAAGTAAAAGGATTAATTTTTGTTTCGTTAACGAATATCTTTAATTCGCAACTTCACCCCTAAGAGCCTAGTCCCTGGAACTACGGTTTAAAACCTTCCTTAGGATAACACGAACGTATCCTGAAAATTTGAAAGCAATCGGTAGCTTGTTTCTCTCATGATTCTGTTGCAAATAGACAGACAAACTTTCACATTTATTATCATTATTCTATTTTATAATAAAAATACAGTTTCTATAAAAAACGGCGATCGGCTCTAACATAAATTTGCGATGTGATTTCCGAGGGCTAACAGCAAATAAACTTATATTCCATTATTATAATACAAAAAATAAAATTAATACTGGGTATTAGACAAAAGTTAAACAAATAATTGTGAATTAAACATATTAAAAAAAAACAAAATGACGTGATTAAATTAAATAAAACAGCTGAAAAATGTAAAATAATTAAATAAAATTAAAAAATATATAATACAATTAATTAATCTTCTCTGCTGAGTAGAGACACCGTTCAAAATGTTTTCCATCGGAAGGGGGTTGATTAATTGCTGTTTATCGTTTTGGTTTATAACCTCTCTTACGACTGTGATGCGTGTAAAGCATTTGAAGTATAAGTGGCATTAATCAGAGCGGCTTTGTCTGAAAGTAGTGATGATCATTATACAGACGATATCTTTAATCAATAGTGACAGTGCAGGGCTGAATATTAACTGCATTTCAATCGGGCTTGGCGTGCCGATATGCGACAGTATATTCAGCTCACTACGGTAAACCACTCCATTCCCCACTTTCCTCAGTAAACTTTCCGTGAAATGATTGTTATTTTTATCCGGTTGAATTAATAATTAATAAATTTGTAATCTTTGTCTAAATCGTTACGTTTAGATGAAGTAGCTCGTAACAATAATACACGTTATATCTTGGTGTACAATTTTAAAAGAAATACGTAAATTATAAAGTTTCAATCCGAAAGTAGATAAAATCAAGTTACGAACATAACATTAAATCATACACGTGTATGTTTCTGGAGCTGACAATCAATATCACGTTATAAATAATAAAATTAGAAAAGACTTACTGAAAGCATCGCGTATAAAGAATATTCTTAATGTTTTTACTTGTCACAAGAAATTATCTTTACAGCGATTTAGATTTATATAAACAAGTTTTTTTTTTTAACAAACGGCCGGTTAAACCGTTTACTTCGTCATTTATTATATAATGTGCTTTTCCCGGTAATTATTTTAACTTTTTGTACTTGTTGAAACCACGCAATCAAATATTCTTGCGGGTGACGATGAAGGGGGGCGGTATTTTATCTATTTATATAAAATTAAAACTTTATTTTATTTCTATAATTATAATATTTTGTTTTACTTACTGTTTTTATTATTTTAGTACCTTATAAGCCTACACCGTTACTTAAATGTTTTGATTGTGATGTAAACAGTTTTAATACAGTACATCGGCGGTTGCGTTGGTGGTTTCGTAGTGGAAGGAGATAGTAAAAGAGGGGTTTGTGAGAAGGAGATTTTCGTAAGACCACCTCCTATACTTCTACCGGATGGTCGGAGAAATGAGCCGCTAACGCGATTTAGATTTTCATTTTTCTGCCAGACTGAATAACCTGATCACTGTAGTTACAAACACTTTTTCCTCACCCTCCTTATCCTTTTGCGTTCACCATAACTTGAAACCGCCTTAGTAGAACTTTCCTTCCTTTTCTTTTGTACCGACAGGAAATTTAAATGTTTAACCGACCGGTTTGAAACTTTTTCGGTTTTGTTTTCTATTTCTTTCGGTAAAATGATTACAATTTTGCCCGAAGCCCCGTTCACTGTATAATAAATATCTGCTCGTAATTTCTTTTGAATATTTAATTTATAATCTTTAGATTTCGTCACGAAGCGAACGCATCGTGTTTCCATATTCTGCAAATTTTATTCGTAGAAATGTTACATCTTCGTAAAAATCATAAAAAATTCAAAACTTATAAAAATGATCGATTTGAGAATCGGCTGATCTATTCCCAGTGCCGTGAAAAATAACGATTCAGAATTTGAAAAAATCTGTTATGGATTTCATTACTTATCAGGCGCACTAAAACTGTCGGGGTGTATTACAGATTTAAAAAAACAGGCTGTGGATATTTCATAAAATAAATTCTCAAATAAAATGACTGAGATAAATGTCTAAAAAGAAAAATTAAACTGATTAAATATTAATGTAAATTCAGCTAACTTTATGTAAATCCATTGTCAATTTCCGAGATACTTAAGCCAGACCGCGCTTAATATTTAATCTGATATATTTAGGCGTCTATCTTTTTAGTATCTGAAGTCTGGTTCTCGTAAGTCTTCTTAAGTAAATGTCAACTTAGTTCGCCGTACCGTATTTGTTTTCCATTTAAATTGTATTGAAAATAGTTCATCGATAATTATATCATCTTATCTTTTAATTATTCTTTTGTAATGATAAAATTTGACATTCATCATCTGGTATTGGTTTATTACATTAAACTCGATCTCAATATTTATCTTACGGTTTTATTCTTTAATTAATTCTTTATTAAATATTTAGACGATTAGATCTTTAAGTGAGTGTTCAGCTATATTCCTGTACAGCTGTTTTTATTTTTCAAGAGTTATTGTCACATATCTGCGCTCGCGTACACAAATATTCATGCACGTTAAAAAAACAAACATAAAACACACGCATACATACATAACACATGCATACAAGAGAAAATCATTAGTTTCTTTGTTAATTTCTGAAAACGAAGCCTCTTTTTACTAAATGAAAACCGAAAATTTCTTAAATATTGTGAGTATAAATGAAAAACCTACAAATTTCTTTTGAATTAATTTCAAGTTATGGAAATTAATTTAATTGGTTTTGCGATATATCTGTACATATATTTTTGTAACACGTGTACTTATATGTATATACTTATGTATATACACGTATGTACTTATTTGTATTATATATAAAAGTATACGTTTTACATGAAAAGATAATGGCCCGAGTCTAATTTTAATAATGTTTAAAATCAAATTACTTTCCATATTGTAAACAATTTCGTAATGAAATTACAACTTTATTATAACAGGTATACTTGTGAAATTGTATAATTTTTGTACTTTGTAATAAATTTATACTCGTTTCAATTCTTTTTTATCTAGGGTTTTTTTTTATTAAAGAATCAAGAGAAGTAAGATTTTAAACATTTAACAGTTGGTTCCGGCCGTAAACACAGCCCGAGTAAGGGACAGCGCAGTTCAAAATAAACAAAACCTTTTTAGTAAAATGCATTTTGGATTAGTTTTATTCGGAACTAACGGATAGCGTACAAATAAAACCGATCTTAGAAGTTATTTACACACGTAATAATAATTACATATAGAATATATTATAAATATAGCTCGCTTTGGTAAATTCCGTCATCTGACCATCTAATAGAATTTATTTATAACATTTAATAACTGTTATCTGGATTAAATTGAACCGATTTAAGTAAATTAAACAATAAACTGGATTCAGCCTTTTTTTCTAATCCCGAAAAAGGGAGAAGTACAACTGATTAATTTTGACCGTGTGTCTCAAAAAACTATGTTACAAATGACGCTATAAAATAACATTCGTTCTCGGTCAAAGCTACACTGCGCACTAATTAATGCAGAAATCTGGAGCATAACTTAAAAGCTTCACGCAATGAGAAAATTTCAATAAAAACTTAAGTAAAACAATCGGCCTGATCGACGCAGCGGTTCTTAAATTTGAATCGAATGTCATTCTGTACAGATTTATAAAACGAACATACATTCGGTTATTCAGTTTCGGATTTAAATATTTAGTAATATCTTTACAATTTTTTTTTATGAACGCCCATATATGTTTGTTAAAAAAAGTACGAATTTCTGTTAAAAAAAAAAATGAATCACATAAAGCATTAGTCTGATTTTAGTGTATAAAAATGCAACGTATCCAATCGGTTGACGTGTTTTGATAAAAATAAATTGTTAAAAAAATTAAAGTCGGTACTGTTACGACTGGATCGGAGTCCCGTAGGCGATTTTCAATCATATTTTTGCAGTTTCAAATCGCTGCTTTTTAAAATTCGGCGGTAATATTATGATAACATGAAATTTCATTACCTAGATTGAATGAGTCTTAAATGTGTGAACAGGGGACGTTTTTACTGTATGCTATTTTTTCGTATATGCATTTGGACGTGATAAAGTAAATTATGCATTCGTAAGACAACAAATTGTGAGTTGAATATTTATATTGGCCTTATCTAATAAACGGTGTATAAAAAAAAATTAAGATACCTACAATCACTGTTTTCAAAATCATGCAGTTCCATTGAAAATATATTGAAAGTTTGTTCCTTTATAACAACGAATTAGTATATTCATATATTGAATGAAATATGACGATTGATTCTAATTGTCCGAAACCGAAAGCGATTAACATTAACTTATGGCAATGCAAATTCATCATAGCGTATCATAATTTCATTTAAATTTCACCGACCCCGTAACTCAAATAACAGTTACGATTAGTTCAGACTAATTAGATAATACTCTGATCTCCAACCTTTCAAAATATTTTATCTTCTTAATCTATCAAAAGTATGAATTGGAACCGACCGATTAGAATGTTATAATTCCCAACCGATCGCAATTCGTTATTTCGTAACCGATAATAAGAGTGAATAATTCTGACCGATCGATCTCCCAACCGATCGCGAACTATCTCTTGTTGCTTAAATCAGTAGTTAGGACTTATACGTGTAATTACTCCGGAAACAGCAAGTTTTGACCAGACTGCAATATGGATTTATCTTTTAGTTTTATATTTATCTTTACTACATTGTAGTTTCCGATAAGGATAAATAAACATTTTAGTACGGTCATAAATCAATTCAAAACTCACAGGTGCGTCTCATATTTAGTACGACTTCAATTTACCTTACGAATTTATGTAAATGTATAGATTTAGTGCTTTTTGTTGGTTACAGCAAGATGAAAATAGTTTGTTGTAAGCGAGAAGTTACCGTTGCAGCTGTTTGATTTTAGTCTACAGTTTACTAGATATAAACATAAAAGGAATTTCGTTTAACTATTACTGTGCGTTTTGTTTGGCATTTCCACTTTAGTCTTTAGCCGTCAGGAACATTTGTAAATTTAGTGTTCAGAAAGTGAGGAGTACATTTTAATACGAGTTAATCGCTTGCAACATGTGATTTTACCCTGTTTTCGATTCGTGAATTTTAAACCCATATCGGCGTATGGAGTTCTTCAATTTCTGTCGTTTACCCGAAACAGATGTTCGTCGTTGATGAAGGTAATGAATTTAGTGATTCTTACTGTTTTAAATTCCAGCGTGTTTATAATTTTCTGATAACTGTAGCCCAAAAATTGTCAGAAAGTGGTAATGATGTAGCATAAAATTAATTTGAACTCTGCGAATATATCTGCATATAAATTCCTTGTCTGTGCATAATTAAAAAAAAAACTAACACGACGGGTTTACGTAAATTTTTATTAATTGGTATTTTTACATCAATAGTTTTTATGCATATATAGTAAAACTTAAGTCGCGCACGCGTACATATACGCAAGAATTTTATAATTTTTTTTTTCCGTTTTTATCGTTAAATTACTTCGTCGTGAAGACTAAAACATACGATATGTTGTATGTTCCGAACAGAAAGTTTGTCATCTAATGATATATAGAGACCCTTCTCACGTACACCCAGATAAATATCAGCTTGGGGTGTCCAAGATTGTGAGGTCACTCCAAATCCGTACATCCATCATCACCTTTCTTTCTTTATTCTCTGACTCTTTTCTTCTCATGCGTTTTTCTTTTTTTCTCTCTCGCACCCTCTTCTGTTTTTCATCTTCATCTTCTCCTTCGTTTTCATCGTAAAATCTCGATTACCGTTTCTCCAATCTTATTCATCTACTAGTATTTCTCGCGGTAAATGTAGTTTTTGTTTTAATTCTATAGTATTTTTAATTTTATTTGAAAAATATATTTCTTATTTAAATCCTTTAAATATGTTTTACTTATTTAAATAATTTTTTTTTCTGTATAATCAGGTCGTATTTTTAAAATCTATGTCACCGTTAATTTATAAGTGGTTTTTGTAAGTATGTGAATCACCAAATTTATTTACGAAAGGCTATCTCTAAAGTAAAGACCGTTTCATTGTAAAAAAAATTTATTCTGAAAACTTTATAAATATTTTTAATTTTTCTTAAACTACATACCTTACTACTTCTCTATATATTAACCACATGAATTAAGACATTTATCGTAGCGATACATCAGCTTCAATATACCCTCGACGTATTCTTCTGCCGCCAGTCCATTTAGCCAATGATTAACAGCATTTTTAATTTCATCGTCACCGCTCAAAACTTCTTTCAAATTCCCATGCAAATGGTAATCAAAAGGGGCTAAGTCCGGACTATATGGTGGTGATCGTAAATTTCCCATCCAAATTTTCTCAGTAAATCACATGACGGACCCGCAACATGTGGACGTGCATTATCGTGCAGCAGGAAGACGCCATCGGTCAGCTGCCCCCGTCGACGATTTTGAATGGCGCGCCGTAACTTACGTAAAGTTTCGCAGTAGGCTTCTGCATTTATAGTCGTTACACGTGACATGAAATCAATTAACAGTATGCCAAACCGATCCCAAAAGACTGCGGCCATCATTTTGCGTCCAAAATTGCTGTGATTTGACCTTTGCTGGTCTGATTGATGATTAAGGATGACGCCATTCACTTGACTACCGTTTTCTCTCTGGCGTGTAATACAAAATCCATGTCTCATCGCCGATAAAAATTGAAGTGAGAAACTCATCCCCTTTTTCTGTATAGCGCAAATTCCAAAGCAGATCCCATTCGGATTTTTTTGTGACGTTCCGTTAAGACGTGTGGCACCTAACGTGCACAAACCTTTCTGAAGCCTAAATGGCCATGAACAATGCGACCAGTAACAGCTCTTGAAACATCAGGAAAAAGAAGGGCCAGGTCGGAAATAGTCGGTCGACAATCTTTTCTGATTTCATCATCGACGCGTTTCAAGAAGTCCTCGGTGATTATCGAGGGCCTCCTCGAACGTTCTTCATCATTCACATTAATTCTACTATTTCTAAACCTTTCACACCATTTTCGGACGTTTCTTTCATTCATTACATTATCACCGTACACAGCAACCAACTGCCTATGAATTTCAGCCGACTTAACCTTTTGATGGTTTAAAAAACATATGACTCCACGTATTTCACAGTCGGCGGCAACATCGACTTTCCTATTCATTTTATAACGTAATAACTCACACGTAATCTAACATATTACAACGCGACAACTTACAGACAACAATGCACTGTGTACATTACTAGCGTGGCCATGAGCGACACAGGTTCGCCAACTTTAAGGAGAGAAATTTCCCAGCGGTCTTTAGAGATATCCCTCGTAATTATCATAGATAGTGGTGTTATTTAAATCCATTTTTGTTGTGTCGTAACCAATGTCTACACTCACCTGCGTTGGTTTATCAGCTTACCTTTCTACTACTGGATGTAGAAACTCTTGATTACAATTCCGCACATTGTCTTTTAATTATCTGTTTTAAACAGCGCATTTAATGAAAGGTATTTGCATCTTATCTTATTGCAGACTCTTGATATCTTATTTACATACTCCCGTGTTTACATACTCCGGTGTTTTTTTTAAATATTTCTTTGTTATTTAATCGTATGCTTACTGCCTTATTTAATACTATTATTACAAGAATAGTGTTTACTAATTATGTTTTACTAATATGTTTACTAATTAATTAATAGTAATAGTTATTAATTAATAGTGTTTACTAATTATTTTGTTTTACTAATATGTTTTACTAATGTAATTACTAATTATGTTTCCAGATGTTGATAAATTTTCCCGTATTTCTATAAAAGAGTATCTTCTTTATATAACTTTATCTTCAGGATGCATTTTTATAAAAGAGTTGTTATATATTCTAGTTGTTTCCTACTTTAGAACCTTTTCTTTGAAACTAGAATCCGCACTTTTCTTGATCGGATGTAAGAAGTCTTCATGTACTAAATAACACTAGATTATAAATCGCAAAATACATTTATGATTTTACTATAAACTTTACAGGAGCTAGTAAAAAAAAATACAAAATTAAAAGCGATTATATTAAAATAACAAGTAAGGTAACTATAGAAAATGAATAATTAATTTTATACAAGAATTATTTCCTTATAATATTTAGAAAAGAAAACTAACTTACACTTCTATCTATGAATTATGATATATTGTCCCCTGTTCACAACGAACTCACCAAACAGCTTCCCGTATTTAATAGCAGAAAGAATATTATCCCAAAAAGAAATACTCTAGTGACGCATTCTTCGCTCTTACAGTCAACTGTTAAGACACACTCACTTCGAATCCTTTCGTACACTCTCCTCGCTTTTATCGCACACTAAATTGATATTCGCTGGTAGTATCTATACCGACATGCCTAGGGCTTGACCTGTAGCAACAGCTTGTCCGAACCGTCTACACTATTCTAGGAATTGTTGTTTCTCTGGATTCCTCTTTTTCAGTCTGTTTGTAACTATCTCTCTCTTTCTTATTCTTGCACCATTACTGGAAACTTCTCTACCCGTTACAATACAAATAGAAAAATTGTAAATTTAATTTAGAATCTTCAAAATTGATGTGATAGTTTTATTTATTATTATTGTGAAAAAATTCAACTGGTTTTTACTTTTTTAAATTGCGCTTACTTTTATGATTTAAAATTTTAAGTTTCGTTTTTATCTTCTTGGGGGGTTGTGACTGAACTGTTCTTTTGCAATGTGTATTTAAGATTGCGAATTCAAAATCTTTGATCAGTAACGTACTGCTCTCGACTTGGTAAAAATGCTTCCTAGTGGCTGTTCGCGGTTTGGTATTCCTGTTGCTTGAAGGGAACTTCAAAGCTATTATTCGAATGGAATATTTTGTCTCGCGGTGGGGTTCCTGCGAATTTTTCATTTTTTCGATGAATATTATCCTTTTAAATCCACGCTAAGAGTGTCAGGATCTCAATACTGTTCCATTCTGATGTTATCATATCGAGGGTTGCCTATGGACCTATCTGGGGATTCTTTTTCCTATACGGTGTCTATACAATAAGTCACCGTATTAGAAACAGCCCCTACTAGTGTCTGCCCTTTTATCTTTCGTACCTTATTGTTTATTATTGAAAGTTATTATTCGTAAATTATTATAATGTTATTATAGTCTACGTATTACTCGTCAAAAATTTATAAAGCTCACTTGACGCGCCAAGTGGGGATGGATTACTGAACCGGCGATTTACTTCTTGTTATCTACGACAGTCTGTCGTCGTACACGTTCGTCTTTGTTGTACTATTTGCCAGTGCCAGCACTACTTGACATACTAATTTTCATAGATATATAATAATAAATGTTTATTCTAATCTCATATATTTGCTAACGATTTTGAAGCTTAATAGCTTCATTATAACGATAAAAAAATTTGGAGTGATCTTAAAATATTATTTTCCAAAACTGAATTTCTCTAAGCCGATCAATTCAGATTTTACTACCGAGATTTGCCTTCTAAAAACGTAAAAACTATTAAAAAAAATATTTTGACTAATACAATTCGATTTTACATCTGTGTGAAACGTGCAAAATAAATTTACCAACAAATAAAAGATTTAGAAACGGAAATGCGGAAAAGAAGAATGAGGTTTTTTTGGCCATATTTATAGAACGAGTGACAGACTTACGAAATTATTATTTAACTTTTACAAAGATAGAAAAAACAAAAATAGGGTGGCACCGGGAAGTAAACCAAGAACTAGAAAAACTAAATAAAAATAACAGACAGAATAGAGTTTCGAAAAACAATTGAGGATTTCAAATTAGATGAAAAGAAATAACCAAAGAACAGCTCCAGAAAATGTACAGAAAAACAAAAACGAGCACTCTCGGAAAGAATGAAAAATTACTGGAAAGAAATAGGAAAAAACGCAATGGAGTCTACAAAAAGATGTTATCGAAAGAAGAAAAAAAAATTAGTATAAAATTACACTTAAAGTAATTATAAGCGACTTTGTTTTACCACTTATATCAACTCGTTCTTGGACTATGTATGTGAGATTGATGGTACGGTACCTTTTAGTCGAATTTTGAAGCACTTCCGCTTATCCATTCGCTCTGAAACTTTGCATACAGGTTTGCTCCTGATGACAACACATTTTAGCAAAATTTTCAAGTCGCTAAGATGCTTTAATTAGTTTAAAAAATGCTCCTGGAACTTATGCAACCTCGTTAACATGCATATTCTCTTAGTGAAAAAAATTATGTTTGTGTTTCAATTGATTAAATTAAACGAAAGTATTTTTTCTGCGGCTGAGGCAAAACTTCAAATTTCTTATAACCGTTACATTCAATATTTATGTCTGATGATTCATGATACTAATGAGCTAGTAAATAAAAGTCATTACTCCTCTTCGATCATAAGTGAGAAGTGCGTATTTTTCCCGTGTAGATTACAAACTGATCAAAATCACCTTAAAATTCCAAAAAAAAAGACATCAATAAGGTTCAGAAAAGCACAAAACAAGAAAAAAAAGTAATTTTGCTGCCGACAGAACTTGAACACGCAACCGCACACGGTGAAAATAAAATTTCCCGCAACTTTTGTTAAATTATGGCTGGAAATTTAGAATTTCCTTTGGTGTATTGAGTGACATTACTGACTGACTGGTTCAGTGTATGAATGCATGAGAGATTTTAATATGTGAGACTACAGACATAAGATTTGTGATGTTTGAGGTGTATATGAGTATATACAGTAAGATTTTAAGATATAAGAAAGCTGCCTATACTCTTGTCTGCAACGTTGGAAATTGGAGGCATGAAAACTTCGGAAGATCGCTCAAATCTGTGAGCTAGCGCAGCTGTAAAGTATAAACTTATGACAACTAAAAAGTAAAAAAAAATTAAAAAAACTTTTTAAAAACCATTATTATATTAAATACACTAAAAAGTAGAAAAAAAAAAAAATATATATATATATATATATATAAATGTTTAAAACGCTATTATAACGAAATAATTCCATTATATAATAGATTCTATTACTTTTATTACTTATTGTTTTAAACAGCAACACTAGACTGTGCAGCGTCAAAACAATTACGCATGATTATTATCGGCTAAGGAGTTTTAGCTGTCTTAGCCCGAACCATCGTAGTAATAGAAATGAATTGAGTTTTGCATCTTCAGTTTCATCACAGGTCTTTGATAAGGCAATATCTTTGGACTAAATCACTTATTTGTAGTAATACCTTTCTGTTTATATCTGCTACATAGTCTCTTGAGGCAAATTTTAGACCGGACGAAGGAATTATATTAACTCTACTTTTCAGCACTATGCGATTTAGTTACAATTAAACAACGTTTTTACCGAAACTTTACAGTAAGGCTGCTTGCTATTAGGCGGAACAACGTATGTGTAATAATTTTTCATAAAATTTTCCGTTTCCATTTTTTGTAGATAGAAATGTTGATGAAAGGCGGTAGGGAAGAAATTTCCGTCTTCAGCAGTCTCTAAGATTGTTTTTTTTTGAGATTATATCATGTGTCTCTCATTTCACTCTTAAATTATTAATTTTGCGCCGAATTTTCATAGAATAATCTTTTTAGCGTTTTTCCTTGAACATCTTATTTAAAAAAAAAAATTTCATGCCATAATATAGCGGATTTACCTCCTCGAATCTTCAATCAGTGATGTTCTGTAACTGTAAATAACGCCTACGATATTGCTTAATAGAAAAAGATTTTGCTGCGTTATTTTTAACCCTTCACAGTCAATTACGATCGACAATTTCATTTTGTTCTTTAATTTCCACTTTATTAATTTAATTTCGATTTATAGAGCTTATTTCTTTTTTATACATCGCTCGTACTGATGCGAATTATGTACATTGCATTATATTTATAATTAATACTTTATAAAGTAGCAAATTGTTGTTTTTCATCACTTTTAACTACGGTCGTAAAGTCGAGGAACTTAAAAATAATGAAAAATAGGGGTTTTCCGTTTGTTGTTTTTCTTTTTTGAAAATGTTCCATAAGTTAACAGAAAATCGACGGGGTATATTCGATTTTATCAGTATTATAAAACAGATTCTTAAGCATCAAACCTTAAGCGCAAAGGTACTGTGTGATTACTGCAGTACGGTTCATATCAGTTTAATATTGAATAACTTATTTTTTCTCCCCTAGAAATAAGTGTGCTGTCAGTACTGTTAGTATTTATTTCTTGTTTTGTTGTTATAAATAATTTTGACTTGTTCAACCGATATAGGCAGTTAAGTGAGGGATGAAAATAAATAGGGAAAGAGAAACAAAGATAACGGGGATGTTAGTCCGGGTGGTGAAGAGTGTAAACGGTCTTGTTTACCCTCTTTGGAAAGGATTTGACCGGGATGTAGGATATAGAACTTCGGAAGGACGGGTGAGACAAACTGTTAGAGGTTGTAATTGGTTCAGCTGGGATACAGACTGCCGTCCTATCAATGCGTCATCAACAACGAACGGACAACCTGCACCCTCTTCTCGTTTATCTATGCTACTTGCTCAACGTTTTTGCTGTGTCATTTTTGCCTTACCGAACCTACGCGTGTTATGTATTTATAGTGTACTACTCTATTCTCCTTAGCGGCAAGTAGATTTATGTTTGTTTAGTCATACTTTGTAACAATGTAAGATACGATCTATCGGTTTTTTTATCTACAGTCCGTAAGTTTTAAATTAAAACCAAGAACGTCGATGTGAAATTTATACTATAACGCAACACTTATTACAAAAATTAATGTTTTTTCACGGGTATTATTTTACTGCTAAAATATACATTTACGAGCAACGTAAGTATTATCTTTGGTCGGAAGACCAAGGTCTAGCAATACCAGCAAGTTGTAACGCGATTTAATTGTAATTAAAGACAAGATAATTTAAAGAGAGCGCTCTTTAACACAGTGTTGAGCACTGGTATCCTATCTAACTTTCCCGTCATAAATAATTGTAGCTAATTAAAGCGTCCCGGCCTTAAGAATCTAGGATCTAATCGGATCAAAAATCTTCGTTGCAAAAGGAATCCTGCTGCCACAACTGAATAAATATCTATTTTTATCGATCATGTTTTTAACAGATTCAGGTAGTGTAGTTTAAAAAAATCTTTTTTCCGTTTAAAGCCTTTAATATAATCGGTTCTTATTTTAAAAATATTGATCGTTGAGACTTCATACCGATGGATTCTTGTGGTTTTTGGCTCTTTTTCTGAATCCGCTCGCATTTCTGAAATGCAATAATTTTAATAATTTTCTAATTCTATATATTCTTACTTTTTATTAATTTTTAATCGATTTTGTTTCTTGATTATTTAATTTGATTCCTACCGTCTTTTAGATGAAATTATTTTTTTACGATAGTTTTTTACGTTTACCGGTAGCGATCACCGATTATTTCGATCGTATCCGAGTTCTTATCGGATATTGTATAAAGGTTCTACCTTCTTTTACGCTAGTTATAGTTGCATTTCAAGAGAAACATGTCTGTACAAGTTAGTTCGTGCAGTTCCGTTCAAAGAGAATGCTGTAGAAGTTTTGCAAAAATAAACGAAGTAATTCCAATTCACGACCGAACGATTGTAGGTTCGAATCGTAATGAAACTGTAAAAAAAGATAAAATCTTGTAAAAATCGAGCAAGTACAGACTGCGGGCGGAGATTCTGAAAAAAGAAAAAAACACGTTTTCTAACATATTAAAATATGTCTTCCCCAATGAATTACCGAGCGAGGTCTTACCTCGCTCGGTTTCATTACCTGAAATTACTTCCATTTTTTTACAAAGTTTTTAACAAAAATTCAAAAATTTAACAAAAATTCACCAATCCCTATCGTTCGTGCACAAATATTGTAAGCGGTTTAAAATCTGTTCTTGTATGATATTTTGTTACAATGAAGTTACAAAATAGTATTTTACTTTCCTGGCATCACAGCTCTAGAACTATGCCGCAAGAAAGAAAGTATGGTAATCGGTCAAAAAACTGGTTGGGCTTTTTTTGCATTTCTCAACGTTTTAAAAACCAGGGACCCCAAAAAACCATAAAAAGTGTGGAGTAATGTTCGTACGTGTGTCGGCGAGTTTGAAGCTTAATAATTTTTAGTCAAAAATTATTAAGCCTGGATTAACCCGATTTTGTTGAGATTTTGTACAGACTCGTGTATATGGGACAATTTGTTGGTAAAATTTTGGGTTCGGTTTTCTCAAAATATTGCAGAAATAACCTCACTTTATATTAAGCTCAGTACGTGTGTACGTGCTTATCTTACCATTTTTGAGAAAAATCTTTTCCCCCAAATTCTCACCCTTCCCCAAAAATTGAAAAAAAAAAATTTTTATTTATTAGGTATTTTTAACCGAATTTTTTTGTCTTCCTAGGCATAGTAGTAGTAGTAGTGCAGGAGGCTCAAAATAAAAAAAAAATACTTTGGGGCAAAGTTGGCGGCGGGGAAGCCTATAAAAATTTTAAAATATCGTTTTTTAACATTTTTTTTGTTTTATTTGAACTTTTAATATTAGTAAAAGTTTACTATTTAAATGTTTAAAATGTTATAATAAAATTTCGTCGTAATTCACCCAAAAAAGAAATGTTAGGTAACTTTTTATTACTTGTACACTTTTCAGTGGAATTTTTTTCAGTTTCTTCCATTTAACATATTAAACGTAGAAAAATGAAAAATCATTCTTTGAAGGTAATTTTAGAGGTGAGGGAGCAGAAAAAAAAATATAAAAAATACCGCTTTTTGAATTTTTTAAACTTTTTCTGGCTTATTTAAATATATAATTTACTCGTATAATTTTACAATAAAAAACTTCATCGTAAATTACATCTACCCCAAAAAATTTTGCGTAACTCCTTAAAAATGATTTTTTTAGGATTTTATTCGTATAAATTTTAAACGTGAATAGGAAAAACAGGTTTACGTTAAACTGTTTCTCGTATTAAGCAGATGGTTTAGACAAAATGAGCCGACCGTTCGTCGTAGAATTGTTTTAAACTTTTTCTCGCTACGACAACGTTATTATATTTGTAATCTAAAACTGGAAGACTTTTAATTAGTAACTTTTGTGTTTATTGCATTGTCGTCTCGTAACAAAGATTATAATTACTGATTTTGCCAGTAATTATTATTCTTTTTAAAAATCCGTTGATCTGAAGCAGTTTAATTTAAATCTTGTTCATTTAAGATATGATTTTATCGTTTTGTTATATATATATTGTTTTTATTCTTTGTAAGTTAATGTTTTCTTTCTTATCTTTCGTTTTGTTTCCTTTTATCGTATAATTTTTACGTAACGTTTTTTTTTATTTTTTAATATCACGTAAATATTTAAAAGAATTTAAAACCTTTTATTATGGCGTAGAATATTCTTAAAAATAAAATGAAAGTACCTACTCGCACTACATCTATTGGTTAAAAAATAAAAATTAGCTGTAAATGTGATTTACTAAAATAATTTTACTAATTGTTTGTTCATTCATAGTAAATATAATTTCTTGTTTGCTTCATTTATATAAAACGGCAACGTTTCTTCGGAAGTTCGGAACGGTTTTACATAAATGGATGCAGCGCATTACTGTTCATCGATTTTCTATCGAACAGCTAAAATATTTGCGACAATAATAAAAACTGATGTTTATGAGTATGCTTGCCGGTTTTAACATAGGTTTACGCGGATTATCATCAAAAATTTATTGTTAATAAAATTATATATAAATCGCAGAAACATTCGTATAGGAAAAAATATGAATGTATAAAACCTCGATAATCCGGCTCAAGAAGGATGGTAGTAGTCCCAGTCAGCATTTTTCTAATGGGAATAAGTAACATTTACCTATTTATTATAAGCAGAAATGCAATAAAATGAAGTTTAAATATATTATACGCTTATAATTAATAAATTGAATTAATTTCGGTTTTTATACGTTTTGTTTATTTGAATCTCGTTTAAATACAAGGATACCTTTATGAGAAACAATCCTGTATTGAACAGTTGAAGATAGTGATGCGTTCAAAAAACGATACGGTTCTGTCAAAGCTAGGCCGAAGGACGTCGCAGTCAGCAGCATAGATGTGTTTACGATTCACTTCTACCGGTAATCTCGTAATTTAAAGCATAGTAAAATCATCGTATGTAAATTATTAACACAATTTGAAATTGTTTATTTATTTTTTTTTTTTTAATATGTAATAGGTTTTTGCCAGAGAAAATAAATGTCATTTCTTATTCGCTAATTCTGTTTTAAAACGGTTTCTTTTCTTCGTTGTCCAGATTAATGAGGGTTTACTGTAGTTTAGTTTTCAACAATTTTGTTTTCAATATACGTCAACTCACCGTAACACAAATGGAAGTTTTATAAAATAAGAAAAGTTGAATATATATATTTTCTTCATTTTATTTGTTAAATTTTTAAAATTTGTTTGCGATTTAAATCTATATTTATTAAATAAAGATACGGTTTATTACATCATTTTTACCGACTTTTCGAAGAAATTTATTTATGTATAGAAAATCAGTGCGTTTCTGACTGCAAAATAGTGAGGGGTGTCAGAATTATTAGAAAAGTACAGTATTACTTTTGGTTGCATGGTAGGATTGGGGGTAAGCTGAATTTTTTTTACGTTTTGAAGTATGAGAAGTACGAAAATAAAATTCAATTAACTTTTCGTTTCCTTACATATATGTATTTATTTATAAGATTATATATAATATTTTGTGGCTCGAAAATATCTAAAACTATTAGATCAATTTCATTGAAATTTAGATATTCTGTAGTTGTGCGTGTACAAATTTGATGAAAATTGGTTGATTTTTTTCTTGAGTTACCCTCAATTTAAGGTAGAAAAAATTTGATCGGAACATTTGGACGCGTGGTTGATATGACGCTGAAAGTCGGAAAGTTGACGTTTCTTTGTCTGCGGTATCTATTTTTAGCAATACTTTCGGCGTATTCAGGTAGCGTTGCCTACTTTGAGAGTCATGATGACTGGGCATGTGAACTTCTAAGGGTTATGTTGACTGTATTTTTCATACGAGCTTATGTAGTGAGTCACAGTAGTGAATTAAAACTTGAAGCTTTTGTATAGAGTCTGCCAGTTAATCGAACGTATGTATTGCGTTGTACTCTGAAAATCAGTGCGTTTTTGAATAGTGAGGGCGTCGGAATTATTAACTTGTTACTGATTTTCTTGTTACAGTATATTCAAATTATTTCTTTACTATTATTTATATTTGTGGATAGTTTTTTTTTTTTAATTTACTTCTTGATTGTTTACTTATTTCTGTTTTTTAATTCGTTTTCTTTGTTATTATGTAATTTTAGATTAGAATGAGTTTATGCTTTTTCGAAAGGAAACAAAGTAACGGAAAGTCAGTCTTTTTGCGCAGAACTGCGTAAGAGTTTTTTTTTTTTTTTGTGTAATTCACGTTACTGAATTTAGAACTTTTAGTTAACTAAAACAATTCTTGGTTTTGGAATATAATAAATATTATGCACTTTTTATTTGTTTTTATTCTTCAAGCTGTTTGTGAAGAATACATTCACCGTGGTCGGTGAGGTATAACTTTACGAGAATTTTCTTTTCCTACAATTATATATTTTATTATTATTTTACTTTTTTCGGTAGGTTTTTTATAGAGAAATCTTGTATAGTACACTATATTTCCGTGCATAAAATAGATCTAATTACACACACACACACACACACACACACACATATATATATATATATATATATATATATATATATATACATACATACTCTCGTTTACACAAATTTAAAAATATTTTTTTAATAATTATCCATTAGAGTTTAATTTTTATAATATATATATTTTTTTTTTTAATTGATGTAATGTCACTAATGAAGAGTGACATCAGTACATGCATTCACTTATGCGTTCTGAGTGAACGCAGTTCTGTACATACGCGTGCGTATGTGTGATTATTTATCTGTAGACCTAGAGCGTTGAGTGAGTGAGTTAGTGGGAACTGAAACGGGTAAACGGGCGATTTTGTGATGCGATGAGGGTGGTTAGAGGAATAGCTGAGTGTGGTAGGGTGTTGTAGCGCCGGAGGGTGGGGTCGTGTACTCCCTACTCGATGTATCCAGCGAGCAGCGCCGTCACCATATGTTACAGAGTACTAAACAAATAGTACATGCCATTATAGGGTAAATGCATTGCGAGTGAACGTGTTTAACATACCGACGAGTAGAGATGATGAGAGTAAGCGACCCGATTCCACAGTCCGCGATCGCCTGCTCGAACAAACACTGATATAATCGTCTTCATTTGACAGTTTGACAAGTTGACAAAAACGATCGGACTGTGGAAACGATCCGCGATGTGGATACGAGTGTGCTCCGTCTGCTCGATCCGTTTAACTGCTGTGACAGTTTAATGGCGTCCTTTTTTTTCTTCTTTTTATTAATTTATTTATTACGACCGGTTTTATTACTACTATTATGATCACTATATAACGAAATCATCGAAACTACGGCTTGACGTTTCTTCATACATTTTTAAACATGAAATAAAGATATAAATGAAGTTGCAATTACATTGTATTTATTTTTATTTTTCTTTCGATAGCGTAGTATTTATAAACAGTATACATCTCATGACAATTATACTGTTATTATTTATTTTTAATGTAGTTGTACTTCATGTGGAACGTTCAGTTCGTAGGTATATTAATAAAAATATCTTCCACGGTATCTTTACAAAAGTTATTAATGTTTTACCATCAGACTGAAAATAATAAATTTTTCTTTTTACCGTCTATGTTATAGAATTTGTCTGAAGGAAAATGAAAGGAATTTACTAACTCGGTCCTTTTTTTTTCGTTAAAGAAACCATATATATTTATCGCGTATCTACTTTTTATATCTATATAGCCAGTAACAGATACATTTCTATTTTGTTATTGACATATATTAGAGTTCGGATATTAATTTTTTAAAAAGCATAATAGAGCCTTGGTCACTAAAGCTTATTACAGATTTTTTTTGGGGTTGTCTATTCGTTGCAGGATTTAATTGTACCATTTCCTTATTAGGATAATTTTTCCTATCCTTAACGCATACGGCGTTCGTCCATAACATCCTGTGAAGTCTAAAAAGTCATTAATCTTTTTATTCATTTTCACTTTATATATTTATTTATAAAAGGTTGCTTTTTTATTAAATGTTAAATAATTTACATTTCAAGTATTCCATTTCTGTCAATTATTTATCTGAGAAACACGAATCGATTGTTGGAGACAGGTTTATTGGAAAAATCTACTTCTTTGGAGGTCCATAGTAGAAATATATTACTGGGAAATAAATCTTACATAAGACAAAAGTTTGTGGAGAAATTACCATTTGAGGTTGTAGAACCTGAGTTAGATCTTTTTATAAAAAGGGGTCAAAGGTGTTTTTTATTTGAAAAATGTTTTTACCGCGTGAAGTTTTCCCACAATAGATAGGTTTATCGGATTTTGGAATATGTTGAAATTCAATTTTTGACTCGCCCTACACTCAGCGCTCCAGAAAGGAATCGGAATATATATCAAAATGAAGTATATATCGTGTTATAAAATCGATGAGCAGGTAGGTGAAGATTCACGGTTCCTTATCCTGTATCCACCACCCGACTTATTTTGTACAAGATTATTTTGGATTGTTGTTCATCTATTAATATTAGTTAGGGTCGACGGGAATCTAGCAATCCTGATTTATACGATACGTTTTGTTTCATAGCCGTTTAAGTTATTTTACTGCTTACAACTCAGCAAACAAAGTTTCTGGTTACACACTACAAAAGCCGTGCTTATGGACACATCATACCTAACACATACCGATCAACTATACATATGTACATCTACAGGTGCTCTTCTAAACCGTTGGAGAATGTAATTTTAATCTCGTTCTTGAATCATCAGAATCTCCAGTGCACTTTTTAGTACAGCCCAAAAAACTTTTACCTTATTATAAACCAGATGTGATTCCGACGGCTCCAGGAACAGCGAACAAAATTTAATTTCGTTTTGGTATAACAAGGGTAATATCGAATTACCGATTTGTATCTAATTACCAGGAAAAAATGCTCAAAATATCATATCACTGAATTAATGTCAGTTTCACGAGTCATGTTTTTTTTGTCTTCAATCAGTTGACTGGTTTGATGCAGCCCTATCTAGCGCCAGTCGTTTCATTTCGGTGTACCCTCTACATCCCTAACAATTTGTTTTACATATTCCAAACGTTGCCTACCAGCACAATTTTTTCCATTTACATGTCCCTCTAATATTAAAGCGACTATTCCAGGATGCCTTAATATGTGGCCTATAAGTGCGTCTCTTCTTTTAACTATATTTTTTCAATTGCTTCTCTCTTCATCAATTTGCCGTAACACCTCTTCATTTGTCACTTTATCCACCCATCTGATTTTTAACATAATCCTATAGCACCGCATTTCAAAAGCTTCTTTTCTTCTCAGGTACTCCGATTCCAAGTTTCACTTCCATATAAAGCTACACTCCAAACATATACTTTCAAAAATGTTTTCCTGATGTTTAAATTAATTTTTGATGTAATCAAATTATATTTCTGACTGAAAGCTCATTTTGCCTGTGCTATTCGACATTTTATATCGCTCCTGTTTCGTCCATCTTTAGTAATTCTACTTTCCAAATAACAAAATTCTTCTACCTCCGTAATCTTTTCTCTTCTGTTTTTATATTCAGTGATCCATCTACATTATTTCTACTACATTTCATTACTTTCGTTTTGTTCTTTTTTATTTTCATACGGTAGTTCTTGCGTAGGATTTCATCCATCCCATTCTTCACTGTTTCTTCTAATCTTTTTTACTCTCGGCAAGAATTAGTATATCGTCAGCAAATCGTAACATCTTTATCTTTTTTACCTTGCACTGTTACTCCGGATCTAAATCTTTAACATCATTAACTGCTAGTTCTATGTAAAGATTAAAACGTAACGGGGACAGGGAACATTCTTGTCGGACTCCCTTTTTTATTACTGCTTCTTTCTTATGTTCTGCGACTATTACTGTTGAACTTTGGTTCCTGTAAATGTTAGCAATTGTTCTTCTATCTCTATACTTGAACCCTAAATTTTTTTAAATGCTGAACATTTTATTCCAGTCTACGTTATCAAATGCCTTTTCTAAGTCTATTTTTTATATGAAGTCATTTTTCTGATTATGACGATAAGGTGGAACCTTTTGAATTTCTTTTTTACAAATGTCGACCGTAGTGTCCTCTGTAATAAAGATATCATCTATTGTCCTTCATTATCCTCTCCTTTATTTCCTCATTCTTAGAAAGTTGGTGGCAAGAAAATGGTACAAATGACATCTATTTATAGACGTTTTTATTATAAAATTAAAATGAAATTTTAATTTTCTTTCTGAGCAGCTGAAGTTATATCGTAAAGAAAAAAAGCTGCAAATACTTGCAAAATAAAAAGTTGTTTCAGTATTTTTTTCCCCCTTTTCTTTTACTTTCTATCCCAGTTAGGAAGGGAGGTGCGTATGAACCGCATTTCACCCTATAGTTCGATGGTTTTCTGCTCGTAACGACACTAATTTGTGGTAACTTTTTCCTAAAGTATAAATTATAAGGTCGAGCAACATACTACATTTAGCCTCTACTTTTATATCGTTTAAATTCTACTTAATTCTTAAATGAAATTAAATACAAAATTAAATTTTGTGTACTTTATAGTAACAGGAGTTACAAATTGTAATTTTTAAATGTAATTATATTTTTTCAACCGACCGCATAACATCAGAATATTTTTCCGCGGTGTGGTTTTTTAACGATTTAAATTGGGGGGAGTAAATTGTAAATTGATACAATTTTAAAAACAGATTAAGTGTGTTACGGAATAACACGTGTTGAAAACAGGGTACACTGCCTCGTCGAACGTATTTGTGTGTGAGTGTGTGTTTAACCCCTGGCCCTCGGGTAGTTTGTGGGGTTGTACCACCCCTTTTACTCCGATCCGCTTGACTGAACCGGACATGGTCTGGACTGGGTCATTTAATCGTTATGCTTCCTATTATTATATCGACCGTGATAAATATTATAGTGAACAATCCATTTGCTTAAATAGTATTTTTCTATGAATACTTTCATATATTTTGTATTTATTTTTAAAAATTATTATTTTTTAATTATATACTGGTTTCTCTTTTTCGTACTTTTCCACGATAATAAAACCATGGTTTTATTATCGTGGAAAAGTACGATTCTATCGAAGTAGAAATTTAACTCGTTTATTATTTAACTTTCCGCTTTCGAATTGGACTTCCCAAAAAGTTAACGCATAAATTTTATTTTTATTTAATAAGGAGTATTCAATTTTAATTCAACAAATGATCAGTGCATCACTATTTTTGATTTTGATGAATTTAATGAACACAGGAGGGTCCAGGGGGGAGAGCCCTTACCGGCTAAACATCCCTTCACTGCGACGGGAAACGCAAGTATCCAGATAACGCGGGCGAAGCCGTGACGGTAATGTTAGTACTCTAATAAAGAATCTTGAAAACGAAATTTCCGATCGATATCCACCGTCGATTCGTCTTTTTATCGGCATTTTAATTATGTTTTATCATTTGATGGTCTTTTTACCAATAATTTCAAGGTTTAGTGGTCATCAAAGGTCAGTAAAAGGTTTTATTTCGCTTGAAGCTGTTATAAAGAAAAATAAAATCCGATTTTTTTAAACAAATAAATAAAAAGATATTTTGTACTGAAATTGTTTTTACACCATAAAGCATTTGACATTTTTAACATATAAAACTATCTCGGTAAAGTTAAATTTTTTAATGCCAGTGAAGTTTAAGGTTCCAAATTTTCAATTTTAAAATATTCGTTTCCGTTTTGTAAGACAGTAACGTAAAAAAAACGATTTTCGTTTTATTTATAAAAATCAGTAAGCTCTACTATCTGGAAGTAGGTTCATTTTATAATTTCAACGGGAAAATTACTTTATTTATAATTTTTCATTTTTTTAAACTAATTTTATCTAGTAGATTTAAATATATAAGTAGATTTCGGGGGAAAAAAATGAACGACTTTGTTTGTCGATGATTAAATTATAATTTTCTAACTTCTCCAGGTTGTTTATTAAAATTCCAAACTGACATAAACACTAATATTTTATGTAAAAGAAAAGCTTAAAAAACCTCTTGAATTTTCTTAGCGTAATTCATTTTTACAATTGTCATTATTTTTATTTATTCCGATAAAAATTTATCGCTTATTTTTGTCTTTATTACAATTTTTCTGAGAGTTAATGAATTTCTATTTTCAGCTGTTTCCATGTAGGCACTCTGTTGCTTTTCATGTACCCATTTTGTCTCGCTGTTCACAAAATCAAGCCCAGACGCATCGTTTTGTCACACATCCCATCTCTAATTATATTTTTATTTTTATAAAAATAATTAAGTAATCGGGAATCGCTTTTTATATGACTGTAAATATCTTTTCGGAAAATTTTTTACGTTTCTATAATCCGGTTTCTTTCTCTTTTTTATTGTAGATGGCTGATCCACTGGGTTTTAATTTTGAAAGATCTTTTGGAAGTATGTTTACCGTTAAACGAATCGTGAATGTATTAATGTTTTATGAAAGTTTAAATCTCATTCTGATTTAGAAATTTTTCGATTAACCGGTTACGAAATAGGTTTTTACTAACAATGCAATTTGATCGTACTACAATTTTCAAAAGTTTGCAATTTTCAGCTTTCTTTTTATGAGTTATTTGAATAGTTTGATGCTATTCTCCATTTCTTAATATGTTCTGTGGGTATCTTTTAATTTCAATGTATTTATTACATCTTACGTATCCATTTATTCCAATATTTGTCTTCCTGTGTAGTTTTTATCCTTCAACATGTACCTCTACTACTAAATTACACTAAAACTGGGTGCTTTAATATATCTATTTATATATATATATATATATATATATATATATATATATATATGTATGTCACCGATAGAATTCTGCCATGGACTTCTTTCCGATTCGCCCTAAGTTTTCTTAATTACTTATGTATACTAATACTTAATTAACTATTTTATACTAAGCAGGTTAATATCATTAAAACTGAATTAATATAATTAATATAATATAAATTAATATAATATAATATAATTAATTAATATAATTAATTAATATAATTAAAACAAGTTAGTAGACCTAACGTAGAGTTGAAGGTGGATTGTAAAGAAACATCTTTAAAGTTTAAAACTTTACTCTTAAAAAGTACGATAAACTTCAGAAAAGTTTTTATTTAAATTTTTTCAAAAGCTTTTGTCGAATTTTAACATTATAAATTCATGCCTCCCCCCCCCAAAAAAAAATTCCAGATATGAATATCTTTTTAATTTTATATTTTATCGAACCATCTAATTTTTGACATCCTTTTCTTACACTATATTTCATTTAGTTTCTGTTTTTCCGATCATTCATATTTCGCTATCATTAAGCGTTAAAATTCGCACAGATATTTTTTAGAATACTTTTGTAATTCTTAAATCTTATTTTTACATCAATAATTTTATTTTCTGCATGAAAATTCTCCTCGATTAGCTTTCAATGCTTTTACCTTACGTCGTCCATCCTTAGTAATTTTCCTATTAGTATTAATTGTTACCATTTTGTCTCAGGAATTAACATGTGTAAAATTCTGTTGCCGATCAGAATTTCTTTTTTTTTTAAACTCGCTAAAAAAAAAAAGTTGTGAGTTAAGTTTGGATTTTTCGCCGATGTAAAAAATCAAATTTCCTCTTTTTTATATTAAGTAGTTAATAAAAAAATAAAATATTATATGAATTAATAAAATTTTAATTTAACTAGAGCGCTGTTTTGATTTAAAACATAGGTTGCTAACGACGTCGAAGTCGAAATTTTAGTGGTGGGTTGAGCTTCCTGCTGCTGTCGACAAAAAAATAGGTATATTTATCGTGTTGGTCTAATGGTGAACGCGTCTTCGCAAATCAGCTGATTTCGTAGTCGTGAGTTCCAACGTTGAAATACCAATAAAGGCAGTTACTTTTATGCGGATTTGAATACTAAATCGTGGATACCGGTGTTCTTTGGTGGTTGGGTTTCAATTAACCACACATCTCAGAAATGGTCGACCTGAGACTGTACAAGACTACACTTCACTTACACTCGTACATATCGTCCTTATTCATCTTCTGAAGTAATATCTGACGGCGATTCCCGGAGGCTAAACAGGGAGGGAGAAGGTATATTTAACGGTACGATCGTCTCAATAATTTAAACTCGACTAATATGGCGACACCAAAACTTCTTTTTAAACCTTTACATTAACACCGATATTTACGGTATTCATACCACAATCCTATACTGTAAATATTTTTTTTTTCGTAAATAATGTTTGCTTCTTATCGTTCAATATATTTAGCGGTTATGATGAATTTGTGGAATATTAATTTTTTCCCTCCGGGTATTTGCATATAGATGGCTGTAAGAATGAGAGAGAGAGAGAGAGTTATCTTTTCCTTTTTATTGTGGATAAACTATTAGGGTGGACATCGGGCGCCGTACTTGGAGACACATCGTAAACATACCTACTCATGTATGAAATAGTCTTCACATATATGTCCTTCTTTCTTCTTTCGGACCATAACCTTAATATTCTCTGCTTCTTTTTCTAAAGAATGGTTTTTGGGGACAATCCAAAACCATTTTCCTGTATTCGGACTGCTATTTTAAAATAAATTTATGCAATATGTTGAACAATATTTCGTATGCGCGTGTTATTTTGTTCTTCTACTATGTTCCTTATTTTATTTTATTTTTTTTGTTATTATTTTTACAACTTTATTACTGTCATTTTTACCACCTACACTATAATATTACACGATACGTTTTAACCGGTGTTCTTTGGTAGATCGGGTTCATTTTTTTTAGAAATGGTCAATACGGAATTATACAAGACTTACCGTTTAACAATAATTAGATTCATACATTAATATAAGTCATTGTAGTATACTCGTTAAGCTTACTACTTGATATAAGTTATTTCCGAATGTTTTTGGTGACGCGCGCGCGCGTCCCCCCACACGCACACACACACTTATTTAAGATCAATTGATAATGTATATAGATTTTTATCATTTGAACTATATACCTTCCGCAAGGAATGCGAGTGTTAACCATCATCTGCGGCATTTCGACAAACTGCGTGTTGATAAAAATTTAAATCGTAAGTGAAATGCAGTTTCAGATTATAATATGTACTAGCCGGTCAGGGGGCTGTATCCGCTGGACCCCCGATTTGTTCGTTATCCTCATAGTTGTGAGAATAATACTGATAAATTACAGTTAAAGGCTGAAAAGCTCTCTTTCCTCCAACATTTCCCTTGTTTTTAACATTGAAGCTCTGATAACTCCCATCCCAAAAGAGGCTAGGGCATGATCCTATGACCGAAAATCTTCCCTGGGATAACGCGAATGTACCCTGAAAACTCGAAAGCAATCGGTCGGTTGGTTCTCAGTTGTTCCTCTGATACCACTCCTCGATTATTTCGAAAACTATCAAGTTTGGTGCAAAATGCCGATTGGGATCATCAGAGCATTTTTGGTCCTTTTTTAGAATATAACATTTGTTTTGCTCGATTTCGTATTAGTATTAGTATTCGTATTAGTTACGCACGCACGCGTCCAAACACACTCAGTTTTTAAGAATATAGATTTATATTTATTAAGTTATTTTTTGTAAAAAAAATTCAGTCAATCTTACGAGAGTAATTTAAAAAATATGGAAAATTTAATTCTGTTCCCGGAAAATATACTAAAAAAACTACATCACTTTCTTTAAATGTTATTAACATTTTCAAAAATCTATTGAAATAAATCGGTACAAATTTTTCTGAGATTAAAATAGTTAAATAGATTAAAAAGGTTAATAATATAGATAATCGATTAAAAAGTCTAAATGTGTTTAGTACAGTGTGTTAGCGTATGTTACTGCATCTTCAATTTCCATGCAATAACTTGCTTGTAACTTAATTTGTATGCAAGGGGATGTTGATGAACTTGTTTGTTGACGTCATGATGTTTCGAGTAGATGGATAACTATTGTTATTTGATACCACCCAATATTAATATATCTAATCAGAAATTATGCTTCCTTTATCACATGTTATAGCTTTGCTTTGATGCTTTGTAACTATAAATTAAAAAACAAAAATTAACAATAGTGCTTTTTATGATGTTATATAATTATTGTATTTAAATTTTTTTAATAAGTATTAATAACTATTATTTTATTATATTCAAATAATTCTGTAATATCGTAAATTTCTTTATAAAAAATATTTTTCGTTTTTTTTTTTATAAATTAATTATATAGATTCAAATAGCTACTATATACAGTTTTAAATCGATTTATATCGGTTAACCTTTAGTTGATTAAACTAGACGATAAATTTGTAAAGCGATCAGCATCCTCTTAATCGTTTTTTCTTTTTCTGTTTAGACTCCGGTAATGTATTACTTCAGAGGATGAATGAGGATGATATGTATGAATGTAGATGAAGTGTAATCTTGTACAGTCTCAGATCGACCGTTTCTGAGATGTGCGGTTAATTGAAACCCGACCATCAAAGAACACCGGTATCCATGATCTATTATTCAAATCCGCATAAAAGTAACTGCGTTTATTAGGATTTGAACCTTAGAACTCTCGACTTCGAAATCGGCTGATTTGCGATGACGAGTTCACCGCTAGACCGACCCGGTGGGTTCCTCTTAATCATTTGGACTCGGATTTGAATCCCTGCAAGCATCCTTTAGTTCATTAGTGTGTGTGTGTGTGTGTGTGTGTCGAAGTGAAGCGGCCGGTTAGTGGTTAGCCTACCCGTATGGTCGGTTGATTGTTCGAGACCTGGTCGAAGCGGTGTCATTTTAACGCTAGTTCTTAGCCTTAAAAATTTTAAAATGAAATTTCCTTTTATTTGTATGTTATTTCATTCATAATTTATTACTAAAGAGATTTAGGATAGTTCCTTCTACTGATTAGAAGAAGTAAAGTTTGATTTATATATTTCAGTTTAGGAGATCTTTCTATAGTTTATCTTTTTATAATTTTTTCAAATGAAAATATTTTACTTTTAGTTTTAATTTTTATATATTTACTGCTGTTAAAAAAATATAAAGATGCTATTCTTAAGGTTATGAACATTGTTTCTTCTAGTAAGTCTGAGTATGTCTTAGGTAGTTTTTTATATATATCAGGGGCTTTTAATAATTTGTGGAGCACTCTGCCCTGTTTCAGCTGCATAAGCGTGATTGTATGTAGAATGAGCTAAATGTGTTATATAATTATTTTAGCAATCGAGACGTTGTTCTTCTAGATGGCGTCTCAGAAAAAGGAAAAACGTTATCTAAAGATTGTCCGCAGGGTAGTTTTAGGACACCTGCTCCAGGTAGTTGAATTCCGATTCTTTGATGCTGTTGAGGTTACCCACTGGTGCTGCGTTATCGCGTATGTGGATGATGGGCTTTTGCTGGTTAAAGGAGATTCGAGGAATGAAGTCGAATTCAAGTCAGCCCAGGCTTGCAAGATACTTCAGTTGTGGAGTTCGCAACATAAGTGGGTTTAACCGAGAGAAAACAACGTTGATGTTGGTCAAGGGCAAACTAACTGTTACACGACAACCTCGTGTATCGATGGTAGTTCATCGAATTAGGTTTGTCCCGGTGAAGAAGTATCTAGGTGTTATCTTTGATAAAAATCTTCGATACAAGGAGCACTTAAATTTGCTGCCAAAAAGGCTTGTTCTGCTTTCTTCGATGTTCGGATAGCAGTTCACCTCGATCGAGGGCTTAATTTCAGAACCATGTGTGTTCTATATAAGGATGTATGCGAAGCTACAATGCTGTTTGCTGCACCTGTCAGGGCTCACGAATAAGATTCAAATGTTATAGGAACATTTTGTTGAGAGCCTATCGTCTCCTATTGTTATCTGTGATCGGTGCCTATAGGACTGTCTCTCGAGAGGCGGTCCTTGTTATTTTTGGTATTAAGTTCTTCGATATACTTGCGACTGAGCGCCAATTACGTTATGATACTAAGAAGATAGGCCGACTTATCTCTGGGCGCATAAAAGAAATAGACGACCAAGGTTTCCATTTACGGCAGATCAGGTGGACTGAATCGTCCGATGGCCGTTACACACACGGGATTTTTCTTGATACGAGAAGTTTGCAGGTTGTTAGGTGGATTTTTCCTCGATCGACATATTACCCGGTTCCTTTCTGGACACGGGGCTTTTCGAGATAGGTTGGCCAGACTTGGTTTGATTTTATATAACTAGGTTTTTTATATATATATATATATAAGGTGATATTCTTCTTAATAACTCTTCGTAATAAATATTTGTAGTACTTAATATATATTTGTATGTATGTATAAAGTATCATAATGTTCACAAATATTATTAAAAAAAAGTAAGCTCAATTCTTCAGTTTTTTCTGTATCGTAATCGAAAACTTACCAACGGATAAATATGCGTTATATTTATTCCAAAAAACCCATAACTTACTGTATCGATTGATCCATAAAGATACTGGATTTTTTTTAATGAAATAATTGAGCCGATGCATCAAAAAATTGGTAAAGATTTTAAAAATATTTCCTTTTTAGGTACTTTTATAATTAACTACTTGCATTTATTTTATTTGTAAATATTAGTTATTCAACGGGTATAATGTAAAATATTTTGCGTGTGTTGTAATAAAAGGTGTGCCGAATAATTTTACATGACCGTGTAAGAGCAGGATTATAATCTAGCTTTTCCTATATTTCTACTGTTATTTAAGGGGTTCAAGTGGTTTTTAAGGTTCGTATAAAAAAAAGAGGAGACGTATAATCTCTTAGAAAAATACTACGAGATATATTTGAATTTACAGAGCTCCTAAATAAACCGCTACACCTGAAAAATTTTGTGTAATTTCAGTAGTCGATAGTCAATATATAGTGTTAATCTGTCTTTCCCGGATCAAAGCAAGAAAATGTAACATTTCCGTGTAGATGCGGGTTACTTAGTCAGCTCTACGCTCCTAGAATTATAGGTGGTCATCGATAAAGAAAGATATTAGGCCACAATTATTTTTTTTTTTTTTTTGATGAATCGGTTTCTGCTAAGTATAAAATATAAATATCAGGTTAACTTTTCATTTTCTTTCTCTCCATTCGTCTTATTATAAACTTAACTTTCATCTTCTGATAAACAGTTTCCAGTTTATTATTAAAAAGTACCCTAATTACACTGGCATCCTATTGATCTATAAATATACTAGAAAAATCGTAGTAATAATTACTTCAGTAAGAATCATTTCATAACATTTCTAATACCGATAAAAACAAATTTTTCTTTAAACTAATTTGGAATTTAATACCTGTTTACTCGTTTGTATACTCAGACTACAAAATATTTTAAGTTAAATATTTTAAATTCTTATTAGGGATATAAGTAATTACTTATATCCCTAATAGTAATATAATATAATAATATCCCTAATAATTCAGCATAATAAGGGATTATGCTGAATTACTTTTTTTTAGCCATCCCGATTCACAAAACATCTATCAAACATTTGAAAGAATTATTCACGATTCATTTTACACTTCAAATAACTACGTATGAAGAATTGGAAATCAAATGTTAACGTGAAGTTATAAGAAACTGATCTACTGTACTAACCCACCGGGTTGGTCTAGTGGGGAATGCGTCTTCCCAAATCAGCTGATTTGGAAGTCGAGAGTTCCAGCGGTCCTAGTAAAGTCAGTTATTTTTGCACGGATTTGAATACTAGATCGTGGATACCGATGTTCTTTGGTGGTTGGGTTTCTATTAACCACACATCTTAGAAATGGTAGACCTGAGACTGTACAAGACTACACTTCACTTACACTCATACATATAATCTTAATTTATTCTCTTAAGTAATACCTGAGGGTGATTCCCGGAGGCTAAATAGGAAAAAAAGGATCTTCTATACTGTATTCAGTTAGCTTACAAAGTGAAGAATAAACAAATGTTGCTTTTGTGCGAGCGAGTTCGTCATAATTCTGCTGTCATGTCTCTTGTATCAGTGCCGATTCACAACGCGGCCATATCTGTATACCATACTAATCATTACTCATATATTAGTAACCATAATTAGTCATATAGCAATCATGTAATAAAACGTTTATTTAATGTTTTGTCTTCTCGGTTCTGTTAAATCCCTTGATCTTTTCATGTGACCCTCTGTTATTCTCGTGTTCAATTTTTGTGTTTTGTTTTAAGTTTACTGAAACGTGAGTGTAGTGTATTCCCTGATTTGTCTGTACGACTTGAGTTATACCATTATTTTGATACCATGTGTGATACCGATTTGGCTGATAATAGTGCACAATTATTGATATCCCCTCCGAAAAAAAGGCCATGAGAAAAGCCCTTAAGTTGTGCGGAAAAACATATCATTTTAAACACTTACAAAAGCGAATTACAGAGTAATCCAACGGCGTTGATTTCGGATGTCGTTAATAAAACTACTCGTATATGTAAAGGTTCTGCTGCTTCAGTGTGCAATGTGATTCACGAGTACAAATCTACTAATGAATTATGGTCTGCTAAGAAAACAAAACTCCGCAAGTCAATTGAAAAAAGGTAACGATTTCGATAAAAACGCGATTCGAAAAAAGGAAACGAATTTTATTTTCGAAACGAACTTTCTTTTTGTTTCTTTTCTTTTTCCTGTTTAGCCTCCGGTAATTACCTTTCAAATAATACTTCAGAGGATGAATGAGGATGTTATGTATGAGTGTAGATGAAGTGTAGTCTTGTACAGTCTCAGTTCGACCATTCCTGAGATGTGTGGTTAATTGAAACCCAACCATCAAAGAACACCGGTATCCACGATCTAGTATTCAAATCCGTGCAAAAATAACTGACTTTACTAGGACTTAAACGCTGGATTTCTCTACTTCTAAATCAGCTGATTTGGAAAGACGTGTTCACCACTAGACCAACCCGGTGGGTTAAAACGAACTTCCTACAGTAGACAAATTGTAACGAGTTGTAAATGTCGATAACGATATACCAGATTTCCGAAGAACCACTTTTTATAAATTGTTAAAAAGTATGAATATAAAATATGGAAAACAGCGATCGGGAAAGTGCTTTAATTGATAGGGATGATATCATTATATGGCGAAGATATTACCTTACTGAAATAAAGAAAATGAAGCAAGAAGGCCGGAGAATATAGTATGTGGATGAAGCTTGGGTCAACAAAGGCCATACGAAATGTTTTTTTTTGGAAAGATAAAAGCTGTATATTCGTCAAAAGAAGCCTTTCTGTGTGGCTTATCAACCGATAATTAGACTCCATCGGGTAAAGGTAGGCGTCTCATATTTACGCTTATCGAGAGTAATACCGTTTGTTTGACAATGGTTTGACAGTGATGGTCTCTGTATTTTTGAATCTAAATCTACAGGAGAATATCATAACGAGATCTGTTACCACTTCTGGAAGATAATTCGGTTATTGTCTTAGACAACGCCCCTTATCATTCACGTTAAAGGGAAAAAATTACAGCCGTATCTTGGAAAAAGAATAATATCAAAATGTAGCTTAGTTCAAAAGAAGTGATTTTTGAAGAGGATGAACTTAAGGTCCGATTATTGCAAAGGGTTTCGCGTATTAAAAGTAATTTTAATGTGTATAAAATTGATGAGTTAGCAAGATCCAAGGATCCAAGGCTCCTGGAATAGACGTAATACCTGTAGAATTACTGCGCAGTGCAGGTGAGGAAGCGATTGATAGATTATACAAACTGGTGTGTAATATTTATGAAAAAGGGGAATTTCCGTCAGACTCCAAAAAAAGTGTTATAGTAATGATACCAAAGAAAGCAGGGGCAGATAAATGTGAAGAATACAGAACAATTAGTTTAACTAGTCATGCATCAAAAATCTTAAATAGAATTCTATACAGAAGAATTGACAGGAGAGTGGAGGAAGTGTTAGGAGAAGACCAGTTTGGTTTCAGGAAAAGTATAGGGACAAGGGAAGCAATTTTAGGCCTCAGATTAATAGTAGAAGGAAGATTAAAGAAAAACAAACCAACATACTTGGCGTTTATAGACCTAGAAAAGGCATTCGATAACGTAGACTGGAATAAAATGTTCAGCATTTTAAAAAAAATTAGGGTTCAAATAAAGAGATAGAAGAACAATTGCTAACATGTACAGGAACCAAACAGCAACAGTAACAATTGAAGAACATAAGAAAGAAGCCGTAATAAGAAAGGGAGTCCGACAAGGATGTTCCCTGTCTCCGTTACTTTTTAATCTTTACATGGAACTAGCAGTTAATGATGTTAAAGAACAATTTAGATTCGGAGTAACAGTACAAGGTGAAAAGATAAAGATACTACGATTTTCTGATGATATAGTAATTCTAGCCGAGAGTAAAAAGGATTTAGAAGAATCAATGAACGGCATAGATGAAGTCCTACGCAAGAACTATCGCATGAAAATAAACAAGAACAAAACAAAAGTAATGAAATGTAGTAGAAATAACAAAGATGGACCGCTGAATGTGAAAATAGGAGGAGAAAAGATTATGGAGGTAGAAGAATTTTGTTATTTGGGAAGTAGAATTACTAAAGATGGACGAAGCAGGAGCGATATAAACTGGCGAATAGCACAAGCTAAACGAGCCTTCAGTAAGAAATATAATTTATTCACATCAAAAATTAATTTAAATGTCAGGAAAAGATTTTTGAAAGTGTATGTTTGGAGTGTCGCTTTATATGGAAGTGAAACTTGGACGATCGGAGTATCTGAGAAGAAAAGATTAGAAGCTTTTGAAATGTGGTGCTATAGGAGAATGTTAAAAATCAGATGGGTGGATAAAGTGACAAATGAAGAGGTATTGCGGCAAATAGATGAAGAAAGAAGCATTTGGAAAAATATAGTTAAAAGAAGAGACAGACTTATAGGCCACATACTAAGGCATCCTGGAATAGTCGCTTTAATATTGGAAGGACAGGTAGAAGGGAAAAATTGTGTAGGCAGGCCACGTTTAGAATATGTAAAACAAATTGTTAGGGATGTAGGATGTAGAGGGTATACTGAAATGAAACGACTAGCACTAGATAGGGAATCTTGGAGAGCTGCATCAAACCAGTCAAATGACTGAAGACAAAAAAAAGCAAGATCCAATGGTAAAACCGTGTTTCGATTATCTGCTTATCATTGTGAACTCAACCTGATTGAGTTAATTTGGGAATAAATCAAAAGTTATGAAGCGTCAGAAAATACTATTTTTAAAATATCTGATGTTAAAAATTTATGCTTAAAAGCCATCGATAAAACGGGCCAGCAGGATTAAAAAATCTGTATAAACATGTAACGGATACTGTTGAACCAAATTATTGGGAATTGGATTGGCTAATATAATAGTAAACAAAATTGAGCCTCTTATTACTGAAAACACTACGTATATCTCGCAATCAGATGACGAAAACTGGATTGAATTAATTATTTGCTTTTATCATAGAAAATTTAATATAAATTATTAGTGAAATTTTCCATTATCGGACAGTTGACAATTGCATAAATCTTAAATAATCGAGGAACTACGTACCAATAAACAATTTTAATGAATAGAACACTTGTGGGTAATCAGATGTACCGAACAAGGTAAGGAATACAGGGTGTCCCATATAAAACGCAACCCAACCTTGTATTGGTAGGTATTGAAATAATAAAAAGGCAAGTGTAAATGTAATTTTTATTATTACCATCCATTACCTTATATTTAGAATAAATGTTGGAAGTGACCGCCATCTTCTTGAATACTTGCTTCAATTCTTTTTACAGCGTTTCTTGCAACTTTGTTCAAAGTTTGTGGCTGGATATTTAATACACCTTGTTCAATATTGACTTTCAGTTGTTCAAGTGTTCGTGGTTTGTTGCTGTAGGCTTTTTCTTTGAGGTAACCCCGTAGAAAAAAATCCGCCGCAGTCAAATCTGGAGATCTCGGTGGCCACAAGCCTCGACCGATAACACGATTACCAAAGGATTCCTCGACGAAATCAGAAGTTGAACCTGCGTAGTGCGATGTCGCACCGTCATGTCGTAGCCAGCAGTGTCAGTCTTCCTCTTCCAAGAGTGCGATGAACTGAAATAAAATATCCTGATATCGTTCTGCATTAATGGTGTACTCGAAAAAAATAGGACCGATTATTTTCTTCCGCGATATCGCGCACCACACGCCCGACTTCTGCGGGTATAATTGTTTTTCGTGATAATCGTGGGGATTTTCAGCGCTCCAAATTCTACTGTTTTGCCTGTGTACGTAGCCATCCAAATGAAACCGTGCTTCATCTGTGAAAAATAACGAATCCATAACATTAATTCCTTCACGCAGAAATCGACGGAACCATTGACAATATTGTAGCCGTTTTTCTTTGTCGGGCTCAAGAAGTCGATGAACCGTTTGAATGCGATAAGGTCGTAATTGTAATTGTTTGGTCGCCCGATGAACAGTCGATTTAGACAAATTAATTTCAGCAGACAAACGGCTGATCGATTTATTTGGCGAGGCGAGTAATCGGTCTTTGATTTCAGCGACTGTGTCTGAATTCAACAGTGACGCAGATCTTTTGTATTCCTTGTTATAAACAGAACCAGTCTCTCTAAATTTTGCGACTAACCTTAATACCGATGTTTTGTTAGGAGCTGGTTTATCTGGGTACTTATGGCGAAACAAATCTTGCACTGCAACCACTGATTTCGTACTGAAGTACGACTCAACAATGAAAACACGTTCATCTAGCGAAAACACCATCTTGTCTCTAGCAATACACTGAACGTTATGATTGCATTGCTGTTACTATCGGTAGTGTTCTACTGCGTCGCCGCGATGTTCAGATGTTGGACGAGTCCATTTCAGTTACGAGTAGGGGAGTAAGTTTGAGTTTTGAAATTTCGTGGATGAGTGATTGATGGGTTGCGTTTTATATGGGACACCCTGATCATGTAACGTGTGTTAATATATTTAAATTTAAAATATATGCATAATTTTTGTAAAATATAATAGCGCGTGATTACTGATTAGATATTAAAAAAAGTATTGGACAAAAAAATTCCGATTTAAGAACGTATTTATTGTTTTCCGAAAAGCTTTGGCATTAATACGTGCCTTAGATTACTCAATGCTTGACGCATTCTCTGTAAACGAGTATGTTTTCCATCGGCTATTTTGTTCCATAATTTTTTACATCGACGCTCTCATACAACAACAATCGATGCGAACGTTCTTCTGGTGTTTCATTACAAATAAATGGTGTTTATAAATGAACGAAAAACGTGATTTTTGTTCTTGATTCTCATCTGAAAGACTTACGGATCAAATCATGTCGACGTTCTCTTGAAAGTGCGTTTATTTTTACAACTTACATTTCATCTTATCCTGAATTTTAGATTCTACTACGTAAGATATTAGACTCTTACTCCAATTCTACGCTTCCTTTTCCTTGAATCTTTAAGTCGTTTTGAAAGAGCCTTATTTGTTTCAAAAGAACGTTCTTTTCTCTTACGAGTAGTTTTTTTTGTAGTTGTGCTTATATTTTCGCTTCGAAGAAGTTACTAAAGTAAAAAGAATGAAATTTTTGAAAAATAATTGAACAGTCTAAAAAAAATTAAAAGAAAAAATATTGTAATGAAAAGTAAAAAAATAATTTTTTTGCTACGCCATCCAACAATTTTAAAATTACCCTGAAGCCTTAATTTTAATAAATTTGGTAATCCGTATCTTATTTACTCATAATTTATTTAAAATTTGGTTCCGACTTCAAAAAAATGTATAAAAAATTGTATTTAGGTCATAGTGGAAAAATTATTTCTTTCCTTTTCAGAGTGCAATATATATATTTTCTTTTTCTGTTTGTAGTCAGATAATTTTTTTCCAAAAAATTTTCATGTCATTAAAAGCACTAACCAGTTTTATAAGAAGCGTTAGATTTCGTTTAATTTTTGAATATTAATTACTGAATTAATCGATGAATTAAAATTATTCCATAGGTACATCGGTTTTTCTCTAGTAGTATGAGTAGTTTTTGTTGTATTTTAATCAGGATTTCAAATTAAATCTATAGCTTTAATAAAGGAAATGGAATTATTAAACTTTTTTAACATATGAAATTAAAAAGGTTCCTTGAATCTTATAAGTTAATGTAAATTACTAAACGTCTTTGTAGACGTAAAGATTATACGATGAGGAGTTTTTTTTTAGTAAAGATTTCAAAGTACGTATATGAGATTCCTGAGTTTTATGCACGGTTATTCTAGAACAATAGTAAGGAATGAGAATTTCTAAAAGGAATTGAATGTACTGTGTACAATAATAAACTGTGAAACTAAAGAGAACGGTTTGAGTATATAAAATAAAAAGAAAAGATCTGGTAAAATTCTTAAAAATAGTCGAGAAGTTTCAGCCAAAAAATAAAAAAAATTAGAGCAGCCGAACCCGTAATACTTTTACGTAATACAAAATGAAAAAATAACTTTTTCTCATAGATTCCAAAAGTCGAAAAACTCATTGTTTGAAAAAGGCTTAATTTTATTTAATTCGTTTGTATTTAACTTCACGTACTTCATTTTTTTTTGCAATTTTTGACTTATTATCTTTCCAACGATAATTATGTGTTTTTTTAAAAATATAATTGAACGGAGTTAATCGGTCAAGCGTTTAGTTTTTAAAAATAGATAATATTACTAAAACCAATAACGATTCAGTCATTAATTTTTGTTATTATTACAAATTACGTAAATGAAAATAAATAATGACGGCAGATCTAAAATCACTTTATATTTAATCATTTTTATTTGATGGGACGATAAAATGATGTAATTATTTTCATATATGTATCGGTAAAAACATGACGGATGCGGACGAGCGATCGGATCGGTTGGAATGGCGTTAGGTTTGTTGTTGCAAGTTCGATTAGCAGAAAGATTAGGAGGAATCGTCAGTCGATACCGGTTCGTAACAGATAGATACGTAATGAGGTGATTAACAAATGGGAACGTTGGACATACGTCCTCGATACAACCGACCGCTAATGGTCAAAGAATAATGATTGATGAAATTAGCTACACGCGCGGCGTGTAGTTAACGCTACAGCGTTACAGTCTGACGTCTAGTACAACGGTAGCCCGCAACATTTCTTACTTTGTATTCTGTACCACCTGCTATAATGTTTGCCACCTCCGGTGGCAATAATTATGCAATTTATATAGAAGTGTATATACAGGATGATTCACGTAGTGCTACCGGCGCTTTTTGAGCTCATTCTACTAGCAAAAATAATTTAATAGGTTCATATAAACACGGGTCACAGAAACACTCCATTGCCGAGTTACGGCTAGCGAAAGATTTCGCTCCGATTCCTGGGCAAAGAGTGAAAAAATTAAACCAAACTAAAATTCTAGGAACCCAAATAAAGGGGAAAATTTATGGTTTTTGATCTGACGAATTCAATAAAAATAAGGTTCCACAACCGTATTTCCAGTAGTTTTCATTATATTCGACGGAAAACAGAAAAAAAAATTGTTTAAAACCCCGTTTTTTACGTTTGTAATACAAAAACGTTGTTAAATGACTAATAAATGCATAAAATGTATAGAGAATTTAATTTTGAGAAAATAGATGTAAATAGCCCAATAAAAAAAATAAATAAATACAAGTTCAAGAAATTTAATTTTATATTATATTTATATTATTTCATTTTAATAGTATTCATTTAAATAGTATTATATTTTAATAGTATTTTTTTTAATTAGGAATACATTGGGTTAAGTATACGCACGCAGCTGGTTTTTTTGATGTGGTTAGAAATTTTATAGAAGTTTGTGAAGCTTGAAAGTTCGTTTCTTCTACAACGTTGAAGTATATTATTTTGAATCATGACACGCGTACGTTTTGCCAGAAATAATTTTTTATATATATATTTAGATATATATACCTAGATAATCATGGGTATCTCTGATCGTGGATATGACTAACTAGAGAGATTTCGCTAAAAAAAAAAAACTCTTGTGAAATATAAAAAAGGAAATTACCCCTCTCAAAAATTTATTGATTTTTTCCTTCTATTATCCAACCCTAAAATTTTGGTTCGTATGTATTTAATTTAAAAAAAAAAAAACTTACACGTTTAGAAACCGTTTTAGGAATTTCAATAAAACCGCCACCAAAATTCTGAAATATGTTGTAAGCGGGATTCACGTCTACTAGATTGATTTCGTTCAAATTATTTACTAATGAAAGGTTAATATTGAATTATTTATTTGTTTATGATCGTATGATCCTGACGTAAAATTTCCTCGTATATTTTTTTTTACTAGAAAATACTTCCTATGTTTTGTTTAATTTAAAAATAAAATTATCAAAATTGTTATCGGGAATATAGTGGTGGTCGGTGATATATGTAGAAAATATATACTTGTAAGTTCTGTCTTTCTTTACGTAAAATTTAACGATTAAAATTTTAATTGTTATGAGAATTGTGCTGAAATAAATTAAAACCTTTAAGATTTCTTGAGATGTTATTCTTCCATTTTTCCCTTTTCATTCAAAATAGCAATAAGTATAACATGACATGTTTTATTCGGAAAAATGAGGTATAAAACGGTTCGACCATTGTCTTCTTCAAAGAGCCGAAAACACAATGTTGTACATCAGTAAGCGAAACTCTCCGAAATGCGAGTGATATTTTGTTATATCTATTTTATCATAGAGATAGCTGTAGTGTGGTTATCATTATTCTAAGGCAGTGGAAGTTTGACGCCGGTTTCTTTATTTCAGGTACGCCAAAGCTGTACGAAATATTGGGATAGATAGTATAAAGGAACAGCTTAATGTACCTCTTTCTATCATGATATAATAAATTAAGAACACTGATTTTATTCATAGAAAAACCGCCAAAACAGAAGTATTTGTCAGTACTTCCATTTAACCACGACATAATAGGTCTCGTCCAACACTTTTTTTGGAATAATTTTTTTCTGAACGTATTAAATGATTTACAATACGGCTTGAAAACTCATAATGTGTGTTTTCAAAAACTAACTTTTACAGACATATTTCCCCTCCCTTCAACATTGTTATTAAGGAAGTTATTATTTTACTCTTGTAATATTCATCGATTATTATAATTTTACGGAGCGTAGTTTAAATCGTTAATAAATATAAATTGTGAATCGTCTGTCGATTTCGTAACGACTTGTAACACCGATTTGATAATCGACGACCGAGGAGTGTTTTTCAATTTCGCTACTAGTGGAGGGTGGGTTGCCGTACGGATAAAGACAGAAAGAGAAGAGATGTTGTAGGGGATGGAGCGGCACAGCTATTAACGTGACAAATGGCGAAAAATATTTCAGGCTCAAAATGGATCACGACCTGCTCTGAAGTATGCAAAGTTCCGTAAATAAAACTTTAGCAAAAAGAGGATTTTGCACCTGGTTTCAAGCTCGCTCAAATCATATATTAAGTCTTCCCTTCCCCTCGGACGGGTGGGTATCATTCTCCGGTCGTGTAGGAGTATCTAGGGTGGCGGTAGAGGGGATTTGCATCCAGCCAAACTTGTTAATTGCCCTCTAACACGACACTAAATCATAGCAAAGGTTTAAGAAGCTTTCAGAGCGTGCCCTCTTCGTCACCGACATGGACAGAGTATTATTAACAACAAGCTTAGCCTCTTTCTCTTTTCACATAACAATCCATTTTATGCACCCCCAAACCGTACTCTTATAAACCCCCCGATCCGTTCTTCTCCATCTGTTTAAACGCTTTCAAGCCGTCCTCCTTATTAAGTATAAACTCATTTCTGTCGTTGCCATTATTGTTGTTATAATTCCATTAATTATGCATTAAAAACCTTTTTAAACTAGTGACCTCAGTAGTAATATTGTCGCTCTTTACGTCTTCGATTTAACAAACTGTCTTCTTTAACGTAACGATGAAACTTCGCTTGTTACCGTAAATTATTATTTCGTTAAATATTTTATTTATTAAAATCTTTTTTCCTTTCTTGTTTTTATTCTATATTACGTAATATTTATAACAGCAAACCTCATTTCATTAAAAATACTGAAGAATTATAAATTAATAAAATGTGTAAACTAACTTTTAATTTTTATGTTTACTTCGATGAGCGAAACGGACATTCACGCTTAAACGATAAAATTATTGATTAAATTATCGGCTATAAATGTTCATTGCAAAATATATTTGTTTTTTGCTTGCGATGACCCGATATACGACCTTGTCGCAGTGTTTGGGTTTTTAAGAGCGTACTTAACCGGGCGGATAATTTTTTCTTGAGGTATTGGGTAAAACTATTTTAAATTAAAGGCGGAGAAAAAAAATAGGTTTTCTCTTTTATGTTAGTTAAAATAGTAAATTCTGGACGAGTTTATATTATCCTCGAATTAGATCTGTTTATCGATAAATTAAAGGTACATAGGGAATATCATACCGCTCGGATGAGCCTTTTTGGAGTTATCGTGTAAACTACTGGCCTAAGGAACGGAAACACTTACCGATTGTATAGCGTATTTTTATTTTTAGTATACCTTAGTAAAAAAAGATTAACACTTGAAAAATTATGATTGTATGAATTTTGAATTTAAAAAAAACCTGTATGATATTTGACATCTTTGTAAATTACAGAAAATATTTGTTTGTAAACGTTTAGTTTTATTTTAGGTTCTCTAAGCAGGGAACAACACACATTTGTTGTTCCTCGTCGGTGGCCCAAAACCGTTATTTACTCTACACGTTATATGAAGATTATTTAACGACAACAAAGATAATAGTCCTAGTTTTGTTAGTAGGGGAACAAATGTTTCCTTTTTGTAACTAAAATAAATAATGAGAAATCTGGACGAAAATAAATAATAAGAAAAATTTACGCAACGATACGATCTAACGAATTAAATCTTTCCTATAAGTAAAGCCAAATAAACTTGTAGTTACAGAAAAAACATTTCTGTACCGAATGCTACTATATTATTGTGTAACCGAATCGGGAAATAATCTTCTTTTGAGTGAGATTCTAACTGTATGATGAATGTTCAAAATTAATTGTTTGTTGGGAGAAACGAGTAAGATAAAAATTTAAAATAATCATAGGTTCTCATCGCTGTAGCTATTTTACCACGGACCCATCGGTTAAACAAAAGTACTCATTAGATGTTATAATAGTCATACACATCATATTTTATTAATAAATGAAAATTAAAGATTCTGGAGGGCCAGTTGACGTAGTAAAATGCATTCACTACCTTATAAAAGGCCTCCTTAGTTTAGAAATATCTGAAGCCAAAACATTTCGCTGCTTCTTTTTCACAAAATTCTTCTTTTGGTTCAGGAAGAACTGTCTCAAAATTTTCAATGAAATCTATACACCGGTTTCAAACGTTATTGGATTTAAAAATACAATAAATTCGAATTGTTAATGACACTTTTCCTCCTTTCTGTTATATATAACTACAGTTGTATTGAAAATAAGTAGTACTCTTAACTTAAAAATTGTTAAGACTTGTAGACCGATTTTAATTGTACTTTTATAAAACTTAATGGTGCGTAAAATATTTCGATTGATTTCTTTGTTTTTAAAAAACGAAAAAAACTCGATGATTAAATTATACTTAATAATAGTCAGCCGCGTATATTATACATATGTTATGTTGTTTAATAAGTATTAAAATGTTGTCGGTACGTTGAAATAATCTTCACGTCTGATCTGACTGACATGAGTGATTTGAGTGGCGAGTCGTAAATCAGCGGTTCTGTTGAACCGTTGAAGACAGGATATATACAACACATCGGTCGGTTCACTGACTGGGTCGCTCGTTTCACAATCCGTACACCGATGTCATGATGCATACGACCGAAGAGGCCGGCCAGACTATCTTACACATCGGTTGTAAATCCTTGTACAGGTTTTTCAAATTAAGCCATATAAAGTGATAGTGCTACAGTGAGTCATATTGAATTAGCGCTTCGGCTATGTTCCTTCGTATGTGTGTGTCAGAGTGTGTTCGTGTGCGCATGAGTGTTGTCTGCCGTCGTAAACATAAACGATGGAATAAAAGGTCCAACTTGTTTATTTGTTTGTCTGTTTGAATGTAAGCCGCTTTACCCTCTTTTTCTAGTCACTAACTCACTCACTTAACTACCATAATTCCACACAATAGAATCCATCTTCTGCTGCCATAAGACATTTCACGCTCTGTAATCTCTTTTACTCAACAGACCTTCTCCGTTTCTGTTTCCATTATAATTTATTTATACGTCCTCGATTATATTTATTTTCCGTTATTTAATTCAATACACTTTAGTATATAAGTAGTTCTGAGCACGCACAGATTCGGTAAAAACATAAATATACTTTATTGAATCGTGCTGACAGTTAGATTACATTTTAAGAGTCATCTTAACAACGGAATAAATCGATTTGTTTAGAAAAAAACTTGTAGCTCACTATTTGTATTCGTAGTACTGTATGAAAGGAATCTAAATTCCAGGGCGGGCATTGTAGAAAATTGTGGGGGTTACAATTTCATTTAATATTTGTTCTCCAAGATGCACTTCTTTCTTTTTATGTTTAGCCTCCGGAACCACGTAAGGTCTTACTTCAGAGGATGAATGAGGATGATATGTATGAGTGTAAATGAGGCGTAGTCTTGTACAGTCTCAGGTCGACCATTCCTGATATGTGTAGTTAATTGAAACCCAACCACCAAAGAACACCGGTATCCACGATCTAGTATTCAAATCCGTATAAAAGTAACTGCCTTTACTAGGATTTGAAATTTAAAACTCTCGATTTCGAAATCAGGTGATTTGCGAAGACGTGTTTACCGCTAGACCAATCCGGTGGGTTTCTCCAAGATGCCCTGAAGTTACAATTCTTTACTTAATAAATAACCTACTTTGTTATAATGATCACAAATTGCTTATCATGCCACCAGTTCTAGATTTGATTCCCAGCAAAAGTGTGATAATAAGTGGCTGCTCGCGTATAGGGACTGTGGAACTGCAGCACCCCAATTTACATTTGATATTATTGGTAAAATTTAATATAATGAGTCCTTTTTCTTTAATCCTTTTTGTATATTTGTACAATATATTATCCTAAAGCTTAATTTCAGTAGCAATTCCCCAGTTTATAAAAAAGATACAAAAATCTTTGGAACTGTGCACTTCATAGTTTCAGCAGCGTGGTGATTGGCTGTTGTGCGCATGCGCACTTAGGAAGCTGCACGCGAGCCTGCGAGGGAGAGAGAATACTGTTGCTCCCGCAGTGCCGACCCTGGCGTGCTGGCGGAAGATAGTTTTTTTGTTTAGTCCGCGTGTGTATGTTCGTTCCCTTTTCTAGTTTAGTCGGTGAAAGGAATATGAAAGCGGTTTAGTTGATTTTTCAGTAGTGATCAGAAAATGGCGGAAAGCAAGGGCTCTTTGATTGCCAAATCTGTCCAAAGACACGCTGGAAGGGCCAAAGAAAAGGTAATTTGGAAAACTAATTATATATTTGTTTCTGTGTATATAGAAATTTAAATTAAGCACCGTTGGACTGTAGTGTTTTTAAGTGGAAATTTTATTAAGTTATTATCTAATAATAGTAAAAAATATTATCTGTATTGACATTTTATTATTTATTCGGTTAAACCGAATACGGTTTTTAAGTAAAATGTGCTTAAAAACCGTGTACCACATTCTTGAGTGTGATGAAGTGTAGAATTAGATTATTAACCTGCTTCCAGCTATTCTAGTTGATTCATTTTTCTCGGTTCTTTTATTTTACAGAAAACTTTAACTATGGCCTTGAAAAGGCACAGAAAAAATTTTCTGGAGAAGTACTCTCACTAATTTTAACTACGAGTCGCCACTGATAACATTCATTATATCACAAAAAACTGGATTAAGTTAGGCGTATGCCTGTTGTTAATAATTAATTGATAAATAATATTTATTTAAAAAATATATATATATATATATTTAATTTACAGAACGCTATTATTTTTTGAAGTTTGAAGATTTTCATATCGGCCTGGTGGACGCATGTGTGCAATTATTTTATCGCATGCGAATTATGCATTTGTATAAATAAATTAGATTTGTGATGTGTGTTGAAATTATTACTGTCCTAATTTGTTTAATTGTAGTATTTTATTATATAAAAAAAAAAAACAATTTTTTTTTGTAAGATTTATTATACGTTCGGTTAACGTGTTGTGTAATCAGTAATTAAAATAGAGATGTTGCTTATATAGAGTGCAAATTGAGATAAGTAAAGAGGGAGGGAGAACGTGTTATTGCATAATAATATTTGGCCCTATAGATAAACTCACCGGGTTGGTCTAGTGGTGAACGTATCTTCTCGAATCAGCTGATTTGGAAGTCGAGAGTTCCAGCGTTCAAGTACTAATAAAGGCAGTTACGTTTATACGGATTTGAATACTAGATCGTGGATACCGGTGTTCTTCCGTGGTTGGGTTTCAATTAACCGCACATCTCAGGAACGAAGACTACACTTCATTTACACTCATACATATCGTCCTCTGAAGTAATACCTGAACGGTATTTCGCGGAAGTTAAACAGGAAAAAGAAGAAGAAGACCCCAAAGACAAACTCACCGGGTTGGTCTAGGGGTGAACGCGTCTTCGTAAATCAGCTGATTTCGAAGTCGAGGTTTCCAACGTTCAAATCCTAGTAAAGGCAGTTAATTTTTTACGAACTTGAATACTAGATCGTGGACACCGGTGTACTTTGGTGGTTCGGTTTCAATTAATCACACATCTCAGAAATGGTCGACCTGAGACTGTACAAGATTATACACTTCACTTACACTCATACATATCATCCTCATTCATTTTCTGAAGTAATACCTGACGGTGATTCCCGGAGACTAAACAGGAAAAAAAGGCTCTAAAGACAAGTATGGAAATATTTATTTAAAAAAGACCACGCTACATATTCTATAAATCTGCACAAATTTACTTATATTCTGATGGCGTTGCATTACAGCTACTGATATTTCGCCACAAAAGAACGTTTACGAGGAAACAGAGAAAAATGTTAGAAAGCTTAGTGTGATATCGAATGAAAAAAAAGTATAGCTTTATTGAATCATACTGTTGTTAATAGGTACCTACAAAAAAATTGTTGTTGGTGAGAAAAGAATTTTAAAGTTTTACAAATTAACTACTTAGAAATAAACATAAAAAATAGAATGAGTAATGAAAAAAAACTGGTTTCGAGAATAAACGCAGCTGAAAACTATGTTTATTTTGCCAATTTAAAATTGATTATTTAGAAATTTAATAAATGCATATTTTCACATGAGTTTAGTATGCTTATTACCTACTGGTCTGAAGTTTAAACATAGACAGAATTTCATGAAAATCTATTAAAAAAATGTCAAATAAGATTTTAAAAAGAACTTTTGGTCAAATCAAGGAAGCAGATAATTGGAGAGCGGAAAAAATGAAGAATAATCGCTCATAAAAGGCAGAAATATCGTACAATTCATAAAAGATGAAAGTTAGTTAAAACATTCCGATAACGGATAGAATTAGAACGTTTAAGAAAGGAGAAAAAAGATTTATGAAAAAGAATGGTCGTCGAAGTAAACGATAGAACGATATTATTGAAGACAACTTCAACGGGTGGTTGCGGTTGAAGGAGACTGGTAGCTGAAGACCTTGGTGGAGGGTTATTCAAAAAATCAAAATTCATCAAGAGTTGGAAGTTGGTAGGTAGAAAAAAAAATGTTTGAAGATAATGTATTCCTGTTTAATTTGTAAAATCTCTTCGTGAGAGATTACTTACATTCCAGTTCCATCCTTGTATTTGCCTCTAAATATGATTGTTTGAACTTTGGTTTGTAAGGAAACTTTATTTGGAAAATATTTTACAGGTAAGTTCCATGGAGTATCATGATTCTATTGCAAACAGGCTCTGTAAGTAACAATATACTTTTCTAGGTTTTTTAGCGTTTCGTAAATAATTTTTCTAAATAGGCTTTATCAAATTCTATCAGAATATGCTTTTTTAATTTAACTTACATTTAATTTAACGGTTTACCTATGAAAGTACTTTAAAAAAAATTGTTTTAGTGTGTATCGTAATATTATTCTTAAAAGGGGTAATGACTCCTTAAAGTTGTAAATTCCCAGTCGAATCAAAACAAGTTGACTTCTGTTGTTGGTAATTTGAAAAAGAAATATACAGCATAATATCATACGTTACAGAATTTCCCTTCTGGTATTCATCAGACAGTATAATAAATTTATTACTTACAGTAAAATTACCAATTTACCGAAACTTGTTTTACGATTTTCGGATTTTACGAACTGCGACTGGAACAGACACATTCCGTGAACAAAGCCGGTCTTCAAGTCACGTCTAGTTCACTTGCGTTGATGCACAATAATGTTAGCCATAAAATTTGAATCCGACCGTGTCAATATTTTTTTCTGGGCTGTTGGTCTGAGAACTCGGTATTGCGTGTGGGAATGATATTTTTCATTTTGCGTTGTAAGATGGTTTTTGAAGTGAAGTAAATCTGTTGGAAATTGTACGTAATAAAATTTAAGCGTTTCTTACTCGTAGTTTTTTTGTGTCGTCTGTTATAAGAAATATTTTTTGTAGAATAAACATTTATTCCAATTTAATGTCATGATATACACACTTACGCGGATCTGAAACTCATTATTAATGATATTAGAGAAGTAGGATAGTTTATTATCGACAGCCTATTTAAAATAAATAAAGTTTACGTCTAATTAAATATTAATGTTAAATTGTCCAGATAACTGAAAAATATTTAGCAAATTATTTTTATTCTTTCTTAGGACGAACGAAATACTAGATTTTCGTAGGTAGTTTCCTTAATTTATTAGCAAGAGGTTTTATATTGCTCCATTAAAGTGTGTCGAAAAGACACGCTTCCCTTCCGTGCGGAATGTTAGAAGTTTGACGTTTGGCCGAGGTTCTGTTCTAACATTATCGATAATGTCACTAGTTTGTCGTTTGTTTTAGGTTTAATTAACAACACATTATTGCCTGGCGATCCAGAAATATTACAAAGTACAGGTACGCTGTACAAGTACAGTATGAACAATATACCCATTTGCTCCTACGACTGCCGAATCAGTAAAGATGCAGATCCATATATCTTGAGATTTTCGAAGTATCATTCCAGTCTATTAATTGATATTAGTATATATATTTTATATCCCCAAATTGCTAGACATGCACTTCTAACTGTTAGATGATTATAATAATAACGTCCAAAAACCTGTTTTGTTTTATTACTTAAAAGTCTGGGACTGATAGTCTAAAGTAACAAACTAGTGTACCCATTTTTGGGGTAAAATGATTCATTTTATACACTGTTTTGAAATTATTAATTTCTTAAGTAAAGTAATTAATTAATCCAAGTAATTAATTTCATTTTATAGTTCTTAAAAATTAAAGATTTAAAAACTGAATTTCTCAAAAACAATTCATAAAGTTTTAATAAGGTTTTTATCGTGATAAATAAATTTATACCTAAATTTTAGCTTCTGTGAACTGTTTTTTTTTTTTTTTAATAAAAGTAATAATGTACCAATTTAAATATAACGTTTGGAAGGAGTTCATATTGATGTGATTGAAACAATCTAAAATAATTTTTATATACGAGTTATATACCAAAATTTATGATGTAGAATCCGTAAGCTCCGTAGGTTTCCAATCAATTGAAACTAGGAAGGTTATTAATCACCCAAAACTGGTATTGTTATTTCCATTCTCGGTCTCACACCCGGAAGGTATCCATCATGACGGAACTAGCCAATTCATGATTGGTTCACCGATTGTTTAGAAACTGTCTAACTATTCTGCATGTCTTTAACATTATGGATTATAGTGTGAGTGTTTTATAGAATTTTCAGTTTATTTAGGTAGCGCTTAAAGTTTCTTGTGGTGATTCCTGTTGCGGATATAACTATTGGTGCTGTAGTGACGATTTTTCTTCCGTTGTTCTTTTTATTTCTTCCTTTAAGCTTATATATTTTGAAATTTTCTGGTCTTCCTTTTGCTGTAGGTCGGAGTCGTTGGGTACGTATACGTCTATGAAATAGGTGTTTTTATTGTTTTCCTCTATTAATGTCCGGTCTATTGTCAGTAAAAGTTTTGTCGGTGAGTAGTGTCCTGTCCTAGTATAGTTTTGCTGTTTCATTCTCTAGGATTGATTCTGGAGTGCATTTGTAGTACGGAGTTTCTGTTGTAACTAAATTGTAGTTGGTCGCGATTTGCTGATGAATAATTTTTGCAGCTATATCATGCCTTTCTGTATAGCATGTGCCTGCCGGTATTTTACATCCTCCGATAATATGGTGTATTGTTTCAACGGTTACGTGACATTTTCTGCGTTTGTCGGTCTGGCTTGTGGAGTCCTTGAGAACGTGTTTCTGGTAATTTCTTGCGGAGATAACACTTGGTTCTGAATCGCTAGTAGAAATCCTTCTGTTTCAGGAAAGAGTTTCTGAAAGTAAAGTTCCCCTTTACAGTCATTTCTAGGATAGTTCCGTGTCTGTGCGGGGTTGTTGGATGATGTGCCGTGTTTACTGTGTAGCCCCTTTTCTGACCATCTCTGAATGAAAATGATCTGTATGAGTGTAAGTGAAGTGTAGACTTGTACAGTCTCAGGTTGACCATTTCTTAGATGTGTGGTTAATTGAGACCCAACCACCAAAGAACACCGGTGTCCACGATCTAGTAATCAAATCCGTATAAAAGTAATTGCCTTCATTAGGATTTGAACGTTGGAACTCTCGACTTCTAAATCAGCTGATTTGCGAAGACGTCACTAGACCAACCCGGTGGGTTACCTGATGAAACAAAGTACACCTAAATTGTTGGTTCGCGAAGAAAGAATGCCGATACTGACAGAACCTAATTAATTAAAGCCGCACCAAATATTCCAAAGACTTTCGAATAAACTTAACTTAGGTAATTGAACTTACGAATTACCATTTATTGAGAATCAATTTCTTGTTTATATTTCTCTTATTTTAATTATCGCTTTATGATATTTTAATTAAAATAGACAATTACTAGGTAATGATGAAACTATATTTATGTACGATTATTGTTTATCGTAGATTCTTGTAACTGATTTATCAAAATTCACTAGAAAATTGAAATAACAACTATCAAAGTGTTTTATTTAATGTGTGTAAACCTTTCTCATTTATTTGAATATGATATATGTACAAAATGTTTGTTTTCTGACTTTTGATAGATATAATAATTTTATAATGATAAAAGAATTTCATTATTACATAAGTATGATCGATTCATCTTACATTGTCACGTAGTTTCCTTAGATCGGATTCTTTAACCGCCTGCACGACACTTACGTTCTGATTAATTGCTAAATTGTGTTATTATGAATTATGATCGGATATGTTCACAAACCGCTACAATAATATTTCGGTCATATACTATCGTTCATTGAAATTTACTGGTTAGTTCAACCTGTTTCCGTAACATTTGACGCATTAAGAAATTAACGTGACGAGATAAGCCATTATATTTTACGTAGAAAACTTTGAATATTTTCTTTTAAGGATTCACGCATAGGGTAGTTAAATCGTTGTGTTATACTTAACGTTCATTGTACGACTTGGGAAAAGCAATGGTTTGTGTGCGATAACCACTTCATGTAAGAAGTCTTGACAGACTTAAAGGCAAGGAGTGAAGTAGTTATGTCTTTAAGTAGGCTTAATTGGAAGTAGAATGTGTGCGTTTGTGTGTGTACGTGTGATCGAGAGATAGGGGGGAGATATCTATCCGAGACCGCGCCGAGTTCCCCTCGAATTAACATCTTAAAATTTAATATCACATAAACAGAAGGGGCTAGAAAAGATTTTATTTTCAAGTTAGAAAAGTGCGTCCTGTGTAATCTTGGGCTATATAATTAAACAGTGTTGAGATGCGCTCGGCGCATATCGTCGTGCTTATTGGCCCGGTGTAGATTTTGAAGCTGCCGACGGTATCCCCTCTTTCCCTTGCGCTGTTCATCTCTTTCTCTCTCTTACACACAGTAATAATCACCCTCCTTCACTTAAGACATTGTTTCTCACCCCCACTTGTTATTAGTCTGGGCCGCCCGCAACATTAACCATTCGGCTGCTGCCGCCTCTTTGTGATCGACAAAACGAGCATGTACACAAGCTCCTTACCCTTCTAAATTTCTACTTTCCTTTTGCCCTGCCTGGGAAATTATTTCAATAATCGCGGTTATAAACTGCACTTATATATTTCTACATGACATAAATAACTACGCTTATAATTTAAAAAAAAATTCAAAGTAGATTTTTTATTAAAATAATTAAAATAGAACTTTTATAATTCTGAATTGTTTGGAGTTAAAATTTAATTTATTTTTATCGTTAGTAATTTATAACTAGTTGCATTACTTTGCGTTATTTCTGGTAGCAGTTCTTATCGATTATACGACAGTTAACCGTAGATGCAAATACAAAAATTGCTTCCTGTAAGGCTATTGAAATTAGTTAAAGGAAATTTCAATTTGGAAATAGCGCTCTCAGTTCCATCGCTGCATCTCTACAAGAATGTATCTGTTTAGCCTGTCAAATAGACTACGTTTTACCATTCGATAATAAGAGGTGTAAGTGTAGAATATAGTACAGAACCTCTCTCTTCCGGACAGCTGTTCGATATATATAATTTAAGGGACAATAAAACTTTTCAAATAAATTATCATTATTTCAGTTAGTTTTAGTGAAAATCCTTTTTTCTTCACAGATTTTTCTCCATACCGCCGTTGTTAATTAAAATTATGAAACTATGTACCGTACCGCGTAATGTTGTTAAAACTCATGGTCTAATGTAAAAAGATTTCCTCTCTTTTCTGAGAGCTGAAGTAGCCTTCTGATTTTAAATTGGAGACTATATTAATACTTTCGACCTCTGTACCGACTAGAAAAATTATTTAAAATATTTAAACTGATAGTATTATGTTCTTAAATAATATACTTAACATTAATTTTTTCACTTTATCTCTTAATGAGATCATCGTAATTTTCAGTATTTTGCATAGGTTTTTCCAAAAATAAATTGCAGCTCACAGTAACGCAAAAGAAAGTTTTATTATAGTATACATTTTTTATATTTTAATCGTGTGGTTAGTAACTCCTCAAAATTATGTTTTTTTTCTTTCTTGACGTTAACTATAATTTATGCACCCAATACGTATTGGTGAGAGAGGGGTCATCACTTTTTTCCTTCAAAAATCGGAAGCGTGTATGTGTTACCCTCAGATAATAATTTTCAAAATATTTTCTACATGTTGTTTCAAAATTTATTAACTTTGTTCTTTGATTTTTTTCTAAAATGCAAGTTTAGAGGACAAATGAGAAAATTGTTTGACGAAAAGCGGTTAGAGACCCGCTCGAAATTTTAAAAAGTTTCCGTTAAAACTTTTATTTAAATTTCATCTTTTATAAGTCAAAAAAATCTTTTTGAAGAGTATCTTGAGAAAAAAGATCGAAAAGTACCGTTTTTTCAACAAGCAGGAAGAAATCATTTAAAATTTACAGTGGAATAAAACAAGATCTCATTCCTGGCGAAACGTTTTTGTGATTAATTTAATTTTGCCATACGATTACTTTTACAGAACAATTGAAGAATAGACAAAACCCTACTTCAGAGCGAACCGTATAAAGTCTAATGCCAGTAAAATGGCAGCAGAGATCTTAAATAATGGAATAATAATAGTTAAAAGTTTAATAAAATTTTGCTGCAGACAAATGAACATATTATGCGTTATATTTATTTTTTGATGTTTTTAGTAAGATTAATACAATGTGATTACTAAGCGAGAGGAAGCTTAGAGACAAAGAGAGAGAGAGAGTTTGTGTTTATTGTTTAAAATCCAAAATAAGATTGACAAACAATTTTAAATACGTGAACGAATTATATTTGTACGATTGAAAAAAAAAAAAATTGCCAGCCAGCTGGAGAGTATTCAGTTTTAGAACGAACTGGGGTTTCCGAATTCTTATATAATCCAATAAACTCCTGCTTTAAAATGCTCTCTTTCACTTTTAATTACTCTTCTCAGATTATTTGTTTAATTTAGGGTGTCGTACCGTTGAATCGTATAATCTGGCACTGTCTGAGAATTAATTTAACAACACGTCACTTATTAGAGTACAAGTCGTCTTTAGTCGCTGAATTTCCTTTACTGATCTTTCCTTTTTAGGTTTTTTAATTTTTTTATCGTACGACCCTCCAGTATTCGTAAAATGTATTTTTCTCTTTCATACTGAAAGACCCTTATTAAGGGAAGTAAGGTATGATTAATTGAATATTCGTTCATTTAGTGTAAAATTATTTGTAAATTGTTAATATTATTCTACTTCCTTCGTTATTTTTTTTTTTTGCTATATTTGAAAATTTCGTTTTCAATTACACGCAGCTGTGAATATTACATTAAATTTCTAAATAAAGATCCGAGTCAAACTTTAAATGGAAGTTTTACTATAAAAGTTATACATCGACCAAACAGGGCGTAGATTAAAAAAAAAATTGCATCGAATACAAATACGTTCCACAGTAAAATAGAATCAGCGTTTCTATCACAGATACAATAAACTTAAAAAACAACGTGTATATTCTATAAATATACAATAAAATATAACTCATCGATTGGGTTGTTTGTTGAGCTTCATTGTTGTTCGTTTAATGTTTTTCCTTTTCTTAATGAAGTAAACCCTTAGTTCAGATCAGATTGTGGATTAAATTACAGCCTGAGTCCAAGCTCTGAGTAGTTGCGGTTAAAAGGGGGACGTGCGAGGTAAACGAGTATGTAACGTTCGATACGCTCTCGTACGAATACTTTTAAGTAGTACTATTTTTCATACTAAAAAAATTAGCCTACTTTCGAATAACATCATATACAGCTCTGTATATCAGTCGGTACCACAACAGAGACAGTTGTAAGACTTACTAATCCAAACGTACTTCCCTGCTACAGTGTTAACTTACTGGATTTATTTTAACTAATTACGCGCTTGCTTTGTCAGTAATGGCAAAAAATCGCGGAATATCATTTAAATTACAGGTTCCTCTAAAAAGATTTAAAAATCGCCACATCTATTAAATTTCAATCAAAAAAATATACTACCTTAGAAATTAAAATTATTAATTAAGAATAACAGGTTATCTAATCCTACCTATTTTTTTGCAGCCTATTATTTTTTTGTTTTTTGTTTTTCATTGGTCAACCATATATCATTTATGTACTGGTGCTTTTCTCTGTTCATTTCACATCAGATATCTGTTTCATAGATATCTGATGTGAAATGAACAGAGAGCATCTTTGTTTTCATTAGTTTCTACGTGTTATTTTCCAACTACGTGTTACCTTCTTCAACTATAAGTTTTAACATATTTCTCACTAACTTAATTTTGATTCTAAAATGTTGTCACCGGCTGCTTTCTTTTCTAATTCCGTTTTAAGATCTCTTCATTTTATTGTAATAATTGATTTTCAATCTTCTCGTATAACATATTTAGATTATTGTCAGACATTTTAACTATTATTGTATCTAGTATTAGGGTCCGAATATACAGCGAATAAAAAAAAAATAATAGTATCGAGGTTTTAAAGCTATTTAATATCTTTTAACTTTTCCTTACGTTAATGAATCACAAATAAGATGAAAGGTAATTCCTACAGTTTTTCCCAAAATACAGATTTGGCGATTTTTAAATCTTTTTAGAGGAATCTGTAGTCCACGATTTTTTATACCTTTTTTTCTTGTGCATCGCTGCCTTGAATGTAATGTTCAATGTGAGCATCTTTCATCACGCGACGCTCGTCCAACCGATAGGAGAGTTCGTCTCGTACTTTAACCATTATGTAATGGAAGCGACTGCTGCTTCAGTGCTAAAATCGGGTAGATTAGTAGTTAGCAGAGGGACATACACAAGATCTTTTATAAAACCTCTTAGGAAAAATCACATCGGGGTAAGATCGGGTGACCTTGGAGACCATAGCAAACAAGCTCTGACATCTGATCCACGCCGACCGATCCAGAGGTCGGGAAAAACATTATTCGACCGATCCCGTATAGAGTTATGCCAGTGAGAAGGCGTACATTTTTTTGCCAAATAAAATTCTCTGGTCAATCTTGCAGTTGAGGAAACAACAATGTACGCAGCATATCCGAATAAGCAACTCCTGTTACGCTTGCTTCGGCAAAAAAGAACGGCCCGTAAACTTGCCGTCGGGATGTTGCACAGAAAAGTTTAATTTTGGGGAGTCCCGTTCACATTGTAATAGTTCATGGGGTTTTTTTGACCCCCGGAAACGGACATTATGTGTACTAGCTTTTTCACCGAGATTAAACGTTGGCTTATCACTAAAACAGTACGATCAAGAAAGTCGTCATCTTCATTCAGCAACGTTTCGATCGCTAATTCGCCACCCACAGCATAGTCGATAGGCTTCAAACCCTGTAACAGCTGTACTTAAGCGTTTTTTAAATCATTACACTGTCATCACCGGCTTTGCTAGTTTGCGCCCGGCTTTCCTAACAGATCTTTTGCACGGGAAAGATTACCTGGCAAGCTCAAAATTTTTTTCAGACACCCTTGGTCGTCCCATACTATTCCTTTATACAGACATCCAGTCGTTTCAAACTGATTATGCTATCGGCGAATGTTATTGTCACTCGGAGGATCACAATTAAACTTTCTACGGAACACACGTCTAACTGTAACTACAGATTCACGTTTAGCAAACTGCGAAACGCAGAAAGATTTCTGTTCAGGTGACGTCATATTTACTAGTGGCGCTGTCAAGCGGAAAGATTGGGAATCAATATACAACTATGTTCGCAACTAAAATTATCCTTTTTGCTCTAACACTAGCCTTAAGTCAACACTGCACGCGTCATTCAAGAGATTCTATAACAAAATAGAATCCGTATATAATTTTACTTTTCGGCATATCAACTTCATTTTGAAAAGGCATTTTGGAGAACCACCGTATAAAGTCGAGTTTTAGAATTGTAATTGAGAACTGTACTTAAATCAGTAGTATTTCTTATTAAAATCCTTTTTCTATATTCTATGTATATAATACTATATAATATGTATAAAGAATAATATATTTATAATATAGAAGAGTGTAACAAGACCGGTATAACGGACCTGAGTAACGGATTCCTACCAATTAAGAAAAAAGTAGTAGATTACTACTTTCTTCAATAACAGCCATACTTTCTTCAATTAAATATAGTGGGAGGAATCCAGAAAGGAGCTAAAAGAAACCCTTTTAGGAAAGGTTCGTTTAACAATCGTCTTTTGTAATGCAGCCCACTGACACACCTAAAGAGATATCGTTTCGTGAGAAGTTGCCGGACCAAGGTTTGGAATTTTATGGAAAAATGTGAGGGCGATAAGTCACTCTCACGCTTCGAATTGGATCCGGTCCGGCAGGTAAAGAGGATAGGAGTATAAATACTTCGGAAAAGATCACCTCTCTCTCTCTTTTTTTTCCTGTTTGGCCTCCGGTAACTACCGTTTAGATAATTCTTCAGAGGATGAATGAGGATGATATGTATGAGTGTAAATGAAGTGTAGTCTTGTACAGTCTCAGTTCGACCATTCCTGAGATGTGTGGTTAATTGAAACCCAACCACCAAAGAACACCGGTATCCACGATCTAGTATTCAAATCCGTGTAAAAATAACTGGCTTTACTAGGACTTGAATGCTGTAACTCTCGACTTTCCAAATCAGCTGATTTGGGAAGCCGCATTAACCACTAGACCAACCCGATGGGTTTGGGGAAGATCACCTGAAATTAGTTCTGCGAATCAGTCTAGGCGAGTTGTTATGTCGTCAGTCTGCGAGAGTGCTACGATAGACTAGTTATTATACACGTTCGACGCGATTAAGGTGACGTCACAAGTAACTCCAATGTGGACTGTACGTGAAAACGAGAAATGGTTCGATGAGTTACTGTAAGACTGCAAGTGAAAGAGATAATGTACTAAATTTCATTCATAAATTGTTAGGGTAGTTTTATTTGCGAAGAGTAAAGGTATTTGCCGGAAAAGAACTTTAAGCTTGTCTTATCTATTGTACTATAGTTGTTAATACAAGACTAGTGGTTAAAAGTGTTAAGAATAGCGGTCATGCTAATGTCTTTTGTCAATGGAACTGAATCCTGCTTTTCATTATTTGTCTTTCTGTGAATTAATCCTGACGATTACTTTAAATTCTGTTTTGTATGTAATTACTGTTTATTATTATTATTGACATTTATTATTATTACTATTTTTGTTGTTGTTGTGGTTGTATTACTGCGATCACTATTTGTTTATTTATTATTGTCGTTATTCTAATTATTATTTTGAGTTGTTTTTTTATTGTCGCTTATTATTATTATTATTATTACTATTGTCATTATTATTGATTTGTCTTGTTTTATTTATGTTCTGTAACTAATAAATTGTAATTATATAAACATTTCCAATTAACAAACTCTCAATATCCTGATCGAGCGGCGAACACGCGACAATATTATATATAATTTTCTAGGTTATAAAATAACCTAGGAAATTAGTAGTTTTTTAACGAGTTCTTAACTTGTACGCCTATTTACAGTAAGTGCAAGCAAAATAAACGGTATTACTTCGCTTAATAATAGTTAATATTAAGCTTGCTTCGCTTAATAGGTAATAGACTGATTAATAGGTATTTTGTTTTATTGGTTTACTCTAACTTCAACAATATTTTTTATTAACAACTTAGGTAGCTTAATCGTTTGAAGCCTAATGAATGAGTTCAAGGTTCCTTCTTAAACATGTTTTGGGCCTATTTTATTTATTAGGTGTCGAACAAATTTGTATGCACTTAGCCAGAATATCCCATAAAGTTTCCGTTTACATTAACTGAAATTCTAACCCGGTTAAATTGTTACTTGTAATATATATATATATATATATTATTATTATTGTTATTAGCAAAATTAGCTTATAAAAGGATGAAAATTATTGACGATTCGTTTTGTTAACCGAGTTGTTTGCGACCGACTGAGTGTCGACTTTAGAATACAGTACAGTATGTTAGGCGGTTGACAAGCATGCGATCTACGCTATACAAGATCAGTCATCTGAGAGAATCATGAAACGAATTTGGACCCCGGAGAATGACACCCGGTTACATATTTCCCCTCTCTTTTAACCTTTTAAAATCGTCCAAATGGAATTAAATGGAGCCTCCTGTCCCCTGTCCTTTTCTATTTAACTCTTGTCTCATGACTGGGGGAACCCGCCGGTTTATTGTATTTACCGGCAGTTACCACTAATTTACATAATATTTTACATAGTCGTTATTATATTCAATAAAAAAGTTGCATTATTTGTTAAAATTGAATGTAATAGTTGGCGTTTTTTAAATTTATTTATTCATATCAAATAATTAATTAATATTAATAAGCCAGTCGCGTAATTTTAATTACGATAGTAAACGATCCAAAACTAAACTTTTTTCAAGGTAAAATGGGTACGCGATCAGTTTCTGCGGCCGATCTTAATCTGGATTTGACGTGATGCCTAAATTTCTGTTTTGTATATCTGATTAAATATCGTATGCTGTATAGTTTGAAAATAAATATGTGTACACTGAATTAATACAGATTTATACTGTAGTTTTACGTCTGTATACTTTATTTAAGGGGCTTATTTTGAAAATCCAAAAAAATCTGATTTTAGAGTTTTTCATTCCGCAATGGACATAATTTGGCTTATGATAACTCAAAATTAATAACTAGATTGTTTCAAAATTTTAATCGTTCAACGTAGTATTTTAAATGGATCTGCAATCTCAAATTTATAACTTTCATACTTTTCCAGTTATTATTATTATTTTATTAAACCTCTCAAATAAATTTTCAGGAGTAAATTGACTAATATAAAACCGAACAGGCTAAATTTGTATGTATATTCTTTGAATATCTTTTGTGCATTACAGAGATTTTGATTTTAATTTTATATTTTTTAAAAATACGGAACTTTAGCGTAGTTTTTTGAAAATAATTCTTTATCTTTATACATATGTATTAGCGAGAATCATTTTTCCAAATTAATCAAGTTTTATATGTCGAATTTTTAGAGTAACATTTTTGTTTCCTTTGTTTTTTTTTACAAAATCGGTTTAAACAATGAATACCACAGTTCCACTTATTTTTTTTATGAAACTTCACACACAACTTATTATAAAATATTGAGTGAAACATTTTAATTTAATCCAACTCAAATATTAAAAAATACAAAACAATGAAAATTACCATAAGCTTCAGTGTATAGGTTGATTTTTTGAACAAAAAATGGGATGATTAAGTTTATACACACCCTAAAATCGAAATTTCTTATTTAAAAGATTTTCTTTTTTACCACTTTTAACTATTTAAACCTTCGAAAAGAGTAGTTATAACAGTCTATTTCGTAGTCTATTTTCTAATATCGATTTTGTTGCCGTCTTTATATATTAGGTGTCGTACAAATTTGAAATTTCTACGCACTTAGCCAGTGATTTGCTGGTTCCATAAAGTGCCCGTTTACATTTATTGAAATTCTAACCCGGTTAAATTGTTACTTGTAATATATTTATGTCTATGTATTATTACGTAGAATTTGAAGTTACATGTAATTACTTAATACTTGTAACTGCCTTTTATTTAATACCGATTTAGGTATTATATACACATCGAACCGCGGTTGAGGTTTTTATTACAAAAAACAATTTTAAAAAATTATCTTAATTAGTTTAAAAGTTAAAAAAATTACTTCAGGACAGAACGTATACGCACTTACAAAATGGACTCTTGACTTAGGAAAGATTCCGGATCAACTGAAAATACCATTTTTTTTAAATTTATTTTTCTTCAAGTAGGTTCATTCTTTTGCTATCTGAAGATTATCGGATACCGGTCATGTTTTATCTAAATATTAGGCAGTGTTATAAGTAAAATTGTTTTCATTAAGGGAGAATTGGATTCGTTTTTAATGGTTAATATCGTGAAAAAAATTGTATATTGTTTAAATGGGTTTTCAGCAGGGATGTTTTACAAAATTTCAGAATTTGTTCGTCACGAAATCGGTAAGTTTATCGGTTAAAAGTATATAATAATAAACGCATTGTAACAAAGCATTGATTGGTACATTTCAATAAATGTACCGTTTCAAAACAGATTTGTATTACAGAATATTCATCATTCATCGTCTTCAAGGTATAGTCCTTGAAGTCCATACCGATTCCAAAGTAAGGAAAATGTCAGATTTTGGAATTCATGGACTAATCGTATTATACTTTTTTTCTCAGCATTTGAAAAAACATAAATATTCGTTATCTGACCTGATCATTGTCTGTGTGATGTTTAAAACTATTTGTATAATTTATTTGTAAATTTTTTTATTGTAATTTTAATTTTATTTGCGTACATTTTATTTAATTATTTTTATACTTTTTTATCGTGTGTTAAATGATTATCATTTTTTCAACTGAAGAAAACAGAATATAAATTTCTTAATAAGAAATTTAAAAGGAAAATTTAATTGGGCCATGAATTAAGAAATTCAAGTGTAGTTAATTTTTTTATTGAGGGAATGATAAGGTAATTACTGTAGAAGAAAACGGCAGAGATTTAAATACGTATATAAAACAGATAGTAGAGGGTATAGTAAATACAGTATTGGGTTAAAAGATAGTGCCGTAAGAAAGGAATAAACAATCACATTAAACCGGTCTTGAGCTGGTCCGTGCATTTTTACATCTTGTATCTTACGTAATTAGTAATTTTACGTTTTATAACACCCAAACATTCTTGTCCAAATCAACTCAAAATCACTGAAAAATATTTTTTTTTTTTTGTACTAAATCAAGGGAATATAATTATTCGCCTTGAATCAAAGAAATGTAACATCAGATAACAAAAAATTAAATTTTATTTCTTGATTAATATAAAAAGATATAATTCAATCGTTCATTAGGAAATGTCATAGAAACCGTTAACATATATGAATACATGAACATAATATAAATCGTTAATTGTAAAAATATCGTAACAATCGTCAATATATACGTATATTATGAATACATGAACATATTAAACAAAAAAAAGCAAATAAAGTAACAACAAATTGATTTAAGTACTACAAAAATTTGAAATATTCTCTAAAATTACTAAAAATTGAAAAAAAATTATTTATATTGAAAAAAATATCATTTTTCCTCGCCAAATCAAGTTGTGAACGTGTTAGGAACTGATTCAATTAACTATTTATATTTATTTATTTATTTTATAGATATAAGTTAACAAACTTAACCTACGCTCGCTAACCTTGACTAATTAACACAGTAATGTTTTGAGTATTTAAATCATAAATTCAGTAATTATTGCAATTATTTATTATTTAAATAATCAAAACATTACTGTTAATTAGTCTAGGTTAGCGAGCGTAGGTTAAATTTTTGTTAATTTATATCTATAATTATAAGCAACATTTTTGACGTTTGACATTTTTGTCAAACGTTTTTTTGACAACATTTTTCAAAACTTGAAAAAAAAATTTCCTTTTTCTCGCCTAGAAATTGTTTTTTTTTTTCAACATAATAATTACTTTTGAGTGATGTTGGCAAGAATTTTTGGGTGTCATAAAACGAAAAATTCCACATAATTTCCAGGAAAAACTCGAGTAATTCCTTTGTAGTTCCTCGATAAATATTTCTTTATTATAAATACGCACGATTTCTTTTGCACGTAATAAAATTTCATCAGCAGCGTCTTCTCTTTTCTTTCTATTAAATCATCATACGGTTTTTTCATTCCAGATAAATTCTGAAACGTTTCGTTTAATTCTAACATGAAAATTTCTTTAAACACTTTTTTTTTAGTCTAAATTAACCCAACTGATATCATTTTATGAAAAACAATAAAGTATTAAGTAATCGATATTATCCAGTATTAATTTACTACACCGGTCCTTTTTTTCTCTGTGAAAGAATGAAAGGAAATTCATAAGAGATTAGGTCGGATGAAATAAATAAACAACACTCTTTTTTTCATTTATATATACGAGTATATTAAAAAATATACACATTCAGACGGATGACGAATCGTGGAACGTGACAAATTAGAGATTTATTTTATAGTTTTTCCCAGTGAAAATTAAAAAAAAAATATTAAATAAATTATAATTTCGTGAATTTTATATATATATATTCCTAAATTCGGATAAAACTGATTAAATTTGAGCAAAATGGGACGCCAAATAATTGTTACAGTATCATTGTTAAAGGATTTGCAACATTTAACGCCCTGTTGCTCGCTCGATTTTGTTAGTCGTTCTCTTTAGTCGGGTTGTTTTGCCCTCTTTATTCCCATTTAATAATGGAGCATTTGCAGTCGACACCGGCTCAAGCCCGGCCGATATTAATCTCTGCATAACCATTGCCGTACCGCTTCCCGCCACCGCAAAATATTCACTATTATGCTTTAGTGTCACGTCTTTGTCTGTTTGCCTAAACTGTTTATTTTTGTTTTACGCATCTGTTTTATTAATTTTATTTGTTAGTTTTCGATTTCATTAAATTTACATGTTTTTTAAGCACGAATGAATTTTACGTCTGAATTAATTAATTTACGTAATTATCCAGGTTTATCGAGTTATCGTTTACTCGATTACTTAAAAAAAAAATTATTTATTTTTTTAAATGTTCAGGGTGGAATTAATTTATTTCGATCTATTTTGTAATAAATTTTGAACCTTTAAAATTAAAATTTAAGATTACGGTTTAACAATTCCTGTGAAGAAGTAGCAAAACCGCATCGAATTAAATATTAGAAACAAAGAGAATAATATGAAACTTTTGTCTTATAGTAGTTTTTTAAAAAAATCTGTACTTCCGAACGTTTTTATAAATTAACCTTTGTGGGATTTTTTAAAAATCTGTAATGTTAAAATTCGACAAGTTTTTTGAAAAAAATAAAAAAATGAAAAAATACAAAATAATTGACAAGAACAGCTAAATAGTATTGTCAAGTTTTTATTCCGTAAAAAAATATAATCAAAAAGAATTTCTACTCGAATATATATTTATACTTTCACGCATCCAAACAATTTTTTAAGAAATTTCCGCTTTTTTATGAAACCTAAATAAGGATTTCCTTTTTTGGCTTAATAACATAGTCTTTCCTAATACTATATTCTGATTTATTCAATTAGAAATATTGGTTTGAGCTTAAGATTTTTATCGACAGTATTTCATTCTAGTGAACGAGCGTTAAAATGTGATAAAGATAGTCTTTTTTTATTTTTGAAACCATATTATCAGTCGGTTCACAATTCTAATATACGGGTGATTCAAAAAACACTTCGTAAATTTAAAAGCATTTAAATATTTTTTTAGATAACTTACAGCTTCGGTTGAGGTCTCATTTCATAGAAACATACATCAAGTTTATCACCCGACTTTCACTTTGCTTCGATATGGCTTCCATTGTAATGCGACATACATCCCTCTTTTAATCGATTCCATTTCAGACTGTAGCCAGCAAGTCGGGCGTTACCTTTGCAAATGGGACGTTAATTCGAAGTCTTAGCTCAACAAGATCAGTAGGCAAAGGTAGTACATAAACCCGATATTTAATGAAACCCCGTAAGAAACAATCTAGCGGGATAAAATTTGGGTAGCGAGGTGGCCGTGCAATTGGACCTTCACGACCAATTTCACCGACCTGGAAATCTAGAATCAAGAAAATCTCGGACTTCTAGGCGGTTGTGAGGTGGTGCCCCCTCTTACTGATAGTAATGGCGTCCATCTCGGTCATAATCTTCTAAATAAGGAATTAGAAAATTTTGAAGCATTTCCAGATAAACGATACGATTTACCGTTGCCTCCTAGAAGAAGGCAAAGCAAAAGGCTTTTCTTCTCTTTTTCGAAGGCCTGTCTTGCAAAATGACCGGTAAAAGTAAAATAAAACCGATGCATCACGTATTTAAACGATGAGAGCTAACATCGAATGACCAATTTTATATGTAATTTTTTTTTCGTTTCAATAATCTAAGATATGAAACATTGAAATCGTCATATGCTAGCCGCAATTAACCTTTATAGATTTATTTATTTTCTGCCTGCATTCAGTTTTATATTATTAATAAAAATTGAATATTATATATAACGGATTGTTTTTTTTTTACATGATGAAAAAAGCTGACGTGTCCGTTTGCGGGCAAGACTAGTTTTATTTGCTCGGAATAGAAAATTTCGTTCCGTAATTAAACTTGCGCTTATATTACCTGATGTAATTTCCGTTTATATTTTTTAAATAAGTCTAACATATTGAAAAGAATAAATTATCCGTTTTTTGTTCTGTTTTATGTCTTCCCGCAGAACGAAGCTGTTCACTTGGTGACATTACTCATTAAGCGATCCTCACGTCTTATGAAAAAAACTAAAGGTCATTTAAGTATGCGCTTAAAGTTTATAAGTAATAATTTGCCGGGACTTCAGTTTTTTTTTTTTTTTTTAAGTAATTTTTTTAGTTTATAATTGTACATTTGCTGTCTTGACTTCTCACACTCTCTCTTTCTTTCTCTCTCTCTCTCTCTCTCTCTCTCCCTCCCTCTATCTATCTCTTTCCCTCTCTCTCTATTTATGGGAATGAATTTCTTTTGTCGACTTGTTGATCGTATTTTTGAAACAAAAAATTAAATTTTTAAAACATAAGAAAGAAACAATAAGATACGTCATCTGTTGTCATATCATCATGAAAAATATTAACAGCTGTCGCATCCGTCAGTTGTCAAGAGTTGTAAAATTCAAAAGATCGATTTTGTTTTCGTGTCCGGTTAAAGATTCGCTCATCCGTGACAAATCACGAGCTATAAACATTATTTTTAACTCTGTAATTTTGTACCGCAGTCGATGATTTTATTGTCTTTTAATTTTCACAACTTGATGCATCACTGATAGCTATGTATTTTTTCTTTATATCTTATTTTACTGATGAAATAGAATAGACAATTTTCTGGTTATAGAGTGAGATTTTACCATTTTAGGAAGGTTTAATATTTATTTGGAACAAGTTGAGCTCTGTATTCTTCAGGGTCGAGATATTTATTTATTGCCCGGAAGGAAAACCTCGTCCAAAATTCTAAAGAATATTTCGTACAAAATTTATAATATTATTTGAAAGTCGAACCGTTAAGCCTCGATAAACATTTTTTTGAAGACTTACCCTCGATGAATCGATGAATTATCCTGTAAGTTATTCCAAGAATTTAATGATGAATTACATAAATACAAGTTTATTACTATTATTTTTTTTTATTTTGAATATAAAAATACCACGTGTTTATTTTTTACGTCAAGGCGTAAAAATAAAACGTTATATGTTGTTTTTGCCCGATTATGTACTTTATTTTTATTCCTATATACCTTCCAATAGAATTTCAATTTTTACAAGAAAATTATTTTCAAATCGTAATGTTTTTTCTACAAATGACGTGACGTATGCTAAATTATGATCCGAGTCAATCTATTTTAATTAAAGAAAAAAATAAGTGAAAGTAGAATTTGCGTGTTTAAGCTTTCTTAATGATCAATTTGCGTCAAAAATTAATATCACCACGCAAAAATTAATACTGTTATATTATACTTGTGACTCGCGATCGACCTCCTACCGCAATACCTCCTCCGATACAAAAACTTGATCGATTACCGTTAACGTTCTATCGATTCACATATTATTTTAAAAGAGTATGTCTCGACGATCGACTTGTCGACAAAAAAATCATAAATTTAAGTATGTTTTATAGATTCTTATCTGATTTATTTCCTGTTAAAAAATTACGACTTTTAATACTGAAAATTATTATTTTAATTATTTGTAATTTATAATTAATTTATATGTAATGTTGATATTGTAATTTATAATAAAAGTATTCATTTTACGATCGTACGTATGCCTTTACTGTTATTAAAGCTAACGAGTCTGTTCACTGGTATTCAATTAAAAACTATATTTTCTATTGTTTTGGAATATTATTTAAGAAATACAAATTAAAAATATTATTTAACGATTCATTTTATATACTTTTTTCTCATTTTTAATCTTAAACTAGTACTAGAGTATATATTTTAAATTTAATTAAACGCCTAAACTATTTCGGAAACGCTGTATTTTTAATGAAAATTGTATGTAATTCCTTACTATAATGTTCTCTTACAAAAAATTTACGGTACTTACGTATTAACGCCACTGCAGCTACAGCTTTATTTAAAAACAAAGTAGTCAATCGGATTTCGGTGGAAAATGAACAGGCTATTAATTTTAATAAATGGTTATTTATTTTATAAATATAATTTAACCAAACTTAACCTACGCTCGCTTCGCTCGCTAACCTTGACTAATTAACACCGTAATTTTTTGAGTATTTATTTAATAAATTCAGTAATTATTGCAATTATTTATTATTTAAATAATCAAAACACTCCTGTTAAGTAGTCAGAGTTAGCGAGCGAAGCGAGCGTAGGTTAAGTTTGGTTAAATTATATTTATAAAATAAACATAAATAACAAACCATTTATTAAAATTAATAAAGAGACTGTTTTGAATCTATGTTAAACTCTATATCGGCCCATCTTCCACCGAAATCCGATTGACTATTTTGTTTTTAAATAAAGCTGTAGCTGCGGTGGCGTTAATACGTAAGTACCAAATTTACTTGTAATAGAGTCAATAATTTTTTAAATTGGGATCGATTTGTTTCCACCCTGTTACTATGCGATAAAAAATTACGTACAGCCAGAAATTCTCAAAAAATGTACTTTTGAGATTCATTACTTTTTTGATTTCATTAAAACCTGAAAGGATAATCAAATAAAAATTAATTTTATTTTTTATTTTTATTTATTATTATTATAAATTGTAATCAAAGTATATAAATTATACTTAATTTTTGCAGAAATGATGTATATTTTCTGTCAACGTTTAATAGTGTTTTATACAGCGAAAATTTGTACCTGAAATTAAAAAAAAATTAATACCTTACTGTATAATAATAATGCCATTGTGTACATGAAGTTATGATTATATAGGTGAATTGAACATTTTTGCCATTTTTTTAATTACACTTGTTACGACAATATCGCTCGCATAATTTTGATTGAAATCCGACAAATTGTTAACCATCAAAACGTATGGTGTTACGTATATGTTAATTATATTAAATAACATTAATTTATAGGTATCGTAGATAAAACTTATAACTGAAATCAACGTGTTATCTTCCTTTTAATATAAAAATGGAAAATTTTAAATAACATTTACTTTATCGCCCTCTTGCCACAGGTAGAAGAAAGGAGATAGATTTAAGATCTCTGACACAAAATCTAAATTAGAATGATTGAAGGTGCTTTAGGTTTTTTTAATTTAATCCTCGTCTGATGTAACGATCTTTTCATTTTATGACGTGTACTATACCGAGAAAGAAGCCCGACGACAACGGAAGTCGATGAAAAATTAACGAAAAGTTAACTACGTCAGTTTAAGTTATTTTAATTTCGGTTTATAGTATTAACGATAAATAACTTATCTAAAGAAAACAAAATATACGATATTTAAAATGTTAAAAAATTTCGTCGGTTTAAAAAACGTTTAATTTTAATCGAACGGGATAAAAACTACTGGGAAAATTCTAAAGTTTTTATTTTTATAAATTTTTACATGTAGAATTTTTGAGAACTCGTAGTTAGCATAATTAGTTAAAAGTTTTTCTTTTGTTTTAAAATATACCGGAGAAAAAACAAGCGTAAAGGATTACTCATAGTTTTCCGAGAATTTTCTGGGTATTTTTAACCGTTTTGATGCCACCGCAGTGGAAGATGCGAACAGCATACGGTGTAAATAAGCAATAATCACTCACCGTGCCCCGTGTTATAAATCTGTTATAAATCGATTTAAATTTAAAATCACGGGAACTTTAAATGATTTTGTAATTGATGGTGTGTAGAAGTAGACACAAGATGACCGATTTTACGTTAATCGTAATCATCTTTCATCCAACGGCCGGTTGGATTAAAAACTATTAATTTTGTCATGTTTTTTCTGAATAAAAGATATAAAAATGGTTCGTTTTTTAATTTATTTTACTATTGTAGGAAAAGGATCAGCAAATATTTTGTTTTATAGATTACTTCGGCTCGTTTAACCATTTTTATAATATAAAACCAACAAATAATAACGGACAGTGATATTATTACGATATTGCCACAATAATAGTGCTTTGCGTACATTCGCCTGTTTGTATACGTATATACCGACGTATAAGATGCGATTTCAATATTTTCCACATGCATGCGTGGTGTTAAACCATCCATTACATATCGCCGCTAATCAGATTCACTGTGGCAATAACTACCACCAGGAATGCGGGTTATTGCTTCGCTTCCAACTTGTATAACAATGCTTTATATTCCTCCGACTACCCGACCACCCTACCCGTTCTTTCCCTTTTCGCATAAATTGTGAAAAGGGGAGGAGATCGTGCGTTTACGTTTACTATATATGTTTGAAAATACTTTAAAACGTTAAGTTTGTACGGGTCTGTACAAGTGTGGACGCGCACAACTGCGTGTGCGTGTGCAAGTTCGTATAATATATTTTCCTTTTATTATAGTAAATATAAAATATTAATTTCAGAAATTAAATCGAGTGAAAAGTTTATTATTACATTTGTTTTTGTAATAAGTGATAATTAAATTACGCTATTTGTGTTTTTAAAGATTTTTTTATATTTATTAAGCAGAATTACTGTTTAGGATCTTATCAGCTTTAATCTATATACTCGGAATGAAAGAACATTCTGGGCCAGAATGAAAAACATAGAATAAAATTATCTCAGAATTCTTTTAAAATATTTATTATTCTTGATTCCTAAAACCTTTTTTTATTCGAATAGTCTGCGGCCGAGTAGATAAAAAAAATTCTTTCCGCAATACAAGATGAAGTTTCATAAGTTTGAAATTTCAAAAAAATGTTTCTATGAAAGTCTTTTAAAATTTATATTATTTTTAATAAAATGCGTCCTCGGCTAGTAAATAAATAAATGAATAAGTATTTATTCTGATCGGTTAAAAAACATTAAATAAAAATACATTATACGATCACACGTCAGTATAAGATAGCTTATAAGTACAAAAAAAAAGTTATAATATCCACAGTAATCGCTTAAATAAAAAAAAACATAAATTAATTGTTAAATACATTAAATATAAAAGAAAATGCTACAAAATAATTCACAGTTCAGATGTGAAATTCTGAGAATGGAAATTATATATAAATATCACCAGAAGGAGAAGAAATTAAATTTTTTTGTCCTGTTCATTTATTTATTTATTTTTTTTTTTGTAAGGCACATCAAGTGAATAATTATCAAAAATCTGTTTTTCATCTAAAGGATACGACCATCGGTAAATATTTTCAAGTAAACTCATAGCGGGAATAGTATATAATAAATATATAATATTTAATTTAGTAGATAATTTTCGAGAAAAATCATGTCTAGTTAAAATAAGTTCATTCTGAATGTTCCATTAAAACAGGTTTTGGCCATTCGTAAGTAATTTCGTACAGGAAAAAAAATAAGAAAATGATGTAGTACGGTAATGGACTGAAATTGGAATAACTTGTGTCGATTCAGTTTTATGTTAACTACAAAAATGACAGGAAATTTAGTAAAAAATTAATTTATATTGACAGTTTATTAATAGGAATCCTACGTAATATTATGTGACTCTTCTACCTACGAAAAGTGTGAAACACTAATTTTTTCTATTAACTATCTATATCTGTAGAACGGATTTTATTGAATGGTAAACTAGAAAAAACATTCCTATTTTTTTCTAAATTTTGCTTGAGGAAACTACTGTTGCAGCTACTTGTAATAGAAAACGACTTTACTTAAAATATCCTTTTACAAAAAAAAAAAGACGATGTTACACATTAATCGACAACCAATTATGGGGTTTTCTTTAAATTTTATTTCATATTATACAATGAATTTGTTTCGAAAATTTAAGTTTACTTCTTATCCATGAAAATTTAATCTTTCACGAAATTAATTTTTCTATTAAATCTTTGATATCGCAAGGATAATTCACCCGATTTTAATGAAATATTATGAAAATGAAATTTATTATTTATTTTTATTTTTAATTTTATTCGCGAGAATTATATATATATTAGTCGTACGTAATTTAATCAGCGAATTAAAATACTTCTAAAAATAACACTGTAAAATATAACAATATGTTGTATATTACATAGCTGTTGGTTAAGTCTTACTGGTCATCTAATAATGGCGTTAATTTGATAAATTTACTCCTATAGCCTTTCTCTAATTTCTATAAATACAGTACTAAAAATATCATTCAGATCGGTTAACCGTTGCCGAGTCAAGTGACATTGGTATAATAAACATACATACGGCGTTCTGATTTATGTACTATATAAAGATGAAAAGTTTTTTTATTAAAATTATTACAACTTTAATATTTAAATGAGAGCTTTTATACTGTTTAAACGGTATATTTTTCGGAAGTATGATTATCTCTCCGATTTCCCCTTTATTTGCCATTAGTTTCAGTTGATAATTTCTGTATCAATTTTCTTCAGTATAACTCTTATTTCTCGTCTTCTTTGTTTATTTGTGCTTCTAATCTTATTGCGGGTAGTTCAGGTACCGCAAATTGAATTACGACAGATTATACACTGCACAGTAGTGAACAAACTCTAAGGTAGATTTAATGATAAAAATTTAATCCTGAATTTTATTATTAAAAATTCTAGCTTATGTTTTATCTGGTTTTTTCTAGAGTTAAGCGAGTAGAATCTAATAAACATTTTTACAACCGGATACTCTTCCTGAAGAAAACTCACTCGACAGAATGCGGTATGGAAATTTTAGCGCATATACCTGATTAGTGCTCGAACCGGGAGCCTTCTGGTAAAAGGCAAACAAATTACCACTTCGTCACTGTAGTCACGGCGGAACAGTGACGTTTGTATTTTTATTTCCCTAAATTTTTTATAGAGATTAATTTTTTTTATTGAAATAATAAAAATAACATATATTTTGAAAAAATGAAATAATTGTACTTACTATCAAAATTAGGTATTTTAAAATTTACGGGAAAAATTTATAAATTCTAAACTATTTATATTTTTTTTATTTATATTATATAAACTAACTTACTATAAACTATTTATTTTTTAAACTTTTTTTTATATTTATATTTTTTTAAGTAATGTAGTTCTGTTATAATTTATAAAACTGTTAAAATTCCTTTGAAGGTTTACGATTATAAAATATTAACCTATTTTCGTCATAATGTACACTGAAAATTTACCGATAAATTTTTCGTTGGAATATTGTACAGTTCATCCATCAGAAGTGTGCATAACACCTAAAATTAATATTTTTTTTTTTTGGAACAATTATTTGTAATATCAAAAATTTTTCGTTGTAAACAAAACAAAAGTAACATTCGGGTGTAATTTGGGTACCGCCAAAAGGTTCATTATTTTTAATCGTTTTATAACTGCTAATCTTTCTGGTTCTATTATCACCTAACTATTTCTGCTTCTAAACTTTGGGAACAATATAACTATTTAAAGGCAGTATATGTTTACGCTCATTTGAATATTTTTATTTTTTTATAGATTAGTCATCTGTTACTATATTTTATTGGAGTGAAGAGTGAAAATTAGGTTTTTCAAATTTATTCCAAAGCCTTTACATATTTTGAAATACTATCTTATGCTCAAAGTACAAAATATTTTTAAATTTTGATAATGGAAAAAAAATTTTTCGGATTCGGTGCAAACTATTATTTTTGAGGAATTTCTTCACACTGTAAGTATTTGTATATGCACCATTTTTTTATATATAATTCTGTTTTTGTTGGTATTCAGGACAAACAGTCATTTATTGGCCTTCTTTTCAACTAATTTTATTTTTGGGAACTGGTGATAAAGAAATTCGCTAACACTTTTACACTGAAATTTTTTTTTTGAAAGTTGTGATTAATAATTATTCATGAATAATTTAATTTTTCATTATTATTCATTATCATGATAATATTATATTTATATGTTTAGTTTATTCGACAGTTTTTTAATACATAACTTTTGATACGTATCCTAGAATTTTCTGAAAGCTTGCGCCATCTGACGAAATTTAAACGGAAATATTCCGTTTTAATTTTTCTTTATGAGAAAAGAATAAAACACGTGATTATGGCTTGCACCATCTGATGAAAAATAGACAAAATGTACGCCTCCTTGCTGTCAAAGAATTATAAAAATGGCGGTTTTATTTTCAGCGATGAGAAAGAGTAAAAACCTGTAACCGTATCAATTAATGAATTTTTAATTAGTGAAAATAGCTTTTATGTAAAGAAAAATGCAGAACAAAACGGTATTACCGGTTGTCATGTTAGTGTACGATATTTTTAGTGAACGAAAACTCGCGATCTTTCATAAAAAGTTTAACCATTACTGTAAATAACTACCGTTTGTCGTTTTCTTGTTTTTTTTGTTTTTGTTTTTGTTTTATCTCTTGTGTTTGAGTGTATGGTATCCTTGTGTATGGAGGAGATTCATTCGGTTCCCAAACGAGGAGTCTTGACTACACATTTCTTTGAAAGAGTAACTGCTTACTGATTTCCTTACATTTCAGAATAAAGTACTCTTTTCTTTATACTATCAAATGGACCTATGCAAATAGTGGTAAATCAGCAGAACAATTGTTCTTGATATTAAATATCACTTAGTCGATGATTCTTGGCTCTCTTCGTAAATACATTTTAATTATTTTCCTTCATTAAAAAATTCGTTGTAATCTTTATTTGCGTATTATTATTGACTTTTTCTGTTTTTTTCTTTCTGTAGTGATATAAAAAGAAAAACCTTTGTTACATTCTTCGAAATGCGTTTTGTTTATATGATTCTCAGGATTTTTTTGAAAAATGGGTTTGTTGAAGAGATTTGTAGAAATCGATCATTTTTAATTTTAGGTCTACTTTATGCATCGTAATTAATTTTTTTTGGTCATAGTTTAAATTTTTTGTTAGTTCATAATTAAAAAATCTTTACGACTAAATTTTAATTTACTTTTACTTTAACTAATTACAAAAATATTGTTTAGATTTAATTTAACGGTCACGAATTATTATTATTTTTTTAATTTTCAGAAGTAAAATATCCTTAGGTTTTTGATTTTAACACCAAATAAATACATTATTAATCATTTAAGAACATCAGCGACTGTTGCATTAGGTTCTAATTATAAAGAGAAGAGCGGGTTGTACTCGCGTTCGCGTTTGTGTGTATTTATATGATTCAATTATTTCTTTTTCATGTTAAATGAATTTAATTTAATGATATAGGGCTATGCTTCCTTTTAACATTAAGCGTACTGAAAAAAAATCAATGATCTAAATTAGGTTAAATGAATTTTATTCTATTTTTTTTCTGTCGCATCCCGTAAAGTTAGAGATCATCTTTTGACTTTTGAGGCGCATGATTTGTTAATTTTAAAAAACAACTAAAAAGTAAAGGTTTATTTTTCGGAACGAGTTTCTCTCTCTCTCTCTCTCTTGTCCCCTCTCTCTCGTTCCCCTTCGTTCACTTTCTGTATTTCCTTCTCTTTCTGTACGCCTGTTAAAATCCGTATATCATGTAACTCCCCGTTTTTTGTTGTGATTTTTATGCTAAACTAGTTAGTTTTAGATTTTTAACCTTCTTTTTTGTATGTTTTACAATTTGTGATTAGGTAAAATTAGTTAAAAAAAAAAAATACAAATAAAACATTACGTATAGAAGTCCTTAATTATTGATTGAGGAACATTTATACAGATTTTTAAAGAGTAGTTAAAAATAAACCCTTATTATTATTATTTTTTTAATGGATCAATCGTTTATAATGTGGTATATGAAGATACGATCTCCGACATCGCAAACTAATTAATATGAAAAGAAAAAAGAAATATATTTACGGTTTGTATGGAGTTTTGCGAATAAATTTGTATATTTTAAAAATTTGGAGGTAATTTTTGTATTTTTGGAAACGTTAGAAGAACCTTTTTGTTATAGCGATCACAAAGTTAAAAAAAAATCCAGTCTTTTATTATACGTCTGACATTTCAGTGCTCATCCTTGCATCTATCTTTTCACCTGTTCTACAGGGTTTCACTGGAGTTAGTTCATCCTTCACCGATATGCTAGTAACACCTCTGACCGTTGTCGACTATACGTGTACGCTTACCGGCACGGAATACGTTCACAGATCCTTCGCATATCCAGTCCGCCCCTAAAGAGCCTAATCCCAAGGAGGTAGGGACTAAAGATAATTAATTTTACTGAACGGTGAAAAATATGATCTATCTAAAGGAGGAATCACGGAAGCAATCCAGAATGGACATCGAAGTCCCTTATGTGTCAAGGAAATCCTCGTAAGATCGAGATTTTGTTACTCGGATGCAAAGCACCTCATTTACTGATCAAACATGTAATGTTGACCGACTTGAAAATACAAAAAAAAACCTAATAATTTTCTTCTATAAATTAGAAAACCATTTGATTCCCGGTATGTTTGGTTTGAATAAAGCGAATGATTTTTTAGTAGTTCTGCTCGAATCAGAAGATATTTAAATAAAAATAAAAAAAATTAAGATTTAGGGGTCGTAAAGAAGTTATATTTTTATTAAGTGTAATGCTTTATGATAACGGAATACAAAGTCAGAAAGACAAAAAATACATAATTTTTAAATTCATTGTCTTGAGATTATTGGATATTATATGGGTTGATTAAGATAAAAATTAACAGGTTTTAAATGAATTCGGAAAAGTTAGGAAAGTTGATCGATTATGTAAAATAAAATAAAAAAACAAAATTGGTGGGACATTTACAGTTTATCACTCAAGGTTGAATGTAGAAAAATAATTTAACGGTTAAAACCTGTTGGAAAAACAAAGGTTAATAAATTTTAAGTTTCTAATTTATTACTTGTAGAAATTGAGTTTAAAAGACTGGCAAAATGAGATTAAATCGAGAAGTACACCAAGGAATTTAGGTACTGACGACAAAAGAAAACTATTACTCGTGCACTTTGTGCTTCGGTACATGTTGATTATTATTATTATTTTAATTTTTATTATTATTTAGAACATGTATGTTATTTATCTCAGACCATCTATTATTATTTTTTTTTTTTTTTATAATTAATTCATCACATAAGCTGTAAGCTTGAGCGTGGAAATATTATGCAATTTTTATCGTATTAAAAATGTCAACCCTGACCAGGTTTCGAACGCGAGACCTTCCTATGAAAGACTGAAATTCTACTAATTCACCACGGAGATCCACCTAAGAGTTTACATCCATCTTTATGAAGAGGTGTAGTTATTTCGAAAATACTTAAGCGCTGCAAAACACGCGCTATACAGAACGTTATGTTACATCCACCCGGGTAAACGCGTTCTAATCCACTGGGTTGGTTTAGCGGTGAACGCGTCTTCGCAAACCAGCTGGTTTCGAAGTCGAGAATTCCACCGTTGAAATCCTAGCAAAGGCAGTTTATACGGATTTGAATACTAGATCGTGGATACCGGTGTTCTTTGGTGGTTAAATTTCAATTAACCACACATCTCGACCTGAGACTTTGCAAGACTACATTTCACTTACACTCATACATCTTCATTCATCCTCTGAAGTAATACCTGACGGTGATTTCCGGACGCTAAAGGAAAAAAAGGGTAAACGCAACCTGTAAACGAACATTTGTATATCGTTATATATACATTTTTCTCTATTTATGAAGACTGTAAAATTATTTTTTCCAGTTGTTTTTCTTTGGATGTACTCGACTAGGAATATATATATATATATTTTTTTAATAAAAAATGTTTAAATTTGAAATCGTTTTCTTAGCACAGGATTCAGTTTATGCAGTAATTTTTAAAACTTGTTTTTTTTATGTTAAAAAAGGTATAATGTTTACTGAAACATTTACGACAGAATTTGTTAGATATTTTTCACTGATTTATGGAGTTTTTATTTTTTTGTAAGTGGTCATTCTTTGTTAAGGGTATTTGGCTCTTACATTACTCAATACGAAAAAGACTTTTAAGGAAGAGTTCCAGTTTTTAATCTAAATCAATATCCTACAATTTTTGTGTAACGTACGTGCGCGCGTGTGTATATATAATTGTTTGCAATTAAACATTTTAGATTTATTAATAAATAATCAATTTTTTCTTTTAATTTTAATACATCTTTTTTCTAATGAAATTTCTGTATAATGCATATTTTTAAAAAAATATATGCTTAAAAATCTAATAAACGGGAAAAGCCACGTTTTAAAATTCAATTCGTTTTAACAGTTATCAAAAACTACAAATTTCATATATATGAATGAATAAGCTATAAAACAGCTCATTCAGGGCCAGTAAATTTTTTAAAGAATAATTAACTAAATATTCAGTTATGTCTAATAATTTCTTAAGTTACAACAAAAAGTTGTGAAATTAAAATATTTCTAAAAGGAAAAAACGTTGTCCGTAGGTGAAATCAACTACATTACATATCTGCTTCTGCTATCACCTATTGATTTATAGGAAATACAAAAATTGTAGAGTGCAGTAAAGTTATACAATTGTAAGGGATGTTGAAAATTTAGCTACGTTAACGCTGATGTTATCTATAGTAGATCGAGCTAAGCTCTCGCTGTAGCTCGTACGTTTATTTGTTTATTTTTGTTTTCAGCTAATTTGAGATAATGCTATAAATTCTTATAATGATATAAAAAATTTAAAAAATAAACGAACGAAAATATTTTATTTATTGTATAAATATAATTTTGGTAACATTGGAAACAGGAAATTTTAAACTACATTTTGAGATTAAAAACCGAAATTTGTATACAAAAAAAATTTTTGTTCATTATTTCAATTCACGTTCAATAATTATAATCTGTTTTTATTATCGTTTAAAATGTAAATTTAATAAAGGGGTTTCGACATAAGTAATTTTTATAATAAATATATTATAAATATTTACGTATTACCGAGTCGATAATAATATAACGCATGTTATGTAACCTAAGTTTCGGAAAATAAATTTAAAAAAGTTAGAACTAATTCCTGAAAATCCGAAAATTCCTTTATTATGTACGAGTTTATTATTCGTAATAGACTTTTAACTATGTTTTAGAAATATTCGTAATTTATGTTATAAGGTTATAATAGTCGAATAATTTAGTTTTTAATAGCTTTAAAATTTTTGTTTTCAATGTTCGTAAATGTTCATATACTAATGATAAGAGATCTTACGGTAGAAAGTTAATCGGTGTCGAAGAATTTTTATTGCATATCTGTCACGATGGGATTAAATTTACTGATGAACGTGGGCGTTTACTAAATAATTAAAATAACGAATAACAGTTTTTAACTCCTTCAAATGGGTTTTACAAAAATAACAAAGATTTATACATAGAATTGGGCTGAATGTCTGCTTTTACTTTCTCGGCGAATGTAGCTAGAATAACTGTGTGTTAAAAGGGAAGGTGTCAAGATGATCGTGTCAAAAATGGGGTATCGGGTTTTTTTGCAAATCTTTACGTTTTAGGGTCCGATTAGTTCGTCTAGACCAAAAAAAAAACATATGTATGTGCTTACATATGTAAGTATATGTGTCGCACTGCTTTTGGTCTTATATCTCAGAATTGACCGACCGATTTACTCTAAGTTTGGCTCAAATATTTCTATATATGGGTCATTGATAGCATAGCTTTTTGTCAAAATTCGGTAAGGGAAACGTTTATTTGTTATTATTCTTTATTTGAAATAAATATGGAAATATTCCGAAAAAAACAATTTCGACTTGCTTCAGAAGCATTTTAGTAATAAATTTATTAAAACAAATTTATTACCTACAATTATAAATAATCCAACAATATTTTTTTCAAAAATCCACCCCGGATTCTGAAAATTAAAAAAAATGGGTTTTTCTTTTTCTTTATCTCCCTTCGGTTTAAATATTTTTTTAAAGTTTATACTTCATATTTAGAGCTATCAAGAAATGTTTTTTTTTTTCAGATTACTGGCACCGAATATAAAATGAGGAAAAGCTTTTTTGAAAATTCTCTTTTTGTTGTTTTAAACTTTATCGAAGGAGTGTTAAATTTAGAGAAAACTTTATTTAAGCGAAGTTGTTAAGCAACCTATATATGAATATTTTTAGAAAAGATTTTCTTAAAAATTTCTTTCCCACCTATAAAAAATATATATTTTGTTTTTCTTTCTTTTTTTTTGCTCCAACTCTTTTAATTCTTATTATTAATCGAAAGTGTTGCCAGCTTTTTCCAGTTTAAATACACATGTAGCTTGTACAAAATTTCCCCAGTTTTTATTATAAGCTGACATCGAGTGACTGCGAATAAAACCTTATCGTTGTTGTAAGGGGCAGCGATGTTAATTTTGTTGGAAATTGATACAGGGAGTTTTAAATTGTATTTTGAGGGGAAAATCTCCAAAAATGTATACGTTACGTTTTTCCATCTATTAATCTGACTCTATAAATGCTTAAATCGCGTTTAATTGGGTAAAGGGTGCTGTACATATAAAACTATGTATGTTATCTAATATAGAATGTAACATTTATAAATATTCAGTTAATAATAAAATTTACAGTTAAGTGTAATTTTTAGAAATAAATCTGTTCTAAAGATTTGTATCAAAATATAGTTTGAGAAACTACCGTATGTTTACGTCTCGTTACTTTTGTAACATAAATCTTAATTAATGAAATTTATTTCTCATATAAATCTTTTTTTTCGATCCAATATTTTTAACTGGTAATTGTTTTGAACGGTGTGAGGGTGTGAATTGATTAGCAATTACGCGTGCAGATCACGATGTCGGATGCCTCGTCGTGGTCGGATTTTTTCGCCTCTGGTTGAGAGTTATTCTGATCAGGATTTTTGCAGCTGTACTCGTTTCTAGTTTGTTCATGAATTTTCCTCTCATATTTTTCACCGATATTTACTGATTTGCACGTTATTCTTTTATTATTTAATTCGGTATGCCTATATTCACATCATAAAATATCGATTAATTTTCGTAACCGAATAATTTTTTGTTTTATGAGTTTATATTTCGGGCAAAGAGATTTTAAGGGTAGAGTAATTAATAAAAGTTTTAACTTTATATTATTTTCGCTGTTCCGAAATAATACCAAAAAAAATTGTTTTGTTTAATGATGATTTTTGGGGTTTTCTTTCTAAGACAATGACATTTTGAATCAAATATTTTAATTTTTGATTTCTGTGTAAAATACATCTTAGTAGAATCATCCTGACCTTGATAGTTTAATCTTCAATAGAAATCTCTTCCCTCCTTAAAGAATGGTTTGCATATACACACGCGCGCGTACAAATGCTGACCTGCTCATTGTTCTTTCTAGTATCAAATCTTATTCTCGTATTTATTACCCGGAAGAAAATTCTCAGACAAAATTTAAAAAAAAAAAAGGTTTCGTACTGCTACTCTGTTCATTTTTTATTTTCCTTAATTCTTGTTTCCTGAATTATTTTACCAAAATACATCTCCAGAGGTGTAATCACAAAAAACTGTTTCCAGAGATAGAGACAAGATCTCCATTTGAAATTTTGAAAATATTCTATGAAAATAGTTTGAAATTCTATTTCCTTTATTTTTATCCCCTGAAAGTTTTCGCTAAAGTTCATCCTCGGTAGTGAATCATAAAAAAGACAAAGTAACACTAAAAACTTCTTTCCATCCTCCTGTCTATTTCTTATTTAAAATTAAAAAAGAAAACTTCGAAGAAATGTTTTTTCAATATTTTTCCCTGTTGAAATTTCTTGTTAAAATTTTATTTTGAGCGTGTAAATAAAAAATTGTTTCTCCAAAAGGGGAACGATTTTAATTTTTTGTCACATTACTTCTGTTTTTTTTTTTCAGGAAGAGTACAACTTGAACATTTTAATGTTAAAAATATATTTTTCAAGTGGAGGGAGGGAGAGGCACGGGTAAATATTTCAAATAAAGAGATAAAAATATAAATTTTCAATGGTAAATATAAATCTCTGATTTCAAAATAACTTTATTTTACAACTTTGGTTAAAACAATCCTTTCCGTTCGTAAGTAAACCCGTACATAAAAAAATGAAATTACATATATATATTTTTTTCTTTAAACCTAACTCATATACAATGTAAAAATATTTGAAAAATAATCTGATTTGCTTACTTTAAAAAGCGTGAAAAAAAATGTTTTACTGATCTTCTGATATTTACAGAGAGGATTGCTTGATTTTCATAAAAAGGAAATTCACACTGTTCTCTAAATTTCATTTGCGAGAACCATTAAGGTATCTACAAAACGATTTAATCAGAATCAAAATACTCGTATAACTACACAAAAAGCGAAGCTATAAAATACTGTTCTTGCTGATCTAAAGCGCTATTTTATCAATTACAGAAGTTTTTATTTGTTTTAATTTACGCCTGTCTCTCTTTCTCCCTCATATATGTACATACACTTTTTAAATAATTAAGAAAAACAAATGTTATAACGTAATACTTTAAAAGAGTTAATTCGTTTTGAAAAATCTAGAACGTTACATCTTCTAATAACAAGTTAATAGTCTTTTATACATCGTTAAATTCGTTGAAAAAAAATACACTTGCCTATCTACGTAAATTGTGAATCAAGAAATTTTTTTATTAAATTTTTAATATTTCGAGAACAGTATACGCAGTTATAAAAAATGAAAACCACAATTAATATTTAGCCTATTTTGTACGTTTTTTCTGCTGAAACCATTTGCTCTTACAGGTTTTATATTCAGTTCTAAGTATAAAATAAAACAATTAAAAATTAAATTTTGAATTTTTATGTGCGAAAATTGAAATTATACAAAGTAAACATGATAAATTAATGTTTCCGGTAGAAAATAGTATTGTTAAAAACTAAAATCATTACTTTTACTTACTGCACATGCGGGTAACTTATTACTGTTATTGCTTATCACTCAAAAATAGCTGGCCACACTAGATTTTCAAAATGTTATTACAGGTTACCGTTCTTCCTTTTTTCATTTCTTCTAATTCTTTACATTTTATTGTTTTCCTGAGTGTTTTAAGCTATTGCCCGTCCAAGTAGATCAATTAGGTCTAAAATTATCGCAATTTTCGTGTTTTCAGCATTTTATAATTTGTTGAGGATAATTAATTTAATAAATAAATATTGGCAAAATTATAAGAACATTGGCTTGGGTGCAAAGAAAACCAAATTTAGCTGAACACAATAAAAAAGGTATATATTTAAAAAAGAATTGATGAATTTAATATGATACGTACATAAAGGAACAGATAGAAATTGTAAGGAAAAATATTTTCTATTCAAAATAAAAGTCTTAAAAAGTTATTAAATGTAATAATACATTTTGATAACGTTTAACTGTTTAAAATAATATTAAGTATAACATTCTCATATAAGATAGACATAGTAATCGCAAATTCTGCATTTTTACTTGTTAAAAAATTGAAATTGAAATAAATTTTAATCGGTTTATAGATAGATTTATTACCAAGTTTTACGTACAGATTAATCCGGGAGGAAAGGGAGATAGATAATTTGTGAACCGATTTTAGAGCTTGAAATGATTAAAAAAGTTCATACAAAACATATGTTTGAAAACAATTTGTTATCGAGTTACGGTTACAAAACTGTATTAACAATAACTAATTTTATTATCAAAACTTTTCGAAAATTTAATTCTGAAAAAATTTATGCAATAAAGTTTATAAAATACAAAAAATATCAGCTTTTATTATTAAAAAAAAGACAGAAAAATGTTATGAATCTGTAAAAATTAAAAATAGCTGTTTTTAATACAATAAATTTCGATTTTTGGAAAATTAAGATACTTTTAATTTAAAACAAAATACTCGGTGTGGTTTATACTGTAATAATTTACAATAAATGTTCGAAAATTTCACCGTTGACATCGATGCAATTTTCAATTGTTTCTTTATATTTGTTGTCACCGACCTAATGATATCTTCGTGTTCCTTGATGAGGGCAACAGCATTAAGAATGCGAGCGATCAATTTATTCACGTGTTTCTACTTTCTGCTTGTATACCTCGTATTTCATCTACCACCATAAACAATAATCTAAGGCAGTAAGTTCCAATGATCTAGGTAGCCAATTTACCGGCCCTCTACGTCCAATCCGTTTACCGGTAAATTTTTCATCCAAGAATTGTCTTCTTTCGTGAAAATGTGTTGGTGCACCATCAAGTCGATAGTACATTTCAATTCGTTTCTCCCTTGAGAAATTTTCAAACACTTAATAAATTCATCGTTTAAAAATTCCAGATAATTTCTCTTCGTGAGACGCTGTTCTAGTATGAAAGGACCTATTAATTTGTCGTCGATCACGGCGCACCAAACGTTCACCGAAAATTGTTGCTGGAAATTCGATTCCACTAAAGCACGGGTTTTCTTCAGACCACCGATGTGAATTCCGAGTTTTTTATGCCATTACTGGTAAAAGTAGCTTCATCTGAAAATGTTATAAACGGAATTAGTCAAGATTATTGCTAACCCGTTGACAAAACTGCAGTCGTCTGGCACGGTCAGTTGGAAGTGTACTTTATTACGTTAATTTTTCTACAAGTTTTAATAATAAAATTTACGGATTTATTAGTAATTTAATAAAGTTATTTAACTTCAAACTAAAAAAAAAACGTGATTTTCGTCTCCGAGTGCTTCTGTTTTACGTTGTACGTCATGAAAACTACGGGAGATACAGTTCTGGGATCTATTTTATTCGATTTTTAAGGTCAGAAAAACATTAAAAACCATCAAGTTTCCCCCTTATATAATGCCTTAAAAATTTCAATTTGACCTCATTTCACTCGGGGGGAACTGAAATCCGGGCGAAGTTTTTTATAACCGTAACTCGATAACAAAGTGTTTTGAACACATGTTTGTATCAACTTTTTTTTATAATTTCAAGCTTTAGAATCAGTTCCCAAATTATATCCCTTTCCTCCTGAATCACTTTGTGTGTTTGTATATTATTCATATACACTCAAAAAAGTATACATTTAAAAACTGACGTTGATACTACGTCAAAAAAAAAATTATTAAAAATTAAAAAATAAAACTTTATAACACATATTTTCTGTTAAACAAATAATAAAAAAAAAGGTAGTAATACATTTTTCTCAAATATGTATATATTTTATCGTGTTCTTAAAAAGGTCAATAATTAAAAATGTTTAGAGCTTAGAATGGCATCATTTATTATTTTTAGTTATCATATTCTGCGATTATAGTTCGTTGGAAACTGAGACCGCTATGTATAGATTTGAGAATATGTTAATTTGTTATTGTAAATTCAAAAAGAATGTCGTTTTTATTTCTTGTTATCTTCATTTTAGTATAGGATTACTATTTGTTTTTCTGTATCTCTACTGCAGTATTTGTTTTTTTTATTTGTATGATAAATGAGACGTTTTTCCTTTTTTTTGATCAAATGAGCGCAAAGACGAGTTTGAGTTGTGTATATGATATTATGGGGATGTAGACGTATAGCTTGTAGTAGTGAATTGACGTACAGTGCCTGCGCCGCTTGTTACTTACGTTAGAAGTGGGGGGGATTGTAACGCCCCCCTTATATCCCGGCCCCCATTTATTCCCCCCCTGATCCCTCCTAACACCGACGATAAAACATTGTTCTTTTTCGTTGCGCTATCCTTCCCCTTCTTTTACTATTTATTCCTTCTCTTTCATCTGTCTTATTTCCTTTCAGTATCTTTCATTCTCTTCTCTTCTGTTTTATACGTGTTCTCTACTGTTTTTTTTCCATCCGCTTTCCATTGCGCCATCATAATATCCCAGTTCTGTTATACCTAATCAAAATTCCTTTTGTTAAATCTGTTCACTTGTGCAGAGCTTTAGTAGATTTTAAAATATAAGTACATAAATTATACAAAAATCTTGTATAGCTTATGATTACATGAAATTGTAGTTGCAATCTGTTTAACTTGTATTTTTTTTCGGATGTATTTAATTCCGTATTTAGTTTTTCATAAATTTATTCCTAATTGATACAGAATAGCTTTTCTCTGTAATATACTGTTTGTTAGTGTGTAATTTGCAGTTGAAAATACACGACTGTATTTTTATTTTTATACTTATATATATTTTTTCTTTAATAAATGACTTATTCTACGTAAATTGTAATAACAAATTGTTTGTTTTTTAGATTATTTAGAATTTTCATCCCTTATTGCGTTATTAATATTTCATAAAGCTCACAGATTAAACCGATTTATGCTTATATAATTCAGATTTCTGAATCTTGTAGCTGTTTTCCTTCGCCCTAGATCGTTTGTCTTCTCTGGATCTTTTTCTTTTAATTTTTTCAGAAGTTTCCTTTTCGGAAAACTCCAGAATGAAACTAACGATGTATTTTCCAATCTGACATGATTCACATTGTACGACGTGTTTTTCTAAAGTATAATCTAATCTCATATGAATTTGAATTTGAATTTTTGGAATAATCGGTTTGCATTGATTTTCTAGATTAAAAAAATATTTTCTAAAAAGGATATTAGCCCTTTAATTTCTTTGCTGTAGATTTTTTATACGTCTTTCTGTGTAAAGTATCAAGAATTTTCAAGTTTTGCCTCAATGTAGATAATAAGAATATATACATATATATATATATTTTTTTTTTTTTTAATGAGTGGGGAATTGAAACACTCCTAGTTTTATAAATATTGAGTGAAGTAAATCCAGTTTTCTTTTTATTGTTAAATTTCAGCTTCATCCATTTATTTGAGATAAGGTTTACCGTCTGGGAAAAATTACTAGCACGCAAAATACGTAACGGTGAATTAATTTGTTATACCGTCGAACAGCATGCTACAAGATCTTGCCCGGATTGAAATAGAGTTATGCAGTTTTCTTACTACGACGCTTTCTAAATCTGAAATATGCAAAGTAGTGAGGTAATTCGGTTTAACAACAAAAAAAAAATAAGCTTGATCATTTTTTTAAGCTTAACGTATGGAGAGAATTACATTAATGTAGTGTATTAATAATACTTGGAGATAAATTCAGCATGTGTGTGTGTGTTTTAATTTTGCGCCACAATAGTTGAAAATAAATACTATACTAGAAAACATCGACTGAGACTGATAGGTAGGTAATTTACGTAGTTTATACCTGAAAATAATAATAAATAATTCATCGGACCTATGCCCATTTGGAAGCCATTCTCTCTTATTTTATTTTTCAGTTATGAGAAATTGATGTTTTAGTTTATGAAAAACTTCGATCCAGTTCTGTATTCAAACTCGGAAATCTTTAGATGAAAGGCAGAGAAATTAACACTAAGCCACAGAGATATCTAAATTACCTTGGATTAACATACATTTAGATAAATTAAAATAGAGCTTTTATAAATTTAGATCCATTGAAAAATGATAAATTATAGTGATATCTGACTTTTTTTTTGTAAACGATCCCTCTGATATTACGGATGCAATAAAAAGCTATCATTTCATGGAATTCCGATCAAACCACATCCTGCTAATTGTCATTCTCCCCTCATTGATGACAATTAAAGTATTGTTTTTGTTTTTTTTTTCAGGAAGTAAATAAAAACATTTAAAAGGGCGTTTCGTAAAATTTTACAATTTTGTATCTAATACGAATATATACATTTTACGAACTCCTTGCTATCGAAATAATATTTGAAATTGTTGCTGGAAGAAATAGAAATAAAGGAAAAATTCTAAAAATCTCGGCTGATTTACACATTCATTTTATTTAATCATCCTTTATTCGACTTATTTAATGGTTTTCTTTGTTCCTTTTTTTCTGTGGTACCTCTCATCGTATTTATTAATCTTAAGTTCTCCGTTATATATAAAATTTTTTTGTTTTCTCTATAATTTTTCCTGTAGTTCCCAAATTTCTAAATCTGGTTTTGTTAATAGTTCGTTTGTTAAAAAGATTTATTTTAAGATATAATTTCAGGATCCCTGTACAAGATTAAATTTCACGTTTCGCTATCATATTAGCAGGCATCTTCACCTTGTATGAGTACTTGTTTTCTGATTCTGTTTACGATATATCCCGTTCTTTGTAATTCTATTATTTTAATAACAAAATTCTGCGAATTCGATGTATTTTATTCCTCTGTTTTAATATTTATGTTTTTATTTATCCTCCGTTCTGAGATGTTTCGTTACTTTTGTTTTACTCCTCGAATTTTTATTTTTTACTCATAGCACTGCCGTCTGATTATCGTTTGTATAGATTATAAATAATTTTCTTTCCAATTATATCTGTTCCATTTCCTTAAATTTTTATTCATTTTATTCTATTTTTAGTTATCAGACGCCTTCTTCGTATTTATAAATGTCATTTAGGCTTTAGTCCTCTTAAGACAGTTTTCTGAAATTAGTCTAAGAGCCAAAATTTCTTCCCTTGTATTCACATTCTTTTTGAAACGGTTTGTTGGTCTTTAATGCCCGAGTAAGTAAAATATTTTTAAGCAAATCACAGGTGCTTCTTAAAGTTTTTTTTTATAAATGAATGAGTTTAATAAGAAAATATATTTGTTTAAAATTCCGTATAAAAATCGAAATTCTTTAGTAATTATAAGATACGGAAAAAATAATTTAATGTAAATTATTCTTATTTCACATTTTATATAGTGCCCGGATTTTTTTAGCACGTTTTAGGTCCTCGTTGTTATTACAATCGCATCACGTTGTGGTTATTTTCCTTGTAGTTATACCCGAAAATTAATACTTTTCTCATTTTTTGAAACTTAAAAGTAATTCCTCAAGATGTTTGCAATAATTTATAAAAAAGAAATGAACATTTACCGTAAAATTAATGTATTAATCAAATTTAATGTATAAAAAATGTTATTTTTTTATTGCTTTTACATGTTTTTTTTTTTTTTTTTTGTTTCATAAAGGCTTTTTCATTTATTATTTAAAAAAATAATAATAATTTACGCTGTTTAAAAAAAAACCTGAATCAAATATAAAAAGTATTGATTTTATATGATACAATATTTTGCAACATTTTAAAGCTGAATTTTTCTAATAATGATTTTTACGATGAAATATTAGCTTGTGTATTTACATTTACAAATATTTTTACTACTTGTAATCAGTTTTTCCAAATTTCTTAAAAAAAATAATCTTTTTTCAGCTAATGTGCATTTTATATTATTAATTTTAATGTTAATGCGATGATATTAATACAAAAATCAATTCAAAATTAATTATCAAAATTCAGGTCGAAATAAATGTTACATGAATTGGTAGTTCTCGCCCACTAACACATTTAAGAATTCTCATTATGTGTGTCGCAGGGTTATAAGACTTGACCACGTAGCAATTAACACTGTACCGATATTCAGTATGTAGATTTACGATTTAAATTAAAATTATTTTTCCCCATCTAAGAATAAAAAAACTATTTAATTCGATTATGTATTTTTTGTGTGTTCAATTCTTATATTTTATAGGAGTATCTGATAATTTCGAAGTTCTTTTGATAACGTAAGTAAAAAATTATTTTTTACATTTCTGTTTTCATCATCGCTTCGGAATTGATTATTATATCTTCTACTAATATATAACCGGATGACACAGTAATGTTCAAAATATTTTCACGCAAAAATTATTAGGAAAAACTTAAATTAAAAATATAATAAATATTATTACATTCTAAAGAGCTCATCTTCGGTGCTGATATCTCTTTACATAGTTTTTTTTTTTTTTTTTTTATCAAAACGTAGTTCTCTTGTGGTTTTCTTTTTTTATACGGGAAGCATTATTCTGTAGGCCTACAATTATTGAAAGTAAGTATAAAATTAGGAAAATTTATGTGTAAAAAAACTTTTAAAAAACATACAACAATTATTTTGAATAATTTTCCAATTATTATTTTTTCATTTCAAAACTGAAATCGGTGCTCAGCATAATACAATTAAATACCAAAATTTTATTTCAACACAAAAAAATTAGAAATCTATCGAAGAATTGAAAAAACTGATTTGGTGATTAATAGACCATTATAAAATCATTAATAACCCGAAACAAAAATTTTGGTATTGTTTTATTGAATTTATAAATAGACGGTATTTATTATTAGAAAGTTAAGGATGGTTGACCAGATAAATAGAGGTTGGAATATGTAAAATTCATTTTATTATTTTTTTTTTTGTTGATGCATTTAATAAAATTATTAAATAATAATTTATTTGATTTTATAATTATTTAGTTCGTATAGTTTTATTATTTGATTTTTTTTAATTATGTTTTACAAGATTTTTTCAAGTTTTTGAAATAATTGATTCGTTTATTAACTTTGAAAATTCATCTGTTATTTTTTTTATTGATTTTTTGGTAATTAAACATCTATTTGGTTTGTCGGGTTTTTTTTAACGCGTCATAAGATTTAAACGTTAAAGAGGCTAAGCTGTCGGTTAGTATTAAAAGAAGTTGCAGTTCAGTTGTACTCGGTAGCGTTCGCTGTCTATGTAGCGGATCCTAGGGGGTGAGTTAGTCCGCTAAAGCACAGCGCCCAGCTGATCCAAGATTTATGTCGATGAGTTATTTTACTTTAGTCGTACAACCGGCATCATTTATTAGTTACAAATTGTGACAGGTCTCCGAACAACAAAATTACTTGGGGGCGGACGCAACATCGTGCCGCCTCCGTACTTTAACGCTCACACTCGGTGAACTGTGGGCGGAGCCGGAGGCGGTACGCCGTGTACCCCTGCATTGCTGCTGCCCCCTGGAACCCCCTCTACGCCTTACTTTTGATTTTCTCTGTTTCCTTAGTTCTGCTGTTCCTGTTCGGTTTTCTGTTTCTTTTGCGCCGGAATATTTATTGAATCCTTGTATACCGCTGTTCGTTAAACGTACGTATTATCTGGTTATAGGCTATTTCCTTCCTTTTGTAAATTCATATTGTATTTCTTTTGCAATATTTGCATATACATATATTCGTATACAGCAGGTGTTTATGATGCTTATTTTATATATATAAAACCGCGCGCGCGCGCGAACACACACACACACTTTTTTCTGTTTTCATTTCTATCCCTTTATGTATGAAGTTGAGTGGAAAGAGTAAAGTTGATAGGTTGAACGGAAGATATCTAATGGTCCTAACTTCGCTATTATTAACATTTATTCTGGATTTCTCTCTCTCTCTCTCTCTCTCTCTCTCCCCCAATCACTTTTTCTCTCTCTTTTTATTTCTTTCTTTCTCGCCGCTCACTGTCTTAAAGTGTACTTGAGTTTTAAACATTTTAACTTTTAAACATCCGTATGTTTTACTTGGAACTGGAGTACCAAATAAAAACCGTTCTTTAGTAGTTTAGTAGGTAGTTTAGTTTAATTGTTACTACCTTTTAATCGGTTGATATTATACCTACTACAGACTATTTTTTGTAAAAAAAAAGATTCTTTTTCTAATTTATAGACCTCATAAGGTGAGGTCTCTAAAAACCTCTCGCCATTTTTTCTATTACCTATCGGTGAATACTTCAGTCGGTCTCATTTTTCTAAACTTCTTAGAGTTTATCTTTATCTTAGAGTATTATTTCCGAGTCTCACAAGTCTTGTTTTTTCTTCGCGCTTCAGTTTAATTAATATATCATTTTTTTCTTTTTTTTTTTGTTTGTTTTAATAATCATTCGTGTATTTGCACTATAAACTGCTTTTACTGATCCTACTCTCATATGTTATTTGTTTTTAATAGTTTTGTAATATATAATTTTACTAAATTTTTTTAAAAGTAAATTATAATTCTCTTTTATTTACTGTTACTAATCTGTATGTATTTTTTTGCTACCATTTATTTTTTTGTCTTAATTTTTTAATACCGGTTTTTTTTTACTAATAATTTTTGCTGTTGCCTTTCTAAGCACGATTAAAAGGAAAACCCTTAAAGATGGTAAATAAAATAATTTGATAACGATCAGTCGGTAAAAAAATTTGTCTTTTCTGGGCGATCCGGAATTTTACTTTTACATACTCCACATAGAATATTTCATCCTCTTGTATAGTAGTCTGTTACGACCGATTCTGAATCGATTGTTTATGATGAAAAAACTCGATACTTCATCAATATGAATTCCTAACGATATATATTTATAAAACAGCCCCCGATAATATGAAATACTTGAAACTAAATGTGTTTTTTTTCTTTTCAATAATTTGATGAAAATTGTTTGTCGGTGCTAAAATATATGAAAAAGTTAGTATTCCACAAAATAATAAAAAATTAAAATACTGTAGCTTTGTTCTGTTAAAAATGTGTAAAAATCTGTAGCTTTGTTACTGTTTTACCGATATATATTTTTAGGGATTTAATTTCTACAATGAACTGGAATCGCGTATATTAAGGCTAGTAAATCTACACGATATGGTAAAGTAAATACATTTACTTGATACATGATTCTGTTGTACAATTTATTTTATTTATCTCCTCCTTCAAAATCAAAGTCGATTAGGATAATTCCTTGCCGGTCGATGAATTAAGTGTGATTACTTCTTCGGTAATTATTATTCAGCTTATATAGCGCAGTGGATAAAATTTAGGAAACTTTGTAGCGTCGACCGGTAAGAAAATAAACAAAAGTCTAACAAAAAGCGTATTGACAGGCTATTAACGTGTCTCTTTACATCTCGTAAAAAAAAGGTTTCGTTTTCTTTCCCTCTATAATCATGTTTAGATCTAGAATGTTAAATGACCTATATGATGAATTCTAAAACAAATATAAAAACGCGGTACAAGGAAAGGTTTTAACGAATTGTAGTAAAACGGTTGTGGCCGACCCCATACGGTTATTATCAACAAGGTTTTCCGACCTTACACAAATCAAGAACGTCTGAAAAATAATGACATTCACCTTATCGATTGTCCAGGAAATTATCCTGATCTCAATCGTGTGAAAATCTGTATGCATTTTTTTTTAAGGGAAGTATGAAAGGATAAGATTGTACGTCAGAACTAATAATATTAACTCTGATAAAAAGTTTATGTAAAAAAGAAAAAAATTAAATTAGCGTTTGAAAAACCGGTTAAATGTGCTCTAAAAATTTTAACTACCATATTAATGCATTGGGGATTATTATTGGGCTTAATATAGATTTTAAAATGTATATTTCTTTTACAGGCTGTCCAACGATGAAAGAGAAAAACTTTCAAAACATGTTCTACCGGTGAAAATAATCAAAAACATTTATATAAACATAAGTTTGGAAACACTTTGTTTTCGAGTTACGGCTAGCGAAAGATTTCACCCGGATTTCAGCTCTTCTAATAAAAAAAAGTCCTACTGTAATTTTTGGAACCCAAATTAAGGTCTACTTTACCTTTACAAACTAGATTGTAAATAATTTTCCAGCACGATGGTGCAACGCCGCGTTTTTCTTTAGTAGCTATAAATCACTTGAATGCTAATTTCTTGAACCTGATTAGACGCGGTGGACCGATCGATCGGCCACCACAATCGCCTGACTTAACATCACTAGATTACTTCGTTTCGGGCCATATGAAAACGATTATACCGACAGAATTTTAATATTAAAGAAGAGTTACTCATTAAAATACGAAATGCTATTGAATTTATACAAAAAGATCCTGAGTTGACAAGGAAAGCCACCGAAATATTTTACGTCGGGCAGTGTCGTGTACATTGTGAAAGAGAAAATTTCAAACGATTACTGTAACTGAATTCTATTATTTTGGTTCAGAATAATACGATTTTCTGTCTATTTTTCGTTTGTTTTGCTTCAATAAAAACCGATTTTTAGTTTTTATCGGCTGTATTTACATTAATTTTCTCAGAATTAAATTCCTTACAAGTTTTCTTACTAAATCTTCGTATCTTCCGCATTTCTTAGTCATTTAACAAAGCTATTTTACTTCAAACTTAAAAAACTCTTGTTTTTCAACACCGAATTTTATGTTTTACGTCGGATAGCTTAAAAACTACTGAAGTTATCCTATTTCCCAGCTCAAATTGCATAAGAGACCTTCGACTTTACTCCTTAATTTGGATCTCAAAAATTACAGTAGGGGTTCTTTTTATTAGAAGAGCTGAAATCCGGGTGAAATCTTTCGCTAGCTGTAACTCGAAAACAAAGCGTTTTCAGACCTATGTCTATATAAACTTTTTTCATTATTTTCGACAGTAGAACTTGTTTTGAAAGTTTCTCCGTTTCTTCGTCGGATACCCTTTATAACTGTGAATTATACACGTACTTTCTTCACTATTGCGGTCGTAAAATCTTAATAGGAATATTAAAAGTTAGTGTAACCTTATATGGGAGAGGAGTAAAAAATTTAATTTAATTTTTACGTAGTGAATTGTCCTAAAATGTGTATGAATTCCCTTGGTACCATCTCGACCTTTCATCTGTAGGTTCCGGGTTCAAATCCCGGTCAAGCGTAAAATTTTCCATACACTACATAATTTTAATTTCCATTATCTTACGCACAAGCTTCAAGCTTATGTAGCAGTATCATCAAGCAGCAAAAAAAAAAAAAATATATATATGTATTCCTTCTCTTTTATTACTATTATAAAAATGAAGTGTGATTAATTTATCAGTTTGAGTTTTGCTATCTATAACGTACCAATTTTTTTTAATTAAAAATTTTTACAAAAGGAGCACAGTATACTTTTACGTAGACCCGTGAAAATAATTTCTTCAAAGCTTTTGAAGTTTAACTTAAGATCGAAAACTAACTCGGGTTATAGTAAATTTCATGTTAAAATTCCAGTATTTTCAATTTTATCAAAAACTTTTAATTTATCTATATAAAATTTCGTAATTTTTTTAAAATTATTTTTACCGATGGTTTGGAAGTTTTGGAGATAAGAACTCAAAATCTATTTGAAGTAATTTAAAAAATGTGAAGAATCGGTTTTAAAATGTTTATCTGGGAATTTTATGGCAAAGAAATTAAAATATTGCATATTTATTCATACAAGGGTCGTACTATAAATAAAGAAACAAAAAGTTGTTTTTATACTTTTATTCAAATGTAACAACTTATATATTTTTTCTAATTAATCCCCAGCTACAGTTATAGACTTCACCTATTGTTATACTTGGTTGTTTTTTGTGCCGACAGCGAGGAACGTTTTTGTTTCAGTTCTGAGCCGGTTTGTTGTACATTCGGTTTTACCTCTTCACCATTATAAAACTCTTTGAGCGGCTCAAACAAAATTCAGATGAGAGCCTGTCGGCTTAATTTTACAGCGATGCAATTATTGTGTTGTATGAGAACAGGCAGTTTTTTATGAAGAAAAAGATTCCTCCTTGTTTCTCCTATAGCCCGCGTTTTTTTTTTTTTTGTTTCGTGGCTTCACATTATTTTCAATTTGGTACCGGCTGTTGATAGTACACTTCCCTTTCAAAAAATCACAGAAAATTTAACTTTAAGCATCACTTTATTACCGACTGACGATTTGATCTTGAGTTTTTTCCTGATAGGACAGGAAAATATGCTTTTTTGCTTGGATTCAAATCCAAGCTTTCTGGTCTTCTTCAGATCACTATTCTTTAAAAAAAGGTCATCTTCAATTACATAGCATTTTCGTTCTCTACACGTATTATATTTTTTTATGTGTTGAGAAGCTAATTTTCAGTTACTGTTTACCCAGTAAACAGTACAGTTTTCCCTTATACTTTTTGCTGCAACCCGTCTATGGAGATTCAAGAACTACAGTTGAAACTTTAATCATTCGGCCTTTTTTACTTTCCCGTCTAGCGCTATAGCAGAGCTATGGCTCTAGAAGGGAAAGTATTGTAATCGGTCCGATTTGGCATATGCGGTTTTCACCGGATCTTGACACCTAAGGAACCCAAACAAGCGGATGGAAATTTTCCGGGATGTTAATGTTTGTGTGTGTTCGTTGTCTTCGGGGCAATTAAATTTTCAACTTAAAAGGTTAACTAGGCGAGACTGTAGAGCAAGGTCATCCTCAGTATCTCGATATTTGCCTAATTAAGGTCATATATTTTTTAAGCGCATTTTGTTAACGATTAAAAAAAACAATATTTGCAAAAAATGTTTTGAAAAATCACACCCCCTTCCCAAAAAATGCTGTTGTAGTCATCTGCTATGTTGTGACGTTATATATGAGCGGTAGAATTAAATAAATGAATAATATTTAAAGTTTAAAAAAGCTGGGTCTCGAACTCAATTGCCCTGTTATCTGGTGCGTTAAGCCTCGCGGCTACACTGGGTGCCGACCGTATAAACGAAACTTTTTTGTACGTAAGTTGTGAAATTACATTAGTTTAGTTAGTGTCAACCGTCGCCGCTAGTACCGCCACACACGCGCGAATTAAATACGGTATGCGCGCTCGCTTTAGTTAGAATCATTGAAGTAAATAAACGAAAAAATATTATATTTAAATAAAATGATAAATATTTTTAATTGAGTTGTGTGTGTAAGCTGTGGATCAGAAACAACCCACAGTTGTCAGCTTTTTTTGTACTCTTCGACCCGTTGAGAAGGTCGTACGATTAAAATTGATGCGGTTCTGCATGTTATACTGTGTTACTTGAGGCATCGAGAGTAAATTTCAAGTAGTTATGTATATTAAAATAATTGTCAATTGCTGTTTTAAATTTATGACGGAGACGTAATTTATAATTTTGAGACGATCGTTTTTTAATTTTTTTTTTAACTTTGGTGTTTTTCGCTTTATTTTCTGTATGAAACTTGGAAATGAATGTAATGTAATATTTCATTATTTCAAACCTGAAAATCTCTTTACTATAGACCTTCAAGTTATGTTTATTTGGTGTAAAGAAAATATAAAGAAAAAATTACCTCATAACTAAGTGTCATTGACGGGTTTATAAGTTTTTATTGACATAATTCAATCTAAAAACTTCCATAATCTTTTAGGTATTGGGTAGGTAAGATTTCGAATAGCGTGCAGTGCACTATTTTATACGGCTTTTTTCTGCTGTATGAACGCGAGCCAATTTTATCATTATTCTTACAACATTAACGTTCATTCTTTTGAAAAATGTTTTTAAATATTCTCAGTATTTAAAAATTTACTAATTTTTACTTCGAATACTACGTAAACATGTAATATTATGTTCGGTTAAAAAAAATGTTTATTTCTTTTGGATAGTTTTCGTTTCTTGAATTGTTTTAAACATGGACTTTTAAAAAGATTTTCCTCAAAGCGGATTATTTTGTTGATATTTTTACGAAAGTTTTGCCGTGTTATATTTTTTAAATTCTTATCTCACAAACTGTGAAGGCACTGTAAATAATTTCTATAACATAGTTTTCAGTTAACGAAGTAAGAATATCTAGACTGTTGGTGATGTACAATAATACGAAACGATTGTTAATGTGATATTAACTACCGATTTCTATTTATATAATACGTAAAAATAAAGGTGCGTTGAGCTTAAAAACTAATTTTGTGTTTTGTGTACTAAACACTCATTATCTTTGTCTTTGTGTCTTGTGTAACACTCATTTTGTGTTACCGTACTGAATCTTATTTTAAAATTCTAAAAAAAAATTCAAAAATATTGACCCGTAATAAATATTTAATAATAAAACAATTTGATTATTATCGTTCCTTAATAAAATTTTAGTTATTTGGTTAATTTGTTTTCTGATTCAATAAAAATCCAAATTAATGAAACAATTTCATCGTCATTTTTATGGTTAAAATTTACGGATGGTAATGACGTAATTGTGTTACCTTAACTGAAGAAACAAAAATTACTACGTATGTCAGAAAATACCTAAATTAATAATAACAATAACACAATATTATTTCGGTTAAAATAATTAAATAACAAAAATACAGCATTTACACTAATTCACATTATATGTGAAGTTTTTCGTAAATTTAATGACAATGAGTAAGAAAAAACTTGAAAATTTGACTAAAAATTTCGAGTTAGGCTTACTAAGGACCATGTGAAACAACATCTTGCATTCATTTCTTCTTCTGGGCGTTTTCTTTTCTCTTCCAATAGCTTCTTTATTCTCTTTCTGTTGGAAAACATTGAAATCTTGTACCAGTTTACTTAACGTTGATCTATCTTGCATTGTTTCTTCAGATATTTTCATTTCTTTAAGGAATTTTGAACCTCTCTTTTTCCTGTTTAGCGTCCGGGAATTACCGTTCAGGTATTTCTTCAGAGGGTGAATGAGGACGATATGTTTGAGTGTAAATGAAGTGTATAGTCTTGTACAGTCTCAGTTCGACCATTCTTGAGATGTGTGGTTAATTGAAACCCAACCACCAAAGAACAACGGTATCCACGATCTAGTATTCAAATCCATATAAAATAACTGGCTTTAGTAGGACTTGAACGCTGGAACTCTCGACTTCCAAATCAGCTGATTTGGGAAGACGCGTTCACCACTAGACCAACCCGGTGGGTTGGTCTTTTTGAACCATCCCAACCCCGTAGGGGAAGACATCCGCCTTGTGACGCTTCCAGCCCGCTGAAATCCATTGATTTCCTTTCTTTTTGTTGTAGATGTGGTTGAACACTTGTTTTGTGAGCCTGTTTTAATTAATTCTCATAAGCCGAAGAATTTAGCTGTTCTGATTTTGATTTATATACCTGATTTTGATTTTTATTGAATTTTTTTTTTTGTTGTAAATATCTTTTGTTAGTTCATTGACCAGTTTTCCATATATATATATATATATATATATATATATATTTTTTTTTTTTTTTCTTTGCTACTTTGTTATATCCTTATAACATTCTATGTTATTTATCTTTAAAAATTAAATTACATCTATTATTCCCAATCAGAAGGTTGTTTATTAACTGTAAATTTTAGTACGTACTCTTTAGTTCAATTTTAATAGATGCATAAAGGAAGCATTTGCGTTAAAAGAAACTTTCGCCTTTTGTTTTTGCGTTTATTTATTTATTTTTTTTTAATTCTTTGGAGCTGGAATATGTATATATATAAAACCGAAAGTTTGTCTGTTTGTTCAACCAATCAGTTGGTTTCAAATTTGGTGGAAGGGAAGGATTTCCCTTCGTGTTATCTCAGGGAAGGTCTTAAGCCGTAGATCGAAGCCCATCACCCTTGGGGATGAAGTTGTGAATTAAAGATATTCATTTAAGAAATAAAAGGTTAAACCTTTTACTTCATTATTATATTTCTGTTGCTAGGGCAACAGAAATAAGTTGTGAAGGTTTCTTCGTCGAAGATCTGTTTACCTTAGTTACAATACTTATTAATATTCTAGTTTCTTTTCAGGTTTTTACAAAGCATGAACACATTAAATTGTTATTTATCTGTATTATTTTCATTTCCATGAGACTAACTAACACTACTAGGATCCAGGGGGCGGAGCCCTTTGCTAAACGGAATGGCGAGCTCTACGGCCCTGGGCTAGGCCTCGGGGAGCCCCTGGGTCGGCTCCGGGATTCGCCTTGGCCCCGGGGATCCAGGGGATGGATCCCCGACCGGCTAGTATATATATATATATATATATATATATACTTATATATTTAGCGATTGATTGACTTCTTTTCATTAAATATTATTTTCTTTTTAAGTAATCCGAAAGAGTAAAGTCCGAATTAAAATATTACAACATTAAATTTTTTTTCACGACGATTAAATTTAAATAATAATTTCATTTTTTATTATTTAAAATAATCTATTACATCTATTTTTAAAAATATATGAATTTATGTTTATAAAAGTATGGTTTGTTATTTTTCCATTTATAGTATAGATTATAGCAGGTGAAGAGTTGATTGTAAAAATGACACACTTTTTCTGTTATATAGTTTTACTAGTGATTATTGAGACGGTTTTTTTTAAAAAGAAATGTAATTTAAGGAACAGCTTGTTATTAGAGGTGACTAAGGTTTTGCCGTTGTAATGGATACCGCTATAAGTTAAGGGTAACTTCTGAATGATGTTTTCTATTCTGTTAGTATAAAATATACCTACCCCCTGTAAAATGTTTATTGAAAGGAAAACATTTGAACGTCGCTATTGTTCGATGTCGGTAGGGCCGGGCGACTTGGTTCGTAGTCGAATTCAGTGAGGGGTTGTTATATTGCCAGTTGGTCTATGAACGTTGCGCTGTAATGTTCTCGCTTACTAGTGATAATAATGTTTTCGTTTCGCCTACAGGAAAGAAGAAATTCCAATCGGAGCCTTGGTGTTGTCCGGTCTGCAGTGTTACCGTCAGGATGGCCGATCTGGAATCGCATTTCGTCCAGGAGTTGGAGAAACTTTATAAATTGACCGGTAAAGGATCCACGGGAAGAAGACCGAGCGGTTGCCCGTCACCGAGGGATAGAGATCCTGCCGATGGCTCACTGGAAGGACGGTGGGAGGTCAGCTACTTTTTGGTATATTTTTTTAAAAAATAGATAAAATATTATTATAATTAAAAAAAAAGTAAACTTTCACTAATAATTATATTTTTTACGAACTGGTTGATTTGTCATGTAAACGAAATCAAAAAAAGAATGTTACATTAAATGTTGAAATACATTGCCCAGTTTCCGTGGATTTTTGGGTATCAAATAGTAAACAAGTTATACTTTGTGATAGAAACGTTTAAAGTTTGATAAAGCGTAAGAGAAAAACTTTGTCATTTATACTTAATATGTGGAGTTGTAAGGTTAGATTGAAAAGGAAGTATTTTGTGTGTGTTCGAGTGGTTGCGCGCGCACGCGTGTATTTATAAAATATATATTTATAAACAATAAAATCAATGTAATTTTAATTTTATTGCAAAAAAAGACTAGAAATAAGTTTAATTGTGTTTCTAAAAAAACAACTGAATGTAAATTAAATCAACAAAAATATTATTAAAATAAAACAAAATTCATACTTAATTTCGTTTGGTTTATTTACAACCAACTAAAAATTATTTATTTTTAATGAAAGTGTTGTAAAAATTTTCAGATTTATTAAATTAAGATTTTAGATCGTAATAAAAAAAAATGAAATATTGCAAGTTAATTATTCGAAAATTAAGAAAAACTGTTGTATAAAAAAAGTTGTCACAGTTAATATTTATTTATGTTACAAATAATTGTAAAAGATAATAATTATTAAACCACTATCTTCAGAGAATAACAAATTTACAGATTGTTTTTTAGTGTAAATTCGATTTGAAAGTATTACTATCACAAAATTATTAACTATTTACTCAAATTTTATTTTTGGAATTATTTTTTTTATAAGCATGATGTGCAACAAAATCATTTTTTTTTAATTGAACTTATGCATAACATTATATAAGAGAAAACTGTCGATACAATTTTACCTTTGTTTGGTAAATTATTACTTACACAGGGAGTAGCTGATTTGATTCTTACCAATTTTACGTATCAGGTGTTGTACAAAATGTAGAAGCACTGGTGAGATCATTATAAATATACCATCTTAACTGTTACCACTAAATCAGTTTAGCTAGCCAGATGCCACCAGAGGACTGTTACCACCTGAATAGTTCAAAGAAATTAATTTATCTGTATGAAAATATTTCACAGACTCAAAGAATAAATTTCTTTCTAAAATTAGTTCTGGATCGAATATATCATTTTTCAGTTTTTTTAAATTTTTTTATAATCATTTCAGATTAATTGTATGTCATATGTGTATACTGAAATAGTTAAAATGTAAAAAAAGAAGGTGTAATCTAGTTAAATTATAAATTATAATGAATAATTTTATTTTGTGAATTAGAAAATTTTGTAAAATTATTGAATTCAGTGCCTACCCACATTTCTATGACATTTTCTACTCATTATTCATCAGAAATGTTGTACCTCTGCTTAATTCTTCCTTCTTTTAAAATTGCATACGTAGAAAAACTGTATCATTATAACATAATGGTTGTTGGTCACCAGATTTAACTCGTTCACAAGAATTATTTAGCGATTCCCGGAACAACTAGCATCTCATTCTAAGCTTACTAGAAAAAATGAGAATGAAGTAGTTTCCTGGTTGTTTTTTTTCCTGAGCCAAATACACTGTAACAAATCTGCAGACTGAGCTTGCTAATATTCAATAATGTAAGCAGCATAAGTTTGTTTTCTTCACAGTAAGGACCAATTGTGTTATAAACCTAATTATTTTCAAAGAAAGCAACTGTAGCTAGTACTCAGATACTTTACATTTACTTCATAATTATACGAAATACTAGGAGTAAAGATTGATTTTTAGCAACGAATTAATATGCTCTATTCCATAAGTAAAGGTGAATTATGATCAAGTATTTCCACTCTGTAGGGAAACAATCTATAATTACTTTGGTTGTGTATGAAACATAATTCTTAATATTTTGTTCTTAGTTTTTGAAAATTGGTTCATTTTACATTATAAAAGAATCACAATTTTTATATACAAAGAATTGACCTGGAAGAGTATTCTGAAAATCATTTGGCTTTATTGCATATTAAAATAAATATAAAATAAAATAACACAATTGAAGGATGTTTTATGTAACTATATTGAGCAATCTTCAATATCTTCACCACAGAAATTGGCAGTATAATGATCATCATTATTCGCAAAGAAACAAGTTTTGATACAGCTGTTTGTAACATAGATGCTTTACCATAGATTACAGCTATAAGACCAGGTACATAGACTAAATATACTTCTGTTGAAAAATTAAACAATAAATGCTTCAGCAGGGGATGAAGTTTTGGATAGAAGTTTGTATTAATATAATATAGCTCTAGATAATTAATTAAATATATACCAATATGTAACGTGGTATATATGTTTGTTGGTATTCTCGAACATATAACCTGGATTTATTTATAAACCCTGAGATTAAACATCAAAGTTTATTTTTTATTTGTAGTAAAATTTTAATATAATCTAAAAATTGTTAGTGTTAATGAAACAAAACTTTTAATAAATATTGTATGAAATATGAAAAATAAAAATATTAAATGCATTTTTTTTTATTTGCTCGTATCAAGTGATCAGGAAGAGAGAGATTAACACCATAGCTGTTGTTATAGCAGATGGATGAATTTTTTTTTAAATGTCATTCCAACTGTATCAGTCACAGTGCGGACATTAGTGAAAATGCACATCAAATTTACATTTTCATATTTTACTCATGTTCTGTCAATTATTTTGTTATTATAAAAAAAAATAAATGCAACTGTTTAACTAACTGATATGTTTGTGAATGTTATTAACAGTGCTGTATGAAATTTTATTTACACATTTACCATTAATATTCAATTTTGACTGTTTATTATATATTAAACTTAAATTTTCTTTACATATTATATTCACACCTTCAAATTAATAACTTAACATAGAAAGGATTATTTTTGGAAAATTAATTGTATTTTGTGTTAAATTGCATATTTCTTTTGTAGCTTCCCAGTTAACCATACATTTATATATTTAAAAAAAGTAAATATAAAAAATATACTATCCAACTACTAATACTGCCTTTACATAAATCACCAGGTCGGTCTAGTGGTGAACTTGTCATCGCAAATCAGTTGATTTTGAAGTTGAGAGTTCTAAGGTTCGAATCCTAGTAAAGGTAGTTTTTATTCTTTTATACAAATTTGAATACTAGATGGTGGATACCGGTGTTCTTTGGTGGTTGGGTTTCAATTAACCACACATTTCAGGAATGGTCGACCTGAGGTTGTACAAGACTACACCTCATTTGCATTCATACATTTCATCCTCTGAAGTAATACCTTACGGTGGTTCCAGAGGCTAAATATAAAAAGAAAGAAAATACTGTCTAACATAAAGGAAACTGTTTTTGACAGTTAGTTGAATTTAAGCATAAAAATCTTTAAAATTTATATACTTGAACTTTGATTACTGAAGTTGATTACTGAACTTTGATTACTGAAGTCTTCACAGCACAGTTTTTCAACTGTGCTGTGAAGAATTGAATATCTCTATGGAGATAACTCTGCAATATGAGATTTTCTTATGATAAACATATCTCGGTATTATTTGTTGGTACTTATACCATTACTTGTAAGCCAGTGACAAAATATGGTAACAGGTCATGAGAATTTATGGACTCTTAATGATGTTATATGTGTGTTTTTTAATCTACTGCTAATTTCCCATTCCTCATATATTCTATGAATTCTGCATACTATGTACAATTCTGTTCTTTGTAGAATGAAGATGTAGATTATGTGTTGCCATTGTCATGTTTGCGTTATAAAAAGAGAGAAAATTCTGTTTTCAACCCAGGAAAAGTCCATCATGTGTACTTATGAGGCAAGAGTATAAAGTAAACTTTTCCCTTGAGCACAAATGTTCAGGTATACAGTTCATAAGCAGTAAGGAAACCCTTAAAAAAGAAAACATGATGTCCAATTTGTGTTTATATTGAGGAACTTATCTCCAGAGTAACACAATGGATTTAAGAACAAGGAAAGAAGAGAATCTCTTTGTGGTTTGTATCAGATTGCATGCCAGATAATCAAAAACATGACTGTGCATAGTACATAAGAGACATTCTTTAAACTGCTCACAGAAATAAAAGAATTCTTGAATTTGGTTTGTTGGTTGTTTCACCAGGACTGTTACAAGTCTTCTGTACTAAGCATCGCTTAGTACAGATTATTGTGTTATTTTGTTTCTATTTAACTCATTGACATTTGTTTATGTATTCAATTGCTGAACTGTATGTTTTTTCACAATAGAATGGGGTATATTACTTTCACTGCTTTATGTTATATGACACAGATATGCACGACCCAGTCTTTCATATTGGCTGTGATGCATCTGATATACCTGATATATAAGAGGCACCAGACAGAGTTTTTTTCTCTGATAGTAATGATGCTCACTATACAATTTCTAAGGTGAACAGAGTGAAAATTTCACATGTTGAACTAAATGTCAGTTGCATTTTAGAGGGGTTCACAAATTCATTGAATGGTATATTTGACACAATGAAGAAGACAGTGGAAAACTACTTCACTCCTCACATTTATTAGTAAGCCTAACATGGGATCCTTATTATTCTTGGAAATCATTATGTTGTTTTCAGAGTGATTAGTCTCTAGTTAAAGATTGTCAAAAACATTTATGGCATCTAACAATTGTTTATTTTAATATTTAATGTGTTGTTTTTTTTAGTTTTTTTTTAATTAGTGACTGAAAAGTATTTTAATTTCTATTCCAATGGTTATTTTTTCGGATAAATCTGTTCTGATCTTTACTGAAAAACTATACGTTTTCTTAAGAATCGTTTATTATGAATATTTATTTTTGGGATTATGCTACTTATTTGCTATTATTTGTTAACATCAGCAGGTTGTATACTTTTCACTCTATAATATTTTATCTTTTATAAAAAGGTAAAATTAAAATACATTTTTTAAATAAACTTTTTAATTGTATATAATTCACTTTATTAGTTGAAAGATCTCTTAGGAGTTACTTTCCAACATCTTCTTCATCTAAACTGGAGCGAGATATATTGCTGTGTCCTCCAATTCTGTTTGATCGAGGTGATGGAATATAACTTCAAAAAGATATTTCACTTGGAGAAAAGTATGGAAAATTAATAATAATAATATAATATTATTACTATTTTTTATATTAAAAACTTAATGTAAAGAGTTTCAAAGTTAAGGATCATAATTTAATATATTAATGTGTTAAAAATAATAACCTGTAAATAGCTTATAAAAAACTGAAATTTATTTCATTGCATAGATATTTTTAAGGTATTTAAATACTTTTAAAGTACTTAATGATGATTTTTGTATTTGTTAAAATTTTAACCCAGCACAGCAATCTATTTCATATTTCAAGGAATTTTTCCTTGAAATATCTGAAGCTGATGTAGCCTTTTACATAGAATGGAATGTGGGAAGTAAAATGACCAGTGGTCTATCCAATTTGAAGTTAATTGAATTGTGGATCCATCCGAAGTAATTGAAAAGTTTTTAACTAGTCAATTAAAAACGGTTGGTATTTTTATCCATTGTTTTGAAAGAATTGTTATAAAATAATGATTTTTAGTAAATACTGGTTTTTATTATAGTGAAAATGTGTAAATTTTTACACAATGGTAAACTCAATCAGAATAGTTCAGACTGCATCGATTTTTTTGAAATTGCATACTTGAGTCTTGTTATGATTACAAATAAGTTTTTTTTGAATAGTGAAGTTTTAGCTTTATTTTTATTTTTTTTTATTTTTCATGTTTTACGCTAATATACCACGATTATTCTTTTAGTTTCATTTGTATTCAATTTTTTTTAGCAATGTAGGTCTGGAAGCTAATTTAAAGTCAAGGAATAATCTGTGTCGATTATTAAATGAATGTAGATGATAGTGCTATACGTTTAATGAATATAAGTGGTAGAAGTGAATTGAATTAACTATATTTTTTTATTTTCAAAAATACATCTTTAATGGACTTACCTAAGTGATTTTAGTTATCTACAGCAATTAAATTTATTGGTGTGTGTTGAATTATCACCAGAATTATGGTAAATATGTTTATTAACATATTTCAATATATAGTATGATAAAAATTATACTTTTGTTATTTATTTGTTTCATTAAAATTATAATTAAGTGATTATTTTTATATTGCCAATACAAACTTATAATATAGAAGGCTAAGCTAGAAAATTGTCACTATCCTTTAATAGAATATTTTATTTCTTTTTCTATGGAAATAAAATAGAATAATAAAGGACATAAGATAACCTCAGAGAAGAAAACAGTAGGAGCCTAAATTTATCAAATTAGATTGTAAAAGGAGCTACCCTCCCCTTTTAATAATTGTGTCCCTTGAATGTCCGATTGGATATAATACAGTTTGATTTTCTTCATGTCATACAATTTTAGTGATAGATAAAGCTCCTTTAGGAATCCTGTACGGTTCTTGAGTGTCTTTCTTTGAGGACAAAGCAAGTTTTTGCAGATTTTGAACTTTTTTGCCATGCAAAATCATTTTTCGGTAATTTATTGCTTCTGTACAGGTAAAAATGTTCTTATCTAAAGAATTATTGGTGAATGGGTGCCTGTTGCCTGAAGGATATTTGAACATTCTCCTGGTGGAGTTGTTTGTCTTGAGCTGAAGTTCCTCTGAGTATAGGTCATCTTTTCTCACCATCTAACTCTTTTCTGTATTCTTGATCTCATCTTTCTGATTATTGGTTCTGTGATTTTAGGTCTGACCCTGCTAGGTTCTCCTTGCTGAATGTGTCAAAACTTGCAGAGCCAGTACATTCTTGTTACTATAGTGTTACTATTTTGGTGGCTATACAGTAAGCCTGATGATGAAGTGTCAATTTGGGTAAAGCTGAAATCCCTCCTGAAATACAAATAAGATGTCTAACATAAAAAAAAAATGTATAGTAATGGTATATTTTTATAGAAATTTTTCTTTTTGTTTAAAAAACAGATTGTAATTTTTTAGATGTATATAAATTAGAAATTAAATCAAAGATAAAAATATTATCCCCTATCCAGATTACAAAAGCATTTTATTTTTTTATATTACGATAACATCATAACATTGTTTAATGAATATTTTACTATTAAGTTGTTTGATCAAACTATTTGTGTATTTTTTTTAGACATACCAAAGAATTAAAGCTAATAGACAAGGCCGACTTAGGATAAAGTACAGAAAGCGTAAACCAGATGAGGTTACATGTCCGGTTTGCAATGAACCAGTTAATGGTACTGTAGAAGAACTAAATAATCATGTAGAAATGTGTTTAAGAAAGGTAAATTTATTAATTCTTTTTTTTATACAAATTACTTATAGTTTATTATTTTTAATAAGCATTAGAATTCTTTGTAAGACATTGTCTCACAACTTCATAGTTCTATGAAATGTGCAACATTTCAGCGTTTGAAAGAATTGATCACTGTTTTCTTTAGCCTATTAGTTTCTAGTAATTAAAAAAGTATCCAGAAAAATTGCACCTCATACTGTATATTTTGGTATTTTACAGAAACTGACTTTTTTTAAAAGTAGCTTAACTAGTAGGTTTTTATTCTTATTACATACACTTTTCAATTTATTCTGTAAGAAATTCCAGATATTTGAGAGTTATCAGGTTGTAAGGATGTGGTTACCATCTAATAATCCTGAAATATTTGGAACGTTTTAGAGAAACATTTTTCAAATAGATGGATGAATGTCAGTCATTCAAAACATTTAAATAAACTGCTAACTGTTTATCACAAGATATAAACAATGCTGGGTGCCGTTTCCATATATGCTCTTGGCATTTGTTACGAGCTTAATGATCATAACAGTTGATGGAATTAAAATAAGTAGTTCTTGAAATAAATGAAGTTGCCCAAGATAGAATAAAGTGATAAATATAGAAGCTAGGTTTAATGGCTTTATTTATTTTTTTCTGTTGATCTTGTCATTATTCTTGGTATTTCATTATTACCAGATCTTTATATTTTGATATTTAAACAGAATTATAACATTTAAATTAAAGCTTATCTTTCAGCTATTTTAAGTAAACTGGAATTTTGAATATATACCACTGCTCACTGCATCAAAAGAACTATAGTATCTCATTTTTTAAGTGGTAACTAATTTGAAAATATTGATATCCAAAATCACCTACAATTCTCTATCTCGGTAAAAAATAATACTAAAAATGTGATTTTTTTACTTTAAATTTGGATAACATATGAGATGTTCTTCATTCTAATTTGACATAACAAGGAACTGTCTGCTTAAAGTAGTGATTTACAATAAATAGTTGAAAAACTTAAAAACTTTTAGAACATTTATTAAAATGATTACTTATATTGTCACAATTTATTAAAGGAAATCTCTATAAATGTTAATTTATGAAGATTCCATTTTTATTTAAAACTACAATTTTTTTATCAGAATTGTCAATTAAGATTAAAAATTTTAATTCTTTACTTACATTTTATTTATTTATATATTTGTCCACCATTCTGCTTCATTTCCATATTAGGTGGCATTTTTTTATTATCTGTCATTCTACTAATCTGTAAAAAATTGTTTGATAAGATCTGGCTGTATTTATTCTTGAAAAATATTTATAAAAGATGCTGGAAATTGTATTCTTGTTGAGCTTAATATTTTTGAGCTCATCCTAACTGACCTGGTGTAAAGGTTTGATAGCAATAACACAATTTCTTCAAATGTCATCTTTCACTTTCAAGTTATGGGTAGGTTGTGTTTTCATATAACCTCTTCATCTCAAACATCCTCTCAGACAAGATTTACATGAAAACACATCTACAGAATACAGCACTTGCAATACTTTGCTACTGTTGCTTTAATGTGTAAAATTGTCTTGAACATGAGCTAGTGATTCATGAGGTATGTGATTATTTAGACATAGTAATGTTATATGAAAGTAGCAGGGTTCATCCTTATTATCTTACAGTTATCTCATAAAGATATAAAAATAAAATTTTTGTTTAAATTTAATGTTAAAAATTGTTCAGTTGGTAATTCAGTGTGATTGGTAATCAGGGCCATAGTTGTTTCTTTTTTTCTGTTGAGGGCTACTCTTTATAATAAATATCTTTGGTTCCCATATCATATTTTATTGTTACTATGTAATATTTTGATTATTTTCTCTCTGTAGTTTCATTAGTCATGGTATATACATTTTAAACTGCAGCCTCTCTGAAAAATTATATACAAAGATAAAAATTACTTAGTGTAACTATTAGGAGATATATTCACTGTTAGGGATTTTCAATTGTTTCCTACAGTGCTATGAAACTTGGTATATTCATGCATGAGAAGTCAAAGACTAAGTTGCACTTTTAAAGGAACTTCACTTGTAAAGGAAAAAAGGTATTGGAAAATTGGGGTAATTGTTTTATTTTTTTGATATTAAATCTTCAGAACTACTACTCAACATATTTCCAAGTGTACTTAATCATTAGTCATGAGAATGATATCACTGTTTTAAACTGCCTTCTTTTAAGGTGTGGATGTTTCCACGCCTTCTGGTCGGTTTAATTGTTCTGATAGGACGTTCATAAAATCTGCCATATGTGCTGTGGCATTGTCAAGCATAAGCATTATGCCTTTTGTCAGTTTTCCTGTCTGACTATATTTATTAAATGCTTTTCTGAGCCTTTTGAATATTTACATTATCAGATTATGTTTGGATATGAATCCAATATGCCCATCCAAGATGGGTTAGTAATACCTTTCTAACAGAGGAAAAAATTTGGCACTTTTATAGATGTGGTGTGCATGAATTTTTCCGCACAAGCATACTGTGTCACTTTTAGTGAGATGTGATGGACCCAGAACTTATCTCCAGTCATGATATTTTCCAAAAATGTATGTCCTTCCCTTTAATAGTGGTCCAAAACGAGAAAGCTGCTTGAAATTATGCTCCAGTGTGTTGATCTATGAGTAAACCATAAATGTGAGATCCGATGAGCACGCACTCTGATAATTAAGATGATCTTAGATAATATAGTGTGCAATTTCATGTGAAATATTGACTTCCTCCATGATAACATCCACAGTGATTCATCTGTTTTCATGAATCATGTTATTTATGAATTCAATGTGTCATTAAAATGTTGAATTTGACAGCCTTCCCTGACAGTGATTATTGTAGACATCTGTCTGCCAATTCTCAAATAATGCACATAATTTTACCTTATTTAGGCATAAAATTGCATCACCACCATATACTTAAAGTGATTTGTGATGTATTTCAAGGGGTTACACCTTTTTGCCCAAAAAAAAATTAGCTGTTATATGTTATTCAAGTTGAGGTGCCGGTTCCAATAGACACATCTTTTATAACTGAAAACCAAATAGTACTGGACACTTGACCAGCAAAAATATAACCTTGAGAGATATTTATAAAACAGTTTTACTACATATTGAAATCAAAATATCTCTTGCAGTTAAAAAGTTATAATTTAATGTAATCTACATTTTGATTCTCAGTTTGTGTGTGTGTGTGTGTGTGTGTGCACGCACGTGTGATTTCCTAATGGAAATGCTTTTTAAAAGATGTTAATATTTTTGTAGCATAATTAATTAATCTTAATTGAAATGAACTAAAATAAATAATTAATCTTTCAAATTTTTCTTAAAAATGAATGTTATTCTTTTCATTATGAAATTGATTTTCACAATCATTTATTCTGTATTCATTTTAGGTAGATTTCTTAAGAAAGCTACCTATTGTAATGGGTACCATGATTTGACTTGCGGAAAATTTTGACATATCTTCGCATTTCACATTCCCCAGACCCCAAAACCACCGTTAGCTCAAAAGTTTATATTTATTTATATATATTTCACTTTCTTGTGGACATGATAACTGCCGTAATTTTGTGCTAATCACTTTCAAATGATTTCTTAAAAATAACTTGTCCCAAAATGTCGGATGAGTTTGTTAACGGCCAAAATCGGACCATGGGGTTGGAAATGGGGGGCTTTTTTGAAAAAACAAAATATTGCTATAATTTTCTTATTAAGTAAAATATCGAATTAGTTCCTATGAATTAGTTATTCTTTGGATAAGGGTCTAAAACTTATGTAAGTAAAGTTTTTTGATATCACCAACCATTGGCCCAGGGGGGTGGAAAAATGGGGTTTTGAAAACAAAAAAAATCATACCTTCCTTAACAGGCGCAGTATCGAATCAGTTTAAAGTGGTTGTTAGTCCTCTAAACATTACCTAAAAATTTTGTCTGAAACAATTTTTGATATGACCAACCCTTATGGCAAAGAGTGACCAAAATGTTGCTGGAATTGTAAGAAGATGGGGCTTGTCGTTTGCTAAACATGTGAAACTTTTTTCACATGCAACCATTGTTTTATTGAGTAAATTTGAAGTTTTTCTTAACTTTAAAGTGGAATTATTTTTTATCCCCTATTTAGCATTGGTGAAATCTACCTCTGCCTTCCGGTGTGTCGAAAGAGATTTCTTTTTACCTTTTAGTTAATCCAAATTGTTAATGAACAGTTTTTACAGAATTGTATTGCTAGTTATAGCAATTATTTGTTTTCTTTTGTTTTACAGCAAGGGTCAGGGAGTAATGAAGATGAAAATGAAAATGTAGATGTGGAAGGGGAGGGAGATGTTGAAATGTATGAAGAATATGAATGGGCTGGTCAAAGAAGGATAAGAGCATCAACATTATTAGTTGGTGGTTATGCAGGTAAAAAAAAAAACTTATGTTTTAAATCTTATTTTTGAAAAAGAAAACTGCAGTAGCAAGATTTGAATGGTATAACGATAGTTTGCAGTATATTTAAGTGAAAAAGTGATGTAAATGTATTAAAAACTGTTGGTGGAAATAATTAAGACCTCTCACAAGCTGATGAACAAGTGAATGAATAGTTATATGAAATTACTACAATTTATTGCATCAATAATATATGATTCATACTTTGAAGGAAAACAAATAAATGCTGCCCAAAAGATACAAAAGTATTTTTCGTGTTCAGAAGGCAGGATGATCACGTACTTCATAAAAAAACTTGCTTTTGTTGTAAATAAAAATACCATAAACAGAGTTATTTGATTATTAGGCCGTGGATACGTCAGATTCAGACTTTACAAACATTTAATTTTAAAATAAAAAATTAGAGAGCTTTGTGGTTTTTGGATTAACCAAAGTACTATATGTCAAAAACAAGATTACCCCTAACTTAGGCTAGCAAAAAAAGGTTTCCATCCATTCTAACAAATATACTGAAATTAATAAAATTGCCATAAAATTTCTTGAAAATGACATCATCTTAATAAAAAAACAGTCCTTTGGCTCTATGATTTGTAAAGACTATGTTTATTTATATCCTTAATTAATAATTTAGTTGTAAACAGAATAATTAAACGTATTCAAGGGGCCAACTTATTTGTACTAATTTGTTTACTGTTATGATTTCTGACTGTTTTCAAAATCAGCTAAGATAATGCTTATTATTTTCTAAATATTTAGTTTTGCAAAAAATCAAAAATTTATATTTTTATAAAAAAATATAAAAATAATTGAGATGTTAGCTAAATTACTGTTTTAATAGAAGTAGTACATTTTGCTGAATACATAGTAAAAAATAAATCTTTTATTCTGAACAGTTCATAATAATACATCATACAGATTACATCAGGAATGGGTCGATATGGTACTCCATGGATGATAAAAGGACTAACCTTCAGCATTTACCAGGTTGATCAAGGGAAATCATGGTAAAACCTTGATCACGGCAGAAAATCAAAATGCACAATTAATTATAAGATGAAAAATAAATGTGATTATAGTCCATATTAATTATTTTAAATATAAACATATTAAATAATATTAAGCTAAATGCATGAAGTGGCTAAATATAAAAAAAAAACTACAAAATAATTCTCAATTCATGAGACATTGGTGAAAATTATTTGAGTGTACATTAGTTGTTCATGTTGATGCAGAAAATTCAGGGTATTTTAAAATTTTAAAGTATTATTTTATATTTAATGGGTAGAGTGATATCCTTTCTGTAAAAGAAAATCTCTCTGTAAAATAAATTGTATGTTAAATATAAGACGGTGGAAAAAATTTTTAATGGTTCAGTAATTTATTAAAAATAGCAGTGAAAGACTGTTAAAGACTGTTTCGCTAGTCCAAAATATTATATTGAGTTACAAAAAAACCAGTTATGTTGTTTGGTTTGATAGAGATGACTTCTCAACAATTGTTCAATGGATTAACATATTTTTTTGTGAAATGCTTCATAAATTCCCTCAGAAAAAATATGTGAATAGATTTTTGAAAAGTTCAAAATTTTTTTTAACAATGACTTTTTAATTATAAATTTGTTGAATATTATACAGAAAAATCAATATTCACAAAACATTTCTCATTTATGTAAAAATTTCACTGAACAGAAGACAAATTCTTTTCTTTTCTTTAGTAAAACAATGATATTTTCTATGACAATTTTTTATCTTTGTATTTTTGTTGAAATGGTAATAGAAACTCCATCATATCACCTTTGTGAAGGGCAGTCTAATCTTAAACACAAATTATATACCTTTTTCCATGTTTTCTACACATTATTAATTTCAAGAGCATCATCAAAAATTGATCTAGTTTTTTTCCAGTATAAAAAATGAAAATATGTAGCATTTGTTGTTTAAAGTTTGAAATTTAAAAAAGATTTTTTTCTGTTTTAACTTGTATTTCTGTACACCAGAACCAGATTAATTTGGGGTTCAAACCTTGTGCACCAGCAAACCTTGAAATTATGTTTTTCAAGTAAAAAATTTAATTATGTTAAATAGTGTAATAAATATGTTAAGAGTTATAATTTTGTATTGTGGAGGCCTTACTTTGAATTTTAATATAACAATTTTTTATATATAAGAAGGTAGCCCCTTATGTTATACATTTTATATATTTTTAGTTCTCTGCCTGAACCAAAAAAATAGCCTAACACAACAAAGAAACAAGGGTCAGGGAGTAGTGAAGATGAAAATGAAATTGACCACTGATATGGACCTTATTGTATAAAACTTTTATTTAAGTAGTAAAATTTTATCGGTTTGTATTTGATGAAATATTATTGTTATACATATCATGCCAATACTAATTAATTGAAAAGTAGGATTACAAATATGATGAGAAAAATATAAATTTATATTTTTTTGCAAAACTAAATATTTAGAAAATAATAAGCATTACCTTAGTTGAATTTGAAAACAGTCAAAAATAATAACAGTAAACTAATTTATACAAATAATTTGGCCCCTTGAATACGTTTAATTATTCTGTTTACAACTAAATTATTATAATCATTTATATATAATGCATTGCTTGCTCAGTACTAGTTAGTTTGAACAGAAGGAATTTTTACTTGTTAGAAGAGAGGTAAATTTGTTATTTTAATGCAAATAACAAATGATTGCAATCATTTTTATTGTGAAAATGTAATTATTATTTTGGAGTTTATTGTATATCATTGTTATTTTACTTTATATTTTGCGTACAATAAAGATATAAATAAATAAAAACAATTTATTGAAAATGTTTTAAAGTTACATTAAACTTGCATAACATTATATGTGATTGCATCAAAACGTACATTAAAAAAAATTTCTTAGCCTATTTTTTTATAGATATTAAGACAGCTACTGAATTCCAATAACCTTGATCTTCAATCCAGTTTTGTTACATATTTATTTTCTGTTCTTCCCTGACTGATGCAATTTTGAATTGAAATTTTTAAATTTAATTTCTACCATCATTTTTCATTTTATTTATTTAAGGTAAATAGTTAATTTTTATGTTAGTAAGTAATTTAAAAAAAAAGCTAAATTTAAAGGAAAATACAAATAAATTGCTAGAATAGAGATATGTTCACAAGATCTATTTAAACAAGGCTTGTAATAATTACCATATTTTACTCAAATTTTAATTTTGAATTCAATAATTCAAAATGATTATTGAATTTCTAAAAATAATTACACAAAACTCTTGTTTAATCGGGTTAATGGAGAGGTGCTGGCCACAGATAGTGCTAAACCACTGAATTTCAATTTACAGATCAGATTGTTGTTGCAATAGAAAATTCGATATAAATTTGTATATGTTGATCAACATTATGAAAGTTGATGACACTTTAAAAAAATTAATGATTTTCTTTCATAAAAAATTATATGAGAATTGTAGTAAATCTAGCAGATCATTTAGAAGCTAATTATACATCTTTTTTAATAGAGTTACCAGTGGTGTGCTATTGTTAACAGTGTCCTTAAAAACTCTTTTATTTATTGTTTATTCATTAATACATATATGTATTCTTTAGTTTTTACTGTAAGCTGTTAACCTTTCTGTGGAAAGTCAACAGGTTACATCTTTCTGTTTAACCCCTAATCTTTTTGAAATATCCTAGTTAAATAGATAAAAGTCATCCTCTACTTTTCTCCTACTGATTTTCCCTTTAGGTACTACTTCCAATAACATACCTCATCTTAGGATGCAAGCTTTGTTTAAAAGGTTTTCAAATGTATCGTTTTTTTGTAGGTTTATAACTTCCAGATCCTTGTCTCATGAACATGTCAATCAGGATCAAGCATTGTTTCATTTGTGGATTTTCTTTTAGTCTCCTCCTTCATTATCATTTTTTCCCTTTCAATAAAGATTTTGGGTTTAAAAATCAATCAAAAAATTGATAGAGGCAAGATTGAGATAGTATAGACGGTGATGAATGAAAATAAACTAAGGAACTAATGAACTTATAGACTAATAAAATAAACTACTTGGTTTTTCATTAAAAGCTTTCTCCAATAATCATAAACACATAGCAAATTATGTTTCAGTGCAGTTATGGTTTATTTTTTCACAACTCAGTTTTTTATCACCTTTTCTCAAGAAGCATAACAGATAGGAACAGAAAGACCTGCATCATTGGTATTGTTTTGAGACTAAGGACTATTTATCACAGCAGACCAGCTTCTACAGCGACTTAATGAACAGATGCAACCACAAAACACATTCATGATTTGCTGTTAGCAAGTCGTGACATGAACCAATTAATTCGTTGCAATTTTTTTGTGACAGAAAATCACTAATTGAAGTAACAGGTTTGTTGAGTTTTCTTCTATGAATTTTATCATTTGCATCCTGCAAATGATAAAATGATGATGCAAATGATGATTTTTTTTGGGCATCCTGAATGAGAGTTATTAATTGATTCATGACCACTTTTAATGGAGTGCAAATTACACTGATCATTATACACATATCGCATCATTCGATGTGTTGCATTAAAAATTTTACCTAACAAAAGGTAATATTGATGACCAACTCCTTTTAAAGTTAGCCATCTCACAAATCAGTAAAATTAATATTTCTTAAGGTAACATAGATCAATGACTGATATTGAGTGTTTGATTTGACAGAAGGAGATTACTTGTAAAGATCACAGCTACAGATTGCTTCTGACCTCATCATGCTACAGCATTCCACTTATGCACCATGCAAAAAGTAAAGGAAATTTTTGAACAGTCTTCATAAACCTAAACGTTTGCTTTTTCCTTCGACTTATATCCAGTTTATATATATACATTTTTTGTTTGTTTTACAAAGCTTGTTAAAATTATTCTTATTACATTTCCATTTCTATTTATTGAATTTCAGGAGTTGGTATGGCTAGCAGTAGTCGTCCAACAAGGGAAGAAGAAGATGCTTACCTTGTAGTTGATGGTGATGATTCTGCAACTTTTGGACCTTCCCAATACTCTGAAGCAGATGTAGTTTTACCATCGGCTGATGGACCAAATGATGACAAAGAGAGTGAACCAACTAGGTATATTTCTGTAACTTACTGTTGATATTTTTGTATTGCATTGAAATATTTTTCAAGTGATTCAAATGTTTATTACTGATTTTTTAAGCTTAATTTAATCTTGACTAATTTTTTCTTAGAGCAATTTTGAGTCCAAGAATTATTTCATGTGAGTTATACATATCTTGATTTATTATTTAGTTGTTTATTGTAACTTTTTAAATTCTGTCTTGCATTTTAGCACCACTATGATGTAGTTTTTAGAGAAGAATATTCTTTTGCTTTGTAGAACCCTTCACCCAAAAGGAGGGAGTTCTAGCTGAACAGTTTAGTTTAGTTGGAAACTTCCACATGACTCATGGTTCTGATAACAGGAGAGATTGTTTCTTTAAGAACCCTGAACTTCTTCTTAGGTGTGGTTTTTAATTCATAGAGGAAAAACCAGTTTTTATTTTATCATATATTTAAACTGGTCAATGGAAAATTATTGATTGGTAATGCACTGCTTCCATCCAGGATAAAATGCCCTATCTTCTAAGGAATTGCGAGCAGGATGAGAACCTATTGCTGGAACCTGATGCCTTGAGCTGTTGTTCAGTTGGGGTTAAATAAATTGTCAAAAACAAATTTTTTAATTTGCTTTTCTATTATTTAATTTAGATTTTTTATTATCTACCTGGCTAAAGATATTGTCGATGTGCTTTGTTATTTTGGACACCATAGAAACTTTGTCTTATGCGGATGAATTGTGATACTCTGTTTTTTTTTTTTGTTTTTTTCTCAGTTAAGTTCATGTATTACATGTAATATCTTTATTGCTATGCAGATCTACAAATATCTTTTAATAAAACTGTTCAAATGACAACTGAGTACAGTCAGAAAAATACAGCCATAAAGTATTGAGTATTTTATTGAGACTAACATCACAAGAGATGTCGGTCTTCTATAATACCTCAACAACTTTGCTACCGAATAACATTGATAAAGCATAGTCTTTTTAACTTACATGGAGCCCTAAATGTAATATTTATGAATATTTCTTCTTTGCTGTATTAATACTATGTATAGTAAATCATGTTTTTCTTAGTGAATATGGTTAAGTTGCCAGTAAAGCAGGGACAGAAATAAGGCCATAAAGATGCTACGTATAATATGAGTTCTAAATGAATATTATTATTTTGATTTAAATCTTCAGTATAACTGAGTATGTCTGGTCTGTTTGCATACCAATTTGATTTATGAGTTTCTCTTTATCGTTAATTTTTAAATTGTGTCTTGCATTTTAGCACTTTTATTTCTGTACTGTGATTTTGTAGATTATATTCTTATAAAACTAAATCTTATTTGTAAATATATTAGACCCCTGCCCTAATAATCTAATTGGTTTTTGAAGGCTATTGGTTTTTGTAAATCAGACTATTGAACATCAAGTCTTAGCATTGTAGTCATGTTGTTGCAGACTTCACCACAGGAAGGTGGAAGCTTGAATTGTTTTGCTCCAGTTAAAATAAATAGCATTTCTTTCCCACATAACAGTTTTCTATCTTCCCTTACCTCCCTTACCTCCTATCCATCCCTATAATGGTCCACTAGCTTTTTGTACTATTTATGCTCCTCTATGTTGTATATGTTACTGAGAGTATTTCCATCACTTTACTTATTCCAGCTATACACTGTTTACATGTATTTGAAAGTAAAATAGTTATTTCTTTTTTGTTTTTAGTCCAGAAAATAGAAGCCAAGATTCCAGGCTTCAAAACATTAAAGAAGAACCATCTGATTCATCAAAAGAAAATAGAGATGAAGTTAACAATTCACAATCTCAGGTACTTGAAGCTCTAAAATCAAGGATAAGAGATTTAGAAGGAGAAACCAAAGTACTCTCAGAAGAAAAATTTATTTGTCTTATTTGCATGGTATGTATTTAAAAATCTATTTTTCTTGTTGCATGGCTATTTACAATGATGATGATTCCATCTATTTTGGCAAGTCTGGCCATCAGCCAGACTTGTGCATCTGGAGGAATAGTTCAAATGAATTGGTCCTCAATTGTTCTGCTCTAAGAATGGTCTACAGATTACCCCATCCTGGAATCGGAAAGTCAGAGAGAAAAATAGTTTCTTAGTAACAGTGAGTCTTTGTCATGTGTGCTGCGTTACTGTAGTGTATGGAAGTCCCTTTATAAACTTGCATAGTTTAATTGTGATGCCTAATTATTTCAAGAACAGCATCAGTTACACTACATAAGCGGATGAGAACACAATCATAATTTTCATCTTTAATATACATGATAGTAGTAAACATTACATCATATTATTATCATTACACCTTGCTCGGACAGTTACTGTCCCCAAGACCAAGTAAGTGACTACAAGTTTTTTCAGTTTCTATCCAAACTAGCTGTCTCAATGAAAGGAGATCTTTTCCTGACCTTTACATTTCTTACCTTATCATCTCTGAATATATTGGGCCATTTTAGACATAAAGTGGTTAGAACATGAAGGCATTATTATTATTATTGTGTTTGTGCCAGCAGTAGCAAACATATATTAACATAAAGCATAAAATTTTAAATTATCAAACTATTGAATGGCATCATGGTGTCACTGGCAAGATTAAGCTTTTGCAACCCTCCATGTAAAGTTAATAAGAGGTAGCCAGAAATAATGTTCCTTTCTACCTATGTTAGGTTGGAAGGAGAACCCCCTGTGTTCCTACCGTAACATATCAATGCTTCAATATCAGTTGCTTTCTTGATTAGGCTGCTGTGCTGTAGGATAGTCCAAAGGCTTCATCAACAGGAGGAGATGGCATCATTATTATAGTTTCCATCTCTGTGGCTATATCTTTCTTTTTGAAAGTGCAGATGGAATGTGGCTGCATATCAGAAGTCAGTATACTGTTGGAAGTTAAGAGCCAGCTATTGTATGGATTGTATTATCAAGTGGTATATTGATTCCCAACTATATGTTGAAATTAACATACATAATTTATATACATAACGTGTGTGTTCGTTAAAACAGGTGCTTTATAATTTGTAAAGCTTTGTTCTTGTCAGTAGTACAGCTCTTAATGCACCAGCACCAGCATTTTTTTTTTTTTACATTTATTTATGTAGTTTTGATCCTTTTTTTGTTTTCAAATTGTGAATGAACATTTTAATGTAATGGTGGTAGGATGGATGAGTATTCCCCTGAATTGATCTTGACAAAATTTTGCCAACACAGCTGACAAGAGACTGTCAGGGATATCATTCAGGTTAAAAAATGATGCAGTTATCTTTTTGTATGGACTAAGGTTCCAGTGATACTGGTAGTCAGTAAAATGTCTGATCATGGAGAATGAATTTATTTAGTTTAGTCTAATTTTTTTCAGCTTTTAATTATGAGGAAATTTTTATTTTTTATTTTCAATTAAGTCTATGGTTCTCATATATGAGGTTTGATAAAAAAAAATATGCGGATTTTAGTTTTTCTCAAAAAATCGATGAAAAAATAAATATTCATCAATATTGATTTTGTCACCTTCAAAGTACTCCTTTCCAGATATAATACATTTGTGCCAGCATTTTTTCCAGTCCTTGAAGCACCTCTGGAACACAATTTCCAGTATGAAGTTTAGCTCTGTCTTTATCTCTTCAATGTTGGCAAAATGTTAATCTTTCATGGTTCTTTTCAGCTTGGGGAATAGGAAGACGTCACATGTGACCATGTTTGGTGAATATAGAGGCTGAGGCATCATAACGGTGTTGTTTTTTGCCAAAAATTCATGAACAAGCAGTGAAGTATGCGCAGGTCCATTATTATAATGCAATTGCCATGAATTGATTTGCTACAAATCCTGTGTTTTCTTCAGATTGCTTACGCAAACGGCATAGAACTTCCAGGTAGTAATCCTTATTGACTCTCTGATAGTGATTCGGCGATTGTCCATAATCATTTTCTTCACTTTTTCAACATTGTCATTGGATGTTGATGTGCTGGGATATCCAGGGCACTCATCATCTTCAATGTTTTCATGGCTCTCTTGGATACGTTATTACCACTTGTAAATGCTTGTTTTATTCATAGAAGAATTGCTGAAACCAATATTCATCACTTCCAGTGTGATACTGCGCTTTATTCTCTATTTGTAAAACAAACTTTTTAATGCAAATTCTTTATTCCATTTTTTCCGCAAGTTAAAAATCGTTGACCATACCAAAATACATTTAACCTTTTCGACATCCAACAATAAACTAAGCATCCAATATGGCTACCAATGTAAACATATGTTAGAGATAAGTGTGCCAACACAGCAAAAAAAAAATTGTGACAATTGGACTTATACACTCTGGGAAATTTAAAAATTCCACGTATTTTTTATCAGACCTTGTATATATTAAATTTTGATGGGATTTTAAATTTAAATTAAAGTAATATGTTGTATTATTTTTAATTTTTTTCTTGTTATAGGAGCATTACAAAAAACCTGTTATTTCCATATGCTGTTGGCATGTTCATTGTGAGGAATGCTGGCTTCATACATTGGTAAATATTCATTGCTGCAATATTTTTATTTTATTGAATTTAGTTATTATTTATTGTACAAAAAGAACATTACTTAGATGTTATTATCACATTTCACTTTAGAAATCATATATCCTTATCATTTGTGAAGTAGTTCTTATATCCCTGTTAAGGTTTAGTTATAACACAGCACTTCCGATAGTTGCTACCTGATTAATGGCCTCAATAACACAAATTTAAAACTTTAAATGTGCTGGACTTTGATATGTGAAATCAATGGAAAAATGTATATGTAGTTTCTGGCGAATGTTTTTCATTCTAATTAAGATTTAATGGTATCTTTTATATATTAATACAATATGATGATGAGTTAGTTTTGTAGGTAAAGTAGACCGCAATTAGATATCTGCTCAAGATAAGGTAATTAGAGATTATAAGAATTTCATATTGTTTGAGATGTAGCATGGTATACTAATTTCAATGGAATTCATTGGAATATAAACAAAAACAAGGGTTATTTGCTTTTTTAGAATTGATATTAAGAATGAAAATCTAAGCCAACTACAGAAATTAATTTATATAACCAAGTCTAAAATGCAGAGATAGAAAAGATATAATAAAAAATAGATTAAAATAATTGTGTAAGAGGGGCGATGAGGAGTTAATATTAATGGGTAACTGGAATGCCATAATAGGATAAGGAAAGAAAGGAAAAATAGTAGGCTAGTGTTGGTTTTGGGTCTAACTAAAACAATGAAATGCATTTCTTACAGTCTAATGGTTCTGCAAGACTTAGAACATCTCGAAGAATATCATTGGCACGGTGTAAAATTTCAATGACCTAAGCCACGTTCATTGACTCAGTTTCTGTAATGATTCTACTTTGGAATGCTGGGTGTAGTTCACTGCATGTTGCGTTGGCCTTTTCAGTGGCTAATGGTGTTAGCAATCAATACCACTGAAAAAAGATACTGAATAAAAAAGAGGTCTGAATTTATTTAGTAAAATAATAAATAACATAAATGTTCAAAATATAAACCGATAAATCCTATTTAAAATCAAAAGAAAGTAAGTGTTCTTGACCTTAAAATTAGTTTGAAGAAAATGCTCAAGAATGAGGCCAGGAAATACAAGAATGTATTACATAGATTAAATAAGCAAGCAGAGGTTCTGAAATCAAATATTGAAGGTGAAAAATTACGCAGGACCAGATACAGATACTGATCATAATTTAGTTATGTTAAAATGTGGATTAAATTGTAAGAAATTAAAGAAGAAATTGGAAAAAAAGAAATGGGATAATGGCTAATTAAAATAATTATGTATAAAAACAAAGTTTGAAAAGTCATACGAGTAAATGTAAAATTGCTGAAAAAGTGTTTTCTTTTAAAATCTCAGCCTTGCAGTTGAAGAAAGAAACATGTATGCAGTATATCCAAATAAACAATTCCTGTTATGCTCGTCTCTAGGGAAAAAAACAGCTTGTAAACTTGTCGGGATATTGCACATAAAATATTTAATTTTGGGTTGTCCCTTTTGTATACTAATTGTTCATGGGGATTTTCTTACCACAAGATATAGACATTTTCTGCATTAACTTTTCCACTAAGGTAAATGTTGACTCATCACTTAACAATATAATTGAGAAAGTTGTCATTGTGTAACATTTAGATTACAAAGTTGGCATGTATAGCATAACCGGTAGGCTTCAGACCTGTAACAGCTGTAAATGGTATAGACACATGTAAGTATGTCCTTAAAATATTTCACACTGTCATCAGCAGCTTTGCTAGTTTGCAGCAGACCTTTCTAACAAATTTTTTAGGACTATGCACCTACAGTTTTTTAAGACTCCTTTACACTTTTAACATTTTCTTCAGACATCCTTGGTTGTCCCATATGCTTCCCTTTACTTAAAGAATAAAAGAGTGTACAAAAACACAAAGTAATGGATGTTTTACTGAAAAATTCAGTTGTTTCAAACTGATTATGCCATGAATGTTATTATCACTCAGAGGATCACAATTTAACTTTCTACAGAATGTGTATTGAACTGTAACTATAGATTAACATTTAGCAAACTGCCCAACACAGAAGGCTATCTGCTCAGGAGTTGTCATCTTTGCTAATGGCGCTGTCGAGCAGAAAGATAAGGAATCAATAAGAGACATTATAACAAGATATCCAAGAGATATTAAAACAATTTAAAACTGATATTCTTTGTTTTTGTATACCCAGTATTATTACAGATATCTAACAATACAGTCAGTGAAGTTAAAGGTTTAAAAGTGTAAAAGATGACAGCAGCAAGAAAGCATATTGGTTTTAAAAAAATAAATTTACTTATTTTACAATGTAAAGCAGCAAAGGAAATTGGCTAGAGGTAAAAATGTTGTGATGTAATAAAGGAAAGTATTCCAGGAAAGGTAGATGGAGCATGTAGAGAAATAAAACTCAAGGATATTAGTAACAAAAGTCTGGATAAAATGCTGGTTAGAAAGTAAGGAATGACCTGATAGATGGCAAGAATACACGGAGGAAACCATCTGATGTTGGAATAAGAGAAGGATTTTATGATTTTAGTAATGATTTAAAAGATCAGAATTTGTTTTGGCTCTGAAAGCTGTAAAAAATAATAAGGCAGTACAGATTGGTAGTATAAGGTGACCCAAAGAAATGACTCTGAATGGGTAAACTTATGCATTTATTTTAAAGGGATTTTGCAAAGATGGAAGAAGTTTTGTAATTTCTCAACAGCTGTTTTAACACCACTGGAATCAGTTGCGATGATCTATTATCAGCCATAGCACTGAAATCTGGGTTCAGAATTTTAAAACAAATGCTTTTGCATTGAAAAAAACCTCCAAATAAAAAAAGAATTGTATGCACAATTAAAAACATTAATTCCACAAGAGCTACTGTAGTCCTAAATGTATCTTCTTCATGTTGTTTCACTTGACTTATTGAAGATCACTATCTGAAGGATTCTTCATAAGAATTTGCATATATATCCCCATGTATAATTCAATTTTTGCAAACATTAAAAGATATTAACTAGGTAAAATGTTTGACTATTTTCTGCCATCTCTTGAGTATCATAAACATTAATTAGCAAATTATAAACAATATGAAAATATTGTTTATAATTTGGTAATGGATTACAACCAACTCTCTTAAAATACTATAAGAACCGTGGAACTGTACAGAAGTTCTGTACAGTATGCAATACTATCCTTCTGAATTATTAGTTCGAAGTTCTTAGAAGATTACATTGAAAACTCTGTTACTGCCAAATCAGAGCCGTATGTCTGAATTATTGAAGAATTGTTATCTCTTTAAATAACAGAGAAACCTCTCTCCAGATACTTGTTTTCAGGGTGGAGTGACTAGTCTACAGGTAGGTGATAAATAGTTTGGCAGTAAACATTTATTTTCAAACTACATAATTTCCAGGTACAATCAGAATCTACAGCTAGAATAAATCACATTAGAGATGATAACATTGCTGTGCTACTTCATTATTAATGAAAAATAACTGCTTTAAACAAGAGGCAGAAATTCAGAATTATCTGATTAGTTTTAATTAAAATCTCACTTTTATTAATGAAGATCTTTTAATTTATTTTTAAATAATTTGACTAGAGTATCTTTCAGAACATAAGATAATTTATTTAAAGTGGCAATGGAAAGCATATTAAGGTCCTTAAAGGTTGAAGTATTATGTTGTCTTAACAAAAAATAGTTCTGTTTGGTGTGATAAAAATGTATATTGTTATTCTTTAGGAATAAATTACCTTTTGTTTGCACCAAATATATTGGACACCCCTTTTTTAAATCCTAAAAACTCATTCTGACTTTTTAAATTAGCCCCCAGATGTCTTGAGAGAATTTGTGATACTATATATCTGTCATATCAATTATTAAATTGTTTGTATGATGTCAAGCTCCATCAACATCCATGGTTGAATTCCTATTAATCTGGATTTCTATTAATATGAATTCTTTCCTATTATCTGAAGGTTCTAGATTTGAATACCAGTCAGACTTAATGTCTTTTATATGCTAAAAAATTCATCTCTCAGCTGTAATTAAGCTTTAAAAGTAGATAAATATAGTTTGATCTTGTTAAAAACAAAATCAGTTTTTCATCCTATGAAAATTTATTACCTAACAAGATGCCCAAAAATTTTACATTATGGGCAATAAAAATACTAGTATTATTACTATTACTATCAGTAATGTGAATACTATCCACATGATAAGCGGTAGCACATATAATTGAGAAGGTCATTGTAACTATCCGATTCATATTTAGACAGTTACAGTCCATTCATATAAATTATTTTTGAACTTCTAATGGAATTTTCTAATTCTGCTAAGTAAAAGCTTAATTTATATGTTATGACGTAGATACAGTGGTATCATCTGTGAAGAAGATACCAGTGAACTGTATACTTAAATGAGGATCATTTATAAATGTTAAGAAGAGGAAAGGACCAAAGACACTTTCTAGGGAAGAGGATTCCCTAGAAAGTGTCTTTCATTTCTACATCTAGAAATGAGGTCAAATATTTTTACAAGTCTCTTTTTAAAAATAGATTTCAACCTTCAGTTTACGGTTAATAAAGTGTGACTTTAACCAGTTGTTAAAGGCTGTTCTCATTCTGTAAAAGCTGTATTTTTCTTTTTCAGTTGGAAATACAGAATTAAATCAAATGGTTCACTGTCAACACAAAAAATAGCGAAAGGATTCTTTTATCTACAGTTTAAAAATAGTTTCTAAAAATTGAGCAAAATAGTAGTGGATAGATTTTCCTAAAACTGTGTTTTAGGAATTTTTCAAAATTTATATTTTATATTATATTAATAAGATTTGTCAAAATAAATTTATTTTCAAGAAAATTTAAAAGTACATAAATGAGATATATAATTTTTCAGATATATAAAAGAACCACTTATAAATAAATAAAAAGTCTAAAAAAAATTAAGTGTAACTGCTGTTCAATTTTAATGAAACTGTGTCTGATATAAAAGCAGGAAATTTATTGAAAGAAAAATGAATAATTTAAATGAAAAATTTAGTACTCCTTTAATATTTAGTTTTCTACTTAAACACTTACAATCAAAACACTTACTGTACAGTCAGCACAAAACAATTTAAGCTTGTAAATCAGCCTACTGAATGTGATTTACAGTCCAATCCCTTAACTGACTGTTTTTAGACGTATAAAAATGGATCATTAACAAAGGAAATTAACGCGAGTTTGAATGTTTATGAAAGATTAAAAAAAATGCATGTAAGCAGTGTACCAGCACCTGTTTAGTAATAATATCTTGTTATATTGATGTTTTCTTCTTTTTTTCAGGGAGCAAAGAAGTTATGCCCGCAGTGTAATATGATAACATCGCCTTCAGATTTAAGACGGATATACTTGTGACGCTTCGAAACGGTTCATTGTTCTGCATTTTAAAGTGTTAAAATAGTAATTTAAAAAAAATATATATGTATATATATATATATATATATATAAACAATTTGCCAAAAATACTCTTTCTCTATAGACTTGCATTAAGAAATTTTTGCCCTTACTATTGTGGACACTGCTGTGCATTTCAAAAACTTGTAAGTAAATGTGAAAGTGTTGTTTGTTAATTATATATGAATTGTTTTGCCTTCTGTTACTTACTTTAAAAAAAAAAAAATCAGTGTAAATCTAATTGTACAAATCAAATAGCAAAAGAGACTAAGAATTTAAGTGTTATTATTTTTGTTCAATCGACCAATCATAAAAAAAAAAAATACCGAACGTAGTTTGATGATCACTTGTTATAAAGTTCTTTTACATTGGGCTTTTATTGATTGCCTTATGTTATTTTATTAGTTAATTATTCATTTTAAATGGATATAGTTAAGCATTTATTATTTTAACTATTACTTTACCAGAATCTTATAAAAATATGTTAAATTGAAAATTTTATTTGTCATCTGTTGACTATTATCAAATTTATGTAAGAATTTTTTTTATTTTAATTTTTGTAATTCAAGTGTATAGAAATTAGAAACTTCTGAACTGACTTATTAAAAGAAAAAAAATATTATTGACTAAAAATGATTAAGATTAAAAATTATTAATTATTTGTTTTTTTTTTTTTTAATAATTGTTTATAAATAAATAATAAAATATTATGAGGTGTTGACAACTGTTCCTAAAATACCATTTTAATTAAAAATTGTCTTTTATTTATTTAATAATTAACAAATTCCTATTGGCTTTTCCTTTCCTTCTTGGAATATTTTTAATTATTAGATATAGACAAAATGTTCAGTAATCAATGAGGAACCGTTTGTTATGTAGCAAAGAAGTTATGGACCTTCAGCCTTTGGATACTGCTCAGTGCATCTTCTTTTTTCTGGTTCAAATTTACTAGAATAGGAATATTGGTAAATGTTACTAGTATTTATTGATGAAATCTGTGGCTTATTTATTATTATAATTTACAAATTACAACACAATCCATTTTCATTAATAATTTTTATTGCATATTAAAATAAAATATATGTAATAAACAATAAAAATAAAATACAACTTAATAAATGTGTAATAATTACATAAATGCGTTATAGAAAAATATAAATGAATATAAATTATTTTTTACTGTATTTACACTAATAATTTAATGTGTTTTAAAAAACTATTAAATAATAAAAACAATTAATAAACTAAAAAAAACAACTGCCAAAAAATAAAAATATATAAATAAATTGAATTTAAAAAAAAAGACAATAAATCAAACTAAAAAAGAAAACAAAGTTTGTGCATAAGTGCTTGCTTAGAATTAGTACAATTGAGATCACATTTGCAAAATTTGATCCCAGTCACATCATTTGCCTTCTGACTTAATAGTAAGATATGTTTACACTGTAATCAGTGTAAACATGTCTGTTCTTCTAGTAGTTTTCACTAAGGGTGAATAGTGAACAGTGATCAATTTCTCTTGTTGGAGAGTGTGAAAGTGGTGAAATTCATCGTAGAATTATCACAATACGGGAACAGTGCTTTATCATGTAAAAGTATTTTTTCGTGGATCGAGAAGTTTAAAAGTGGCCGGATGAGTGTGGTGCGTGAAGAGGTAGCATGATGCTCATCAATCTTCACCATTGATGATAAGATTCAGCAAGCTTGAGAGATGATTCTGGCAATTAGGTGAGTTACCATCGATGAGGTAGCATATTCTGTGAATGTCAGTCATGGTTCTGCCCAACAAATCACCCACAACAAGCTCAGGTTCTGTAAAATCATGATGGGTACCAAGACAGCTTACTGCAGAACACAAGTACAAACGTGTTGACATCTGCCAGCACTTACTCGATCGCTTCAACATGCATTTTTGAGCAGAGTAGTCACCGATCATGAAACATGGGTTTATCATTACAGGCCAAAATTGAAACACCAGATTTTGGAGTGAAAACACCTGGTGTCTATGAGGAAGAAAAAATTCAAGATTGAGCCATCAGTGGGAAAGATTATGTTAACCATTTTTTGGGATGCAAAAGGACCTATACTGGAAGCCTTCATTGGAATGGGGGCTATGATCAACAGCGCAAGTTGCAGTGAAATGTTGAAAAACAAACTGAAGCCAGCAATTTGCAACAAACACCAACGTCTGTTGTCAAAGAAAGTGTTGTTGCATGAAAGTGCCCACCCATTCATGGCTCGCCACACTGTTACCATTAACAAGTTAAATTTTGAGGTACTGGAACACCCTCTCTACAGCCTAGATCTTGCTCCCTCTGACTTTCATCTGTTTGGGTGCTCAAGGTCCATTTGGTTTGCGAGGTTGTTAATTTTTCAGACTTAAATGTGCAGGAAGCAGTTCAAAAGTGGCTTTTTGGAAGGAATATTTAAGCTTGTGGACTGCTGGACCAATTGCATTGACAAGGGAGGTGACTAGAAAAATGCTATACATATTGAACTCTTCCTTCATGTAAATAAATTGTAGAACAAACAAAATGTGTAGATAATTTTTTACCTGCCCTTGCACATAAGCAACTAATTTACAACAATTATATTGCTAATATTGTCAAATATCAATGACATAATATAAAAAAAAAACAACACATTTTCCTTCGATTCTTATCAACAGTAGTAAATCATGAACAAAAGTATTTAATTTTACTAATAATATGCTTTGAAGATTTGTAAAAAGTAGTGTTATTTATTATTTTAGTGATAGATTTGATAAATAATAAATATATCAGTTATATCTAGTATTATACAATTTATTAGAAAGAAATATCTTGGAGGCAAGGCAAAATTATGTGGCTAACTATGTTCATAATTTAAAGATATACTAGTTAAAATAAAAAAAAGCTAAAATAGTGACAGTAGCTAATATAAATAACGGTCTTTCACACTATTTCAAAGAATTTCCACCATGAAAAACTGCTAAAATGAGTAACTGGCCAGTTGAATACCGTATTGGGAAATCTGTTGGTAATTCTTCAAGATTTCATAATATAAAAATTAGTAATGCAGTGTTAAAAGGTGGTTAAGATATCAGGAGTTCTAAACAGTTCTATATTAGTGTGTGATTTAAACTATTTTTAAACACACCATCTCTGAAGGGCTACATATACAAATAGTAAGATATATGTTTAGCCAATTTTGGATATCACCTTTTGCATCTTCTCCAGCATTACATACCTGTTAAGCATACCCCTAAAAATAATAGGTTGTGGATAATTAGGAACTAATTGAATACATGTAAGACATTATTACTTATTTGTATATTAACTCCAGGCCAGCATTTTGTTTTTGTTGAGCTTTAATTAATAGGACATCCTTAGCAAGGATGTGCTACATAGTTTTCAGTACTGAACAGCACAAGTACATGTACTTTTACAATATCACAAAGTTCATTAGAACTTCACCAGTAAGAGTCCGCAGAACTGGATGGCACAGCAAAGATAACGAACTATGTTTACAGTTCTAAACATGACCTAGCCTAAAAGTGAAATAAAAATGGGGGGGGAAATTAAAAAATAAGCATGAAAGCATTATATTTCAGTTCAGTTAGATCATACATATCATCCTCATTCATCCTCTAAAGTAATATCTGACGTGATTCCCAGAGGCTAAACAGGGAAAAAAGGTAGCAGTACTTGATAGTACTAGGTAGCATATAAAAACTTGATAATGTAATGAAATAATGAAATTTAAAAGAAAATACAGTACAGCTTGTTTTAATAGTAGATGCTCTTATGTAAAGGAAAGTATTGAAGATGAAACAATTATTTTAATTCCCAAATTAAAATAATTGTTGTGTTGCAAATGTGGCAACAAAGGTTTGTTACATAAAACGGAAATAAATTCAATTGGTAAAATTTTATTCTACAATTAGAACTATTTGGACTAATTGATGGAGAACTAAAAAGAAAGTAAATTTAATAATATAAAAAATGTGTCCACAGATACGATAAAAACTGAGGGTTACACTTACAAATAATACATACAATATTACATCACAGATCTTCGATTCATGAAGGTCATAATAGTTTTATTAAAAAAGGAAAAATATGGTATGAAGTGAATGATATGACTACAACAAAAAAAATTGGCCGAGAAATTCAAAAAAATGTATATTTGTTTGTTCTAGGAAGGTAATAAATTTCAATAATAAATCCATAAGATAATCAATCAGTAATTCATAACAAAGAATAATCTAACAAAACGCAGTGATATCAAAAAAAATTACAATGAAATTGTAAACTGTATAGTGAGAGTGTCGCAGATATCATTTCTTTCACTCAAAAAACAAAAATTTCTGTAACATAAATAAAACTGTTTTTAACAAAATGATACTAATATTAAAAAACGTAAGACAGTATATTTATTATCAAAATCTGTTATTAATTTCGAATTTTGTTTAAAAAAAATACATGTTAAATATATGTAATAGACAATAGATAAACAGTAATAGATAATAAACAATGTTTAAGCATTCCATATAAAAAAATTTAGAAATATTTGTTACAAAACTCTTACTAGCCCGATTTTATTTGTATGTAATACACATTATTTTGTGTGGAACGCTTAAACACTGTTTGTCTCATCTTTTTTGATATCAGTATCACTTTGTTAAAAACAGTTTTATTTATATTACAGAAGTTTTTGTTTTTTGAATGGAAGAAATGATATCTGCGACACTCTTACCATACGGTTTACAATTTCATTGTAATTTTTTTGCATTATTTATACTATGGCAATGGAAAAATATTAGAATTTCCAAAACAACATGATAAATTATTAAAAATAATAAGTTTTGTTATAAAAATAGAATTTAATATTAACTGAAGATGCGGGATATCATGAAAACTAGTCATTAAATATTAATAAGGAAGTCTATCTTAACTAATTACTGTGTTTGGTGGTTTGTATTTTATACAGAGTGATTTTTTAGTCCTGTTACCCAATTGTTAATGTCTGGCAATTTTTTTCTAAGAAAGGGAAATTCTGTTTTGTGACACGAAGTTGGTAGCGCTACTTAACCGGTATAGATACGGCAGTGTGAGTTGATTCTCCTTGAGCTGTGTAAACTTTTGTGCCGTTTCCGGTCGGGTTACGAACAGAATGTCTTTTACCATAGAACGAGTTTTCATTCTTGAACAATATTTTGCTACGAAATCGTACGCGAGTGTAAAAGAATCATTTCAAATTAAATTTGTTGGTGTTCCTCCGCCAGAAAAAAATCTCAATTTCTAGGCTAGCAAACCGATATCGAGAGACAGGTATTATTTGCGACAGAAAACGTAGTGGTGGACCAACTCGCTTGACAGATGACGTTTTAGATAATGTGAAAACAAGATTGCTCAATTCTCCACGGAAAAGTTTACGAAAACTTTCCACGTAAGTTGGTTTGTCATATTCGAGTGTTCAGAAATCGGCTAAAAAATTGAAATTGTATCGTATCGCGTACGATTAGTCCAAGAGCTTCACCTCCAGATTTAAACAAGCGATTGCAATATTGCCGTTGGTTTAGGTCTCTCGTAAACGATAACGGAATCGAATTTTTAAACACAGTGTTCTTTAGTGATGAAGCTTGGATCCATCTCGATGGTTATGTGAACAGTCAAAACTGTCGAATTTGGGCGGTTGAAAATCTCAACGCCCAAATTCTTTGCATCCTGAAAAAATTGGTGTGTGGTGTGCTATATCTCGTCATCGTATAGTCGGACCCATATTCTTCGAACAGACAGTAAATGGTGAAGTATACAGGAATATTGTGCGCCAGTTTGTGTCCCTCCTGGAACCTCAAGAACGGTATTGCTGGTTTCAGCAAGACGGCGCTACATGCTACACGTCTCGAGAAACCGTGGATTTTCTGCAAGAGTTCTCTGATGATCGAATAAGCAAGGGCTTATAGCCTCCAAGGTCCCCAGACCTCACATCTCCTGACTACTTTTTGTGGGGCTATATTAAGTCCGAGGCCTTCAAAAACAATCCTCACACTATTGATGAATTTAAAGTCAATATTACAGACTTAATCACGAATATTTCCTATGCAACTCTTAAAAAAGTTTTCTGCTAATATACTGAAAAGAGTCCGTGCGTGTATAACCGCAAGGGGTGGGCATTTTGAGCATATTCTTTAACAATTATGAAAGTAATAGCTTTTTATTAAATCTCTTTTGTAACAAATACATTTTTTTTATTCCACCTAAATTTCCCTTTCTTAAATAACATTTAAAATTGGGTAACAGGACTAAAAAATCACTCTGTATAATATATATACAATTCTACAGTTCTCAAACAACAGGCCTAGATTCCTATGGGTCAATATGATAAAATTATACCATATATCTGAAGAATTATGTACGGAATTGATAATATATGAATAAATCAAATAATTAATGTAAACTATGGACAGTTTTGTAGCATAATTTTTATCAAAATTATGCCAAATTCTATCCCAGAAATACCTGGGATAATGGGCATTACAAAAACAAATTGAACTCCTTTCTACCTCCAAGTGGTTTGTTATTTGTGATCAATCCAGTTCTTGCAAACCTTAACCCATCGGGTTGGCCTAGTGGTGAACGCATCTTCCCAACTCAGCTGATTTGGAAGTTGAAAGTTCCAGTGTTCAAGTCCTAGTAAAGTCAGCTGTTTTTATATGGATTTGAATACTAGATCGTGGATACCAGTATTCTTTGGTGTTTTTGGATTTCAATTAACCATACATCTCAGGGATGGTCAAACTGAGACTGTACAAAACTACACTTCATTTGCACTCATACATATCATCCTCTGAAGTAATACCTGAAACGTAATTCCTGGAGGCTAAACAGGAAAAGTAAGTAAGTTCTTGCAAATCTTAATCTCATCGATGACTACATCGTGACTTGTGGGCGTTCTACTTAAACTTGTGACTAAGAGGTGATAAAAATAAGTTTTTGGATCCTTAAAATATGAACTGTTTGGTTAATGGTTAAACTTTCTAGAAAATCTTAGCTGCTCTTGTGCAGTAAGGTTAGGAAGAGTTAGCTGTACTCCTGAATTTCTATCTTAAATTTCAAACCAAAAAACAAATTTCTGTGAAACAAAAAACAATGTGGATGAGTTTATATGAAGTTTACATACAAGAAATAGGAAAACGCCAATTAAGTACGAAAAAGTCGCGCATAGGAATTATGTTGTAAATGGTTTTAACAGGTGCAAGGTTACTTTGATATTAATATAAATGAAATTAAAATTAATTAAAAATAGGGTTGGCTCCTAACACCTTGGTTAACTTTATTAAACTACTGGATGTCATTGTAAATACTCGGCAAAGTAGTGATAAGCATTAATCAAGTAATTTTTTTCTTAGAAATTGGCAACTAACAATTTGATAAACTAGTATTTGAAGATGGTTGAAGAATGATATATATTGAGAAGTAATAAATATTCCTAAATCAAAAAATGCTATTTTTTTTTAGTTTCTGTATCAGTTTTCTAATGAAACTTTTACTCGCTTAAAACCTTTACGTGATTTGATGTAAGTTGTTTTTTCATCACGAATTTTCTCCATTGCATTCAAATTTTCTAAGCGTGGTCAGATTCAAAACAGTAGTGGAAAGCAGCAATCTGATAATTATAGGCGTATTAGATTAATAAAGTATAATTCATGTAATCAGTTAACAGTTATTTTAATAAATACGATTTTCTTTATTCTAATCAATTTGGATTTTGCTAGGCAAAATAGACCATTACGAGCAAAGAGTAAAACTGATTATTGATGCAGTTAAAAATAAAAACGCCAACGTAATATCTTGGCAACCGCCCGTCCGATTTTCACGATTCAAACGGCGTAGTATCAGCAGGTCGAGCGCTAACAGTTTAACGCATCGGGCACACCTTGATCGACCGGATCTTGGTTATCCGAAAATTAAATTGTTTAGCCCTATGTTTTGATTGCACTCACCCACCGTAAAACGTACCGATCCGATCTTTCGCTAAATACTCTCGAACCTGTGCGCTAGCGCAGCTGTAAAGTATAAACTTATGAAGATTAAAAAGTAGAAAATACAAAATATATAAGAAAAAATTTTTAAAGTTAGTATCAATTTCTAGAGTTAATTTTCTAATTTAACTTTCGTTATATCATCATTCAAAAAAAAAATTTAAACAAGAGGTAGCCATGCTGAGTTAAAGAAAAAATTATTACTGTATAACAAGCAGAAAAAATTAAATAAATTTTTAAGAAAATTGAAAAAATTATCTTAAAATAGAAACAATTAAACAAATCTCAGAAAACAAACTTAATCTAGTAGGACAAGATATATTTATAACACAAAAGTTTTGGACACCTAATAATCCCCCTTCCGAGACGCCGCCTGCCAGGGTAACGCGCCCGGAGGGCCTAGCTATGGAGGCGTGCCGTAGACACGCCCTGCAGCTAGTGTATGTGTAAAAGGTTGTTAATTGAACATCATAGCAGTCGAGTTCATTCAGTAGCTTCCATATTATTGACAGAACTGTGAATAAAGTTTTATAAAGAAGTGATTATAAAGCTTTCACTTATTATTCAAGAATAGTAGATTTTGTTAAATTCACATCAGGAAGCCGGAGATGTATATACATGGGAATATGTTAATAATAATGAGTAACTAGTGAATAATGTAAATGCTTGTCAGAATTTGAACCACAACCATTTGGATGGAAGACAGTCTCTGTATTGGACACTAGTAGTATAGAAGGAATTCTAAAACAAGCGTTTTCAGGTGTTTAAAGACGTTCAGGTATTAATTACCACATCTTAACGTTCAGGTATTAATTGATATCTTAAGGAAACACCGTGCATCTTAAGACGGGTAACGTCTTCAGAATTTCTTAACTTCAAGAAAAATTCGTAATCTTTAGACGTTATTTCCAAGAAGTTTAATATCTCGGAAACGGATGGGGGATTTACCAATTCTAATGGCTTTTGTTCAGGGGCTCGTACAAAACGAAATAAAGGGGGTTTGGTTGGAGTGAGCGCCCCTAAGAGAGGCAATTCCAAAAAAAAATTGAATAACATCGGAACGGGTGGGGGATTTTAAAAATTCAAAGACCTACATATTTTTCCTCTCGCTAGAGATCCCTCTTACGCATTTCAGAAGGGATAACCCTGCTCCGTGGCGCGTTAAATTAAAAAATCGAACGGATGGAGGTACGAATGAAAATCGAAGTGTACGTCATCACTAGAACGCGGGAATTAAAATATATTTTAAAAATAATTTAACATCTTTAAATGTAAAAAGGTATGTTAGTCTATTAGTTTCGAACCCGATGTAAATAAATACATTTCTGACGTTTTAACCAATACACTAGCCTAAATTATGTTTAATATTAATTATTTCAAATATTTTTTCGCTTGTGGCTCTATAAAACGATTGTTTTTTTAATTATTAAATATTAATCGATAAGATGCGTTTGGACGGTGAAGACGGTTTCATGTGCCTTATAAGTTTTTGACTTGGAGTTCCGATCAAGAATGTGACTCAATTGATTGGTATTGTGAAGGCAGGGTTCCTGGAAGTCAATTGTGAGCGCACAGGGGAAAACTTATGCTGACCTTCTCCGGGTTGTGAAGGCTGAGGTCAGCGGTGACTTGGGGATACTATTAGCGAGGAAGAACCCAGATGATAACTTGCAAATAAGTTCCCCCTTGACCATTAAGTTCCAGGGTGGCCCGGTCTCTGGCCCCCCCAAGAGCAAGAAAGTAAAAAATCAGGTGTTTATTTGACTGGACTTCCCCGCAGACGCACAGCTCATCAGCTGCCAGGTGGAACCAAAATAGATATTGGTTCAAATTAACATGGTTGGTGAGCACCTGGGCACCCGTTGCCCTTAAAAACCAACTCAAGACATACCATCCCGCCAGATCCCGTATAAACATGTACAGGGATCTTCCCTTAGTCGTGGTGTTCCATTCCAGCTACCATGTTTCCATCGCGAGGCTCTGAAGCTTCTTCCGCAGGCGGGAGGTGGGCAACTGAACAAAATTTAGATCCGGTGCATTGTGATCACCGTTTCGCTCCGGCACTGGCCCGCCCCGAACCGCATCCCAAACGCCTTGGCCTCTCGTCCTCTTTGCAATCTCTACATGGCTGCCCGAACTTTCACCACTAAATCGATTGGGAGAGCCTTTCCCAATCGCCTCGTAGGAGGTTGTTTTAAAAACACCAGTGCATACAATTAAGGCTGTGCGCTGGGCATTCCTTAAATTTTGAATAAGTGTTCTATTCATATCCTACCTATACGCCCAAACGGGCACCGCGTAAGAGGTCATGCTTCCAAAGACACCTCGGTACACCATGTACATTTGATAGCCAGACAAATCATAGTCCTTCCGAGCAATTCTCTTAAGTTGTGCATCACTGAGACGGCGTCCGCGGTCTCAGTGCCTAATTTGGTTGCTAAACAGCAATTTTTCATCAAACAAAACACCTAGGTACTTATGAACTTTCACTCGGCTGATTACACAGCCTTTATACTTAATGTGGGGTTTTCGACTGTACGATAATTTGTCTGCACCCTTGAGAAGCATAAACTTCGTCTTGGCCACAGAAATCTTTAAATTTTGAATGTCCATCCAGCCCTCCGCGGTTGACAAGACTACTTGCGCTCGATCTTCCAACTGCGGTCATGAATTGCCACGAACTAACAGGAGACAGTCATCGACGAAAGCCTGGGCCGTGACCCCTTCTGGGAATGTCAATTCCAGAAACCCGTCAAATACCAAGTTCCACAGCACGGGACCGAGAACGGAACCCTGCGGGCTTGTCCTGGTGACGGATTTTTTCACAACTAGGTGCGAATCTTTAAACAGAGTCGTACGATTGGTCAAATAGTCACGTACTACGGCCTGCTGGTCTACGGGAACATTGCGGCGTTGCAACTCATAGAGGACAGAATTCCAACAAGGAAAGAAATTTCCTAAACAATTCTACCTCTATGTATATAAAAACTGCCAAAACATATTTACAGTCGGCGCTTTCCACCTCGGCAAGAGCATTTAAGATGCAATCTTTGGTGCCAACCCCTTTCGTGAAACCATACTGGCCTCGATTTAGGAAACAGTTCACCTCAATGTTTTCCCAGAGCCGTTCCACAACCAGCCTTTCCAGCAACTTGCCGATTACCGGCAAGAGGCTGATGGGTCGATAACTGCCGACCTCACTAGGATCCTTTCCTGGTTTTAAGAGCACCCTCACCAAAGCCACTTTCCAACAAGTCGGGAAGTAGCCCCCCCCCCCCCCCCAGCTAAGGCACTCCGTGAACAACCTTCCAAGCGGCTCTCTTATGACAGGCAGTTGATGATAGAATATATCCGGGTCAAGTTGGTCAATCCCCGGTGCCTTTTTCAGTGCCATTCGGGAAACCACTCGGTCGTACCAGCCCATACGCCAGAGAAGTGCGTAGCCCCCGCCCTAACGCCGACCTCTGCTTTACCCTCCGGAGCATCTGGAAACAAAGTATCTAGGAATGCCTGGTAAGTCGCCAAAGATGTTGAATGTGGTCATGACCACCAAACCCGCATCGAACACTGGACAGCACGTGCAACGGCTTTGGCCGGTAACATGATTTTGCCAGCTGCAAGAAGTTGCGCTGCAACTCGCGCATGGAGTCTTGCCACAACTTTAGTCTGGCTTCCTTGATGGCATGGACGTACTCATTACGGGTGTGCCGGTAGATCTGCAGACGCTCAGCGCCCACGTCATCAACGATAATCCCCATTAGGGGGCGATGCTGGTATTTTGTCCTAGCGGACTTAACTCTTGCGCGCAGCACGCTAAGGGCAGAGGATCACCACTTTCCCCCCGGGTTTCCGCCTGCGTTATGGCTCCCCGGAAGCAGTGGTCATGACGATCCCAGGCACTCCCCGATCAGTGGACTAGCCTAAGGGTCCGTCCATTGGCCGAGGCCGCCATAGAACCCTATCGCAGCCAGTCTTGACGGCCCGGCCGAATTGTTCAGCCATCAATTCCACCTCCTCTCTGTGCTCCATGCACCATTCCAACCCCTGCAAGGCAGCCGCGCACTCGCGCCGCAGCCTATGCTGATCCAGGCTCCTTAGGTTACAGCGTCCCGAATCTGAAGTACTTAAACCGTCTCCATAAACGATCTCATAGGTTATAACCCTATGATCGCTCACACTGGCCTCGGGCCAGACAGTGTTAGACTTAGACCACCACCAGCACGTGAGAGAAGGAACATATATTGGTGGACGCCTGAAATCGAGATACTGAGAGCATCAATGTGGGCAACTCACAGGAAATTACAAAGAGCTAGAAGAAACAGGTTCGACGAGATTACGCGGGCTGAAATACAGTTTAAAAATTCCCGCAAAGAATTTTTTGCAGCGGTTAAAGCTTCCAAAAGAGCGACATGAAAGCGTTTAGTATCAGAGTTGGAAGACGATGTATGGGGGAGGGCGTACAGGATTGTTATGAAAAGATTCGGTGCGCCCCTCCCCCAGCTGACACGGGAATAGATTCAGCAAGCGGTCGAAAGGCTATTTATTATTAGAGCAGGTGAACAAGTGATATAACCATAGTTCGATAGAAGACATTTTTCCATGGACGAACTTCAATGGGCAATTACCCGTATTAACCCCAATAAAAGTCCGGGTCCTGATAATGCCAGGTGTCCTGATAAAAGATTTGAATAAGACATATCCATGAACAGTTCGAGAAGTATTTAACGAAGCGCTGGGGAGGGGCGGCTTCCCCAGAACATGGAAAATCGGTAGTTTGCTGTTAATCCCCAAACAACAAATAAAGAATACGGCGCCGGTACTCCGGCGTACATGTCTACTACTGACAGTCGACAAATTATATGAGAGATTGATAGCGGACAGAATGGGAGAAGAAATCAGAGCGACTGGAGGCCTATCCTCCTGGATGTCCACAAGGCGTTTAACAGCCTCCCATGGGATGTAGTGGCAGACGAACTTGAACAAAGAAATACAAGCGCATATATCTGTGCAGTCATTTGTGACTTTTTGAGTGAACGGGAGTTGATTTTTATTGCTAAGAACGGCGAAGTTCAGTTCCAGATAAAAGGGGGAGTCCAACAAAGCTCTGTCCTGAGCTTCCTCCTCTGGAACGGTATCTTGAACTTAAGATATCCGGCGGGCGTCTCCCCATTGGCCTACGCCGACGACCTGGCACTGTTGGTGTCAGGTCGGACCGACGATGAAATCGAGCAGAAAGCAAACTTGGCAATTGAGCTGGCGAACAGATGGCTCAAAGACCGCGGCCTTAGTCTGGAACCTAAAAAAACACAGGTTTTATCGATTACTGACAGAAGAAAAATTAGGACTAACCGTGTCCTAATTAGGATTACCCCTCTGGTTAGCCGGTGGCAAACAAAGACGAAACCCACAGAAATCATCTTACCCTGATAATCTTATGAATAGAAATTGATGGTAGATATTGAAGAAACTCTCTATGGATAGTTATAACCCAGGCAGAAAATACGATGGAAAATCAGGAGATGAATAGAGGAAACAGATAAAGGGATAGGAATTTTAAAAAATTGAAAAGATCGAGTCCCGGCCGCCAGGGAGGGGCCCGGAAACGACTTAGTTGGGTCCGGACTACCCCACTCTGATTTGTTAGAGGTATGGAAAAAGAAGAAATCTCAAAAGATCCGAACCGGCGAGCCAACCTACCGTACCGGACGGGCATACAGCCGGCGGGTGCGGAGGCTCGTTAGTCAAGGAACACTCTGATTGGGCCGTGCTAAGCTTTCATGCAAATCCGAGCTAACTAGAGCTAACCATGGCCCCAGACAAAACTGAGGTCGTTTTTATAACAACTATCAACAGAAGACCAATTTTGAAAATGGTCCTTGAGGGTCAGACAGTAGTTTAGAACGCTGACATAAATTATCTCGGTGCATGGGTGGATGCGAGGTTACGCTTTGGCACTCATGTTATGGAGACATGCCAAAGGCATAAAAGGTGAGGCGACTAATAGCTTGTTTGCTACCGTATAATGGGGAACCCAGCTAGCAGAGGAGGAGGCTGCTGTCTGGCGTCGTGTCCTCTGTGCTACTATATGGTACTGAAGCCTGGGGAGGAGTCACTAAATATGGTAAATGCAGAGATACTCTCGAAGAGATACAAAGAAAGAACTGTCTCCGAATCACAGCAGCGTACCGCACGGTTTCCCGCGAGGCTGCGGACACCTTAGTGGGAATATTACCGCCAGACCTTGAGATTTTTCATAGGAAGAGGATGAAAGAACAAGGTACTCCAATACCCACTGAAAAAATGAGATTGGCCAGTTCCATTATGGAAGATTTGAGAAGGGAATGGCAGAGGCGGTGGGATGACAGTGAGAGGGGTTGATGGACGTACCGCCTGATCAGGGACCTGAAGGGTTGGTGCGGATGTATACACATGGCTCGTTGAATCACTGTCTTACGCAGTTTCTGGCAGGCCATGCAGGTTTAGAGAGTACCTTTATAGGTTTGGACCTGACTACTCCCCGTGTTGTCCGGTTTGTGAGAGTGTGGATGAGACAGCACACCACGTTTTTTTAAGCTGTCCCAGATTCGAGGATAGTAGGAGTGAAGCATTGCATGCAATAGGTAGAAGAGATATGTTTTCACCTGAGGAAGTGTAACGGATCATGCTTGAGAGTGCAAGTAATTAGGCGGCCGTAGCAATGTTGGCCAGGAATGTAATGCAGGAACTGTATTCCTGGGAGAAGTCCCGCAGGGGCAGGCGAAGAAGGGACATAACAGCTGTATAACAGATGTATTGTGGGATACATTTGGAAAAAAAGTGTAAAAACTCATTAAAAACACTAAAAATATTCATTTTACTTTACTGAATCATTATGCCCTTCTTCAATAAGATTAAGGAATTAATGTAAACAAAATGTAATGTTTTCTAATAAATGCCTAAAAAAATCCTACAACTGAATGTTAATTCAGGCATCATTAATTTTTTATATGGATGAAATTTTCTTTTACAAATTATGAATAGTTTAAATACCTTCACAATTCAGATGTTTGTATGTTCTGTATCTACAACATTTAGATGATATTAAAAACAGCTGGCAAGATTTAAAAAAAAATGAAGTAACAATCACCTTTCCAAAAGGCTAAACTTACATATTTGCTTAGGTAAGATCATTTAAGATATAGTAAAACAGATTATTAATAAAATTGGATATTTTTAGATTTATTCAGTAATAGATATGAGTGGAAAAATAGGACAATACTAGATATATGATGTAAGTGAGATATCATACACTATGATAGGAATAAATACAGAGTTATCATAAAAGAATGGTGCGGTTTTGAACATGGTTTAAATTAAAACAAAATTACTTACAGTTTATTTTTTTAGTATATGTTCATCGTTTGTGCAAATGCCGCCAGTTTGGACACACAGCTGAAAGGTGTAAACATCTGGAGGTAGTGTGCTTCCACTTTGTGGGTGAGAGTGATAAACGAGAGGAGTATACTAAGAAGACATCGGAGGCACGACTTGTGTTAACAGCAGACGTCTTGGGAAGGACCACAAGCACTCTGTAAATAAGTAGTGTGCGCGTTATAATCGGGCTTTCATAATTTAATACAATTTAAAATCATTAGATGGTTAAAATTCAGTAAATTATTGCGTAGGGGTCTATATTGCACAGATAGAACTACGTGAGATCGCCACGCGTAGGGGGTTGGATGTTGTCTTATCTCAGTATCCTATGTTGTGTCCGGTGAACTGCCAGGTTTTTCTCGTTGGAAAAGTTTTTAGTTTGTCTCTGTTAGCATGTATGCTGCAATGTGAAGAAAGAAATCATTCTACAGTACGCAAACGATCATCACTTTGTTGTCCGTGCGATGATCAGAACTTGCAACTGTATTCTTCAAGTTCATATTTTCATTATAGAGATACTGCTGATCTCATTTTGAGGTCTGGTATAAAATCCTACGTTTCTCAGGTGGCAGTCAATTCTTTGTTTGTGTTGATGTGAACCCTAAGTCTCTTTTGTGGCATAGCGGCTTCAACGATGATGGCTGTGAGTTAATAGGTTGGTTTTTTCGCACAACATAAGTTGCAGGTACGTAATGTACTTGGTGAGTTGCCCACCTTAGAAGGTACGGAGACGAGCGTCCGGTTTTTTTACTTTGAACAAATACAAGGACAACCATGAATTTGGGAAGAGTGTGGTTTTCTTCATTAGCAACTTCTGTAAAACTGAGAAATCGGCAAACGGTTTTCATTGCCGCTAAAAGTTTTGTAAGATTTGGCGGGTATTCATCGTTGTCGCTATCGTTACTTTTGTTGTCATTACCTACGTCCCCGTCAATCTTTGCTAATACTGAAGCCACTGAATCATCATCTGTTACAGAATCATGCGTTTCTAAACAATATTCAAACAATGCATTGACAACAACTGGTTTTGAAGACTATTGCCCCATTTCGCTGAAGATTCTTCTTCGGTTGCGACGTCAGTAAATTCGCTAGCCTGTGTTAAAATCCTGCATATCGAAACCAATTATTTACAGTCAGCGGAGAAACCTCATTCCATGATCTTTCTAACATAATTGTAGCATCCAGAATAGTATTCCTTTTTTTATCTAAATCCTGTATCATTTGTAAAATTAGGTGTTTTTTTGTAATGGATTTTTACCGACTTGATCATGCATTAATCTAAGGGATACTAAGAGCACCAACTTTATACACGAAAGATTTTGAACGTGTGGATGAGCCGAACAGTTGTCAACGAGCAGCAGTATTTTGTCATTTTCAATCTTTAATTCACGGTCCCATTTTCGTAAGCAAGATGTAAAGATATCACTTGTCATCCAAGCTATCTTTTTACGTTCCTATATAACAGGAAGCGATTTCAAATTTTTAAAACACCGGGGTTTAGCACTTTTCCCTATAACCAGAAGTTTTTTGGTCAGTTCCAGTTATATTTATAGCAATTAGTAGTTAGTCTTTCTTTTGATAATTCCCCCCCGAACACGTTTCGCCTTTAAACTGAAGGGTTCTTTCTGGCGTCAGTTTAAAAAAAAGACCGGATTCATCAGCATTACACATTTTTTCGTCCGAACAGTTCTCTTTTAATTTTGGCCAAATGGTTTCTAGCCATTTTTCTGACATACTGGTCGGAACTGCTGCGGCCTCGCCGCTTATTCTCCCAGACATAATATGGTGACGCTGACTGAATCGTATCCAAGCTTATTTCACGTGGTTTACCGAATTTTTTATAAAAATCGTTCACCTTAATTTGCGACATAGGGCCGCTAATAGGGATATCGTTAGCCTTCTGGTATTTAAACCATTTTAACAACCCTTGGTCTACATCATTATATTGACTACGTCGTAATTTTTTTGACTTCATAGAATTTGTTTCAAAATTTTTCTTAATTTTTTCACGGTTCTTCCATATCACCGATATTGTCGAATGACCTACCCGTAATTCTTGGGCAATGTCCTTATTAGTTTCGCCATTCTCTAATCGCCAGATAATATTCGCCTTTTCCTCTATCGTTAACTGTTTTTCGCGAAGTCGTAATTAAATCACTATTAAATGAATTACACAGGATACGTAAAATAAAATACTGCACCCAGACGATATGATACGCGCACAGCAAAAGATTAATAACAACTGAATGTGGCTACTTCAGCTTGCAATAATCTGGTTCAGGAATAAGATAAAAAAAGACAAGAATTATGGTACATATGTAAGAAAAAAGGAAAAGGTGACTCATTTTAACCGTCAAAATATTCCTGTAGATATGTTACTAACGAGTCACTTCCCTCCGTCATTATAAGCGATGAAAACTGTTCGCTCAGAATAAACTGGTACAGCTCAGAATTTTTTTAATACACCAACAAATTAATTTGGAATTTCACTAGTCCACTACGCTATGGAGAGAACTCTCTCTCCCTAGCCAGTCAGTCGCCTCTCGCGCTACACACCGGACTGCCATGCCAGGTTCTGAGTGCGCTTTCCCCGTCAACAGCAATTTGCTACCCGATGCGAAATGACAATTTCCAAGCGCTTATCTCAGCTTGCACGGGTTCATTAACCCGTGCAAGCTGATTCGTTCTTTTTAACTTACATTAAAAAGTAGAAGATACTGGGGTCTTTACTTCAAGAGCCAATAAGATTGCAGGATTTTGGTCACGTGACGTTGGCTCCTCGCACTCCTTTAGGCTCCGCTCCCTTCTTACCACACTTCTTTAGGCTTCACCATCCACACTTTGGATTTTCCCACTGTTTCGCGTTTGCCCAATCAGAATCAAGTATCCTGCTTCTCTGGTCTGCCATATCACATTTACAGAAATAATACAATTCTTATGATTATTCGTTTTTTAATAAATGAAATCGGGCCGATAAAAGTTTTGTAACAATTTTTTTTTTGCTTTTTATATGGAACGCTTAAACATTGTTTATTATCTATTATTGTATATCTATTGTCTATTGCGTGTATTTAACATGCATTTTTTTCAAACAAAATTCTAAATCAAAACAGATTTTGATAATAGAAATGTAGTGTCTTACCTTTTTTGATATCAGTATCATTTTGTTAAAAACAGTTTTATTTATATTACAGAAATTTTTTTTGAGCAGAAGAAATGATATCTGCGAGACTTACCGTACGTACGGTTTACAATTTCATTGAAATTTTAGGTAGATTTCATAAGAAAGCTACCTATTGTAATGGGTACCATGATTCGACTTCCGGAAAATTTCGACATATCTTCGCGTTTCACATCCTCCAGACTCCAAAACCACCGTCAGTTCAAAAGTTTATATATACATGTATATACACACATTTCACTTTCTTGTGGACACGATAACTGCCGTAATTCTTTCAAATTTATACATAAAATATAACCACAAAAAATCTAAGTCGAGTTCGTTAATGGGCAAAATCGGACCAAGGGGGTGGAAATGGGAGTGCTTTATCGAAAAAAAATATCGCTACAACTTTTCTATAAAGTAAAATATCGAATTCGTTTAAAGCTCTTACTACTCTTTGGATAAGGGCCTAAAACTTATCTAAGCAGATTTTTTGATATCACCAACCATTGACCCAAGGGGTGGAAAAATGGGGTTTCGAAGACAAAAAAAATACCTCCCTTAATAGGGACAATATCGATTCGGTTTAAAGTGGTCGTTAGTCCTCTAAACATTACCTAAAAATTTTGTCTGAAGTAATTTTTGATATGACCAACCCTTACGGCAAGGGATGACCAAAATATTACTGGAATTGTAAAAAGATGGGGGCTTGCGTGCTAAACATGTGAAACGCAAGCAATTATTTACACATGCAACCACTGATTGTCGTATTGAGTAAATTTGAAGTTTTTCTTAACTTTAACGTGGAAATCTTTTTTATCCCCTACTTAGCACCGGTGAAATCTACCTCCGCCTTCCGGCGTGTCGAAGATTTTTTTTGGATTATGATTACTGATGACGTCAATAACTTACGGAATGTATTTCTTATTACAATTATTATTTTGACCTTTTTCTTAAAAGTGATTCTAAACTGTTCTAGAATCCATTGATTCCTTCGTTTTCTACTTTATATACTTCTTATGACTTGGACATTATAATAGCAGACACATAAACTTTGCTGCTTGTGGTATGTCTGCATTTCTTAAGCCATGTAAAAAAAGTTTAGTAATTTATATCTTCTGGGTCCACTAATTTAATTTATAAACCTTTGTTGGAACTTAACAGACTTAAATTCTATTAACTGGGCATTACTGGCTAGCGAGTGTTATGCTCGGTTTGCTTTTTCAATCGTTTTCTTATGTTCGAAATCCTGTACAGGTCAAATTTAGTAATTGAAATTTGACAGACACACTTCCCGTTATCCAATCAAGCTGAAATTTTGCACACAGCTTTGGTTCTGATAACAATATAATATAGCATATTTAATATCGTTCTAAATCCAATATGGCGGACATTGTGAAAACATATTTCTTCGTTACATACGGATAACAAAACATATGTTTCGGTAACCGAGTTTCTTGTGGCAGCGAAACGATTTTGTTACGATAAAAAAAAATCGATTTTTTTTACCAAAACCTATCGTTTTTAGTGATGCAATTTTTAAAACAAAAAAAAATTACAAAAAATATTTTTTTTTAAATTTATTTTTCTACTATCGCTGTAATAACGCAGCGCAAGTAGAGTTACACAGAATGAGAAAAAATTATAAATCAATGTGAATGAATTGATGGCATTTGAATGAAGAAGTGCGGACGGGACACTAAAAAGTAAAAAATAAATAAATTTAAAAATATTGTTAAAACAATGGTTTTTTAAAAGAAATTGCTCTAAAAAGTAGAAAATAATTTTTCAATGATTATACGATAATCAAAATAATTTTTAATATTTGTAAAAAGAAAACCATTGTGCGCTCATAAAATATTACTGAAGAAATCGAATAGATGTTCTGTGAGAATCCATAAAGGTAAAACTGTGAACATAAATTAAATTGATTAGACGAAGTAATATTTTATGAGCGCACAATGGTTTTCTTTTTACAAATGTTGAAAATTATTTTGATTCTTATAATCACCGAGAAATTATTTTTAACTTTTCAGAGCAATTTCGTTTTAAAAGAAAACCATTGTTTTAGAAGTTTTTTTAAGATTTATTTTTATCATACTAGCCCTAGCCAGTCAGGGTTGCTTAGCTCGCCCAACCATTTAGCCAGTGGCTCTGCCGGCTGGACCCTCGACACGTTCGTATCCTAAGAATCAAGATTTATCATTGTCCTGAAGTTCAGTTTTACATGATGTTTCATTTAAGTTATTTACAAAAAACAAATTTTTGATAACCGATTACATTAAATATCGACAACATATGTTTTTTATTTGGCATATCGATAAATAATTAAAGTATGAATCTTTTGGCTATTTCAGAAAAAAACAATTGTGTAACTGGATTTGTGCAATAGAAATGAGCGGTTTACTCCCGCATGAGCAGTCGCATCGAAAAAAGAAAAACTTAAAAACCACTCTCGCAATAAATAAATAGATACTTTTTGCCGAATTAGATTTTTTTGTATACCTATGGGGTCTTTAATAAGCATTACAAAGAAATTGACTCCTTTTATATATATATATATATAGAGAGAGAGAGAGAGAGAGAGATAGCCTCTGTTTCTTAGAAACATATTAGTTATGTGCAAAAAATGATAAACAGGTGTTTTTTTTTCTATGGATGTTTTTTTTAACAGAAGGGTTTTCCTGTTACTTTTTGTTTATTGAAATGAGTTGTCAGTATTTCTGTGAATTTACATTTTAATTTGTACAGTTCCTGTAGAAAATTAAGAACTCATGGCTATTAGTTTGTAACCACTTTCTGCTGCAGACCTAGTTTTCATTTGGGGGATTGTAAGATTCATTTCTATTAGCTATAATTTTACTTTACTTACGTCTTGTTGCTCTTTCAAATTAATGCCTTCTAAAAAATAATTTTTACTTTTTCATAAATAAAATATATTACAAAGTTTTACGATCATATAAAATTCAGTTTGAACATTTTATTAGGTTTAAACATTTTGAAGATCGGTGAGAGTTGAAAAGTGGTTTATAGAAATTTAGTGTGTATGTGTAGGTGTACTGGGTGGAGCAGAAACAAATATAGCTGAGTAAAGCGGTTTAAAGCCTTCAGTCACGATGCAGTGTTGGTCAGAACAGCATTGCACTTTTGCAACAGAAGCATTCTGCAAATACACGGTTTCTCTACTGTAACATAACAAGTATTTTGATGACACTGGAAGAAATGGAAAGGTTCTCACACACCAAACAATATTGAATTGGGTAAGGAAATTCAGCTTTAATGCATCGATTGTCAACAAGAAGCTGCCTGGTCGCTCTTGAACTGTGCAAATGTGCTGGAAAATGTACAGACTGGCAAAAGCATTTCAGTCTAGTCCTCAGCATTCTGCTCTTCACCATTCAACCGCCTTACGCTCTACTATGGAACTGTTGGACGCATATGTTCCATCCTTATAAAATGCAATAACTTCATCCACGTGATTTGAATCGTCAGACTGATTTTTGCAGGCAATTGCTGCAACTAATCGAAGAAACATCACGATCGCCGCATCATCTACTAATGTCCAATGAAGCACATTTCCATCAATGATTGAATTTTCAACAAGCAGAACTTCAAATATTGGGCTGGAGAGAACCCACACATGTTGTATGAAAAGTCGCTGCACAAAAAGTTAAGGTGTATGTTAGTGTATTTGAAGCGATTTGAGTCGTACTTTTTTGAGAATGCTAATGGTCAGTCTGTTATGGTCACATCAGATCAACACATGGTGTTGCAAATGTTTCTCCATAATGAACTTTGTCGGTGTTGTGTTGACAAACATGTGGTGTGGTTCCAACAGGATGGCACTACCACCCACACAGCACAAAAATCCATCGCAGTCATCCGAGAAATGATTTCCTCGCATGTCATCTGTTGTTTCAGAGACTTGCATGGCTTCCCTGCATGCCTAGTTTATCAGCATGCATCTTTTTCTTCGGGGGCCATTAAAGAGAAGTTTACGCCAATAGACTTCATACAGGAACTGGGAGATTTCATCCGAGCAGAAATTTATGGAATTCCAGTGGAACAGCTGATGAAAGTCATGGATGACGTGCAGAGATGTGGCCTTACCGCTAATGGCGGTCATTTGCGTGATGTTTTTTCTTCAAAATGTGAGTTGAAAACTAAATGCTTGTCGTTGTTCTTTACAATGGTGTACCTCAGTTTTTTCTTGCAACTGAAGTGTTCATTTTCAAATTTTAAATCGTCCAATTATGCTCCACTGCTCCACCTGCACTATGGCAAACCCAAAATCAAGTAAATACAGACAATAATTCTTCACTACCAATTAAATAATTTGACGAGTAATTTTTCAGAATTATATCTTTTAGTCAGTACAAAAGAAAATTTTGATAAATGAATTTTCAGGGTATTGTGGTCGACCAGAATAATCTCTTTTGTTATAGCTGAAATGTGATGTTACAAAAGCAATCTGCAAAATTTCACATCTCATCCTCTGTTGGGTGCACCTGAGAGAGAATTGTTCAGCCAAAAGAATCCAATATTTTGATCGGTCAAAATAATAGCATGTTGTGATCGTTGGGTATTAAGAGTTTTATTTAAAAACAGCAGTTTGAAGTTTATAGAAAAGTCAAAGAAATGAAATTAATATATAAGTTTGTCAAAACAAAAAACATGACTTATTGAAAAATAAGTAAATTATTGTTATGTTTTATGAAGCAAAAGAATGTAACAAACATAGAAACCGAGTTACATCAGGTTTACGTGTACCTCAGGATGTAATAAAATTCTTAAACTAAATGTTGATAATTAATATATATGTTGTATGTAAAATGATAATTAATACCCGATAGATACCTAATGTATAGGGATCCACTGATGCTATGCTACAGGTGAAAATGTAATTTTATAAATGCATACAGGACTAGACTTATAAGAATAAAATTATAATCAACAAAATTCAAAAACATACAATTTTTATTTTAAATTATTCATCACACAGGTTTAATTTACAGAAAAGGCACTATTACTCATATTTATTTAAATAAATAACGGATAAATTTATATATATGATAAATAATTCATGCCCTTACCCTCAATTACAAATTTACACCATACATTTAATAAATCCCGATGGAACAATTTAGGATGTTTAATTTAATCTTTATTCAGTATATACATTATTTTTAAATAAAAAAAAATAATCTATTTTACTTCTATATAGGAATAATTAACAAAAAACAATTATTATACTTTTCTTCTTTTCACTATGATGCTATGAAGCAATCAAATAGAGTAGTGGAGAAGAAATTAAAAATAGATACAATGTTTATTAAGAATATTTTTAACATAGGCGAGTTAATCAAACAAAAGTAATAGTGTTAAAGATAACTGATTTTTTTATGCGTAAATTAAAAATACTTTGATAAAACAAATTATGAGACAATTATATTGATTAAACAAAAGTTGATTTATTAGAAAAAAATCTCATAAAAGTTGCTTTTAAAAATGTTACATACAAAACAAAAGCCAAAATGTAAAACATATATGAATATAACGTGTAAAAATATAATATTATATCAAGAAATATTTTGTATTTGTATTTAAAGTATTTCATTATATAAAATTTATGATTTATTAAATAAGATAACTAAAAATAAATCATAAATTTTATAGGTTTCATGAGCACATGTTCGATCACATTTGTTTTAAAAATTAGAAATACAAAATACATTTCATTATATACAAAGCTACAAGTATAAATAATATTATACTTTATACAAGAAACTTAATTATGTTCCCTGCATAGACTTCATTTAGTTTTTTCTTTACAGAAACAATATGTACTATTTAAGAATGGAAGGAACTTTCTTCTGAAGGGATGTAAAATCAGGCCTGCAGTTACTATTTTAACTAATAACACTTTATTTTTTAAGTTATATGATAGTACACTGTTTAATAGAAAAAATTAGTCATATCTTTCATGTAATAAATAAAACTGTAAAAATGTATTAAACAAATTATCAAACTTTTGAATTTGTTGAAAGAACAGATTATTTTTTAATTGTGATAATAATTTTTCACTACTAGGTGAAATCTCAATGTAAATTCCTAATCTACCAAGAAGGCTGATAAGAGTTAATATTTTCTCGTATTCTGATTAATATTTCTAGCTGACATCAAAAAAATATTATGAGAAACTTTTCAGCCTAAGACATTCTTATATACATGCTGCGAATTTAGTTTAACTACTCGGTTTAGTATTAAACCAGTTTTACGTGAAAGTTTTTAAATCTATAAAACCATTCACATATTGTGAGATTAACAAACCTGTTGAAAAATTGATGGCATTTAAGAGAGATAATACATCCCACTGGGCAACTTGTATGTCTACCTACATAATTTTCTTATCTTAAATAAATTATTTCTAACAACTAATAGAGAGACATTTAAAATTAATAAATTTTCTCATTCAAAATGGTTATATACCATTTTCTGTTACTATGTATTTCTGTAATGTATTATTAATTAAGCATTTTTATTGATTATCACATTTAATTTCGTAAATCAACTGATGTTTTTGTTATTCAACATCTGAATCAACATTGAAAATGTTTAACTTTTAGAATCTACTGAGAATTCAAAACGATTTAAAACTTTAACAAACAGTAAATTTGCTTTTTACCTTTTCATATTATTAACAGTAAGAAATGCCGTAAGAAACCCCATTGTTTGTCTTAATACAATCATCTTAACGAGGTATTTTTCCCTCAAGCGGAACAAATTTCTCAACAAAGATATGTTTATACCATCTTTTTAGTAATCTCATCCACAGTATTTATGTCGAAACTTCTTTCTATCTGTCTTTGATACTGGCTTGAATATTAATCTAAATAGTAAGAAATAAATGCCTCTGTTACTAAAAATGTATAAATAAAAATCTATTTTTATTAATTCTGGAACATTAGGAATGAACATGTGAAACCTCAGTGATTCCTCATCACTGATTTAATAGTATTTAAATAAAAAAATGTTCCTAAATCTTTTTAAAGTTACCTTTATGTTAAAATTTGACTGAAGAAAAATTATGTGTAATATAATTTTCTTTGAGATTACCTTTAGTGCATTTTAAGATAACTTTAAAAATAAAACATTTTTAAGGCAAAATTTAAAACAAATTTATTGTAAGGCAATGACAGAAGAATGTATGTATTTGAAAAAAATTCCATTTGTTTGGCAGTATTCAGTTTTTATGCTTAAAATATTTTTCACATAATTCGAGATATATATATATATATATATATATAATTTACGTACTATAATTAGACATATATACAATATTTATATAACAAAGTGCAACTGATAAACACTCTGTTACTGTAAAAATTAAAAAAAAATAAAATCACTATTTTATCATAATAGATTTGTGCTGTGCACAATTTTACATGTGATATAATAATCTACTACCATAAGTATTGTAATAGTCAATAAAATTCAATTTTTAACAAGCCAGATTTCAGGAACGGGTGGACAAGACAGGATGATGGGCTTTCAAATGTTTATTCATATATTGAAATTTTGAGACATAAACTTAAGTAAAGTTATTACTACTAATAATAATATTTCATGTAAAACAGTAATGAGAAAATTATATTATAATAAATAAAACCATTTATTTTTCGACTCGTGTCTTCACTAGATATTTTCCCTAGGGGCCCACAATTTTTGGATTCAGTCCTGACCTAATGAACATACAATCTGGCACATTACACAAAAATAAAAGAGGATGAAGTATATGTTGTTACTTTAACCAAAAATAGAAAAAATATACATTATTTGTATACTTGGTAAAAAATATACTTACTAGTGTGATATTTAATAAGAATGGGTGGGGGTTATGTGGGGAGCTCTTTTTGGTAAAATTTGGTACAAAGTTGTTTTGCTTTGAAAATTAGAAACAGTCAAAACAATTTATATAGTAGTAGAAAAGTGTCAAGTTATCCCTGTTAAAAAACCTACTTTACAGAATATATTGCAAGGGTGAGGTACATGGTGGGCAACAGCAGCCAATAAATCAGCTTTGCAAATCACAATTTTGAATGGTATATGTCTGTATACTATATGGAATATTATAAAATGTGTAAAATATATTCATGCATAATATTATGTATTAATATATATAATATTAGGAACATAATATTATTAAATAATATTTTATTAGCTACTATACATTACCACAATCATATCCACAAACAATTCGTACTTCCTAACTTCCTAAAATCAAATTCTTTAAAGAATGTGATCAGGCAAGATATGTAACATAGCATCAGCCCACCTACATAACATCAGTTCCCATACTTCCCTCGAGCAATCTTGCAGTAGCACCAGTTGATCTGATTATCCTTTACTCTTCACACAACACGCAATCTTTGCTTTATCTTAATAAGCAAAGCAAATTTCAAAATAAAATTTAGATAAATATAATTAAAATAAAGACATAAATGATTCTTAGAAGGATAAAATATTAAACCTACAAGTAACAATTTTTTTTTTTATTACTGATAGTTTTATTTTCATTAACAAACTTAATTTTGACTGACTGACTATTTGATTCTATATACATTATATATAAATATATATATTATGAAAATTACAATTTTTTTCACACATTTAATTTATTCTTTACATGAGTAATATTTACATAACTACAGTTTTTAAAAGCAGTGTTTGTTCTTTTTCACAGAGTTAAAAATTATCTTTTAACTAATGACAAAAGTAAATTTTAAATTAAATTCACCGCTTACATGAAAAGATTACAATTGAATGAAATTAAAAGTTACAATAATGATAAATTTTTCTGACAAATTTAAAAATAATTCCATTAATCAGCTCTTCTGAAAATAATTTATGAACTGTCCTTGGAAATAAAATGCAGTTATCAAACACATAGTTCTCTTATTAAATTCCACAAATGTACTGTGAACAAACTGTATACAGACTTTTTCTGGCACGAAGCTAGAAACAACAGGTTCACTTGTCAACAATTCTAACATAAAAATTTAGTTTTACTACAACGTATTATGCCATTATTCCATAGCAAAAACTACTATTTATTGCTTTATGTTACAATTTCTAACATTTTATGCTATTAGAAAAGAGATATAACTGGACAAACTGATAACATACATAATTGACATTCCACTTATTTTCGTGAATTTATTCCCAGAAGTGTGTGCATGTAAATTTTACCGTTTACTATAATAAATGATATAAAGAGATTTCGGTTGTAATCGCTTAAAATCATATGATTAAATATACAACAATTCAATTGATAAAAGTAAAAATAGAAATAGAATATTTATAATCACAATAATTTTTATATTGTATACAAAAATGCAAATATAAAAAGATTTTTTTTAAATGTTAAATTGAATAACTTTATGTTCAACATACCACTATAACAGGTAACAGTTGTTAAAGCATTTATATTAAACCTATTTATAATTGTGTTAATGTAATAGTAGTTTGATATTAAAATACTATGCAAATTTATAATAGCAGTGAAGAAATACTAGAATCTAGCAAGATTAAAAAACGTTTATACAATACAAAATATATTACGGCACTTTGGTCTGAAGTAAAATCATAGTTTAATCTATTCTATATTATATACAAAATTTTTAAAAGAGTTACTTATTCAATTTTTCTTAGAGAATTTTACAATATTACTCAGTTAAATACGAAAATAAGTGTATAATTTCAACTTAATTTCAAACTTACAGCATTAAACTGTTACTGTAATATTATTACAGGTAGTAACTGGAATTTGCCAAAAACATTAATCACAAATGATTACAATATTAGATCGGTTTGGTGTTTATTTATTAAACACAAATTTCTTTCTGTTAATATAATGGGGAAAACAACATTTAATTTTTAAACGTGTAGAATATACAATTAAAAGTGTAAAATCCACTAAAAAACTGATAAACACTGCTGATTAGTATTATTAATTTTTTGTCTTTATATAAAACTGGTATTTTAAAATAAATTTTTATATATAAATTCTTAAAAATAATCCCCATTTCCCAGCCCAATCTAAATCATATAATTATTTACACTATATACGTACACATTTATAAACTGAATATTTATAAATATATGCATATATTGATAAATTAAAAAAAAAATAAATAAATAAAACCAATTTTGTATAAAAGGAGCATGCTTAAATTGTGGCTACCTTACAAAACTGGAGTACTTGAAAATTCACTTAGGTTTGGTACAACTGATCTGTTCTTAACTAAAAATTCTTTGTGTACAGGATGTATTTATTATACTAAAACTAGGATATATATTTTATCATCCTTCTGATGGAGTCTGCTGCGGTGGTTCTTCATTCTGATTAGCTACAGACGATTCTAAATGAGAAAGAATTCGAACCGCTTCAATTTTTCTATGCGTTGGTAGAGTTTGGAACATTTCTACAAGTGCATCCATTGCAACATCAGGTGAAACCTGTAAATAAATGAAACACTTGTAAACAGCATCACAAAAAAATATACATATATATTATTTTACTAAAATTAATCTTTTTAAGATTCATATTATACCTCTATACTGTTAAATTATATCTAAATTCTATTAAATAATTACCTACTACAGAATATTGAGAAAGACCTATCTTACCTTAATTTTTCAAGAGGGTACTTTTGTGTGATCCGCATCCTCAGTCATGATTGAAATAATTCCATTATTGCATAATAAAGATTTAAAAATAAAAATAATGATAATTGTGTATTAATTTAATACACAAATAATAATTTAATTTTGCTGCTATCTGTAGCAGCTTTTATACGACTGTCTCCCTCAAACACGGTTATATCACTTATATAGTGATATATAGATGTTTATATATTTATATTATGTTATAATGAATAATATTTATAGAAAACAAATATCAAAATGTTATTGTGTTTTGATAGTTGTTTTATATAAATATTATTAATTAAAGTAGTTAAAAAAAGGAAAGAAAATACATACATACAACATACAACAACAATAACAAATAAAATAAAATTTCAACAACAAATAAATTTTCAATTTGAGACTGTCAGATGATGTCTGAGGGAGACGGTCTTATAAAAGCTGCTACAGGTAGCAGCACTCGTGTAAATTAGTACACAATTTTCATTATTTTTGAATTTTTATTATGCAATAATGAAATTATTTCAATCATGACAGAGGATGTGATATCCCGCGAAAGTACTTTCATGAAAAATTAAGGAAAGATATGTCTTATCTCAATATTCTGCACCAGATGGTTTATTTAATAGATGGTTAATGGTTTATGTAACACCAATAATCGATTTTCGTGGTATCCTGCATCAACAGTTGTTATTCAGTTCTATAATTACATCAAAATCAATTTGAAACGTTGTATTTTCCTTTGTTCATATCATTGTTACCAACCATCATAATTTATTAAATTTTTAATTACATCATCCTCTTCAAATGTGATTTGGTGGGTCATCATTTTATATATTTTTTTAAATTTATATATGTAATATTTTTCAAGTATATTCATTTTTTTATCGTTATAACAAACTCCCAAAATCTGTAAATTATTTTTGCAGTCAGTAATACCATTAATTATTGCTTTTTGTTTTATTTCATCTATTTCTTTTTTGAGTTTATTTTTATTGTTTTTTGTATAATGAATAGCTCTAAATATCAGGTTTTTATAAGTAATAATTTTTGTGACCATGGGCGATTAGAATTGAAATGTATTGTAATACTATATGTTATGGGTTTCTCAATAAAAAAATAATTTTTACAAAAACATGATTTACTTTCAGTGTAAAATTGGTGATCAGGATAAGACGTGGGCTCCTCATAAAGTATGCACTAATTATTCTGTACATTTAAGAGGATGGCTGAAAGTTACACGGAAGGTTTTGCCATTTGGTGTACCTATGGTTTGGCGTAAACCAAAGGATCATGTAACCTATTGTTACTTTTGTTTAAGAAGTGTCTGGGATTTCTGAAAGATCTAAAGATACTGTAAAATATCCTTCATTACAATCTGCAATCAGGGCTATACCTCACAGTGAAATTATTCTAGTTTCTGAGCCACCTGTGAATGTATGTTTCGAAAACAGCGATGAAGAATCAGGCAGTACTGAAAAAGACAAAAATGATTTTGATTTTGAATTATCTTCCAATAACCCACATCTTATATCACAAGGTGAATTAAATGACTTGGTTAGGGATTTAAATTTATCAAAAAATCAAGCTGAACTGTTAGGATTAAGACTGCAATGTTGGAATTTACTTCAAAAAAATATAAAAACTTTGGGCTTTCGAAACTGACAAAAAGTACTTTCTCAGTACTTTATTGATGAAAATAATTTGGTTTATTGCACAAATACTGATGAGCTTATGTTGCACTTAGGACATGTTCATAAACCTGAGGACTGGCGCCTTTACATAGATTCGTCCAAGTATAGTTTAAAAGTGGTACTACTACACAACAGTAACAAAAATCCTTTGATACCAATCACTTATGGTATTAATTTGAAATTGACATACGATGTGATGAAAGACATTCTTGAAAAAATAAATTATAAAAAACATACCTGGAACATATGTGGCGATTTGAAAGTTATAGCAATTTTTTTAGGCATGCAGTTAGGCTATACTAAGTACATGTGTTTTCTTTGCGAATGGGACGGTCGAGCTAGGGATAAACATTACGTTATCAAAGAGTGGAAGAAATGAGCCCTTACTTGAATCCAAAAGAATTTTTTTTATCCCCTCTCCATATCAAGCTAGAACTAATGAAAAATTTTGTAAAAGCAATAAAGGATAGTCCTGTGTTTTTATACATCAGGCAGAAATTTTCGAATGTAAGTGAAGGGAGTATTAAAGAAGGAATATTTGTTGGCCTTCAAATAAGAAAGTTGGTCAAAGATGATGTAGAAAGTGCAGCCTGGGTTTCATTTAAAGAAATTTGTAAAAATTTTCTCGGCAAACAAAAATCCGGCAATTATCATGATACTGTTAATCAACTTCTTGCTTCATACAGAGCTAATATGTAATATGTCTATGTATGTAATATGTCTTTGAAAATAAATTTCCTCCACTCACATCTGAATTTTTCCCAGACAACCTCGGAGACATAAGTGACGAATACAGTGAATGTTTCCACCAAGACATTTCGATGATGAAAAGCTGCCATAAAGGGAGATGGAATACTAACATGCTAGCCGATTACTGTTGGACATTAATTCGGGACGTGCCTGAGGCTATTTATAAAAGAAAAGTATCAGCAAAATCATTCTAACACAAGTATGGCCATGCAAAACTATAAATTTTACAGATTTTAACTAAATTTTCCCTTAATTTTTTTGAAGTACAATTTATTTAAAATTAAGAGTGATAAAATTTATATTTACAAATCTGTAATATATGCAAAAAATCAACTCAAGAAATGGTATCACACTTAGAGAAACAATAAAAAAACGTTTTTTTTACTTTGTCTATTAGTGTAATCAATTTTAGCAGAATCCCACCCAGTATGGGGAGTGGAGTTGCTAATTTAAGTTTACTTCTGTTTACAGTGTTTTGATAGTTAAGTGAATTTAATGAGATGGTTAATATTGAATTTAATCTGCACAGTGATCAGCACACAGTATGTTGAAGAATTATTTGAGTTTTCAAAAAATTATACATACACATATACACACAATTATTACAAAACAAATAAACTTAAGTGGCAAGAGAACTGCATGTGTGGTTACTATAGAGGTAACTTGAATATTTAATATTTTATACTGTGTAAAATCTTTTCTCATTAAATGAACATATGCACATATATGTGGTAAACTAAACTACAATATTATTTATAAAATGAACTACAGTATTATTTGAAATAGAAAATAAAAATATTTTCAGTGTGGGGCTAAAGTAACTATGTCAACATAGATGTGTTTTGTAGTGATCTGATGCAAGCCAGTGTAATATTTAAATATTTAATAAATTATCATAAAGCATCATACATACCTCTAAAGCTGATTTAACTTGCTGTATTACAGCATCTCTTTCTATACATCTGATATTGTTTGCAACAATTGAATTATCTCCAGCAGAGATTTGTTCAGAGAGCCATGATACAACTGCTTCATTGTTTTCCCATAAATATGCCTGCAAAAATGAAATTAACAAGATGATTAAGATAATAGTACGATAAAAAGCATTAAAATGTGTTTTTTTTCTATTATCTATCTATCTATATATATATATATATAAAAACAAGCGACTAATTCATAATCAATGCCCAGTAACAACTGCTGAAGATAAATTAATGAAAATTTGTATATAAACGTTCTTTTGGTGTAAGTGTACACTAAGAAAGGATTTCTGAAATTCTAAGTTTAAAGAGTTAAACATTGTAAGTAACAATGAAATTTACAATTTTTTTGAATTTCACGGTAACAAATGAAGATATCAATTTGATTTTTGGTGTGTGTAGTCTTCATGTGAATAACTAAAAACCAATTTCTAGAATTTTTATATTCAGAGGTTTTTAAAGGGTTAAAATAGAGTAACATAAAATTTTACTATTTCTTTTATTTTCCTGTGAAAAATAAAGATATCAACTTGATTTTTAGTATGTGAAATATTCATATGAATATCTTTTAAAAACAAATTTATAGATTTTTGAAATTCCACCTTGAAAGGTGTGAAGAAAGGTAAAAAAAAGTCTCAATCATTGCAAATTTTCACTCATTTTGGGGTTGGAAACTTAAGATAAATATCTAAAAATCATTTTTGGGTTTTTAAATTTTAATATTTTAAGTAAAAAAATTCTTATCTGCATTTTTGCCATTTTATGCTACCGCTATTGTATCAGTATTTATGAATTTGGTAACATTGTGGTGGTAATATATGTTTGTTATTCTGATTATGTATTTTGCGAGAGAAGCTGCAAGGGGAAATCTAAACCAATTAAATGAGTCCTGTACTGACAAAACTGTTGCTCTGAAGAAATTACAATACATTGATAGTTTTTATCAACTGAAAAGGATTTAATTTTTATTTATCATTACTATTCTCACAATCATGAGTTTAATGAACTCAGGGGGTTCAGAGAGGAAAGCCAACTGACTGGGACAGGAAATGCAAGTAATCATACAGTATATATATATGAGCTGTAATGTATGTGCTCATATGCTGTAATGTATATAAGCTGTAATGTATGTACAGCTCATATAATGAGCTGTATATATAAAAGCTGCAATGGGATGCTAATATATATATATATATATATATATATATATATATATATATATATATATATAATGCTAATATATGTATACATACATACAAGGTCTGGAATACACAGAATTTTAGTTTTTCTTAAAAAATTGTTATTTATTTATCAATATTGATTTTGCCACCTTCACAGTACTTCCCTTCAGATAATACCCCCTATTCAAATGCCCCTTCACTGACATTTGTGCCAGTGCTTTTTCCAATCTTTGATGCACCTCCTGAAATACAATTTTCAGTACAGGATTTAGCTCCTTCAGCGATTCTGTCTTTATTTCCTCAATGTTGGCACAACATCATCCTTTCATGGTTCTTTTCAGCTTGGGGAACAGGAAAATGTCACAGGGAGTCGCGTCTGGTGAATATGGAGACTGAGGCATCAAAACAGTGTTGCTTTTTTGGCCAAAAATCCACAAACAAGCAGTGAAGTGTGAGCAGGTACATTATTGTGGTGCAATTGCTGTGAATTTTTTTTTGCCAAAAGTGCACGGGTTTTCTTTGGATTGTTTCATGCAAACAGTGTAGGACTTCCACCTAGTACTCGTTATTGACCATATGACCTGGTGGCACGAACTCATGACACACTAAGCCATTGAAATCGAAGAACACAGACAGTGATCAGAACCTTCATATTCGATCGAACTTGACAAGTTTTTTCAGTCTTGGCTCTTCAGGAAGCACCCATTGGGATAACTAGACCTTAGTTTTGAAGTCATACCCATGCACCCATGTTTTATTACTAGTTACATTTGTTTCACCATTGTGAGCAATTCTGGATCATTGCTCACTTTATTTAGCACCTCCTGGGCAATGTTCATTCGATACTGCTTTTGGTCAAAATTCAACAATTTTGAAACAAACTTTGCTGCCACTAGTTTCATGCCCAAAACATCCAAAAAAATTGCTTGGCATGAGCCAAATGATATGCCAACATCATCAGCAACTTCTCAGATAGTGATTCAACGATTGTCCACAATTATTTTCTTCACTTCTTTGATGTAATTGGTTGTTGATGTGCTGGGATATCCAGGGCAATTGTAATTTCAACATCTTCACGGCCCTCTTGGGAACGTTTATACCACTTGTAATTGCTTGTTTTATTCATAGAAGAATCTCCTAAAGCAACATTCAACATTTTCAATGCAGTGCTGCACTTTATTCCATTCTTAAAGCAAACTTTAATATAAATTTTTTGTTCCATTTTTTCCACAAGTTAAAAATTACCAACCACACCAAAACATATTTAACCTTTTCGACAGCAAACCATAAAATAAGCATTCAATTTGGCTACCAATGTAAATATAAATTAGAGACAAGTGTACCAACACAAAAAAAAATTGTGACAATTCAACTTATACAGCACGGAAAAATTAAAAATTCCACCTATTTTTTGATCAAACCTCATTTATATTATGTCCAGCAGTATATAATTAAATGGGAAAACATTTGAAAAATATAAGTTTACATAATCTGTCATTAATAATTACCCCAACGAATATTAAAATGCTGAAGTCAAATTTTTACGGTTAATATTTCTACTCTACAGCAAAAGGAAATATGCTTAGAAATATTTAAAATTAAAAGACTTGCACTGTTTTTTTTTTTTTTTTAGACTAATCCAAAAATATTACTATTAATCAATTACCAACCATTATTTTCCTAACCTTATGTTAAAAATCATTATTGTATAACTATAATAGACTCAAAATTATAATTCAGAATATTTTTTATAAGCCCCTTCTCATGGATTGATATGTAGAGTATGGATTTATACTCAACAACTACTTTATTATGTAGTGCTGTAAATTACAGATTATCAAATCATCTTTGACAAAACATGACATATAAAAGGCTGCAGTAACAACACATTTCTTATATTAATTTTAAAAATAAGCAAAAACAGTGAAAAAAATTAAAATTATAAAAATCTAAAGTAACTCTGATCATTCTCTGTAACAGATACGATGTTCTTGAAAAATGAAATATAAATTTCAATATTTTCATTACAAACTGTTAAGAAATGATATGATTTATAAACTCGTATTAAGAAAAGTACGTAATGAAAAAAAGATGTTAAATTTGATCTGCTATCAGTGTAGCATAATTATGTAAGAAGCAATATACATAAATTTAATATACATAATTAAATTAAAAACAGGATGTTACCAAAATAAAATGTAATAGAAAAACAACTTTTAATTCTAAAAATTTAGGATATTTTCATAAAACAGTAAAGAAACAGCCACTTTTCATAATTTTCCACAAAAAGCAGTAAAGTTTGAAAATTTGTTTACAGCTATCTCTATACAATAGTTTAGACGGATAAAAAAATTAATCTTGGCTTCTAATTCTAAAACAAATTTCTGAATTCTGTATACGTGAAAAGACTTTCAACATTTACAATATAAAAGTTGAAAGACTTACAATCCATTATTATAAAAACTTAGTTACCGTTTGTCATTTGAAAAAATTAGTTCATATTTGTAAATAATAGACTTACTACTGTTGTTCCTTTATCTTCAACAAACCACCGTCTCAGCATCGCTTCAGCTTGTCCATCACTAAGGTTTGGTTGTGATTTAATAATTTCACGTTTAATTTGGTTTTCGAGCAGGAGACGTTTCAATCTCCAGTGTAGTATGCACCTTGATTTGCGCCATGGAACGATTTCCTAAAACACAAATAAAAAATGATAACATATCACAAAATATTAAATGGAAAATAATATTCTTTCCTGAATGTATGGACCGCTGACCATAAAAATGAAGTTTGATATTGATATCAATGCATATATAATATCGATTACTAATATCCATATTTATAACTGAACTACCAAAGCAATAATTAAATAGAGCTAGCCAGTTGAGAGGTCCTTAGATTCTTATAATCCTTAGATCAACATAAACCTTAATATTATAATTTACACATAACTGGAAGTCCAACCAGATCTCCTTTGGTTTTCTGGGTCTCCTGATTTCACTCACAATTTTTTTCTCTGTGGGCTTTTGAAAAATATTTTATTAATAATTCTCATATTAGTGAAGATTAACATAAAAAATAAAACTGAAAACATTACAAAAGGTATCCACAAATATAACTAACTGAAAGCTTGTCTAGTGCTAGGTGGTGCAGTTTTATAGCAATTGTTATAAAATTCTGCTCTAAAAATTAAAAGTAGTTTTTAAAATTAAATCTAATTAAATTAAAGACATGTTTTATGATTTCTTGATTTGCTCAGTATTTTTTGGGTTATGTATCTTTTAGATTTCTTGGATTAAAAAAAAATCATAATCTGATATCAGACTGATCAGTAACAAAAGTTTTTTTTTTTTTTTTTTACAAAAAATATCATGTGACATAATAATGAAGGATATGCAACTAATGCTGTCTATCAATTGATAAGTTCTGTTCAATTATTTTATTTGGTGGTCTTTTAGTATAATTTTTTTTGTTTCATAAAGGTTTAAAAAATGTATTGAACAACTTTTAACAGGATTTCTAAATGATCTTAAAAAATTAATGAAATGTCACATCAAAAAATATCAAGCCTATAACAGGGATCAAACCTGGGAAATAAAACTAGAAAAAATACAATTTAAAATGTGAAATAAAATACTAACATTAATAGCACCCTTTTTGTGCATTCGTTCAGGTGTATCGTGAAGATCTGCAAAGTGTACAGCGACTTGATGGTACATAGGAGTAAGGAACTTCTCACGTTCTGCAATTTTCAGTTCTATTGCAGCACGGGCTTCTTCACTCACTTCTGACTGTAGCTGACTTTTTAACCGATGAATAACAGGATCTATTCTATGCATTACTTTCACCATATCTTTCATTCTGAATTTGATCTCGACTATACCTTCAGGTTCAAGAACACCACCTCTGCAAATAAATAATGAATGTATAAAAAAATGTTAATTAAATAAATATTTCACTACTAATTTAGTTACAGCAAAAAAAACACCATCAGAAAAAGTCTGATTTTAGGTTTAATCTTTTAAAACATTACCGTGAAAAAGGTTTTTGTAAATAACAAACTTTCACTACAAAATATTCAAAAAATTTACATGACTTTTTCAAGTTATCAATTTCTAATTTCCCTTACAAGTCGCTTTATCAGTTTGTTTTTAGACAATTCTTGGGTTATTCAGTGACGTGGGTTTATCTTCCAGTTTAAATACAGAACAATATAATGCTATAATGCACTGAAATCTGCATATTGTAGCGAGAGTTTTTATTTTTATTATCACAAAATACCATTTTAAAGTTCATAATAACCTTTTATGACAAGGAAAAATAGGGTAGGACTAGCCAAAAATGCTGTTTATGTATCTTAAATCAACCAGTAGATGGTCATTCCCTTCTACACCTTATCCCTTTTTTAAACCTACAAGTATTATTTCTTTGTATTATGGATTGCTTTGCCATAATTTCAACCGCTAGAGCTTGATGAAGATACCTATTCAAATCTCATATCTTTATGTAATATAATTTAAGTGATATGAGCTTTATTTTTTGACATAACAAGAACTAATTAAAAGGTGATAAAATTTTTGGTAAGTCCATTAATTTTACAGGGCAGTTTTAGGAAATTTTAGGTAGCACTAGTTACCAAAAAAATCTTGGATTTAAAACATTTTACTTGTAACCACCTTAAAAGTCTTATCTTTCATACATTACATAACAAGAACATTTCTGTATATCTACATCTTACTCCAAATTTTCTGAACATTTTTTGGCTATATCTTTTTCATTGCCAAAAATTTGATAATTTCAACATTATAATAATTTTTTTGTATTCCTGATGTAGTTCTCAATACTGCAATAAGATATTTAATCTGAGGATAATCTCATATTATAAACAAATCATGTGTACAAAAATTTTTATTAATGCATCCATAAAAATTCTTAAAATGTGACCTGACTACTGACTCTTTAACTTAATATTTATAATAATCTAGTTTGGTTTATTTTAATGAAATAGAAAGGAAATTAATTACCTTGACTCAGGGTCAGCATACATCTCCATATGTCGAGAGTTAATAGTAGGATCGACAACAGCCCATGCTCCACCACGCAATTCACCATTCGGTGGAATGTACACAAATATTGGTTGTGTATATTCTCTTAAAGCATCAACGATATAAGCACCAAATTTCATTACTTGTTCATACATATCTGGAAAACAATAAACCTACTTTAAAATCTACTTAAGCTTTTTTTAAACTCTCTTTACGTTCTTAGTTATATCTTTAGAGTTATGGGAATCACAATTATGAAAAGTATTTATATCATAATTAAAAATTAAATATACTTAAATTATTACTTTATTTTAATTAATTTATAATTATTTGTAGTAAATTAATGAAGAATCTTATTCGATTCATTTAATTAACTTTTGCTGAATCTCCTGTAAGTAATTACATTAATTATGTTTTAGACTATGTTTACTACAATAAACAAAAATTCTAATATCATTTTTTAAATACACTAACCTCTAAAGGGGCTGTCAGTTAATTCAAGGAGCTGTTTATAAACAGGACAATCTTTAAAAATGAAAAAGGAATTGCTAAACTAAAGAAAATTTACTTCAATTATTTAGAGCACCATAAAGTAAAAAGAACTATTTGCTGATGCAAAAAGGAGCATAAACCTGTGTTGAAACCAAAATTCATTATAATTTTTTTACGTTTATAGAACAACCTATATATACTGCATAAGGGATATTATTTGGTTAATGTTTTTTAACATTTATCATTAAATTATCAATTTAAAATAGACTACATTTACTGTAAAACATACAAATACATTATTAGTCATGAGAAGCATACCAGGTGCCTGAGAATTATCTGAATAATTCTGATGTCTTATTAGAAAAAAAGTAATAGCCCTATTAATGAATGGTTGGGTTCTCTTTAACAGGTAAATCATAAAGTTTCCCTCGGTAAAGACTAGAGAGCACTATAATTGCATACATAACTGCGTATATCAGTTGCCATTAATCCACAGATGAAAGCACAAGGTGTAGAATGGTTTATTGAAACAAAATTTGATGCAATTTTAGAACAGTGTATACTTAGAGCCACTCCTAGAACAAATGTTTGCTCGTGGTATGATAAATTTAAAGAAACTGGCAGTGTTGTACATGAGAAAGGTGCAGGTAGGCTTAGATCAGATGAAAAAATGCTTATTATTTGTCAGTCTTTTGTTTGCAGCCCTGGGAAGTCAACTCAGAGTGCAGCGTGTGAATTAAATCTTCTGTGATCTACCATTCACAATATTTTGAAAAACAGTTAAAACTGCATCCTCATAAATTACAAATACAGCAGCACATTTCTACAAGATCACACTGCTAGAAAGGAATTGCTGCAAAAACGATTGAAAGAATTGAAAATGATGATTGTTGCCTTAAAAAAGTTATGTTCTCAGATGAGGCTACATTTCACGTGTTTGGAAAAGTGAATGCTAGAACGTTTGAATATGGGGATCAGAGAACCCACATGTTATTACACTTGACCATATTACAGGTAGCCGAAAATTAATGTTGGGTGCAGACTGCTTCACTATCAAGTGATTGGATCTTTTTTTTCTTTGCGGAAACTGCAGTTAATGTGAATATTTATATGGACTCATTAGAAAGGTTTGTTTAGCCTCACCTTGAAGAGTTACAACCCAAAATCATATTCCAACTAGATGGAGCGCCACCACACTGGGGTTTATTAGTGTGTGAATCCCTCATCAACACATTCCTATATTGCTGAATTGGATGTGATGGACCGATCACTTGGCCATCTCAATTACCAGAGTCAATTAACACCATGTGATTTTTTCCTATGTGGTTTCATCAAAGATAATGTACACAAAACTCATGTAGTGAATATTGATGACCTTAAGGAGAGGATTGTGTTAATACATTCTAACTATATGTTAATATAAGATATAATATAAGGATAAGTTACAAGAAACATGGCATGAAATTGATTACTGGTTGGATATTTTGCAAATTACTAATGGTACACAAATTGAATGTCTTTGATAACAGGCAAAAAAAAAAAAATTCAGTTTTAATTTTTCTAAATTCATACAACCCATTTTTGTATCTTAATAAATAAATTTAATTTACTTAATATCAAAGTTGTTTAGATAATTCTCAGACACCCGGTATAATCAATAAGAGATAATAATATATAGAGTAGACTTTATATAAAGAGATCAATAATATATAATCATAAAAAACATTTATGCTTATAATATTGCATATGAATTATTTTCATTTACTAGCCATTTTTGTCTTTTACCATGAAAAGAGAGATTAGCTGAAAATGCTATTCAACCTGATATATTCGATAAAAATGTGGAAATGTCATTAAACGTGATACCACTTTTTGAAAATAAATGGTAAAACCTCAAATGCAACATGAATGAAAACTAGCAGAAGAATTTGGGAAAATGGAAAGAAAAAATAAAAAACCTAAAATAAAAATTAGAATCATAATGAAGAGGATTCTGGAAATTATAATTCCGCATTCGATATTTCTATATGTTAACAATATTCTAACTATTAAAAAAAAAATTATTCAATAATTTTTAAACTTCTTTCATAATTTAAAATATATTTCACATCAAACAAAATGTGATGGTTATACAGTATATATTTTCCTATCTTTGTTTCTAAATTTGAATAATAGCTGGCATTCTTATTGGACCAAATTTCTGTTCCAAGTAACAAAATTATACTGTAATATAATTATTTGAAGAAAAAAGATTTCTAAAATTAAATGTTAAAATAAAAGACCTAATCACAGAATATATAAGAAGTGTTTAAAAAAATAAACAATTATTTTATTTCATCATGTTTATTATTTTTTCCTTCATGTTATCTTCCTGTTATTGCTGTTAATAAGTGAACTATGGCGTTATTGTATTCCATCATGGAAATGTAGGAAAATTAGGGAAGGAGTAGTACGTTAAGAATAAGATACAAATAAAGGTTTGATTGTTTATAAGTAGCTTATCAGATATTACATGTGATTTATTATATTATACCATAAACCACATCTGAAAAAAAGACAATAATAAAAGATGGCAAGCTACACATCAAAAGGAACAAGTTCTTCTGTAGGAATAAATCAAAAAATGTTAACAAGCAAAAATAACTGTACTCATTTTTAACTTTGATTATCTATGGCATTTCATTTAATAGTCGCTTTGACAGTCGGCATGATACTTTACTTCAAACCCTTTTATTTTCAGGATGATATTCCCTGAGTTTTTAAAGGAGTTGGTGGAACTGTCTGGTTATAAGGGGATGTATTTACCTTTTTATAAAAGAATACAGACACATGAATTAAAATAAATCAGTTCAATTAACAGAAAATATAAATAACAAAAGAAATAAATAGTCTTACCTTTCATTCCTCCAGAAAATCCTCTCCAATTGGCAAATATAATTAATGGAAGGCCTTCATTTCCAAAATCGTTAATTGCTTGCGCTGTTTTATATGCTGAATCAGGAAACCAAACCTGTCCAGCTTGTGAAACAGTCTGCAAAAAAAAAAATGTTTTGTAAGGAACTGTTGTTTTAATTGAATTAAGAATAAAATCACTCAATATACAATCTTTCTGTTTAAGTAAAAAAATTTATAAATATTGAATAAACTTTAAATTGAAGTAGGAACAGTACAACATTATGGAAGGAAAATTTTCCATTAGCAAGAAATAATAAATCTTTACCTTGATACAAACAAAATTAACAAACAACATAATATGCGTGTCAATTTAATAACAAAATAAAAAAGGTTGTTGCCTGAACTGACATTAGCCACAAGTCACTGTGAAGTCAGAATAGCCATTCTTAAAAAACAACAAGAATTTTATGCCAGGATTACAAGGGTTGAGGGTTGAGGTAGTTTTCAGTTTCCTTCACAAAGCCAACATTGGTGCTATAAAAGTGACTCTTTCACTGCTTTATGTACAGTGACAATCACTATCATCAAAACAAGGGACTTGTTGTGCAATGAACATTATACATCAAGTTATCAAGTTTTCCGAGACACTATTCTCAGAACTCAGAAAACAACTTTTATAGGTACCTATTGTATCTTAAGTGCTCTTCAACCAGAACAAGTGTATTTTTTATACTATTATAAAAAATACTCTTTGTAAGTAGCTTATCTGGAATGTATCATACCATTATTTAATAAAATTAAGTGGAATTATACCTTAGCTTCTGAATCAAGATTAGCTGGATCAGCAGGTAGTTTGACCTCAACTGTTCTTGTTTCAACAGCGATTACACCGACTGGAATTCCACCCAATCTTGCTCTTCCTACCACAACTGTCTGAGCCCATGGCTGCATGATCTCCTCCCATGAACCTTTATCAAAGAACCCTTTCTCCCATTCTCCAGGTTTATCTAAAAAAAAGTTAATAATTACATTAAAAAACACAATTTTTACTATTGATTTCTTCATTTACAAGATGATTGTAATATTACCATTGTTAACATATTTGTTTTTTGATTTAAGTTTTTAAATATAAAATAAATAAATCAATGAAAAATAATGGATATGTGTCACAAATTACTGAAGTACAATTTCACATTTCCAATTTTTAGTAAATATTAAGATTTTAAGTTATCTTGTAAAAAATTATATTCAAATAAAATGTTTATAATAAAGTTTGCATACAGTTTAAAATAAAACCAAAAACAAAATTATAATTATAGTCTTTCTGTAACTAAATATATAATATAAAACAATATAAAACTGACTGCAACAAATAATGTAAAAGAGAAGAAAATTGTCAATGTGTCAGTAAAATTATTTAAACAAAAACACTTGTTTTACAGCAAAAATTTAACTTTTTAAAAAAAAAATTAAGTGAAACATTGCAATTTTCAATATGAGGAAGAAACCTCTTTCATAAAAAAAAAAAAAATAACAATTACTTTAATGCCATTAAACCTGATACCTCAATTTTTTTAAAATTACGAATAAAAATCGTAAAAATTAACACTATATCATGTCTGCAATAGAATACTTACTAGGGTGTGGTCTTCCACCCAACATCCATCTTGGATCGTACGGTGTCTTAGTTGGAATAAATTCAATTTCTCTGTCAACTGGATCAACTGAATTAATAAAAGGCGCTGGAGACAATTTATCCTGAAACAAGACAACATGATAGAAAGTACTTTTAATAAGTATAATTTCATTTTTAAAATATCTTTTATACATTGCCGTAGAAGTAGTCATTTAAACAGTTTGGTACATTGCACAAGTATTTAATGCTGTGCTACAACTAATTCCCGTGACAGTTAAACTTCATAAGCTACTTCCCACCACTTCATTTGACTCTAAGATTGGGAATGAGATTGGAAAAGCTATCGAGTACTATTCAGCAGAACTCAACTATATACATTTCATCCTCTTCCGATTTCACAGAAAATGCTGAAGCACAATAATTGAAGAGGAAAGCTTTAATGGAAAAAGGTAGCAATACAGTGGTAGACAATTCTGGCTAAGCTAATTATTATTGCTGAATTAGTGTATTAATGCCGATGTGATAAAGAAAACAGAATTTCAAAAAATACTGATATAATGTTATCAATATAAAAAATTACACAAAAAAATCAATCACTCAAATAACCATAAACAAAAATATTCATCTCCACCTTTTTTTAAGCAGTTCAGTTAATTTCATAAAATTAAACTTATTTTTTCAATGTGCATAGACACAGAAATACCAAAATAAATATAAAAGCTTCACTTTTATGATCCAAGAGAAATACATCATAACATTTTCAACTTGCATTACCACTATTTTAAACTTACTGATAATTCAGAATGAAATTTACTAAGATATTACAAAAATAGTGAAAGCTTCTGATAATAATTAAAAGCTAAAGAAAATATTTGATGATAACACAGTAATATGTGAAAATTTGTAAAAATTAAAAAGAACTGACTAATTTTATATTACATATACTATGGAGTGATGGATGATTTATCATAAAATGTCTAATTTTTACCACTGTCAGTGAAATTAGAATGCAAACTAACTACAACAAAGAATTTAAAAAGAAGTAAACCATATAAATAAATAATGTTGACCTGGACATGTACAAACAAAAACATTTATATCTCTCATGGATAATATAGTGTAATAGCTATTGTTATCATTAATATGCTAAACCAACAAGTCTACTAATTAATAATTAACTAACATATGTAACCAAATTAATGGATAAAAGGTTTTTGCAAGAAAATGAAAAAGAGTAAAGTGTAAACAAACCTTAGGCATATATGAAAGCCATTTCAATATCGTATAAATACCATCTAGATCGCGTGGTTCAGTCTTATGAGATATACCATTGTTGTACATAATTTGTATTCCACCAAGCTGATTATTGGATGCATACACTTTTCTTCCAAGCAACTAGAAAAAAAAGTTAAGATAGTATTATTATACACATAATTTTTATTTGTCAGAAATACTTTTAAGAGGTACTGATTACAAACACCTGTTTTGTTATACATGTGAACATATAAGCACACTGAAGGGGTCTCTGAAGGTCAATGACAACACAGTGCAAACAAAAAATGAAAGTGAAATATAATGAGTCATAAGCTGGTTGGTAAGCTTTGACTACATCACTATAAATAAGTCTATTTGTAGTGAACTAATTCGATGATCTATAAGAACTAGTATAAAATGTGAGTGTTTATTCACATGATATCTTCAGTTACCTTTTAACAATTTAAGATTTACTTCTTAAGAATTTAAAGGTATAATGGTACCATAATGCTGTGAGGATAAGTGATTTATTGTCTTGCCCAGAACTCACAGATAAATATTACAATTGAATAGTGCAATTCATAAAATGTAGTTTTTGATACTCTTAATACTTCCAAATAGCACAGTAATAAAGTTACAATCATAACGTAAAATTTATACCTTATTCAGAGCACTGTATCCGGTTAAGATGATGTGAGAGTTTTCAATTTGGATTACTCGCTGTCCAAGTCGCACAAGATAAGAACCAATACCTGTACAACAATAATGAATTATTAAAATATAATATTGCATTTAATTATCTCATTAAAACAGGCAGTAAGTAATGACAGAAATTACACGTTATGATGAAAAAGGTTCTTGCCAGAAATTATATCACGGACAGCTGAACAATAAACTGATATGAATATTACCATAGCGAATGGCAAGCCTTGAATGGTTGTATAAGTAAAATAAAAAATATGTAACTTATTTCATAAGCATACAATATAGCACTCAAAATTATAGCATTGGAAATTATTCTTTAATTGATTATAGTAAATAAATAGATATAGATAAAAATGTTAAATGCATATTTGATAAACAGATAATTTAGTTTCAATAAGCCAAAATTAATAAATGATTACAGGTTTAATTTTTTTTGTTATCCCTGGTGACCCGTTACAGAAACTGAACTTAATCTAGACTTAGCCTCTATACCTCATTACACCTTGTTTGAAATCTACTTAAAAGTACATTTCACAAAATGTAATCAAGATAATGTAACACTATGCGACAACCTTTTAATATTTTTAATTACACTACAAACATGTGTGGTACAACTTTGTGTAATATTACAGTAAATAAAAGGATAAATGCAAAAGCATCCAGAATACAGATATAAAAAAAAAAATACTTTCATTCTATGTAACATACACATATTTAGAATAAGTTGAAAATGTTTCAGGCAGATAAAATAGATGTATTAGCTAACAGTAAACAGGTGGAAGGTAGAAAAACACTTCAACATAAAAAACATTTTCTGTAATTTAAAAATTAATTTCTAAGCGGTAATCCTACATTCTAGAGAAAAAATACATCCTAAAAATATTTAAAGTAAACCTAACAAAAACAAACCCCAGAGTTCATTTTTTAAAGCGATATCAACTGCTACAGTCATTAGTAAATACAATCAGCAAGAATTCAAATTAAGCCAAATGGTGGTTAACTACGGTCATCTACAGGAACCAGCTTAATGTATGTGGATACTGCCTTCAGCATTTTTTATCTGTAGTACTTTTAACTTCAATTTTTCAGGATGCTGATCTCTGAGATGTTCCAGATATTGTGCAACATTAGGTTATGAATGAGGTCAGACTTATTGGCGTGTCCTTATCATTCAATCAGTAGATTTACTGAAATTACCTATACTTATACTTTTTAATGTAAGCAGTTTTTATTGGATGAGAACTGACAACATTATAGTTCTTGAATCAAAATATTGTTCTTATGCATCAATAGTACATACACATCAGAAATAAATAAATAGTTATGATCCATCCATAAATCATAACTGTTGACTATTACTTGAACTGTGTACTGATTATTGTGAGAATTGTTGCACACTCTTAAAAATTTACAGATAAATATTGTAATATTTACTAAGCAGCACAATGGTAGCCTTTATTAAGAGCTAAATACTGTACTCATCGTTACTAATGAAGTGGAAATGTCCTGATAGTCCTGTTCAAGTCCCACAAAACATAATGAATTGTTAACTGCATGTAATTAAAATAAGTTTAATTTTTTTTTTAGTAATTAAAAAAGCAATGGCTTAACTTCTACAAAAAATATATAGCAATTAAGCATTAATTTCTATTAACATGTCACACTGGCCTTACTGGGTGACTGTGCACTACCATCGTTATCCTTTTTTATGCACAAATTTTTTTTTTTTGTTTGCTTGCTGTCATTTTTACAAGGTTGGCACTTGCTTACAGTCATTCAATAAGGTTTCCTTTGCACATAGACCACTACAGTTTTCCTGCGTCTTTTATATAAACTTTTGGCTGATTTTTTTTTCTTCATTTTTGTGTTTTTAAATTTAAATGTGTTTTTTAAAGTATAATGAAAATTATTCAATGACATTTTATTTATTTTTTTGACAATATGTAGTATTTATTCTCCTCATTATTTCTGCATAACTTACTGACATAATTTTTTGTCTTTATTAATTTTACCATGATTTTATATTTAAAAATAAGACTATATTGCTACACTGTGTTTTGCTTTTGATTTCTCTTGTACTGTATTTCCTTACCTTTTTCTTTTGAAATATTACACTTTTTTTCAGTTTGTTTTAACTATTATCATTAATATATTATATTAATGATAATATATATATATATATAATATTTCATATTATCTTTTCAATGAATTTGTTGATGTATTATTATTATTTGCAAATTTATATACATATATAAAATTTAGAAAACTGAAATGGAATAAACCTTTTAAATCTCAAAAAAAAAATCCACATCAGTCAAATTTTTATACCTTATTTATAATTAAATATTATGATATTTTTGATATACTTGATTCAAACTATTTTATTGTGATATTATTTATTACTTATGTTATATAATGATGTTTATTTACTATATTCAAAAGTGCACAAAAATAGAACAAATGTTTGTTAAGTCTGATTCATGCTTGCCGAGTACAAAAACTTAGGTTATTGTATAACACAAAAAATAATATTTTTCAATGGTAATTACTTTTATAAATAATTAATTTTATTTGTTTTATGATGGTCGTACTCGAGGAGAATTCAAGAGATCGCATTCCAAAATGCAAAATTCATCGCCATCTGAGCCAGTACCATTGACATCAGGAGGTATAACTTCAAACTCAATGATTGAAAAAGGAGATTGGATAGGGAGAAATATAATTTGAAGTGCCAAAGAACAAAGAGCTCTTCTTGAAAAAAGTTTCAATGATATTTCTCTCTCATTAGATGAATGGTCAGGAGAATCTGACTTCTTAGAACGTGCTGATGTTGAGGAGCCATCAACGACACACCTCTTTCAGGTAACACCACCATACCCACCAGGACAGAAGAGAGTATCCCAAAAAAAAATGTAGAGTATGTGCAGGTGATATGATTTTCAAAGACACAATGTATCACTGCGCTCACAATGTAACCTAGGACTGTTTGTCCTAGGTCTCAGCCTTATGTCTCAGTAAATGTTTTGAAGAATAGTATTCTATAAATATTATACCTGTTTTTTGCCATTTTCTTTCTTTTCAATATGTTACAATAAAATTAATTTTGTTGTACTTCCACTTTTTATAATGTTATTTTTTATATACTTTAATACACGTATAAATTTTGATATTGATATTTGTAAACTTGTTTTAAAATACAATGTATATTTGTGTGTGATTTTTGTATTAAGTGAATAATAAGTAATTCTAATAGAACTATTTCTGTCATTTACTTCTATAAAAATATTGTTTATTGTTTTTTATAAATAATTATGTTCATTTATTTAAAAATTTGTTCATTCAAAATTTACATTTTTTGCTTTTTGTGTTTTACAAACAGACGATTATGCAGAGTAACATTTTTTAACAGTATAACCTAAGTATTTATAAAAAAATTAAATAAATGAAAATATGTACCAAACTGTTCATTGTTGATTATTGATAACTCTTGATTCAAATACAAACATATCACATTTATTTACATAGCATATGTAATATTTTTATCTAAAAAGTTGTAAAAAAAAAAAAAAAAGTTGAAATATATTGAACATTTACATATACAAACATCAACATATAATCTCCAGTTAGACATAACAACATTGAAAAGTTATTTCAAAATTACAGAGAAAAAATTGTTTGTTAGCTGTTGTATTCATGAAACACTGAAGAAATGGGTTAAATGGAAATGATAGTTGTTCATCAGTCATTGGCTAAGTTATAAATATCAGTGACTATAGATGATCATTGTAGCCCAATATAATAAAAAATTATAAAAGATTTAAAAACATTAAAAATGGATTTTTATTTAAATTTAAGTATCCCTTTATTGAAAAAAAAACGTAGAAAAAATTAGTCAACCAGTAAAATTTTTATTTTTTTGGCAGTATTGAAAGTGTTAAATTAATATGTAGTTCTAATTACTTTTAAATAAAAGCTGGTTGTTATAGCAGATGTTAATTATAATTCCCTCAACAAAAAATTCCTGTACTTTAAATCCAATACAACTGAATGCATTTTTTCAATCAGACACAGGAATAAATAGAATGGATGAACAGAATATACATCATGAAAAGTTTTTATAAAAATATATGAAATATACTCACCAATGGCACGACATGAAACCATGGAAATGGTAACAATTTCTTTGTAGGCCTGTGATGTTTCACCTGCAATCATACCTGCATGCCTCAAATTTTCAACACCCAATCCATCATCCTTACCTGTAACATAAAAAATTATACAGATAAAAATAAAAATAAATATTCCAGATTAAAAAATCAATAATAGTTTTTACGCAGATGTAACTCAAATAGCAGATCGTTAATGAAATATTAAATTAATATACATCAAATATAAACAATTAAATACAAAGATCAATATTCAAAAATAAAGATTTCAGTGCAAGAAAACAGAATATAAAAATGATTTTAGAAATTATATATTACAGTACTGTTTGCTTAATTTGATCAAAACTCTTAATTTAATTGTTCAGCAAATCTTATATGAATGTTTGGGGAGCTTTTATGTTCCTTTGCACAAAGTGAATTTCCCTAATACCAGTAATACCCATACTGAAGATACAGAAAATAAATTGAATTATTTTATTATAGTCTAAAGAATTTATATGTATAATGTAAAATAATAAAAACAAGTATTACTCATCAAAGTTTAGACAGCTCCGTCAATACACAGGGTGGAAATGTATTGCTGGATCAGTAACTGGCTACTTGCTACATACAATGTTCTGTTGTGGTACATTATCCACTTCAGTGTACTATTAGCTGTGCTAACACTACTTCATGGACTTCAGCTAGAACTACAGCGCATCTATTTGTTTATACTGTCTAAACTACGATGAGTAATAACAAAACATAAATTTATATTTTTTAGTAAGGATACATACTTTAAAAATTAATAGAGATTTGCAGTTAATTAAAATCTTTGCTTAAAGTATAACTGATTCTGTAATTAAATCTCATGTCATAAAGAAATGTTAACATTGGAGACTAGAGAGTAAGACCAGATAGGATTTTGTGAGCATAACAAAGTTATCAGGAAAAGTTTGAAACGATAAGTCATTAAGAATTCATTTAGAATTTAATGATCATTAATCATTAAGAATTGAAAAAGATAGAGAAAAATAGATAGTGTTTCTCTTTCTTAACAATTGAAAAGAATCAATTGGATCAGCTTGGCCATCTAATGAGAATGGATCCTGAAAAAGTTCTAGAAACAAGAGAAAGTGGGAGGGCATTAAGAGGTAAGTATGAATAGCGAAACATTTGGGCTGGAATTGGGCAGAGGATATAATATGGGATTGAAAGAGTGCAGAAGTCTGACTGACCAAGAACAGAAACTAATTAAGTAAGGTCTATAATAAAATAAAGTAAGAACACATCATGTCACAGTGTATATGTATCTGTATATATATATATATATATACACACACACAGAGTGGTCCAAAAGTTGCAGTACAGCCTATTATTACAGAAGTTGTAAAGAAACTGAAACATTTGGATACACCAATGTAAATTAGGTATAAGAGTCCACCTTTGGAGCATAACACAACAATGGTGGCCATTGTTGTGTTATAACTCCTACCTGTAACAGTTATGTGAGATTTGATCACAGAAATGAATTCCTGGTAAAATTTCAATCTGTTTTGATACATCACATCACCCCCCTCCTCCATTTAAATAAATGGATGGCAATTCAAAATGGTGGCCATTGTGTTATGCCCCAAAGGTGGGTCCTCATACCTAATTTACATTTGTGTATCCAAATGTTTCATTTTCTTAACAACTTCTGAAATAATAGGCTGTACTGCGACCTTTGGACCATTCTATATATTCCATTTTTTTCTCCTCTGCACGTTAAATAACTATATATAATATAATATTTTTTTCAGCCTCCTCAAAGTACATTATTAGAGAACACTCTTACTTTTACTTTTTTATGTTCAAAACGGTTTTTGGCGTTAGCACATCTTCCGTGATACTTTTTAATAATTCTTCATCTGTTTACATTTACACATTAAATTTTATCTTGTTACTTTTATTTCATACAAATTTTCATTAATAAAATTTAAAAACATTTTAAAAGTTCAGAACAAATATTTGTTCAGTTAAGAGAATGAAAAAATATTGCAATAACTATTAATTTATCAATATCTTATTTGTGTATACCGAATTAAATAATTTTAATAAGAATGTCCCCACCATCAAATTCTGTTTGCAGATTTATAAGGTTGAATTTAAGTTTATATCTATCTACTTATATATATATAATTTTTCTAAAATTTCTAACTTTTTATTACTGTTTTCACGTTCAATATTTACTCTTTTGATTATTTCTAAATTAGTTATATTACGATTACTATTTATGAGATGGTTGTCTATATATTTATTAAATGTTAATATATATATATATAAACGTTAATTCAGACTTATAAATCTGCAAACAGAATTTGATGGGAACATTCTTATTAAAATTATTTAAGTCTGCATACACAGATTAGATATTAATAAATGAATAATTACTGCTATACTTTTTCATTTTCTTGACTGAACAAATTGTTCTGAATTTTTAAAATGTTTTTAAATTTTATTAATGAAAATTTTTACAAAATAAAAGTAAAAAAATAACATTTAATGTGTAAAAGTAAACAGATGAAGAATTATTAAAAAATATCACTGAAGATGGGCTTAGGCCCAAAAATGTTTTGAACATAAAAAAGTAAAGATAAGACTTCTCTAATTCTGTACTTTGCAGATGCTAAAAAAATATTATATTATATTATATATATATATATATATATATATATATATATATATATATATATATATATATATATATACTATCTAGGTATAGAAGTGTTTATAATCAATGAATGGTAAATCATTATTCTTTCTAATTACATTCAGCAGGACTTTATATTGAAAACATTTACACCTAATTTACGCTGCTACTGACTACTTGAATAGGTATTATCTAATTAAACTACTGAGGCCTTTTGAATTACTGACAAGTAGGACATATACCATATGTCCTACTTATTGTCAATGTCACAAATATGACATTGACCATTCTTTTATGATATAATGATGATGGAAGATGATGAATGACAAAAGTAAAATTAGTTCAATTACGGAGAAAGTGTAACAAAAAAATGGTGAATGTAAATAGGGTAGACAAAAGTAACAATACTGTTGTAATAACTAAAAGATGAATTAAAAGAGGCAATATAAAATAAAAGTACAGATTTAGAGATAGCAGATTAATTTATATGTTTCAAGTAGTAAAATGATCGCATTATAAACAGGAAAATTAATAGATGAGTACAGCAGGCTTTCTATCAAAGTGTAAGGAGCTTGTTATGAAACACGGAAGGAAACAACTCATTATAAAGAAATTCTGTATAAGCTTGTTTTGTACCTACAATTTATATGGAGCAGAAACATAAGTGAGTTGGACACAAATAAAATTAATGGATGTTAGGGAAATGAAATTGTGACAGATCATATTGGAAAACCAAGAATTCATAGAGTGAAACACAAAGTGAGGAAGAAATTTGGGATTTAGAAATCAAAGGATAAGAACAAAAACAGATTAAGATGGCTTAGGCATATGAGCAGAACAAGATAAATAAATAACAAAAATTAAAAAAATATTTTTGAATAAAATAAAAAGAAGAGAATTACCAATTATATCTGTGATTTTATAGCGAGCTTCCCCTTCATCTTCAATTAAGATAACTTCAACAGCATTCAAAGCAGATACTTTTGTATAGTCTTCAGTACTAAGATAAAGATATTTGAAACCCTTTAAAGTAAAATGAAAAATTTAATTAAATATGAAAAAAACATTATATAATAGTATTATATATTTTATTTCATTTATATCAAATGAAATAATTTTCAGCTAATCTTAAGTATATTAACAATAATTTATGAAGGTTATTCAAATGATTTTAATTAAAAATAATTTTCTGATTTAGTCTTCTTCAGGTTAACTTGAAATAGAATTTATATAAGACAATTTATATTTAACATTTGCATGGAATTTATATCAAATGTTAAATAATAATGTTTACAGAATTACAAAAATATTATGAAGTGGTTAACAACCTTTTTTAATTGAAAAAAATATATGTGGATCTGCAAAAGCAGGTACATATATGAATCAGAAATTCTTTATAAATTATATTTTTCTTTAAGTTCTATAAGGAACTAATTAATAATTAATATTAAATAAATCAAACAGTATTTTACAAAGGTAACTGTAGTAAATACAACATTTATCATATCAATACAAGAGCTTTAATAATGTGCTTTTGGATGATAGGTGATCTTGCTGGAAGTATATTACATCTGATGGCACACTTATGTAGAAAGGAATTGGTTGTTAACCCACAATTTAATACTCATTCCATTTTCCCAGCACTGCCTGAGCCTTATATAAAGCTGATAGTACTGTTTGTGACAGTCATCCTAATCTTTGGACATCTTATACATACTCATAAACTCAAATTGTCAGTTTTCTTGGATATGATAAGTACAAAAGAAAAAAAACAGGAATTAAAAGATTTTGAAACACAAAAAAGATTCCAGTAAAAATCACTGGTGTCAAAACTTTAATTTACCTAGGATGTTCCATTGAATTTAAATAAAATCATTATTTTTATGGTATTATTGTCCTATACAAAAATAAAATTACCTTATCTGGCTCTTCTGGATCTTCCCAGGCCACTTTGAACAGCGCTTTGATTTCCTCAGCAAGACCAATTCTTGCACCACTATTAGCAGAAATGTAAATTCTAGGGATCTTCAACTTCCTAGCAAACTCTGAAGCGAGTCCGAACACAATATCTTCCTTAGGACCAAATGAACCTATCTGATATGTGATATCATTGGCGATCAATATAATTTCTCTTCCATCTGGATACTCTGGTGTATTCAATGTCATTCTCCATGCCACCATACCAACCTAAAATTAAATGCCAGCATAAGATTATTTACTTATTATTGGGTCATCAGAGCAAAGTTTTGAAGAAAGAACTAATAAGTGTTTTTGGTAGGGAGTTAAAAAAATAAAAGAAACTCTATCTAGTGGACAGATAGAAATGCAGAATTAAAAAATCGAAATATGCTTCACTGACTAAAATGGCCAGCTTAACCATCAACACTCCATGCAGAATATCCATAAGCATTATGTTCTAATACCATAAGGTAATTTCTCTAATAGAAATTTAGCTCTGAGAGTATGGTTTACATTCACATGTAAAAAAAAAAATTCATTAATATAAAGTCATGTCTTTTCTGAAATATCATACGCAAGTGTAAAATGTTATTCAACTGAATTAAGGTAAGTATTAATTAAACAAAACACCCAAGTAAGTATTAACTTTAGCAAAACACCCAAATCACTAATCTGTAAACTCAAAATCACATTAAGAAACAGAGTAAGGATATGAATCCATGGAGTACCAGTTATCTACATTTGAAAATAGGTTAGGGAAAGAATCAGACAGGGATTCAACCCAGTTAACTCTGTATAAAATAATTTTCACTTTGGTGATATACAGAAAAAACCTAAAATAAAAAAATAAATTAAATAAAAAAATTAGAAAAGAAAAAAATAGTGAAATCAACAGCAAATTTATTATATGACAACGTAACCGCTGTCTGTTAACAATGATTCAATAATTTTTTTTTCATTTTTTCTTCTGAAGTTACAATAAAACATATTTTGTTTAGGATATGATTCCATTGAATAGTTTTATTTTTTTTAAAGTTTTACTATTTTTTAATGACTTTGTGATACAATAATTTGGACTAAGAAAGCAAAATTAAATTCTATTGGATGGGAGGGGGTATGTGTGTAATATTTATTGACAACAGCCTTTTTTATTTTCATAGACGCTTTTGAAAAAAAATTTATACATATCAGTAAAAAATATATTTCTGTTGAGTGTTACAGCTACACCAAATATTAATTCATTATGGTATAATATATATATATATATATAATACCGTAGTTCTTCAAATTTAAGACACACCTACATTTAATATATAATTTCTGGAAAAAATTAAAATATCCAATAGAAATATTGAAATAATGTATAATTTATTTCTTATAAATTACAGTGTCATATAAATGTTTTGTATATATCAGTATTTTTCATTAAGTTTATCCTATTTTGAAAAATTAATATAATTAGTTAAATAATAGCTACTTACAACAACTTACTGAATAATCCAAATATGCAGTAAAACACCTAAATTGAAAGCACTTAACACTATATTTTGTATTAAAGTACCTTAAATGTAATGTAGTTAGCTACGTACATATTTTTTCTAAGTACAGTATTTTATCACTAATCCAGTGTGTCTCGTTAGCTTTCTATGTTGTTGTTGAGTCATCATTGTCAGTTTCATCTGCAACACTGTAGTTCCAAAGTACGTCTTAAGAACCATCCAATGCATTCGACAAGCAGCACTTCAAGAATGACTTTTTAAATATTTCATTCATGATGGCAAATCATTCCAAGCTTTCGAAATTCATTCTACAATTGCAGCTGCTGATGCTCATTTAATTTTGCTGCTGGGGTAAGGGGATGATGGTTTTCAGTCAACCACTGATGATTATATTGTGCACGAATATGATCTTTAAAAGATTTATTAACCCCAACATCCAGTGGTTCTAATTGACTTGTCATACCTCCAGAAATTACAACTAAATCACATTTTCAATTTGCCAGTTTTGTTTTAATGTTGTCAGACAAATGACTACAAAAGGCATCTAACACTAATATACTGTTTCGTTTCACAAGTCCACCTGGTCTATGTTTCCACACACATCCTAACCGATCTTGCATTAGATTGCTCGTCATCCAGGCGTTCTGTTGAGCTCAAACAATTATACCATCATAGAACCTTTCTTTTGGCACAGTTTTCCTGTTCAAAATTAAATATGGTGATAATTTATTTCCGTCAGCAGCAACACTCAAGATAACAGTAATTCTTACTTTCTCATGTCCAGTTGTTTTTAACATTATTTGTTTTTGTCTCTTCTAACTTGCAGTTTGATTTGATGGCATATCAAAGAACGAAAGAACTTCATCAGCATTACCAATTTGACTGAGACAGTATTGTTTCTTTAATCATAGTTCGATTACATAACACTGATATTACACTAATTTATGCTCGTAATTTGATGGTAACTTCTGACAAATGGAGGTTCTACGACGCAATGACAGACAATGCCTTTTCATGAGTTTCTCACACCATCCACAGCTAGCTTTAAATTGAAAACAAATTCCAGAACGATGAATCATCACTAAATTATGATATCAATAGCGATAAAGCTGTAGAAATGTAAAGCTCTTCGAGATGAGTCATCTTTCTAGAAATCTGTGTATGTTTTAAACACAATGACAAATATTTCCTATTAATTTAACATTAATCCTTTCTTGTCACTGGAAGACCTTTTGTGTGGAGTTCCTTGAAAAAGGCCAAAACAGCAGCATCAATTTCCAGATATTTTCCGTGTTTTGGTTTCGAAAAAGATTTTTTCGTTTGTTTACACACAAGTAATTTCTATTTCATACTGCGCCACATTTCCTTTGTTTACTGAGAACTGTTTACCGGCGGCACTATTTCTGATTTGTTCAGTGTGTAAAATAACCTTGTGTTTAAAGTCTGCATCTTTATGTGAAACACTTTTCCATAATGATGAAATAGTCAGAAAAACACAAAAAATAGGTATAGAATGAAACAGTTATGAAGAAAACAAACTGATTCACAACTACAGTAGTATTCTGTACACCTGTTCAACATTGAATGGAAGTTAGACAGGAAACGTGAAAGAATGTTTGTCATCATGCATAGAGCACATGCACAAATTCCAGAACGATGAATCATCACTAAATTATGATATCAATAGCGATAAAGCTGTAGAGATGTAAAGCTCTTTGAGATGAGTCATCTTTCTAGAAATCTGTGTATGTTTTAAACACAATGACAAATATTCTTTCACTTTCCTGTTTGGTTTCCATTTGATGTTGAATAGGCGTATGGATTTAAAAACTTCAGCTTTACACCTATTAACTACGAGTTTATGTCAAATGGCATTAAATCTCCAATTGAAGATCCACCACGTAACATTTTTACCCTTAATCTGTAAAAAAAGGTACGTCTTAAATTTGAAGCAATACGACACACATATAATTTTACTGAAATTAATCTTTTTAAGATTCATATTATTCCCCTATATTGTTAAATTATGATTAAATTCTATTAAATAAACCACCTAGTACAGAATATTGAGATAAGACCTTAATCTTTCATGAAAGTACTTTGGTAGGATTCCATCATGATTGAAATAATTCCACTACTGCATAATAAAAATTTAAAAATAAAAATACTAAAATAATGAAAATTGTATAAATTTAGAAAAGTGCTGCTGTCTGTTGGAGTCTTTTATAAGACCGTCTCTCTCAAACACTGTCTGATCATTTATCAAATTGAAATTTTTTTGTATTTATATATGTAATATTTTTCTAATATATTTCATTTTTTCATCTTTAATAATTTCTAATATTTTTAAATTTGTGTTAATATCAGAATGTTTACTGTTTATTAGATGATATGTCATATTAGACAAACCTACTTTATTATTATTATCATTTCTATAACATTCAAGAAATCTAGTTTTAAAGGATCTATTTGTTCTTCCTATACAAATACCATCACAATCATTACATTTAATTTAATAACTTCTACACAAACTGTTTATTTTATTATTATTAGTTTTCTTTTTTAAATATTTTATGATTTGGTTATTAGGTTTATATGCTGGTTTAAATATTTCTTTATTGTAAGTTTTAGTAATATATTTCAATGATGTTATTAGTGTATAAATACTTTTAAGTATATTTTTTCACTCTTTTATACCTAGTTATGTATTGGTTATAAGATAGTAATTCTGTCATTGTGTTTTGATAGTTGTTTTTTTATAGATATTATTAATTAAAGAAATATCTTATCCAATTTAACAGCTAAATGTTTTAAGATGTTTATTTCAATATTAATTTTTCTTTGTTATTATGTGCATATTTGATTGCTCTATTAATCATATTTGTATATGTGTTAATTTTATGAAATCCAAGGGGGTGATTTGATTTTTTATGAATTTTTATATTATTAGATGTAGATTTTCTATACATTGATGTTTCAATTCGTTTGTCCTTGTTTATTTCAATATTGACATCTAAATAATTTAACATTCTATTATTATCTATTTCAAATGTGGATTTTGAATTTTCATTATAAGAATTTTATTTGTTTAATATTATTAGATGTTCACTGCTTATTACCAGGTTATATGTAATGAGAATATCATCAAACACCCTATTACTTTCATGAAAAATTAAGGTAAGAATATAATTAATAATACTTTGAATGTAATTTGCAATATGATGAAAATAATTCTTTTAAAATTTTACAAGTAGAATCAAATTTACTCTTCATTTAAATTTCACCTGTGACCATCATACAGATATTATTTACAGAAAACACAATTTTAATAACAGGTCCAAGATTTTTAAACATCTGATGGGAGTTGAATAAACATTTAAAGCATCATTATTTAGTACAAGAAATGATGTTCAAACAAAAGAGTATTTTGATCGTAAATGACTAAGAATGTATAAATACTACTATATACAACTAATCTGTATGAAAGAACAATTCTGTACAGTACAGAAAATTACACTCCTTTAAACAAACCCATACACAATAAAGAGATGAAAAAAACTGGTATCGTAGATGTCAGGACTAACTAAAGACATATACTAAAATATGCATTTCAGGGAACATTTATTAAATTCTTACACATATAGATCTAAAACAAAAATGACTAAAAATAACAGTAGTGAAATTACAGATTACTTACATTATTTTCACCAGGTAATCTCTTCTGTTCTACTAAGTGATCCTCTTCAAGAACTAACTCGACACAGTCAATCACCTGAGCTGGTTTTACAACTCCTTCTAAAATCAAAGTTTGAAATATACAAAATAATCTCGAAATGACTTAGGCCAGTATAATAAAAAAAACCTTTTGCATTTATCTATAAAATAAAATATGCTTGTTTTTTTTAGACAACAACATACCTTTATACCCACTATTTCCAAAATACTTATAAACCAAACTTCTTTTTAACAGCGTAAATAAAAGGGAGATTGATTTATAACGTTAAAATTACTATTAAATGTTTTTGATATTAACAAGAAACAACTTTCAAGGCTTATATTTAGACTGGAATTTTTTTGAAACAGCTTAGTAAAGAAAATTTAATTAACTTAACATTTTTAATCATCCAAGTAGTTACATGTCAGGGTTGTGGTGATCCAAGCTCTCAATAAAGAAGAGAATTACAGATGTTATCATGATAAATTTAATTATTTCTTCCATTACTTTAGAGTCATCTTTTTAACTAACAAAAGGTTATGCTTAAAATATAACACTGACTAATAAATGTGGATAAGAGGTAAATACACACTCAAAGCTAAATAACAAAATTTTTTGTCCAAGTCTAGTTTCTCCACTGACAAGAACATGAAATCTAACTGGTTGAGCCTGACTCAGGCATCGACTATAAAGAAATGATCAGATGTAACATGAAATACAAACACACACACACACACACACACACACACACACACACACACACACACACACACACACACACACACACACAAATGAATATTACTTCTCTGTCTTAATATGTACTGAACAAACAGATAAAGTATAAAATTTCATACCATTTGGTCTTTCTTCAATGTATTCTTTCCACAGTCTTTCTATCATCTGGCAGAACATGTCTGGTAAATCGTAAACGTAAGTTGTTCCAGCACTCTGAGCTTGAAATCGTTTCTGTTGCAAATAATCTTTGGTAACATATGGGGTAGATACAGGAAGTCCATGTAACGGTCCTATCTTTGGTCCATAGCTTTCTAACTTTATCTAAAAATAACAATAAATACCAAACAATTAATTATATTTTTCTTTGCTTCTGTAACAAACTAATATTCAAAAAATAAACAAAACTTAATTTCACACTTCATTTTGGGAAAGAAACTTTTCTGTATTTTTAAATAAATGCTATCTCAAATATGAATATAGAGTTAAAAAAAAGAAAAATTTATCCTATGCCAGTAATCACACCCAGGACTGACAGTGTATCAATTAGCATCTCTACAGAGTGAACTACACAGGTCTTCTTATGCCAGAAAGATATAACCCTATTTTAAATTACAAGTGAAAAATTATAATAATATACAAATTAAAATTACTTTGCATTTTTTTTTTTTTTTAATATAGTTAAATAATGAAAAATATGAATTAATAAAAAAAAGTTTTCAAAATATGATTTTCTATAAAAACTGAAAATCTAAAAAAAATTAATATTTAAACATGGTATTAAAAAGTAAAAAATAATATTTTCAAAAGTAATGGACTACTGAAAAATTAAGTTTAGCACATGAAATAATTCAATTCAATTCGAGGAAAAAAATTATCCAACAATTGATTACCCAACCCAGTAAACATAGATAGAAGTGAAATTTTGTTTTCAACAAAATAATATGTATAAAGTTGCCTATTTTCGCAAGACCAATGAAAATCATGGGGGTGTGACCTCAGTTCTATTTTGCACCTTAACCTTAGTCCATCTAAAGAGATTTACTAGCTATTGTATATTGAAGCTATAAATTCCATTTTGCATCATAACCTTTGTCATATTTTAAAAATCTATGCAGATATTGAATATGAAAGCACACCCCATGCATTTCATTGTGGTCTTGCAAAGATAGACAACTATATATATTATTATTTTGTTGAAAATAAAATTATCTTCTACTTAAGTTTAATGGGTAATCCACTGTTTGAATCATTTTCTTTTCAAATTGAACTGAATTATTTTGTATGCTAAACTTAATTTTTCAGCAGTCCTTTACTTTTGAAAATATTATCTTTTGCTTTTTGGTAGGATGTTTAAATATTTTTTTTTTTTAGATTTTCAGTTTATATATAAAGCATGTTTTTTTTTTATTTTATACTTTTTAGTCACAGTAAATTAATTTTTTTATGAAACAACACTAGTTTATTAGTAAAGTAAATTTTATGTAAATTTACCTAACATTTATTCTAATGTTTTTAGTATAATTTCATTTTTTTAAGATTATAAAATAAAAATCAAACAAATATCAAATTTTGAAAAATTAAATTCCAACTAATTAACCACATTTCATTTTATAATTAAACTAAATTATTTACCCCAATACAGACTAATGAAATTATATTTAAATTTACAAGGTATAATTCACATTATATTTCTCATGTAGTTCATTTCCTCTAAAACGTCCTTGTTACAGGGTTTTTTACCAGTCACTTTTAATTGTACAATTCTTCAACCTCAAGTCCATCAAGGGATCTAACTCTACTGAGGCTAACATGTGCTTGAACTTCAGCAAAGAGTTTTGGATCCAAATAGACAACAGCATAGTCTACAGTACTTCCTTGCATTTTGTGCACTGTTGACGTCCATCACAGAAACAAAGGTAACATCGGCCGTTCAACAATTCCATAATTGTACATGGCAGGAAAATTAATGGCTTCAGATTTATTAAGTGAATGCCATCTCTTCCAAAGTCTAAAAAAATATTTTTAAAACATTATTTTCAATAAACATTATTTTTAGACTTAAACATAATTTTTAAGTCTAAAAACATTAAGCGCTGGTGTTCACTTTCAAATTGAGCCTCATGCTCTTCAGTTAACTCCGCTGCACAAATTTGCAAATAAAACTGATGTCTAAACACCAACTGAACTTCTCACTCTTCTGGTGTTTCGTTAGCTTTACATTTTAAATAGTGCTGGCATTCTCTTTCTGAACTAACATTGCACTGACTTTGCTGACTTATTTCTATTGAACAAAACTGCAACTGACACTGGTCTGAATTTCCTGTCGTGAATTTCCACGATGGGAAGAATTAAAAAATTTTTTTTATTATCCCCAAATCACAAATATCATTTTAGATAAATTGTGCATATAAAAGTGTATGAGTCGTTTGAACGAATGAACCGTTTGTAAGGTATAAATCACTCGAATGAATGAATTGTTCTTGCGTACCTACCTGCTGCAGATGTGTACTACACACTGTGGAATGAAAGTGAGTTAAAGAAAAGCATGTAAAAATGGCTATGCTTATCAATGTGTCAAACATCACATCAAATGTCACTGGTAATTAGAAGTAATTACATAAAAAAAATGACATGATTGCAATAATCTTTCCTTAGTTAATAATAATAGTATATACATTATAAAATGACTAAGTCAAATATCGTTACACTAACAACATGCAGAGAAACCAACTGCTAAAACAGAAATAAGAACACCAATAAACAAATTAAGTTTCAAAAAATAATTTAATAATAACTCGAAAAAGGTATTTTATTAAGAAAATTGAGGTAATAAATTCAATGAGGATTATATTAATCAAATTATTCCATAAGATATATCAGTACTTACGTATTAGTCCGTCAACCATAACCATAATGAATCTGTAACTCTGAAAATACTTCAAAGTTACAGGATCATTAATATAATATTACATATATAATCATTAACATAAATTACAAATATAATCTAATCCCAAACTTAACCTACACTTGCTAACCTCATGTTAATTAGTTAAGGTTAGCGAGCGAAGCGAGCATAGGTTAAGTTATATTTACAAATTAAATAAATATAAATGGTTATAAAAATGGTAATAAAATGGTTATATTGGGTGATATTAACAATAACCAAATAGTTTACAATTTATTGGTTGACGGGTTAATACATAAGTACCAGATATATCTAGCTTTACATATACATCTATTTACACATATAATTATCATCAATAAATTTCCAATGAAATGTACCAGAAACATTTTCACTGAAACATTGGTAAAATATTTCATGAAAACATTTTATTTTGAAAGAGTTTAATTTTGTACTTATACCTAACATTCAAAGAGGAATATAAAATAGTAACTTACAACACCAGTTTTGGGGTCAACAATTTCTTTATATAGAGCAATATCTAAGTAATATCCGCTGTCATTAGCAAGACACAAACGAATATTCTGTGTCTTTGTGTTTGGCGACTGTCTTATTGTCATTCTTAATTCAGCTTGAAGCACACGAAGTTTCCAAAGCCTTGGACCATACCGTAGTACCATATTGGTAACACTTTCTTCAATCTGTAAAGAAATAATAAATGAACGGTTATATTAAAATATTACTACTATGTAACTTTACTGAACTAATGAAATAAAAACAAAATCAGCTATAATATAGTATAGCAGATCAGTGAATAATGACAATGAGTAAGAAAGAGATAATTTATTGCATCAAACAGTTCAAAGTGGTTGTTCAGAATCTGTCAATATACCCTAATAATCTAAGATTTGATCTATAAAACTGATGGTGAATCAAGCTGTGATATCATTCAAGGAATTATAGAGAAAACTAGATTTTTATTTTAAAAAATACAAGAAATTTGAAATTTTTTAAACATGGTTATAAATTAATCTTGAAAATATTTTAAGAAATTGAAAACCACAGTGAAAATAAAAAATATTTTATTTGTAACAAGTACTTACATAGTTACGCTATATCTCTACATAGTTGCCACTCCGATTTATAGACATTTGTCATAGCGTGGTACCAACTTTCCAATACCCTCATCATAGAACGAAGCTGCCTGTATTTTCAGCCATGTTTCTACGCTGGTCTGCAACTCGATGTCTGTGCCAAAATGTTGTCCTCCTAGCCAGCTAGGTGAAAATCAGATGGAGCCAAGTCCGGGCTGTATGGTGGGTGATCAAACACTTCCCAACAAAAATGCTGCAGGAGCTTCTTTGTTACAGCTGCAGTGTGCGGCTGAGCATTGTCATGGAGAAAGACAATGCCTGATGACAACATTCCTCTCTGCTTATTCTGAATTGCCCTTCATAGATGTTAAAGAGTCACGCAGTATGAGGCTGCAGTGATGGTCATGCCACGTTCCATGAATTCCACAAAGAGAACTCCATTCAGGTCCTAGAACACAGTAGCCATACACTTTCTGTTGGAGAAGGTTCGCTAAAACTTCTTTGGTTTACTGGGAGAATAAAAATGCATCTACTGTTTGGATTGTTCTTTTGTTTCTTCAGTTTCGAAATGGACCCTGTCTCATTTCCTGTGAAAGTTTTGTTCAAAAAATCTTCTCCTTCATTGTGGTAGCACTGGAGAAACATTAAGGAGGCATCCAATCTCATTGTTTTGTGATGGTCGGACAGCATCTTGGGAACCCATCTCGCACACAGTTTGCGGTACTGAAGTCTCTCACTCACAATGGTGTAGAAGGCTGACCTTGAAATTTCAGGAAACGAATCACTCAATACAGAAATTGTGAACCGATGATTTTCTCGAATTGCCTCATCCACTCGCTCAACAAGATCATTGGTTGACACTCGTTTCCTCCCCTGACTGCCTGCATCATGAACACCTGCACGTCCTGCTTTAAAGTTCCTGCACCATTGTCGCACTTTGCTGTCACTCATTGAAGTTTCACCGTACACATTACTTATTCATCGATGAATTTCAGCTGCATTATACCTCTCAGCCTGAAGAAATCGAATTACCGCATGCATTTCACACTTGGCGGGAGATGCTATTGTTGTAGACATGTTTACATGCTCGCTGCGTGCTCAGAACTAAACAAAATGATGCAGCATGATTGAAGACCATACTAGAGTCGCTGCGCAAAGGTTTGTCCGATTTTTGCGCAGGTTTTTATTTCGCGACCAATCAGACCTTGAAAAAAAAATAATTCTCATATAACGATTTAAGTAATCGGTGACATGTACTCATATTTCTTTAACATTCAACCAAGTAGTATTACTGCAATAATAATAATAATAATTATAAATGGAGATAAAAAATTCAGTCTCAATTGGTTAGTCCAGTTCTTAATGATTTATGTATAACTGTTGATTATCATTTAAATATGGCAGTTGATATTATGTTTTAATTATCTTATCGTTAAATATATCAAAGTAGTAATAATTATGTACCTAAATAAAAGAAAATACCTTAGCAGGATCCATAATGACAGTCGGTACAAAGTTGAGGAAGATATGGTTACAATCAGTTCTCTTAGCTTGAGGATGACTGAATGCCACTTCCAATTCATCCATAGCTTCTAACAAAACACGTTCACCTTCATTTTGTAAATACTCGAATGATGCTTCTTTGGTAATAAGATCAGAATGTCGAATAATAGAACGAATAAAAAACCGATAATCAGTAACTTCTTGTCCTTTGGCGACCTGAAAATTATATTTTAATATTATTTATAATTTTTTAATAACAAAAAAATAACAAAAACTTAACTTGACAAGGAATAATAAAGGTCAAAGTGTTTACTGAAGAACAGTAAGATATGTGATATGAATATTGCTGGTTATTCAGTAAAGTATACATACCACATTATTTGTGAAAACTTCACTATCTGTTGTTGAAGTGACCTAAAAGATACTGCTACAAGTCAGATATCGAAAAAAAAGCATCATTTAGGATAAATAAATAAATGATTCAATAAATTAATGAAAAATCATAAAGTATTTAAAGGGTGGATATACATTGAAACATTGTTCAATACAGTTTTTTAAAAGAAATAGTCCTAGTTTTTTATGCATCACATTCTTCTTTGCTTCAATAAGAATGTAGTATACATGTATATATTAAACAGTTTAATTATACTATTCTGCTCTCAACACTACTGCCACAGGCTGACATCATTTTCCTATCTCCTTCATGTTAGGTCTTACAAATGAACCTAAACAAACAGTTGTTTCTAAAGTATGAGGGGAATTCTGCTTCACTTATGTAAATCACTGCAATTTGTCACTATGAGTTAACTAATCGCTTAGTTGTGATCAGTTTATGCTGATTGTAAAGCATCTTTCTTAATGATGCTGATTACAAATCACTAATTAAATTGACCATTAAATTATTTGGGAAATAATTTAATGGTCATCAATAATTCTGATCACCTAAAATGTGTACAAACTAATATAAACTGTAACAAGACCAATATAACAGACCTGAGTAACGGATTCCTACCAATTAAGAATCAAGTAGTAGAAAATATAATAAATAATGGGAGCAATCCAGAAAGGAGCTAAAAGAAATCCTTTTAGTAAAGGTAACAGATTTGTTTAACAATCGTTTTTTTTAATACTTCCCACCAACACACAATGAAAAAATGTTTGTATTGTGAGAAGAGTTACTGGACCAAGACAAGGAATGCATGGGAACAAAAGGGCTTGGTTGATCATTCTCATGCTTCAAGTTGGGTCTGGTCCGGCAGTAAAGAAGAAGATAAGAGTATAAATACTCCTGGAAACCCCAGTTAAAAATCAGTTCTGCGAACCAGTCTAGCGAGAAGTTATGATGTCAGTTCCACGAAGAGAATCTGCGAGACATCTGTCAGCAAGCATTCTGTGAGGAGGAGAATGAAGGAGAAAAATTTCCAATGTGAATTAAGTTTGTTATGATTAAAGTGATGCATGAATAATTCCAGTAAACAAGAAATACTATCGGTGAGTTACTGTAAGACTATAAGGGAAAGAGATAATGTACTAAATTTCATTCATAAACTGTTGGGGTAGTTTTATTTGTGAACAGCAAAGGCATTTGCAGTGAAAGAATTTTATACTTGTCTTACCTATTGTACTATTGTTATTAATACAAGACTAGTGGTTAAAAGTGTTAAAGTGTAACCACCACTGTCTCCATCCATTTCTGTTCCAAGCCTTCTCCTTCATCCCTTGTAGTTTTCAATCTTCACTTATCTATTAACTTCATCCTTCTTCCTCCTCACTTCTTTTCTCCTTCTACTGACCTTTCTGATGCAGTCATCATGATTTTAACACCTCTAACCACATATCCTGATCAGTTTTCTTTTCTTCTGTGTACTTTCAGTGTATGTGCTCTATCTTTTTTTAATTCTGTTCATTACTTCCTCATTACTCACTTTATCTGTCGAACTTACTTTCTTCATATCCTCATCTCAAAAGCCTCAATCCATTACCTCTCCATCTTCTTCACTGTCCATGCCTTGCTTCCATACATATGTCTAACTTCTTCCTTAACTAGAATCCAGATTTTTACCATACAGTCCAACAATTATAGATGTATTACATTATATACATGCACTACTAAATTAAATAAATTCAAAACAATAAAGATACAAGAACATGCACAAAGCAAGCTTTGTTAATGGAGAGTAAATCTGAAAATAAATTTTAGACATTGTGGATTAACTGCATCAGACACAGGGATTATTTCATTGCTCACAATAACTTTTTTTCACAAAAAAAAAATATATATATATATATATATATATATATACAGGGTTATTCTAAATTTGAAATTAGAAAAAAAGATTTTACCATGCAAATATAGATATATATTTCCAAGTGTACACACAAATTACTATGTAACAGTAAACATTTAAAACAGTCAAATTTGAAATTAAAATGAAAAAATAATAATGATATATAAACACCTTTGCTCTTCCAAGATACAGGTACATTTTCCTGTTGGCAGTGGGAAGAGCTTCTAAATCATAAGTCTTCATACGGTTTAATTCTAACTGGAATGCCATTCCTGGCTCCAAATGTCTATAGATCCTGTCTTCTACAAAGTTATCACAGTTTCTATAAGTGAATAATTTAGGGAACTGGCGCCTGAAAAAAAAAAAACAAAATAGTAAAAAACCAACACAGCTAAAAAAAAACACAACAAACATGTTAATCCTCAGTATTGTTAAGCGAGTCTCATATGGACTATTTTCTGTTCCACTCAAATGTCAGTGATCCTTCCCACCACATTTATTAGCTCAATTGTGGCGAGATCCTGACATTTTTTATGTTCGGTTTGTGGTAAAATTTTAACTGATTTGAATCTTCTTGAATCTCTATATTTTGTAAAATTTCATAGAAAAACAAATGTTTGTTTCTTAAATTATATTAGCCTTGCAATATCTCATTTAAAAGTAGCCAGTTTCTATTTCTGAAAATTAATTGATGGAGAAATGCCTAATATCACAAAATATAAATATATTTTTCATTACTTTCAAATAACATTTACAATACATCCAACATTATAAACTATGTGAATTTGAAAACCAGATTTTCATTTAGGAGAGTGCTATGAAAAATATCGTACATCAAAATATCTTAAAATACACAAAAATGTCATAAGACTATAGATAAAAAAAATGATGAGATAGAGAGAGAAGAGTAACATAAAGGTATACCTTAATAAAGGTGTTTGTTAATGGAGAAAAATGGATACATAAAAATATGAGATTTAAAAAAGTAATGTTTTAATAATATGTGCTTGGAGGAAAATAGATCTTAAAAATAAACTTTAACATTGGAAATTAAAATTTTATTATGAGCAGCTGACTACAAGCTTATTAAAGCTTGACTAAAAGCTTATTGTACTACATGCTGTTGGTACATTTGTATTTGAATGCTAAGAACTAAAGCAGCTAATATTATGGTAATGTTGTGATTAATAGTCTGACTACAATGAAATATTCCTAAATGATAACAAACTAATGTAATATCATACTGGTATTGCTAAAAATCTAAAACTTATTCTGCAGGTCATAAAAAATAAATATGTAAAGATGGTGTGTTTAATACATCAACAATAATGTTACAGCTTAAGTAACAATAGCAACATTATCACTTAAAGCAATGGATACACTTTAACAAAAAAAAATAAACAACATGATAGCTGACAGTCATTCAACCAATTACAAGAAAACTCAGATATGTTAATTATAATTAATTAATATTTATCTAATATTACCTATTTAGAGCGAGGAATGTGATCCTCCGAACAGATCTCTGCTTCAATTCTTCACGGTTCTTTGCACAGAAATCACCAAACATTTTACTTAATTTTGAATCTTCTAGATCGCCGTTGTCTTTTACTGCAATACATAGAATATGTATTGGTTCCATCTACAATTTAAAATAAAATGAAATAATTTTAATATAACACAAAAGTAGATCTTTAGCATAATAAAAGATAAAAACTAATATCAATTGATAGTATAATCAATTTCTGCATAATAATGCACATAGGATAAGTGGTGAGATCTGATGGTGGGTAAAACATGCAAAATTGAATCGCATATTCAAATGAACTACAAACTTCTAATTGTATTTTTCTAGCGTATTGATTTAAAATAATTATTCATTTTAATGTTTGTCGAAAATAACTACTGTTTGTTACACACATCAGACAGCACTCAAACTGAAATATAAAAATAAATCAATTAAGAGAATTTAGTGCCAAGTAAACTTAATAAAACATTTGAAATGAGATTGTAATTATATAGGAAACCACACAACTTAATAAGTTGGTATGTTACTAGAATGTCACAAAAATGATATAAAAGATTTAAATGTAATGTTGAATCATCATCACACTTACAAAGTCCATCAAAGATTAAAAAAAGCATACTGAAATTTGTGGGCTTTGTTGCCTAACTGCAATCATTAAAACAACTTGCTTTTAACAGCAACATTTTAAAATTAAAATAAAATGTATATCAGAACAGTGCAATGTTACATGGGGGATATAATATGTTACATTTTTATATATACCTAACATTCTCATGGAATGAAGGAACACAGCACAGGCATGTTATAAGTAAAATTAAGTGAAAACAATAGTTCCTGTTTGTACTGTGCATGAAGAGAGCAATAAGAAATAAGTTAATGAAAAATATACAGGAGTATCTAAATAACAAGAAAATATAATGTTTTTAAGGTATACTCATATCGTAATGGCCAAAATTAAAGTGTAATTTCAAACTTTAATATAATAAATGCATTCTCTGTTACAGAATACAGTTAAGTTTTAAAGATGAAGGTAACAATATGTGGTAAAATAAACAAACTTATGTAATAATTTGGATAATTTACAGCGGTTGTAGTGCTATTTATCTTGGCAGTAAAGGAAAGATAGCGTTCTCTAAGAAGAAATTCTATTAACATCAAACTAAAAAAATCTATACTGGTTGGCTGAAGATTAAAAGGAGAATGTATAAGGTAATTTAAAGACTTGGCACGACACAAGACGAATTAGTTGGGAGTGGATGTAGAATAGACACAAGTGATAAAATTAAAAATCCATGAAGCCATTTTGAAGAAACATATCTACTGCAGCACTCCTAGCGGCTTATAATCGTAAAACCAATCCAAGACCTGCTCTGAAGTGATACCTATGTTAGGTAACGCAAAAATCACATGAAGGCATTTTAGAGAAACACATCCACTGCAGCACCCCCTGGTGGCCTATAACCGTAAAACATGACTAAGAACCTGCTCTGAATATTGGTTCAGTAATTTTTGAGGAAAATGGTAACAAAAATATACACACATTACCCCAAACGCATATACCATCTCCGTTCCATCGTGGGTAAAAATTAAGTAGGAAAAGAATTATGGATTATTTTTTTCTGAAAAAGGAAGAAATAATAGTTTAACTGACCAGAAATTATAAGTAATGTGACTGATATAAAATTTGATGCCAGGATAGTGATTAGGAATTGAGCTGTAAAACAATTCAACAATATATAGAGCAATTCAAGCCTGATTATTCATTTGAAAAAGACACCAAAGGTTATTCCAGAAAGTTAACATTTATAAGCCAGGTGTTAAACAAGTGACAAATAAATACACAACAGATTTATGAACTGAATACAGTCAACTAAATTTCATCCTAACATAATTTGGGTGATGAAGAAAATTAATGTAAGGTTACTCAGTATGTTATATTCTGTGTGAATGCAAGGTAGTGAATAAAAACATACCACTAAGTTAAAATAATTTGGATAATATAACTAGAATAAATTTAATTTTTTAGATTTTCCCCCACAGAACTGAATCAAACACAATTCCTAGGCAAGTCAAACTATTCATAATGGATCTTAAGAGGTTGATCAAATTAAATAGATGCCCAGGTATGAATAACAATTTATAATAATAATTACAAAAGAATAAGAAATAATTTTAAAGGCTATGATAATATTAAAAGAAAAATACCTTAGCATTTTCATCAATAGTTCGCACTGTATCACCAATAGAAAGCGATACATTTATTGATGTACTAAGTCTTGATTCACTACCACTCTCAACAGCTTCAATTATTTTTGGTGAAACTGTGGCTGGATTAGCGTAATCCTCCAATAAATCAAGTATTTCATCTGCATATGATTCAAACTGTGAAAACGATTCAAAAGCAGCCATGCAACCAGTTCTTTGATAACTATGTAATATAGTTGGTCCATTAGGTGTGACCTCTGTATCACCACTTGCACTGCCCACAACAGCATTATTTACACTGTCTGTAACCTTTTGTCTGCAAGGAAGTATAACATATACAATTAAGTGTATTAATCCATGATATCACTTAAGCACTTTATGAAATATTTTTCCTACTTTCTTTTTAATAAAACAATTATTCTTTATTTTCTAATTATTTTTATTAACATAAGTTTTTATGAAATACAGAATTTTAATGAATAAACATAAAGTAATATTTTTCATTTAAATATTGGTAATAACTTTTAGCTTCAGATTAGATCCATTAACACTATGCATTTATTAAATGGACAGTGTCATTGTAAGTACATAATTTCATAGAAGGGAGTCTGTATCCTTGAGCTAAAAATGCCAGCTACCATTTAAAATCAGCAATAGAATGTTATTATGATAATAAACATATCCTGATTACTTGCATAGAACATTTAGCAGAGTGCACATATTTCCTCTATATTTTTTTATGAAAATTATGCAGTTCACTAAATTATTAAAAATGACTCTTAAATTAAAAAAAAAAAGAAAAAATTTATTGATATATATAAAAATGAGAGGTGTGATTGGAAAGTTTTAAGACAGTTGCCACCAGTGCTCAATAGAGGGGGAGGGAGGTTTGCACGCAGGTATAGAAATGGAAGGTTGTTTTGTCTTAAAACATCCTGACAAGATCACGTGATATCTCTGTTCAGTAGAGAGTGGCATTCTGGTGAGTGAAAATGTGTTTTTTAGTTCTTGGCAGATTATTGATTTCACAAAATAGATGAAAAAATGAATTTGTGTCAAATTTATTTGAAAACTGGAAAATCAGCTGCAAAGACTTATGAACTTTTAAAAATAGCTTTTGACAATAGATTTCTGAGCCGGTCAATGTTTTTATCTGGTTCAATATATTCAAAGATGGCAGCAAATCAATCAAAGATGATCCCTGGTCCAGCCGACCTTCTATTTCAAAAACCAATGAGAACATTATGAAAGTTTACAACTTAGTGTACTTTGACCATAAACTTACAATTAGGGAAATGCCTGATGAACTGAATTTAAATTTCTACATAGTTTAGTCAATTTTAACTGAAGGTTTGAACATGTGTTGAATGTCAATGAAATTCATACCAAAATTGTTGTCAGACCAGCAGAAACACTGACTTGTCCCAAGAACTGATTAATTGGGTTGAAACAGACCCAGATTTGTTAAACAAGGTAATTACCCATTACAGGGAACAAATCATGGGTTTATGGGTATGATCCAGAAATAAAGACAATCATTGTAGTGGAAGGGTCCAAGTTCACAACGAATAAAGAAGCACAAAAAGTGAAAAAAAAAAAAAAAAAAAAAGAATTGGGTGATCCTCTACCGAGACAATGCACCAGCTTAATGTGCACACAATTTGAAAACAATATTTCAAATACTACCTCACAAATTTAACAGAGTAGAAAAAACAAAATAAAAGCTAAAAAAGACATTTAATACTATGTAGTCTAACAATACAGTAAAATAATTTAAAATACTGACCTAATTTTACTCCTACCAACAAACTCTACGGTAAACAAGAAAATAGTGCAGTACGCTAATATATAAAAATTGTAAATAAAATCTGCCAAGTAATCACACACAATAAAATTAGTGTAATGGGTATTATGTGTATTACAGTTAAAAATAACAATCTCATATTTTTGTTGTTCAAAGAAAAGATACACAACATGAAAATAACATTGTGAATATCGTTTAAAATAATCGCTTCAAACCTAGTAGTAGACTCAAATTATAAGTAGGTATATTTCTAAAATAACTTCTTTCTAACTTAAAATTTTAAAGTAAAGATTTATAAAAAATATTAATATTTGTACATACACAATAGACTAATGAAATTCTTATATAAATACTTAACATAAAATAGAGGAGCCCGCAGTAACAGAATAGGCACGAGAAAAGAAATTCGCTTGGCACTAAAATGGGACACTAGGTCTATTAAATCATAAATGGAATAATTAAAAAAATTATTTGAATATAAAATAATATCTTTGGTGGATTAAAAATATAAAATCTTTTGAAGATTACATAAAGTGAATAAAGAAAGAATTAGGATTTGAACAATCAAATTGTTCATAAACACTGTTGTCATTTATATGTTAATTAGAATTTCTATTTATAATTAATCACTTTTTTTAAAGTTTGAAGCCTCTGCATGAGAAATTAATCTTTTGAAATGAAAAATGCCAAGGCAGACCAGGATTCAAACTCAGGACATCATACTACTCTACACTGGAGTTTGGAATTCTGTGATGATCAGCTATTTTTAACAAAAATAATTAAGTAAATAAATAATTAAAAAACTGGATGGTTTGAGGTTAAAAATGTGAAGGTGTAAAATCTGATATAAAAGTTAGAAACTGAGCACACGCTAAGAATAAAGAACTATAACTGTTAAAATGAGCATTTAAGTTGGATTGAAGTGCCCATTGTGTACATTGAAACAGAAATTCTGCTTGCTCAAAGTACTGTTTCAAAAGCATATATAAGTAATACTAAAAAAATAGCTATAAATCATTCATGTATCAAATTCCATTTTACAATGAATTATTTACAACATAAAAATAACTGCATATTAATTTATACCAAAAATATAATTATGCACTTGCACAAATTTAAATTATAGATGTTATTTCACTTAAAATTTATAAATCAAATTTCTTACATAAAAAAACACAATACAAAAATAATCATATTTCTGCTTAAGATACATATAAAAACCAGAAATTAAAATTTTAAATACAAAAGAATATACCTATTAGGATGTGAAGATGGTAACAAAAACTGGAAATGTACAACAGGAACTTCACCAGATAACTCGCAGTGCTGAAGACATGTAAGATCATAAGATATGTACACTCTACGAACATACACCTGAAAATGAATATAAAATTACCTCGATTTTTCTCTGTTTAAACTTAATTAATAACATATTATATTAAAACAATAGTATAATTAAATATGAAGACCACACAATAACTATGTGCACCTTACAGTGAAACTTTTTCACATCTATATTGAAATTAAATGCACACACTAACAAATTAATCATGGAAATTAAGATTATTTCTTAAATGTAGCAAGGTGTTAATGGTTTTAAGACACACAAAAATTTTTAACAGTTTTAATTTTTTTTATAGAAGAGAGCGAAGAAAATAAATATAAGAAAGACTACACTAGTATTTATATTAATTTCTTTATTATAGAATATTTTTAACAGAACTTTTCCTTCTACTGGAGAGTTTTCCAAAAAAAAAGATACACTACGTATATCATATAATTTTACTAGTACAATCTACAGAAACAAATCATCTAACCAATAAAAACTCCACCCTAGTCTTCCATTTGGTACTATAGATATTTAATTTTATGAGTAAATTCTCAAATTTATCTTTTTCTATGTTTTCACATGTCTACAAAGTTTAATTGTTTTCACTATTAGAAAAACACAAATAATAATTAGAATATTAACATTTTATCCAAATACAACATTTTATATTGAAATATTTATAATACAGAAAAGCAACAATATGGAAATACAGAGTTATCATAAAAGAATGGTACGGTTTCAGTAATTCATAGGAAGATTGTAGGGAAATTTCTAGATGTTATATTGGTATCCTTGAAAGCCTCCAACCCAAAAGTTTGTTTATCAGCAGTTGTAACCACAACGTCAGTTCTTGTATTGTTGTTTTGGTGAGTTTAATGAGTTACTTTGTTCTCGGATAAAGACAAAGCAAAGTGTGTTTTATTGATGGCTGAATTAAAATCCGTAATTTTAGTTCAACATGCGTTTCCATGTGAATTCAGAAGAGATCTACCACACAAAAATAACATAACACGTTGGTTCAAACAATTCGAAGAAACTGGATCAGTTAAGAAACAGAAATCAACCGGCAGACCAAGTGTACCAGACGAAACGGTTGAACTAATTAGACAATCGGCAATTAGAAGTCCCGGGAAGTCCATCCCCCGTCGAAGCGTTAAATTAGGTATTCCAAAATCAACAGTTCACAAAAATTTCAATTTTACATAAAAAACTGAAATTACACACTTATAAAATCCAGATACTGCAGGAATTGAAACTGATGATGCTGTAAAACATTACAATTTCACTGTTGAAATGTTGGACAGAATAAGTGAAAACGAATCGTTTTTAGATGATATAATTTTTACAGACGAAGTTACATTCCATGTGAATGGATGTGTTAACAAACACAATTCACGAATAAGGGGCTCTGAAAGCCCACATGCAATTATTGAGAAACAACGCGATTCGCCTAAAGTTAATGTTTGGTGTGATGTGATGAAAAATCTTGTAATATTTCCTTCTTCTTTGCTGTCAAAACAATTAATGGAGTTCTGTATCTTGACATGTTAACCAATTATTGCTTTCCTCAGCTGGATGAACTCGAAAACATTCATCATGGTGGCAGAAAACATTCCCAACAAGATGGTGCTCCCCTGCACTTCAATGCATTGGTCACGGACGCTTTGAATGAAAAATTTAGAGATCGATGGATAAGCCGGCAAGCACCCATACTTTGGTCTCCAAGGAGTCCAGACCTGACACCTTGCGATTTTTTCTTGTGGGGGTACATCAAAAGCGTTGTTTATACACAAAAAATTTGCGACCTAAACCACTTAAAAAACAGGATTAATGAAGCAATGACAACCATTAACGAAGAAATGTTAACTAATGTTTGGAGAGAAGTTGAGTATCATTTGGACATTTGTCGAGCGACTAAGGGTGCACATATTGAAATTTATTAATTATGTAAAAAAATGTTTGAGACGACAAATTTGAAAAATAAAAAACATAAACTGTAAGTAATTCTGTTTTAATTTAAACCATGTTCAAAACCGCACCATTCTTTTATGATAACCCTGTATATAGTAAAATCTTAAAAACATTTCTGGTAAGTACCTGATGGTAGACCATAGTAGTGAGAAAATACAATTTTCTTTCTTTCAATGTAGCCACATCAAAATAAAGTTCAATAATTAAAGCTCATATGTTTTTTTAATGAACTAGCCAGTTGCTTCAAATCGTCAATAAAATGCACAAGAAGTGCATTCCCAATAGACAAGATAATTTTTATATCTACAAGTAGCATTATTTTTTGCAACGTCATATACTCGTCTACCACTCAAAAAATAAATTTCAATGAAGTGTATATTTTAGGTGGTTTTAAGAATAAAAACATTTGTTCACTAGATTTTCTGTTAAAAGAATGCTGGTTTTGTATATAGAAGTTTCATTTTCTATTACTAATTTTTTTTCTATACATATACTTTGCTTGATCTTTTAAAAAACGAATAAAATATCAGCAGAAATTTTATTAAAAAAAATAAGTATTTTGTTTATATCAAAGATAAATCATACGCTGTAGAAGACCATATAAGCTATGAAAGAATTCATAACTTCACTAACAATAAAAATAATAATATTAAGTTTTAAATTACCTCAAGAGCAGCATTGCAAACATGACGATTTGTATGGTAAAAGAAATCATGGAGAATATCAAAAATTGAAGTTTCTGACTGAATAAGTTTTTGTAAATTTTCTGGATGAAAATCATGACCATACATATCCACAGCTGATAAAAATATAGATTCCATTTGATTGTGTCTTAATTCATATGCAGGTTGGTGAGCTGCAATGAGTACCTGAAAATTCATAATTTTACAAATGTTTTTAAAAGTTAATAACATTTTAATCTCTACATAAATAATTAGATAACGTATAAAAAAATTAAAGTTAAAATAAAAAAAATTACTTGAAGTGACTTCATATTTCCCACAATATAAAATTAATATAAAATTCTCACAAACAAAGGAAATTTTTCTCACTGGCTTTGAGAATATTTAAATTAAATGACTTTCTGATAGCAGCAAGACAACTGAATGTAATACTAATTATATGTTCTGTAATCAACATCATTCTTTTATTATTACAACAATATTATTATATGATCAATTAAATTATCTATACAAACTATTTAATGACTAATCATCACTATACAGTAATCAAAACACAGGATGACAGTTTACTAATAAGCTCTCATTCAGCAGCGTTAAATTACTAAATTACACTGTCTGTATTATATTTTGTGATTTTTAGTTGTACAAAAAACTAATTAATAATATTTAAATTAAGAATAAAAACTTTAAATGTAAAAAAGTATTCTCAACGAGTGGTCTGTACAAATTGCTAATTAATATCTACAAAATAATTTTTGGCCAATTCTCAAATAAAAAGGAAATTTCATTTTTTAACCACTCAAGAATTCCAGTTTCCACCCGCTCAAAAAAACTGGTCTACAAGAGTTTTGTCACATAGATAATTTTGGCTTATTCTTATATAAATTTTTTTTTGACACTGAATCCAAATACGACCAAATTTGTCCTAAAAGCTTCCTTTTTCTGATTGCTACTTGTAATAAAATAAAATTATTAACACAACTTAATTTCTCTATTAAGACCAAACACCTCCAAAGATTTCTTGTGAGTTAATTTTTATTATTAATAATGAAATAAGAATGTCTGAAGATATTTATAAATGGTTCAGAGTGGAACAATTTGGAGGAGTGACAAGTGTGACTTATATGTCATTAATCATAAAATTACATCATTATTCACTATTAACTACGGCTAATTCTTTCTAGTAAAAAACCAATTTATCACAGTAATATGATTTAATTAATAGCCTTCATTAATGACATCATAAAGGATATAATCATTTCAATCATTATTTTTACTATGGAATAGGCCAGAGCAGAGAATACATTTCGTTCTGATACGCTATAATACGAAGACCATTGTTTAAACTTTGTTCTATTCATTTGTTTAATTCCTACTTTTTCTGATATTGATGTATATTGTTTTTGTTGTTCTTCATTATATTGTTTTTATATATCATAAGTAATTATTAAAAAAATGCTTTAGTTGTATAAATCATCCTAACAATTCTCTCTCTCTCTCTCTCTCTCTGTGTATGTGTGTGTGTCTGTGTGTGTGAGAGAGATTAACTTTTAATTCTCAAAGATACCTCTCCTTTGGTTAAGAAAAAACCAATGAACTCAATTTTGGTCGTAAAATAGATCAGGACATGTCTTGGGCCCTCCATCTCTCCTATAATCCTCATGTAACTTCACTAAGCACACAGCTAACTAGGAAGCTGCAACATTCCTTTTGCTGTTCCTATGGTGTAGAGAGAGCTTAATGACCATTTGACAGACAGTTTTTTCTATCACAAGTAAATTCAAGAAATCTGTTGCATATTCTAGCCTTCCTTCTGCCATAACACCTATTCACAGAGTGAAGAATTAGCTGTTCCAGTTCCGCTACAAACATGGAGTTTAGAACAAAAATTTTGATGAAGAAGGCCATGATTTAGAAAATAATAAAGATGAGGATACAAATTTCCAAGGCAAGGGCATTGAACCTCACAAAATTACTCAAGCAGAACTTGATTTGTTTCATGGTCTTAACTTGTATGAAATGCAATCAGAGTTACTGGCTTCAAGGTTAAAGGTCTGAAACTTCCACTAAAGTGGTACTAAAATATGTTTTTTTCTATGTTAGCGGCAAGAATTTGCATCTTTTCTCCTTACAAGATAATACAGTGGTTGTAATGATATAAGCTCTATTGGATTTACTAGGGCAGCATCACTATCCTATGGAATAGAGATTATTTATAGATTCCTATAAAATGAGTTTGAAAGCCATCCTCTCTCACAATAGAAATGAGAAGCCATCAATGATTCTTTCTTGAAGAAAGAATCATTGATGGCTTCTCATTTCTATTTGTACTGCACAAATGAAAAAGACATATGACAATACAAAATTTTTACACATGATGATAAGGTATGAAACGTATTCTTGGCACAAATGTACAGCTTGGTAGAGGTAGGAAACACCACTACATTAAAAAAGACTGGCCAAAGAAAAAAGCACTCATAGTCAGGCAGGAAAATACTATTTGCAAAGCTCTTGTAAATCTGAAGAATGGGTATATATTTCCACCATTATACATAAAACTTGGTTTGAAGAAAATTTTTTCAAAGCAATGTATCATAATGGCTAAAGTTTCTATTACCTTAACAGCAACTTTTTCAGGATCAGCAAGGTAAAAATCAAATAAGGAATATTTATTGATCCACTGATCAATAATTATTAAGGTTAATGAAGGATTCGGGCTGTGAATGAATCAGAAAGCAACATGGGTAGCTTTCATACTTAATATAAAGTTACTTACATTTGTAAATAATAATCTGAACTACATTTTTTCTGCTTTATAATTTTAACTTATTCACTATTTAGTAATTAATCCGTACTTCCAGACATCTATGAAGTTTATTATCAAATTGACTTTGAGTGAACTAACTGATTAAATATAAACAGCTGGTATTTAAGTTAATAGTAAAATATAAAAACCAGAACCTGTCTAGCACGAAGAGCAACTCTTGAGTGCTCACTACGGTTTAGTGAAGTCAATTCATTCAATGTTGTCGCTAATTCATCTGTCAATCCTGGTTCATTCGACCATAAATGATCAATAAGCATAGTAACAAGCATGTTTTTCTTAGCAACCTGTAAAATATAAAATAAAATAATATTAATAAAGAAGAAAAGAATAATAATTAACAACAAATTTACGATTTTCTCTTAGAAGGTTAAATATATATTTTGATAAAGTTATTACCTGTCCATGAGAGAATATTGTTGCAGTTACAATAGCCATATCATCCTTGTATTTTTCACGAAGTGCAGAAACACATTTGTCATAATGACCTGGTAAGAAACAAAAATTGAGATAAAAATGAAACATCTATTACCAAACTGTCTTAGATATCACTTATACAAAAGCAATTATGAGGTATATAATTTCATTCATTTTATAAATTTCTCTTTTTGAAATAGTTATTTCTCAAGTAAAAAGTAATTATTTTTGGTCAAATGCAAATTAAGAAAATACTTTTTATCTATGTACAGCTGAGCAGGGTAAGGCATGGGGCTTTCCCTTCACTTTTATTCCATTAGAGGAAACTGTTATGTTACTCAAATGAAATATGAGAATGTTGATGAGAGTTTATAGCTTAATAAGCTAAAAACTTAATGTGTTAACATATAAGTATCAAATGATCAAACACCATTTAAATTGTGAATCCAATCAATTTTCTATTGAAAGTTCATTTAATTTCTAAATTGTTACAACTAAATACTTAATGAAAGATAAACAAATCATCTTTTTTGAATACTTCATGAAATTATTAGACTTTAAATCCCAAAAACACTTCTAAAAATATTTCTTATAACCAGTTACAAATTGTTCCTGTCTCATAGTCCTTGCCTGATTTTAACAATTTTGGACCAACAGTTTTCTGATTATTAATCATAATCAAGTAATCACTACTTTTGTAAAGAATAAATATTTTTGAAAAATGAAAAAAAAAATAGTTTATTTATTTTCACAAGCAAAAAACAAAAACATAGATAGTAACTAAAAACTGTCATTATTATTGTATGGAAGACGTGATATTTGAACATGAAAATAATATTAAATATTTCACATCAGTTTAAATGACATTATTTTTTGACATTTACAATCATATGAAAGCGACTTTCTTCCATCAACAGTGAACATTAGTACTAAGTCAATTATATACAATTAAGATCAATTTTAATCTAAAATAAAGAATAGATAAATTCTACAACCTTAAGCTTAACCTAGTATTTGTTATATTACATTATTAACATTAGTTATATGCACAATAATTTCCAGCATTTTTTTTAATTTAAGACTGTACCTGATTATTTACTATTCATCTATTCATAATGCTTTATGAGATTAAAGTATTTAAGGATTAACAAAAAACTATTCATATAATGGTAAACAAATATTCAACTGTTTTTTAGCTGGTGAGAGCTACATAATAATAATAGCATAAGAATGTACTGTATACTATAAAATACTAAATGCGGATAGAATGTTAATATAAGTAAATAATGATTCACTACTGTACTATTGTTTTATTGCTTTCCAAATAATATCACTCATTGATAAGCATTTTGGGTTTTGCTTCCTTAACATAAACAAATTACACATACAGGTCTAATTACCTTAAGAAAATTATAACTGTTTGTGCTTATTATAAAATCTTAACATAGATTTTCATAGTTTAATGCACGTTAACAAAAAAAACTTCCATGTTAAAAAAGAACAGAAAATTACAAACTTATTAATCACAAAAACAATAATTTTAAACGTATACTAGATTTTATATTGAATCCAGAGTAAAGATTATGTAAATAAATATGCTTAAGATGGACTTGGTCACCATTAATTTTAAGTTATAAAACAATTATATACTGAATTACCTGTATTTTTCATTTATTATAATTTTATAAATAATCTGAATATTAGCTGTTACTTATAAGCACTGCACTAATAATACTTCAGTAACATGTTAACAGTATTAAAAAAATTACTGCTAAACTAACCTTGTTGAAATTGACTTTCAACTTCATAATATTGACGTAATAATTCATGAACAGCTGACTTCATACGTCCTCTAATACCATTTCTATATCTCTGTACAAGTTGTACAATACCTTGTGTAGTCAAGAAGAAATTATCACGGTCTGCTCTTTTTTGCAAAGTAGCTGCATGACTAAAAAAAATAATAAATTAATAATATTTTTCAGATTTAAAAAAAAAAATTATAAAAATTACAATCGTTTTACAAAGAAGAGGTCTATCCCTAAAATATAAGATAACTTATTTGTTTTTAGCTACTCATTATACAAATAAATATTTTAAAGAATTTTGTTTTGAATTCTTAAAACTCATAAATCTAGCACTAATAAAAATTATTTATCAATTATAGTTAATCTTTCTTGAACTACTATCGTTATTAAGTGCATAATAATGCTGTTATAAAACCATGACATTAGCAGATGTTACAATGACAGTTACAAATGGCCAATTATTTTTTATTGATGATTATATTGATATGAAATATCATAATGTACTTGATGAAAGTGTTGAGATAATTTGGAATGAGGTGTGTAAATATCAAAACAAAGGAGCTGTTAATAAACAAGGTATATTTTGCTACAGGATGCTGATTATAACATAATTATCATCAATGAGTATTTATATTTTAAAAGTCACATTAAACAGAAAAAAAATTATCTATCATAAATTCATAAACAAAACATATAATACATAAATGCATTAAATAATAAGCCACAAACCTGTCAATAACACTAGCTATTTGCTGACTAGGGAATTGAGCCAATACAGATGTTATATTTCTTTCATACAACGTCATTAATTTACGAATTTTCTTTTCAACAGTAATAGGTATTCTTCCAGAAATCGATGCAATTACTTCTTGCAGTTCTAGAAGTGGCAGTGTTGGATCTCTCAGAGAAGTCATGTACTTCTCTATAACTTCACGAAGTCGTGCCAGATGGTATGGATCAGGCAAGCAGTATCCTACAAATAGGTTTTAAAAATATATATACTTATTTATTGCACTGCATTGATAATTAACCATTATTTATTTTTGTAAATTATATATCAACTTTTTAATTGTTTCAATAAAACTATTAAAAATGTCTAGCATTACAATGGAAATAAATACCCTATAGTAATGGTTCATACAATATAATAATATCCATTTCAGGATAATAATCTTAACAACTAACAGTGGACAAATACGCTAGAGGAATGCTGACAGTTAATCAACAAATAACATTTTTTATCCAGATTACTTTATATTAAATGGCTGGTTTAGACCTCAATTACACCAAGAGCTGATAAAAAAACTCTATACAGCACTGATTAAGCATAGCAGGTCAAGAGTTACCATTGACAGCAATTGGTTTCTTTTCTCCAATCAATAGACACACTAACAGTTGAACTAAACAGAAGTAATTTGGAAAAATTAATAAATCCCCATCATTTATGGTTAAGAATTAACCATCAATTTGGTTAAGAATAACTTAAACAATTATTAGTTATCAGCAACGTAAATTATTATGTAATATGTGCAATCAAAGTAATAGAAAATATGTTAAGTTACCTGCAAGAATGTTTTCAAGCATCTGTCTGTAGCTATTATGGGCATGGTTTACTTTTTCTCCAATATGTGGGGTGGAGAGATCTAATTCTGGAAACTGTCCTTTGTAGTCAAGAGCTTTTGTGACAAGGCTAAGATCATCAAGTTCCAAGTGACCGATCAATGAACCAGCATCAAGTACAGCACCTGGTCTTTTATCATAGAATACGGTACCAGATTCATTTGCAGTTAATGTCATGACCATTTTCATTACCTAGTACGTAAGTTAAAAATAAAGTATACATAAATACATAAAATATAGATGAGAATCAATATTTATGTGTAAAATTAAGTAGGTTCAATAGTGATCATTATTTCAGACAAAAACACAACAATAACTGGATTTGAAATATTTATATTTCATATGCATATATAAATTAGTTTACTTAATATAAAATATAGCTTGAAAAGCAGCATTAGACTAATGCGCTATTTAAATCTAAAAGTTAACAATGTAAAACACAAATTTCAATTGAACACAGTATGCAATATGTAGCAGAACCAATTTTAATTCTTTACCAAAACAAAAGGAATGCTTTTGTTTTGTAGTACCACTTACTACCACAAGTAGTGAGTTTTTACTCATTCTTTATCAGGGTTTCTTTAACAGTTATCAAAAAAAAAAATGCAGGCAATTAATCTTTCATTGTAAAACAAAAAAGTACTTCCTCACACTCGTAATAGATTTTAAGATGTATATTCCAATAACAGTAAGTAATGCCCATTCAATGAAATTCAACAAAGTCAATTGTTTTATATTGTAAAAACGTCAGCAGCTTTGTAACTACAATCTGATTTTTTTTTTTTTGAAAAAGGTATAAAATTAATTAAAAAATAAATTAAAACAGAATTTACATTAGAAAACCTATTACAATTTTTAACTGAGTGTTAAAAACTGTACACAATCATCATCTATTCTCAGGCACTTTAGTGCCAAAAAGCATCCAAGGAAGATGGACACTATAAATATAATCAAAGAGCTTAAGTATAACTATTATCCAAGCTAAGATGATAAAATGACAATTCATATTATACTTTAATCCAAGGGACTTTGGATTCTCTAATCCACCAACAACAAAGCAGAATCATGTAAGTACCATTACAATAATAACAAATGATGAAGATATGAAGGTTTCTTCATTTAAATAAATATATGAATATATTAGTGTAAATCACTATTGGCTCTTTGTAACTAAACTAAAACCCCTCAAGTCCTAATTGGCACACAATGGTTTTGTAAACACATTAACTGCAACTTCCTCCATATCTCATTATGCCAATACACTCGATCTTTCTGAAAACCATTAAAGATAGTTAAAAATCATCTCATTCTATTAAGCTACCACAAAGTACCACTTACTACCACAAGTAGTGAGTTTTTACTCATTCTTTATCAGGGTTTCTTTAACAGTTATCAAAAAAAAAAATGCAGGCAATTAATCTTTCATTGTAAAACAAAAAAGTACTTCCTCACACTCGTAATAGATTTTAAGATGTATATTCCAATAACAGTAAGTAATGCCCATTCAATGAACAGTTAGAAAATTATTTACAACCTAATAAAATCAGAATGATTTAAAAAAAAAAGACATTACAAAATCAACTATATTAGTATAACTAAAAAAAAAAAGTAATGAAATGTCAATTATCAACAGATGGCTAAACATCCACTAAATTAGATTAGAAAGAATAAAATAAATAAATTCATTTGCAATAGAGGAAGGGAAACTGCTACTTGTATTTATGAGTAATGCAAAACCTAACCGCATCTGATTATTAAAATGTTAAATATCTAATAAACAATTCTAGATTTAAAAAAAATTTAATCACCTCAATTTCAGCATAAGCCTGGCCTTTATCGACATGGCCTCCATCTTCAACAAGATAACTGATCAATTTTCCAGCAGATGGTGAACGTAATAGGGAAGGATCATTTTCTTTTTCAAAAACACAAGTTTGATTTCCAATGATAACTCTGTACCTGTCAACTTCCTCACGCATATATGTAGTAAAACTGGAACCATCCACAGACAATAAGATGCCTGGAAAAAAGTTTAAAAACCATAAATTTAAATAACCTTGTAAAAGTAAAATAAAATCCTTTTTATAATACAAACTTTTAAATCAATTAAATGAAAACAACAAATTCAGATAAAAATAGCCTTTCAAATAAATTTCAATTTATTAATTAACTGAAAAATATGTTAATTTTTGCCAGTAATAATTTTCATAGACTCGATGCACGAGAAAGATCAGTACATTCTAAGTAAGAAAAATCAAAATCCACAAGTGACATTATGAAAAACTTAGCCTGCAGAAGCAAAAACTACCAACAAAAAAAATCACAAGATAAAATATCACTGGCTGATAAATATGGTAAATTAACTCAATTTAAAGAAACTGGAATGAGGAATATAGGTGTTCATCAAATTAAAGGTAAACATCAAATTAAAGGTAAACATGAAATTAAATTCTGAAATTTTGTCCAAATAAATCAAGTTTACTCTTATCCAGTTTTACTTATGGAAGCCAAATCATCAATAAAAAGAAACACAATTCTAAAAGAAACAATGAAGACACTATGCTGATTACCTAGTTTTTACGATACTGTATTTTTGACATTTTTTAATAGAAAGATTACTGAAAGGCACTTAGTTTAATCAGGTGATATTAAATAAGCGAGTTCTAATTGTACACTAGAGATTGTACAGCTCATTTGCAATACTGTCAATTATGCAAAATTCTAATTACACAACTTGTATGCAAGTTCTTACAGAGAATGTGGAAGAGTTAAACATTAAACAAGTAATTTTCTCAACTTCCACACCTTGAAACTATAAAATTAAAAAAAAAAAAGACTGGATTTATAAAAAAAAACCTAATTTATAACTAATTATTTTTCAATACATTCAGAAAACATGACATTTTTTCTTTTTTCTTTAAATCGCCAAATAATACATAAAAGTATGAACTACTTCTAGCTTCATGCATCACATTATTGATAACAATGCTCTTATGTATAATAAAATTATTCTTTTAAATAACGAAAATAATCAACTGTCTTTGAATCTGTAGGAAGACAAGGTCTTCACTTTTTTTGGTAGATCAATTCAAACTACCCATTAATCTGAGATATAACGTAAATGAGATCAGCTTGAAACCAACATCACAGTTACAAAAATTCAAGTTAACATCGATATTGTCACTTTTGGATTCCAATTTTTCATATCTACAAACATTATATCACATCTAAATTAGACACAATAGGTTCATCATCATCTAGTTACACAAAGTACAAGCCAATTATGAGGTCTGTTCAGAAAATAACTGAACTTTATTTATCTTTATTATTAATTTTATAAATTATTGGTTCCTATCCTGTTCAAAATATTCCCCTCTCCTATTCACACACTTTTTCCCGCGGTTTCCACTTCGCGAAGCAGTCCTGGATAGCTTCATTTGAAATGGCCTTTAAGGTCCATGACGAATTTGATTTAATGTCATCAATAGTCTCGAAACAGCATCCTTTCATCACTGATTTTAATTTCGGAAATAAGAAAAAATTGCAAGGAGCCAGGTTTGGCGAGTAGGGAGGCTGAGGGAGGACAGTCATCTGACTTTTGGCATAAAACTGATTGCTTGATTAATAAAGCTGAGTATGTGGGCGCATTGTCATGGTGAAGAAATCATGAGTTCTCTCGCCACAACTCTGGTCTCTTTTTGCAGATTTTTTTACATAATTGTAAAACGCCTTAATAGTATGTACAATTTACTGTTTCTCCTTCAGGAAATAATTCAAAATGCACAATTCCATTACAATCAAAAAAACAGAGAGCATCACTTTTGACACAGTATCAAGACTGACATGCCTCTGAGAACAGAGGCAATAAGTCAGCTCAAGACAATTCTTAAAACTTCTCTTTCATATCAAGTATTATAGGAGTAAAACATTATTTCTTATCACATGAGAAAAGAATCAAACTTTTTTTTTTTATGGGAAAAACCAGATTAATATATCAATGATATATACCTGAATATATTTATATTAATTGAAATGAATTACATTCGTGTTGTAATAAAAAACTACAATGTTATCAGAGAATATATTCACTAATATCATGCAGAAAACACAAGGCAAAAAGCGTAACCATATTTTATTTTTTATTAAAAAAAGAATGAATAAATACAAACCTCCATCAGATAATCTATGCACTTCAATCTCTTTGAAAGAACCATTCATAACAAGGAAATAAGAATTAGCACCAGATTTTGTTACACAAACTTTATATTTGTAGCCATCATAAATTAATTCAGCATTGACATTGTGATCCAGTGTATTTGATCCCTGAATTTGACCTCTATAACAAATTAATGAAATTAAATAACATACATATATATATATATATAATGATTCAGAAATTTATATATTCAATGACAAACTGGGTAATTAATGTAAAGCACATGCAAAATTTATTTATATGAAAGAAATCTGCCCACCTTAAAAGGCTACAAACAGGTTTCTAACACTTTTATTAAAAATCACAGGAAAACATAGTCTAATTTACATACAACCTAAATGCAAACCTAAAAGCACAGCTGGAATTATGAGTAATTAAACAATCACAAAAAAAGTAAGTAAAGATGTGTTCAACTCTATTAGTAAACTTATTAAGTAATTATATTCCATTACTGATGCCAATGAGTAATGCTGGAATAAAGAAGGAGGCTGAGTTTAGTCGGGGTTTGCAGAGTTCTCAATAGAACTTTAAAAAAATTATCAAACAACATTAATTTAAGACTGTCATCATTTACCATATATTTTACTAACAAAATGCAATAATCTCAAAACAGATTTCCAGTCTATAATACTCTACTACTCTATGGTAATAATCACAGTATTCAAGTGAATGATAAAACCAATCTATGCGATTTTTATTTTTACAAATCTAAAATTTTCATATAAATTTGTTACCAAAAGAAACCTTTCCTTTCTTTTTCCTGTTTAGCCTCTGGTAATTACCATTCAGATAATACTTCAGAGGATGATATGTACGAGTGCAAATGAAGTGCTGTCTTTACAGTCTCAGTTCAACCATTCCTGAGATGTGTGGTTAATTGAAACCCAACCACCAAAGAACACCAATATCCACTACCAAGTATTCAAATCCATGTAAAAGTAACTGACTTTATTAGGACTTGAACGCTGGAACTCTCGACTTCCAAATCAGCTGATTTGGTACCAGAAGAAACTTACACTAAGCTAAGCCATCCTAACTGTTTTTACAAATCTTTATTACATTTACTAGAAAAGTAAACTATATACATGCATACACATACAGAATTTACTAAGTAAAAAAATTACTAAAAAAAAAGAATACAAATATTTAGTGATAAATATTTTATTAGAATGTATCATAACAATAGACTACATTTAATTTAATTGATTTTTAAATTTCTTTTCTTCTTTACAAGCACTTCCATAGTGGTTGCTATTAATTCATCAGAAAAAATAAAAATAAACATACAACCAATGGTTTCCATCTCTTTATATAAAAAAGTGATTATTTTAATTATTTATACGTTTGTTATAATTTACCTAATTACATGACAGTCAGCAGCACAAAAGCTGACATTTTAATAAATATATTTTACATATCTTACATGCATTAAGAGGTAAACCATAGAGTAAAATTATAAACAAATATTATATATACATAGGTTACCTTTCGAGTGAACTTTGGAAGTTTTGAAAATTACCGATTACAGTTCTATCTGCTATATGTAAAGCTCCACAGATAACACCAAGAAGGATATCAGGCTTTTCAGCTTGGACTCTTTCGGCAATTAAAATATCCAACCATGCAGTATCTATTGTGTTTTCCTACCCAGAAAATACAAAGACTTCAAAATTAAAGTTAAAACATGCATGCATTTATATAAAATTGATAAATAGATTATATCATACAATAAAAAAAAAATTCATTGATATTTAATAAGTAATATATATATATATATATTTTTTTTTTTTCATATAAGTATGAAAACACACACAAACATATTTATTACTCATCATATTATAAAACCTACATTATAATCAGTAATTCAACCTTAGCAAAAAAGTAGATCAACAAATGTACTACTTGTAATAAGTTATACTCCTAACGGTAGGATTAATATTTAGTACACTAAAATAAACATCTGTCTTTTAAAGTATAAATATAAGAGATACTGAATGCTATGGACATTAGCCACTAATAAATGAAAACAAAATCCAGTGAAACCGCACCCAGCATTCTGTGATATATGGAGATCAGTTTATTAAACATGGCTTCAACCATATATCCTTTTAATTTCTAGGATGCTCCTTCCTGAGACATTCCAATTGTTGTGAAACCATTAGGGTAAGTAGAAGAATGTTGTGCAATTTAGTAATAGTAAGCACAACTATGTATACAAATGCATCTTTTTCTTTTGTCTCAACTATGTTAAACTTTTTTAAATTAAATTTGAGCCAAATGTTGAGTGATAAAATATAAGTCAGGTAATGCCTGAGTATAAATCTTAAATTACAGAAAGTTTTATACTTTAGAAGCTTCTGATAATGAAACTTAAAAAACAGACTTTAAAAAACTATGCACCAAAAATGTTGGGAAATGTACACAGAAACATTAGACTTTATTTCAAAAGTTTTCATAGTTTATAATAAAGTAGAATTTTTGGCCACATTTTCACTAGAAATGAGACCATGAATCAATCTGTCTATAATTTGAGAGTCAAAGCAATGCTCGCACCTCAGAAAAAAAATATATAAAAGATAAAAAGAACAAATAGATGACCTGCTACTACTATTTCTACTGCACTACACACCCTGACTCTTCTACTTTGCTTTGTGAAAAGCAGTATCAGAAACACCATTATCAGTGTTTTCTGCAATACAAAAGTCTTTTTTATTGATTTTTTTTAAATAAGAAAATAATAATAAACATACAATTGCAATGTATACAGTGGCAAGCTGAGGAAATTCAAAAGTCATAAAAAAAAAAGACACAGGTTGCTATTCAATAGAACTGAATGACAATGTTAAACTTCACATTGCATCTTAACCTATTCAACTACGGCAAAAATCAAAATAGTGCTAATTAATTACCAACAGCTTCTGCATCAAAAGTAACAGCTTGTATTGCAATTGCCTAAAAATGATCATAAACTGATGTGAATGGTTCAAGATGTGCAGATGTGCTAGCTTTTTTTTTATAAATAAAAAACATATTAGTCAGTGGTGCTGACAAATAACCATTAAGTGTATGAATCGTCATATACTTAAGTTTGACTATGACTAGCAAAAACAGAAATAAGATTTATAAAACATCAAAAATAATAATAATAATGAAATGCTAAAAATATATACACAGTATATACATATCTCATCAAAATTCTGTTATCTTGAGAAGAAACTTTTATATTTCACACCTTGAACAAAAACAAAATAATTCAGTATGAAGTTCTTTAAATATAGTTTTTCACGTAATTATATTATGTATAAAAATTAAAATAGAAAATCCTTACTTGGAAGCTCTCTGTTTCAAGAAGAGTAATTAAATATTCAACTGTAGTTCTAAAATCTCCACGAATTGATAATTCTTTTAATGCAATAACAAGGTTCCTGTAAATAAGGGAAAAATAGGAGATAAACAATTAAGTATGGAACATTTAATAAATTAAAAGTAAAGGAATGTGTATTTTTAAAAAAATTATCATAAAAAAAATTCCTTTGAAACAGTAAAATTGTAGTATACACATTTATAGAAATAAAGGTCCATCATTAGGTAGATTCTCAAAATTTTGAACCTTTGTAATCTTTTAGTATGACCTGTTTAAAATAATTAATTAGAAAATATACTATTGTAAATCGATTAGCTTAATTTCTTTTCATAAGCATGTAATGAAAAAAAAATTAAATCTAAAAGATCATAGAATGACAGATTTTACAGAACATGATAATTCTGTCACATGATTAATATTCAATAAAACACTAACATACTTTAAAATACATTAAAAAGAAAAAACTTACTCTCGTGCTTGTTCTCTGTTTTCACCCCATGAGAAACAATGACCAAACTGTGAATCAGCAAATTCATGAAGTCCTCCTGATGCAGCAACACTGAAATATCCCCATACATTCTTTGATGACCGAAAGTTTAATTCTTGTACTGTACCTGAGCTTGGCTTAAATCCTAAAAAAATAAAAAACAATTATGTAAGATTAAAAAAATTACAGCATTAAGTATGACTTAAATTTTTAGGTATATCTCTGAATGAGTTAAAGGGATTTTATTAGTGTAATTTTACAAGAAATTTTTACATCAGTTTAAACATTAAACACAATCACAACCAATGAATATACTAAATTCCTTTCATCATTAATTATTTCATCATTAGGTTATATAAAATCAAAGTCATACAAATATTCAGTGAAAACATTAATTAATTCAAGTACAGATGACTCACAAAAAAGTGATTTGAAATAGTAAATAAGCTATCATAAATAAAATAAAGCATAGTTTCTTAAAATGTTTAATGTAAAACAGGCAGGTATTAACAAATTTAATAAACAAACTATACAAGACTACATACAGTGCATGAACATTAATATAAACATAAAATTTGCAAATTATCAAAGCTTCAAACAATAACCATAATTCTTTTATTTAGGGTAATAAACATTATTTTAAATAGGATAGTAAAAATATATGGCAGAAGAGGTAACGTTAAAATAAAAAAGAATAAGCAACAAATTTTACCTTACCTTCATCCGGGTTTTCACTAGTAATTCTAGCAGCTATAACATGACCCCATGGTTGTGGTTTGTGTCTAGGAGCATCAAAATCAATCAGTGTATCACCCCATGGAGATTCACCATACAGTATTCTAATATCTTTAATATTATGTAACTGTAAACCCATAGCAACCTGAAAAAAAACAATCTCATCAAATTATATTTTCATAATGATGTTATACCACGCCACTTACCTAAAAATATAATGTTAATGGAGACATTTTATAACTCATTTCCTTCACTTCTTGCAGCCTGAGTTAGAAAGAAAGTACTTTTGATAAGTCTTTCTATACAAATAAGTATTTGTCAAAAGACGTAACTCGACAGAAATTTAATAAAGACTATTTTTCACACAAACATAGATGTACACAAATTTCATTTCTTCTATTTGAAAAATAGAACTTTACATAAATACTTCTTTAAAAATCAACTTTAGCGGGTCATATCCCTTCCACTACTGCCTATCATCTGCTGTTGTCCTTGATGAACAAAATCTAGCTGATTCTAGGTTCTGCTGTCCATGTTTTAGTTTGGTTCTCTTTTAATTCAAATGAAATCCTATTTCTATACCCAAGAAATTAAACATTATCACCACCAGGAGGAAAAAATTCATCAAACAAATATACGTTTATTAGTGCAAAGAAACACATCTGGCAGGGAGTAGAGAATCAGTTATTTTAAGAAAAGGAAGTGATGGAGCAACGGGATATTTTGAACGTAGAAAAAATGTATCTGTGTTGAGGAAGGAACTACACATGGAATGCCCCTGAATGATCAAACATTCTTTAACAGCAAATTACACTTTAGTAAATGTTATATGATTATTAAGTTTTCAACTTCATTAGAAAACCTATAATGCTTAATTTAAACACCAATACTCAAATAATTACAATCCAGAATGACTATTGTACATAATAAAATTATAAATAGATACAAAAAGGAAAATTTATGGATGAAACCTTAGTAAAAGATCATTATTAATTATGCATACAGTTATTATAATAAATAATTGGCTAAATTATTCCCATAATAGACATAAGAAACATATACCAATTAATAGCACATATATGGTTTATAATGCTAGAAGACAAGTTTTAGTTACATCATAATGCATTTTGTAAAACTTACTACAACAGAAAAACAATTGGAATGTGAAACATTCCAATTGATGATGATTTTTGCTTTAATACACACAGATTGAAATATAATAATTAAAACAACTAAAAACAAAATTTAAATAATACTTACCTGAAGTTGAGAAGCTGGTAAATTAACATCAGCAACCATCTCGGTACATGGATGCTCTACTTGTAATCTAGGGTTCAATTCTAAGAAAAAATAATTTCCATCCATGTCGTATAAATATTCGACAGTGCCAGCACTGACGTATCCTACCATTTTAGCCAAACGGACAGCAGCCTAAAAAATAACACCAAGTAACTTATTAATAATATAAAACATTTTTTTTCTAACTGTATATAATTAATTAAAACTTATATAGAATAATAAATAAAATAACCTATTAACATCTACAACAAAAAAATAATAATACAAAAAAATCTATTAACAAAAAATAATTAATAAATAATTAAAAAAAAAAAAAACTAAAATTGAGATTTATAATATTAAAATTAGAAAGGTATTGACAATTCTAACGTAAAAGAAGTACTATTACCATACAGCACGGTCCATTAATAAACATTTTAAAATCATGTCGGATCTACTTTAAAACCTATTTACTAATTACAATAATATATTAATATAGTGTCTCAAAATTAACACAAATATTAAGAAATTCCACAACATTTTTTAAGCAATTAACATATCTGTAATATGCTACCACAGAGTGGTAGCATACTTACTTCTTGTAACAATATTCTTAATAACAAATGTTACTATGGATAGTGTTTATACTCACAGATTTAAAGAAGGGTTATTGGTTTTTAGCAAAGCTGGACAGTTAGATTATTACTCACTATCCAACTGTTGATACCATCCTAATTTTAATATAATGATATTCAGTATGTGAGTAAACAAGCATAATAACAATAAAGATGCCCATGTACCTTTTCCATATCCTCAAACACTTCAGGTCTAGCAATAGCAGCAGGTGCTTCTTCAATGATCTTCTGATGTCTTCTTTGGATAGAACAATCACGTCCAAAAAGTGAAATAGCATTACCATACTGATCAGCTAACAATTGTACTTCTAAATGCCGAGCACAGCTTGCCAGTTTCATAATAAAAATTGGTGATCCAGGAACTTCAGCTTGTACCTTAAATGAAATATTTTAAATGTAAGTCTATGTAATATACGCGTAAACTTTAAAAACATAAATATATTCTATAAATATATATCTTTTAAATGTACCTCAAAGGAAGCACACTTTTTCATTTCAAATATATGAAACAAAATTTTATAAAAACATAAAATAAACAGCAATCATGTACTTTGTTTTATCATCATAAGCAAATTGAATAAACACATCTGTCACATTAATACAGTACACATATACACAAAAAAAATAGAAATTCAGAAATTTTACCCCAAAATATAATGAATGTCACTATAAAAAAATCTAATAAAAATGTAGAATAGACAACCTATGAACAATTTATTTATCTATAATGATTAATTGAAATAATGAGTTAACATAAAAATCTTTAAAGACTTTATTAATATACAAACCTGCCTAAATAGATTTGGGAAATCTTCAGGGCTTTCTACTTTACGAATACCTTTACCGCCACCACCTTCACTAGCTTTTATCATTATAGGAAAGCCTATTTTTTGTGCAGATGCAAGACCCTCATCTACAGATGATACACAGCCTCGTTTATATAATTCTGAACTAATTTTTATTTTCTTTCCTGAGTACTGAGCTTTCAGTTCTGCAAAAGAAAGAAAGAAAATATATATACTAAACATTAAAAATATTAAACAATACAACATAATAAGAAGTAACAATGCTTAGTAAACCTTTTGAAAATAATAGGATTAACGAATCGCTAATGTTGATGGAATTAGTATGATTAAATATAATAAATTTTATATCATTCCATTATCAGCCACAGTAGCAACAGGAAATTTAATTTACGGCAATGCCAAATCAGTGGACGTTTTTAAAATCATTAACTTAATATTATGCTTTTATTAAAAGTGTGTGCTTCATAATATTTTTATGACAATGAGAGAACTTCTCTCAACAGCACAGGCTAGTGTTCTTACCTCTTATTAAACTATATCTGGTGTTACGTATTTTTAAAACATAATATTACTATTTCAATAATACAGTGATATAATATAATGTAAAATAATGCAGTGATATTTAAATATATACAAAATTATAATGAATTTAAAAATGACTTCAAGCATATTTGTTATAAAAACACTACAGAGTCCAGTAGAATGACAACAAACAATATGCTACATCCTCACAACCTAATAGTTCCATAACAACTTGAATATTTTATTCATTAAAATCCTGAAAAATAAAGGACGACTGTTTGTTAAAAAATAATCAAGACACTGGATAAGATATGGAGTTACTTTCCTACTCTATAATAAATATAGTGTCAAAATCTAGATGGGGGATAAAACCAAGGCAAGAAGATATAATTTTTAAATTAGCCAGTTTCCAAACAATCTAAGTATACAAATGTAATTATCAACAAAAAATCTGTACTCAAAAAATATTATACCTATTCATTCATTCATTTTACAAACAAATCCCAAATTAGAGATACATTTTTTACAATGAAGATGAAATGATGAAAAAATAGCAGATCCTTGCTGGGAATGAAGCTCAGGACCGGTTAAATGAAAAGGCTATGAGATTACCAAGCTGATATTCTATTTCAGTACTCATGTAAATAATCCCAGCATCTCTCTACATACACTGTCCTTTCTATTGCTTAGTTGTAGTAATTTTATTTGATTCTTTTTTCTTTAACTAAAATCAAAGAATTGTATCAGAAACTGCTGTATCCACACAATGGACACAGGAGCCTGAAGAGCGTTTATATCCTTGATATAGCAATAGTTTGGCTTGACTCTCCTTATAAATATTTTCAGATATTTTGTCATTTGTCTGTGATGACATATAAAGCCCTAATTAAGGATCTAGCTATCTGTTGGATACATCAGAACTATCCAAATTCTTTTCAATACGTAACAATTTTTGTTTTTAATCTTTTAAAATCGCACATAAGGACAGAAATATAAGAAGCAATAATTTTTTTTTTTATTAATACATAATCAACAATTCTTCAGTAATGTTTTTTTTCTTTTGTAACATCCTGGGTACCAAAATAAGCAAAATAATTATCTTCTTAAAATAAATGCTGAATTCTGCAATAGAAAAAATTAGAATTTTTTGTACCCAAAATAAACATGACATCCACAATTCAGGCAAATTTTTATTATTTGAACTAACTGTTTAATTGGAAAACTTAAGTAAGTTTTTAGATAAACAATAAAATGCAATTATTTAAAAGCCATCATCAGTAATTAGTTTAAGTAATTCTGTTTTTATTAACTATTCTGAATAATAATTTTTATTTAATTTACAATAGTTTAACAGAATTTAATAACCATTTTCTTCTTAATTCATAATTCCTATTTTACATAATAAAGAAGCAGCCTAAAACACAAACAGATAAAATGTTCAAACTGAACCCAAATTTAGCATGTATGTATTAAGAGAAACAATGTCAACTATGACATCATTTCAATATTTAAAAAAAACACTGTTTATTTTATTACTTACTTTAAAAGAAATACAATTCAGCTTATTAGAAAGAAAAAGGCATGAACTATAAAATAAATGACAGAGAACATTTATTTTTATATGTGTATATATATATATATATATATATATATATATAATAATATATGACAATCATTGTAAATTTATGACTTAAGCTAATTAAAACAGTTTTTATGGGGAGCAATAAAATTTAAAATGAATTTTTAGACGTTTGAGTAACAGTAATAACCGATACAACTTTATCTTGCAATTATTGCAATAATATCTTGCAATTGTTACTAATTGCATAGAATGACCTGGGTTTGATTCCCATATGTAACAGATTATCTCAGAAGTGAGAGAAGAGGTTCAAAATGAATTAAACTTTTACTTCAATAAATTAGAAAAAACTATTTCAAGATGCTAATAGAAAATATGACTGACACAAGCAATTTAACAGTTACATACCATTTAATAAATCAAAAAAACAAAAAGTTCATGAAATTTTGGAAAATAAACTTTTAACCAGCAATAATTTTAAATATTATCTGTGTTTTTTGATTATAGATTATAATTAATAAGCTTTTAACTTCTACTTCAACCGTTAACAAATTCCTGTCCAAGCAGTAAATCAATTTTATCAAATACACCTCTTCCATCATTCTATAAATCTCTTGCACCCATCTTTGCTCAACTTGTTCACATACCATTTCCTGAGCTTGGATTATCGTTTCTTTCTTTTCACTTCTTTCATCTCCATTTTTATGTGTAATCTAACTACTGCAACTTTTCCCAACTTTCCCAAAATGGTGACATTCATCATAACTTCATTTCTGATTCTATTCCTTCTAACCCAACTTCTCACAAATCCTTTTTTACAGTCTGGATCATGTCCTTTACAAAGCTAGGTGTTTTGTAAATCCATGAAAAGGGAATGCTGCTCTAGATGTAAGAAGCTGGGATGAAGTAGGTATTATATAGAACCTCCTTACAATTTTTCAGTACTTTCTCATTTCATACCTTCTTATCTTTCTCTTTAGAAGTTACTTTCTGCTGAATTTTCTTTCCAATTCCCTTAAGAAGTTTTTCACATTTCTGCCACCAATTTCCTTAAATATTGCTGACACTTGACACTATCACTTATCATTATCTCTTTTTCCCTCTGTTATTTCTAATCATCCCCAATTACCTGATCATCTCATTCTATAATTCTAACAAATATACTATAAGTATAATTTAATTTTATTAAAAAGAAGATATAAGACGAAAAACTCACCTGAGCCTGACCACGCTAAAGTTGGAATTTCTGCTGTTTGTGCCACAATACTAGATGCAATTTTGTCACCAAGGGCCCACATAGCTTTTTCTGGAGGTCCAATAAAAGCAATATTATTTTTATGCAAAAGTTCTGGTAGTTTAGGATTTTCTGATGCATGACCCCAACCGGCCCACACAGCCTTTAAGTAATCAAACAAATAAAAACAGTTACTAATAAATATAAAGTAAATAATACTTCACTGCTGCATTGAGAATAAAATTAACTGTATGTTTAAGTAAAGATTGTCACTACATAATAACTACAGATCGATCTCATTATAACATTCAAAACTTTCTTCAAATTCTGAAAAAATAGGATTTTGAAAAGTAATAAAAAACAGAATATCTCAAATGCTAACAAAATTTAAAAATCTGATTTAAATTTAAAACCACATTTAGCAACTAAGTATAATATGGAGTAACAAAATAAAAGTACAAAATACTAAAATAAAATAATAAATAGTAAAATAGTAAATAGTATTTTAACAGTAATAAGTAAGTAACTATATATATTTAATTTCCTAAGCATTTGGCACTGTTGGTATTAATACAATTTGTATAAATTGGAAGTTTCCACTTACCAACAATTTTCAATATATATATATCGTAGTACTTTTGGAGTCACTATTCCATCATCAAGGATTTCTTAGAAGATGCCAATTCAAAATTCATATGTGAATTTTAAATATCTATATATTTCATAATAGTCATATACATCTTATAGACATGACGTTACATTCTTATTGATGTATAAATTATTTTTTATTTTCTGACAATCAACTATTATGAACATAACAATTATAATTTAAAATATAATTATATATAGAGAAGTTATATATATGAATTTTGAATTAGCATCTTCTAAGAAATCCCTGATGATGGAGTAGTGACTCCGAAAGTACTAAGGATATATATACTGAAAATTGTTGGTAAGTGGAAACTTTATACAAATGACTAAATATAATTAATGGTAACTCACACATTACTAATAAAAACAATGCCATTTAATTGCAATTTATAAAAATATTAAAATTTATTTTTAATAAGTTTGAAATATAATGAAAAAACTAATTACTTCGTAACAAAAAAAGCTATAAACTCTAGTGCAACTGGCCAAATAAAATATAACTTACCTGTACTTGTGTCCTAGTAGCAATATCAACTATGAGTTCAACATTGGCATAATTGTTATTATTTGTTCCACCAGGAACAGGTACATAGTGATCAGCCATTTTTATATACTCAGCATTTGCTAAAAAAGGAAAAGATTAATGTGAAAAATAAAGTCATTGAAATAAGTATAAATTTACAAAAGGAAAATAGTGAATTTTCTCAACAGTAATTTAGAAATACATAACGCATGTGAAGACACTTTCCTTCTGCTGGTGTAGGATTGGACTGACGTGAGTGAGGTTTTAATGCAAGAATAAGGATTTAGTAAACTGTTAATAAACTTTTTTATTTTGTTCACTGTTTTCTATTTGCTTTTAATTATATACTGGGTAATTAAAAACTGGGTGATTCATCTGATTAAATAAAATAGTCTGTCCTTAAATAAAGCTAATTAATCTAATCTCACTTTCTTGTGGAATGCTCAAATTCATTCGAATTTCAAGACATGTACACATAAGATGATTTAGTATTAAGGACAAGTGAACGAAGAATAGAAAAAGTAAAAAATACATATATTTGGCGATTATGGTAACAAAGAGTGTAATGAAAATAAAATGGTAGATAGTAATGGCAAACGAAGCTTCTGTAAGAAGAGGTAATTACTATGTATTAAAAGTCTGGAATTGTAATTAAGGAGATGGTTAACTGATGTCTATGTATGGAGAGTCTTGTTGAATGGAAGTGAAGCATGTATGATGAGGAGGAGGGAGAGGAACTAAAGCTTTTGAGGTATGGTTACAGAGAAGGTAAGATGGTTGGATAAAATCAGAAATAAGCAATTAATGAACAGGATTAGACAAGAGCACTAATGTAGAAAGTACACAAAAAAGGGGTCTGGTTAGGGGGAGAAAAAGCTTGACAACTGAATTGGAAGTGTCAAGGATAAAGGAAGCAAGGACGAAGTGAATATTTATGGGAGAAGGCTTGGGACAGAAATGGATTGAAAAAGCAATGGCATAAGAAACTGCCACCAGGCAGCAGAACACCAGATGATGTATAAATACTAATATATATATATATATATATATATAAAAATAAGTATAAAAAAATGCATGCCTTATATATATATATATATATATATATATATATATATATATATATATATATATATATATATAAGGCATGCATTTTTTTTATAGCTGAAACTAATTTCTTTCAACAACCAACACAACTCCATTATGCAATTTAATAAGACTAGAAAGATAGCAAAGGACAATAATTTAATAGAACAATATTGTTCATGACTGAAAATTTACCACCTAATTTTAAATCTTTCCATATTTTCACAATTAAAATTCAAAATTTTTACTAATTTCATTTATTTATTCAAAAATAGATCGATATAAAAAGAAATATAATAAAATGGGATGGTGAAGTTGGCATAGAAATTATGTTTGAGAAGTTTAAAATATAATGAAATAAAAAAACATGACTTAACCTTTCAAATCTTCTGGTGTGACCATTACAACAAATCTAATTGCTCTTTCATTTTTGAACATTTCATAAGACCAGCGTCGAATAGATCTCATACATTTTACAGCTGCAATACCATTATTTGCAATTAAAACCTACAAATAAAATGAACAAGCATATTATTAAAATTGTATTACATGATTACCCTAAGTAGTTTTCTGTTTTTTTATCAACCTCATGGTTATTACATTAGTAATATATAATATAAATAGTAATATAATAGTATATTACTATAATATTATAATATAATTAGTAATGTATTGAATATTAATTAATTCAATTGCCAGTGAAAAAATTTAACACACATTTAACTTTCAATCAACACATACACATAATGTTAATGATTACAATTACTAAAAAATCTTTATAGAATATATAGCTAGCATTCTACACAATTATCAAAATTCTCAAAAGAGATCACTTGTCAACAGAACTATGCTAGCACTTCTAAATTGTCTTGATGGATTTATAATTTCAAAGAATTATACTACTCATAATTTTTTTACATCAGTTATACATATGTCACATAGATAATTTGCTCAATAATTTAATTTTAAAATTCAATGCACAGTTGTTATAACTAATAACTTATATTAAATCTTCTACTAACTGAACATCTATCAACTGAAATCAGGAACAACCAAAACTATCAACTGTTTAACCACGATAGATAAAATATAATTTAACAGAAGCAAAAACATTTCAGATAAAAAAAATATTACATATAACTTTCATTAAACAATGAATTACAATATTGGGTATATATAAACAGATATTTAAAAAAAATCTTTAAATATAAAAAATTAAAATTTTTGTGGTGTTAGAACTGCTAACACGTTTGCCTACAACACTGAAGATCCTTCTCATTGATTCTCTGGCTAGATTTGGAAAATGTATAAATCAACCAAGATATTGCTGCTAATGTCCTTAGCTGCTGTGATTCAAAATTAATAAATGAAAAAACTGTTTTAACATAAAATTTGTTAACGTTTTAACAAAATTTTAATTATTGATAATTAAAAACTTAATCATCAGTAATTAATTATAATCTGTCATTTTAGTTACTCAAAATTGGACCCCACCTTCAATTAATACATTATTACAATACATAATAACTTAATTATTAAGTAATTTTAATAACTTAATTTTTAATTACCTTGTTAATAACCCTAGTTCCTTTAAATCTACGTACAAATTCCTCAGGTGTACCCACAGTAAAATCTTTATCCATAACCCCTTTATGAATAACAGTTCCCTGAGACATACTAGGCCTGAAACATAAATATACATTAAAATAAAAACAAATATAATTCACAATACAAACACATTTTTCTTATATGTCAATACAAAAGAATAAAGAACATGTCAATGCAAACATCTTTTTATTAAGTAAATCAGCTTTTAGTAATAATAATATTCTGAGATATACTAGGCTAATTATTGTATAAGTTAGGTTAATTAGTAATGAAAATCTTTATTACAAAAATGAGAAAAAAGATACAACAAATTTTCATTAAACACATTTGACTCCATTTTACTTAATCAGCCACCAATTTAACAAAGAATACAGGTTTTGATGAATGAAATTTACACTAAGTTTGTTTGCTGCTGGGCATTTACATGTTAAGATAGGCCTAGTAACTAAATAACTTAGTAAACTGACTATAAAACTGTTTATATGAAAAATAGATGTACAATAATTTGGACATTGATTATTTATATCAAATTTGATTTTAATTACAAAATATGATAGTCTTTTTGATATAACAAACAAATCTATTTTTGTTTTCCAAAAAACATCTTTATCAGTTAAATAGTCTTAATTATTACAAGCGACTGAAAATTAATTATTGTAAAAAACATTAAATACAAAAAAGTAATAATTTGTTTACCGTAATGACCCATTGCGATACATTATTCTTCACTAAATTCGATTTTTAATTCAATGTCTGTGTGAAAACATTTTATTATGTTTTGTTTACAACTGTCAAGCACAAACCCTGGTTACTTGAAAAAAGTTTATTCAAACTCCAAAGAGAAAATTACAAGGAGGTGCATTCATTATTCCAAAACATTTTAATAACAACGAAATATGTCAAAAAGAATATACAAATATTACCAAAATATATAAAACAATGTTCTGAAACAGTAAAGAGTATAATTTATTAACAAAAATTAAAAAAAAAAAAAGAAAAGAAATAAAAATAATTCCACAAATGTTTTTAACATTCATAAATGACCGCATGTTGGAAAACAATTACGCTAAAGTTTAAATTCTACCATTAGTAAGATTAGGGTAGAATTATTGTTTCAATATTAACAGATCTTACACATATACCGAACTTCATTTAGTATGATGACTCAATAAAAATTACTCATCATATCAAAAGAAAACAAATATGTAATAAATAATTATCCTGCAAGCAGGAAAATATTCGTATTTTATTTTTTCGTTATGCACAGCTAAAATACTGGAAACATAACCTAACAATCACAAGAAGTGGATGTCTGCAGCAACTACTGAAAATGTACTTCAAAAAAATAATCATCCGTAATTAAATTTTACTGAAAATTACAATTTGATAACCTTACCTGCCATTCTTTATTCCATTAAGTCGTTTTACGACAATATCTTCACAACATAACTGGATATGGTTTGCTCCTCTAGAATCTTGTAATTTTTGAACGTACATTTTCAGTTTATGAATAAAAACAGCGTTTTTATTCTTTGAAATCTTATTCATTACAGAAGTATTAATTAAAACATCACTGAAGGATTCAATTAATTAACCTAGTTTACTTATATTTAACCTAAACGTTCGTTTTATTTCATCGTATCGGAATCGATAGTTTGTTAGACAAACATTAGAATTTAGATAGCAGAAACAATTCAAAAGTAATAATAAGTATTCTATAAACTGAATTGAAAACATCGGAACACAGAAGAGTTTTTAGTTAAGATCAATAAAAAAAACCGGCTTAAAAATAATTTGTTCCACCCCAAATGATAGTTCACAGAAACGTCGACGTCTTACGCGCACTCTACAATTTGCTGGAACTGTTACAATTGTATGAATTACACTTCCTTCCTTATCAAACGATGAACAGCAGTCTCGTCCGTCAACCACTCGTTTTTAAAACTTCTTAGCTACTACACGAACAAATTAGTATCGCAACCGCTTTCATTTTCTGAGATATCTAAAAAAGAAACTCCCGTCCAGCAACGTGTTGTTCAACACGTAAACCTAGACTGCCTATTAAAAACAGAATATTCCGTAATACTGGATAAGACAATATTACTTACAAAACAAAACATGGAATGCAAGAGTATAATTCAAATATTTTAACAACGAAGAATGAGAATCCCACGTAACGTTAACATCACTAATTTAAACGAAAAATTATTTCGTAAATTAATTTGAATGATTAGAAATAAAATATTATAACACTAATCGGTGATCGTACAATTAGAAAATTCACACAAAGATTTAATTTTACTGTAAGACAAAGACGTTTCTTTTTTTTAAACAGTGAGGTCAGAAGCAGAGATAAACTTTTAATAGGCCTACATATTTTCTTCAATAACAAATTTCTTGAAGCACATACGAAGAGCGTTTACACAATACTGATCACAGCAGAGCAATACATCTTTCTAATATTTATTTAAAGAGATTCATAGAAAGATTATAACGCTTCAACGTAACATTATATGAATCATAAATTTTACGAGAAACAAGGTAAGCGTCATGGGAGAAAACATGCATCATCCTTTTAACTGAAGTACTTTGGCAAGTGTTTTAATAATATCAATATCTTTTTTATATCAGATATTGAAAGTGACATGTGATCATTTAAATCTAAAAATACGGTAGTATGCTATTTAGAAATATCTAATAGTTGATATTGATATTTCATCATATTACACAATTAAAGTACTAATAACAGCTTATTAGAAATAAGCAGTTTTTTTAAAGCGACTCCATTTCTTTATTAGTTTACTGGTCATTCAACTTAGCCGACTAGTAATACAGTCCATCTTGGAAAAAGAAAAAAAAAACAGTAAATAAATATTAGCGTTGTCAATATTATATTATTATTTATTTTTTGAATTAATTTTTTTTTTAAATAGAGCTCTGAGGAAGGACAACAACAATTTTAGCCGGTTTTAAAGGCACCACTAACTAATCTATAACAAGTAAAAAGTTAATTCTATAGACACTGAGTCAGGCAACTACAACAAAAAATTGTTCAAAAAATGAAAACCAGCTTTTAATAATTTTTTTAATTTATTGAATAATTTCTTTCCTTCTCAAGTAATAGTTTTGTTTTTTGTCTTCAGTCATTTGACTGGTTTGATGCAGCTCTCCAAGATTCCCTATCTAGTGCTAGTCGTTTCATTTCAGTATACCCTCTACATCCTACATCCCTAACAATTTGTTTTACATATTCCAAACGTGGCCTGCCTACACAATTTTTCCCTTCTACCTGTCCTTCCAAAATTAAAGCGACTATTCCAGGATGCCTTAGTATGTGGCCTATAAGTCTGTCTCTTCTTTTAACTATATTTTTCCAAATGCTTCTTTCTTCATCTATTTGCCGCAATACCTCCTCATTTGTCACTTTATCCACCCATCTGATTTTTAACATTCTCCTATAGCACCACATTTCAAAAGCTTCTAACCTTTTCTTCTCAGATACTCCGATTGTCCAAGTTTCACTTCCATATAAAGCGACACTCCAAACATACACTTTCAAAAATCTTTTCCTGACATTTAAATTAATTTTTGATGTAAACAACTTATATTTCTTACTGAAGGCTCGTTTAGCTTGTGCTATTCGGCATTTTATATCGCTCCTGCTTCGTCCATCTTTAGTAATTCTACTTCCCAAATAACAAAATTCTTCTACCTCCATAATCTTTTCACCTCCTATTTTCACATTCAGTGGTCCATCTTTGTTATTTCTACTACATTTCATTACTTTTGTTTTGTTCTTGTTTATTTTCATGCGATAGTTCTTGCGTAGGACTTCATCTATGCCGTTCATTGTTTCTTCTAAATCCTTTTTATTCTCGGCTAGAATTACTATATCATCAGCAAATCGTAGCATCTTTATCTTTTCACCTTGTACTGTTACTCCGAATCTAAATTGTTCTTTAACATCATTAACTGCTAGTTCCATGTAAAGATTAAAAAGTAACGGAGATAGAGAACATCCTTGTCGGACTCCCTTTCTTATTATGGCTTCTTTCTTATGTTCTTCAATTGCTACTGTTGCTGTTTGGTTCCTGTACATGTTAGCAATTGTTCTTCTATCTCTGTATTTGAACCCTAATTTTTTTAAAATGCTGAACATTTTATTCCAGTCTACGTTATCGAATGCCTTTTCTAGGTCTATAAACGCCAAGTATGTTGGTTTGTTTTTCTTTAATCTTCCTTCTACTATTAATCTGAGGCCTAAAATTGCTTCCCTTGTCCCTATACTTTTCCTGAAACCAAATTGGTCTTCTCCTAACACTCAAGTAATAGGTAATTACTCAATAATAGGTAATAATAGGTATTACTCAAGTAATAGGTAATTACGCAATTCCGATTTGGAAGTTAAACGTTTAACTAAACATGTACTCAGTACTGTACATCCAGGAAAAACGTTTTCAGTTTTCCTATTTTTGAATCCGCTTTATCGACTTAACGTCTATTCGATAACAAAAATAAATTCCAAAAACTCGATCGTTGTAATTTCTCAAAAACCAAATTACTAGAATCAAGCGTTTTAAAAGCCCTTTATTTGTACGGACACTATATACACATTAGAAGATGAAAACCCACGCCATACGGGATAAGCAACTCAGCCTTAGGTAGGATTTAATGTACGGCCACCGGATAAAAAATTCCGAATCGGTCCGTAAGCAGAGCCGCCGCTCCACTAAACTACACAAATACCAAGGACAGTCGTTAATATATTCTCACATTTTTAGTAATGATCCAAAGGATTTCTAAACAACACTATCGAGGAGGAAGGGATTAAAAATAAAGAATAAGTTAAAAAAAAAAATCTGCCTAAAGAGAACCTCCAAAACATGAGATAACTTTTACTTTTATAGTGGTTTAAGGTTCTTTCAGAGCAGCGGGAATCCATCTCACCAGCTATTCCTTGAGAAATCACGATATCTTAAACAGCTGCATTGACCGGCAAGAATACATCCTGTAATAAATACCTTTCCAGCCGATATTAAACAGTTATTTGAAAACAGGCTCAACCTTTACCACCAAATGTTGAAGTCCGACTAAACCATAAAAATTTATATCTACTGAAGAGTGGACAGCTACTTACGTGTACCATTGTGATTTTCTATAAAAGATTTTATTTTATGCGGAACAAGAAATTATAATTACATACATCGTATTAAATTAACTACGATTGGAAAAGGATAAAAATATATCCATCAAAAGAAAATAAATTATAATTATAATACATATTATAAACCAGTTTAAATCTTGTTAAAGTTTAACAGCCTAGTTTTTATTGTGAAATTTCAATCCCACACAAATTTATTAATAGTTCAATAATAATCAGTTACCAGGGTTCTTTTAAATGTTATGAAAATTCAATAATCCTACTCGATTTTATATTTAAGATTAAATGAGAAATTAATATTATAAAGCTGATACAACACGATTGCCTTATTTGAATTAGATTAATCGATTTGAATATATTGCAAAATATTTCAAAACATAAACATACGCTACATTTCTGACGATGTTTTTTTTTTAAAAAAAAGAAAGAATTTACCTTCCTTTATGGCCTATGTAAATAGTTTAACAGATACTATTTCATTTATTAACTATAAAAGGTAATAAAAAGAAAAAAATCATTAATAATTCATTAATTTAAAAAAATTTATTTCACAGTATTCTGATTACATGTAGTGGTTTCAGTAACAAGTCTGTCTTACTATATATATATATATATATATATATATATATATATATATATATATATATAAACCTAAATTTCAAGTAAAATCTTTCGAGCTTGTCCTATGAATCCTAAAAGAAAATCGTTAGGCTATAGGAATTCCCCAAAGAGGGAGTGAGTGAGTGAGAGTCTATACAGCTATATTTATCTACCTACAAACAAATTAAGATGAATATAGCCTTTACTTGGTCTTTCTCGTAAGAGCCAAGACAACCGGTATAGTTGAATGATGTAATCTGTCTACAGAACCACGAAAAGTGACAGAAACTCCCCCAAAAGAGTTTCGTAGTGTTACGAACGTAATGTTACGTTCGCTAACATTAAGTGTTCTTTTAATAACATCAAAAAATACGGCAAGGACGTTTTTATTTGTTAAGCAGAATAACACTGTTTTCTTAATTTTAATATAATATTTCATTCTTTCGATAAGTTTGTTCATTATTTTATTATTTACGGTTAAAAATTCCATTTTTTCTCATAAATGATTATATTGAGTATTTTTCCATCACTCTGTATTTAACTTACATCGGTGGAATCGACCGTACGTGTTCAACAATATCACTGAATAAAGGTTGGGATTTTACACCTTATATAAAATAAAATAACACTTTATCGTGCACGGTTCGAATTTTTCGTAAGACAATTTTCTTTTTCCCGGAGCGACTGATACGATTCGCTTAGCGATTATCGATCGGTGGTTATCGCAGTAATCCTTTCCTGTACTTTCTGAATCACCTCATTCTCTACGAGCGATAAAGACTAAAGATCATCACTCCCCGAGTGGAGTTGTTTGTCTCGATATCGTATCTAATCGGTCGCGGCAGAAATGTAACTTTATCGTGACTCGTGGAACAAAAGATATAATGAAATATAGCCGATAGGTGAATAGAATTCGGTCCTGTAAGAGCGAAGCAAGTTTTTACAATAGTAATATACAATAAAAGTATGCTTTATAAAGTTTATAACCATTAGAATGAATGAGAACCTATAACTTTACGTATAGGTAAATTTTACTTTACTTAATCAGGTGGTAATACTGTTGCGATCAAAATAACCTTGTCGTGCACTAGTGTCACTTCGGTATCCATTCCTCTGAGTTGTCAGCTACCTAATTTTCCAAGGCTGGTCGTACTTGGAAAACTATTTATCTGGTTTATTATATACCAGTAGTGTATGTTCTTTATATATTGTAAATAGTGTATTTATTGTAAAGTCTTATTTCGCAAATAAATCTTTCAAACGTGTGTGAGAAAAGTTCAGTTACAATCTCCTCAGATTGCAGTTTCTAAAAGTAAAAAAGTAACGTTTGATACATAGACTTTATTAGAGTGGGAGAATACAGAATCAAAAGGATCAGATCGACGAAACACTGTTAGTCCTTGAGGGAAATAAAAAACGTTTAACTCGCTCGCCCACAAAATCTCTTAGAAAAATATCCAAACGGATTGGATTGTGTTTTCAGGGCTGCAAAACATTAAAATTGAAGTTACCGTATTAATAGATTTCATGAATCGAAAGAACTAGATCGCAAAAAATGATTTGTCGCTTTCAATCACCGAACAGTTAATTTATCACGGGTCCAAAAATCTTAATACAGTAGGAAATCAAGCGTAGAAAAAACACTTTACAGTTCATAGAAATGTAATAAATGTAACCGGTACAGTTCCACTTAATTTTAATGAGCTTTCATAATGATAAATAACATCTTTACTAGTGACAGCCGTCTTAACATGCCCGTTTCCCGTCAGATAAAAAATTAATGATCGAAAAACAGATACGATCATTTATTTACATCTCCTATAGCCATCTTTCAATAAAACGATGTTAAGAAAGAAGTCCGGTTGTAAATAATATACAACATCTTTCTTACCAAGTCGGATTGTCTATTTTCTGGTATCAGGACAGAAAAAACACAAAAAGGTTTATCGAGGGCCGATTAAAACTAATTCCATGTAACATGAAAAAAAATGGTAGCGATTTATAAATAGCTGTGATCGTTCGAGTTCCTTCTAACCCTAATTAATCGTTGGCTCCCTCGAGGTATGTAATCGGAAGTAAAAATAAAAATATATCTAAAATAGTAATTTATTAGATTTCGCCCGACTAAAATGTAAACGGAGAGTATATCGATTCGATATTGTGACATCGGTTCTTTGGAAAAAAGGTGAAGGAAGACCGTAGCTAAAAAATACATGGCGAAATGAAATATTTGGGTAGCGAGTCGGCAACAAATGAATTCCTACGACGAACAGAAAGATTATGAGAGTAAAGGACGCAATAGGTTTTTATTTGAATGTAAAAGAACTAATATGGAGTAAAACGACTCAAACACTTGCAAAGAAACAGCCTATAAACCGTCTAATGAAACGGTTGTCTGATAAAAAGCAAGCGGTAAAAAGTATTGATAAAATTGATGAAAGTAAAAAAAATTTGTTAGCATCTGAAAATCTTACGCAGTTGTCCTCACATTTGTAAAATCATCGGTCGAAAAGTTAAAGCAATACGCGAGTGACCGGGATGGTTACGTATCAAACAGTTTTAATATATTATAATATACAAGCTATTACTTTTGAACGATATTTTTATATCTATCTGTAAACGTAGATTGCTTTCCGTATTGATTTCTACTTTTAGAGGCAACAGTTTATGCCGGGAATTTGTTGTTTCCTCCTCTATTATCTTTACCCTTCAGAGCATACTATTATAATTCTGGCGAAAACTAAAAAAGATCGAGTTACCTTAAGACAGGTGAAAAATAGAAGAAAAAACTGTGGCAATTAACGTTCTTAGAAGAATAATAATAAGACAAATCAAAAAAGAAATCGTTTTAGGAATAAGTATAAGAAAGGAAAACAGCTGGTTTTGAACGGGTAAGGGAGAATAAAACTTATTCGATTCGATAATTTAAAGAAGACTGTAAAAAGAGAACGGCAATGAATATGTTGAGAGTCCGCGAAAAATCCGGTGAAAGAATGAAGTTTAGACACATATCTAGATATGTGTCTAAACTTCATTTCCACACTCTTCCTCTAGAGGAAGAGTGTGGAAATAGAAAAGATGATGGTAGTGAGACAAACAGCCGTCAGTTATCCAACATCCGATCAGGATATTCGATAAAAGGAAGAAGAGACAACGAAGTTACTTCTGTCGCTATGACCTTATGTTATTACGGCTATAAAATGTCTCGTTTAATACTACGTGTGCGAAAAAGGTATTTTTTTTACAGAATTTATATATTAGTTTACGTAATTAATAATAAAATTTACAGGTTTCCCAGCCTTAAAACAAGGTTAAATAAAACAAACGACGACAATCATTCGATTGTCAAGCTAGTCGTCAAGTATTCCGTATCGCTGCAGGATCTAATGCTACATTCTCGCTTTTCTCGGTCCTAAGATTTCGTCTTTTTTTTTACTTTATATCATCCTTCTTTTTATAAAAATATCAAACATTTTCCTCAACTCGCCATTCCTACTGTAAAATTCTTCAAGAAACTTTACAAAACACAACATATCCGGTTTTCTTTCTATATTATTAATCTCGATTCTTTCCTTTTTAATGCTAATATCCGCCCCCTTATTTCGTCGCTCGATCAGTTTATCAAACCTTCAACATTTTCCTCGTTATCTGGGCATTATGATTTTTAAGTTTTTTCCATACTTACTTCATATTACTTCAACCCATTTCTTTGACCTAAATAGGAATACACTCCTATTTGAAACCGATACTCTCTTCAAATATAGATCTCTGACCGTTTTACAATTTCCTTTTGTTGTTAAAAACTTGTTATTTTTTAACAGTTATTTTTAATCTTGCCTCTTCTACGTTTTCGTTCTTAAATTACAGTTATATCTTTTTCCTACATTTTATTTTATAATAAAATTTAAATTCATATCTTCCCTCTAACCCGTATAACATTAAGCGAAATCAACCAGAAATCATCTATTCGTTACGCAAAGAGTATCATATAAAAAACAAATTTATTTAACTCGGTCGCAATCTCATGTTTATTAACGTACTACAAGATCAAAGAACCGGTTCGGTTGAAATAAACGAACCGCAGACATCGGGTACGGTAACGGACTTAAAAATTTTGACGAAGATGGTGGCAAAAATAAATAATTTTTTCACGGTATTAACTTTTTAAAAACAAGTCTACTCACTAATGTATTCGGTATGCGCAGAAGGATAGAATTAATACGTATCGATTACATCGATACATAAAATATATATTTGTAAGGCTAGTTAAAATCGTCACTGTTGTGCCAAATGAATTATTAAAGTGAATTTACAGTTAGTTTTTCTTCTGAAAAACTAGTAAAAGCTTTGCAGGCGCTGTCATATAATATTTATGTTGTAGGGTCTATAATATTAAATACATCTATCAGTAGCATTCAAAAGACGTTTTAACTAATCCTACACGTACCGCGTCAACTTTACGTAATAAAATAGGATTTGATAATTAAAGGAAACATAAAAATGTAAATATATCAAAATAACCTCTGTATATATATTGTATTGTGTTTGTGTGTGTAAGAAAGGGACAGCAAGACGTGAATGTAATGAGCTATAAGCAACTTAACAGGTTAATAACTTTTTTAATTGCTGTAGAATGAATTTTATATTTATTTAACTACCTACACAATAACATATATTTGTGTGTGCGTTACAATATTTTGTTTATCTAAGAAATAATAAAATCTTCTTTTTTTTGCTACATCAGTGAAGTCTTTTTTTTTTCTCCTGTTTAGCCTCCGGTAACTACCGTTTAGATAATTCTTCAGAGGATGAATGAGGATGATATGTATGAGTGTAAATGAAGTGTAGTCTTGTACATTCTCAGTTCGACCATACCTGAGCTGTGAGGTTAATTGAAACCCAAGCAACAAAGAACACCGGTATCCACGATCTAGTATTCAAATCCGTGTAAAAATAGCTGGCTTTACTAGGACTTGAACGCTGGAACTCTCGACTTCCAAATCGGCTGAATTGGGAAGACGCGTTCACCACTAGACCAACCCGGTGGGCTTCGTCAGTGAAGTCTTTTTTTTTCCTGTTTAGCCTCCGGTAACTACCGTTTAGATAATACTTCAGAGGATGAAATGTATGAGTGTGAATGAAGTGTAGTCTTGTACATTCTCAGTTCGACCATACCTGAGATGTGTGGTTAATTGAAACCCAACCACCAAAGAACACCGGTATCCACGATCTAGTATTCAAGTCCGTGTAAAAATAGCTGGCTTTACTAGGACTTGAACGCTGTAACTCTCGACTTCCAAATCAGCTGATTTGGGAAGACGCGTTAACCACTAGACCAACCCGGTGGGTTCGTCAGTGAAGTCTTCTTCTTTCTTTCCTGTTTAGCCTCCGGTAACTACCGTTTAGATAATTCTTCAGAGGATGAATGAGGATGATATGTATGAGTGTAAATGAAGTGTAGTCTTGTACATTCTCAGTTCGACCGTTCCTGAGATGTGTGGTTAATTGAAACCCAACCACCAAAGAACACCGGTATCCACAATCTAGTATTCAAATCCGTGTAAAAATAGCTGGCTTTACTAGGATTTGAACGCTGGAACTCTCGACTTCCAAATCAGCTGATTTGGGAAGACGCGTTCACCACTAGACCAACCCGGTGGGTCCGTCAGTGAAGTCTAACTTTATTAAAACACACTGTAAGATATTGAATTGGCCAGGTTTTATTCTGAATAAGTATATGTATTTGTATATACGTATATAATTTTATACATTTAAATTACAGCCAACTTTAGATTTCTTTCGTACACGAGTCTTTTGTATTACTGTAATTTAACGATAAACAGATAAGAATAATTTGGCTATTTTATTTTTATTTTTTTATTTTTTTCTATTTTTTCACATTAATTTATCATTATATTCCTAATGCGCATTTTTATTACCTGCATCGTTTATTTATTTTTTTTTATATAATCATTCTTAATGTATTAGGTAAATTGTCTAGTCATTATACCGTGTAATGCGGTTAGTATTAGTGATACTTTCCTTCTTGCAGCGGTATTTTTTTTTATTTTTTTAATTTATATAGTATTAACATCCAATTGCCTAATATTCTACCTTATAATTTAAAATGTGACGGAAATCGTGTGTGTGTGTGTGTGTATATATATATATATACATGCGCGCGCGCGTACGATCTCCATCACATTTTAAATTATAAAATAGAATATTAGGCAATTATATATATATATATATATATATATATATAATTATATATTTATATATAATAATATGTAATAATTATATATTACACACACACACGCGCGCGCGCGTGCGCGTGTGTGTATGTGTAATTTAAAGTGTGTATATATACACACACACGCACAGAGAGAGAGAGAGAGAGAGAGAGAGAGAGTGAGTGAGTGAGTGAATGCGAGAGAGAGAGAGAGAGAGTGAGAGTCCCAAGAAGAAACGGAGAAACCTTCAGGACATGTTCTACCGGTAAAAATAATGAAAAAAGTACATATAAACATAAATCTGGAAACGCTTTATTTTCGAGTTACGGCTAGCGAAAGAATTCGCCCAGATTTCAGCTCTTCTAATAAAAAGAAGACTGTAATTTTGGTACCCAAATAAAGGTGTAAAGTCGGTGGTTTCTTATGTAATTTTTAGCTGCGAAATAGGATAAAACAGGTCCCAGAACTGTAACTCCAGTAGTTTTTAAGATATCCGATGTAAAACACAAAATTCGGTGTCGAAAAGCAAGTTTTTTGGGGGTTTGTAGTAAAATAGCTTTGTTAAATGATTAATAAATGCGAAAAATTACTAACAAAACTTGTAGGCAATTTAATTTTGAGAAAAATTAATGTAAATACAGCCGATAAAAAGTAAATAAAAATGTTTAAAAATCGGTTTTTTATTTAAGCAGGCGAAAATCCAAGAAAAGAGTGATAGAGACAATAAAAAAATATTAAGATTTATGTAGAAATTTTTTTGACATTTCAAATTCTATTGCTATGATCGTACTTTTTAAAAATAGAATTTTACGAAATACTAATGTTATTACAAGGATTTTAAGGAGGGAGTGAAGCAGGCTCCTCGATCTGTTCGTACCACCTCCTCATTACGGTCCTGGATTTGCCATTACGTAGATCGACCGTGCCGATTTGACGCACCCGGTATACTTTTTTGAGAGCTAATGCTTTGAAGAATGTTTTTGTTTAATTTTGTCTGAATTAATAAAATATCTGCTAAATTTTGAAATTAAATAAGAGAACAAAATATTTTCGTAAGTAGTTTCAGAAGTGTTTCACGCTAATAACGATTCTGACAAACATAAGATCGATTACGTTTTGAGGAAACGGGATAACATTTTAAAAATTTAATTTTAATTTTTTTTTGCAATCCACGGTTAAATAATATCATAATGGAATTATACGGTTGACGGCTCTCATTGATATTACGGGACATATTATGAAACAAAACGCTCTTAAGAACTAACAAAACGAAGATTTGTAAATTTTGCATTTAAAATCCACAATCGACTTCAAATTAGTTCTCTCTAATAAATTCCTTTTCAGAAAATTATCCATTTTTTTCTCGAATAATGCGCTGAAAACTAGAAGATTTTATAATAAATCCGAAGTAATTTTAAATACACGTCCAAATACCTGACGACAATACATCGTGTAAGATCACATGCGGCAACAACCCGTACGGCTAAGGCTAACTCTTCTAGAACCGTACGATCGAACTATATTTATCTAAAACAATATTAATTAAATTTCCTGAAAAAAAAATACATAAATAGTTATATTTCACGACATATTAACTCTAATAATCCGTACGCCAAGCAACGGATACCGAAGTGAGCGAATGAATATCACAGTTGCTAAGAAGATTTATACACGGCACGGCATTACACGTATAGCATTCGTACAAGTACTACCTTAAAGAGGATGAGAATAATCGATGAAAACTTAAACCTTTTCGTAGTACGTTAATAATACTGAGCGTTTTCCCTGACTTTAAAACACGATTAACTTTTTCTTTAAGAAGAATTATCATCAGCCAAGAAAGAAACTGTGTTGAATTTATAGGCGATATTAAAAAAGTGCATTAAAAATATCTTCTAAAAAAAAAATAATTAACTAAAATAAGCGCTGTAAATTTTCCACAGTTATAATGAAGCACGATATTAAGTTTCTAACACATCGGCAAGAGTATTACGACTAGAATAGTGTCACTGATCCCGAGAAGGCAAACGTGAATATTTTTATTTACTACTGGAAACGTTTTTTCATTTATTTTATGAATCTCTAAACACAAAAACAAATATTAATATTTTACTACCTCTATCTGATTTCATACAGACATCGGTTTAGCGCCGAGTAAATGTCAATCTGTAAATAAATTCCTTCAGTAACCGATCGATCATTTTTATTTGATTTGATATTAATTTATAATCTGTCGGTAATCGGCAAAGTAATACTTCTGTGTGCGATTTTCAATGGTTTTTTTTATTTGAAGATTTTTTTCACAAGTATAATGTTTAAAACTCTTTAACAATCCGAGTTTAAAATGAACTCTGTTAACACGTTTAATTAGCAAATAAGAACATTTAAATAGTGTTTAAAGCGTTAATAATTCAAAGAAAATATATGTTTCTGTTTTTTGTTTTTACATTTTTATTTGATACAATATTATATATAAAATAATTATTACCAAACAAAAAACCCGATTACTAATCGTACACATCAACCTAGAATAATAATTATGAAAAAAAGAAACAAAAAATATTTAAACAAGTTTATCTTTCTGTGATTTTTTCAGGAAACAGTAAGTTAGTAAGAGATGTGCAATTTAATATTACTTATAAATTTTATGTTGTATTCGGGTGCCTGTTATTCTTAATGAAGTGGAGTCCATTTAAGTCACCGTCTCATATAGCCTACACAGGCACCCGACTATAACGTAAAACGTAGAAGTGATATTACATTTCACATCGCTAACTTAGATACTGTATCCTGAAAAATATTCCAGTAAGAAAAGCTTGTTTACCATTTCTCGTTCGTTTCTCATAATTATTCTGGGTAGATGTTTACAATTGGAAGTCGGATTTTTGTTTTAAAATAATTATTTTATTTATCGCTTTTTTGTTGTTTCCATAACTTTAGCGATCTGTAAACTAATCATCTAGATACGATACCGGCATAAGTATTTTTTTTTTTTTTTTTTTTTTTAGAAACGTTGTGCTACTTAAACAAAAGTTTTAATGTTTAACATCGATGCATGCCGGCAACATATGGAGCGCAGGCGGGCGCTAGCCGCGATGCATTCCTGCTTCCTTTTGCTGAGCCTATTTTGCGCTTATACGAGTATCCAGAGAACGATGAATTTTTTCGAAAACATCACAAAAGACAAAAGGTGTTTCTTTCTTATCGTTTTATGGAATACCATCATTAAAATTTGAAAATACAGTAATTTTTTACGCTATTTTAAATAGCGTAATATATTTTTTACCTTTTTTATCCCCCGGTGCAGCATCCCTACCCATTTCGGTTAAGACAAGACAGCCTACGTTAGTTCCAGACCAAAGAGCTGTTACTACTCAAAAGTTGATTGAAATCGATTGGATCTGTGACATTACAGACGGGAACAAACATCCATAACAATTAAACACTTTACCGCTCCTACGTACGTAGTCGGGTAAAAAAAGGAATGGTTTTTGATAAAAAAAAATGAAATTTTTTTATTTTTTTATTGCATATTATGGCACGGTTTGTACTTCATGTAATACAATAAATTAATAGATTGTCCTGTTAATTTAATGCAGTGTATTAAATATTAAAAATTCGTGAATATAAAAATTAATTTTTACAGCGAATCAGTTAAAGATTTTTATAATTATTTTCTCGTGATAATTTTTTTCTTAATTTCATACAATAGAATCTATTTAAAATTTAAGAATCAATAAATTAACAATTAACATAATCCACCTTACCAGCACGTTGATATGTTCTCTAAATCTTTCGGCTTACTTGAAAACAATCATCAGGAGTTAAAATTAATGCATTAAAGTCAAAAGTTTAAAAAATCTTAGTTAGAATTTAAAGACAGTCATGACTATCCGGTACTAGTACACTCAAGAACCTGTGAATACTGGTAGGAACGGACAGTCATGACTGTTTTTAAATTTTAACTATGATTTTTTAAACTTTTGACTTTGATGCATTAATTTTAACTCCTGATGATGGCTTCCACGTAGCCGAAAGATCTAGAGAATGTATCAACTAGAGAATGCTAGTAATGTGGATTATATTAATTTATTTATTAACATATCAGCGGTATCATGTTTGAAAGATTAATTTAAGAATAATCATTATCCGCTTGTTAGGTTCCATATTTAAAACTGAATGTACGTGTCTTGATCCGAAGCGCAAATCATCTTTGAAAAATGCATTCCCATTCTTTTTTCACTAATAACATGCGTTCAAGTGAATTTTACTACGGGAAGTAAGAAGTGAGGTGGTTTCCTGTCGCTTTTCTTTACTACGAATAATGTTTAATTGTATATCACCACGCCTAGTACCCTGAAATAGAGGTAATGTTTAGCTCTTTAACTCTTTTCATAACAAATTTGCAGTATAATTGACGTCATTATTCTAAAAGAAACGAAGTCTGAATAACGACTTACAACTCAAGTTACTATATAAGTGCAATACATCTATAAGAAGGATCGGGTCAGATATTGTAATGTATTCTTTTTTTTATACTAAACAACGAATTGTATTTGTTTTTATTTATTGGGGAATGGGTAAAAATGTTGATAATGTACTTTTGATTATTATACTTAAAAAATATCATACTTGAAAGTTATTGCTTATGCAGTTCGACTTTTATTTTTTATAATTACTTAGGGTTTTTAAACGCTAATACCATTATTAAAGTACAAATAATTGTACATTTTGAAGCTATGCGATAAAAAACAATCGTAAAAATATTTTTAAAACTATTTCAAAAGTGTTTACATATTAAGTCGTTGACCTTTAGTTAACGTTTTTAATACGTTAACTAGTAAGTAATTTTAAATTAACAAATTATAATTAGCATTAGAAAATTTTTTGTTCTTTTTTTATTATTTGAAAATGATGAGCAACCGTCGAAAATTTTAACCAATTAAATACAAAAAATGTATTTCTAACAGATAAAGAGATTTTTTTATGATTTCCTATCCGCGCATTTATTAATAACTGAAATAAAACTTTTCGTTCCTTGTAAAGGATTTTATAAAACAGGATCCAGGTGTAGTTATATCACCATTTTTTTTACCAGATTACTGATAACATCATTCTGCCGAATTTATAATTTTTTACATCAATTTGTTCAAAAAAAAGTTAACCTTCACACTACAGAATTTTTATTTTTGTTTTTATAAATTTATAGAAATAGAGCTACGTAATTTCTACTTCCTTTCGGTTAAATAAAGTGTAATTCCTGTTACGTTAGCTACAGAATTATAGGTTGTATTAAGCTAAAATTAACCGTTGACATTATTTAAACTGACAAGTTTATATTATCGATCACGCCATACAGACGTTTTATATGCAGTAATAACTTCTAATATTATTATAAGAAAAATATTGATAATGACTTCTAATACATTAATAGTTATACTACTTTTAATTTAGTTATACAACTACATGATTTTTCTGATTAATTCCAGAAATTTTTTCGGTACGCTGAGATAAAATGGAGGGAAAGCTAAAAATTTGACGTACTGTACCGGGAAGACCAGGAACGTATGAGAAATTATGCTACATATTTCACCGAAAAAGAATTATTACAACGATTTTTTTTTCATTTCACTCTCGATTATACTGTTTAAGCATATTTTCTATTCTATATTGGAAGGAAATTTGACTTTTCATATTCAAATAAAGTACCGAGTAGAATAAAAAAATTATGAAATTAAGTACTCAAAATTCTTGGGAATTTTATGAAATAAACGGAAGAGTACGACTACGATTAATTTTTTTCTGGGGGAAAAAACCAGGCTCGATATTTAAGACATTATATTTTTTCAATCGATAAATACAGGAGGAAGTCCTCTATTCGACCTATGAATTTACGTTCAAACCTTAAATTTCAACAAACAGGCAGATTTCGACGCTTTCTTTTTTATTTTGTGAAAGAATTTCATCTCGTAATCCTGTTGTAAGATTCTTCCAGATAACTTAAATAAAAAAAAATTGAAACGAAAAATTAAGCTATCTACATAACCATATTCTTATTGTCGTTACTTAGTAATGTATTATCATATAGAAATGCCATACAGTCTGATACCATTCGAATACAGAAAGTAATTTTGCGTGAAAATTCAATAGAATCGTTTAAAAAATCAAAAAGCTTTATAAGTACATGATATAATTTAATATGTAATATGAATTGTGCATCTAAAGAATACATCAAAATCGGAATTACTTTTTTTTAAATTTTCTATTTTTTTACATGAACTTACATGTGTGTAAATTTGAATGTGTCTGATCAGCAACTCAAAGTTTAACTGCAAATAGAAGAGAACGGAGAGGGATACCGTACAGGTATCATCATCTGTCTCAGGTCAGATGATGAAAAATAATCGGGGCAGATAAATTTAAGATAATCTTCCTGCATTTATTTTTTTACTTTCCGCCTACAGTACAGCTGTATGCTTCCCCTCTATAAAGGGTTAATATAGTAGCGATCGACCAGAATTTTAGATATCGGGAGTTTTGCAAATATCGACGTTTCAAGGCCCCCTTAGTCCAAAAAATGCAAAAACAAGTTATAAAAATTTCCGGAAAACGTATGTACAATGTACGTGTGTTGGCTTGTATTTAGATTAGTATCTTCGGATTGCTCGACTAAAATCCTTCGAAAGCGGCTCAAAAAATTTTTGTTTAATAGGTGTTGATGGCATTAAATTTCTGGGAAAAATTAAAACAGGGGAAGCAGTAGTTTTCTCAATTTTTACATTTTTACGTTTTGTACAGCGGTCGTAGAAAATTAAGCTTTAGCAGGATGAAAACAGTTACTAAGTTATTTAAATCGTATCTTGATAACCCATTAACCGAAACGGCTGAAATTTGGCATAAATATTTTGATATACATATATCCCAGCTTCGGCCTGATTTTCGACTCCATCGGACGAGAAGGCATTACGATACTCTTCTTGGGACCCAAATTCCTTTACCAAAAACTTTGATTTTTTAGTAACCCTACTGTATGAACAGTTTTAATTCATATTTATACTGTTAAAACAAAATAATGTTGATGATAAAAACGTTATTTGATCATTAGAGACGACTGGGACTCAAAATTTTAACTAGAATTTTGATTATTTTCTCAATTATACTTCTATTGCAAAATGTTTAAGGTAAATACGTCATATGATCAAAGGAGTCGATTCGGACCCAAATTTTTTTACCGAAAATTATGATATTTTTCGCAATTGTACTCTAAATATTTCGTATTAAGCCGTTAATATTAAAATTCTATTGCAGATTTGAAATAAAAATTTGTCAAACCCAAGGCCGGTCGAGTTACGCAACCATTTGCTGTTTTTTTTTATATTTTTATCAAGACGATGCTTTTTATTATTTCCTCTTGTGAATACACTTTTATTTCATACGGGCAGAATTTTTTTGTAAGCATACCTACATCTATGGCGAAATAATCATAAAACTAATTTTTTTTAAAATAAAATAAAAAGAAGTTAGGAAAAGGAGAGCTTCACGCTTATGTGGTGTTATCATCAAGCAAAAAAAAAAAAAAAAAAAAACACTTTTGTCGATTTCGACGTTTGAAGTCTGCACCAAATTAACGATTGTTGGTAAGTATGTTGTCTTTATAGTTCTTTGTTTTTAATCTGGCGCCGAAATTTTATGAAAAAATTAAAAAGGATTATTTTTTACTTTCCTGTCATCGAAGTTGTAGAGCTATAGAGCAAGAAGGAAAGTATAGTAATCAGTCAAAAAATGGGGTACGAGTTTTTTCATTTCTCAAGTTTTTGGACCCAGGGAACGCAAAAAACAAAAACAAGTGAGGGGTAATGTTCGTACGTTTGTACGTGTGTTGGCGTCTTTGAAGCTTAATTAGTTTTGACTGGTTAAATCGATTTTGATATAATTTTGTTACAGAAACTCGCGTATATGAGGCGATTTGTTGATAAAATTTTGGGATAAATATCTCCAGGGGGTGGGGTAAATAGATTTTTTTGGGACAAATTTTGTTAAGATTTTGACACAACTTCGCTTTTTATTAAGCTCCTCACTACAAAAATTCCCCCTTTCCCAAAAATTAAAAAAACTTCTATTTATTTGTTGTATATTTTTTATGCCAAATTTTTTTTACGTCTTCCTAGGCCCATCAGTAGTGGAAGTGACCCCAAAAAAATACTTCACGGGCAATATTGGGACCGGGGGAATCGATCAAAGTTTAAAAATATCGATTTTTAAAATTTTTTTACAACTTATTTGATTTAAAAGTTTAAATAATCAACTTTTAGTAATAAAATTTCATCATTATTCACTTCCTACACCCAAAGGTAACTTTTTATCGGTTGTTTTCTGTTAATTATATTTTCTGAAACGACAAAATTTTAAATACGAATAGGTTTAAATTTTCATTTATAATATACGATATAAATATAAGAATAAATAATAGTAATAAAGTACAATCGAGGAGAAAAAGAAGGCCTAACAATTTAACAGCATAAAACATTTAATTTATACTGTTAAAACAAAAAAATTTTGATGATAAAAACGTTATTTGATGTAAAATAAGTTAAATGTGAGACCGTATCAGGCGATATGTATGTACGTCAGACACTTGGTTCTCTGTTACGAATGCCATCACGTGATTTATACGTATCACGTGGGATTAGATTACGTTCACCTGTTACAGCTACGATTTAGATTATCACTGTTTTTTTACTTACATCTTTTTTCTTTATAATTTCAATAAGTGTTTTCCATATACAATCTACTATGAGGTAGCCTACGTATTTTACTTTTCCTTTTTCTTTTATAATCCACGGCGGTTATCGGTGAAAACCAAAAAAATGCAACCTCTTCTGCAGAAGAAAAGTTAAAAATTATTATTATTCTACACACCTACTTACTTTCGTTTATGTTTGTTAGATATCATTAACAAAAAAGATTGTAGACGATTTGATATGAAATACAAGTCACTCCCGAAACTGGCAAAGCTATTCTCAAGACAACAAATATTTCATGCCAGGCTTACTAAGGAAAATGAGGATTTTCATGGTCTTCTTCGCCGAACCAACATACTATTGCACATCGGCAAGCCAAGCCCCCACCAAAAATTCAGTAAAGATTCAGCTCTACAAGTTATACCGTTGCTCTGATCACGATAGGAACTAACAACTGTGTAGTTCAGACATCATTTGTTTTTGAAAAAAAAAATCGACTCTTATTGGATCCTATAGTACCAAAGTTGCTTTACAAAGTTACAGCCTTAAGAAAATCTGGGACTTTTTTTTATAAATCAACAAACTAATTTACCTCTCGTATCGAGAAACAATTTTTTTTATATTTTAATTTTTTTCTAACGAAAAATACTTTAAAAAAATTTATTTTGAATAACGCTGTAAAAATTCGAGTAAATTCAACTTTAACGCTTTTTCAAAAGAGAAATTTGTCTCAAAGTCAGAAATGGACTTTGACCTGATCGGTCCCCCGAAAGAGATAACCCCCCATGCATCTAAAAATATAATTTTATCCGATTACGCTAAGAGTTTTTTAACGTATTACTAAATTTCACTTTTATATTTTCATTTGAATTTGAACTTCACACGTAATCGGATTAGACGAGTTCTCCCTCTAACAGCGCTTTAGTACCCTTTTTAACTATAAGACGATTGAGGCTCTATATTAGAAATGCATTCACGGAAAAACGCTTTTTACTCAGGTAATTTACGTTGCACGGCATCCTGTGCATTTTAAATGGAGCTGGAGCGACCCGAAGTTAAAGAAAAGTCAAACATTGGTCGGAGCGTGTATACACAAACTTTTATGTAATTTAAAGTGAGCAGAGGTGACAAAATCGGTGTCAACTCGGAGTAGGTGCCACATGTTTGAATCTAATTTTTTCCCACATTTATAAGTTACATTGCTGAATGAAAATATAAAATATATACAGAATTCTAAAGACATATTTTAATAGAAAAACTTTACACGTCCAAGCAGCCCAATTATTTCCAAATAACAGTATAACTTACCCTGAAATCTTTTTCGGCGGACCGGTCAAGTATGATCAAAGTCCCGTGTGTTTTCGATTGAAAATAAATCGAGTAACGATGCGGGTTACTCGGTCGATTCCGTTTTTTCTACAGGGATCCCATTTTAATATGAGATATACTGTTTTTATCCTACAACGGATTCTACAGAATGAATTTAGTAAGATACGAAACAATATTAAGAATAATATTTAAAAATGAGTTGTCATACATTTTGTTCATTGCATATCTTTCGTCGAGATTTAATATATAAATGATTTGCAAAAAACATTAGCTCAACATAAATATGTTTAGGCATAGAGTTGTATGTAGAAAAAAAATATTATATTGAAATATAAAAGAAACTTCATGTAGTAGGAAAATGATCGAATGAAAGTTTAAGTTTGATAGATTGTGTTTTGATTTCATTTTTTTGCATCGAGTTAAAAGAGAACGTGAAGTTATTAAAAATTATCTTATATTGAAATAAATAAACTTTATGTAGTGAAAATATTATACTACTAATAAATTATGAAAAATACTTGACAGGATGTGTTCTGATTTCATTTTTATCATAGTGTTGTATTTGAAAGCAAATTGCAAATAAGTCACTGAATTTTGTGGAACATCATTAGTTGAAGGTAAAACATACGCGACCTCAGAAACATATCTGAATACCATAAGTATTGTTGTATGGACGTTTTAATTTACATAAATGTTATGAAAATTCAGCTATTAATATAACTATATATAAAGCTGTTAACACCTAGATTTGCCTGTTTTATGTTATATTAATAGTTCAGAGGTATAAACTTTTTCTTTTTCTTCTATCCCATTTATCACACACACATGTGATAAATGATCAGCTGATCAGATGATCAGCTGATCGGTCTGACAACTCCCAAGTCTGAAGTCTGAATATTTTTAGCTTCTTTGGGACTTTCACGCGCTCCAATAAAATAAAAAAAACATGAATGCTAATCGAAAAACTGTTTTGCGCATAAGATTGCAGTTTTATTCAGGATTCTTAAACGTAGTTCATATATCCAAAATCATTCCTATTTACTTAATAAAATGAATTTGAACGTGTCGAAAAACCCATATTTTAAAGATTGAAGAAGTAGCGTCACCGCCTCTCTGTCTTACTTGCCAGAGGGGACGCTAGCGACGCCTCTCGATCTCTCTCATTATAAAATTGTTTGAAAAAAGGTTAAAAAGAACAACAATCTTTAAGAAAAATAGCGGATGCCCTCATTAAACGACGTAAAATTATATACATTCATTTTTAAAAATTTAATCGGCCTAAAGTTTTTACAATGGTTCATAAAAAAGAAAACATCAAATATTATTTTTCACCAAGAGAGTGAACTGGGACACGACGAAAAGTTCTAACGTAACGCATACAGTTATTATTAAGCAAAAATTGTCATACTAGAGGAAAGAAAAAAAAATTCTTTGCTAGGACAGGATAGAAATTCTGAGAAGAGAAAATGTTAAAAAAATATATAAATCATTGCTGAGCAAAAAAATAAATAAAAATACATCTTGTAATCTTAGTTACAATTAGTTCAAACATTTTTCAATTAATCTATATAAAATAAAGAAAAAATATTTAAGGTCTAAAATCATACTTTCAACCTAACATCCACAAGCATATTACAAATAAGGTTTAATTATAATTACCAATGTTAGTATTAATAAATATAGTTATTTTTTAAAACAGATTTGTATGTAAAAAATATACAAATGATATAGTAATAAAAAAACCAAAAAAACCTAAAGATTATGTTTAACATAATGCTATTTTTCATTTACAATTACAGAAAATATTTTTACTATCAGTTTTTCAACCCGGAATTGTTTTCTTTAAATATAATAATAATAATTAATAGATAAATAACTAAATAAAAGTAAGGATAGAGCGCTAATGATGGAATTAACATGGAAATAAACTTTGACAAGGTATCGCAGGGCGAGAAAACTTTCCGAGTGCAGGTATTTAAGGAGATTACTAGCAGTTTAGACATCGGAGTTTAAGAGTTTACTCGCGTGTGTGCATGACGTTAATTTTATATCGAAGTGTCGATGTAGTGGTACTATACCAAAATTTTTAACCGATATATCGAAAAATCAATTTAACAGATAAAATATATAAAACACATAAACAAGGAAAATAGAGATTAATTAACGGGCTTTTCTCTGTTCTACACATACACAGATACGTATGTTTAATTTTATTTGTAGACATTCATTGATGAGTAATAAAATTAATATAAGAAATATATGATGATTTACACACTGAATCTATATTACTTATTTTTCTTTCTTTCTAAATAATAAATTTATATGTTTGTGATTCTCTTTTTCTATCACACACGCACACTGTATATATTGCCGCCGAATGGCTTCGACGGCACGTGGCGCTTTATAACCTGGCATTAGCCCTGAGAAGGGCTGTTGTTGTCGTCGATTGGCTTCAACGACTCGTTGTAATTTATAACCTTATGGTAGCCCTGAGAAGGGCTGTTGTCGTCGAATGGCTTCGACGGCTCGTAATTTATAACCTTGCGGTAGCTCTGAAAAGGGCCATTTTTGCGTTAGCTCTGAGAAGAGCTGTTTGGTCTGGAAGCTGGTCTACGGCGGTCGGAGAGTTGCGGCTCGTCCATTGAAATCAGACCGGACTTCCCCTCAGTGGCAGTTGGGTCCCCGCTACAGCGTGGCTGTGGTGACCCCAGAGCACCGCAGTGTCGAGTCAGCGTCGGTCGTCTTCCGCCGGCGCGGCCGAGGCGGTTCTCCCCGAGCTGGGTCAGCTCCCATGCTGGGTCGGCTCCTGCTGCTGAGTCCGCCGGCCAGGGCGATTGAAGCCCGGCGAGCTGGAGCGGGAAGGTAGCGTTCGCGTTACCGCCGAAGGAGCACGGTTCCCTCAGCGGGCCGACCAGGCCTGCTGCTCCGGCGGGAAATTGGCATCCAGCGGGAGGTCCCACGTTGAGGCGGCCAGAGAACTTCTTCAGTCTTCTTCCATCTTCTTTTTATTCTTGGTCTTCTCCAGGTGGTGGTCGACGATGAATTAAAAATTCACTCTCATGCACGCTCTTTTATTGGAGCCTGAGAGTAGCGGGACCGCAGCGCCGCTATGATGAGAGAACTGCGCGGCGGGAGTGACGCTTGTACCAGCACGTTCGTATACTGTGCTCCCACTGACATCTGAGCTGCTACCGTTGTCGTCCGCCGATATTAAATTAGGCTTAATATATATATATATATATATATATATTAATAATTAAAATTATTACTTATGAGGATTAAATAATTATGCTATCTATTTTACTGTAGCGTTTTTGATTTGTTATAACAACATTATCAGGGGTTTTTAATATTAAATTAAATGATAAATAAATGTAAATATAATAATAAAACTAAATAGTAATGGTTGTACAAAATCAATACTTAAAAATCTTAACCTTACCTAAATGTTTTATACAGTTTCAATACAAAAATTACCCAAAGAAAAAGTGTTACTTGAGATCGAACTCTGCTGATAATACTGGATTACCGACAAAAGCGCTGCATTATATGAGATAAATATTAAACCTGCGTATGTAACAATTTTTTATAAAACATTGTAACAAATATAAAAATACACAGAAGTGCGGCAATGTTTTTAGAGACCTAAATAACTAAAATAGTTAATTTTCTTATTAAGTTAACTAAATGAAACCTCTTAAATTATTTACGTTGATAATTTTAATTACTTTAAATTTTGTTAAATAAATCACTATTTTACAATAATTTGAATTGAACTAGATTTTTGAATACCAATTTAAAAATAAAATTTAAACACAAACGCGCGCGTGAGCCTATCTAAGTAAATATGTTCAATAAATTATTTTTATAGATAAAAATAAAACGAAATTAGTAAATTTAGTGTAATAAGTGCATATCGTACTAATATAAGTTAAATAAAATGAAAAACAATCATCGTAAATTACAGACATATTTAAGTTCAGTGTTTAATTGCTTTTAAATGATATTCATAATAAATATTACCAGGTTTTAATTTTTTATTGGCAAAAGTAGATTAATATCTGGATCTTAATGCCCAATAAGTTTAAATTTCTTAAACATGGTCTCCACTGATACATTTTAATAATAAAAAATAATTAAAACATTTTTTTAATCATCTTACCAGCAAAAAATATGTTCTCAAGATCTTTCGGGTTTTCAAACAATCATCAGGAGATTAAAAATATTATAAGTAAAAAATTAAAATGAGAATACATTCATGACTGTTTGAATGTCAACAGTATACTCGTTGAGTTTGAGTACACTATTGACATTCAGTCATGACTGCAATCTCATTTTAATCTTTGACTTATTAGAATACTCTTAATTTTAATCTCCTGATGATGGTTTGAAAAAACCGAAAGATCTTGAGTAAATACACCTTTTTTGCTGGTAAGGTGGTTAAGAAAAAATTTTTAATTATTTTTTATCGTCTAATAAGTTATTTATCAGTCAAAAGTATTTTTAAACATAGTCACGTAACATTACTAAAATCAAAACGAGATTTCAACGGAAAGTGAATGTTTGTTATATTACTAACGGTGATACTTTAAAAAAAAAGAGAACCGACTTATTGTTAACAGTAGTTAAAACGCGGTCGACTATAATCAGAATGATTAGGCGACAGGAAGAAAGTAAACCGTGAAACGAGTTCAGCTTTCACAGGTACGACCGACATTGTATTGATTCAACGCAGATAGGTATATCGTCTTGATAAGACAAGACTGTACTTGATACGATGCTCTATACTTTAATTACAAAAATGTTATACGCTTACTTAACATAAAAACATAGAATTTGAATTAGGCAATGTCGTGCATTTATATATACGTATTATTCAAGAAATGTAATGTGCATTAAAGAAAATATGATATTTGCAAAATTATACTACGTTAATAAAAAATTCTAGCTTCTACAAAAAACAAAATATAGTTAAAAAACTGCATTTGTCCGTCCGTCATATACGCGACCGATTCTTACGAGAGTAATAAATGAAATAAATTATTTTGCGAGAAAAACATAACGTAAATCATAGGTCTCGATTACTAAAACTGAAAATCCCTAATCTCCGAGAATTATTTCGATTTATAGGGGGAAAAATGTTTTTCTTTCAAGAGGAAAAATTAATTTACATTTCAATACTTAAAGATTATTATCACGTTTCAGAAATTATTATCGTGAACCGATAAATAACTTTCCGTTATAATCGGCTCACGAAAGTTCTAATTAATAATAATATTTTTCTTATTTAAAGAAATATCTTTTCACGTAGAAGCATATTTAATCATTAAAACGTTGGAGCTTTGCTTTTCGATATAATAAAATAAAAATATAAGTAATTTTCATTTCTTTTTTTTAAATTTCAGTAACTTTTATTAATGTTTTACACAAAACTTACTTACCTTCGATAGAAACAAAACATTTTGTCAATATGTTAAAACGTTATATGAAATACGAGCGGTTTTAATGTCTTTCACGTTTGGAGTACCTGTTTATCCAAATTTCCGCTAAAAATGCAGTAAGAATAATTACCTTAAGAACAATTTATAAATTTAATGGGAATACACACGGTTATTTTGATAACGGAATAAATCTAGATAACGTAAAATAATAGTCGACATCTACTACATTATAAAATTTATCATCGATGATAAGAAAATTAAAACTAATGAGATTAAACGTTACAACAATAAACATTAAATCCACCAATACGATAAAATTTATTTTTGTATATTTAAAACAAAATATGATATGAATAATTTTAGATGAAGTAAAAATAAGAATAAGAACCACATCTTTGAAAAGTAATTAATAAATGTCGAGTGGATAAACGACAAAACAAGTTTATTAGTGAAGAAGAAAAAATAAATATACAGAATGATTCACGAGGAAAGTAAAATAATTTGGGAACTGATTCTAGAGCTTGAAATAAAAAAATTCATACAAATATATGTTCGAAAACGTTTTATACAATTACGGCTAGCGAAAAATTTCGTTCAGATTTCAGTTCTCCCAATGAAATGAGGACATACTGAAATTTTTAAAGGCGTTATATAAGGGTAAACTTGATAGTTTCTTATGTTTTTTGACCTGAAAAATCTAATAAAACAGGTCCCAGAACGGTATCTCGTGTTGTTTCATGAAACGTAAAATAGAAAAGTTCGGTAACGAAAAGAGGTTTTTTTAGGTTTGATATACAATAAGTTTGTTAAATGAATAATAAACCGTAAATTTTATTATCAAAACTTGTTGAGAATTTAATTCTGAGAAAACTGATGTAATAAGTGTATGAAAAAAAAAATCAACTTTTATAAATAGTTTTTTTTTGGAGTCAATTTTCTCAAAATTCTGCTAACATAACCCACTTTATAATATGTTCCTCAGTTCATGCGTGGATGCTTATTTTACCATTAAAAAAAAAAAAAATTGTCCCCAAAATTTCCCCTTTCACCAAAAATATAAAAATTTATCTTTTTATTTATTGTATATTTTTAGCCGATATTTTTTTAATGTCTTCCCAGATGTAGTAATCGTACAAGAGACCCAAAAAATACTTTGGGGATAATATTGTGGGCGGGGGAGTCGATCAAAGTTTAAAAATATAGATTTTTTAATTTGATTCATTTAATCTTTTAATACATTAAAAGTTAAATAATAAACTTTCAGTAATAATATTGGAATAAAATTTCATCATAATTCACCCTCACCACCAAAAAAGAAATCTTGGGTATCTTTTTATTGGTTGTACATTTTTCAGTGGATATTTTTTTTAGTTATACCATTTAACACTGTAAACGTAGAAAAATCAAAAAAATTCTTGCAAGACGATTCTGGAGGCGAGGAGCATAAAAAATAAAATATACTGATTTTTTTGAATTTTTAAAACATTTTTGGTTTATTAAACAAATAAAATTGCATCATAGTTCACCCCCGCTCCAAAAAAAGAAATCTTAGGTAAATTTTTTTCATGTATAATTATTATTATTCCGCTATATACGAATAAATAACCAATGCCAGGAAACTATTACAACTTTTATTAACTTCTTTTTTTTTATCGAGAAGTAATCTCGTCTTCTGCATTTTAGGAACGGCTTTTTCATAGGTAAAGTGTCGTTTTTACTTTTTTGTAAGTCCATGCACATTTTAATTTAAAAAAACTAAAATAAAATTAAAAACTTTATAAAAATAAAAAATTGATTTAAAAAGCTCTTATCAATTCTTTTTCTAAATTTCAACTTTTTGAAGTCGGTGTCAAATTAACAGTTTTTTGTAATTAATTTTATGCAAATTTCAAAAATTCAAAATTGAAAAAATGTAATTTAATAAGTTTTAGTTAATTTTTTTTTTAAGAATGATGATTTTACTACACGTTTTATGAATGTAAAATCTCTCAATATTTGTACAGTAAAAAAAAATGTATATATATTTATAATCGTATAATAAATAAAAAGGATAAAAGTTTACAATGAACAATGCAATTTAGAATTACCTCAAAACACACCCTTAATAGGTTTAAGGGATTTTAAGAAATCCCTTAAAAATATTAATCAATGAATCGTAATTCTTACGGATTCTACACATCAACTCCGATCACAGATTTTTTTATTTAAGGCCTACATATCTTTCCACTACCACATACCTAGCCGTAAAAGTACGTGTATATATGCATACAGACACAGACAGACACACACACACACACACACACACACACACACACACACACACACACACACACACACACACACACACACACACACAGAGAGAGAGAGAGAGAGAGAGAGAGAGAGAGAGAGAGAGAGAGAGAGAGAGAGAGAGAGAGAGAGAGAGAGTGAATATAAAACAGTATATTTACTGAACATATTTTAAAATTTATTTTTCCGATACAATGCGGTATAAATGCCATTTCTAATTACAAAAAAGTATGAAAAAAAATTAGGTCTAAGCTTTAAAAATTACATCCAAATGCCCGTTTTTCACCAGGCATTCTTAAGCCTTTCACCGAAGCTCTCAAAAACACAACCTAACATTTCTTGCGTTAAGCCAGAAATTTCCTGGCTTAAGTTCATTAAAATTAGGGTGGGGTTTATTCATGTACAATCGCTTTTAAGAAACTCCACACATAAAAATCACATATGCTGAGATTCGGAGAACGAGCAGGCCGTCTCCACGGTGATAGATTCGGCGCTCAGGAAATTTCTGTTTCAAATAATCCATAGCAATGGTAGCTGTGCGGGCAGTTGTCCCATCTTGCCGGTACCAAACTCGATTGCTAGCAATGGACCTCCTTCGAAGTACTGGAATCAGGAAATTTTGAAGCGCGGAGAGGCAGGAGCTAGTTTTCACCGCTTCCCAAACGTTCTCGATGTTCTCTGGTGTCCTAGCTGACCTTGGTCTTCTCGTCGGCTTACTTTTGTAAAGCTGAACTTTTAGGTCCGAAATTTTGGACCCGCAAAAAAATGATACTGCGTGATGGAAGATAACCTCTCCGACCCGTAATGAAGTATTGTAGAAATGGCGTCGGTTAGTAAAGCAAGACTTACAATTTTTGAAATATGGCTATGACGAACGCGCCCTCCACATCTATATATATAGCCAACATTTTGCTAAAATTTATCAAAATGAAAATATTTCAAATTCATATTAAAAAGTAACAATAATGTAAAAGTAAATATATAAACAATCTTAAACCGGGAACCGTGATTAATATAAAATTAAGTTGCTATATGCGGAAAAATCTACAGTTTAACCTTGAAAATACCCCGTAATTATAGAAGTCGTGTTATATGTTTGATAATGAGTTTGAAAACTTAATAAAGAAGGTAAAATTCTTATTTTATAAACTCCAATCAATTTCCTATTAAGCTACAAGATTGCATTTTATAACTAAAGCTACTCTTCTAAAAATTGAAGAAAAAAACATTTCAAAACATATTTTTCAAAAAAGTTAATTCTATTTTTTCTCTCTCTCTCTCTCTCCATGAAACCTTAATGAAGAACATTTTACAAATCCTCACAAATGTTTTCTTCAATCGGCTCAGAAGTTCTAAATTTATGAGTGGACAAGCAATCATATTTAAATTTGGACTTCCCATTTTTTTTTTTTTTTTTTTTTTAAGTAGGTTAAATGTATGTTCAACTTGATTTGCTTTTTACTGACCTTTGACAATTTTTTTTTTTTTTTTGTAAAGTATCGCACGCAATCACGCAATATTATGTACGGGAGAGTTAACAAAAAAAAACAAAAAACAATGCTCACAGTAGCCATTGTATTTTACGCAGTAACAACATTAAACATAATATTAAGCCATAGCAACCTTGAGCTATCGAGGTTTTAAATTAAAATATATATAAAAACTATTAATAAAAATATACATATTATTTTTTTGGGGAAACAAAAACTGTATTAATTTCTTAAAGGAAAAAAAGAAGTATTTTCAAATGTACGTAGGGCCTTGATCCAAAAACAACCCGACATATTTTTGTTCAATGTACTCACACAAATGTGTGAGTACATTGAAGAACATCAATATTCAAGGTGCATACGCGGTTAAAAGTACACAACGCTAAAACCTATCGTGTAGGAAATTTTCTGGTCTTAATACAACCTTGCCGCGTCATGCTAAATGTTATTTCCAGCAAGATTATTTCTTATTAAACTGAGAGAACATTCATCAATGCCGTCTACATCACAAAGCTTAAACAGAATAAATAAGTAAAGTAATGAAGTAAATTAAATAATGACTTGAATTATAATTCCACAGTTATTTGTATATGATTAGAATAAAAAAGAATATTGTTAGAATACTGGATTATCATCTTGTTTAATATTTTTGAGATGATTATATTTTAAAATGATTATTATTATTATTATTATTATTATTACTGCAATTATCCATTCGTATATTTATTCATATTTTACTAAATCTTTTCCCACATTAATTTTCGATCACATTTCAATTACTAAGCAATTTTATTTCTTTACTGAATCTTTTGTTAAAAAACAGAAGAAATATTCGTCATTTCTTATCCTAACACGATTTTACTTTCATGTGAAACGCGCGAAATATAAAACAAGTGGAATCTTTAGAGTTACTTAATCTTCGATATTCGTGTGGTTTGTTAGGGGTGGCTCTCTGTCTACGGAACTAAGCGATGAATTTTTTTTCTAATCGGTACCTGAAAAAAAACCGCCGGACAGCTTCCGGTTTGAAGCTGAGGCATCTCGTAACCCTTTCAAAAACAAACTTATTTACATACAAACCGGAAAATAAGTTACAATTAACTACATACATTATAACTAAAAAAAAAAACTAACAACGAAGTTGTTATACTGTTCCTGGATCGGTTATTTATTCTTATATAGTGGAAAAATAATTATACGTGAAAATAATTTAAAAAATTGATATTTTTAAACTTTGATCTGTTTCCCCATCACCAAAGTATTTTTTGGGTCATTTGCACTACTATGAATAGGAAAACATAAAAAACAATTCGGTTAAAAAATATGTAATAAATAAAAAGGTAGTTTTTTTCGATTTTTAAGAAGGGGGAAAATTTTGGGGCAAAATCATTTTATGAATGGTAAGATAAGCGTGCACACATGTATTGAGCTTAATATAAAGTGGGGCTATGTTTGCAAAATATTGAGAGAACTGACCCCCAAAACACTACTAAGCCCACCCTCTGAAGATATTGATCCCAAGGTTTTACCAACAAATAGCCCCGTATACACGAGTCTCTTTACAAAATTTCACCAAAATCGGTTAATCAGTCAAAAGTTATTAAGCTTCAAATACGTATGAACATTACCCCCCAACTTCTTTTGTTTTTTGGGTCCCTCATGAAATATAAAAAAATTTAAATAAAACGCATAGTCTATTTTTTCTGACCGATTACCATAATTTCTTCTTGCAGCATAGCTCTAGAATTATGACGCCAGGAAAGTAAAAAAAATAACACTTGACTGTTATTTTCATATTTAAAAAATGTTTATTTCGAAGACCGATTTTATATTTTTGAAAAATGAGATTATATAGAACTACGGTTTTCAGATATACTAATAGGTAAGATTTGAGAAAAGCTTCACTAAAAGGTCGTTTATCGAGGTAAAATTAAGAGGAAAATTTCCAAGAATTATACCGTTGAAGGCCCCTATTTTTAATACTTTAGAACATAAATGTGTTTTATTTCAAAGGTTTGGTTTTTTTTTTTTAGTAGTTAAAACGCTAAAAACTATTAATATATGTGTGACATATGATACATACATAATTAATAAATAGCAGCTGCTAGGAAATGAAACTCTTACGAGCAAAATACATCAGCCTGTGAATGTTTCAATTAAATCTAAAAACCGTTCCAAAGGTATGAAAATATACAATCAGCAAATAAGTAGTAATCAATGATGGAAAAAAAGAAAATTTTATAAAATTAAACAATTTTAGTTTTATAAGAAAGAATCATCTGTAAGTAAACAATATAAACCGATATATATGAAAACTGAATTAAAATAGCTAATAATTTCCCTGAAGGATTCTAAGGATATAGATCTAATTACACTGATATTAAAAGAGGAAAAATTGGGCGCAGGAAGCAAAAACAACGGTGTAATTTGAATCCAACAATCTTATTATCAAAATAAACTATTAAATTAAAAGATTCTAAAACCAGTTAACATTACAAATAAACAATTGACATAAATTAAAGAGTGCTAAAACAGCTTCGACAGTCCCCGGTATTCCTGTAATTTAGAACGACTTAAAGAATTACATAGGATTATTTCCGGAACTTTAAAGGAAATACATATATATGTAGAAAACTGTAAAGGAGTTTAGCTATCACGTTGAAAACAATGCTAAATTAATTATTTACTATTATTAATAATAATAATAATAATAATAATAATAATAATAATACCAATTTCCTTTTCCGTTTATTTTACAGTAAAAATATTTCGCATTAAGATGTAATATTAATTACATCTTAATGAAAGAAAAGTTACGATACCTTTTTGTATCCTCTAGCCATACGGTTTAGAAGTTATATAAAAGAAAGATAAAAATTTGTTCTTACTTTATTTTACAGTAAATCTGTGAAAGTATGAAACACTGTAGTTTGTACAATTACACGTGATATATGAAAACTTTATGCACCGTTTGCCATGTTTTGGCGCAATTATATCCGTTATTAATATACAATATACAAGAGAGAAAAATAAAACAGATTTTACTTACGTTATTTGAGCACGAAGAGATTTTATAGATCTCCATTTTAAAATTTCGTTTTGTGTAGGAGGTACATCCAATAAGTCTAAATTCGGATTTACTTCAAAATTAGGAGAAGGAGGTGTCTGCGGTTCCAATTCTAATTCGACAGGTACTTCGGTTACAGGTTCCGGTGCGGTAACTTCTATAGTATTTTCTGGTTCTTCGTCGTTATCAGTTTTAAGTTCTGATAATATAAAACGTTTTGAATTACGTCTCTGTATCATCTTCATTTTTCCGAATTTATTTAATACGATACCCACTTTACACAAAACAATTAACACAGCTCTTTCTTTCACTATATTCTATCGGTTAACACATATCTATATCGTTATATTTTTTGTATGTAAGTGTTAAATATATATATGTTTTTATTTTCTACGAAATGAATTCGGTTTTAAATAAATGTATTGTGTTAAAAATCTTTATATTGTAATTATTTATTATAAAATAAATAACTAAATAAAGAACAGACCCGAACCTGAACAAAATATCACAAGGCGGTTTGATTTACAACCTTTTAAAATTTACATCACTAAAGATTTGAATTTTATACATATATTTACAGAAGTTATGTATTTATTCTCTACCCTAAAAAAAAAATCAGGAAGTTTGTACAGAGTATATAAGATGTGTAAATAATGTTAATGTTATTGTGATAATGTGTTTGCTTTTTCATATTTACGCATCGATATTTTACACCACGAATTTGAGTGTCACCACTTTTCAATATCACTCATAAATCACATTAGAGAGGAAAAGATCCACTTACCTATTCATTGTATTTTACGTTTGGTATAAAAAAAAAAACAAACATAAATTTCGCGTTTTTTCATTCGTACATCTTTCTCTCAATATTCATCTCTTCATTTAATCTATAACCATTTTAAATAAATTATTCTCCGTTAATATGATTTTCTTTAATAAAATAAATATTACCCTGTAAGTTTATAATAATAATTAAAAATAAAAACAGTTTCTCCATTCTCGTTTAACGAATAAAAATAATACACACTCAAATATATTATCCATTAAAGCTTTAACGTGCTTTTTTTCTCTCGTTTTTCTTATTTTGTGTTTTCAAATATTTATTATAATTTTACATATTGTTATGGCTTTTCCGATTATGATTTTTCCAACCAAATATTAAAGCAATCATTTTTTTATCTGTGTTATTTATTATTTGAGGTCATTTCTTCAACTATATTTCTTATTTGGTTTATCAGCTTTTTCAGGAAATGATTTAAGGAAGATTTAAGTTTTTTTCTATTTTTAGCCGGTCAAGTTATACGAGGGCGAGTCAAAAATTATCTACACTTTCGCCATAACACTTTCAAGGTTGTCATACTGTGCCTTCTGCGCATGCGTGCTTAAAGTCGGTACGACTACCATTTATAACGTTGCAGACTTTTATCGCAATACGAGAACAGTGTTTTATCGCGTAAAAGTGGTTTTTTTGGTGGATCGAGAATTTAAAAACTTTCAGACAAGTGTGATGCACGAAGGGGGAACAGGATGCCCGTCAACCTCCACCACGAACAAGATTCAGCGAGCTCAAGAGGCGGTTCTGGCAAATAGGCGAGTTACCATCTATGAGGTAGCGACTTCTTTGAACATAAGTCGTGATTCTGCTCGTCAAATCATCCACGACGAGTTCGGTTTTCGTAAAATCTGTACGCGATGGATACCAAGACTACATACTGCAGACCACAAGCTCAAATGTTCAAACCATCAAGTTGAGTTTTGAGGTACTGGAGTATTCTCCCTACGACCTTAGATTAGCTATGTCCAATCCAAAATCGTTACCGGGCCGATAAAATACTAGGAATGTGAAGTGAGCCGCACGCCGCACAGACAAGGGTAGAAAGAGCAGCCGCCTGTTATAAGTAAATTCTTTAACTTATAATTTTATTATACTGTTTTCAGTGTAATAAAACAAAACCAAAAAGTTTTTATTTTTTGATATAATTTTTTTTTACAATGGTGTTTTTATTAAATTTCCCAAATCTATCTAAACTTATTTATATTTTGTTTTTAAACTATTTAAAATATATGTATTTTATTTTTAAATCGTATTATTTTAAAAATAAAAACATTTCACAGTGTCTATCTTTAGCGTCTACGTTAAAAAAACTTAATACTACAAAATGCATCTATGAATGTTGTAAAATAGTTTAATGTAAAAAATAGCCATGAAAACTGTATTAAGCTGTTAAGTAGTCATAGCCGATATAAATAGATGTTCAATTACTTGTATAACATATATTATAATTATTGTTCTATTTTTTCTAATGTATAAAAACGTATCTACGTAAAATATATAAGGGCCACACAAAAGGAACAACTGAGCCGCGGGTTGGACATAGCCGGCCTAAGATCTTGCTCCACGGACTAAAGACGTGCAGGAAGCGGTACAAAGGTGACTTCGGGACCAACAGAAAACCTTGTTGGAAGGAATACGCAAGCTAGTGAACCGCTGGAACGTGCACTGAGAAAGGAGGTGATGGTTCAGCGAAGTTTTCTGCACAGGCATGCGAACTGAAAAAAATTTGTATTTTCTTTCAGCCAGACTTCGAGTTTTAGATCGGAGTCTAGAGGTTCTGAATTTGGAGGACCTAGCAGTAGTCTGTCAGCGGCCTTTATGGACGTCGCCGAAAATTCAACTCCCCGCAGTTCTGGTCGAAAGACGCTTGCTCCGTGGTGGAGCAGGGAATTATCACCTTTGAAACGGGCTGCCAGTCGATTTTGGAGAGCTTCTCAACGTGAGGGAGGTCCGAAACGGCGGACAGTTCTTGTTGCTGAATACAGAGATCGTAGATCTCAATAGTTTCACAAAGTTCGGACGGCGAAGAGGAATTCCTGGCGTTCCGCTGTGCATGACCAGGGGAACAAGCATCCCTGGGAAGTTGTTTATAGGATATTGGGACAGAAACGACGTAAGGACGTTCTTCTGTTTGCCCTCTCGACCCCGTTTGGGGTAATTTTAGACATGTTCGAGATATTACACAAATTACTTGACGACATTGAAGCTGGACAAACCGCATACCATCTGCGGGGGCAGCGTGAGGTTGCTCAGTTTCGCGGAGGTGCAGTATCCTTGGAGATTACTGATTTTGAAGTGCGTCAAATTATCTTCAGTTTAAGTAGGGGTAAGACCCCAGGCTTTAATGGAATAACCGGAGCTCCTTGTTCGCTCGGTTAGGGTTAGTGTGAAAACAATCACACGCGTGTTTCTAAAAAATTACTGTTTGGCCGATACTTCCTGGTATGCTGGAAGAAGGGTACTGTTAAATTGTTGTTTAAAGGAGGCAAAAAGGATCCCGTTGTTACTTCGTCGTATAGGCCCTTAACGTTGCTGCCGGTTATTGGTAAGGTCTTCGAAAAGGTTCTGTACCTGCGTATAAATGAGAGGCTGATCTCACAAAGCTTATTAATGGAAAAGCAGTACGGGTTTCGTTCCGGAAAGAGTACCGAGGATGCCACACTCCGCGTGATGAGTGTGGTAAGAGCTAGCGAGGAGGAATATGTCCTGGGAATTTTCCTGGACATCTCCGGTGCATTTCTGTGGTGGCCTTCTGTAGTTTATCAATTACAAAAGAGACGATGCATTGACAGTGAACTGCGAGTAATGCAAAGTTACTTCAGGCATCGGGATGTGCTGCTTCGCGTGGGCGGGTCTGAGATAGGAAAGACGCTGTCCAAGGGTTGTCCTAAGGGCAGCGTGTCGGATGCATTTTTGTGGGTGGTGGAGTTTGGTTCCCTTCTACGCCTGAGATTGCCCGGCGGGTGTCTCACCGTGGTTTATGCCGATGATGGGCTCCTGCTGGTAAAAGGAAGCTCGCGGAGGGAGGTTGAGTTCCGAGCCACCCAGGCATGCAGGATATTTGAGTTGTGGGGTCATCAACATAAGATGATGTTCAGCCGGGAGAAGATCACGATGATGCTTCTTAAAGGCCGTTTGGCAGTGAGGCGTCAGGTTCGTGTTTCGATCTCAGGCCTTCGTATTAAATATGTTCAAATTCAAAAGTATCTCGGGATGTTTCTTGACGAGAAATTGCAGTTCAAGAAACACCTTAATTACGTCGCGGAGAAGGCCTGTCGTGCCTTCTTTGGTATTCGACGAAGTGGTTAATCCTAATTGAGAGTCTTAATTTTAAGACTATGAGTATTCTGTATAAGGGCGTATACGAGGCAATTATGCTATATGCGCCGCCTCTTTGGGCAGATAGGCTACAATTTAAAAGCTATCGGCATATATTATTAAGAGCTCAACGCCTTATATTATTAATGGTAACGGCAGGTTACCGTACTATTTCACGGGAAGCAATCTTAGTGATTGCAGGCGTGGAACCGATAGATTTAATTGTGTCAGAAAAGCAGCAGCGTTATGTTGCTAAGAAGTCAGGTGAGTTGACTTCAGAAAACATTCACGAGACAGAATGGCATAGCAATGCTTTATGGCAGGCCAGATGGGATAATGCAGCGGATGGGCGTTATACGCATGATCTCTTCCCAGACATTGTTGGTTTGCGGGACGCCCCTTGGGTCCACCCTAACAAGTATGTGACGCAATTTTTTTATGGTCATGGCACCTTCCGAGACAGACTCCAGCGATTTGGCCTGGTGTATTCAGGTGTGTGTCCAGACTGTGAGCAACTGGATGTCGCATACCATGTAATTTAATAATGCGCAAAATACGAACTTTTGCGCACGGAGACTATTTTTCGGCTCGACATTAGATCTCCGTGAAATTGGAAAAACCGGGTCGAATAGGTAATCGTTGAAAATTTCATCGGGTTACTAGCAAGAGAGCGAATTGCCGAGGGAATTTAGAGTTCCTCCTGGTCTTTCCTGTGTCGTGGTTTTCTTGTTCTGGTGTTACCAGGTTTCATGTATTTGTAGTATTTTATTTATTTAGTTTTATTTTTAAGTTCATTTTTATTGTTTATTTTGTGTTATGTATGCGTATTAAAATTCAACTTCTAACCTATCGGATAGGTAGCTGCGTTTTTAATTTCAGTTTCTTCATGTCACTCAATCTTTTAAAGACTCGACATAGAGTGTTTTGTTTTGATGAGTTCATTTTCTAGTAGTACGCCGATGGGAATATCACAAGTGGTATTCGCATGGATGGCATCCTGACTGAGGCAAGAACAAGGCTGAGAGATTGCCAGGGTTCTGAAGATGACCTACGGTAAAACCCATAAGGACTAGGTACGGAGAGGGTGTCTTCCCCTACGGGGTCAGGATGTAGAAGAATGATGTACGTGTTGAACCACTAGTTTTGTGTAAATTGTAGGACGAAAAGTGTAGATAACTTTGCCTCGTGTGTGTGTGTATATATATATATATATATATAATTTTCCTATATTATTGTTGTGTTTCTTTTTATATTTATTAAGGTAATATTGTATTTAAATCTTTACTTTTTTATGATCTGATTTTTATATTCATCTTTTATTCGATAATTACGATATTTGATTCAAAGTGGGAATTAAACAAGTAGCGTTGTAGGATTAGAGTAACATTTTTTTGTCAATTTTATTTGCTTATATTTTTTATATGGAGTTTCTTTGACTGTATTATTTTTTAGTTTAATTTGTTTTAAACACTCTTTTCTCTTGATTTTATTCCTAATTGTAAACATTTAAATTTTTATATAGATATTTTATTTGATTAGAATAATATGTTTCAAATGATTTATTACGTTCAATTTTTGTTTATTTATTTTATAGATGTATTATTCGAAGATTGAAAATAATATAGTTTTTCTCCACAAACACGCACTCTTAATGCAACTAATATAATGTGTAATTATGTTCTGATCCAAATAAAAATCTATTTATTTAAACTTGTAGGGTAAATTGTTTTAAATAAACGATTGCTAATAGATAATTATTTCATATTCCATTAGCAAAGGTGAGAACCGTCGATAGAATAACCTAAGTAAAACATACATAAATGTATTTACGATTACAAATACATCAAGAACTAGAATGCGTAATTTTAAACAGAAATTGAGTTTCGTAAACAAAACTAGTACGTAATTACGAGTTTCATGTTTAAAATGAAATTTAATATTATTTATATATATATATATATATATATGAAGTCGAAAATTAAAATAAACATAAATACAGTAAACACAAAATAAATAGGTTACTTTTTGTTGTTGTTTTTCCTCTAATAATACAAGTGTCTTTCTTTCTAAAAAGGAATAAAATAAAAGGACATTTCTGATTTTTTTAATGTAATTTATTAGATTATATAAATTATTAGTATTTTACAATAAAAAAACAAACTTTCGATATTTTGTTCATACATGAATAAAAAAATATAGCCTATAAACACTTTAAAATTCATTAGAGTAATTTTATACTCTAATATACTGTATTGTTAATAGAAAAAAAAACAATTTTTAATAAATAAATTGAAACAAGAATGACATAAGAAATATAAATAACAAAACAGAAGTCGGTCAAGGATAAAACAGTTGGAATGAATTAGTTACAAACTCGCCGGACAAATTGAACAATTTCCCTAAAATCTATTATCGTCTATTTACGATTCGATTAAATTAAATAAAATTTTTTATAATTAATTAAATACAAAAAAAAATTTTAATAAATTTATAATAAAGTAAAAGCTTACAGACCCAAAATAACCAGAAACGATTCTTAGTTTTAAAGTTTTATATATGTTTACCAGTTTATCAGAAAACATAACAAATTACGAATTCTTTTTCTTAATCGTTTACAGATGTATTTTTTGTTTTTAAATAAATCCGGCAACAAAAATTATAATAAAAGTAGACGTACATTTCAATTGTTAAACGATCATCATCAGTAGATAACGAAATTTTAGTAAAGGCGAATAAAAAACATAAAAAATACTTTTTTTAAATTGAAAATAGTAATAAACTGTTTAGTTTCCGGAATAAAATCATGGGAAGGTTTTTTATAATCAATTTTATCCAAAATCATTACGTTACTTTTTTCAGTTTTTAAATAAAATAAGAAAACAGCTTTATTTTTTAGTTCATTGATTTTTACGCGGAAAATCTATTTAAGCACTTGATAAGTAATGTTCTATGAATTTTTCAGCCTTATTTCCTCTCCATCTACTAATGATGATTGTTAAAAGATCGAAACGATCATCAAACTTTTAATTTTTATTGTATAAATATTCTAACATCGTGTAATGATTTTGTTAAAAATTCAGTTAAAATCAAACACGGTTGACCCAAAAACAAATCTACCCCATTTTACCAACAATATCTCATTCTTCTGATATCGGGATTTTTCTGTTACCTTGTTCGGGTAGCGGTCGACGACTATAGAGAACGATTGCAATTTTTTACTAATCTTTTATTATTAAAAAAAAAGAAAACACACAAAGATGAGGAATATCTAAAATAATTGCTATTAAATAATATTCAGGTTATATTAATACGTAAGTTTGCGGTTGCTGTTTGAATTATGTAACGCTTTCATTCGAAACAATAAATTACAGAAAGGTGTTTTTTCATCAGTAGGAGCTTAGACCGTATGTGAATCGATAAATTTGAAATAATTTTTGTAGTTGAACATTTTCTATTTACGGATTTAAATAAAAATCAAACGATAAAAAAAAATCAATATTTCTGAAAAAAGTTATGAAAATGTTTTTAGTAGTTTAGTAAATGTTTATTTATTTTTTTCATAATTTGTTTTAATTAATTTTTTTTTTTTAATTAATCCCTTAATATCCACAAATGATTTTTTTATTTGACAATCCGAATTCACTCTAATTTTCATGAGTGTTGCTCTTTGCTATTTTATTCCGATAAGCGTTTCTTAATATTATTAAAAATATTTATCGACTAAAAAAAAAAATTGATTTATTTTTACGCATATTATATCAATACGGTATAATATTTTATTATAATTTTTTTAATAAATAATTATTAGTTACTAAATTATTTGAATATATCATTTTATTTTTATCAAACTGAAACATTTTACATAAATACAGTTGTTAGAAGTTATACGCTTACGGGTGCGAGTGTACACGCAATTGAATAAACTACAATTTCTTTTTCTCTCACGCTTGACCTAATACGTATGCTCAGTAAAAATGAAATACGCTCATTATAGTTCTTTTAATTACACATTATAATTAATAAAAAGTATTGTGAAATAGAGTTTAATTGTCTAATATAATTGCTGTATAGCCTAAAACGAAAAAAATGATACGTAATTAAAAAGTATAATGTAGGCCTAATGCATAATTAATGATACAAGATTTTTTTAAAGAAATTCCTTGAAAATATGTTTTCACCTTTACATAATACAATCGATGTACCGTATATAAACTTCCTTTACCATAGCGTATTGTATTATATATAAACATATGATGGTTAACTTAATGAAAAGGAAAACTTCGATCAATCGGAATACGTGAGTTCATATATTTAACCTCTTTGCGGTTAAATAGAATTTTAAAAAAAATGAATCGTAAATTTTTTTTTAAATGAATCTTACAGGCCATTAATATATATGAATAATAATAACAATTTCCAAATAAATTGGTGGAGCGAAAAAAGAATCTGATAATTTTGGCATCTCAAAATTTCGGTTTTATCTATCTATATTAATTGCCAAATTATCAATTTTGAACGTTGAATAATGATAACGAAAAATTTACAGGACTATTTCACAGTTATTTTATTTTATTAGTAATAATAAATAATACCCAATTTTTTATGTTATAAGGTTATATATATATATAAATATATATGATAAAATTCCTTAAAACATTCTCCAAATACACTGGTATAAAGAACGATTCGACCTCAAATATTCAATGACCTTTCACTGTTCTAGTGTTTTAGGATAAAAAAAAGATAACTTTATCTTACGATAAATTATTCTTTAAAAAATTTATAATTAATATTAACTTTAAATAAATACTGAATATTGGAGATTTTTAATTTTTTTTCACTAACCGGGATTTTTCTGTTAACTTCTTCGGGTAGCGGTTGAAATGATTGCAATTTTTACAAATCCTTTATTATTAAAAAAAATACAAAGATGAGGAATATGCGAAACAATTGCAACTAAAAAATATTACGGTTATTAATACGTAAGTTTGCGGTTGCTGTTTGAATTATGTAACGCTTTTATTCGAAAGAACAAATTACAGAAAGGTGTTTTTTTACAGTAGGAGCTTAGACCATATTTAAATCGATAAAATATGGATAATGTTACCGAGTTTAAGATTATTTTAAATTTAAGTCCAGTTACCATTTTGTTTAACCGTTAAGTACACCATCTACCTGCTGAAACAACTTTACTCATTCTAAAAAATCGCTCTGAAATTACAAAACAGTAAACATCCATTACAAAAATAAAAACATATATATATATATTTTTTTTTTTTTCTTCTAAATATCAATTCGATACGATCAATACAAGTAAGAAAAGTAATAATATAAAAATTAAACATTCTTGTAAAGTCAATTTAAAAAAAAAGAAGAAAAACGTTTCGGGTGATTTGGAATTTTCCTCGGGTATTAAATACATTTAACAATATTCCTAAAAAACAAAAAAAAACTATTCGATTAACTCATTTATAAATGCCTACATAAGTAACATTTTTTTTACAATGGTTTTGATTTTTTAACCATTTTCTAAAAAAAATTAGGTACTTAAAAAAAAATTTTGTTTTCAAGCCTTACAACAACAAAAAAACAGATTTTGATAATTTTTTTAGAGGAACTTCCTCTAGCGGTACCGTTATAAACTTTTTCAAAATAATTTAATTCGAAGAATTGTTTTTTAAATAAAAACCTAACTATAATTTAAGTAAAGAATATAATACCGACGCAACTTTTTCTAAATAAAAATTACGGTTTTTTTTAGTAATGAAAAAATTTATTATAAAATTTTGTAACAGGTTAAGTTCTTTGTTTAGGGTCGGTACCGAAATTAAATTTATCAATTTTACTTTAATGAATGGAACGAACTAAAGATGCGTTTCCAAAGCACATACAAATAATATCGTATAACTTCATAGCGGTATCTACCACGATGTATAGAACAGAAGATCGATCGCGTATAAATACAGAAATTAAACAGGTTAAAGATCTATAATTAAATCTTCGGTAGCCGTAAAACGATGTACTTCGGGGGAAAAGAATTCGACAATAGAAGCGACCATAACAACCCTTCATCGTTGAAAAGAAGCAGACATCTTTCTCAAATGCGAAGAATACGACGAACAGTATTTTTTCAAAAACGGCCGTAAAGTAGGATGAAATCATTTAGGACGGCCGTGAAAGAGATGAAGAGATAATTTATCGAGATCGGAACAGGCATTTAATATGAATAATCCTAGTCGGGAGAATATCATAAAATTAACAGTTCTCGAGGTAGGGTGATAAATTATACTCAGGAGTAGATATCGCATAAATTAACACTAGAAAGAGAGAGAGTAATCACCGAGATAATGTATTTCAAATTAATAATACATTACTCGACTACTGTGTCATCCTCACTGGTAGAGGAAAACAAGTCGTAGCGGGCTATATAATTAATGTACAATCACGTGTTAATTACGAGTAAACGTTACTTTACCAGTTTTCGGTACATATTAATATCCGTATACGTAAATACTTAATAAAAATGGACATTCCTTTAGAAGAAATAGCTGAACAACTTTTTAAAACGACTAAAGCCATTAAAAGTGTTTAAAATATACAATAAAGTCAAGGTTATTAATGCGTTAAAACGCCTCGCAGGTATTTGATAGCTTTTCCCAAACAGTATTTAAATGTAACTTTCACCGATTTACGTTTCAATAGATGTTAAATTTTATGTAATAATATTGTTTATATGATAACATTAAAATACATCACATATATAACATTTTAATTGCCGTTCTTTTTCACAAAATAAAAAAAATATATATATATTTTTTTTAAGAATACCAGTTTTTTGATTTGAATTTTAAACTTAAAAACTAGTTTAACGAATAAAGTCATACAGTTGTGTAATGTATAATCGAGTACTTGTAAAGTTCTATTACTGTTTACAAATTAAAACAGGCGGGGGTATAATAAAATTAACAAGCAAATCTTTCTGGTTTTATAAACCGTAAGTTTGTGTTTATTCTGTCTTATAAACAAATACTACGGTTCACGATTTTTATATACTCGTATAATCATAGCTTATAATTTAATCAAAATAATACGGAAGAAAATAATAATTTAATACTTATATAATGATATAACAATCACTCGTATTTTTGTTAACATATAAAAATTAATTCAATGTATTATGACAAATCAATTTGTTAATAGTTGATTATTTTACTACTGTTTTTTATTTATGAAAAAAATGGTCTGTTAGGCCCATTCCAACCGAATTTGTATACTATTATACTTCCTGGTTCGACCGACTTTCGCTGTCAGTCTTCCATGATGATCAGTAACCTAGAAATCACAAACGAGAATGTTTCATTGTCCGTTCTCAATATATATATATATATATATATATTAATTCCACGATCTTATATTATTATATATATGTATCGTAGAATTTTATTAGCAGCTCATTACATCAATTTTTATGACGAAAGTCGATAATGATGACAAACCTTTTTTTAGTTTGGCCGATGAGGATCACGTGAAACATTTTTTTTATTCATTTCGCTTTCTTTCGGACTTTTTCTTTCCTGGTCTTTCAGTAGTTCGTCATTCTTTCGCTTTGTTTTTACCTTCCCTCTTCCGATTAAAAGTCGGGTTTTTCTCCTTCTCTCGAAATCTTTCTGAACGTTGTTCTATCTTGTAATATTTCTTCATATATTTTGATTTCTTTAAACGTCTTTTGAACCGTTGAGAGCCATTCTTTTTGTTGTAAATAAGGTTGAAGATTTGTTTTGTAAGCCTGTTGGTGGCCGAAGAATTTGGTTCGTCTTTTTCTGATGGAATCTGAGATTTTCTTAGTTTCATTGTATTTTTAAATATATTTATTACTTCCGAATTTGTATTCGTTTTCAGCTACTTTGATTTCTCCAAGAATTTTTATCAAGACTTTCCTTTCTTTTTTTTTGCGTTTATTTCGACAGATTTTTAACTGAAAGTGGATTTTGATGCGTTCGAGGTCATCTGGTTTGATTACCGTATCGTAATGTTTGCTTTTAGCTTTCGTAGAGATGTTATTTTTGTTGTAAATATTTTTCGTCAGTCGGTAGGCTAATTCCATTTTTATCGTTCTTGTTTGATCGGCCTCTTTATCTAAACCGTTGACTTGGATTATTTCTCCCGGATATTTAAATTTATTAACTTTGTTGATTTTTCCATATTTCGTGTTCAGGGACTCGGGGAATCTTTGATTTCGGTCGTGATTTCTTTTTTAAGGAAATCTTCAGATCTATTTTCTCTGCGATATATTTTAGGCGGCTCATTTGTTAAGCTGTCGTTCCTAGATTCTTAGAGAAAACTGTAATACCGTCGTAAAAGCTAGGCGGTCGATCCGATTCGTTTCGGATCCAATTTTATTTAATGGTGTAGTCCAATCTTTTGCTATCTTCTTTTCCCGTCCTTTTATTACTTTCTCTAATAAATCATTAAAACGTCGGTGACAAACCATCCCCTTGTCTTGCACCTGTTTTAAGTTAGAATTCTTTTAACAGGTCTCAGTGAATTTTATTTTGGATATTGTGCGTTTGTAAGGGTATGTTTAGTGTTAATAATAATCATGGGTATGTTTAGGTTAATAAATTATTAATTTATTTTTATTTTTTAAACTCCAGTCAAAGATACTACTACTTTTATTTATTATTTTTTTAAAACTAATATGGTAAATCAAATTAAATATCAAAATAAATATATTTATTAACTAAATTTAAAAGTTCTGATACACTCATAAAAAAACTATTTTCGTCAGTAATAATAATATTATTCAGTAGATAATATAATTTCATAAGGAATTTGCGAAAATAAATAACTATTCACCAGCTATCAACATTACATTAACGGCAAAAATTTGATAAATAAGTACAGTGACGAGAAGCTAATTTATTATTAATAAATATATGACGTACTGCGTCAGAAGTTTTAAATTTTTTGTTATAAAGGATATGAGTAAAGTAAAGAAACATTAAAACAGTACAAGGACCTTACGTGCCGCTTTTAATAGATTATCGAACCCTTTAAAATACCTTACCACCGATTATTTGAAAAAAGAAGGATTTTCTATGAAAGAAACACCATCATTATTTATTCCATGAGTTTTTTATACAAAGCGTTCGGAAAATTGCTGTGCGTTGGCATTACGGAAATGTAATGACGAAACTTTCTTAATTATTACTTTGTATTTTTACTTCATTATTTTATAGAAGCACGCTTCAACTGTAAAAAAAAAAAAAAACGTAATGTCGGGATACAACGGAATTTTGGTCGATAAAACGTTAAAACCGTTGACAATAATCTAGTCTTTTGGCACGATCTGTTCTAGGTTTCAGTTCTTGAACCGCATATTACTTTGTAGGGAGAAAGTTTCAGTTCTTTTCGAACAGCTTTATGTGCGGTAGCAATTCCGATATTTTGTTCTTACAACGAACCCGCAATGCAACCGACATAACGCCGAAAGAACAGAATGCACCACATAATTCTGAAGCGTACTGTATAGCGACTGTATTTTCTTTTTAATCGTTTAATATGTACAAATAGTATACAGACAAATTTTTATTAACGATCTCTTAATTGTTTTTTCTCTGTGTTTTATTTATTTAATGTCTTTAAATATCTAAGTAATTATAAAATTTCATGAATTTATAATTTTTATTACGGACTTTAACCGATTCTATTTTTTAGCTTATGATTAATTACACATATTTTGGAGCTGTTTATATATACATGTAACGTCTAGGCAAAATTCCTTTTTTTTATGCTTGGCGTAAGGTATCTTACCCGTTCCTTAGGGATTTAATAGCTTTTATTGTATTTACACACCGATCTGAATAAAAAATTATTTAATAAAAATTAAAAAAAAGAAGATTTTAAAAGGAATATATGTTTAACACAGAATAATTATAAAAATGGCACATCTACCTCGCGGATAATTTTGAAGCTTAATAATCGCTTTATAATAAATATAAAACAATAAGGTGTTCGAATTTTAATCTCCGATTACCTTTTTGTTAATTTACAAAAATTTATTTCATAATTTTAGGTCTTTTTTCAAAAAAAAGGGTAAAAAAATGCTTTGAATATTACTTTTTTTAAATATATTTTTCATTTAGCACGAACACGTTTTAGGAAATTTTTGCGCAAACTTTTAGTCACGATTTTAAGTGACCTTAAAAATTGCAAGGTTAAAGCTACCTGTAAATTAAAAATTTAATTTTTTTTATATTATGTATTTATTTTGCTTTAGTATAGTAAAATTATACAATTATAAACAAAATATTTATACTCTAACATTCCCACATAAATTAAAATTCATATCCTTCATTTAATGTCTTCTTAATATTCAAATAATTATGTTTTTTCCCCTTTTTAAAAATTAATAAGGAAAAGTGAACATGTTTTTTTACAAATTATTTACTACTTCGTTTGAAAAGTAAACTCGAATAAGCTAGTGTTAGAAGAAAACTAATGGACTATACATCCTTGAATATTTTAATTAAAGTATGACGCTGTCATTAATTTATAATTAAAATACATATACCTACTGGATATATGATATTAAAAATTTATGTTAATTTCTTTTTAAATGAAAAATTATGTTTATAAAAATATTTTTCAATAAATTAATTAAAATTTACCGATCGTTAGTAACACTTGACAAAACACACCGCGTTATACGTACGTGTACGCATTACAGAAAGGATATATGCGACTATAAAATCACAATTTCCGGCAAAATGGCTTCATTTGATCAAAGGTTGAAAGTAAATGCCGGAATTATGTAAATAACTATGAAAAAAATGACGTTTGAATAGATTTAAGATGTAGTGTATACTAAGAGCTTATCTTAAAATGAGTGTTTTTCAATAAATTTTATAAAATCCTGACTATATTAAAATGACCCGCTTTATTTTGATTATCGAAAATAAATACCTTAATTTAAATAACAAGAAAATCGGTTAATTTATTTTTATAAACGTGAAAAAATTGTTTAAGGTTTTTTTGGGTATTTTTGTAAATTTCAAGCACACATACATTAAAACAAAAAAAATATATATATATATTAAAATATGTTGAAAGATACTTTCATGTATATGTTTATAAAATAACAGCCCAAAATGTTTTCATAAATCCTGACGTTTAATATAATGCGGAAAAGGATTAAAGCATACACCGTAACAACATAAACAAGGTTATGAAATTCTCTTTAATTAAAGATAAAGCACGTTTAAAAAACAATCCTGAGTATTTTTATAATCGAACAGTGATCGTATCTATAGTGAATCTCGGTTAAGCGGATAATACTTGTAAACCAATATGCTAGTTTGTTACAGGCCGACGTAATTAAATATACGATTAGCGCGATATACCCTAAAATAAAATCAGTCTTTTTTGTTAGTATTAAAAATTAAATGCCTCGAAATATTTACCTAAAAAGATTTTTTTTTTGTTTTACAATGTAAAATCGTTCATTAAAATAGGCTATAAGTAAACGGTTTCGATACGATAATTCAGATCGGGGAAACCAAAGTTTTTAAAAAAAAAAAAAACATTAATGCTGAAATAAAATGCAAGTTGAAGATTTTGAAAGATAAACATTAACATTTTGAAAATATTCTTTTTTGTAGTTTATATTTACAACAAAACTCCCTCTACGAATCATAAGACCTTGCCGATGGGAACAGGACTTGACTGCTCAGTGATACAAAGTAGCTAGACCGAAGGGGCAACCATATCGGACAGGTATCTCTTGACAGCTAGACTAAGGAATGATTCCTGAAAGAGGGCAGCAGCTCTTTCAGTAGTTGTTAAGGGCGTAGGTCAGGAGGACTTAAACGGCCATATCTACATCACTCAGTCTTCTGAGTACAGCGCAGACGAAAGCGATGGAAAACTACAGCTGTTTTTTTTCCAAGAAAACGTAGCTCTGCATTTTCATGTAACAAGATGGAAGCGCCTTCCTTGGTAAAATATTCCGGAGGTAAACTAGTCCCTCGTACGGATCCCCGGGCGGGAACTACTAAGGAAGCTGCTGTCACCAGAAAATTAAAAAAATAACATTCTACGAGTCGGAGCGTGAAATGTTAGAAGACTAAAGAAGATAGGTTAGAAAATTTAAAGAGGGAAATAGATAGGTTAAATGTAGATGTATTAGGAATAAGCGAGGTTCGGTAGGAAGAGGAAAACGACCTTTGTGTCAGGTGATTTTAGAATAATTAACTAAGCTTCAAATAAAGGGCAGGCAGGAATAGGTTTCGTAATAAACAAGAAAATAGGGAAGAGAGTAGAGTACGTCAAAATGCGTAGCGATAGAATCACTGTAATAAGAATAAAATCAAAACCTAAGCCGACAACGATTGTAAACGTCTACATATCTACAAGTACCCACGATGATGATGAGGTAAAGTGTGTATACGAAGAAATTGAAACTGCAATTAAACACATAAAAGGTGATGAAAATTAAATAATGGTTGGAGATTGAAACGCAAGCATTAGAAAAGGCAAGGAAGGAAATATTGTGGGTGAATACGGGCTGGGCAAAAGGAATGAAAGAGGGACCGACTTATTGAGTTTTGCATGAAGTATAATTTAGTAACTGCCAATACCCAGTTTAAAAATCATAATAGAAGAATATACACATGGAAAAAGCCAGGCGATAGTGCAAGGTATCAGATAGATTATATCATGGTTAAGCAAAGATTTAGAAATCAAATCGTCGAGTGCAAAGCTTATCCTGGAGCAGAAATTGATAGCGACCATAATTTAGTGATAATGAAACCTTGTATATCAAAGAATATATTGGAGCTGATGGATGAACGTAGAAAGTATAAGAATGCTAATGATGAAGAAGGTAAAGTAACTATCGACGATTAAGAAATACTATATACAGGAAGTGCAAATTAGCGAAAGAAGAGTGGATTAAAGAAAAGTGTTCAGAAGTGGAAAGAGAAATGAACATTGGTAAAATAGACGGAACATACAGGAAAATTAAGGAGAATTTTTTGGTACATAAATTAAAATCTAATAATGTCTTAAACAAAGATGGTACACTGACTTATAATACAAAAGAAAAAGTCGATAGGTGGGTGGAATAGATTGAAGACTTATACGGAGAAAATGAATTAAAAACTGGTGTTACAGAGGAAGAAGAGGAGGTTGAAGAGGATGAAAAGGGAGAAAAAATACTGAGATCTGAATTTAAGAGAGCATTAAAAGATTTGAATGGCAGAAAGGCTCCTGGGATAGACAGGTTACCTGCAGAATTACTGCGCAGTGTAGGTGAAGAAGCGATAGATAAATAAAACAAACTGGTGTATAATATTTACAAAAAAGGGGAAGTTCGGTCAGACTTCAAAAAGAGTGTTATTGTCATGATACCAAAGAAAACAGGAGCAGATAAGTGTGAAGAAAACAAAACAACTAGCTTAACTACTCATGCATCAAAAATCTTAACTAGAATTCTGTACAGAAGAATTGAAAGGAGAGTGGAAGACGTGTTAGAAGACCAGTTTGGTTTCAGGAAAAGTATTGGAACAAGGGAAGCAATTTTAGCACTCAGATTAATAGTAGAAGGAAGAAAATTAAAGAAAAGCAAACCGACATACTTGAAATATGATAGACTTAGAAAAGGCATTCGATAACGTAGACTGGAATAAAATGTTCAGCATTTTAAAAAATTTAGGGTTCAAGTATAGAGATAGAAGAACAATTCCTAACATTTACAGGAACCAAACTGCGACGGTAATAATCGAAGAACATAAGAAAGAAGCAGTAACAAAAAAGGGAGTCCGACAAGGATGTTTCCTATCCCCGTTACTTTTTAATCTTTACATAGAACTAGCAGTTAATGATGTTAAAGAACAATTTAGATTCTGAGTAACAGTACAAGGTGAAAAGATAAAGAAGTTACGATTTGCTGATGATATAGTAATTCTTACCGAGAGTAAAAAAAAAGATTAAGAATAAAACAGTGAACGGCATGGATGAAGTCCTACGCAAGAAGTACCGCATGAAAATAAACAAGAACAAAACGAAAGTAATGAAATTCAGTAGAAATAATGTAGATGGACCACTGAATATAAAAATAGGAAGAGAAAAGATTACGGAGGTAGAAGAATCTGGGAAGTAGAATTACTAAAGATGGAAGAAACAGAAGCGATATTAAATGCCGCATAGCAGAGGCGAAACGAGTTTTCAGTCAAAAATATAATCTGCTTCCATCAAAAATTAATTTAAACATCAATAAAACATTTTTGAAAGTATGTGTTTGGAGTGTATCTTTATATAGAAGTGAAACTTGGACGATTAGAGTACCTGAGAAGAAAAGATTAGAAACCTTTGAAATGAGGTGCTATAGGAGAATGTTAAAAATCAGATGGGTGGATAAAGTGACAAATGAAGGGAGGTGTTGCGGTAAATTGATGAAGACAGCATTTGGAATATAATTAAGAAGAGACAGACATATTAAGGCATCCTAGAATAGTCGCTTTAATATTGGATGGACATGTAGATGGAAAAAATTGTGCAGGTAGACAACGTTTGGAATATGTAAAACAAATTGTTAGAGATGTAAGATGTAGGGGTATACCGAAATGAAACGACTGGCACTAGATAGGTAATCTTGGAGAGCTGCATCAAACCAGTTAAGTGACTGAGACAAAAAAAAATTTACAACATATTATTTTATGGGATTTATATAACTTGAAAAATTGCACAAACCAAGTGAGTTTTACTGACAACAAACACAGGAAAGAACAAGTAGTATATTGGGTACATAATTTTTTTAATAGCTTTTTTATTATTAATTACAGCTCATTCTCGGATGTTTTTGTATTAGGTAAACTGCAGGTTTTAATATGTAGCATTACGGGAAAGGAAAATATAAAAAAATGTAATATTTAAAATGAATAGAATAATCTCTTTTGCGCTTCCTAAAAGACAATTCAATTTTGAAATAAAATTAGTAATATACTTCTATATGTTTTAATACATTTTCCCACGAAATCATTGATAAAAGATAAAAAAATTAATATGGACGGCCATTTTGAGCTGTTATCTTTGTGGTATATTTTAAGCGCTAAACTTCTTATATAAGTGCTAATTGCTAATTTCTAGAGATAAAAACAGGGTAGATTTTTAAATTCTTGCGGCCAAACAAATTATTAATTTTTTTTTGCGATTAAATAATTTCAAAGTACTGTAATAGTTTGAAATTCACTAAAATTTAATAAAAAATAAATAAATAAAATTTTATAAAAATAAAGTTTTTATCACAAACTAATAAATTAAATAATAAAGTGTTAATGATTCCAGTCAAAAAGTTTATTAAGGTAATTTTAACCAGAATTTCATTCTGTGTTTATTTTTATAAAAATAATAAATTGCAAATTATAGATTATTTTTATTACTTTTAAACTCTATTTAACGATTTTAATAAAGATATTTAAGAGTTTTAATTCTCAACAGAAATTAATATTAATCTGAAATAAGAACATAATCAACGTAAAATAAATTTCCGAATGAACGCAGACGACTAAGATATATACCAAGTGATTCAAGAGGAAAAGGAAGTAACATGGTAACTGATTCTTGAGCTGCTGAAACAAGAAAAAAATATTCATACAAACGTATGTCCGGAAACGCTTTGTTATCGAGCTACGGCTAACGAAAAATTTCACCCGGATTTGAATTCCCTCAGTGAAATGTATTGAAATTTTTAAGGCATTATATAAACTTGATAGTTTCTTTATGTTTTTTGACCTGAAAAATCGAATAAAACAGATCCCAGAACTGTATCTCCTTTAATCTTTATGATACTCGACGAAAAATATGTTTTTTTTTTAGGTTTGAATAACTATACTATATGACGTAAATAAATGTGTAAATTTGATTATCAAAACTTGTTGAGAATTTAATTATGAGAATACTGATGTAATTAGCCTGTGAAAAACAAAAAAATCAATTTTTATTATTAAAAACAAAACTTACAAAAAAAATTTATGAATTTAAAAAAACTAAAAACATCTTCTTTTAGTACAATAAATTTAGACTTTTGAAAAATTAGGTCGGCAACACTAACTACACTTCGAAATTAACTACTCGTCGTAAAACATCTTCGAAATATTCTTCAGGCATACGGCTTAGTCCAACAACGAACACGCAAAAAATGTCTACACAACTCAATATTTCACAAAGTACAGAATGGAAGGCATAACATGCTCACGGACTGCGTCCTTATCGTGTTCAGAAAGTTCAACACAACCAGCTCGGTGATCAAAACAGACGACTGCAGTTTGTCAACAGGTTAACAGTAATTACCACTAAAATCAGTTCATACTATTTCGGACGAAGCCAGTTTTACCTATAATGGCATACACAACAGACGGAATTCACATCGGTGGTCTGAAGAAAACCTACTTGCTGAAGTCTAATCAGATTTCCAGCAACGATTTTCGGTGAACGTTTGGTGTGGCACGATTAACCAATTAATAGGCCCTTTCATAATAGAACATCGTGTGAAAGGGAGAAATTATCTGAAAATTTTAAACAATGAATTTCTTACAGTCCTTGAAAATTTCTCATGGACGAAACGAATTGAAATGTGCTATCGACTTGATAGATTAGCAAAACGTTTCACGAATGAAGTAAGACAAGTAGCAGATGAAATATTTAGCGATAAATGGGTCAGACGTAGAGAGCCGATAAATTGGCCACCTAGATCGCCGGACCTTACTCCCTTAGATTACAGTTTACGCGGATGAATGCGAGGTATACAAACAAAAAGCAGTATATCAGGAAGTGTTCTCTCGCATTCTCAGTGATGCTGTCTTCATCAAGGAACGCGAAAATAGCATTAGGCTGGTGAAAGAAAATATAAGAAAAAGAGTTTAAAGGTGTATGTATCGATGTCAATGGTGGAATTTTCGAACGTTTATTGTAAATTAATACAGTATAAACCACAGTGAAGTTTTTTTTTTAAAGTAAATTAAAATTATTTTAATTTTCAAAAGTCAACATTTATTGTATTAAAAACGGCTGTTTTTAATTTTTACAAATTCATAAAATTTTCCTGTTAAATCTTGATCTGTTTTGTTTTTAACAATAGAGGTAGATGATTTCTTTTTTGTTTTTCGTACACTTTATTACACAATTTTACCATAATTAAATTCTCTACAAGTTTCGATAACAAAATTTACGCATTTATTAGTAGCTTAACAAAGTTATTGTATTTCAAACTTAAAAACCGTGTTTTTCATCGTCGAATTTTTCTTTTTTACGTTGGTTATCATGAAACCTACGAGAGGTACAGTTATAAGACCTCTGTTTCATTTGATTTTTCGGGTGCAAAAACATATGGAACCATCATTTCTTATATAACGCCTTAAAAATTTTAGTATGACCACATTTCACCGGGGGAACTGAAATCCCGGTGAATTTTTTCGCTAACAGTAACTCGATAACAAGGAGTTTTTTGGATATACGTTTGTATGAACATTTTTCCTTATTTCAAGCTACAGAATCAGTTCCCAAATTATTCCTTTTTCTTCATGAATCACTCTGTATATATGTATTTATTTATCAATTCGTTTTATGGATCCAGATTTATTAATTACATGTTATCTTTGTTTTAATCGTCCTCGGTGCTGTCATAAAATGAATGTAAAGGTAATAAAAAAAAAAGCAGCTTGCTGTTAGAAATGTTAATTAATAGTTTATGTAACATGTCCCACGAGGAAGTTTTAACATATCTTACTTAGATTTGCTACAGGAATTCTATTTACAGATTAATATTTCTGAAATTTCGAATGGACACCAATATATTTTTAGCATACAAACAAAAACGAACATCTTTCAAAAAAAAAAACTCCAGTTCTCATACACTTTAATTATATATCATAAATTTTTATTTCAATTCCATTTTTATAAGCTATCCAACGAATCGTTGAACAGCTGTGCCGTATTTACATAAAAAAAATAAATAATAAAAAGTTATGACAATTAATTTAATTAGCGCGCATGAAATTATCTTCATGAGCATAGCTAATTCAATTATTTAAAACGAAGTGTTCTATTTCAGGTATATCTTAGAGAATCTTTTGAACCTAATTAGATATTTACAGTTATCTATGGAGAAATTGATCCTCGACCAAAACCAAAGCTAAAAAAGTGGAAGAAGCTGCTGACGGAAACAAGGCAGTATATTAAAAATAAAAAAACCACCCTTAAAATATATTTTTTTAAAAACTGTGTACGATACTTTACTACGGTCTTCAGATAAGCCAAATTTAAAAATAATACTTTACCGGTTTAGCAAAAAAACCTAATATACAGAGGTTTATAAAGAAACAGAGAAACAACTAATATAAATGTCACGCTGTCCATGGCCTCCTTGAAATCGATTAAAACAACGAACACGGTTTCATTCTAGTCATCGAAATTCAATATGTTGATCCTGTGTAACAAAACCGTGTTATGTTTTCGGGTGTGTGTCTGGCTTTTTCAGTTACACGGTATAGAAAATCGACACAATTTGGATTAGTATATAATACTAGAAGCCCTCTTATAATAAAAAAAGCTTAAATCGGAAGGGATTTCACAGACTGCCATATACTGCTGACAGTATCTTACGAAATATCCCACGATACCATAACGCCTAATAGATATTTAAATTTATTGAACCACCGCATTATCTTGAGCGCATATTACTGTACCAGAAGTAAATTCTACTATTCTTAAAAAAAAAAGATTCTTCGATACATTATGCAAAACTATTGTAAAATTATGAAATGTTGAGCGATGTACTTTTCAAAAGAGCACAGAACTTGTCAGAAATAGCCGTTTCGGACTATTTATGAAGAAAATTTAACGGATGTCTTTGCATTCACAAAGGTTCATAAAAGTAAATATTCTTCAAATCTCGAAGATTTTTTAGAGGCATGATTAGACGTAGTATTTCGTAGCTATACTAAAGGGAAAGTATTGTAATCCATTTCAGAAAATTATAAAAAAACATCACGGTTTCTTTTAAAATTGTGTCACAAAGTGACATTTTATAAAAAAGGTTTTTCCACCAAAAAAATGTTCTAACTTTTAATAACTGCAAAAATAAAAAATAATATTATCCCTAAGCCCAAAATAAATGTTTTTATAAGTGAATTTTTATGTACTTATTTTGGCCTCTTTGAAACTTAATAAACTCTGGACTCCCGACATTTTTTCTTCTTCTAACTTGGTAGAAAGATTCCTGTCCTCAGAGGTATTTATTATATTACACTTTTCCACAAAAAACTGGAAAAAGAAGGGGGTGTTTTAGCCAAAATGAAATTTAAAAATTTCACTAAAGCATTTTATCAAAAAATGTTTCTTACAAAAGTTGAAGCCCTTTTTATCAGGATAACAGATTTGTTTTTGTAGTTATCTATATAATGTATATTTTTATGAGAAATTTAAATTAATTGAAAACATTTTAAAATTTAGGTTATTTTATCAGTAAAGATAGTTGTAATTCTTTCAGTGTATAATAATTTCCTAATAATTAAAAACTGGAGTTTTATTTTGAAATTATGCCATTTTTCTGTATGCAAAATACTGGCCGATTTTATGTGAAATTTCAGTCTCATCGATCGGTAGTTGTAATCCTTATAACCAATCAAAAATGTAAGTCGAAGGATATTCTGTACAAACATAAACGTTGATAATATTATATCGACATAAAATACGTAAACTTATATTTATCTATTACAGTAGGTTTCTCATTTTAACATTATTCACTTATACATTGATACAAAGACATTACTTGACGCCATAAGTCATTTTATTTCTTTTTTGCCTACTACAGAATAAGAGATAAAGATAAAATACACAGGAAATTATAAATAACATTTCCTTATTTATGCCTAAATTAAAAAGGAAATTTAAAAACTAAAGATAAAGGAAACAACAATTCACGACGTATGATGTGTAATATAAATAACATAATAATTTTATATTCTGAAGAACTATTTACATATATTTTTAATTTAAACAAAAATCGGTTACCATATAATAATTAATGGTTCAATAAATTACGTAGAAGTTTTACATAAGGTGATGTTTATTTAAAACTCAGAAACCGTTGGGTCGAATCGAATGAACCTTTTTATAACTGTATTTATTAAAATTTTTAAAACTGTAAATATATCCTGATAACTGCATTAGTGAGTGTACATTAAGACTTAAAACGAAAGAGAGTAACAAATTTTACAGCTTAATCTTTCATGTACTCTGGCTTTAAATCGCTTTTAAAGTCACAGTACATCAAAAAGTGTACTCTGGTGTATTCTGTTTGGAAAACAGAATTTATTCAAGTATATCTTTTATTAAAGTCTGACCGCAGTTTTCGTAGGTGACAGAAATTTAATAGAAAATGTTATAATTTAACAATTTTTGTAGGTTACACGAGTGACATAATTATTTCATATATTTCACGACATACAGACAACCAGCCGATTCTAAAAAAGTATAATATATCACACCGTATTTATTGTTAATTTTCAAATTAATACATTTATAAATTCAAAATACTTCTGTAGATTCTATTTTAAAATAAACATAAAATATAAATATTCTTTAACATATAATTTACATTCAACGCCAAAACGTTTAATAATGATTCTTTTTCTAGCTTTCTAGTAGGCCGATTTTAAACTTAGACGATAGAAAAAAATATATATATTTGTATGTAAGGAAGTCAAAAAAACTCCGAATTTAATTTCCTTTTTTATTATATCAAACAAAAAATAAGTTATATACATTTCATGTGTGTCATTAGATTTCATTCTCATTCGTTACTTTAAAAATTTAAGTCAAACCACTGTACCTATCGTACATCGTCCTTCTTCGTTTCACCACTGCAATTCGCTTAATTTAAACGGAGATGTATCTTAGCGAAAGAAAAATAAACGATCTGTTCCAGTAATAACGTAAAAGAAAACCATTACAAGACTATATGATACGCCTAAACAAAACTGTATTATGAATGAAGTAATACACTTAAAGAATTTCAATTCAAATAACTGTTTTTTTGCACGAAAAGGATTTTTTATTTTAAGAACGGTTGTTTAATATCAATGTAAACAGTTATATTCATGACGAAGTAAAAGAAAAATTCAGATTAAGCAAAAATTACTTTTTTTTTAATGTTTAAATCCTTTACATGATGATTTTTATTCTCCTAGCATTTGTGATTTAGTTTATGAGTAATAGATAAAACGAAATATTTCTAAAAATATTTAACGTATAAAAAGCCTGGGTTGGTTGTTTATATAACGATAATAATACATATATAATTACATTGTCCTGTTTTATTTTCGGAGTTACTCTCTGTCCATCAAAATACCGTATAATAGTAAACATACATGAGTGGTATGTTTTATAGGAGTGAACGTTTTAATTAACAAACATATAAATATATCTAATCATAAATGTTACGATTAAAATTCTGTAATGAATTATTATGTAAAGAAATTTACCGTAATAAACAACACAAAATATACATAAATAAAAGTCGAAAGTAAATCTTTAGGTCCCAAAATTATACATCCTAAAGAAAAATGATAAAACCGCCGTACAAATATATACAATGAAAGGAAAATAATGGTTTAAAAATAATATAATCTACGGTATTTAAGATTTCAAAAGTATTTTAAAACCCTTAAAAAAATATTTTCGTAAAATAAAACATAACTTTTGTATTATTTAATTTTATTACGGAATATTTAATTTTTATTATTAAAGAAAAAATGTACGATTTACGTTATTTAATAAATAATAATCAATTAAATATTTCAATTCCAAAAAAATACGACTTTCATAAATTTGTAAACGGTAAAATATAAAAATATATTTACACAAAAAATAAAAACACAAAACTTTTAACACAATACAACAAATAAGTAATATTTAAAAGCGAACAAAAAGAAACCGCACAGATTACTATCACTGACACAAATTATTGCACATCAATAGATTAACGAAACCGAAATGACGATACTCTTGCTATTAGATAAGACGAAAATTAAACGATTTTTTTATAACCGATAATAATATGACATTAAGCAGCACGTCAAACACACAAAACAGCGATTGCTGGACTACGGGATTAAAAACGTGTACAGAGATACAATAATAAAGATTTCACCTGTACTAGGTGAACATCGAGGAGTGAGGGAAGAACGCGGAAAACGGTGGTGGGGGAGCCGTTAATGAGGAGACGACGGGACCCTATTACGTACACACAAACACGTATGTAGAAAAATGACAATGCTTCCTTCTTAATGTACCGACTACATTTTTACTATTGCGTGTGACAGCGGTCAGTGAAAACGATTTGATTGTAATCATAATGGTATCGGTAGTAAACTAGAAGGGGGAATCGTACGCACAATTTTTGTTCGTATCGTTTAATATAACAAAATACATATTACGCACGTATACGTACGTAATAAAAAAAAAATATTTTTAATAATCGGACATATAGATAAAAATAAATTAAATAACAAGGTACATTACATATAGTTGTTATACATATATTGTAAATAAGTTAATTACCTGGAAGATATTAAAATCTAATTAATAAATAATTATACCTCCAACAATAGTAAAAAACGACGTTATTATCAAAATTTATTAATCTTATAAAAATAGGTATTGTTCATTAACTCGATGATTATCGTATATTATTTGGCCATATTATAAAATTAAATATTATTTAAAAAATTAAAAGACAAAACACTGATAAAATTCGTACAAAATACTTTGACAGAAGAAAATTTGTTCAACAATTTAAGCGAGAAAGCCTCAAAAGTTGAATTGTTTTAGCTGTTAAATTCTCCTCTATACATAAATCATTAAATATATATTATATATCGATTGTATCGCGGAAATTTTTAAAGGAAATTTAATCTTCACGAATTTCTTTCTTTGAATAAAGATTCTACTATGAAGAGAATAAAATTACTACGGAAAATTCTACATTTTTTTTCTACTGATGGATCCTTCATTAATCTATAATATTTTATACTACGTATAAAAAAACTGTGGTAAAAGTAGTAAAAAAAAAAAAATTGAAAGGATTATACTCAACGCAAAATATTGATGTTCGGGTAAAGATTTAAGCTAAATTACGCATTTTTCTAGATGTTACAATGGAATTATTCATTCCTGTGACTTTGCCTGTAGACTTCTTCAGGTATTCTAAGAAAAATAAAGAAAATGTGATCAATAATTAGTTATCTTTATTTTTTGTTATCAGATCGATCAACCTGAATATAAATTTAAAGAATTATATACAAAGATGATATCCTTTATTAAATATTCATCTCTCTTTTTTCTGTTTAGCCTCCGGAACTACCGTAAGGTATTACTTCGAGGACGAATGAGGATATGTACGATCATATCGTACATATGATATGATAGTACATATAAGTAGTCTTGTACGGTCTTAGGTCGACCGTTCCTGAAACGTGTGGTTAATTGAAACCCGACCGCCAGAAAACACCGATCTAGTATTTGAACCTTAGAACTCTCGTCTTCGAAATCAGCTGATTTGCTATGACGAGTTGACCGTTAGACCAACCGGGTGGGTTTTCTATTAAATATTCATCAGTTAAAATAATTAATTACCTTTTCTAAAATTATACGAAAAATGTAATACAAATAAAATAATATTTTAATCTTTTTATCTTTAAATAAAATAGAATTATATAATAAAAAGAAAAAAAAACACGCAAGACAACAGGAGTCAAGATCTTTATGTAACTTCATATCAGTTAATAATATCGGCATGAAAATGTTTAACTAAAACAGAAAAGATTAAGCGCACGTTTAAAAATAGGATTTCTTCCCTTTATTACTCTCCGCCTGCTGGAACGATACACATAGAAACGAAGCGAAGAAATTTGCGGAACAACCAGGAAACGTAATGAAAGAACGTTCATCTCGATGCAATTCTTCATCTTTGGTTCGCATTCGTTTGTTACTACCGGTTGTTCTATAATTCCACAATGCCGATCTGTAGAGAATGAGTCACGTGCTAGCACAATCTATGCGTATGAACCTTTCTGTTTAATTTGCCTCAGCGGCCGACCATTTAAAGACAGACGACTATTTGTTAGTAGTTCAAAGCTAGGACAACGGTAGCATGAAGCGGTACGGTCTTGTAATTTTTTATAAAAAGTTTAAAAATTTGTTTATATTTATTTACCTTTACTGTTGAAAACTATTGCCTATCACAACGACGCGAATTGATGGGAAATTAATAATATATATTTTAATTACAAAAAATGAAAATCTTTTTTTACATTTTTTTTTAATAGCTAAAAATTTATAAAACGGTGAAAACAATTCATCGAAAGAAATTAAATATTTTATTACAAATACAAAAAAAATTACTCATGACTACCAAAATAAAATATTAAAGAAAATCCTTAGCCTATTTTTGTAGATGTTTAAGACAGATTTTAATGTTAGCGAACACTAGAAACTTATATATTACATTGCCTCCACTCTTTAAGAAATTTATCTACCTTCATGCATCATTCTAACATTTTTTTATATAACTATTATAATTTTTTTTTACTTTTTAAACCCAACTTTTCCACAATTATGTAAAAAACATAATTGTGGAAAAGTTGGGTTGTGGAAACTAAACCGCCTAATGTTTATTATTAACACGTAACCACAACTTTATGAAACCAAATCCGGACGAAATTTTTCGCTAGCCGTTACTCGATAACAAAGCGTTTTGGGAAATACATTTGTATAAACGTTTTTCCTTATATCAAGCTCTAGAATCAGTTCTCAAATTATTTTCCTTTCCTCCTGAATCCATCCTGAATGCACATATGCGTGTAATCAACGTTAACTATAATTATTTTTTGAAATGGAAAACGAAAATAGAGAAACGAGAATAAAATAAAATAAAAATAGGAATATGTGTAAATCGACATGTAAATGAGTTGCACGTATTATTTAATTAACTTCTGTGAGAAGTAAATCCTTTAAACTACCTATTACATTATATAGTATAAGTTATATAAAATATGAACTGCATAATAATTAATTAGTATGCGCGTACATGTAATTACTTTTAGAAACAGTTCAGTTCTACTTTCCTTAAAGTATAGTAAACCGACTTTTCCACGTAAAGGTAAAACGTGAAGGACGTGCCTTTTAGAAAACAAAACGATCGTTTATCTAAGCCTCTTCATTTAATTATTATACGTTTTAACTTAAGTTAAGTGGAAGTATAGTATACATATTCAGTCAAATTTATAAGCGATAATGAAGATAAGTTATCGAAAGGCAACGACTATTTTTAAATAATAGTTTCACATTTCCCGTTATTTTAACACTTAACAGAAATCCGCAAACGGTAATCGTCATTGAAGATAAAGGAATTGCATACAAATAACATTTCAGTACGTCATATTTCTATTAACAATTTAATTTTATATAAAAATACATATTTATATGTGTTTCTTATCTTTATAAAAAGCCTGATCGAGTCGCTCACTCTATATAATAATTGGAATTCATAAGGAAGCGTAAGAAAATAAAATTAAAGGAACTTTTTGTTCAACCTCATCGAAAACCGATAGAAAAACTTACGAATTTGGGATACGATCACCCCTAATTCGGCACAATCCTGCATAAAGTTTTCGACAAGTAAAGGAGTTTGCAGAACGAAAAGACCATTTTTTTATCGGATAGATCTAGTTTTTCTCAGAACAGTCGCTCAAATCAGACTGTAATCGTTCCTGGAGGACTTAATTCAAAAAATAATTTACCGCTAGATAATTACGTAAAATATAATAACCTAACAAAAATATGATAGCACAGCATCCGGGTGAAATTGAAAAACAAAATTAAAGAGTTACAGTCACAATCATTCGAGGAGGGTATAACTTCCATGTTTTTTTACAAAATAAATAGGTCTCGGATCACGAAACTGGCGAAACGTGTTTTGTTTTCACTTCTCATGATGGAAAATAATAGAAAAAAAGTAAAAAACACGAGATGCAATTCCCCTTTTCGCGGACACAGTTTTTAAAAGGCTTTTAGCCTAAAACCGATATAAATTCTAACATACAAAAGTAGAAAACAATCTTGCTACCCGTTACTCGAAAACGATAGGAAAAACTTCCGCAAAGAACACAGCGCCCCACAGATATATTTTTCATACATAGGAGAAATCTGGTAGAAAAATAGCAGATGAACCTTTTGGTCCGACTCGACTTGAATTTCATGGAATCATAAAAATTGAGCCGCACCCCTATCGAAGGATTCTAGTTCTCTAATTTTTTTTTTTTGAATAAGAACTTAACCGTAAAAACTGTAGAACTCCGTAAACGGAGTTCTATAGTTTTTTAGGGTAAAAAGAGAGGTAAAATTACAGAATACGGGCCAGGAACCATTAAACGACCCAAAAACGTTTTTGGAATAAAAACGAGATCTCAAGACTTAAAAATGATTCAGTCATATTTGGAAATGGAAAAAAGTAAAAACGAAGAAACCTATGTGTAAAAGGGTGGGGAGAGTACAATAATGAGATAAGCTTTAGAAATATAAACGAATAGAGTAAGTATAATTTCTGGCACGTAAGTTTTACACAGATAGGTCATAAGAACCTTTCTTTGTTTTTCAAAACTTGAAACTTTTGACTCTTTTAATAAAACCATTTTATCTTTTTCGTTTAATTTTAACATACGTAAAAAACCGATTATCATAAATTGTTTAATAAAAACATGTTTTCTAATGTTTATAAACTTTTTATGTAAAAATTAACTAATCCTTGATGCGTTAAAATATAGCTAAACTAGTTCTTTTGACAAGATAATGACGACAAAATTCATTATTATTATATAATACTTTTACTTAAGCTTGTATTTTTTTCAGCTTTTGTGGGGGTTTTACAAATGAAATTTACCTAAGCGAAAGTTTTTCGGTCGGTTACTGCCATCATTCCAAGGTATGGTAATAGCACACGATATTAATGAACGGTCACATCCATTTCTTAATAACGGCCAATGTTTTATTATATCAGAATGATATTCAAAAAATATCAATATTTTCAGTTTAATACGTATTCAATTTTTCCCAGCTAATTATTACTTTACCACTCGTGATAAACAGTAATTATGTCGGCTGTCATAACTTCCCTTTAGGTAAAGAATTTAAAAATATACGTACATTCCTTTCGATTCAAAATCTATGATTAGAGATAAAATCTAGGCCGACCGTCTGAACAATTTCCTACGTTAAGTTAAATTGTGTAACCGTAAATTGTACTCGCTCTAAACCGGGTAAAACGCACCTACATGTCTCATAAATAAGTTTAAATAACTCCACAGATATAGTTCTTATTATAGTTATTAGTAGTTTTTATAGTTATTATTACCGAACTATACTTATTTCTTTTTCACAGCTAAAAGAATTACTTATCTTTTTTTATTATACTGATTTTAATTAATTTTCTAATTAAGAACAAACTTTTGTAAATTTAAATATCGATACGGCTATAATTAAACTTATATACATTATAACCACAAACATATAATGCGATATAATACAAATGATAAATAACCACCAGTAATATTTCAATTATGTTGCAGTGCTATATCTTTGCCAATAAGTTTGAAACTTAATATAATATAATAAATCTGTTCATAACAACGATAAAAAATATCAGAGTGGCCTTATTTTACTCACCAAATCACTTTTCTATATTAATCTGCGCAACTTCATTTCATAACAGAAAAGTGTTTTTTGTATTATTATTTTTTAACCTAACTCATGTAAAATACGTAAACATTTTAAATATGCTCCAAAATAATAATAATAATTTTACCGTAATTATTATTACTTTTTTTTTTTGCATTTCAGGTGTCACTACAAAAATTGTTATGTATTAAAAAAAATTATATTAATACACGTTTTATAGTAAAATTATATAAAATAATTAATTTTATTATAAGCTAAAACATATATACGAGATCTGTAAATAAAGTAATGAGACTGGTTCAGAAAAACTTTTTATTTACAATTCAATTTCAAATCGACTCTATCACCTTCGAAATAGTTCCCTTGGAAAGCCACGCAACACTTCAAACGGTTTTTCCCACTCTTCATAGCAGTGTTGGAACTCAGAAACCGGAATATGCTTCAGATGGTCGGTTAAATTTTATTTATGTTTTCTACTGTTCCAAAATGGTGTCCTTTGAGGTATTTTTTTTTAAACTCGGGAACAGGAAAAAGACGCAGGGACTCAAGTCAGGTGAATAAGGCGGCTGAAGAACTACAGGAATGTTTTTCTTTACTAAAAACTAATTAATTGAGAGTGCAGTGTGACAAGGTGCATTTTCATATGCAGCATCCAATTGTATTTGATGGCTGGTCTCACGCGGACAACTCTTTTCCGCAGTCTTTCAAGAATTTCTCGGTAAACATATCGATTTACAGTCTGTCCTTTAGACGAAAACTCCTTATGGACAATGCCGTTACGAGACCGGCCATCAAAAACAACTGGAGGCTTGTCGTATGCTAAACATGTGAAAACTTTTTTCACATGCAACCGTTGTCGTATTGAGTAAATTTGAAGTTTTTCTTAACTTTAAGGTGGAAATCTTTTTTATCCTCTACTTAGCACCGGTAAAATCTACCTCCGCCTTCCGACGTGCCGAAAGGAATTTTTAGTAATTTAGGTAGACTTTTAAATATAGGTTAAATAATACAGACCGCATCAAGATATTGTTTAAAAAAAAGTTACAAGAAAATAATTTTGAAATATACGCAATTTAAAAATATTTCTTCCGTATATAGGCAGTTCAAATAAAAATAAAACAAGAATATCTTATTGTTTTAATTATTTTTTTTACCCTTGTATTTTATTACGTTCTGTTTAATTTTAATACACATAGATAAAAAGTCCTTGAAGACATAAAAACAAGTTCGTAACAATAAAAATTTTAAGTTTAAACCGGATTGCTAATTCTTTAATTATACCTGTAAAATTCGCTATTTTAAAAAAATGTATGAATTCCATTATTTACGTAGATCCAATAACAAATTAAAAACATTTCTATTAATTTGGAAAAAATATTTATCGCTAATTAATTATACGCCGATAATAAACCAATTTATTTGGATTTAAGGAAAAGAATATACCCTGAAAAAATTATACTTGAATTTCAGAAACGGGTTATTTGGCCGACTTATGAAAAAAGAGGAAATCGAGCGCTTTAATATTTTGAAACGGAGTTAGTGAAGTTGAAAGAAAAATAAGACAAAGGAATGAAAAAATAACTAATAGTACACTATGTATACTGTGATAAATTAGGCATATTTACTTTCGATTTTTTCGGCTTTTGTTTTTAAACATACTCAAACGAGAACTAACACATATCTGCGGTAACATTACCACTGTTTTTATAATAATAACAATATAACAATATCCCCAAACTAGTTAAAAATAAGCTAATCGATAATATAAATAATAAATAGGTATATACTATTACGACTATCATCGGAAACGATACCAAATAGTTTTTTCCAGGAATTTTCATTTAATAAACATAGATAAAAAACTCCTTTTTATATGAAATGTTTCATAAGCTTTGTTTATGTAATTATTATTTTAGCAAAGATTTAAAAAAAAATTATTTTTATAGTTTTTTTTTAATAATAGTTCCTTTTATTTGTTGTTGATGATGACTGTATAATTGAAATGGCTATCTAGTTCTAGATTGTATTTAATTGTTTTTTCCACATTTTTTTCTGTTATCGAATTTATTTTAATATTCATTTCGTATTAAAAAAATTTTGTTTTTTTTCTAAAAAAAACTCAAAGTTTGAAATTGTCAACGAACTCTCCGGTTTATCTTCATTGTGCGATTTTTAAAAAAAACGAAAATCTAACAACAAAGTTGTAATACTTACCTGATGTCGGTTACTTATTCGTATGTAGTGGAAAAATAATGATACATGAAAATAAACAAAAAAAATTTTAACAAATTAAAAAAAAATCTATATTTTTAAACTTTGATCGGCTCACCTGTTCCCAATATTACCCCCAAATTTTTCTGGGTCATTTACACTATTAATTTGCCTAGGAAGACGTAAAAATAATCGGTTAAAAAATATGCAATAAATAGATTTTTTCGATTTTGGGGGAAGGGGGAATACTGGAGCAAAATAAAAAAAAAAATATGATAAGCCTGTATTCCTGTACTGATCTTAATATAAATTAGGGTTATGTTTGCAAAGTTTTAAGAAGAGTGACTTCAAACAAAAACTATCTACCTCACCCTTGGAGATATTACCACAAAATTGTATCAACAAATTACCTCAAATACACGAGTTTCTGTACGAAATTTCATCAAAATCGGTTTATCCAGCCAAAAATTATTAAACTTCAAACACGATAACACACATTCGTACATACGTACGTACGAAGATTACCCCCATTATGTTTTTTTTTTTGGGTTCCTGGATAATGAAACGTCGAAAAATATTTAAAAAAAATTATACCCCATTTTTTGATTGATTTTTGCAGCATAGGTCTAGAGCTAAAATTACAGAACAGTGAAAACAGATCCGAAAAACTTTTGACGTTTTGGGTTTCACGTAATTCGCTCTGAATAATACCAACCGTAAATTAGTTTTATAAAATAATAATCAAGAAATCATTTTGAGTTATGGAAATCGGACGAAATCATGATTCTTCGCCGAGCTGCTCTTTGATTTTTTGCATTCTAGCGTGTTTTAATGACAGTCCAAACCAATCATTTATTGGGTTTTATGTTCTTAATGTCGTAAAGAAAAACTGTGATGATTTCGTTCGGCGGCTTAAAGGCATTTTTTCTGTTTTTTAATCAATACAAGGCGTAGTTTAGGCAAGATTACAGTAGTGAGCCGTACGGTTTAAGAATATTATTACGATACGTACGTATTTTATAACTTCAACGGGGTTGGAAAACGAGTTGAGAAGGAAAGAAAAATTTCCGTTAAAACTTCCGGCTATCATGATAAGTGTTCGATCGGTTCAAATAAACGTTGAATGCAGTAAAGGATCTGGGATTTGTCTGTACAGATAGTTTTGTTACGTAAAACTTCGATGCGACTGTACTACTTAGGTTGATAAAGTATCTTTTCGAACGCAGAATTTTTTTTTGTGTTTTTCGAGAGTAAGTATTATTTTTGAACTTAAAAAAAAAATCAACGCATTTTTTTTTAGTACATATTACATCTAGTTATATTACCTTAATTTATGCGTGGAACAGAAAGCAAAATTTAATTAAAATAAAATGGAATTTAAAAAAAGAAACAACTTCATGAAAAGTCACCAGGTGCACAGAACAATTAACAAGTTACGAATCGGCCTTCACACAACTAATGTAAAATTGTATCCGAACATACGAACTTAATTTATTTCACTAAAAAATAATTATGTGTTATCAGTGCATTTATATTATTGTAAATGAATTAACGAGATTTAAGCAAATTAAAATAAAATAAAATATTCTATTTATAAAATGTTGTTTTATCTAAAGAAAAACTGCTAATTTAGTTAAATATACTTTTTAAGAAAAAAAAATCAGGTTTTTTCAACATATTTTCCTTCTAGTAATTCCACATAAAATAAATAAGAAAAATTTTAAAATAACGTAAAAATTGTCGGTTAACCGGTTACTGTTAAAAAAAAAAAACAAAAAACAAATGAAATAAATTACATTAAAACTAGCAGACGTTTGTGTTATTCACTTTAACAAAGGTCAGAACTTTATAGTACATACATATTCCTTTTACTGTATTTAAATACTTACATTTCAATCTTCTTAAAAAAGGAAAAAAAATTGTACAGTTTTAATTACTACCGCTAAGAAAATTGTGTTTACTACTTATTAAAAAAATTTAAAACCTTGTTACATGAAACAGACAATATATCTGGAAATGACATAATTACATTAAAAAAAACTATTACTATAGGAAAAGTAAATATATATATATATATATATATATATATATGTTTAAATTTTTTAAATAAACTTAAGCATTTTTTTAAAAATCGATATTAATATTCTTTAATAATGACATATATATGTCTAATAAACCAAAATTAAAAAAAACACTGATTTTTTCCAATAATACAATTACTAAGTTAATAAGTACAATTAATAAGTTTAAGTAACTGTATTGAACACTACGCTTTTACTTGCAGTATAACTGGCCAGCGAAACGTCAAATATATCTCTCCTATTCATATGTCGACCTCGCCCGAGTAAGTTCTTTAATTTTTAAAGGAAAAATAATTTTGTTAAAGTCGATCGAGAAGAATTGTCTAATCGATACTGTGCTACTCTTTAACCGGATAAAAATGTTCATCTACCGAGGAATTGCGGGTAAGACTTGTACATCCTACTGGACATGGTTCTCGCCCAGAGATTCTACGGGTGCGTCCATCTTCTAATATGGTAGGCTGTTCCAAAATCACTTTAGTTTATAAAGAAGAATAGGGTAAACCATTTTTCGTATGCCAGCTGCACGATAAGCCAAATAGTGAAGCGTCTATTATGTACAATCGCTCCGAAAATGCAGAAGAATAATTATAGACAAAGTTAGTGTTGTCGATATAAGCGTAACATTTTAAGAAGAAAATGTCTTGCTACAGCATACATTTTACGTAACAGTAATGAACGGTGCTTAAGAAATAAGACGGGAGACCAACTAAAACAATCGGAAAACAAAGAATCGACAACTCAACCCTTTATAAAATTCCAAGTATTTAAGTAAATTGATAAAATATTGCTGTAATATTAGGAAAAAAATGATGGTATAGGTAAATTTTAAAACCATCGGTTGAAACGGTAGGTAATGAACAGGAACATGTGTGCCGCTTTAACTGCATTCAGTGCCCCGGAAAGAAGTTTAAAAAAATAATTCGTTTAAACACACAGACGGCTAAATTCACTAGAAAAAAGTAAATAATAATGCAAAATGCCTTCATCTGTAAAACAAAAGATATTTTTTTCTTCTCCGTTTACCGTCTGTTTTCCAAATACCGAATTTTTTACTAGGACTTGCTTTTTATTTGCTTTGACCAGAGAGGTAAAACAGCTAGAACCGGTCCTAAATTAGCATAAATCTGTTGGAAACCGTGCAACATTTTCATCAACGAAAAATTACATTAAAAAAAATTTGTACTCGTTTCATATGAACTAAAAAAAATTATTCGATCCTTCATTTTTATAAAAATTTATCTTTGAATTAGAGCAGTTTATTCAAATAAATCTTAATAGAACCCAAATGATAATGCATGTAATTTTTTTTAATCGATGACCGAGTTCGATCGATGTAAAATACAGAAGATAGAGTAAAAAAATAAAAATGTATAAAATGATATACGTATGTTAGGCATCCTAAACAAAGAGTTGTAGGTGTCCTTAACACAAGACACCACCGGTTACTACTGAAAAGTAACTGTATCGATACCCGAGAATAACAAGCCCCGTGCCGAGATTTTTAAGGAAAGTTAAGAAAGAAGTATTTTCCCGTTTTCTTCTTCACCGAGCTGAATATACTGTTAAATAACAGAATTCTAATTGAATAAAACAAAGAAATTTGACAAAAACAAATGAAATTTTGACAACAGGAACTAGCTGTATACAAACATTTCTATACTTAAATCAAGAACCTACTACTGCCGCTTATATTTAAGATTTTTTTCATGTACTCAAAAGAGAAGATATAAAATATACTCTAAACAGTAGTATAATACGGTGATCGAATTATAAAATAAAAGTACGGATAAAACAAATATGGTGTTTTTATTTCTCAACGGAATATATTCTGTAATATGAAAAAAAAATACTGTGATCTTTGGTAAGCGTCAGAGTTATTTCATCAAATAGAAACAAAAATTTCCAAATATTCAAAAGGTAAAAAACTCAACTGTTTGATATTAAAGGTTAAATACCTTGTGAAGGCTACAGGGAAACGACTAAATTAAGTATCAGTATCCATTGCGTGAATTATTTCAAAGGTTTCGATAAGACGAAATCTCCCAAACCGGAAGGGTGTGGTAAATCTAAAACTGATTTATATTACGTTTAAATATATTTTAAGCGTTCGATGTGGTATTTTGTAAAAGACGAAAGCGCTGAGATTACGTTTTTTTAGTAATTAATTTGAAGAACTTTAATAAAAATCATCCCGTATTACAGTCACTCGGCTCAAATAAGAAAACGGCGTTAAACGATGAACGGTCTATCAAAACGGTGTTTTATTTTCAGAATTTCAACAATTTCAAATTAGAATGAATCTGAAATTTTTCCTATCGTTATTTTGATTTGGAAAATCGTAGCGACATTTGTTACACGTTTTTTTCGTCTTAACAGACATTTAAAGTAATATGTGATAGTATTTAAAACGCTTAACTTGCCCTTTCCGAGGGAGCTTCAATCTCTCCATACAAAACACAAATTTTAAAAGGTTATATAAACCGATAAAATATTCTGAAGTTTTATACCTTTTTTATTGCAAGGGTTGCAATACTTTTTTTTTCACTGTGTACAATTACGCAGTACATACGTATATTCAAAAGAATCGATTGCGTTAACATATGTGTAAGTCTTTGTTACAGAATTTATTTAATAATTACAAAAAATAAAAAAAAGTAATTATAAAATTACACACACAGAGACAGAGAGAGAGAGACTGTGTCAGCATAAGCCATACAAAACTCAACAATAGTGTTATTATTATTTTGCTTAACGATAATACTGAGTGCCTATATGAATAACGTAAAATCTGAAGCAACTGTTTTCAAATATTAAGCTGTAACGCTTAAAAAGAAAGAACAACGGATATAATATAAAAGAGAATTTAAAATTTAATTCCAGTTAAACTTCAGTAGTAGCGATTGATTGCTCTACTGGTTATCTCGTGGTTGAATTATTACACAGTAATAAAATAAATGATAGATATTATCCTGAAAAGATCCGCGATATATTTTGTCTCTAAAATTGAAAAATAACGATTATTCATTAATTTATTTCTTAAAAAAAAAAGAAGAAAATTATTGAAATCTATGTAATAGTTATCAGAGCATTTATAATAGTTATTGCATTTACAATAGTTACATATACAATAGTTATTGCACGGTTACTGCATCAGAGCATTAATAGTTGTATTAGTTATTTTGCATTTTAAATATAAACAGCACATTACTAACCAGAATGCAGACACACAACAAAAAAATTATGCACTTAACAGGGAAATGAGGAATGAACTGACTTTACCGTCGACTTTATTACTGAGCTAAATATAATACTGCTTATGAATGTGTCGACTGAAGTGCTAGCGATATTCAACGTTTACAACCTTACCTTTAATTTGTTCACTAAAGCTACCGACTGAACAATGAACGTCAATATTTTTAAAAAAAACTCAAGTGCTTCTTGTACCTCGAGTGCATCACAAACAAGTAATAAAGACCGATTTAGGTAGTGTAATTCAGTGTATAATTTATTTCATTGTTCTATGAAACAATTAAAGGATACAGGATACCATGAATCTCAAAAACGAATCGGAAAAAGAATATAAAGTTGTTTTTTATCGGTAAACAAATTAATAATTCGTATGTGCTGAAAAATTTGTTTTCTCATTAATTAATTAAAAATACTATTGTGAATTAAATAATGCTATTAAAATAAATGAAAATAAATTAAAAAAAAGAATTCATTATTTTCCTGTGAAATTTTTATTACGTAAACACATTTGTTTATTTTGATTTTATTTATTTTTTCCTGAGTTATATTTATTTACGTGGTATGCACATTTTTATGTATATATAAATGCGTAAACTTGCATAACTACTGAAAGCGAGGTATACGTATGTTGCTCTGACCTCCTTTGACCAGAAGCGGCAGGGATCAGGTGGCTTGTTCTAACATGATCTCTTTTGATTTTGTAAGACTGATTTACGTTTAGCATGCAAATATGTTATTTCATAATTAATTATTTTCATTTTTTTTATATGAAATGTATTTTAAGTATTTCAATAGTTTAATATAAGTATGTTTTTTGACACATAACATGTCATAAAATTATTAATATTATGTTTAATTAATGATTCGTGTCTCTTCAGTAATTTCTTATCCGAGCGGATTAGTTTTATCATCAAACTTTAACTTGGTCTAAAATATAATTTATATCCTAGTAAATTACATGCATTATTAAATAGTAATTGAATAGTTATTTTGTAATTAGCCATAATTTAGTTCATTTGCGACGAAAGATTAGAGGATTTATTATCATAATTATAAGACTATTTGTTATGTATCACAAACGATGAAACTTCTCTTCAAAGAATTATGTATTAGGATCCATTTGATAGGAAAAAATCTGACAACAAAGTTGTTATACTTTCCAGGCATCGGTTATTTATTCTTATACTGTGGAAAAATAATTACACATGAAAAGTTTTTTTTTTGGGGGGGGGATTTATAATAAAGCTTTTTTGTAAAATTATCATTATATTAAAAAAAAATTGAAAAATTAAAAAAATAATAATCGGTATTTTTTTTCTGTCCCCAACCTCAAAAATCACCTTCCAAGAAAATTTTTTGATTTTTCTACATTTACTATGTTAAATGGAAGAAACTAAAAAGAAATCCACTGAAAAATGTACAACCGATAAAAATTTACCTAAGAATTTTTTTTCGGACGGGGGGGGGGTGAATTATGATGAAATTTTATTGTAATACGATTATTATTATAGGTTTATTATTTAAACTTTTAAAATATTAAAAATTCAAATAAACCAAAAAATTATTTTTTAAAAATCGATATTTTTAAACTTTGATCGGCTTTCCGCCCACAATACTACTCTCAAGTATTTTTTTGCACTAATACTATACCTAGGAAGACAATAAAAAAAATATGCAATAAATAAGAAGAGTGTTTTTTTATGATTTTTGGGGAAGAGGGAATTTTGAGGGCAACATTTTTTTTTAAATGGTAAGCACGCACGCATGTACTGAGCTTAGTACAAAGTGGGATCATGTTCGAAAAGTTTTGAGAGGATTGACCCCCCCCCTCAAAAAAAAAACTATTTACTCCACCCCCTGTAGATATTGAACCCTAACTTTTACCAACAAATCGCACCAATACACACGAACCTTCATAAAAAATTACACTCTTACTTTTCTCAAACTGCAAAAATAGCAATTTTTTTTAAACAGCCCCACATTGAAACCGACCATCGGAAAATTTTACTAAGTGTTTAAAAAACAGATAAAACGTGTTCTTAAATCTAGTTAAACAGTAAATTTTAATGTAATCTCTTAACGAAGTCGTGGAACATTTAGATTATCGTGAAAACAGATGAAAAATTGGGGTACTTTTTGCCGTAATTAGTACGGGGTTTCTTTAAATAAATTAAAACTCTCAAAATTAACGCAGAAAAAAAGGTTTGATATAGGGTTAACTTTTTTCGTAAAATTTCGTAAAAGGTTAGTAAAATATTATTTTTCAAAGACAAGAATTTTTTTAACGTATACTGCGGTATAATTTATGAAGAAACAGTAAATCGGTAGACAAATATAAAATTCCCAAATTTTTCAGCGAAAAGAATAATTTTCAAATCATCTGTTTCATTACATTTTTTTTTTATCAACCAAAAACACAAGTTAAAATTTTCATTTAGTACGAGTTAAGGGCCTCCTGTAGAAATATTTCCAACTCTGTGTCAGATTTATTCAAAACTTTAATAGCACTTCTCAAACCGAGTTACCGTACAAAAGTTTATAATTTTAGATTAAACTATAAAAATATAGAATAAGATATAAAACTAAAATAGATATAAAATAAAATTTAGGCAAACATACTAATATATAACAATTCTTTAACCAAGATTATGGATTTAGCGACCTCAAAACGTCGAAAACAACTATTAACTTTTTTTTTTACGTATAACTTATTTTTTAATTATTAATAATCATCTTTTCCTTCTCATCGCGCAACAATCGTATAAACAAAACATACAAACTGTTTATGGGAAACAGAAGGTCATGTATTAGTTTTCTATCCGTACAACTAAAGTCAATAAAACGAAGAACCGAATTTTTGTACCTTTGGAATGTGTTCAAGATTTTCATGCCGGTTAAATAACTTTTATTAAAAAAAAAAAAAAAGTTCGGATACTCGTTTTAAAATTATTAAAAACTGTAAACGAAACACTTTTTAATTAATATTACTATTCCTTTCCAAGGCCTTTTTCTTATCTAATTATCAGCACTAACTTCATTAGAGTTTACGACAGCGCACTGTTTTTAAATACGCCCATCTCAAAAGATTTATTTATAAGAGGAAACTTCTGTAAGTCTGTAATTCGTAAAATATGTTCAATCATGTCGTGTTTATAATTTTAATACTTGTTTTTCGTCAACGTTATGGAGTTGTAAATTTCACATTGTACATGGGTCTTAAAATTGTAATATTCACGAATTACTCGTCAAAGTTTGCTAAGCTTCAGTTGACGCACAATAAAGGGGATGTGTTACAGGATCGGTGATTGGTTTATTTCTACCTGTGATGTACTCGCACACCATCGCGATTTCATATCCCTCCGCTGTACTATTGACAGTGCCGATACTACTTCAGACGACCCGGGTAGAATTATTACGGATCTATGTGTTTACGCTTTCTCAACCTTGACGAATCATGTTTTTTGTAAAAACAAATATATATTTGTTAAATATACGTAAATACCGTGAGTGTGCTTTATCACATCGTTAAATTTTATATTGATTGTTAAAGATCATTTTCTTAGAGAATATAAGTTTTGTATTTGTATCGAAGTTTAAATGTTTAAATTTATTTAGTAATTATATAGTTATTATGAATTACCGGTGAAATACTTGAAAAATATGACATTTAACAGAAACAAAATATTATTTATTGTTATACTTACATTTTCAGCGCTAAACGTAAAATTGCAATAAAACAAAAAGTATGTCTAATATCAACCAAATATAAAAATAAATAAATAAAAAAAAACCATATCAAATTTTTTTAATTTTTTAAGCTATAACATTACATTACTTTCGAAAAATAATATCATTCATATAGCCCCCACGACTTTGCTTGATATAGCCGAGTCTATCGATAAAATTTCGCGTGACTTTCGCACAAATCAGCTTGAATTTCACTAATAAAGCGTCGCATATTTGCTTTCAAGTCATCAGTCGTTCGTAGTTCCTCGCTATAGACTTATGACTTAATATAAATCCAGAGAAAAAAGTCTAAGGCAGTCAACAGTCTAAGGTAATTGACATTACCGTTTCGTGAAATTATCGAATCACCGAACTTTTGACGAAATAACTGAATTGTTTCAGCAGCTGTGCGGCATGTTTCACCGTCCTGTTGAAACCACATCTTATTCGCATCCAAATTTTTCCAAATTTGCAAATAAAAAATCACGAATAATATCTCAATGGCGCTCACCATTTACTGTGACAGAATCTCCTGGCACATTTTCGAAAAACAAAATGACCCACTGATGCCACCAAACAATGATTTTTTCGGACTAATGGTCGCTGTTGAATCATTTGTGGATTTGAATCATCCCAAATACGGCAATTTTGCTTGCTTACAATGACATCAAGCCAAAAATGAGGCTAATCTGAAAAGATGATTTTTTAATGAAAATTTGGATTCATCCGCTTCGAGCTGCTCTAGAGTCCAAACAGCAAACCTTTGATGCAAAGAACGGTCCCGCGGCTTTAATTCTTGAGTTAGTTGAATCTTATACGGGTGTAGATCGATATATTTAAGGAAAATTCGCAATGTTACTGTTGAAGAAAGGCCTAATTCTTCTAAACGAAAAATTTCGATTTTCACAAACACTAACACTTAGAGCAACAATATATATAATAATATATATAATAATTAATTAATTAATAATTATTAATTATAATTATAATTATAATTATTATTATTATAATTATTAATTAATAATTAATTAATAATTAATTATTATTATATATAATAATATATAATACTCTCTTGACTACTTGTTATTCTTTTGTGAATCAGTGTTTCAACATCAAGTAGAGAAAAATTCCTTTCGAATTTTTTAACCACACAATTGCTTTTGTTCGGCCGATTATACGCACCGTAAATATCGTGAAGTGCACGATACGATGCTGTAACCGATTAAATATTGTTATAATAATTTTGTATCATTGTAAACGTTATTGAGCTTTCCATAAGACTTGTCATTACTGAAAACAAATGACGTTTGAAAAGTTTAAAAAAATATATCAACTTTGCCACCACAATCTGTCAATTTTTTGCGCTCAATTTGAAAGACCTCTTATGAGAAACATATCGAATGTATTATCTGATTTCATACTTAAGCGTTTTCCTAATCTTTTTAAGACGGGCGCCACCGGAAACTTCAGTGAAGAAGGTGATTACAATTAACAACAAAAGGCCCTGGAATAACAAGTTCCATCAATTTTAAAGCGAATCTTTACAATTTTTAATAATTATAAATTGTTATCACGTTTCGTCACGCTATTAACGTAACGTAATATTTTTATCATCGAGTACACTTATATATAAATTATAAGTATAAAATTCAGAAATCTCATCGATGTACTATTAGTAAATTCGTCAAGGCTTAATTTCTAAACGACCTTTACAGGTGAAAATACATCAGACAAGTTTTTTTAACACACGTTCTTACTGCTAGAGTGTAAGTCTCGGATTACACGCAACATTTTACGCAATAAACTTAATATCATCCGTACAAAAATGTTCTCATGGTATTAAATTTATTGAAAGAAATTTTGTTAATTTATTTATATCATAATCCGTTTGAGTACAGAAACTCAATTTCTGTACAAAAACTATATATACATATACTATCTATCTATCTATCTATATATATATATATATATATAAAATTTTCCACATCTGCAAATATATATATAAATATATATATATATATATATATATATGAATGGAATTTATATATATATATATATATGTGTGTGTGTGTTTATAATCAGATGGCCACCACTGGGATTTCAGAAACTATAAGTTTTATGAAACAAATTTAAATGGGGAACCTTCCCTACATTTTCCCTACATTAAAAAAATAGTATTTACCATTTTTGAAATTTTCGTCCTTTTTCCAATATGACGACCAGATTCATTATTTAAAACGGAACCCACATGTTTTTATACATTTTTGAATAGAAAACACTATTTTAAGATATTTTTATTCTTAGGTATTTTTCTCTAAATGCAGCCGTTACGGTGCTACGGGCTTACAATTCTAAACTCACAAAAACAATAAACACAATTTTAATGCTAAATAATTATCACCACTTTTTGCATTCGTAAAAAATGTCTCGAATTTAACAATACATTCATTGATGGTTAATGTGTTGTCGCCCTTCTTCATTAGTTATTTGAATCGTCAAAAAGTTAATAAATACTTTAGTTTTTAATATTCTTTATTTGCGTTTGTTTCTTTTTAGTGTTCATCAGTTGTTTGTATAATATTTATTTTAATAATGCAGTTTGATAATAATGATCTGCTGGAAAATTATTTTTTAAGTAACAAGAATTCAACATCGCGAGAAATACATATGAACAATACCCTGATAGACGTCCACCTTACTGCAAACTATTTGGAAGATTAGTAGAAAATCCACGAAATAATGGGTCATTTCAGAAAAAAACGACAGGCACGACAAAAACGACATTATTTAAAATATGCTAAGCAAATATCATATAAATTAATTAGGTACATCAAAGTAATTTCACAAGGTTCAATTTTTATTTTACAAAACAGGCTATTTTAATTTTTACTCAACATTTTTGTTTAAACACTTAATTTTCCGCCAACACTGGATTTTCAGATAATATTAAACAATCGTTAACCAGAGAAAACTCTTGTAATTCCAGCATTCTCGATAACGCTGAAATAACGGATTCGGTGTTTACATAATTTGCTTATGTTAAACGTCATGTTACGGTTCTTGTTATAATCGTTTTGATGAAGATAATCGATCGGATATAAAATTCGATTAGATGTTTGCATGATATGAAGAACTATTTACCGAACTTATACGAGTATTTACCACTTCCAAAATAACAAACGTAAATCACAATTGTTGTTTCGACTAAAACATTTTCCGTGAACATAGAAATTACCATTTTTGTTTTCGGTTACCCGGTAGAGTTATTAAACAGAAAATTAAAATTACATTAAAGTGAAATCGATGAAGAAGGGGAGAAATATTTAGTTGTATAAAAAAAAATTCCGCTGAATTTTGGTTTCATTGTAAGTTTAAGTATAGGCTGCTGCCGAAGGTTCTTGTTAAAAGTTTTGAGGTCCAATTAAAATAACGAAACAATTTTATAAAAATATGAGTTTAGAAACACTTTCTTTTTGAATTATAATATAATTAGCGAAAAATTTCTTCCCGATTTCTGTTCCGATTTTAAAATGGAACTATGTTGAAATTCTTAGAAACAAAATTATGATGAAAAATTGCCAGTTTTATAAATTTTTGAGCTGAAAATTTACAAAAAAAAAAAATAATATACTCCAGAAATTCATTAGTTTCTGAAAAAAAAATTGTTAAGCCCATAAGATTGGAATCGAAAAATATAGTGTTTTTAGGTTTTGCATACATTTACTACATTAAAGGCCAGTAAACAGATAACACTGAAACAAAATTTATGGATGATTTAATTTAGAAAATTTATGAAACCTAAGGCAAACTAAAACGAATAAAAGATTAGAAAATTTGACTTCGTAAAAAAAAAACTTTTTGGTACTTCAAAAACATTATAGAAAAATATTAACTATTCCGCGTAAGCGTAATTTTTAATAAAAATTACAACTTGATCTTTATATAATTATTTTTAACGAAAATAAAATTTATTATCGATTTTTTTTTAAAGAATTTTTTCGGATCTATATACTTGAACAATTTCTTTTCCTTTCTTTTTTTTCATACACTTGAAAAGATACAAAATTTTACACTCGTACAAAAATGTGAAAAATTTACATTTTTGACTCTTTTTATATTATTTCAAGGGAATTTCACAAAAGTGTTCAAGCCACGAAAATGGATTAGATTTAAAAAAAAAACCTTAACGTAAAATAATAAATTCCATTCACTTAACTGCAATACCGCATTATTTAACCTTTGAAGCGTAAAAAGGGGAACATTTTTACCGGTTGTAACTACTAACAAAGGATTTCCGGACTATTTTCGTATGAGTTTTTCATAAATTAGAAATACGTCCGTAACATTTAGCAAGAACCTCCTGGAATACTCTATTATAATCTATTACTTAAATGTATGTTTTTGTTTTTATAGCCAGACGCTAAATACATATATATATATATATATATAAGATGCGTCAACAAAACCCATTAAGGAAATTTAATATTATTCACTTATATTATTTAGTTAAAAATACTTACATCATCAAAATGTTTATGTAAATACTTTTTTAATGCCTAATTTTACAAATTCCGGTTAACTCATTTAGAAAAATAAATTAAAAAATTATTTTCTCATTAAACATATATATATCTTTCATAAATTAATTTTTTGTTCATATAATCCGGTAAATTTATGTTCATAAGCTATAATAAGAAACTTGAAAAAAACCGAACTGTTCATTTTTATTTATTTACTTATTTTTTTTTTTTTTTTAATAAAAACTATGAAAAAAAATTAAATCCTTGAGTTTAAATTAGATTTACTGAGCCTGTTTGACCAAATGAAAAAATTCTACCCTGACGTAATGGATGACCTTCTTAGTCAGGGATAACAAACATTAAAAACTGACCGTTTAATAAAAATTACTCTGTGAGGAAACTTTTTAATAGCATTTAAAAAAAAAAATGAATGATTTGCTTTGTTTATTTTACTAAGTATTAAAAATTACATATGATTGAATCTTAGATATTATTATTTTTTATATATATAATAAGTTAACATTTGTGTTAAAATCAACTTTTTTCTAATGTCAGAATCTCACCGATAAACGATTAACTAAAATTAGATTAGATCCGAGGTTAATAAGGATACTTTGAATAAAAAAAAATCCAGTCGGTAATTGACAAATAACTAACTAATAATACTAATACCAATTATAACCGGGTCATTTTATGACATATAGTAGTCGGAATTCAAGATTTTACGTTTTAACAATTATTTCTAATCGATTGTTTTTTACCATAACGAAGGTTTTTTCATAAGACAATGAATTTCGAACGATTTTCAGCGGATGTTTCCAAGATCATTATGTTCAACACACGTAAAAAGAAGTTAACCGACTTACAGAAAAAAAAATATTCTACGTAACCGATTGTTACCTATTTCCGGTTCAGCGACACAATTTTTTTTGGCCTAAACTAGTTTATTTCCTACTGAGATCAAAATAATAACGACATATTTTGTAAAAATTTTTTTAATCGTTTAAAACAAACGGGAAATAAAATGATCATCAAATCGCTACAGAGAACGGTTGTTTATTTTAATTATAACATTTTGAATTTAACTGCAACGAGGTTACTAAAAAAGATGAATCTGATGTATTCTTGCCGTCTGTAAATACGATTCATATTTTAACAGATTGAAATTTAATCTTTCCGTGCGGAGATTATCTCGCACTGGCACCCTGGATCCCAGGTACTAAGGAGAGATCACCAGCAAATACATGCGAGCAGCTAAAATTCAGTTTTCCATGCGTCCAAATTTTATCTGTATTAAGATTAATGAGGTTTAGTTACGATAAACCGAAAATAGTACTTATGATTATTCTTTAACGAATGTAGATTTTTAAACTGTAGAGTTTTTAAGCACTTTAATAAAACGATAAGCTTGTTGTTATCATTATTAAATATTCATTACACCTATGTATTACTATTGGAAATATAATACCATCTAATGAGATGTCTTAAAAAAAATCAGAACGAATTCCAAGATACAAAATCGGGCGATCAGATTATTGTTTAGCATCCGTAAATATGAATCGTGTAGAACGATAATTAGTAAATTAAAGATGTTAACTTATTTATGCGTTTATATTAATAAATATATTTGTTAAAAACAATAGTTAATTATTAAAAAAAAAAGAAAAAACTGTCCACCTCTATAAAACCGGATAACGGAACTATTTTCGTGTAATTCAAGACAATACTTCGGCTTATAAGGATGGGATTTATTACCCTTCTGATGCCATTTTTAATATGATAAATGCATATAAGCTTATCTATACAGACCGAGTCAAAAGTATCGAAACCCCTCAAAACAACTTTAAACCCGTTCCAGATAGAATACTGTAACTTTCAGGATAAGTTGACTTATCAGTCAACTACTTTCTTTTAGACGAGAAATAGAATTTGAACTTCTTCTTGGGAGGCTGCTCAGGAGCTGTAATCCAAATATTTTAAATGGTAACACCCTTTGTGTGATAAATAATTTTAAAGGTCTCTTTAAGACAAACAAAACGGTATAAATAAAAAGTTGGTACATTGTCTGTACCCAAAATGACGGCGGGATAGAGTTTAGATTTTTAAAATTACTAAATTTAGTAAGTTCAAATAATAAAATTAAATAAAAATAATTTAAACGCAATTACATTAAAATTTATTTTAAAAGTTAAATTAAAATTTTTAAAGATAAAAAAAAATATTAACTGATCAGGTGATCACTGTTGGTCTCTAACCAATGTAGCAAAAATGAAGCTTACTTTATTGTGTGTAATATTCCATTTACAGTGTTTCATCGCTTCACTGCTAGTTTCTTATGAGAATTTATTGTGATCGGGCGGCTAATTGATTTTGTCTAACTTTACCGCATTTGTAAGCCCCTTTTGTTATTTATATATTTTTTACCTTTTTTGTAATTATTTTTTACCGAATTAATTTTTTCTGTGACACCTGCTAATATCACTATCAACATGTCACTTATTAAACAGTTGAGGGTCACATTTTTAATGATGAGGGGCTTTGGTGATGGGTTAGATTGTATAACGAAGTTTGTGAACTGTTCAATGCAACATTTAATAATCGTAACCCTACTTCAAAAGGTACAGTGTCAAAAACCATCAAACGATTTGAAGAAACAGGGACCACTAATAATATGGGAAAATCAGGGAGGCCTAAATTTGCAACAAATCGTTAGAGATTATGCCAGAATTTATTGAGAGTCCTCGTTCCTCGAGTCGAACAGCAGCACGAGAACATAACATTAGCCAAAGTTCGGTGATTTGAACATCTAAACCCTGTAGGGGAAGACACACGCCTTGTGACGCTTCCAGTTGCCACCCGTTCCCCCGTACCTAGCCTTGATGGGCTTTAACAGAAATAGTCTTTCGCCCTCTTAACTTAGAAACTGAAAATTTCAAAACCTTCAAAATTTGTCTGTAACAAGAACTTAATGAAGATGACTACGATCAAATACTTTAGTTCAGCGAAATTGTGATCCTAATTTATTAAACAAAACAGTTTTCAGTGATGAGGACACATTTTTTTTTTAAATGGCAATGTAAATCGCCATAATTGTCGACACTGCACTGATATTAATCCACACTGGTATCGTGAGGCACATACATAGTATCTAGTCAAAATAAACATATGGGCTGGTATTGTTGGCGGACGATCGATAGGAACTATATTTATCGATGGAAATTTAAATGCAGTGAAATATGAGGCTTTGCTTCCTGACTGTATCATTCCAAAAATTCAAAACGTTGCTGGCCCCAACTTCCAAAACATTTCGTTTCAAAAAGATGGTGCACCACCTCATTATGGTCTTCAGGTACGAGAAATTTTAAATGCAGTTTTTCCTGGACGATGGATTGGCCGATGGGGTCAAACGGAATGGCCAGCGAGATCACTCGACTTTTCACAATCGGATTACTTTCTATGGGGCCACTTAAAAATTATTGTTTATCATAACAGCCCCAAGATATTGATGATTTACAAATAGAATTTGAGAATCAGCACAAAATATCACTAGGGAATCATTGAATAATGCAGTATCATCATCCTTTTACAACCGACTAGCACACTGTCAAACAACACAAAGAGGACATTACAAATATTTATTAAACTGAAATGTAAGTAAATAAGCAAATGTTAAGGTTAAAAAATAATTTATTTTTTTAAGTAAATTTATTCGATAATATCCATGCAATTAAATTTTTATAAATTTATTTATCTGTGATAACAGTTCCTTAAATTATAATGTAATTTTTTCAAAATCCAAACTTTATCCTGCTGCCATATTGGGTACAGACATATCAACTTTTTAATTATACTATTTTCCTTGTCTTAAAGAGATCTTTAAAATTACATAAAGGGTGTTACCATTTAAAATATTTTAGTTACAACCCCTGGGCCCCCCCCAAGAAGGGGTAATAATTTTATTTCTAATCAAAAGGTAAAGTAGTTGTCCAATTCCTTATCCTGAAAGTTACAGTATTCAAACTGGAATAGTTTTTAAGTTGTTTAGGGGTTTCCATACTTTTGACTTGCTCTGTATATTACAAGATTATGCGATCAATTTATTTTAAATAAAATAAAATTTTTTTTTACAGAAACAATATTACTTGGTCAATCGGTTTTTAATTAAAATGTAAAAAAAAGGACTGAATTTTCTGTATCTCTATTTAATGTGTAAATAAAGATGAGATCAAATAATTTTCACTAACACCTTTTGCATTGTCATTTATTTTGTGTAAATATATCTCATCAAAAATAAATACTATAAAATAAAAAAAATATCGAGGAAAATTCCAAACATGCAGCAATACTACAAGTACTGAATCAAACCTCACTTGACTACAAAGGTCAGAAAAGAATAAAGAAATACATACATACATAATACCAGTGATGAAAATCAGCAATGAAAACTAAAATGTAAACTTTTTCAAAACCGAGAAATTATGTTGTTTAACTTTGAAATTCTTTTCATAATAACGTTGACAACAAATTCTGCAAGTAATTAATTACGAAAAATGTTCATCTAAATCTAACTTCATTTAACTGTGAACTGAATTTGTAGAAGTAATATAGGTATGTAATATTATGAACCCTAAAACAGATAGTAAAAGTAGAATAACCTGCAGTGGATCTGCAGGGCAGGTGGAAACAAAATTTTGTCTCCTATGCTGATTTTTTAAACCAGAAATAATTATAAAACTTTTTCACAGATTCAATCTTATATTAAGATATCTGGTATTACAAACTGTTATTAAAAAACACTCTGTATGATAATACGTTATGAATCTGACTACATGATTAATTTTATATAAAATTTAAAAATTTACCAGCTAACTACGACAAAATTTAAAAAGTATTTCTAATCTTAGAAATACTAATAAAAAAAAAACTATGTTAACTGCAATAACTATAATGATTACAAGTGACCTGAAACAACACACCAGTCCCTACTGAACTAATACGGTCATTTTCATGAAAATAACTAGCATACCACACCATGCTTAAAAAGAAAAGTGAGAAGTGAAGTGGTTTCCCATCACCTTCTTCACTGAGTGAAAAATATTGCTGACAATAAATAAATATTTCATTTTTATCAATACATAATAATATATTGTACAGAACTCATCAAAAAAGAGTAGTACTACACGAATAAAAAAGGAACTACCCCAAAATCTTGCCTGGATGGATCAAAGGAAACTGTGATTAATCCTTGATCAAAACAGCATCAAAAAATACATTATTAATTATAAAGTAAAAAAATAAATATCAGAGCAGTTAAGTCTGTATTAATAAAAATAAAAGTGGCAGATGTTTTAAATCGCAATAATAAAATTATTTTTTTTACTTATTTTTTGCCTATTAACAATTTAATAAGCACTAACAGAAATTACTTAGTAAAATATAAAACTATTTATTAACACAGCAAGTAATGTTAATTGACATGCAGGTGACATTCAACCCTATAAATGATAAACATTTTCTCTGTCTACCCACTAGCATAGCTAGGAGAGTGCCATCTGCACCAGATATTCAACAGGGAGGGGTGTCATTTTGATAAAAGAACTTGAAGACCTTCTGCAAGGTCTTTCATTAAATCTTATTCAAATATCAATGTTCGATGAATTCTCCAAAGAAGATATGAACATTGAAATTGAACAACTAAGCAACACCTTTGTAAATCAACCAAGAAGACACAAGGAGTGGTCATCATTAAAGTTTTTGAAATTGATAATCAAAATAGAATTCTCTGACTGTTCCAAACTAAGACTATTTGAAAATTTGCATATCGTCTTATATCATGTGAATGAAGTCTTTCTAAACTTAAGTCAATTAAAAGTTATCTTTGTATTACCATGACCACATTGAGACTTTCCAATGGGGCAATTATCTCAGTCAAGCACAAAACATCTGATTACATTAATTTTGATTGTGTTATCAGTAAATCGAAAGACAAAAATTACATTTTTTTTCTAAAATCAAAATTAAAGCAGAATCAACATAATGCATATATGAGTATAAGCAATTATGTAATTACTAAAATTCAAATTGCTTATGAGGTTAAAAGCAATATTAAGGTGTTTTTAAATTGAATGTTTATTTTCACTGATAAAAAGTCATATTTGTTCTAACAATTTTATGATTAGCAACCAAGAATATTGATCCTGATAACAATAATTGGGTTGCATGAAGTGCAGTTCCAATATGTGGCATGTTCTAGTCAAGTTTAATACATAATAAAATATGCATACTAAACTACCCTTAATATTGTTACTGTATTATTAAACATTAGATTTGCATTGAAAAAAACCTAAATTTTATGTTTAAAATAATAAAGACAGAGTCACTAGGCGTTATTTTATTAAGACATTATATGGAATTACTCAAATCTGGGTACTATTCAAATGCTGGTGTTTGAGGATGTAACAATATGGTGGGGTACCATAAAGGAGTCCTCACCATGTACTGAATAGTCTAGCTAACCCCCTGTACTAAAGGGACTGGCTATATAAAGAATATGATTATTTAAAAAAAAAGTAACTCTGTCTAGTACCACTTATTCCTTAGCTATTTTTTTGCATTACCAAAACAAAGAAAAACCGGAAATAACTTAATGTCCAATTAATTATTTATTTCTAAATATAGTTATTTCTTTGGCAAACAATAATTATCAACATTGTTTTCACTCAATAAGGATAATTTTTATACGGTAAATGAAAATATAAAAATTCTCTACATGTAATTAAAGAGCGGTTAGTATATAGTATACGCAGGATTTTCTATATCATCAACTAATTTATGACTACATCATCAATTACTTATATCAATTAAAAAATACTTTACTCTTTAAATAATTTTATTTTGGTGTTATTAATTTTTTTCAGTTTTCTATCGTAAAAATAAAAAGACAAGAATATTTTGGTATATAAAAAATTTTTACAAGAGGAAGTTAGATTTAATTTTAGATTTAATCTTTAAATTAGATTAATTTTACATTTCTGAGGTCAAACAACCACAGCGGATACGATTTAGAAATATGGTTAACCAGGTCGGATGAGCTTATTAATTGAATTTAGATTGATAATCGGCATATAAAACCTATCGAATGTTTCTGATGTTTATACTTCTATTCGATCTGTTTCTCAATAAAACTTGAACTAAGAAATTAAATCTTAAAACTGTTATTAAAATATGATGAAGAGATTACACATAGGAAAATATAACATGCCTTTCTACATATACATGTTTATAATATTCTAATATTCTTTTACGTAAAGAATTAATGCGTCACTAGATATGAATATTTCTGGAAGAATAACTATGTGAATTAAAAAAGATAATTATAAATATTTATTGTAATTATGAGAGTTTTTTCTTTAATATTATCAGATAAAGATCATAATTTAATATTTGCATAGCATGTTTATGATTTATCTATAAAATAATTACCTTATTATATTGTTTTAAAACATGAGATTTCAAATGTGTAGAGAAAATAAATGATTACCATTATATATATATATAAAATAAAGATATGTAAATACACATTAAAACTTCTCATAATCAGAATAATATGAGTGGAACTCATTCTGGATACAGGATAATTCTGGGTATGAGAAAATATAATTTTTCATTTTAAAAATAGTACATGTTTTTAATATAGTAATTTAACACTATAATGTATTATAATGCTTAACTTACTCCTCATTATTTCTAACAGGGTAAACTAAAAAATTTACAGACTGAATAATGAAGTATCATAATATTTTTTACTTCTATATAAAAAATATCGGTCGATGATTTTTATTTTGTCCTAGGTACATACTCGATTTAGTTTATAATTATTACTTTTTATTGAGATTACAGTTAATTTAATATAATAGCAAAATACACTGAACATAGAGTTCCACAGCTGAAAATCAACTAACAATAATTTTAAACAGAATGAACCTTCATTGATCAATACAGAACAGATTATTACAATAGGCATAAGAAAAAAACCTTTTGCTGGATTTTGAGTTTTTACTATAAACTCATATATATTATAGGGGGTCGATGATTATAACTAATAATCTCACTGTGTACAATAAACTATGTACAACACTATGTAGATACTATGTACAATAAAGAATTTAATTGAATTTTTCCTAGAAGTCATGAAAATAATAAAGCACAGTAGCCCAATGGTAATACCCGTTTCTTTAAAAAAGTAAAATTAAGAAATGCTTTATACGAATTGATATAAATTTCCATTTTCATTTGAGTATAAAAGGAAATTAACACATAAACAATTTTGAATTTTTTTTAGTTTTCCTGATTAATCATAAAGACATCTTCCCAATAATGAGAGAACGTAGAGATGAGAAGTCCAGATAAGGGAGGTATCACTACCTATATCAGTAACAGTAGAATACACGGAATATGGCAGTTCCTTACAAAGTAAATTAAAAAAATATATAGAAATAAAATATCTTTATGATGAAGATGTAACATAAAAATATGGATAAATCTGCCTAATAGAAAATTTTCATATAAATCTTGACCATGTAGATTAGTTTTTGAAGTTTTCAAGTAAGTACACTTAATTTACTTTTAATAACCTCTTTTAATAAATAAACAGTGACTTTTTTATAATGTTCATTAAAACTGGATATCACTAGTAAAAATTGTTTTCTTTTAAACCGTAATTCAAAGAAAATAAAGCAAAACAACGGTAAAGAATGTTATAAGAATACATATGTAGAAAAAAAATGATCTTTTAATTTTTACACAATATTTTGCTAACTGATAAAATAATTTTACAAAATATTAAAACAAATTGTAAGAAAGTGTTAGTGTTTTAATAGAGAAATAAATTCACCCAAATAATTGCATTAGTGAAACATAGAAACCAAACTATGTTACTAAAAAATAGAATTAACTTTTACAGTAGGTACAATATGAAAAAGAAGTACATACAATTTACCTAAAAATAAGGAAGCAATACTGGTTTTGTTTGTATTGTGCTAGAAAGAAATAGTCTAATAAAACCAAAACACTACTTTTACTCCATGAACATGATTAATGATATATGACGTTACACACAAACATTACCAAAATTACTGCAGTAAATAAAATCTTAATTTCTTACATAAAAAATACAGAAATATCACAATATGTCATAATGATATTTTGCTAATTTCTAATTCAGTTGAGTAGTAAGTGATTACTGCACAAATATATCAATAAATATATCTTTTTCATAAAATAATAATTGTACATGATATACAAAAGAGAGGATTTTAAAAGAAATAGTAAAAGTTTCTACAGTAAAATCAGAATGAATCAGCTCATATACAATCCGATTATGGTCTTTTTTGCAATAGTAATAAATATCACATAAATAATTAAATAAGAAATATATATTTTTGTCTATTAGTCGTGATAAGGGAATGCACTAATGACATCAGATCTGTATAAACAAATTTTTGTCTCTTAAAATTAGAAGATACTATGGCAGAATATGACGTGAAAATGAATGTTAGAAAACATAAGTAATGAGGAAGGAGATAATAAGTCAAAAAATATGTACATAAAAGAAGAAAGAATGGAACAAGTAAAATGATACAGAAACTTAGACATCTTGCTAACAGAAGACTGCAAAAGTGAAAACGAAATAAAGAGGAATAAGCTAGTTAAGGAAACATAACATCAAACAGTTACTGTATAGTGTGAAGGAGCTGGAGTTCAGGAAGCATGAAGTAAAGTATTATGTATGGAATGTACTCCTGTAAGGATGTAAAACAAGGACACTAAGAAATACAGAAAAAGAATTACCGGAGACAATTTTTTTAAAGTGTGTATAAGATGATTGAAGATATTTAAATGGGCAGAGAAAGTGAAAAATTAAAAAGTAATGAAAAATTATAGAAGCTTAACTAGAATAGCTAACTAACTGCCTGAAATAAGAGAAGTTTGATCAAAAGAGCTAAAAGGATCAGTAGAACATATAAAAAAGAGGCAGAAAATACTAAAAAAAAATTATAGAGGATCTAAAATGAAAATGGAAGCAATCAGGATCTTAAAAATTTCGATTGGAGTATAGGAGAATGGAGATGGACATTATGCAAGGGCAGATAACTATATTATGATGAGTTCTCCAGAAAGTGTTTGTCAATTATAGTGTATTTAAAATCTAAAGCCGGGTCCCCCCTACAAGCTGCCTCTATCCTGATCCTACAATCCAGCACCAGAACATGTGCTACTGGTTGCAACAAAAGTAAGACCTCAAAATGAACAGACTTGTATTTATTATTTTTTTAAATTGTTTATTTTACCATATTCATTTATTTTTGCCTTTATTTATTTATTTATATATATTTGTTGTTTAATTATGTATTTCATCTGCTATATATTTATTCTACTGTATTTATTTGAGCAACTATAAAAACTATTTTTTATGGAATCATTTTATATTTTACATTTATAAAATATAGTACGAATTAACATTTTAATTAATTATATTAATTTTACGTTTATTATATAGTATAAACTTAATATCTCTGTAGTATTCGTAATTTTTTGCAGAATTAATTTAATAATGAATACAATTATATTACTTTTACTCATGTTTCTTTCGCACTTTATTTACTTATGTATTTTTTTGTACAATTTAATATTTTTATTTTGTAGTTTTCTAGGCCTACAAAGCTCAAAATAATATTAGTTATTGGTGTGTACGTGGTATTTAGAAATAATTTTTGTAAATAACTATGCCACATCAAAGAAATTCACAACATTAAAGCCTATAATAAATAAACAACTCATTTCATATACTTTTTTGTATTATGTAACTAACGTTTATGCTATGTCACTAACTATTATGTCACTTAGGTTTTGCTTAACTGTAGCAAAACCTAAGTTTAACATACTTGGAAAAAACATACTTTCAAGAAATAAACAACTTCATATAAATCCTGAACAAAATATTAGGCATAAATAATTTTATTTATAATAGCAAATTACTAGAACATATTTTGTTACTATAATAGTGACATTGTGATTAGATACGGTGCAAGTCATTGCAAATTAATTGATGTGACTTTTATAATACACTACAATGGTTGCTGGTACGAGGAGAAGTCGCTGAGTCATGTTAAGAGCAGTAGAGGAGATGCCACAGTGTACTACAATACTACAAACCTGCCTTTAGATATTACATATACTATAGCTTTGTCATGTAGTGTATATGTGTAATCAAAAAAGGGTAAGAAGTAAACACCCATTAGACTACTTGTTTAACTTTGTGCAAAACAACTGTCACACATAATAAATAAAAAAATATATTAATTCTTTATTCATGATGGCATAAAATCTTTCTTAACACAAAATTAGTAATAAGTGTATTTATATTGCAGCTGTTAACTAATATTAATGATTACAAATTTAATAATGATAATGCTTCCAGAATATTATCAGATAATGAGAGGTCTACTATAGTAAAATGTCTGAGGTTATGTTGTATGTACAAATTACAGTCAATAGGTAAAAAAAATCTAATTTCACTGCAGCACAAAAGCCATTCATTAAAATAGGTCTTAAATAAATAGACGCTACGTAGTCAGAAATTACGTTATACTACTCCGAATAAATTAAAATTTGTATTAATAATCTTCAATGTAAAATTAGATTTTGTGGATGATCTAATATAAAAAAATATTTTAAAAAACTTTTATCTCAAAAAATGGTATCACAAGGACACTTAAAATTTATGGTTTACAGTACATATAAATAAATAAAACAATTTAATTATGATAATTATAATTAAAAAATTATTAATAAAACATTTCTAAATATCCTTGACTTTTACTGCCTTGACCATTATTTATTAAATTTCAATGAGCAGAAACTTGACATTGACAAAAGAAGTGGTCTACTAATAAATAATGCTATAAGTATTTTTATTTAATAATTACATAATGATTAATGATATCATATTTCTTGATAACCCTTACCGAAATAGTTAATTTATTATAAAGTATATTTGTGCTGTTATTCTTTACTGAATAACAGCTTAACAAGATTGTTACACAGTTAGACATTTTTTCTAATTAATCCAATAAAAATAAACAGTTTGACAAAATTCAGGTACAACTTTTCATTTTGAAAAATCCTTAATAATCCAGATCCCATTATTCCAGATGTTACTTACACACCATGTATTAGAAAGAAAGAAAAAAAATGTGTTACAATACATTTTCTTGTTTAGAATGGGCAGTAATGACTGCAACCAATGTTGCCGATTGTAATTTTTTGTTGTGTGATTTTATTGGTGAATAAAATCACAATAGAATATACATATACATTTATTATGCATTTCAAAATGTAGATGATTTAAATTGCTAGATATAAACAATCTATACAAAGTAAATCTGATATGTACGTGATATAAATCTGATGAAAAGCTTTAACAGGACTGCATCATTCATCAGAAAAGTAGCACAATAAATAAGGTATTAATAAAATGTTTTAATTGTAAAAGAATTATATCAAGTTTTAAGCAAATTGATATCCCTGTGTCCAACATGAAAGTATTTTTCACGAGAGTATCCAAGTATCTAATTCTAAATGAAATTAATGCGCCCTCATATTTTAAATATTCAAATTTTTAAATAGTGTAAAGATTAAATTTAATATTAAGATACATTTCACATTACACAAATTATAAACGACTCATTACCAAATGAATGAAACTTGTTCTTCCAAAAACCTTTAACTATCAGCAGCTTGTTCATTGGAATTATTGGTAAAACTGTTTTTAATGGCACCCATCTTATAAAAGTTAAGAATAAAGAATCCTTTAATTATGTAATTGAATAATAATATATTCGATCTGCGTTGTGCTTATTTGTTTAATATGTTGTTTTTGACAAATTTATTGTATTTGCAAATTTCAAACATGGTAGAATTTTTCAATATGAAGTATATGAAAAATTAAAATTTATAAAAATGCAATATTATATGAACAAACACAACACAGAATGAATATGTTATTCCATTGCATACTTAAAAATCTCCTATGCTTTTTAAGACACTCACCATTAACAAAAATTCCACCCAATTTACATTGAGGAAGGCTGATAATTAGTGTGAAGAGGCATTTGGAAGAACATTTTGTAGGCATTTTGTATAACTTGCTAAATAGTTGTTAACAATTTTAGGTGTTGTCATGTTTCATCACATTGTTTACTGGATAATAAGTATATAAATTTTACCAAATTTTTTTTAATAAACATGATACAAATTATTAAATAAGAATCAATTAATCTGAATAAATGCTAATGCAGATTAGTAATACCCCTCTATAGTCTGAATTAAAGTGATTTTATTATTATTATCTTTTACGACCACATAGGATCACTTTAGTCCATTATCCAAGTCTCTTCAATGGGATTATTTGGGCCTTGCGGTCCTCAGTACTTTTTCATACATTCTGATCTTTGTTGTCTTTCTAGTACTGAAAAGGTTTGTGCTGTGAGTTTTTTCTTGCAAGTGTGAAGCAAGTTGTTTTTGTTCTTGATTTTCTTGTTTAATTTTATTTTATCTGTGGTGTCTTCTGGTGTAAGGCCTATTTCCTTCAGATCCTCTCTTATTTCTCTGATCCATCTGCATCCTGTCTTGGTATTTTTCGAGTCAAGATTGTACTGTACTAGTTGTTTCAGAAGTCTTGAATCTTGCATCCTCATGATATGTCCAAAGAATCCTAGCCTCCTCTTACGCATAGCATCAGAGATGGGTTCTAACTCCTTGTACACAACTTTTTTGGGCACGATCCACCACTGCCCGTCTTTCTGGTACTTTTTATTGATACAGGTTCTTCCGATTCTTTTTCGATTCTGGAGTCTGTCTGTCTGTCTTTGATTGTTTGTTGAAGTGGAAGTGTTTTGTTGCATAAATGGGTGTTGGTTTTATAACTGTGTTGTAATGTCTTATTTTTGCATTTATTGTAGGCATTTTTATTATAAGTGTGCAAGGTTAATTTTTAAGTTTTAGCTAGTTTGTTTCTTCTTATTGGGATTAGGTTTTTCATTTAGGTTGTTTGTTACTATTTCTCCAAGGTATTTAAATTGGATTACTATTTTGATCTTATTACCGTCTATGTTTACTTCTTTTAATTGTGTTGGTTTTTGGGGCATAATTTCCGTCTTTTTGAATGATACTTTGAAGCCAATTTTATTTGCAATTTTTTGAAGTTCTAATATCTGTGATTTAACTTTGTCGATGTCATTTGCTAGTAGTGCCAAGTCAACGGCAAAACCAAGACAGTTTGTTTAGATTTTTTGGCATAATTTTACTTTTGAGAGGCATGTTTTTAAGCCACTCCCTCATTACCATTTCTAGAGCACAGTTGAATAACAGAAGTGAGAGCTTATTACCTTGGGCAGTCCTGTTTTGATCTCAAATGATTCTGAGAGCTCGCCTCTGAATTTTACCTCTGACTTAGTGTTTGTGAGGGTCAGTTTTATCATGTATTTGGTTGTAGTCCAATGTGTCTTAGAATTTTTAGTAGGGATTCTCTGTGGATGCAGTCATAAGCTTTCTTGAAATCTACAAATGTTATCACCATGTCCCTGTATCTTTTCCTGTTATAATCCATTACTAGCTTGAGACTCAAGATCTGGTCTAGATAGCTCTTTCAGGCTCCAGGGTCTGAAACCTCCCTGGTATGGTATTCTCCTAGTTCTTTCTCGAGTTGTGATTCGATCCTGTTGAGGATGATTCTGGAAAGAATTTTGTATGTTGTGTCTAGGAGTGAGATGCCTCTGTAATTGTTAAGGTCTGTTTTGTCTCCTTTTTTGTGTAGCAGATGGATGAAGGCTGTCATCCAGTGTTCTGATAGTTCTTCTTTGATCCACCTATTGACAAGCTGTTGATGAAGGGCAATTTTTGCTGATCTTCCTGCATATTTCCGATCTCTACAAAAGTCTGATCTTCTCTCGCTGCTTTGTAATTCATCTCACCCAGTGCCTGGTAGGCTTCTTTTATTGTGGGAGGGTTGATTTTTTCTGGTGGTGTTATTGGGGTGTTGATGTTGAAGTTAAGGAGTTCTGATGGTTCATCGCAATCTAGTAATTTTAGTAATGTGATTTTATAATACAGAAGATATTGTGAGTAAAACTATGAAGCTAAAATTATAAAAACTGTAAAAAAAATCATATCACTCTTTAGTACCAACTGCAATTAGACATTTCTAAATTCATAATCTTAATTTGTGTTATTTAGAAGTTTATTAACACATTATGTACTGTAAGGCATTACATCAGGCAAAAAAACAACAATACTTAAAAACTGAAATGAAGCTAATTGTTACATCTTTTTTATTTTCATTTTATAAGGAACTTTTAATAAGTATTATAAATTTAAATAAGCTTATTTTTGACAACGTTTTTCCTTCTTTGAAAAAAATGTGTAATGGGAGAATTATAATGACAATGGATGCATGATAATGGAATCGTATAGTAATCTGTGGCACAAGAATCAAGTGGGATATACTATTTTACAGTGAGGGAGCTTTCTATCACTAGTTGTTCACTTAAGAAAGCTATCTTCACATCACAAAACATAACTTAGATTAATAAACAACTATGCTTGATAAAACTATTTTCAATATATAAATCAAATATTACTACTGCTTATTTACTGTAGTACACTACAATCTGATTATTTTATATATCTAAGAGATACAATTTTACAAAATTAAAAAATGAAAAAATGAGTAAAACAGTAGGATATTACAGTTTATAAAATATTTTTTAAATATAATAAACGTAATAATTTCTTATTTCAAAATTAACACCTTTTGCTTAATAAGTATTTTTTACTTGAAAATATTTTTCCTTAAAAAGCACAAAAGTGTATAAAACTGGTGATAAATTTATCTGTTTCATTAGTATGAGATGTTTGCATAAGCTCATAACTTTACACGTTCTCTCCTACTGATAGGCTTATGATAACCTGATGTTTTCAATGATAAATTATCAACAATTAAGAGAAAAACAAATGGTAAATTTAATAGTAGCTTAAAATAGCTTGTATACAATGGGTGTTCTAAAAAAATGTACACACTCTTCTACAGCTAATAACTACCAAACCCTTTTCATTTTTTTCAGGTATGATCATCGATAAAAATAAAAGCTTAATCATATCTAAGCTTAAAGGAAGGGAAATTTATCCTTAAGTCTTACCAGAAGACAGAAAATATAGCTGTAATATAAACAGTTTAGAAGATAGTTTCAACAAGATGCACCGACAAGAGTCATCATAACTGGGATAAGTTTGAAGCAGAAGGAATGGATCATGATGCTTACTGAAGCATTCCAGACCACAAATATCCATCAGCCTCACAAGAGAAAAAAAAGAGAGGTCATAGAAATGTACAAGCAATCTCCTAGAAAATCTGTTTGACAAGCAGCTCGTAAAACAGGATTTTAAGAATTGAGCATTGATAGTATTTTGAAGCACGCCAAAATGTGGAAAAGTTTTACTCTCACCTTAGTCCACACTTTCAATGAAAATGATTCTGACCAGAGGATTCAATTTTGTGAGTGATACCATGCAAAATGTGAAAAGGATAATCAATGAGTGACAAGACCACATTTAAACTAAATGACTCATTAATCATTATAATTGCAGTTACTGGGTAATTGATAATCCTTGTTTGACCAGTGAAACTCCGTATGAATTTATCAAGTATTACAGTGTGGTTTGTCAGTGTTTGGATTAACTGGACCTTTCTTCTTTGAGAATACTGTGACTGATGAAGTTTACCTGAATTTGCTACAGAAATCCATTATACTACACATTCAAGAAATTTTTTGGGAATGAAGAACAGTATTCGTGGCACAATAGAAAACCTCAACATTACCATCGTGATGTGAGGACCTATCTTGATAGAATTCTGGGGAATAGATGGTTAGGGTGAAAAGGTAGCATTGAGTTCCCCATACTCTCACTGGATGTCACACCAGTGGATTTCTTTTTATGGAAACACCTCAAACATAATGTTTATAATAGAAGACTGGCTACAATCAACAGTTGAGAGCAGCCATTAAAAGAGCATGCGCACAAATACAAATTGAAGTGCTTAGCGAATTTTGTAATTTCATTGGTTGACGTTATCAGCAGTGCATGAACAATAGTGGCCAACAATATGTTAATAATTGTTCGTGTAATAGTTATTCAAAGTATGTATACCATTTTATTTTGGACACCTGGTATTATATGAATCACAGTAGTATGATCCAGTTTTTATATGTTTATCTATAGGTTTCATGTGCATAATGAAAAAAATTATTCTTTAAACTACATATATTTTTAATCTCTTATTGATTTTTAATTATGTTTTATTTATAACTTACATGCTTTATGTTCAGTTTTTAATGTTTCATTTTTATGATTTTTCAAAATTATTTTTACTAAATAAGTTGTTCAGCAAATTGTTATGCAATACACCAAGGTTAATTCCATATGTTTCATAATGGTATTCTACCGTTCCATTTCAACCTGATCATATAATTGTGGGAGGAAATGGATTGTTGAAGAGGGTGAGAGGACCATTAAAAAAAAAAAATAGAAACTAAGAACAAACAACTTATAGATGAACACAATATGGTAAGTTTGAAACATTCATTAAAAGAGAACTATGAATCTAAGCAAACTTAAAAGATTATTGGAGAAAAATAAATTAACTTGAGTGGCCTCTAAAATGTAAAAAATAATTCCTCAAGCATCTTTAAATTTTCCTGAAGCATCACTAAACTTCATAAAGAAATGGGTTACTAACCTTCAAAATATAGTCAATGGTTTATATATATATATATATATATATATATATATATATATATATACATAGATTAAAGTGTCATTCTTACTATTTTCCCCTTTTTAAACTCAAGCTCTAAAATTTAATGACAATATTGTAATGGGTACAGAATATTCTAGTAATGGAAAGTGTGAGAATGAGAAAAAGAGAAAATAAAGAATGTAAATCAACAAATAACACTAAAAAGAAAATCCAAAACTAAGAGGAACGAGTGAAAGAATATCTAGAATAGTGTAGAAGGTTCAATAGAAAACATTATGGCATAATGAACAAAAGGGTGGATCAGCTGGTGCTATGACACATCAAGCCCTAGGCCTGGAGATATAAATACTGCCAAGGACTAGCGAACGTTGGAGGACAATGTGCTATAATAATCAACATGGGTATCTTATAGCATTCAAAGAGTGTGTCTGGCAGCAGTTGAGCATATGAGAAAACAGTACATCATGAGAATATTTCATTTGGGTAGTTCTTTTCTACGGTTAAATATGAGAAGCTCATACTAGCTGAACTTCAACAAACTAGTTTGTTCAGCGAGTGTGTTGTGAACAGGACAAAGTGACATTATCCATTGATGAAATAATAACCTTGCTTCCTTTTTGTAATTAGTAGAAGTAAATAATTCTTGTATAAAGGTAATCACTGATTTTGTAATTGTTATCTCACTGTCATAATCACTAGTTAATTTTGTATAAATTTTTATTAGTTATTGTATAGTTGATAGTAAAATTAGAATTATATTCATGACTTATAATTTATTCATTTTGTATACAGTAAGATACTTAAGAGCTAATATATTGCACATTTGTAAAAATTTTAAATTTTTGAATCTCTCAGTATCCTTTGTTGGACCAATAAAATCCATCTTATACATGTATACCAAATTTGAAAAAGATATACTAAATCTGGAGGAAATTGAAGGCTTTGACTAAGACCATTCTTTTTTAATTTGAGAGCTATCTTGAGAAAAATGTTATAAGACAATATCTTTATTATCTAATACGTTAACTGTGGTACTGGTTGTGTATGTCCAGTATGAGCATTTATGGTGAGACATCCTATTCTCCCTCGATTTCCCTTCAGTTTAATAGGTGTATTTTAAACCTCCTTCTCATTTATTTTTTTATGTCACATTGAGTAATTGTAAAGATTAAATTCTGATGTTAGAAGGATAAAATTTGCACCAGAGCTGGGTGACTGATACTACACCGTTTGAATATAAAATTCACAAATAATTCTATCAGTGACTAAGAGACAGCATTAGAAGAGATGAAAGCTTACAAAATATAGGTGCCTTGTTACATATCAGTGGAAAAACTGAATATTGAACAAGGGGTACTTGAAACACAAGAAAATTATGTGCATTAAAAAATAAAATATTGTAGTCAATGTATTACAAGAGCTCATAACATATACGAGTAAAGTTTTAATTAAATCCATTTTCAGCTGAGATATGACACCTAATCCTCCTCTACTGCCCCATCCCTTTGAAATTCCTACTCCAAAATTTAATACCATTAGTATCCCATAAATAGAAATCTCTAAAATATGTTTAAAGCTAGCTAACTCTGAGTTATTAACCCAAATGGATATCAACACAATACACCCACATATGAATACAAATTAACTTAACCTCATCCTTTCTTTGCACTTTTAAATGTTTCATACTTCCTGAATAAAAAAAAAAGGATGAAAAGTAAAAAGGTGGTTTTGACATAAGTATGTTTCATGTACTTTATTTTTTAACTATCTTTAAAAAAATACATTATCATCACATTTTATCCTGATTAATAAAGAAATATTAAATTTAGGTCAAACAGCAAAAGAATAATTTAAGTACATGGTACTTACATTTTCTCAGTTATTATATGTTGTGAAGTTCAACAATCGATTAAATTTATAATAATAATTAACCAAAAGAATAAAATAGTATTCCTTAAATTTCAAATAAAATTCCAATGCAAAGTGTATTAAAACTGATTAAATTTAAGCAATAATTAAGCAATCTTGAATACAAAAAAATAAACAGTTTTAATAGCAATCAAAAAATAATAAATTTCAACTACAGTCCATAAAAATAGTATAATAATAAAAAATTTAATCTCATAATAAATTCACTAAATAGGCAAGTCAGTATTATAATTACCTACACAATTTAAAATTAAGATTTAAAAATAAAAAATATAATTTGTTAAATAACATAATAAGAAGAATTATGATACAATGTTAATAATTTCTGAACATTAATGAATGGTATATGTTAGATTACTATCTTATTAAATATATTATGAAAAAATATAAAAAAAGGGTAGCAGTATAACATTTTTGTAAAAATTTGAAAAAAAAATTAGGCTATAACACTGAGTACAATCTAGAAAAGTTATATTTTAGTTCAATCTCTCTTCCCTGCAGTAATCAAAAAGTCTGTACAATTATTAATTTCCCATGTCAAACATTTTTTGATGGAAACAATTTTTTGTGATGCTGTTACCTGTCCTTAATATCAAACTACATTTGGAACAATATTGGATGCATAATTTACAGATGGCAGTAAAGCGAATAAGTTTTTGTAATAGACACTATTTTAAACATTTTAAAACATAGTATCAGTGAATTTGCTTCAAACTTTGGATATAAAATGAATTTAAATGCTATGGCATTGTGAAACTGTTGCAGAAGGATTTTTGACAAGTCTAAATAGTCTATTGGTAAGTCATACAGGAGTGAGCAGTTTATAAATGTAATGAATGCATCAAAGCAGGCTGTCGGTTAGTTGAAAATGATAGAACTAAAAGTCCAAGCCAATTAATAATCAATAAAAAAGTAGTAGAAGTTTAGAAAAAAATTAAGTCTTACAATTGAATTTGAATATGGGTCCTACAGCATCATAGAAGAACTCTGATAGCAGGCAGTAATCACGCCAATAACTCTCCTAACTGGAGTAACCAACATATATAACACATGATTTTATATAGATGTACAGGTATATAAATCTGTCGCTTTATACTCCCTATCCCAGAACTTCTTCTACTGGTGTGGTGTATGTGAGGCTTGGTAAGGTATAAGAGGCAGCAGACAGAGTTAAATTAGCTGGAAGTAATAAAGTCACTGTACAGCTGTTCCCTGTAGTAAACAAACTGAAAGTGTCACTATTTGCAATTCAGTAGAATGTTGGTGTGAACAGCATTCAGTTGTAATTCATGATAATAACAAATACACTGCAAGTCTACTTATACTATTAATTTTACAAAATAGAAAATTCTAACTTTTGCATCAGAAAATTTAGAGATTATAGAGTGAAACAAAGTGTTCAATAATCTTAAGATACAAATCTATATGATTACAAAAATATACTAGTGTTAACAATAATTAACTTTAAGGGAGAATCTGTTTTATTAAGAGTATTAATTTTCTAAACCAGAGGAATAGATGTGAGCTGTCTGTGGACTGAACTCACTTTCCTATCAGGTGGCTGCTCAGTAAGCCTAATTGGATAAAATCAGTCCTACATTCTCCCCTCTCCAAAAAAAAAAAACAAACCAGGACAAATAATCAAACATGTATTTACTTAACACGATATTGTAATTCTCTCAGTAAATTAAGTGTTATCTCCACTCTCTTAAATATTCATAAAAAACCTAACAAAAATGACTTACCTTAGTCGTTTCCGTCTCTCAGCTAGACCAAACATATTGTTATATGAGTTATTTTTGCTGCCGAGGCCACTGTTTACTATAAGAGGTCCATTTTCAGTTGGAAATGAATCTCCACCTTGACGTTCATATTCTTCATGCCCTGAAGATAAAAAAATATTGTTAAAAAGCAGCATTATCAAACCTAATTTAAACATTTACATGTTTAGTAGCTAACAAACACCATTTACGATCAAGTTTTTATAATTAAATAACATTGAAAATATTAATATATTTTTGTATACTGATCAAATTTTTGAGAATTCTCTATTAAATTATTAGAGAAACATTTTGCCACAGTTTCTATCCCAGATGTTTTAGTCACACATAAATTTTCAGAATTTGAAGATCAGTAAACAAGACAAGCAATTTCCTACACTTTACCGAATGTTTTTAAAAGTAATTTTAAGCTAGTAAAGAAATTACAATATTTATTATACAACTGTTTTTTAACATAAGAAATATAAAGACAATTAGTAAAATTCAAAGGCTTACACGTTTGAGAGAAAGGATACCTTTATAACATAAGTCGGCAAATGATGATGTTTTCTCTTCAGCTAAATTATTTTACCATACCAATTATTTAAACAACTGTTTCAAAAATATTTTTGTTATTGTAAACATTCTATGTTATTATTTATAACAGACATAAATTTAATACAATCTATTACCGCTTTAGAAATAAAACATTTTTAAAAAAATGTTCAAATAATATTTTAAGTCAATGTATAAGACTAAGTAATCCAAGCATAGTGTCCATTCTTTTTTGTCGATTATAAGTAACAATATTAATAAATGAACCACCTAATAAAGTGACAAATGATAACTCAGCAACCGAAAGACATACTCGGTCTTTATTTTATTTTTATATCTCTGCATATTACCTGATACGATGTGCCACTGAGAAATGGTGCATTGTTACCAAGCTTTATACAGCAGCAAAAGAATATAAGTATAAAAAATATAATTAAGTATATAAAAAAAAATATAATAAAAAAAAGCATAATTAAGTAAAAGTATATAAGTAGAAAAAAAAGTATAAAAGTTAAAATATTTAAAAAATATTTAAATTTGAACAAAATATTCACATAATATGAATCATTAAAAAATTCATTTATATTATAATAAATTATAGTAAAATTTCATTTTAGAACTTTTTTGTGATCTTCATTGAGAGTACTTTGTGGAGAAATATGGTTCTTTAGAATGGATTTTTTTATTATAATAAATTAATTAAAAACATACTTAAAATTACCCTAGATAAATGTTTATTATCTCAATCACTGAACTAAAATGAATTCTGCTATTATAATCTACTTATAAAAACTGCAACTTATTTTGATTTAAATATATTTATAATTAAAAAAAAACCAGCAATGAAAATATAATTAAATAATAAGTAAAATCTGATGGTAATGACTGGCTTAAGTAAATAATAAATTTAATTTAAATTATTCAAAATTCATAATTTATATTTAAAAATATATTCAAATATACCAAACTAACAGTTTTGTTTTACACTAGGAAATCATTAACAGAAGCAGAATAATTTATTTTATTTCAATAACTATATAATAATAAAAAAACAAATAACCCTAAAATTTTAGTTATGTTTTTAATTAATTAATTATTAGAAAAAAATCCAGTCTGAAGAAGTAAATATCTCTATCAGTGAACTCGATATCACAAATTAAAAAAAAATTAATATTAATAATAACCAATATAACTAATAATAATAGTAATAATTAAAACTGAAAATGGTCAAAACATGTCTTTCAATTAATGATTCTGTTTTATTACTTTTAAATATTTCATTTTAAAATATAGGTATCATGGAAAGAGTTAGTAAAAGTGATAGAGCAAGTTTATGTACATAAATTTGGTTCAGTGTAATTAAAAAATTTAATGGTTACAAATAAAAAAATTACTTTATGATAAATAATGATATTTTGTAGTTAAAAATATGATTCATAATATAAGCAGAATTAAAAAAAAATGATTTTATATTTATTCATATTGGATTAGTAAGTAAGGGCATGAAAAATGCATCCTCCAGAAGCATTTGTTTACATAGAAACAAATATGACTTCTTTGATCCATGATAATAACTGAAGGTAAAATTATATTTTTAATTACAATAGAACTACAAGTATTACAAGATTATAATAAAATTGATGAATTAATTTTTTTTTAATTAAATCAAAATGTAATTAATAATAACTAATACTTACATTTAAACAAGGTTAAGTATCACAAAATTAAAATATAAATTTGAGCTTAAAAAGGTTTTAGAAATTGTGCAAAGTGGGGAGATAACTGGTCTATTTACAGTTTTTATTTTTTATTATTCTACTGAACAATGAATTTTATCAATAGAAATGGAAATTATTGTAACCTTTTTCCTATGCACCTGCACTCTGAATAATTTACAGATAATTACTCATTCAACACTAATATGGAAATAAAAATAAAGAGTTTACATAACTACAAAAGATGTATGTAACGTAAAAAAAAAGAAAAAAGAAAAAATGTATAAAGTATTTTGAAAAAGTAAATGTACCGAACTATTGATGAGATGTAATTTAAATTATAATTACACTTATTAAATCTAACAATGATGAGTAAAATTTAGGTTCAAGTTAAATATGATTCACAAAATTAAAAAATAAATTATACATGGTCAGTATCTGTCATAAAACAATTTTTTCATTAGTATTTTTATAGTTGTGAATCTGAGATTTCACATAACATTAACCAACCTCATGTAAACATTATTACCTTCAGCTAAAATTTTAAACTATAAACTATATTTCTTATTATAAAAAAAAAAACTACAATGAAATTGTAAACCGTACGGTAAGAGTCTCACAGGTATCATTTCTTCTGCTCAAAAAACAAAAATTTCACTAATATAAATAAAACTGTTTACAACAAAATGATACTGATATCAGAAAAGTTATCAAAATCTGCTATTAATTTAGAATTTTGTTTAAAAAAAAATACATGTTAAATATATATAATAGACAATAGATATACAATAGTAGATAATAAACAATGTTTAAGCACTCCATATAATAAGCAAAAAATAGAAAAATTTGTTGCAAAACTCTTACCGGCCCGATTTAATTTATTAAACAACGAATAATCATAAGAATTGTATTATTTCTGTAAATGTGATATGTATTAAATATAAATGAAATCGAGGGTGTATTAATATAAAATGTGTGTCCATAGACACACTTTTTATATTATTATTAAATGAAATTTTTTTTTATTTCTCCATAAATTAGTTTAAATAGTTCTTATTGTAGAATAATAGTTTTACCAATTAAATTTATTTCTGTTTTATGTAACAAATCTTAGTTGCACATTTGCAGCACTTTCCTAGTGTTCTTGTTTTTGTGTTTTATTAGCAGTTATAATCTCTTGTAATCTAATACTTTTTTTTGTTAATGAAGTGATGGGAATTAAAAAAATTGTTTCATATTAGTACTTTCATTTACATAACAGCATTTACTATTAAAACAAGCTGTAGTATATTTACTTTTAAATTTTATTATTTCAAGTACATTATCAAGTTTTTGTACACTACCTTCTACTATCAAGTACTACTACCTAGCAGCGTGATTTGTAAACCCACCTTTTTGAGGAAAAAGTGACATATTTGAGTCCCGTTGTTCATCAAATGGAAAAAAAAGCTGTCTAACAAAATTTGAGGTATTTTTTGAACGTATTCTTTATTGCAAATCTAATTGAACTGAAATATGATGTTTTCATGCTTATTTTTTAATTTTTTCCCCATTTTCATTTTACTTTTAGGTTAGGTCATGTTTAGAACTGTAAACATAGTTGTTGACTTCACCTTGCCATCTGTTTCTGCAGACTCTTACTGGCAAAGTTCTAACAAACTTTGTGAAAGGTGTTGGGTCTTATGTTGAATGTAATTTTTGTAATATTAATTTTGAAATTATACACTCTGCTTTTAGTAATTCATCTGTTTTAAATATTATAAGTTATGCCGACTAAGATTTTACCATAATTTTACTCGGCCTTCCACGCAAATAAAAAGCAGTTCCTTTTGTTTTCTGTGGTTTCCATTAGTCTCATATTATTTAACCACGTTTATTGCTATGTTTTTTTGCTATAAAAAATATGTCAACCCCATACAGTGAACTCCATCTAACGTCAACTTCAGAGCGACATTTTTTTATGGGAACTGGTTTATTAAATATGGATTCAGTTGTTGGCATTTTATCTTTCCTTCATACCTAAAATTTCCAGGATATTAATCCCCGAGACATTCCAAATGTCGCAGAACCATCAGCTGTGCAGTTTAAAACTTATCTTCAACCAACCTTTAGTCCTGATAGATGGGAAAGTACCTCAATCAACTCTAATTAAAGGAAGCTCCTCAATTGATTGATTGCCACCTTCCTCTTCCCTCCCATTTCCTTACCCTTTATTCCTTTTTCATCAGGTAAATCCTGTGAGATTGGGATCAGCTGCCCTGGTTCCAAATATATTTGGCAACTTCAGGTAGACGGCAGAGAAAACAAATTTTTATTGCAGCTTAGTAAAACAATGACCTTTTGTATCTATGGTACTGCCCGTGGAGCCCTTCCTATCCAAGGGTTGTAAAATAGGCCATTATCCATAATAGTGGCTGAGATGATTTATCAGATAAAGCCAGGATTCTTATGGCTGTTCTTAATCAATTGACATCTAACTTTCCTATTATTTAATACTAATCTATAGAGCGTATATTATATTTTGATCAAAATAAGTAATTAATTTATAATACAGCAACAGGTATGAAAAATGTTTAGAAAACTTTGATAAAGGTACAGACATACATTACTTACTACACTGTGAATATGTAGCTATGTAATTAATGTAGAATTGAATTCTGTAATGATTAATTTAATTTACATTAGAGAACCAGTTTATAAAATTTGTGCATAGACATTAACACTTACAATACAACTTTATTTTCTTCACAATAAATTTACATACAAAGGCAATCAAGGAACAGAGTAACCATCAAAATAATCAGGAACATTGTATTATCAGGCCAGGGATATAAAAATGTCTTTAACAAACTTTTAGAAAATTCACTGTGCTCTGCTAGTTGTGATGTTAAAATTTCTGTGAATTTCTCTCAGCTTAGAAAAAGCTCTAAAAATTTTATATAGTATTTTATAAACATAAAACTGGTAAAGTCAAACCGATTCCTTGGTAAAGTGGTAGTAAACACAACTCTTTTAACCTGATGGTTTCACAACATCTAGAGCAACTCAAGGAGTAGTAACCTGGAAATTGAAAGGTGTATGTTAAGGATGAAATGCCGACAAATGAAGCCACTTTTAAAAAACTTCCCACAGATTCCGCAAAAGTTAAACTGACGATGAATGAATTTTCAAAGGTACTTTTTTGAGGCAAACATCCAGTCTTTTACTTTCTATGCTGCGACCTTCTCAAACCAATTTTTATTATTACATTTACAATTAGTAAAAATTTGTATGTTGTTGTACCTTATAAGGTAAGGATATGAAACGATCATAAATAACTTTCAATTTTCACTAAATCTCCTTATACCTTGTATTATAATTATGAATTACACATTCTTATTTTTTACAAGGCATTCTTTATTTTATAGATTCATATATCTATTTAATGTATGTGCACAAATGAAATAGTTAGGTAATCTAGCGATACAAAAACACGTTTATAAGACACATTTGAATCAATGATGCTGAAGTGTCAGTCCTTCAATAAATTTTTTTAAAAATGTATCGCATAAAGTTTCTGATATGTGAAAGCAATGCTACACTTTTTCACCATTGACATTCACATTTAAAATAAAGTTTATCTCTCTTTTAAATAGTTACAAGTGGTGTGAGAGTAATTTGTGTCTGCACAAAAACCGCACACTAAATTGGTGGGGGAGTGAAGCCTTAGTTTATATATAATATAATAATGAAGTCCTTGTTTCCTGAATGTATACACATTCAATAGTTTCAAAACCTAGTTGTTTTTGTAAATGATCATACTATCAACAAATTCATTCAGTTCTTTTCAAAACGTATTAAATGTATTTATTAAATGCGTAAAAGTTAATTCTTTCTGTATGCCTTCCACTCAAAACAATAAAAAATAAAAGCTGCACTATCTTTTCAACTGAAACACAAAACATATACTGCTGGTGGTATTTTTTTCATCATCACCTTTTTTTACTTTAGAAATAAAAGAGTAATTTCAGAAATAATTGAGTAATTATTTCCTCACTAATTACTCTACAGTTTTCATGCTGAATAAAATTTATTCTCAATGTGTACTTTTTCTGGAACTTGTTTGATATTATTCTGAACAACATAATTCCCGAATGAGGTACTAAGATAATACATATAACTTAAAATCATTGCAATTAAATACTATAAATAATAATGAAAATTACTTGAAAATCGTTTCAGCCGTTCTTGAATTTTAATGTAACAGACAAGGAGAAAACTTTTAAAAAGTTGTCAAAGATGAAGACAAATATTAAAACATAAAAAAACTGTGAAGTTTTTAGTTAAAATAAAATTTTACTTTTTTAAATCATATCTAGACTGATACTTGATTAAAGGTTATAATTAATTTATAATAATTATAAAGTAATAATTTATAATGGTATTGTCTCTTCCTTTCATCTGAAAGTTTCTAATTTTCTCTCAGGTTTTGTATTTTTCATTCTCTAAAAACAATAAATTTATCTCTTATCCTTATCAGAAAACAATGAAATGAAATTGGGCATCAGTTTGAATTTATAAAATGAAGAAATATGGTAGAAAATGTTTAACATTAAAACAGATAATATAGTAAATAAGATGTCACAAAGTTTTACTCAGCTCCTAACAATGCTGGTATTTTACAATAATTAAAACTTATACTGTTGAAACAAAAGGTTTATCTGAAAAATATCAATCAATATGAAACATTTAATAAATATTTTTTTTGGTGGAGGGAGAGTTTACATAACTACTTAAATAAATTTATGAGTATATGGCCAGAAGCATTTGTAGATATGAGGGATTCATTCTTTCTCAGAAACAGAAAGAGTGCACAGTTTGGTATATTACATCTATAATTACTATTGTATTTGATCACACTTTCTATTAAAATATTAATGAAAAACAATATATTTCATTTACTTGTATGATTAATTTATCCTGAAATACATTACCTACTGTAAACGTTCACTTATTCAATACAATATTGTTTTGAAAAGTTGTATATAAAAAAAGAAAAAAAGAGTAGACAACAGTGTTAATAGTTTGGATGCTTGTAACTCATTATTATCAATATAGTACCTCATGAAATTCACAAAAATTCAAAATTATTTCGCTTATGAAAAATTCTCTTTGAGTTTAGAAACTGAACTACGAAAATAAAAATAAAATTCAACATTCACTTCCTGAAATGTTTCATTGTTTGACAATTGTATTAAATCAAAATGTTTCAATTTTCCAAAACGAATATTTAACTGTTGACAAAAACATAGTTGTAGCTCTGATTTTAACAATTGGCATAAGTTAAATTAAGAATTGCTGATAAACAATACAGCAGACAAATCTGATATTGATATTTATGGTTGTGAAAATTTACTAATTCTAGTGTCAGCAATACGCCTCTATTGCTAAATCAGGTTAGTAGATATTTAGTTACAAAATCCAAAAAAATAAATTTTTGACAATAAATTAAACAATTTGTTGAAAATAAATTTAAATGAGTAGAAAAATAACAGCCATTTTTTAAAGGAAAATTAACCAAAAGAGCAACAAAATTAATCCGGTAGCATAAACAGATTGTCTATATAAAAAATTAAAAAAAAGAGTTAAACTAAATGATTATTGAAAAAAATTTCAAATGAAAAACCTCAAAAATCATATAAACAAATATGAATCTGAAACAGAACTTGCACAATTTTACAGTTAAACATCATCATCAGTCGAAACATAGAAATTAGCAAAGGTAAATATAAAAAGAAATACAAAAGAAAAAATGAAAAAAAAATCAATAAATGAATAATATTAACCGAAATAAATTTAATTAATGTTTATCTAACACAATTAGAAAAGAATATTTTTATCTGTGTTTATAAAACAATTTTATTTCACTCTGTGATAACTTGTCTGTCTTTGTTTCCTCAACACAAAAAAGTAACAATAACTGGATTAACATCATCTCAAATTAAAGATTTTCCACTGTACATTTTCAATAAGAAAGTTGTAGCCTTTTCTGTTACTATATGGTGCAAATAGACTAAGTAATGTCACTTGCTAAGGAGCATTACTCCAATATACAATACAATTACTTATATATCAAGTATATATTCACAATAATTATAGTTAAATTAATGAAAATGAATCTTTAATGAACTGAATATAAAAGACTTTCCACTGAAATTTACATATAACCATTATCAACAAGTGATAGATATGTCCTAATAATTTTTTTAATTTTCATGGGTAAGGAAATTGAAAAATTGAGATAATTGACCTAAAAAAAAATCTGTTAATTAATTTAGAAAAATTTCTATTACAGTAGAAATCATTCAGTCCAGTCCATGCACAGACTAAGGTTTAGACAGTAAGTTTTTTTTTTAAACCAGAAACTACGTACTGCTGGTGGTACTTAGTGAAAACTAATGGCCTTAGCATTCAAGAAATATTTAAAAAATAACATTGAAAGTTTCTCTTTTATATGGTTCTTTGATGACCTGAACATCTGGTTTTTATTTTTTAAATAAGATAAAAATTATTCAACTAAATTAATAAAAACCCTACAAAGGTATATCCACATGCTTATTACTACTATTTTGTTTTTAGTGACAAATTCATATTAGATATTGTGAAAATCTCCAGATATCTGTGTGCAACTCTCTCAATTCAGGGCCCATAGGCAGTCATATTCCTTATATATATATATGAATGTATCTGCAGCTTGTTACATTCATGGACCACCAGAGCAGGATATGTATTTAATAAGATCCCAACAAAAGAATGATAGTTGGTAGTAAGGATCCATTACTGTAAATATATAATTGGTTCAGCCAGGCTTTAAATTATCAGCCTCCTGCATCGGAAGTCTTGCACTATACATTTATATTGCACCGATACGCACTGTTATCTATAGACAATGGTTAGAAATAAATTTTGACATTAAAAAAACCAACTACAAAAAGATTATAAATTACCTGGTCCATCACCATCTTCATCACCAACAATAAAATTGACAGCTTTATCGCCACCATTTTGGTTGACTTGGGTGTCTGTGGCCATCGTGATGGATTTAGCGTCAACGTCTTCCACTACTATACCAGGTGTATGACAGTCCTGACTAGTATTGCCACCGGTGGTCAGTGAATCTGCAAAAAAAAAACATAATCTTTTTTAAAACAATATTTGTATATTAATGAAAACTGTCATCACTGTGATAAGTTTTTATACGTTTTTTTACGAAAAACACAATTTTACATGAAAATAAACATTTATTAGATTTGTCAAGCTACTTCTGATATAACAGCAGCAACATTTAAATAAATAGTTTCATGAAATTCCTAATATTAAAAAAAAACTGATAAATTTTTATTGCTTTTGTTTAAACTTCAATGGAAATAAATTTAAAATATTGACTTCATGTGAATAACACAAAACACATTAAGTTTTTTTTTTATGATTTATTCACCACATAAGCTGGAAGCTTGTGTGCGGGAATATGAAAAGATTTTGTAGCATATGAAAAATTCCATTCCTAACCGGGATTTGAACTTGAATCTCTAGATGAAAGGCCAAGAAAACGCTACCACTCTGCCACAGGGATCGGTAATAAATACGTTAATAAATTAAAAAGAAGTTAGTTTAAATAATTTATGGATAATATTGTTTGCTATTTAATGATGAGTTTGCTTTTAAATTATTATAAATGTACTTAATTTCTAATTATAATCTGTTAACAAACTAACGAATCTGTTTTCCAGCCTCTAATGAGATGTATTAATTGTTTACTCTTAATATTAGTAATCATTACATTCTGTCATTTGTTTTTCAAGATTACTTAATGTCACATTACACCGTAATCTCAAATACAGTTCCATAGTTAGTCTAGCCACTTTCAGGCTGACCAATCCTGAAACAGTACATACTATTAATTGAATCGAATTGGAATGATTAAAGTACACACGTAACATTACCATATATCGTAGATTCAACAAACAGTAATAATAAGTGAACTCAAAATATCCTTTGGTAGCATCAATCCACACCTGTTTTAACAGCTTATCAGGAATAATGCTAATCACTCAGTAAACCATTAGATTATTTAAAATATGCTATTTGGAAACAGTAAAGTGAATATTTTCAAATATGCACAATAAAGTTATTAACTAATATTTCATACGGTTTACTGGAATCTAAGTTTACTTCAAGAAAATTACGTAGTACTTTAAATAGATAAATAATTAATTAGTTTATTAGATCTGGTACTCGATTATGCATTACATAGATCACATAATAGCTATGTAAATGTACTAATCCACAGGTTAAAAAAAACGGTACCAACATTTACCTGGGAGGATCATAGGGAAAGATTTCAAATCTTGATTACAGAGTAGCACATACAGAATTAATAATAAAAAAATAACGCTATAAATCAAAAAGATATCCAAACAAAGTAATATTGTACAGTATAATAATGAAGCAAATACATAAAGATAATAAATAAATAAAATCAGTACAAAGCAATATAAATGCAATTTGAAGGCATTAATTAATTGAAGTGAAATTGAGATGCAGAAATTAAATTTTTTTTTAAATAATAAAAATTATTTAAAAACTAATGACTAAATGTTTTTTTTATTTTTATAAAAGAAATTCTTTTAAATTATTTACAAATAATTTGGTGAAAAATCTTTTAAATGGGTAAGTGATTTATTAATAATGACAATAGAATATTATACCTTTTCAATAGGAGAAACATCATTTCTCACAGATATTTGTTGTTTTACAAAAAAATAGTTCTGTTATCTGATTTGATATTATTTTTTTATAAATAAATAATTAATTAAAAGTTTTAATAACCTCAGGTAATACTTATGTAAATATTAACAGATGAAAAATGTATAAATTTAAATTTAAATCATTGTTATGGTTTAAAGAATTATGTAAAAATAGCTGTAACACATAATTATTCAAATTAAACTCGACTGATATTAAATAAAAGATTTAAAAAATATATTCTAAATTTCTTCTGATGTTTTAAATATATAGGTAATGTGTTTAATTCCTAGGGGTTATCCCGTTAGTTAATCTAATTATCAAAAATTTACAAGAAACAAAACAATTAAATAAGAAGTAATTTTTTAAAGGTTATTCCATTATTTAAAAATTACATTATTTTCTTTTAATATTAATTTTATTATCATATCCTTCTTATAGTATCAGACAATAAATCAAGGATTTTCACCAGTACCTATCCTTTCACCACTTCTTTCTCAAAAATATTTTTTCACCTCACTGCTTCTTTCTTTATATTCTTTTTCATTTTATCTATCCATACATATTGGTCTTCTATCCTCAATTTTCCATTCTAACACTCTTTTCACCATTCCAACAATATATTATTAGTAACAGTAAAATACAAATATATTACAGCTACTTTCACTGATTTGCTTAACATGTCCAAAGCACTGCACTCTATTTTGCTCAATTCTTTTTTTTATATTTTCTATTGCAGCCTGCTTTCTTATTTCCTTATTTTAACCTGTTATAGTTATTTCTAGAATCGAAATCATACTTCTGACAAAATTATTCTCTACCCTTTCAAATCTTACTTTCCTCTATCTGACCGATAATACTAAACCTTAACACTGGAATAAAACATAGTGTTGTTTTTTTGCATTTTAGGAATCTTCTCATCTGAAATGTACATCAGCTTGTTGACTAATTATAAAAGGAAATTATGTCCTAAAATTAATTAAAATAATTTTTGTTTTACAAATTTATAAAATTCAAACAATAAATAATTATTAAACACAAAAAAAATACTAAAAAGGATAGTTTTAGTGAACAAACAATTTTAAGCGCAGAGGTGAAGTGTATGCTGATATCTAGCCTCCTTTAGTGGAAAAAAAGATGTTATAGCATCATAATTTTAATATGATATTAAAACAAAATATGTTTCAAAAAATCTATAAAATAATACTATGATAACATAGGTTGATACAACACGAACTACATTCAGTAAAATGTTACTGAGTAAAATTACTAAGTAAGTAAGTTCCATACTGATGGATTGTTTGTATTGAAAAGTAACAAAAATTCTGAAGATAATCAATTTTTTTAGATTTTATAATACTCAATGTATACATATTTTTAAGTAACTTCTTTTCTTGAGTCTATTTTCTGAACAAGAATGATAACGAACAAAATAATCTGGCATTTCCTGAGTTGAGTAGAACATTATCATTAACTGTCAATAAAACAAATTATTCACAGAAACTTGAGTTTTAAAAATATATTAAAAATAGTATTTCACATAGAATAATAGATGAAATAAATTTTATTTATAGTAATACAAGATTTAGAAAAAAATATATATATATGTATATAAATAAGAATAAACACATAAGAGTACAAATATGAAATTTAAAAATACCTACTTTTAAACTGAATTAAAAATTCTCTCACAGATTTATAGTAAATAAACCTGTAAATAAAAGTACCGCATTGCATTTATTTCATTTTTAAAATAATACATAATAAATTTAATAAAATATTTTTATAGAAATAAATGAGATAATGTGACAGTAGAATGAGCAAATAATTCAATCAGTAAGTAAAGCAAATTATTAATTTGCTGTAAGAGTATCATTTTAGAAATCCTTGATAAGTATTACAAATAGAAAAAGGCAATGAACTGACATTGAAAGAATCATAGAGGTTAGTGCATTTATAAATATATATAAAATAAGCTAGACAAACCAGATGAGCATTTTACTATTATTGTCAAAGTCAATTGTCTAATAAATGTTAAGAAAGCTACAGCCAAGGTCAACTAGAAGAGGGACTCCCCTAATAAAAATGTTTAGATTTTTGGTTAAAATGGGGGGGGAGGAAAGAGGTACTGAAAAGATGTAGATTTAATTTAAAAATTAAATAGTACAACCCATACGTATAGGGGAGAAGATTAAAAGGTAAAAGGAAATGCAATAAAAATGAACAGCGAAAGGATGAGATATTAGGAAGCAGACAGTAAATAGGTTGAAAGAAGATAAAGGTTTCTGCAGCTAACAAATTTTTTTTGGAAGATAAGAAACAGAAGAAAAAATATATGAATAAAGAAAGTAATTAAAACAATTATAGAGAATGTAATAATCATTATAAAAAAAATAATTAATATAGAACAAAATAGATTTAGATGACTCATTTCTATTGGGAAAAATACTCATGAAAAATTTTGTAATTAATTTTTAAGAATAACTGATTGTAGGAAATGTAGAAGATCTGGTATTAACTGATGGGAACCTCAGCTACTGACTTGGTTTTAAGCGCAACGTTTAGTTAAGAAACAGACTTTGAACAGGCTCTAAAGAAGAGTTTCCGCTTCATAAGCTCCAATAAAGAAACAACTGCCTTGCTAGCTAACAGATGTTGCTGAGATAATGCCACTAATAAAACCAGGAAAATGTCCAATGAAAATGCCATGTTACCTATTAAAGGATGAATTGATGGTGGCTAAAGACGTAACAAAGGACTACAAATCTTCAGTGGAACCACCTAGGAAAGTTGAAGGAGTTCACAATCTTGAACAGAATATAATTATTTCTGCATAGATTATGAACTTATATAATATTTATAATCTTTACAATTACATGTTTCTTTATATACATTGGAATCTTTACTCTTTAGCCCAGGATTTAATAATATCCTGCTAAATATTTTTTCATTGTAAGTGATATTAGTTAGGAAGGAATTCAATACCCTGTTCAATATGCGATATTAAATCTGACTTATATCACACAGAATGACTAATTTCTAACACGAACCAAACCACATTTAAAATTTACCTTTCACGAGTAAATATATTTCAACTTGTAGCAGGAAACATTTTTAATTTTATAAAAAAACTTACAAAACTTTTGCCGGGTTCATCTTAAAAAAATCATATTATCTGATTTTCTCTATTGACTGCCTTGGAAAACAAAATCTTTATAAATTCATATCAAAATTATTTTGTTTATTAACAAGTCTTTACTTGGTTTTGGTATGTTTGTTATTTTTTTACATTCTATTATGATGTGTTTACAACTAAAATATATATAATAATATAAACTGACAACATTAAACCTATGAACATAAGATAAAAAAGTATATATATATATATTTAAAATCAATTCTTTTAAGAATCAGATCTTTTAAGAATGCATGTTCAGTTAAATGGACAACATGCACAATTACTTTACTTAAAACTACTTTTATTTGATTCTAATTTGAATTTTTAATATTTATTTGATTTTATGCCTTGATGTCTAACGTCATATTTTAAAATATGTAAAAATTTTTATGATTTAATTTTAATTTCATTTTTAATGTTAATTTTAATTAAGCTTTCATATTTTTAAATTTGTTTTGATTTTTAATTTACCTGAATAAAAGTTTAAATTCTTATAATAAAAAGATTAAAGGATTAAAATTTTAAATAAAGTAAATAAATATTATATTTTATGAAGTTTGTAATATAATTTGGGATGACTATTTGAATATGTAATGCAGGTGATGATGCAAGTAAATCGTGAAAGCGGTCCTGCATATATAGTGGAATAAAGTAAGTCATCCTACTTTAATTATTCTGTACTTTGGTAGATCTAGAAAAATAAATAAATAAATAAATATATATATATATATAAATACATACATACACACAAAGAACACATGAAAATCACACATACTCTGGCAACATACTGAGCAATCTCTAAACAGTACAAACCTGTTACCATTATTTAAAGTAAAGAACGAGGCGTTACAGTATAGTTATGAAGAAGGCATCATTATGTACCTGGTTTTTCAGGGACAATTTAAAATTTTTAAATTGTTGCTAAATCTTGCTTCAATGCCTGAAAGAATTAATATGTTACACTAAAATATCCCAACTTCTTTTAAAATTCAATATTTTCTGATAAGTATAAGGTTATTTTGAACTCCCGAATAAATTATTAGCTAACCAAACTGATCAGGACATTTGATTTATTCACAAGTTTTTGTCGTTTAATTTTGTATTCCATTGTTGTTTTATCATTCACGACACTGTAATGTGCATTATCATTTTTTTAATTTCTGAATCATTAATATTCTATTGTTATAATTTTAATTTCATCTTTTAATTGTAAAAAATGTTTACCTTTATTTGTTGATTAATTGTTGTTGAATTTTATACATATGTGTATTTTAATAAACATAGTAAATTAATTTATGTTTCACGACTTGATGGGTCACTCAGTTAATTAGCTATATATTATTTAAGTTATTTAGTATTTGGAGGTTTATATGTATTTTATTTTGTTACACTAGTATTTTTTTATCTATTCCATAATTGTAACTTAAACTGCAGATGATAATCCACAACTGCACTGGTATTAAGACAAATTAGATAGATAGAAAATAAATAAATTATTTTAATGCATTATTTTTTTTTATATATATAAAATTCAATTAATAGTACTTATTTTTTATCTATTTTTAATTACTTATTATTCTTCATTATAATTATTAGTAAAGAATTAAATTTGATGCATATTCTGAACAATGGTGTTTTATTTTGTATGAAATCCATGCTCTATTATAATTCTTTTTTTCAGGTAGTATTCAAACTTTTCATGTTACAAATATAGTATTTAAATTTAAAAGAAAGAAAAAAGAAGAGTGAGTGGTACAAACTTCTAATGTGGGAAGTGAGCAAAAACATAAAGTGGAGGGGTGATGTAATATTTTTAAACAATCTATCAGAAAGAAGATATTTCTTCTCAATCAATATGAGGATTTAAGTGACTGTACATAATAAATATGTTAGATTACAGAATAATTATGAAGCCTGGCTTTACCCGATGGCTTTACTGATTAGTCACAAGTACTACATGTATTTTTTTACAACCATCAGACAGGAGATGCAGTAATCAAATAAGCCCACAGGCTGACCGACAACTCACCACCTCTCCAAGGAAACAGTTATTCCAATGGGTGCAGCCTCTCCAGCCACTGGAACAGCTAAATCGATTCCCAAAGGAAGATAAGATCATGGAGAAGGGGAAAGGAGAGTGTGGAGGAATGGGACAATCAACCCACATTATTATGCCTCTCAAGAAGTTAGGGTCCTTAACTTAAATTACTAGTAACAAACAAATTGCTTATAAAAATATACTTCTAGAAGATCTTTTCAAACCTGTAATTGATATTCCTTACTTAATGATAAACATCATCGAGGGAGGAACTGGATTATAACATTGAAAAGATCCCTGGAAGCATACTTCCAAGTATTCTGAAAGCCAGCAGTAAATAACTTATTAGTTTTTAAAATGATAAATTTTATTCTGCCATTTAGACCCGTGAACAAAATGAAAGTACTAGACAAATTAGTTTATGTACAAATATAGATAAATTATAATCATATATTCATAACAGGTACTCTATGAATACCACTGGAATTTGAAGGACTTACTGTCATCGTTCACATGTTGTCCAGTGAATGCAGCCTGAAGTTCAATATATAGATGTTTCATAGAATGAAATCCACTCATTTTGAAGAAATATTTTTACACATATACAGATAAATACAAAAGTTAATTAGAGTTTAATGAGTTCATTAATCCATAAGTAAAACATAAATTTTATTATTATAAACCTTTGTAGCAGAATATATTTAATAGTTAAAAGCAGTCACACGCTTCACTAAAATATAATAAATTAACATAAATACAAAAGAAAAGTATACTCCCATTTATTCGTATAATATTCATTTTATGATCCCAACAAAGAAAATAAAACATAACGGTGAAAAATAGTTTTATTTTTATTAAAGAAAGAGTAAACAAAGTGCTTCTGTTAGTTGAACCGTAAAACATACAATGTACTAAAAGTAATTCAAACCCATGACTAATCAAAATCTTTAAAAACCTGAACAAGCAAAAAATCAATTATTTATTTGCAATGGTAAAATTTAAATGTAATGTAAAAAAAATTAAATTCTAAAATATTGTATTATATATGAGATTATATGATAAAATTCTACATATAAGATTCTTTATTATAAATGCTAAAGCACATAAATACTAAACAGATTATAAATCTTATAATCAGCAAAGATATTTCGACTGTTATAAATGACATATGATATATTAAAGGAAATACATAAACTGGAAAAAAAATATGTAGAAAAATAAATTAAGATAGAATGTGTTATTTTAAAACAAACTGACAATGGAATATTAAAATGCTGCATCATATTTAACTTGTTTAACCTAATACAATACAACACACAGTATTAGGTTAAAAAAAGACTGTTATTAAAAAAACTGCAAACCAGATCAATCAAGACCTTTCTTTTAATCATTAGTCCATCGATCAAGTTACGTAGCGCAACAGAATCTAAAATCCAATTTTTTTTTCTATGATTTTATAGTTAAAAGAAATTGTAATAGAAAGTGATATTACAACAAATAAAATTGTAGAAATTATTATAAATTCTCAGCTGTCATCTAATTTAGTTTGTTTATTAATTTGAATTCAATTTTTTAGTATATCTGCTGTTAATCTCTGAAAGAGATCACCTATATAGTGAAAATAAATATGTGTGTGTAATTGAAAAATGGAATAATTTGTTGTACTCTACATCTTTAATTATCTGTTTAATACAACCTAACCTTAGTCACTGTTATCAGTTTATCCCTTCTGCATTTCCTTTCAATATTAAATTAACTAATGTTGGGTGCTTTAATGTATAACTTATTTTTTTAACTTTCTTACTACATATTAATAATAATAAAGGATTATTAATAGGAATTTTCCACAGGTTTATTTTTTCATTGATTTGTCAAAATTTCTTCATTTCAAAGTACAGTATATAAATCCATTCAAAAGCTCCTACTGGCTGTTTATAGGGTTACTGTTGTCCATGTTTCATTGCGGTACACTTCATACAAGCATTTAATTCCTTTCTAATGCCTAAATCTTTGTTTGATATAAGCAATTTGTTTTATGGCATAGAAATATTTCTTCCTTATATTAGCTTACTTTTTTTAACCTCTACCTTACATCTATCCTTTGTAGTTTTACTTTGTAAATAACAAAGTTTTTTGATTTCTTTAATGTAAGTATAATGACTTTAAAATTTTGTATACCATTATTTGAATTTACATATGTACTCGTTTATTTTAAAATTAAATCCTATCCTGTTAACACAATGACTGTAGTATTTTTTAACAGGACTAATTTTCACTAATGATAAGCCCATTATCTGGTATTTGCTTTTCCACTAATGCATTACAGAACAGTTATTGCAGGTATCTTATAAGCTTTTGCCTCTTCTTATGTTATCTATCAGTCATCGATAGAACTATTTGTGTTACTTAGCAGTGTTATGAGTTGTTTAAATGTCTATTTTTTCTTAGACACCAATCATACCAAACTGATGGTAATTTTATATCTGTACCACACAGAAGGGAAATCAAGGGGAGAGCCCGATGGCTCACTGTAATCGCTCGTACTTGACATACATAATCGATACTGCAGCCGACGTGTTAATGAATCATAACATTCAGTATTTTTCATTATTTTAATTTTTTTGGTAAAATAATAGTGAAACTTAACATATTAATCTACTCTCCTTAATTTAATAATTTACTTTTAAACTTTTATTTCAAATCTTTTTATTATTTCAACTCCTACATGTAAGTCGAAAAGAGGACTAGATCCTTGTCATACTTCTTTCTGTATTGGAGATTGACTCTCTCAGTCTCTTACTTTAATCTCAGGAATCTCATTCTTACATAGATTAGATAATTCTTTTTCTAAATATTTAAGTAATAAAAATAAAATTTATAGTTAACTTCCTTGTAACTAGTATCTCAATTTCTAGGGTAAAATCTGCAGTAACTGTTGTTTTTTCGGATGTGATTTGAATGATCACTGTTATTGAATTAGTCAGTTCAATGTCAAGTGGCACTGAACTGACTAATTTGATAATAGGAATCAAATTAGTCAGTTCAGTTATATATATATTTTATATATATATAAAATATATATATATAAAATATATATATATATATATATATACACACATAAATACATTTGAAAATCTAAACTCAAAATATTATGACAACAGTTTTTAAAATAAGCATAAACAAAAACAGAACTAAATGGGTTAAAAAAAAATCATATGAAATCAAACCTTATTAAGAAAAATGTTACTCGATTACGGTTCAACTTACAAATTATGAAGAAAAAACAAAGTTGATAATAGACAAGAAGATATCAGTAACAAAAATTGATATTTAAGCTCCTGCTTTAAAAAAGGAAATTAAATTTGTCAAAAAGTATGTATACATCAGGAGAGAGTGTATTATACAAAATGAACAAAAGGTTTAACAGAAAATTTTGAGTTAATAATGTTCCAAGAAGTTGATACCTCATTGAATTGAAATTATTGGTGGTGCTCTTAATAAAATATTTCTTAGATCATTGTCTTCAATAGAGAAAATCCTATGTAAGTGGATAAATAATAAAAAATAGTTATATATTTACTTTTAAAGAATCAATTTTGAACCTATTTAATAATTCAATGTATCGAGTGAGGAGTAATAATCATTTATACAATAATATAGAAATCTCAAAAATCTCTTATAATTCTAGAAACAATTAACAGTATTGTCCGAGTATGTGGAAAATCGTTTCATATTTCTTGCAACAATTCTACAATAGGATCTGAGAATGCAGAATTTGTAAAATGTCAGCCAGTTAAAAAAATGATCTTACAGAAAATAATTATCCTACATAATTTAACTGAAATAGATAGAACAGTTTTTAAAATCAACAATACAATTTTTACATTTACAGCACCTTCAGAGTCTTCCACTAGAAATATTCAGCATTACCATTCCATCGGCTGTGGCACTGGTGTGTTTTGAAGAAACTTTGTTGTTTAAACACAATATGAACAAGAAATATTCTTTAAAAACTAATTCAAACACAACTGCTACAATCAACAATATGATAATACTTAATGCTCCTAGCAATAATCTCTAAGAAACTTGATTTAAAGGGGAAAACTTGATTTAAAAGGGAAAACTTAATCGCAATTTAAGTTTTTATAACTTTTGCCTTAAAATGAAGTGTACTGTAGCCAATTTCAAAAATATTTAAATTATTTAAAACACGGTATATCATGGGTATTTAAACTAACATGAAAAATTATTAATGCATCTAAAAATAGATTTTACGTTTTTATAATCCTCAGGTAAAATCTGTTTAAAAAATATGCAATCAAAAGATGAGTTTGGTGTTAAAATGTACACGCATATTGTTCGTTTCATTTACTCCCAACAGGGAAGAAGAAAAAATTTATATATATTTATATACATACAAATATGTAAATTGTGACAAACAGAAGCGTAACCTTATTAGTTATGTTTTACTTACGGAGAAATACTAATTAAAAAAAATACATTTTGGCCTACCAAATCTTAAGGAGTAAATTAAAATATCACTTCAAAAGCAAATCCAAAGATGCTTACACGTCTCAACTAAATAAAATTTTTTTAATATCCTAAACACTTCTGGAAAATTGTATCACCATTTGCTAGATTATATTTTTAAAACCAAAATTTTTTTTTCTGATCCATGGGTCTCTAAATTATAAATTTTTATTTTAAATATAAGTTAAATCATACTTGAGATGGCATTTTGAGATGTTTTATTTCAAAATAAAACATTTAAAACCCCTCTCCTTTTAGTATCGTAATAAATTATACTCGTACAATTTGGTAAATGTCCCATTTACTAAATATTTCATTACCCTTGTAGTATCAATAACCCGCTTCTTCAGTGAAATGTATCTAAGCCTAGCTTTGAAAATATAAATTTATAATTATATAATTTATAGAAAAAAACGTTAATTATATATATTGAGATAACAATATCAACCTTCAAAATAAATTGTATCGATTGAATATAAAAAAAAAATATGACATGGAAAAAATTCATTTCAATTCACATCATAAAATATAGATTAAGAAACCTTTTAATATGTTGGAATATACTTATAGAAAAAAAAAATTAAACTAGATATGTATTTTTTATTAAACAAAATATTTAAATTTTAACCTTAGTACTTAACAAAAGGAAAATAAATAAGTAAATAAAAAATACTGATTAATTATGAGGCGATGAAAAAAATATGGATACCAAAGATAATGACTAGTCATCTAAAATGTGTTTATTATTAATATTATTATTTATATACAACACATAATAAAAAAAAATCATTAAGCATTGAATAATATATTGAATTAATTAAAATTCAGTACATTAACATATCGTATACTTTTATTTATTGCAAAGATTATAAAGAGAATAAATTACCTTATTTTATTAAATATTATTTTAATATTTTATTTGCTGATATTAAAAAAAAAACTTTAAGAAAATAACCAGCGAAATTTTTATAAATTTGTAAATTATATAAATTTGTATAATATTCTTACTTTAGATATAAGTTTAATAAATAAGAAATAAGCAGATTAAAAATACATACGTACGTACATAGATTCCATAGTAAAAATAGAAATAAAGCAAATAAACAAACGCGTAATAAATTCTTAAATTATTACTAATAGTTATCGTAAAAAATATAAATTATTTTTTCCCACAAAATGAATCAAAACGATTTCATACGTAAGTATAAAGAACTAAAATGCGAAGAATTAGGAACGCGTCCGGTGCCGCAGTTACAGGATATGACGAAGAAAATCTGATTTTAATTTAAAATGGTGTAAAGCGACATATAAAACACGCACACCTATACAGAAGTAATTCATTAACGAAAAACCTTTACAGCGGTCATTCAGTAAGTTCAAACAACAATGATATAACCGATAGATTAAATCCGTAATTATAATAATGAAAGTAATATCAAAATCTAAATTATTTCATAGCCGTAAGTTAGTTGCACGTACGTTTCACATACAAATACATATACAGAATTTTGGAAGCCACAGGTTAAGATCTAAAACGAAAGAGACTTTACGCCGTCTAGTAAATTACAATCCGTATACAGCTAAGAGCAGCCAACTCGGGGTGGAAAAGTTGACCGCCCACTCCGCCTGTCAGTTTAAATTAGTTACAGCTCAAACCTGCAATACAAAAACTCTATAATTATTTGGATTTATAAAAAAAAAATGCATAACATCCTAAACCAATGTATTCTAAAAAATAACAGTTTTTTAAATACGCCAATCGTTGAACTAGATTATAAATTTTTTGATAAAATTAAACAATTTTTATAAGATTAATAATCGACGCGGTGATAAAATAAATAAAATAATTTATTTTAAACGGAGCGAGTAATAAAGTGAAACTACTAATTCATGTTAGCGCCCGAAGTAAGAAGTTGACCCTTAATAAGCCAAGCTGGCTGCGTTAACTCGGCCGCAGACAATCTATAAACAAGTTATTCACAATATTCTATAGTCTGAACAAATTTATTTAAATTCATCCCGATCGAAAAAAATTAAGATTTTCAAAAAGAAAGATAAATTTCAAAAATTGTAAAAACAATTAATTTTAAAAATCACGAGTCGGTAAATTTTTCTATAAAATACGGCCTCAGAAAATGTAAAAATTAACCGCGAATTAATGCATCGTTCAAAATTTGACAAAAGAAAAAAATAAATAAAATAAAACTTTTACAAATGTTTTAGGATTTGAAACAATTTTTCCCCGAGTAGGTTTTTATTAAAAAAAAATAATAATTTAATTGAATACAAAAATCTTTTTTACTCCAACTAGTAAAGAATGAACCTCATGAGAGAGTTTTTCAAAATTACTTTTTAAATCTTATTAAAGATAATTTCGATGTGATTGTATGCCTTTTAATAATGCCAAAAATATCTAAAGGAAAATGAAGTGGATTATTTAATAAAATTATTCCTAAAGAATGAAAATAATAATCATAAATACCGTATAAAGGAGTTTATTAACTTCCAAATAATTAAAAAAAAAAATTTTTCTGTACTTCATTCTGAATAAAAAAGTATCGTTTCGCATTTAAAAAATAATAATTATTTACATTAAAACTTATAATATGCAAAGATGAATAACTCGTTTTTATTTTCTTTAAACTTACAGTTGTGGTTTGATTATTAATGAAACAAAAAAACCATTTTCTATAGAATACAAGCGTGCAAATAATTTTTCATATACCGGAATTGCAATGCCGCCTATAAAAAATTTAAATATCGAGATAAAAATGTTATCGCTTAGTATAGGTGTACGTCTTTAAAGTAACCTTAAAAGCGAAACTTTCAATCTCGACTGACTATTGGGCTTCATCTCAACAACCGTTTAAATAAAGCTATTCTTTTGTAGCTTATATTCCCTCTGTTCTGATAAAAATAATGTTATTTTATACGCAGATAACAACGACAAAATCCGATGACTTTTTCTTTCATTTAAAATCTATTTTTTTTTTTTTTTTAATCGGATTACAACGATGTTTATCTGTCACTACCATATTTACGCCTGACTGACTGGAAAAAACCATTCTTTCGTCAATTAAATACTATATATTCGTAGTATTTTTACTTTAATCAGTATTATTTTATGTGTAAAATTTAAATATATTCTAATGGATTGTAATTATGAAAAAAAAACAGTAAGATTAATAAGAGAAAAATTAAAACAAAAAATAAAGTCCTTTGAAATGTATTCGAATTACGAGGTCTTAAGACCCTTAAATTTACGTATATTTTAAGAAATAAAATTAAAAATATTACGCTTCATCTGTTCAGTTTCCTTTTTACCATATAATATACATTTTCACTTTTCTTAGTTTATAATGTACATATATATAAAAAAACTGACACAACACGATAGGAAAAACTTACTAATCTTGATTCGTAGTAATTATTAACTTTACCAAATAAAATATAAATTATAAAACAATAAGATTCATATAAGGAAGTTATAGGCAATACTCGAAACTTAATCGAAAGAAAAAAGTATTTAAGTAAACACAATATTAAAATTAATTTACTAATTAATCCTAAAATAAAACCACGGATCGACACCGATTCCTTTTATGGACATTATAAAAAGTTAACAAGAATATTAACACCAAATTGTAAAATTCAGAAATAACCATTTAATATATGGTAATTTACAGGAACGCGTGCACGCTCAGACGTAAAAAAATAAGTTTATAACAAGTAGTACATTAATAATCCGAATATTACACTATAAAAGTGATTAAAAAAAAAAATTAAAATACTGAAATATTGGTCAGCCGAAGTATTTTATTTCATCGGACAGAGTCACAATTCTTTTGTTGTATTTTTTATTAATTAATTCTTCAAATCTGGATCATCTGACACTGACCGCACTAAAAAGAAATAAAAAACAACTAAACCAAGAAATTTGAACTACTTACGAAATTTTACTTTCAAATTGGTTGTATATATATATATATATATATATATATATATATATATATATATATATATATATATCTCGCTCTATTTTTTTGAACGGAATTCTATTATAAATATCAGACTATCTCGGTTTACCTGGTCAATCGAGTGAAGTCGATTCATCAGTTATACGGTAAAATTATGGACAAAAAAATGAAAACTAATTTAACGTTATTCCAAATAAAAAAGATTTTTGAAAATAATTTTTTTTGATGTCGTAAATCGTAAGCGGTGTTCAAGCTCAATGTACGGCTGATCGGTAAAACTGAAACACAGTTTTATGAAATTAACACTTTTTTTTTATAAATTATGGTAACGAGGGGGCGACTAAAATACAAAAATATCGAACAAAGAATCGTATGTTTTTTATTTTATAATTAATTCACGGTCAATCTTATGATTTTCTCACACAATAATACGTTACTTCAACGAATGATAACGAAAGACATTTATAAATAAGTACCGACTTCATAAAAACGTATTAAAAACTAAAACAAAAAATAAAAAAATTATGATACTACTCTAATATTTAAATCTAACTTTTATTAAATCGGAGCCGAATAAAAATATAAGTAAACAACTACCAACTATTTTCTAATCTTTAATTTTTTTCCAGTTTCAAAAAGTCGAGATTAACGGAAAAAATTTTTACTTTTTAGTACATTTTTAAAAAGTTTTATTTATTTATTTTTTAATTTTAAATATAGTTAAGTCTACAAAAAAAATCGAACGAAAAAACGATTCGTAATATACGGAAAAGGCGATAAATATATATTTTTATTTAAAAAAATAAATAACGTAAAGTAATTATTCTGACCGAGATGAAACGCAGGAAAATGAGTTGCATTGTATTTATATATTTAGATCTCAATGAAACTTCTTGGAAAAGTACTATGAATGAATTCATGCTACATCATTATTCAATAAAAATCCAATGTAATGATGAAAAAAAATAATAGTCTACGGGAATATGCAATTTTTTGCTTAAAAAAAATCTTCTTCCACTGATGACGCCATTATCTGTAAGAAACATACTACGCTATCACACAAGAAACTTTATCTAGATGGAAAAATATGTTACAACATATTTGGTTTGAAAATAAGGCTTAAAAGTACATTTAAATAAAAATGTAAGGATAGAAATCACAAATTCCCTTTATTTTGAAGTCGGTTAAAAAAAAAAAGAAAGCACATCGGTAATTAGTTTTACGTTTGAAATAACGATTCTCTAAATAAAATTAAAAAATATATGTAGACACGTATAAATTGTATCACAAAATCAAAAATAAAATATCAAATATTCAATAACTTATTCTGGTTGTAACAAATTAATCGGTATATTCACCTCCCTCTCACCACCCCCAAAACCCCCAGTTATAAATTCAAACTTTATCACCAATATTTAAGTTAATGATCACATAATTACGGAAATACTTCTAAAAGTTACAAAATAATATCGGTTAACAAATAACAAACATAAATATATTCCGATTCAGGAACATTCGTTTCTAATAAATTTACATAATAAACAATAGAATGTTAATAAAACAGCAACGTCAACGATCGCAGCTAAAATTGAAAGGAAAATAAATTTTCTAATATTATAATAACAATGTTAACGTTTACCAATTTTGTGGGTTTTTTTCAATGCCAGTGATGTAAGAGAAACAAAATTCACCTACATAAAATCTATTGTCGACCGCCAAAACACGTTTTTTATTTTATTTTAACTGTTACTTGAAAACTTGAATAAGATAACTCTAACCTGTGGGATTATAAAAATAAATGGAAAAAGTACGTACATATAAATGCGCTTTTTTATATACGTATGAACTAATCCGTTACAAATAGTTAACATCTTACACAGTAAGTTAATATTGTAATTTCTATATATTAATATTTTATTCGAAGAATCTTATATAATAACAATACCAAAATATCAAGACAGAATTTCCTTCGCTATTATTTTTCTTTTTCCTGTTTATACTCCGGTAATTACCTTTCAGTTAGTACTTGGGAGGATGAATGAGAATGATATGTATGAGTGTAAATGAAGTGGTCTTGTACAGTCTCAGGTCGACCATTTTGTCTCAGACGTGTGGTTAACTGAAACCCAACCACCAAAGAACACCGGTATCCACGATTTAGTATTCAAATCCGTGTAAAAATTACTGATTTTACTATTATTTTTCTAAATGCACCCAGCTGAACTATGCTAATCGATGTGTGTTTGTGTGTATTCATTGACGCTGTAACTTTGATGATGAGTTTAAAAATTAATAGTTCTCTTCAAATGAAGATAAAATATTGAGGATCGTCTTATCTTTTTCGAAAATTAATTACGTATTAATCTATGCTATTTCATTTAATGAGATTTGTCTTTAAAAACAAAAAACCGAAGGAAACCTGTAGAAAAGCACCATTTATCGAGTATTTTTAACCTTACTTTATTTTACTCCCGTACTAGATATGCAAAAAAGAGTGTAAAAATATGCCCTATTTATGAGTTGTAAATAAAATTAACGAACCGTCAAGAATTCTGACATTTCGAAAACGGTCCTACTATGAAACGAACATGACTTACCGATGACTACACTTTTAAAAGGTGTTTTTAAATAATGAATAATTTATGATATGCGAGTTTTCTGTTTTGTTACGCAGTACTAGAACGGAGATTGAAAAGACGTAAAATATTTTAGTTAAATGATTTTTGCTTGTTTTGTAAAATTTAAAGATTAAAAACTCTAATTTTTCACACACCTGTGAGTGCGAATACTACTCGATATGCGATCTAAGTGGGCGTATTACCTGAATCCAATAACCACAATTACACCCGAATATTTAATATTGTTAATTCTTTTTATAGAAAGAACATATAATGGCAAAGCATATGTTCTACAGATGCGTATTATCCATTACTATGACGGATCCTTCAGCAAGTATCTCGACAATTTTTTTAAACCGCTGCATAAAATTTTCACTATTCATTTCTTCATCGGGATACTCTTGGGAAGAGCTGGACTCAAATACCCATAAACTACCGTTCAAAACTCCATTTTCATATTGAACACGCGTTACTATTAATCGTTTACCTTTTCCAGCCGGGGTTTTCACCCCGGTTGACAAATCTTTCAGAAAAGCGTCTTTTGTGTTCTTTATTTCTTTACCCACCCATACCTTTTCCTGTACATATCCCTCATTAACCCAAGTTTCATCTACGTAATAAATTGTCTTACGCTCTTCACGAAATCGCTTAATTTCTTTTAAATATTCCTTACAATAGGAAATAATATCTTAGCGTTCTATCAATAAAGAATTTTTTTTTCTGGACATGAAACGAAAATTCACTGTTTTTAAAACAAGATAAAATGTACTCCTAGAGAACTTCGGCAGTTCCGAATCGGAATTCACGGTATTTAATATTTTGTTCAGGTTACGAAGCTCGTTATTGAAATAAAACGAATGAACTTTTTTTTCTGACAGCGGTTTTACTAAAATCGTCCAATTTTTCAATCCTTTTTACACAACTTCAAATTTTTTAAGGATAATATGTTTACCATCAATTTTGTGCTTCTTTAGTATATTAAAAATTGTTTTTTCGCTAACGCCTGTTGCACTATTTGCTTTCCGAGCGACGTCTCTAACTGCAGTTTTAGGATTATCTGGTTTTAAGGTTATAAACACGTAGCTGATTATTTTTTTTCACGAGCTACTTAAGAATTTTCTCGTTTTACGTTTCACGACAAAATCACTCATTGTTAAAACCTAATCGGCACAAAAACACAGGGTAAAGTAAAATTAATGAAAATAACACCGAATAAAACCGTTATAAAAAACTGAATAGAACCTTAAAAGTGTATCGTACCCACTGATCCTATATAACTGGATAGGGGATCCTTATGGCGTAAAAATGTTCACTATTGAAGCATACTCCAGCGCCGCAGAATGAGCGGCTGGGAACTAAATAAAACCATTGTACGCTTGCGTAGCTATACTCGCTCGTGATGGTAGAGGTGTTTATTTTACCTAAGTCAGATAACCAAAAGGAACCCACCGGGTTGGTCTAGTGGTGAACGCGTCTTCTCAAATCAGCTGATTTGGAAGTCGAGAGTTCCAACGTTCAAATCCTAGTAAAGGCAGTTACTTTTATACGGACTTGAATACTATATCGTGGATACCGGTGTTCTTTGGTGGTTGGGTTTCAATTAACCACACATCTCAGAAATGGTCCACCTGAGACTGTACAAGACTACACTTCACTTACAATGATTCATATCATCCTCTGAAGAAATACCTGACGGTGATTTCCGGAGGCTAAAGGAAAAAAGATAACCAAAAGAATGGTAATTTTCGCAACACAAGCAGAAATTTACGGACAGTTGTAAAAACATTTATACAGAGATCAAATATATAGTTACATAGAGATCAATGTTCAAAATATAAAATCAGAACACTGCATCGGTTTGAAACGTGATTTTATCCCTACTCTTACACTTACCTCTGCGCATGCGCCGTTTCATTTTATTTAGTTCTACCATTCACTCAGTGGCGCTAGTTTTGTTTAAAATTTTACCAATTCTAATACATGGGATTCCCTATCCAGTTATATAGAGAACAGGGATCGTACCGTATGTAGTAACACGATAACACAGACTGAAATACTTCATTTCACTGGACTGAATAATGGTGTGAAGTATTACAGATGATGTTATCGTTACTAAACATTTGTAACAAAGACTTAACAAGATTTTTAATCGCTTACCATCGGCATACCACGGTGCCAGACAAGTGATAGCTTACAATACATTATTATACGCGTAAAACAATAATTTTACGTGGGAGTGACAGAAGAATTCAGCTTACGCTACTGAGATGTAACTTATACATGCTGAACTCATATTTATATCTGCTGCACCGTTTCGTGACATAAGGATTAGTAACTAATCTTTTCTCATTGTCTTAAACGGATCTGGGGATTTTTGGGCCAAAGGTTTTCCCCACTTTTCAAAACAGTTATTTCAGTAAGGAACTGTTGTTTTTAAAAACTAAAAAACGGGAAAATTGTTTAGATAATATGAATTAAAAAATGTACGTAACGTAATTAAGATTATTCATTAATACGACGGAGATGATATGGTATACACATTAAAAAAAAAAAAAAAACTGCTACGTTAAAATGACCACATTATAACGTAGCCATTGTAACTGGGGTCTGCTGATAAAAGATGAGATGCTATTTTTTTAAGAGTACACATCGACCGCATTAGTGCGAAATATTTAATTACGCTTTTATTTACATAAATTAATTCGAAAGTTTCTTTTTATACACAATTTTATAGCTTATCAAAACGAACATATTTTTTTTCTAATTTTAAAAATAATCATTCCTGATTTAAACAGCTATTACTAAAATATTAACCGATAATCGAAAAATCGTTTTTTTCCATAAAATATCAAAATAAAGCGAGGAAAAAAGGAAAAGATTAATTATTAGGTGCATTTTTTTGCAGATTTCATACGGACATTAAATCAAGTCGGATTAAAAAATAATGGATTAGAAAACATTTCTTTACGTTTTTAAAAAATAATTAGGAAATAGTATAAATTATCATATAAATGATTAGAGGAATAAAATAAGACCTCATCGATATTTTCACCGTTATTAAGAAGCCAGATATTAAACTTTAAACTCATCTGCAATGACATAGCTAGGACTAGTAATAGAAGTACGGCCGTTAGTTAGTAAACACATTATTATTTTAGACACCCGCTTCCTCTCTTCTTTTATAAATCAATAAAAGGAGTTTTTTCATGCTATTTGTATAATAAAATATAGTATTATAAAAAAAAAATTAATTAATCACAATGTGACATTAAATGACTAAATAATACATATAAAAAAAAAAATTGCAGCTGTTTTGTTATTAAAGTTTCCTTTAGAAAGCTTATATTCTTCAAAAAAATGTTAATACTTAATAGAACACTAATTACAACATAATCTGTTTAAACAAAATATTTATTTACAAAAAAGTAATTAAAAGACAGAAAGAGACCTCGGTTGAAAATTCACTGAAGAAACTGTTAAATGAGAAATCAGCTACCAATTCTAAATACGTAAGTTTTGTTCTTGTGAATTTAATATTTAAATGTAAACTGCCAACAAAATTATTTAATTTATAAAATTTTTATTATTTATAAAGTTAAGCTCTACTTATAAAAAAGTAATGAAACAATAATGCGTCTACTCGTTGCTTTTAAAAGCACGAATAAAAAAAGTAATTCAGGAAGTGATAAGGCGAAATCAGAAGAAAAAATAAAAGGCTGATAAATTTTTTTTTCACCGGGACTAAAAATGAGTAAAAAGAAATAAAGATTGTCGTCGATTTAATACTCAAAGAAAAATTAATTTTAAAAACAAATAAGAATTAAATAATACGGTAATGAAATGGGACAGGAAAAAAAATAAGGAATTAAATAGGGAATCACAATAAACCACAAGGAATGGAAAAAGTCAATAAAAATATTAAAAGAATGTAGAAAAGGTGTTTGCTAGTATTTATCAGAGAGTTCGGAATTAAACATTTGTTTGGAGTATAGCGTTTTTATAAGAACAGAGATTGTAAGAAAACAGAAAGAAAAAGAGTACAAACTTTGAAATGTTTTACTACAGATGGCTGTTAAAACGTTATAGTATAACTCAGCAGAGATGACAATTGAAAAAAAAACGTATGACACACAAGAAGGTATTGAAGAAGCGACAAAGTGAAATACCAGGGTGATTCAAAGAAACGGGAAATTTTGAAAGTTGTGTTGGTAGCCGTGGGCGATTGGTACCACTTGATAAGTGGCGCCAGCCTCTTATCTAACCTAACCTGCCATTTAGTTGTCATGGATCCTTGGAGTGGTGCGCAACGTGCATTTGCTATCAAAGCGTTTTACAAAAACAATGACAGTGTGGAGGGAGCGCCTAGAGAATTTCGCCGTCATTTTAATCTGGGACGGCACGACCGTGTTCCATCAGCACATGCAATTAAAACATGGATATATAATTTTGAGGAAACCGGTTCGGCAATGAAAAAGAAACCTCCAGGCCGTGAGCGAACCGTCCATACACCACAGAATGTTCAAGCTTTACAAGATGCCGTCACACGAAGTCCACATCGGTCAATCCGTCGTCTCTCAGCATCTTTACAATTGCATAGTTCAAGTGTTCGAAGAATGTTAGTGAAGGACTCTTGCAATACCATCCATACAAGTTACAGGTCGTCCAGGAACTGAAACCGAACGATGCAGTTGTGCGAGCACAATTCTGTAATGTAATGCTTCAGAAGATAAACGATAACGAAGAGTTTGTTCACGAACTGTGGATGTCAGACGAAGCGCATTTCCACCTCAGTGGATTTGTTAACAAGCAAAATTTCAGATACTGGGCACAAGAAAATCCTACGCAGCTACACCAGCGTCCGTTGCACAGCCAGAAAGTGACCGTGTGGTGTGCTATGTCATCTTACGGTGTTACAGGCCTTTATTTTTTTGAGAATGACAACGGTCTTGTGATTATAGTGACGTCGGCTCGTTACGTAGCCATGCTTGAAATCTTTGTTGTGGAACAACAAAAGAAATTTCCACCGATTCTTAACACAGCCTGGTTTCAAAAAGACGGAGCAACGCCACATACTGTACGAATATCGATGGCAGCTGTACGCCGATTGTTTGGACAACGTGTCATTTCACGAAACGGTGACATTAGATGGCCTCCCAGATCGCCTGATCTCTCAGCTTGCGATTACTTTTTGTGGGGTCACCTTAAAAGCAAAGTGTTCCACAGTAGACCTGCTACAACGGAAGAACTGAAGGCTAAGATGCGAGAAGCAATTGCGGAAATTCCAGTTGAGATGTTACGTCAAACCATGAACAATTTAACGAAGAGACTTCATGAGTGTTTACGTAGAAGAGGAGGTCACCTGGAAGATGTCATCTTTAAAAGATAAACTAAAATGTATATCCTAAAATGGCAACATTTGTACAATTACATGAAATAAAATTCATTTTCTAAAAAAAATGTTTCACTAACGTTATTTATTTTTTTTAATTTCCCGTCTCTTTAAATCACCCTGTATTAATCCAGACGAAAACGCAGAACTAGCTCAGCTTAGGTTATATTTGAAAAAGACAGTCTTATACAAAGTGGTATAGTCACTTTTAGTACATACACGATTATATTACATCGATTATTGCAGATCGCAGACTACTAAAGTTTTTATTATTATTTTTTTAAATAAAATCTTTATCTGTCATACTAATCGATTTATAAGCTATATCGACGTGTAATTTTCATTAGTTGAATAAATCATTAACAAATATGTAACTTACTATCATTTTATAATAAGAGTACAAGTTATAGGAATTAGCACAATGTAAAAACAATGCAATACAGAAGTGTCCACATTAAAGAAACGAACATATCAATTTATGTGCACTACAATGTGTACCGATTCTGAAAATGGGAATAAATACTGTGTAACGAATAATTAAATTAAAAATTATAGAACAGTATCGAAAGACATCTCGGACAAAAACCTTTGTACAGGTCTATTTTTAACAAGATACTGTACCTGTATCGTTAAATTCAAATAAACAGATATAGTTCATAAAGAACGGCCGGGGCTTGATATTTGGCTTCTCCATTTAGTACGATACGGCGACACGAATTGTTCTTGGGTAGAAGGGATCTCGTAAATATAGCCGGAGGAAATAATTGTTGCTATTGAAACATAAGCCTTAACTTCTCCCTGATTCTTAGGTTCATGCGTTTCTATAGTAACCGATCGACTTTTCAAGATGGATTCTTTAGACATTTGGAGTAACAGAATTCTATAAATCTCTAAGCTACTTCCAACAAATGCAATAATTTTATTATTTTTATTGGCGCTAAAGCGGATTATGAGGTTAAGCCTCCTCCACAGTAGTTCTTCTAGTTTTTTTTATCATCAAAAAATCTTATCCATCCTTTATAGCCTGTTGACATCAGATTTTCATCCATTTCACTGCTCCACCTCCTCCTCGGTTTGCCTCTTTTTTCATTGTACTAAGCCTTTCTTTTAATATTATCTTTGGCATCCTTGTATAGTTCATTCTATGAATGCGCTCCATTCATCTAATTCTTTGAGATTTTATAAATTTCAATACATCTGTTCCATTAGTTAAGATCTCTATGTTTCCGTACTCTCCAATCTTCACCGGGAAAAAATTCTTTTCGGCACCTTCCTCTGAAATCTCATCAGATTTCCTTTAACTATCGTAGTCGGTGTCGATGTTATCCATGTTTCTGAACGATATCTTCATAATTTTGATTTTTCCTGTTCTAGATTCAAGTCCCTTTTTAAAAAGCTTCACGCTACAATAAAATACTTTATTTCGTGCTTGTATTTGTTTCTTAATTCCCGTTTCTTATAAAAATAAGAATTACAGCCTTAAAAATATGTAACCTTTCTTTATAAAACGATTCAAAAGTTATTTGATTATTCAATGCCAGAATGAAATACACTGATTTATTTTTTTACGGAAGATGTTAAAAATTACGAACATTTTTCGTCAAAATATTTCTTGATCATCATGCTTCAGAAAAAAAATCATTAAATACCCTAATAAGAATTATTTATTTATCGCCATTACATTTATTAAGTAACAGTCTACGGTAAACTAATGACAATTTTTTTTTTATATTGCTAATTCTACGTTTTGTTTATTATTGTGATAATGACTCAAATAGCCATCCTTATTTTACCATACTGGATAAATTGTAGTCTTTACTACTTATACTGACACAACAACTTGTTTTACATATATATATATATATATATATATATATATATATATATAACTATTAACAAGTTTATTATGTTATTACAGGAAATTGAATCGCGTCAATTACTAAATAAGAACTTTTCTCGCAAAAATTATTTACATCTTATTACGGACAAATATTTCATTATTACGTAAATAAAAGTCGTTCCACTTGTTTAATTAATTTTAATTTATTAAATAAATAAATTAAAAAAAACCGGAAACAATCTATCTACCTCGACGTCACAATATTTTGTAAATTCACACAAAAAGTACGAAAATAAGTAAATGTAAAAACAATTAACAAAACGTAATTTTTATCTAGTTTTTTTTTTTCAATAAGAGACTGAAAATATATTTTACGGTTAAACAAACTTCGTAATGATAAATTTGTAGAGCTTGGTATATTCTATCTGGAAAATCTGTTTGGTTTTTCAACAGCTCCGATAATCAAGATACAAAAACTTTTTAAAAAATGTTAAAAGATTATTAAATAAAAAATAAAAAGATAATTAATAGTTTCTAACGCTTAAATACATTTATTATTTATTTATTTTTATCATAAACTTACTATTAATTAACTAAATTGTTACCGAACATAATGAAATCCATTCGATAGGCGATTAATTATACATTTAATATCATCAGATTACAGATTTATTAAACAGTAAAGCTATTATAACGACTAAGAATTGAAAAAAAGAAAAACAAACTTTAGCAGAAAAACGAGTGAGACAAGGTAACCTTTCTCCATCGGTTCATAATTTTTACGACGATTTAACAAAAAAACGATTTAAAAGACAAAATCAATGCTGAATTAAGAAAACCGAGGAAAAAAGATTAAAAGTTGCAAATGATATTTTATTTCGGTTAAAAATAACAGGGCATATAAAAGAATAATAAATAATATATTCAGTTTGAAAGTAAACAAAAATAAAATGTAGGAAATGAAAATATTACAAAAGACGAAGGTAAACGGCTACAAACGAAGATATATGAACACATTTATCGCGTGTAAAGTTTTGGTATTTAGAGAATAAGATTACAAACGATGGAGGAAGTAATGATGTTATTAAAGATCCAAAAGATGCATGCCAGGATGCTTTAAAAAAAAAAAAAACATTCTTAAAATCGTTTAGAAAACTAGGATAAAACAGAGGTTTTTTACGTATATTGTTAAAGATGAATGTTGAAAACGGCGTAGATGGATTATATTATGATATGAATAGATATAAAAATAGATTTGAGATTAAGAAGAGAAAAATTTGTAATAGATTTTTTTTTTGACGGGGAATAAAACAATGTTACGGGATCGTTTGGGAAATTTATAAAAAATAATCTTTTTTAAGGTAGATTGCATACCAGGATGAATGTGTTAATTGAGGATGAAAAAGGCTACTTAGGTCATCCGGATTAAAGTAACCGCGTCACAAATTTGGTCGGAATGTTGCTGAAAGGACCACTTACTGAATTACGATTGAATTTAAACATAGTTTGACTATTAGGCATACATTAATTAGTGGATATATACATATACATTTTTTTTAAATACTATAATAAAATTCCGTGTAAATCCATCTTATGTTATACAAAATTATTTAATGTTATACATAGCTTTCCCTAATTATGTAAGTTAATGTACGTTTAACTACATAAAAATAATATATTGAAATTAATAAATAAACGAAAACATATTTTAATACTGAATAACAGCCTAATCAAAATTTTTCTTTGTAACATTAGAATAATTGTAAATTAGGCATCCAACTTAAATAGGTTATGTTATAAAAAATGATTGTGAAACCTACATTATAAGAGTAATCCTATTTGCATTATTATAAACATTATTGAATAGAATTATAAATAAAAATGCTTAAAAAATACACACACAAACATATATATATATAACGGCTGTAAAAAAAATCAACATCTGTAGATACAGAAATGTGATGGTGGAAGGAAATAACATAAAAAAACGAACAAAATAACTAAAAAAATAAATAAAAAACGTTAAAACCGAATCAAATAAAAACCACACCGAAATGTAACAAAACAATTTTTTTTTTCAATTGATTTAAAATAGTCAAAATTTAAAGAAGAATAAAAAAAAATTCCGTTTATTGTGAATTTTTTAATAGCCGGTTAAATTACAGTTATTTTACTGTTATCAACAAAAGGAGTAAGTGTGTCAAAAGGCGCCCTTATGAAAACTAATCGTTCTCAGGAAAAGTTCTAATTGATAAATTTAAGTAAATGCAGGGAAAGTAATTAGACCATTACAAAGTGTAAAATAAGGCTATTTGGAATGCAATAATAAAAATTTGTATCACTTTCATGTCTAGTTACTTTTATACTTATTTACTTTAGTTAACTCCATGAATTTATTAACGATGATTCTTTAACGAATCTCTAAACGTTATAAAGTCAAAACCGAAAAATTAATTCTCTTTTTGTCTGAAATAACTTTACTAAGAAATCGTTTTTAGAATTTTGTTCGGGGCTTCCGTGCGATAGAAAAGAACTGCTAACCAGGGGAAAGCCGGACGGTTTAGTATGTACGTATATATTATATAAATTATCTATTGTTTAAAAATACAACCGAAAGAGTTTTATGTGAAACTAATTATACAAAAGTAACAATAAAAGTGCAAAATAAATAATAAATACACAATAATGAATCGACAGCAAAATTTATCCGCACACGCACATCAAAATTTAATTAAACTATTATATTTACGTATTCACAAATATTTTGCTAATAAAATACATGTATTTTAACGAACGTATTCCGGAGATAACATTTTTAAAATAACAAATATCTTCGAAGACTACTACACTACATCTAGAGATGAAGGAAGCCACAATAATGATTGTTATAAATACAAAGGATTCGACCAATCGCTAACCTAACCATTCATGCTATTAAAGACAGTTAACTACCCTCTCCAATTGATAAAAAGAGGCACCCGCAAGCTTAATTGAACGAGTATGATACGTACATACTCATGTATTAACACACACCTACACACTACGCTGTACAAATAAACACGCACAATAACTTTTTCTGAGAAAAAACTAATACAGAGCGACTCTTTTTTTTAAGTTTTTATATACATATATGTTAATTCGCGATAAATTTGAAATACCTTTTTACTGGCATCTTAAAAGCAAGTTCTCAACAACCCGTATTTTTTTCCATTTTTTTATTTATTTAAACTCAAGTCATACGCTTCGTCAAATTCTATAACTACATTTTATTTTTAAAAAAGCTCTTCCAATGGTCCCGTTATAAATTTTTCAAGTAAATTATGTGGAATGCTTTTTAATCAAAAGATTTCATTTTCTACATAAAAAATTTGGAGATATAAATCTATTCTTGGTCATTATCATCGCTTATTAATTGTTATATACATGTTTCCAAACTTAGTTCGCTATTGATAGCAGTCAGTTTATGCGTTTTTCTACTTTTTCTTTATATTTCTTGCGTTTAAGTTTCTATAGAGCATTTTTTTCTTCATATGAGAATCGTTTTTGTAAATCTAATCATATTTTAAATGAAAAAACTACATTTGAAAAAAGACACTTAAAAGCTTTTTTAAAAAGTAGAAAACAGTATAAGAAGAATTTTTAATTTCTTGTTTATATTTCAATTTTTTGAACTCGATCCTAAATTAAGGATTAATAAATTGTTCCCAATTCTTTTTAATTTGGCGCCGATTTAAAAAAAGTTCGAAATTTAAAAAAGTATTTAATGAACTTATATATAACATGGTCTAAAATGAAAAAGAAGAATGGATTATTTTTCAATAACTTAAAGAAAATTACGTGCAAATTCTGTATAACGTACTTATACATCAACGACAAACATATTAATAAAGTTGTACGAACCGTTTAAAAAAAATAAAATAAAAATATTTTGAAATCGAAAATATTTAATAAATCAATTTTTTTCAGTCAGGAGTTTTCAAGACAAAAAATCATTTCATTCTTTAGCATTTACAAATACAAATCAACCTTCTTAACTTTCCATACTTTTATATGCACAAATAAAACTTTGCTACATATCACAAGCAAAAGTCATTTATTTTAATTGCAAAAAAAATCCACCTTCATTAATAAATAAGACAGTATAATTATTTTGTGTAAAAAAAAGGACAATTCGGTCTAGAAGGAAACGTTTGATTAGGTTTCCGTTGGCGGTTTTAATAAATTAATGAACTATTTAAATTATTGTACTGATCTAATCAAAATTAATTTTGTACTTATTCTATTTATTTATTTATTAACTTTATATAACAACTTGAGGGTATTAAGTATAATAGATTTTTACTTTATTTTCTAAATTGTCTTGCTGCTCTGATCAACGTTTAAAAAGGTCTCCCTTGATCCTTCCCGGTAAATGATACCGAGGTTCTTTATTTAAACCACAATACGGTCCACCTTACCCGCTTCTGACACGATTGTATAATGTATACTTATACATAGATCCAGATAATTTAATTTACATAGTAATATAGATATTGAAACCGTATTAAAAACTTACCCGTAATTTTTGAAAAATTCAAATCTGAAATTTTGCAAAATAGTGTTTCTACCAGTCATAAAAAAATTAGTAGTAGCGTTTGTATTCGGCTTAAGTTGATAATTTTCGTTTTTTTCAGACGAATACCGAAAAGGTAACCGTTTCCTTAAAGTAATCGTTTTAAAAAATCTAAGAGAGATTAACAGAAAAAAGTAAAAAGGTAAATGATAAAGAGGATCGGCAAAACAATGGGAACAATCATAACAGGAAAGTTATAATCATTCGTAACAAACGATAATAAAAATAACAATGAGTAAAAACTAAACTATACAATATAAAAATAATAAAAATAGAAGAAAAAAAATTATAGAAAACCCCAGTTAAATATATACAATGGCACTAAAATTATCAAACTCTCACGCCAGAAAAATAAAATACAACAGTCATAAATAAAAATGCTTCTCACAGGAAATCAACCGAAGAAATATTAAATAAAATATAAGAAATTATATGATGCGAGAGACCGGGTGTATTCTTTCGAGTCGACGAAATCGGTAACAATTTTAAAAGGACGAATAAGTTTCACAAAATCTATTCCTTTTGTTTTTTTCTACACGTCTACGTACAGTAAGGATATTAACTTTTTCCTCGTTAAGGATGATTACTTATTATGTAATACGATAACAGTAACAAGGATATTCATATCGAACGAACAGTAATAACTACTCGGATATGAACCTAGATCTTGTAGCATCATGGATCATGGAGTTTAAAACTAAACCGATTCGCGATCGCATAAATAGAAACGGTTAAAAAATTATTTTAAAATAACAGGTACATCTTATTGTTGCAAGCGATTTGTTGATTTTGAAACACGTCTCCAATAAACATTTTATAGACATCTACAAGAATAACAAATAAACCTCAGGAGGGGTGTTTCACAAAGTCTGCTGTACATTTTATGTTAATTTATCGAGCAGAGAATATTTACCGATGAAACGATGTATTCATTCTATTTACTACCGATGATTGCTCCATAATAAACATCAATACTCTTAGAGAAAGCGACTCCGATGGCCACTTGTACATCGGATACCCGTAAAGTTACCGTGGATTTAAAAAAATATATAGTGTAAAACAACAAATTAATGCAATCCTTTCTGGGAGAAACGACGCACACTTACACTCAGTACGGAAATTAAATTACGTACAGAAAGTTTTGAACGGGGAACAGTTTTTAACGTGACTGTATAGTCGATGTTTTTAAAGTGGCTGTATAGTTGATTCTCCAAAGTATATTCAATTCTACATAAATTACTATTCATTCCGTATCGATAATTTATTACGTAATGTACGATTCACTCCCTTATTTTATATTTCTAGTGATGGCTCTAGCGAATAACAGAGCAGTTATTTGTCTTTCTCCACCCAGATTTCTGAACGTACGAGATTCAAGGTCATTCTCTGTTACCTTGAAGAGGCGGAGCGAACCAGACGTGACGCATCGTAATTATGTAAACAAACAGTAAAGTTTATTGCAGTATAGAGATACAAAAACTTGATTATCAATAAAATGACTAAAATCGTTTTATTGTTTTTTTAATTGTAAAATATTATTCTGTTTTAAAACATGTTTTATGCTGATTAAAATTTAGCGGTAGGCCTTGTCCAGTTTTCAGTTTACCATACCTGAGACAAGATTTTTTCAAGTAAAACCTTACTACCAAATTATTTAATTACAAAATTTAATTCCTTAAAAATATTTCATATGATTTTTATAAGCTTTTAATACTTTTAAATTTATGTAGAAAAATAATTTTTACACATATTTTTAGAATCAATAGGGAACTTTCAATAAATTATTATGAAAACATTACTTTTTTAAACTGTTTCATATTACTATTATTAAAAATTTTAGAAATATTATTCATAAGGACTTAATAAAACCGACCCCATATTGAACTTTCATTATTCAATTATTTGAAGATTAATAAAAATATAAAATCGATATTAAAAAATCCGACCTAAAAACTACAGTAATATATTAAACATAAAAAATATAAAATAATCATTTTTAATAGATTTTTATTCTTTAGTAATCCTAAGATTATAAAATAGTAGTTGAGCCTAAAACTTAAGTAGGAAAGTTTATTTTACATTTAATTGGGCCTCTGGTAATCTGTAAATTATAAATAATTACATCGCATGCAATATATTCGTGATATTTTCTCTTCAATCTATAATATCATATAAATATTTATAAAATATACGTATACATATAATATTAAACTCGTTAATTTCCACGCGTACAATATTTTTCATGAATTCCCAGAAAATAGTTTTACTAGACAGATATTCAAAATGTCTACGAGAAGAAAGACTATAACAATGTTTATTTGATAGAGAGACTATATGAAAAAACAGGTTGCTGAAAAATACGCTTTTTTATACATACAAGCGTTTGTTTTTACACTACTTCCCAAAAAGAAGCACAATGTATTTAGGGTGTACGTATGTTTGTTCCATCGTAGCAACTCAACGGGGCTCAACCGATTTAGATATATGACCCCACGTTGAAATCCTTACAATACCGGGAGAGTCAGGCTATATATATTCAAGCGACTCACAAGGAAAGGGAAATAATCTGGAAACTAATTCTAGAGCTTGAAATAAGAAAAAAGTTCATACAAACATATGTCCGAAAACGCTTTGTTAACCAGTTTCAGGTAGCGAAAAATTTCGCGCAGATTTCAGTTCCCCCGGTAAAATTTCAGTATATCAGAAGTAAATGTGTTGGTTTCTTATGTTTTATGACCTGAAAAATCGAATAAAACAGATCCCAGAACTGTATTCCCCGTAGTTTTCATGATATCTAACTTAGAATGATTCGATGACGAAAATATTTTTTTAATTTTTGAAGAACAATAACTTTGAAATTTCTAATAAATGCCTAAATTGTATTATCAAAACGTGTAAAAAGTTTTATTCTGTGAAAATTGATTTAATAAAGTCTATGAAAAACAAAAAAAGATCAACTTTTATAAATAACAAACTGAACATAAAAATATTATGAATTTGTAAAAAATTAAAAACAGCTGTTGTTAGTACAACAATAAATTTAGACCTTTGAAAAATTGAAATATTTTTAATTTACTTTTTAAATATCCTATATCAAAGAGAGATGTTTGACAGCAACGTTTTTTTTTTTGGCTGTCTTGTTTTTTAATTTGTAATATTTATTTATACATCTGCTCGTTTCATTTTCTATTAAAACTCTTAAAAAATTATAAGAAATATTGAAGAAATTCATATTTTAAAATGTACTTAATGTGATATAGCGAATAAAATGTAGAAACTATGATTTTGTTTTATAGATCGTTTATACAAGTACTAAGTAAGTAAATTATTTCATATTGTTAAAAGTTTGAAACAAAATAATCTTTTTTTTTTAGTTGATTTTCAGGTTCAACATTTACATCTAACAAACGTTTTGAGAATATTACTTGTACTTAAATGTAATGTTGACATAAATACACAATTTTTAAATGGAAATACCTAAAAAAACTCTTATGACTATTTCACTAAATAAGACATTTTCTCAAAAATTAAATTTATTCGAGTAAGCATTCGGTAAAGCTAATATACAAAATGTAAATAAATTTCTAAATATTTTTCAAACGTAATCTTTTTTAAGAATAAACCCTTTTCTATCGTTATTAAAAAGTAGTAACTAAAATCCCAAAAGAAAACAAGTATACTTTTAAAGAATTTATAGGTTAAATTTACAGAAACCATAGAATTAGTGAAACGAATAAAAACAAATGACGTTTATCGAGGTCGAAAGAAAAAAAAACGGAGGAAGTTTTTTTAAGTATTCTTTTTTATAGGCCTTCTTAATGTGTAAAAAAAATTATGTCTGAAAACGATATTTATGTTATAAAGAAATAAAAGTTGGTTTTACCCAATTTTTATTGGCTTAAATAATGTATGACGTAGCCAAGATTATTAATATAATTACATTATGTTATGTAAGCCTGGAAATTTAACTGTTACAAAGCACAAAGATTATCTTTTTAATAGTTACAAAGAATATAAAATGTTAGTTTTAAAAAAATAAATACTACTATATTACTACTAAATAAATAACTACTACAGTTGTTATAGAATATAACTGAAAAGTTTTTACAAAAAAAAAAAAAAAAAAACGCCAAAATTGGGAAGGGAAAAGAAAAAATATTTATTGCAAAATAAACAGGAAATATTTTTAGAGATAAAAAAGGATAATTACAGACCAACAGAGCTCTATTCAGAGAAATAAAAAAAATATAAAATAATGAAAAAATCTTCTACGACCTTTTCTCGTAGATCATCCAAATTAACCGACACTAGATGCAGTTGCCATATTTGAATGCACACACACACACACACACACGTCATCGTTATTTGGTTCAGAAGATCGTAACATATAGGACACACATCTTAAAAAGTATTTCGACTTCATGGATGTTTCTTTCCGGAGTAAGGTAAGATTTTATTTTTAAAATGTAACTTGTGAAATTATTAAAAAAACTTCTCTTTCTAAACGATTGTCTTCGATTTAAGCTTTAAATTTCAATTTATAAAACCGCATTTAAACATAATCAAAATATATATTCCTAATTTTATACATACATGTATAAAAATTGAAACCCTCCGATAGCGTAAAGTAATAGAGTTAAAAATATATCCGCTGTTTGAAGATGTTCTTAAGAAGGGGTCAAAAAATAAATTTTGATTACACTTGTAATTAATAACATTTGATGTGTTATTACTTTATCATCATTCTACGTTCTACAAATAAATATAATAGCAATATAATATAATAGAAACAAACAAAACAATACGTCTTATGTGAAGTCAGTATAGTAGAAGAAAAACTGTTGTTCATTTACGGCCGATTAATAACGATTATCGACTTCGACGTGTTACTTTAAAACAATAACAGAATAGCGTGTATAAAAGCAATGTATACCGTATTTATTGTTAAATCAAGTATTACACTTTACCAAACAATGAAAAATTAGTAAATACTGTATTTCAAATATTTACCAGATTCTATTAGAACAAATTTTAAATAAAATATTAACCTGATTTTTTTTTTTTGTAAATAAACATCGATTATAGATTATTTTAAGTGAAAAAATATGTTATTTGTTTGTGCTAATTTTTTGTTGAAACAATATTGTTTTTCTAAACTAAAAATTAAGACTTTTCGAAACCCGATTCATTTTTTTTTTAATTTTATTTACTCCTTTACATCGATCGAACGTAAAGTCGTTTCTAGTACATGAATGTAATCTTTGGTGGACCACCGTATGCTTACCACCATCTAAGAACTCCTCATTAATAATAATTACATATTTATTACGATCGTCAGGTGTAAAAGTTAAAACATCTCTATTTCCTTTCGTCATCCAGATTTCCTTCGATGTGAAAAAAATTGTTTGCCTACGCTGTAAATCAGGTGTTAGTAACTTATTATAACATACTATAATAACAATAACTTATTGTATCCGCTAATATCGATAACATATATTACGTCTATAACAGAGATAATGATTCCTTTACGAAACACTATTTTATTAAAAACTTTTAAATTTTAAATGGCTATAAAACGTTTCGATATGTATTATACACGAAATCGACACTATGTATCACTTACGCGGTCGAATAGAAAAACAGTAAGTGTGAATGCGTATTATGATTCATGCGGTAAATCATACCGTTCTTCTTTTTTTGTACACAAAAAACGGATTAAATATTCACGGAAATAATAATGTAAGATATAAGAACATAACACGTAAACAAAAAATTTAATCGATTAATTTAAAGTAGTCTATTATAATAAGTTTAAAAATTTCACATAAATTTTTTTAACCGAATGCTTTATCCGTTAATGAGTGTACGCTGTTTGGAGTGATTAATAAAAAAATAAACATTTCGGGATTACAAAAATTTCCGCTAAGAAACGCCTTATTTATAAAAAAATAATGGCTTTAAAGATGAGTTTACGATGATTTTGAATGTGTATAAAGGTTCCCCTTCTAAATATTAGTCGACTATCACTCGATAATCAGTACAGGATTAGTAAAAAGTTGAATACTCTTATCCTCTTATCTTTACTTAACTTAATTATTATCCGGGGGGGGGGGGCTACGAATATTTCAATGCATTGAAAATAATTTTTCAGGTAAAATTTTTGTAAATTTTATACAAGAATTATCTATTATTTTATGTTAAGTTAATCCCTCCATGAATTCTGGCGCTAAACAGAATTACTTACATTCCGCTAATACATTTAAATTTCTTCTAACATGTTTACCTACAATTGATTATTGCTTCAAATCATTATATAATTAACCTTTAAAAAAAAAACCATTATCGTGATAAAAAAAGTCACGAATCTAATTTCTATAACATACAACTTAATGAGTCACTTCTCAGAAGTGAATTTCATACATTTTCCAAACAAAAAAAGAAACTTCCGAAGATAATATATATATATATATATAATACAGATATGTTCTATAAAACACATTAAAATTAAATACAAATATTATATTTTAATGTTTAATGAAAATAAAAATAACAGCTATTTCTTCTTGTTTTTAAATTGAAAAATTCAAATAATGTTGATTGAGTATAATATATATATATATACTAAGCAGAGAATTATAAATCTATTAACGTAATGATAATGTTTGAACCGGTTTTTATGATTTTAAAATTTAAAAAAACTTGCGAACTTCGGCGCAAGAAGACCGATTTTAAGCTATTTTATTTTGCTTCTTTTTGAAAAGGTATAAACTCATTCTAATCTAAATTTTGCAAAAAAAATCTTTAGAAATGAATGTACTGATTTTTAGAGTACAACGCACTACATACGTTCGATTAACTGTTAGTAGACCCAACACACAAACATCAAATTTCAATCCCTCACCTCAGTGACTCACTGCATAAGCGCGTATAAAAAAGACATCACTACAAAGTCGACATAACCCTTAGATAAAAAACACATACCCGGTCATCATGACTGTCACAGTAACGCTACATGAATACGCCTAACAATATTGCTAACAATAGATACCGCACATCTTCAACGTTCCGACTTGCAGCACCGTAACGAACCACTTGCCCACATTTGTTATATCTTAAATTGAGCGTAACTCAAGAACGATTCGATTAATCTTCATCAAATTTTCACAAACACAACTTCAGATACAGCATATCTAAATTTTAATGAAATTGTTCTGGTAATTTTGGAGATATTTGATTCGCAAAACTTTATAAATACGCCTATATATAAATATAAGGAAACCACAATTTAAGTGATTTGTAATTTCGTGCCCCCATACCTCAAAACGTAAAGAAAATTCATTTTTACCCCCACCCACAACCACCATGCGACCGAAAGTAATATCGTATTTTTCTTCGAAAAGTCGGTAAAATGAATAAATCTTAAATATAAATAAAATCATTATATATATATATATATATATATATATATATATGTATAATATATGTTTTATTATATTATAATATAATATACTCGTATATATACACACCTATATATAAATTACAGTCTACACGTATAACAAAAATAAAGATTAGCTGCAATATTCGATTAGCTCTTTACAATTTTACTCTCTGTTTAATTCTAGACAAATTATTTTATAAACAAAAGGATAAAATGCTTTGGAAAATATATTTGTTAAATTGCACTATTTCCTGCACTTTTAAAATCACAATACTGAAGTATTTCTATAACATTTTACTTACAATTGAAATTCATTTTTATTTATTTTTTACATAAATTTTGTAAATTTAGAAAATATAAACCAAGCAACAAATAATATAATGCTTTAGGCAGCTCTTTCATCAATTATTGAATTGAATCGTTACATACAGTGAAATGTATACAGCTATATATAGTTTGTATTTTATCAATTACACTGATAAACACAATTTTTATTTCCTAAGATGCGATACATAATTTTAATGTGTTTTTGATGCTGAAAACGAATATGAACTCAGAATCTTTCTATCACGCACCGACTTATAGTTAGCATTTTAAGCTCCTATTTTATATTTTGTTAGCTCATTTTTTTATTTTTTCACTTTGTTAACATAATTTGTAAGCTATAAATAAAAAATACTAGAAAAAGAATTAAATTATATCAGTCACATATTATGACATCATATCTAATACTGAAGAGTGAGACTTGATTAATCATGTCTGTGCAGGTCAAAACATGTAGCTGAAAACATAGCTGTGTTATTGGTATTAACCACTGGATTTAGGAATGAATTAGTTTTATTCAATCTTATTGCTGTTTTAAGTTTGTTAACAGTGCAGTGTCATAATGTCTCGAAATTGGGTAAATGATATGGATGCCTTTTGTTATGTATGTGGTGAGGTAACCGTAAAATCAAATAGAAAAACATTACACCTTTAATTAAAAAAGCATATCGTTTGTACTTTCAGTGTAAAATTGGTGATCAGGATAAGACGTGGGCTCCTCATATAGTATGAAGTAATTGTTCTGTGTATTTAAGAGGATGGCTGAAAGGCCATCCTCACCAAATGGCAAAGACGAAAGGCTTTGCCATTCGGTGTACCTATGGTTTGGGCGTGAACCAAAGGATCATGTAACCGATTATTACTTTTTTTTAACAAGTGTACATGGAATTTCTAAAAAATTCTAACATACCGTAAAATATCCTTCATGCAATCTGCACAACCAGGCCTGTACCTCACAGTGAAATTATTCCAGTTCCTGAGCCACCTGTATGTTTCGAAAGCAGCGATTAAGAATCAGGCATTACTGAAGAAGACAACAATGATTTTTATTTTGAATTATCTTCCAATATGCCACATCTTATATCACAAGGTGAATTAAACGACTTGGTTAGGGATTTAAATTTATCAAACATCAAGCTGAACTGTTAGGATCAAGACTGCAAGGTTGGAATTTACTTCAAAAAAATACAAAGACTTCGGGCTTTCGAAATCGACAAAAAGGACTTTCTCAGTACTTTATTGATGAAAATAATTTGGTTTTTTGCACAAATACTGATGAGCTTATGTTCCACTTACGACTTGTTCATAAACCTGAGGACTGATGCCTTTTCATAGATTCTTCCAAGTATAGTTTAAAAGTGGTTCTGCTACACAACGGTAACACATATCCTTCGATGCCAATCGCTTATGGTATTAATTTGTAAGAGACATACGATGTAAGAAAGACGTTCTTGAAAAGATAAATTATAAAAAACATAGCTGGAACATATGTGGTGATTTGAAAATTATAGCTATTTTCTTAGGCATGCAGTTAGGCTACACTAAGTAGATGTGTTTTCTTTGCGAATGGGACGGTCGAGCTAGAGATAAACATTATGTTACCAACAACTTAACTCCAAATGGGAAAAATATTATTCAAGAGCCCTTAGTTGAACCCAAAAAAGTATTTTTTCCCCTTCACCATGTCAAGCTCAAATAAGTGAATTGATCAAGGATGAAGTATTTATTTAACTCGATGTTAAATAATGTAGAAAGTGCAGCTTGGGCTTCATTTAAAGACGTTTGCAAATATTTTCTCGGCAAACAAAAATCCGACAATTACCACGATATTGTTAACAAATTCTTACTTCATACAGAACTATGGGATGTAATATGTTTTTGAAAATACATTTTCTCCACTCACATCTGGATTTTTCCCGGACAACGTCGGAGACGTTAAGTGACGAAAACGGTGAACGTTCCCACCAAGACATTTCGGTGATGGAAAACCGCTATAAAGGGAAATGGAATACTAACATGCTAGTCGATTACTGTGAACATTAATTCAGGATGTGCTTGAGGCTATTTATAAAAGAAAAGCATCAGTGAAATTCTAACACAGGTATGGCCATGCAAAATTATAAAATTTACAGATTTTAACTATATTTCCCTTAATTTTTTTTTTTTTTTTGAAGCGTAATTTATTTAAAACTAAGGGTAATAGAAAAATTCTATATACAGATCTGTAATGTACGCAAAAAAGTAATTCAAGAAATGGTATCACACTTAGAGAAACACTAAAAAAAATTCTTTTGTCTATCAGTGTTAAAATATCATCATCTTACACCTTGTATATAACTACTACAGAGACCATAATTTTTTTAAAAGATTTATTATTCATCTATTTTTAATGTTAATATATTTTTGTATTAAAATATAAGTTTGAAAAAAAGGAAAGGTTTGTAATTCTAAGAAAAATTGAATGTAAATTATTTAATGTATGTTGTATATATATATATATATATATATATATATATATATATATATATACACACATTTGAATATATAAAAGCACCCCCTTCACGGCTTCGCCCGTCCTGTACGGTTGCTTGGGTTTCCCGTTGAGGTCAATTTTTATTTTGTGGTTTTAGTCAAGTAACCGGAGGCAGGTACATGCCATTCGCGTCGCAGATACAGTAGCAGTGGCAATGGCTGTCGGTTGGTACGCTGCGCCGTACAACCTCGCACTCCTAAAAAAGTCGAAATTCAGAAAAAAACGAAAATGGTTTTTATATATTTACCTGAAGAGTATTTATAAGCTCAAATCTATTGAATACCTCGTTTAGTATAGTCGGAAACGGGGAAAATTTGCAATCATTTACCAATTATTTTATTTTTCCTCACCCCTTCAAGGACGAATTTCAGAAAATTTAGAAATCTATTTTTATATATTCAAATGAAGATTACACACATCAAAAAAATCAAGTTGATATCTCCAAATTGTTACCGAGAAATAAAAAAAATAAAAAATCCACTTTAACCCTCTAAACTCGGAATTTCAAAACATAGAGAAATTGATTTTTAAAGATTGAAATTAAGAATATACATACAAAAAAATCAAGTTATCTATATTTTTTACCGAAAAAATTTAAAAAATAGTAAATTTCATTGTTACTCTATTTTAAACTCAGAATTTCAAAAACTCCTTTCGTAGTGTGAACTTACACCGTAAGAAGAACGTGCATACAAATTTTCATCAATCTATCTTCAGTTGTTTGTGCTGGGCGTTGATTATGAATCAGTCACGACATGTTATATATGTGTATTATCGCCACATTGCAATACATGCAATTCCGAAAGTAAATCTAAGAAAAAGTGAACTATTTATGATAGAAACTTCATGAATAAAGAACAAAGGAATTTTATTATATTCTATCTATAAAATGGAAAAAAAGGAAACAATATGTTTTATGATAATTTATTTTTAAGATAAACAGGAAATTTTATTTCTTAAGATTCCATATTACCTACAATTCCAAAAAAAGATCCTGATAAGATAAGATAATTAAAAGGGAATAAGAAACTTTTAAAAAGTTTACAAGAATGAAAATAATTTCGTATAATTTTTTATTTAAAAAGTCATATCTTTGAATGAAATTTAACAAATAAAAAAGTGTTTACCCTTTCCAAATTGGATACCTCGTATAATGATATATTTATCCAAAACGGATAGGAGTAAAATTTATATATATATATTTATATACACATCTATATATAAATAAAATTTACATAATAGTTTGGGGGGGGGGCGGGAATAGAATAAAATACCGAATAAGTAGTTAATTAAATTAATATGTAATCATTTAAAAACAACCAATTTAAAAATATTTTTTATCATTCGATCGGTTAACCTTGGTACAGTTACGAACAATAATTAGTAAGTTACTTCCAATTACGTAGAAATATTATTTTAATTAAAAATAGGCTACCCTTATTGACGTAAACAAATTTATAAACGACCAAAAAATTTTATATTAATTTCTTCTAAAAATAAAATTAACAAAAAATTATGCAAAATTAAAGCAAAGTAAACAGGATAAATAAATTAATAAGCAAAAGCAGTGTTATTACAAATATTATTTAATGCAACAAAAAAAAATAATAAGCTAAAATTTTAATTAAAAAAAAATGCTATTAATTTTATAATCACGTTTATATATCTAATTATTTATCTAGAAACTCCCACCTGTCCCGGAGGGGTCAGGATTTGCATGACCAAGAAATCTTCCAAACAGCCGATGAAATAAATCCGCCATAATTATGAGAAAATAATTATACGCCGAAGAACCGACGCCATAAATTAAATTAACTAGCAAAACTATAAAACCTATACACTCTCTCCTTTTCAAAAATGAATCTTATAAATAAACATTAAAATTCCGAATAAATATGTCGATCGGTAATAATAACAAAATAAAGTAAATCATTATGCGGCGGACGCATAGTAATTTATAACTAAAGAAATTTTAACAAAGCGATTACAGTACGAAGATATTCCTACAAACAAGTACGCATAAATACAGCGTTTTACATTTAATAAAATAAATTTTTGTCACATTTTAAAAACATCATATAAACCTGAAGCACCACCTACCCGTACATCATTTTTAAACGACCCCGAAAAAAAAACCATTAAAAACATGTTATACGGTAAGATATTTTTTTATAAAAATTATGCGTATATAACTGTTTTGTACAAATGTTAGATTAAATTAAAAAAATTTTTCACCGTTACGTTTAAATTCAAAATTTTTTATCTAAATTAAACAATACCTTCTTATCGATAATAAAATAATATTAATTAATTAGTATTAAAAACAAAATTACAAATAATTCGTAACACAAAATAATCGATTAAAGATGTAAAATAAGAGAAACGATGATAAGAAATAGAGCGAGCGTGACACACGAAATTGACGTAAAACCGAGTTAAAAACAAGCGAGAGTAAACTATAGCGAATAAGCGATCGGGTACTATCGACGCGCAACTACGATATAAACTGCGACCGGCGGAGAGTCATTAAACGTCCTGGGAAAAATGTAGTTTCAAGTTTTTCTACAAAACACACGTACTGCTGCTTAAACAGGTTTTGCCATGAGATAGAACGGGGAGGCGAGCGAGCTGCCGGTGGCAAGCGAACTAACAAGAATAGGACAAGTTTTAAACAGGTGCTCGAACCGCCGACAGTAACTACAACCGTACGCTCACTAAATGCATAAATATGTATAGCAACTGACAGTATTTTTAAGGTCGCAATGTTATTATTGTTGACGGTCAAAGTACAAAACAACATATTTTTAATTAAAACCTCCGGGTTGTAGTCGCTTACGCTTTTGTAAGTATTCTTCTACGTGTATCATGTAAACGTAACGGCGATTTACATATATCTCTATAATTATTATAAACGGACCGGTTTTTCTCCAGCGAATTTAACTTTTACTACCCGTACCTTCATTAAAATATTATTAAATAACATTATTAATAAATATTATTTAATAGAACATCGATTATTTGATAACAGGTAAACCGTACAGTCGATTAACCGAAAAAAAAAAACAAATACAGACGCAATACATCTTACTCTCCTAGGATATGATGGAATATTATTTAAGAGTAAACAAACTTACCTCCTGCTAAACCAAAAAGGTTAATAGATCTACCGGTGATTTATTTGAACGATTTGCTTCCTTCTAGAGAAGATAATTAAATATCTTATCGTGAATCTCAAACGATTAGTTTGTTTTTATTTTCCGTCCTGAAGGTAGATAGTTCGAAATCCGGCCGGACCAGCAGCTACGTTTATTTCGATGTTGTATTCGTAATTAACAACATATCCCGATCTGCTGATCCGGAGATATAATTAACTACGTATACACTTATTACGCTTTATTACAGTCGCGGAATATCATAAAAATATATTTTTTTTAAATTCTTGTGTCGTTTTAAATTACGATAATACGACCCGTAAAACCCGTAAAACTCAAAATCGCTAAATCACTTGGACAGGACAGATTTAATTTTAAAATATTAGGTTAATAAATTAATCTAGTTATGACTTAAATTATTTTTAATAAAAATAAAATAGACGTAAAAATTAATAAAATTTAATTTTTGTTACGACTTCTGACCACCTATCGTTTGGAACAAGGAAAAAATTAATTTTTCATTTTTATGTAAAAACAAGTTCTGAAAATTTAATTATGAGAAGGTCAAAATCAATTTTTACGCGCGGATTTTTTTAAAGAATATCTGTATATATATATATCTTTAAATTAAAAACCTTCTTTATCATTTTTGAGTAATAAAAAATACTGATTTTAATTAAAAGAACCTCGGCTTCACATGAAAGTATGAGTATGAAATTCCATGAAAATATAAAAATATCATTATAAAGATTTTAATTCTAATTCAAAATTTGGAAATGAAAAAAGTTCACAATTTGTTTGATAATATTATATAGGGAAAAATGTATTATATACAAGGCAGATAAACAGAAAGAAACTATTATGTTCTGACCAATGAAAGGTATACAGTATGATTATAGTTAAATAATACTAAACTATTACAGGGTATTACGCTCCAAATCCGAAGGGTTGAGTACCCCCTTTTTACTTTTTTTATTTGTAATATATCAGCTTTTTGATTAATAGGATCTTGAGGGAGAAGAAGGAACCTTCTTGGTACAGAAAGGGAAAAGAAGGTTAGGGTAGAAAAATGTTGGGGTGATAGGGAACTGCGAACACAAAATATGTGAGGAGATAATGATAAAGCGAAAAGATACTTTACTTATTTTAAAAATAAAAGCAGGAATCTCAAAAGGTCTAATCCTTAGTTCGAGTAATATTAGGTTACGCTCGACATTAAGTAAAACCGAATTTCATCATTTCCAATCGCACTTTAACAAATAATTTTTGAGCACTTAGTATTCATTAACTACCTAAGGTTTTAAAAGGTCGGAGGTATACAAATGTTTTTTAATTTCTTACAGCGATCGGAAGTATATGTTGAATACATTTTACGTAATATTAACATCCCCGAAATTCCCCAAGTATAATAGACTATTTGGGCTTTCCCTCAATTAATACTAAAAATATCATTCTTAAAATTGTGTAACCGTCTATTTATAATCGTCTTCTTGAAAATAAAAAAATCACATCATTGAATATCTTTTTTTTTAATATAATACAAAGAAAAAGAAAAATGCGAATTAATAATATATATATAAATATTTTTATTTATACTTAAGAAACATTACAGGTTTTTTTTTTAATAGTATATCTAAAAAAAGAAAAAGTAGTGCAAGGGCACTGTCAAAAACTCGAAAACGTTATTACTTAACAGATTTGTACTGTTCTTTATTCGGTGGCTACACGATAAGCTTAATCGTGAAACAAGGCGTATTAATCGAACATAAAAAAACGTTTGTATAAAAAAATAATTTCTTTAAAAGGTAATTAACAGCAAAAATAGCATACGAAGACGGGTTGGAATTTTGAATTGTTTATCAGGAGATTAAGAAAATGAGATTTTATCACTACGTAATCGTTGAATGACCGGCTAGGTTTCCGTCGATAGTAATTCTTTTTCTTATAGACAAAATAAATATTGCAACTGCACAAAAACACAACTGGTTTAATTTTAATAAAATAGGAGAAAAACTAAAAAAAAAAAACAGCTTATAAAAATAAACCGATCCTTCTAATATTAAAAATTCTTACCGAATTATATTTAATGTAAAAACAATTCAAAAAAGTACGCCGATATAAAGAAAAATAATATCTTATTCTAATAATTACATATATAAATATTTCCTTAATACGAGGTAGAAAAAATGAATAAACAAAAGACAAAATAAAAATATCTTATAGCAAAACAGGTCACTGGAATCGGCCTTGAAAATAACACCGACATCGATCGGTACGAGATAATAAAGATCTTCTTGAGGCAGGACTACCCGGTTTCTTTAATGATTACATCATACGACATAGTTTATCGGTCTTCCTGCACGTTTTCTCCACATTATGCAATATATCAAACGTTTATTCCTTACTTGTTATTAAATCATTTTTACATTTAAACAGCCTTTGACCACGAACTTAGTACACCGAAGAGTAGATTATGAAAGGTTAAATTAAGTTATATACATATAATTTTTTGGTACTCGTATACACCATTATAATATAAAAAAAGAAACTACTATTATCACCTAAATCTCGGTCGATGATATTTTTTAATGCTGACTACGTGCGATAGGTCATATCTTCAAATATAATATAAAACATTATAATATTGTTTTTTGAAAACGATTCGACAATTCACTATCGAAGGTTACATACAAAAAAAAATAACAAGAATCATATGACAGACACACCGATTTCAACTAATTTCTCCGAAAACAATATCCTATTTTACATCAGTAAATTAATCCTTCCAAAATTACTGAACGATCTAATAGTGTTCATTCAATTCATAACAAAGGTCGGCTGTATAACGAACATCGCTATTCTCAGATATCGCTTCTGTGGTTTTTCGGGTGCTTTGCAATTATCGTAAGAGTTACTGCAGTATATAATGAAGAATCACACACACACACACACACACACACACACACACACACACACACACACACACACACACACACACACACACACACACACACACATTCCTAAAGTTTATTAATCGTAATTAACTTAGTTTCAATAGTTTATTTTTAAATTCGTCGTTAAAATTTACGATAAAAATTAAACGACTAAAAAAAACCCTTTAAACTTAATATAAAAGTTATAAAACAATGGATTTGCATCGTAAATAAAAGTATAATTAAATAATACATTAATTAATTGTCTAAGTTATTCTCATAATAAAACCGCTTTATTACTGAAGTTATATATTAATTACATATATAATAAGTTACCGGTTCGCCGCACAAATCGCAACGAAATTGCTTAAATACAATACACTGGACCGCACTTTCAAGTTATATTTGGTTTTCATAAATGACTTTTTAATAGTTAACTCAGCTTTATATTTTTAATCTTATTTCAACACGTAAGAAAAACACGGTGAAATAAAAACACTATTAAAACTTAAATAAAAAGATACAGTAAGACCTCTCTTAACCGAGCTAATTGGAGGTGATGCCGGCTAGGATAACGGAATTTTCGGTTAACAAAGACAAGTTTCAACAAAATGAAATTTAAATTTTGAGACTTTAGTTTCGTTGTTGAATTCGGGCCATATTAATATCGAATCGGTAGCAGAATAAGCCACAAATTAAAATGATTATAACGATATTATTATTTACTATTTTATTTTACAGTACTTATTATATATAATAAAATTAAGTCACTAATCACTCTCGCATCGACTCACGTAAACTTAATTTGATTTTTTAACGAAAATGTCTGCTACCTTCTTTTTTTCTTTTTCCCGTTTAGCCTCCGGTAACTACCGTTCAGATAATACTTCAGAGGATGAATGAGGATGATATGTATGAGTGTGAATGAAGTGTAGTCTTGTACATTCTCAGTTCGACCATTTCTGAGATGTGTGGTTAATTGAAACCTAACCACCAAAGAACACCGATATCCACGATCTAGTATTCAAGTCCGCGTAAAAATAACTGGCTTTACTAGGGCTTGAACGCTGGAACTCTCGACTTCCAAATCAGCTGATTTGGGAAGACGCGTTCACCACTAGACCAACCCGGTGGGTTTGCTACCTTCTTTTGTCTTAATCGAGTTGCACGGTCCACAGCAGCGCGCTCACACCAGTTTCGCACTACCGTTAAGTCACGAAAAGAAACATCGTTTCGTTGTTGTAAATATTGGAGCGCTTTTGTGAGAAATACAGGCTATTATTTCGTTGTGGCTATTATTTTTTTTTTTTTCATTTTCATCAATCGGTTCGTCTTCGTCACTGGAAATTTCATTAACCTCTTCTGTCACAATTTTCACGATCTCATCATAAATTTTGAATGTCCGTTTCCTTGAATCCGATTTTAACCAGTTTTGCACTTCATTTTCCTTTATGTTTTCACATCCCTGTATATTTTCTAATAAAGTAAAAAATTCCTCATTCGATGCCATAGTACACAAAATTTGTTGATCGTTAACCCGTCGAATTTCTGACCGTATTTTTGTAAACGATTTGTTGATTGTTGTTTGATCGATTGAATTCCATGATTCTGCCGACATGTAAACTGCATGTTTTACGGTCGATGACTTTAATGCGGGCGTAACTTGAAGCTCTGATGCTAGAATATGAGATAACATCTTCCGTTACAATGTTTTATTATTGCTGCTCTATGAAACCATGATCCATAGATAAACAAATGGGCCACATTTGGTGGAAAAAAGTTGTCTTAATGTTCCCTGAAATTAGAACATTTTCAGATGGATGGCAGGAGGCACTGCTTTTTCTGGTAATTTCTTTATTTGTAGATAATTTTTCACATGCGAAACTGTGGTTAAACCGATTCTCAAAAATGTCTGCATTCAACCGCGCCCATTTTTGGTCAGCGTACTTAATAGTCGATGAATCTAGTCTTAAATCGTTTAATGCTCCAGGTTTGCAGCTTTGCCGATCACAAGAAGAGGTACTTTGTCGTCACCGCTAGCGGTAATGCAGACAAAAACATTTTTTCGCTCTACTAATTTTAAGCCGGATGCAGAAGCATCTTCCCTCAATGCTAGTGTTTTCGACGGCCGCATTCTAAAATTTAATCCTATCTCATCTGCGTTATATACGTGTTCTGGCCGCAGATTTTCTGACTGAACAAGAACAGAAAGGTTTTTGATGAAATTGCAGCGTTGTCGGTATCGGCAGATAAAAAAAATTATAATTTTCAGTTTTTTAGGAACGAAGTATAGACAAGCGACTTTATCGCAGATAAATTCGATCGGTTTGGCTTTGAGCCTTATAATTATCACTCAGATAAATGCTGTTACTAATTCTACGAACAGGAGCGCTCACGTACTCCGTAAAGAATATGAAAGATTAACAGAATCTCCGTTTCCAGGGTATAACGTAAAAATACTTACACCGGTTCATAAATTCAATTCGCGTAGGTTTTAACATATAACTGTGACGATCTGAAAATAGACGATTCATTTTGAAGATAAGTCAAACGTGTATGTATCTTAGCGAGTGCGCTATAACCTTACAGGGCGTCCCGCGACTGCAAACTCAGCCTTGCTCTGACTAGGCTGACTTAAGTTGTCGAATCTCCAAAACCCGGATTCCCTATCCTTCCTTCATCTTACAGTAATCAGTAAGGCGACCGCCTACAGCCACTGTACGCGACTCCATCCGCGAAGGGAGTCTCCGCAAAACTAGGGCCCCATCAGGTGCATTCCTGTTAGACCGAAAGGCACTAGCACCGAAAGTCTTCAGCGGGTGGACTGAAGGGGAATCGCGTCGGGAGATGGACGCAAATAACTTTTTAATTGCCCAAGGTGTAACAAGTAAAGACATTTCAAAACCCGATCTACAAAGGAGGGACAGCGATCCATAACTCCGTCCATCTTAAACTAAAAAGAAATATATAACCACCACTAAAAAAAAAAAAATTAAATACCCGCCAGATAATTAGAAAGACCCAGTAGCAAGGGACTAATGTTCAGGCTCTACGATGAATAGAAGGATAAAATATCCCCTGATACCACCGCGCGTTCCGTTCCGTATAACTTTACGGTTATAGACCATCTGACGCGATTCGCTTTTGAAAATAACAAAACCGTTATCAAAAATAAGAGGCTTATGAAAATAAAGTAGTTTCCATCGTCTTCTTCACCGCTAAATATTTAACATGAGGATAGCAATCTTACTGAAACGGGTGCGATATTTTATCCTATTAGTTATATATTCTTTCTGTTCACCGTACCGTATAATGTGGTCCCTTACTGACCGTCATTACTCTCAAATGAAGTAACTCTGATCGGTAGTACTTGTACCTTAGATACTTTATACGCGTTTTAGCCACAAGAAAAACTCAGAAAAGCAGCATAAAACAAACAAATTAAGGTATCATTTTCTATCGAGGAAATATTTACGTGTAACAAAAGAAAAATAACTTTTGTAAAATATAAACACAGGCATCATCGCTTAACGGGAATTTTTTTGGCTTTTAGAAGAGAAATTGTGTTAATGCAAATTACTTAGAGAAAGGGCCAAGCAAGAAAGCGATGATGACTTTTAAGAAATCTGCCTACCGATGACAAAATCGAAGTTATGGAAATTATTTACAGTCGTAACATCAGTGTAAACATGATTTTCTTACAAAATGAAAATCGAAATAAATTTTCATTTAAAACATTGTTTTTTTTTTGTTTGTTTTATATTAATAAATTTATAGTAAATTATAAAACTGTAAGAACAAAGCGGATTTTTTTAAAAACCTAATTTACTTCTTGTAAAACTTTGAAATTCGTTTTCTTAATCAAACCGGTACTTTTACTTTAAAAACGCACACATGCGCGCGCACATATGCATCTTTTCACATTTTTAATGTTACACGGATACCGAGACCACGTAAAAGTTTTACGCCAATCTTTTACAGGAAAAGACTGATTTTTCATTTATGCAGTTTTACAGAATACAGTAAACAATTAGTTGAAACTTCTAACGACATAGAAATGAGTAGGAATGAATGCCATTCATTACTATTAGTACTTATACCGCTACGGTCTGCAAATCTGTAGTATGTAACGATAAAAATTATATATTTTTACATGTCTACAAAATTTTGATGAAACATGTTAGGATTTTTAACTTAAACGAGTTTTTTTATGTAGTACTGATGTGTGAATTGTGAAAAAATGCTTTTAATAGTCACTTGAAAATATATATTAATTACATACAGTGCACAATATTTGTAAATTAATACGACCTTATATTTTATTCGCTTAAAAAGTTTAAAATGACATTTTAGTCGATTAAATAAAATTAAAATAGGAACATCGATTTGGACTAATAAGCAAATTATTTTCATTTTTATATTCGATTTATTAATATTATTACAAACATATAACATTTATTATCAAATAAAGATGAAGTTTATTACAACATTTTATTTTTTAATATTTAATAAAGTTAACGTTTTCTGGTTTTAGATTTTATCTTTTTTCCGGTATTGAAAAATACTACATACATAGGATACTCTTAACGCTTTGTCATTGCGGTTTCGGAAATCCCAACGTTTCGAAGAACGCATTAATGCGACCAATGAGATATGATTTACTTCCTCATGAGTTTTTAATAAAACGATTACAAATCTTTTTTAACATAAAAATAAATAAGTTTTTTAAAGTTTATTAAATAATTGAACATTTTATTTAGAAAACTTCAAAAACATCTTAATAATACTTTAAAATATTAAAAACTTTTCTAAAAAAATTAAAAAAGATTTTAGTAATTCCTAAATTAAACTTCGAGCATAAAAACAAATCGTATTCTATTATTCATACACTTATTTTCAATGGTTTTATTCTTTTTATGCACAATTTATCGTTCAAACTTCAGCAGATATATATAAACGAAAGACAATTCTATATAGATAGAAGAAGTACATACCTGTGAACAGATCGCTAAAATCTGCGGTCTCATGTGTCCGCTTTACATCTTTAATGTATTTACCCGCGAGATTATTAATGCACGGTATATCTCTTAAGTTATAAGATGCGAGTGAGAGCTCCGTATCTTTTGAAGGAATGCGGTGTTACAGTACGAATGGTAAAAAACAAATGTACAATCCTAACTAAAAACATCTATTTTTTCATAAATATTTAAAACTGAAATAATTTTTTTTTAATCATAATATATTTATAACTACTAATATCATTTTTCCGTTTTTATTATTAAATAAATAAATTAGAATAATATTCAAAATTAATTTTAAAAAGTAGATTTAAGTACGAGAGGTTATTTCTAAAGTAAAGAACGTTTCATTGTAAAAAGAATTATTCTAAAAACTTTATAAATATATATATTTTTTCTTAAACTACATACCTTATACTACTTCTCTATATAATCGCCACACGAATTAAGGCATTTATCGTAGCGATACACCAGCTTCAATATACCCTCGTCGTATTCTTCAGCCGCCAGTCCATTTAACCACTGATTAACTGCATTTTTAAGTTCATCGCCACCCACGAATCGCTTACCGCTCAAAAATTCTTTCAATTTCCCAAACAAATGGTATTTAGAAGGAGCGAAGTCCGGACTACATGGTGGGTGATCGTAAATTTCCTATCCAAATGTTGTAAATCACGTGTCGGACTCGCAACATGTGGACGTGCATTATCGTAGAGCAGGACGACGCCATCGGTCAGCCGCCAACGTCGCCGATTTTGAATGGCGCGCCGTAACTTACGTAGAGTTTTGCAGTAGGCTTCTGCATTTATAGTCGTTCTACATGACATGAAATCAATCAGCAGTATGCCAAACCGATCCCAAAAGACTGTGACCATCAGTTTGCGTCCAGATGGCTGTGGCTTGATATTTTTTTGGTCTGATTGATGATTGAGGATGACGCCATTCACTTGACTGCCGTTTTCTCTCTGGCGTGAAATACGAAATCCACGTTTCATCACCGGTAACAATCGAATTAAACACTCATAACCTTTTTCTGCGTAGCGCATCAAAAATTCAAAAGCAAATCCCATTCGGATTTTTTTGTGACGTTTCGTTAAGACGTGAGGCACCCGACGTGCACAAACCTCTTTGAAGCCTAAACGGTCATGAAAAATGCAACCGATAACAGCTCTTGAAACATCAGGAAAAAGAAGGGCCAGTCGGAAATCATTGAACGACGATCTTTTCTGATTTCATCATCGACTCATTTCATTCAACAAGTCCTCGGTGATTATCGAGGGCCTCCCCGAACGTTCTTCATAATGCACATTAATTCTGTTATTTCTAAACCTTTCACACAATTTTCGGACGTTTCTAACATTCATTACATTATCACCGTACACAGCAACCAACTGCCCATGAATTTCAGCCGCCTTAACCTTTTGATGGTTTGAAAAACGTGTGACTCCACGTATTTCACAGTCGACGGAAACATCGATTTTGCTATTTATTTTATAACGTAATAACTCACACGTAATCAAAGATATTATAACGCGACAACTTACAGACAACAAAATAGCGTCTACATTACTAGTGTGGTCATTAACGACACAGGTTCACCAACCTTAAGGAGAGAAATTTCCCAGCGGTCTTAACTTTAGAGATAGCCCTCGTATATTTTGTATTTTCAGAATTGAAATATCATCGATATGATTTGCAGTCAAGGACAATGTTCTCCGTACTTTATATTCCGACGCTTTAAAGCTCGATTATATATCGGTAGACTGACCAAAATATAACCGCTTCTTTTTTTAACTTTTAATAACATGAAACATTAATGTAGAAAATTTAATTAAAAGTTATGTAAAAAATTGTTAACTGTAAAATAAATTGAAGACGACATAAACATATAAAATTGAAGACTAAATAGATGAAAACACATAAGATATATATATATAAACATATTTTAACCTGAACGAATTTTTTTTTCCACGATCTAAGAAATAGATTATTTATATATATAGACTTCTTTGAAATTTGTACAAGCTTTTAAAAGTTACTACCTGACATACATGAATCGAAGAAAACATAGTCGTAAACAAAACCGCTCTATTACGTATAAACGTATAAATTGATAGATGCAAATTAATGTTTACATCGCAATAAAAATTATAACGTACACTAACAGGAACGAAATCTATCGTATAAATAATAAATATTAATGCAATATTACGAGAAGAAAATGCAATAACAGACCTTGATGAGACACACATGGCTTTTTTTTCGTAATTCTACTCCTCCAGAGCTATTCTTAACGATTTTTATTTAACTCATTACACTACACTGAAGATTAATTTATTTATATCCATTGTTTCTATTTATTTTAAAACATAGGAAGCTACGTATAATGTAACGCATAGTACAAATACTTCGATTATAAAATACTTCGCGACACTTCACATAAGCACGCAAAAATAATTTTAAAGAAATAAAATACAAAGAAGGAAATTAGAACTAAACATAACCTCACAAGTATTAACCGGAAATTAGTACGTTAAAAAGTTAAGAAAAACATTTCATTATACATATGTCTTAATAGCGTACTGATAATTGAAACAGCTGCAAGCCAATGTACACAGTTTTATTTACTTGTTAAGCACGCAAATATTAACACCTTATCTTTTTTTTTTAACGTATAAGATAAAAGTTAAAAAAGATTTATTACCACTAAAGTGTTGTAACTAAAAACATACTACGTCAAGAATATATATTTATCGTTATTAATTGAATAATTAAATGTTACATATTTAGATTTATAAATCTTAATTAACGGAAAAATTAAAAATAAGTTATGCGTTTATATATATATATATATATACATACAAAAATTAAATAAAGATATGTAATTATTTCGTTTAACGATAATATTTGGGAATTACTATTTGAAAATTTCCTGCGAGTAAACACACCTACGTAAAGCGATATAAACCGTTATTTGGTAACATAATATTTTATCGCGTATTAAAAATACATAAGATATTTTATTAAAACCAAACTTTTAATCGGTTAATTTATAAAACTACAAAAAAAAATAAATAGATAAATTCCGGGGAAATTAGGGATATAACAAATTTATACAAGTAATTAGATGTTTGCGATAGTAAAATTAAGCTGTGCGGTTCAAAGTGCATTCACTGTTCAGTTCGAGATAAGCAATCGGTTTATATCGTCGGATAAACTTAAATTATAGAAAATAATAACAATAAATACAAGTTAATCAATTAACCGGTTCGTTAGGATATCAACTGTTAAGAATTACAATGTAAACTAGCTCCAGTTATTCCACGCGGAAAAAATTTGTTACGTATATGAATAAAAAAAAAAAGGTATGACCAAGAAAAACAATATATTAATATGCAGACTAATGTAACTATACGATTTCAATCCGCGTGCAAAATTAAATAAAATAAAAATGCTGGTTGCGCATGAAATCAGCAACACGTTAAAAAACACATCGGGATATCTTTAAAAACAAATCATACACTGAGAGTTAATGGATTTTTTATCGGTTACTATGCGACTACATATATTATAATTTAGGTTAGCTGTGACGTAAGGTCGTTTACAAAATTTGGCATACTCATTTTTTTTTTTATTTAAGCTCTTTATCAAGCTCTTTTTAATTAAATTTAGAAATGATAAAAATATCTAATATCGACTTTTAATTAAATTGCAATAAACATTCATAACATTTGAGTATACATGGGTAAGTCAAAAAAAAATATTGGCGTGTAATATAAAGCGGCTATTTCCTAGCGTTAAAAATTAGGACTAACGGCGCCTATATAATAACAAATTAATAGCATCCAGAGCATGTCCTCCAAAACTTTCCGGTATCAAATCAACCTGATTAAGCACGCATTCATATAATAATAATAATAAAATAAACTACCTGTGTGGAATTTATAAAATTAAACGTAATGATTGTGATTGTAATTACATAGAAAAACAAACAGATCCTCTAAAACTAGATCTCTTGAACATTATTGAAATAATAAATTCGGTTTATTTAACATGGCAGACCATCTAATAAAAAATAAACATTATATTTGTAAAATTAACACAAATTTACAAATATTAGAAATTAATAAAAATTAAAAATATTACATATATAAATACAAACAAAATTTCAATCTGATAAACCATCAGGCAGTTTTTGAGACAGACGGTCTAATAAAAACTGCAACAGATAGCATCACTCGTATAAATTAATAAGCAATTTTAATTATTTTAGTATTTTATTTTTAAATCTTTATTGTGCAATAACGGAATTATTTCAATCGTGACTTCGGATGCGGGATCTCGCGAAAGTACTTTCATGAAAAATTAAGATGAGATAAATCTTATTGCAATATTCTAGGTGGTTTATTTAAACACACACACACACACACACACACACACACACACACACACACACACACACACACACACACACAGAGGCTGATTCAGGAGGAAGGAGAAATAATTTGGGAACTGATTCTAGAGCTTGAAATAAGAAAAAATTATACAAACATATGTTCGGAAAATCTTTGTTATCAAGTTATGGCTAGCGAAAATTTCTCCCGAATTTCAGTTCCCGTGGTGAAATGAGGTCATACTGAAATTTTTAAGGCATTATAGAAGGATAAACTTCATGGTTTCTTACGTCTTTGACCTGAAAATCTAATAAAGCAGATCCCTGTCAATATATAACAGCATTTCCTATAGTTTTCATGATATCTAACGTAAAATATAAAAATTCGGTGACGAAAAACACGTTTTTTTTAGGTTTGAAGTAAAATAAGTTTGTTAAATAATAATTAATGCGTAAATTTTATTATCAAAATTTGAAGAGAATTTAATTACGATCTTCAAAAATCTTCTTATCGAATATTTTTAAAGATTTTTAGATAAATAATTACTCTCCGTAAATAGTTATCATATGCCAGTTGTTAATGTGAATTTGCAAAATATTTTCGACTCGTATTAACTGTCGAAAATGAAGAACTATGTGTAAATTCGATTTTTACAAACAATCCAAGAAACGATCTATACTGTTTAATCGATTGACGAATCCGGCAATGTTTCTTCGTTTCCATCACTCGTTCTGAAACGGCCGGATCTACAGACAGTTCATTCAAAATTTATCTCTTTCGCTAAAGCGCATAACCGTGAAAATCAGAACCTGCAGTCGGTAATTCAATTTTTACTGGATAATCGAGGCGGAAAGTTAAGTGTAACAGTACAAATTACTTCCTTGTAATCGTAAACAGATGTCAAATCGTTAAAAAATGGATATCATACGAGGCCATTTCTTGGTAATTCATTTATGTCATTAGAATGTTTCATTATTACAATCGAAAAATGAATAATCCTCCATTAAAGCATAAGTTTTTATGTCAGGAGATTAATTTTTTTTTTGTATTCGGTAAATTAAACATTTAGTGATGACACGAATTGAAAACGAAAAATCGTAGTATCATTTGTAAAATTTAAAATTAGTATTTCAGAATTTATCTCTCTACCGATTCATTTTTGAGTTACAAAAAACATAAAGTTTCTTTAAAAATGTGTAACCGTAACCATTCTTTTGTTTTGATAACCATTCTTTTGTCGCATGAATAACCGTATTCAACAGTTCAGTTTTCCTCACTATTCCCACGGCAATGTTTGTAAACAGAAATTTTAAACATTGAATACAATTTCCCTCGCCTGACTATGTACTACTGTACCTTTTCCTCCTAAGTTGGGTATTTTAAAAGAAAATAACTATATTGAAATATTAAAAATTTACATCACTGAATTTATGACAAAGCTTTAAATGAAAACAACACAACAAATAATTAAAATAAATAACTAACAGCTATTCATTTTATTAAGTAAAATATACACCGCAATAAATGTTTCTCTAATAAGCGCATCTAGAAAATAATTACAAGCGAAGTGTGACTTATGATTCTCCACAGCGCAATGATTAGAATAGATTAAAAACAAGTAAATTAAATTCTTAAAATTGCGTGTTGTGTTTAAAATTCATAAATAGCACATTAGTCACGTATGATTTATGAATGATTCTACTATTATTAGTTGTTTCACAACAGGAAGTAGGCCTAGATCACAACATCAATATATAATTTAGAATAAAATAACAATTACATACGCTACAGCAAGTTATGAAACGTGCTTTTTGCATACGATATTGCCATACCACAAAAGGCATATAAAAAATGAAAATGTTTTTAGGTTTGCTTGTAACAGTCCAATGCATGCAAAATGGTAGTACATAGGCTTTCAGTCCCTGCGCCAACATATGTGCCGATACATTTAATAATTTTTCAATTTGAACTATAAGGATCGGATCGCAATCCACAATTCCGTCATGAATAAAATCAATATATAGCCGACATTTAATAAACAAATACCCATCCGATAATAAGAAAGACAGCAGCAAGGGGCTACTGTCCAGACTCTGCGATTAATAGAGGGATATAATATATCCTACGCCATCCTTACGTTTCGTTGCATACAAACCCACACATAACACAGCATACACCTAATATGCTTGGCATTACCTTACTAGACTACCGTCCTTCGGAAGATTTGTTCACATCATCGCTCATCCAGTAACCAGTAACCTCAATTCAACATATTTCACAAATTTAGTATATTTCCAATGTACAAAATTAATTTTATGATTTTTCATATAGATCTTGGAAGTGTTTTTAAAAACAACCGACAACTAACAATAAAGTTGTAATAATTTCCTGGCATTGGTAATTCATTCTTATATAATGGAAAAATAATGATACATGAAAAAAATTACCTAAAATTAATTTTTTGGGGTGGGGGTAATTTATGAGAAGTTCTATCGTAAAATTATAATTACATGTTTAAATAAACCAAAAAAAAGTTTAAAACATTTAAAAAATCGGTATTTTTTTACTGCTCCGTGGGGGGTAGTAAAAAGTAAACCCTTCTAAGCACCTTCTTGAAAGACGGGTTTCCAAAAAAATCATCTTCCAAGATTTTTTATTTTTCTACGTTTACTATGCTAAATGAAGGAAACTAAAAAAATTCCACTAAAAAAAATGTACAACCAATAAAAAATTACCTAGGATCTCCTTTAAGGGAGTGAGGGGATGGAAGTTTTACTGTAATATTATTAATTAAAAGTTTAGATAAACCAAAAAAACTTTACAAAATTCAAGAAATCTATGTTTTTAAACTTTGATCGGCTCCTTCACCTCCAAAGTATTTCATTTTATGGGTCACTTCCGCTACTACTATGCCTCGAAAGACATTTTTAAAAAATCGGTTAAAACATATGCAATAGAGATAACTTTTATCGATTTTAGAGGAAGGGGGAATTTTGGAACAAATTAAAAATAAAATGGGTAAGATAATCATGCACGCATGTACCGAGCTTAATATAAAGTGGGGTTATGTTGGTAAAGTTTTGAGCAAAATTGACCCCAAAAAACTATCGTCAACACACATACATTACCTTCCTCCTTTTTTGGGGGTCTATGTGTCATGAAACGTCGAGAAATGCGAAAAAACACACCCCATTTTTTTATTAATTACCATACTTCGTTCGCTTCTTGTATTATAGCTCTAGAACTACGATAACAGGAAAGTAAACTTTAGAACGAATTTGCAGCATATAAGAATCGGCTGTCGGATCTTTGTTTGGTGGCAAAAAATATAATATTTCAAATATTTTTTTACTGTAAAAATAATAAATTTCTAAAAACGAAAAAAATAATATGCACTCGTATCAAATCAGACAAAAGTGTTTTCGCATTACGTAGTATATCACTTCTCTCTACGAGATGGGCGTTAGTATGCTCTGTTACCTAACGATTTACACCTTCTACTTAATATATTAAAAATTTCCTTTTATAGAAATAACATGATTCTGTTAATGAGGTTTTTTAGTGATTAGCATACCCGAATTTTCAGCTTACTCGGTTAACGAGTACTAGGATGATAAAATATTTATTTATTCGTTTGTAGTAGTATTATTAACAATAATTAAACAAAAACTTATATAAAACAACAGATACTTCGTCAAATCTGAAATTAAAATCGGGAACATATGTACAGTATGTGTTTCTCTGATGCTACACATCATTATTAATTAGTGATCTGAAGTATTTACCTCAATTTTTAAGACCTTTTTTTTAATACGGTAAGTTTTAGAAGGTAAAAATATATCGGCTATTCTGAAACGTGAAATAAGATTGAGCTTTTAATAATTCTTGATGCAGAAAGCTTCCTCGATAGAAAATCTCCAGTTTTTTCACTTTTGTCGCGGGCTATGTTCGTTAAACAAATCATAACGAAAAAAAGCGTAAAAAACCACAAGATATTCCTAATATTAGTATAAATTATACATAATCATAATGAAATCTTCTGCAGAGTTCGGTCAACGTCGGTGGCCAAGTAAAATGATAAATAAAAGATATAAAACAATAGGTCTCATTTTTTTATTACCTTTAACTCGATACAGAGAATAATAATAAATAATTAGCTTTCTTTCCTCAGTATAATATTTAACGAGAAGATGTGGAAGCCGGTTGTAAACAAAAAATTATCAGAATAAACAAATATAATTTACTCGGTCATAAAATTGCAACAAGATCTTATACGATTAATATTTATTGTGATTTACGTTAAGCAAGTAATATTAATAATATTAATGGAGTACAAAATAAACCGGTTTCTTTAACTATTGTGGTAGAACAGGATTCAAGAAAATAACCTTCATCGGAGTTCATTTCATAACTTGTACATTATTAAATTAATGTTAAAAAATATTTCCTGTATAATTGTAACATTACTTTTGCAAACGATATAGTTATAACTTAAAAAAAACTCCAGGAAATTATGGGAAAATTAGGATTCAACCCGGTAAAGAAAATTATGTATGCATTAAAATTACGTAATAATAAAAACTTTGTTAAACATCAAAAAACGTTTATCAAACCGATTGATGACTATTATTTTTTTTTTAAAGTTAAGTCGGTTAAAATTGTTATGTTTTTGCAAATTGTCTTTTTGTATAAAAAAACCTTTTTCTTCTTTTTGTCTGAAAAAGGAGGTTTCTCCGATAAAAAGTTATTTGTAATAAAAATTAAATATAATTTAATTTTACGTTTTCTCAGGTGTAACGCATTCAAAAATATTCATACAATGTAACCCGATGTGAAAGGAATATTATAAATATTTGATGAACGTGATGTACTTGAAAAAGTTTAAAAAATTATAAGCGAAACGTTGCGTATTGTGTTATGCGGTATCGTTTTGTAAACGGTTAAAATATATATATAAAACTATAGGGATAAGTTTTATCGGTGAAAATAAATAAATCATTTCACCAGTAAGCTTACACGTTGATCTATAAACATTTTGTTTTTAAGTAAATAGATCTACACCCACCAAAAACCATTTACAAAATGATTATTTTAACTCTCAACGTAGAGGACCATTTGATTTGTTCAACAATCATCATACATATACACTAATTCAGGATACGTAGTTTAGCGAAATTTTTCTACCTGATATCTACTCTGACCGAAATATAAGATCGAGCTAAAATTCTTTGGACACATACTATGAGGGAAAATTGATGATTTTACATATTTTTTAACTATAAATCTTTTTTAACGGTTCCTACAGAGCTATCTCAAGTAGTTAAAAGAAGAAAAAATTATTGTAATGCCTAAATAAACTTACTTTAACATTAAAGCTTTCAATTAAAATGATAGATTTTTTTTTAATTTTCGTCAGTTTTAATTATTTTGAAGTAAATTTTTTTCAGTATTTAAAAATCGGTTTAGTTTCACATTATAACATCTTTGTTCCAGGTTTTTGTATGTTTTAAATAAAAGTATAATTTTTTAAACCTTTCTTTGTTTTCAACTGAGTTTACTCATAAATTTTTTCCAAATTAGGAATAAATTTTTTTACGTATGATAAAACATCGTTAAACTTATTTAACGTTTAATAAAGCGTAGCTTTACTTACTTATTGGTAGTTTAAAAATTGAGTAACTTTTTAGGCTTTAAAACATTTTTATCGGAAACTTTTGAAGATAAAGTTCTGGGAAAGTTTTTTTTTTCAATTTTTCAGGTTAAAAATCACGTAAAACAACTAACATTTTCTCCGTAATTAAATCCCAAAACCTTTAGTATGTGATTTTGCCGATCCGAGTAGAAACCAAGGCGAAATGTTTTACTAGCCGTAATTGGAAAACCAAACATTCCTGAACCTATGTTTAAGTGAATCTTTTTCTTTAAGTTTATCAATAAAATATATACTAAAATTAGCTCAGTTTCCATAAAATACAACCGTTAATTTACCTCGGCTTAAATACAAATAAAGCACCAGATATTTATAGAAATTTACTTATTTTATTCGTAAGGTAATCTTGAGATAAATTATACAAGACACAAGCACACGCACAACATTTCGATTACCATAAAATAGATGGTGTGTGAAAGTTGTATGAGCAGGTTGCTGAGTTTGTTGTACTTGAAAACACTTAAAATTGTAAGCAAAACGTGCAGTATTCCGTGATGTAATATTGTAAATGCGCAGATGGTTAACTTCGAAATAAATAAAGATAATTTTATAAATAATAATACTGGTTATTTTGTTTTTTATACACAAACAATTTATTTTTACGTTATGCAACTAGCTTTATTATTAATATTAGAAACCATTCTGCACTAAGATTTAAGTTGAAAAAACTTTTTATGACTTAAGAAACAGTTTTCTTAATAAATAATACTAGAAATACCGTTTCATTACTAGCGTCATCTTCAGTTTTATAATTAATTAAAATTAAAAAAATATATATAAACTTATACACATACATATATACATACATTTAAAAAAAAAACATAAAATTCAGGATGTTGTTAGTGTTAAAACTCGTATTTAAAGCGTTTTTTAAACAAAAAAAAAGAATTCTTCTGTAGATATAATAAAAAACTGTAAAATAATTTTTCATATTAAAATGTACTTTTAAACTCTTATCTTTAAATTAAAAAAAGTTCCTATAAGAAAAAATTAAACCTAATGAAATTTTTTTAAATATTTTACGATATTTAATTTTTTTATACGGTTGGGGAGCGTCCTCTATATAATAAACTACCGGTAGTACCTAAACAAAAATTGTTGAATGATTATATTAAGGCCGCAATTTATATTTATTCAATACATAATTTAAAAAAAAGAAGTAAAAATTAAGTACCACCCTGTCTAGTGGAAAACGTTTTTCCTGGACGATCAGACAGACAAATAGGTTGAACGCAATAAATTACTTATTATTAAATGCACAAAACAAACGTGTTGTTTCATTTTTATGTGCGTGAGCAGACTACAGTAGAAAACCTGAGATCGATACATATTAACTTACAAATTCTATATTACTGAAATATGTGACTTAAAAAGAAAGGAAAAAAATAAGAAACAGAAATTTATATCTCAAAACATTTAGAAAAACTTAATTATATAAATACGCGGGACACAGATTTTATTGACAAATATTTTCTTCATAACCCATACGACACCGTTCCGTATACTGTTTCTAGCACGGTAGATGACTTAGTATAATAAATTACAGAGATATCCAGGATTTGACTTCCGTATAAATAAGAGTATGAGGAAATCGCTCCATAAAAAAATTCTTTTTTGATATTGATGCTAAGTGAAATGTTTGAGAAAAAAAAATGAAACCACACTTTCTATATATATATATATATATATATAATACGAATATTGTTAATAACATAACATATAATACAAGTAAATAAAAACATAAAGCCTACCCTTTGCTAATGACTTTTGCTTTACGACCTGGTTCTTTTAGCTTGAATGAAAAGAAGACATAGTAGCACAAATAGGAGAGTTAACAGGAATAGCCTAAAAGGCAGTCCCACAGCTATCCTTTACCGAAATGGAAATTATGACGAACATCACATCATTCACACAAAAAAGAAGATAGGGACAAAATAAGGAAAGATAAATGTCATCAAACATTTAAAGTACGTAAGATAGATTATTAATAAATCAGGGATAGATAAAAAGTCGATCGAAAATAGAATAAAACTGGAGAGCTTAGATTTATCACCAAAGAAATCTACAATAAGAAGAATTTCTCTAAGATCCCTAAATTAAAATATTACAAACCTGTATTAAGACCAGTAACCTTATACGGCAATGAAACTTCACACCCAACCGATCTCGAAAAATTTCTCGACATCGAAAAAAGCTCACTAAGGAAACTCCATGGTCCAGAGCTAACAGAAGCAGGATACAAACTGAATTTTAATAAGGAAACTATCGAAATCTAGGAACAGCGATAAGGAAAATAAGTTAAATTTCTTGCGGCTACGTGTATGATCAGGATGGATTCGAACAGTTTAAACAGGTAATGACTAGCTGTGGAACAGGAAAAGCAAATCAAATAACCTGAAACAGATTGAAAAGGACCTTCAAAGGATGGAAAGAAAAAAAAAGAGGATGTTGCGTTAAAGATTGGTTCGAATAACTGTGTGTAAGTGCATCTTTCATTATTCAGAACTTATGCCGCTCGATCATTAATATCTTTAAATAAAGTAATTATTAATCTGATCAATATATATTTAATTTATAACACATTTAGATACATTTTGACTTGCTTAAATACTACTTTTATTAGTAAATTATTTCACATTGTTAATTTTAAAATGGTGTACATGTACAATATTAATGTTTAAAGATTATTGTAATTAACGTATTTATATTTAGTTTACCATTTTAAGTAATAACCTTTTCTCATCGACTTAGACTAACAATACTATTAGAAAGAAAAATATATAATATAAAACAGCTGTTGAATTCAACTAGGATAACAAATTTATTTGCTTTACATAAGTAAGAAGAAAAGAGTTAGGTAGTTAATTTACTATTAATAAAAAATGTCAATATAAAATTTCTTGTGACAAAAAAAAAGGACAGGAAGAAAATTAATATGAGAAAAACAAAGCTATGCCGAAAAAATGAAAAATGTATGGAAGAGAAGCTAGAAAAAAGTGACAAAGTGGTCCTAAGTTGGTCTTTTCGCATAAAAAAATAAGAAAAGTAAATTAAATTAAACGAAAAATTAGCTTTAAATATTTAAGAATTATCTTAGAATAATATGTTTCACGGATAATTATTTCGATAATTTACATGCTATAAGCCTTGTTTATTTGAGTTCTAAGTAAGATTTTTACGTACAGTAAAAATTTACTTAAAACAAAACAACTCTACTTTCTGAATTAATACTTATATTCCTGTATTTATCAGTACATAATAAAATAAATAACGATAAAAATATAGCACTAAAATATTAATTAGACGAAAATCAAGAAGTTCGTTAGAACTACACCTGTAAGAGTCCGAAGAAATGAGCGGCACGGAGAAGTCAACGAGGTATGTTTAGAGTTCTAAACATGACCTGACCTAAAAGTGAAATGAAAATGGGAAAAATATTAAAAAATAAACATTAAAACATTATATTTCAGTTCAATTACATTTGTAATAATGAATACTTCCAAACAATACCTCGAATTTTGTTAGACAAGGTTTTTCTTCCATTTCATGAACCGCGGGTCTGGAATTTCAATTTTTCCTCAAACATGTAGGTTTACAAATCGCGCCACTAGGTAGCAGTACTTGATAGTACTAGGTAGCGTACAAATATTTGATAATGCACGAGTAAATGAAAGTACTGAAGATGAAACATTTTTTTTTAATTCCCATCACTTCAAAAATAAAAGTATTAGTTTACAAGAGATTATAGCTGCTAATAAATCACAATAAACACGAACAGTAGGAAAGTGTTGCAAATGTGGCCGCAAAATTTTGTTACATAAAACAGAAATAAATTTGGTAAAATTTTTATTCTACAATTAAAACTATTTGATGGAGAAATACAAAAAAGTTAATTTAATAATAATAATAATATAAAAAGTGCGTCCACGGATACGATAAAAATCGAGGGTTACACTTACAAAGGCATAAGTCCAATATTACATCACGGATCTTCGATTCGTGAAGGTCATTGTAGTAGTTTTATTAAAAAAGGGAAAATATGGTATGAAGTGAATGACTATCAACAAAAATAATTGGCCAAGATATTAAAAAAATGTATATTTGTTTGTTCTAGAAAGGCAATAAATTTTAATAATAAATCCATAAGATAACAATCAGTAATTCATAAAAAAAAGAATAATCTAACAAAACGCAGTGATATAAAAAAAAAAAATACAGTGAAATTGTAAACCGTACGGTAAGAGTCTCGCAGGTAACATTTCTTCTTTTGAATACTAGATCGTGGATGCCGGTGTTCTTTAGTGGTTGGGTTTAATTAATCACACATCTCAGAAATAATCTACCTGAGACTGTACAAGACTACACTTTACTTACACTCAAGCATACCCTCATTCATCCTCTGAAGTAATACCTGACGGTGATTCCCGGAGGCTAAACAGGAAAAAAATTCTGTATTAAAAATAAAATTGTTTTTAACAAAATGATTCTGATATCAAAAAAGGTGAGACGACATTGCACAATTTAGAATTTTTTTTGTAAAAAATACATGTTAAATATATGTAATAGACAATAGATATACATTAATAGATAATAAACAATGATTAAGCGTTCCATATAATAAGCAAAAAATAGAAATATTTGTTACAGAACTCTTACCGGTCCGATTTCATTTATTAAAGAACGAATAATCATAAGAATTGTATTATTTCTGTAAATGTGATATTTACTACATATAAATGAAATCGAGCCGTTAAGAGTTTTGTAACAGATTTTTCTATTTTTGGCTTATTATATGGAACGCTTAAACATTGTTTATTATTTATGATTGTATATCTATGGTCTATTACATATATTTAACATGTATTTTTTTTAAACAAAGTTCTAAATTAATAACAGATTTTGATAATAGAAATGTAGTGTCTACCTTTTCTGATATCAGTATCATTTTGTTAAAAACAGTTTTATTTCTATTAAGGAAATTTTTGTTTTTTGAGCGGAAGAAATGATATCTGCGAGACTCTTAAAGTACGGTTTACAATTTCATTGTAACTTTTTTTTGGATAATTTATTTTCAAATTTAATATTTAGCAAACATATTTAAATAACATAATTTTTAATATTTAAATTGAAATATATTAATCGGTAAGATAATAACACTTATAAATTCATTTTTAATTATTAAAAAGTTTTTTTTTTTAGAAACAGCAAAATCTATTTAAAAACAAAGTTACAGAGTAAATAAGTTATAAAAAATATATCACAAATTAAATGTAGCAGTTTACCACGGTGTTATGCCAAATATTATTAATCTGTATGTATGTAAAATCTTAAATCTCTATAAGGAATAAAGATACGAATGATTATAATACAAGAAATAAGGGTATTTTAATAGACCTCATCAGACATTAGGGCTAAATTAATACTAAAGATTCCAAATAAAGTAAAAAGATTTACCAATTAAAAATCATTAATACAAATATTTGATAAATACTTATTAAAAAATGAATTCGTTTTCTAATAAAACTACCGTTATTAATATTTAATTATTAAAACATTGTATACGATGAAAGTAATAGTATTCCAAATAACGTAATTTTATATTACACTATATTTCGGTAATATTATATCTGAATCTTAAAGTTTCTTTTAAATACGAGTATATAAGTGTAAGTTCTGCTAAAAAAAATCACAAACTCTTACCGTTTATGAGAGTTACAATTATAAAATAGATTATCTGTAAAAGATAATCAATGATAATTTCCTTTTAAACGAAGAACAAAAATAAAAAATCGGCACAAAAAGGGTTTGTTCGCAAAAAGGGCACAATAAGACATAACTAATAACATGGTTAATGTAAGACGCGTACTCGTACATAACATCAACAGTACTCCCTACCTCTTGAGTCATCTGAAATCCCCAGCGTGACCGAATCGGAAACCAAACAGAACGTTCTATAAAAACTAAATGCCGTAGAAACAAATCCCAAACGTAGAAACAACCCTATTTTCTGAATTAATATCTATCCCGCTATTTATCTGTGTATAATAAAATAAATAACTAGAAAAATATAATAAAAAAATTAATTAATTAAACGAAAATAATTCTTTTTTTCAAATTTAATATTTAATAGATCTATTTAAATTACATAATTCACAATATTTAAATTGAAATAAATAAATATACATATATATATATATATTTATTTATTTATTAAAAAAATATATAAATATATACATTTTTTTTTTAACCTCCGGGACTACCGTTAGGTATTGCTTCAGAGGATGAGATGAATGGCAATTTTTGTAGCATGTGAAAATGCCATGCCTGACCGAGATTCAAACCCGGGAACTCCGGATGAAAGGTCGATACGCTACCACTCACTCCACGGAGGCCGACCAATTGAAATATATTAATCGATAAAATAATAACATTCATAAATTAATTTATAATTATTAAACTTTTTTTAAAAAATAAAATCTATTTAAAAACAACAGAATAAATGAATCGATAAACGAAAAAATATGTGAATTAAGGTGAAAAAGTCGATAACCTTGTTAAAATTATAAAACATTAAAATTATTTTTAAAAAAAGAAAAAAAGTAAATGACCGCTAAAAATATCATGTGCATTATATTCGGAAGTTAATTAAAAGATGTAAACATGTTTTACAAGTTATTTGAAATTTTCTAATATAAAAAATTATAAATTTTACAAGGTATTTTGTAGTTTTTTATTTTTAAAAGAACGTATGAACAAACAAAAGTTGAATATTATAAAATATTAAACATTTTAATAATTATGTATCTATATTTAAAACAAAAGCGAATTTGTTTTCCGCTAACTTTTAGTATTTTTAAATATTATCAACGAGATGAATCGGTAGAAAAAGCTATTTATAAAACAAAATTAACTACTTAAAAGAATGAATTTATATTTTTATATTATGGGAACATATAGGTACGTCAAGTTTGAGAATAAATAACTCCGAATCGGACGTTAATATTTTCATAAAAATTTTTCCCGGTTGATTATACTTTAGTCGAATGTCTTTAATTTTTTTTTAAGTAAATCCAAATAAAGAAAGATTTTAGAGACCTGATTCCGAAGGCCACATCTATCGGTCGTTTATCTAAGTAAAATTTAACTTGTAGGAATATTAAAGTATTTTAAAGGAGATTTCGAGGATCAATTGAATATAGAATTTAGAGAACTTAATATAGTTCTGTTGAGGAAAAAATTATCATATAGGAGCGAATTAGACAGAACGTTTAGAATGAACAGTAGGGAAAGTTTTAACTCGAAGATGTAACATTTTGGGCTCGAAGAGCCCAAAAATGTTACATCATGAGAGAAAGACTCTTAGAAGATGGAGGAACCGAAACAGGTCGATGCCCCTAATTGTTCTTGGAAATAATAATTATTTTTTCATTACATAAAAAACACGATCTAGTAGCGTTTTCATTAAAATACACGGTTTTCTAGATGTAACATCCTTTTAATATCGCGCTAACCCTTAATCGTATTTTACAACTATAGTGTAATAAATATCTATAACACACAAGCTAAGAAACTAAACTTCGTAATTTTTGGTAAAAAGATTCAAAAGGTATTACTGACATACAAAATTTTAGTATTTTTGCATCCAAGGAGCTAAGATATTGAGAAATAATAAAACTTCTGAGGGGTCATTTTTAAACCAACAGGAATACTTTCATTTATAGTAAAAATTATGCAAAATCTCTGATACTGATATAAACTCTATAATTAAAAATAAATTTTTTATTCCAAAACTATAATTACGTTAAATTACAATTAAATTGGGTTACTTTAAAATTTTTCACCGGCTAAAAGAAACCGGATATGTAAGGTACACATACCAATTAATATAATCGGATAATATCAGTTACCATCAAAACATGTGATTTAGTTTAAATAACGAGCGCTTAGAATCGTTCAAAGCTCTCTTACGTTGTACAGTATTTTTACTTAATTATATTATTTTATTATGATATATAGATTTCTAAACATAATCGAGTTTATATGAATAATAAAATAACCATAATGTAAGAAAATATTTTTTTTAGCTTTGAAAAGATTGTTAAATATTAAAAAAAAATACAAGTCAATACAAAATTTTACACTAAAAATAACTTAAAATTATTATTTCATAAAAATTATATTTTTTAATTAAAAAAAAAAATCGGGTTTTTTTAAATTAAAAAATAAAATGAACAGAGAAGATGGTAAACAGATATTCAAAAGTTATAAAGGAACATTATGTGGAAGGTATATAAGGAGAAAAATTAAGATTGTTTTAGCCCATGAATAATATGAGGGTTTAGACAGAAGTTAATGCTGATGATGAAAATAATAGATCAGTGCATATAAAATAATTTTGTGTGAAGAGGCAATCTGAAATTTATATCAACTTCACACGACAACAGTTACATAAAAAGAAATAAATAAAATATCAAAAGTTCAGCGGTCTTTTATTATTACTTTCCAGCTGCTCAACATTATTATTTCCTACCATAACCACTATTTTTTTAACGCTTAAAAGTTAATTTTTCACCAATTTTCTTTTTTTCTTTTTGTTAACTGGAATTAATGGCTGCCAGTATTTCAAACTAAGCATCTTTCGACTAATTGAATAAAACTTGACTATACTACTCTGTAAGGTACATTTAAGATAATTATGCAATACGCAACCCACGTCCTAGTGGTGAACGCGTCTTCCCAAATCAGCTGATTTGGAAGTCGAGAGTTACAGCGTTCAAGTCCTAGTAAAGTCAGTTATTTTTACACGGATTTGAATACTAGATCGTGGATACCGGTGTTCTTTGGTGGTTGGGTTTCAATTTACTACACATCTCCGAAATGGTCGACCTGAAACTGTATAAGACTACACTTCACTTACACTCATACATATCATCCTCTGAAGTAATACCTGACGGTGATTCCCGGAGGTTAAACAGGAAGAAAAAGTTATGCAATACACACATTATAACATATTACAAAAAACATTATAATCCACTAGTAATAAAATTTTAATCTATATTATTGGAAAATCTATATTTTCAAAATTATAAAAACAATCTACACAAATAATATTTCGAATGAATTTATTTAACAATATTTTCTATTTTTTTAAACCTTAAAAAAATTCATTTTTACATCGATAATTAATTAGTTAGTTTATAATCATAAAAATTGTATGGTGAGAAATTTTGTATTTTACGTATGGAAATTTTGTAGCGTATGAAAAATAAATACCAAACCGGATAGGATTCGAACCCGAGAATTTCCAAATGAAAGGCTCAGGCGCGACTAATTCACTACGGAGGTCGGTATTGAAAAAAATATTGGAAATACTTTATTACCGTGTTTTTATGTAAAAAATACAAATTTTACTGGTTTCCACTCCCCTATTACAGCATACATATTTTAATTTTTTTTTTTTTAATTTTTGTTAAAACTGTTAATATAACTTTTATAGAAAACAAAGTGAATGTACGCTTTAAATAATAATCTCATTCTAATCGATGTTAACAGGTTACGTTACTAAAAATAGTTTGAAACATGAGAAAAAGAATTCACAAGAATGCACTGTTAAAAGATAAACATGTTTACAACACATATTTTTTCAAGTTTTATTTGGCCTATCAAAATTTTAAATATTAAAAATTTAATACTGTTATAAACATATTACACATTATGATTAATAACATAAACATTTAATAAATAATATATCTATGTATATAAAACAACATGTCATGAGTGATTCATAATCAACGCTCAGCAAAAACTAGTGAAGGTAGCTAAAATTAGTGGAGTGCTGCTCCAGAAAATTTTTTTCAGGGCCTTTTCAAGACCATGGTTAAAGTTTTCTGTACAATAAAAGAAACGAAAAAAATGAATCAAATAGAATAGCTGGAACAGGATAATAATATAATTCTACACTTTATCACCAAGAATGTACAGAACATTCAACCTTCAAGAAATAGATTCAATATTTAAAGAACATTCAAGAATATACGGTTTTACCGATTAAATAATAAAATGTCAATGCAGATAATATTTTTTAGTATCATTAGATAATAACTTAATAACATGTCCGCTTAAAAACACTATAGTCCAATGGTGCTTAATTTAAATTTCTATGTAATAGAAACAAATACATAATTAGTTTTACTAACTACCTTCTCTTTCGCCCTTCCAGTGTGTTTTTAGACAGATTTGGCGATCAAAGAGCCCTTGCTTTCCGCCATCTTCTGATCGCTTGAAAAAACAACTAAACCGCTTTCATATTCCTTCCACCGACTAAACTAGAAAAGGGAACGAACAAGGAACGTTCCATACACACGCAGAGTAAAAAAAAAACTACCTTCCACCAACACGCCAGAATCGCCACTGCAGGAGAGACAGTGCTCTCTCTCCCTCGCAGCCGTTTCCTATGTGCGCATGCGCACAATAACCAAATACCACGCCGCTGGAACTGTGAAGCGCACAGTTCCAAACAAAAACTTTGTATCTTTATCATAAACTGGGGGATGGTTACTGAAATTAAGCTTAAGGATTATATATTGTACAAATATAAAGAAAGAATTTTTTAAAAAACGGACTCGTAATATTAAATGTTATCGATAATATCAATAGCGGTGCTGCAGTTCCACAGTGCCTATACGCGACCGCCACTGTTAAAAGAGTTAAAATGGAGAAAAAAATGTATTAATTTCTTTTAATTTCTCCGTAGCAAATAAAGATATCAACTTCATTTTTGGTGTGTGTAATTTTCATGTGAATATCTAAAAATCAATCTCTAGAGTTTCTGAAATTCCGAGTTTAAAGGGTTAAAATGATATTTGAATTTATTTCGAAACCGGGCTATTTTTTGAAAATTTCTCGGTAAAAAACGAATATATTAACTTTATTTTTTGTATTACCAACAAAACATTCATTTTTGGTATTTAGGAATTTTTTCGAAATTCGATCTGGAAAGGGGTAAAAAAAGACAAAAAATTTGAAGAATGATTGCAAATTTTCCCCGTTTCCGACTATACTAAATGAGATATTCACTAGATTTGAGCTTGAAAATACTCTTCAGATAAATATCTAAGAGCCATTATAGGTTTTTTAAATTTTTTTTATTAAGGGGTGCGACGGTGTACAGCGCGGCGGCTCAGCCAACACAGCCATTGTTACTGTATGTGCGACGCGACTGGCTGCACCGACCTCCGGTTACTTGACTAAAAAACATAATATAAAAAACACATTGACCGCGACGAAAAACGCAAGTGACTATATAGCGCGAGCGATTCTGCGACGGGTATGTTAGTAATAAATAAAAATTTGATAAATAATTCTTATGTCAAATTTGATTAGATTCGTAGCAAATGTATTTTAAGAAAATTAAGGATATAGGGTAGAATATCTTGGAAGTAACTATGGCGTAATTTAGGATAAACCCCTTGTAAAATTAAAAATAATAGTTCACCCCTTATAATCGATTCAGCGAAGTTTTATAATCAGTGAAAAGGTGAACCGCTATGTAAGAAAAAAAAATACAAAACAGACAAGAAACATAACTCAGTTGAAAAAGTAATTAAGAAACTGATTTGTATAACGAAACAGGCACGTTTACAAACACATACAATTTTCCAGTATAACATCCATTATAATACGCAAAACCAAAAGTGTCAAGACAGGTTTGTATTAATTTTACACGACATTCGATTCAAAAACAAAAAATCTGAATATAATGTATTATAACGTACTTGTTAATGCCTGATTAAGCACTACTAGAAAAACAAGGGTCAGGTTATGACGCAAGACGAATTATCTTTATATTAGTTCTCTATTCCGGACCTCCGCCAACTTGTCGTCCGACACACTGACGTCAGAAAAACCGGCTTTAAATTTAATATATTATTCCAGCAGTTGTTCTTGAGAATATATTGCAGAGCGTTATAAGAACAAAATAAAAATTTCATCCGGTAAATGAAGTAAACATTTTCAACAAGGAAAACACGTTTAAATAATTTAAAAAATGGAATTCAGAAAAGAATAAATTTCATTCGAGTTGTTAAAATATGAATGTGAATCTTTTTTATATTTATAAAATTTTAATAACAAAGCTCAGAAAAAACGGGCGATTACGCTTGATCGAACGGTTAAATTTACTTATAAAATGCCGATTAAAAATAACTATTTAAATTTATGCGATACACTGGGGTAGTAAAACGGGTACTTATAAAATATAATTCCCCTATTTTTAATTACATAATGATCGAGGAAAAATCAATCATAATTACACGGATACGTTTTTAAAGAAACACCGGTAAATAGTAATTAAATACCACTAAATAACGCTTTTTTACGTCACTGTTGACTTGTTAACGTAAATATACGTCTAAAAATATCTACGTGTTATTTGAGGTAAATATAAATAGAACTTTAAAAATCTATTTCATTCAACCAAAATCATACGCATAAAAACTAGTGTATTCTATGGGTACATATATAATTATAATCTTAAACCTTTACATATATATAAAATATTATCGACAAGAATGAGTATACGCATAAACTTTGTAATACTATCTTGATCGGATTCATAAAACGAATTATACTATCTTCATTAAATGGTAATATTACCGGCTATTAATCATACATTACATTTTATTTAATTATAAATAAAAAACCTGAGCAAACTTTATCTTACAATTCTAACCTTTTTCAAACACTAACGTACATGAACATATTACATTTCCTTCCGGTTCATTGGGTAGTCACTAAAATTTGTATTGTCTGCATATAATATATAAATATCAAAAATATTTTAGGCATGTCAAATATAAATCTTAAATTAATGATTCCGCGCGATTAAGGAATATTCCAGTGAAATAAACCCAGCTGCTTTCTGAATGCGAACAATCCGCAGGGAGATGATTCGGTTAACAATAATCCTAAACGTAGTTAAATTTTTGAACATTATTAAGTAACGGGAAGATAATAAACTGACCATAGAAAATATTAGTCACATTCTCAGAAATATACAAATTTACCAATTTTAAACTAAACAATTGTTTAAAATTAATCTTAATTCCATTTAACATTTCTTGCAAAATAAATTATTTTTATATTTATACGAAAAAAAATTATTTATTTATTTATTATAATAAAAAGGCTACAAAAATACGACATTAACATTTCTACAAAACGGTAAATACAGGAAGCTCAATCGTGCTTACGCTTAATCATTTTCGAATGCACCGATACGTAGCTAGAAATACAGATAACGATGGAAACGCAAAGATTTATTAAAATAACTTGAAAATAAATCTATTTTTAATTATTTTATAATTTTTTTCTATCGGCTAAATAGTTAAAATTAAAAGAAATAATATAACTACTTATTTTAACAAGAAAACAACAGTAAAAATTATTAAATGATAATAACTAATAACGATACAAAAGAACCAATCTGAAATAGAAAAATATCAAATATATGTGTATAAATAAACGTACATAAGTAAAATGTAATTACGTATTTAAAGAAATAATTGAAACAAAATAAAAACAATGGGTAATAAATAAACGCGTAGTTATTAATTACACAACACGATTAGAAATAATTCATAAAACATAGAAATTATATTGTTACGATAACCTCCGTTTTTTTGAAGGACACGATAATTGGCATAATAAAATAAATATAATAATATTACATGTAAAAAAAAGAAACAATCCAAAAATTAAAAGATTGTATGAGTAAAAAACATAATCGTGTTTTATCATAATCGAGTCGTTTATCAACTACTAATTTTATGTTCTAAATGATACATACACAGTACACATAAGATTTCACATTTTTTTAATTTTTTCAAATCTTCCATGTTTTTAACGAAATTAATTAATGATTTATGTTGTAATTTTAGTTTATTATTATTATTACAGTTAGAGATACAAATTGTACGGACTAAAATCGTATATAGGTTTACTAACAGATCTTCCCGACTTTTAAAGTGTTTGTATAAATATCATCTAAACAACCATCGAATCTAAGACAATCTCGGTTTGAATAGAACGTTGTTGATACGTTGTAAATATATTCCGATAAAATATTTTGAAAATGTATCCAAAAATGAAAAAAATAAGGGCTAATATTAGACAGGGAAAATCGTATCCCCGTTCGAATTTTTAAATTCTGTCGCTACAGAAGAAGAGAAATACAGGTAGTGACGGTGACGCAAATATTTATTAAGCGAAATTGAAAATAAACCTACTTTTAATTATTTTACAATTTAATAAAAATAACTATTTACAAATAGTCTATTTTATGTCCATGTTACCGTGAAGGGAAACGTAACCGCTTATATTATTACGTGTCAAGTTTTTGCAAGTTTCCTTAAGAATCGTATGAGATACAGCCCTAATCTTTTTTAAAATTAAGCCTTTTTTTAGTTCCACACAGGAGCTTTTTTTCTTATTTATTATATATGAATATTTTATAAAAATAACGAATTTTTTCCGATAAAAATTATAACATTTTTTTTGTGATTTTTTGTGTCCGGATAAGAATCTAGCCCACAAAAAGTTAAAAGTGTCAAGAAAATTTCATAATGATATCTCAAACGGTTTCTGAGAAAACTTGCTTGAAAATTAAAAACAAAAAAAACTAGTTTTCGGTAAATTGAATTTAAAGACATATTACATTATTAATAATGTCCTCCGTTGTATGATGGTCGATTTGGATCCTCCTTCTCCAGGAATAAATATTTAAGTTTTTTTGTTTTTAAACTCTTCTCCCGAATGGATTTTTCATATTCAGACCTTTTTCTCTCGGCAACTTTAATCCGTCGTGAGTTCAGTCGTTCCGTTGCATGCTATTTCTTGATTTCAGCCGCAGTTCTTCCATCAGCAAAATTTTACACTTATAACCATCATCGAATGAACAAACTGCATGATAAATCCCATATGATAGTGAATGCGGCTGAACTATAATCTTTCGGATAATCGGGTCCAGATCACATCGTTCAGATACTTATTCGGATAATGAGTTCTGTCTTTAACTCGTTGACCGATAAGCTTGGATCTGACACATCACGGAAAATGGGTTTTATTTTTTCCATAATACTTTTTGGAAGGTGAAAACGAGCTGAATGATGGTAACTTTTCCCGATCGATTTGTGCTTGTTGAATCTGCACCAAGAATCATCGTCTGCCAGACAAAAGTAACCGCTGGGTTCTTCATTACTATACGAGACGTGAAGAAATTCTGCCAGTATTGCCCGCTTTAACCGTAATAATGGTTTCGTCTTATAGCTAAGCCATAAAATATTTGTGATTTTTGTATTGCCGTATCAGTAAAACGATTTTTACCGGAGAAAGATTAACCGTCTGCAAGAACTTCTTTGTCGCAAGGTTTTTAGACCTAATTTTTTAGACCTGTCACAAGCCTTTTCTATATGTCCAATAGATTCAAGTTTCTCTACTTTCCCCGTTTGGTTTTCAACAAAAATTTCGATATAACAATTGTAACATTCCGATGGGAAATTAAAAAATCATGCGATGTTGAATTTCACAAAAATCTTGGGTTACAAGTTCCAAAACCAAAAAGTAACATCAGACAATAAGATGTTTACATGCGTAAAAATAAAAATAACCACAAAAATAATAAACCAAAACACTCAGAATACTAAGCAGTCTCATAAAATCCAAAAAACAAGACTGTCAAAAAAAATCCTTTTTTCCGTTACAATCCTCTTAAAGAATAACATTATGATAGCTATGAAATATTTTTAAATAAGAGATATATATATTTTTTTTAGTTTATTCATGTATCAACAATTCATTTCTTTCATCTGAGTATTACTTTGTTAAAGATTAATTTTTCCCTAATTTTTATAGTTGCTTTTAACAATAAATATATTGCAATATTACATTTTGCTTACATTATAATAACACAAATGTAGAAGTAAGTATATATTAAATACTCCGAAGTACATGCACAGTACTAAATTGAGATTTATATTTTTAAAAAAACTGACGTCAGGGCTATTAAAATAACGCAATTCTTCCAAGTTATTAAAATATAAATTGCTATTTATAAATTAATATTATAATAAAACAAAAAACCGGAAATAATTTTTTTTTATTAATATCTTTATAAGAAATTTTCCAATATTGAGGAATATTTTACGGACAATTAGCATAACGCTCACCCACTTTATTTATCGATTTTACAACGGAGATAAAATATAATTAAAAGTCAAAATTCCATTATCACCCATTTTATTTTTGCATTTCGTTTGCAATCGAATACGTGAATCGGGGAAATATGAATTACTAATATCTGGAGAAGGATTGGTTTTATAAAAACTTTCACGTGAATATTAAAAATACGTTCTAAAAATTATACTTGAAAAAAAATTTAGTTCATATTCAAAATTTTGGTTAGTTTTTAATAATATAAATAAATTATGTCGATTAGAAGTTTTTATACATTTTTAAGCGCATGGATGACAGAGTATTAAGTATGAATTTTCTTAATTCCATTTCTTTTTACTGATATAAAACATTTATAAATAAGTCATTATGAATAAAAAATGTTTAAGTAATGTTATCGTTTAAAAAATCATTAAAATATTCTTAACTAATAATGATAAAAGCCAAAATGAATCCCAATTTTGTAAAAAAAAAAATCTGTACAAAAAAATGTTTTTCAATAATTAATTTCAGAGAAAATTATTAAAATTAATATCGACTGAAAATATTTCTTTGATCGGGATAAAAATATAAAAAAGGGGTAAGAAGTTAAAAAGTTTTTATTAGGAAAGCATTAATTATTTTTTAATTCTCATCCCTTAATGAAAACGGGTCGGGAAAATTCAGAAACAACGAACCATTAATTCCAGCAAGGAACTCAAGCATTTTTTACCAGTAATTTAACATTTAATTAAATTTGACTTTTAATTTAATAAATTCATAATAATTCTTCTTATATGCGACAAATTAAGTAAATATGAACAAATTTTAATAAAATAACAGAGCAGACAAGGATTTTTTTTTATTTCCGTCACTCGCTTCGATTTTTATTAATTTTTAATCGAATAAGAGCAACGTAGAAAGTATTACAGCGTAACGCGTATTCATATACAGCGTTAAGAAAATAATAGAAATATTCCATACTTTAACTGAGATTTTAAAATATCTCACACAATAACATAAATTTGTGCTTTAACGGTAATATGGACACAAAATAAATTATTTGTAAATGATTATACCTTCAAAATGTATTTAAAAAGTAAACTATATTAATTAAAATACTAATTTAAAAAAAAATAGAATGACAAATACGTCCTGGCATAGGTTATTAATTCATACATGAAAAGAAGTTACCTAAGATTTGTGTTTTGGGATGGGGGTAATTTATGATGAAGTTTTATTGTAAAATTATCATTTTAAGTTTAAATAAACCAAAAAGAAGTTTTAAAAATTAAAAAAAAATCGGTATTTCTTTATTTTTTCTGCTCTCCCATCTCCAAAATCACCTTCCAAGAAACTTTTTTTGATTTTTCTACGTCTACTATGTTCAATGGAAGAAACTAAATAAAATTCCGCTGAAAAATGTACAATAAAAGATTAACTAAGATTTTTGTTTTGTGGGACGGGGGTTGAATTATGATAAAATTTTATTGTAATATTATTATTAAAATTTATTATTTAAATTTTTAATAATATTAAAAAAGTTTTAAAAGATTCAATAAATCTATATTTTTAAATTTGATCGACTCCTCCCATCCCCAATATTGCGCCTATAGTATTTTTTGGGGGTCACTTGCACTACTATTATGCCTAGGAAGACGTAAAAAAAATCGGTTAAAAAATATGCAATAAATAAAAAGATAGAAATTTAGACTTTTCCCCAAAAATATCATTTCTTTTTAAGAAAAAAAAAAAAAAATTAGAAGTAATTCATAAAACAGAAATTGCATTCTATGAAAGGGGGAATTTTGGGGGAAAAACTTTTTTAAAAATAGTAAGATAAGCATGTTTAAGCTTAATATAGAATGGGGTTATGTTCGCTAAATTTTGAGAAAATTGGAAAACTACCTACCCACCCCCTGGAAATATTGACTCCAAAATTTTACCGAAAATTTTCCCATATGCACGAGTCTACAAAATTTCATAAAAATCGGTTTATCCAGCCAAAATTTATTAAGATTCAAACACGCCAACCACACGTACATACGTACGTACGAACATTACGACCGCACTTTTTTTTTGTTTTTTAAGTCCCTAAGTCATGAAACGTCGGGAGATGAAAAAAAAAACCAAGCCTAATTTTCTACTAATTACCATGCTTTCCTTCTTGCAGCATAGCTATAGAACTATGAAGTCAAGAAAGTAATGCGGTTATCAGCATTTATTAAGTTATTAAACTACTGCAATAACTTAAATATATTTGGAAATACACATTTATTATTTAAATGTATATTTGTTAAATGAATATATAAATGTAACTCCAAATATTTTTTTTTAATTTCATTTTTATTTTAAGAAAGAAAAAGGTATTAAATATAAGAAATGATTTTTTAACGATAATGAATTAATAAAATTTCATTTTAAGTGTACGGATATCGGTTACAACGTCGTTAATAGATAGAAAATTAATTAGTTTAACAACATTTAGACATATAATTAAATTAAAGGAGTGGATGATGATCCGTTTAAAGGATATAATCGTTTAATCGATATACTTTACGATTGAACAATCTCCACTGACATGCTTTTAAAATGAAAGAAATATTACCGCAAATATAAAAAAAGAAACAATTTAATGAATTAAAAGTTAAATTAATAAAAACAGCAGCGATTTGACTATTGATTACATAAGAATCAAAACACCGACAAAATTACTTCTTTTTTTTTAAATGTGTAAAATTTACCAATTTTTAACTTAGTGTTGTAAGGATTAAACATTATATAAAGACTAGTTCAGGCTCGAGAAAAAGAAAACGTATAAGATTATTATTTTTGTTGTATAATATTCTATTAAATGGTACATATTATCAACAACAACAACTGCTTCAAGGTTGTCTAACAATTCAAGTTATCTGACAAAGTCGATAATTCACTGTATATCCAGTACCATTAGAGTTCGTAATCGAATCTATTTTTGCACATCTCATGTATATATATATATATATATATATATATATATATCACGCAAAAAAATCTGTTATTTAATAAAAGACTTTAATTTGATTAATAACATAATGTATATTTTATTATGGACGAATTAATTTAACGGTGTTTTTATGCCGATTAAATAACTTTCCAGTCAGGTAAATACCTTAATATGGCAGAAGTGCGACTTAAAATCATTATTTAAAATTTACGCTTAAAAAATGTTATACTACGCCTAAGTAACGAATTTAAACTAAACTACACAAAAAAAGTTTAATCGGTATAGTCCGTATATTTTATCGGATGTTCAAATCATTTTTTAGGGTGATAAATAAAATTTAACGAAAAAAAAAACAAGTTTTAAGTGTTTGCGGCTCACCGAATTGATATTTATATAAAGAAAAATTTAACGACGACAGGTAGTAAAAAACCAATGAAACCGCTTCAAAAACTAACGTTACATCATCGCTTCTACATAAATGTTTGTGTACACCTTGCTACCGCAAAACGAGTTTAAGACGATCTTTTTTTTAAGCGTATTCTTTATATATTAAAATTTCTTTAGCCGTAGTCCTCGTGATATTCTAATCACCTGATAAAGTCATATTACTAAATTACAATATATTGCGATACCCGAGGTATAAGTCGAATTTAATTTTGATTTATGTTTTAACTGACCGATTAAAGATCCACGATAAAAAAAAACATCGATTTATCTCATTACTGCGATGTATTTACTGACTTTTCGTTTACTTCAAGGATACAACAATAATATTAACGAACTCGATCCATCGGTATAAAACACATTCGTTAAACATGCCAGAGTGTATTTTTCGTTTTGTCTGTTCATATCATAAAAAACGTTTAATAAAATTTTAATACTTTTTAATAATTTAGAATCGTATTGTTTTTTTTTTTTACAGTTTATCCGTTTAATGTGCTTCGCGTTGAGAGTTTTATGAAATACAATTATTTGTTAAAGGAGTAGATTTTTCAAAAGAAAAATATAGTAAATTACTAAAGGAGGAGCGAAGTACGGTTAAAATATATCGATAAAAGGTTTATTCATGAGGATGAGAAAAGGCAAGATTTAATAAAACATTCCCTTATTTAAATAATAGATTATCGCTTAATAATTCCTTGTTATGTATTATCAGACAAAATTATTAGGATGTAATTAAAGAACCTAGCAGGTACATTAATTATTTATTATACGTTACGTTATTTGTCTGTAAGCCCTGAAATTTATTCATTTCTTCGCTCTACTAAAGAAAAAATATATATATAACAAATAAATTACAATCTTATTAATAACATAACTAACCATAAAAATTAATAACTTTTAATCAAAAACTTGATATATAAATTCACTCCTATTAATAATACTGTTTGTTTCTGAAATCTCGACTTATACGTTGGGATATAAAACAATTTTCAAACCCATTATAACCGAGAAAAATATTAGCAGACAAACCGTAATATATGACAGTTGCTGTTTAGTGTCAAAATCATATCTCCCGATGTTATATAGGGAATGTTAAGCAATTCTTAGAAATATAAAAATCGCCTTTTTATGAAATATATATATATATAACAATAAACTGAACTGTTTCTACAATTAAATATATAACAAGTATTTAATTTAAAGCTTGACTTTCGATAAAATAAACAGCCGATTGAATAACGTAAATCCTTTATTCGGATGACAAGGTCATCAGGATATTCTAATTTAAATTTTATTTATTTCTTTTCATCGTTTTTAATTGCAAATGTATAATTTAATTTAAAAATATATATATTATTGTTATTTATAAGAACACATAAAAGGTATAAGATAATTTTTCTTAGTAATTCGCGAACGATGTGAATTATCAGCCGAAGAGTAAACATTCTTTTAATAATATTAATTATTATTAAAGAGAAGGAAAACAAAAATACTACTTTTAACGTCATAACAGAGAATTGTTCAATCATATACTATAAGCGATCTTTTATTGATTACACATCATATCAATAAGTAAAACTAATACGTATATTAAAGAAAAACATAAAGTGGTTATTTTGAAAAATGTTAAGTACCGATGTATCTCATCTATGAAATAAAAAAACGTCTTACCTTTGCGTCATCATAACTAAACCCTAACAAAAGTGATATATAGTACACCGCTATAAACGATTTGGGATCTCAGGCCGTTGTACAGTCGCTTCACGTAACTATATAATACTCGTACTATGTAGGCGTTGTACTAGTCTATAAAATGTTTTAGCTTAGGCTCACAGTTTGCAGATCGTATACCTTTTTAACAAAAAAAACTCCATTTTTAATGTAAATCCTTTTTCCATCCTGTTGTAAACTGAAATTATGTACACATTATAATAGTGTCTTTGAAACCGCGTGATTCTTTGTGGAAAAAATGTCTACCTTTACCGAGAGACGAAGACTATTTGTTTTGTTAAACGGTGGCCGTACTGAAAGCGACTGTCAGAAAAAAATAGAATGCGTAAACAACAGATAATACTGTTTTCTTAAAAATACTAAAAACGTTAATTATTTATAAAATTCATTAAAGTTATTGAAATTGCACTGACGTAAAAACAGTTGAAACGCTGTGTAATTCCTTCGAGATTTCTTCAATAAATTTAAACTCAAACATACCGCATTACAAAACTAGATTTTATAAAATGTAAAATCAATCTTTAGGTAGATTTTCTAAAAAAGCTACTTATTGTAATGGGTACCATGATTCGACTTCCGGAAAATTTCGACATATTTTCGCGTTTCACATCCTCAGACCCCAAAACCACCGCCAGTTCAAAAATTTAAATATACATTTATATATTTCACTTTCTTGTGGACACGATAACTGCCGTAATTTTGCGCCAATCACTTTAAAATTGATACTTAAAATACAAAGAACAAAAATCTCGGCCGAGTTCGTTAATAGGCAAAATCGGACCATGGGGATGGAAATGGGGGGGCTTTTTCGACTATAACTTTCTTATTAAGTAAAATATCTAATTCGTTTAAAGTTTCTACTATTCTTCGGATAAGGGTCAAGGGGTGGCGAAAATGGGGTTTCAAGGACAAAAAAATCATAGCTTCCTTAATAGGCACAGGATCGAATCGGTTAAAAGTGGTCGTTAGTCCTCTAAATATTAACTAAAACCTTTGAAACAATTTTTGATATGACCAGCCTTTACGGCAAGGGATAACCAAAATGTTGCTGGAATTGTGAGAAGATGGGGTTTCTCGTATGCAAACATGTGAAACTTATTTTCACATGCAACCATTGTCGTATCGAGTAAATTTGAAGTTTATCTTAACTTTAAAGTGGAAGTCTTTTTTATTCTCTACTTAGCACCGGGGAAATCTACCTCCATCTTCCGGCGTGCCGAAAGAGATTTTTTTTCATCTAAATAGTTCATAAAAAAGTAATTGTTGAATTTTTTATTTTTTATTTGTTAAGCATAATACATTTTACTTAGAAAAAATTGATATTAAGCAACTCTTAAACGTTCTAAAGACATCATAAAAAACTATTCCTTTTATTACCATTTAAAAAACTGTATTGTATGGAAGGATACAACTTTCAATAAAAAAACAAAATTGAGGTTGAAACAAAATTACTACTCCATGATTTCAGCCTACACAATCATTTAAGTTGACGTTAGAAAAAAAACACCAAAAACTGCTTCTTAATGAGACTAATTTAATCGGAAAATTTTTCATTACTAAATTAAATTTACTTAAGAGCTGTAGTTTAAAATTTGAGAAGTAGTCTTTAAGTCGACCTGATGTAATTAAAAATATTTCGTAAATTACGTTTGTTTGCTATGGCGCATTTATATATATATATACACACACACACACACACACACGAGTGTGTGTGTGTATCTCTCTCACTCTCTCTCTCTCTCTCTGTGTGTGTGAGAGAGAGAGAGAGAGAGCGAGTAAGAGGAGTAACCTCCAAGCACAAAATTAAATTTAAAAAAAGAAGAATTCTTCTTGTGGATAGTTGTTTCCAAGGCACTCTTTTAAGGCATGATCAAATGTAGTAAACACCAATCATAATACTTTGGGTTAACTGAACGAAACAAAAATAATTTTTATAAAATTACAAAATTCACTTCCATCCTTGAAACAAGTTCCAGAAAAACAAGTCCGTATCTTTAAACAGTCAAAAGGCAAGTAAATTTATTACGGTTGCTTTTATGATCGTTTTGTAAAAAATGTTTTTAAAGTGTTATCGAAATTATTATTTTTTTAACATGAGAAAACTAAATTTTTTATTAAATCCACCCTTTTTTTATATACAGAATTTCTTTTAGTATCACATCATCCAATTTTTTTTCCAAAAAATTAATGCAATCAATCCTTTCGATTATACATGCTATTCATTATGTACATTACAATATTTTTAAGATATAAATAAAATAAGAGTCCACAACACATACAGTAACCACGACTTTATTACTGTAGGAATTAAGGGACGTTAAAATGGGGAGAAATACAAAAAATCTGTAGGAATCATTTTTTTGACCGATATAAATACCTTTCCTCTGTTATAACAGCCCGAAAGAAAAAATGTTTAAATTGAGGTTAAATCATCTAACTGTGTTATTAAATTTATTATTTAAAAAAATTATTTATTCACTATAAGCTTTAAGCTTGTACGAGGAAATACTTGTATTTGTAGCGTATGATAAAATGCCAAGCCTCAATGGATTCGAACCCGGAACCTTCGGGTAAAGGGCTGAGACGTAACCATTCGGGTTCGGAAGTTGGCGATGACATTTAAAAAAAATATATAAAAAACTAAATGATCGTAAATAAATAATATAATGAACAATAGAGAAGAAAAAACCAAATTTCATTCTTTATTAATTACTTTTCTTTTTTTTTTAACCTTTGATAAAATTGCAGTCACAGTCAGGGATGCTAAGTAGCACTGTATACATAGTTAAAGTTGAATATATATGTCAATCAGTTTAAATCATTTTCCAGGTCTTGAATTCAATTAAAATCTGTTAATTATTTTATTTTAAAATGCAAATATAAGATGCAAGACCTGATTTACATCACCATCAGTAAAAAATAAAAAAATCTACACAGTTTTATAATATTAAATTTTAAAAATAATAATTGTAACAGTTATCAAGTCAGATCAAATAAATAAAATATAACAGTATATTTTTTCTTTTTTTTTTAATGATGTACATAACGCAATATTACGTACTGCTACCTGACTGTGAATTAATTACTGTTTTTAACAACTCACCCCTAAAATCTACAGAAATGCTTGTACATTGCAATAAACCAAGTGTAATACACAATAAAAAAGTTCCACAAATTAAAAAAAAAAATTACAAGTTCTCAAAATCGGCAATGGAACCCAGAACCAACTGCTTTACAATTAAATAATAAAATATCAAGATTTTTACTTTAAATAGCATTTATTTTGTTATTTTTCAGCATTTAAAATTAAAACTTGTGCATGGGAATGTACGAAAATAGAAATTTGTTAGTGTAACCAAACATACAAACCTAAGAACTTCGGGATGAAAGACTGAAATACTACACATTCTGCTACGGAAGATGAATAAGCAATTAAATTCGTTTTAAAATGCCTACATAAAAAAATACCTTTTTAATAACTACAAAAATTCTGTAACGATAATCTAATCTTTCAATGATTAATAACAAGTTATGTGGATTTCAACCAGATGTGTTCATAAACACTTTATTTCTTGCATTCGGAAACCACGGCTGATGAAAGTGGAGGAAAACCATTTTAAGTAAAGATAATTCTAAAGAGCTAGTCATTTCTAAATTATTTCCGTAAAAAAAATCAATTATCCTAATATAAAATCATGAAAAATAAATCGGAAAAAATGGCAAAACTAAATGGAAAAGATTTATATATAATAGCTTTAATATTATATATAAATATATATTTGCAAATAAAGTGTTAAAAAAGATTTCAGGACTCGAAATTTTATTAAATTCTTATGAAAAGGTGCTCATACGTAATTGATATTTAACGGTTTTTTTTTTTTTTTTAATAAATAGTACTCATTTTTTAACTATTGCCTTCAAAACTGTTATTTTGTGCCGATTTTATTAATTATATCGAGATCAGTTTCATCAGTATTATTTTATATAACCATTAAAAAATAACGATATGTATTATTATCCTTTTATACTCCTTAATTTTTTAATGCTGTCCGATGAAGGTTTTTCATAATCCTTGACTCTTCCAGACAAATGACAGAACAGTTCCTTTTTGTTACCTATGGAATAGCACTCGTCACATTCCGGACATGTCTATAAACTTTATAAATTATGTCGCGATTTTACTTTGATGTCGTGATACATTACTACAAAGACCTTATAATTAATACAATAACTGTGCGTTATTTATACTACAATCCCCTTCTGAGTTAAGACCCGTTTGTATTATAGGCTCGTAATACATTTTTCTCGATAAAGGGAATACATTAATTAGATGCTTTACACTAATTTTCCCGATCTTTTCTTACAGATGTGAACAATTTAAGTATAAAAGATACTAGTAAAAATTGATTTTTCTGAGAGTAATGATGTAATATATACATATATTCATTCCCGTGGCGGATAGATATCACTTATATTTTGGTCGGAACGGTAAAAAAGTAAAGAAAGAGATGATTTTAATTCTTCATTTTTCTGATAAGGTTGATGAGGTATACTTGTTATTCTTGAAAACGGCTGTATCGATTTTTAGGGAGCGATTCATGTCTCATTTCAGAGCATCTATAACATTCATAATTACACAACTTTTAGCATTTATACATTATTATAACTTATTAAATATTACAATTAAATGGAAAAAAATAAATCGTAAAATTAATCGCAGGAATTGTATTTAAATTTATGATTTACAAGAAATATAATTAAAAAACAAAAACAAATACATTTTAATTAATATTTATAAAAAATAATTTTTCACAGTAGCAATTAAAAAACTATTAAAATAAGCAGTTTTTATTAATATTAAAATTATGTATATAAAGAATGTGATATCATAAAAAATAATTTAATACTAAAAGCATTGAATGACCGTCAAGAAAAAAGATTGGAGTTGAAAGATTGTATAAAATTAGACAAAAAGAAACCAGTTTAAAAATAAAATAAAAAAAACATATAAATACACGCACACAGACATTTAAATATGTAAATGTTAATTATTCATTGAAAAAATTAAGTATGCATCCTCGATATCACACGATGAGATTATAAAAAAACATATTTATAGATATTGTACTACAAAACAATAACTGGTTAATATAACATAATCCACACGATCGTATATCATTTTATAAAATATTACACTTACGATAATAATATTACTAAAAACTTTAATTTAAATAGAAAAAGGGAAGAGCGTTATCCAGTTATATTTAATTCATGGTCATTTTTTACGTAATAAAAAGTAAAACAAAAACTTACTTACGTAATTTGAAAGAACACTAAACCATTTCAAATTCCAAATTAATTATCCAGACATAAAAATAATTTATCCACACAACACTCGCGATGTCAAAAATAACACTAAAAGAGGATAATGATAAGTATATTTGTATTCATAATTATTTTTCATTCTTTACTCGTAGAGCTAATATACAATGAATTTTTCTTAAGTTTTCTTTAAAAATAAAAAATAAACAAGTTGTTTATATATATTTTTTTTTAATTTTACGAATTAACAGACTGAAAATGAGTAATAACACATTTATAAACACACAAATAACTCTTCTTTACAAACGTAGAGTAGCTATTATTTTACCTACTTGAATAAATAAGGGAAAATGACGATCCAGATGAAGTCAAAGAAGATTTAAAACGATTGTGAAAAAAAAACGTCCTGCTTATAATATTGGACGACATGAAACATCAACAAATCCAGAGAGAGTTTCTGATGACAATCGTTTAACAAACAAGGCTATCAGCATATTAATAAACGCGTCAGAAAACTTGACACGAGTAGAACAATTGCTAATTGCTAAATCGTGTTTTACAACGTAAATATTCGTTTTATTTGTTATCTTTTACATAACATCCGGAATAATATATTATACAGACAACGACCTAAAATAAAAACACTACAATTTACAGTCAGAGCAGACAAATTTATACCCTATCCTCTTTTCGTATTAGAACACTTCTAGATATTCTATCAAATTAATTTGGCAGAATCCTTGATGTTAGCGGGTGAAAAAAGAGCGATCTATCGGTGGATAAATAGTAATTTTTCCCCCCTTTGGAAGACCAAAAACAGGAATTATTCGTGCAAAATTCAGTATACTATTATTAAAAAATCTGACAATAAAGTTGTAATACTTTCATGGCATCCGTTATTTATTCGTAAATACTGGAAAAATAATAATTACACATAAAAAAAGTTATTTCTTTTAATGGATGGAGGTAATTTATGATAGTGTTATTGTAAAAGTATCATTATTTGTTTAAATAAACCAAAAACAGTTTTTTACCAGTAAATTGTCCCAAGTACATGAAATATACAAAATTTCATCAAAATCGGTTTATCCAATCAAAAATTATTAAACTTCAAACACGCCAACACACGTAGATATGTACGTATGAACATTACCCCTCACTTTTTTTTGTTTTTTGGGGTTCCTGGGTCATGAAACGCCGATAAATTAAAAAATGACTCGTACCAAATTTTTTGACTGATTGCCATACTTTCCTTCTAGCAGCATAGTTTTTGAGCTATGATGCTAGAAAAGTAAAACTAAGATTATTTTACGTCTCGGGTAGTTCAAACTTTATTACGGATGTAAAAAACAATAATATTACGTCTGAAATAAATTATTCAATTTTTGAGAACGTAGACATTCTTTGAAATTAATTTTTATCATCTTAATTATTAAAACGTTTAATTCAGATTCATTTGTACTGTTTTATTTCCAATTACGAGTAATACTGAGTAGATTTCACAGTATTAATAGCAGAACTAATTTTTCGTTATGTAGAATTAAACGTTAGTTGCGAGAAGACCTTGCTTTTCTCTCCTTGCTGTTTATAGTAAATTAAAGGCCGTTCGAACATATTAAAACAAATAAAGGAGGTAACATTTTTCCAAAATAAAAGGAAACTTTTATTACACTAATCTAAATATTCATACACTACTGCCATTGTAAGACATTTTTAAACAAATTAAAAAAATGGTTTTACTATCATTGTATTAATAAAATTAATTATTTTTATTGATTGTTTTTTTTATAAAAGTATTAATTAATTTTTTATATTTTCATTTTTTGTTATCTGAGTTTCGTATTTTTTTTTCATTTTAGAAGATATTCATTTTTTAATAAATGCAGGAGGGAAAAGATTTTTCCTAAATTTATGACAATTAATATACCTGTAAACAATTTGACATTATGAATGCCAGATAATAATAAACAACTGGTTAAATTTGGAGATAAATCAGTTTTCGTAATAAAAGTGTGTTATTTTTAATTTTTATAACTGTTTCTTATTTAAAAAATCTTTTTTTATATATTTATACCAGACGGACCAGAAAACGAAAAAATTTTGAAACGCAGCCGTGAAAAGGCGGCAGCACTTCATAACTGTGCTGTTGAGGCAGGTACAATTCTTGCCATTTAATAACAATGGACCAGTGGATCGGTTCACAAGCGTGTTTGCCGTAAAGGTGAATTACAAAAACGGTGATAGTTTGTGAGTGCTGCTTGCAGGGGATTTCTACGTCACTACAATTTAAGACTTCATGATCGTGTTCCATCTTGTCATGCGGTCAAAATATGGATTGAGAATTTTAAAGACAAGGGTTCAGTTTTAAAGAAAAAACCGTTAGGGGCTCCACAAACTCAGCGAACCCCAAAGAATATTGAAGTTGTTCGGGTTTCGTTCACAAGAAGTCCTCGACGTTATGCTCGTAAATACGCATCGGTTTTGTGTCTCAGCTGAACAACGGTTCAACGAATACTCTACCAAGACTTACAATTTTATCTATAAAAAGTAAAAATTGTGTAGCAATCAAAACCACGAACCATCTGGTGCAACAGCAATTCTGAAAAAAAAATTATGTTAAAGATCAAAGATTACCTCGGTTTCATTCAAAACTTGTGATTATCGGACTAAGCGCAACAAACAAAATTGCCGATATTGGGGTCCCCTCATAACCTTCTTGGAGTTACACGAACGGCCTTTATATAGCCCAACCAAAGTTACCGTTTGGTGTGCCGTAATCATCACCTGGCGTGATGAGGCAGTAATTTTTTGAAGATGTGAAAGGTAACGCAACGACTATATAAGATTAGCTCAATATATTTCAATGCTTGAGAAACTTTTGTAAAAGAACAACTCGAAAACTTCCTCGAGATGGATAAGCCGTGGTTTCAGTAAAATGTGACCATACTGCTACAACATCAATGACAGCCCTTTGGTGACCACGTAATCTCACAGATTTGTGAAACTTCTTGACCCCAAGATCACCGGACTTATTGGTATGCGACTTCTTTTGTGGAGTCATCTTAAGAATAACGTGTACAGCACTCGACCAACAACAATCGCGTCGTTGAAAACCATAATTCAAGAAGAAATTCGCGATATTTCTACAGAGGTGATGCAAACCGCCATGCAAAATCTTCATGATGGATTCGAGGAACACATACACCGGGACGGGCAGCACCTACTCGACATTGTTTCTAAAAACTGAAAATTGGTATGTGAACCCTAATGTCATGTAGTGCAGTTTTATTTTTCAATAATAAAACTAGCAAAAACATTTTTTAAGGTTGTGAGAGTTACTTTACGTTGGAAAAACCAGAAACCAGAGATGTAATTTTCTATAAGAATATACCTTTTCTTTACAGAAATTGTAAAGCCTGAAACAAAGCGCCAATAGAAAAGGAGGGAAACATCGGAAACTCACTAACGACAGAAAGAAAGACATTTTACTTCCTACTTCAAAAACATGTTCATAGGAAAATTATGTTCATACGTAATTACCTAGAAAATTTTTAACCTGTTTATTTAAAATTAAATAACTTCCTTTCACACAAGAAAATTACTCTTTTGATTGTTTTAAATAACTCTAATTACATAAATCTGAATTTGCTTGATCCTCGTTCAACATGTATTTAAAATTTTCCAAATAACTCTTTTTTAAATTGTTAATTTACTCTGTAGATTTTATTCAATTATACGTACACAAAAATTTAAGAATTATTTCATTTAGTCATTTTTTTTATTTCCAAGTTGTTACAGTTTGGAATTTTTGTCGATATGGAAAGTATAGTAACGGATTAAAATATGGGGTACTAATTTTTGTTTTCCAATTTATCGATATTTTGAAGTTCCCGAGTGCAAGAATGAAAAAATTACTTAATTCTGTAGGAATTATATTTGTGTTGACAAATATTCTGCTAAATGTCTGGTGGTACGCCGGAACGAGTACATGAAATTTTTATGTGGCGATTGATGTACACTGGGTATTGATGCTGAACTCCCTGCAACGTTTGAATCTCTTTCAGCTTTAGCAGCACCTTTTTTTTTATTTAACTCCCCCCCAGGAGTAATTGAAAAATGTTTGCCTACTTTTCTTATACATATCTCATTTTAATACAGCCAAATTTTAATTTCCTAGATATTTGGAAAATTGGATGTACATATAAAAGTTTTTAGCATGAATTCAGTTACTGCATGATGAGAATTTTTTGTAAAATTTTCGGGATTTTAAATGAGGATTCAAACAAGAAATATTAATGATATAAAATTTTGAGCGCTTTTGTACGGAATATATCTTGATATTTGAAACGGGACCTTACTATGCCCCCTCTTATTTTGAGAAAAATCTGTATTTTTGTAATCTATATGCTTAGTTTGTATTTAACAAAATATTTGATGAAATTAGTTTTGGTTGAACATTCGCAAACGAAAAGAGAAATAAAATAACTTTTTTAAATATTTCTAGGAAATAATTTTTTAATATCTAAAACCTTTCCACCCTCTCGGAAAAAAAAATGTTTTCCATGCTTGACTGATTGATGATAAATTTAAAAAAAATTACGGATTAGAATAAATGGAGTTTAAATCCCGAATTGTAAACTAACGTCTGCTTATTTTTCTCTTAAGATTAGAGCTAGTTGACAATAAAAGTTTGCGTTACTTTGTAATAAATTTCTTGAGAATAATTTTAGTTCAATTTTGAGTTTTATAGACTTAAAGCTAATTTTGATAATAAATCTGTAAAATACTTTTTCGTAGGTTGTTTAATTTTTCAAAACTATGCACAAACAAAAGAAAGTATTTTGATGAATGTACCCTAAAAACTCACCCCAATGTTTTTAGTGAATTTGAAAAAAAATTATAAAAGTCTGACAAAAAAACCGACGATAAAACAGAATTTGACTTAGATCAGTAAAATAAACAAAAAACACACAATCCAGTATTTTTTCATTGTTCAACGCTAGATTTTGTCGGAAGGAGAACGTAAGATTCTCAAACGCATTGGCTGTAGTTAAAACAAACCATCACTATCAGTTACCAAGCGTAAAAGAGCCAAATCATCATGCACGCGCACTCACAGCTTTACTACTGTATAGACCGCGCGAGACGCACATGTATATCATAACTTTGAAACAAAGGTTGAATCTACTTACTTTGCTCGTTCGAGGAATAAAAATAACGGATCTCTCGTGCAGTATCCGATTCGGAAGAATAATAATAAAGTCTTCCCCGCACACCTATTGGTTTATAAACGGTGTGGAATTAAGAAAATATATTTTTTTAGATATTAACAAAAATCCTTAAATCATATTTAACAGCGAGTTCATTATTTACTTTAAGTCTTTATAAATAAAACACCTCGCAACAATAATGAAAAATAATTAAAGATGAAAAAGAAAGTAAGAAAATGTAAATAATAAAAAAATAATTTGTGCGCTTCAACAACGAAAAAATTAAAATAAATCTCTCTTATACGCTTAGCCCGTATGCGCCTCAACAAAAATACGCGGTGAATGGAAAACGGACTATTTTAAAAATTAATTATTTTAAATTTATGTAACGTTTTTATTTAATGCAAAATTTGTATTGTTAAATTCATGACAGTAATGAAGTAAAAATTTAAATATTTATAACAAATGAATAATATTAAACAAGACAAACGTTTAAAAAAAACCTACATATTCTATCGATTTAATTTGATAAATTAGTACAATGAAAACCTTTTGACGTTAAATACGTGAAAAAAAATATGAATACATTTAATTAAAATAAATTTATTACTTAAACCTTTTCTTTTAGTTACGATGAATAATGTTTCCAAATAATAAAAAAAACACTATTAAGTTCATAAAAACACAATTCACTAAAAGATATTTCCATAAGAAACAATTGCCGAGTTATAATTTTCACAAATTATTTTTCTACATTATTTTTTCTTTAAAAGAAGACTTTTAATACGACGAATCACTTGTTATTTAACACGTCTATTTACATAATTTTATAACGCATAACATTATCACTGTATTTTGTTTAACGTAAAAAACCATGCGCGCGTAAAAACACCGTACTCACGTAAATAGGAAAGCAAGTAAAATAATACTTAACTCGACGACTTATAACAAACCGCAGTTGTAAATTAATCGGTATGCTAAAATAACAAATCAAAAAATTCCTTAAAATGATTAAAATAACATTTATAAATACTTATACGAAATGTTTATGATTAAATGTTAAAAATAGTTTGATATTATAGTGATATGTATAACAGAGTAAGAGATAAACAGTTCTTTAATACGAAGATCAATAATATTTCCCACACATACGTACAAAACAATATTTGTCAATAATATTGCAGTATCTTAATCAAATCCTTATCAACGTTTATGGCAATAAATGACACAGAAAGTAATATATATATATATGCTAATTAATAGTATAAAACATGAGAGATTTTTCACGCAGTTAACTTTATTTACATTTACAAAATAAACTAAAATATTCATTAGATTAAAAATATTTTTCTGGACACTTTTTCTACAAGTTTTCATAATTATTTAATTGTCTCTACTAAATTTTAGTTGTAAGTAAAATTAAATAACAGGATTAAAATATTAAAAAAAATATTAATTATTAATTAACACGATAGATAAACCGAATCAAATTTATTTTGATATAACTAACTTAAGATTTAGATTATTTAAATTAACGTAAAACGCTTTCAGGTTATCATTTGTAACACGCTTTTAAATTACCGTCATACTATTATTTTTAACTTTAAAGTCGGTGATGCTTCTCTGTTAAGTTAAAAAGAAATCCGTTCAGATTTTGATTTGAAAGAATGTAATATTTTTATTGTATTTGTTCATTCAAATATATAACTAAATATTTCATTTTTTACTTTACATAAAACAAAAACAAAAACTCCTTTAAAACATGTAACAGAAAATACATCTGTCTATCAAATTTTTAGAAAAAATATTACGATCGCCCAAATTAAAAATGACTCGTAATTCTTTATTTTTAATCGGGGTAAAGTATTTACTTCAAAATTTTAATTTTAACGAGTTTTTTTTAATCAACGCGCGGAAATACGAATGTAAAAAAATTATGTAATTTTTTCGCTCTCGATTTTGTAATCGATGCATATTTCGATAACGATAATTTAATAAAATGAAAAAAAAATATTTTGAAAGAAAGTGTATATTTATATAAGAATTCTTTAAAATAATATAAGAAGAAAATGTAATCTTATCGACAATTTATAAAACGTATTTCTATATCGAGCCGATAAAGGTAAGTTACCGAGATATTTTGTCGAACGGAGAAGTCCGCATACCCCACTCCATGATATATCATCGGCCAGGTCCCAACATCAATCTGTCTGTTACAGTACCTTAGTTCTTCCTTACCTGGCACAGATAAGCGTGTTTACTCGTGCTTATTCTGTCGCGAACAGACGATTTCATTTATTACACGGTTCTGTGAATCGCAAACGACTCGTTCAACGTTCACAGCATATTTTATTAAAATTTCCAAAGTTTATTAATTAAACTGCCCGAGGTTTTTTTTATTTTTAAAATGTCTTTCGCCCATCATATATATATATATATATATATATATATATATATATATATAATCTTTATGTGACTAGAATTCTCATCAATAATTTAACTAGCTTTCGTAATAAAAGAAATGAGATATGGCAAAAAATTATTTCTTCTGAGAATGAATTAACTTTTTACTTGTATCAACGCAAGAATATAAAGATATAAAGCCGAGAACCAAATGCCAAACATCAATCTTTTTTTTCCTGGTTAGCCTCTGGGAATCACCGTCAGGTATTACTTCAGAGGATGATATGTATGAGTGTAAGTGAAGTGAAGTCTTGTACAGTCTCAAGTCGATCATTTCTTAGATGTATGGTTAATTGAAACCCAACCACCAAAGAACACCGGTATCCACGATCTAGTATTCAAATCTGCATAAAAGTAACTGCCTTTACTAGGATTTGAATGTTGGAATTCTCGACTTCAAAATCAGCTGATTTGCGAAGACGCGTTTACCACTAGACCAACCAGGCGGGTTGCCAAACATCAATCTAGTATTTCTAAACATCACGTTAAATACTCCTATAATAGAAGCGTAACTGTTAATTTACTTTTTATTTACACACTTAAAATTCTTTAAAAACCGCTTAATAACTACGACGCGCCTTTTAGTAGGTACTAGCTACCTATTATGTATATATTTCTCTCCGCAGTGGTAACGTCGCAATTAATTTAAAAACGTTTTTAATTTTTAAATAGTAAATAATAGCAAGAGTTATTCGCTAACGGTTATTTTTTAAATACCACCGTACAAATCTGTTTATCCGGATTATACTAACGAATTAACCAGGTTTTTTAATTTTTAAAACAACCATTCCTGACTGAAATAGCCTTTGAAAAATACGTGATAAATGAAAAAACCGCCGGTTTAAAAACTAAATTAGTCGAGGATAACAATAAAATATTAAGCAGTTAATAAAATATAGATTATGGATTTTTTGCGCGTTTTACATCGGTTTCAGTCGAATAACATAAAAAGTAGTAAAACGTCTACTTTTCTTTATTTATCTTGAGTTTATTTAAAAAAAAATAAAATAAATTAAATCGCGTAAATCAAGAAAAAAAAACTAGGAATAAAATAAGATTCTCCCTTACTACAAAACGAGTCTTTAATCTTCAACAAACTAACAGATAAAGATGTAATGCGACTGGTATAGTATAAAAGTATTTTATCATTAAATTACTGACATGAAATATAGTATTACTAAATATACGAGTATAAACAATTATTCCTAGGGCATCATTCATAAAAAACGTAAATAAATGTTGAATGTGTAAGAAATTTATCAGTATTTTATCATTTGATATTATGTTTATGTGATAAATCATATTAAATAAATTTTTAAACAAATAAATAATCGTGAAAACGATATTAATCATTAAACTATTCCAGAAGTAATAATAACAATAATAATAATCGTATTAATGAAAATTAACAGCAATATTTTAAGCGAATAATTCCAAAATTACTTCATAAATAGATTTATTTATAAAACAAAAAGTAAATAACAAATATTAGTTTATATTATCTGTATACCTACTAACCACTTGATGGCGTTGTATCCAAGACAAATCACAGTAAGCAGTATGTTAACGAACGTACACAAGAGATGCCACATCAAAGAACCACATGAAAATGGTAACAATATTGTCAAACTTTCATTATCATCATCAATTTTCTGTTAATGAACTATTGGCATTGACGCACACATTATCGCAGGTTATCTTTATGGCCGTGACCTACGACAGTTGCAAGAGCGTGTTCAGTTAAGATCATGCAAACAGATTTTAATAAGTGGATGAATACTTTAACAAAAAAAATTTAAAAAAAATTAGATAATACAAAAATAGATTCCTTTTAGTATGTAGACTATTTAAAGGTCGGAACGTAATTAAGAATTCGCAACGTACGTTACTCGTTATTCTATATATCAAAAACGTTTTTCAATAGTTATTAGGTTTGTGGGTTACTTATTTTAGTTATAAATAAATATTTAGATATGACAAAATTTAATCCGGCTGCACTGTATGTGGTTAACCTGAATCCCTTATGCTGTACTTCCACAACACTTAAAATTCAAACTCCTTTTAAAGTAATGAAGTTGGAAATTTATTATTTTTTATCCTAGAATCTCATTTATGTTTCATTCTTATTAAAAAAAAATATTTAAAAAAAAAAAAAATATATATATATATAAGATTTATTTTAAAGGAGAAGTGTAAAGAGTAATTTTTTTTAAAAATGCACAAATTCAACCCGATACTAAATTATATTGACATGTGGTACAATACAATTTCATTTAAAACACATAAAATTATAATATTTTGGGCTTATTTAAGTAAAAAGATTTTCCCTACTCCCTTATTAGTAATGCTGAAAAATATTCCTTCCATAATAGAATATTAAAACTTTTAAAATCGATCGGTTAAAACAATAAAAATTTCGAGAAATCTATAGCATTTATATTTTTTTATGTAAGGAACTCTTACCCCTGAGGGATAAGGCGGAGAAAACTGTTCTCCCATTATATCACCGCATTTAGAGGAAAAAATAATTTTAAATTGTTCAAGTGTATAAGATAAAACAGTAAACAATTTTTTAAGAAGATATGAAGGGTCTCCCAAAATGAACCGATATTTTAAATTTGGCGCCATTTTTCGCGGTAAAACCAGAGGATATTGTTATAATCTGTTATCAGTAAAAACTGAGGATAAATTATGGAAAAGTACATAGTTGAACAACTCGTAGAAATTGTAAAAATAACAATATAACAAGTCTTTGAAAAAATCATCTTTAGTGACGAGCCAAATTTTCTTCTTCGGCTTAACCGATAAACAAAATTTTCGAATTTGGGGATCAGAAAATCCAAAGTAGATTGAAAAACTTCCTATACATCCTGGACAGGTCACGTTTTGGTGCGGACTTTCGACTGGAGATTCGATTGGAGCTTACTTCTTCAAACATGAAAATGGAGATGCCGTTACCGACATATCGTGAGCTGATTTCTAACTTTTTATGCCTAAAATTAATGATATGTGTGTGGAAGATATGTGGTTTCAACAAGACGGTGCAACATGTTACACTGACGGTGAAACCGTGCAGTTATTGTAAGAAAAAATTACCGTCGTTGTTCCGTTCCTAGCTGAGCCGGCTAGTGCTGCGGTCTAGTTTCTATTAGTTCTTGCCTGCGAGTCAGATTCATACCTCCATTCGGCTGAAGAATCCCGTCCGGCGTCGTCATGCGTTCTCTTAGTCTTATGAGACTTGTTTTGTGTAGTATTTTAAGTGCGTCTAATGTGACTAAATTAAATTCAACTATCCTAGAACATGGTTTCATCTGAATAAAACTGTCGACTTTTCCCAGCAATTACCTAAACGTGTTTTGGAAAATTTTGTCAAAAAAGTGAACATGTGCAGCCAAGGTCGGGGCGCTCATTTGTCAGATGTTTTGTATCAACATAACCGCCATGTCACTACTTTTTAATAAAACAAAAATATTATCAAATAAAAAAATTAAAATTTCGGCTTCGTTTGGGACACCTTTGTAATCCGATATTTACTGAGTAAAATTTTCATACTAATCAAACCCCTTTAAGATGTAACCCCTTTTCAGTATCTCCCCATCCTTCATTCGGTTTTTAAAAAATTTAAACCAAAAATTCTCTCAATATAGGTTATAAAAAACCATTAAAAATTAGATTACTCGTAAAAGTCATAATAAGTTTAAACCTTTATTTGAATTATAAAGCCTACATACATACGTACTTTACTTTTTTAAACTACACTTAATATTTTTGACTCGGGATCCACAGAAGTTTAAAAATAAAAAAATATGAGAGCTTATTTTTTGAGCCGGTAGCACAACGCGTATCCTCAATTATAAACGATGGGCTTTACAAACCAACCTATGATTGGAAGTTGAAAATAAACCGGTCACTAAATCGTATGCGATTAGTCATCTGTAATCTATAATCTTGCTACTCACCCGTTTCCAGACTAAAAGTAAGCTATGAACCGTGAAATTTATCATTTTCGCCGCCTTTGATACTTTTTATTTTTTTTTGCGGCTTGATACTTTTTCAAACGGAAAGACAAATTCCCTGGTAATTAAAAGAAATGCTTCTTCAGACATCCTCTTAAAGCTCTTATTAATGTAAATTCAGACGCTTCTTCAGATAACTCCATACAAAAAAGTCACGATCATCTGGTGATCGCCGGTCCCAAAGTCCAATACTCCGTCCAGCTCAACGACCGATTAATTTGAAAACGGTATAAAGAATTTCTACGATATGCCGAAGTACCGTATTAATGTACGGAAAATAGAAGAATTTATTTATGGAATAGTAAGATTTGGAACAGCATAATTTAACGCGCCTAAAATACCTGTAAACTGTCACCATACCGCTGGACATACGCCTAAAGACAAAATATTATCATCAGTAATAGAGATGACTTGCAAATTATCAAAAACTTAATTTTTTATTTAGTTTGTATGCATAAAAACAAGCTGATATTTTATAGCATATCTTTATGATTTTTTGGTGTTCATGCGAAATTTCAGGAGGCAAACCGGTCGGTAAATAACATATCTACAACGGATCAAAGGCATAAAAGCCTTTGCGTGGGACACCTGTATATATCTATGAGCATATTAAAAAATTAATAACTGCATAAATGAGAAAAAAGGTAAATTAATTTGATATGTTGGAGGTTTTATTCACAAAAGTCTGATTTTTTTCAAAAACGCAAGTAAAAAAAAAAAAAAAAATAATAAAAATAAACGAACAAACGAATAAAAATTGTATTTTAACAATAAGTCTACAAAGAAGTAAATTAGTTTATCCGCAGCGAGGAAGGACTAGGAAGCGATTTGAAAAATTCCTTTACTGCTTCTCTGTTTAATAGCTTCCTACTTCACACGTGAGTTAAAGCAATAATTTCATCTTTTTTATCCCCCACTGAGTTAATATAATTAATAATATTCTACAGATATCCCATAATTTATATAGAAAATATAGAAACATACATAGGAAAATAATCATTTTTTTTATGAAAACTATTTTTATTTACATAATGTGCTCTAATAATTACCGTTGTTTTGAAGTCACTTTTTGATGCGTGACCGCTGAAGAACTCGTGATACTACACGTTTTCATACATAGAAAGAATAAACATTTTTATATGAAGAGCATGGTGTACCAGGAAAAAACAGCGGCTGGAGTTTATGGTTGTAACGGCGACGGCGATGCTTTCCTTGAGACGATTTATGTTTTGTATCTTTTCCTGATACACTATGGCCTTCATAAAAAATATGTTTATTTTTCCTACGTATAGAAACTTACGGGACACTCTGTTTAGATAATAAAGTTTGTAGGGAAAAGCGACTATTATACATTTAGTAAACTCAGGATCTCATTCTTAAGGTAAGAAGGAAAATTTAAGTTACATAAAGGTCAAGATTCCCGGATAACATGGATAATTTGAAACACTGTCATATTAAAATCGTCATTTTCCAAATCACTTTGTACCTTCACGGACCAAGGCAAAACGCTATGGTTTCTCTATCCTTAAATTCTAGGCCATGTAGCCCACTCAATTGTTTGTTTTCAAACGTGTTTTACTTTCAAAAACAAATAGAAAACTAAAAGCATCTTAAAGAAGTTCGGTTAAAAAAATTTTAACATTGAAATTTACGATCGGTTACTTTTTTAAAAGTAAACTGCTGAAGGGAACTAATAAAAGGATCGGTGATATCTATGTAATTTGTGATTACATCCACCCGGGTATCCCTGGTCAAGTTTAATAACAAAAATAAAAAAATACTGTGATACTGAAATGTTATTTTTCAAACGCATTCTATATTGAAGGATAATTAGAATCGACTCGAATACGTCAAAAACGTTTGGAACCAGTTACCATCCAAGGTAACCTTTCGATTGCCGTTATCTTTCTTTTAAGTAACGAAAAATATGGAGTAATTAAAATTCTACCGGTTATTTCTTCAAACGTTCTCGCTTTCGGAGGCCAATAAAGAGAAGTTAGCGTAGAAATAATTCAGGTCCGCCTTGTCCCTCAAAAATCCCTTCCTATTAATGAAATCGAAAGGCAAATCCATCAACAAAATATTAAAAACGGAAAAAATTATTCTTTAAAAGATAAAAATTTATATAAGTCTAATAATACAGTCAAACCGATTATTTTACTGAAAATACGGTTTTTCAAATAATTAATATTTTAAACTAACATATTAATTCCATTTGTATCAGTTTAATTAATTAATTCATGAAAAAAATTATTTATTATTTGTCATATTTATCGTTTTTGATACCAAAATAATAGTCTCAGCGCATGAATTGAATCTTATCATATCCCATTTATCACAGATTCTAAGCGAATCATAGCAGAGTTCTAAAAATCGTACTGATGACATGCAAAGGTCTGCATAAGCAATCACGCGGTCACCATTTCGTTTATTATCATTTTGCTTTATATTTAAGTTATTGTAAATAAATGCTGAAAATTTATGTAATTTCTTGTATCCCATTAGTTTCAAAGTAATATTTTCATTAATATTTTACAGAAAAAAGGATTACGGTGCGAAATCTAAAACGAAATATCTTCTCGATTATTCATCACCGTCGTTCAACTGAAACGGGCAGTATTCAAATGTGTCAAAATAAACAAGATTACTCTCTTTAAATCATATTTTATCGGTTAATCTTACAACAGCCTAGCATTCCCTATACATTTTATGTGATTAATCTATCATTTTATAATTTCATGAAGATTTGAAGGTTTTCCAGAGCAATCGGACACTACAAAGTTTCTATCGTGAATCTATACCTAATTGAAAATACCAATAATATTTTTTTTTTTGTGTTCAACCTATCTTTATCTTAGAAAATAAAAAAATAAACTGATTTCATGAATTTTTTTATACGGGAAATAATGATTTCGGCGAAAGATCTCAATCGACTCCCGCTTTTCGCGATCGCCAATCGTCACTGTGAAATAATTTTTCCTTTAAATGTTATCGGTTCACATAAATGGATGCGCATGCAGATGCAAAGGTTTGTCTAGGTTGTAGAGTGGTTGATACCATTTAGTTCATCGTGGATTCATTATTTCTACATTTCATCCGAACCGGGAAACAAGTTCTACTATCATTTCATTAATCGTGTTACGTTGTCGTGACTCATTTTACATCGAAATAAAAACGGAAATTTAACTCCAGGTGAGCATTTTCTCAACCGCGACCGCCGGTTGTCAGGAACGCAAATGTAATATTTAATCTAGTACGTCACAATATTTCGTAACATTTTATTGGCTTCCTGAATTCATGCATAAACTACAGTTTTCAATACATCTTCTAATAGCAATTGATGCAGATATAAAAGTTTGCCAAGGTACTCAGGCAGCCTACATTTTTTTTACGTGCACTGGATTCACCAATTTCAATATTCACGTGTTCCTGTTTGTAAACATTAACAGTACTGCCTAATTTTTCACTGGATTTCATTTTATAAAAATCTATATTTTCGTAAACATTTTACGAACCAATAAAATGACGTAAGTGAAATCCAAATCTACGAATAGATTTTATCGATTACCATCGCCGTTCGACAGAAAAGTGTAGCTACGTAATAATATAGGGTGTCCCATAAAAAACGCAACCCAACCTTATATTGGTAGATATTGAAATGATAAAAAGGCATGTGTAAATGTAATTTTTATTATTACCATCCATTACCTTACATTTAGAGTAAATGTTGGAAGTGGCCGCCATCTTCTTGAATACAAGCTTCAATTCTTTTTACAGCGTTTCTTGCAACTTTTTCCACAGTTTGTGGCTGGATATTTAATACAGCTTGTTCAATATTGACTTTAAATCGTTCAAGTGTTCGTGGTTTGTTGCTGTACGCTTTTTCTTTGAGGTAACCCCGTAGAAACAAATCCGCCGCAGTCAAATCTGGAGATCTTGGTGGCCACAAGCCTTAACTTTGGTAACCGATAACGCGATTACCAAAGAATTCCTCTACGAAATCAGAAGTTGAACCTGCGTAGTGCGATGTCGCACCGTCATGTTGTAGCCAGCAGTGTCTGTCTTCCTCTTCCAAGAGTGCGATGAACAGAAATAAAATATCCTGATATCGTTCTGCATTAATGGTGTACTCGAAAAAAATAGGACCGATTATTTTCTTCCGCGATATCGCGCACCACACACCCGACTTCTGCGGGTGTAATTGTTTTTCGTGATAAACGTGGGGATTTTCAGTGCTCCAAATTCTACTGTTTTTGCTGTTTACGTAGCCCTCCAAATGAAACCGTGCTTCATCTGTGAAAAATAACGAATCCATAGCATTAATTCCCTCACGCAGAAATCGACGGAACCATTGACAATATTGTAGCCGTTTTTCTTTGTCGGGCTCAAGAAGTCGATGAACCGTTTGAATGCGATAAGGTCGTAATTGTAATTGTTTGGTCGCCCGATGAACAGTTGATTTAGACAAATTAATTTCAGCAGACAAACGTCTGATCGATTTATTTGGCGAGGCGAGTAATCGGTCTTTGATTTCAGTGACTGTATCTGTATTTAACACTGACGCAGATCATTTGTGTTCTTTGTTATTAACAGAACCAGTCTCTCTAAATTTTGCAACTAACTTTAATACTGTTTTGTTAGGAGCTGGTTTATCTGGCTACTTATGGCGAAACAAATCTTGTTAAAATAGTTCACTGTTCAAATAGAACTCTGCTTTAATCGGAAATGTATTTTTATCAATATTTGTTTTTACTGGATTATTTAATTGACTTTTTCCAATTTGTATGGCACCAAATATGCGTACTTTAAATCTGTATTAAACTAATTATAAAATTAGCTTACAGAAAGTTATGGAAACACATTAATTAGAAAAAGATGAATTACGATTTAATGACTTGTATCTAGGACCATCATACGAAGAAGTTCATGAATGTTTGTCTATCGCTATAACCTGTTAGAGTGACGAAAGAATGCGATTTTACAGATTCTTCGCTTGAACGATTACGTGATATTGTAACTCGTATACGAAAATCTACTTTAAAGCAAGTACAGATTACAGATTTTTTTAAAGAAATAGTGTTTTTAAATGTATATTTTGATTACCGGCTGTCACTAAGTTTTATTCTATTACAATGCTGTAATTTTTTCGATTTTTCATAACTTTTAAGAAATTATTTCTTATACGACACAGCAACTTAACTCGATTTCTATTCAATATGTTTTTTGTAAGTTTTTTCTTATAAGTTTTTAAATGGCTTTTTTTTATTAAACAGTAGTATAATAAATTTTAATTTCCTTCAGATAATTTTTGGTAGATTCTGATTCTTTTATAAGTAAATTTCTACTCATTGGACTTTCGTAACCTATTACTGTACGTGATATTATTATTACACCGTACCAATGTTCTGAGTATATTTTTAATTTTACTGAAACATCTATTTTCTTATATTTTAGTCTTTTTATTAAGCGTTATACCCACTTAACGTTAGAATGATAAGACCAATACGTATGATGATATTTTATAATTTTCAAATTATCTGGATTCAGCCCTGAAAAGGCCAACTCGGATAATCGACGTTTTACTGTATCTCGTCTGATAATTTTTTGTACTAATATTTATGACTTAAGTCAGTAGGTACTGGTAGTACAGCTATCACAATCTAGATAAATCTGGATAGTATCATGTTTACAGATAATTTACAAAAAAAAATTGAAAAAATCTAATCCACAAAATTTACTGGTTTCAATTTTTTTTATTACAAAAATTACACGGATAGAAATTTAATAAATGATGAGCTTTATTTCAATAATTTTTATCTTTATCTTTTATTCGGCATGCGTCTAAGCAATACGTCGATGAAAATTTGGTATTTTCAACTTAAGGAATAACACTGTCCGGCTGCTTCAATACACTGATCCTGTTCGATTTAATACATGCCAGAGGACCAAGATAACTTTTTTCTACAAGTGCTACAACATATAGGTATTTTTGAATTTTATTACAAACTTCGAGTTATACTAATCTTTTTTACTATAAATATTACAAACAGGAACTATAAATCAGTTTTTTATAAGCGGAACGACTTCTGTATCTAAGTTAACCTAGATTGTAACTCTTACTAATTAAAGTAAAAATCAATGTACTAATTTTTATAGAAAATTGAGACGTACTGAGAATAAGATATTTTATATATATATATATATATATATATATATTTTTTAGATTAAATAAATAGTTTTAAAAACATACATTTTTGTATCTTGAAGGGAAACAAAAATATATTTGTTTTGTTTGTTTTTTTATACTGATTCTAAAATCTCCTATGAATACTTTAAAGTTCGAATTTTGAAAGATCCAAATAAATTTTTTTTATATAATATACTAGCATCCCCGTCGAGGTCATTTTTTTACTTTATGTTTTTTAGTCAAGTAACCAGAAATAGGTGCAGCCAGTCGCATTCACATACAGTAACTATTTGGGTTGAGCCGCCGCGCCGTACACCCCCTTAAAATATACGGGTTTTACCCCTTAAAAAATCGAAATTCAAGAAAACCCGAAAATGATTTTTAAAATATTTTCAAGATCAAATCTGCTGAATATCTCATTTAGGAAATTAAGAAAATTTGCAATCATTGTTCAATATTTTTTTACCTTTCTTCACCCTTTTCACGGTCAAATTTCAGAAAATGTATAAATTGCTTTTTAGATATTCATGTGAAAATTACACTCACGAAAAATCAATCTCATATTTTCGTTTGTCACAGAGAAATTCAACAAATAATAAAACTTAATAACATTAAATTTATTTATTTTATATTTATTTTTTTATCCTTTTGAATCTTAACCCCTTAAACTAATAATTTCAACAAAAAAAATGGAGAAATTGATTTTTAAATACTCATTAAGATTACACATCAAAAATCAAATTGATAGCTTCATTTCTTACTGATAAATAAAAAAAAACAGCCGTTCCAAAAAAATTTAAAAATCCACTTTAATCCTTTAAACACCTAATTTCAAAACTCTAGAAATCGGATTTTATATATTTACATAAAGATTAGACACACCGAAACTCAAGATAACGTCATTGTTACTCAGAAATTGAAGATACAGCTAATTTCATTGGTAATCCATTTCAATCCTTTATAACTTGGAATTTCAAAAATCCTTTCTTATTGTGTACTTACACCGTAAAGAAAAACGTGTATACAAATTTTCATCAATTTATCTTCAGTAGTTTTCTGCTGGGAGTGAATTATGAATCACTCACATATTGTTTTATATATATATCGCAGTACCGAAAAAGAGTTAAAAGGTGTAATACGGATCTGGTTATATTGGTTAATATTAGTGTTAAGCCTTTATTTGACAAACTGAGAAAACCCATTAGAGAGAGAAATAGAATGTAAAATAAAAGATCATTAAAATCGTAACTAAATTCTAATATCCGTAACACAAAAAATATTAAAAAAATAATAAAAGTGGATATATTAAAAAAAACAAAGTCTATTAAATTAGTATCTGGATAAATGAAAAGGAAGTATGAACAATGAATGATTAACACTAGGTCACAAATACAACAGATAACGGCTTACTTGTGATCATAGCTATACAGTAACAAGTAAAAATCACGTGCATGTCAGGAGCAAATGGTTCGACTTCATGCGGTATTCGATGACACGATACGTTTAGTATTTTGTAAAAAAAAGTTAAGTATTGTAAACGGTAAAAAAACTACTATTTTCAGTAATATTTTAAAATCAGTTTGATATTTAGGCACGACCGCTATCTGTAACTGTAGATTAGATATGGCTTACGTTTTTGAAATCATCTAAAATGGAAATTTCTTGAGAACGGTCAATAAAAAGATTAAAACATTGTTTCGGTTGAGCCGGAAGCTTTTGACTGGATGCTCTATATGATCCATACATTTAGATTTTCGTGCGCGCGCGTGTATATATTAATGTAGAAATTCTTCTAGACTGAATTTTTTTTCTTTTAATAGAGTTCAAATAATAACAAGCATGTTCGTTTTAATTTCTAGATTACACTTCATAAAATTCTGTACATTCAATTACAGTATCGCTTGCCAAGCTTCAGGTCGACAAATTCTAAATTATAACCATAAAATGAACTCCAGCGGTACCGAACTCCGCTGTAGAGTTACATTTTTTATCTAAAATCCTAAATATAAATCCGACCCGCAAGCTAAGAACTTACAAGGTGAAATAAATACGTAAAGAAACGTCAGTTACACAAAACTCAATACATAAATTCTATAAAACTCTCATGCAAAGGGTTCAGTTTATCCGTATAGATTAATCATCTACAGAATAAAAATTAAAGATTCCTTCAACTGAATTTGAACTTTGTTCCTTCAGTAATACAGAAAAACTGAAATAACTGCCGATCAAAAAAATCGCTCGCTTGATGGATTATAAATTATAAACAATATACATTAATAAAAAACTTCACGATTATTCTATTTTTACACGTTACAGTCTTACACTCGTTAATAAAGTATTTATTAACGTAACAATGACACTAATATATGTAATTCTTAGTTAAGAAAGGATATATAATCAGAACTAGAACGCGATGGTATTTATCGTCCCGTTGATAAAAAGTTACAATAAATATCTATAAAATTTTAATTACCGTATTTATTCGAGTATCCCCCAAATAAGCCCCGCACCTCGATTTTCGAAAAAAAAATCGAATATATAAAGGCATTTTAAAGTGCAACAGATATGATTAAAAAAATACGTAAATACGAAAATATTCAGAAAGTAAAGCATTTAATTCGTTCATTTAAATTGCAATATTAATATTACATTAATAATTAATTACCGTAAGTACTAGTTAAGTTCAGAATCAGTAGGCTAGTAAAACGAAAAGAAAGTATCATGTTGAAAAGGATCATTTCAATACACTTTTTAATATGGGATTTTATCTTTAATTAATCAATGTCTGTAGAAGAGTTACCGGTAGTTTCCACGTCGCTCTGCCAAAGGTCATCGTCTTCACTACCATCAAGTTCATTAGATATTCCGCATTTTTTAAAACTTTTCCTTACTAATTCCGTGGAAATACCTTCCCAAGTATCTTTTATCTAAACACAAATCCGGTTAAAATCTGGGCATTTGATTCTTCCTGTAGGCGTGAGAAAGAAATTTTCATCAGCCATCCATTTACTTTACAGTTGTTTTAATGCAGATTTGAACGGTTTATTAATGCAGACATCTGGTGGTTGCAATAGAGATGTCAATCCCCCTGGAATTATTACTTGGCCTGTCATACCCTTTTTTAAAATGTCTTTTACTTTATCAGCCGTATGCCCCCGATAACTATCCATTACTAGCATACTGGTATTTTTTTTATTAAGTAAATCTCCTGATCGCTTTTGCTATACACACCTGATCCGATCTAAAATTAAGGTTTCGACCATCCAACCTGATTCATGTTCTCTGATAATAACTTCATTTATCTGTACGGGAGAAAGAGTTTTTCTTTTAAAGACAATGTACGGAGGTAATTTTGATCCATCAAAAATAATGCAAAGCATAACACTACACCTTTGTTTTTCATTATCACCAGTGCGAATCGTAACACTTTTTTCACCTTTTTTGTTTACGGTTTTGTTAAATGGCATTTCAAAATATACGGGGGTTTGATCAGCGTTCCCTATTTGTGAAGCCAAACAGCCTTTATCTTTTCTAAGATTTATTATGTATTTGTGAAAGTGTAATATTTTTTGTTCATACGCTTCTGGAAGTCATTGAGAAATGGTTGTCTATCGTCTTACTCAGAAATCATTTTCTGAAAAAAAAAAATCCTGTTATCCATCCACGGCTTGCTGTAAAATTAACTTTACTCGATGATTTAGCGATTTCACGAGCATATGATTGACACATTTCTGTCGTGACAGCATAACCGCATTTCCTTTTTTCCATAACAAAGTCATACAATTTTTTTTCTACGTCTGTTTATTTTGGTTTTAAGCCACGAAAAGCCCTTTTATTACCAGTGCCTTTCACCAGAAGTTGTTTCTTCTTACGCCAGTCTAGAATGCAGCTTTTATCTACGTCAAATTTTCTTCCTGCCGCCCGATTTCCAATTTTACAGCCTCTTCTATAACGTGCAGTTTTTCATTTACTGTAAAAGATCGTAGATGCTGTCCTTTTGTACTCATTTTAATGCCGTAATTAAAATAAATCACCGTATTAAACTTTACAAGATAATCTAAACACATAAAATGCACATAACCGTCCACATATACAAACAGTACAGTAAGTATGGCGAAAAGACAAGACGACGATGGGCAACCGATACCGTAACTGTAGTGTCATTAGAACCGGATGCAGCCTAAACAGAATGAATCAGTTTTATAAAAATACCGTAACTTCGTTCCTATCGATAATATGAACAGGATGTTAATAATTAAGGATGTATTTTGTATAAGCGATATCCGGTATTGATATAAACGAAAGCCTAATGTAACTATATTTATGTGATTGAATTTAGGTACTTCTACGAAAACGTTTACTTTACATAAATTATCCTGGCTAAAGGCTATGTTTCAAATAAGCCCCGCACCCTTATTTTTTCTCTCCAATCCAAGAAAAAAAGTGCGGGCTACTCGAATAAATACAGTATACAAAATCGGAGGATCGGGTTTAAAGGTTGAGTCGCTTTTGTATTTTCCAAAGTGTTTGAAGGTTAATACTGGAAAAAACGGTGAAGAAAAGTACCCTTTTTTTACTAGGAAAATCGAATGGCTGTTACGTTTTGCATCAGTATAATAATAATAATATTTCACGCATATAGTTAATATTCGATATTCGACTATATGTTGTCAGTTTACTTTTATAAGTTGTTATACTAGAAGAGAATTTACCTTAAATCTATTTTTTTTAAAATATATATATATATATATATATATATATATATATTTATTTAGGATCAGAGGGAATACTTCTCAAAATTACTTCGGGAATTACTTCTCAAAATGTTGTTTTTTGCATCATAACATTTTGAGAAGTAATTCCCGTCGAACGAATACATTCTAACAAAAACTACTTAAATAGAGAACCAATCGCTATTTTAAATATAGTTCATAATTTTAATATCATAAACAAATACATGCTCAATACATGATCATAAGATTAAAATCTTATGATCATGTATTGAGCATATCATATCATATCATATCATATCATGTATATATGATAATTCGCGAAAGTATGACATCATTAATGATGTCATACTTTCGCGAATTATTTTTCACAATGCAAAATATATTTACAATATGTTTTAAAAAGAGGCGTTGAATTTTTAAAAAATCAATTAATCAGTAGACTTGAAAATTCGTTTCGATTATATTACACAGAGCGGTTTGGATAAACAAATATATAAACTTAATTTTTTATTTTAATCTCTCGGATTTTGTAGTCGTTTAAAATTGATATTAAAAAATAAACTGAAAATCCCCCGACATTTTCCTTTTCCGAGCTAGTAAAATTGCAAATTCCAATAATATTTATATTTTTTCTAACAATTTTTTTTTGTTTTTGAGAAAGATGCAGTAGTTAAAAATATAATTTTCATTTATTATTCGGTTTCGGGGAAATAAGCAAGTAACTGATTAGCAGGTGTAAAAGTCAATAGCCCAGATGAAGCTAAAAAAAAAAACGGACCTCATTTTTTTATTTACTCTTTTCAAAAAACTGTATGAAAATGTTTACAGTGTATAATATATGAAAAATTAATACATTTCCGTAATATTTATAGCAAAAAATATTATTTAATCGTATATTAATTACAGATTTAGTTTTTCGACGATAACCTTGAAATGGATTTTAAAGAAACATCACATGGACTATTTTTTACCACGACTACATTATTGTATAGAAGAACGATAAATCAATTTATACTGTTAAAAGTATTTTACTTTTAACACTTTTATTTTCTTAATATAATTACTTAAACGTAAAATGTTAATGTAGTTTGTGCTTAGCTCGAATAGGATTTATAATTCCATGAATTTAATACAAAACTGCAGGAAATTTTAGTCGATTTCCATTACCTTTTTTTTTTTTTGACTGTTCGAGAACGCGTAAAATGTTTAGTCATTAATCGAAATACGAATTTGAGAATACGATAAATACCATACATTTGTATACCACACCGTAAATTTGTAGTCTAGTGTATTTTACACTGCAAACATTCACCGGATGTTTGCAGTGTAAAATCCACCTGACCGGTGGATTTTACAATGTATGTGTAAAAATTGTTCTGACTCGCTCCACCTGAGCGGTGAATATTTACAGTGTAAAATACACTGTACGTATTTACTAATATTAATATGTTACATCATAAAAATTATACCGATACGTAAAACATGAAAAAGATAAAAAATAAGTTCAGATAAAAAAATAGGTAAAATAAATCCTTAATTAATAATAAAATTCTCATTTATTTATAATTAAATAAACAGACGATAAAAAATCATTATATATTGGTTTAGTGAATAAATAAAAATAAACGATTTAAAAAATATAAAACGACAAATTTCATGTAAAATTATTAATATATAAATACCTGGTGTAAACTTTTTGAAAACGGTCTTCTTTTTTTTCTTTCCCATATTTATAAAACGTATGTAAACCTAAAAAATATATTTATACGTGTTTTATAGGCCTATCCGCCAGATACAGCTAAATCAATAATTTATTCTGATATTGTTGGAATAATTTTTCTCTCGAATAAACTCCGTTTCTATGCGCAATGTTATAATTATTGCTATCACTTTTTTCTTGTTTTTTTATTAAATATATCTTTCATTAAAAAAATATTCTATTTCATTTTTTTTCTTTATCAGCGATTTAAAAACTCATTTTGTAATTTAGAAAATGAATTTTACACTATTTTAATTAAGGATACGAAAAAAAATTAGGTTATTCTTTAAAATAAAAATGTATTAACTCTACTGCAGATAACGAAACTAAACGTCAATAATAGAACTAAATAATGATTTTAGAATACGATCGTAAAGTATTACAATATTTGTGTACGTATACAAAATATGCGATAATGAAAATGTGTTATCGCACAGAAAGGTCGACCCTCTTGACTGCTACCCGGTCGGCATTATTAAAAACCGAAAGCGGCACTAGTCGACAAAAATTCATTTAGCATCCATCATCACACCGTACATCCTTTTGAAACAAAAAAAAAATCTTTTCATTTCAATTAAATGTTTAATTCATTGATGGATTCAGTTAGCGTATTGATTCCAGATTTATTAATCGCATATTTTTATATACACAAAAATACTGCGTAGCGGTAATACTTAAAAGTAGAAATAATAATACTGCTGATACTTGACCGGAATAACAAATTAAGCGATATTAAGCAAAAATTACAGAATAATGCACGGCTTTGTAAACCGCAAGCAGAGGTCAATTTAAAAAAAAAATTGCTATGAACTATAGAAGTCTTTTAGTTAATACGTAATTTTTAAGGAAATAACGATCTGATTTACATCGTTTCAGATATCGAGTTAAGTTTTTTGAACGTTTAAAACAAGAATAACCTTTTTTGATATATAACTAGTAAGACCGGCTGTTATGCGTTTAATGATACAGATAGGAAAGAGTTACTTAAATTAAAAGTAGCCGTACATAAAGGTTGTATTATTTCTTTTAAAATTAAAGCGAACAGGTATTGCGTATAATGATTCTATAAATTATATACAACGTGTATACAAAATTTAATTTTCTAATCGTACGTTACTAGGACCTTAAATTTCAACTAAGCGGTTCCCACTTGCTTCATTACCGATGATGCAAGCAAGCTCCTTTTCTACTGTAAAAATCTTTCGTAAACAGCTACATAAAGAACGGATTTAAGCAGATCTCTAAAACGATAAAGAAACAATAATTAGGTATTTTTATGAAGTATTCCCACAACTTCTATTTATTTTATATTCTTTTAGTTTTATCTTATCGTACTTAGGCGATCTCCGTTCTTATTCCTTTTGTTATAGGGGATATTAAAATCCTACCCTTTGTATCAAATACAATTGTTTCTTATCGTTCCTGATTAATTTATTTTATAATAATAAATATTATATATAACTTTGCTGTATTCCCGTTTAGTTGTGGTAAGAGATGCGGCAGAAGTTCAATGCCTTTGTGAACTTACCGAGAAAGTTAACTCGAAAGAGAATCCAGTACGGTACTTTCAACGATGCGGAATTCTGCATCGAAAAATAAGAATCTGTGTCCTAACGGCCAGCAAATTCTTATATCTTTAAATGAACTGTCCGATCGTCGGCGATGCGATAGAAAAAAATATAGAACGGAACGCGACTGGAGATCTATTAGTTGCCGTTCGATAAGATTGCATTATTTATTTATTGTTGGTGTAATGAATACCCCGCGATCAAATTCGGCGCCGATGAACGCGGCACGAAAACGGAAGCGGTCACAGATTGGAAGGGGTACCTACGGGAAGTTTTTGCTCACTCCTTAATTATTAACCCGATCAGGATCGGTAAGCCTAGATGCACGAAGCAAGAAATCGATGAATTGTGCTTCTCTAGGGACAAGCATAATTTATGCCGGATTTATCCTAGTCGGTGGATGTTCGGAAGTGTTTTTAGAAAAACGAGTGTGTTTCTTGAATATATTCTACGCCGGACCCGTCTGCGGAAACAAAGAGACGATTCTCAGCATTCTACCTGGCACCGGCACGACCATTATATCTGACAGATGGAGGGTGTACGAGGAAATACGAAATATCTGTAACGCGATAAGAACACTATTGTCAATTATTCAGGAAACTTTGTTGCTCCTACAGTGTTCAAAAAGTGACGCAACCTTATGGAAGAATGTTTCCTTCTTTTGTTGCAGGTTTAATTGAGGAAAAATGGGTTACACAATGGAGCAGAGAATATTCATTATCTCTTAACGCATTAGATGTGCCAGTTATGCCCGGATCCAGAATACCTTCACAAAAAAGTACGGTGTGGATTTACCAAACAAGTACTCCATCAAACGGCTGTACGCTAGATTCCAAGAGACAGGAAATGTGGCAGATACAGCCAAAAGTGGTCGATCGAAAGTGCTAACACCAGAAAAGTTGATCGTCGTGCAAGCTGCATTTTCTGTTAGTCTATAAAAGTCTGTGCGACGCCTATCTACCCGGTCTGGTTAGAAACTGTTGAAAGTCTTCTGTGAGCTCGTTCATGGCGCGTGCGGCTTTTCTTTCACAGTTTCTAGGGTCTGAAATCTTGTTCCTTTTAGTGCAAATTTGACCTTGGGGAACAGATAAACAGATAAATATTCACACATCGTAATGACATTTAGAAAAACATGAATATTTTATACATAATTTAAAATGATCTAAACCAATAAAATAAGAGTTGAACTATAAGAAAACTTTATTATATTAATAACTTCGTTGTTAATTAACATATTTTCTTCAAACAGAAACTAAATGAAATGTTACGTGGAGTATTGGTTAGATGTAATACATTTGTAATTTTTTTCCATATTATCTTTAAAATATCTCTTGAAAATATTCTAACTAAAATACTTTTGACTGTAATTTGAAAAAACAATCAACGCTCTTGTTTTTAATAATAAGCATAATAAAACAAGAAATTCTGTACAAACTGAAAAAAAAGGTTAATAATGTACAACTCAAGAAATGAAGATTTAGTTTTTCAAGAAAATTGATGACAGACTCCAAGTAATAATTTTTTAACTGACCTTTCATATTTCAAATTTATGCAACTTTATATGATTAACTTACAAATCAATTTTCTGCAATTATTTTTACTTTCCTGGCATCATAGCTCTAGATTATGCTGCAAGAAGAAAAGTATGGTAATCTGTCAAAAAATAGGATATGGTTTTTTTTAAATCTCTCGACGTTTCATGACACAGGGACCGCCAAAAAAAGCGGGATAATGTTCCGTACGTACGTATGTTGGCGTGTCTGAAGCTTATCAGCTTTAGATTGGATAAACCAATTTTGATAAAATTTTGAGGTAAATATACCCAGGGGTGGGGTTTTTGGGGTCAATTTTCTCAAAATTTTACAAATACACCTCCACTTTATATTAAGCTAACATGCAAACATGCTTACCTTACCGTTTACAAAAAAAATTTGCCCCAAAATTCAACCTTCCACAAAAATCGAAAAAAGCTACCTTTTTATTTATTGCTTGTATTTTAACCGGATTTTTTTATATCTTCCTAGGCATAGTAGTAGCAGTACCCCACCGGGCTGGTCTAGTAGTTAACTCGACATCACAAATCAGTTGATTCTGAAGTCGAGAGTTCTAAGGTTCAAATCCTAGTAAAGGCAATTGCTTTTATATGTATTTGGATGCTAGACTATGGATACCGGTGTTCTTGGTGGTTGGGTTTCAATTAACCACACACCTCAGGAACGGTCGACCTGAGACTGTACAAGACTACACTTCATTTACATTCTTACATATCATCCTCTGAAGTAATACCTGACGGTGGTTTCGAAGGCTAAACAGAAAAAGAGAGACAGTAGCAGTGCAAGTGACCAAAAAAAAACTTTTTGGAGACAATATTGTGAGTGGGGGAGCCGATCAAAGTTTAAAAATATCAATTTTTTTGAAGTTTTTAAAACTTCTTTTTGATTATTTAAACTTTTAATAATAACATTACAATAAATTTTATCATAGTAACCCACTCTCCCCCTAAAAAGAAATCTTAGGTAACTTTTTATTGGTTGTACTCGAACATTTTTCACTGGAATTTTATTTAGTTTCTTCCATTAACATAGTAAGCGTAGAAAAATAAAAATAAAAATTTCTTGGAAGGTGATTTTGAGGAAGTGGGGAAGCAGAAAAAATAAACAAATACCGATTTTTTGAATTTTTAAAAAGCTTTTTGGGTTTATTTAAACATATACCGATAATTTTATAATAAAAATTCATCATAAATTACCCCTAGCCCAAAAAAGAAATCTTAGGTAACTTTTTCATGTATAATTATTTTTCTATTATATAAGAATAAATAACCAATGCCAGGAAAGTATTACAACTTTTGTTGTCAGATTTTCTTAATATTCTGCAATCTAAGTCGATTTCTCTTTTGGAATTTTCAATAAATTCTTATAATTAATTTCTTCCTACAGCTTCTTCTACCTTAGAATCTTTTCTCCCACATCTTATCACGGATTATTACTGAAATTATACTCGTTGTTTGTGGCTACTACTAAAACGGCATTCCATATATCGTTCTTGATATACTTTCAACATTTAATCTTTAATATGTGTGTGCCGTATGCTTCAACATAGGCACAGTCAAAGCCGATATTCAATATTCAAAATAAGAGTTATTCAACTTTTCATACAACAGTTTTTACATAGTTATTCTGTGAAAAGAACTATGTTGTATAACGTTCGTTTTTAAATATCTAAAGAGTTACCTTTATGATAACATTACTTAAATGCGTTGCCGTTGTTTAATGATAGTGGATATTTACAAATTTTAAATATGTAATTAATGTAGATATCAGAGAAAAGATCGTTGAACTTTTGAAAATTCGTGATCTGTTTCATACTGAAAAGGTTACTGATAAATTATATAATAATAAGAAGCTTTGTCATTTTGAAATCAAAAAGAAGACATATAACAAGTGAAATTATCTGAATAGGAAATTAACTAAGTTTATCAAGGATTTATAAAAATAGATGGTAAAATTATTATATTTTGTCAAAAAGTACCGCACGGAATTCATAACCAAGACTTTGGTATTAGATTTAGTACATAACATTGAGAAATGATAAAGACATCTAGGAAACTAACTCGATTAACAATTTCAGAATACATAGCTGTACTAAGCACAGCTGGAGTATGAGTATAATGGCTTTGGTTATACGTTTCTTGAGATGATTTTTTCTGATACACCACCGCCTTCATACAAAAATGTTCATTTACCCTATGCATGAAAATGGGGTAAAACTTTCTTCAGCAGTGGAGGATACGCATCGAAATGTGTTTTCAAAACAATGGTAGTTATATCAAGTATACTATATAAATAAAAATATTTTCATAAAAGATATTTATTTTTCTACGAATGGAAACCTGTAAGTATAATTAATTTTATAATCTTGGAAATTCTATCAGAATGGTAGTACAAGCTATGGAAATTTTCTGAGAAAAATTAGAGTAAACCGTTATGCAATTTTGGACGTAAACATTCTCATAGCCAAACTGGTAAACTTGAGTTTCATCCATTCAATTTTGTTATTGTAGTCATTATATACTATTGTGTGTGTGTGTAGACCGTATATTACCGTATACATACAGAGTGATTCACGAAGAAAGTAACAAACGTTTGTATTTAGTTTCTACGGACCTTATTCATACCATTTTTTGACATTCGAATTTTTTACAAGTTTTATTTAAAATTTTTATGTGTTTCTTACCCATTTAAGAAAGTTATTTTACATCAAATATAACATAGTGTTTTTCGACCCCATTCTTTTGTCTTTTACTCAAGATTTCTCAAAAACTTTTAAAAATACAGTTCTGAGACCTATTTTTTCAATTTTTCAGATCAGATCTCATATAAACTAAATTTACCTCCTTTCAAAAATTTCAGTCTGGCTTAATTTTATCAAATTCGTAGAAATCAGGGTGAAATCTTTCACCAGCCGACACTCGCTAATGAAGCGTTTCCGAACCTATGTTCATATGAACTTTCTTCTTTATTTTCAGCAATAGAACATGTCCTGAAAGTCTGTTACCTTCTTCGTGAATCGGCTTATATAAATACATACACTGTGGGCTAAAAGTCAGTTTCCCCTGTAACGTATGTTTAAATTCTGTAACAGGTGAGAAATTTTGGTTTACGGTTGGTACAAAGTAATCAGCTGATATAATTAACCAATTTTAATTAATTTTTGTAAATGTACTGAACATAATGGAGTGCATAACACAAGATTGCTTCTTAAGTGTGGAGTGCATAACACTCCATGCTTCATTGTTAACAGAAAAGTAATAATGATATTGCTAACGTTCATGAAGAAGTTCACACGAATCTCCTAATTTCCACTACCGATCTGTCAATATTTTTGTAAGTTGAACATAAAATATGAAAATCCTGGAGTCGTTGTAGATGTTTCACAATCAGGTAGGCCTAGAATATTGCAATTTAGAAAACATTTTAAAGAATTCTTATTCATTAACCAGATTTCCGTTAGGCGGAAATACCAAAAAAATTGAAGAATTACCGGTTAAGAAATCTTTATGAAGATGCTTTTGATAGGAGGGTGTAGTTTTGTGAAAAACTTATCATTCGTTTCGAAAAAGCTCCTCATTTCTGGAAGTCAGTAATACGGAATAGCTTCAGTTTCCAGGATGCAACTCCTTGAAACAATCCAAATGTTGTGGGATGAAAACGAGAAATTTTAGTCCTGCGTTCTTTTGTTTTGGACCTAAACTTTTTGTTATCGTTCACTTCCGATTACATAAGTTTGTAATCCTCTGTATTTATTAGAAGCCTAGGAATTTAGTAAATTCTAAAAATTACTTCTACAAAAATCCCAATATTCAGCAAGTTGTTTATAAAACCTTTTTTTTCGTTACTTACGCGTCTTAAAGACCATTTTTTTGATCATCACACTTAATTCTTTTTACAAGCGGGATTTAAAGCATTAAAATAAAAGGAGACTTAATATACATTATGATAATAACTGGCGTTTCATTATTCAAAGAGGTAAACAAGATGCTGATTTTCACGGTGACCTTCCACTAGGATGGATGTTTATTTACTTTTGTGGACTCTTATCGATATTATTGAAGGTTATAGGGCATTGACGTATTAGGCGATAATGTATTGATACAACTGTATATACTTTTCATTATTCTTTTATATTAAATTCATTTTGATTTAAATAAACAAATAGATTACAAAAATAAATCGTCGTTTAGAATTTATTAATTTAATTGTTTTTTTTTTTTTTAATATTTTGAACAATGAATTATTCTTTACCCGACATAATTTGTTCCAATATACATTACAATTTAGGTTTAGCTAGCTGACTCTTACGGTTTATCTGTACTATTACTGATAACCGTTTATTTTAATAATGACGCAATAATCTATTAACGGAGAGACAAATGTAGAAAGAGAAGTAAACAATGAAAACGGTTATATAATTAGTCGATGACTAGATGATTACGTTTAAGATGATTAAACATCTTAGAGGTATTTATAACTAATAATAGCTATGATTTTTTTTTTTTTTGACAAGTCGCTAAAAATGTTCGAGGAAGAACTAGACAACTTGCTTTTCTTCTATCTTCGACGGACAACGGCAGGAAAAATCTTCAAAATCGTCACTCTTTGTTCATTTTTATGTACCTCGTCGTTCATGGTTTTGCCGATCGCGGATTTGATATTACGTGGACGTGATTTTTTAAAAAATAATTGTATATGTTTTGTATTGTAATTGTTTTTTACTTATGTTGTTAACAATTATGCAACTTTAATTTTAAACTTTCAGTATGCAAATAATAACTATAATACTGTGATACCGTATGTTTTTAACGAACCTCTTTCCAACAATAATACGCTTAAAATGAGATATCTCTCATTTTTAGATATATAAATACTAAACTGCAGATACACTAAACACTACACTGGTCGGACGGATAGCCCCAGTGGTGAGGGCTGAACTGCTGAGGTTGGTCAGTACCAACGATCCACTGTGGACTCCAGGGGATTAAAAAAGAAATTATTAAGGGGGAAAAAGAAAAGACCCGACATCATATTTCGACAGTAATGTTCGGACGCGACGTCATACAGGACATAAAACAAACTCAAAAGAGGTGACCAGCGAGCCGACCTACCATGCCGGACGTACAGCCGGTAGGTGGGGAGGCTCGTTAGAGTAATCACACTCCTCCGGGTGGCGTTATACCTATCAGTTGGACCAACTCGGGGAGTAGAGAAAAAAAACTGCAACTTAATTAAACATTTTATCCGGGCTGCATTTTACTTTATCGGCGAATATATCTAGAATAGCTGTATTAAATGAGAAAGTACGGTGATCGTCTCAAAAATGAGATAGCGGGTTTTTTGCAAATTTTTACGTTTTAGGGTCCGACTAGTTCATTTAAACCAAAAAACACATGTATATATGTACAGCAGAGCCGTTCTAGTATGGCGCTTTTTCCACTGTTATAGCCGTACATCTACTCTCCGCAATCTCCTTGCTGTAACTGCTCGGCTGTATATAGCAATGCTTTTAGCCATATATCTCAAGACTGACCGAACCAATTTTCTTCAAATTTGGCTCAAATATTTCTATATATGGGGCATCGATCGCATATCATTTTTCTTTTCAACATTCCTTCAGAGGGTGGGGGAATTTCGATTTTCTACAGAGGAATTTTAGAGAAAACTTTATTAAAGCGAACTTCTTCCCTTACCTACAAATACATATACAAAAAATCCAAAAATTAACCCTCGCCTCTTACAAATTAAATATATGCTTTTTTATTCTTTCGCTCTATCTCGCTTCGGTTTAAATATTTTTCAACAATTTTTTGGAAGTTTATACTTCATATATAGAGCTAACAAGAAAAGCCTACAATTTTAAAAAATTATAGACCCTGGACCTAAAATGCGGAAACATTTTTTTGAAAATTTTCTTTTTCTTATTTTAGCCTTTATTAAAGGGGGTGTTAGATTTAGAGAAAACTATCGTTTAAGTAAATCTGTTAAGATTAACGTATATATTAATATTTTTAGAAAAACGTTTTTTAATATTTATTCCCGCCTATAAAAAATACATATTCTATTTTTTTTTTCCTCTAACTCTTTTAATTTTTATTAATAATAACCGGGAAAGCCATGCAATATTTTTCCAATTTTTATTTTATTATAATTTTTTTCTTTCCTTTAATTTAATAATTTAATTTATATACATTTAAAAAAGTTAAGATTATCGTAAACGTGTACGAGGGAATTACAGTATAATTTACAGTGTGAATTTTTGATCGTTAATTGTTAGAAATTTTTATAACAAAGTATTTTAGTTTAATAAATTATTTTTATACCAAATTAGAAAATTAAACACATTCATCAGCATCAGTTATGTATTTAGATTACAATTCTCCTTTACGTTACCTTATTTTTATTACGTAATTTTAAATTTATAAAATAACAAATACTTTATTAAACGATCTTATTTTTTCGTATTTAAATCTGTTTAATTTCTTTTTTTAACTTTTTCTGATCGTGAAACGTATTTCGTATTTTGGGTACACCTAAATTTTCATCGTACCGGCTTTACGTAACGAAATGTTTTTTAAAAAAGCATCGAAATGTAATTCCAGTTTTCTTTAATAATATTTTCAAGTTATACGAAAGTATACATATTTTTTACATTTAAAAAATTATAAAATTACTATACTTTTTGTTGTTTTTTTATTTTTATTCTTTTTTATTAACGCATAGATTACGAGATAATGAATGAATAGTAGATTCTGCATCATATATTTACCAAAAAACTAATAACGTCTTGAATTACGTTGTTGTTTTCTTAAATAAATTTTAGAGATAGAATAAAATTAGCTAACTGGTTTACAATAAAAGGAAGTACTTTTTATTTATTTTGGTAAATATCGTTGTTTAATAAAATCTTGTTTTTATAAGAAGTAAAACAAAATAAATAAAGGAAGGTTATACATTTTAGCCTAATTGAAAAATATTTCCTTAAGTTCTCCTGTTTTCCCCCTATTAGTAAAAAAAACTGGTACTACTACGTAAGTTATGAAGTGTAAGTTATTAATGCCGTAAGAGTTGTCGGTAATTGTATTTTTAATTAATTTATGTGTAGTTTAAATGAAAAAATAAGTTAAGTTTTTCTTTGCGATATAACGTGTTCGGTTTTATCTCGGCAGATAATTCATCTATCTCTCGGTTTCGAACAATATTTGCCGTTTTTATTTAATGTTTTCTTTTTTTTAACGTACTCTTCCATTATGTAATTGTACTCAGCATCATTACTCAGTAATTTTTTGAACCGCATTTAATATTTTTTTTTGTAACTTCCTACATTTCTATTCTTTCGGAACTAAAAATACAAAAATTGGATTTGTTGCAGACAGAAACGTAAGAAATTATTATACTGTGTTCAAATCAAGGGACACTGGCCATTCTTATCCCACAAAAAATAATCGTGTTTGATGGTGGAAATATTGTGTTTCATTTTCTGTAAAACTAGACACTTTGTCATGAAGAAACTTCACAACATTTAGACTTGTGTTGTCAGGAACATCCCATCCGTTGGGTAAATTAAATTTTTCCTTTTTTTTAAATCTATTAATTACTTGATGTTTTATGAGCTAGTTAACTATGTGAAGGTCATCTGAATTTTAAAAAATCTGTCCTTTACCTTTACCTAAATTTATGTTTTCAACGCCTGAGACAAATATATATATGTAGACAATCAAACATTTCTTTGTTAAAACTTATAACACTTTTTATTAATTTTACTCTTTTGATGATGCATAATATGAAATTAATTTTTTCTATTTATAAGAGAGCAATCTTATTATAAATACATACGTGTTTTTAAGTACATATGAATATTTAAAAATAACATAATTTAAAATACACAAGAAGCATGGTCAACCAAAATAAAGTGAATTAATTGTTTTTTAGAAACGTACCAAATCTGAATAAATAGAAATCTAAAAGTCAATGCAATTTACAAAAATTTTTCTTTTTAGAAATATTGAGATGAAAAACTTTTTGCGATGTCTTTGAGTATCTGTCTCATGTTCAACTATATTGGAAACATACATTAGATTTGACTGCCTAGTAAATTGTGTTCAATTAACTGGTTATATTTTATAATGGAGAATGAAAGAATTTCCATCAAATTTTACATAAAAAAGTGAATTAATTGGTCTATACACTGAAGATATTTCAAAAGGTTTTTGACAAGTCCAGCATGCACAAATAAACAGTCTATAAATGATAGACACACTGCAATATGGTTATGAATCAGATACAGTCCAATAACATCAACGGCTGATGAAAAAATGAAAGATATTTAATTATTCAATCACCATTAAGAAAGTCACTGAAGAGGTCAGTATCATTTATTTCACACAAATAGTTTTCATTGCTGCTTTGGGCATGAGACAAGTGGCACCAGAATTTGTATAACAATTGAAAATTTTTTATCAGTTTCATCAGGAAACTGTTCAGAAAAAAGTACATGCAGTTACTAATAACTCAACAGTTCTCTAATACAGCTATTCTCAACCTTTTTAGCTCCACAACCCCCAAAAAGGAAAAAAAATATATATATAAATGAATATTTCGTTACCCCCTAACCCCAGACATGCATGTATGAAGTGTACAAATATGAGCAATTTACAGGTTCTAACTTGATGTGTATGTTTGATCTGCTTGCATAATATTCACTGTGAGAGTGTCATGATCGAACATGCATGATACATTTGAACACGTTGCTTACAACAGTATAAAAGAGGTGTAAGGGATTGCAGAATGTCAGTTTAGTTTCGAATGCAATGCATGTGTCTGCGTTTTTTATTTATGTTTCAAGAAACGTAGTTTCATTGAAAATGATAATAATCGAGGTTTTAGTGTATGGTCAAATGGTGTAAATGTGTTTTTTTCAATCAGATTCTTGTGAAAAATGGATAAACTTGTGAAAAAATGAAGTGAGCCATCTACATCCAGTGACTTGATTGGTAAAAAGAAAAGACTCTACAATGACAGTTATTTAAATTATAGTTTTACCTCATTCAGTGGAAAGCCAAAGTGTGTTTGTTTCCTTTAAAGTCCTCTTCGATGTAAGCATGAAGCAAACAAAATTAATTTGACACTTGGAAATTAAACATCTGGATTATAAAAGCAAACCCTTGGAATTTTTTGCAAGAAAATTACATACTTTGAGAAATCAACAAGCTTCTATTTGTAAATCAAACTATACCGATAAAAGTCACTTGAAGCATTTATCTCAGAGCAGTAGGTAAGAAGTCCAAACCCCAGACAATCACAGAAAACCCGCTAAAATTGATATGCTCAGTGTTTTAATAGGTGAGGAAGAAGCCAAAAAAATGAAAAAATTCCGCTTTCTAACGACATAGTATCAAGGCAAATCGACAAAACGGTTGCCGATGTTTGCAATCAGATAATTCAGCAAGAGAGATCAAGTGAATCTTTTAATATTCAATTTGATGAATCAACAGATGTGGCAAACATTTCTCAGTTCCTATTTTTTGTGAGATATGAATCAATAGGAACAGATCAAGTAAAGAAAATATGTTGTTTTGCATTGTACCTGGTCATGTAACAAGACAATGTCTTTTTGATATTTTTTATGAAGCTATTAAGAGCTACAACATAGATAGGACAAAATGTATTGCAGTATGTAGCGACGGTGCAAAGGTGATAACAGGAAAGAATGGTGGATTTCTGAAAAACTTAAAAGATTGTCTTATACCAAGGGTGGAATGGACACACTAATTCCTTCACAGACATGCTTTTGTCACAAGAAATATGCCTAAAAATCTCAAAAAAATTCTTTGTAAAGCTGTAAAAATTGTTAATTTTATTAAAAGTTGACCATTACAGAATAGAATGTTTGCTTAACTGTGCAATGAAATGTGCAAAAAGAAAAAATTTCTTCTTTTCCATACAGAAGTCAGATGGTTATCGTGGGGGAAAGTGTTAACCCGATTATAGGAATTGTGAGATGAATTAATAATATTTTTCCACGATAAACAAACGTCATTCTCAATGTTTTTACAGAATAATGAGTATATGTTGCTGTTGACTCATTTAGCTAATGTTCTTTTGCATTTAAATGACTTGAATGTGAATTTACAAGGACGTGATAAAAACATTTTATTAATGACAGACAAAGTTCATGCTCTCATTAAGAAGCTTGATATCTGGATAATTCGCCTTCAAAGAAAAAAATTTAATGTTTCCACTCACTCCCAATTATACTGAGAAAAATTTGGATGAAGAAGACACTATTATTATTGAAAGTTTGGATAGCATGAAGATGCATTTGTGTGAGATAAAAATTCACAGGGTACAGTATTTCCTGGAAGATAAAAATGATTTCTCAAAGAGATGAGTACTGAATCCAATTAGTGAAAATGTTGTTGCAACTGCTAAGTTACTACTTGAGATTCATTTTACCAGCTCATCAAAATGTCTGCTAATAAAACGTTACAACTCGTATGAATCACATCTGAAGATTTAGATACGTTTTGGCTTGCTCGTCCAAGTTAATATGGAAATTTAGTCACAGAAGCATTGAAAATATTAATCCCTTTTGCCACATCTTACCTGTGTGAAAAGGGTTTTTCATCTATGGTTGTGCTAAAAACTAAATACAGGAATCGTCTTTTATCACTTGAAAACAATTTGCTTTTGTATGTTTCTAATATAGATCCACGTATGGAGAAAGTTTTAAATGCATAACAGATGCAACCATCTCATTAATTTATTTTCTTTACATGTGTACTTATAAATGTAAGTAAAATGCTTATAATAATGATTTTCTTCTCATAAAATGATTTTATTATTGTTTATGTGTAAAGTTGAAAGCTAATTTTGCAACCTATCCCTTTCACATCACCAAGACCCCCAGGTTGAAAAACACTGCTCTAATGTATCATAACTGACAAATTGTGAGTGCATTGAAACGAAGACTGATCATACAAGACTGATACATTAAGTTAAAAACACATACATGTATGTTTATTAATTGCGTTTATTATTTAAAAAATTGGTAAGACTGCTACTAGATGGACAGCATGGTTTTTGAAGAGGAAATAGACATAATATTTAATCAACTTACTGAGAAAATGCATGGGTAAAATATGGAAATCCATCTTTTACCTACAAATAAAAGTGTTTTTGATAAAGTAAAGCAGAAAAAGTAATGTGATATAGTACATGAAAGAAATCAACAGTCACATTTAATCAAGTCAGATAGTGTTTGAGGTCAGAAAAGGCATTTAAAGCCAAGACATTGACAGAATAAAGAAAGTGAAGAAGATAAACTAAAACAAATACTTAAAAACCCTACTTAAAAGGTATTTTGTTAATTACTTCATAAAAAATTTGATTTTTTTCATTTTTTTTTATCCAAAATTACATCAAGTTAAAATTTAACCAAATGAAGTAATATTTTCATAATTTTCAAGTTTCCTGCCTACTTGAAAATTACATCAAATATTTGCAACAGTAATAAAAAAACAAGATTACGAAAAAAGCATATGGAAAAGTTACAAATAATTTGATTGTTTTTTTAGCAAATCCATAACAAATGCATTGACTGAAGGAGAGATTCTAAAAACAGTTGATTAGCATCATAAAACTCAAGATAATGTACATATATATATATATATATATATATATATATATATACACACACTTTAATTTCCTTTAAATAATAACAAACAGAACTAATTAATAATATAATACATAATTGAAAATTAATCACATAAAAAATTAAAACTTCAAACATAATTCTAAATATGTAAAGTACTAAGTACGTGAATGATCACAAAACAAAGGTATATGAACATGAACAAGACAACAGAGCTATAACGAAATGGAGCTGCCTTAGAAACAAATCCAAATGTAATAGCCATCATTGATCTATTATTTCATTAAACATCTATCTGCATTCTATTTAATGCTAGTAAAGCAGCAGTTGGTGAAAAATATAACCTACTGCTGTCACTCTGACAAAATATGAGGAACATGATGTGATCTGATTTTTGCAAAAGGAATCAACATATTGCTACCAAGATTGATGACAAATGAATCATTTTTAACAACAGAATTTTACTGTGAAGAACTAAAGAAGCTTGAGAGGTCAATGCAAAACAAAAAACACAGGATGTTACTTGACAGGCTTCACAAGGGCTTGGTTCAAGTGAGAATTTTTCAGTCGTTTCTTAGGTAGCCCAAGCAGGCACCTGGTGATTATTATCTCTATACTTAGATGAAGATTGGCTGACTGCCCATAGCTTGAACCAGATGAGGAGCTCATGAGGGGATATCCTAGTAGTTTACTTCTTTGATAAGGAACCTAAAATTGTTATGATTGTATGAAACTGCCTGAAAGTCGGTATTAACTATGTGAAGAAATAATAAGATTAGTAAATAACTTATTTTTAAAGTTATTCTCTCTCTCTTTTATTTTATGACCAAAATGAAAGTCAATTTTGGAATGACCCTCATTAAATGTTGATATATTTCTTTTAAGATGTTGGAAGAGCAAATCAAAATTTTATAATTCTTCCTTAAGTTAGCAACAAATAAACAGAAATAACATATTTAAATTAAATCTAACTATTCAATTTCAATGTTCAAATAGCAAAACAGAAATCACAAATCATGCAAAATTAACAATAAAATGACTTAAACAACCATATTACAAAAAAAATTAGCAAAGAAAAACTCACTCATCTAATATACAAAAAAATTACTCACAATTATTAGGAAAATGTTTTGATATCTCAAAAAAATTTCCAAAACTTTTCTTAAGCAGTAATTTCTCTATCAAAAACCAAAATAATTGATATTAAAATCAAAGACATAAAATATAAACAACTAATAATTAAAATATATTTTTATTAAAAAAAAATTATCAACATACACCTCTGTACATAAATCATCATATAATTCAAATTAATAAAATAATATACTGATGATATATGTGTCACATCAGTAATCTATTAATATTTAATCAATTAATCTTTAAATAATTTTTATAAAGGAGGAAGTTAAAGTTTAAGAAAGTTAGAGCTTTTACTAATTTCATCTATTTAGACTAAATAACAGTTTTACCAATATGTTACATAAATAATGGTCACATGAATTATGTTAAAAATAAGGCAATTCAGAAATAATTATTTTTAAAATATAGTTAATTTTGTTTCAAAAGTAAAATTAAAAGGAGTCAAACTGTGACACTTTTTTAATCTACACGCAGGTGCGCGCGCACACATATTTATATTTACAATATATATAAGCATCCCAATTAGGTATGGGACTTTTACAAACTAAAAATTTCCATACTTTATCTCTCTAGTAGGAAGGGCTTCCAGCTATAAAAATCCTATCAAATCCCTTATGCCTAATACTGCAAAATGAACATTAAAAAAACCCAAAAAAAAAATTATATATTGTAAATATAGAATATTACATTAGATATATTATAGAATATTATATATTGGAAGGGTAGAATAGATGTGAATAATTTAATAGCGTTCCTGGAGAACTTCAGTCAGCACAATGACTTGATGCATTGCTCATACAATTCATCAAGTCGCTGATATCTCTAAAGTAATTTTTGGTAAAATTGTTCACTGAGATTTAGATTGTACGAGCTGAGTACCGTAAATGTTAATGGAAGACTGTAATATTAAGTAAATGTGAATAAGGTCTATGAATCAGTGCTGGAGGTTTTTGTGAGCTGTAAGGAGATGAACCCCTGATTATACTATAATTAGCAATAACACGTGGGTGTTGTATATAACAGTATGGGACAATATACATAAATTTGTTCCTATGGCAGCTGGTTTATTTTTATTTACTGATAAGTACTCAATTTTTAAATACTCTTACTCATATGTTCAAGAATTTTTATTTGTTTTGCATGAATGAAATTTGTTATTCCGATTTAGAATGTTGATATGAACATTTTACTTTTTAGTAGAATTGATGACGTAAAGTGTGACTACTTGTCAGAGAATTAGAATTTCTTTTAGGAATAAATGAAGTCCCTCAATGACAAAGATCTTATCCTATTTTTTCCAACCTGGAATTGGACTTTCAGGTTTCCCTTATCCTATATTTTCTGTTTGTTTGGTAAACCTTACTAAACTTGTTTAATTTTTTCATCAGTTTGTTTATCTCCATTTTTATAGAGCTCTGCTGTCTTCTTCCTGTTCATATACCTTTGTTTTGTGATCATCCACTTATTAAGTATTTTTCATATTTAGAATGTTCAAGTTTCAATTTATAATATTAATTTTTTATATGATTAATTTTCTATTATGTATTATATTATTAATTAGTTCTCTTCGTTATTATCTAAAGGAAATTAAAGTATATGTGTGTACAAACAAACACACACACACGTACATTATCTTGAGTTTTATGATTCAGACAATTGTTTTTTAGAATTTCTCCTTCAGTCAATGCATTGGTTATTGATTTGTTCAATACACCAAACAAATTATTTATAACATCTTCCGGATGCTTTTTCCATAATCTTGTTTCATTACTGATGCAAATCTTTGATATAACTTTCAAGAAGGCAGGAAATTTAAATTATGAAAATTTCACTTCATTTGTAGTGGTTAATGACATATTGATGTGATATTGGGTCAAAAGAAAAAGATGAAAAAATCAAATTTTTTATGAAGCAATTAACAAAATACTTTTTAACTAGGTTTTCTAAATGGACTTGAGTCAGTCTGGATCTTACTAGCTAATAGGTACAGATTTGTACTACCATTACATCATAATAAAATTTAGCAAAGTAGGACCAACCAAACATTAGGAAAGAAAAGAATAGACATATTAAACAGAGATTTCTCCCTTTTTTTAAATCGCCTCACTACATCAATTAATTCTTAAAAAATAAAAATTGCTAACACATGCATATTTCGCAGTATGCTAAATCACAGATCATATTCATCAATTTAAAATAACAATGAAGGTGATGAACCTTTTTTCATGTTTGTGTGTTGTATACATAAAAAATAATAGGGTTTTACAAATTGAATAACAACTCAAAAACAATTTAAGATAATTTACATTTTTGTAGGTGATAAGATAATAGAATGAGCTAGCTTGTGTAAAAATTTGAACACGATTGATCTAGTGGGTTTTTAGTTACAAGAGATCAACTTCAAGGTACACAACAAAAAGTTAAAATACCAGTACCTTTTTTTGTTCTCACAAAGATATCATAACTTAAAAAATAGTGAAAAATAAAAATTCAGTTTTAATAAATGCAGTGTAAAATATTCTAAACAGTGATGCAATTTGTTTTGAAATCTGACAGATTGTTTTTTATTTTAATTAAACCTCAAACTCGAATGCACATATTTTTGTATGCCTATTGTATTCTGATTGATCACCTGTTCAAAAAGTTGAAGAAATTTTTTAAAAGCCAAGAAAATTGTGAATGATGATGAACTGAAAGAAGCACTGGTAAAATGGATGGACAGCAAAGGAATATAACAATGATATTTGAAAGCTTGTGAATCTCTGTGAAAAAGTTAACCAAATTTTAAAAATTACTACATCCACTAGCATTTTCCTATTTATCGAACTTATTTCCACATAATAGTTTTACCACCCCTAACCAAGCCACACAATCAAATAAATTACTTTATTTAAAACACTTTTCATATACTGTAAAGAAGAGATCTCACTAATTACATTAATTTATAGAATTACAACACAAATTTAATTGAACAAAATATATTTTTTGTGTTCTAGTCATTTTTCACCAAAGTGTAAGTATCACAAGAAAAATATTATTGTTGCTTGAAGGCTTTGGTAGCAATTCAGTTAACTTTTCTGACATATGCATAGAGCATTAAAATAAAAAATTACTTTTATCCATTAATTTTTATTCATTTAATTTTTTAATCTCTTATCTAAAAAAAACACAGAAAACAATGATAAAAATAGAAAATTCCAGAGTGATTGGTTGAATAAGTAAACAGTTAAATCCATACTACTAATAATAAAAAGAAGAAGGTTAATTAAAGAAATACGCATATGAGACAAACAGCAGCATCAAAAGTAGTAAGAAGAGGGCTGACTGGGTAGGTCTAGGTCAAGATGTTGGGGGCAAGGATGCTGCCTCTCAATGACATTGTTCAACATTTACATTGAAGATGATAAGGAATATATAAGAAGAAAGTGAAGAAGAAATATGTATAAAAATACAAAAAATAAAATACACAAAAATTGGTGATGGTAATGTAAAGCAAAGTTCTAGCTAATGCACACATAAGCTTCAAAGATTGTTAACAGCCTTGAAGGAAGGAATGACACGAGTAAGGAATAAAACTAAATACAGGGAAAAGTAAAATAATGGAAGTAAACAACAAAAAGGATTTAATGGTAAGGAAAAAAAGAAAAAGTAAAAAAAATATACATATATTTAGTGACTAAGGAAACACAAAACTGAAGAGCGCAACAGAAATAAAAGAAAGGATATTGATAACAAAGGAAGGCTTCAGTAAGAACATGTAATTACTATGTAGTAAATGTCTGGACTTAGAGTTAAGGAAGAGGTTAACTGGTGCAATGTATGGTGTGTATCTTGTATGGAAGTGAAGCACGAATGATGAAGAAGAAGGAGAGGCATTTGAGATCGGATATGAAGATGGATGGAGAAAGTAAGATGGACAGATAAAGTGAAGAATGAAGAAATAATGAAGACGATTAAAGAAGAAAGAGCACTTTTGGAGTAAGCACACAAAAGAAAAGGAACTGGTTAGGACATATGGTTAGAGGTATTAGAATCTTGACAAATGCACTGGAAGAAGGGAAGAATCAGTAGAGAGAGAAAGGAACTGAAGAAGGATAAAATTAATAAATCAGATAAATTGAAAACTACAAGGGGATGAAGTAGAAGGTTCAGGACAGGGATGAGTGGAAATATCAATGGCATAAGGGACATGCAACTAGGCAGAACACTGCATGATGATGATGACTATTAATAAAATATACATTCATAAATTTATAATACAAGTATATGAAATAAATAGGAGGTATTAAAAAACATTAAAGTATAACCATTACATTTATTCCATGGTGCACCAAAAATCTTAGAAAATCAGAGAATAACAAAAGATAACCGGAATAAAAATTTTACTCTCCCCATGCAAAACTCCATTTATTAATAAAGTAATACTTAAAAATACCATGACTCATTATTTCAAAGCCTACAGCCGTATTTGCTACTTGGCTTTAAGTCTGATGACTGTATTTTAAGGTTTAAGCAAAAAATTAAAGCTTAAAGGATAAATTTATTTATTTATGTAATCATTTTAATAATAATCATTAGTGTGAATTATATTCGATTCTTACGGTAAAAAAAAAACATTGTATTGATCAGTTAGTATGCAGACAGCACTGTTATAAATAAATGGCTACACCAGTACAATTCCATTAACATGCAATAGGAAAATAATTGGTACAAATAAATTAGTTAAAATCATACTAGTTCAATAACTAATATGTGTTATAAAAACTGAATTTAATTTCCTACTATCATTATTTTACAAATAATAACTTTATTTAGTAATTTATACTAAATAAAGTTATTTAGTAAATTTATTTATTTAGTAACTGCTTATCCTTATCATTCACCCTAACGATGTAAAATTAGGAAAACCATTTTCATCTTATCTTGAAGAATTTTTGTAGTCAAAAATATTTTTTTGGGTTCTGAATTATAAACGAATCATTAGCATCATCCAAAAGTTCCTACAGCTCTTTCATATTCTTCAATTTGCTCAAAATTCCTCTTTACATAATTAATTGAAGAAAATATATCTCATATAAACGTTACACACATAACCGATATTAATTTGCAATAATCAGGTTTTTAGATTTCAGATTTATTGCGACTTACTGGGAGTTTTAAAATATAGTATATTACAGTAAGGTGGATATATTGATAACCACTATCCTTTGAGGAGGTAGATTCAATAACAGTTTTACGGTGTAGTGTAGTAGTAGTAGTAGTTTATGGTGTTACTTCAAATAGTTAATAAGTAGTCTCACAGAGATGTAAACTGATAAACTATCATTATCTCTCCCCTAGAGAGTGATTATTATATCCCTGGTAAAGTTATTGAACTGCTACATTTTAAACACATTAAGAAAAAATCAATTTCGCTGACTTTGACATAAAACCATTCAACAGTACAATAAAACCTACATTATCTCCAAATGAGTGGCTCCCAGCCCTTTATTTGGGGCAGATAAACTGTGAATGTTAAGTTTTATCCATACAAGTGTCAACCTATTCTAAGACTAATTTTTTTTTTTATACTTTTCTAAGAGTAATTAATATGTTAAATTTTGAAATCCTGTGCCATTACTGTTGTAAATATTACAGTTGGAAAACTAGTGTCTTAGGCCTTCCTACATCTTAGCCATGAATTGTCTGCAAACGATCTTATTAGGTTTATTTATCATATTTTTCAAATTATTAACGATTTTTATTTAGAAAAACACCAATAGTTATTAATATAACTAAAAACAATCAATCCCAAAGTCCACAAAGGATTGATTTCTGACAAATTGTAAGTGCTAGTTATTTGTTTTGTTTTTCAATTTTTATTCTGAAACCTCATCTCAGATAAACTTTCACGAGATAGCATACCCTCAAAAATAGATTTTAATACTTTTAAATGAGAAAAATAATTTTTTTAAAGATCAAACACATGGTTCTTCTACATAAAAATTATTCATATCACCAATTCACCAAAGGAATCAGTGACGGTTACTTTTCTAAACCTACCTTTTTTTTCTTTGACAAATTTAAATAAGAAAACCCATAATTTTCCACAAATTCTGTTTTTTTTTCTTGCTTTGAATACAGAAAAATTAGACACTAGCTACAAATGTAGTAATCTTGATAATTTTTTCAGATTTATTAAAGTTTTTTTCTCACATGCCTTTTTTGTCATATAGCTTAACAATCTGAGAAGTAATTTTGATAAGTACAGTTTTGATATGATTATTGTATAAATAAATGAATTACAATCAAAATGTTTAATATAATTATATTATCATTATTACACAATTAATATTGATACTGATGATCGAAACATTTCTCTAGTTTAGATTATGAATCGCACAAAATAAATTCATTATTGCTAATATAAATTAATTGAAACTTAATACTTGTACGACAGTTGTAAGACACATACACACTTAATCACGGTACAAATGTAAATAAAATGTAATATCTTAATTATAAAAATATGTTTGGAGAATTTTACTCATACGTGATCTGAAATTCATATATATCAGTATGAGTAACGCTTATGACTCATCTTAGTACAATCTGCAAACATTAATTTTATATAATAAATAACTTAAGGATAATGCAATGAATGTATATTAAACTGATGCTGCAAAATAAATAATAGTGTGATATTTTTAATGTACAACAAATAAAAATAATAAAATATTTAAATGTGTACATTTAAATATAAATGTACATTTTAAAAATATAAAAAATATTTTGTTATTATTCCTACACTTACTAGTTAGTCAGACTATTATTACAAAACTGCTATAAAACAGAATTACATTTTTAGTGTCATTTATGTACATGTACAATTAATTCATTTATTTATGATGTAAAAACAGGCTGACACCCCATTACGTAGGTTTTTTAAATAATAAAAGAATTTTGTAGCATGTTAAAAATATCATATTTAACATGCAAATGGAATCTGAATCCAGAGCTTTCTACACTTTCAGAGTATGAATAATCTATCTTATCTTATTGCTTAAAGTGATAAAACTTGTCCAGAAAATATCGCAAACTACAAAACCTTTGTTTCTTCCCCTTTAAAAAATCCCCTGCCAACTGTAATTTAAAAAAAATTGAAATATATTTTTTTAAATTGTGGTTGGCAGGGTTTATCTTATTTAACATATTTGAACTGTTTAATGATTTCAAAGAGGATTTTGACCTGTTATCTGCTACTTTTAATTAGAAAACTATAATTAAAATATAACCTTTGAACATAGGCTATTTTCAAATGTAAAACATTTATGGGTGATCCTTCAACCTTTTGACATTTTTTTAATCATTTAGGATGAATTCAAATGAAAAGATTGAAAGGTAAAAATCAAAGCATTTAAAATCTATAAAAAATTTTATAAAATAATTTTTTTATTCAGTCCTCTTCATAAAAACAAACCTTTTTCCTATAGAAAACAATTTTTACAATTTAATCTCTTAGGGTAAATCGTTTTAAGATCTTGGGTAAATACTAAAGGTCTTACAGTTTTAAATGCTTCAGTTGAAAAATATTTTTTAAACAAAGATTATCTCTCTTGCATATAAACTTCTTTTTTTAACTGAATTCTGAATCTATTTATCCTATAATTTTTTTGCAAGGATATCATATTCACTGTTTTTTTCAGGAAGAGTTTAATACAGTTGACCACCAATTGGGTAGGTGTATTTGCTTATATCGACTTACAGTACTTTAGTTAACTATTAATTTTATTTACTACAGTACACAGCTACTGTAATACAACTTATACAGCCTATTACTAATATGATATAGAATATACTACCAATTACAGACAAGCAGAGATGGAGCATAGAATAGAAACTACACATGGCAATCCAGTATTCTCCAAATAACAGTCAAGCTGTACAAACTTTGATGATTTTTATAATTATTAAGTAATGTAATAATACTCAATAATTATTATTTTTTAGCTATCACTTCACTTATCACTTCTTCCTCTCTTTAAAATGTGTGTAAAAGTGTGCCTAAGGTTGTAATAATAAAAAAATTATAATTTAAAAAAATATTAATAATTTCTAGAAAATATCCATCAATAGAAAATAAAACATTAAGTATTAAAAGGATTATCTGAGCTGATAAAATTGAGAAATAATCTGTTCATTATAAACTTCTCCAGAAAGCCTGATTTGATTTGCTTAACAGAATGCAGGATAAAAACTGAAAATTTATTTTTACAAACTAGAATTAATGTTTCAACTCAGCTTCTATAGTCAAGGTGGCACAGTAGAAGGGCATGTGGATGGCTATGCTACTCAGCAAGGATATTACTAAGCATAAAAGAATTGTAAAAAGAGTAATACAGAAAAATTCTCTGAATTATCTGATGATAATGATAACCAGTACAAAAAATAAAAAAAGTAATTTTTTAAATCAACTCGATTATCATCATGCAGCAGATTAAGTGTTATTATTTCAAGGACATGTTTGATACCTCCTCAAGTTCTTACAAAATATTTATATATAATTACAAGCATAAACACAAAGTATACCTTGCAGTACATAAACCATGGTTTTTTTGAGCTGGAGTGTACTAAACCATTGTTTCTGCAGCATTTTCTTAGAAATATAAAATCTACAGCACCCTTTCACAGCTTCATATCTTAAAAGCAAAATATAAAGAAATATCTTCACAAGCATAATATTCAAAACTATGTATAAACACATCTTTTTGTAAATTTATGATCAAGACAACACTTGGAATAGTAAGTCTAAAAAGTTAGAATAGTTAGTCTAGTTTAAAAAGTACATATTTCATTTATTTTATTAACATTATTTTTGTATTAATGTCTACGTTTTTATGTAAATCTAACAAGCCCCATACACAATTAATATCATTAACTGATAAATTATGATAGTGATTTTTGCTCACACAGTGCAACACTTGTTATCTATGTATTTCACTCTCCAGAGATTAATTATCTATAAAGTATTTCACTAATAAGTAAGTGCAAACTAGCTTTAGAAGCTATTAGGCTCCCAATATACTTGAAAATGAGCAGAAAGAATTAAGATGGACAAAAAAGTGATTTAAAAGATGGATTACATACATATAACTGACTTTTCTTAAACACATTAAGAACTGAGCTAACTGTCTACCATAACTTTCTGTACATAGTGTTGTCATGTTATCATATAGTGACCAGATCAGTTGAAGATGTTTATAATTAACAAAATCTTATTTATATAGGTATTAGTCATAAAGAAAATGTAGAAAATAAAGGGTAGAAAAAATTTTATTTCACTTAAAAAAAATAATAAATAAAGAGCAGTTACGAATCTTCAACATATACTACTATAACGAACATGTTTAAAAATAACAGAGACCGAACTTACACAATTATATACATTCAATTATATTTGACATTGGAATTATCTAATCAGCAAACAGCAATTACAAAACATTTTGTACTATGATCCCTATATGCAATGATTAACTGAACATTATAGGAGTAAGAACGTATTTGACTTTATTATTTATATTTTTATGCATCACTAGCATAACATTTTTTCTATAGAAAATTAATTAAACAAATAATTGCTTGTGAACATGAATAAAAATAAAATATCAATAACACTGAAATAATCTTTAATTATTATTAAAAAATTAATTTCAATTTATTAAAACATTGATAATTAAATTTAATCATTAAGAAATAAAGTATAATTTAAAAAAATAACAATTATGAACAAAAATTAAAAAGAATAACTATAAATCAACAAAAAAGCAAAAATTATGTATTTTATTTAGATATATTTAAAAACAAAGAATGAACTATCGGAAAACGTTTCTGAAGTAAATAGATAGTTAATTATTGCAATCAGAGGTTTTTTGTGGAAAGCCAGCACAGTTTCCAATCTATGAAAGTCTATGGTGACCAGTCAGGTCAGGGAATGTTTAACGGTAGGAATATTTATTAATTAAATAACATTTTTATTAAACATATGCAATTGAGTGTTACAACTGCATCGAATAATTGTATATTTTTAAATACAATTACAACATTTTAGGTCTATTTTAATGCATTACATGAAACAAAATGGGTCCTGGGAAAGACAGTAAACTACCTTAAAACCTGATGGTTTTACAAAATTTGAGACAGCTTAGGATTCTGAAAAATTTAATGTTGTAAAATTAAGGTAAATATCAACAGTGCTCAGTTGCTCTAAGGGTGATATATGATTAGTGAGTGCTAACCTTCCCATGCACGAGGTTAATCGTTCAAGGCCACGCAGAATTAGTTATATTTTAATGCAACTAGCTCCTCAATAATGTCCCCAACCATCATTTTGTTACTGAGCTTTAATTAACAACACATCTTAACCTGGTAATCCATGGATGTTAAAGCTATGGTACACCTATTTACATGAGCAAGGGATGCAGCTGTCAATAAACCCTCAAATCAAGAAAACTGTACAAGAATCAACAATAGTGTAACAAAAAAAGCATTTTGTTGGTGATAAATCATGTTTTGACTCTACTACAATCCTTATTGTAGAAGAAAAAACACGTCAAGATAAGTAAACAATCATTTATTAATGATTTTAAATTTATTTTATACCATTTAATTGAGGACTAGTTAAGTTATAATTATATGCTTGTTACTTTAATACTTGGTGTAAATGCAGACCTTTCAAAAGGCAACTACAAATTAAAAAATATATATATACATCTTAAACATAAGGGTTTAATTTTAAAAATTTTACTCAATAACTGTGACGTCTCATTTGTCTTTTTCTTCCTATTCTTGTCTTTCCCCGTTCTGACTGTAATAACTTAATCATTATTTTGAACCTAAGCACTGCAAACTCTGCATATGGGTAAGCTCAGTGACAGCTGAGGAAGGTAAATGGATTTCTATCTCCTTTAGAACATCTAACTACCCTAATATTTAAAAGTAAGATATTACATAAACATTTGTTTATTTTATTGTTGGCCTAATCTGTAAAATACAACTTCTCTCATTATGATTTTTCAAAAAAAAAAACTGATTCTAGACTACAAATTTTAGTTTAAATTGTTTACACTTCTTTAACAGAATTTCCCAATGAGAAATAATTATTCTCAAACACAGTAAATTAGTTAATTTTAATTTACACAATTTGTAGTGGAGTTAAAAAGTATTCAAAGATGGAAATACACAGTTTTCTGTTGAATAATATTACTAATACGGAATCAAATGAAAACTCATTGTACAATAATGGTTTTACCAAAAAAATTGTTTATTGAATGTAACTAAAAAATTTTTTAAAATATAAAAATTAAAACAATAAATGAATTTTTGCCCTGAGGTAGATATTCCCCACGTCCGGAACACAACATCTACGTTCCACGTCCAGGGTGGCAACAGCTGTACTCAAGTACATTACATATAGCTGGCTAACGGGGTTCCGAGTGTTGTTTCACGGATATACTTTTTTCGGTCGATTTACATCTATAGGCCGAATTACAGGACTGGACTTTACGGCCACCTGCAGATACGACATTATTAACGAGTACGGAAATGGATTAATACCGCCGTTAGAGCTGGCGATGTGGCGGCCACGGTCAAAGTTATTTGCAGGTGTAACGGAGACCTTTCGTCGTCCACATGCCCCCCGCGATGGCAAGGATGTAGTTAAGGTGCCCATGTTCGGAGCATGGGAGCCCTGAAAGCTTCGGTGTGTAGGGGCCTGGAGTCAGTGCAGAGACTGCGCATCCGCTCTCTGCCAGGACATATGCCGGTTCCACCGGAGTACCGGAACGGACCTCCAGGGTTGGTAGCCCTGGAGTGGGGGTGTACCCGGCGGCTAGCCTTACTACAGAAGGGATTATTTGTTCATGGAAACTGAACAATTAAACGTGGCAGAGGGTTCACGTAAACACCCTCGTTTAGAACCGGCTGTTTCGCCTGAAGCGAAACGCCGAAAGAGTACGGAGATTAAGAGGAGTGAGATTGAGGCTAGGAAAAGCTTGCAGAAAGCTTTTTTCAAGAGCAGCATCCCAAAACCCAAGTATTTGGTTATTACGAAGGAAGAAGGTAATTTCTCGAGGGTGAGTCCTTTCCTCATCACTCGGGAAATAAACAAATGTGCTGGAGGCCCTGTTAAAGAAATAAGGAAAACTTTTACGGGACTTCATGAAGAGACTGTTAATGATATACAGTATCAGAAGATTCTAGGACTGAAGAAAATTGGAGAGCTAGCAGTACGTGTTGATCCCCACGGCACGCTCAACACCTCAAGGGGTGTTGTGGTCTGTCGGGATCTTTTAAATTGTTCGGAGCAAGAGATTGTAGAGGAACTGGCAGCACAAGGAGTAATAGAGTGCCGTCGATTGAACATGAGAAGGAACGGTGAGGTCTTACCCTCAGCTTCTCATGTCCTCACTTTCAACCGGCCTACTTTGCCAGAAAAGATAAGAGCGGGGATTCACCGTTTGGATGTGCGGGCATTTGTCCCACAGCCAATGAGGTGCTTCAAGTGCCAACGCTTTGGCCACACCGCTCTTAGATGCGAAAGACCGCAAATATGCGTGTGCGGTGAAGAGGTGCATGAGGGAGAGCCGTGTAAAGAGCCTCCTACATGTATTAATTGCAAAGGAGCGCATTCTTGTAGATCAAGGAATTGTCCTGTCTACAAAGATGAAGTAGCTGTGCAGGAAGTAAAAACCCTGCAAAAGGTCAGCTACTTCGATGCAAAGAAGATAGTTAACGCCCGTAAGCCTAGAGTAACAACAACTTACGCTCAGGCCGCGGCTGCCGCTCCTGTCACTGCTCCAGTTGCTGTCGATGAGGGTCAACTCATAAGTAAACTTGCTCCGACCTTGGCTAATATGATTGAAAGAATTATAGACAATAAAATGAAACCTTTCAATAGTAAAGAGCCAATAAAGCCAAAGATATTAGTACAGCCTCCTGAAGATAAAACACAGAAAGTTCCTCTTACTCTCAAGAAAACGGACGCCAAAGCAGAAAGTCAAGTCCGCCTCAGTGAGATTCTTGATGAAAAGAAAAAGGTGACTCCTACAGAGACTGTTATGGAGGCTCCAAAGCCTCCAGCAACTGAGTTGGCCTCTAAACCCCAGAGGCCACAAAAAATCACACAGGGGGGGCGAGTGTCCCCCCTCCCACAGGCGGTGACCGGTGCTATCCCCGTGTCGGGGAGTGGCCAGGTTGCCGCCTCTCAATCAGCGCCTGAAACCGGCGCCGATCCATGTCCGTCGTCGTCGGCGGCTTCGGTGGTCTCCGACACGGAGACCGGAAGCCTTACAGGCGACGACCTTCTCCGCGAACATGCTGCTGTTCGCAACATGGAGAAGAAGCGAAAAAAAGGATGGCCGAAAGGAAAACCCAGACAATAATTTAATTAAAAATTAGTGAGTCGATAGTACAGTGGAACATCAATGGATGTTTTTCAAACATCCATGAGCTCCAACGCTTGGTACATGATGTAGACCCGATCTGTATATGTCTGCAAGAAACACATTTCCGCTGAAATGAAAATTTTAAATTAAAAGGATTCAATATATTTCGGCGAGATCAACCGCCAAATATAAGAGTTAGAGGTGGAGTAGCTATATTAACATCGACTAGAGCTACCACCGAAGCGGTTGTTCTAAACACCAACCTACAAGCGGTCGCCGTTAGAATGAAGCGACCGCTTAAGATCACTGTGTGCAGCATATACTTACCGAATTACGATTGGAATAAGGATGACATAGAAAGATTAATTTCCGAGCTTCCCCCACCTGTTTTACTGGTGGGTGACTTTAACGCTCATAATTCTCTCTGGGGATCGGATCGAATAGATCCCCGTGGAAGAGAACTGGAAGGGTTCCTGATGAATTCAGAACTTATTATTTTAAACGACGGATCAGGAACCTTTTTCAATGCCAGAGATGGATCGACGTCCTGTATAGATCTTGCACTTATAAGCGGATCGATAGCACCGAGGTACAGCTTCCATGTTATAGACGATCTGCATGGAAGCGATCATTTCCCGGTGAAAATTGTAACTGATGTTACAAGAACAATATATCCCATCCCTAAAAGATGGTTATTTGAAAAGGCAGACTGGACGAGCTTCACAGCTAGAACGATACTCCCGGAAACAACTGGAGTTATCGGAGACGATGTCGACGCCATAACAAATGCAATAATTGAGTCGGCATCGAGATATATTCCTAAAACATCTGGGAAACTTACAAAGAAACCCGTTCCATGGTGGAACGACGAAATAAGTGAAGCTATAAAAAGAAAGAAAAGGGCGTATAACGCCTTTAAGAAGCGTCCTAGTATAGAAAATCTTGTTGCCTTTAAGAAATACAGGGCGTATACAAAACGTCTTATGATAGATTCGAAAAAACGATCCTGGCAGTAATACGTGTCATCCATCGACAAAACTACTACTGCATCAGATGTTTGGAGGAAAGTGAAGGCGATTTGTGGGCGTAATGATTTTGCTCCCATAACTAGCCTTCAAGATGAAGATGAAATAAAAGATACTCCATATGAAATTGCAGAGCTGTTATCCAATCACTTCGAAAAGGCCAGCAAAACGGCCAACTACGAGGAAGGTTTTCGAACCAAAAAAGAAGAACTCGAAGGTCTACTAAATTTTAGAACTGAGTATAATTACTCATATAATGTACCATTTAAAATGGAAGAATTCGCGAAAGCGTTGGAAAAAGCAGGTAACACAGCTGCTGGTCCGGATGAAATCCACTATAATATGATCAGGCAGCTGAATACCACTGCAAAGTGTAGATTATTAGAACTTTATAATAAAATATGGCGGGATGGAACGTACCCGCAGCAGTGGAAAAAAGCTCATGTTGTTCCAGTACCAAAGAAAAATAAAAATTTAACAGACCCCAATAGCTACCGTCCTATTTCTTTGACGTGTGCTATGGGGAAAATATTGGAAAAAATGATTAATAATCGACTCGTCTGGGTTTTGGAAAAAGAAAACCTGATATCACCGTATCAAGCAGGTTTTCGACAATACCATTCTACCACTGATCAAATGATCAGCTTAGAGGACATTATATATAACAGCTTTATTACAAGGAAACATTGTGTCGGAGTCTTCTTTGATCTTCAGAAGGCTTTCGATATGACCTGGCGTCTTGGTATAATGCTCCAGTTACATGAATGGGGCATTCGTGGCAATCTGCCTATACTGCTCAGCAACTACATGAATGACCGTACCTTCCAAGTACGCGTCAACAATGAATATTCATGTGAAAGAATTTTGGAAAAAGGCATACCGCAAGGTTCGCCGTTGAGCGGTACCTTGTTTACCATTGCCATTAATAAATTGATATTAGCCATTCCAGTAGAAATCAGCAAAAGCGTCTATGTTGATGATCTGGCAATCGTATATGCCAGCAACAAGACTGCTATGGTGAGGTACAAATTGCAACGAGCGATCAATGCTCTAAATGAAGTTGCAAGGAATAATGGATTCCAATTCTCACCAGAAAAAACGTGCTGTGTACACTTTTGTAGGAAGAGAATTCCTCATCAAAGTCCTGCGTTGACAATTGATGATAATCCAATACAATATAAAGACAGCGTAAGGTATTTAGGGCTAGTATTGGATAAATCCCTTACATGGGGATTACAGGACTTGAATGATAGATGCAAAAGAGCCCTAAACATTATAAAATGTTTATCGAATTTAAATTGGGGCTCAGAAAAAGAGACATTATTGAGATTGTATAAAGCATTGGTTCAATCTAAACTAGACTACGGATGTATCGTATATTCATCCGCTAGAAAGTCGCACTTAAGAAAGTTAGACGTAGTTCATAATAGCGGAATAAGATACGCAACAGGTGCTTTCCGCACAAGTCCGGCGGCTAGTCTGATGTCTGAAGCCGGAATAATGCCACTACATTATAGAAGAGAGATCCTCTTGTTAAGATATGCAGCAAATATATGGGCTTTCCCTGCTCATATAAATAATAAATTGTTTACGATTCATCCCATGGCTGCATTATACGAACGTCGTGCTACCTATTCCAGACCAGCCGGAATTAGGTACCACGAATTAAGAAGAAAATATGAAATTGCTATACCAGAGACTCTAGCAATTTCTACTAGAGAAATACCGCCATGGCTCTTGCCAGCGGTAAATACAAGTTTGGATCTCTCTCAAGGAGAAATAAAAAAGAAACCAGCAGTGATCATCCAGCAGGAATTTTTGGCAACCGTCAGTAATTACGAAGAACATATTAGAATTTATACTGACGGTTCTAAAACCGAACATGGTGTTGGATGCTCGATGTATGTAAATGAAGAAGCCCACTTTTGGAGACTGCCAGATGTGGCCAGTGTCTACACGGCAGAACTCACTGCAATTCAGCAAGCTCTTCGCTACACTGAACACTATTGCGAAGAGAGAGTGCTAATATGCTCCGATTCATTAAGTGCACTCGTTGCAATTCGGAACAAGAACATTAAGGATGTCCTAATTGCAAACATCCTGTCCATTTTATACGTACTAAAACAACGAGGACAGCGATGCGTATTTGTATGGACTCCGGGGCATGCTGGTATTACAGGTAATGAAATCGCAGACGAAGCTGCCAGAAAGGCAACAGTCTGCGATGATTTATATGCATTTCCTGTAAGAGTGGCAGATGTTAAAAACCGTCTAACAAACATAGTAAAAAACAAGTGGAATGCTGAATGGAGGAGATTAAATACAAAATTAAACACAGTAAAATCTTCTCCTTATAAATGGAAAAGCGACTATAAGTTGACTCGCCGTGAACAAGTAGCGGTGACCAGACTTAGAATCGGTCATACGCGATTAACAAATTTATATTTGTTAACCGGCGAAGTGAGACCAATGTGCGGTGTTTGTAATAAAACACTGACAATCAAGCATCTTATAGAAGAGTGTACCATATATGAGGACCTCAGAAAGAGGTTCCGTTTTAGAAATAATATTACTGCTGATCTGGATAATGGAAATGAAGAAAATATAGTTGCATTTTTACACGCCAGTGGACTTCTTAAAAGTCTATAAAAATGAAAGTTTAAGCTGTGAGAAACTCTAAGCGGTAGTTTATATATATATAAAGAAAAAATGGTATTGATAAGTTTAATTTTAATTTTAAATGTATGCATATATACATAATGGAGTCTTGAAACGTGGCACGTATAGTGACGGGAGGTAGCCCTCTTGCCTAGGCCATTTTGGCTCACCTGCATTCTAGAGCAGTGAGTCGGGGTGTGTCCGATGATGGCATGGGGGACCCTCAAGGGTGGATTGAGGGCGCGAGGCTGTGGGTGTGCGCTGTGCATGCCTATAGCCTGTTTATAAGAAAGATTCAACTGCCACGGCACCCTGGCGCGACTGATATACTGCTCAACGGCGGTTCTGGTCGCCCCGAGGGTGCTTAAACAAACTATAAATGAGACTCGTAGAAGAAAGAAAGATATGGTAGGATAAGTTTTAATTCTAATTTTAATTTAATGGTCTTTTGGGAACCTATCTCAAATTTTAATATTGGGGCCCTTTACACCCCATAAGTGTTTGTGATTGTCCTTGTCTTTATGTCTTAAATGTTTTGTGTAGTTTGTGCTTTTAAATAAAATGTAAGGGCCCTTTACACCCTTACATATGACGATCCAGATGGTGATAGTAGTTTCTTTTAAAGATTGCGAGGGCTAATGACCTTAGCAGTCGATGCCCATAAAAATTCAGAAAAAAAAAATAAATAAATAAAAAATAAATGAAATTTAAACAATGTTACAAAAAGTATTAATTGTGTAAGGTAAATTCATAAATAAAAAAATTGTATTTTATTTATAAAGATCTTAATTTTATTATGGTATTTTAAAGAATTAACATTAATAAGAATGTAAACAATACACGCAAAATAAGAGCTTAAAAAGAGTTATAAAATTGGATAAAATCATAACTAAATGTTAAAGTGAATGTAATAAAAAAATTATTTATACAAACGTTCAATTAGTATCAGATTAATGGGTTAAAGAAAAAAAATTGTAACTATCCTTGAATTTATAATATTAATTAAAATATTATTGTTACTAAAGTTTAAAAAAAATTCAGTTCCAGCATTGTAGGAATTTCAAAATATGGAATTTGTAAATAAATACAATTTTTGTAACTACCTAATCAAAAATAATGGCAACAATACATAAGTATTAAAAAAAAAATAACAAAAATAAAATATGTAAAACAAGTTAAGTAATAAAAAAAATTAATACCACAGTTAAACTGTCTTCATTTTTGAATAAAATCATTATTTTTCAGTTAGTGATGAGGTAAGTCATTTTAAAATTTGTGGTAATCTAGTTCAAAATTTCTTTTCAAATGTTGCAAATATAAAAATTTTTCACTATTTATTTTTAAACGGCTGTTACATAAAACTGGTATTTTATTAAAAGGAAGTGATTTCATTTTGAATCAAATCGAGCAGGCTGTTGTGTCCATGTTTCATTTGAATGGTGTAAGTTTGTACAAGATTTTGTCTTCGGTATATTTTATTTGTTAAATATCAGATACTTAATTCCACTTACCTAAATTTATTTGTAACTGGTATCTTTCCTGGTCATATTGATTTGTAAAATTGTAAATTCCATCAAAACTTTTAAACAACTTATGATACTTTGCTAGGTTTTAGAGCATGCTGATCTGTAAATTCTTGCATAATGTACTGGAATATTTATTTATAGTTTTATGTAATTTTCTTTCAATTGTAGAGTGCATACAATCTGTCTTCGTTTACATGTGCCCTTACAGTAAAATTTTTTGTAAAAATCTATATATCATTTTGTTTTACTATGTTGAAAAGAGCTAAAGTTGCATTATGATTTCAATAGGCACACCCATAACTCTACAAGATGATTTTCTTTTCTTTAGTATTTGGATGCATTAATAAAAATTTACTTAAAAAACTAACTATGATTCATGCATAGTCAATGGCAATGAAATCGCCTTCACACTCATGCCATAAGTAACAATAACTAAAATAAATCAAAGTTATGAACGATTAGTTTAGTTTTGTAATATAAAGATGATATATTAGATTCTGGATACAACACAGATTCCAAATCTGTAGAAAACACTTCATTTAGATACTATATATCCCCTAATATTTAATCGCTTGCTTCATTTTTGAGTGAAATATGTTCATTGTACTCAGTTTCAAAGGCTACACAGATATTGAATCTGTCTTTGTTACATGGGTAATTTTTTCTTCTCAAACATTTTCCTTGTAAGATTGTTGTTTTAGTCTGCGACATTGTATTCCTTGCAAAATTTGTTTTTATATTTTTTGTATAGCTAAGATTTTGATTCCAATACAGGTTAAACCTACCACATTAATTCCAAGAATCAATTTTCGTGGGATCACATCTTCAGTTGTTATTAAATTCTATAATTATATTAAAACATATTTATTTATGATTTGTTAATTTGTTCAAATTATTATTATTTTCATTAATTTCATATTATTATGGTAATATGAAATTTATTACATTAATTTTTTATTCTTGTCTGTTAATTTGTCGAAATTAACAAATCATAAATAAATGTTTATAATGTAATTATAGAATTTAATAACAACTGAAGATGCAGGATCCCATGGAAATAGATTCTTGGAATTAATGTGTTAAGTTTAACTTATCTATTTACTGTGTTTTGGTGGTTTATATTCCATTTAATACTAAATTTTATTAACACAGTGGTAAATATATTATCTTTTGCTCATTTTTTTTACAACTCATTCTCCAACTCCTAATGCATTTAAAAACATTTGCTTATATACACAATCATTTTCTGCTTTATAGTTTAAATACAATTTGTTTACAATTATCGCAGCGATTCTGATTCCACACCTCTTTGCCTTCAGTTCTTTTTATTTAGCTAGAGATTTAATTAATCTTTTTACCTTTCATGATAGATTCAAAATATTCTTAAATATTTCTATTCTTTCACGTCTTTAACAGTTTTACATTTCACTTGTGAATTATCTTGGTTAGGTTTACAGTAACATCTTGGTTTTATTTGTGTTTTTAATTTTCTGTGCATCATACTTCCAATGACCTTAACTGTTTTTTTTACTAAAATATTCAGAAACTTTCTTTGTTTTTTTTAATATTTTTAATATCATTTATTTCGATCTACTTCACCTTAGACCTTTTTCTATGTCCATTTATTTCATTTTCAAAAGGTAACTGTTCAGATTCACTATCTTTTACATTGTCTAAAATGTGCCTTCCTAATCTTTCATCTTATATGAATAGCTTATTATCTTTTATTATTTCTGTTTTGTGCGATACATATAATTTTTGTACTCTCCCTTATGATCTTGTTTTTGTACTACATTGTTAGTTACAGATTCAGTACTGAACTTTTAAGCAGTAAAATCTAAAAAGCAACTTGATTAAAAGATTCAAAATTTTCATCATAAATAATTCTGCATTATTTATTACATCCTGAAATTTACAATCGTTACCAGTGCCTAAGTCTGAGTGTTCAGACTCATTCGGCTTACATTCTCATTTGAATCAGTTTTATTTTGGTTCTGATCTGTTTCATTTGATATTACTGTTTAACTAAATTTATTATTTTTTGAATGCAACAGGTCATAACTACTAGTGTAGTCTCTAAAATTAAAAATTAAAACAGTTATACTGTTTCAGTATTAAGTTTTTCTTCTAGTCAAAAAATGGAAAAAAGTTCATATCTCCAAAAATACCATGAACAGGAAAACAACCAACTCTGGAAGGAAAGATATTTGATTCCTATTATACTGTCCTTTGATCAATTTTTTATCATCAAAATTTAATGATTTTAACCATTCTATTTTAGCATTCAGACTATCTTAGTTTGCAGAAAAAGTTATGTAAAATTTAAATAATTAAAAAATTACACAACAGGTGGAGATTTATATTTAATGAAGTAGTAGAAAAATGTGTACATCCACTTTACTGAAAATAATTGATCTCTATAATCATCATAACTCCACTACAACTTTAACCATAAAATAATATAAGAAACAAAGTATGAGTTTATAATCATTATAAAAAATATTACTTTTACACACCTTATTAAAAACAACATTCTTGCATAACAAACAGAATTTAAGACATAGCTTGACACTCACTATAAGGCACAATACAAGTGACTGATGGGTGATATGAATTCTTTCTGTTGAAACATGTCATTGAGGAGATACACTGTTTTTACAAAAGTAAATAACTTCTAAACAAATCAGAGTTGAGATTAATGAGTTTTACAGTCATATTCATAATAAAATTCTGCATCAAATAGAACAAAAAATCAATTTTCCAAAAATATTAAGTTGTGTTTATGGATTAGGCTGACAATATGTTAATGTTACACAATATGCAATGATTTAATTTTTTTTAAGAGTAGGTGTATTATACAGTAGATGTCTTTGGTTAGAGGAAAAGTTAGATGTAGTTTAGTACCTAGAGCAGCCCATTAACTTACTCTCAAGAACCTCACATTCTTTTTTTTTTTAATATATCCTCGAGAACTGAAAGAGAAATTTAAATTTTACTTACACATAAAGGATATTTTTTTTTATCATATAGATGGTTAAAATTACACCCTCTTCATATTAGAAGAAATAATTTGAAACTTTTCTACCGTAAATTAAACAAATTTCTAAATTTTTTATGAATTGTAATGATGAATGGTTCGTCCACATTCTAGAAGAACCATATTCAATAACAATCCAAAAATAGTTAACTCTACATGTTTTTTTTTTCTAATATCGTTAAGCTTTTAATGACTTGCTTTTAAATTACATAGAGATATAAAATATATTTTTGAAGCTAATAATGTGGATCCATCAGTAAGGTTACTGGTAAAAGGAACTGTGCAAATAGCTTTGGAAAGTTCTTCTGGAACACATTTTATATGCAATCTGAAAGTTAATCAAAAAAGTATTAATATTTTTCAGTTTTACCACATTCTGTTATACTAAGAAAAAAATTGAACATTTGAAAGTTTAATGTTTTTTTTTTTCAGAAAAATCAAATACAGAACAGAAACTGGCCAAGAGAAATGGAATTAAATAAGGAAACAGTGACATAATAGGGAACTACACACATAAATTTAGTTTTATTTATTTTTTAATGCAGTTAGCTGAAAAAAAAAAAATTCTCAGCACATCAGTATAATTCACACATTGTTATCAATATCACAACTTGAAAAACCAGAGTTTGGTTTTAGGTAAGACGGTAAATTACTCCGATCACAACCAGTTCCTCTGTAAGATGATGTCTTTTCAAATCACTTCTTTTCTTAACCTTTATCCCTTCTCCATCAGATAAGTATCATGAGAATCATGTAATCTGTCATCCTGGCTTCATCTGTGGTACCATGATGGTACTTTCTAGCAGCTGTCACAGCAGTTGTTTAGAGGTCATTACAGTAGTAAGTCTATCTGTGGGACGGTTTTCTACTCAGGGATTGCACAGATGGTCACGCCTCCTTACTTCTAAAATCCAGTCCAATCTAATTTACCCACAGTTGTATAGTTTCTTCATTATTACCAAAGTTAAGTAAATGTTTTTGTAACAAACACTGTTTAATATTGTAATGATTACAATTTAATATTTTCCAACATTTATAGCATTTAAATTAGAAAAAAAGATTTTATGCTTAAAAACCAATTAACAGAAACTTTACTAAAAATATATGACCATTTCAACTATTTAAAAAAATTATCATCAGTATATTGAGGGGAAGTAAATATAAGAAAACAAAAAATAAAATAAAATAAAAAAAAAAATATGAAAAAAATTTAGAGAAAATAATAAAAAAAAATATCAACTGACAAATAAAAAGTACAGATAAAATACTTTAAAACAAGCATGTTTAGCAATATTTTTAGAATAAAAAACACAAAAATAACTGTTGTCATTTTAGAAAATTTCAATAGAAAGGATGTTTTGCTTAAAAAAATCTAAATTACTAAAAACTACCAATTCAGATAGGACAATCTGTTGGTTTGAATGTTTTTAATCTACAATGTATGCCTTAAGCTGGTATTGGCAAAAACTACAACAGTTGTTGATACTACTTTTTTCCCTTATTCTGAAAAATACTCAATTTGCAATGTTTTGTAAATACTGTTTATTTGTGATTCAATATTCTTTATCATTATTATTAAATACATTTACTTATTTTCTAATGTATACTTTTTCCTTAGCGTCTATTAATGATGAAAGTTTAATAATCAAAATTAGATTCTAGGTTTAGATTTTATGTATAATTTTTGTAGTTTCTGAGTGTGACCTTACTTTCCAATTAATCTATTTAAAAAAAAATACATAGGCATACTTCTAAACTAAAATTACAGTAAAGGAAAAGGATGAAGTATTCCACCCTTTTAAAAGATATTAAAATAAAACTTTTACTAAAAATTTGAAATTAAATTTTATTAAAAAATTTAATATTTTTTGCAATATTAAAAAGTCTTCTCAACAAAATGTAATACTTATTAAAGGTACAATTTTTTAACAAAAATGGATCCTGACTGAGATGTCAAAAGTATATAGGATACAAAGTTAACCTAATTATTTTTAGAGGCTTCCTGTAACATTAATTTTTACAAAGCTTCATAGATTTACTTAAAACTTTTTAATTTTAAACTTTATTAAGTATGGTCAGTCTGAGTTAAGTTTAATGATGAGCATTAAATATATTGTTAGCTGATCTTTTTCTTTCAACCTGGGACTATTTACATCTTGTTTCAATGTGCTGTTTTATTGCTTTACTACTTTCCTAAAAAGTAGCTAAAACCTTTCTGGTTTCTTTCTAATCATTTGCTATAAAACTGTTAATCAATCATTTTTTTAAATTCCATTTCAATACTAAAATATATACCATAAAGGCTCTCTATTCTTGTGTTGGTCTGCTTTTTTCTTTATACCGACCTGATAGTACTTACATGCTGGAGAGAATTCAGTGCACTTACCCCAGAGAACATCATTGGAACTATGCTGCAGACTGAACTGGTGTGGTATATGGTGTCCACGATGACAGTGAAGATCATCTGAACAAAGATGGTGGAAAAAGCCCAGGGATGAATAATTCCCTCTGAGTCTCCTTTGGGGTGTGTTCCCAGTCCAAAGGTTGAGATAAAAAAAACCACAGAACCCTGATGAGTTCAAAGCATGGTGCTAGCAATGGAGGTGTGAATTTGGACAAGATACACGAGGTGTTGTGCTAATACCGTAAGATGGACTCAATATCCTATGTTGTAGAGGCAGAGGGGTTTTAGTGTACAAGCTTACAAGGGAGAGTCCCATACCACCATGGGGGGTTGAGTCGAGATTACATGGTACCTAAAAATAGATTTCCTTCCTCCACTGAAAACAACTCTGTAATACTTTGTAACTTTACTATTTAAAAAATATAATCCATTAATGCATTATGTTTATATTGCATTAACTCATTCTCATTATCTAATAATACATTATTCATTATAATGCATAATGACTCATTATTATCTTCCTTTTTACATATATTACTTTTATTTTATTTACTTTAATCAATTCTTCACATAAAATGAACCTATACCTATCACTAATTTTTATGAATTATTTTTAATGTAGCTATGCAAAAAAATCAGCTAACCTTTACATTCTTTATTTCACTTTCTCAGTTATTAAAATGCTATCAAAATGTTCTTTCTATTTAAAGAATACTAACTACTTTTACTCTTAAGAATACTAAAAAAGAATCTTTTAAAAATTAAAAATATTTTTGGGTCATTTCAAGAACAAATGAATAACTGAACTGAACGATAACTGAATAATTGAACGATAAATAAAGAATTAAAAGTACTTATATAAAGTCAATCACCCACATTATACTGTTATACTATCAAATATATTGATTTTATACTTTTTTTTGTTTAGTTGTAAGGAAGTAAAAAAATTATAATTGGTTAAACAAAAAAAAAACTATGATTTAAAGAATTAAATAATAAAAAACATCTGTTTTAAATAATAAGTCGTAATACAACAGAAAAAAAATGCAACAGGTTCTGGATAATAAGGCAGATATACTGGAAAAAGACTAGATCTTTCGAGGTAAACTGGAATGGTACCTGTTTCACAACACATGGCCTTCAGTAACAAAAAGTTATGAATACAATTAACTGCTTCAATCAATATTAAATTCAATCAATATGCTTCAATCAATTTTTTGTTAAAAGAATCAGTCAATAAATTATTGATGAGATAGTAATCTTCAGGAAAAATGAATACAAGTAACTTATCTTTTTTTATTTATAAAACTGTATAAAAACCGAAAACAAAATTATCATGACAAATGAGTGAATTTTTTAAGAACAAGAAACCACCAGCATCAATATAAAAACAAAACAAATTAGATATATCAGATTTTTATTTTAGATTTAATTATAATTTACTTCTAACTGAGATTAACAATCTATCATAACTTGTATCAAACAAAAAAAAAAGAAAAAATTCAGAGTAAAAATATAAGTGCATGCATGTGCGAGCGCATGTGAATTAAAAAAAAATTACAGAAGTTCTGGAGTAACACCAATAAATACAAAATAACAGAAAATCAAATATGCAGGTATGACCACACTGTGAGAAAGGATGAAGATCACTAATAAGAAGGATGTTTAGTATTGAGGCATATTGAGACCTAGTATCCCAAATGGGATAGTATCCCATTGGGAGATCTAGTATCCCAAAAATAACACAGATGATGGTACATATGAAAAAAAAAGATATGAAGATTTTAGAAATGGGTGATGCATCTGTCAAAAAAAGAAGAAAACAATGAACTAGAAGAGCAGATCCAAAATAATGAAAAAATGGAAACGTGCTTAGAAGAACTTTGAGTTTACCAGATGAGGTTGCTCCAAAGCCCTAGCAAACTAAAAATAAATAGACAGGTCATCTGACAAGAGTGATCCAGCTAAATTACTTTTAAGCAAGCTTTACAAAATAAATCAGTTGAACATGAATCAGGAAAGCTTTAAATATCAAATAGATACTTGCTACATTGTAGAGCCACAAAATGGCATTGTGAGTGAAACTAAAAGTTCAAAGAGACAAAGGTAAACCACCACTCCTCATTTCCACTAGTACAGGTTACTTATTATTCTTAAGAATGGCACTGTTATTTTCAGGAGTGGCTTACTATTCATGTCAGGTCATTTACAACTATTATTGTTATGGCATTACACATACATACACACTTTAAGTTGATTTACAGTTAAATTTTATAGGCTATTTACATCTAACCCCTTTTATACATATTTAATAATGTAGCTAATATAGTTGACAAATGTATGAATTATTTGTTTTTTTAAAGTATTATTTTAACATCATTTTAATTCTCTAGAATTCATTTAATTAAATTTTTTTTAACAAAGAACAAAAATATTGATCACTATTAAATTCACATTTCACAGTAAATAAATCTTTATATAAAACATTAAGTATTTCTAAAAAAAAAATAAAGATTTAGATAGAAAGTATCTGAAATAAATATATTAGAAAATCTTTCCATTTGAATTACCTGCTATAATTCAAATTTAAAATCTCTCCTACTACATTATATAACCAAAATGGCAATAACTAATTTTTCCATGTTACCACTACCCAAGCTCTCATAATTGCCTGCCAGAGGTAAACACCATAGAACTGTCTCAGGAAATATACAAAATTAAACCTTATGATTACATTACAAAAATGGAATAAAATTAGACATCGAAAGCTCATTTTGGTAAAAAGATTATAGCTGCCAAGTTACATTCAACCATTATGAATAAACCAGTAAAGAATACTGTTTCTCATTTTATAAGATATTTCGTTTTTAAACTCATCTGAATTTACTAATTACAATTATGATACATTATCACATTTCACAGAGTATTATTTACAAACCGAATACATTAAATAATGTAATGATCTAGACACAAACAGATATTATAATTAATAAATCATAAACAATAAAATCAAATGAAGATTTACCTGGTTATCTGGGTCCATTTTTGCCACATTTTACTTCTGATTATCAACTATTGCTTTCTTGCCATCATACACTCACAAAATATCATTATTTACTACGAGGATAAAATTTTAGTCAACAATATAAAACTGATTATTAGCATTATGACTTATTTAAATGAAAATGAAGTGTCACGATGGACCAAGTAAGTAACTGTTAAGAATAGCTGAACATGGTTGAAAGTAGAACTGCTCCTCGCTCAACTGAAAAAAAAAAAAAAAATGGTTTCTAACTACATAAGGCAGATACTTCTAGCAGAAGGCTACAAAATGAAAAACAGTACAGCTTTGTAAGATTTTTTATAACTTTTTTTTAGATAAAAGTTGTTAAAAAATTGCCTGTATCTGAGATAGCTTTCACTATTATGTTAAGGCTTTTATCACGAGAAGAGGCTTTTCATATACATCAAGATTCTTCCATAAGAACTGACTATATTAAACCTCTTACAAAAGAAGATTAACATATAGCAAAACCAAGCTCAGATGTAGGTAAAGCTTTTTATTTTAATTTTTTTTAAAGTATACTGTAATTGATTTTAAAAAGTTTTCACATTTTAAAACACTACATTATTTACAAACCGAATACATTAAATAATTATAGCTGCCAAGTTACATTCAACCATTATGAATAAACCAGTAAAGAATACTGTTTCTCATTTTATGAGATATTTACGGATATCAAAATTGAAAATAAATATTATTAGTAAATTCTTTTACTTTGCACATTTGAAATGAAAGAAAATTACATGAAATAGAAAAAAAATATGAAAGGTCCTGGGGAAAAAGCGGTTCAATCCACTTTTATAATTATTGTTTTATTGCACAGTGACAATCTTAGAGGAAATCCCCATCGTTATCTTTATTCATTGTCGAAAATAACAAACTCAGTCACAAGTACACAAATAAATAATTGTAAAACACTGTAAGGAAGAAAAGAGGATTAATCTGCTGAACACACAAACGAGCTCCCATCATAAAAAAAAAATTATTTAATATTTACTCTTTCATTTACAATTTTGTTAACAAACCAATCATTATAAAATGTATTTTAGTAATAGATTACCCTTAAATAGGTTTTAAATAATAATTTTCTTAACTGTTAAGAATGATTTTCTAAGAAAATCAGCTCTCTTGTAAATTGAGAAAATATGACTAAATCTCTGTTTCCCCTCAACCTTTCATATATAAAATTACAAGTAGAATAAAACCTTATGTTATATTACCTTGCATAAAATAGAATTATCATTTTTCATACAGTTAATAAAAAAATGAATACCAACAATTTAGTTACTTTCAGTGCAATTATCTGTACTCGCACAGTAGTTAATTTTATTCTAATGAAGGAAGAATAATTATTTATTCTAAAATGATATAATAAAATTTTATCATATCTCAAAACAAATGTAAGGAACCCAAAAGAACAGTTGTATTTAAGAAGGGATAGATGGATTTATTTTATTCAATAATACTTCAGACATTACGTTTATTGTGGAACCATTTCGACAGGAAATACAATCCCTGGGATAGACCAAGGCATCCCCTGTCCACCAGGTTATACCAAGATTCTACAGGTTCTGTGATCGATCCTCAACATAGACTTAGCAAGGTCAGACCTGTAACCACAGAAATGGAAATGGGAAATGGAAGAAGGGATCATCAAGGATAAAAAAAACAGGACAATAGTGAGAAAAAATAGTCTACACTCGAAAGAACTGCAATAAGAGGCAAACAACAAAGAGGAAAGCTTAAACCACTTTCAAGCAGCAGGTGCCCAGTCCACCCCCAATTCTGTTGTAGATTAGAGTATTTCATTCCAATAGGAGCAACTCATTACTTACTGATGATAATACATTAACTGTATTAGATATATGATGCAAAAAGTTATATTTCTAAAAACTGGAACTAAACAATCACACAATAACTAGCACAGAGTTGCTAAATAAATTCCTCACCCACCCACATCTTTATATGGCATTTAACTGAAATGTAAACCACTCGACCAGAACCTAATTCCCACTAGAGGTAAATGTAGAGTTCACATTCGCTATGTAAGACAAACAAAAATTTAATTAACGGCATGGACAATTCATGTTAATGGCTAATACTTTGTAATACTAGTAAAATTAATTCACTAAGCTCTACCTCTAATTTTATCAATCAATACCGCTACAATCTATAATGAATTTATTTTAGTGTATCAAATAATGAATGTACAAATAAATATATGTATTTGTCAAACTGAGAACCTCTCTTCTTTACAAAGTCAGTTTACATGAGGAGTTCATTTGAAATAACATAAAAATTATACTACAATAACATAAAAAATATTGTTACAATCTACATGTAAAATACTAATGAAAAATGTTACACTTACAAAACTAGTCTCAAGAGAAACTTTAATCACTGTTTATATACTGCAGTTAAATGGGAAATTATTTAATATTTTATTCTGATTTTTGCAGTACTAGACTAATGGTGCTGAGTGTTTTGATGATAAATGTGAGCTAGTATGTAGACTTTAACTTTAGATTATTTTTTTAGTCACTTTGGGGAATTTTACTACATACAGAAATAAGATAATAATACATTTATATAAATATATATATATATTATTATTAATTTATTTAAATAAAATTTTTTGTAATCCATATCTATATATATATATATATATATATATATATATATATATATTAATATTCAAATGCGGGATTTTCAGTAACAAATACTATACTAATTGCTTCCCAAAAATTTCACCAAAGAACTGAATAATTATTTTCAGAAATTTTAATTAAGAAGAATTATATTAAATAATTTATACAGTAAATTGATCAAATTTAAGATTTTTCTGTCCTTTTTTGTTCTGTTAGATTTATACACATTCTGATGTTTTCCTTTCTGTTTAAATATTGAAGTGGAAACATCTTTACTCCCATTAGTTTTTTATAATTAATGGATTTCTATAACATACTTAACTTGTTTCCACATGGATATATATAAATTTTATAAAACATGTGTTTTAACTAAATATCTGATTTTCCATCTCATATAACAAACAAAAATACTGTAATTTCAATTTATTTATTTTTAAATCATCTACCAAGGTCATCAGTCAAGAAAGGCTAATAATACTGAGTTTATTCACAAACGGTAATAACTAGTGTTATTTATATTATGTACTCTACAAGAACTACTGGCATTATTTCTTAATTTATGTTCTTTCATTTCTAAAATCCTACACCACCACAAAAGTTCTAGCAGTACAGAAACATTTGATTGCAGAAGGATGCAGTTTAACATTTTACCCAGGCAAAATCATTTTCACAATTGCATACTGTAATTTCTTTATTTGAACTCACCTTAACTTATATTTTACTTTTAAACAAGACCTAAAATAATATTATCTTCATTATCTATCTATTACATGGGAGCGGTGGGCAAGTGAAATACAGATCTTATTCATAGCCTAATCCTAACACTGTTGTTAATTCAACCCCACAAACCTGTGTACAAACATTCAGATGTAATAACCGTACTTCCACTTGAACCTGGCCCCTAAAGCATCAGAAAATAGGTGATTACCAAAAAAAAAACCAATGATAATCACCTAATTAGGAAATAGATTGTCGCTAAAAAATATCAAACATTAATTCAAATATTCACGAAGATATACATTTATAACTAAATCTTATTTAATCACTGGCATTCTGTGCCATTTTTTCATTACAAAAAAAAACTTATAATTAAGATTAAGAACAATTTTTATTTGATTTCATTTTTCTAATGCTATTTTTCCAGCAAAATCTGTTAATGCAACACACTGGCAAGATATCAATTTTCGGATGTACAAGGTGATGGACTTCATTCATCTGTCGCAGACAGCTCCTAACACAATAATATAATACTGATATCATCATCATTGCATTGCAAAATCAGATCAGGTGTTCAGAGGTTGATAACGGTTAAAAATTTGACAATCTTCTGCTATTCCAGTAGTTTCATGTTCGATACATTTCTCACACTCTTGAGACAGAGCATAAGATCCTCATAGGATTTTTAATATAATAATAGTAAGGCTTTCCAATCAGCTAATCATCTGTCTTTTTTCTCTATCAATTTTTTTTTCTATGCAAGGACATCCAGTGTAGGTTTACGTCAATCTACTACAAGACAAGAAACACACAAAATAAATAAATTGACACTCACATTAATGAGCCACGTCTGATGATGCTTAACTTTAGTGTTTGTATAGGATCAGATTTACTAAAATAGTTAAGAGTATTGAAAGCTGCACTAATCCTCTTAGGACTTCAGTAAGGCGATGAAATAGATATCAAATAAAATAGGAAAAGTAAATGAGCTATGCACTAATACAATAGCAGCATTTTTTTAATACAAAAAAATATATATGTCTTAAACTAACAAAACTCCTGACCCATAGTAGTTATGTGTTATTCATCTTTAAACCAGTAAACAAAAAAAATATTTAAATAACTAATATTTTTTAATAGAATCTTAGATCTTTCATTATTTTATAATACAAATACATTTTTATTATAATGCAATATTTATTCAACATATGGCACCTTTTCTGGGGCAGGTCCTTTGCATAAATTATGGTTTCCATTTTCCTATATTCCCAGCTCAACTCTCAAGATCCTGATAGCTCCTACTTCCTTTTAGATTGTTTTTATATATAATTTTTCCAGTCTCTCTTTTTTACATATTCTACTGAACCTTCAAGCATTGTTTTAATCGATCCTTCTCCTCTCATAATATGTTCTTGCCTGTTAGCTCTCCTATTCTGAATTTTTTTTATTAAGCTTCTAATAAGTCTAAAAATAATAAGTATAATAAATCTTTTTTCTAAACTCTTCTCATTACTTCATTTTTCACTTTGTCTTTTCATTTAATTTTCTCCAATTTACCCCACGATCACATTACAATAGCTCCAAGACTTTCTACTTCAATATGCTTAGCATTCATGCAGAAGTATAATCCAAATTAATACTTCACATGTTGTTTCTTCAATTACTATTTCAATTTATTTTTAATATAAATAAATGTTATAACAAATAAATTTAAATATTACACATCTGGCTTTTATTTTTTCATTATTATACACAGGGTGTCCACTTTTTTAGAAAAAATCAAATCAAAGGAATCTACTAAAATTTGTTTTATTTTTGTCAAAGTTTTACATACAAAAGGTAGATAACGGATAACTTAGAGATTTATACCAAGAATCTGTAAGACCCACCCTTTGCACATATAATAAAGTCAAATTTTATTAACTTAGATTATTAACCCCCTTCATGCTAATCAGTGGATAGCCCCAAACATAATGTATAGAATGTAAATTAAATTTAAATTTCATTTAAATGTAACATTACGTAGTAGTACAGGCAATTTGTCATCAAAATAGGCTGTATTTGAAAATCCTTACCTACCGATTGATCTTTTGTCCATGCATTAGGGGTAATGAGGGAAGCTTAACTCCAGATTTTTAACATCCCCCTCCCCTAGATTTTTGAAAAACTCAATACGTTTTTGAAATGCATTTTTCTCTGAATCTATGCATTTTAGAGAAAAGTTTTTCAAACAAAAAATGTAGAGGACATTCTCCTCTACAATTAATGTTTTTGAAGTTACGCCGTATAATTTGAAATTGAAATACTACGTGGCGCTGAAGTTGTAAAAAACGTGCTTTTTCAGTTTTTTCACCGGAAAAATTGTTTTTCGTCTGCATTGCATTTGGAAAAGTTGTTAATCTCAAAAAACAGACAACTTTTGTTTAAACAATTTTCTTGTACGACTTACCGTTTTGGAGCTGTAGCTTGTAAAAGTGTGAAAATGTTGTGAATTGGGCATGTATTCGAAACCGGTCTAGTCACTGAACAATGCCGATCTCCCTGGCTACAGTAACAAAAGGACCGCTGCATTAGCATTGTACCGCTATAACTCTGGAATGCTAAGTCGTTCAAGAAAATTGTTTGAATAAAAGTTGTCTGTTTTTTTGAGATTAACAACTTTTCCAAATGCAATACAGACGAAAAACAATTTTTTCCGGTGAAAAAACCAAAAAAACACGTTTTTTACAACTTCAGTGCCACCTAGTATTCAAATTATACGGCATAACTTCACAGACATTAATTGTAGAGGAGAATGTCCTCTACATTTTTTGTTTGAAAAACTTTTCTCTAAAATACATAGAATCAGAGAAAAACGCATTTCAAAAACTTTTTGAGTTTTTCAAAAATCTATGGGAGGGGATGTTAAAAATCTGAAGTTAAGCTCCCTCATCACCCCTAACATATGGAAAAAAAATTAATCGGTAGGCAAGGATTTTCAAATAAAGATACAAATTGACTGAACTATAGCATATTCAAAAAATAAAGCTATTGTAAATATTATTCCTTTATTTTAAATTTTAAGTGGCTTTCTCCATTACATTCATTTATAAGCCATTATGTCTCAACAGCAACCTGGAAAAACAGATCCAACAACTCTTAACTTCAGTGTACAGGAACAATCGGTTTATTCAACTGTTGATATTTTATCCTTACTTCACACACTTCAATTTTCTGGATGTTACTCCCCAAAAAATATAGCTGTGAAACTATCAACTGTAAGAAATGTAAGTCGCTGTCTTACCCAAAACCTAATATCTATTCTTGTTATTCACTCAGTTTACAATCTTGCTATTCCTTGAGTTTTACAATCAGTTTAAATAATATGTTATATTTCATAAACACTTTGTAGAACCTACCAAATAACAGTCTCCAAGTCTACTGACGCAGCTAAATAGGCCGACTATAAAACTGGAACAAAGCTCTTCTTATACATCTTTCTCAAAATCTCAGACCACTCAATACTACTTTCTTTCTTTTTACTATAGAAAATAATTACTTAACAGGATTAGAAAATACATGTTAGCAGTTCAAGAAATAAATCATTGGATTGCAGCTGTCTAATTTTATATGTAGATACAATAGTTGTAATGTATTTGTCAAACATATGTATCAATAACAATAGAAGTGTTTTGTAAGATGGTAATTTTCATGGAATGATTAACTAGTTTAATTTGTAACAAAATCAAAACAATTTTTTTTCATTCTGAAGAGCAAAACTCTTCTAATGAAAAGCTAAGCCTGTCATTAAACACATACATATACATATTATGCTTTTGTATATTCCCATCTAAAATGTATTACATCTACACTGATCGATTAAAAACGGAAATAGGAATACTGACTTTATCTGTTAAGCATCTCTGTGCCATTTAGTTTGACTTTTTTTTAGCAACCCTTCAAATAGGAATTGGAGAGCTCCACAGATACACAGGGTTGCTACCCCGCTGCGCTCCAATGAAGAATCAGTTGACCCAAAATCAAGGATGAAAGAATTAAAGTAATGGAAAGGGAGGGAAGAGAAAGAACAATCGACCCACAGCAGAACTACCTCAGACATGAGAATACACCATCTTACCCTGACCGATATTACATTTTGGGACCGATTCAAAGTGTAAACAAGTTGTCAGGACACAAGAACAAGCAATCCGATCTTTGTGCCAGTAAATGATTCATTGTGATCAGTATATAGCAAATTAAAAAATTTCCATTTATTTATAAATATTAATGCGTTATAGCTTTGAAAAGAATGTAGCTATTTATTTCTAAACAATAACAATTTCCATTTACATAAAATGACAGACCTCTATTTTCCATAACATAGCATCAAACTTTGACTGATGAGAAAAGAGTGTTATCATGTTTCTACATTAATTTTTAATAAATTACTTAACTGTTTAAAAGCTCTTCTGATCAGTTTATTTAAAATTATATTAAAATATTTTCTATAACAAAAAACAATCTTACTCTATTGATCAGTTTTAAAATAATACAAATTAAGTAAACCTGAGTTTCTGCCTGTTGTTTAATGCATACAAATAATGTATAATGCACTTACATATTTTACAGATTTATATTATTTATTATCTTTACATATTTGTGTCACATTTATTTATATATTCATGGTTTTAATTTCCTGACTATAGCTCTGTTGTTGGTGCAGCAGCAATGGCAAAGGGAAAGCGTAGAGATCAACAAAAATTTTGGGTATCAGGGTTTTTTGCAATTGTTGATGTTTCAATGCCCCCCTTAATCCAAAAGTTATAGAAATTTCCTAAGATGTATTGACTGAATATGTACATGTGTTGGTCTGTATTTTGATTAATATCTATGGACGGGATCAACATAAATTATTTGAAAATGGTTTAAAAGATTTCTATATATGGGATTAAATTTTGAAGAGAATTAAAAAAGAGGAGGGGAAGTTTCCACCATTTTAATTTTTGTATAGTGGTTGCAAAAAATTAAGCTTAATGCAATGAAAGTACTTATATTAATTAGAATTCCAATCTAGGGATTGGGGACATTCAACACTTCAGCTGAAAAGAATTTTTCTCAAATCTCGAAAACCCATTGTCCAAAAAATCCCTCTTTGATTTTCAACCCCTTTGTACAAGTAGGCAAGATGGGTGAGAAATATGCCACCCATATTTATTTTTTAGCAAGCTATAATTTGTTAGCCTTGTTGAATAACATTGCACTAAATCAAGCCTACTTATTGAAATAAATAGTTATGCCAATAAATAAACTTTTAACCGCCAAAAAACAAGAGGGCTGAATGGACCCATACTTAAAATATCAATTTTTTTAAACTTTACTTTTCAAGATTGAAAATTGAACTTTATCTAGTATTCTAGTACTAATTTAAAGAGGGGAACTTTAAAAAAAAGGGTATCTCATGGAACCTGACTAAGAATTTTAAACATTTTTTTTTTTTTTTTTTTTTTTAATAGCATCCTCTATGAATCATGAGACCTTGCCGTTGGTGAGGGGGCTTGAGTGCTCAGGGATACAGAGTAGCTGGACCGAAGGTGCAACCATATCGGAGAGGTATCTGTTGAGAGTCAGACTAAGGAATGATTCCTGAAAGAGGGCAGCAGCTCTTTCAGTAGTTGTTAGGGGCGTGAGTCACAATGACTTAAACGGCCATATCAACATCACTCAGTCCTCTGAGTACTGCGCAGCTGAAAGCAATGGAAAACTACAGCTGTTTTTTTTCCAAGAAAATGTGGCTCTCTGCATTTTCACATAATAATAATGGAGGCGCCTTCCTTGATAAAATATTCCGGAGGTAAAATAGTCCACCCGTTCGGATCTCCGGGTGGGGACTACTAAGGAAGGGGTCACCAGAAAAGTAAAAAAATAACATTCTACGAGTCGGAGCGTGGAATGTTAGAAGCTTAAAAAAGGTGGGTAGGGTAGAAAATTTAAAAAGGGAAATGGATAGGGTAAAGGTGGATATTAGTAGGAATTAGTGAGATTCGGTGGGAAGAGGAAGGCGACTTTTGGACAGGGGACTTTAGAATAATTAACTCAGCGTCAAATAATGGGCAGGCAGGAGTAGGTTTCGTGATGAACAAGAAGATAGGGAGGAGAGTGGAGTATTTCAGGGCGCATAGCGATAGAGTCATTGCAATAAGGATAAAATCAAAACCTAAACGACAACGATTGTTAACGTCTATATGCCTACAAGCGCCCATGATGATGATGAGGTAGAGTGTGTATACGAAGAGATTGATGAAGCAATTAAACACATAAAAGGAGATGAAAATTTAATAATAGTTGGAGATTGGAATGCAAGCATTGGAAACGCCAAGGAAGGAAATATAGTGGGTGAATACGGGCTGGGCAAAAGGAATGAAAGAGGGGACCGACTTATTGAGTTTTGCACGAAGTATAATTTAGTAATTGCAAACACCCAATTTAAAAATCATAATAGAAGAATATACACTTGGAAAAAGCCAGGCGATACTGCAAGGTATCAGATAGATTATATCATGGTTAAGCAAAGATTTAGAAATCAACTCGTTGACTGCAAAACTTACCCTGGATAGCGACCATAATTTGATGATAATGAAATGTAGATTGGGGTTTAAAAACCTGAAGAAAAGGTGTCAGATGAATCGGTGGAATTTAGAGAAGCTTGAGGAAGAGGAGGTAAAGAAGATTTTTGAGGAGGACATCGCAAGAGGTCTGAGTAAAAAAGATAAGGTAGAAAATGTAGAAGAAGAATGGGAGAATGTTAAAAAGGAAATTCTTAAATCAGCAGAAGCAAACTTAGGCGGAATAAAGAGAACTGGTAGAAAACCTTGGGTTTCAGATGATATATTGCAGCTGATGGATGAACGCAGAAAATATAAGAATGCTAGTGATGAAGAAAGCAAAAGGAACTATCGGCAATTAAGAAATGCTATAAACAGGAAGTGCAAACTGACGAAAGAAGAGTGGATTAAAGAAAAGTGTTCAGAAGTGGAAAGAGAAATGAACATTGGTAAAATAGACGGAGCATACAGGAAAGTTAAGGAAAATTTTGGGGTACATAAATTAAAATCTAATAATGTGTTAAACAAAGATGGTACACCAATATATAATACGAAAGGTAAAGTCGATAGATGGGTGGAATATATTGAAGAGTAATACGGAGGAAATGAATTAGAAAATGGTGTTATAGAGGAAGAAGAGGAAGTTGAGGAGGATGAAATGGGAGAAACAATACTGAGATCTGAATTTAAGAGAGCATTAAAAGAATTAAATGGCAGAAAGGCTCCTGGAATAGACGGAATACCTGTAGAATTACTGCGCAGTGCAGGTGAGGAAGCGATTGATAGATTATACAAACTGGTGTGTAATATTTATGAAAAAGGGAAATTTCCGTCAGACTTCAAAAAAAGTGTTATAGTAATGATACCAAAGAAAGCAGGGGCAGATAAATGTGAAGAATACAGAACAATTAGTTTAACTAATCATGCATCAAAAATCTTAACTAGAATTCTATACAGAAGAATTGAGAGGAGAGTGGAGGAAGTGTTAGGAGAAGACTAATTTGGTTTCAGGAAAAGTATAGGGACAAGGGAAGCAATTTTAGGCCTTAGATTAATAGTAGAAGGAAGATTAAAGAAAAACAAACCAACATACTTGGCGTTTATAGACCTAGAAAAGGCATTCGATAACGCAGACTGGAATAAAATGTTCAGCATTTTAAAAAAATTAGGGTTCAAATACAGAGATAGAAGAACAATTGCTAACATGTACAGGAACCAAACAGCAACAGTAACAATTGAAGAACATAAGAAAGAAGCCGTAATAAGAAAGGGAGTCCGACAAGGGTGTTCCCTGTCTCCGTTACTTTTTAATCTTTAAATGGAACTAGCAGTTAACGATGTTAAAGAACAATTTAGATTCAGAGTAACAGTACAAGGTGAAAAGATAAAGATGCTACGATTTGCTGATGATATAGTAATTCTAGCCGACAGTAAAAAGGATTTAGAAGAAACAATGAACGGCATAGATGAAGTCCTACGCAAGAACTATCGCATGAAAATAAACAAGAACAAAACAAAAGTAATGAAATGTAGTAGAAATAACAAAGATGGACCACTGAATGTGAAAATAGGAGGAGAAAAGATTATGGAGGTAGAAGAATTTTGTTATTTGGGAAGTAGAATTACTAAAGATGGACGAAGCAGGAGCGATATAAAATGCCGAATAGCACAAGCTAAACGAGCCTTCAGTAAGAAATATAATTTGTTTACATAAAAAATTAATTTAAATGTCAGGAAAAGATTTTTGAAAGTGTATGTTTGGAGTGTCGCTTTATATGGTAGTGAAACTTGGACAATCGGAGTATCTGAGAAGAAAAGGTTAGAAGCTTTTGAAACGTGGTGCTATAGGAGAATGTTAAAAATCAGATGGGTAGATAAAGTGACAAATGAGGAGGTATTGTGGCAAATAGATGAAGAAAGAAGCATTTGGAAAAATATAATTAAAAGAAGAGACAGACTTATAGGCCACATACTAAGGCATCCTGGAATAGTCGCTTTAATATTAGAAGGACAGGTAGAAGGGAAAAATTGTGTAGGCAGGCCACGTTTGGAATATGTAAAACAAATTGTTAGGGATGTAGGATGTAGAGGGTATACTGAAATGAAACGACTAGCACTAGATAGGGAATCTTGGAGAGCTGCATCAAACCAGTCAAATGACTGAAGACAAAAAAAAAATTTTTTTTAATAGCTGATATTTTTATCTGTTTGTCAAGTTGTGTCTCTAATTAAAAATGCTATACATGAGGTAGCTAGCTATCTAGCAAGGAGATTAAATGGGACCAAATTTTTTTATTAAAAATTTTGAATTTTTAGCAATTATACTCTAAAACCAGTATATTTTGATGAAAAGATGTAATTTGTTTAAGAGGGTCAGTTAAAATCCAATTTCTTTTACAATATTTTTTTTTCAATTATGTTTTTAATACTGCAGTTATTATGGTAAAAACTACATATGATCAAGGGATCAAATTGGATCCAAATTTTTTTACTGAACATTTTGATCTTTTTCAGAATTTTACTTTAAATATTGTATAATTACATCATTAATATTTAAAAATGCCATGGTGTATTTGAAATAAAAATCTGTAAAGGAGAAAGCCAAGAAATTTGTGTAACCCTTTTCTGGGTTTTTAAGTATTAATATGGAATTCAACCATTTCTATTTTTATTAACCCTTGCATTACCAAGCACGGTATTCTAACTACCCCAGGTTGATTTTTTCCCTATAATAATTTTATCTGAAGAGATACATACTTGTGGTTTCATGACTGTCCTAAAATGATTAAAATTGTATTCACACTCGTGAGTGACCAAATGTTTTTGTTTTTATAGTTATTGATGGAATATATTAGTGGGGTTGTGAGACTAACTCACATGGTATGTAATGTCTTATCTTCTTATTTGTCAAAAACAAAGGTTTTACAAAATATTTCTCTCATTCATCTTCGTTATTTAATTTTTCCATACATCCATTGTTTAGCTTAAATAACAATTTTTACCAGATAGAAAGAAAGAAGTTCATTCTTCAATGTTTGGTTTCACAAATGACTATAGTTTCCTATGTTCCAAAAAGGGGCTAGTTGGTAATCTTACTCTCTAGTTAGCATCATGAGAGGCAAGCGAGTGGTGAAGAAAGTGAATACAAACCTGAAATAATACTCCATTAAAACAAAACGAAAGGTGCCGTAGATAATGGAGGCAAAATGACAAGAGAATACAACTGTGTTAGAGGAACCAGGAGGTGGCCACTAAGACTTTTCATGGAGATGGTGATATTGCAGCACTGAATTCTGTACACAAAAATTTCCTGAGTGGCAGGAGAACAATCGGAGCTGATGGAAACTCTTCATGACTGAGCTGGCATTTGGACTCAGCAAAAGCAAAATGGAGGAAAGAGCTAGAAATATCAACGGTCTTCATAAGGATGTACAAGATGCACTGAAAACATGTGGTATTGAAATTCTGACAGCAATGATCCAACCCCAGAATTTCAAGTTACCAACACCACAGCAATATTAAGATTGCAAGACGAATGAAGATCGTAAAACAAAATTCTGTTGTGTAATGTGCAAGAAACCTGTTTGTAATATAGACAGAGAAGAAACTGTTATTGTGAAATGTATGTTGTGCAAAAATGTACCTGAATGAACAAACAAAAATGTTATTTGTTATTTTGAGACAAAGTACTAGTTTACTGGAATGACAACCAAAATGTATAAATTTTTAATTTTACAAGTGTCCAATATTGAATTTTTCTTGTGAATGATATAAAATTTATTGTACTTTGCATCTATGTTCAATTTAACCTTTAATAATTTGAAAAACTGCATTTCAATACTAAATAAAGCTATTCATTGAAAATAACAGAATTTAAAAACATATATTAAATTAAATCACAAAATTGTATTGGGGTAGTCAAAATACCCCACTTGTTAAAATAAAGGTGTTGAAAAGCTTGGCAATGGGAGGGTTAATCACATCTTTTTTTAATAACTAATTTTGTATATTGTGACACTGCTCTGATTAAGGGTTAACTCTGTTTCCTAATTAAGTCTGGATGAATGCTAAGACAGTTCCATTTTTTATCCACGGAGTAGCACTACCCATTCTGATATGATCTATATAATGTAAAATCTGATATGTATAAAACATTTATGTATTCAGACAATATAGACAAGAAATCAAAATAGATTATAAATTTTATTGAACAGCATGAAGAAACATGATAATTTTTAAATTATACATGATTTACTTTCAAATTAGACAGAAACTGTTCTAGGAGACTTTTAAAGTTAATTTATGCATTTCCTTTAACAGTAGTTACCAGTGACATTATTATGTCATTGGTAACAATTCTCTTTACTAGTGGCATCTGGTAACTTCATATACGATACACAAGTTCCAAAAGGTCTCCTCAAAAAACAATACAATTTCTCTTTTAGTCAACAGATATAAACTGCAAACATTTTGATCAGGACTCATTCCTTGTTTGTGAAATAATAGTAATTACTGGTAGTTTTATTCTTCAATCCCCAAGCTAGAAGTCAGGATTGAGGAACCAGAATATTAAAATAATTGATCCATTTTGACTAGAACTACTATCCTTCTGTACTGAAAACTAACCTGTTTGATGACCCCCCCCACCACCACCAACACATATAAAATGTGGTTTAACTTTTGAAAAGAAAAATTTATATGTCAATCAACACTAGGTAAATGAACATGAATGAAGGCAACCTTAAAGTATCTTTGATAATGCTACCACATGGAATGATTTTAGGTATAAATAAACATTCATTGTGATCATTTGTCTAGGGTAGACCAGCCTTAAAATATAATAATTAAAATTCTATCACTAAACAATGAACAGTGGAAATGATTAAAACAATAATACGTACGATAAAGTGGTGAAATTTTTAAGATTCATTTAAATGTAAATAAATCAAGACAGAACAAATGATTTAATTAAACTGCACCACGCTTTTGTTTAACTAAATATTTTCATTACTTTTAATTTTAAAATTTAATAATTATTACATTTATTATTTTTTTTATTTATTGGTTATTTATTAGATATTTATTTTTTACTTTTCAGTGCATTTTTATATTTGTTAATATATATATTTTTTTTTTTAAATTCTCAATTTGATTTAATTCTTATTTTTTACTTTTTAGAGGGTTTTTCTAATTTGTTTCCTTTTTTTATTAATGTTAATATTAATATTAGTTTAATAAAAGCTTTTTTAAAAAATAATTTTTTTATAACATGGACATTATTAACAAAATTTCTATTAGAAATTCCCTTGAAGGTACTATTATTCAGCTCCAATGATTCTGCCAAAGAATTAGATTAATTTAAATGTAATTTATAATTTTCTTATTTTAAAATTAAAGAAAGAGAGAGAGAGAGAGAGTAATATTAATAAGAGAGTAAATTTAATATTAGACTGTTAATATATATCATCACATTGTTCAATCAAGTTCACTTTATGCTGTATAACAATCATTTGAAATTGTTAGAACAATTCAAAAGAAAATTTCTTCAAGATTTCCATTACAGTTCACACAAAATTTGATTTAAATACTTCAATTGCTCACAAAGAGCTATGCTAAATGATTACATAGATAAATGTGAAAACAAGATTATTCAGAAAAATTGTTTTAAAAACTTTTATTTTTAATTGTGAATTAATATTTTTATTATTTATTTATATTTTTGACTTAATTTCTACTTCCCAGTATCATAGCTCTGGAGGAGCTATGCTACAAGAATGCAAGAAGGTAAGTATGTTATATTAAAAATGCAAGAATAAAAGGAAAGCATGGTAATCAGTCAAAAAACGGGGTATGGGTTTTTTGTATTTGTCAAAGTTTCATGATACAGGAACACCAAAAAACAAAAAGGTTAATATTTATATGCATGTACATGTTGAAGCTTAATAACTTTTGACTGAATAAACTGATTTTGATGAAATTTTATACTCATGTATATGGGGCAATTTGTTGTTAAAATTTGGGGTAAATATCTCCAGGGGGTGGTGGGGTTTTGAGGGCCAAATTTCTTAACATTTTGCGTACATAATCACACTTTCTGTTAAGCTCAGTACATGCATGCATGCTTATCTTACCATTTTTTTTAAAGAATTGCCCAAAATTTCCCCTTCCCCAAAAATTGTAAAGTGCTATTTTTTTTAATGCATATTTTTTAACCAAATGGAAGAGTCCATCTGCCTTACCGTCAAAGTGAATACATTACAAACTCAATAACTGCTTATACAAAAACTTTATAATTATCTTTACTTAAAAAAATATATAAATATTCTTTATTCCAACACATATTTATACAATGTACAATTTTCTGGTTGCATCAAAACTGTTTTTACAAAATTACGCTGCAGTGATTTCATTAAAAATAAAATACTAGTTAAAACTATAAAAGAGTCTATAACTCTTATAACTCTCTATATAATCCAGTGTTTAACGGTAAAAACAGAGTATTACCTCAGAATTCTTTCAGATAACATAGACTTTCATGAAAATTTGTAATTAAGCTTATCTAACCCTCTGCTTTAAAAGTTATATGTTCCTGATGTGTGCTTTTTTGGGGGGAGGGTGAAAACTACCCCATAAATATAATTTGTTATGTTTTACTACCCTTAGAAACCACCACTTATGATGAAATTAAAAAAAAAAAATTAGTTTTCAACAGTTTGACATGTTTTAATGGTGCATTTATAATGAATTAAAATCCCTTTACTGTTTATAATATAATTTATGATATATTGCAATGTTTCAACCCTTAATAACCACCCCTTATGAAAAAAATAGTTAAAATTACAGATGTGTTTTGTAGCTCAAAATCATTTAAATGTGTAGAATAAACATTTATCCATATTCTGAAACATAATTTATGATGTTTTACAATGTTGCAACCCTTAGAATCCACCCTAATGACAAAAAAACAACTTAGTTTTCAACAGATTAAAATGTTTTAATGGTGCATTTATAATGAATTATAAACTTTTTACAGGTGTTAATGTAATGTATATATTGCATCATCCCAAACCTTACAAACCGGCCTTGTGATTAAAATTAACAATCATGTTTACTTAGAATTAAAAACTAAAATTATTCACTGAAAACAAGCGATTGGTTTTTCAATTATAATTTCCTTAATTTTTAACTGATCCAATTGCTCAAAAAACCATTTTGCAGGGAATTTCAAGGGGTATAAGGTGTGTAAAGTTCAGATTCCTTGAGCCCTTCATTTTTGAGTTTAAAGAACTTGGGAAAGGTGGTCCTTGCACTCAGATGCAAACTTCTAATGGTGATATCTCAATCAATTTTTATTCTACAGAAATAAAAAACAAAACAAAATTTTCAGTGAAAAAAAACTAAATTTTTGTATTCTAGCATTTTTTACATATTTTCTTTAGCTTTTGAATTATTGTGAAAAAAGAAAATGTTTTAAGAAATTTCAAAAACTTTTTCAAATCTAGCCATTCCAAACCGACCAAACTTCTACAACATATTGTTAGTACTTACATAAAATAAATTGTAAAATGATTACATTCAATTCCAATTCTTGCAGAAAAGTCACTTGTTTCACTGCTGATTTTTTTCTCTGAAAAAGTGAGACAACCATTTTTTTTCATCATAACTTCGTTAATTTTCATGCTAATGACTTTTACCAAAGCTAATTTTAAAGGTCTTTTAACTACTTTGGAAAATACCCTTAAGTTTTTCTCAAAAAATTTTCCGTTACTTAACATTGAAAGGTTCGACTTCAGTTTTCGATGAACAAAAAGTTACAGTCAACAAGGCATAACTCGGTTCATATTGCATGTACAGAAAAAAAAACCAACCTCTTCGTTATTTTATAAGCTTCATTTTTGCTAATAATACATTTTTTGATAGAACATAAGGTTTTTGAGTTATTCGTGAAAAATCATTCTAATGATTGGATGAAAAATCAACATTTTCAATCACGATGACTCAAACATATTGACTCTACAAAAAGTTTTTATTGAACATTTTAGAATTTATTCCTCCATCGATTTCTGCGGTTATCTTGAATGTAATAATTTCCACCCCCAAGAAAGGGTGACATCCAGCCACAGGGTAAAAGCACACATTGGCACTATATAACTTTTGTTCCTTGAGCTATTCCCTAATTACTGTCTAAATTTCACGTCAATCGGTTTTGTCCGAAAGAATTCTGAGAAAAAACCACCAAACACTGAACTAATAGAAGATTCTGTAACTCTCATTATTGATTTCAATATTTACTAAATTTATTTATTATAAATAAACTCCTTGATAATTTATTTTACATTTCATCTATGTGTAGACCCTATTTTAAAGTTCTTGAAAAGTGAAGTCAAAAAAATAATTTTCTTTTATTAATTTTTTTTAAATGAAATTCCTCTCCAGTAATTATTTATATTTGTTAAAAAAATAACAGTAATAACACCATACACCACCCAAATGAATTAAATTAGATAAAAAAACAGCATTTTTACTGATTAAGATTTATAACATTAAGATAACAATTTTTATTGATATATTATAAATATTTATATATTGTACAATATATAAATTTATATAAGAGACATTACAGGAATCAAAAAATAAAAATTATTTATGTAATCAAAGAATTCTGCAATACAATAAAAAGAATTCTCTAAAGATATTTTCTTTAATCTTTGTGGAGTTTTTTAAGTGATAACACAATTATTTTATGTAGTTGTTTTATATCCCTGTAAATTATATCTATTTTTACTTCTTGCACTGCAATTCCGTTGCTATGTTTTTGTTAACAACAATCAGTGATAATAATTTAATAATAGACTATTTTTAATGAAAAACCAAAGCAAATTTTATAATCAAAACATTTTCAGCCATGTTTGCATAAAATAACTGAAAATATTTTGAAGTTAATTATTAAAAAAAAATGTTGTTGTAAGGTGCAGTTAAATGTGTTACTAGAAAAGTTTATATTTTTAAATTATAATTCAGTATCTCCACATTTACAAAGGCACATTTGCATAAAAAAAAGATAATTTCAAAAATATGTACGTTAATAACGGTTAAAATATTTAACTGTCTGTAAGCATTACTATAACTTAATTATCCCGAAGTTCCAATTATTTTCTTTTGAATTAAGAGTAACTTTTGTGGTGTTATCTGACTTTTACCTCACATTTGAACTGAATACTAACCTAATAATATTTTTATAGTACAATATTATGATTTCAATATTTACTATTTGTTAAAAGAAATAACAGTAATACCACCACATACCACCCATATGAAAAAACAGCATTTATACCAATCTTTAATCCTTCAGCAGTTATCTGTGACTTAGATTGCTAGAGTAGTGATTGCTAAAAACTGACCAATCAGCAGGAGATAATCCAGTTGTATTTTTACAATATTAGTATGAATAATATTTATAAAAACAAATGATTATTATTTTATAAAAATAAAAATTGTAATATTTTAACTGCAGTAAGCACTGAATTACTACTAATATAGACTGACATGTAAGATAAGTGGTCAACCATTTGAATCAGGAGGTGAAATGAAAATAGGAGCATACATAACTAACACCAAAAAATAAAAATAAAAATAAAAATTAATAAATAAATTACTGTTAATGTTTCATAACTTAACTATAAAGTAACAGTATATATTGTTTTTAATTCAATATAAATTGATTTTATTGTAATGAACAATCTGAAAATGAAAAACTCACCAGCAAAATTTAACAGTTATGTGTATCTTTAATATTAAAATACCTTTCTTTATACACACATAATAATTAAATTCAAGCAGTAAAATTAGTATATTATAATTAAGACTGATACTATTTTAATAATATATTATCATACAGATGGGAATTTATTAGTACATTGTTAATTATTAAATATAAAAAAGAAGACAATTATATAACATCATTTTTTTCAAATTAGTGTTAACTGCTGCTATAAATGACACTATTTAAAGAGAGAGAAGCAATATTAGCATAATTACAACTACTCTTTTTACTCTAATAATGTACACTTAAAAAAAAGGGATATAGACAATTTACAGAGTAAAAATATTAAATACGTGAATTTCCAATTACCAGTGAATTCTTAATTACCTAGGCTGTTCATATGAGACTATATTAGAGAGATGTAGATGCTTTTTTCATATTTTATATGGGGAAACGACATCAAAGCAAGAATTAAAAGAAAATAAATAAGTATTTTATTTTCACAAAATTAAATTATGTGAAAACTTAATTAAAAGAATTTATTTCATTTAATTAAATTTTGTGAAAATCAAGTACATATTTGTTTATTTTCTTTTGTTATGGATTTTCATCAAGTAACTGCTTCAATCACTGATTAAAGCAATAGTTTTTATCTTAAGCAATATAACACTGCTATTTGTTCTTCAAGTTGCCTCCACAATGCAGCAGGAAAGAATAGAATGATACATGATATTACAAACTGTCACATAAATGCATAAATATTTTTAAATAACCCACTTATTCTTTAAGTCTAAAATGTGATAAGAAATACCACGCTTTTAAAATAGTGTAAAAAATGTACCATCTTGTGGAACCCGTTAACGAGTGTCTGACACACCTAGGCACCCGTAATGGGTTCCTCCACCTCTTTAAAAAAAAAAAAGGTAATGTGAATAGGAGACCTGGCTTTTCCTGATAAGGATAGAGAAACATTTTTGAATACTACACATGCCACTCCTGAACAGAATACATAGTCTCTGGGCAATCACAAATGCATCATCAATCTATCAAGGAATTGGCTTGTTCTGGCACTATTGCCTCTACAGCGAAGCAAGTAAAATGCAATAAAGCAGCTGAACTAATTACAATTACATCTTTATAACAAAAGATTACAATACAATAGAATATAAGAAAAGGGTTAGGTGGTGAAATTAGATTTGGATTTTACTAGTAGGAGACCAAGTTTTACCCAACAAGTCCCTCAGCTACTAATTTGGATTTACATCCCCCTAGACAGAAATCAGAGTTCTTGGAAAGTCCATCACTAAGTCCAGCTGCTGTGCTAACTAATAAGTGCAGTAGCGTGCAAATTTATTTGAACACAGGGAATTTTTTGTTTTTTCTCTGTTGTGGCTACAATGCTTGATCACACCCATTCTTTAAGTTGTCTGTGCAAAGTGAGGTTATTGTTCTTTGGTTATTTTGCAATTTTTTATCTAATAAGTAGTGTTTTGTGAAAGTATTCATTTTTTATTACAAAATAATAGTTATGAATTTTTGGTTCTGTGCATCTTGATAATCCTGGACATATCTCCAAGAAAGTGTTTGAAAATTGTTTTTCTTTCTGAACATACCAGTATGACAAAACAAGAAATAGCTTCTGAGTGTGTTGGACTAACGACAGTGAATGCTATTTTAAAACAAATTAAAGAAACTAGTTCCTTTTCACCTCAAAGGAAAGGCAAATGTGGCCATAAAAGGAAAATTACTCAAGCACAGGATCAGTTAATAGTGAGAAAAAGTAAACTTGATCCAAAATTGTCTGTTGTGGATTTAAATAGAGAATTAGCAACCAGTGGAAAAGATTTACACATGACAACATGATGCTGAATTCTTGCAGCTGGATGGAAAGCTTGGTGATCAGCTAAAAAGCAACTTTTAACACCAGCAATATGAAAAAAAACGGCTCTTGTGAGCCAAAGCACATGCTAAATGGACCAAAGAAGACTGGAAGAATGTTGTTTTCCAAAAAGTCACATTTTTATGTTCAGGGGCAAAGGGTTCCCTGTATTAAAAAAGCATCAGATGAAAATACATCATGGTCTCATATCCAACAGTCAGTTAAACATCTCAGAAAAAAATGTTTTGGGATTGTTTCACATTTGAATGCCCTTGTTCATTACTTCCAATAGAAGGTATGTCGAAAGGTGATGAATATATCAAGATTCTGAAGGAAAGGGTTGTGACAAATTCAAAACAGATTCCCACAAGGCAAGTGTTCCACCAAGTTCTAGCGCAATGCCATACTACCAAAAAAGTGAAAAAAATTTTCAAAGAACAAAACATTAAAGTGCTCCCATGGCCAGGCAACTCAAGACTTAAACTCGGTTGAAAATTTTTGGACAACAGGCAAAAAACGACTCTCAAAAATGATTTTACCACAAAAATTAACATCATTAAAGCAATAACATCAATGTGGTTTCAAGATGAAGAGATCAAAAAAATGTGTAATGCATTGCTGAATCGATGCCACATCGTGTACGTGAAGTGATTAAGAATAAAGGACATATAAATTACTTGATACTCACAAATTGTACAGGTATTTTTTTTCTAAATAAAGTTACTTTTCATTAAATAACATCTGTGTTCAAATTAACTTGCATGCTACTGTACTAGCATGGTGCCACAAATAAGGCCAGGGTGGAGGCTAACATATTTCCCACAGTACCGATACAAGGAAAAACAGGATGAAGTTAAGATCAAGATTTACAATCTTTCCAAAACTAAAAAGCAATTAATATAGTATTAAATGCAAATTATTACTAGGTTATATAATATTTATATAAAACTACCATAGCATACTGATAGCTTCTCTAACTTTCATCAGGAAGATTCTGGATTCCAATTCCAGTCAGGTTTGACATTTTTTATGTATAACAAAATCCATCATTATAAAGTGATTAAAATTGGGCATAAGCCTGATGTTGCTTTGAAAATAAGTAAATAAATATATATACACATATAAACAAGTATATTTTGCTGAACATGTTGTGTAGTAAACTGTAATTAATAATTATCATAACCAATAATCACACAAAAAAAGCAAGCTTAATATATAACTTATAGGTTTTTTAAATTTATAAGCTTTCTGAATATGTGGGTTCATAATCAGATATAAAATACTGTAATGTGATGTACATTACAAATCCTTGTACAACAGCAATATCAGCGCTGCTTGTAAAATCTGATTGTTGCCATGACCAACTGATTTATATAAAGGTTACAATTAAGCTAACTATTAAAACAGTTATGCCAATCTAAACAGTTGATCAGGTTAAAAATCTATTTGTTCAAATATGTGATTATATTTATAACTAAATGTAATATTTTTCTAATTTCAATTTATTATATTACAATCAAATTCTATTTATAAATGTACTAACTTTTCCATACTGGAAATTTTGAACACGATTTACTATTTAAATCCTACAATTCCTAAAGTAAATACCTAAATACATATTAGAAGTTTTTCATTCAAATCGGTTTGATTCTTGTTATCAAACCTTTTTTCCCTACAACAATCATGCACGACCATGCCACAAAAAAGCTATCGATTGAAACAAAATTTGATGTCATCAAACACCTTCCAAATCTTAATACTTCTTTAACTTAATTTCATGACATTCAGAACTATAAATTTACAATTGCATAAAATTATTTGGCTAATTTCATATTACAAGTAAAACAATCTGTATATCATATTTCCTATGTTGTCATAAAAAAAAAAATTAATACTTCTGGTGGCCTAAATAGAAATTTTAATGTTTCTTATATGTATATTAGCCAAAAAATAAAGACTTAAAAATCACTTTATTTATGGATTATTTAAATTTTACATAAAAATAGAATTCTGATTTAAAACATAACCCGACATTAGATGCTTCCGATAAATGATGCACAATAAGCATTAAATTACGACAGCTCACAACTGTAGTGCTATTCTAGTTGACAAAATAAGTCTTAATTCATGTTCTAAAGTTAAAATAATTTGAAAATTTTTTTTTTTACTTCATATATTAAAATTAGAGACCTCATCCATAATAAACTATGAAATGAGTAGAAAAGGGGGCTTCTTAAAATCCTTTTAAAGGGTCAGTTATCAAAAACAGGTAGCTGATTTTCAGTTTATAAGTAAAAGATAATACCACGTTTAGACTAGTTTACAATGGTTGAAAGTGAACTGACCAGTCACAAGTCAGTCTCAAAAATAACAAACATACCATGCCTACCTTGCTGAAGAAAGTAATGCGATGAGTGAAGCAGTTTCCTGTTGTTTTTTCTGAATCAAATCTACAGTTGTATGTCAGTATGCTACGCCCACCAAAATTTAGGTATCCAACAAATAACACCATTCTGCCACAGCGACTAGCTGTATAGCACTTCTTTTGTCTCAAGTCCTTTATATCTGTCAGTCATAAGAAAGACTAAGGCAGATAGTATAATATAACAAATTAATATACCTCTTTTGTTGAGAAATAATACGTTATATGTTGCCTTTACTCGGTAGGGATACTAATACAGTGTAAAACATATTATACGTTTTATAATATAAGTACAATAATTTAATGCAATGTAAAAATAAAATGTGAGTGTGTACCTCCTGAAATGAATGTGTATCTTGTTCTCTATTATAACTTTGTTAAACAAAGCTTTTGAAACTACACCCTCATGTATTCATACTTCTGGAGATTTGCTTTACAGTTTAGTTTTTAAACATTCTGCTTTCCTCAAAAATGTTTAAAAAAGTTTTTAGATAGGTGTATTAAATTATAATCTAGAGATAGTTTTCAGTTGTCCAAGAAGAATAAGAAATTTTAAAATTTAAATAACATCTTCGATCTCTCTATAAAGAACTTTAACATTCAAATTTTTTGTTGTAATCTATTTTAAGTATGTACCCAATGACAAACGGTGACTTAGATATAGAACTCAAGGACCATTAACATTAAAAATTCATTTTATGTGATTAGGTTTTGATCTGGATGTGCAATAAATACCATTACCTAAGAAAGGAACTCTGACTGCTGCCTCTTGTACCTCAGGTATTTTACTTGCATCAAAGCTAAAAGAAAGCCTGTGACAGATGGAGTAAAGCAACAGATTAATGTATTCCTTTCCGTTGTGGAATAATGCATTATATTCAATGTTTCAATGTAGCAGGGGAACAGAAAGTGTTTCCACACCAAAAAGACATTATCATGATTTTGTATGATTGTATCTGATGAAAATCGAAGTACAAGACTTGAAACCGTTAAAGATGAAATGATATTGTATAATTTATATTAAAATATTTCTTTTCAGAATAGTTTTAAAAAGTACCACTATAAATATAATATATAATTATAACAATTTTCCTAGACTTTCAAACCAATCAATCAATTTACATAATTAACTTTTAAACAATATTAGTCCCAATTACACTATATTCTCATTCAAGCATTCAGAAAATAAGTAAAAGTGACGAAATGACTGTTTAAGAATAGTGGATGTAAACTGATAATTTTAATCAGAGAATTTCTTTATAGTATTAAAGCAAATGATTATAAGTATATAAGACCATTATAGTCATGCAGCTGTTGTAAATAATTCTTCATATGCAATTATAATAATAGAAAAAGGCAATATATATGATCTGGCAACGCTGAGTCTACCGGTTTGTTCATCCCTTCCACATGCTCAGTACGAGTTTCAACTCCATTCAGCCAACACATTATTTTTGACAGCGCCATCAGTGAAGTTGTGTTTTTGTTTTGTTACGAAAATGGACCATCGGAATTTAGAGCAATGTTGTGCAATCAAGTTTTATGTTAAACTTTGGGAATCTGTGAGTGTGACCTTTGAAAAGTTGAAACAGGCCTATGGGGAACATTGCTTATCAAGACCACAAATTTTCCGCTGGCACAAATCATTTTTGGAAGGCCGAGAACACGTTGAAGATCAACCTTGCTCAGGGGGACCTTCAACTTCAAGATCTGACGAAAATGTTGAGCATGTGACGGTTCTTGTGAGATCAGACCATTGTTTAACAATAAGGATGATGAGTGAACAGTTAAATTTAAACACTTTCACCATACATCAAATTTTGACAGACGATTTGGACATCCGAAAGGTTTGTGCGAAATTGGTGTCAAAAACCTCACAACAGAACAGAAGGACAATCAAAGAAACATGTGGGTTGATATTCTTGAGAAGATTGACAATGACCAAGAATTCTTCAATTGTGTGATCACAGGTGATGATGAATCCTGGATATTTGAGTACAATCCTGAAACAAAGCAGCAAAGCGAAGAGTGGCACATTCTGTTATCTCCTCGACCAAATAAATGTCAAATGAGCAAATCAAACATCAAAACCATGCTGATTTGCTTTTTTGACTGTAGTGGTATCGTGCATAAAGAATTTGTTCCTCCAGGACAAACTGTCAACCAAGCGTTTTATAAAGGTGTCCTTGAAAGGCTAAGGAAAAGAGTGATTCGCGTGAGACCAGACACTGCAGACAAGTGGATGATTCATCATGACAATGCCCCGTATCACACGGCCATTTCCATCAGGGAATTTTTGACCTCAAAACGCATTCCTACAGTTCCTCAACCCCCCTATTCACCTGATTTGAATCCTTTTGATTTTTCCTTTTCTCGAAATTGAAACATGTCTTAAAAGGACGTTATTTTGGAACTCTAGGGAACATTCAAAAGACTGTGACTGACCAGTTAAAAGCCCCAGCAGTTGAAGCCTTCCAGCGCTCCTACCAGGAGTGGGAACAACGACTCCGCCAGTGTATAGCTGCCCAAGGGAACTACTTTGAAGGGGATAATATTGTTGTTTGAAAAAAATAAAAACTTTGGTAAGTAAGAAGTCAGTCTCATTACTTTTCTCACGCACCTTGTACATCAGAAAAATTCAAAAGAAGCAGATTTTAGGCACGTAGAAATTGCATGTATAATATTATTATGTTAATGTCACAATGCTTCTTCTTAAAACAAAAAAATGGTAATTACAAAAAACTACGCCCAATAGAAAAAAAACCACTTACACAATTGAAATTAGGGTCAAAAATATTATAACATTCAGCCATTAACATTCTTATGACATACAAAAATTTTGTTGTCCAGTGTAATTATGTAAATATTAACTTTGAATGTGGTAGTGGTGAAGAATGGAAAAAGTGAATTGAACTGACAAAATAAGGAAGTACTAAGAATAGGAAAGAATTTGTTGAAGGTAGTAAGAAAGAGGACTAGGTTGGGGCATTCATATGTAAAAATTGTCTTCAGCAAAGTATCATGGAAAGAAAAAAGGAATAAGAACTGGGATCCTTGAAGACATTAGGAATGGAAGATGTTCAGTTGGAACCTGTCAAAAGACTTATTCATCAGCGGAAAAAAATCATTTAATGTGAGACTAGTAGGTAATACTTCTCAAATTTTATTATACTTTTTTCAAATAAGTTAGAATGCTTCTTATTAATTCAATGTTACTTTGAAATTTAAAGTAAAATATTGTAGTATGACTGTAAGCACATTGACGTTAACTAGGTGACACAGTAAAATTACTACCAAACAAGATTACATGTTAAAAGAATATTTGGATATAAAAATAATAAAAAAGTACGAGGTGTGTTCAAAAAGTAATGAGAATTTTTGTTTTTTGGAAAGTTTTATTTATTCGTCTACATTAATGTTATCCCCTTCAAAATAGTCCCTATTAGATATTATATACTTATGCCAGCGCTTTTTCCAATCCCTGAAACACTTCTGGAACTCAATCCTTGGAATAAAGTTTAACTCGTTCAGTGATTTGCTTCTAATCTCATCTATGCTTGTAAAACGACAGCCCTTTAAAGTTGGGAATAGAAAAAAGTCACACGGGGCCATGTCTGGCAAACATGGCAACTAGGGTATCATTACAGTGTTGTTTTTGGCTAAAAATTGATGAAGCAATGAAGTGTGAGCAAGTGCATTATCATGGTCCAAAAGCCATGAATTGTTTCGCCACAAATCCAGGCTTTTATTTTTGATTGCTTCACACAAATGACGTTAAACTTGTAGGTAATACTCCTTATTGATCGTTTAACCTTGTGGCAAGAACTCATGATGCACTATGCTGTTAAATCAAACAACATGGTGAGCATAACCTTCACATTCAACTGTACTTGTCGAGCTTTTTTCAGTCTTGATGATCCAGAATGCCTCCACTGGAACGATTGTGCCTTAGTTTCGACATTATATCCATAAACCCATGTTTCATCACCTGTTATGAAACATTTCAATAGTTCTGCATCGTTGCTGACTTCATTTAGCGATTCCTGAGCAACTTCCATTTGCCACTGTTTTTGTTCAAAATTCAACAATTTTTGAACAAATTTTGCTGTCACACATTTCATACCAAAACATCTAAAAAATTTCATGGCATGAGCCAGTTGATATCCCAACATCATCAGCGACTTCTCTGATTGTGATTCGGCGATCATTCATGATCATTTCTTTCACTTTTTCCACGTTTTCAATGGTTGATGTGTTGGGGCATCCAGGGCGCTTGTCATCTTCAAGGTCTTCACGATCTTTTTGGAAACACTTATACCACTCATAAACCCTTGCTTTACTCACAGCAGACACACCAAAAACAATATTTAACATTTAAAACATTGCTACACTTTCATTCCATTCTTATAGCAAAATTTAATACTAATTCTCTGATCCATTATTTATACAAATAAATAATCACTGATCGTACCAAAACACGTGTTACCTTTTGACAGCTGACAACAGACTACACATCCAACATGGCTAAAAATGTACAGATACTTTTCAGACATGTTTACCAATACAACAACAAAAAAATCCTGAGAATTATACAAATACAACCTGCGAAATTTCAAAATTCTCGTTACTTTTTGAACACACCTCGTACATATTGTGTGTTAATAAAAGATTTTGAGAACTGCATCACTTGGCTCTGTATAGTAGTGGAATGTAATAAAAATTATTATCTTCTGTAATACTTCAATGGAACATAATGTAAAAATCATTTACCATATTTACTCGTGTAATTCATGTACCTAAATTTTTAAACAATATTTTTAAAAAAATATTCAGTCATAAATATCATTTTTTCACTGATTATCACATTTTAATTTTAGTTTTATTATAACCTATGTAAAATCGTTTCCTCCCATAAATCACACTCTACTTTTAGATAAAAAAGTTGGTCAAAAAATGCATGAATTACACAAGTAAATACAATATATAAGAAGCGATTCTCTATGCACGCATTAAATCATACTGGACGGTCTATATTCAATATTTCAGTAGTTTAGATTTTGTAAGCAAACACTATACCTTCCATTGGGATTGTCTAAAATGACAACAGTTCTTTGTATTTCTAGTATCATCTGCTAAAAATACTCTTTTTACACTATTTTGTAAGAACTGTTTTTTTATTTGTCACATAATATTTTATTATTTCTTCTTTTTTTATATTCTTATAAAGATAATCCTCAGCCTACAAATGACAATTGTTTAAAACCAAAACGGCCAAAATAGTTTTATACTTTCTTAAGAAATATTATAAAAAATTAATTTTGAGCATAATCTTGTTTTCTGGTTTGTTTATAGAATTTTGTATATGCTACACTGTTTTATATTATTCCATTATTTTCAAATGGCTTCAAACAAATGATTTTAGTATTATGACCTCAAACGCGCTACAAATATATTTTAACAAGAAAAATTAAACATAGGAAAAGATAAATGAAACAATATTAGATCTTTGCTAGAAACCAAATTTGAGACCAATTATTAATTTACAAGCCACACAATCCAAATTTATAATTGATTAAATTCAGTAGCAAATTTAAAAGTAATCCCTAATTTACTCAAATCACATTTGTGCATAACTAAAAACTTTTATTTTCAATTTTAAAATAAAATACTAGCAGTAACCAAGTAGTAAGAATAACATGATTTGAGAAAAATTAAAATTTATAAAAGATGATACCTACAAGACAGGAAAAATATCAAAAATTCTTCTTTATCTCTTTCTACAAATCATCACCAAAAGAGTCTTATAAGCCACTACTGATTTCAGTGTTTGCTCCTTATATTCATATGCTTTGCAAATCTTTTTGCAAATTGAATCTAATTTATTTAATATTTTAGAAAATCTTATACTTTTTGTTATTTCACACATATATACAAAATACTTCTATAAAATACCTAGGCACAGTTACCTAACTCAAACTGCAACTATAAAAACAAAAATAATAAAAATAAAAAATAATAATAAACTAAATAAAATGCAGCAAAAAAATTTATAAAAAAATTAATTGTTTTCTTTGGCTTTTTCATAAAAAATTACGATCAATAGAATAGGTTAACTATGAAAATAAACATTCCTTTACAGTTAAAATCTATCAGTGAACACACTTTCATCTACAGTGACATATTGAAATATTATTATGAACCTCAGTGCTATTTCCTAAACAAAATTAGAAGTGCAGTAACCAAGAAAATTAATAGAAATTTCATAAAAAGTATAATTTTCATATCAATTGATTCATGACAGTTACATCAATCACTGAAAATGATGTAAGTGATACCAGCTAATCTAACACATTAAGCTCAAGTAAATTTGGTTCAATTATTACTAAACAATAATAGTTTTATATAATTTTCTCCAAAAATCATCAAGGAGAGCAACATAATATGCCAGGCTGCATCATGTCAATTGGATGTTCCAAGTGCTCTTATACTGTTCAACCTAACAGTATAATACGTTTCTCATCTTCATCATAAGTGTCACTGCACATTATATATAAGGAATAGGAGTCCTGGTTTTACCCAATAGGCACTCAGCTGCTACTATAGATTTTTGTGAACCCCATGGATAAGACGAAGTCCACAGGTGCATAAGGTAATCTATCTAGCTCCAATACAGAAACACTTATCCTCCTGTCTCCTAGGTGTCAATGTAACACACTCCAGGTAGAACCAAGGTGCACTAGTCGCAGGAAATTTTAACGCACGGTCCATGCATTGGGGATCTGATAGGACTGACAGCTGTGGCATTGGACCTTATCTGTCTGAACAGTAGAGATGTTTATACATTCAGGCAGGGTGCAACAGGATCTATTGTTGACATAGCATTTGTGACTTCAGAGTTGGCCACGCGTATTTGGGATTGGCAGGTGTGGGACAGCCTCTCCAGTAGTGACCAAAAGCCAGTCATAATGACAATAATGGAGGAAAAATCTGGTGGAAAAGGCCCTCCAACATTCATTGGTTAGAGCACCAAAACCCTGGATCCTCGTGCTTGACCTCGGAAAAGGGCACACAGCACAGGAAAAAGCATGTTGTTCAGTGGTTTCAATTGAGGCAGCATGTGCAAGTCTACTGCAAAAGTATTCCAGAAAGGGGCACCCGCCAGTGTACTGGTGGGCCCCTGAAATCATAAAAAATAGGAAGGCCTGCCACAGGGCTAGGAGACGCATGACGAGGGCATACCTTCCTGCTCTTAAAAACATTCCTTACAGATAGATATTGTGAATGCAAGAAGGATCGTGTTAGATGCATCTGAGAAGCTAAGAGGAGGTCTTGGAAGAAACTAATTTTGGAAGTAGAAATGGATCCATGGGGCAGGCCTTACAACATACTGGTAAGGAGAGCCTTAAGGCCTAGAGGCCCTGTTACTCAGGATGTCCATGAGATTCGTAATATAATAGACAGTCTCTTCCTCGTAGGAGGGAGCTTAGGTTTGATGAGAGGAATAAACAGGAGGGCCCTCCTCCTTTCACTTTAACTGAATTTTTGGAGGCAGCAACACAATTACCTCCAGCTAAGGTGTCGCATCCAGACTGGCTGCCGAATTCAGTGGTTAAGGCTGAGCCGAAGGTTTTTCTTGAGGTTTACAATAGTTGCCTCGTGGAAGGCATATTCCCCGAGATATGGACGCGCCAGTGGTTGATGCTTGTTGTGAAACCTGTAAGAGATCTGGCGCTCCCTTCTTCTTACCAGCTGCTAGCAATGATAGATGCGCTGGGCAAGATACAGAGCATGTGCTCCAGAACAGAATATCTCAGACAATTGAAGAGAGGGGTAGACTCTCTGCTAGTCAGTACAGCTTTCGCAGGTGAAGGGCCACCCTCAATACTGTGGCAGCAGTGTGTGAGGTGGTCTGGTAGAACTGCAAGAGGGGAATGGCGAGGAATTTCTGCCCTTGTCACTCTAGACGTGAGAAATGCATTTAATAGTAATTCTCACTTTGCCATAATGCAGACCTTGGAAGAACATGAAGTGCCTTTGTATTTGCGATGAATGGTTCATTCCTACTTATCGGGGCGCAAGCTTGAGCATCAGGTATCAGGAGAAACAGTTCTGTGAAACCTTCACAGAGGAGTGCCTCAGGGGTCGGTAGTTAGACTGACTCTCTGGAACCTGAGTTATGATGGCGGTTTTTGAGTTGCTCTTCCGTAGGACGTAATGATGTTTGGTTATGCTGACGACCTCACCTTGATTGTCAAGGGAAATACAAAGAGAGAGGTCATTGACAAAATGAGAGAAGCATACAAGATTGGATGGCAGGGGTGGGACTTATACTAGCTCCAGATAAGACGGAGGTGGTAGTGATCTCCATGGTTAAGAAGGGACCGACCCTCAGAGTAACATTAGAGGATAGGAGAATAGTGTTGAGGCCGGCAATAAAGCACCTCGGCATATGGATAGACACCAGGTTAAGATTTAGCACATATGCAGTAGAAGCAGCTAATAAAGCCGAGAGGACTCCAAGATTAATAGCTGGCCTCCTACCTAATACTGGTGGACCGACTATGCATCAGAGTAGAATATCAGTAAGAGTGACATATGCTAGAATGCTGTTCGGGGCGGAACTTTGGGCTGATGTAACAAGATTTGCAAAATATCATGGAAAACTAGAGTCGGTTCATAAACGATGTCTGCGAATCATAGCAGCATATAGAACAGTCTCTAAGAAGGCAGCTGAAGTCCTGGCGAGTGCAATGCCGATAGATTTGGTTGTTTTGCAGAAGCAAAATAAAATTGGGAGTAGAGGCACCTGCCATTAAGAGACAAAAAGTGCATAACATTCCAGATAACAGAAGAATTAATGGAGATTTGGCAGGAACGGTGGTACTGAACCACTAAAGGTTGGTGGACCCATCGCTTTATAAGCAACATCAAGAGTTGGTGTAGGAGGACCCATGGCTCACTGAGATACAGCTTAACACAGTTCCTGGAGGTTTCAGGGCGTATCTGTATAAATGCGGCCTGGACCACATGGATTGCTGCCCTGACTGCGATGAGGAAGAGAATCCTGCCCATATGCATTTCTCTTGCCAGAGCTTTGATGAAGAATGCAGGGAGATGTTAAATATGTTAGGCTTGGAAGACATATTCTGTCCAGAGGACACACAAAGCATAATGCCAAAAGGAGTTAAAGAATGGAAAATGGTTGTGAACTATGTTAAGGTGACGGATAAGCTACATATTTATGAAGAGTCCCACCAAGAAATGAGACATTGGAGGGTGCCGGGGCGAATAGGCCCGTGACTGAGTGCTTAAGGGGTTCCTCCCCGAGCACGTGGGGGTCGCCTCTGCGCAATTAGGCAGTGGGCACTCCGCATTTCAGTGCCTGACGGCGTTACACTCCCCTTTACCAGATGTAATGCTTTCCATGAGCAGTCCCAGGAAGGGGACAATCAGTGAGATAGGAGTTTTAGTTCGCAGAGTGCGGGCACACATAGACACTTAACATCTAGCCAAATCTGTGCGAGTCCAACACTCCCCCACTTGTGGGGGGGGAATGTAAATGGTATTTCTCTGAGTCATCAGAAAAAGAAAAAAGGTAGAACCTAGGTGCTTGAGTCACCTTCCCTGGCTCTTGTATAAGGAAGATGGAATAAAGGATAAGAAAAGGAAACGGAAGAGGAAGCAATCCAAACGGCTGCCTATGATCAAGGTAATTTACTGTCTCAGGGCCTGCTTCTGCATACTGCAGACAACAAAAAGACAAACTAAGAAGGGATGTCTGCATGAAAATATTTTACCAATAATCCATAAGGAACCATTCTACATACAACTCATATTTTGTTCCACATAATAAGCTTTACTTTTTAATTTTAAAGAAATGCCCAGCCAGCAAGAAATTAAAGCTCAAAGCTGTGTAGAATGAAGTCAGAACATAAATATATGTGAAAACAATAGAGTTGAAGCACACTAAAACACAAAAATTTGTATTCATCCTCAGAAAATTGCTTGATAACATTTAATTGTAATTAATAAAAATAATTAAAATCATAAATGAAGCAGAAGTTTACAACCAAATTATATAAATAAATTTACATTTTGTGTTATTTTCTCACTCTTTCATTAGTTCGCGTAAAACAAAAAGCGTAAGGTTAATTAAAGTAGAAGTTGCAATATAAAAATTTTAATTTCTCACAAAGGATTGTATGAAATCCTTAGACACCAAGATAATAGCTATTTTATTAGCTTGAGGAAAAAAAGAAGGAAAAGCTTCACATGGATTTAAACCAAATGGTGAATTTCAAAGGCAGTATTATCTAGATCTATAACTAGATGCTAAAATTGACAAAGTAGATGATAATGATGAATTGCATCAAAGGGATTATAACACTAATTCAGAGATGTCTATAGAGAGAGTGCTCCTAACAACTTTGAAGTCCTTAGATAAAATAAAAATAATGATTTAATAAATAAAGAACATAAAACAATTACACAAATATAATTACAGACTTAAAAAATAAATATTAGAGGGAAAATAACCAAATAGTATTATTTTACACTTGGCTGACTCAAAAGAAACCTCTTGTATTGAAAATATAGATGCAACACATGACGAGTTAATTTTTAGAAAACAATGTGTATGTACAGCATGACTGTAAAATAAAAGTAGAGTTTTTCACTCTTATCTTACTTACAGATCCAGGGGACAAAGCCTTCCTAATGAGGTAAAATGGAGTACCATAGATGCATGAAGTAAGCAAATATAAGCATTCCAAAATACCCAATATGAGAATTATTCTGTCACAGACTGGTTTATTTCTACATTGCAAAGAATTAAAATTACAACTAACTTCCACAATAATTAAAATTAATTACCTTTATTCGTTAAAAACGAGAATTAACTGATAATCCACCCAGTGAGAAGTTATAAGACTATTACTTATTCAAATATATATAAATTACAAAGTTAACCAGAGTTTTGGTAGGATTCCTCCTTAAAGTTGATGCTGTAAGTTTGAAATTGTCCTTTTAACATCTATTTTGTCGTACCACTATTCAAAAGTAATAAGAAAAGTGTAACCAATTTTTAAAATGATTAAACAACAAATGCAGAGGTAAAAACACGTTAATAAAAATCCCCAGCTTTTAAAAAACTTCATATTTAATACATTAAATAGATTTACACATTTTGTTTAAGTGTATTCAGTAAATTCATAAGTTTTTAACAAGACTGAGTGAAAATTAAAAGTTAGGCCCTACCAGTAGGGTCTAGCTGAACAGTTTATGATTCAGTTGTACAGTTCCACAAGCTATAAAATTTCAAGGATGGGAGAGATTCTTCTTTTAGAAACACTGTATCTATTCTCAGAAAACTCTTTAATCTCAGGAAAGAAATACAGCTTTTATTGTAGCATATATTTATGGTGCTCAATCCAAATAGTTTTTTAATAATTTTGCTAATAGTCTACAATCATTTTGTGTCTAGTCTACAATCATGCACCTCCCCAGGTGGTGGAATGGGAATTTGTTCATCAGATATTGGGTACAAAGGAAATTAAATACTTCCCTAAACAACGTGAGGTTGGCATATATGTTATAGCACCAAGTAAATAATACAAAATAGTAGGCTGATAATCTACTGCTCCCATCAAGGAAATAGAGCCTCACTCTCCTGAGGTATTGTAGGCTGAGCACTGATTGCCTGGAGGAAGTGTTGGGCACAACTGTCGGTGAGAATATTTGTCTAATACTGCAGTTTCTCTGAGGTTAGATCATCCTTCCTCACCACCCACCTCTTTTCCTTACCTTCAATCCTTTATTCCCCATTTTCAATAGATGTAGGTTTGACCCTACTAGGATCATGTTGAGGATGCCAAGACCTTTAAGACATTGCATCCTTGACATAATCTGATGGGAGGACTGCTTATGGACACTAACGGTGTCTTTTCTGTTCAGTGGCACTACACTAAGCCTAAAGACTGAAGAGCTTATCATAAATGAACTAAATGTTCATTTATGATAAGGCATTTATTATAACTGCCAGAAAATGGCAAACAAGTAGATGACATGATCTCCAATATCTCAAATAACGTATAGTCAACATATGCAACTATGGAATAAGCCAATATTCCTGAGTACACATTAATTTTACATGATGTAGTACATGTGTATTCAGAGGTAGAGTGGTATACTCCTTTCATGAAAGAGTGGAAAAATTAAAATACTTGTACATCTGTTAAAATCTTATTTACATATGTTAATTTATGTAGTCATTATTCTGTAATAACACAATAAGCAATCAAACTACCAAAGAGATAATCACTGAATTCTTACTATGATGTATAAATTTATAACAGGATAAATATAAAAAAGAACTTCTGCTGCATTGAAATTCTAAGGCAATGATAGTCAAGAAAGTGATCACACTGTGGCAATTAAATTTAAAATACTTATACCTTGAATTGAAATAGGTAAAGCAATCTGTATGTTTACAAAATACAGAAACACAAAAATATTTTGTTGACCACAAGCACTCATTACTTTAAAACTTCAAATCAATGGATGAAGCTATTACTCAAAGAAAATCCATCATAACAAAAGAAAATGCACAAATATGTTTTTTTGATTTTCACATAGTATGGTTTTTAAATAATTTTGTGAAAATCAAATAACAAATTTGTTTATTTTCTTTTGTTACACATTATATGTAAACTTAATATAACATGCCGCACATGATTCTTTAACAATAATCAATATTCTTCAATAAATCATTTTTCATGTACACACACATACAGTAGTGAATCGGTAATCTGCCGCGTGGGTAGAAAATGCCTTCAATTGGTACTTTCCTGTGTACATCACTTATTATGAGTTTAGATATTTTTTCAAAGTCAAAGTTTCATATACATGTTCTACTGTGTGCTAGTTGAAAGTGATACCATGAAGACAGCAACAACGATCTCTAAAGAACAGAAACCTAGACTGAGATAAGCACTATTGAAATACCAGCCAACTGTATTGTCAGTAGGTGCTTTACCCAACACAATCAGTTGTATGTACAGTCTACTACCTACACCATAAATTTTACATGTTCTTATATTTAGGAAACTTTGTTCATGTTCAAACACCTCCCCCCATCATTAATCTAACCTTAACGTAAAATAAACTACAAAAACTAACAACTAAATTACAAAGTACCACCTCGCAAATATTTTTTTTTTTTACAAAGCTATTTCTCATGATCACCAAATTCAATCTCATTTTACAATAAGAATCACACAAAAATGCAGATGGTGAATAGCATCATAGTACGTAAAACACCTATTCAGGTTGCAGAATCATTAACGGCAGTCACTTGATGAATGAAATTCAAAATTCAACATTACCAGTTAGCACAGAATGAACAACAAGCATAGACTGTACAACCCATAATATAATTCTGTATTATGCAAAACCAAACAAAAATAATATAGAACATATATAAATAACACATGAACTGAATGGGAAAAGAGGTGCGGGGGTGATGTATAACAGGAAAGTACCCTTTAATCTCCCGTGGAGTAGTAGGTGGTATAGGCTCGCAGGTCTAGAAATTTTCTGTAAGTGGGGTTGTTTGTCTCGTACTGCAGTTCCCGTAAACTTATGGTTGCCAGGTGTCCTGATTAATTGGAATTGTCACCGGTTTTAAGCCTCATGTCCCGAACGAACCTTTCAGGACGTCCAAAAGTCCCAGTTTCACAATTTTGCTATTAAGCATTTTCGTTCATTGTACAAACAGTTTGTGCATGGTGTGGATGTGCGGAAGTGAACATATTCAAATAAGCTTGAGTGTATGTATGAGACTGACAGTAGCCAGAAGCAGTAGCACAGCACTGGCAATACTGGTTTTGGCCTCCACTTTCAGTCTTCACACATGTCGTGATTGTCAGATGTTTTTTTTTATGCACGTGGTATCTTTTGATTCGGAAGAAAACTATAACAGTAACTGAAAGCCAAAGAGTCATCTGGCAGCTTTCTTCGACACAACGTATATGACTGACTGCTACAATTTACTAACCGTGACAATGTAAGTAGTTTTATTTAATAATATGTTAGTGAGTTTTGCTAATACTGTATTGGCATTTTTAATATTCTAATGGTTGTTTATGTTTAAAATATATAAAATATTTATTATTTTTTAGTTTTGTCATAAAAATGCCAAAGAGAAAATTGATTGAAAACTATAGTGAGACATATCCGTTCATTAAAAAGGCAGAACTGAATATAAAGCCTTTTGCAAACACCGTAATACATATTTAAGTATTAGCCATGGAGGAATTGCCGATATAGAAGATCACATTAACAAGAAGCATACTTCCAACGTAGCATCATCAAGCACGTCTAAAACTGTTATAGAATATTTTGTAAAACAAAATAACCCAGACAAATGGACAACCGCAAATGAACTGCATTTCGCATACCATGTAATTAAAAAACATTAATCTTTTACTTCTACAGACTGGCTTAACAAATTAATTCCAAAGAAGTTTAATAATTTTAAAATTGTCATACAACTTTCTTTGGCCAGAACAAAAACAACTTGTTTGATTAATGAAGTTCTTGCGCTTCATTCAGTGCATCTCATTCCTAACGAACTTCAAAGTTTCTCATTTTATAGTATTAGTACCGATTCTAGTAATCACAAAGATAAAAAAATATTTCCACTTTTAATCCAATATTTTTCTAAAGCAAGAATAAATGTAAAATTGTTAAAATTGGGGAATTTAAAGAAGGAATCTTCAGATATGGTAGTCAATTTTTGTATATAAATGTTAAATGTCTTGAAAATAAATTTAAAATATGCATTGGATTTGGGGGCGACAATGCTAATTTTAATTTTGGCCGATGACAAAGAAATGGAAATAATAATGTGCACAGTAAATTAATGAGAGAAATTGGATCAGACACTGAAGGAATAGGATGCCCTGTTCACATTTTACATAATATGCTACAAACTGCAGCTGACCAACTATCATGCGATATTGATCAAATCATTTTTAAAATATTGAGTTACTTTTCAATATATACAGTCAGAACCAAAAGACTAAAAGATTTCTGTGATTTTGTAAATATAGAGTATAAAAAATTACTCTCGCATGCAAAAACGAGATGGTTATCGTTATTACCGGCAATAGAACGAACTTTAAAATTATTTGAAGCTCTAACGGCTTTTTCTTTTTGTCTGAAGAAGAAGCACCAAAGACTCTATTAGATTTTTTTAACAATTCCCTTAGTGAAGTCTATGTTTGGTTTCTACATAGTAACAGTAGCATTTTTCATTCGCATATTTTAAAAATAGAAGGAAGAAAAAAGTCAATTACAGATGTTCTAGATGTAATTTTTTCAGTTGAGAGTACATTAACGGAAAAGTTGGAAGTCCACTTTTTCCGTATCCAAGTTAATCGATGTTAAATAAATACAAAAGAAAATGAAATGATTTCAAAGGGACAAATTGATGGATTTAAAAAAGAAATAGCAAAGTTTTATGAAACATTGATAGATTATTTGAAACAATGGACAAAATGCCATCAAAAAAATATTCTGCGTTTTCCTGGATGAACTTGCAAAAAATACCAGAATGGTCAGATCTGAAAAAACAGTTGAATATTTAAATACGAAAAATATTGTAATAAATGACACACATTTGTTCAATCAATTTGTTACCTTAAAAATATATTAAAAAGAGAATTACAATCTCCAAATTGGAATGTAAAAATGGTGCAGAAAAATGGGTAGTTATATTTTCGCAAATAAAAATGGAATTTCCTAAACAATATAAAGATTTACATTGCATGTGCGAGTATATTTTCTCAATACCAGGGCATAATGGTAAAGTGGAGAGAATATTCTTATTGATGGAGATTCAATGGACAGATGAAAGAAATAGACTTCCTATAAATGTAGTTGAAAGTATTCTACAGTGCATTGAAAACTATGATTTCAATTGTTGCCAAATGTATGATTATGTACTTAAAAATAAAGAAGTCTTGCAGAAGGCCAAATCTAATGAAAAATATACAAATTGATGTTTAGAATTGTTTTTATTCCTATCTTTATGGTTTTGTTTATTTTTTATTGTTCCTGTTCCAATTAATAAATAAATAATGTTAAAATCTGATTTTATTATCTTATGCAATATAAATTAAAAATTAAGTAGAAGCTACATGGCAGCCCAAGCAAGGCAAAATCTTTGTGAGAGGGAAAAACTAAGTGGTCTAATATTGTTGATTGTTCAAGGGCGGGGGTCCCAGATTGACTTGAAAGAAATCTGGCAACCCTAGGTAAACTGCAACAGAGTAGTAACCCCCAACTGGAGTTGTAACCCTGGAACTTGGGGCTACAGAGAGGTCTAAACCATGAATCAAATCTTTCTCTGTAATACTGAATTAATGGTTATATTTTTATGAATATAGCTGGAAATGGTAAAATAAATAATACATGTAAATGACAAACTAACACACTATTTTGATTTTTTTTTTTTTACGAAAAGATAACAGAAATTGAGAGCTAATCATATATGTACTAATGTATACTACATTTGTATACACAGCTAAAAATTAACTTTATTAAAATTTATTAATAGTGCTATAGTTCAGTTATATTTTTAATAAATGAGGGTTGAGGTTAGGTATGTGGAACAAAAAAATAAGTACATATGAATAATGAGTAAATAATGTAAAAAGATAGTGGGACTAGATTAAAAAAAAAAAACAGAATAATTCATGCAGTAAGACAATAACAGTCTGTATTTATTCTACTAACCTTGGAAACTACAATTAAATAGCAATCAACTTACCGCAAATCTATTAATATTAACTGTAACTGGTCATACAAAATAGTGTTGCTTATTAAATATCTGTCCCTTTTAATCCAAGGGCCTACCATTGGTTTCAACAGCCTTGCATAATATTATTAACTGAATAAATATGCCAAAATAGAACATATCTCAAACTGAAAAGTAAAAATTCACTACTAGTTACACAAAAAACAATAGTTTTTTTAATTATTATTAATAATTTCATACTTTCCTCAGTGTGTCCTTCAAAGATGAATATATTAAAAACCAATTGTACCTACAAATTAGTGAAAAGTGGAATTTACTAACGGCATTGAAGATTAATTAACTGAAAAAATAAGATGAAAACCGTATGTATGCTAACGGTTGTACACATTCCTCAATTATTTTAAAATTACGCGGAGTTATATGTACTCGAGTTTTTATTGGTGGAAACGAATCAGCAGATGCTCGTAACAACCTTGGGATTCGTTCATACAACAGAACGGTTAAATAAAATAAAAACCCATAGAAAACAAAAGGTACTGTGCTGCAGTTACATCTCAAAATATTATTTCGAGCATTCTACCACAAAATATTAGATATCAATAAATGAAAACAATACTTACACCACATGTTGCCGATTTTTCACGTTTAAATCGATGACAATATTAAATTACGATAGGACATCGGGAAAAGGTATTTTCAAGAACACATTTTTTTGTTACACTATTGTACGACACAATTAGTCTTAATTTATTTTAGCCTATTAAGTTACTACACTGAATCACAATTAATAACGATTATGCCTTACAACCTATAACTCAGCTGCCATTTTTAAACCAGGATTGTTTGAACACAGATGTGTGCTTCTTCTTTTTCATTCACAATTGCCAATGGAAACCTACTTCGGTTGATGAAGACGGTTCTAAAATAGTAACGTAAATACATGAGTATAGAATTTCATCAACTTATAACTAATAAAATTATTTTGACGTTTTTATCTCATAGAATACATTTTATCTCTCAGTTTTTTTAGATAATATTATATTAGATGTTATTTTATACAGTATTATATAAAACACTAATCGACATTCTAACATAAGATATCTAACTCCCTAACAAAATGTTTTTTAATAAAATGATAACGGCATCTACAGATAAAATGAGAAACTACGTCAAAAAACTTATGAACAGCGCTTTTTAAAGATCTACTGGACTAACTGACGTAGGATACAGTACACTAAAAACAAAATGATTCTCCTTCTTTACAATCGTTGAATGCATACAGCATTTATTTAAATTCACGTTATTACTATAAAAAAAATTATAATAGTAAATAACATAAATTTCAAAGATTACAAATCTTACCATTAAGGTATATTTATGTTTATCGGGTTTTGTGGATATTCTATATTAGAGGAGGTTATATGAGGGGTAATAATAGTGTTTACTCAGGCAGGCTACAAGCTCAGAACCGTGTAGCTATTCCATTTCCGAAAAACGAGGCTTATAAACGCTTCTTCATTTATTGTGCCCCAAAGTTGTTTAATAAACTTCCAGTTTCTATAACATCCCCAAATTCTCTACCAATCTTCTCCAAAAGGCTTTTGATGTTACAGGATATTCAATTTCTTTTTAATTAACAAACTAAATTTTTCATTCAGTGACACTAATTTATTAGTCATTGAATAATCGTAATTTAGTTATGAGTAAGTAAGTGTTAAATAAGTCGTTAAGTAATCGTGTAAACATTGAAGGTAAAGTTCTATTATGTGTAATTTTCTTAGGTTATAAATAATTATTAAATGAATCTTTGTGTTTTTATTATAGAAACTTGTTAGCATCCGTCTCAACTGATTAATTTAAGAACTGGTGGTGACCTCAACACAGCTATGCGCTAAGGAGGCACCTATCTTTAGTACATATACTTTTATTTTTTAAGTAATTAACGGTAATAAATAATAAAGCATTAATCTAAGTTTTTTTGTTAGTCTCTTAAACTGTTTTTAGTTTTTTTAGATCAAATTAAGAATTTAATGTTAATTTTTAAGAATTAAAATTTTTTAATGAAAATTCATTTAACGCTAAGTTTAATTAATTAAATTAGTTTAAATGTAGTAGTAATTAAAAACAAAATTAAGGATATTGTGATTTTAATTAACTTGAGAGAAATTTTGTAAATTAGTTTATTAACGTTAATTTTATATTTTTCAGTTATCATAGTTATATGTTACTGTATATTGTAAAAACATTCTTTTTTTGTATATGTATTATGGAATAAAGAATTATTATTATAAAAAAATAAATAAATAAATTACAAAAGTACAGAAAAAAAGAATTTTCTGACATTTTTAACACTTTTTTATTCTGGTAGGAGTAAAATAATAATTTAGGAAAATTCTTAAGGATAAATAGGATACTAGTTATACAAGGAAGAATATCTTAAAATCAACATATTCGTAAACTATCCATTTTTTATTAAACAAATTGAATTAAAAGTAGTTGACGCAACATAGTTTATAAAAAGGACATTACCCACCAACCACCACGGAATGACTTGTATGACCTGAACGATTAACTGAAATATTAAATAGTTAATAAGCTTTAAATTGACCACCTACGGAATGTCGATAACATTTTTTAAGACTATTATTAACGACCAAAGTTAGGTGCTCGAAGTCGAAAAATGCATTTTTCAAAAATTTACAACTTTGAGAGACGATATTTTGAAAAATAACTTTTTCTAATTTTTTTGCAAAAATACGTATTTTAGATAATCCCTCAAAATATAAAAAAATGAATTTATTTATTTATTTTTTTGCCTATTTTATGACAGTTTCATCGAATTTTACCAAACAATCATAAATTCATGCCTTGCTCGAGTTTGACCTCATATATGGAATAGTAAAAATTTTTTTAAATTATTAAAATACATATAAAACTTCAAGAAACTATAACTTTTCAAAACCCAATTGGTTTTATGTCATTTGCTTTTGCCAATCAAAAGTTACAGCCACTTAAGTGCGGCGCGCGCTCTCGCGCCGGCCTAGTCCCTGCGTCAGCGGGTGGTAGGCGAAGCGCGACTTAGACTTAATTAACAAATTAATACTTGTTCAATTTTAATCGTGAAAATAAGTATTACACATCTTTTCGGTGTAAAATTTTCCGTTCTTTCTAATGGCAAAAAAAAATTTTTCAATTTTTTAGTAAGTCAAATTTAAAAAGTTATTTGCAAAAAATCATATTTTCGCACCTTAATTGTTAAATAAAAAAATTAACACACACATTTTGGCGGTAGACGTTTTACCACATCTTTCTAGCTTACTTAAAGAATATTTTAAAATAAATTCTACTCGGTCCGGGATTTTTCCGAAGTAAAAACCTGCCTTTACTCCACTATATAATATGATCCACACCGAAGATTACGATTCTCCTGATATTATCTTTTGATGTATTAAACATATCATGAAAAGAGCGGCATCGTTTGGAATCCTTAAAACGATGTGACTTTAATTATAATATTTTTAAATAAATTTCAAAGATGCAAGCTTTAATGGAGTTGTGGTAGATATAAAGATTATATTTAAAAAGATTTGTTACTGACGTACAGTATTAAAAAGGAAGAGTGGATTCGACTGCTGGATATACCGCACTTTCAAGTAGTGGATAACTTTTAAAACTCAGAACGAGTTTTAAAATGTAAATGTGAAATCAATTAATCTTTACACAGCGATATTATAAGTCTCAAACTCAAAAAAATTGGCAAAGAGTAACAAGAATACTCGATATATAATTGCTAATAGTTAGTTGTAATACTAGTTCGATGGAACTAGCGTACCGAATACCGGATTCTGTTTTTACACAGTGGATACGTTCCACAGAACATCGCACATATAAATACCGTGTAAAAAAATAGAAAGAATAAAGAAAAATACGAAATAGGTTTCATTGTATAAAAATAAGTCCAGGACACCAAAAAATAAAATTCATTATTGTTTATCGCATCAACGTTTTATTTAAAATAATAACAGAAGTTTAAAAATTGTAATAAAATTTATTCACTCTTACGATCAGACAATAAGCGCACCAGCTTACGCACGTTTGGTACGAAATCACTTTCATCATTTGAGATATCCAGAGGTGGTGTACTGTTTCGGACAAAATTTTACAGGTTCATGCTTTTTAAAAAAATTCAGTTATTGATCACTGCGATTGTTTTTTCGTGAGTCCCTTGAATGACTCTTGCTAACGAGCCTTGCAAACCGTTAAATCTCGTTGAAATTGCATAGCTCGTTCTATGTTATGATCATTTGTTAGAAAATGATTTCCAAGTTTCAACATATTCTGGCCAAATTGGTTTCTTACATGCATTCAGAGCTGATGGCTTTTATTCCGAAAACGGCACACCAATAAATTTCACGTAATCCGTAACTGATATTTTTTCCATACGCCTACGATTGTGTTTCGTTTTTATCGTATGTTTTTAGGATATACTGGAACGTTCTTTTGATGTAATAAGACTAAAAACACGCTATAATGCCCTGATCTAGGGGTTAAAACAAGGCTGTTGTATTACGCTGGAATAAAACTTTTACATTTGGGTGTTCCAATACAGAATGTCCAGGAGCATTATCTATAAGTAAAAGAATCTTAAACGGAAGACCTTTGTTCTCCATGTATTTTCGGTAGTAAATATCCCTGCCGTCATTCATTTTTTTTTTTGTTAGTCCTCCAATGCACTGGCATATTATCAAAGTCTACACACTTCATTGCACGCGGATAATGTGTTCGATTAATGATTGATTGATTAATATGTAAAGGCCTCATTAAACGATCTTCCGAAGTGTTACAGCAAATTAGAGAAGTAAGTAAAAATTCTTTAGCAGCTTTAAAACCGCTGGAAGTTTTCTGTTTTCGTCAAATCCTGTCTCAACTACGGATGAGACTTCACCTTCTATTTTAATGTTATGCATCTACATATCTTTTCAGAAATCGGGATAATCATCTTGTGCTCCCAGGAAATTCAACCTTCTCTTTTTGAACAGATGAAGTCACCACAATATCATTTGACTCCCGTTTTTTAATTTACTTATAAAATCGTAAGGTCATTTACTTATTAATTTTTCCGTCTATGGGAATTCTTTTTTTCGGGTTATCTTCTACCCGTATTACTAGAACCTTTTCTATTTTTTCTTTGATAATATTTCTCGTGTACGATGATGATTTAGCATTCACTTGTCCCAGAAGACAAAATTTTCTTATAGTAACTTCACTTTCTAAATGTTTTTCATTGTTGCTTCATTCAAATCAAATTCCTTAGAAACAGATGTTAACCTTGTACATTTGTAACACGATCCTAAATTTGTATCTTGGTCTCCAACGAAATCGCTTTTCTTTTATTTTTCGTAATTACGTTACTCAATATTTTAGAGTTTATCTGCGCTCTGCAGATTCGCACGGTTCCTTGCGCCGCTTTAACTAACATCCATCCAACATACCTCTCCGCACACACTGAATAGTATGTATGTATAAGGAGTGTAGCAAATCCCAGGACCCATATTTCAGTTACATTGAAGAATTCAGACATTGTTGAAATGTCAGAGTCCAAAAACAACAATTTTGGTCTCCTAATTTTTGCATAGTTTTATCTGTCATCACTGTTGATCGTGTTAAAAACCATCTAAAAACAGAATCCGGTGTATAGTTAATGAGACTTGCAGTTCTATCATAATTTGTTTAGATAAATACACATTTGCCTTTTATTTAAGATAAAAAGTATATTTTAAAACATAATAATGAAATATTCGTATAAAATAATAAAACAAGGTAATAGTAGGAATAGTAAAACAAGGTTTAATAAAAATAAATAAACCCGAGTGTAAAGCGATCATTTTTTTACGAACAAATTTTCGCAATTCAGCATTCGCGTTGTATTTAAACCGCATACAAAAAAGTGCTGCTTTTTTGTATTAATTACTTTTTAAAAACATTTTAAAGGAGTTTAATATTAAAAGAGTACTTAATTTTCTTTGATTACAATATAACTAACATTTGTGTCTTTAGAGCGGAATTATATTGGTTTTCGATAAGGTCCGTTATATAGAATTATTATAAGAAAACCATCAAAACATTCTGTTTAAATAAACTTCTATGTACGCATTAAAAATATAAGGGTGTCCATAAAGTTTTTCCGTGATTACAAAAATTTACAAAAAAAAAACTATTACAGTTGCAGGCAGCTGTGGGGTTTGTGGCAAAAGAAAGAAAAAATGATATTTTTTTAATATTGGTTTATTGCAGGTAGAGGATACTGCGATCAATTTTTTATAAAATGGCGTCAATCCAGGAGAAAGAGTAATGCGTGTTGTGGTATCACAAGTCGAAATCACCGATTACTATGCAGCAAAATTTTAGAAGCGAATAAGGACGATCAGCACCGATAGCAAGAGTATCTTTGTGTGGTTTGCATAGTTTAAGGAGAGTGGAAGTGTAGTCGACCTTCCGCAAACAGGGCAGCCATCCGTTAGTGAAGAGAAGGTTGAGGTTGTGCAACAAGCATTTCTACATAGCCCTTCCAAATCTACCCGTCCTGCATATCGTAAACTAGAGATTCCCCGCTAAACAGAGCACAAATTTTAACACAAGAAACTAAGGTTGCACGCATATAAAGTTCAGATACTGCAATATCTACAACCAGATGTAGATCGCGCACCCTTGTCGTGCTGCGACCGAGATTTTACAACGGATTGATAACGACATTGAATACTTGCAGCGTGTGTTTTTCAGACGAGGCTACTTTCCACACCTCAGGGCATTGCGGTTTTTCAAATGGAATTACTTTTTTCGATAGCAACAATGGAAAGAGCGAAAAATTTCACGTCGACATACTTGAATTTAGTCACGACGTTTTGTGATATGTTTCCTTTTTTCCAGCTTCTTGAAGTTCACGGTTTAGAAGTTAAATACATATGGTATCCGATTAACACAATTTGCTGATTCAACACAGTACCGAATAGCAATCCTTTTCTCACAACTTAGAAACCAGTGACTGTAAACATCTGTGAAAAGAATCCAACACCCATATAACAAACACTACCTGTGATGGTTAGCCGTATGACCTTAAAAAAGTTCCAAGGTCATATATGTGATCACATATTCCAATGTAAACGTTTGTGATCTTTTCACTGGTGCGGCCAAAAATAAGTAATTTCATTTGAAAAAATTGTGTTAACCTTGAAATAAGGTCAAGGTCAAATCTACGGTCACCATGAGGTGTACCCCTCCAATACACGATAACTTTTGTTTAGGTAATTGTTTTTGTATGATGCGTAGTTTACAAGAAAATCGCCTGGGGCGATTAAAATGAAACACCCTAAATATCTATACTAATAATATATACTAATTATACCTATTGGAACGAACAATCAACTTCAATTCTTGAAAGTTGTCGTTAATAGATATAGGATAGTCTTTTGGGGATAAATCATGGTACCAAATATTACATACGATTGATTTTTGATCGGTAATCATTCGATTACTTTCTTGGGTAAAATAAAAATATCTTATCTAAACTAGACGAATGCATAAAGACGGTGCGTGAGAAAAAAATGTCACCTACATCGTAAAAAAAGGAGTTCATAAAATGTTTCATCATAAATAATCTGACCGCGAAGATTATGTTTTTATAGAAAAATTAAAAGATAGATTACGCAAAGCGTACGTATATCGGAGAGCAATCTTCCCGTTGATGGGAGTTTTACAAATAATAATCCTAATGAGAATTAAAAGTAAATAACATACTGTATTATTCATTAGTAAAACTAAATGAATTATCTTAAAAATTTTTTAATTAAAAAAAAAAAAAAAAAAAAAAAAAAAAAACACTTAACTTAGCTTTAAAACTGCAAAATCATTAAGTTGGTTTATGTAGTTATTATGAGAACTGCAATAACGAAAAATAATAAACACTTAACTGCTTGGAGCATAAGAAAACCGCTTCAATTTCTTTAGAAAGCAATCTGACAATTTTTTTAAATTAATATATATATATATATATATATATATAAATCAATCTTTACACGCATTTTCAAAACGCACAAAAATTGTCTTAAAACGCAGATTTTTATGTAAAATCACTGCAAAATAAATAAATACCATTTTATTTAAGAATGTTATTGACTTTTTTTTTATGGTGACTGTAAATTCTCAGTATGCGTTCACATTCATGTGAAATTCTGTACACTTAAAAAATTATCGTGTAATTTGATAAAAATAATTAATGAAACTACATAAAAAGGTGGCTTAATATTTCATAAACTTCAACAACCTTCTGTTTTTTTTTTGAAGATATTTCAAGTTCTATTCTAAAAAAAAATTAATTTATAAAAACCGCAATTATTTTCTTCTTTTCAGTATAGAAACGAGTAAGTCTAGGATGATGAAAAAATTATTTTTTATTCACAGAAACAATTTCAGATTCCGATTTTTTTTTTTTTTTTTTTTTTTTTTTTTTTACCGTTAAGGTCTTCTTTGGACCGCGATGAAGCTTGGCTTGATGAGTTTCATCTTTCTTGCTTCCTACATTTTCTTCATTCGCCTTCTTCTGTTCGTCAGTTCACTTTAATCCCGTCCCGCGTTCCTGTTTTTGTTCTTTAAACTGCTTCCAATATCTATCTTTTTTTCTGAAAACATCCCTGTCAGCTATCTCGTCTTCCAGGATGCCCATTTCCACCAGATCACTTCTGATTTCTTTAACCCAATTGTTTCTGAATTTTGTAAGATGTTCAAAAATCAATTTCGTCAGCCTGTTTGTGTCCATCCTCTTTAGGTGTCCATAAAATTTAGATTTAGATTTTTTTCTTCGTTTTCTTGCCGTCATTGTGAAAGTTTCCGATATCTTGTAGAGTTCCTCGTTGCTCCGTAGTCGCCGCTCTCCTTTGTTTTTCCGTGGTCCTAAAATGTTCCGTAGTATTCTTCGTTCCCGCTTTTCGATCTTCTTGATATCCCCTTTTCTGATCATGGATAAACATTCTGCGACGTATAATCCTTCTGGCTTGATGACAGTGTTGTAATATCTTATCTTCGCTAGTATGGATATATTTTTTTTGTTATACCGGTTCTTCGTTATTCCGTAAGCTTTTTCCGTTTTCTTAATCCGTGTTTGTATTGCCGTTTTATCCAGTACGTTAGGTTGTATTTATTCTCAAAGATACCTGAATCTGTTGACCCTATTGATCTTGCCGTATCTTGTTTCTAGATATTTTTCATTCTTGTGTTTCCATCCCATTTTTTTCGAATGAGATTTATAGTCCAGTTTTTTATGCCGTTTACTGTAGTTTCTCAATCATTATTCGTTCGTCTTCTATGTTTGATGTCATAAGTGCTATATCGTCCGCAAATTTCAGGCAGGGAAATGATGGGTTGTTTTTTCGGTCCCATTCGTATTTATTCGATATTCTCTTTTGTTAGTTGTTTCCGTCATTCCCTGATGATTTTTTCCAGTACAATGTTAAAAAGCGTTGGTGATAGTCCATCCCCTTGCCTAACTCATATCTTGATGCTGAAGGCTTCGGAAATTTCGCCCATGAATTTAACTTTGGAGGTTGTACATTAAAGTTAGTTCCGTAATTTTGCGGGTCTTTCTGTCTGTGCCAGATTCTTCTAAAATAATTTTGATCTATCTATGGAGTCGTACGCCTTCTTAAAGTCCACGAATGATGTTACTGTACTTTTAACGGTTATCGCTCTAAGCTTTATAATGCTCTTAAGGTTGAAATGTTTTTTGGCACACGATCTGCCCTTCCTAAATCCTCCTTAGTATTCACCGATTAGATGATCCGTTTGTTCGTTGATTCTATATTGGAAGGCCTTTGATAAAATTTTGTATTCTACAGGAAGAAGGGAGATTTCCCCATAATTATTGCCGTCTTTTTTGTCTCCTTTCTTGTGCAGAGGGTGTATGAAGGCGCTTTTCCATTCTTCCGGGATCTTTTCAGTTTTCCAAATTTTTTCCCAGATTTGTTGCACCTTCTTTACTACTTTCCTTCTACTACCATTTCAACATTTCCGCCATTATTCCATCTTCTCCATGTACTTTATTGTTTTTCAGTGACTTAATGATCTGTTCTATTTCCTATTATGTGGGGGGGGGGGGGGTTCTGCGTCTGGGTTGGCCTTATTATTATTAGTTCCGAAATTTAATAATTCTTTAGGGGTTTAACAGTTTAATAGATTTTGAAAGTATTTAGCTAGATTATCTCAATTTTCTTTATTATTTAAAGCTAGTTCACCGTTGTCCTTTTTAAAACATAGTCCCGCTGGTTGGTATCTTGGAGTTCTTTGAAAGTCTTGTAGAAGTCCCTAGTGTTGTACTGCTTGATGTCTTTTTCTATCCTTTCCAATTTAGCGATGTCATGCTGCCTCTTGATTCTACGGATGGTTCTCGCCGTGTCTTTTCATTGTGTCAATCTTGTAATTTCCTGAGTCCATATGAAGTTCGTCCCTAAATCGAGTTTCTTGTAGTGCTGTTATTTGTATATTTTTCGCGGCTAGCTTGTCAGTCAGTTGTTTTAGCTTGTCGGTCTGGGTAAGTGTGTTGACGTTAAACGTTCCCAAGAAGTGTTTTGTCTTAGTTTTTAGTCTAGTAAGTGCGTTTGAAGGTTTTCCAGGAAGTTTCGATACTTCCGAGCATGAGGGTCTAGGTTTCCCGGCATTTGAAGGCCTAGTTGCACCGCATACGGTAAGGGATTCTCCTTTAAGATTACTCTGGGGTAGTTATCAGATCGATTGACTATTCCATCATAATTAAAGGTTGAAATTGATTTGGGAGGGCGGATTTCCCGTATCCTCAGAGTAAACTGAGTATTAACACTCAAGAGTTCTTCGGTTTTAGTTCAGAGAGGTCCTATGTCCCTTTCCTATCCAGGCGAACCACGTGGAAGTTTGAACGTCAGATTAATTCCTTAATAAAATCCAAGGATTTTTTAATGACCTTTTTCCGTTCCGGAAGAATGACGCCCACAGTGATTTTATATATATATATATATTTTTTTTTTCTTTTGAGAAAGATCCGAAGTTTAACGTAAGCACCATCTTTAACGTCACACACTAAAGTTATGGCAAATTAACTGTTCTTATCGAAAACTACAGATAACATAATAATCTGTAGACATGTTATCCACAAATTCAAATATAGCTATAAGTATTCAGAAAATAATAATAATAATAGGGCATTTATTTCACAAAAAAATTATACAGCATTTACAAAAAATAAATAAATGAAAATACAGCTTTTGAAATGATCAAGAATAGAATATAACAAGAAGAAACGAATCTCAAAGGAGGAAATTAACGCATTGTAGAGCAATGTTTAAGACCCGGACTACTATAAGCAGCCGAATGTGTAACCTTAGACCAGGGTGAAATAAACAAACTTGAAAACATAGAAAGGAAAGTACTAGGAACAGAAAATCAGAAGATGGTGGGAACTTAAGAAAAACGATGAACATTACCAAACGTTAAACAAACTATCAGACGTGATTAGGAAACGCAGGTTTGCCTTCTACGCGGACTTGATGAAAATAGGAAAACAAGGTAATCTTTGACCAAAGAAACAACAAAACCAGATCTACTAAATGGTTGAAATAGGTCAGAGAATACCTAAAATTGACAAAGATAGAAACGCATGAAATCACAAACAGAGACAAGTTCAGTTAAAATCAAAACATGTAAAGGTTCCAGAAGAAAAGAACAAGAACAGAATGGACCCAGCAAAGCGAGAAAAATACTGAAACTATTTTACTGTAGTCCTGTAGATTGGTATAAAAAAAAAAAAGCTAACATTTTTTTATGTCAAAATTTATCTGCTTGACCAATGTGGTCTCTGCCAAGGTGGTAGGTTCAACAATTATTAATTAGCCTTAACATACCAATATTAGATAATCTTAAGTTAAAAATATAATTACAAAAAATAAAAATCACCCCAGTGCAATATAAGCATACAACAATAAATAGATCAGCACATATAATTGACAAGGAAAAATAAAACTAAGAGGCCCACAATTTTTGAGAAAACAGTAGTGAAAATTATTTCTCAACAATTATTTGTTTCCTATATAGTATAAAATGCAATCTGTTAATGATATTCAGAAATTAAATTCATTAACAAAGCATTTCATTTCTTAATGCATCCCACATTATGATTAATCAAGGCAAACCAATTTAACTGATCTGTAATTTCGTCTGTCCAAAATCCTACTCTTCAACCATTGATTTATAATTTTTGATAGTATAGAACATCTACACAAAACGAAGTATACACTCTTCTCTACTGTTACACGAGGATCAGAACCTATGGTTTATCTCTCTTTATGTTCTACAATCCAGTGTCAATAAGATCCACTTCACTGAAAAATTATGATCTAATTTCTTTTTTTACTATCTTTGATAATTTTTATCCCTCAAATTCTAGTTAATCTCGGAGTACAAATTATGAAAATAGCCTACTCTTTCTACCCATCAATCATGTGCTTCATCATTTAAACTCTTAATGGCATATGAAAATAATTCCTACTGGTGAAAGCATCATCCAAATCGCAGTCCTACTATGTGTCATTATTTCTACTCAGGTATAGCAGCCCACCGGGTTGGTCTAGTGGTGAACGCGTCTTCCCAAATCAGCTGATTTGGAAGTTGAGAGTTCCAGCGTTCAAGTCCTAGTAAAGCCAGCTATTTTTACATGGACTTGAATACTAGATCGTGGATACCGGTGTTCTTTGGTGGTTGGGTTTCAATTAACCACACATCTCAGGTATAGTTGAACTGAGAATGTACAAGACTACACTTCATTCACACTCATACATATCATCCTCATTCATCCTCTGAAGTATTATCTAAAACGGTAGTTACCAGAGGCTATTTATATTTAAAAACTGACAGCTTAGATATTTGGATATTCTTTACAAGTTTGGATTTTCATCCAAAAAAAACCATCCTGTTCTTAGCCCTACCAATAGCTGCAATACTAAATGCTGGTTCCCACAAATAATGTAATAACTCAGGAAATAATTTTTCCAATTACATAAACTCAGGTTTATGTAATTGTTCAATTACATCAACATATGTTTCTGAGAGGAAAATATTGTAGCCCTTAACTTCTTACATAAGAGATTGATATTTTAACATTTTTAATATTTTTTTTGTAATCAGTCGTTTGACTGGTTTTATTTAGTACTCCAGGATTCCCTATCTAGTGCTAGTAGTTTCATTTCAGTATACCCTCTACATCCTACTTCCCTAACAATTTGTTTTACATATTTCAAACGTTGCCTGCTTGCAAAATATTTTCCTTCTACCTGTCCCTCCAGTATTAAAGTGACTATTCCAGGATGTCTTAATATGTGGCCTGTGAGTCTGTCTCTTCTTTTAACTGTATTTTTCCAAATGCTTCTTTCTTCATTGATTTGCCGCAACACCTCTTCATTTGTCACTTTATCCACCCATCTGATTTTTAACATTCTCCTGTAGCACCACATTTCAAAATCTTCTAATCTTTTCTTCTCAGGTACTCTGATCGTCCAAGTTTCACTTCTATATAAAGCTATGCTCCAAATACATACTTTCAAAAATCTTTTCCTGACATTTAAATTAATTTTTGATGTACACAAATTAAATTTCTGACTGAATGCTCATTTCACCTGTGCTATTCAGCATTTTATATCGCTCCTGCTTCGTCCATCGCTAGTAATTCTACTTTCCAAATTAAAAAATTTTTCTACCTCCATAATCTTTTCTCTTCCTATTTTTACATTCAGTGGTCCATCTTCGTTATTTTTACTACATTTCATTACTTTAGTTTTGTTCTTGTTTATTTTCATGCGGTAGTTCTTGCATAGGACTTCATCCATATAGTTCATTGTTCCTTCTACATCTTTTTACGCTCAGCTAGAATTACTAATCATCAGCAAATTGTAGCATTTTTATCTTTTCACCTTGTACCGTTACTCCAGATCTAAATTGTTCTTTAACATCATTAACTGCTAGCTCTACGTAAAGGTTAAAAAGTAATGGGGATAGGCAACATCCTTGTTGGACTCCCTTTCTTATTACAGCTTCTTTCTTATGTTCTTCAATTATTACTGCTGCTGTTTGCTTCCTGTAAATGTTAGCAATCCTTCTATCTATGTATTTGAACCCTAATATTTTTAAAATGCTGAACATTTTATTCCAGTCTACGTTATCGAATACCTTTTCTAGGTCTATAAATGCCAAGTATGTTGGTTTGTTTTTCTTTAATCTTCCTTCTACTATTAATCTGAGCCCTAAAATTGCTTTCCTTGTTGCTATACTTTTCCTGAAACCAAATTGGTCTTCTCCTAACACTTCTTCCACTCTCCTCTCAATTCTTCTGTAAAGAATTCTAGTTAAGATTTTTGATGCATGGCTAGTTAATTGTTTAATTGTTCTGTATTCTTCACATTTATTTGTTCCTGCTTTCTTTGGTATCATGACTATAACACTCTTTTTGTAGTCTGATGGAACTTCCCCTTTTTCGTAAATATTACACACCAGTTTGTATAATCTATAAATCGCTTCCTCACCTGCACTGCGCAGTAATTCTACAGGTAATTCCAAGAGCCTTTAATTCATTTCCTCCATATAACACTTCAATATATTCCACCCACCTATTGACTTTGCCTTTCGTACTATAAAGCGGTGTACCATCTTTGTTTAACACATTATTAGATTTTAATTTACGTACCCCAAAATTTTTCTTAACTTTTCTGTATGCTCCGTCTATTTTACCAATGTTCATTTATCTTTCCACTTCTGAACACTTTTCTTTAATCCACTCCTTTTTCGCTAGTTTGTAATTCCTGTTTATAGTATTTCTTAATTGTCGATAGTTCCTTTTACTTTCTTCATCACTAGCATTCTTGTATTTTCTACGTTCATCCATCAGCTGCAATATATCCTCTGAAATCCAAGGTTTTCTACCAGTTCTCTTTGTTCCACCTAAGTTTGCTTCTGCTGATTTAAGAATTTCCTTTTTAGCATTCTCCCATTCTTCTTCTACATTTTCTCCCTTATCTTTCTTACTCAGACCTCTTGCAACATACTCCTAAAAAATCTTCTTTACCTCCTCTTCCTCAAGCTTCCCTAAATTCCACCGATTCATCTGACACCTTTTCTGCAGGTTTTTAAACCCCAATCTACACTTCATTTTCACTAAATTATGGTTGCTATCAATGTCTGATCCAGGGTAAGCTCTGCAGTCAATGATTTCTAAATCTTTGCTTAACCATGATATAACTATCTGATACCTTGCAGTATCTCCTGGCTTTTTCCATGTGTATATTCTTCTATTACGATTTTTAATCTGGGTGTTGGCAATTACTAAATTATACTTCATACAAAACTCTATAAGTCGGTCCCCTCTTTTATTCCTTTTGCCCAGCTTGTATTCACCTACTATATTTCCTTCCTTGCCTTTTCCAATGCTTGCACTCCAATCTCCAACTATTATTAAATTTTCATCCCCTTTTATGTGTTTAATTGCTTTGTCAATTTCTTCGTATACACACTTACCTCATCATCATCATGGGCGTTTGTAGGCATATAGACATTAACAATCATTGTCTGTTCAGGTTTTATTTTATCCTTATTACAATGATTTTATCACTATGCATTTAGAAATACTCTACATTCTTACCTATCTTCTTGTTCATTATGAAACCTACTCTTGCCTGCCCATTATTTGAAGCTGAGTTAATTATTCTAAAATCACCTGACCAAAAGTCGTTTTCCTCTTCCTTCTACATCTATATTTATCGTATCCATTTCCCTCTTTAAATTTTCTAACCTACCAAACTTTTTTTACTTCTAAAATTCCACGCTTTGACTCATAGAATGTTATTTTTTAATTTTCTGATGTCCCCTTCCTTAGTAGTCCCCATCCAGAGATCCGAACAGGAAACTAGTTTACCTTCAGAATATTTTACCAAGGAAGGCGCCTCCATCTTTGTTATATGAAAATGCAGTGAGAGAGCTACATTTTCTTGGAAAAAAAGCAGTTGCAGTTTTCCATTGTTTTCAGCTGCGCAGTAATCAAGAGGATTGAGTGATGTTGATATAGCTGTTTAAGTCGTCCTGACCTACACCTTTAATAACTACTGAAAGAGCTGCTGCCCTCTTTCAGGAATCATTCCTTAGTCTGGCTCTCAACAAACACCTCTCTGACATGGTTGCACCTTCAGTCCAGCTACTCTGTATCACTGAGCACTCAAGCCCCTTCACCATCGGCAAGGTCTCATGATTCATACAGGGAGTAATTTTAATATGTATGCCAAAATCTGAAAATGCTCCAATTATCCCTAATAGCATTAGACCTAAAACCAGCACCCTTAAAATTATTGCCCTTAGTTATCATTCAATCCTGACTGATTTGCCTGTCCCTATTATTAATATACTAAGCCAATACAGGATCTAATATTTCAGACAAATCTTTTATAAAAATCTGAGAAAACATATTTATTCCTACTTTATTGCCACAGTTTAATTTCATTTCTTCAACGCTTGTATGTTCAAAGACTTGAAAGCTTCACCAGTTGGTCAAGAACAATTTAAGCCCTTTTTTCTGCATTAATTCCATTCACATAAAAAAAAGTTTATTCCTCTTTCCTCCAGGAAAATCCTTATGTACTGTAAATCCTGTACCTTTCAACTTATTAGAATTTTGCAAAATTGGCTCTATACCTCCATCAGGAATATGGGCTATTATAGGGGAATTATCAACCATTTTACCCAGACAACAGGTTTGTTTATTCCTTAGATCCTATTTACAATGAATGTTTCCAAAAATTGCTCACTGCTGTTTTAATATCATGTTTATTGTTTTATTTCAGGCCTTTGATATTAGATTTTTTTACGCACCCTATTTTCAAAGTCAACCAACTTATTACTCTCTCACTGTAATTGTGCTTTGAACAGTTCAACCTGGTCTTTCAAAAATTTTATTTTCTTCCAGTTGATAAGTTCCGCAAATAATCTTTTGTTGGCAAATTCGCTAACTTAACATCCAATACATCAGATATTATGGATAACATTGAATTTTATCATAGTCATTTAGTCACCCTTCTGAACCTGATCGGCATCAGCAAAAACTCAGAGATAAGAAAGATTTTGTGGCAATATTAAAATAAATAATCCTGCTATTAAAAATTGTAATTAATAAACACCTGTTACTATATTTCTTTATCTATCCAATGATAAATGTTCATTCTTAATACTCAGTTATAAGAAAAAACATATTATTTATGATTCAAACCAGAGAATAATTAATAAAAGCCAAACATAAAAAATATCCTCAGAATTACTGCACAGTTTGTAACCTATCTCACATATTAATAAAAAAATTAAACTTGTAAAAATTTAAGAGCTCAATAAATATACGTCTGCAACCACATATTTAGAAAATAGGTCTGTTGGAAATCATTTATATGGCACAAGATCTATGAGCAAAAAGAGGAATGAAAATAAACCATAAAACGACAGTTATAAAATATAACATTCTGAAGTCCAGATAAATTTAGATTATATGTAAATAAGCTGTATAAATGTAAGAGTATCATTTTTTTTTTTTTTTTTTTTTTGTCTTCAGTCATTTGACTGGTTTGATGCAGCTCTCCAAGATTCCCTATCTAGTGCTAGTCGTTTCATTTCAGTATACCCTCTACATCCTACATCCCTAACAATTTGTTTTACATACTCCAAGCGTGGCCTGCCTACACAATTTTTCCCTTCTACCTGTCCTTCCAATATTAAAGCGACTATTCCAGGATGCCTTAGTATGTGGCCTATAAGTCTGTCTCTTCTTTTAACTATATTTTTCCAAATGCTTCTTTCTTCATCTATTTGCCGCAATACCTCTTCATTTGTCACTTTATCCACCCATCTGATTTTTAACATTCTCCTATAGCACCACATTTCAAAAGCTTCTAATCTTTTCTTCTCAGATACTCCGATTGTCCAAGTTTCACTTCCATATAAAGCGACACTCCAAACATATACTTTCAAAAATCTTTTCCTGACATTTAAATTCATTTTTGATGTAAACAAATTATATTTCTTACTGAAGGCTCGTTTAGCTTGTGCTATTCGGCATTTTATATCGCTCCTGCTTCGTCCATCTTTAGTAATTTTACTTCCCAAATAACAAAATTCTTCTACCTCCATAATCTTTTCTCCTCCTATTTTCACATTCAGTGGTCCATCTTTGTTATTTCTACTACATTTCATTACTTTTGTTTTGTTCTTGTTTATTTTCATGCAATAGTTCTTGCGTAGGACTTCATCTATGCCGTTCATTGTTTCTTCTAAATCCTTTTTACTCTCGGCTAGAATTACTATATCATCAGCAAATCGTAGCATCTTTATCTTTTCACCTTGTACTGTTACTCCGAATCTAAATTGTTCTTTAACATCATTAACTGCTAGTTCCATGTAAAGATTAAAAAGTAACGGAGATAGGGAACATCCTTGTCGGACTCCCTTTCTTATTAGGGCTTCTTTCTTATGTTCTTCAATTGTTATTGTTGCTGTTTGGTTCCTGTACATGTTAGCAATTGTTCTTCTATCTCTGTATTTGAACCCTAATTTTTTTAAAATGCTGAACATTTTATTCCAATCTATGTTATCGAAAGCCTTTTCTAGATCTATAAACGCCAAGTATGTTGGTTTGTTTTTCTTTAATCTTTCTTCTACTATTAATCTGAGGCCTAAAATTGCTTCCCTTGTCCCTATACTTTTCCTGAAACCAAATTGGTCTTCTCCTAACACTTCTTCCACTCTCCTCTCAATTCTTCTGTATAAAATTCTAGTTAAGATTTTTGATGCATGACTAGTTAAACTAATTGTTCTATATTCTTCACATTTTTCTGCCCCTGCTTTCTTTGGTATCATAACTATAACACTTTTTTTGAAGTCTGACGGAAATTCCCCTTTTTCATAAATATTACACACCAGTTTGTATAATCTATCAATCGCTTCCTCACCTGCACTGCGCAGTAATTCTACAGGTATTCCGTCTATTCCAGGAGCCTTTCTGCCATTTAAATCTTTTAATGCTCTCTTAAATTCAGATCTCAGTATTGTTTCTCCCATTTCATCCTCCTCAACTTCCTCTTCTTCCTCTATAACACCATTTTCTAATTCATTTCCACCGTATAACTCTTCAATATATTCCACCCATCTATCGACTTTACCTTTCGTATTATATATTGGTGTACCATCTTTGTTTAACACATTATTAGATTTTAATTTATGTACCCCAAAATTCTCCTTAACTTTCCTGTATGCTCCGTCTATTTTACCAATGTTCATTTCTCTTTCCACTTCTGAACACTTTTCTTTAATCCACTCTTCTTTCGCCAGTTTGCACTTCCTATTTATAGCATTTCTTAATTGCCGATAGTTCCTTTTACTTTCTTCATCATTAGCATTCTTATATTTTCTACGTTCATCCATCAGCTGCAATATATCGTCTGAAACCCAAGGTTTTCTACCAGTTCTCTTTATTCCGCCTAAGTTTGCTTCTGCTGATTTAAGAATTTCCTTTTTAACATTCTCCCATTCTTCTTCTACATTTTCTACCTTATCTTTTTTACTCAGACCTCTTGCGATGTCCTCCTCGAAAATCTTCTTTACCTCCTCTTCCTCAAGCTTCTCTAAATTCCACCGATTCATCTGACAACTTTTCTTCAGGTTTTTAAACCCCAATCTACATTTCATTATCACCAAATTATGGTCGCTATCAATGTCTGCTCCAGGGTAAGTTTTGCAGTCAACGAGTTGATTTTTAAATCTTTGCTTAACCATGATATAATCTATCTGATACCTTGCAGTATCGCCTGGCTTTTTCCAAGTGTATATTCTTCTATTATGATTTTTAAATTGGGTGTTGGCAATTACTAAATTATACTTCGTGCAAAACTCTATAAGTCGGTCCCCTCTTTCATTCCTTTTGCCCAGCCCGTATTCACCCACTATATTTCCTTCCTTGCCTTTTCCAATGCTTGCATTCCAATCTCCAACTATTATTAAATTTTCATCTCCTTTTACGTGTTTAATTGCTTCATCAATCTCTTCGTATACACACTCTACCTCATCATCATCATGGGCGCTTGTAGGCATATAAACGTTAACAATCGTTGTCGGTTTAGGTTTTGATTTTATCCTTATTACAATGATTCTATCGCTATGCGTTTTGAAATACTCCACTCTCCTCCCTATCTTCTTGTTCATCACAAAACCTACTCCTGCCTGCCCATTATTTGACGCTGAGTTAATTACTCTAAAATCACCTGACCAAAAGTCGCCTTCCTCTTCCCACCGAACCTCACTAATTCCTACTATATCCACATTCACCCTATCCATTTCCCTTTTTAAATTTTCTAGCCTACCAACCTTTTTTAAGCTTCTAACATTCCACACTCCGACTCGTAGAATGTTATTTTTTAATTTTCTGGTGACCCCTTCCTTAGTAGTCCCCACCCGGAGATCCGAACGGGGGACTATTTTACCTCCGGAATATTTTACCAAGGAAGGCGCCTCCATTATTGATATGTGAAAATGCAGAGAGCCACATTTTCTTGGAAAAAAGCAGCTGTAGTTTTCCATTGCTTTCAGCTGCGCAGTACTCAGAGGACTGAGTGATGTTGATACGGCCGTTTAAGTCATTGTGACTCACGCCCCTAACAACTACTGAAAGAGCTGCTGCCCTCTTTCAGGAATCATTCCTTAGTCTGGCTCTCAACAGATACCTCTCCGATATGGTTGCACCTTCGGTCCAGCTACTCTGTATCCCTGAGCACTCAAGCCCCCTCACCAACGGCAAGGTCTCATGATTCATAGAGGAGGAAGAGTATCATAGTGATTAGATATTTAAAATAATGTTACTAATATATTTCACTAGTATTACTTATAATTACTGACACAGAAGACTAAATACTACGCGTTTATGTAGAAATATTAGTGTTATTGTGTGAAATTAGTGATAATTAATTATGAAAATCATGGTATATTTTACTTACCACATTTTTTTCTATTACAGGTCAATCTTCATGACTACTGCCTACTTGACACCAAAATTTGATATACAAGGAAATATTGTAGTACAGCTCCTCATAAATTATAACAAATGTCACATTACCTCAGAAATATAACATAGTATTAGATATGGCTCCATAGTAAACAAACTAGACATCACCAGCACAGACCTCACTAGCAAGCTCTATAAAAAAAAAAAACAAATACTGAATTATCAGAGTGGTTCTAGTTAAACTGATCAGGCCAGTTCTAAAATAATTACTCTTCAAACTGTCTGTCAACTGGCAAACAAGTTTGGTTTTTCTATAGACTGCTGGTCATGTTAATTGTACTGAGGACACGGATAAGTTTGTTAATTGAATTGGTGTGAGAAATACAATTTCACTGGAACCAATATGATGTGCAATACCATAAACGACTAAAAAATGAAAAAAAACCTTAATGAATTCAGGTGCAAGCTGAATTTTCCCTGTAAATATAGAACAATAATTATTATATAACGTTACGTCTATTTGTATTAATAATTAGAAATGATTATTTAGTTAAAAGTTAACTAAATAATTTAAAAGATTCTAAGTATCTAAATCTAGTATTTGTGCCCAGTATTATAATAAAAAGCCAGTAAAAACATATTTATAACATTTATGGTTTTTTTTAAATTGTTTAACTGTTATACATTGTTTTTCTATTAGCAATTATAATTATTTATTAAAAAGGATGATTTAAAAGAAATATCATAAACAAGTTTGTTACTATGAAAGAGATAAAATTCTATTCACATTAATGTTATAAAGATCCTTTATCAGATTAGTAAAAATAACAAATGGATTAAGAGTTTACCTGCTAACTCAACAAACCCATTCATGGGAATTAATTGGCATAAGATATATTTATACAGGTTGTTCAACTTTAAAGCAAGGCCCCATTGCTCAGTAGTTTATATTAAATGCATATTTCTGTTAAAATGCATATATTGGTGTAAGTTGGGTAAAATAATGTGGAAGATGTTGGTATGACTGGAGCTGGAGTGGGGAAGACTGGTTTAATGCCTGCACATTTGAATATTGCCAACCTATGTTGGATTTTGAAAAAGGTTGCAAAATCGTATGTTGTTTGTTAAAATACAATTAACTGTGAAGAATGTGTCTTCATGATGAAAACTTATTTAGAGATGAAATCTCATGTTGTGTGTCAGCAAAAGTTCAGGGGAGATTTGAAAAGGAAACGCCAGTGAAAAGTGTTATTCAGAAGTTAAAAAATTTCATGAAACCGGTTTGGTTTTAGCCCAGGAATATGTCTTGTCACAGAAAAAGAACATTTCACTAGGTTCAGCCCATACTGCAGTGAGGAGAATGCTGAAATGTTATTCATATCGAATGCAAGTTTTCCATGAGCTAACAAAGATTATGATTAAAAAAGTTCACTACTGTCAACGGTTCAAGAACTTCATCAGAGGCAACATTACCATTTCATATCAATTGTTTTTCACAGATGAAGAGGTTTCACCTCAGTGGGTATGTTAATATTGAGAACTACTGGACCTGGACCTGAAGTACTGAAAATCGCACATTTTCTTTGAATCTCTCCTACATTCACAAAAAATAGGTGCATGGTATGCAGTTTCAAAGTGACAAATAATAGGACCCTTGTTTGAAAAAACTGTGGTTGCTGCCGTCTACCAAGAAATTATCCAACAGTTCACAGACTTACTGCAACAGGATAAGCGTGATTGCTGGTTGCAACAGGACAGCACCACTTGCCATACAGCGCACTCTACTATGGAGATGCTACAGGATTTTTTCCATGGAAGAATCATTTTTAAAAGATTGTAGCAACCAAGATCTCCTGATCTGATTAGTCCAAACTTCTTTCTGTAGGGTTACTTAAAAGAAATTGTCTATAGGAGCAATCTACAGACCCTGCAGGAATTGAAGACAAACATTACCAATGACAACCAGGAAATAAAACAGGGTACAGCCAACAACTGTAGCCAGGAAGTCAGACATGTTGACAAGTGCATAGAAGTGGATGGACATCATTTTCAACATCCTCTGTAAATGATTATGTGTTTGCCAATAAACTATTATTTATAGACTAAGCTAAGGGATGGGGCCTCTTTTAAGTTGAACACTTTGTAGTATGAATCCCAGTTAAAAATAAATTCTAATGATTACATTTGGCCTATTTTATATAGTTTAAATTACGGTATTATAAATCAGTCAAGTTAGAGGTCAGTTAATATGAAAAAAATACGTAAATAATTTAGATCAAAACATATTATATAGATTACATTACAAAGATGGGTCTGCTATTCTAGGGATCACAAAAAGGAGCTACTCCACCAATGAAAGGATAAAGGAAAACAGTGGAAATAGATTGATTGGAGCAGCATAACAAAATTAAAAATAAAAAACATCCACATTAATACATGAAATGTTACTGATGTGACTAAATAATAGTGAGAGAAGAAATTTCTGAGGAATCAAAATTCAAGGGATGAGAAGAGACATACTGAGCAGTCATTACAGGAAATGATATGAATAAGCTATTTCAAGTAGACAAAATTTTTGCCAATAACCTTGAAATCAATAAAGCCAAAACAAAAGTAAAGGTTGGTGGACAAGATAATGAAACTTTACAGCAAATCAAGGAATTTAAATACTTATGAAGCTCATAACACCAGACGGTAGAAGCATAGGAGATATAAAAACAAGATTCAGTCTAGCAAAGATAGCCTTCAACAAAAAGGAATTACAAGTATCAACTACAACAGTTTAAAAATACAGAAATAGTTTTTTAAAACATATGTCTGGAGTGTAGCACTATATGGGAGTGACAGTTGAAACTCCAGAGAAAAAGAATTGCTATGAACTAAATACAGAGTGTCCAGGCTAAAGGTATAAAAAAGTAACAGCTTATATTACGAGAACCAGTTAATATAATTTAATAATTTTTTTTTAGTAAACACATTAACTCACCAAGTATTAATGTAGGTTAGTCAAGTTCAATTTGTGCACCTTTTGCAAGCTGCAAAATCTAGACATCTGCCAAGCTGCCAGATGTCTAGATGATAATCTAACTCTTGCCAGATGTTTAGGAGCATCTGTGATGTTATTAGACAAACAGCTTCAACAATTTTCTATTTTAAATCTTCCAAATCCTAAATTTTTCTTTGGTGCACCCAACTTTTAATAATTTCCCATGCAAAAAAGTCCAATGGAGTAATATCTAGTTGGCCATGCAGATGGGCCACCCCAACGTTCTCCTCATCCATTCCAACAGCTGAGGAAAGTGTTGTTCAAGAACATGGTAACATCTAGATAAAAGTGTGGTGGAACATTTTGTTGGAAACTGAAGTCTGCAGGAATCTGAGGAACAGCAACGTTCTCAAGCATGTCGAGGTACGTGGTCCTGTCCTGTTTTTTAAAAATACAGACCAATGATGCCATTTTTGTGCAGTCCTAACCAGACTTTGGCTTTCGGGTGTCCCTTTCATTTTCGATTACTGTATGGTGGATTTCAGTACCACAAATCTGACAATTGTGTCTGTTAATTTTACCACACTTATGAAATGTTGCCTCATCACTAAATAACAACGTATCAAGATAATTAGGAATGTTTTTGACATGGTGCATTACCTCTGCAGCAAACTGATATCATAGGCAGTGATCATTTGGTTTAATGTGAAGGAGTTGTAATTTGTAGGCTTGCAAATGAAGCCACTTATGAACAATGTCATGAACAGTGGAATGAGGAATTTACAGTTCATAACTAGCCCGTCTAATTGATTTTCCAAGACTGTCAATGAATGTATCGCATACATGATCCACAGTATCATCACTAACTGAAACTTTTGGAAATTTCCAGTTTGTGAAATAAAGTTTCGATTCAGCTCACATACACGGTTGAACATGTGTGACTGATTGAAACTCTGCTAACCAAAGCATGCACCGAGCCTTCTGTTGTGGGGTCACATCTTGACTCACCACTGCAAACTATAATTGCACTATGATTCAACTTGCTTGCGCATGCATATCCGCTGAGCTTGAGTATACAGAACAAATCTAAGAGATATTTCATGTTGACTGAGCCTACATTTAAAAGATTACGACTAGTTTTTGTAAATATCAGCCATTACTTTTGGATACCTTTAGCCCGGACCCTGTAGAAAGGCTGGAAATACATTGCAAACTAATATGCAGATCAATAACAACAGAGAGAAAGTGACAACTATAAAAAAAGGTAATAAATAAATAAAAATGGTACATGTAAAATATCAATTTTAAAAGTGTTATTAAATATTTCGATACATATTTAACACTCATTAAAAAACTGTGTAAAAAATTGAGGTTATTTTATTAATAGTTTTTATTTAGAAACTTAACTGAATAATAATGTTTTTATAAAAGGAAATCACATTAATTTAAATAAATTTGTTTGAGGATCACTTGGATTGCTAGGCAATTTATTAAAAATAGAAACTTAAGTGTCATGTACTTTTCTCTTAGGCTGAAGTATTGTGCTGTGTAATGCAAAAATAATTGCATTGTTTGGTGCAATTGAACTGTTCTTTATACAACTAGTTGATAATTTTTATTTAGCAAATGTTGCACACATAAATAAACTTTCAAAATATGAAGATCTTTAAATTACTGGAAGTTTATCATTGCAAATCATATTCACTGAATCAAACATTTATCTATCTGACAGCCCACTTTTTGTACCCTGGAACTAGTTCTGACTTTTTTAAAGTAATCTCATTAAGTAATATATCTTACTTGGAAGTATTGTAAATAGGCAAAATAAATTACATTACACAATGGTAAATATAATTTAAATTATTAATACATAGAATTTATGCAGTTTTATTTTTGTGCTGGCTTTAGATCATTAAATTATTAAAATAGCATATCATTACAGTGAATTATTTAAAAATATTTTTTAGTTAAAATTATCACCCGTTCTATATTTTGAACAAAGACTTTATAGTCATACCATATAAAATGTCCTCATTTGATATAAATAAACATAATTAACAAGTTTCCTTAACTGATCTTAAAATCATTCCTAAATCAAGTGATATTAGATAAAGAATGCAGTCATTAAGTAGCAATCATGAAGAAATAACAGCTAGATTATACTGAAAAACAGTTGGCCCCCAAAAAAGATGAACAAATCCATTATTTACAAACCGAACAGTAGAAGATATTGTGTCATAATGAGCAGTCCCTTTTATCTACTTTAACATTAATAAACTTTGTAACAATCTCTAGCTATAGTTCAAAATTTAGTTTCTTTAAATGCCACAGCATACAACAAGCAGTTTCATTGGAAGAAGAGTTACCACTTCTTCAAGTGATGTTATCAATGCGTTTGAAAACCGTTTTATATTGGACATTTATTTGTACTGTAATATTTATGGATAATGCAAAGTAAACATACAGTTTACTTTAATATTTAAGTATAAGTATTTCACATCATTTAATTTAAAAGAAGCAACTTATAAACAGATTGTCACAAAGCAACCGTAAACTTAAAAATAACAGGTGTTTGAAACTAACAATTTTTGAAAATGCAGATTCAAACAAAACTCGATTAGTAATTAAAACTTTTACTAAAAGACTGAAGCGTTAATGATACAAATAAAACATATCAAGACTCTCATTGCAGTAAAGTTACAAAAGTTTAAATATAGCTATAATCGATCACCAACATATATTTAAATGGAAGATAAAATAATTCACACAGGGAAGACTAGAATGCTAAGGGATAATAACATGTTCCAGTGTCGGCCCATTTATACGATTAAGATTTACAGATTTCATATATCACATAGGTTTGAATTCTTTGCTTTGTTAATTATTTCTTGCAGTATATATCCTTTGCATAGTTTGATTCTTTCCGGTCATAGAAAAATAAATAAATACTGTAGTTACTATGGATTATACATGTTCAATGTTTGATCATGAATGTTCATAACATTGCTACAAAGCTTAGCGTCTTCACAACACCATCTAATATGATGCGAAACATTTATTTTGTATGAAATCTATTACACTATTTCTGTTCTTTGGTTATCAGATTTCAAGTACAAAAAGACCATAACTGACTGAAAATTTAAATAAATATTTCAGCTTGAGAATGATTTCTTTTAAATACAAAATGAATTTTAGTTTTTAATTCCACTTAAACTAGTAAATATATATATATATAGATATCTTGGAATGAAAATAGTTAGCAAGAAGAGGAATACAGATGACGTATCACATATCTAAACCATTTATAAAAAATATACTAAAAAATCCAAAAAGGTCTTGTGTTCAATATAAGAGCTGTCATCCTGTTGTAAACAGCTGCAGTATAACAAAGGCTAATATGAATTTTATGAAATGGATGTCTTTATTTGATAAAGATATAGATAATAAAGGCTCATAAAAAAAATCTGTTGTTCAAAGTAGCTTTTGCTATACTTCATCATTTTTTCAACTCCTGGATAATTCTTATATGCTCTATGCAGCATTTAGAATGAGACAGATTTAACTAGTATCTGATGATTAATATTTTACTTAAAAGAACTTCCTCTCTGAACTTCTGGTTTTTATTTTAGAGGTAAAAACTCTGAACATCATAGACGTGATAATATTTCACTGTCACTGACAGTAATTACGAAAGAAAAGAATACTGTATTAAATGCAATAAGCAATAAAACTATTAAAATGTTATCAATAAACATTTTATTTAATAAATACAATTGCATTAACTAATTATTTTATAGCATTTCAAATTACAATTTAATTAAATTATAATTAAAAATATTAACACATCCCTTACAGAAACAATTTATTCTGAATTTAAGAAATATTAAGAGAACTTATGATTAAACTTTTTATCTGATAAACAAATAAACTGTAAAATATATATGTATGTGTGTGTGTGTGTACTTTTTTTAAATTGAAAACTTATCAGACTTTAATATAACTTCATTATATTATAACAACACTCTGGGGGGATGTATGCATTTATATAAAGGAATGAAAGTAATTTACACATTTTGTGGAGAGAGGATATTAAATTAAGATTTATATCTACTACCAGGTAAACAAAGAGAGAAATAAAACGAGAATGTTTTATTTTGAATGTATTAATATTTCAGTTTTAACTTTTATGTTAATAAGGAATAAATTGTTATATATAAATAAAAAAATAATGATAAACAATCACTGCTGAATACAGTTTTATAATAAAATCAAATTATTTTTAAAAAAATTATATATTATATAATTTTTTTTTTTACATTGTAAAACACGTTGATAAATAATGGCAATGAATATGATATTTCAATTAATCTTGAAAGAATTATTTCAAAGAATTAAACAGATAAGGAAAAATATGGGCCACATTAATATTAAACAACACTCCCGACTGCTGTTTTTATTTTAATAGCTTCTCTACATATCATCAATAACTTTAATAGATTTATTATTAATTTATTTTAATTCAGAAAGTTATAAACTTTTACTGTTGGACTGCGTATTCAAATGCTGAATTGTAATTATTAAAAAGAAAAACCCCATACTGCCTAGACAATTAAAGCTAATAAAGAATAAATTCAAAAACAAATTTTTAATATCATTAATTATTATAATTACAGTTTTCCTTCCAAGATAATGTAATACATAATGATTATAGAAGTAATCATTACAAAAACCTTGTTTGAAGAGTTATGAACCAGTCAATAAAAAAAAAAAGTTGAGTTTTATCAAACATTAAATATTGTTTTTTTCTACATTATTTTTGACTTTCATTTTATTAATAAAATAAATATCCTGTAGAAATTACAGCAAAAAATTGATGAAAAATACTTTGCTTTTGCAGTAGCACAATTTCAATTTTCCATAGGTAATAGATCACATTAAAAAAAAAAAAAAATTGTTTAAATACATATTTTAGAACACAGTTTTGTCTAATGTTTAAAAATTAAAGATATACTTTTTGACAATTTGTTTCAATACAAGAGACATTAAAAAATAACTGCTATTTCAGATCTCAGTAAATATATGAATTTTTTTGCACTGAATTTTTTAAAGTTTTTTAAATTATTCAGTATTAACAATAATTGTTAACATTATCTCACTTGTGATTTGATTGAAAAAGGTTTATAAAGGAAAGAAAAGTTTCCATTAAATCGGGCAAAATCTCTGCTGAGTATTACCAAAGAGAACAGTCACTTCATACACATACGAAATACAAAGTATACATTGTGCTAGTCTGAAAAACTGTTCTGCTAGAAAGAAACGTTTGGCCACTGTTTATTTTTCTACCAGAAAACCAGCTACTTTTAATGGAAATGTTTATTTCTCTATCCAATTGTTAATTGAAATTACGTACAACTGTAATAGTAATGTTAAAACAAATAGTTCAGGGAAAAAACAATTTTATTCTAATGAGAACCCCATGGAAATTGACCATCAAAAAATGTTAATAAATTCTTAAATAATAAATAAAGCTCTGTTCCTAGATGCAATTATAACATTAAACTTTGTATATAATCTATTAAATTATAGAACACTGAAATTGTATTAACACAAAAACAGGATTTGTTTTAAATATAATTTGCTGTAATTCCTACAACGTTTCTTTAAATAACTTGGAACTTTCAAGAATAAAATAAAACCAAACAAGATTTAGTGCAGCATAAAAGCCAATTTCTTCCATAAATCGTAACTTTTTTTAATCATACTACTTTTAAAGTGCCAATTTCCCCCAACTACAAAAAACATGAGTTTTAGATTTCATTATTATTAGGTAATATACAGATTTGTTTTCCCATAGGGGATTATACAATTTATTATCCTTTCTAAAACAATGTTTAATAATCACTGTCTTAACCCAAATGAATTTAAGATATAACATTACACAAGATGAATAAGTATCAATTGCTATGTTTAAATCTACCAAAGTACATGAAAAACTGCAGATTACTAATTTTTTTTTATCTTCAGTCATTTGACTGGTTTGATGCAGCTCTCCAAGATTCCCTATCTAGTGCTAGTCATTTCGCAGATTACTATAATGCTAAATATGAATAAACAGTTTATACACAAGAGTTTTCAATGGTTTATGCAAAATAAATTGCAGTACATAAAATCAACAGAAATTTGCAACATTTAAAGTAAATATGGATAAAAAAACTATAAAATTAATTTATTGATAAAGAATATGAAGAATCAAATTGTAAATTAACAGCATACTGTCCAAAAGTACATAGCATATTGGAGTTCCACAAATTGCTGGATACATTAAAATTAAAACAATGAGAATATAACTAAGGATGGAATGAAACTGTAATCAGCTGGTTGTTTGTTTCATGTTATAGAATAACATACATCGACAATAATATTAATTGTACTTTTCTACAGTTAGATATTGTTATATCAGTGAGTATACTTACATCACGATAGCAAATTTATTGATCTGAGGTAAGCGTTAACTGTAATGTAAAATTAAGTTGTAATATAGCTGTATATTTATAAAGATGAGGGAGTGATAGGATATATGAGGATCGAATAATCAAGAACATCGTAACAGTATATCTGAAATTCTCTCCAAAATTCAATACACATTCAACCCTCACCTTAAAAAAAAACAAACAAAAAATGTAATTATCATATTGCTACACTGTAACGATGATCGACTGACAAAAAACTGAACAGAGTATTAACTGGGTAAATTCTGTGATGATGCAGTAATAGTAAATAAATCTAAAATCACCAAAAAGTTATTGAAAAGTAATAAACAATGACACAACATGATATTTCCAATTTTTCTGCTACTAATCTGGTAAAAGTTAATACAATTTAAAAAAAAAATCATGAACACAAAAAATAATCTTTAATTTTTTATTTACACAAACAACTGATATCAAACATAATGTTATTATTAAATATTTACCGGTCAATAGTATGAATTTATGAACAATAAGAAAATATATGCAATCATTAAATACAAATAGCACCTACAAAGTAAAATATATACAAATGTGTAAGTAAAACTTAAATTATTACCAGTTTAATGAAAATAAAACAATAAGTAATAACAGCGGTTTAGTATGCAAGTGAATAAACAAGCAAATAAATGCAAACATTCTTAATTAAATTTTTTCGTTCATAATCACAATGCAGACTTACAATCATGTGGATAAATACAATTTATTTATTTAAAAAGAATTTTAATTTGCATTTTAATCAGCATTTTAAAATAATATTGTACATTCAAATATATGTATATTAAGTAAATAAATAAATAATATTGTTAATCTAACTTCAAGATGAACGATCACAGAGAAGAATATATTATCAGTTATCAGCATTTTAAAATAATATTGTACATTCAAATATATGTATATTAAGTAAATAAATAAATAATATTGTTAATCTAACTTCAAGATGAACGATCACAGAGAAGAATATATTATCAGTTATCAGCATTTTAAAATAATATTGTACATTCAAATATATGTATATTAAGTAAATAAATAAATAATATTGTTAATCTAACTTCAAGATGAACGATCACAGAGAAGAATATATTATCAGTTAGTTTACTACTGTTGTCATACAAATTATAAGTGCACAAGTTTGAAGCTTTATAAAATGAAAACTATCCAGGTGATACTAAAACAAATCACAGCAACTTTCAGATAATTATGTTAAATAAATGGTAAAATCTTATTAAAGCTGATAATTTTGTTCCGTGATAAATAGTAATTTTTTTTACTACTTTTTAAAAGTATGTTATTGTGGTAAGAACAAAAAAATACCATTTTCTAAGTCTTCTGTCATGTAGGTTGACCTTGATCGCTTGCCATTAAACACTACTGCACCAATTACAATGAAATTTTGACATAAGATAGCACATCCTATCACTTCAAGGAATGTTACTATTCTAGGAAAATATAATTAAAAACAACTGCATTATTAGAATAAATCTGTGATCTGTCTGAAATATAACAAGCCTCTTTTGTAGAAATAAAATTAAAATTTTATTTAAAAACAATTATCAAAAAATAAAAAAAGGAAAATATTTTTAAAAAAACCATAAAAAAGGAAATAATTAGTAATTAAATAGAGGGAAAAACAAATATTTTTGAAAGATGCAGTCAGAGGTTCAATGCCCTCAAATGGAAAGGTGATGGAAAATTTTTTGGAAAAAAGTAGCCCTTTAATTAATAGTATGGGAATAGTATGATTTACAAATAAATGAATCACCGCAAGAAAGGAAAATAAATTGAGAAATCCGAGCCGATATCACTACCTGAAACTTGTAATAAAATAAATATAGCGACATTGTATCCATAAGTAAGCAGGTTAAGGAAAGAACTGACCTCAGAAACATTCTTCCCTCTTTTGGCGGTTCACTTAAAACAATTAATTTTTCCATACCTAAAAATTTCTAAAAAAACAAATCTAGGTGATGATTTTATAAAATATCATATCTATAAATTAAAAATAATAATGAAGACAAAGAGCTTTGAACCACATTTCTAAGTCAAACAGGAACATCGCGTAGGATTTCTAATTTGTAAAGATTGCTTAACAAATTGAATAACAGCTCTTAAACAATTGAAGATATGGATCTGAAATGTAAGAGATGATCAGTTAACAGAGTGGATCATTGTAAAATTTTAACTGTGATCAGTACAGTAGTTAATTAATTGCAACTGATCAAAATCAAGCTTCGTGACAGAAGGGTCAGAAAAAAGTGTAATCTTTCATTCTCACCAATAACACACTTCTAAAAAGTAGTAAAATTTACCATTTAATACAATTAAACGCAGAACACAACATTGTCTAAAATATGGTGTGACTCATTATGAAATCATCTGGATAGTTTATATTTTAAAAAGCTTCAAACTTAAGTATATATAATTTCTGTTGTGACTGTAGCAGTGACTACTTAGGATGTTGTAATATGTGAATGGAGTTAAAAACAGAACAAAGTATTTAAAAACAGAAGTAAACATAGCATGCTCCAATACATTTCCTTTAAAATAAAAATGAATTAGTTTAAGGTACAAATTTTCTTTTGTACAATAAAATTTTTTTTCTTTATCTTATAGAACAGATAAACAAATTGTATCAAATTCAGAAACAAAATCCTATTTAAATGTACAGTATTCATCATTACACATCAGCCAATTATTAAAAACTGAAATTTTACAAAAAAAACTTACATAACAATCATAAAAACTTTTTACTCTAAATAAAAAAAATCCTCCATGAATTTCAAACATATTAATATTTCACACAGTAAAATTGAAAGAGCATTTAACAGAAAAAAGGTAAGAAATATAACTGAAATGTGATTCTGTATGGTAACATGATTTAGAGTACTTTTTATTATAGTAGGCAGTTTGAATACAGTTGTCAATACAGGGCAATTTTACTAGTGTGAACTACACTTTGATAATCGTAATACATTCATCACAGTTCAACACCTAAGTTATCACATATCATTAACTTATTACTTTCCACCTAATCTGATTGTCTTTCAAGACATTTTCTTTATATGTTTTATTATTCATGTTTCTTTTTAGATGTGTGTATATATATATATATATATATATGTGTATGTATGCATGCACACACACACACACACACACACACACACACACACACACACATTAATAAAATCAAAACTAGACTGGATTCTGGAATAATTTTATATATATATATATATAATTTTATACCTCTTCCTACTTTACAATAACTGGTTAGTACTAAAGTTTGTTAGTCTTATTTAACATCAGGATTTTAATTTGAAAATGTTTACACGATTTAAAATTGAGCCCTCATAACTGGTTTATTAACCCTGTAAGGTTGAACTCTATTGAATTCTGGGTTGAACATAAGACTACAGATCAATTATATAATTGTAATTACTTGACTAATTTCACTCGATTTGATTAATTGTAAACTGAAATCGATTAAGCTGTTAACAAATTTATTTTTTCTTACATTAAATCAGTTAACTCAATTTTTTTTGTAGATAAAAAAACAAAATTATTTTGTAAACTGGCTGTGTGTAATTCCTGCTCATGTACAAAATATCTGTAATTTTTTTAGCAGCTTATGCAGTTTTTATTTTAATATATTGTTAAAATTAAAGATGAATACACATAATATTTCTACATGCTTTGAAGAGAAATAGATGAACATTATTCAAACTTAATTTAGTAATAAATACCTATAAATATTTTCACATAAGTTCAATCAAATTGAGGTTCAAAGATGGTTTGAACACAGCAGTTTGCAAAATTTTAAGTATATTGTTGATATTTTAACTTAAATCAATTTCAGACAGATCAAGCATTATACAAATCGATTTATTTTACATTTTTAACAGTTTTTAATTGTTCATTTTATTTTGTTTTATTAATTGTTATTTTTGTTCTGAATAAAAATTAACATCAGGGTGGGCTACAAAAAAGTATCCCGCCAGAATATGAAAAATTGAACAGAACATTAACTCATCAGTTCGTCCACAGAACACTCGCAACGAAAACTGGAACAAAGGAAGGGGACGGACATACATTCCTATGTATGAACTCCCCTTCCATGAGTCACATGGTCGTCCCTCCCTCATCACCCTTCAATGCTCTGACTGTCAGTTGTCTGCTGAGACTGATAGCGGGACTACTTTTTCGTGGCCCACCTGTATTATTCTGATCAATAAATCAGAAAATGTATTTTCTTCACTAGTGTTCAATATGTATTTTTTCGCCGGTGGATAATCAGAAATAAATAGACTGTCCATTTATCGCAAGAAAATATTATTAAATTCACGATTAATTAACGATCATGATAAATACATATATATTTTTTTAATTTAAGAAAACTTGACTTCTTTTCTAAATATAACACACAAAGTTTACTCATTTCTGTCAAAATTTCTTAATCGATCCTCACAAAATTCAAATAAGAACTCGATAAAATAAATGTAAACAATCAAAAAAAGACCGTTTTTAAACTTTGAATTATTAGGTATTTTTATATGCAATTTTTAATAATTACAGATTATTATATAATTAATCGGTAACAAGTTATCAATCAATTTATTAAGTATAATCTATTAATTACCCTTTAATCTTTACAATACTAAATATACAAAATAATCTTGGCTTTTACCCAGAATAAAATTAGTTATTCGCTCTTAATAATACTCTCTTATTAAAAGGGTATCAAGCCTAATGCATATTCTGAAAAAATATAATTCTATCAGTCAATTTTCTTTACTAACATACAAGTAGATAAGATTTTTTTAAATTTAAACAAAAAGTATTAATTCAGTAAAATAAATGCCTTTTAAAAATCAGCTATAACCTTCTTTTATTTTTAAAACAGCTATTATATTTTTTAGAAGCAAAAATTAACCACTCTATGTAAAATTTCTAGTATTTTTATATTAAAAGTTCATACTGAATTCACATAAAATGAGTCATTCACATTAGCACAGGTGTAAAAATAAACAGTAAAAACTAAAAACAAAACCTGCCGAATAATATCAATTGACACAACTAAATCAATTAATATTTTACTGAAACATAATATACTTCATTAAAAACAATAAAAATATAATTCCTTATTATACAGTAATATCTTTAAACATAAAGTTAAATTTAAATATATATATATTTAATTTTTTTTTTACTTTTAAAAATATACCTATTACTTTTACAATAGAATGTTTTTAATTTTTAGATGGTGCTTAGCTTATATAGTTACATAATATTCACCCATACAACTTAAAACAAATCGATATCCCAGCAATATAAAAAAATATTTATCCCAATATTTCAGTAATTTTTTATGTCCAACAATAGACTTATTTAATAATTTAATACCTATGTCCAATGATTTTGTTTACACAATAAAATCACAAATCACAAATTACAGTACTTCTCTTCTTTTCAAACTATAAATTTATCTAGTACTGGGTAAAAATTTACTTGCAATATAAAACAAAAAAACAATCAATTAAAAAAATTAAATATACATATGTGTTTTAACTAATCAGGTGATCATAATCATCATGTGATAACGTGAGTCCCTGCAACCTCATAATCAATCAATTACATCAGCTTTTTAATCAGATGGTCTCTTTTCACTGTGTTTCTTTGTAAATTCTTCTGCATTTTTCATGAATTTTTTTCGATCTTTTGAAAATTCTTCGGCCAGTTCAGCACGCAATGGATGTTCTGGTTCTGGATCATTGACTAGAGCCACTAAAGCTTGAATTACTGAAGAATAAAAAATTAAACCACAAAATTTAACAAATAGTCTCATATTAGAAATGAAATAAATAAACATACAAGTATTAAATATTTTTATTAATAAGTTCTTAAAATATAATATGCAAACTATGGTTCTCCTTCAGTATAATAAACTAAAATAAATTTTTCTTATTTTTTAGATCTATCACATAACTTTGATTAATACATCACGGTGACCTCAACTGGTAAAGTGATAGCATCACTGCCTTTCAACCAGAAAGTTTCTGGGTTCTAATCCTGGTCGACTTGCCATTTTTCATATCCTATGAAATTTACTTCATTCAAAAAAAAAAAGAAAATTAAAGTTGCTATAACTGAGTGTTACCCTGTAATCATAATCATGAATAAATCAGCAACTACCCTTTTCAAGGTTATACCCCATAATTACTTACAACTGTGATTTTTATAATGTCAAGTTCATTGAAAATTATAAAAATACGTGAAGAATATATCATGATAATGACTGCTTTTATACAATATACATTGTATTTTGGGAAGTTGATAGATTAAATATTTGAAAATTTACTTATATTTAATCTCCTGACCCTCTCTCATGAATGTTGTATTGAATAAATTATTCTGTTGAAAGGAAATTTTGTCATTTAGAAGTAGGCCTTGCTGATCTTTGAAGATTTAAAAATTACAAATTTTCTAAAATATTAGTAGAAAAATTTTAATTTATACATTTCCTGAAGTTCAGCAGACCAATTCTTAAAAATAACAAAATTTTCTTTCTATGAAATAACATGTGATACAACCATCGCTACATAATAATCATAAGGTGAGGACAGAACATGATGGGATGTTAACAACTTGAGGTTTGGATTGTATAAATGCAAGGTTGTGATCATGATGTATGTGAGTAAAATCAGTAAAGTAATTTTTAATTTATTTACTTTAAGGTATTTTTAGAATTTATGAGAACTCAAAATTAGTGAACAAATTTTTTTAACCTGATGGGTGTCCCACTTTGAAAACTGTAGCTATAATAATTGAATGAAGTTGCAAGACAAACCAAAAAATAAGGTAAATTTTACTTCATATAAATAAAAAATTAATTTGGAGACAAATTTACAGAGTAAAATATAAATTTTTGAAACTGGAGATTGATATAAGCTTCTTGAAAATTCTCCCCCTATTTTCTTATGCAAAATCTACAAAGAGGATTATGATCTTAAACTCTTATGTATCTTAATTGAAGGAAGCAGTAATACAAATATTAAATTCATTTGTATAATTTATTCTTCAAGAAAAGTATAATTTACTCTACGTAATTACAATAATGGGATTATTCATACTACATAGAAACTCTGCCTTTGTCTTCAAAAAAATAAGAAGGTTGACTCAAGGAAGGAAGGAAGGAAGCTCAACAACCACTTGCATTAATGCTTTACTCCTAGAAACCCAACGCATCTCCAAATGCAGTAATAAATTGGTATGCTCAGCTCCCATACAGTCAAAAAACGTTTTAAACAGTCTTAACTTAATTTGATCTTGTTTGCAAATAACTGATCATTTGAATAGTCACTTTAAAGAATCCCCAACATTTTTCATAATTAATGTCTCTGTATGCAAAAAAAATAAGTTGTCATTATAGTCAGGTTCATTTCCCTAATGAAACTTACAAAACTGTTGATTTTTCCTGTTAATGCAGCTGCTCTGTCAGTACAAAGAGAGATATAATTTTCCTAGGAAATATATTGTTCAACAAAGTGATTATTAACAGTCACAAATACTGTTGCCTGTAGTAGTGGTTTTAAATTTTTGGCAAAATAAAATTTGTTCAGTAATATCTGAATCCAATAAAACTTATTAATTGCATCAGTACTTTTGTCCAACTGTAGAGCAAACACAATATCCCCCACCAATTTACTATTCTCATTAATTTCAATATTTTGAGACATTAATTTATTTTATTCTGTGGCTGATGGTGTGATTGAATAACATAATTTTGGATATTTCTTTTTCCACAGCATTACCAAACATTATTTTCACTTTTTTTTTGTGGCTAGTAATATTAGTTCCTCACCTATATTATGAGGTTTTTCTGTTGGGCTATTGGACTCGGATACTGTACATGAAGCACCCAATGCTTTTTCAAAAAGGGAAATGCGTTTTATTAATGAATCTGAAGTTTAATTTTGTGACTTCAAAAAAATGTTCAAAATATTCTCTTGGTTTTGAAGCTATTTGAGAATGATAACTTTTTAAATTTATTCAACACTATTGACTTATTTGACAAAACAATTCCATATATAAGACACTCGGGTGTCTATGTTCATCTCCACGTTGCCTAAAACCCTATTGCAAGCACTTCATTGCATTTACGAAGCACTGCTCGTTTTTGAAAATCCTGAAGGGAATCATAATTTCCACTCACATTACTTGAACAAGCACTGCCACGATTGCTACCACAGTCCCAGAAATTGATTCAGCTACTCTTTTTCAAATGAAAAAGCTATCCATGATGATAAAACTAATACAAAAATACTTTTGTAAAATAGCTGCACTACTACCTACTTATGCCACATATGAACTGAAACTGGCCAATATGTTCTAATGACTAACAAAAAACCTAAACACTTGCAATGTTGCCAGGCTTTTTCAGCAGAAAATCCCTCAATGTGGCACAAAAATCAATTTATTACCAAGTGGGAGAAGTAAATTATGCTTCTTTGCAGTTGTTCACCACCAAAATTATCAGCAGACAGAAAAATTAAACTCAGCACTGTTGCAGGTGTCAACTGGTACAGTCTGTCTCAAGATAAATTTTACTGTATTAAAGGTAAGTTTTGGAAAGGTACTCCCAAAACACACATCAAACATTCACTAAAATGAGAGAAGTGGTTGACCCTTCATGACAATGTTCATCTGCATACCACAATACGGACTCAACACCAAAACAACAGTTTCAAATGGGAAATGTTTAACTGTCCTCCATACAACTTTGACTTGGCTCCCAGTGATTATCACATATTCCCGAAAATGAAGAATGGTTAGCGACACAGCATTTTGAAAATGATGAGGAGTTGAAAAACGGTATTACTACCTGGCTTAATACAGAGGCGGCAGAGTTTTATGATGAGGATATTCAAAAACTTGTTTACAGAAATGACAAGCGTCTTAATTAGGACAGCAATTATATAGAAAAGTAGCTAAAAGATGTAACTATAAGATGTATATAATAAAGTTGTTTTTTTATCAACTGATGTTTTTTTTTAATAATGAATCAGAAGTTACTTTCCGAATAGCCCTCATATATATTGAATATGTAAAACTTAGTTAAATAATCATAACTGACCACATGTTATTTATTAATTTTTTTTAATGTCTCAGTAGGGACTTTTTTCTTCCTTTTTTTTACCTTATTGGTTTACTAAAAAGTTTGAAATTTTTTTTCCATACAATTAGGTTTCCATTGCCATAACAGTTATTTCATTTGTATCTATAGTTGATAATTGCTTCATATTTATTAATATATTTATTCAATTCATTTACACCATAAATTATAATTTGATTATTACATTATAATTTGTAATATGATAGTTTTTTTTTAATTTTAAGACTTTGTTCATGTTTATTTGTGTTTGAAACAATTTTGGAGAGTAATGCTATTGCATAATTTGATTGCTAGCTTATAATGCTTTATACAAATTCAACCTCCTCAGACAGACATTGTCCATGGATTTGGCCAGTTCAATTTTCTTTGTACAATTTTTTTTTTGTATTCTATCATTCAATAAAGGCATTTTATTATTATTATTATTAGTCTATAAAATGCATTAAAATCCATTTTTATAAGTAATGCAGTAAAGTTATGTAGTTTTCTTTTGATAGACATTCAATGTGGTTATACATGTTCTATTGTAAATATGAAAACTCATCAATAATAAAACATCTGATAAAACAGGTAAAACAATTAATTTTTGTCTATTTGAAAGTAGTACTATAGTAAACCAGCATTCTCTATTTAGTAACATAATTCTAATCACAAAACGTATTATTTATTGCTTAGCACCGCATTGCTTTTATTAATAAACAAATAATTATATATAATGTAATTATGTGTGCATACTATGTAAAGGATGTTTTAATTATGATAATATTAAGGTTTATAGTCAGATGCTGAAATCGTTCATTGAATAATCATTCGACCATAAGATTATTTGATCTACAAAATTATAATATTTTCACTACGAGTTACCATTACAAAAAAACGTTTTCATGAAACTTTCTCACAAAGCATAAATAAACCATTTCTTTCTAATATAGTTTTTGTTATAGATTTTTACTTCGGGCAATAATTGCCAATATATAAATATAAACATCTTCCATGAAAAAAATCACATCTTTAAAGAATTACATCTTCCTGTGAACTGATTTGATGGAAATAATTGAATATTTCACCACATAAAAGGTTGTTTTCAAAATTAACATTAATATTGGGTATTAATTTTAATATTAATTAATATTAAAATCTATAGTACATTAATATTATTACACTATGCAAATTATTTTTAACAATAATTTTATTAACAATGAATACGTGTGCTTCACTGAATTTAAAATTTCTAACAAATTATATGCTTATAGTCAGTGATTATAATTAATACAGAAAAATAGCATGTATGAAAAAATTAGTATTACTAATTAGTAATAAAGTTCAATACTAATAAATATGATAAAATTTTACCTTAACTGTACGTAAAAGTGTTTAATAAAAAAAAAAAAAGGAAGAAAGTTGTCCAACATTTCAGTAATGTTTTTTGTAAAAGAAAAATAATACAGGTTCAAAAACTATTAATTTTCTATTTTCCATCTGCCTTTGATATGTAAACAGACATTCATAAGTTACCTCAAGAATGAGAAGTATTTCAATAAAATCTGATATATTTGAATAATAAAACTCGATGAAATAAATAAATACGGAAGATTTATGATTTCAAACGGTGACCTCAATATCTCAGAACCTATAACTTTACTGAAATTCTGTTTTATTAGTGAAAACCTTATGACACTTCATTTGAACGTAATTTGTTAAGCTATGAATTCAATTAATGGTAGTTTATAATTAAATGATTGTTAAAGAGGGAATCAATATCCAGATTCAAAAATTGAAAAATAATTTGGCTGAAGATTTTACGAGATTTCATTTCCTCCAATACCAATAAAGTTTTGTTTATTAAATAATCATTGTTTACTGCAAAATACCAATTATTCTGTAACATTCTAAGCATTTTATCTAGCTAAATGACATCTTTTTCCGTTAAACACAGGTAATTTTTTGGAGTAAAAAACTGAAATAAAATTTAAAACCTTTAACCATTTTAATGTCCATTTTAAGATATTACTGTAGTAATATCTTTTTTAAATATAAAAGCAGTTTAAACACCAGAGAACAAACCTTTTTTAATTTTTTTAAAATTATATCAATGTAAATGAACTGCCTTAATAACAGCATGAAATAATCAAATCTATGTGAACTACTGAAGTTTGAATATGTTAAGATATTACAGGCAATTCTTGAATTTGCAAACAGTAATAAGTTTGGTAATAAAATTTCTCTGGAGTGTTAATTCCAGCAGTAAGGCACATACCATGTTCTTCAAATGCCCTTTTTATAATAAAATTCCAATGGATTTAAATTTGGTGAGAAGCAAGTCCAGGCAACTAACTACTGTTTGGGAATAAGAATATTCAGGAACTATCTGACATTGATAAAGAAATGAACAAGTACTGCAGTGCTTGAATCACATTAGTACACACGCTACAAGGTTATTTTCAATTAGGTCGCTTAGCATGTTAGCAAAGAAATTCAAGTATTTTCTCCCATCAATCTATTAGGCAAATAGTAAGGAACAATCGATTTGTGCCTAAAATTACAGCCGATAGAAACCAATAATAATGTCTAGACACTAAAATAAGATATGAATTTTTGTCTTTCTGGTAGTGGATTTTATGGAAATTGTTTATTCCATTGCACATAAATGATAACCTATCTACAAATAAAATAGCAGTTAAAAACATGTTACAAGCATCTGATTAATAGTCAATGACAAAAAGACAGCTTTGTCTTACAAATTAGCCCCCAGAAATGTTTGAACACAGATTAAACATGATATGAGTGCAGCAATTGCAAACAAAGAATATTCCTTATAATCATGTGACTGAGGATGCCTTCCTGAACATCAATGATTGTGTTTGATATTCCTATTCTATTTTTGCTAAAATTCTTTCCTCTGATACAGATGTGATGATAAAACTTCAGTCTACCGCTTTTATTTGACAATGGATCACATGTAGAAGTCTTTAAAAAAAATGCAGACTTAAACATATTAGTGGAAAGCTGTCTACGATTTGGATAAGTTTTGTGATAGATGCAGGATTCTTCTACAACATTCTTTTCCTTTGCCATATTCAAAATGCGTAGCAACTGCTCAATTAAAAACTTTACGAAACGAATTTAATTATACTCTTTAAAATAAACATCCATTGCTACTTCAATTCTGGGATCTATAAAATAACTGGCTGAGTGTGGTTCATTAAAAGTGTCACAATACATTAATAATAATAACAATAAATTAACTAATTAATAATTACATTAAAATCCAACATAATAATTCCATTTCAATTAAAAAAAAAACATAGTGAAGCCAAAATCTGGTATAAAATTATTTAATCTGACTGAAAAAATTCTCACATGTATCTAATATGATAATATGATTAACAATTTATAAGTTACAACACTTCTTTTGTTACAGTGTTATACAGAACAATTAAGATGTTACTTTACACATTATACAAATGAGAGTTGTTTTCAGCAATACTACTGTTCCCAACAATCAAATATGGGTGAAGCGAGTGGAGTGAGGTCCTGTTTAACCTTTCAGCATTTTTGTCTGTGATGTGTTAAGGACAAATGTAATTTTCAACCTTTATGAAATTTTAGAGTAAGTTTCCTTTCTATTAGGCAGAACAACACAATGTAATGATTTGCCATTAAGTATTTTCTTTCAAATTGCAGCCAGTGCAGCTCTCTAAGCTTAATAATTTAAAAGGTAGTAGCTTAAAAATTAAGTTGATCAAATTTTGAAGCCCACCTCAGTCTAGAAAACACAGAGTAAAAATACCTACTCAACTTTCATCAGTAATTGATGTACTTCATCCCTGGAAACAATGCTCAGTATCACGAGCTACTAACAATATCTTAGCAGCACAGCTAAGAATACGTTTTGTACTTGATAAATTTTCCACAATCAATTATGATTAATAATTCCATTTTATACTCTAATTTTACTTAATTCGATTTCATATAGAGTATAATTTGTGAACTCAGGACAGAATGTGCAAGATTTACTGTATGCAAAACTACTTAGAAATATTTTAGTACATAAAAATAATCGGTGATAATATAAATACAGTTTTTTTCTAGAGTAATGAAATCATGGGAAAAACACATTAATATCTAACTTAAGTTTTTAATATAAACAAATGCTAAGCAATCAATAATATTTAACTTTTACATAGGAATTTTGTAGCAGGACTTAACAAAAATCTTTATGATCAGCATAAATTTAACAGAGAGTGCCACCCATTATAGTATAGATTTTCTGAACCGCTTAATAAATTAAGATTTAGTAAATAAATTTTAATTCATTGTTACTAGCATTATTAATTTTAAAAGGTAAGTGGGAGAAAAAAATAACACATATATATTTAACATGTCATGTTTTTAAAGTAAAATTGGTTTTGAATTTGGCTGTATATACATGATGCAAACTGATGGTGCTTGTATAGCTCATTTATTTCAATCAATAGACAGCTGTTAGCAACAATAATTTAGTAACTTTGTAAGTTAGTTGTTTACATTTATCTGTTTATGAGTGCTACAATTTATGATCTGCTGAGTGTGAAGTACGATGAGTAATCTGATTTTTAATGGAAAAACAATTCTGTGGCTGAAATTCACAGGCTAATTTGTGAACTTTACGAAATGAATATTACGAGTGACACTAAAGTAAAACAGTGATGTTGATCTTTCCAAGAAGGGTGAACAAACATTCATGGTGAAGAACATAGTGGCTGGCCGTCAGTGATAATGGATGATTTGATTGCAAAAGTTGATGAAAAAATTTTTGAAACCAGCACTTTACTGTGTAACTGTCTTTGATGTTTCACGATCTGTACTTTATGAAGTTTTGATTGAAAAATTGCGCTCTAAAAAATGTGTGCCAGATGAGTGCCAAAGATGTTAACCTGCATACACAAAGAAAAATATGTTGTTCCAGAGCATGAATTTTTCCAGCAACATAAAAATGAAGGTGATGAATTGTTTGATCATATTGTTAGCAGAGTATTTCTTAATGGAACATGAGGACAAAGCAGCAATTGATGCAATGGTACCATTAATCATTTCTAATACCAAAGAAGTTCAAACAAGAAAGTTTAGTGAAGAATCTTATGGCTACTGTTTTTTTGGAACAAAAAGGGTGTCTTGCTTGTCAAATTTAGAGATCACAAAACTACTGTGAATGCCAATACATAATACAAACAGCTTGGAATGCTATCGTGCAAGATTTTGTTTTTAAATGCAATGCCCGGCTACACCTGGAGAATCATACGACACAACTGGAAAAATTTCATTAGAAAATTTTTAATCAATCACCCTATAGCCCTGACTTGGCTCCCAGTGATTATTTTATTTTTATCCACCTTAAACAGTGGCTTGCATCACAAAGGTCTGACAATGACAAGGTGAAAAATGGCATTACTGTGTAGTTTAAGTCGGCTGGCAGTGGAATTTCTTGAAGAGGGAATGAAGAAGCTAGTTAAGCATTATGAAAAATGAGTTAAGTTGAAGGCAGCTATAAAGAATAGTAGTAAATAAATGTAATTTTTATGTGCAAGTAATAAAGTTGTTTATAATTTTCAGTTTTGTTATTTCAAAATGGACCTAACTTTAAAATCATGCCTCATACACACGCGCACCACAAAAAATAATTGCTTTTCATGTGATTTTGCACTGGAAATAATGTTTCTTTTTAAGAGCAATACAGTTTTGATTGGGTAACTTTTTTTATTATAATCATAATAAATATTTATTTATAACTATAACCTTGTCACGCACGACGCACTGATTAAGAACAAAACTTCAATCTTTATTTATGTAATAACCAAACTATGCTAAATGAAATAAAAAATCATGTTTTAAAAAATCATAACCCTTAAAGGAAAATATATAAGGATCTTTTAAACAGTGCAAAGCAAGTCTATCAAAATACAATGCATTACAATAATTGTTATAAGGCAATAGACAAATGCATTATTAACCTTCAACCAGAAATATCTGTCTGTCAGTTGATGGTGCTAACTATATTTATGATAAACAAATACTGTTTATATTATTGCATCAAGTGTTTTGGTATTCCTTCATTGAAGTATGTAATGCTTACTCATATCTGATGTTATGTTTTAATTTTTTGTTTTATATTTATTATGATGTAAGCTATTAGTCAGTCATCATCTTACCCAAGTACCAATCGCTTGTTTCTGTTGAGGTGCATTCTTTTTGCCTAACTCTAAGGGAGTTGTTTTGTGTTGTGTGTGTATATATTACCCGATTCACTGATGGGCATTTCAGTAAGCATGTGGTAACTTTAAATTTATGTGTTTGTGTTTTTTATTTTATCTTATATATTGTATTTTTTTGGTGTAAATACAGCTTACCATAATAAATATCCTGCGTCTGAAAGAACAAAACGTATTATGAGTTATATTGTTGATAGCGAGTTAGATTTTAGTATGAAGAAATATCTTCAGACAAATCTTACATTCCAGAAGAGGATTGTAGATCATCTGAATCTGAGCTTTCACCTGAAAATGAACATTACTCAGTTGACGAAACCGAAAGTGATAATCAGATGAATAATTATGCTCAAATAAATATTGTTGACAACGAAGGCGCTAAAGACAGTTTTTCAAATCAAAAATAGAAATTTAGAAATCAAATCAAGAAATTTAGAAAATAAAAAATATTTAAAAAAAAAAGCTATACGTGGAATTCCATTGGACTTACATAAAGAGGAAAAACTCCTGAAAACAACGTAATAAAAATAAAGATTTCTGGGGCAGAAGGTCGAGTGATTTATTTCAGAAATAATCCTACACCTGAAGAGATATGGTGCTTATTTTTTACAGATCATATTATCTCATAAAAATAGTCAATAACACCAATAAAAAGTTAAAACATATGCATGAAAAATTACAAAATTCAAAAAATGCAAATTATAAAGAAATTAACATTACAGAAATAGAAGCACTTATAGGTCTTCTTATTTACACTCCTATATTCAAATCGAGAAGAGAATCATTGTATTCACTTTTTTCTACAGATAGGACTGGTCGCCCTATATTTCAGGCTATAATGACTGTCAAAAGACGCAAAATTTTACTGCTAGCCCTGAGATTTGATGAATCGTCCATTTGTATACAATGAGAAAACGAAGAACCCGCAACAACATTTCACAAATTTATTCCAAATTGTCAAGGTGTTTACTCCATTGGCACTCATGCTTGAGTGGATGATACCTTTTAGAGGACAGTCCCACTTCTGAGTATAAATGCCCAAAAATCCGGCGAAATATGGCATAAAATTACCTTTCCTCAGAGATGCCTGCACTTATTTTCTCAATGCTTATATATAAATGATAAAAAAGAGACGGTAAAACTGCATCAAAAGAAGAACAAAAACTTCAAACACCAACAAAGACTGTTATCTGTCTTGCGAAAACAATTATCAGAACAAATAGAAATATTACTTGTGATAACTGGTTTACATTTATTGAACTAGCAAACAAATCGAAGAAAAGAAATTAACATATGTTGGTACAAAAACAAAAAAGAAATTTCACCGGAATTTCTTCTTGAGAAAAAGAAAGTAGTTGGTTCTAGCATTTATGGTTTTCAAATGATGGTTTCAGTCTGCTTTCTTTTGTACCAAAAAAATCATAAGCAGTAATTTTACTGTCATCAATGCAACACTCAGAACAATTTGACAAAAAGATTGATAAGCCAGAAGTGATTTCATATTATAATCCAACTAAGTCAGGCGTTGACTCACTTGACCTAGTGTTCAAATTATTCACCAAATCGTCACACTAGAAGATGGCCATTAGTCATATTCTACACATTATATCACTGAGTTGTGTAATAAACAGCAGTACTTTGTATGCTTCTTATTCAAAAACACCAAAGATGAAGAGATTTGATTTTATGAAAACATTAGCCACAAGTGTGACCAAATAACATATGGAAAGATGACTATCCAATCCAAATTTGTCGGGTAATCTGAAAAATATAATTTCTAATTCACTACGGCAAACAGGTATTGAAAAACAAACTGTAAAAAATACTAGATCTGACAAATTAGATAAAAGGAAAACCTATCATTACTAGACATACACGAAAAAGCGAATGACTGCTTGTAAGTATGTTTTGTGTGAAGTACCTAACTATCTTGACTGTTCAAAAAAACTGTGCAACAAGTGTGTAAATAAACTTAACGTTTTAACAGCCTAAAATTCACATGTTGTTATAATGTTGTTTCAAAGACTGAAATACAGCAAATAATTTTGAAGCACGTTTTGTGTCAAGTTCAGGTGTGTTTTCTGTAACACATCGAAATTTTCTTATAGATTAATTTCTTGGTTTCATATTTTCCTAATTCTAAGTTTTTTTTATATCATTTTATTAAGTTATTCGTAAAAACACTTCATTTAACATACCTGAAAATTATTCACAATTGAATATCATTCATTATTCTTGCATTCGGGTAAAACTGAAAAAAGCTAGCTTAGTTGGAAAAAATCAAGAAATCAACCAAAGGGAAACAAAATATCAGTACCTGCCTCGTAAACGGTTGTTTTGGTTAACGTGGTACCAACAGATGTTTCCAGTTGAAGGTTAACATAGAATAGAAGTATCACCAGAGACTTGATATATCAATGTGGCAGTTGGTGTGAGGGTTGGAAAATTTTTCACTTCACATAATTTCAATCAGCGTACATCATTGTCTGCACAAAACAATTTCAAGTAACGACTTAGTAAATAGTTCAACACAATAAACATTACCTTGATCAGTTTTTGTCGCTGGCTTCCAATTTTCAGCGCTAATTATTGGTAAACACACTTGTCCTTTTTCATCAATATTAGGATGATAAATTTTAGTTTTAAAATTTATTTTCGGTGGTTTGAATGGATATTCAGCTGGAAATGTTATTTCAATTCTGAAGGCACCTTTGTTGAATGGGGGATTGTCCTGTAAAGAAATTCATTATTAACATATAAATGTAAAAATATAACATATGTAGATTTAACTTATAAAATATTAACAATAAACCTACTTAAATAAACTTTTAACGATCAATCAATGTATTCAATATTCTGTGAAGTGTTTACATATCTAGTGTAGCTTTGTTAATTTGGAAACTACAGGCCTCAAATCATGTTGTAAATGTACTTGCAGCTTAATACATCCCTGAACTACAAGAAAAGATGTGCTGGAACCTAACTGCAGGCCGGTGCCCAGGAGATAGTATTGAGCTGCAAATGATAAATAACACTAGTTTGGCTGGGCCTTGAACTACCTCTTTCACAAAAAAAAGTGGTATTCATCTGTGTTACTCTAATACAAGTAACATAAGTTGAATGATAATAAGTAAAAAAAAGAAAGACTGTTCTTTAATTATTGGAATATGTTACAGTATTAAAGTGCAGACACTATCTCCTGCATGACTCGCTTATAATACAATTATTTTATTACTTTCAAAAGATGTATCAAAAGGTTTTTAAGGACAAACACAAGTTTTTCTTAACAAACAAGTTTTACTTTTCTAAATTACTACCAAAATTTGTAAATTACTATTTAATTATCAGTTTTTTACCTGACAAACATGTCAGGCACTAGTTGGGTATTTTTGACCCCAGTCAAGAAACAAGCTATATCCAGAACAAGTTCAGAGACAGAATAGCTGTCACACTAATAAGGCAGTGGTTTCACTGGCTACTACTGATCTAGCAGTGCAGTCAATCTAATTCCCGAAATACATATCCAGTAGCACCTCAGAAGATCAAGGTAGTTTAGAGTCTGCCAGAACTTTGCTTTGTTGTGCGATTCTTGCACATTTTGACCTGATAAAATCATTTTACCTGACATTACCAGTCTTACAGAATCAGTTATTTTTTTCTAATGATACCAGTGACTCAACAATGTTTTCCTGTCGTCCTCTGTCATAATCAAGAACACATCCTGTGTTTCTGAATACACTGCAGCTACATGTGTAGTCATTACATATATAATTAAGGAGTAAATTTTCTGAACACCTTGTTCATGTAACGGTCAACTCTGCAGAAAGGGCCATCAAGTTAAGTTATGACAGGGTGTATAGGATATTTGGTTTGTCCTAACTTAAGATAATTTCAAATAGTGTTGCTAAAGATATACTATATTGGAATTCTCTGTGTCTCTAATTTGATATAATGAAGCGTAAAAATTAAGATACTTTACTTCCAAATTTTTAATCAATTGTTAATAGATCTAAATTTTAAAATATTCCAAAATATAATCTGGTTAACCTGTTGCAGCATATGTTGGTTAGTCAGTCAATACACTTCATATCTTTTACTGTTTGCTTGCTTATTAGTGTTTTGTGTAGATTGGTATGTATTGTCTATTTAATGAAATTTATCCATCGAAATATATTTTACCTCAAAATGTACTAAAAATTATCTATTAAGAGTGAAAATGATAATTCCTAATCAGAATTGATTAGTGTAAGAAATAAATTGACTTACAATTAATGTATAACAGCTGTTGAAAGATTTTTATGTTTTCAGAAATTATTTTCATCGATAAAATTAATTAACAAGTGAATGAGTTAACTATGATTTGGAATTTGTAGGACAGATCCCATGTAATATATGGTAAATTTCAAATACTTTGTATAACAATAAATTACAAAAAGTAGATTGTTTGTTGGGGGTTTTTAAACTATTTATTTTATAAATTAGTCAACTTATAATGTACAAATAATTCATATGTAGGTACTGGTTTCCTCCTTGTAACATTACAAAGGTAGTAAAATAATTAAGGCAAAATATCAGTGATAGTTTGTTTCACAGGAAATGACTGATATAAATAGGTAGGTTCGCTTAACAAGTTTGAATATATTTAAAATACTTACTGGTACAATAAGTCCTTGCCATGAAAGAAGGTTAGATTCATCAACTTGAATATCTCTGAATGATTTCAATCCAGATGCCCGGATATCACCAAGTTCCTGAAAAATTAAATTAGCTCTTTACAATAAATTAAATCATTACTCAGACTCTTTAACATTAAAAAACAGGCAAACAATGAATTAATTTTATCATTTATTTTTAGTAAAAAACAAAAACAATGTTAAATCTTATCAACATCTAGCTTTAAGGTAGAGGGATATGACAGGACTTTCAAGGACAGATATTATTCCTGTAATTAAACAGAAAGAGGATAAAAAATAGTGCATTATGTAAACAAATGGTTCAATAATTGTTTATCCAATAAAAATAATGCTTAAAACAACACAGCTTAAGATTGATTTAAAACAACAGAAGAAAAAATCACTGAAATATTTAAGTTGATTTTAACAAGCAGTTCTTATTAAGATTTATTTCAGCACTTAAAGTTAGGATAAAGTCAGGATGCATTTTTTTACCAGCAGCAGTTATGATTTATGTAATATATTAATTTAAAAAGTGTGTGTATGTATATATATAATTTTTTTTGCTAATTCTGTCATGAATTTCCACTTTGTTTATACATTTTTTTATAACCAATAAAAAAAATTACCATATCTAGATAAAGCATTCATATAAAAAGTATGCCAACTTCAAACTACTTCCACTTTTTTCTTTCTTTTTTACATTTAATTGATAGTACATTGGTCAAATTGTTAGCAGGCTCATAAAGTTATACACTGCATTAATACAAGGAGCAGTTCAAAAGTAAGGGCCAATCGGTAACAAAATTGAGAACAGATGAAAAATTTATTAATGGTTTCAAATACTCACATATTTACTTTATTTTTCTGCATAATCACCATTTTGTTCCACACTTTTCATATTGTGAAACAAGCTTCTTTAAACCCACTGCATAAAATTCTGACTGCAGTCAGTTTTGTATAGAGATTTTCAATTCTTCACTTTCCTCCAATCATTGAGATGCAAGCAAGCTTGTTTTTGAGGTGTAGGAAGAGATGGTAGTCACTGGGTTTGAGATCAGGATATAAGGGGGTTGATGAAAAATTTCAGATTCAAATTTTTTAATCGTTTCTGTCCTGAATGCAGTCATGCGTGGAAATGCATTATTTTGAAGCTAAACAATTCTTAGCATTTCCTGTCATCTTTTTTGAATGGTATGAAACACATTTTAGAAAATTTTTCACAATAGACTTGTAATGTGGATGTTTCAGGTTTCATGAAATCAATCAAAAGTATACCCTTTTGGTCCCACAATAAAATTGCCGATTTTCTTTGAGACTGGGCTTGTTTGAATTTTTTCAGTTTAGGTGAACCAGAATGATGCCACCACATGGATTACTGTTTCAGCTCAGTATTGACATATAAAATTCACTTTTTTTTTACCACTAATGATACGAGAAAAAATTTGCCTCTCTTGTGGTTAACCACGGCAGCAGCCAAGAAAAGCACATGTAGATGTCATTCTGTGATCTTTGTGAACACTTGTCAACATTTTTGACAACCATTGTGTACAATTTACAGAACAGAATGCAAGTATAGCAGGAGTTTATTATCTCCTTACTAATCACAGAGCCTGGACGAGTGTCCCTCGCTGCTGACCCTTTCGTTTATTGAGCGATAATTGAATGATTATCAAAGGTCATTATTTATTTAGTGGCAATTATAAATTTTTGTGTTTTATTTATGGACGGGGTTGTTATTTGCATTCCAGTCCTTTAGACCAGTGAGAAATAATTGAACATGGCTGATTGTAAGACTAGGCGCATATGAGCTTCATACTCCTGGCATGATTCCCCATTTATCACATGTGCTGGCTGAGGACATAATTGTAAGAATTATGTAAAGAGGATGGCGAGTGATTAGCAAGGTGAAATTGAAGTTGATAGTCTTCCTTCACTCGGGCTATCTTCGCTGCTGCGTCTCTGCTGGGCTTCATCGGCCCAGATTCCACTTCGTGTTGGCATGCCAATTTTCATTCTTCTGTAGCCTGCCTTTCCATAAACCGGCTGTAAATAATTTACAAACCGTAAACCTTGAATAGTCCCACGGCCCGGAAAGGGCAGGCCTCTTCTCTCTTCCATTTTTGCTGTCCTTTGGGAATCTTCTTCGTGCATAAGGAAATGAGTCATACATCTCATTGGGTATCTTAGAATTTTGTATCAAAATTTCATGTTTGCAAATGTTGGGGGGAAAGTGTACAATTTATGATAGCCTAGAGTGTCAGTTACAATAATCAACAATGTTGTCTTTGAACTTCTAAAACTTTTGGAGAAAAAAAGCTAAGCATAAAGCGGTTTTTCTCTGACTTTTGTTTTAACACATTCAACAAGATTTCAGTCCGGACATTAGGCCTGCCACTTCTCTGTTCGTCATGAAAATCTGAATGGCCTTCCTTAAACTCACAACACCTTTGTCTCACATTTTCTTCGGTCGTTGTGGTAAGCTCGTGTGTTCCAAACAACTGATGGTGAATTTCAGCAGCATTATGTCCTCTTGTGTTTACAAATCTAATCACGAATCGAACTTCCAACTGACAGGATTTATTATAACCACACTCATTTTAACACACTATCACATAAAGGCAAACAACAATGAACCGACAGCAATATGGCAGTTACATACCCAAACAGACCACTTAATATTAGTGCATATGCACAAACCAATCAGTGCAGCCATTAATAACTCACTGGCCCTTACTTTTGAACCACACCTTGTACACAATTGTGCAATAAAAGCAACAATACTGAACACAAAAAGAATGTCAGTTTTATTAGATGTTAAACTATCTAATAATAATTCAAAGTTTGGACAATTGGTAGCACCTAGTGATGCCAAAATTTTTATAAAAGTGTAAAAAAAAACTTTTTAATCTTGCAGACTGAGTACTAATTACTGATCAAGTACGTATTTCAATCATGCAGATACAATAATGGAGATGACTGATTGCAAATATGATTTGAATGGCAACAAATTCAAGTGAATAAGTAGATAAAATCAGCAAGTAAAAATATTTACTTGAGAATAATGTAGGCAGATTATTATGTTGAACTGAATAACATATAAACTACAGTACTTTAGAAATCAATTAGAAGTTGAAGGTCATGCCGCTTTCTCACCACCACTACTCTACTGATACTGGTTATTCCATTACCATGTTCTGTACAGTTGATTATAAAATGATTATATCAGTACTACAAATAGCTCTATATTATGATTTTCTAATCAGTTTATTTTTTGTGCTCAAAAGTTTGGTAGTTCCATACAAATAAATAATATAAAATTTCATTCATCCATTGACGTCTTACAAAAAGACCAGTTCATAGCCCATGTTTATAATTCATGTACTTCAACAGGTATGAGCATTTTCAAGGTAAGAGTTATAGTTTTTAATAAAATAAACAACTGCAATTTAATTGATTTTGTTATAGTTGTTACAAGAAGGCTGAATTGTAATATCACTGATTCCTTTAGGCTATTTTATTTAATATGTAAGATATTATAATTGCCAAAAACAATAGCAGAACAGATATTCTTAAGTGATTTGCAACAGTATATTCAATAATTTGTTTATCATTTGAACAGATGTTTACAATTTCACAAAATTACTTATTCATTACTACTATATGATATCACTGCAAGTATATACCTACGTTTAAAAAAATTACATCCATTAGATTTTAACTTTACAGAAAACAGGCAGTATTCTGTACCTTTTGTCTGCAGTTTAAGAAAACTGTCAGTAAACAATTTTGATATTCAGCACCTCTCAAAAAAATTGTTCTATGATAAAAATATTATTCTGTATGTTATACAAGAACTTGTGCAACTTTAAGGCAGTTCTGCTTATATTTTATTTTACGAATAATCTTAGTAAATAAAAAGGTAAACGTTCACTTGTTCAAAATCTTAAATCTCCTAAAGTTCTTCACCGATTGCTTTGAAATTTTGACACAACACTGCATTCGAATATACACGTGTTTTTATAGAACTACTATTTATACACCTAAGATTACACCTGTGACAAGTAAAAATATCCTTTTTTTTAAAAACAGTGCTATCTGTTGGACATAAAAGCAACACATGCTATACTAAGCATTTTATGATTCCATTTCAATGTTTCCGATATGTGTGTCTGCTATAGACTAAAAAACTTCTGGACTGATTTATGCACAGAGGAAAAAGGGAGAAAGCAGTAAAGGGAAAGAGGGAAAAATTGAAAAGGGTAAAAGGGGAAAAGGAAAGGAAAAAAAGAAAAAGGAAAGGGGTGAAGAGAAAGGGGAAAGGTTAATAAGAGAAAGAGAAGTGTGGGAAAGAATGGGAAAGGAAAATTGGAGAAGGAAAAGGGGAAAACAAGGGAAAGGTAATATGTTAAAAATGAAAATGGGAAAAGAAAATGGGGAAAAATGATAAAGGAAAGGGAAAAGGGAAAGGTGAAATTTTGTGATGTTCAGTAATGTTCATTTTGTTAATGTTTTATCAAACGTTCAATTGTATTCATTTAATCTATATATATATATATATATATATATATATATATATATATACACTCAAATCTAGCCACAGTGAAGCATTGCTGGGTCTGCTAGTGAAATATATATATCTGTATTTTTTCTTACAGATCTGTAAGAAAAAAGGTATTTCATTATCTACATATACAGCAATTAATTTTAAACTTTATTGATTACAAGTTTTTATCATTTCAATGCATTAATAAATTCTATCCATTCTGCTAAAATTTATATATTTAAAATAACCAAATGTTCCATTTTAATTTCTATTTTATTAATCTTTAATGTAAAAAACTTTACTACTGATAAATAAAAATGAAACGAAAAGAAATTAACAAAAAATACTTTCTTCCTTATTTTGAAATGTTCTTTCCTTATGGTAAAAATGTTCTTATTTTGAAAAGAACATTTCAAAATACAGAATTATAAGAGGTAAGATTCATAACCTACTGGAGCACTTTCAAAGATTCACTTGATCATCAACAGATTGCATCTGCACACATCCACACTTAAGCGTGTGTGATTGATAACACACTTTTCCACCAACAGTACAGAATTCAATAATGTCACTTACCTTATGCTTGTTTTTCCATTTTAAGAGTGCTTTTGAGGGTTTCCCTCATCGTCAGTTAATAAAAACTTTTTAAAATCACACATTAAACTCAAAAACAATTTTTTGACTACATATTTTTATATGCCACAATTTTAATGTTTTTAAGTTTAATGTGTAATTATAAAAAGTTTTTATTAACTGACTATGAGAGAAACCCTCAAAAGCGCTTTTAAAATGGGAAAACAATAAACATAAGTAAGAGGCATTATTGAATTCTGTGCTTTTGGTGAAAAACTATGTTATACTTTTGTCTTTGACATAATAGGTACAGAGGAAAATATGGACAAATATAATAAGAAAAAGTATTGATTTTACTAAGTTAATATAAATATTCAGTTTCTTGTCCTCCTTATTAAAGATAAACAAACTATGTAATTTTTCTTCTTACTTATGTAAGGCATATATGTTAATCTAGTTGGGTTCAACAGCAGTTTTATAATATATATTTTGTCTTTATAATACTATTGTTAACTCTGTTAAATTAAACATGTATTAGTAGTCAATTCAATTCAGTTAAAGATGTTAAAGTCAAATCAATTCAATAAAAGATGTAATTAAAAGTTAATTTAGTTTTGTTAAAGATGTAACTTAAATGTGATTCAAAATAAGATACTTTAATATAATACTTCTTAAAATAAAAATAATGTGCATGTACATCATAACTAACCTCAACAATGTGAAATAATTTACTAATAATACAATATTAAAACAAACAAAATGTATCTTTTTTTTTCTTTTTCCTGTTTAGCCTCCGGTAACTACCGTTTAGATAATACTTCAGAGGATGAATGAGGATGATATGTATGAGTGTAAATGAAGTGTAGTCTTGTACATTCTCAGTTCGACCATTTCTGAGATGTGTGGTTAATTGAAACCCAACCACCAAAGAACACCGGTATCCACGATCTAGTATTCAAATCCGTGTAAAAATAACTGGCTTTACTAGGACTTGTACGCTGGAACTCTCGACTTCCAAATCAGCTGATTTGGGAAGACCACTAGACCACCACTACACCACTAGACCAATCCGGTGGGTTAAACAAAATGTATCTAAATCTGTTATAAATTACATATAATAAAAATATAATTGATCACACTAACAAGGTATTTATTGCAAGACATTAATTATCCAACAGCATAAGTTCTGAATACTGAAAGGTGCATTTAAGCACAGTTATTCGTATATATGTAAGTTTTAATAATAAAATATGATTATATTACATTAAAAAATTTATTTTGTATATTGTAAAATTAAAATTTACTACAAAAATAAAATTTCACTATAATGAAAAACACAAATTCTAATTTAATACATAAAAGCAGTGTGAAAGAGGTGATCTTTCATTGGTTGATTCTTTTCGGACTATAAATAAATTATTAAACAATACTACTTTAGTTATGTTTGAACTTTTTTTTTGGTTTCCTATTATTAAAAAGTATGGTACGCACATTGCGTAACTGCATTAAGTAAACATTAGTAACCAAATAATTCTAGCCAATACACATTTCAATAATATTATATTTATTTATTAAACAAGAGATTACAATACACAAAACAAACAGAAAAATATCCACTTAACATGACTCAATTAATGGTGCACATTATTTTAAATAATTTAATACACTTTTTTAAGTTAATTCTTATTTTCTGCTCCAAGAACCAGTACCTCAATACTATACATGGATTAAAGCATATACTGTTTCATGTGGATAAGTTAGAAAATGTTAAATAGGTTATTTTAAGCTAAATAAAATCCTTACAAATGTAATAAGCTAGAAAAATGTACCTTATTCGGTTAAACTTGATTCTTAAAAAAAAAAAAAAATATTAAATTTTTAAAATTTATTATTATTAAATTAATTTCTTTTCTTTAAAAGTATTTTGCTGAAAAAAAAAAATTATGGCCTTACTCTGTCAAATACATAGTATTTTTTTTACGCTTTAGAGAAATAAATTATTTAAGTTATTGTTATGCTTTAAATTGAAAACTCATCATACTTACAAATGAGGAAATAAATAAGGAAATTCATACAGGAAGAAAGAGATAAACAAGTTTATAAATAAGATTCAATTTAATGATTTTCAACATAATAGCAGATGTCAGGCGCCGTTTTATATTCATCAGTAAGACAAATTATTCAGAGAATAGTCAAATTAATTCAATTATGCAGTCCTATAATAAAAGTGCTGCAAAAATATTGATCTTTTTATATACGAGTAAGCTTCAGGTGAAAGGTTATAACTGCTTTATCTGATATTAAATTTAATAATTTTAAAAACATTTCTCACTTTCGTAATAGCAACATTAATGTATGTGACAAAATAATAAAAAAACCATAAAAAAAAATAAAATTTCATTCACTTTCAATCTTTCTTCTACCACTTTAAATACCATTCATAATTATTTTTTAATACATACTACTGAGAATGAAGTTTAGTTTTAGTAAAACTAAAGTTAATTCTAAAATCTAAGTATAGATTTCAGGACCACAAATATAATGCAAAACGTATATAACAGAGTTCAACTTCTATACTAAAATTAAATGTTCTGATTTTTCAAGGTTATTTCATTAAAATAAAAATAACAATAATCTGTTAAAAATACAAATAATTAAATAAATAATACTACATTGTATTTTGTACGATTGATATTTTTAATATTGTTTACAACAAAAAAAAAGTAATTTATTCACCAATGTTTTTATTATAAATTTACTACACATTGAGGATTATCTCTTCCACACTTCAGCATGTACAGAAGAATAGAACATGCAATAAGGAGCCAGTCACCGATTTCATACATTCATTTTGCTAAATAGCACTCTACTAATTCAGTAAAACACACTTTGCCTGAACACATAAATTTTATACAAACTAGTAAATACTGTAAATCTGTAAAATAATGTCCTCATTTTTATGCTAATCCTGAATAAGTTTTTTATTAACACCATAGTTAGGTACGCATTCTCACCACATTACCGAAGATATTTATTTTTTTACGCAAAGTCTGCCACTTTTAACTTTAATGAAGGCATGGATTCATACTTTACAATTATTTTTTAAATGTTAAAATATGTTAAAGGGAAAAATAAAATAAAAATTTAACAATACACAAAATTTATAAAGTGGATGTTAAATAAGTTTCTTTCAGGAATGTAAAATAGTTATCTTTATACTGCTGGGTTGAGATTTCTTCGACCGTAGTAATATTAGCAGCAGCAATATAAATTGTTTTTAAGTTTATAATAAAATCAAAATAAACTACAATAAAAATAAAACAAACTCCTTTTACCATAAGTCATTAGTCATGGCCATTAGTCATGCCATGGTCATTAGCCGAGTTAATAGTTTTATCAATAAATTTATCAATCTCCTTCCTAATAATATCTACCCACAAACATAATCACACGTTGATAAAATAATTTTAAAAAAGCATTTAATTATTGTCAAAATAATTTCTGCAATATAAAATGCAATTAATTTAAATTTTCGCATATAAAATAAAAATTCAACTACACTTACACACAAAAAGGTGAATGAAGTGTCAGGAAAAAAAGATTTTTTTCAATTCTTTTACATCTCTCTCCTCATTTCTCCCTTCAGATCATATGCCAACAAGATCTAGATGTGCGTACGCGTGCAAACACATTCATACTCCACCTAACCTATTACCCACATCACAACCCACATATAATTTGTTGATAAGTAACATATAGAAGTTTCACAATTGCATTGTAACTCACATCGTAACTAAATCTTTAAATAACACATTATTCCTTTTGCTTCTGTCCTTAGATCCACTAAGCAATCTAACTAACTTTTATTAAGGGTATTTAAAATACTAATTTCATTTCTTAATGCCTTATTTTCTTCTACCACTCCTTTAATCCTTCCATGGTCAATGTACAATGTCCTATTTATTGCTAATTTTGAAAGTATTTCATCTAACTTTCCACACAATCTATCTTAAAAACAATTTTAAATCTTTTTCTTCCATTTTTGCTATCTGTACTGAGAAGTGTTTCTTTTTAGTTTAGCCCACTAACTTTATTCAATCCACCTCTCTTATACCATCTGGTCTTCTACCAACTGGTGAGGAGTAATTCCACTACTTACCTCTGATTTCTTCTACTATTACAATGTAGTAAATGAGGAATATATTTACAAACACAAAACAAATGCAATAATTTAAACTTAATATATTTCCAGCAGTTTCTAACATAAGTTCAAACTAACTGCCAGGATGACCTGAAAACTAGGATTCATAGTGTTCAACCTAAATACCAGGTTGACCTATTCGCTAGAATTCATAGTATGTATGTCTCTGTAAATTTTATAGCTTGTGAGGAATAAAAATAAAAAATTAGGCTTTAAGTTGAAGGCAATTCAAATAAATATGTTGTATATTATCCAAATATTTTTTAACTTCTATTTAATTAGATTTTAATACATAAACCTATCTAATACATAAATGATATATATGCTAATATAGAAAGAATCCCAAAATTCAAGCAATTTTGATAGAAAACACAGGGTTTTAATTAAAAATTGTAAAGTTTTTATTGATTCATAAAGTATACAGTATGGAATAGCACATTGGGTAAATGGCCTCCACAGCTTTGCTGGCACATACACACTCTTTTGTCAAAATTTTCCATGACCGTTTTGCATAAATGTGGCTGAATTTCATTGATACAGTCATCAATTTCCTCCTTAAAGGCATGGGTAGTCGTGGGTTTGTTGGCATAAACCTTTGACTTCAAAAACCCCAAAGAAAAAAGTCCAACGGCGTTAAGTCACATGATCTGGGCAGCCAATTCTGATCACCAAAACAGGAAATTACAGGACCAAGAAATGACTAATGCAGTAATTGAATTGTTTCTTGGGCTGTATGGCATGTGACACCATCTTATTGAAACCACATGTAATCCACATCCATATCTTGCAATTTAGGTACAGAAAACTGGATTTTCATATTACAATAGTGAGCACCATTAACTGTTTTGCCTGACCAGGCACATTTTTGAAGAATGGTCCGATGATGCCTCCAGCCCAAAACCCACACCAAACAGTGACATGTTGTGGATACATTTGTTTCTCAACAATCGCTCATGGATTTTCTGAAGCCCAAATTTTTTAATTAATCTCTTCACAGTTGATGAAGTTAAATCAATACTCTAACTATATTTTGTATGAAAATTGTGAACTGTAGCTGCCAAACCTTCATTATTTTAAAAATATTACTCAACAATGAAATGTGTTGTTCTTTCGTGTAGCGCTCCATTTTTAATAACCCTGATTTGTCAGCTGCCACGTCGTCTTTTATTTACATCGGCAACACTTTACCACACAAAATTCAAACCTTGTGTGAATTTTGGGACATCTAATATAATCTTTTTTATTGGAATGTAACAAACAATTTATACATATATACATATAAAATACAAATAAAATATACTCAATAAATTTCAAACCGAATTTTTACAAAAATAAAGTGATTTAAAAGAAACCTACAATCATATCATCTTAAACAAATTACTTTAATGATATAATGATAATTCTAAGCAATTAATTAATCAACTTAAATTTTGTTCATACTTTACTATACTATAGCAGATATGCTTAGGATCAGGAAAACACAAGACCTAAGTGTCAGAAAGCAGGTTTGGACAGTGGGTTATCTGTGCAAGATCCAAGTCCATGCTGCATTTTCAGTACTCTAGTTAATTAGTAATCACTTGCTAGTGAGTAATTGAGACATGTTGAGATGCTATCCATTCTTCGGAGACATTAGGGTTAAAGTTAACTTTTGTGGAGGGAAGTTAGGGATAAATTACCAAGATATGGCAATACACTATCTCATTGGACACTTGGGCAAATTTATGTTTAAACAGAGATATAGTCAGCAGAAGAGTACACCACATGTTCCGTGTTATTTGTATTGTGTATTACAGATAATTATCTTATGAAGAGCACCATCAGTCATCTTCAACAGCTGTCTCAGAGTTCAACTCTGACAATTAAGGTTAGTTTATGGTTTATTCCTCTCTCCACAAAACTCTAACCTAAACCTTAACCTTAATCTTTCTCTTCAGAACAGATTAGCATCTAAATAGGTAGCCATAACTCAAAAAAGTGATTGCTAACTGACTTGAGTACTGATGTGACGCAGACTTTAACCCTAGCACGGGTCACTTGTTGTCCAAACCTGCTTTTTGACATTTAGATCTTGTGTTTTCTTAAACCTAAGCATATTTTTCTATGACATATTTAAAGTATGAAAAAATTTAAGTTGATAAATAATTGATCAGATTTACCGATAACAATAATAATAATAATGATAAGAACAACAATAAGTTTTCTAATTAATGTTAATTATAACTTTTCTCTTTATTGTAAAGAGTAATAGGATTTTGATTCAAATTACAATTGCTCATTTAATTTTTCTCCTATTTATTACAAAATGTACAACAACTCAATCATGTTATATGATGCATTACAGAGAACATATATATATTTATAAGTGAAAATTATCTACATACACATCTATTTAATAATGCTCACTTATATATGAACAGAATATCTAATCTTTCTATTTATTTCCCGACAATATTTTTTAATTTAATCAGTAACTATGATAGGAAAGTTTCAGAAATACCTAATTGGTTCCTGAAGATCGGTTACTGTAAACCAAGGCTTTAACATTACTAGTCATATTATAATATACTCAACTGCAAGAAAGTTCCTTCTCATTTAAATGATTTTAGATGCAATTAAATTACAGTATTTTAATTGAACGACTTCAATCTACATTTGTAAAATACAGTTATGGTCTTTTATGACCTTAAAACCAAACATACCTTTTTCTTCTTTGGATGTACAATTTTATGTAATGACATAAATTTCCAGTAGAGGTTTTTCTGTTAACACTGAATCTCAAATGAGCTCAGTATTCATCTTCCTTTATTACTTTAACTAATATGATATTCAGCAGCTGAAACATCTATAATTCAGTTCTACCTATTATCCTAATGTTGTATAATCTGAGTTATCTTCTAAATCAATTAAACCAATCTAGTAGAAAAAAGAAGGGTTCTTTAATTTCATCTTACTGCTGGTTTAATATCTGAAATATTGAAATATCTTTCCAGAAATAACAGCCTAGTAAAGAAACAAATAAACCAATTACATTCACTAAACTAATCCATTCTGTTACACATTTTCTACTCTCCATTTGAGATTTACTTTCTTTGTCAGCATTGACATAGTACTTTTAACTTTTTTTACATTTGCCCATGTTTGTTTTACAATGTTGTCATTGCCCACTTGTTTTTTTATACTGTTACAGCTGAATATGACAATTTCCATTTTGAGCTATTTCATGTACTTTTATGTTTAACCTCTTAGTTACAAAATGTATTTTTCTTTTAAAGTAAAGCTTCCCATAAACTGTTAATAAAATCCCTTTTCTGCCACTATTTCACTAAAAACTTATACACCTATAAAGATATATCAACTAGCCTAATCGTGTCAAGAACTTAATCAACAGAAGTTTTTCTTAACAGATTGCAAAAATAACAACAATGTAAACTGTACACTACACAACATAATACATAACTGAAATGTTTAATTAAAATACTGTACAACCAGTTTGCTAAGCAGGTTGGGTAACAAGAAAAAATATATTTTTAAAATCTTAAAATACACAATGAAAAACTACATTCATGTTACAAAAGAAATATATTAGCTGAAAAATATAGTGATATTGAAATCAATGAAGCAACATCGGTATGCAAGAGCAATCATTCTGAAGGAAGGGGCAAATTTTACTACTGACACTTAACGACAGCAATAAATATGCTATGTTTTTGTATGACCCTTCAACCACTTACTTTTTGGTAAACAAGCAGGCCATAGTGTTGATTGCTACATCAAATGGTCGTGAAATGGAGATCTTCTATACAACTAATCACAATGAGTACATACATCAAATTAATTCAAATATTTATAAATAAAATTTGTCATTGAAGTAAAGTAAAAAAAAAGTCCTACAATGCTAGAACATTTTTTACGTATGAATACAATCATCATAAAATGCAAGCTGGATCAGAACGTTTTACAAAAAAAAAAAAAAACAGATTCTGAAAAAAGTTCCTTATGAACAAGTCAATATAATATGTGTCCAGCAAAAAAGTTGATAAATACATGACGTTATTAAAATTCTTAAATATTGAAAATACATAGCTATTTTCAAATAGAGTGGAGTCGCATAGACTTTCCAAAAAATATTATCAAATCTAACAATATTATAGAGGTTTGTCAGTTTGTTAATGCTACTCTGAAAAGATACATCCACTCTGTACAACCTATATTGCTTTTCTGAGGACAGTGAAGGGAGTTCTACACCAAAATTATGGGTATGCAGTAAAGAAAAAACCTTTGAGTTTTAATTTTTTTATTTAAGTATAGACAGAACTTTACTGAGAATAGGATCAGCCAAGCCTTTAGTGAGGGGACAAGTATACTTTTACTGGAACAGCTAATACGAATCCTAATAAGAATACAGCTAATAAGAATCCTATCAACAAATTGATTAATAAAATGCTGCAGTCACATAGTCAAAAGGAAATGAGAGAACAAAACAAGAGATTTGTGTGTGCTATGTCAAAAAACTTTTTGAAACTGGGCAATTATATTCAAAGAAATTTTGCTCAGATCCCAGTTTATGAATTATAAGCATATTATTAAAATTGTATGAGCCGTTCAAAAAAACGTTTTCTAAAACTATTACTATTGTTCAATACCAAACATTTTGGGCTAGGGCTGTAAAATATACACAATATTGAGGAACCATCCAAATAGTAATGTACACTAAATTAAAAAAAAAAACCAACTTGTTTTATTGGTTACAAACTGGCCTTTACCTGGCTAGAAACTGATACACACACTCGCAATGCATTAAAGACGAAAACACATGTTGGACTCAAGACTCTAAAAATATCATCTAGAATAATAAATTGATTTTTCATATGATCCCAATTACTTTACTTTTAAAGCAATCATTTACACAGGGATAAAAACAAAATCAATCAACAAACTTTTAAAAGAAAAGTAAAATGTTAATTATATGTCAATTGTATAGTCCTTCAAGAATAAAACTGAATGCGGGCTAAGGATCCGCATTAGGGAAGAGAATTATGTGCATATAGAATCATATACAAGCGATACATTAAAAGTACATCCGCCATATATATATATATATAAATATATGTATTGATCTCTTGGTCCATATGTATCTCACAAAGTTCTTTAGTACATCTGATGGATAATGCTGTTCTTACTACACTATAATAAGAAGAAAGAGAACTAATCCTTTTATATTAAAGTAATCTACTGACTGTAATTTTTGAGAAAAATATCAAAAATCAATTCCAAATAAATTTTTCTCCAAAAGAATATAGACTAATGCAGAAGTTGACATTCATGATAAACACATGACATCCTCCTGAGCAAATGATGGTATCAATGGGAGAATGGCGATCATCAAGTCTGAAACACTCAACTGATGAAAACTGGAGGGACCGTAACAAGTGTAAAAACTTTTGATCAGAAAATAGCTAATAGCTAATATAGAATAATATTTCAAATTCACTAATGGTATTTAAACAATGTTTAACCATTTTGTAACAAATTGAAAAAACGAAATAACCTAGACTTAGATAAATAAAAAAATAATTACTGAAATGCCTTAATTCAATTATACATCAGTAATGTAGACTTACTTAAACCCGTAAAATGACAGACATGAAATGCAAACTTATTTGGACAAGAAATTCATCTTGATTTGAAAAATCACATAAATAAAGTGAAAAATTAGGTTAAGTCTCTAACCTTTGGCAAGAAAACTGTTTATACATTTCTATTGCTAAACAGCTACTGCTGTCTGGTGTATTTCTACACTGTTATGACGTAGGAACTATTTAGTTCTTACTATGGCCGCTTGGTCTCTTCTCTCTCCTCTCGAACGACAGGCATTCATATAAGTTGAAACAATTGTATATTTTTTGTTCTTTTTTATGAACATTATGTAGGTATTCAGTTACGTTTAAAATATAATGCTTTCAACACCACATTGTAAAAAATTATTTATCCTCCCAACGGATGAACCATCAAATTATAGTCCACTAGAAACATGAATTTATATTACAAAATTTTAAACAAAACAGCGCTTGGATAAAGAACAGGATTTTTTTTTGTCCAATAAATTATGACAAACCATAACCATAAATAAACTGTTATCATCACAATAGTGTTAATAAGACCCTTTGCAAAGAACATTAAAAATTAAATTAAAATGATGAAAAAAATGTGTTCAATATAAAATCATATATGAAAGTCAACAATCAAAAATCTATATCCCAATACAAATCCTTTAATTTTATCTTCTAATAATAAAAAATAAATGCAGGTTTCATAATAATAACATAATAAAAAATATGTAACACCCACATATATACTGTGTGCAACACACACACACTCTCTCTCTCTGTGTGTGTGTGTGTGTGTGGGAGGGGGGGCTGTCTGAAAATTTTCATGCTTTTTCTGAATGAGAATGTTCTTCAAACCGTTCTCTTATTTTTTATGTTTGTATTCACATCCAGTCATAGTTTATGAAGTTTCAGATTACAGTTTAATTCTTAAATTAACTATCTTTTTCTCAATTTTTTTTTCAAAAAAAAATTAACATTTACATAAAATAAATTGTAATCTTTGTTATAAGATTACAATTTATTTTATGTAAATGTTAATTTTTTTAACGTAGTTTTCTGGTTTTCAGCTATCCCCGAAAAGAGTAAAATTATAATTAGTATAAATTTATTATAATCAAACAATTCTAGTTTTACACATAAGAAACTCACAGTTACAATTGTGAAATTAGCCTAAAAGTATTTTGAAAAAGTTGCAATCACATTTATGAACTTAAATATTTTTTTTCAAAATAAATATATTGATATTATCCTTTGCATACACGGTTATGAACTGTTTCTAACCATACAGACTTTTTAAAATATTTCAGACAGAAAAGTTTTGAAAAGCGCTTAGTTTTAGATCAGATAGTATCATTAATAAGATAATTTTAACCACACAGCTTGTATTCAAAGGTATGCTGATCTTTGAATTCCAGTTTTTGAAGTCCAGTCTTTTATCCAGTTTTTCAAAGGTTAACAATTTTATGTTAAGATATAATATTATAAATTAGCAGCTACCCACCATGCTTTGTATGTGTACTTCAAGTACTTCATAGTCTTGCCCTTCAACGTTCATTTGTCTAATTTACAAGTGACTATGGATGCTGCTTAAAGTTCACCTTACAAGTTTTTTTATACCCTAAATGTTTTTCTATAAAAAAATAAAATAAAAGAAGATTCATTGAAATTGGTACAGTAGTACTTGCTGAATGAAGAAATTTACATATTTCATAAATTAATAATACTTTTTAAAATTGCTCAATTTCATCATTTTTTTTGAAAAATTAACAAATGAAATCAGTGGTTTTTGTAGCCTATATGTTTCTTTATTAAAAAAGAAAGATAATAAAAAAAGATTCATCACAATCAGTGCAGTAGTGTTTGTATGATTAACAAAAAAAAAAAAAAAATTCAGATTCATGTATTAGTATGACATTTTACCTTTGTAGTTTAACTAAAATAAGAACCCAGTATAATTCTAAATGGAATTAAGAACCAATGCTCACAGAATGATCAATAAAGTGATAACAGTGTGCTTTCAGTCAGATGTCACTGATGTTATTTTAAAAACATGAAATATAGTAAAAATTAATTCAATACTAACAGTTTTAAGAAAGTTACATAAAAATACTGAAAGGAGATTCATAAAATGGATATGAAGATAAAAATTGGAATGAACTAGGTATATGTATTCTTTATCACTGTGCCTGAATTATATAACTGTTACAGTGAAAACAAGAAAAACATTCTGATTAGATGTAATGCAAAGAGGAAAGAAAAAATGAAAATTGATGCATATAAAAGAGGACAACAAAATGAAGAAACAAACTGCTGAGGCTGAAAACGCTGTAGCCCACAATAATACATCAAGTTCAAGAAATTACTTAGACATTTTTGACTGTATTTCAAGTTAAAATAAAGTGTGCAAATATAATCTTAAAGATTAGAATCTTTTTCTTTTGTCTATTGTGTACATCTGTGTATTCCACTTCTGGAAACATTCTAAAAATATCTTTCATTAAATTTTGAAAAAACAAGCACATTTTTTGAACACAACTCACACATGGCGTCACTGCAGCCTTAAAAAAAGGTGTGATATCTTATAGCTTTGAGGGTTTCTTCATATGTAATTCTTCCTTTTTTTTTTACTTTGATGAATTTATTATATGAAATAAACTGTTTCCTAAATTAGTCTGATAACTAATTTAACTAATTAGCGAAACAGGTATCGCAATTTTATCCTGAATTTGCTCTTGGGTTCTATGAGAATAAGAAATAAATAAAAACTTTATTATAATAATTTTTTTTAATTTTGTTATAAAATGACCGTTAATTGCAACATTTTTGTCCATTTTGTACGATAAAGGTCTATTGAAAATTAACAGTATAACAGGGCGTGGTCACAGGGTATACAAAAAAGAAAAACATTTTCTGAAAAAAGTAAGAATGTATGGTTGACAATCATCTCAGTGTATGCATTAAAAAAAATTATCCTATTACAAATCTACTGGGTCCAAAAGCACATAAATGGGTTTTGGGCGATTCTTTTCTTGTTGTAAAATGCAATATGATTCTGTTCAACATAGTTCAACTAATGGATTAAATTCTGTTATCACTATTCATCTATATAACATAATATTGAAATTTTACTTTTTTAAAGTCTGCAAATGAAACATTTATATTTTAGAACGGACAAGAAGAGTTTAAGATGAACACATGTTCTCTTACTATACAATTATTTATACGCAATTTTTTTTTGTGAGGTTGAGGTTTTTGTTATTACACATCATTTAAATTATTAAAATATAGTTAAACATTTGAATTATTATGCAGTACAGAAAGTATTTAAATATTTTTGAGTACTAAATGTTAAATGTAATTGATTTGACTTTTAGCGTAAATGCTACATTTAATTTGATTAATCTACTAAGTAAGATCCACAATCATCTAAATGATTGTAATCAAGAATTCAACCCAATTACAGTGAATCTGATGTAGCAGTATATCTCATTTATTAATATTTTGTGCATGAAGTTTAAAATCTTAAACAGAAAAATAATAATACATCGGTTAAAAATTATTTTTTTTTTTTTACCTCTTTAAAAGCTATTTAAGAGTTATAAAATCTTTAAAGACTAGAAAACATTTTAATTTCAAGAGTAAAATCTTTTTTTCAGTAAAAATTAACTTTTTTTTTTAATTTTCTCTAAACTGGTTTTATTTTGATTATCATCAAATTATTCTAAAGTTAAAAGATTACCCTGATATCAGATTGCGACATAAAGGAAATGTACAGATACCAAAAATAAAGCTTAAAATTAGAATTTTTACAAAGTAATACTATTTAAGTGATCAAATTTAATATTACTAGTTTGAGTTCCTCACAATTCAAATTCAATAATAGGGTTATAATTAATTTATGAAATAATAAATATTTACAAAGAAAATCAGAACAAACTGTAGAAATCTCTAATTAAAAAATGGTAGCAATTTTTTAAAAAAGTATGTTTTAATTTTGAAAAACAAGAATATTACTACTACATTTCACTCGTATAATCATTTCTATAACTATACTGATAAAAAAATTAAATTAATTGATGTAATTTTTACTCCACATATTCTTTTACCATAAATATCTTAACAGAACATAATCAAATCTAGAGATAAGCTTACTAATAAAGCAATATAAATTTAAGAAAAAAAACAATGAAGTAGGCTAACCTAAAATAAAAAAGAAGAACCCAAAACCGACAAATGCAAACACATATTACTTCACCTATTGTAATATTATCAATATCGTATCAGCACCTACATTATCTACAATTCTCCCTATACGTGATTTGAATTAAAACTATGGAATACTTCAAACGAACACAAGTGCTATTTTCTATCAAGGAACAGGCTACTATATCTTCAAATATTTTCTTTTACAGCAAAAATTTTTATCGGTGTAACCTCAAATTATAAAAGTTACCTTTTGTAATCTACGAGTAGCAGCCATCTTCCTTCAATAAAATAAACAAGCGAAGAAAGAACTTTTTGTTTAAATTAAATTAATACTTGCTACTTCACGACATGCATTCAAGGATAGAACAGCCTAACCTCCAGTTGAAACTTCAAGATGTTGCCATTGTTCGACAAAGAGGTCAAAATTATTTTGCAACCATGGCAGGAATATTAGGAAATTAACGTAATGAATAAAACTTCAAAATATTACTATTAATTTAACTCTCATACCCTTCATCTTATTTTATTTCTTATAAAGAGAATATTATTACAGTAACAACTAATTCTGAGTTTTAATTTTTCTCATTTTTTCCGGGGTGATTCATACGTTTGTTAAAGCAAGACAATGCCTCTTACGTTATCTCTTTGGTGTGACGCACGGAGAGGGAAAATCGTTTTCTCAGTCCAGTACAGAAATGTTTATGCTTAATAAAATACAATCGTTTACAGCTACAACAAAAATATAGCTGTTTCAACTTTTCAGTACTTTGAGTTTATCATAAATAAACTTTCCTAATAATTTCTGACTATATTAAAGTGATCTATACATGAAGTACCTATAATAACGATGTTCAATGTTTTTGTTGTATTTTTTTAATAAAATTAGTCACGAGAGAATTTTATTCTATATTTAAAAACCATAGTTGATTAATTTTTCCTAATAGTCTAGGAATGTTCACTGCTTTTTTCATAAGCAAATTTAAAAATCTGAAATTCAATTAACATATGAGACTTTTTTCAGCTACAAAATTTCAGTTATTTTTATAAAACTTTATAAAAATGCTGAAGTCTACTTTTTTATAAAGAAGAAAATTACTGTGTATTCTGGAAGAAATTAATTTTAAATATTATTACCATATTCTAAAATTTATCTTGATGGTAATTTAAAGATCTCACTCTGATTCTTTTGGAACTATTCTAAATAATTTGTTGGAAATTAATTCTTAATAAATTCAAGTTAATAATATGAGATAATTTTCTTGACAAATCTGGTCTTATGACAAAAGAATTATCAACATTATTTGATTTTACAGAGCTAAACATTTCTATCTTCCAACCAATCTAAAATTTCAAATACCAGTATAAACATTTAAAAAATTTACCTAAGTTAATCTTTGCACAGATTAGTTTTTCGACCACAACCATCAAATTGTAGAAGTATAATTTATTAGAGGAAATGTACTACAAGATAAAAGTTTTTTTTTTATTCATTTAATTGGTAGTCAGTAACATAAAATTCCAAGTAATGTAAATGGGCAATCAATAAGATTTGGTTAAAAAGTTGAGAAGTTTTTTCATCAGAAAAATAATATTAGCTATGATGAAGAATTTAACAGCTTTTTTTACTACCTTTTCATAGGGTCTTCTTTTTAGTTGCCTGTAAGTGAAAAAGAAGTAGTTTAGGCATAAAAAGAACATTTATTACTATTATTCAAAGGAATCCACATTAAATGCCATAATTTAATGTTTTAACTTTAAAAAGTTATGAATGGATTTACACAAATGTTACTCCTAATATACAAAAGTTGTATTATGCTAAGCTTGTCATCATTATTAAATATTTATTATGATTATGTATATACCTATCTAAAATATAATATATCATCTCTTGGAGCTCCCTCAAAAAGTCAGAATAGATACAAAAATGGGCTGCAGATCATTATCTGGCACCCATAAGTATGAATGGTGTAGACTTATATTTAGAAAATTAATATGTTAACTTATTGTTGTGTTTATATTTATGAATGTGCAGTCATTGATAAAGAAAAAAAAAATAGTCCCTTATTCCTAAAAAAAACTAACAAAGTCCATCCCTTCTAATCAGACAAAATAATTGTTTTTGTACAACCTTATTATGCTTCCATTACCATTTTTAATAAATTACTGAACCATTTAAAAAAATCTTCCCAGCAATTTACTTAAAATGTACAACTAAACGATTTTCTTTTACAGAAACAGTACTACTCTGTTGGTGAATTTTTAAGTAATATTATTAAATAACATTTTGTTAAAACCATGAATTTTCTGCATCCCATTCATCATGCACACTAATTTTGCTCAAAATAATTTTCAGTAATACCTTCTCAAGTGTGAATTATTTTGTAGAAATTTTTAAAACTGAATGTTTATTTACCTTAACATGTGTGTATCCTAAATAATTAATATGGACTTTAGTCAGATCTATTTCTTAACTTATAATTTATGTTTTTATATTTATAATTTATCTTATATGATATGATCTATATAATAATCAGAATAAGAAATTAATTCATATAATGATAATTTAAGTCAAATAAAGTAAAATCACGTTAGATATTAAAAGTAACAGTGTAGTTACTTCAGTAAAAATACAAAAGTTTATAAAAATTGCAAATGTTAAGTAAAGTAATAGTATTTCCAACAATAATGTTTAGCTATTTCAAGCAAACTCACCCATCTTGAATAGTTCTTTTGTTGAATCAGTATTTTTATTTCTAAACACCACCAAAGAAGTTAGACTTGCATTTTATATGTAGAGTAAATACCTACTTTTTTATAAAGGAGAAAATTACTGTGTATTCTGGAAGAAATTAATTTTAAATATTATTACCATATTTTAAAATTTATCTTGATGGTAATTTACAGATCTCACTCTGGTTCTTTAAAATTCATCAATACTCAATGAATTGGGTATTGATGAATTTTTCTGCCTATATTTTAAAAGAAGTTTTAGATGGTGTTATTAAGTTTCATTCTTATTAATGTAAAAGTTTAGCTATTATTATATCAGAGAACCAAATCAAACTTGTTTCTTCCAACTATAAAAAGTTGAAATTTTATTTTCTGACAAGAATGCTCACTGTCTCTCATATTATTTTATATAAAGATTATAAAAAAATTCAAACCTTTTGCAGTTAACATTATTTACAAAAAAATACCACTCAATCTAAAGATAATTACTTAGGACTAGAAAATTCTACGGTATCAGTTAGGAGAATCATTCACTGGTGGATTGTAATATTCCAACCTTAAACATGGCTAAAGCTGCTGCAGTCTGCTTCTCAGGTAAATATAATGTGTTACTATCAATGATAATAGCAGTATTTATGTTTCTGATAGTGAGAAAATTTCAGGTTGTCTTGTTACGTGAAAAAACTTTTATGGACAATAAAACAGATTTAGTTTATGAAAAAATCAAACCAAATACTTATTTCCATTCTGAAATACATCTCTTAAACCTCCATCCAAGAAGTCAGATCAAGTTTTCAAAATAAAAAATGGTTTATAAGTTCGTTCATTGTTTGGTTTGGTCCAGAAAATTTTAATCATGTTGATCAATATCTAGTAAATTAAAACGGATAAATTAATCATTAAAAAAAAACAGTATCTACTTCTACCAAACCAGACAACATTCACAAAATGCAGCACAACACTTTGATTTATAATCCTTATTATACTTTGCTATTTTTAATAAATTACTGATCCATTAAAAGATTATCCAATTTACTTAAAATAAAATAAAAAATTTTCTTTTACAAAACTAATTTTATTCTTTTGACAAGTTTTTAAGTACAATAATAGTGATTAAAAAAACCCTGATATTTCATATTTACTATGCGCTCAAAACACAAAGTATGTGCTCAAATAATTTCTATTATCACATCTATATTGATTTTTGTTTGTACTGATTTTATTTATTTAGTATCTTTATAAATTTTCAATACGATTATTTCATATATTTGTGTATTAAGACATTCATTATATACATATATATATTTTTTTTCACAATTAATTCTGTATGTTGTGATGCTGCCCCAACCAGTATTTTACCGCTCACTGCCTTTGATCTAACAAGACAAGTGCTGTTGCATTTCCTTTTTTTAAACAACACTTACCTACATTTCTAATTTTATCTATAAATGTAAAGTTCTATATTGATCTGAAGAAAATATTATTCAGATAATATAAAAATGATTAATACTTTGTTAAAGAGAATGAATTAATGTGATATCACTTATAAATTACTTAAATTGAAAACTGCTCACTATCATATTACAAAGAAATCAATCTTCCAAGAAAACTTTCAGAGATAATTATGTTGTTTTCTTTTTCAGTTTTGTTACCAGGAATACTGACAACTTAGAGAAGTTGAATTACCAGGTTTTCATTGGTAAATCCATTGAAGAAAGAAATACATAATTAGCCCCAAAACACCGTCTCTAAGAATATCTTCAACTTAATCTGAAAATGAGTACAATTTTAATAATTTAAGTGTTATAAAGTCTATAGAAAGCATCCATTACAAAGTATTTTGCCACTTGCCTTTGTAAGGAAACTGTTAAATAATAACAATTTTTGTAAAATTTCTGATATCTACAGAAAAGATTGACCAATTTTAATAAGTGAAAAATCAAAAGTAAAACACTATCTTCAAAATTTTACTCGTGTGAACCATGAGCTATCTGTAACAGAAATGACAAAATTAATGACTCAAAATACCAGTATGCTGTAAAATACAACATGCTCTAGGTTTAAATAACATTATTCAACCGATTATGGAGTTGTCATGAAAAACTTACGTCAACATTTTTCTCAGAGTACAGTAAGTGCTAGTTTTTACTTGAAAAAGATTTCATTGTTTAATAAGTTATGCCTTCTAATAAGATAAAACAGTTTGACTTTATATACTGGGTAATTCATTATGAAAATTATGTCTAAGCTTGCAAAAGAAAATTTAAAAAAATAAAATGTATTACTAAATTGCCGATATCTTGAGAAAAGCTTATCTGATTTGAATAAATAAATATCTAAGTTCAGTCCATTTTCTAACTTTAATTCATGGAACCATGTAGCTCAACTACAATAGAATATTTTATGTGGTGTAGTCAGCAACCCTAATACTACTACACAATAAGCAAACTAATAAAAATACAAAACGCTATATTTTTAAAACTTACTGCTCACCCAATAATGAATTAATCTGAATAAATTTATGCCCAACACCTTCCACATAATTCATGAAATACATTGTAAAATATAAATAAGTCATTCAATTCACCCCAATGCTTCCTGAGTTTTAAATGAACATTAATATAAAAACCTAGACAGGTAGTTTATGTATAAACAATATTACACACTAGGAGAAATTATTAGATCCAGTTTTTCTATTTGATCAGTACCTGAACCCCAGGCTGAGTTTATTGTAGACCTATCAGTTAAAATGGAGTTTCAAGATAGTTCTTTAGGCATAATAGCACTCACAAAATTATAAAAAAAAGTAAGAACTTTCCCCTCACTATAGCACAGATCCAGCAGTCATTGGAACATCGGAGAACAAATTATGACTTCCTAAAGAAAACCCCTTACTTATCTTCAGAATTGCATGGTGTATGGAGATATTCTGTTCAACTGTAAAACATTCAGCCCAACCATACTTAACTCAAGCCCCACAACATATTTTTTAGACACAACTTTTTGTTCAATCAAATATTTATTCATGTCTCATGAAGAAAGTTTTTATGTAAATTATTGAAATTATAGGTTATTATTCTCATTTTCTGAAAGGAGCAGCTGTTCAATAGTCCTCTAGATTGGTATAACCTGAGTTGGTTATAAAATCAAAATAAAAACACATGGTTACTAGATATTTAAAGTTTTTGGAAATCAGATTTTTATTTTGAAGGTTCTTAATTTTTCTGTATGTGATGAAGAAAGTCTGATAAGATACATTTTTTGTGACTTGTTTTGGTGCCTATGGAAAATTCCAGTGAAATCTGTGGGTAAATAAACTTACCATAGATCAAATAAATCTCTTCATGAGACAAACTATAAGGTAAAGAATCTGTTGTGCAATAATTCATTTATGTACAATCATTCTACAAAGCTTTCATTCAAAAATGGCCAGGCTATAATTTCAGCAGCCAATTTCAAGTAATTAAATAAAGTGAATGAAAATGAACTTCAGTATTTATTATTATTATTGTTATATAAAAACTAAGACAAATAAAATAATGAAGTTCAGAGTAAGGAATCAAGCACATTTGTTATATTTAACTTAAATTTGTAACACTTTTACAGTGATCATAAAACTAATAATTCAATTAATACATGTTTATATTTTATTCACTGTAGACAAAACATATTAATTATTATTGAAGCTAATAAATTATTTATTTGCTAATAATAATATGAGTATGAGTACAACACTTAAGACATTAGAAGTTCCATAACAACAAAGTTAAATAATACTTAATACCCACAAAGAAAACTGTAAAATGTACATTCATACTTAACCATAAATATATCCACATATATACACACACACACACACACACACACACACACACACACACACACACACACACACACATATTACAATCATGTTACTAATATTAACTACACAATAAATAAAAATAATAAACAAATTAATAATCCACAATTATGTACATTTTTTTTACAAGCAGAATTATATTTATAGAAGCCAAACACACACCTTTTTCTAAAATAATACTGTTGCTTAAATGTTTATTATCACATAGACACATTGATTTGCCTCATAATATTTACATGATACTTAAGTATTAATTGTTTTTATTTACCAATTTTACCCACAAATATATACCATAGTTCATTGTAATAAGACTTAATTCAATTAAACATAACTTCACAGCCTCTTTATTGTAATTATTACTACTATCATTAAGCTAAATTTAAACACTATAAAATTCAGAGCCTAACAACACTTTTTAAATTAAATAACAATTAAAACTTAAGGATAGTTTATAAAGAGGGATGATTAACTCAAAAATGGGTATTCATTTTATAAATAAACATAAAATAACATAATAAATTAATAAAAAAAGTATGAGTATTATATCAAAAAGCTTAATATACAAAATATGGTCTCATAATTTTTAACTATTCTAAAAAGTCCTGCTATGAGAATTCTACATTTATATTTCCTTCATTCACATGATACAAGTTTAGTATATAGTAATAAACATTACTGATAATTCTACCATAACTTTACATATTTATTAACAGAAAGAAATTTTTAATAAGAAGAAATGCTTCTATTTCAAAACATATCTTATAATCCCTTCTATAAAATTCATTGTTGCAGTAAATTTTCAGTACTCTGTGCACCTTTAGGTTCATCAAATATATGTGTAAGTTATATGGTTGGTTTAACCTTCACCAATACTGCATTAGCTGTAGTAAAAACTACAGGCAGCAAAGTATATTAGGTCTACAGTTATGCAGTACTTACAGTTCCTTTCGTAATTACAGGTGTACACTGCCAGAATGATTAACGCAACAGTTAGACAAAAGTATAATAATAAAATATTCACCTTGTATTGACAAAAAATTATTAATCAGTCAGAAGCATTATCAGAAGAACCATTAATAATTATGTTCTCAAATTCTTATAAGGAATATCTTGTACAGTGTTTAAGTTTTAAAATAATAAAAATAAACTTAATTTCATAAAACGCAATGGTTTTTTTTTTATAACAACACATTTCAATCATTGAGTATTCTCACTTTTTGTTAGTTTTTTATATGGTTTTCCCTGAGCTGACAAGACATTTGTCAAGATTTTCATGACCCAATGTCCTTCTTGGTATAAACATACTTGAGGATATCATTATAAAATTCTCAATATATAAATAAATATTTTATTATCATTATATAATTATACATTATGTTGGTTCTGGATGGATTAACTAGATCTTTCACTACTTGATGGTTTTTGCAACATGTGGGATATCTCAAAGAGTAGCATCTTGAAAATGAAAGAATGTAATAAGATTTAAATCCTAACTAATGAAACCATGTTTAACACTTTCAAAGCTAATAACAATGATGGTTATCACGGAGTGACACATGCTAACCATTGATGTCTTGGTTCACATTCATTTTTTATTCATTCTGAACCAAATACAGTCTGTCTAATTGCTTGTAGTTATCTAATAATATTTCTGTATTTTGATATAATGCAGCAGTTTCACTATAACTTATTATACAATTTTTTTTTCACTTATATGGTAAATTCTTAAGTTCAGGTATATCTTTAAGTTTAATGATTATTTAGTAAACAGTAATATGCTAATAACTGATTATTAAACTATTCTTTCAAAGAAGGCAAATTCCACTTATCATGTATGTAAATCTATTTTTTAAATTTTTTTGTGAGTCATAAAGCTTTGTTTAATAATTTATTAATATAGTTAGTCTGATATAATTTACTTTTCTTATTACTAATGGTTTTAAATTATTATTTCAAGACTGTGGATGGACATGGCAACTCATTTATAAAAATTAAAATATGTATTTAAAAAAAAATTAAATATTTATAAAATCTCTATTGAAATTTATAAATTTACTTTTTAAAAAAAGTTATAAAATATTCATCATGTAAAGTTCATACCTCAGTGTCAATTAGGTTTTTTATATGGTCAACAGGGTCATAAAGCTGCTCCCATCATGTCCCACAAACACTAAGGAAGCAGTAAAATAATGAGGTCTCCTCATTTTCAACATGAATAGCACAACATGAATAAACATCTACCAAAAATGCATAAGAAAACCTTGAGGGGAAAAATTGAGGATACAGTGAAAGAGATAGATGGTGATAGTTTACCTACGAAGGGATGCAACTCGAAACAACAACTTGATCAAACGGAGTATCTTAGGTACTCTCCTGACAGTGAACATCCATCTGAGTCAAAATCCCTTGGGACTTTGAGATATCTTTACTGAAGTTGGAAGCATTACATTACTGATCAGCAATTTTGTGTTGACCGTCTTAAACATATGCTGCAACAAACTACTTCAGCAGGTACAAGAACATTATGTTCAGACTTTCTTAAGGAAAACCCACATACATCTCCAAAATTTTGTGGCTTGTGCAATTATCTAACTGAATTATATGAACTTTAACCAGATCCAATGGAGGATTTTAAAATAGTGTTAAACAAAACAAAGAATTAAAAATTAAATCTGGAATTAGATTTCATTCTAAATAATTTTTAAAAAGAAAAAGTCACAATCAGTACTTAATTCATAACATATTAATAAAACATGTCCTTCAATTACATTTGCCAAGAAAAATGGTCCCAACTTATGATTTCTCAAAAATTAAGAATTGAAATAAAAATTTGAACGGCTAAAATGATTACCTATTTTACATTTTTTGATTGTAATAGAACATAAAGACTTCTGCTTTTAAAAATGTTGTACACATTAAAAAGAACAATTTTAAAACTGTTGTTTTAGTTTTATTTGTTTAAAACAATCTGTTTAATTGTTTTTTCAAAATTAAGAGCTAAAGATGTGTTAATTGCAAGAAAGTGCCTTTGATGATTTATCTTATTATAATTCATCCACTGTAATTTATAATCAATCGATAATATAAGTGCTTAGTTATGTAGAGCAGTTAATGGAATTTGTATGCATACAATGTTTTACACATATCTCAAGAGACAAAATTATTAAACTAGTAAGAGATTGTATTATTAAATACAGTTACTCAAAACATAAATATACATTAGATACAGATTTCAGATATTACATGTGCTTGCTTCTATGTACTAATGACAACTAATATGTTTTACATAAAACGTTAGTAATTTAACAACAAAATTATAAAGCACCAAAATTACTATAATGAAAGTGTATTCTAATCGATGGGTTATGCACTTGCATAACCCATCGATTAGAAATTATCATTCATAAGAATTATAGATTATACTAAAAATATTGATTACATTACTTTTTTCCAAAAAAAAATTTAAAAATCAATTAACTTATATTAATTTAAATAGCTATAATTAAATTTTAAATGTGGAAATTCCATAGTGGAAAAGGTCATAAATTAATTTATTTAGAGGTTTGTACTTCTACATACTTATTAGTACACCTTCATCAAGAACCACATTCTCAGGCAAAAGTATGTTAACAGTGGTTGTAGCAGAGAATGTTACATGCAAATTGCAGTTAGTGAATATCTGTTTTACTCTGACAAATGTAACCATTTTTAAAAATGTTCACTCATGGCAATATACAGTATATAGAATATGTAAGCAGACAAATCACATGTATCATATGCCAGTATATACTTCAGTTTCTCTTTATAACCAACCTGCAGCAGCCCATATATTTACTTGCATAACCACAGTACTAATGATGGTTCTATCAAGAACTCGTACTTTGTGCTACTCATGTCCTTGATGTGAGGTTTTTCTTGACAAAAGAGCACTTGACTAAACTACAAGTAAATAGATACATATTTATAATATAATATATATATATATATATAGAATAAATAATATTTATAAGAAAATTAAATGATCATTTTTCAGCTAATTTATGATTCTAAAATGTGTTTTCTGTAACAGAAATTTTTTTATATTGAAAGTGTAACAAGTAAATAAAACCTATGATGAACTAGGTGAGCCCATTTTCATACACAATATTATAATTTTCAAAATTAAGAAATATATAAAATACTTAATGAAGACTCGCAATTTAAAGTTTTAAATTCAAGTGCTTAGGAAATCTTTCTTTATGCTGCACACTGTAACTTTATACTTTACTTCTAAAAAACTATGTTTATGATTACAAGAGTATAAAACTGTAATGAAAATTTTATTATAATTAGAAACTGATAGGCCTATAAATTATAACCCACCGGGTTGGTCTAGTGGTGAACGCGTCTTCCCAAATCAGCTGATTTGGAAGTAGAGAGTTTCAGTGTTCAAGTCCTAGTAAAGGCAGTTACTTTTATATGGATTTTAATACTAGATCATGGATACCGGTGTTCTTTGGTTGTTGGGTTTCAATTAACCACACATCTCAGGAATGGTCAAACTGAGACTACAATATTACACTTCATTTACACTCGTACATATCATCCTCTGAAGTAATACCTGAATGGTAATTCCCAGAGGCTAAACAGGAAAAAGAAAGAAAAGACCTATAAATAATAATTATGCATAACAATTTAACTAGAACAACTGGATAACTGGAAAAAGAATTAGATAAATTAATAATATAAATAAATAAATGAAAGGATTGATTTTAGAAAAATAAAAATGAATAGTCACAAATTTAATTATTATGGAAGAATTATAAGGTAAATCATCTAAGGCACTTTCATGGAGTTACCACATCTTTAGCTTCTAATAACAAAAACAATGAAACAGACTGTTTTAAACAAACAAAACTAAAACAACAGTTTAAAACTGTTGTTTAATGTGTACAAAATTTATAAAAGCTGAAGATGTGATAATTCTTTAGGTACGTAAACTAATTTAAGTCATAGAGAAGCATGATGAGATGATTATTTTTTTTTTAAATATTAAAAATCCTAACTCATTAATACCAGGAAATATGTTACCAGAAGACCTTTTCAAGACTACAAATCCAGTCTCTTCTTCAGCATATTGCAGATAGTGTTTTAATGGTGCTTGCCTTATTTGGAAGTGTATTTACTACGCAGTCAAATATTATATTTCATTTTATGTTTGTGTCTGGTAGTTTAGTATTTTGTTTTTGTTAAATTTAGTATGTTTAAAAATGTTGTATTTTGTGAGTGTGTAAATTTCATGTCTATGGATAAAATTTTCTTGTGGTTAATATCTCTGTATGTGTATCCCATTTCTATAAGGTAACTTGCAAAGGTTGATACAGATATTTACAAAACTTATGCATACATGTTCTCTGTGACTTCTGGTTTATCTTGATACAGTACTCTACATTAAATTGCATCCACTCCAATTTAATCTTTATAAACCTGGCTTGCATTGTTTATTGGTATGCACTTTGTTGTAATGTATATTTTGTTTGTGGTTTTGGAGGTAGCTCGATAACCTTTCTTTTGAAAATGTTATAAGGATGTATGCTGATATATATATGTCAACATTGTGTATTTTTTGTCTCTCAGTGTACGTTATAAGTGTAATACCTATACACCTTGTATTTTGCATATACTAATATACAGAAACGTAAAATTTCCAGACATTTATAAACTGTCATGATTTTTTTTATCAGCTGATTTGTCAGCAAATGTTCTAAATTGTTTTTACTGTTATCTGGCAGTTTTATTAAAATTCTCTCAACTTTATTAATACTAAAATTGCCAAACTGGTTAAAATTTAACCATAAGTTGTTTAATATTTATAGAATATGCATCCAAAGCAAGCTCTGAAATGATAAACCTTTGTCATTGTTGTATCAAAATTCAGAGTTTCACTAATTAAAATCACCAATTATTATAACAAAAACATTGCAAACTTTGTGAGTATGTAAAAATATTACCTGTAAATTTATGCAGATGTAAAACAAAATAAAGTTTACTTGTTACTTTCATAATCATTATTTCAATACAGCTTGTTATACCTGAGCCATCCAATAAATACTAACTGAAAGATCAATTGAAGAATTTAAAATTTAAAGTTTGTCTTCTAAATTCACATCTCTCATTTTATTACATTTACAACAGCAAATCATGTAAAATTATGTCATAAGATGTTAGTAATTCCCAAATTATAAGTTGTAATTTGTCTACATACGGGTACGTCATTAAATCTTTTATTAATACTGGAAAAATATATGTTGAATTCAAATACACATGAATCTGTTTAATCCAAGGTATAACAGTATAGCCCAGCAATAATAATAGTGTTCATAAATTTCATTTTATTCAGGATTAATCCATCTTATTCTTCACATCACATCTTTTTGGATTATTTACAATTTCTCCCAAAAAACTAAATACATTAAGATTTGAAATTCTATTAACAAATAAATGCATTTGTTTTAATAAATTTAAAAAAAATCTGAAGTCTGCGCTATATATACCCTTTCACATCAGAAGCATATCCCAGACAAAAAACTGCTTGCATTGGAGCAACAAATAAGGATTTATCTTAAACATATTATTTTATAAATTTTATATCAATGATAGATGAAGTTTATCTATTATTACAAAGTGGTACAGCAAATTTTGGTTCTATATTGATAGTTCTGTATTGCCTTGACTCAACCTGATGCAATCCTTTTTTTTTAAACAATCAAGTTTAGTAGCTTATTCATTTTAACATACTTATCTGCATAATTAAAAAAAAAAAAAATATATATATATATATATATATATAGCATTATCAGGAGCAGTAACAACCTTACAATAAAAAAAACCAAAATTCTAAATATATAAAAAATATATAATTTTATATACGCATATATTAAAAAAATATAAATACACGTTTCCAAAAATGTGAGATATAAATATCAGAAATTAATAATAACAAATTTAAATGATATACTCTCAAAAAGTATATGTGCTAAACAATAACATGAAATTAAAATAAAATGAACAACTAAAATTTTACAATGATAACTGGATCAGAGAAATTATAAACTTAATTTAATATTTTATTTTAGATTTAAATAAATAACCAGATCATTACTTCTAATTTCCACAAAGATATAATACTACCAGAGACAATTGGTTTTATTCAGTAACTATAATGAGACAGATTGGATTTTAAAGTTTTAGTTTTTTAATTTTAACATACTCCTTTGCTGAAGCAGCTCTCATGAGCTATACACTATGTGAAAGAGATGAAAGCAATAGAATGAGTTTTTATTAAAATAATAATTTTAAATATCATAAAAGTTATACATCACATTCTTGAAAGCAATGAGTGATTCTAGGATATCAAGGAGTCAGATTTCTAGGAATCCGATAATTCATAATGTTCTACTTCACATTAAGAGCCTTGATAGTTACTAGATGATATTGCTGGGAAAATATAATGAGCACAAAAAGGTTGCAAAAGATCATATTAAAAAAAAATATTTCCTCACATGAGCAATATTTAATGCTGTTAACAAGATTAAAAATGATTGTTTAATTACCTCACTTCAACAAATCTGAGAAGTTACTGCATAGTATAGGCCTGATAAAAATTGTATATATATTCAGGGTGATATGAGTTTTTGGGTTTTACTCAGGGTATTTCAAATTTCAGTGGTTGTCCATATGCAAAAAATGATGGGGGATATCTAATACAACTAATTTTAAGCATACAGTGTGTATTTAAAAGTATGTGTGTAAACCTTTCTTCTTTATTTAATCTAGTTACACCAATAAACATTAGAATAATTACTGATCTCTTTATAAAAAAACAAAAATTATTACAGGAACTGGATTCTGTGCCAGTAACCAATTTTTCCTAATAAAACCTGAGCCTGTTGTTAGATGGATCTTAGTATTTAAAGGAAAATAAATTTGTTGTATCTTATATTTGAGTTGGTCAAAGCAAAATCACTGACCAGTAATGAACTGCTCTCATCCTAGCTAAAGATAAACTAATCTCTAGAGGAAATATTAGTGGAATGGATCCCCATCCTCTTAAATATTCATTTACGTGGAGTAGATTGTTTTATAGTCTATCAGTAGACAAATCATCCTTTATTCACTATTGATTTCCCATTTTTCTTGATTCCTTCTTCTCAGAAGTTCTCAGTTCTATGAGCTCCTGAATCTATATTACGGATATGGGTTTATAGGTATCACATCCTTGGTATGTGTAGTTTATTAGAGATAGGTCTGCCGACAAAACCCACCGGGTTGGTCTAGTGGTAAACACGTCTTCCCAAATCAGCTGATTTGGAAGTTGAGAGTTTCAGCGTTCAAGTCCTAGTAAAGTCAGTTATTTTTATATGGATTTGAATACTAGATCGTGGATACTGGTGTTCTTTGGTGGTTGGGTTTTTAATTAACCACACATCTCAGAAATGGTCAACCTGAGACTGTACAAGACTACACTTCATTTACACTCATACATATCATCCTCTGAAATAATACTTGATGGTGATTCCTGGAGGCAAAAAAAGGGTCTGCTGATGAATCGATGTGATGACTGTGCACAAAAACATTATGTTGTTGGGGTTGAGATATTTATTAGTTAATGCCAGGGCTCTTAATACCTTTTATATACAGACACATATATAATTTTACAAACTTAACTTTAAATTGTGATTATAACAACCCTTTAAAAAATAAAAGTAAGAAGATAACTTTTTAAAACTTTTTTTTTCAGTAAGGTGAAACACTTTGCTATTGTCAGGTCTTAAAAAAATAGAATGATTTTGAAAAAATAACATAAATATTTATAAGTTATATAGTTATAGAAAAAACTTACAGTTATAGATAGTTATAGTTATAGAAAAAACTATATTACAAATATTCTTTCAATTAAATTTTTTAAAAGTTATTTATTGCCACTTGCAAAAAAATTATAATTTTAAGTTTGTAATAAAAGACCTTCTATCTTTACAATAGCTCATCATGAATTTTTAACAAAAAAATGTTAACTACCCATTGAGACTCTAGAAATCTTTAATAAAACAACTTAGTGCTTCCTTTCTAGAAAGGATAGTTTAAGAAAGTCATAATGCCTAAAATTGTAGAAATTAAGTTTGAAGGTTTATATGTGAAAATAGTTCACTTTTTTGGTTTTGGATAGTCCATTTTCTATTGGTTAAAAGCTTACTAAGGTAATTATGTCGGTACCTAATGCTATAATACCAATTGAAAATAACAGTAATATCTATATGGAAGTTTCACACATTGAGAGAATGTAAATTCTTGTTTAATATCACATGAAAATATTATGTTTGAATAACAGCAAATAATCTTTACAGGTTCATCAGATCATAGAGTATTTAATTATACAGGATGATGTAAAAAATATTAGTGCATAACATTATTGTAGTACGTTCATTAGTTTAGAATTTATTTTGACCTCAGTGTAACAATCACCTACAGTACAATAAAAAGGACAAACATTCACGTATAAATTTACACTAACTTTGAGTAAGCCTGCATAATATATGCAATATAATGAAACAGATTTATTTTCAAAAGACTGGCAATAACTGTATTGCATCAAATTTTCCTCAGCATTAACCTCACCCCAATGGCTGATCTTTATAAAAAATTAATAGCATCAAAATTCCATATACACAAGTCATGATTTCAAATTTAATGATGCTTCTTTATTAGTATTTGTTTAACGCCAACTATATAATTTTAGTCACTTATGAAATATGAATTTTTTAGTATGTGAAAAATACTAAAAATTTGTAGAATTTCTGCTACAAAAGTTCTAGTTTCCAAACTAAACTGGGATTGAAACCAAAACCTCTCAGATAAAAGGCAGAGCTACCATTCTGCCATACATACATTGTTCTTCTTTTACACTAGAAAAACACCCACAAACATAAATATCCATATACAGAGAATTGCAACCTATTTTTTCAATTTTTAACTACAGGACTGTCAAGAAATGAAAAAAAGCCAGGTACCCAAAATTTTGAACATTATAGTGTTTTCCCTTACAGTATTCCATATTACAATGGCCAGGAGAACTAAAGAAGAGTACATTATCAAATTTTATGGAAATGAAATTAGGCTAGTTGAAGTCTGTTTACAGACAGAAATATTTTGCAACTCTTATTTAGTCAACAAATTTTCAAAGAAAATTCTAATTTTTTCAACAGACCTACTTAATTAATGTTTCTCATGCAGAAAATCCAATAGGTAAACCAAGTTTTAGCTTATTCATAAGATGAGATGGACACCATAATATTACTTAAGCATACAGTAAAATTGCTGTTTTAATAGAGAAAATCAAATTTCTGTTTACTAAATAACTACAATTAAATAAAAACAGGAACTGATAGTAACTGAAATTACTGGACAACAGCAGAAAAGAAAACTTCTGAATAACTATGAATAAGTTTAAGAAAAATTAGGGTAAGATTACTTGACTTCAGTCAAGTTTAACTTATTTTTTTCTTTTAATAACTGTGAAGATTATAAACAGTGTAAAAGCACATCATAGCAGTGAATATCGAGTGCTGTTTATTTCTATGTTGCTTAAGTCAAAGATATAAAATTATTAGTACAATTATATGCTAAGTATTCTGTGATTTTTCCAAACTTCTACATTTACAACTACATTTTTAACATATCTTATATCAAATGGACATAAGAACACCTCATTGACTTATTATTATTATTATAAAAAAAAAACTCAAAAATTTTAAAAAGTTAAAATTTGAAAAGCTCACGATGAAAACAGAACAAATTTCACCCACATACATAATTATCTAACAATACATAATCCCCCAGGTACAAACAAACTCAACTATTCTGCTTGTGCACAAAGTTCTATAACTGAGAAAAAACAAAGATAAAATGAACACAAAAATCCTAAATAATTATGTTGTCAACATCTTATAAAAACAAATCATAAATACACCATATTCATTTCTTCACAAATAGATAACAAATCACAACTTATCATGATGAAATACAAACATAAACATCAATTAAAACATGGCTTAAAACAGTAATTGTGTCATTGATACTTTGGCAATTGAAAACATTACATCAATTATACATTTTTTTTTGTCTACCCATCTGAATATTGTAAATAACTGCATCATATGTACTATACTGTATCATGGAATTTTGTTTGAGAGCATAAACAAAATGCCAGAACTTAGCAGCACTCCTTGTAATCCAGCATATTTATAAATCAATAGTGTAAGTATAAGATACACATACTGATATGAGATACAGAATAAACTGTGTACATTATAAATCTACCGAGAAATGTTCTGTTCTTTAACAGGATGATCATACCTGCAAAAAAGACACTAGTTAGGTGTTTAACTGTTGATTTAGATAGAAATGAGGATGTTAAGCCTGGCGCTATTATTAGTCCCAGTACATGATTTATACAGCTATGGCAAAAATTAATTAAAAAAAGTATTTGTGGATGTTTTTTCGCAGAAAAGTACATAAATATTTCAATGCCTTAATGCCTTACATACAGAAATGTAAATACAACCAGATAAATTAAACTGAATTAAATCAAACTGAGCCTTACAATTCGACTGTATATGCTACCACTAAAAGCAAACAAAAACTGCTGTGAATTCCATCAATCTCTAATTATGTTTACTGCAAGAAAAAAAAACAGTAGGGCTATATATTTTTGAAGTTTTACATAAAATTAATAAATTATATGCTGAGAGTTCTTTAAAACCTTAAATCATGATTCATCCACACAAAAAGGACTATGTATCTTCTTTCAGGTACAAGACTGAAGGAAGTTAGATAAAAAAAACTAGCCTCTTTGAACTAAACTGATTGAAAATGATAAAAATATGCGAAAAATTTTATTCTAAATAACTGGTTTATTATAAAATGATACTCAAAATAATATTGCAACTATATAAGTTTTATGTGTGTATTTAATAATTTAATTGAATCATATTTAAACAAGTTCACTGGTGGTATCTGGTTGTGTTCTGTTAATACCAGAAAAAGATCTTTAGTATAAAACTCCCCCCAAAAAAAATACAAGGTGATTCAAAGAAACGAGAAATTTTGAAAGTTGTGTTGGTAGCAGTGGGCGATTGGTACCACTTGATAAGTGGTGCCAGCCGCTCTAACCTAACCTGCCATTTAGTTGTCATGGATCCTTGGAATGGTGCGCAATGTGCATTTGCTATCAAAGCGTTTTACAAAAACAATGACAGTGTGGAGGGAACGCGGAGAGAATTTTTCCGTCATTTTAATCTAGGACGGCACAACCGTGTTCCATCAGCACATGCAATTAAAACATGGATATCTAATTTTGAGGAAACTGGTTCGGCATTGAAAAAGAAACCTCCAGACCGTGAGCGAACCGTCCGTACACCACAGAATGTTCAAGCTTTACAAGATGCTGTCACATGAAGTCCACATCGGTCAATCCGTCATGTCTCAGCATCTTTACAATTGCATAGTTCAAGTGTTCGAAGAATGTTAGTGAAGGACTTGCAATTCCATCCATACAGTTGCAGATCGTCCAGGAACTGAAACCGAACGATGCAGTTGTGCGAGCACAATTCTGTAATGTAATGCTTCAGAAGATAAATGATAACGAAGAGTTTGTTCACGAACTGTGGATGTTAGACGAAGCGCATTTCCATCTCAGTGGATTTGTTAACAAGCAAAATTTCAGATACTGGGCACAAGAAAATCCTACGCAGCTACACCAGCGTCTGTTGCACAGCCAGAAAGTGATCGTGTGGTGTGCTATGTCATCTTACGGTGTTGTAGGCCCTTATTTTTTTGAGGATGACAACGTTCTTGCGATTACAGTGACATCGGCTCGTTACGTAGCCGTGCTTGAAACCTTTGTTGTGGAACAACAAAAGAGATTTCCACCAATTCTTAACACAGCCTGGTTTCAACAAGACGGAGCAACGTCACATACTGCACGAATATCGATGGCAGCTGTACGCCGATTATTTGGACAACGTGTCATTTCATGAAATGGTGAAATTAGATGGCCTCCCAGATCGCCTGATCTCTCAGCTTGCGATTACTTCTTGTGGGGTCACCTTAAAAGCAAAGTGTTCCACAGTAGACCTGCTACAACGGAAGAACTGAAGGCAAAGATCCGAGAAGCAATTGCGGAAATTCCAGTTGAGATGTTACATCAAACCATGAACAATTTAACGAAGAGACTTCGTGAGTGTTTACGTAGAAGAGGAGGTCACCTGCAAGATGTCATCTTTAAAAAAATAAACTAAAATGTATGTATCCTAAAATGGCAACATTGTACAATTACATGAAATAAAATTCATTTTCTAAAAAAAATTTTTCATTAACGTTATTTAATTTTTTAAATTTCCCGTTTCTTTGAATCACGCTGTATTAACATCCTGAACTTTCAGTTAATCTGGACTATTCATGAAATTTCTTAAAATGTTGACCAAAAAACAAACTGAAGTAATAAATAATTCTCTAAGTAATGCTATAACATTCCATTAACACCAAATCAGGGAGATGGGTTATTAGAGAGATAATGCATTTTCTGAAAATGACTAATCTCCTTCTCTGTAAATGTATAACTGGTGTACTTAGGATCAGATTATTGTGTAGGTTATCCATAATATATCAAGATGTAATTCATAACAGTCTGTTGCATTGTGCCAATTCTCCTATAAAATACAGTACCTTGTTTTTTATTTGTTATATTTTCCTTTAACGTTCTACTTTATCTCATCAGGGTTATTTGGTTGAATGGTTTATATTATAGTTCTGTGAGGCTGCTCCTTTAGGAACCCAGTAATTGTTTTTGGATGGCCCTTAATCTCTGGAGGAAAATCAATATTTATTGCAACGTGTATTACACAGTAAGAGCAGAAATATTAATCAGTATGTGTTACCATCATATGGGTAAAAATGCCCTAAGTTTTCACAGGATGAATGCCTGCTGCCAAGACATTTCCTCTGAAAGGATTAGTTTTTTATTCCAGGAACTGTAGAGCCAATCAAACTTAGGTGTGATTTGATCAGGTAGTCTATCTTCGCCAATATGGGGAATCTGTTTCCTGTCTGGTATGAGGCCTCCTAATCCTTTCCAAAATACAAGCCTCTTATTCACATCCTTTTGTTTTCTAGGATGCTTTTCCCCAATGAAACCAACTTCATTGGAGATATTCCAGTGAAATCTTGCTGAAACCACTCCATGCAAGATGATAAGGGAATATTATACAAAAAAAAAGTAAGTGAACTTTTAGTGTTGTTGGGCAAATGTAAATTCATCATATAGTGAAATTTCTTTTACCTAAATGTACATTACTTTTTACACAACTGTCCAAAAAGGAGTGTAATGTTTTTAGGGTGTGTGCATGTGCATATGTTTGTTCCATCGTAGCAGCTCAATGACCAAACCCATTTAGATGTATGACCCTGCGTTGGAAACCTTACGTTTCCAGGAGTATCATAGGTACATAAATATACACACATATATATATGTAGTAGTGGAGATTTACTAACTGAAGCACAAACTTTAATGAATTGAATAATGGTCTGCGAGCCTCTATCACAGTGTTAGCTGGGTTTGAAGTGAATGATTCAAATCAATCGAATGAATAAAATTACAGAATAGAATTAAATTTACGTTACATAAAATAAAATAAAATTAATTTCTGTTTAATAATAACGGGCTTCCCATGGAGACTGTATGTGAGGCTACAGTGGTGAGGTGATGTGAGGACCTCATGAGAGGCTAGACTAATCATCAGCATCTATTGGTAACAAATGGGGTACTATTATAATATCTCTGCAAACAATCGTATTATTTTCAAAATTGAAACGGGTTATTTGTTAGGTTGAAAACTAACTTTTGCATGCATCAGGTATGCTCTAGATCTAACAGATCATGGTTATTCAAAAATTTTGTTATATCTTTGCAACCAATCTTCCAATTTTCAAACGGGATATTTGCTAGTATAATACAAAATTGCAATGGAACCTAACCAGAACAAAAATTAACTGATATACTCAGAAAAATTGAAAGCCTGCACTATGCCAAGACCAGCTTGAGCCCAGTGAGCTCCCACAAACAATCTTTGTAGAGTTTTATGACAGTATGATTAGAGGTAATGCTGTCGGCATCGAATTGTGCTCACTATTGTCGAATTTGATGCTTTAGGGGGACAGTGCATAGTAGAACGACATATGCTGCCACTGATATTGTGCTGGGCTGTGATGTTGCATCAACTACAAGTTACTATCCTAGATAGTGTGGTCGTAGATCTGAACACTCACATCTTTGCAAAGGGCCAGGCCTAATAGCATTGAATTGTGTGAGACAATTGGAGAGTTTAGCCGTTACTTGTTTGGATCCCAGAAAATTGTTGTGTAATCCACACAATCAAGGAACTCTCAACTGCTTGAGAAATCTGAGTTTAGATTGGTATATGCCAATTAAATAAATAAATAGAGATGTTTAGTTTCCTCATTTGGGTCAGTATGTTATATCCATAAGTTTTCAATTTGTGAATTTTTCTTGATGATTGCCAAAAAGCATTAAATAATAAAAAAATTAAAAAAACACAAATGCCAAAAAAATTAATTAATTGAACTAAAAAAATGACAATAAATCAAACTAAAGAAAAGAGAACAAGGTATGGAAATAAAGGACTAAAGATCATTATGCAGTATTTAATAAACAAAATAATAGGGATCAATCAACTTTCAGACAATTTTAATTTGATTAAATATGTTTTTCATGTTGTAGAAATAGCAGGCATTTAAGGTTGTCTAATGATCAAGTTCTCACCAGGTCTTACATTGATAAGTAAATTTTGTCTTTCAAAGAAAATATCTAAATGCAGTTGGGAGGCTCTGAATAGTAATTGTCCTATACTAAAGAGCTCTGAATAGTAATTATCCTATATTAAAGAGCCCCTGACTGCATTTAAAAATTTTGACAACCTTAAATGCCTGCTATTCCTACAACATGAAAAATATATTTAAACAAATTAAAACTGTCTGAAAGTTGATTAGACACCCATTATTTTATTTAATTAAATACTGCGTAACAATGTTTAATCCTTTATTTCCATACCCTGTTTCCTTTTTTCAGTTCAATTTATTTACAAATTTTTTATAATGTTTTTTGGCAGTTGTGCCTAATGTTACAGCATATGCTACACCAAATGAATTAAAGAGTAGACTATATGAGTAATTACGTAAAAGATAAAGTGAAAACTATATATTGTCATATAAAATTAGTCTGGGTCAGAATTCTCTCAAATTTTAAAGGATTGTTTGTGATAGTTTTGTAAACAGATCTGCCAAATTTAAAATGTTTACCTCTCATAGTTTCCTATTTTTAAATTTTTTATTAAATCCTACTGACTGCAATTAGAAGTCTAGACATGCAATACAGTTTAATAGATTCATTATGAGTTCAGTGTAACAAATAGAAAATTCGAATAATAATTTAGTCACTATAGGAAGTAAATACAATCCACGACTGTTCAACACCTGTTACAAACCAGGCATTCAAAAATCAGTTACAATAAACCTTCTTTTGTATAAAAGTATGTTTTGTAAAAGAAATTTAAAACATTTTAACATTGCTTTTTAACTTATGGCCAAGAAACCTTTTTCCATATAAGAAAAAATTGTTAATAAATAGAGAATAAGGTTAATAAGGTGCAAAACTAAAACTCCAACTTCAAATTACCATCCATCATTAATGTTAACTAATGAAATTATTTAAATAATATGTTATAATGTGTACTAAAATGAATATTTTAATTCTGATTTAGCTGAATTAATATAAACAAAATGATTTAATAAGGGAAGGCTGCATAAATAAATGTAGGATTTAGTATTTTGTCATCCAAAATTGCCCAATGAATTCTAAATCCTTAATTATTACATTCATTATTTTAATGAGTTATGTCCATAATGGATCAGGAATTGTGACAAGGTAGGCATTTTTAATAATATGGTAGTTAGTTGTGTTTTGGATGTTCCACAGTTGATATCTTATATTGTGATTCCGCTAACTCTTTTTTGATAGCCTTGAATTTCACTGTGTGAACACACCTCCACGGCTTAAATTTTCTGGGAAAGAAATTCAGATAATTCCGAATGTTTTGGAGATATTGATCCTCAAACTCTCAAGCATACAGAATATTTACTTGAATAGTAGGGGAAAGGTACTTCTATATAAAAGTTTTCAGTTTAAAGGTATACCACCTAATGTTTAATAATTTTTTTATCAATAGTTGAATTTACTATCTAATCATGAATTTAACATTATGTATCTGAAGGCAGCTATCATGCAGAGATAAGATTACAGTCTAATGCATAGTTCTTGAATTCTATGAGCACATTAGATAATTTGCCACTGCTCGTTTAGCTACCATAGTCTAATTTACCTCATTATTTTTATTTGTAAGACATATAAAATATGAAATTTGCCCCATTCTTAGAAGGAAGCTGTTGTTCACCCTGTTCAACATTACTGCAAATTTTTGGGTTGGAGGTAACAGACAAATAACTGTGACGTTATATTATACAAATTGTTTTCATGAATGTCATAGTATGATGAATACGCTGGTCAAAATTAACTAGTGAATTATTAGTTTACACAGTCCTGCTGAGTCATTAATTTACTGCTGTAAATGAACTGGCCTCTGTGAAATGAATCACAAAGCTTAACATATAAAAGAGCTTAACATATACTTAAGCTGTTATCAACCGGGATAGTTGTAACATGCAGCAAAATTGATATAAGAATGTGTTGGTGTTATCAGGAGACTGAGTAAAATTAAGGAGATAGGTGAGAATCTTTTCTTGAAACAGAAGGTAAATGTTGAGAGGGTTTTGTCATGGAAAAGGATGTACAGGGACTGTGTTGTTAAACCAGAGAATTTTTTTCTCATAGTTTAGGCTCACTGTAGGGCTAATGTGCTACTGGCAGATCATGCTACATCTGGTTCTGTCATTTATTCTTGTAACTGGAAGGGGCATATTATGATAGAACATAAAGAAGACAAGTTTTAACCACTTCAAAGTAATGAACCATCAGTACAATTTTGTGGATCCAGAATCTGAGGTTCTTATGCAGAATACTGAAAGAATATGGATCTATAAAGTGGCAAATAACATGACACATGGAATCATATTTCATAGAATTCATGTAGCACACTTTTAACAATGGACTGGATCTCTTCATTGGCATTCTAGTAATCGGACACCTTGAGAGGAATATTAGACAAGCAGTATATATCCCCTTAGTAAGAAATTTTTTTTTTATATACAAAGTGTGATTTTAAAGTTCTAAGACAGGTGCTGCCACTAACCCACTGGGTTGGTCTAGTGGTGAACATGTCTTTGCAAATCAGCTAATTTCGAAGTCGAGAGTTCCAATATTCAAATCCTAGTAAAGGCAGCTACTTTTATACAGATTTGAATTATAGATCACAGATACCGATGTTCTTTGGTGGTTGGGTTTCAATTAACCACACATCTCAGAAATGGTCGACCTGAGACTGTACAAGACTACACTTTACTTACACTCATACATATTATCCTCTGAAATAATACCTGACAGTGATTCTCAGAGGCTAAACAGAAAAAAAAAGAAAGGTGCTGCCACTGCTAAACAGGAGGGACTAGATTTGCCAGCAGGTGTGGAAGGGAAAGCTTGTTTTGTCTTTCATATGTCCTGAAAAGATCACCATGATATCTTTGTTCAGTAGAAACTGGAATTCTAGTGAGTGAAGATGTGTTTTTGGTTCTTGGTGGATTATTGATTTCACAAAATTGATGAAAAAACAAAACTACAAGTTTTGGTCAAAATTTGTTTGAAAACCAGGAAATCAGCTCAGGAGACTTATGAACTCTTAAAAACTGTTTTCAGGGACAAATGTCTGAGCTGGTCAAATGTTTTTATCTGATTTAACAGATTCAAATATGGCTGTGAATCAGTCAAAGATGATCCCTGGTCCTGTTAGCCTTCCACTTAAAACCATTGTGAAAGATTGTGATTTAGTGCACTCTGATCATAGTCTTACAATTAGGGAGATGGGTGATGAACTGAATTTAAATTTCTATGCGGTTCAATCAATTTTACCTGAAGATCTGAACATGTATAGTGTCTGTGAAATTCATTCTGAAATTGTTATGAGACAGAAAGAACATCAACTTGAAGTGTACTAATAATTGATTAATTTGGTTAAAACTGACACATTATCTTATTTGTTAAATAAGATAAGTACAGGCAATGAATCATGGGTTTAAGGGTATGAACCAGAAACAAAGACACAATCATCATAGTGGAAGGGTCTAAATTTGCTATGACAGAAAAAAGCACGACAAAGTCAAACAAATGTGAAGACAATGTTGGCAGTTTTCTTCAATTCTACAGGTATCGTGCATCAATTCTATGCGTATCATATTTGTCCCTAGGGAGCAGACAGTCAACCAGGAATACTATAAAGTGTCCTTCAGTGTCTGCACGAAAATGTGTGGAAGGAAAGGCCTGCACTCTGGTGAGACAAGAATTGGGTCCTCCACTCGGCTCATCGTGCATTCTCAATCATGGAATTTTTGTCAAATTCCAAATTGCTGTGCTTCTGCAATCCCCTTATTCCACTAATTTAGCCCCTGCTGACTTCTACCTGTTTCCTAAATTGAATTTTTGCTGAAAGGGAATTGATTTGACTCAATTGAAGACATCTAGGCAAATATAGAGAAGGTTCTTAACACCCTTCAGAAAGGAAATTTCCAGGGGTGCATCCAAAAATGGAAACATCATAGAAGTCGATGTGTTCAGTCAGATGGAGATTGCTTTGATGAGATCTACCATAATAGTCTGTAAGTACTGCCATTTTGAAATTACAAGCCCAGTCTTAAAACTTTTCAAACACTTCTTGTATTATATTTACTTAGTTATAAAAAAAAATATGTTGAAATTCAGTTGGAGTAATGTTAACAGAGAAGTACTATTTATTGTAATGAACTGCAGTAAAATAAAACATTTATATTCATTTATGCTTTATCCCAGACTATGACAAAAACTTATAAACTGGTAACTATACTTCTAGTTAATTCAAATCTGGAAACATCTCACAAAGTTTGAATAGATTTAACCGTGGTGTAAATATAATTATTTGAGCAATTTTAAAAAATTTCTTAGGTTGCAAACTTATAATTCTATTAACTGACATCTTTTTTATAGTAATTTAATGTGAAAACTGGACTTTAAAATTACTGCTTAAAAAATATGAATATTTTCCAGGAGAGCAATTTATTCAATTTTTTCCTTGCATTAAGTAAAAATGGATAATTTCAATCCATTTAAATTCTTAGATTTATTAAATTATGACAAGCAAATTTATATTCATGACAGAATGTACATGCACTTTATTATAATTGAAAAATTTACCATATTATAGTATTCAATTGAATAAAAATATCTGTAAAATATATTATTAAATTAACTTAACTAAGATAAGCTACCGTAAGTATGAATATTAAAAATTTGGATGGATTTTTCATTTTCATTCTACGAAGAAAGAGAATTCTGCAATATAAGTGAACAATGAATTCTATCATTGAAATTAACACTATTTAAATATAATTTAACGGATATATGTTTATACACATCTATAATGTAACAATATGCAAACATTTTTTCTTTTCTTCAGTAAATACACATAAATATAAAAATTATTAAATATAGGATAAGATAATTTTATAAAACAATCAAAATGATAATGGAAAGAAATCATACATATATATAAATAACTAGATCATGTACAAGACGAAATAACAAATTTATTCAATAATCACTTAAAATTTTTTATAACAATTATGTTTCAAATAATGTAATAAATTACTGCCATTTTATTCATTAGAACACTTAGATTTGGAGTTATCTTTGTTTTAATTCATTTATCAGGGGAGAACAGAAATATTAAATAATAAACAATCTTAAATGAAAATATTATACACATGAGTAATCGAACGTTATACATCCATTAAAAATATGTCCAACTTGATAAATAAGATTTACTTTTCTATATTTTTAATGTTTATTATGTAATTTCATTATTGTTTTCGATATTAATTTAAAAAAAAAAATGTTACTAGACGTACAATCACAAATAAAAAAATATTTTATTTTTATAATCAAACAAGAACGTAAATTTTGTATTAAAAAAAGGAGGAAAAAATATAATAAAACTTTAAATAAAATAAATATTACAGTTTATATAATAAACTGTTTACAAAAATAAATTATAATATTTTAAACTAATTTTCAGCATATTAATAAAGAATAAAATTTTTCTGATTATAAAATCTACCTAAAAAAATTAAGTAAAACCTCTCACATCAAAGCTAATTGTAATCTGGAATCTCTCATAACCACAAGATTAAAATCTTTTGTCAATATACATGTTTCTTTAATATCTTCAATCATTTCAGTAAACATAATAAAAAAATTCCTGTTAAATTCCTGGTATAACCTATCCCAACATAATATATACAGTCTGCCTATTTAGTGTACTTTATGGTACAATATAATGCATTCCATGTGACTTTTCACCATAGTTTAGTTTGTATACTGAAAATGGAAGAACATTTTTCTTGAGAAAAATAGCAAAGTAGTGAGCCTTATTTCATTAAAAAAAAAAGTTAAAAATCTCTAGACGATCAGGAGTAACAGGTTTTTAATCAAACAGACGCAGTTTGTTACTAGACTGATACATAAAAAATATTTTCAAGTTGCTTGATAACACCAGCCTTAAAGTCAACATTGCTTTTATAATGATTGACTGAAAAAAAATAAGGTAATAGAAGGTTATCAGTTAAAGCAAGGAATTCAGTTATAATTATTTTAAAAATAAAAAAGAATGTGTAAGTGACATCTAACATTTTAAAATCGGATGGAATTTTTATTTAACGCATTGTTTGAGTGATACAGTCTAGAAAGTAATAAATTTGCACGATATAAAAAAAATTCATTAAAATATAAAGTAAAAAATTGTTTTGCCAGTTTTTAATTGATATGTCACTAACTGGCTAACAAGGTTTAAGCAACTCACACAGACATACATTTAATAACTTTTACAGATCTCTATTACATTGATGCTAATTTACAAGTGAACTAAATATATATCCTAATGAGAGACAAGACATTTTGAATGGTAAATAATTATTAATTTTTTTTAGTCTGCTGAAAGACTGTGAACATTAACAGGATGTAACTTGATCATGTAATATTCTCTACAAACTGTTGAAGACCAGGTACAATTTCTCCAGTAAAATTTATGTAAATCTCCCATTCAGAAAAATTATTTTTTTTTGATGCTGACTAGTCTGTTAAATAAAAAAAAGTAAAATAATACCTCATGTATGTACAATTTTTGGCCTATTTGCCAGTATGATTTTTTAAGAAATAGTTTATTGCATAAATTTTTCATTACACGAGGTCTGGCAATTAATTCTCAATACTGGGTGTGTGGTATTATTTGAATTCGTTTTATTGGAAGTTTGTGTAGATTTTCTTGACTCATCTAAGACCTTTAACACACTAGTTTAGGTAGTTAAAATTTAACAGTAGTTTTATGCAAGTCTACTTTTTATACTACAGCTGGAATCACGTCTAATGCTGAAATCAAACAGCATATCGATTTCATGTTTTTCAAAAAACTTTAAGAATCTCCAAAGGAATATTTTCAATGCTGAAAGAAAATTATGGTAATCACTGAACATCACTTTCAGTAGTTTCTGAGCGACACGAAAGATTTTGTGAATACTGACAAGATGTAGAAGCTGATAAAACATTAGACATCGTCACTTCAAAAATAGCTGAAAATGCCTAGAAAATGGATGAATCATTCAAAACAACTGATGTCCGAGTATTAGAATAATAATTACAGTAAACAAGATGAGAGGGAGAAAATTTTACTTAATGATCTGAATGACAGAATTGGATGCAAAACTGGTATCAAAAGTAGTCCTTTATGATAGAAAAAAGGAAAAGATAGAAGGATATTTGTTATGACATGCCTGAATTTAATGGAATATCAACCAGATTTATTTCAAAAGGGTATCTAATGTGATTAGGGTGTTAATTCAGAAACTAAATAGCAGTTGATGCACTGGATGAAAACAGTATGAATGAGGAAATAAAAATCTAAAACATGGTTGGTTCATAGTTCTCTTTGATATCAGTGGAATCATGAATGAGTGGGTACTTCAAGGTCAAACAGTTACTCTTCAATATCACATCTTGAGGTCCTGATGAAGCGTTGTGAAAAAATATGGAGTAAGTGACTGAAATTGTTCAAAAATTAAAATTTAATTCTCCATCCAAACATTATATTTCCACATTCTGGTTTGTCCATCATTGCTTAGAAAATAGTTGTACACAATTTGAGAAAATTTGGTCTATTTACCAGATCTAGTAATTACTGAGTCCTAAAAAATAAAAAATGACAGTTCTTCAGAAGCCTTTCAACTGAAGTTCTAAGACTTTGAATCACAAGAATGTATGTTCAGCATTATGTTGTGTGAAATGGAAACTACACCAAAAGGGAAAATGTGTGAAGATCAGATTTTTACTCAATTTAGATTTTTACCATGGCATTTATAAAAAAAAATTGTTTAAATGTAAATATACTTTTTAAACATCTAACAATGCCTATGTCAAGCTAGTTTCTTTTTGAAATTTACTACCAGTGGTCCATAGATCTTTTCTTAAAAACCTTTACAAAGGAAGAAATTGGTAACACGATACTAAAATTACCAGAATAATTACAGCTGATCTAGTAAACACGATGGTTCAAAGTCCAATATAATCATTGCAATACTTTATAATAATAGTCACACAATTTTAAAGAATTGTGATTGTTCTTTTAGAGGGTTAGTGTACAAAAGTGATATGAGTACTGGCTTTCTAATCTGGTGTGTTGTTAGTTTAAATCCAGCTTAGATTGGTTAAAGTTAATAATCGAAAAGATGACACTCAAGCAAACTCAGCTGTTATTGTTATCCATAAAGGAATTCAAAGATCAAGCACGGTGCTAACTGTATAACTCCATGTGTATCATTTGATGTGAAATAAGAATAATTCCACACATCTCACTTTTGTACGTGCACAAGGTTCTAACTTTTGGTTGAGAACATTAACATTATGGTTGCTTATTTATTAGTTTCTTTATACTCCTAAAATATCTGTTGAAATTGTTCAATTAAATAACATTTTTTACTTTTATTAAGAACTGTAAAGTGAAAAAAAGTTTTTTTACATTAATTATACTTAATTTTTAGATGTATCTAATATCCTCCAATATATTCAATGGAGCATCAGTTATCTGAAAGCTCTAAAAGATATTATTGTGTGATTTTACACGTCCCGGGGAACAGGTATATATAATTCTCAGTTCTGATGTAAATGTGATTTGAAGGCAAGAAAATATGCTTCTGGAATCAAAAAAGGGACAGATTCATGATCTTTAAAAATGCATCGTTTATACAGTAAACAAGTGACAGTAACAAACAAGTAACAAGTGGTGAAAGAAAATAACATTTAAAGTTTTATAGTTTTGCAATAAATATTGTAACAAAACCTTTTATTTCATGAATAAGTATACCTTTTATAGCTTCTATATCATTAAATATCTCTGATATATGATTACCGGTCAACTATCAATTACCCAAAAAATCCGTTTTCTGAATCCCCAATCGGTTTAGATAACCAATCCTCTACTGTATTTTATGCTTTATTAAGAAATTTTATAACTGATGTTGCATGTTTGTGTTTGTTTTCTTAAGTGATAGTTTTTGTATAGGTTTCTTGAAAAAAAAGAAAAAAGCCATTAAATTTGTTCATGTCATAATTTTATATTTGAATTAAATATTTAAGTTATTTGTGTATATTATTTTGCAACAAATAAAAATATTTTCCTACTTCTCTTATATAACTCTTTCTTTCATAGTACTATTATTAACTTTAATTCTGTATTGAATTATTTCCCAAATACTAATTTTTTTTAATGGTATTTAATTTCATAAAGTAATTTTTTTAAATTAAAAAAATTCTTCAGAGCAAGAAAATTATAAAAACTTCATAAAAAAATATAGTCCAAGGATAGACAGTAAAAAGTTATTATTCTACAAGATAAATGACACAACCTTCTGTTGGCCAGTTGGAGTCCAAAAAATGTTAAATTATACACAAATTTGAGACATACTAATTAGTTTATTCATATGTTAATAAATATTTTTTTAAAACAAAATTACAAAAAAAAACAATTAAAAAGAAAATACATTTTTTCAGAAGATTCTAAAACACATAAAAAAGAATTAGTCACTGATGTGAAATTCATTAATATATGCATACTTCAAAAAAGGAGTTATTTTGCAAAGACACAGAGACATGCATCATATGTATAACTTGAAAGAAGTAAATGGAATTATGTTATTTAAATTACAGAGTCAATAAACTTTTGGAGTTTTACGAGTTATGAGGAAAATAAAGAAACTCTCTACACACAAAACAGCAGTGGTCATCGAGCAGCCAGAAATTGACCAAGACTGTAACAGACAGCAACAGGAAGACAAAGTCATATATACTCTGTGGGTAACTATGTTTCTATCTTTCAGATTTTTACAAAAACTGTTTCTTCATTTTATATCATAACCTTGACGACTGCAATATTGAAAACTGTCACATTTTAAGGAAAATTTAAAAGAAACACACATTTATAAAAAAAAACTGTTCTTTTTTTTCTCTTAGAATTTTAACATATTATTTCAAGTTCAGAGAGGTTTTACTATTACATTAATAATACCGCAAACAATAATACATAATAAATAATGTTAATAATTTTATTTCTACTATATAAAATATTATAGTTTTCTACCGAATACCTATAATACAAAAGGAACATTTTACATACCAGCAAAAATTATTTTATCTATTACATCTAGACTTATTTATTTATATTTTTTTATACACCATTTTAATATAGTCACATATATAAATTACAATTAATTATTAATTCATTACTTTAACAATTATTCAGCACAAAATGTGATATTTTTGAATGTTAACTGTTACTGTACACATTCATATAACTAGTTAAGACCGCTAGTCAAGTTGAATGGATTTATATACATATAATTAAAATTTATACAAAAGAATAAATAAATAAATAATCAATAAAAATATCAATTATTAATAGTCATTAGCAGTATATCAATTATCAATAATAGTAATAATAATAATAACAATAAATTACAATATATTAACTCAATTTATGAACATAGAATATGGAGCATCAGCCTACTTGTAATAATATATACATTTGATAAACTAATATATTAACTGAGTATTTGAGCATATTATGTGTAGTTACAATCAGAATGTTTTTCACATTAGATATGAATGAAAAATAGAATAACTGTTTACGTAATAATATTGGGCAAAAAATATGTCAAGACTCATCATGAACTAATAGAAACATAATACTAGGTTATACTTTTTTTGCTTTCAGAAGTAATTATAATTAACAAATGATTATATTATTAAATAATCATAATATATAAAGGTTTGTTATACACATTCAAAAGCAAATGTATATCCAAATATACATAATATGTCTATATGGCTATTATGACATAAGTTAGTTAACACTTCTTTTAAATAATATATTTCTTATAACTAGGTAATAGAAACTTTATGTCACAGAAAATAATTATAAAAATAATGATAAAAATTAAAAAAAACAATCACTCCATATATTATGCTCTTGGTTTTTAAAAAATATTTCATACCTATAAAAAAAGTAATAAATTAATATTCTTACTTCATTAATATATATAATAAATACCAAATTGATTAATATCTCGATAAGAAAAAAGAAACAAACCCTTTTCGATGTAATAAACACATAAATCCTTATTTTAAAAATATAAATTTTTTAACAAAATAGTTAATAAAACATTGCTCAACAATGTTATATTAACCAAACATTTATTTAATCTAGTGAAGAATTAATAAACTAAATGGTGTCAAAACTGAACACTTCATGCCATTTGTTGTACAATTTATGGAAGTAGTTTTTATATGTATTAAGCACAGCCTACTGTAATAAAAATTAATTATTACATAATCAACTTTTTAACTGTTTTTATGATCACTAACTTTCACATTTTTAGGATAATTAACGAATTCGATTATCATAAACTATTAAACAGAATCTGTAGTAATGTAAAATCTGTTATCCTCATATAAATTCAGATTTTTATGACATAACACGGAATGAAGTACTTTGATGAATTAACACATTTATCACTATTTTTCACAAACTTACATTAAAAACAACAAAATTTACTTCAGATAAGATGTATTGAATTTTACATTACTTTCAAATATTGAACTAGGTTGAGATAATAGAAAAACTGTATTCAGTAGTCTTTTAATTACTATTATTTATATAGTTTGTAAAATAAACAGTGTTAAAAAATCGAAGTAGGTAAGTATATCAAAATTTTCAACTTCTTTCTCTTTAATATTTTCACAGCATTTTAAATTGATGTTATAATAAAAAACTGATCAAATATTTTTAGACCTTTTTATATAAGCAATCATTTTAATTTTTTAATTATGTAACAATAGAATTACCCAATATTAATTATTATAATTAAACAAATAAACTACAATTATTACACAATGAATTGCTAACAAAAAATATGTCTGTAAGATATTTAAAACGTTCTGATTAAGATATAAAATGTAACTTTTAGAACATAATACTGTATCATGAAAAATTCATTTCCTGACATTTTAGCTTTAGAAATAATTGAGAAAATGAATTAATTCTTCACAGAATTAACCCTTTTGAGGCCATGCTCTATTTTAACTCAGAAAAATAAGTACCTAACAACCATGAGTCATTATGTCAGCACAACAATTTTGAAGTTAAACTGGCTAACATATTTTGCAACATTTTTATTTCCTATAGGATCTGCTCATTTTTCTAACTGAACTGTAGCTAAACTTATGCTAAATGAAACGCAATTAATTACAGTTTATATTTCTAGAGACTATTTGATAAAATATATAAATATATTTTTTAGTGTAACAGATGCTGAATACTATTATGAAAACAAATTGCTACACTTTCACATCTGCAAGTTGAAAACATAAATATTCTATTTATTACATATTAGAGAATTATTATGTTTAGTGAAATACATTCAGTATGAATAACAGATGATAATATTTTCAACTCTTATTTACACCATACAGTAAAATTGGCAGTTTATGTACATGAAATTTTTTTTTTTTAAACCAGTCTAATAAAACTCATACACAATCATATATATTTTTTAATATACCTATTTTACTATGAACTCAATAAAAACATTTTCTATTTATTTTTTACTTTTTTTATTTTTATTACAGTTACTGAAATTATTTCTATCTGATTGTAATTATTCAATAAACTAGAACCAAAATATTCTCATTTTTGGGCAAGTTATAAATTATTTTGTGAAATCACACCAAAAGTGGCATTCTAAGCCTTGATATAGTGGCATACAATTCCTATTTAATTCTTGGTCTTATTGAAATCCATTCCAAATATTTTACCTGGCCTTAAAAGGGTTAATTAAAATAAAAATTAAAAGAACAACCTAATGTGTTACACATATATATTTTTTCATTTCTCTTAATTAATTTTCAGCCTTGTATGGTTTTAAGCATTTTATACATTCTTATATCATTTTCAAAGGACGTTGATAAAACAACAGTGATCTATAACATACATTCATTTTTTCTGTTAAAAATAATTATACAATTGATAAAAGAAAGTATACAGAGCATCTATATATAATACATTAATATCAAATTTACATCTTATTTGCTGCAATAAATAAGCTTGACAGCAAGTTCCCCATAAAAATAGATAAATAAACAAAATCGATCTGTTTCTCACTCTAAATTCAACACTTAGTTATTATTATCATCATCATTTGATCAATCCATTTGAATACCAAATGTCATATTTCTAAATTACACTTAACACAACCAAAAAAAAAATTTTTTTTTGAAGCGCTAAAATACATTACCGAACTACTGTTACATATACTGACTTAGGCCTGCAAATATATAAACTTTTCAGAAATATTTACATATACGCTGTATAACATAATCGATTTGTACAAAATTATAGACACTTTCCTTTTTAAATAAATAAACCAATATGTTACAATAATAAACTGGAATCTTTAGATAAGCATGACCTACCAATATATTAATAATTGTTTATAATTTATACAGTCCATACCTCTCAAAAGCAATAAACTCTCAAAAAAAAAAAAAAATTATTCCAAAATTTCTAATTTACAGGGCTTTATAACTTAAAAGGTTACAATATATGTTTAACATTTAATTTGGAACAGCTTGTTGTAGTCTTTCCAACTCTTCAACACTGAGCATATTTTGAGTCGGAGACATATCAGGAAGTAGGCCAGCTCGTGCTTGTGCCAATAATTCTGGGGTGAACCAACGTGCTAATTGGTTGCTGACTGGAGATGTTGATGGTTCTACTCTGACTCCAACACCTGACATCAGAGGGTTCTGATTATAGCTTACACCAGGTACTGTTCCTGGCCGCACGACACCAGGTTGAGCTACTCTGCAATCTAATAAAAAAAGGTTTTTGAAAATAATACTTTCTCAATAATAGGTAATTCAAGCTAAGAAACTGATCTAGTATTAATTTTAATATTCTATACAATTAAATATTATGATATAAAATATTTCAAGTATAAAGGAAAATAGATTTCTTGCGCGTGCGCACATACACACACACACACACACACACATATATATATATATGTATGTTTGGTTGCCCGAGAAGAATGCTTGTCATTCATAACTATCTACTTTCTCAGAATTTGTAATGAAGTACATCCCACATTTCTGTTACGACAGAATTTCTTCATTAAGCTTAAAAAAGAAAAGAAAAGATAAATGCTTTGAGATTCAGAAGATTTATAACATTATGATGAATAGTGATTAAAAATTTGTAACAACTTGGTTATGTATTTTGTGAATTATAAATCATAACTCTACAAGGCTCCCTTTTTACAGTTTTAAAAAGTAATCAAAATGGCATTTACTGATCAGATGGAAGGAAATACGGTCAGTAGGAGATGGTGATGTGTTGATGTAGGGTGAACTTAGTGACAAATGCAGAAGGTTAAAACAAAACCACACAACGTGCATGCATAATACTTACTATGTGCACCAGTTTAAAATGCTGTTTGTGCATGTTTTAAAAAAAAAACAAAATTTGAGATATAGTAAAAATATTCAATTACAGAATAAAATTTGTTGTTTCCTGCATGGAATCTAAACTGAGTTTTTTTGGCTTTACTGCATCAGATTTTTAGTTACTACAATGAAAATCTGATCAACCAGTCTAATGTATATCTCTACCAGCTAGACATGGTGAAAGACATTTTTGAAAATGTATTCTACATAACTTCTATATATAACTTTTATAAAATGTACTTGTAAATTATTTTTAGAGCAGAATCCAATATTTTTAAGTATTTTTACAATTTTTTTTTGAAGGTACACCAAAAAGAATGTTTCAAATTCCAGGTTAACTGAAATTTGAAACAAGGTGAGGTATAAAATTTAATATTTAAGGAAGACATTATGCTTTGTGAAAATTCAAGTTTTTCAATATTTAAAGAATGTTGCACACCATTTTTTACATGGGGTACTCTGCTAAACAAACCGATTCAATCATTATTTTTGATGCGTGATTCTAAGTAGATTCTATTATGGGAGGGGTAAGATTAAGGAAAATTTTTCAGTACCTTGTAGAATGTGATTTTTATTTTAGGGTAAGCATCCTAGTTTTCTGTAATTCTTTTAATTCTTCTCTTCGGACAGTCAAAAAAAGCAAAACTTTAAAAATATGTGGCTGTAACTTGAGAAAAATGTATAACAGAAAGATGTGCTAATGCTGAAGCTTTTTTTTTGCAAATTTGGTAAAACACTGAAATGAACTGAATAACTCCTTCTGTTAACTGAAGTAATAGTAAATTATTATTTCCTGAATTTACCTTTCGATTAAGCTGGGTATACATAATCTTGATGACTGGCTTGCAGTTTTAAAAATAATGCATTGTCACACAAATAACAATGACTAATGTTTTTATAACAAAAAGTGTCTGTTTTAGACTAGTATGTGGTAAGCCTTGTTTCAGATTTCTTGAAAGCGTTAAAGGTGAGTCTACAAACAACCAATCAATGACTGTTGGCGAGCTTTTTTATGACATTCCTATACATTATTTTACACTCCTTATTGTTATTTATACATTTAAAAGCACTAATTCACCAATTTAGCAAATATTCAATGAGTGGTGGGAATGTAGGTGGAATTAGAAAAGTGGTTAACGGCAAGGACCAGCCTCAGAAGTTTTATTAGGAAAAATATATGTAGAGAACAAAAACTGGGGTCTGTGAACTGTGTTTTACAACTCAATGAAATAATTTCTCAAAACTAACACTAAGTTATGAAATACTTGAAAGTTACTTAATTTTTATTCATTTATTGAAATGCATACACTTCAATAAAAAAATTTCTCCATAATTGAGAATACTAAAAATCTATTTTGAATTTTTTGGCAGAAAAACCAATATTGTAGTTTTTTACTGAAAAATTATACAAAATTTTTTCATGACAATACTATTCATCTTGGATGGTTTTTACAATTCAGCTGTGAATAATAAAAGTAACTGAAGAAGAGTGAGAAGAATACAAAACAGAGGCGACTATGAGGACACTTAAAAAAATAATGTAGAGAACAGTATGATCTATATTTGACATGGGAACAGCTTCAAGCCAACCAGTTTGATCAAGTGGATTCGCATAATCATGGTAAGCATGCAGAGCTTGTAGTATAACAAAATTCTGAAATAAATATTTGATATCAGACACAATATGGTAGGGTTCAATTACAACTTAGCCGTCACAAATATGTACATGAGCATTCTAAATTTAAACTGAAAAATTACATGTTAAGCTTTAATAAAAGAAAATTTTAAAAACTAAGATAAGACAATATTCAAAATACCTTGTTTTATATTTCCTCTAACATTATTTCCATAGTTAGGATTAAGCAAGATTTGTTGGAGTGAAGAATTAACATTTCTCTGCTGAGCTTGCATTGAGGCAGCTAAATGAGCCTGTATTGAACGAGCTGGAAAACAAAAATTTATCTAATTAAATAGTTATCATGGTAATGATTAACCTCTTAACATGTACTAAAAGTGAAAACCCCAACAAACATAAACTTACTATGGAATACAACAAACTGAGATTTAAAAAGGCTTACAAGATCATTTTTAAAACCTTATAAAATTCCCTGGAATTTGGTTTTGTAAATTACTCAGTATAATTAAAAAAAAACCAGGTGATTAATTTTTAAGTTTTTGAATTCTGATCACAGCTGATCAAAATATCTGTGATCTGTGACATTTTGAACTTCCACTAGTGAATGAGTGTTTCTTAGTCTTTTGCAATTAACTTTGAACAACAATTTTGCTTTTTAAATAAGTTAAGAACAAAATTAAAATGAGAAACATGGACACTTTTCAGTAGTTATCCATTTGATGTACTCAGTGTTGTATAATAAAAGCTTCTGTACCTGAACTGCTTGTAATCAATTTTTTTTGTAGCTGGTAAGATCAAGAATAAAAATAAATAAAAACTTTTATAAACAAATTACTTAATTTCATTTTGTTATATAAAAAATTTAATAGGTCTACTATTTTAGGCTTTACTATTTATATAATTTTATGAATTCTAGGAAATTTTTATTAAATATCGTAAACACTCTATTGTTTTGGGTAAATACAAGTAAGGCATGGTACACTTGTGATCAGTCAGTCACTTGTGAAAAATCTGAATTATTATATAGGTAAAAATTTAACTCTGCAATAAAACACAAAAGCAGTAAGAATAAAGATTAATTTTATAAATAATAATGAGAGTATATTAAAACTAAAATATTTTAACTTTCAATCAATATTCAAAAAACAGATGTTAAGAGTACTTATAGTGAAGTTACATAGTTACCTCTGTTACCAGATGTTTGGTTAACTCCTACCATAAGGCCTGAATTATAATGTAATGCAGCTGGGTTTTGCTGAACAGGTGCAGATAGTTTATTGCGAACCATATTTGGAAATTGATGGGGGAATTCCATTCCTGCTGGTGGCATGTTTGCGTTACCAGCAGCAGCTGCAGCAGGTTGGTAATTAAAATTACTATTGCTACCTTTCACAATTGGTCGTCCTAAAACCAAAAAAAAAAAAAAATTGAATTAATATATTCATATTGTTCTTTCAAATTATTATTTATAATATATTTATGAATAAATTTAGTCTCATATATATTTTTACTTGGTTAACAGAGAGTATTAGGATGGTTCAAATAGTTATACTGTTTATCTAAGACAAGTATCTCAGAGTACAATAAAAAAGGTAAATAAAAATAATAAAATGCAGTAAAAATTAAGTATATCTTATGTTCATATTTTTGTATTAGAACTTACAAATTTTTATCTCTGCCAGCTAACACTTTGCAGACAACTTAACCTGACATATATGAAGGAAAAACTGCTCTAAAAATTGTACCTTTTCTCTTTCTGCCCTACTAAAACTTAAATGGTAAATAATATGTAAGTGTTACACATTCTACGCAGAAGAAATTGGCAATTTTAATATCAAATTTTTACAATGGTATACATTTTTTTACAATACTTTCTTTAGCAAGACTTTCACAGTCAGTATTCTGATCAGGTAGGAATTTTAAACACCACTGGTATATGACTTAAGTGTCATACTGGTAATGGATGTACCCAATCTGATCTGAGTCACAAATAACTTCCAAAATATTACAGTTGTCCTCAAGAATAATTAATTAATAAGATTGTCCATGTCAGGATTACTAGGGAAAGTAAGGAGTGAAGTAGTTTCCTACTGTCTTTTTCATTAAGCCAAATGTGAAATTCCATTTCATTATGTTAAATTTACCAAAGTGCAGGTGACACTGAATGGTGCAAGTAAAATTTTAATTATTCATCTCAAGAGACTGGCCACAAGTGAATCTCATTATCTCAGAGAAAGCAACTTTGGCTGGTATCTCTTTTACCTCTAGTGCTTTACAAGCATCATAGCTATAAGAAGAACAGCAATTGGGACAGACAGTGTAAATTAACTAATTTATTGTTGTGAAACGGTGTGATATATGCAATATTTCAATTAAACAGAACTTTTTTCTACAAAGGTACAATATTCCAGCACACAATTTTGTTTTTTTTCAAGTGTCACAATGAATACACAGTCAGCAATAAAAGAAACCAAAGTTAGAGATAACTTCTAAAAATACCCGAGACCCTTTACAAGGATGAAGTGCATATATTGAGGAAACATGATGATATTTCACTATAGTGAAGTGGTATTATGTAATTTTGCTCTAAGAGGACATGATTTGAAGATGGATTATGGCTAGAACAACCCTCAACTTCAATCATCTGTGAAAATACTGAATGTTACAACAGAAAAGAGATGACAATGGAAGATAAGTGATTCAATGTCCACCATGTAGTGACATAGTGTGAACAATAATCAAAATTGGTAATATAAAATCAACGAGATTAATTCAATATAAAAAAGGAAAGAGTTAAATGCTGACCAAATGTAAAAAGGCAGTTTAAATGTATACATTTTATTTGGTAATTATTCCTGACGATTGATAAATTTTTGGCTAAGGAATTTTACTGTGAGTGAGACAAATTTGTGAACTACATCCTAAGACAAAAAGGAAAAGCACGATGAGGAAATACATTTTCCATCACCAAAAAGTTATAGTTCTGCTGAAAAGGTAACAAACCAGCCTTTTGGATCTGGACAGTGTATTACAGTAGAGTTCTTAGGAAAGTCCAGACCATAAAAAGGCAATATAATTAATTAGAAAGGAAGAAATGAGGAAAGTTACCTAAAAAACTTTGTTAAATCATAGTAACAAGCCAAGCACTTTCCCAAGTTTCATAGTCTCCATATTGATAGCAAATTTCGTACGTTACGAACATATTTGTTACAAAATGTAGTGCAAATCAAAGACCAAATGGTCAAGTAAAATTGTTGCTTTTCTGAAAATGAAATATTGCCTTGATGGGACAAGACTTGAGTTCTATTCAGTTGTAAAGAAGTCACAAAGTGGTTAGAAAAACAGTGTAAAGACCTCTATATAAGAGCATCAAGACACAAGAGCACTGACAGGCTAAAGACATTAAAGTAGGAGGGACTACATTAAAAATGATAAAGACTTTCAGATATATATATATACGACTAGAACTAGATAGGGAATCTTGGAGAGCTGCATCAAACCAGTCAAATGACTGAAGACAAAAAAAAAATATATATGTATATCAGAATATAAACCTTACAAGACTGATAACCTTACAAGACTAAATAAGTTGTTGTACAAAGCGTAACTTTATACATTCTTTTAAACTATACAACAAAAAAAACAAAAATTTTAATCTTCATCTGTTTGATTATTATGTACCTCATTCTTGCCTAATATTTATAAATAATTTATTGTTAAAAAAAATTACATAAATACTTTAATAAAATGAATTTATTTGCAAAAAAATTTCTAAATCCAGAAAAATTTAGAATAAAATTTTAAGACAAGTATACAAGAGATGAGTCGATGACAAGAATGAGGAGAAATAGTGTCCACATACAACATCAAAATGCAATTGTGATGAGTAAATTTGTTACTTAAAAGAAATAAGTTTGTTACAAAGGAAGAATACTAAACAAAAATTCTGTTAACTAAAATAGATAAAACATTTCAATAATGAAATTTCATTTATTTAAAGATTTTTTTGTTTAGTATATTTTGCACAATGGAAATAATTTTTATGTTACTAAGGTATTGATTGTCCTTTTTGCAACAGAAACAAATACACTCATTTTAGTAAACTGACTAGGATGTCCTTTACAGAGTCAGTTATATTTTAAACTACAGCTTTCCATGATTGCTGCAGTTTTTTGGTAGACAGTAAAGATGGTAGTGACAATTGCAATGAGCGTGGGAGCAAAAATGAAAAAAAACACAGAACTGTCTTGTTGAAACAAGTAATAATAGTCATTCAGACATGGGCACATATAATACCTGCATACACAAGTAAAATAACATTAGTGTACAAAAAAATAATTGTTCCAACAATTTGCTGCCGAGACATGGCACACCACACAAATTTTACCAGATGATAGTTCTAGTATAATGTGAGAGGACTAGCAGGAAAAAGTAATGTTAAACTAATTAATCACATTATTGTGAGTGGTTCATTCACAACACTTCACTTTTTTGAATCCAAAGGATGTAGTTCTTGATAACACAGCTTTTTAAGATAACCACAGAGGTGATCTGATTGGAAATTACAGCACCCTGTTCAATGTACTCTATAACCTCACATGTTGGGACATCTGGGTACTGATTTCAAAGCCAACCTTTAACACTTCCAGTGTCATGAAAGCATTGCCAAAGATCATACGTAGATGATTTTCTTTTAATAGGAACATTATGGACATTTTCTAGGTCCAAAAATGTAATGATTACAAGATTTTACTATGAAATAAGTTCAATCTTCCCATACATGTGTCAGGTAACAGTACATGGTAGTTTTTTTTTAAGGTCCGATCAGTCGCGAAATAAAAACCTGCGCAAAAATCGGATGAATCTTTGCGCATATGTGTTGCGTAGCGTCTCTAGTATGGCCTTCAATCATGCCGCATCACTTCGTTTAGTTCTGAACACGCAGCTAGCACGTAAACATGTCTACAACAACAGCATCTCCCGCCAAGTGTGAAGTGCGTGCGGTAATTCGATTTCTTCAGGCTGAGGAGTGTAGTGCAGCTGAAATTCATTGACGAATAAGTAATGTGTATGGTGAAACTTCAATGAGTGACAGCAAAGTGCGAAAATGGTGCAGGAACTTTAAAGCAGGACGTACAGATGTTCATGATGCAGGCGGTCAGGGAAGGAAGCGAGCATCAACTGATGATCTCGTTGAGCGAGTGGTTGAGGCAATTCGAGAAAATCGTCGGTTCACAATTTCTGTATTGAGCGATTCGTTTCCTGAAATTTCAAGGTCAGCTCTCTATACCATTGTGAGAGGCTTTAGTATCGCAAACTGTGCGGCTCTGTTCTATGATGAGGGTATTGGAAAGTTGGTACCATGCTACAACAAATGTCTAAATCGGAGCGGCGACTATGTAGAGAAATAGCGTAACTATCTAAGTACTTGTTACAAATACAAAATTTTTTATTTTCAATGTGGTTTTAATTTCGTGACCGATCGGACCTTGAAAAAAAAATAACCCTCGTAGTATACAGTTTAAAAAACTTACTATCCAGGGGGGTATACATTCACTTTCTTAAACATTAAATAGCCTTTATTTTATAGTTACATTTATTATATTAAAGTAGATAAAATTGTTCATTATATGAATAATTTAATTTCATCATTTATATAAAAATAAAAGTTCCACTTACGTCCCCCAAGGAGGTTACATTATTTGCGAATGATTCCCAAGCACAGAAATATGATACTTAATGAAAAATTATTCTGTTCTAAAAGATTAGAAATTAAGTGTAAATAAAACTTCTGGGAACTGCGCTCACAGATTATTCCTAAGCAAATGATTATACAATGAGAATGGTTGGAAACTCCTTTATAACTCAATAGTTTTTTCTGTTTACAACATTCATAAGATGATTTCAAATTAGTGAATGTGTTATTATTATTACGTTGAATTCAATGTTTCTATTGTATAATACACATCTATAAACAAGCAAGTACCTTTATGAGGTTTTAAGATATCCCAGGAGTTGGAACGCAGCTGAATTTGAGAAGGTTGAACAGCTGCTGATCTACTGCCCATGGCTTGATTTTGACTATCTGCTGTAAACAAATGATTTTATGTTTGACGAATTACTCCATCAAAGCCAAAAAAATAAAAAAATAATCTTTACATGAAACAATATCCTACAAATACTAGAAGACAAAGGGATGTAAGGGCATTGAATCCTTATCATTTAAATATATAGAAAATATCAAATAAAGAATAACACAAAATATATCACAATTTGAATGAAATTAGTAACTCAATAAGTATTATCTGTACTGTAGCTAAAACAAAAAAATTCTGGAACACTATCTAACGTTAGAGAGGAATTATAACTAACAAGATAAGGTATATTTTAATATACAGAATGATTCAAAGAAACAGGAAATCATGAAAGTTGTGTTGGTAGCCGTAGGCGATTGGTACCACTTGATAAGTGGCGCCAGCCTCTCTAACCTAACCTGCCATTTAGTTGTCATGATCCTTGGAGTGGTGCGCAACGTGCATTTGCTATCAAAGCGTTTTACAAAAAACAATAATGACAGTGTGGAGGGAGCGCGTAGAAAATTTCGGCGTCATTTTAATCTGGGACGGCACGACCGTGTTCCATCAGCACATGCAATTAAAACATGGATATCTAATTTTGAGGAAACTGGTTCGGCATTGAAAAAGAATAATCCAGGCCGTGAGCGAACCGTCCGTACACCACAGAATGTTCAATCTTTACAAGATGCTGTCACACGAAGTCCACATCGATCAATCCGTCGTCTCTCAGCATCTTTACAATTGCATAGTTCAAGTGTTCAAAGAATGTTAGTGAAGGACCTGCAATTCCATCCATACAAGTTGCAGATCGTACAGGAACTGAAACCGAACGATGCAGTTGTGCGAGCACAATTCTGTAATGTAATGCTTCAGAAGATAAATGATAACGAAGAGTTCGTTCACGAACTGTGGATGTCAGACGAAGCGCATTTCCACCTCAGTGGATTTGTTAACAAGCGAAATTTCAGATACTGGGCACAAACCCACCGGGTTGGTCTAGTGGAGAACGCGTCTTCCCAAATCAGCTGACTTGGAAGTCGAGAGTTCCAGCGTTCAAGTTCTAGTAAAGCCAGTTATTTTTACACGGATTTGAATACTAGATCGTGGATACCGGTGTTCTTTGGTGGTTGGGTTTCAATTAACCACACATCTCAGGAATGTTCGAACTGAGAATGTACAAGAGTACACTTTATTTACACTCATACATATCATCCTCATTCATCCTCTGAAGTATTATCTGAACGGTAGTTACTGGAGGCTAAACAGGAAAAAGAAAGAAAAGATACTGGGCACAAGGAAATCCTACGCAGCTACACCAGCATCGTTGCACAGCCTGAAAGTGACCGTGTGGTGTGCTATGTCATCTTATGGTGTTATAGGCCCTTATTTTTTTGAGGATGACAACGGTCTTGCGATTACAGTGACGTCAGCTCGTTATATAGCCATGCTTGAAACCTTTGTTGTGGAACAACAAAAGAGATTTCCACCAATTCTTAACACAGCCTGGTTTCAACAAGACGGAGCAACGTCACATACTCCACGAATATCAATGGCAGCTGTACGCTGATTATTTGGACGTGTCATTTCACGAAATGGTGAAATTAGATGGCCTCCCAGATCGCCTGATCTCTCAGCTTGCGATTACTTCTTGTGGGGTCACCTTAAAAGCAAAGTGTCCCACAGTAGACCTGCTACAACGGAAGAACTGAAGGCAAAGATTCAAGAAGCAATTGCGGAAATTCCAGTTGAGATGTTACGTCAAATCATGAACAATTTAACGAAGAGACTTCGTGAGTGTTTACGTAGAAGAGGAGGTCACCTGCAAGATGTCATCTTTAAAAAATAAACTAAAATGTATGTATCCTAGAATGGCAACATTTGTACAATTACACGAAATAAAATTCATTTTCTAAAAAAAATTTTTAATTAACGATATTTAATTTTTTTAATTTCCCATTTCTTTGAATCACCCTATATAAAAGAACCTACAACATGATAAAGATTTACACTGATAAGAGAGGTGCACTGGTACCGGAATACAATCTCGATACTGCTTTTTGAGAGAAATAAAAAATTGTCCTTTCACATAAAATTTGTTTTAACTTAAATTCCAGCCTAAGTCTTATTTTAACATTAAATATTCATTGTTATCATATCTCTTAATGAAAGATATTATCACTTCCTTAAATGTTGTGTAAGAAATTTATTATATGTTTTGTGGATATTAAAATCATTTGGTTTGATCCCTAACCCTCACTTCACTTTTATTTTTATTCATATGCTATTAACAATAACAGATAAAAGATACAACCTAAATTATAAAAACCAGACTGCATGAAAATGGTCCTTGCATTTGGATATCTGTAAGGCAAATCGCGACAAAATAAGTCGCTAAAAGTTTAATATATGAAAAAAGTTTAACATCTGGCATGAAAAAGATTTTATCTTTTGATTTTAAAAGATAAAAATTTTAAAAATATCTGAAAAGATATTTAATAGATTTTATTTTTTGCCTCTTATCAATGTAAACATGAAATAAATGTGGATTTTTCATAACACTGTCATGCAGCCTTCTGCCTCTGGCTGTGGACCATATTCTTGTGGTCTGTGATAAAACAAAACCAAACGTTTTGGTACTGGAGAATTTATAAGTCAAAAAACCAAAGTCAACTAGAATTGTTGGTATGAATAGACAAAAAATATTTTTATTAAGACTCAAACGTCAGAATTGTGTCTATCAGGATCATGTGTATCAGAGTAGTCTGATGTTAAGTGTCTTTCCATGCGAAAAGAATAAATCAAGACCTAGTCAAGTAAATGAATTGTAATGATACCACTTATCCAGTTTGTAGCTCAGTAACCATCTGTCACTGGTTCTTATTTAAAATAGATATAAAAAAATTTAAATGACCCCAAGGATTACTTTAGGACAAAAGTTATTTGTAGTGCAATTGAAAATTATGAAAATGTCAAAATTTAGCATCTTTTTGGAAAGCTAAAAACTGTCAATAGAAACTTATTGAAAGATTATAATTTATTAGATTATGTACACTTACATTTTTACAGTTTTTAGATTATTGTACTTATAAAAAAAAACACATTAAGTGTGAAATACATTTCATTATTTCATTATGAAAAACACATTTAAGTTATTACACTGTATTAACTTATACCCCTACCGAGTACAGACAACATGCAACATATTACGCATTGTTTCTTAACAAAACGAGTTTATTAATTTTTTTACACTAACTCTTTCTAATGACTGTGATACATGTAAGCACCTGTTATTAAAGCGGTACCAGCCAGAATTAATTACTTTGAGAGTAATGATATTTACTATACAGCTAGCCTCTGGAGAGTAGAATAGTATCACTTATAGGACTGAAAATCACCTATATTTCATTGTGCTTGGCATTATGATAAGCAACCATATATCTGACTCATTAAAGAACGCACTTTAATCATCAACAATCGTTTTTTGGTTATGACACCTAATATAAATGCATTACTGTATTAAAAAAAAAAATATATATATAAGAAGTAAAAAAATGAAACTGACTGATCCAGTTATATAAAAATAAAATGAAAATCAACTGCTAAAATATGTAACGTTGGAAGTATTGTTTATATTGAAGATGTTTGATAATCAGGCAACTTATTAAGTAATAAAGAAAAGCCAAGAATTTTTGTATTGAGATTTGTTTATAAGTATTCACCACTTCCAGAACTGATTTTAACAAAACTGTAGCAATACATAAATAACTTGCCAATAGTACAGGGTGAGCAACATAAAACCGAACCCATAATGTAACCGCTCCAGAATTTCTAGGTTATGTTTGAATGAAATTTTATGAATGATTAGATAAAGTAAATAACAAAAACATAAAACGTAATTTAAATGTTGAATTTATTTACCTTGTTAAAAAAGATATTCAAAATGACCACCCTGGGCATCGATGGACTTTTGTACTTGACTGATCATAATGAGAGTTGTCTGACGCAAAATGTTGATTTCTCATTGAACGCTCTGCTCACCTTCAGTTCATCAATATTGTGGGGATTAGATGCATAAACTCTCTCCTTTAAGTAGCCCCAAAGGAAAAAATTGCAAGTAGATAACTCTGGGGAACGTGGAGGCCACTGTCCTCCACTGAAAGCTACATGAACGTGATTCAGTGAAACGTTTGATGTATGACATGCTGCTCCATCTTATTGGAAGGAGCTGTATTCTTTTTCATTAGTTAATTATACATAGAATTCTTTAAAAATTGTGAGGTAAACTTGTGTATTGACAGTTCGGTCAAAAAATATTGGTCCCACTAGATGATTACCAAAAACAGCACACCAAACACCAATTCTCTCATCGTGAAGTGGACGCTTGAATATCTCATGAGGATTCCTCGCCATCCAATACCTGGTGTTCTGTGAATTAATATGACCGGATAAATGAAACCATGCTTCGTCTGACATGAAATACGACATCAGGTCTATCTGCCCACCAAAAATGTTTTCAAGAAGCCAGTTGCAATAATCAAGTTGTTTTGGTTTGTCTGTCTCCTTCAGTTGTTGCACAGTTGTAACGCAATATGGTATCAATTTTAATTCATGAAGAATTTTACGACAAGATGTGTATTTAATACCGATTGTTGAGATAAATTGCATAGTGATTTTTTTGGACTGGCAGTAATTCTCCTTTCAATATCGGCAATGGGCTGTGGAATCCTAACAGAAGGTTGCCTATTTTGTTTTGCATTTGAAACTGAACCTGTTGTATGCTATTTTTTAACTAAACCATGTATGCTACTCTTCGCTGGGATACAAGCATTCGGAAAGTTTTCTACGAACACTTGACGTGATTCTTCAAACGATCCAGAACAAATATAGGCCTCAACTATAGCAATCTTCTCCTGGATTGAATAAGGCATTTTACATAAACACAATTGCACTCACAAATGGCAGCAACATATACATGCACTGGTTGCACTAATTGTGTGAGTGTCTCATAATAAACAGTGTTGGGTAACAGTTTCATTAGGGGTTCGATTTTATGTTGCTCACCTGTAGAATACATATATTACATGTAAATGATTGTTTTGGGAGTTTTTAAATAAAACTTTTGTAACATGGACAACAATAAAAGAAAAAATCCTTTTAGAAATGTGAAATATGTGAAGGATGAAAAAGGGTTCTTACAAACCTTCACTGTTAACTTATTCAAATATTTCCCTAATTCTTCCATAATTTCAATATATACAACATAATTGATGTATGGAAGAAGTGTGAAAAAACAACACGACAAAAACCTCTCCATACAACAAGCACCAAGTTCTATCAAAAGCAAGATATACTTATTTAACTTAATTCGTATAATACTAAAAAGTCCTATTTTTAAATAGGGCTTTAATTTATAAAAGAAAAAAATGAAAGCAAAGTGAAATACTTGAAGGTGTTTATATCAAATCAAACAAAATTTATGTAACCAGTTTTTTATTTCTCAATATCTAAAACTCTCATGATTCCAAAAAAAAGTGATTCCTATTATTGAATGCATGTATGTCGACATCTATTTTGCTTAATATTTTTAAAGCAGATGTATAATCATTAAATCTGTTTGGTGACTCATGCATATGGAACATTGATGCTATATATGTTTTATGGAAATAGAGCAGGGGCAAAGTAAGGTTACATTTAATCTACAACTTCTGTGATGAAGATGCATTTTGGTGAACTTTAGAAGACTGATAGTATTAATTAATGTGAATAAATTTTACACGGTAATTAAATTTACAGTAAAAAGTTTTCAAACAGTAACAAAATCTTAACAAAACCCTGAAAAACTAAATACATAAAGAAAAAATATCTATCTCAATACAATGCTATAAGATTCAGGACTAAAAATAGCAGAAGTATAGAAATTAACTAAATTATACATGTATTACTGATATCAGTATCTTGTGGCAAATCAGTACTGCTGCCAATGTATGCAGATTTAATATATACAATAAACTGCTACATCAGGGAGCACAACATATTCATTACTGGAAAAAAATGATCTGGATCTCACTACATGACTATCAGTCAAGAATCTATTGTTCTGGTAGCCATTCAAATATATTCATTTAACTTATTTTCTATGCATCCTGAGCAATATACAGCTCAATAACTCTTCAGTGTCACCAGCTATACAAACAATTTTTCTACTCAAATTCATTTTTTGATGCCAGTAGTAAAGATGCATATAAATTTAATAAATACTATATAAGTGCAGAAGAACACTTAATTCAATCATATTATTCAATAACATAGATGTCATATAAATAAAGAATAACATAAAAGAGAATACATAAATAAAGTAAAATATTAAAAAATTACCATTAGCAGGCTTGGAAGAACTATCTGATTGGCTGGGTTCTTTATCGGCAGTCATTTTACGCAATACAGATGTTGGTGTGAAGGCAAGTGGTGATGTAGAAGTTGTAACAGAACTGCTTGTCACACTTCCAGAACTAGCTGCAATATTTGGTGAATGAGACCTGAACAAACATCATTTAAAGACCTTTAAATAATAGATAAAATTTATAGACAAAAGTATAGTAATACAGTATTTAAAAACAATAAGAAATAAATAACAAAAAACTTTTTTAACTACCATATAATCTTTAAGAGCAGTAAATAAAAATATATTTTATTACGTAAGAAAAATATAAATTTCTATTCAAAATAAGGTTAAAAAAAAATAAAACTTTAATACATATATATTTCAGCTTGTTACAACTAGTGCTATCAATACTTGTCCAAAATCCATGGTTATAATAAAAAAAGACCTTGTTTAGGAAAAATTATTGTTATGGTATAAATGCTAATTTATTATAATTATTCTCTTTTCTAGTTCTACTTTCCTTTCTAATAATTGGAAATAATGTTTATATTCTTACAAAGGAAATTTTTTTTTTTTTAGAAAAAAAAAATTCAAAATATACTAAGCTGTAGTATATTTAAAATGTACCACTTTTACTTATTGTGTTCCTAGAGATATGTATTTCTGTTGTTCTAATAACAGGACCTCGCTGATACGAGGTGCTACCCAAAAGTTCAGGGAATTTTACCATAAAAATAAAATAGTTTACCATAACTTATAATTTCCACTGTCTCCTTCAAAGTAATCCCCTTGGGCATTGATACAGTGATCCCAGCGTTTTCCCATGATTCCATGCATCCCTGGAAGTCTATAGGTGTAAGTGTTCGAAGCACGTTCTGTGTTTCTTCCTGAATCTCCTCAATTGTGTTAAAACGACGGCCTTTCAATTGAAATTTTATTTTTGGAAAGAGAAAAAAGTCGCACGGGGCAAGGCCAGGTGAATAGGGTGGGTGGGAAATAACTACTGTCCTTTTGGAAGCCAAGAAATTCCGAACGGCTAGTGATGTGTGCGCGGGCATGCTGTCATGTTGCAGAACCCAGCTGTTGTTACCCCACAGATCTGAACGCTTGCGCCTAATACTTTCACGTAACCGCTACAAAACTTCACAATAGTATTGACAGTTTGACTAAGAGGTACATATTCCTTATGGATAATGCCGTTGATGTTGAGATAAACAATCATCATGGACTTCATGTTGCTTGGCGTGCATTTTTTGGGTGCGGTAAACTTGGCGACTTCCACTACGACGACTGCTGCTTAGTTTCAGGGTCATACCCATACACCCATGTCTCTTCACCGGTTATGATGTTGAAGATGAAGTTAGGGTCATCTCTTGCTGAATTTTTCAAATCACTAGAGACAGCTATGATGTTGTTTCTGGTCGCTGTTCAACAGTCTCGGTACGAATTTTGCAGCAATGCGTCTCATGTTCAAATTGTCTGACAAGATGTGTTGCACGAACCCATATGACATTTGTACGATTGCACAAACATCATGGATTGTTTGTCTACGATCTGCAACAATAACCTCTCGCATTTTCGCGATGTTTTCCAGTGTTGCACTTCTTGATGGTCTTTCTGAATGCTCATCGTCATCAACTGTCGTTCGCCCATCTTTGAATCGTTTGTACCACAAAAAAGTTTTACTTTTACTCACAGCATTGTCACCAAATGCTTCCACAACCATGCGATGGGTTTCTGCACCAGTTTTTTTAAGCATGAAGCAAAATTTGTTACAGGTTCATTGCTCTTTAAAATCTGCCATTTAGAACTTCGCCGAAGCAGTAAAACACAATGTTACACAACCGCACGAAAGTCAACAATGCAGCCTCTCACCGTCACAGCCGTTGGAACACTGATTCACAAAGAGTACTATTAGCCACATCTAGCGGCAGCAGGTCGTACCAGCAATGGTTCGCGCGCAATATTCAAATTCCCCTAACTTTTGGGTAGCAGCTCATACAACAAATTTAGAAATTAAGTCTCTTAAGTACATATAAAAACATATTAATGAGATACAGAAGTAATAAAAAATGTAGAAAAGATTAGAATGCTGATATGATGCTTTCACAGGAGGTCTCGCATCTGGTTACTAATGACACGCAGTAAAAATAAGAAGGCCTAAACACCAAATAAGAAAATAAATATTCTAGTCTTGAAATAGAAACAACAGGTCTCTGAGGAACTTAAAGAAAATATTTGTCAAAGACTGTACTACGGTCAAACAAGATAATGAACATGTAAGTAAATGTAATAGTGACAATAAAATTTTGAATATACATCATTTTATTTTTAATTTCTCTTAATTTAAAAAAAAAAAAGTAATCTTTTAACTGCATCACATAAGTTTAGTATTCTAATCTAACTTTCAGTGAAAAGGCTACAATACTGTACTGTAAAAGTCAAAAAGAGGAATTTTCCAACACAATGTTACTATTTTTAAACTAATCTAATCTTAAAGGAAACATTATGATAAGGATAAAATAGTAAAGTGGAGGATGTAGACTTTCTCTTAATTACTAGAATTTTTTTTTAATATGGAAATTAGGAATGATGTACAAACATAATTAATCAAGTACAAAAGATATAACAAAATAGAATGGTACAAGCAAAAAGGTTTCCCATAAAAATAAAATCTACTGGTATCAATGTGGATTTAAAAATTACAGAAAAAAATTATTTTTTCAAATATATGCTTGTAATAAAAGAAGAAAGAAAAATGGAAATACTAATTTTTCACAACTGTTTATAGATAGGAAGTTTTTTAAGAAAAAAAAATTAAAATACAAAGAAACGTCTTTATAACATTTTAATTTTTTAAATAATTTAAGTATGGGATCCACTCTATTTTATTAAATTATAACCAACAGTGTTAATAAATGAACCACTAAATAAAGAAATTGAACAGAACTAGAAACATCTTTTGATTATTAGCTTATCTTATATATAATATATATATATATATATATATATATATATATATATATATATATATATATATGTTAATTTATTTAAATTAAACTTTTGTAGTCCATATCTCAATTCAAAATCAATTTCAAAACCACTGCCAGATATATAATAACTAAAATTATTGATAAAATAATTAGATCAAAAATTCATTTAGAATACAAATACAATATAAAAAATGGGTGTGAGTTGATTGATAAATTAAATATCAATAATAAAACAAAAATTATCAGCTTTGATATGTACCCCAGTATTCCTATTGATTATACAGTTTCATTAATAAAAAACAGATTAATAAATACAGGTGAAGATCAAAAATTTATAAATAATATTATAATAATAATTAGAAATATTTTTAAACAAAATTATTTTGAATTTAATGGTACCTGTTATACACAAGAAAACACTTCACCTATGGGCTTTCCCTTATCTGCGATAATGTCAGAAATTTATTTACAAGAATTTGAAAGTAAAAGAGTATAAATTATGCATAAAATTTTATTATGGGTTAGATACGTAGATGATTTTTTTGTTATATATGAACCAAGTATAAATAACGAACATGAAATAATTTTATATAAACTAAATTCTTAACATGAGACATTAAAATTTACATATGAAATAGAACACAAAAGGAAAATAAAATATTTACATGTAAATATTAAAATAAATGAAAACAATCAAATAACTGGAGTATATAAAAAACCTACCTCAAACGAAATTATAATAAATAAAAATTTCAACCATCCTTGGTCTCAAAAAATTAATATTTTTAAAAACATGATAAATAGAGCAATAAAATAGACAAAACAATAAATAAGAATTGTGTAACAAAATAAATAATATAAAGAATATAGCTATAAAAAATGGATATGATACCTCATTGATTGATAATATATATAAAAAATATAATTCCAAATACTTTAATAAAATAAACATTACTACATTAAAACCCATAAACGTAAATATTTATATAAATTACTCCTACACAAATAAAATTATAGAAAACTTAATTAATGCGTATAATGATAATAAATATAAACTTTCTTATTAACCTGATAACCATATAATAAAACATTAAAAATATTATAATAATAAATATGATTCTTCTGGTATTTATAAAATAAAATGCAATAATTGTGAAAAAATATATATTGGAAAAACAAATAGGTCCTTTAAAGATAGATTTAATGAACATTTCAGATTATCTAAAAATAAAAAAATAGGTTTCTCAAATGTAGCAGACCATTTACTAATAACTATAATATAACTAGTTTGGAAAATAATTAAGGAATAATTGAAAAAGTAAATATTGAACAAGTAAATAATAAAAAGTTAACTTTAGAAAAATTTTGTATATATAAATATAAACATAAATTCAGCCTCATGAATCTGCAGACAGAATTTGATGGGGACATTCTTATAAATATTATTTAAGTTGGTAATACATTGATAAGAATTTTAATAAATCAAATAATCAGTACATTACTGTATTCACATACATATAACATGTTATAAGAAAAACTTAATATATTAATGTTTTATATTAATAAAAAAAAAAAAATTATTGACTGAACAAATATTTGCAATATAGATTTTAATGTATTACATTTTATTTTAATGTGCAAATGTAAAGAAAGAAGAAACATTTTAAAGAAAACATTACTGAAGATGGGCTTATGCTTGAAAGCAGTATAATGAGCAAAAAAAAAAAGGAAAGGTACGAATGTTCTTTGATTCTGTACTTTGTGAAGTGGCTGAAAAAATATATTATATGATTAGCTTATATATATATATCTTGGAAGGGGAACAGATTTTTCTTAGATCATGTGTATCTGGAGAAAAAACAATTTTTACATCATACACTTCAACAAATATGTACAAAATTGTTGATCAGTAATGTTCTGCTACCATTTTGGGTAAAAATACTCTGATCTCCTAATGGATTGTGGGAAGGATGCTTAAAGCCTGAAGAAGGTCTGAGGTACTACATTGGTTTATCTTGCTTAATAGTCTCTGTGGGAACGTACGATTTTCCCTTTATAACTATCCATCACTTTTCCTTAATCTTGATCCTTCCCTCTTGCATTATTTTATACAGAGTTTAGTTAGATCTATGTTGAGAATTGGGGTGATGATCTTGTTTAATATATTTAAAACATACCACTTTTACTTATTGCGTTCTTAGATATATATTTCTGTTGTTCTACTAGCAGGACCTCGCTAATACAACAAATTTAGAGATTAAGTTTCTTAAGTACCTATAAAAACATATTAATGAGATACAGAAGTATGGTTTGACAGGGATTGTGCTTATAGATCCTGTTTGAGAACTCTTAATTCATATCCAGTGTCTGTAAAACAAAAGTAACTTGGGGCAGTAGTAAAGATGCATACAGATTTTATAAATACTAGATAAAATCAGAAGAAATATATATATACATATACACATACACACACACATATATATATATATATATATATATTATTATTATAATATAATATTATATAATATATTTTATTTTATATATAAATATAAACTATTTTTATTTTATTAAAGACTGATTTATTTAATCAATCGTTTCTAATTTTTTATGCTTTAGTAAAATTTAATGTTAAATAAGTGCAGCTTAAAACAAAATAGTTTAAAAATTCTTTTAATATTATTCAGTCTTAAATAAATATTCTGTTAAGAATAAATTTTATTCATAAATAATACATTTATACTGATGGTGCAGTGCTGTATGGTAGTGAAAAATTAACAATATGAAAAGTAGAAAGGAAAAGAATAGAAGGCCTTGTACACATGGTTTTGCAGGAGAATTTTTAAAATCAGATAGGTTGATAAAGTATGAAATAAAGAAAGAAGACTTTTTTTTGTACAGTTTTGGAAGGATGAATTATGTTGATAAATAAAATATTAAGAAAGGTAGGTTTAGTAAATTTGGAAATAAGAAGCTTATGTAAAAGGCAAAAACTGTAGAGAAAGATGACGATTAGCTTACATAAAATTGATAAATAAGGATGTATGTAGTTAGTTATTATTATCTTAACAATTAGCAAAGAAGAGAACAGAATGGAGAAAAACACTTAAATTGATAAATTTAATAATCAAGAAAAATTAAGTTAATATATTAAGAAAAATTTTAAACTGTTACGTTGGTTAAACTCTTTTTAATTTTCTACCATTAGACTAAACAATCTTTTATTCCTAGCCTAATTACAATTCAAGACTAAATTTTATCTAAGGATTGAATGTGTCTCTCATTTATGCACACTTTTATTTTAAAAAAGACAGTGAAATGCTGAAATTACCTTGAAATGTAGAGTAGAAGAAAAGTAAAAGAAAATGGTTGCAGCAATTAAAGACTTGTCTTTAAAATTGTATCATTCCGGTGCAGAACCATACAATAGTAAAACATAAGACAGTAGGAAAACCATAAAGGTAAATAATAGAGTCATTAGAAACAATATTTTAGAACGTTTAATGCTGCAGAACTGATAAAGAAGTAAATAATTAGGTTTTAAGATGAACTATATATAAAAGATGCCTGTAGCAAAATTTCTAATCTTTAATCTTGGATTTGGTTCTTTTAACAAGTTAATTTGATAACAAGTGGGAAGGAGGAAAAAGAGAGATTTTATAAAAATTATACAGCAAAAAATAAAGAACTAAACATCTAAAATTCTGCATTAAATAAAATAAAAACAGTCATGCTCAGAATGAATAAAATGTGCCAAGTCTGGAAAATAAAGTATTATTTGATGAATGTAAAACAACATTAACCGATTGCAAAGCAACTGAACTTACCTCCCCAATATATATATAAACAAATAATAAGTTAAACAAAGAATGATACCTAAAGTACATAAAACCAGTAGCAAGCAATCAAGCAATTATAAACTCTATTTCTGTACTTATAATGTAACTACAGAAAGTTTTTAATTTACATTACAAAATAGTAACATCTATACTTTTTTGATTCTTTTTGAACCACGTAAAATAAATAAACACTAACAGAAATGTTTTAGATAAAATGGTAAACTATAGGTCCTTGCAACCAGAAAGATGCAGTAAAGCACTGTATTTGAAAAACCTTACAAAGAAATTCAAAAATAGAATATAAAGTAAAACATACAAATGACCAAAGACAAGTTAAAAAAATGATTGCTAGAGTTATGGTGCTGGGTGTTGTTTTCATTAAACAAATGACTGGATCGAATGGCTTATGATCATCGCACTTAATATTAAGTGAATATTAATGGGAATATTATCACAATCTTTTATTCATTATAGGCAGTGATGAAAATTATCTAAATTATAAAACTTGAAATGGCAAACTGAATTAAATTTTATAAATATAACATTTTTAATAACTTACTTTAAAAAAAGCAGACTGGTGCTACTTTTTTCACATGACGTAAGTTATAGCCAATTTTTTTTTAATTTAGTAGACTAGTACTCAGAACATGACCGAAAAATGTACTGGATCTGAATTGTGCCCACCACTTATTTCATAAGTGGTAGACATGTATAAACACACTGTTGTGTATTTATACATGTCTTAATCTTCAACTGTGTTAAGATGTGGTCTTTTTACCACTCTCATATTAACTTGCTCTTGGGCTATGTATGTGAGATTCATGGTACAGAATCTTTCAGTTGAATTTTGAAGCACTTCTGCTTATTCATTCGCTCTGAAATTTGGTCTACAGGTTTGCTCCTAATGAGAACACATTTTAGCAACATTTTCAAGTCACTAAAGTTGCTAAGTGAAAAAAATTCCCTTTGAACTTATGCAATCATGTTCATATGCGTACTTTCTTAGTGAAAGATAACCTAGCCTGTTTTCGTAACTTTGAATCTAAAATCCGCACATGTTTGAAATACATCATTTTACCAGAACGTAGGGCTCTACCTACTATAAAAACTGACTGGAGCTAAATGACAACACACCATTAGTTTTATAAACAAGTGAGATATATATTAGGGTATACACAGTTGCTATTAGAAATTCTGTACAGTAGCGACTTAAGTTTTTGGAAAATTTAGTACTTTTTACTGGATCTGAATTTTCAGATGAAAATTGCAAATATCTTGAAAATGGTCAGTCCTAGCACTTTGAAAAAGTTTTCCACTCCTCCTCAACAATACCCCATCAACTCAAAGTGGTACACGTCAGATTATAATATTTTCAAGTGCCCCCAGGGTGCTGTTTGGAAATTGGGGAGGGGATGCAATGGGGTGCCACCGTAACATCTCGGCAATCGCTCGTCCGATTTTCACAATTCAAATGGTGTATGTATCAGCAGGTTTGAACGCTAATTGTTTAATGCATTGGGTACACTCCAGATCAACCAGATCTTGGTTATCCGAAGAATAAATAATCTAGTCCTGTGTTTTGGTTGCACTCACCCACCGTAAAATGTACCAATCTGATCTTTCGCTAAATACGCTCAAACCTGTGCGCTAGCGCAACTGAAAAGTATAAACTTATGAAGACTAAAAAATAGAAAATAAAAGGTATACAAATAAACGTTTTAAAAACCATTCTTATATTAAATGCATGAAAAAGTAGAAAAAAAAATTAAAAATTTTTTTAAAACCACTTAAATTACACGCACCAAAAGGTAAAAAATAATTTTTTGGATGGCATCTCAGTGAATCTGACAACAAGCTTTGATGGTGATATGTAACATTATGTGAGTCATAACTTCAAATTAAAAATTTGATGTATTGGGGAGCTCATGTCAAAGTATAAATCACTGCTCCCCGCTCTTTAGACCATATGAAAAAATTGGCAAAAATATCAAATTTTTAATTTGAAGCTGTGACTTTCACATAATCTTACATATCACCATCAAAGTTCGTCAAATCCATTCTGAGATTTTTTTTTTGTCTTCAGTCATTTGACTGGTTTGATGCAGCTCTCCAAGATTCCCTATCTAGTGCTAGTCGTTTCATTTCAGTATACCTTCTACACCCTAGATCCCTAACAATTTGTTTCACATATTCCAAACGTGGCCTGCCTAGACAATTTTTTCCTTCTACCTGTCCTTCCAATATTAAAGCGACTATTCCAGGATGCCTTAGTATGTGGCCTATAAGTCTGCCTCTTCTTTTAACTATATTTTTCCAAATGCTTCTTCCTTCATCTATTTGCCGCAATACCTCTTCATTTGTCACTTTATCCACCCATCTGATTTTTAACATTCTCCTATAGCACCACATTTCAAAAGCTTCTAATCTTTTCTTCTCAGATACTCCGATTGTCCAAGTTTCACTTCCATATAAAGCGACACTCCAAACATATACTTTCAAAAATCTTTTCCTGACATTTAAATTAATTTTTGATGTAAACAAATTATATTTCTTACTGAAGGCTTGTTTTGCTTGTGCTATTCGGCATTTTATATCGCTCCTGCTTCGTCCATCTTTAGTAATTCTACTTCCCAAATAACAAAATTCTTTTACCTCCATAATCTTTTCTCCTCCTATTTTCACATTCAGTGGTCCATCTTTGTTATTTCTACTACATTTCATTACTTCTGTTTTGTTCTTGTTTATTTTCATGCGATAGTTCTTCATCTATGTCGTTCATTGTTTCTTCTAAATCCTTTTTACTTTCGGCTAGAATTACTTGTAATCACCTTGTACTGTTACTCCGAATCTAAATTGTTCTTTAACATCATTAACTGCTAGTTCCATGTAAAGATTAAAAAGTAACGGAGATAGGGAACATCCTTGTCAAACTCCATTTCTTATTACGGCTTCTTTCTTATGTTCTTCAATTGTTACTGTTGCTGTTTGGTTCCTGTACATGTTAGCAATTGTTCTTCTATCTCTGTATTTGAACCCTAATTTTTTTTAAATGCTGAACATTTTATTCCAGTCTACGTTATCGAATGCCTTTTCTAGGTCTATAAACGCCAAGTATGTTGGTTTGTTTTTCTTTAATCTTCCATTCTGAGATACTGTCCTAAAATAATTTTTTACCTTTAAGTGTGTTTAAGAGCAGTATTTTACATTTTCTTTTAACATATTTTTTATTTTTTTATGTGGAATATTAAGGTTTTAGTCAATACTGGTGGATCTGTGATTTCAACAGTATATTAAATACTGGATGAATAGACACTATTTAAATCCAATGTGTTTCCTGATCGCATTTTAAATAAGCGTCTGTCTAATTGAAAAAAACTGCCAGAAATGTAAACTGACATCAAAATAAGAAAATCAGCACCAATCATTGACAGTAACTGCAAAAACAAGTAACAATATTCTAAAGAACTTATTACAAATAAAATCAGGCTCGGTTTGTAATTTTAAACATTTAGTTAAAAGAAAGAAAATTGGAAGGTATCATGTAATACAATGTAACAAACAGATACATTAGGATCTACTGTGCACACAGCATTTGATCCAAAAACATTTAAACTGAACAATAAATCATTCAGCTTAATTTTATTTAGCATGGCCCGTTGGTATATATAATATAAAAATTATAGATTCCTATGTTGGTAAGTGGAATCTATAATTTATATATTTTAATAAATCATTCATCTTTGAATGACCAACATCAATGTTACCAAAATCAGTCGGTAAGAGGAATCTATAATTCATATATTTTAATAAATCATTCACCTTTGAATAATACAAAAGTCAATGATTCCTCATACAATTTAATATTCTTTAATGTCAGTTACTCATTGAAGTGCATTATCTTTTGTGATTTTTAGACAATGTATTTTTCAGTGCAACTGAAAATTAACTACATTATTATCTACACAATAATACTGCAATTAAAAATAATAATTAAAAGTTAAACAATAGATAAAACTGACGAATGTTTTTAACACCGCTAAGTATTTAGTATATTAGATGAACAGGTGCATTATTATTTTCTTTTTACAATAAACTATTGAAAATGAATTTTTCTTAGAATTTTCACATAAAAATAATACCACTTAGATATGACAGATGAAAGAATATAACACACTTAATGTATTTATAAAACAGTTTTAAAAAAAACACAGCCACTAAACCAGAATGTAATAAAAAAAAAAAATAATAATAAAAATTAATTCAACATTCAGTTACTAGGATAAAAATACCTACACAAAAAATTTCTATTATTCAGCAAAATTCAATCTTTTCAAAATAATAATGCAATATATCTTGTATAAGGCGAGAATCAGTATCTTCAACACCTAATAATTCCACAACTCCTATAATATCTTAACCTGGGTGATTGTTGTATTAATTATTGTATTAGAATTATTGTATTAATTGCTATATTAGAAGTATAAAATTATTAAACATTCTTTAACTCGGTAGTTAAATTATACTTTTAATTAAAGTTAATTTGTTATCTATGTCTAAGAACATAATTTAATTCATATTATTCAAATATTAATACACATTTTTTTTAAACTTGGCTAAGATGGTAAACTGCATCTGTTTCAACTTAGTGTTTCTGAATGCCTAGATAATGTTACGAGGTAGCATCTTTGAAATTGTAAGGTAAAGTGTCAACAAACAAAAATTATGTTTAATCAACCAGTTCCTGCTGATCACTAAAGTTAAGAATGCTGGGTGTAGTTAAGTGAATGCTTCTGGAACGTTTTGGTGGTTAATGAACATATCTGCCAATGCCACTTGAAAAAAAAAATTACAAAGACATAACAATACAGATATTTTAAAATTAGATTTGGCATGAGTGAAAAGGGTACTTTAATACTTAAAAAACCTTTATTAGTATTTTATTTATTTTGAAAAACACGGTTGTTTTTTCCATCTGTATATTCTTATTTTTGTAATATTAGAACCAGTGTGTATTTTTTAATAAAAATTATTCTTGATTTCTATGTTTAAGAAATTTTTTTTTTACAAATTATTAGGTCGTTGCACTTTATGCTCCATTTCAGCAGAGAATATTTACCTACTTTCTTAGCTAGGATTGGTTGATGTAGTCTTTTCTTTGTCTACTCTAATGATGTATTTGGCCTAAATTGTGTTATTACTATTTTCATGGAATAGAAACATTTCTTATGTGGTCGTTATTTATAGAATACAAAAGTAGTCATAATAAAAAATAGTTTGTATTCAAACAAAAATAATATTAACTGAAAATTAGTACATTATTAGATTTTATAGAATTAAAAAAAAATAATTATAGCAGAAAAAATGAGTAGAACTGCATTGGGAGCTAAGAGACCAGGGCGTACAGGATAACAAGAGAGCTGATATACTCAGTAAAAAAATAGCATATTTTCCTTATATATGCCAAGATCCTATTTGTACCATTAACTCAACAGTGACTAAAACCATCTTTTTAAGTGAGCTTGTAATGAGTACATAAATATTTGGTGTAAATACCCCTGATTTGGGGAAAATAACCATTTACACACCCAGTAGACTCAATTATGAAATTTGACAGGAAATACTTTAGGAAGGTCCGGTAAAATAAACCATATTAGAATGTAAAGCCCTACAGAGAGTGATTCCATGTTTTTGAAACCTTTCTTTCTTGGGGTTTTGATGCAGCTGTGATGATCAGAGACTTGGTTCTGAACATGTTAAGATTAAAAAATCACTTAAAACAGGATCATTAAAATGAGTAACCAAAAAAAAAATATAAAATATTATTGCAGGGTAAGTTCACTTTTAAAGTTACAAAAATTCAATCAGAAATGATATCTACATACTCGGTTGGATCTTACTTGTTAAATGTAAAAAAAAATTGCTTTCTAACTTTTGATTTCATTAAAACTCTTACATCATAATAATATTATTACTTTTCGGGGGAAACAAATTGACAATTATTGTGGAGACTTAACAGCTGACTACCTGCAATTATTTGTCAGAGTACATATCTCTTCTGTGCTAATGGCATCATTTCATTTCTACCAAATGAATCTTACAATATCCTATTAGTACTGTATTCCAAATTATTATTATTATTGTTTATATATCTAAATGCTACATAATTTCTATAGATTGGACATAATTCTTGTCACTGGATGTTCAGAATTAAATGTTGTTGAAGCACAATGTTCAAACATTGTTTGAAGAGCATAATCCTCAAGGGAAATTTTTTATTGCTTTTTTTTTTTAATTTTCTGTCGCTTACCACTCACCAGATATGGTACAGCCAGGTGGAATTTACTGCCTAATAACTGATATTAATTTGTCAGCACTTCTATCTTTAATGAACACTAAAAATAAAGTTATTAATTTTTGTACTATTGCTCCCAAATATCCACTGTTTGGGCAGAACTGGTAATCTGGTGTATTCTATGAGATGATAGACATTCATAGATTTTATTGGTTTAACTTATCCTCGATTGAAATGTTATCCTTAATAATATTGTCAGACCTCATACACATCTACCACATCAACTTTTGAATTACAGTTCATTAGAAATCTTTTTCACAGAATTTCATTGATATTAAACTCTTGATTGAATAAGATATAAAAAGATAATTATTCTGAAATGACAGCCTGGATCTGATGAAAAAATTATAGTGTTTTGACTGCTTAAAATTAATGCATCCATCTACAGAGCAAATCCATCAATTATGTGCTCCTGTTTATAAAATTCAATACCACAAGTCCATTTTCACAGATTATGCAAAATTCAAATTTTCATAGAAATGTGATAGCATCATCATCGCCTTTTACTTGATCAATTAAAAAAATGAAATTCACAACCCATATGATGAGATAGAAACATAAATATTAAGCAAGATCAGTAAAAATACAACTAACATGAACTATTAACACAACTCATTAAATAAAATAAATAAGAAAGTACTTAGTGTACTAAAAAAAAATGTTAATAGATATTGCATTAAATCTATAGTTATGTTTGGTAATATCCACATTTTTAATAGATAAGTGAGTATTATTAAAAGTATATAGTAACAGAATAGATTATTAAATTACAATATGTACAGTCATTTACATAATTAAAAAAAACAGTAATAAGATTTTAAACAATATTGAATCAATACATTTTTGTCATTAAAAACTGGTTTTTGATGAATATAAACATTAAAGTTACACAATCAGACACGAAACATGTTTTCCGATTAAGTTGGGAGATTATTATACCGATACTGATTAAAATTTCTTTATCAATGTAAACAAATCCTTTATAATTTATTCACAGTTATCCAATAACTCCTTTATAAATTTTCACCAATGTGGCATATTATTATTAGTCCGCTTTAAATTATAAACTATTCACAAAGAATTTAAGAATTATGAAAAAAATGTATTTATTTAAATATACAGATACATTTTAAAACATAATGATAAATTAGCTTCAAAATATAATTTGAGGTGAAGGAACAAGAAAATGATGCAACAAATACGTCTTAATTTTGTTTAGAAACATCCACATTTACATGCATGTAAAAAACATTTTCTATTGTCTATGATTCCAGATCTGATAAAATACCCATATTAGAAAATGTAGATGATATTAAGACCAAATGGTTTTTATTATTTATTCAATCAGCTCTCCTACAATAATGTAAATCTGATAGAACACGAATAGTAAAATAAACTTTTGTAACTGTTATTGTTACAGTGAAAAACAGCCTGCATATTTTCAAGCTCAGTTTTAAATTACACTATTATTAAGATTAGAAGAGTTTTGACAGTTATAATGGAATAGAAACAGTGTAACCATAAGTAACACGATTTTACAGTCTGTCAATGTGGCTGTTAAAATCTGAAAAACATAGAAACTTTAATCATGCAGCTCAATTTATTAACGTATTAAAATAAAAACCAGTTTAAACCTTGATAAATAATTAAAAGGATCAATATGGTAACTTAATAAAAATTCTCTTTAAAAATTTATGCTGGGAAGCAGAGGATATTTCCTTGCTCTACCAATATTTTTCTACAGAGAAAAAAAAAAGAAATAGATTTTTAATTATAAATCAAGATTCGTAAGAAACTAGAACATATGATGTCACTAGTACAATATCTTGTGATGAAGTGGACCACTGCTACAGAATTTTTTGTATATGATTATTTCAATACTACTGGGTCAATTCTAATTATTTTTTATGTAATATTTATTGGTTATTTTCTGAGAGAACACAGAGAACATAGTTTATTACATATAATTTGAGTATTTTATTTTACAAAGTAGATACTTTGTTATGCTATCACTATAAAATTATTTCATTACATCTAACTGTTGTGAAAAAAATAAAAGGCATGTCAATGTATGATATAAATTTATTTTAGGTGAGAAATAAATATTCTATTCCTTACAATAATTTTTGTAATATATAATGTATAATAATGATTAAGACAACCTAATCGTATACAAGTAATAAAAGTGACTGTAAGATAATCTGTGTGTCTAAGCAAATCAGTGCTGCTGACTTAAATGGATAAACTTTATGTTTAATCAGATTATAACATGGACAATGTACACAGAGTTAGGTTTCAGTACTACACTGCAATGAGTATCAGTAACTGTCAAATTTAAAAACAAACACTTAAATCATCCTGCTTACTTAATCTGCATTTATTCCATAACTTAAAACTTAAATCTGCCAACTTTTTAATACCATTCTAATTGTAATAGTCCATTAATAAAATTTTGAAGAATGAACAATGTTATTAAATATGTTTATCACTACATACATCTTTTTACATTGATTCAGTGCTTTTAAGACCATCATAATCTGTCAGAACTTTATAAAATAGTAAAATGAAGAATATATAATTTGTCATCTTATAGTCAAATATGTAGATATAAACTAGACGGTATAGATATAATTATAATTTTCATTAAATATAAAATAAAATTTTGTAAGGATGCTGCTGCTCAGAAATGCAAATTAGCTAATTATTTCAAATTATATCTCTTTATTGTGAACCATGCAAAAATGGAAAAACTGATTTTAATAAAATCTTAATTTAAAATATTTACAGGAGGCTCTGTAACACTCCTGTTGAATTAACATAATGAATTAAAAAAAAAATGAAATAAAAATTTAAAATTATTTTGAACTTTATATAAATTGGGCTGCAGAAACTTTTAGAAAAGCCTATTTATGACTTACTTAGAACACATTTTGGTGCAAAGTTTTCATAATGCAAAAATAAAAAATGAAGAAAAAAAAATTATTTTAGGGATAGAGAGTAAAGAAAATTGAATTTACAGCAACAAAAGAAAATAATAATTTTTTCATTCTTAAAGGATTGCTGCACTAATCGTAGGAAAAACTACTAAAAAAAATTAAATTCCAACAATAATCCTAATTTCCCCCCCAAAAATTCTCAAAAATTAAATATTTGTACAATCATGTTTAACATTTATTTAAAGTAGTTGTTTTACTTCAAGTAGGTGTGGTTTATTCTTATTAATGTTTTAAAACTAGATTAACTGGAATCATATATTATTACGTACTTAAAACTGAAACCCTAAAGTGGTTCCATTTGTTTATTTTTTCAGAAATAAGATTCTACAGCCAACCTAAAAATGTTTACTTTTTATATTGAAAATTCCACTGGCTACATTATCATTACTGATGTAATCAAGATAAAAATAAATAAAGTTTCATTTCATTTGATTATTTTATTGCACAGCTTGGAAAGCTATAATTTTTTAGAACAATATTAATGTACTGCAAAAGTGGTAAAAACTTTCTTTTTCTGATCAGTGTCTGGAACCACCGTAAGGTATTACTTCAGAGGATGAATGAGGATTATATGTATGTATGTAAATGAAGTGTAGTCTTGTACAGTCTCAGGTCGACCATTCCTGAGATGTGTGGTAAATTGAAACCCAGCCATCAAAGAACACCAGTATCCATGATCTAGTATTCGAATACATATAAAAGTTAATCAACTGCTTTTAGTAGGATTTAAACCTTAGAACTCTCGACTTTGAAATCAGCTGATTTGCGATGACGAGTTAACCACTAGACCAGCTTGGTGGGCTAATAGTGGTAAAATCTAAATGTTTAAACAGTCAGTTTACTGAACAAAATAAAGAAATTATTTAAATTTATTTATACAACAGTACTAAATACATATGATTTTAACGTGCAGGTGACTTCAAATACCTAAGTAGATGAAAGTGTAATGACCATTGCTCAAGATATTGTTTGAAGCCTTACAAAATCTATCAAAGTCATTAATATGAAAATACGTTGGTATTTCATTCAGTGGTGTAAATCACATTCTAAAATCACTGAAACTGCAAGATTATGGAATCCATCTAGAACAGGACATATAAGAGGACTTTTAATAGATGTTTACAATTTCCAGGATTGTTTGTAATCCCTATGAAGATGGAACAAAATTTCCAAAATGTGTTCTGTGGACAGATGAAGCTAGTTTCAAACTGAAAGGTCAAAGCCATTGTAACAACAGATAATGAAGAGACTAAATCCTGCTGAAATAATACAACAGGAATTATTTTTATGCAGATAACTGGAGTGGTAACATCATGGGTTCATATTTTTTCCAGTGTTGCTGTAACTGAAGAATTAGCTTGAAATGCTAAAAATATTACTACATAGTTTTACCTGAGTTACAGCATGATTGATATCATGATGACGAGTTACAGTATCATTAAATTAATTAAACTAATTCTATAAAATATACCTTCGGTTATTAATGTTTTTCAGTATGCTTACGGTTTCAAAAACTGAAAATAAATTGGCTGATACTGTAAAGGTCTTTCTAACAGCAGAAAATATCTCTAAATAACTTTTAGTTCTGCATCATTACAATAATGTTAAGGAAAGGCATTTAAAAAAAAGACCTATTATTCTTTTGTTTTTGTTAAAAAAAAAACTTTAGAAAATACAGATAATTAATCACTTTATAAGGAAAGGAGGTGTTTTAATGAAGTATACAAAATCATGGGGAGAAACACTTAAGATAATTTTAATCTTAATTCTTTTTATTTAATTTATAATAATAGTTCTTCAATAGGTAAAATGTTTTTGAAGGTGTAACATTACTTGTAAGGCAACATTTATTGCAAGATCATACTGTATAAACAGATTTTTATATACGCATTGTCATAAGCCAAAATACAATGTTGAGTGCTGTTAATTGCTACTCTTTTATTTCAACCAAATATTTCCAAAAAGCAATTTGCTTCTCTTATTAATGCGAAATCTACTGGAAAAGTGACAAAAATTTTTATTTTTGTAACACATTTTAAATTTTACAAATATTTTTCCAGAATCATCCCTTATCAATATCTATAAACAAATTCATTCATTTCAAAGGTAGCACAGTATTTTACAACATTTCTAGAGATGGCAGCAAAAGTCCTCAATAATTTACTGCTTCAAAATTACTTGTCCATTTAGATGTCGGTTAATTTATACAAGTAAATATTAAATATTTCCACACCGTTTACAAGCAAGATTGATAAACTATACAGATCAACTGAGCTGGCAGTACCTCTAGGACTCAGTGTTTTCTTCCTGCACCACCTCTCTCTTTACTTATTCTTGATGTCTAATTTTTTGAATAGGCACCATAGAAATTGGATGAACTAGTTCTACTTGCAAATTTAGTCAGCAGAGTAGCTTTTTCTTAGCGAGTAGGTGCTATGTTTTCCATCTTGAGGTCGCACAAAACCTGGATCAATCGATCAAAAAGGTGTTTTATTCAGGGAAAACAAGGTTTCCTAATTTCTGTCTATTGATCTATCATTACTGCCTGAATCAGAAAATTGCACATCTTAGCATAGTGTTTCCAAATGCAGCTTATGGAGGATGACTTGACCTTCCTGTTAGTGTCCCTGCCGAACATCCTACAAAGCATATATTATTTATAAATTACAATTATTTTTATTCATTCATTTCTGATGTTTTACTTTTAATTATATTCATAAAATACACGCTGACTCATGTGTCTGTAATTTATTAATTTATTTTGAAATTTAAGAAAACAATATTACATTTAGTTATTTAAATTAAATTTTTGAATCATCTTTTTTTTTAGGTCAAGAAAGAAAGCTGAAAGAAGGCTGCTTGCAACCTAACCTCGCCTCTTCCAATAAAGGAAACTAAGATTATTAACATACGATAATTTACCCTGAGAAATAATTATTAAATATACATTCATGAGCTGTTTTGTAAAACGTTACCATTCCTTAAATTACATATTCTTTTTTAAATGATGTATCTGATAATCTAACATTTTATAAGATTGGAATTACTATCTAATTTGAGAACTAGCCATACATATTATATACAATACACTGTATGAACCACAAGCCTATTCCATAGTTGACTTCTGATTGTTCAGTAAGCAGATGAAAAGAGAAAAACGTTACATTACATAAAAATATGTTATCTGGATATCTACATTAATTCTCTATACAGTTGCTACTTATATCATGGTACATATACGTAGGGAGGGAATTCTGTCACTGCCCAGACACATTAGCTAGTTTTCTAATTCAACAATGCCTACTTGAATTTTTTTGGCACGTTTCTCTTGAAATTACTTGTACTAATATTTCATAAAACATTCTAACTATTAACATGTCATAATCATTGATGCATCTTGGCAGCAATGTGACGTATTTAAAAAAAAATTATACTATACTTCAAACAGTTAATGGGAGCAACAGTGACACATTCCACTTTTCATAAACTACTGTCTCATCAGCGCTAAACAGAGCAGTCAGCAAAGGTGTAAAAAGATGATAGATTACTAGTAACTACCGCACACTTACCATATTGCAATGGCAACCACATTATTTTCACCCATCAAACAGGCCAAATTTGAAATATCCCTTGTATAAAGTATTATAATTATTGAAACAATGCGTAGTATAATTTTTATGAGTATTTAATTATTCAGAATAACAGGAATACAGAGAAAGTTAGTTACTTTATGCAAGCGTTAATATTAAAATAACAAAAAGCGATAAAGAAAAAAGCCAAAAGCATGCAGCAAACAAAAGCAAAATCTTGTTAAATATTTATTCTTTATTAATAAACTGAATAAATTAATCACATTTCAGATAAATAAATGGATGTGTATCAAAATTAAACATAAATTTCTAAATTAATTTCTTAGAAAATTATTAAATAAAAAAAAAAACAAACTAATATCTAATCTCTCAGTGTTTTATTAATTTTTTTTTAAGTAACTCTACTGAGAAAAGTTATATAAAGAATGCAAACTAGAAAAAACAAAATAAAAAAATAAAATTCAAAAGTTTATATCACTAGAAAGACTATTATAACAATACGATCAAGCATTATATTTCTAATATACAAAAAAATTTAAGCATCACAACCAATAATTTAATTAGTAAATAATTCAACACCCAGCATACCAGTTGGAATTTTAAAATATTAATACAAGCAATAAAATTATAACATTGGAATCTTATGATTCCTTGAATCACATAAAAAATTCTGCCAATATATATATATAAAGCCGTGAAATGATGTTTAATTAAACATAAAAATTAGAGATGTATAATGTAAACAAAAAAAATAAATAAATAAACTTAAGCAACAATAAGAAAAAACACAAAAATAAATAAACTGAAAATTAACAATAAACTGAACTCAACAAAATCATTTGTAGTGAAGAATTAGACAGGAACAGAATATATAATACTACTAAATACATATACAGGAATCTCTTGCTATTGGAGGCAATTCATTTTGTGCAGTAAACATTTATGACTATTATGATCACTACTCCAAGGACACCTTAACTACAAGATTGTAAAAAGACAGAACTGTGTGCACTATTAGAATCGCCTAGTACCTATAGAAATTTCACTGGTTAATACAGTTCACAGTGCACGTGCGATGAAAAACTAAAAGGAGGGTTTATCAAATTAGTTCTAAACTAATAAATCTAAAAAAAAAATGTTACATATGACAATGATGCATCTTTTTATAACAATGATTAGGTTATAAACAAAAATTCACCACTTTCAAGTAGATGATTGTGCAACTTGGGTCAAACAAAAACTGATAAAATTTCATAGAGGAAAATACCAAATCCAAATAGGCACTATTTTAACTGAAAAACTGATTAGATTCTGATTTTAATTACCTATTAAATCATAATCCAATAGGTATAAATAGATCGACATGTTCTCAAAAGTAGAAGTAGTACAGTAAAACTTTAAAAAGAATGATAACAGCAATGATCATTTAAGCACAGGTCAAGAATTATTATTCTAAAAAATAAAGTTGTTGCTTGAAGGTTATAAATTATTTGGCAATATTAATATTATAAACACTTCTCCATATGTTGATGCAGTTATGTCAAGTGATAGTCAACAGACAGGGTGATAGGGACGTAAATTATGTCATATTTGAAGCCACAGAATATTTTGCAACATTCATAGTCAATTGTGTATGGCAATTTTAATTGCTTTTTAATCACTTATAATTTCAATGTTTTAAATTTGACAAGGAGCAATAAAAATCATTACATTTTTAACATACATCTTACTGGAAGGATGTGTAACTTAACTACGTAACAAAGCCTAAAATTGGAACAGGAAGCAATTCCACTGAACTGGCTATATTAGGCAAGGGATTCCTGCAATTAAACAAAAATGAATGGTTGTTTTTATAGAATAATACAAACATATCATAACTTCACAAATGACAGTTAAATAAAAAGTTATTTCAAAAGTACCTTCACAAGTTTCTATATACATATTTCTACACAAGATAAAATAAATTAATAAATTCAACAAAAAAAATCATCACACATTACTACAATGGAATAAATAATTTATGGGTTATTTTTGATTTTAATACTGCTTCATATATCTTCAACAATTTTTATAATGATATTTTCAGTCTCAAGTAATTAAAAATTTTTTTATAAATCCACTGTATTTACAGATGTTTACATGCAATACTAATTCCTGTCATAATTTAGTTTTCAAGTTTCTTAATTTCTCATATCCAATTCATATGTAAGCTATTAGATGATTGGCTTGCCTTTGAAGTTCCTGGCGTTTTCTATAATTTTCTCGTTGTTCCTCCAGTTTTTTCTTTATTAATGCTGACTGCATAATGTTCTGGGTATGAACCACTAATTCTCTTGGTGAAGGAACACGCTGTAATACTGAAATAGAAAATACATTTAATTATCATCGTACATAAAATTGAAAAGTATTAGTTGTAAATCAATTTTAAAATAATAGTAAATTAAACACTTAGGAGTATTTAATACATTAATTACAAGTGATTAACTATTTCTGAAATAATAACAATCTGTTTTGAGGTGGCCGATGTGAAAGCTGTATAACCTGCTCTGAACAACAGTCTACACTAAACATTAATTAGACGACAATCAATGTGATTTCAACCAAAATATTTGTTATAATTGGTAAAACACCTGCTACAGGCAAAGTAGTTTAATTAGTAAATGTTGTTGCTTTTCCTTATGGCAGTGGACAATACTTCTCCCAAGGAGGAGGTAATATGGTCTGTAATTGCTAGGATAAACTGGAATGCTGCCAGTGGAGGGACTAAATTCAGAGTATACACAGAATTCTTTGGTTGATGTTATTCTTTATAGATTTTGGTCTTTCTACATTATATTTTAATGTATATTAAAATACAAATATTGGCTTAGGTAGTATGTCAGTTTTAACTTTTCTAATTATAATACCAAAAAATTCATTTCATATTTATAGAAAAAGATATGTTTTGTTCATTAATTAAAAACAAAAAATGTATAATTTCTTTCATTTGGTTAGTTTCCGAACAAAGATAATAATTTCATGTGACTCTTGTAATGGCACAAAAATTACAGAAATGTAAATCCAGATTGTTACTATTTTAATCTCAACTTTCCAGTGGTTGGAATACTATTTCATCTGGGTCTAAAATTATCCTTTTCTAGTTGTGTCAGGATTTTATCAGTTGAATTTTCTAAAAATATTACATTTTTTCAAGTAGAGCAAAATACATAACTCTTCTTAGGTAGTCTCTGAGTGACAATAAAAAAAATTATGTGAATAATTAAAACTTTTGTCTGAAAAGATTTTTGCAATTATGGGCAAGAACTCTAACCTTTTAAAAGTTTGACTAGGGCTTTTTTACAGTAGGGTTTTTCTATGTTGCATTCAAACAAAATAAACCCAAAACAATGCTGTAAGTTGTTTAATATCCTACTCACAGAATGGAATCTTCCATTCTTACCTGTGTTATCACAGGTTAATACGGTTCATATTTATAAATTGGAGTCAGATACAAAGTAATACAAATCTTAATAAAACCAAAGTTGGTGAATCATTACTGTTTGAAAGAATTTTATTAAAATTATGTTTGTTTTGAGTTAAATTGGTACACTGTATCAATTTGGTGCTTTTATTAGCCACCAAAATACAGTTGCATTCATGAACTTTGCTTACCCTCCCTTTTGGTCACGTAAAAAAAAAAAAAAATGAAGAAATTCCATTTGATACTAAATTTTTACAAAGCTGGTATAAAAATAATGTATCAATCTACAGGAAGTTTTACTATAATTTCTCCAACAATTTAAGAGATTCTTGAGCATATTATGGAGAAACATTAATAAATGGTTTAAGTCAAACTTTCATTATTTTAATGGTTGAACCAGTATTACTGCTAATCATTACTGTAAAGGAAACAAAAAGGTTTTAAATTCATGCAAGCCCTAAAGTGCATTTATGCAATAAAAACAAATTTATCAGTATGTAGGTTATTAGAAGTCATATTGAAACTGTCAGTCTGATTCCAGAGATACATTTCAGGTCCCTTACTGATACGGTCTGATATGGGATTACTGAATATATCCTTAATAATAATGCCAATTAGTTTGGACAATCCCCATAAAATTAAGGAGGTATAATAATTATATATTTTCTTTTTGAAAATGAAAAATTACTCCTTTGAAATGAATTTTTATAATGAATATGATAAAACATTGTTTCCTAGTATATATAACATGATCATCAGTCAGTTATAGAGCAGGTCTTAATCTGAAGAAGCTAAAAACCTGACACTACAATAAAATATTTACAGTTTAACACAGATAAAACAGCAGGGGACTATCATACCTAATTTACTACTATGCTTTAAGTTCTATCATATTCTGGGAAGAAAAAGTATATAACATTATAGTTTAATGTAGGAAATTTTACAATCTGATCTCCTTTTGAGGCTAACATAAAGGAAATTCAGAACAGAACTTTCTAGTAATATTAGGATTAACAAGCAGAAAAAATAAAATAAATAAAAAGAAAAAATTGACATTGGAGATGTCCCAACACCCTGTAAATACCAAATTGTATTATTTCTATTTCTTGAAACTGAAAATGGAGTGAAGTTAAAATAATTTATAAGAAAAAAAATATGCAGTCAAAATTGTAATGTCACCATATACTGGTGTTACATAGTGAGAAGATCTCAGATTTTACTATCTTAAGTTTGTAATTTTGAGTCCTGTTTGAACATCTAATATTGCAATTTCTTTAAAACCCCCAACCTTAATTCTACAAACAGTATTTCTATAATTTTTATTTACTATTATTGTTGTATTATTATTTACTAACCACAATTTACATACATTCATTTAAAAACATTTTGGCTACATGGTTGATGATACTACTTATATGATACCACTAATACTGCATTACACAATGACACTTCTTGTAATGCTACACTGAATTTCAGTGCCTGATAAGGTTAGAGCTATGGGTCATGTCCTGGCTGATATGACCTGCAATAACTATGATATTGCCTAAAAATTTAATATTTAAATGTAAACAAAAAATTAAACAGTTTATGATAAACAATTAATAAAACTGGATTGAACACACAAACAAAATTCTCTTTTTGTAAATCTTATGCTCAAAAAGTCTTACCTAAGCTCTTGATTTATTTCCAACTCTAAAATTACATTTTGAAATTATCAATAAAATGTAAGTGTGTGATATTTCATTTTTTTGGATTTGTTTGAAAAGTGCAATATGTCAACAATATAGCGACCTGAGATTCTCTTTCAACAAAAAATTTCTTGAATTCTTTTTATAGAGGCTCTCACTAAGATATAATCACAGTTACGTACATAAATTACACATTACCTAATAGTTATGTCATGGTATTTTTATATTACAACCAGATTGGTTAGTTGGCATGCATTCAACTATTCGCTATTAGCTTATTATTCAACTTAGCTATTAGCTTAACTATTCAACTATTAGCTTCTTAAGAAATTTATTTTAATTTTTCTTGTTTTAGCTCTTTTGTACTATAATCATGTCTTAAAATCTATCTCCGGTGAATACAACAATAAAACAAAATTGTTCCTCTATGAGAAGAGAGGCTCAGGTTGAAATAAATAACCATTTTCTAAAGAAAGTATTCTCTTTCATGTTTGTCTTTTTAAATTTTTATAGTGTTTTTATGGTATCTAAGCAAGTATATATCAAAACACTAGAACTAGGACCAGATATAAATAATTAAGACAACTATGATTTCAATAAAGGTTTTTATAGTGAAAGTATAATTAAAATTAGTTCAATCATTACAGGATCATGATGCCTAGACATAATGGGGTAAATTTTTTTCAATTTTGTACAAAATAATATATCTTGAAAATGTGTTTAAAGCAAGCAAGATACAGACAAATATTAATTGTAAGTAGTTTTTTCTTGGTGCTAACATTTTTATTTTTTACTGATGGCTAAGTTCAGTAACTGAAAACCTTTCTTTTAAAATATGTTTGCAAAATGAACTTAACCAGAAGCAAAATATCTTTCCCAAATGCTTGAATGAATGGAAAAATCAACACTTTTTTCTCGTGTGTGTACTTAAAAAACAGAAAGCAATGTATTCTTGCATAAGAAAAAAGTTACCATATCATTAGGTAACAGACTATCATTTGACTAATATTTAATTAACAGTATCAAAGAAGGTCTAATTTGAGATTATAAAACTTTATTACCTGTAAGGAAACTGGTGTACTCACAGTAAATCATTTTAAAAATCAGATGTCTTTTGTAATGTTTTTAAAAGTTAAAAATCCAATACAGAAATAAATATATAAGTAAATATAGATTAAAATTAAAAATTCATAAGCAGCAAATCTGCTTCATATTTTTAAACTCTTTAGAATAATATCACATATAAAGTTTACAATGATGATTAATGGAGAGTGTAGTTTTACATAAGAACTGCTGTTAGGGAACTAAAAATTCAATGTGACAGCAGGTATGCACACCATTAAGGCATTCAATATCTGTCTTATCTTAGATAACTTTATCATGCTCTGGATTATGATTACAACCAATTTAGAGTTTAAAAAATAAACTGCCAATTACCTGTTGAGAAAAAGGACGTACGCATGACTGAGTGTAATATAAAATCATTCTCTGATTGTAGATATTGTGAGAACAGAGTTGCTCAAATAAATATAAAAATGACTTTAAGAACAAACTGTTTGTCAAGTCAATACTGTAGCAATTTCTTATTTTGATGGTTAATTATATATACTATTATGGTAATCAGAATAGTAACACAGATATTAAAATTAATGGTTAAATCGAACTGATATTTACAAAGTTATTGACTGTCCATGACTCAAGAATAGATCCATAAATAAATATATAATATAAACAATACATAAATACAAATTTCCATAATCTATATATAACACATATAATTTTATTTACATATAACATTTTGTACAATTTCTGAAATATACTGCAATCTATACATAAAAATACATTTCACTTATAAATTTGAATTCTGTACTACCTCTAATTGCATCTATAATCTGATATGTAGGATACATACATGGACTTTAAACACATCTATTTTTTTCTTTATCTTATAATTTGCTTGTATATTTATAATTTTTCTTATTTTATAGTGAACTGTATAATGTACTTTTATGTACTGATCAAAATAAAGATTTATTTATTTACATACAGTGGAAAGCTGGCTGCCAAGTGCACCAACAAAATTTCTGAGAAAGACAAAAACTACTGGCAAACATGCATGCATGATTTAAATGAAATAACAAAGCTTACGTAAGAGAAAATGGTGTCAAAATGGATATAATCTCACAAACAAAACTACACTGGACATCATAAGCAGCTGGATATGAACTTTATAATAATGAAAGTTAAATATATAACAAAAGAATTACTGTCTCAGATAATAGGGAGTAATCTATTCCAGTTTTCAAAGATGTTGGTCGTAAAACTTAGGGTTGATGATTCCTATTTTCCTACACCATCTCAGTGTTGAATCCAGGACTTAACATTTTCTCTAATTCATAATTACATATCTTTATTCTAAAAACAATAAAATAAAAATATTTTGATATTATTATAATGTAATGAAATCTGAAACTACTTAAGTGAATTCTAGTCTTTAAATGGCAACCATCTGGTTAGAATTACAGTAATGAATTTTTTTTTCAACAATATTTTTATCTCTCATCAAGGTCATTAAAATTATACAAAACTTAGGTATAGTTCCTATTTTAAAATATTTGAGACCTGCTACGAGGGTTAGTGTTCCTGATTTTTATCACAGTAAAAAATTCTACAAAAATGTTTTGTATTTCTTTCAAGCACAACAAAACATTTTATACCTGCAAATCAATTAGCAGTTTGTATAGTAAAGTTAAATTAAAACTCGATCTGTGAAGAGATGTGTGAATGAATGGCTACAATGATAATATTTTTTCCTTCACATTATGCTTTTGTTAAATGTTTCCAGCACTTTTGGAATACTAACAGTAAATATAAAGTCACTTTTCCCATTTTATCCTCATCAGAATAGTTTAAAAATAATCCTGCGCTAAGTTTTCATAGTATTTTTAATAGCATCTTTATCAAATTTATAATTTTTAAAAAGGAATCCATACTTATTTTATTTCACTGTTACTTCTGATATCACTTTGTCCATTTCAAATTTACTATCTGGCTAATTTTGACCTGTTCTTCTCGATTATCAACCTACGAACACTTCGAAGATAACTAATTTGATTAAACTATCTATTTCTGTTCAACCTTGGTTATTATTGTTACAACTGCCTGTAAACTTATCACACTACTTTTAATTATGCATATAATTTTAATCTCTATGTTTCTTTCTCCATTAGAAAATCAAAATGTATAATACACTCACTAGTGCTGTAAGCTTTCTGAACTTATTTTTATTTCTAAGTTTCATTTCAAGTATTCAGAAGGGAATGAATCTCTTCTGTTTGCTCCATAAGAAGAGGAATATCATACAACTCACTAGAGACATGTAAGCAAATTTATTAAATTTTCATGTTATACTTCAATCTGAACTCTTATATAACTAATTGTAGAACTTAAGTTATATTCAGAATCTCAATCTCCTAATAAACTGAAAGTTCTCTGAAATCTAAATTAATAAACTGATTAGACACTGCAAAACATTTAGTCCTTTCAGATTTGAATTGACAAACACCTTTAGGGGTGATTAAAAGGTAAGCCCAAAATTATTTTTTTATATATTGTTATAGTTACTTTCAAAACTGAATTTTAGCTTTTATCACATATGGCTTGCACAATAAATGAAATTCAATCTTAATCCAGAATTGTCCTTTTAGCAGCAGTTTAAAAGGAAAATTTGACAAATTGATAGAATTTTCTAATTATCATCTATAGCAAATTCCAAGCTTCATCTTTAGGAGATAGAGACCAACGTTTTAAAAATTTTATAGCTTAATTATAGAACTGACTAATTTTTCCAACAAATGGATATTAATCTACTTGTAGATGATGTTATGTATCACTGTTTTATGAACAGCTAGATCAAAATTCAGCAGTAGATTTTCAAATTTACATGAATAATACATAAACAGTTCTGACAGTGTCTATGAGTTTATTAACTGGCACAGATTTTATAACTGAATGGAAAGAAATTCAAATTCCAATGTGTATGTAGTAATTATTCAGCAAAAGAATTAAATTCTGCTAATGAATTTAACTTTACTCATAAGCAGAGGATGTTCTATAAATGTACTGCAAATAGCAAGAAGTTTTAACGTAATTAAAAATGCAGTAATGTAAAAAAAAATCATAATCAGAATTTCTAAGTGGAATTATACAGTATTTAAATGATTATTATTAAGTAATTATATAGTATACAAAATAAGTGGATTAATATACACAATTTTTGAAAGGATTTTAGACTACATTATGTTTATGTAATCTTACTAATACTAGGGTTATTTTTTTTCAAGGTCCGATCGGTCACGAAATTAAAACCACAGTGAAAATAAAAAATTTTTTATTTGTAACAAGTACTTACGCTATTTCTCTACATAGTCGCCACTCCGATTTAGACATTTGTGTGGTACCAACTTTCCAATACCCTCATCACAGAACAGAGTCTCCTGTATTTTCAGCCATGTTTCTACGCTGGTCTGCAGCTCGAAGTCTGTGCCAAAATGTTGTCCTTCTAGCCAGCATTTCAAGTGAGCAAAGAGGTGAAAATCGGATGGAGCCAATTCCGGGCTGTATGGTGGGTGATCAAACACTTCCCAACGAAAACGCTGCAGGAGCTTCTTTGTTACAGCTGCAGTGTGCGGCCGAGCATTGTCATGAAGAAAGACAATGCCTGATGACAACATTCCTCTCCGCTTATTCTGAATTGCCCTGCGTAGATGTTGAAGAGTCATGCAGTATGAAGCTGCAGTGATGGTCGTGCTACGTTCCATGAATTTCACCAAGAGAACTCCATTCTGGTCCCAGAACACAGTAGCCATACACTTTCCGTTTGAGAAGGTTCGCTTGAACTTCTTTGGTTTACTGGGAGAATGAGAATGCATCCACTGTTTCGATTGTTCTTTTGTTTCTTCAGTTTCGAAATGGACCCATGTCTCGTCAATTTTGTTCAAAAACTCTACTCCTTCATTGTGGTAGCGTTGGAGAAACGTTAGCGAGGCGTCCATTCTTATTGTTTTGTGATGGTCGGACAGCATCTTGGGAACCCATCTCGCACACAGTTTGTGGTACTGAAGTCTCTCACTCACAATGGTGTAGAGAGCTGACCTTGAAATTTCAGGAAACGAATCACTCAATACAGAAATTGTGAACCGACGATTTTCTTGAATTGCCTCATCCACTTGCTCAACGAGATCATCGGTTGACACTCGCTTCCTTCCCTGACCGCCTGCATCATGAACATCTGCATGTCCTGCTTTAAAGTTCCTGCACCATTGTTGCACTTTGCTGTCACTCACTGAAGTTTCACCGTACACATTACTTATTCGTCGATTAATTTCAGCTGCATTACACCCCTCAGCCTGAAGAAATCGAATTACTGCACGCACTTCACACTTGGCGGGAGATGCTATGGTTGTAGACATGTTTACGTGCTAGCTGCGTGTTCAGAACTAAACGAAGTGACGCTGCACCATTGAAGGCCATACTAGAGACGCTACGCAACACATATGCGCAAAGGTTCATCCGATTTTTGCACAGGTTTTTATTTCGCGACCGATTGGACCTTGAAAAAAAATAACCCTCGTATTAGAGGTTCTAGCAATCCAAGGTCAAATAAATCCATGAAAACAACATTCAAGCTGAAACCACTTAATATTTAAGTTGAAATATTCAAGTTACATGAAAAATATTTTCATTCTATTAAACAGTAAATCAAGTATGAAATAAAATTGAATAAGCATCAAGTAATTACAAATAAGATACAAATAATAACCATAAAAATCCAAATTCATAGGTTTCAGTACATAATTTCTTGTTTCTACAAATCATTCTACAGTTATTTATAAAATTATCCACACAGCTTATTATTTATTGGTCAATTTATGGGCAAAACAATAAAGATTAAAAAAATTTCAAACAAGAAAAATAAGACTTGCAGAATTCATGATTGTTAACAAAGTAATGGAAATAAAGAACAATATATATGGTTATCCAGTTCATTAATGTAGATTTCCAAATGTGCAGACCGTCTTAAAAATAGCAAAAAATGTTAAATTGCAAAAAGCTTAAATATGAAAATTAAAGATTTATTATACTGTAATTGCATATCATAACCTTCTTCTCTAAATAATCACTGCCAAAAATGAAGCATTTATTGCAGTAATTCAAAAGATTTAAAATACCATTGCCATACCCATTTACTGCTATTATAAATATCTTTGCAACATCTTTTAATTTGTCAGCACTATAAATCTACTTGCCCACTAACAATTTCTTCAATTATTCAATCAGATGCAAGTTAATTGGAGCTAAGTCTGGATTATAACCTCAGTGACTAAAAATATCACATACAAATACAAATTTTCCCAGCAAACAGCATAACCTAGTTGCAGAATCTGAATGTATATTATTTATTTATTTATAAATATTCAGCAACAAAAGGCTTACACCTACTTACAGTTACCGATGGATTTTTGTAGCGTGCAAAAAATAGCATGCATGACTGGGATTTGAATCTGGGACCTCTGGATGAAAGTCCAAGATGCTACCACTCCAACACATAGATCATGCAGACACCATGACAGCTGCTCTCATCGATGATTAGGTAGCATGGCACCAACTTCCAGAGCCATTTTGGAGTAAGCTTGTTATAGTAAATGTTTCTTGAAGCATGAGGACAATTAACAAGACATCAAACGAAACCTAAAAGATTGTGGCCATCAATTTGTGTGTACATTGATTTCATTTGCACTTGTTTTTTTCTTGTGATCAAGAATAATGCCACTCAAGTATATGGAATTTCATTTCTGGAAAGCTGTATAATACCCATCACTAGTAACAAAGATATTGAGATATTCAGAACTTCTATATAGCGTGTCAAAATTCCAATGCAAATACCATTACTGTTTGTTGATAGATTTCCATTAAACCAATGTGTACACACCTTTTCTAACCTAAATCTAGATAAATGATTCTACAAAGAACTTTTCAATGAACATTCTAAATAATCAATTTCAAATCGATTCGACAGTTTATTTTAATTTCACAAACATGTCTCTTTAAGTCATTGGTGAAGATAAGAGGAAAACCTGTAATTCTGTTTATGAACGCTATTCTATAATTTTAAAAGATTCACATTATTTTCATTTATTACATTAACAACACATACAGCAACCAGTTTGGCCATGAATTCAAACAAGTATTATCACTTTATAACAGTTAAAAAACAGAAACTGCCAGATTCATGATTGGCATGATTGGTTATTTATGTTACAACTTTACAATTCACACATGGATTTCTATACAGACACATGGTAAATAATGTCATCAAACTGTTTGTCTCTGAATCCCACAGGTGAGCACCATCTCAATTAGAAAGAATGCCAAATGATCATGACTTTACTAATTTATTGATTATAGTACAACAGTTCTAATTCTAATTACTGGGAGAACTTGAAAATGATAAGCCATTTTAATGAGGTTATCATACAGAGAGTAAGTCATGCTGATTTTGAATTTTTTAATATATACTTTAAAAAGCAAAGATCGGTTCTCAAGATATCTGAATAAATAAATTGTAATTAAATTATTGTAAACATGCTTCATGCAAACATTAATTCTTCATGCATATTAATATTAATAACACCGATTATACTCCAAAATTAAGCAAAAAATTAATTCAATTTCAGAATTAAATAGATTTTTTGTTGACCGGCATGACAAAATGTGATCTAAGTTCTTAACAAATTAAAAGAACGATTCACTAGCTCATTATTTGCTATTATATATAGAATTCTGCTTCTTGAAATCATGTTTGTTCTTAGTGGTTCCTTAATTTATGATATTGTGCTATATAAATAGCACTGTAAAGTTTTCCTGAATTTTACATACTGAGACCCTTTTAATACTAAATTTAATCAATTTTATTAATGAAAAAAATAAATAAGTAACGACTGAATTGCCATATTGTAAAATTAATCTTTATTCAAGCTACTTTCAAATCAAATTTATTTCCAAATTTAGAAGAAATTGAAAATTCTGTTTTATCAAGAAACAACTACGGGCAAACTCATAATTTACAATTCTTAAATATACAGGCATCAGGGTTCAAGCCGATCTCTCTCCATCAGCATATAAGAGTATACGTGAATTTGTTATTTTCTGAAAAAAGAAAGTTATCCAATTTAACAGAGGGCAAGATGTCAAATAATTTTTGTTAAAATTAACTGATAATGATAAATGCCAACAGATTTTTTTGTAACCTTTAGGCATATGAGTTCTTATGAAATCCAACAGAGATTAGTTGATTTATTTAGCTATTAAAGGTCTATATAGGATAAAGGTGACCTTCCCAAATCTTAAGCCATTTTAATTTAAACGATTCTATTATAGCATTTGCTTAATCATTTAGTAATAAATATCATGAATTTGAAATATTTTACTTCATGTTATTTGTCAAAGATTAATCAAACATACTCATGCAGTTTTGTAAATTAGTTTATTTTCTTTCTTGTGTTTATAATTTTAGTAATATACATAATTTTGACAAATTGTTTTATTACCTTAAATTCTGCCTGAGCTGTAATATTTTTACACAGTATATTCCCTTCTTTATCCACTTCTATTAGCACTAGAAGAGCATGTCCCCATTACTACTATAAAGGCTTGGGCTGTGGCGGATGAACTGTGAGTGTTTAAGTCAAAACAATTTGAAGTACGGGTCCTAAAACATTTAAGCTCTAGTGCCTTGATCAGAATTTCTTGGCTAAATTATGAGAACCTAACCCCTAAACCTTACAGAAGAGTCCAAATAAGATTCTAATTTAATTAATTTTGTATAATATTATGCTGAACTGTATTATGTAATATTAAACTTCACATTCATTAAAAGCAAGTACGTAAAACCACATAAATGTGCATATGACTATAAAATTAGTCAAGAGACTCATAAGTCTACTTATATACACACAATGTGTAGAGTGTTTCTCTACTGAGTAGAAGAAACTTATAACAAAAGCTTGTTCATCAAAAGGATTAATTTGTTGCTTTATATTATCTCTGCCCATCTTTCTTATCGCTGTGATGCAAGTAAAGAATCTGGGTTAAAAGAGGCACTAATCAAGAAATGCCTTTTTCTGAGAATAATGATATTTATTAAAAAACCAGTCCCTGTAGTAAATGTAGTTGTAGAGATGAAAATATTACTTGTACTTAATGGGCTCGGCAAGCAGATGTGAAACGATATATTTAGCTTAGTGAAGAAGGTAATGTGACATCACTTCACACTTCAATTTTCTTAGTAAGCGTGGCATGAGATGCATGTTACCTTGAGAATGTCTATGCCAATTTAAAGTATATTACACATCTGGTGACCTATAACCTTTTTATTTATTGCAACACACTTACATAGTATAGATTTCTAATGAAATATGTATGTGTTAAAGCCATGTGGATATGAAAGAGACATTTACATGTGTCTGTCATATCTACTAAAATGGACGAGAAATAAATTTAAAACCTATTCTCCATTATACAAAATAAGATTAAAAACATTACAGTTTTATTATCTTTCTTGAAAGATAAGTTTTAACATATTTACAAACAAAAGATCTGAAGTGGCTTAATGTTACAGTAACGTTTACAAACTTGATATCAAGTTTAAATTTTTCTCACTAAAAAGCTGTTTTTAAAAAAGAAAAAGATAATATCAACTTAAGTAGTTATTTAATTAGTGGATGGAATAAAAAATAAAAGCAAGCATAAAAGTGAAAGCAAAAAAAAAAATGAATTAAATTAAAACTATAATTGTGGGCAATGACAACAGTGATATGTTCATTTTTAAGCAGAATAAATAATCTTAAATAATTTGGACACTATAAATAAAAAAAAATCAATATTATCTCTCTTATCTCCATTTTTTCTGGAACAGATGAAAAGGGTTTAACATGATTTTTATGGATAGAAGCCCATATTAAGGCCAACTTATTAGAGGATGCTAGGAGCATATGATATAAATGATGGTCACCAATCCATTTATTAATCATGACTGATGTTACTTAAGTCAGCTGTTAATAAGGGAAATTAAATATTAATACTATGGCTATTAACTGCTAGAATTAAAAACAAAGTTTATTCCAGTTAGAAGTTTACTATTAGGAAATTATAAAAAAAAAAAAATATTTAAGGATAAAAAATATCTTTTACATATTTGAAAATAATTATTTTTGTTCACTGCCATTATACATCACTAAATAAAATATGTTCATGGATAGATTACAATTTATAAATGGTACATATTTTCAGGCATAAAATGAGAAAAAAAAAATTCAGACTACAACATAATTAATTCAATGACATGCCAGAATGATTTAAAAATATTTTAGCTGTTAATACTTATAATGAAAAAAAAAAAAATTAATTAGAATATCAGTTTAAATAAGCTGGTTAATTATTGATAATAATATATACATATATTATGATAAATATCATAATAATAAAATTTATTATGATGATTTGTTATACTCCTGTGTACAAATAAATTTAAAAAAATTGTCAAATGGTATAGCTTTAGGAAGAGCCAAAAAAAAAAAAATAAAGGTTCTTATCTGAAACTAGTTGAGCAGAAGAGTATATATCGAATATATATAAGACTATATATAAAATAAATTATGTATAAAAAGTTTTGAAAAATTATAAAGACTGAAATTATATAAACTGTGAGAGTCAAGCATAATTTTTTAATTTGCCCAAGTTTTGAAATTACGCACTAGCACAGCAAGCAAATTCAGCATATTTTAATGTTACAATTACACCTATGATAAGTCTGCCATCAAGTATATTTCAATACTGCACTGTTTCTTTTATTACTTAACTTTTAAAATAGATTAAACATCTCTGTAGGCTTAATAGTTATTTATGGTAGAATTTTCATAATAAACCTCTTCATTAACTCTGAAAAAATGGAGCAAAATACCAAAGTATTAATTGAGATGTTTATGGCTCCAGAAATTGTTCAAATTCTTAATCATGAATATTATTCTGATGCTTAAGGGATGTATGCAGCAATAAGTATGAAATGATTATACATTTTGTTAAATTATGTATTTTTTTTAATATCTAAACTGTAAAAGGTTTCACAAAGATATTAATGTAAACCAGCATTCAATCTTGGCAGGAGATTCTGCAGTAATACGATACTGTCTCTACAAGGGAGAAATAGATATATGCCCTATGATAGCAAATCAAAATAAAACAAGAGACAATAACATGGTAAAGATTAAGAAAAATATGAACATTACTAATTACTTAGAAGCAAATAAAAAAGATAAGAATTAAAGTCAATCAAATTATACAAGTGAATTGGGCTAAATGTAAAAATGTTGAGTGTTAGAATAAAGTAAAAATGCAAAAAATTATAGAAAGAAATAAACTTGAATTTATTTTAAGTAAGAAAAATAATTAAGCTTTTATAAAAAGAAAAAGAAAATGAGAACTAATACACACAGTAGTGTGCAAATTAATCCAAACAAAGGGGACTTTTGTTTTACTTCTATGTTGTGGCTACACTGCTTGACTACTTCCATTCTTTAAGTTGTCTGGTAGTATGAAGTTATTGTTCTTTGGTTATTTAGCAATTTTCATGTTATAAATAACATTTTGTGAAAATTTATTTCATTTTTTATTACAAAATAATACTTTTGTATTTTTGTTGTGTGTCTTAATAATGTAGTATAACTCCAAGAAAGCATTTGAAAATTGTTTCTTTTTCTGAGCATATCACTATGCACAACAACAAATAGTTTGAGTATGGTGTTGGAGTAGGGACAGTAGATGCTATTTTAAAACTATTTGAAGAAATTGATTCTTCTTACTTCAAAGGAAAGGCAAATGTGGCCATAAAAGAAAACTGATCCAACACAGGATCAGTTATTAGTGAGAAAATGTAAACTTGATCCAAAATTATTTGCTGTGGACTTAAATTGAGAATTAGCAGCCATTGGAACAGATTTACACATGACAACTTTCATAAGCTGACTTCTTGCAGCTGGATGGAAACTTCATTGGGTCAGCTTAAAAGCAATTTTTAACACCAGCAATGTGCAAAAAAAGGGCTCTTGTGGGCTAAAGCATATGCTAACTGGACCAAAGAAGACTGGAAAAATTTTACATTTTTTCAACGAGTCATAGCTTTATCTTCATAGAAAAGGTTTTCATATATTAGAAAAACGTCAGATGAATGTAAACCATCAGCTCATATCCAACAAAATGATATGAGCTGATGATCAAATCATTTTGTTGGATCAAATGACAACTCACGAAAAAATGTTTTAGAGTTGTTTCATGTTTGAATAGCCTTGTTCATTACTTCCAACAGATGATATGTTGAAAAGTGATGAAAGTATCAAGATTCTGAAGGAAAGGGTTATGGCAAAACTTTAAAACAAATTCCCACAAGGCAACGGAATTTCCAAGATTTGGCGCTATGCCATACTGCAACTAAACATTAAAGTGGTCCTGTGGCCAAGCAAATTCCTAGACTCAAACCCAATTAAAAATATTTGAGCAACAGTCAAAAAACAACTCTCAAAAATGAATGTACCATAAAAATTGATCTCATTAAAAAAGCAATATTGGTATGGTTTCATGATTAAGAAATAAAAAAAAATTATGTAATACACTTTTTGAATTGATGCCAAATCATATATTGTTTATTTTTAAGAAGTTAAGAATAAAGGACATAATCACTAGATATTCATAAATTGTACAGGTATGGATTTCTCTAAATAAAGTTACATTTTATTAAATAACATCTGTGTTTGGATTAGTTTACACACTGCTGTACATGCACCTATGGATATGTATGATACAAAACATTCATCTTTTCATAGGAAGGATGATATTTTTCTTCAAGTGTTACTTTATAAAAATTAATAATAAAAAAATATATATTTTTACAACAATTTGCAATGATCCTTTACAGTAAAAATAAAATAAGTTTGTTTAAAGGAAACCATTATTTTTTAATTGGGGAAGTATTTGTCTGTTCTGTCCTAGGTGAAGAAAAAAAAACTCAAGCTGGTTTACCATAATAGAAATGCTTTTTCAAAGATCCACAGTAAAGGCAATTTTAGCCTTAGTTTTATTTTCCCTAATTTTATACTTGTTTTTAATTTTTATTTATTGAAGGAAGATAATCTATATATTTTATAAAATAATGATAAAAAATTTCATAAGGAATTAATAATATTAAAATAAAAAATTAGATATACTTGCAGAATAACAGATTAAAAAAAACAAAATTTAACCAATTACTACTGCAAAAAAAAGTAAGCAACAACATAACAGAAAAATAAACAATCTTTTTTTTTAAATTAAACTTTCAAAAGCAGAATGCACACATTTGAGTAATATTACCTGGGTGCTGTATGCCAAGGGAGTTCGGATTATTCTGGCACATTGCCATGTTTGGAGATAACAAAGGAGGGGCTTGAGAGTAAGCTAAAAAAATCCAAATACTTGAATATTAATTTTTCAAATCTAAAAGTAATTGTACTATATTTTATACTATTTTTAACAAAATTAGCAATATTAGTACAATAATTTCATCAAACACAACAGTTAAAATATCTCAAGTACTGTGATAATAATAACGGAAAATAGAATTTTTGTTTTAATAACCTCTAGCACTATAAGTAAATTAGCCTGTCACCTTAATTTACTCACCATCATGATAATCTACCCTCCTTAAACTGAGCCATTACTAATCTACATACAGATGATACCTTAGTATTTTTATAATTACTAAAATTAGATAAGTCATTTTCAAACAATGTAATTATTATCGTTAGATCACAATTACAGGATTATATTTCAAAGGACCATGTGTGAACTAAGATTCATGTAAATAAACAGATTTAATGAAAAGACTGTCTGAAGTTAAAAATTGGTAATAGAATGTAATATATTAGTTTTTAGTATCTAAATAGGGTACCACACTGCAAGTAAAATGTCTAAATGCTGAATTATACTAAGTATAGGTGTAAAGAGCAGATAAAAATAACTAAAAGTTAGATTTATTTTATTTATAATAAGTGTCTTTTAAGTTTATATTAAAAAAGTCCTCAATAACAAAAATTTAGTTTACATTTATTATTAATATGATATTCTTACTTTCAAATATATTTCTAATTTGTCTAGGTTTTTGTTGACCGGGTAGGATTTACTAGAAAATTATTTTTCTCTGTTTTAAAAAACATGTCTTGTTCAGTCATTTATGCCATTTTGCACTAAGTATTTATTAATAAATAGCGACTGCTTCCATAATTAATTTTTACAAACTGTTTATAGTGTGATAATTTTCTTCAATTATCATGTCATGTCTGTCTTAAGTTCATGACATGGAAATAAAAATTAAGTTATAGTGTTGATTCTTTAAAAGTAAAACAAAATTTTTCACTTTTGTACAAAAAATAAATCTTTTCAGTAATATTTTTTCTTTTATAATAACTGATCATCTTATTCGTGGTTCTTGATAAGAAGAAGAGTCAAATAATAGAATATGATGAATTACTGACCAAATAAAATTTTGAGTCAAACAGAATTACAATCCATAAGAGAAATGGGCTGATACAAGATTTTATATGGTGTAACAGATCAAAATACACATTTCCTCTCAAGATTACACTTAAAATATTCATAAAATGTAATATAATTCTGATTCTAAAAGAGCATGATTACACTGAGGTACAAAATTAAACTTTTTTTTTTGCTACAAAGAACAAAGTATGTGATCCTAATATAAATTTTCATGCTGAATTCAAGTATGTAGTTTCTCCATCACCCATTGTTTTGTTGTGATATTTAGGTAAAACGAGTTTTCTCTTTAAAATAATGAAATCCAGCATCATTTTTATCTATCATCTTAAAAGAGGTTTTGAAAAAGGTTATCATAATCTTATATGGAGTGGCGTAGAAGAATCATTTTGAGTTAACTAGTAATGGATGTACATTTTTCTGTCTAGGCTTGAGTGCTTCACACTTTGGTCCTTCTTTCCTGAAATGATTTGTCTTGTCCCTGCTGTCCCATTCCCACAAAAAGCAACAACATTTTGTGTAGCCAAGCTGCAAACCCATTAATAATGCAATAACTTCTATATTGCAAAATATTGACCGAACGTTATACTGAATTATTTCTAACAGTATTTTCATATGTTTCTTTCATGTTACTTGCATAAACTAATAGTACAGAAGAAAATTTGTTGCCGTCATGCAAAAGGACAGTCTTTAAACTAGTTGTAAGTGAATCGAAGAACAGTCTTCATTCCATAGAGTTATGTTCAAGATGAAGTGCTTTTGTGAGAGCACAGATATTGTTACAGTACACTTAACTATTTTCCTCAGGAAAGAGGATTCTGCTTCAAAAGTAGGATCATCCTGCTCCTCAAGACAAAATTCAGCGGCTATGTCATAATTTGATTCATCTTCTACAGTTAGATGTGTTGGAGGATGCATTTCAGGTAAGTCCTCACAATGAGGTACTGGTCATAGCAAATGGTAAATTCAGGTACTGCTCAGTGTGCTTGGATTTATTACTTATTCCTTTTAACTTTTCAATTTAGAAAAAAACAATTCATCAAATGGTCTTGCAGTTCACACCATACCATTGGTTTTTGGTCGCTATACCGTTTTTTAGAGGCACAGTAGCCGTTTTTGGGACGGAACATTTGGTCTATGCTCTAGGGCGACCGAATGGGATGGTGGCGGGAGAGATACATTGGTTTGGCAAAGCTCATGTGCTGATTATCCCTAGTCCAATCTGTCAAGATATTTCACACAGGTCAAACAGCAAATGTAAAGGGTTCAATTTTTTACCTTGATCCCAAACTTTATAACTAAAATATATTTCATAACATTTTTTAACTAGGAGTCACACTTTGTCATTGTTATTCAAACTTATCCTCACACATATTATTCAGATCATTTACCCACTCCTTGGCATATTTATTCACCAACACTATACACTTGACATTTATATGGTAAATCACAAAACAGATGAAACCACAGTATGTGCATACAACAGTGAACGTTTAAACAATACTGGTGTATTAAATGTATGATTCAAAAGACTGCCCTGTGCTGACATGTCACACACAACCTTCAGCAAATGAATCTTCATGTATTTACAGCTAATGCTTTCATAATGTTATGCTTGCATCCCACCCTCTATTAAAAAACATTTAAAATATTCTTATATGTAAATAAGTAATCACTAAAAAAACAAAAAAAAAACAGTCCACAAAAGCAACAGTTTTTGTCAGTTTTGTCAAAACTGGGCGATAGAAAAATTTCTGATTGTATTTTTGAATTTAACATTAAAAGTTACAATAGGAAAACAAAACTTTCATGTGCTAAAGCACTTTTTATTAGTGTTATTTACTGTAACTGAAATCAAACCAACATAAAAATCTATAACTGAGAATCCAGGTCATAGAAAAACATTTGTAGTTTATAATAAAACACTATTACTGAATGATAAAGTAGATTGTAAATAAAAGCATAATTATATTAATTATAGTATAGAGTCATGCTAAAGACAAAAATTTATCAGTGAAAATTCAATTATCCAATTAATTCTTTCCTGAGGGGTCTCTGAATCCAACCCTGGTAAGAGAGCTATGTGATATCTATGAAATAAAAAACCATAGTCTTTAACCATTTCTTATATTTACTGTGAAACACTTTGCTTGTGAGTTTGAAACTTTTTTAAAATTTAATCTTAATTTATTATAAAAGAATTCTCTTAAGTAAAACAAATTATCTTACATATGTATTAAAAGTTTTATTACGATATGTAATAAAAAAGAACTGAGGATAAGTTGTGGAATTCAACATATTATTCTTGATGTCTAATAATAGGATCAGAAATGTTACAGCTAGAGAAAAGTTTCACCCAGATTTCAATTTGACCCTGGTGAGGTAATACTGAAATCTTTAAGGCATTATATGAGGGATAAACTTGATGGTTTCTTATGTTTTTTGATCTGATAAATCTAATAAAAGGATTCCAGAACTGTATTGTCCATAGTTTTCGTGGTATCCAATGTAAAACAGAAAAAGTGGGTGACAAAATCACGTCTTTTTAGGTTTGAAATACAATAACTTTGTTGATTAGTAAAGGTGTAGTTTTACTTTCAAAACATGTAGAGAATTTAATTCTGGGAAAACTGATGTAACAGTTTAAAAAAACAAAAAAAAAAATTCAACTTTTATTAACAAAACAAAAAAAAGCTCTACAGAAAAATCTTATGAATTTGCAAAAGTTAAAAACAACTCTTTTTAGTATAATTAATTTTAACATTTGAAACATTACTATTAAAAAAAAATACTTACTGTGGCTTATACTGTATTAATTTACAATAAATATTTTGTCAGCAACCTAATAATACCTTCTTGTTCCTTGATGAGGCAGCAGCATTGAGAATGCAAGAGATCAGTTTATCACGTGTGTACTTTTTGATTTTATACCTCACATTTCATCCATCCTCATAAACAGTAATCTAAGGGAGTAAGGTCCAGTGATCTAGGTGGCCAATTTACTGGCTCTCTATGTCCAATCCATTTACCAGTAAACTTTTCATCAAAGAATTGTCTTACTTCATTCATGAAATGTGTTGCTGCTCCATCAAGTTGATAGTACATTTCAATTTTTTTTGCCAATGAGAGATTTTCAAGCACTGTAAGAAATCCATTGTTTAAAAATACCAGATAATTTCTCCTAGCGACACGTTGTTCCAGTATGAAAGGGCTATTAATTGGTTGTCGATCATGTGCAACACTAAACGTTCACTGAAAATCGTTGCTGGAAATTTGATTTGACTACATCATGTGGGTTTTCTTTAGACCACTGATATGAATTCCATGTGTTATTTATGCAATTTCAGGTAAAAGTAGGTTCATCCAAAAATAGTACAAACGGAATTAAGTGGTAATTATTATTAATTCATTGACAAAACTGCAGTTGTCTGGTATGGTCATCACGCTTGAGGTGTTGAACATTCTGAACATGATAAGGATGCAGTATGTGAGCATGTAATATCCTACATACTGTCAGTTTGTCGAATGTTGAGTCGTGTAGAAATTCTACAAGCTCGTTGTAGGATTCAGCTGTACCAACTGAAGAATGTTTTCCCTTTCATCACCATGTAATGGTTGGCATTCAGATAAAAGATGGCCACTGGGAAGTGTATCATTCTCAAGAAGATAATTAAACATTTTACAAATTACTTTATGGTTTAGAACTACTCATTCAGGATACTTATGTCAGTACTCTTCCACTGCAACTGGAGCACTTCCAGCACCAAAACTAAACACAAAAATCATATCAGCAATGTGATTTTCTCTGTTTTTCATAGACTTTATTACATCAGTTTTCTCAGAATTAAATTCTCTATAAGTTGTGGTAACAGAATTTATGTATTTAACAAAGTTGATTGTTGTACTTCAGACCTAGAAAAAATGTGTTTTTTGTCACTAAATTTTTCTGTTTTATGGGTATCACGTAAACTTCAGGAGATACTGTTCTGGGACCTGTTTTATTAGATTTTTCCAGTCAAAAGACATAAGAAACATCAAGTTTATTCCTTATATGTTAACACCTTAAAAATTTCAATGACCTCATTTCAAAAGGGAAACTGAAATCCAGCGAAATTTTTCACTAGCCATAACTCAATAACAAAGTGTTTACAGATACATGTTTATGTGAACTTTTCAAGCTCAAACTTCCTTATTTCAGCTCTAGAATCAGTTCCTAAATTATTTAATTTTCCTTCTGAATCACTCTGTATATTTTAGTACATATGAAGTTGTGATATAGAATTAGCAAATGTTAAAAACGTATCCACACTAATCTTACAAAATTTGTATAATTTAGTAAGAATTTTGAATATTTAATAGTTACATAAATAAAATCCAGTTGTATAAAATATATTCATGTTTAAAAATTGACAATACAGAATTAAGCATTATACTGTACTCACATGAAAATATAACTAAAAACAAAATCTCACTTTTTTTTCTTAAATGTACAATAACTCTAAAATTAAGATACAGTTTTGAAACTATGGTTATTATAATCATATGAAGATATAAAATAAATATGCTATTGTATAACTAATATGTAAATATTTAATAATTTACTAACTGATTAAACTGGTCACCATGATTTTTGTCTCTTGATTACCAATAGATGAACTTAATGCAGTTCTTTATCCTGTTTTCAAATATGTATTCGGAATTTCTCCCCACAGTTTTGTTGTTTTAAAGTATTTTAAGACGTTTTTTTTGTCCATTTGTCCACTGTGAAGTAAAAGCTCCTAGAGCATTGTAAATATGATGGAACCAAATGAGCCAACTCAATGGGTAGTGTTGCTACTGTTGTGCAGGTTCAGACGTGTGTAGACATGTACAAACTATCGACTGGCATAGTGGTGGTCGAGTTGGGAGAGACTGTGGTGGTGGGTGTTTATATACTGCCAAACTGTAAGCTTGCTGATTACGATGTCTTCATAGTCAGCTGCAGGATGTGATCATCAAGGCCACTAGGAAGGTTATAGTGCAAGATGATTTCAATTGTAAGGACATTGAGGCTGGAATTTCGCATACTAATCAGCGGGGTCAAATTCTGACGGATATGATGCAGCTAATGGGACTCTTTTGTGTCAATGATGGGATGCTGAAATATGAGGCTTGGGGGTTACAGATTGGTACTGGGCCTTTCATTGTTGGATGCTGGCTGGAATCAGGATCTATGTGCCTGGTGAGTCTTGGATGGTGAAATAGCAAGTGACCACTTAGCGATGCTCCTGGAGCTTCAGGACCCCTTGTTTTGGGTCAGGGAGCGAGTGGTGCCTTACAAGCTTTCCCAGTGACAGGTGGAGACAGTGGTCTTGAATGTGGCAGCAAAGGTTAGAGACATGTTCCGATTATCACCGGAAGTTCTTCAGGACGAGATATGTCATGAGATGTCTGCCTTCCCGTTCACCATGTGGAACACAGGCCCACCTAATGGTGGATGCCGCATGTCGCATGGCTTTGCCATGAGTTACAGCGACTGAGAAGAATCAAGCAGAGGCTGTGACATGGCACCCGTCTGGGTTATGAGATGGCCCCTCAGAAATATATCAACTGCAGGAGGACTCCTTATTTCAAGATTAAACAAGTGAAGTGGCTTGAACTGTGTGCGAACCTGGACAGGGATCCCTGGGGGTAGGCATATTGCATCGTCACCAAGTGGTTTGGGAGATGCCTGTCTGTCCTGACAAACAAGATAGAGAGGTGGCAAGACTTTTTCTCTGTGGTGAACAGGAGACGATTGGGCCCTGTGAGTTTGAGTGAAGACATCTTACGCTCGGGGAGGTCTCATCAGTGGTTAATAGGCTGCAGGACAACAAGAGTCCAGGTCTTGATGGTGTGCCGGCCCAGGTCCTCAAGGGCCTGATGTAATAGATTCCCTGGGACATTGTGGAGATGGTGAATGACGGGATGGAAGGCGGGTCCTTCCCAATCTGTTGGAAAGAGGCTCGGTTAGTATTTTTGCCGCAGGGATAACTGGGATAACAGGGAAGAGCTGCAGGGATAACTAGGCTGAAGATTTTCAGCCAATAAGCCTGATCAATAATATAGGGAAGATGGTTGAGCAAGTACTGCCAAAATCGGATTGTCACCAAGTTGGATGTTGGATAGGGCATTCACCCGAACCAGTACGGCTTCAGGAAAGGCCAGTCAACTGTATAGGTGGTACAAGAGACAGGCTGGGCTGCAATAGTCAGATAGGGGATGTGGTGGACTTGGTGGATGCTGATGTTGATTCTAGTAGATGTTCGGAATGCATTCGGGTCTGTCCCCTCGAATGCAATTATGGCGGCTTTGACAGAGAAAGGCATCAGTCACCTTCCGCAGCAGATAAAGGAATATTTGCATGGCAGGTTTGTGACCTCCAAAACACAAAGTGGGTGTCTGTGGTTTCAGATGTATGGGGGGGTCCTGCAGGGGTCAGTTCTGAGGCTCCACCTTTGGAACATCTTTTAAGATTGTGTCCTTCATCTTCATCTGCCAGAGGATACGAAAACTATTGCCTATGTGGATGATCTGACTGTGCTGGTCAACAGGAAAATAGAGTTAGAAATGCAGGAGAAAGACAATGAGGCATTGTCGGTGATTGACACTTGGATGAAGGGACATGGCTTTGCCATTGCAACGGAGAAGAGTGAATTTATCATCGTGACGGGTAGAGGAGGTTGGCGATGTTGCCTTAAGGATAGGCGAATACTATTTGCAATTTTGGACTACAGTCAACAACCTAGGTGTCACCCTTGATAAGGCAAGTCGGTTTACAAACATGTTCTAGATAGTTGTGATAAGGTGGAGAAGACCTTGTTATCTTTGAGAAGGTTAATGACGTTGCAAGTTGCTCTGAAGGTGTCTAAGCACAAGGTGATTATGGTGGCTATGATGTCGGCCCTGTTATATGCGGCATTGGTTTGGGGAGTGGCAATGGAATGACAGAGAAATCTTCAGTAACTGCAAAGCGTTCACCATAAGGCTTTGTTGGGTGTGGTCTTGGCCTACAGGACCGTTTACTATGAGGTGGTATGTGTGCTGGCATCCACCCTCCCCCCAGTGGATCTGTTGATATGACAGCGGATCAAAAGACATGATGGTACTGACAGAGCAGAAGCATCAGTGAATATACTGCAAATTTGGAGTGACAGGTGGAGGACTGGAAAAAAGGCACTGTGGACGAGGAGGGTAATCCCGAATCTAGAGATGTGGTGCAACAGGTGGTATGGTGAGGTTACCTTTTATACTCTCCAAGTGCTGTTTGGACACAGCTGCTTTGAGGCCTACTTTCATCGTTTTGGCCATCAGGAATCACTGGTGTGCATGTATTGTTATGCAGAGGACTCAGTTGAGTGTACGGTGTTTCATTGTCTGAAGTGGATCAGCTACCAAGCCAGAGCAGGTATCGTTGGACTAGCACTGGAAGAGCTTGTGGCCCACATGTTGAGTTCTGTTGATAACTGGAGTGCGGTGGAAGCATTTTCCCGTGCGGTGCTTTGGGTAAAGGTCATGGAGGGCAGAAATTGGGGTGTTTAGAGTAGGGGAAGGATGGACAGCCCCAGTTGCAAGGGTCGGCATGCCAAAGTGTGCCAGTTCCAGTGAACGGCTGGGGAGTTAGGGTGGGTGTAAATTAAAGGACTGAGGCCTGGTTGCTGGGTGGGGGCCTGGGAATGACACAGTTGGGTTCAGTTCCCCCTCCTAGGTGGTTAGAGGCAGGCACTAAGAGTATAGACAAAGTTATGTCACCAGAATCTGTTTCTTTTTCATCCTTACTTCCATCAGACTCTGCACTCTCTTCATCTAACATCACATGTTCTGGAGGCAAAGTATTAGGAACTATTGAATCCACTGGAAAAAGCAGCTCAGTACGCATTAGAAATGTTACTCAGAATTGTTGGGAAATCAAAAGGCGGAGATTACTGTGATGATATTGTCAACGATCTTATAAAAATTTGGGTTGTATTATGTCCTTAAACGTACACTTCCTGCACTCACACCTAGAGTTCTTCTCGGAAAATCTTGGCGCAGTGAGGGATGAACACAGGGAAACAGATTTCAGCTTTGGAAAAAAGGTATCAAGGCAAATGGAATCCTAATATCCTGGCCGATTATTGTTGGACCAATAAGAAGGATGCTCCACAGGTGAAATATAGCAGAAAATTGGCATTTCTTACTTTCTAGTTGAGTCAAATGTTTGAATATTGTGTAGTTAAGAATGCAGAAAATACTAAAATGTTGAAATTATAAATGCATGTCTCTCGGAAACCTTGCATATTGGGGAAAAACTGATATATTTGAATCCAGGAGAAAAAATACTATCAGATTCACAAATGTTTCTTTCTATGACAAAAAATTATTAATTTTTGTTCTACAGTGTTATATTTAAATGTATTCATTTGTTGATGAGTAATAATTATATAGGGAGAGAAGAAACAGTGTAACGTCAAATACTCTTAGTTAACTTGATATTATGACCATGTTTGGGTAACACTTGCAGTATATGACGAGTTATTTTTTAAAAAATTAGACATTACACAAAAACTGAAGGAAGTTTTAATCATCTAAAAAATTATTACTAAGTCAAGTTTCATGCTACTAAAACCACTAATTTTTTTTTTTATGTGATGAATACTTAAGACTTAGAAAAGGTTTACCATGATCCCTGCTCAAGAGAGGATAGCATGTTAGATGTGCAAGAAATGATGCACTGAACATTCTACTAATTATCTGCTGACAGGCAACCAAAAACATGACATAATACGAGTGTTAGTTTCCACTGCGTGCACATACTATTTAGTACAGACATGTTTCTTACACCAGCTGATGCCATCAGCTATTTGGTTTCCTTTCTACTTCATCTAGCAAGAAGGCAATCAGCTGTTAATGTGTTTAAAAACTTATTTTCTGATAAGATGAAGCATGAGGGAGCGAGATAAGACTTAAGATTTAGATACACAAAACCAAATCAATGTAAATTGTCTATAATGTTTTTATGAAGAGTAATTCATTCACATAATCTATTCAATTAAGACACCCAGTTTTTGTAAATAGATAATAATTCCAATTACTTACAACAAAAAATCAAAGGTCTATAAATAACACTTAATAAAGAGGAGAACATTTCTTTATATTTTTCTATTTTTGCAAACAATAAACTGGTTTTCCAGTTAGTAAGAGACATATGAATTGTTACGTAAGAATTTAATTATCACTAATATTTAAAAAAAAAACCTTATTTACAGTACAACTTTCACATTAATTCTCCTTTAATTAAGCATAACTAACCAAAATGCACTGATAACTTAAATACATAATCATAAAAAACAAGCAAGAAACAACATCTAAACATAAAATTCCTTTTAGGAATACTATTAACTTAAGTAGTTCCTTTGAACTATTTAAGTTAATTCAACTTTTTCCTTGTTCGGAGGTTAACTATTGTTAAATTTGTCTAATATTAATTATATATATATAATATACCATGATAACTGATGTTTTTTTATATACTGAGGTATACATATATATCTATGCAAACATTATTTATGTACAGAAAAATTAGTTTTATATATCACCACTGAAGCTATAAACAAAAAAAAAACTAATTTAAATAGAAAATTTAATCTCTGCTGGAAACTGTATCTGACACACTGGTGTAGTATAAATTAAATAAAAAATCAGCATCATTAAATTTGTGATATCTGAATGTTGAAAAATTTGGATAATAAAATTAGTAACATTACAAGGAAATTCAACAATATTATTAAAAATACTTATTTCAATTTTTAAATTTTGTTTAAAATATAGAAAAGATAATCAAAGAAACAAAAAAAACAAATAAACACAGGAAAATGGTAACTTCTACAGAATTAATAATACCATAAATACAGTAAAAAAGCACTTACGGCTATTGTGCGGAGATGGGATCCTCAACTGCTGCTGCTGGTGCTGAGCTTGTTGCTGATTAAGCAGAATCTGATGAAGCATTTGATCAGAATTGGATAAGCCGCAAGGGTTGGTAGCAGTAGTGTCACATTGAGGTCCAGCAGGTACTGGTCCAGCTCCTATGCACACATTTCATATGTTAGATGCACAATATTTTTACCAGACTGTTAACAATTTTTTTTTAATTTACCAGTACTTTTAATAATTAAAACTAAAACTACAATGGTTGCACATAGTTCTGTGATTAGATATAGTTGTCAATACATATGCCGATTTCTAGGTATGTTTCAAATCTCTGATAATCATCATGTTGTTAATGGAAAGACTTACCCTCTGTAATTTGCACGCTGAGGACAGTTTTATCTAAGAAAAATTATCTAGTTAAAGCAATACTTAACAAATTAACTCTAAAGAGTGGAACAAGTGTATCCACCAACAGCAGAGAAAGAAAAAGACTAAGAGGTGGCAAAACCAGATCAGTTTAGACACAAAGTGAAATAAATAACCTTGGGGAAAATTATGACAACTGAATCTAAATGACAGAAAAAAGAACTATTACATGAGTAGCTTGGATCTTGTCTGATATATATTGACATAATCTCTCACGCAGCAAATAATTTTATTGCACCTAATTACATTAGTTTTAAAATGATCAAGGATACAAAATAGATTAAGAAATCCAGCATTATATTTGTAATAAACTGCATTTAAAATCCCTTAATTTCTTCTTTTTTTTAATATATATATTTAAAATTTTAAATTAAACTTTTGATCCAAGATCAGTGATGGATTGATTCAATTTATAAAAACAATGTATTATAGTTTTGTAAAACTATTATATAGTTTTTTATAATGAATTTTAGTAAAATCTAATTCTGGAAATCAAGTAACACTAAACATGCAACTTATTGTAATAAGTGATAATCCGAAATTGTAAAAATTGTTCAATTTAATAATAATCCTTTTCTATAGACAGTTTAAGAGATTAACATCCAGTGGTGTAATTTCTTGTAGATGGAAAATGCATTCTACTTATAGGTACTACTACTACTACTACGACGAATGTTACTTGTGTTTATTACAACTTACACCGTAATTTGCAATTTTTTTTCTACAAAATAATAATTATTTTGAAACAAATTTACCAAAAATATGTAATGATCATGTACTATTAAATGCCAAATTTTTTGGTTAAATTAAAAAAAAGTTTATGTACTTCTATTAGTGTTGATGATATTAGTATTTATACTCTTAGGCATATATAGTTATGATGAAGTAATATAATTTCAATATTAATGATAAAGAAAAACCTACTTAAAAAAGTAGTTAACATAGGGTTTAATATGTGTTCAAAGTTTAGTACTAACCGGTGATAGGTAGCCCAGCTGAAAAAAATATTTAAAAATATCTGGTAGAATTACTGCCAAGTAATTCTGTATGCACAATTATTGCATACATATGTCTTCAATTTACACTGCTTGGTTCGTTGTACATTCTTCCAGCTCATGTGAAATACAAATATTTATTATACAAGGATCTGTAAATTACACAGCTCCTTGATATTTAGCCCACATGTTATACATATGAAACCTATCATAAATGTTTTAGCAAAATTACTGCAAACATGTCATTTTATTAGTATTTTGTTAACATTTAGTGACAGTTCAAAAAAAAAATACAAATATGTTTAGAGTAATCTGTAGACATGAGCATTCTGTAATCTTCAAATTACAGCCTGCCTCCTTTAAATTACTTATCAGTTCACAAATTATGAAAAAAAAAAACATGTATTTCTTGAACTTAGACATGGTTATATGTTCAAATTACAGTGCATCCACTCTGGTAGACCATACACAAGAAATTGTAATTCTAATTAGGAACATGATATAGAAATCTATAAATTTTTATGCAGCATTATTGAATAAGTCCCTGTTTGTAGAAAAACACATCTATTTTTCATACAGTGAATGCACTCATGCATTGCTGCATCTCTGGATTGTCAGGCCAGACATATGTGTTATTAATCAGATCCTAACAACACAATAGTAGTAGCCAATAAAACTAAAACTGAAGGGTAAAGAGTTTGGTTTGGTCTCAAACTTCCACTAAGGAAGTCAAAGCATTAATTCTCTTCTGCTTTGCCAGCACCCATATAATCACCTCGAACAGCAAAAATATTTCAGGTAAAAAAGTGTTTAAATTCAGGTGCTGGGGCTTTCTCATATGCTCTCTACCAAAGATAAAACTGTTAATATTTTATGGTTATTGTACTGTTTACATCCAAATACTGTTTACCAAATGACAAATTAGGAAAAAAAAAGTGGTACAGCCATTTTTGTGAGACTCAAAATGTTACTGTAGATGAGATATTCTTCTACTGATAAATAATGAAATTATTGAGAATAACCCTCTATTTATTGAAGTGCACCTTCTATAAGTGACAAAACGAAATTTGTTAAGTAAATAGTGTCAAAAGTTGGAATATCAGTAGGAAGCTGCTGTAGTACTTTCCAGAATGATCTGAAAATGCATTGTATTTATCAACATATTGTTCCAAAGACAGTATCTGGAGATCAGAAACTAATTCACATGACACTGCCAAGAGACCTTATCACTACTACTGAACAAGATAAAAATTTCCTAAATAATATATGACAAATGGAATATGTGACTGTTGTGCAACCTGTAGACAAAACATCATTTGGAATGAAAATAAAGTATCTCCTTCAATAAAGAAATTTTATTTGGGTAAAAAGAATGAAAAATTATATTGAAATATTTTTTTAATATGAATATATTAAAGGCGACAAAGTCTATCGTGAACTCAATCTGTGAAGTCAAACGGAGAACAAGGAAGTGTTCAATATCTGTTATTGTCTATGGAATAACAACATATCATTACATCGATCAAGAAGTACCTTATAGACAAATAAAGAGTTATGCAAAGCGGTTGTTGAAGTAAACTGGTAAACAAAATTATGCTCCAAAAAGTTTACATAAACCTAGATGGCTATTTTGATGTAAAATTGACTTTAGAAAAGTTATGCAATATATAATAGGGTATGTTAAACAACAAAAAAAAAAATTTTCCACTATGTTTTGTAAATCCAATTATACAATATAAATCCAAGCATACAGGAAACAGAGTGAACAAATTTTGCAATATTTCTTAGTTTTATGTTTGCTGAATGTAAAATTAATTTTAGAAACGTTTTAGAGTAACTAACATATATGTTTTTTTCTTGATTAAATTCACTACAGAAACTCGAAGCTTGTGCGTAGGAATATGAAATGTAATTTTTGGAACGTATGAAAAACACCATGCTTGACTGGGATTCGAACCTGGGACCTCCGGACAAATCAATTTGAAATTTATCAATAAATAAATTCAAAAATAAATAAATTAGCAATTTTACATTTTTGCAACAAGAGAATTGAAGAAAAAAACAGCAGGTAACTTAACAACTGGCTGTTTGTAAGAATCAGTCTTCTATTTGTTGTTTCTAAAATTTAGGGAGAATAAAAGGTTCTGGTTTTGTAACTGCAACTTTCATCACCTTCATAAGTTAAAATAAATATATATTTCTTTTTTCAAAATTACATCTTGCTGTTGAGATGTTTCTGTTGTTCAAATTGATTTTTTATAATGAAAAAAGAGCAAGCATTCAAAATTATTACTCTTTTTTGAAACTGACATAGAAGATGCAAATTTCCATTTAAATTATAAAATAATATTAATAAAATGTTTTGTAACATTTCTAAAATTTTGACAAAAATAAAACTAATTGAAAAAAAATCTTTCTTGGTTTTTAAAGAATCTATTTATTTGAAATATTATCAATGATTGTAACGAGATACAGCTGTCCAACTAATGGTCACAAAAATCAAACAGATAAAATTAAAATATTAAATAGGGGCAAAATTAAAGATAAAAAATTAATAATTAACAATCCAAAATGGATATCTTTTAATAATTCAACGTTTGAAATTAACACCTTTTAATGTTGAAAATATTCAACATCATAATAAAACAAATGAAGAATCAATAATGACACCACAATCGAGGCATAAGAGTGTGAAAGAACTCCTGAGGTTACATTTATTACCTCAGAAAACTTTTTTCCAGTACAAATTTAATAAACTTAATGTGAAAACAGTATTCTTTCATTTGCATTCTTTTTATGTAGATATTTGTTTTGAAAGCAGTAAATTGCTTATTTTTCACACAAAAGTGCTAATCAACATGAATTTTGATAAACCAGATTGAGATGAGATATTTCAGAACGTTTAGGATATAGAAAAAAAATCGATAAGTAACTGATTATTTAGATCTCACCAGCAGATGTACTAACACAACACAAAGAAAGTTCATAATTTAGAATCAGAGTAATAAACTCAATGAGACAGAAATTGCAGTTGTGCAATACATATATTAAACCTTACAAGTTGAACAAATACACCCAACAATTTTTTAGTGAAAGAAATAAACAGTTATTTTAACAAAGAGGCATGCTAATGAAAGTGAAGTAGTGTTTAAGCTGGTGTAAAGAAGACACTTTACTTGATAAACAATTTGAAACTGTAATCAGTTGTCATAATTTTAAATCTAAATAATATATTAATAGGAACAGAAAATAACTGGGTTAGTTTTTTAGATACAAAGCTTTATGAGAAAAATCCCAGGAGTCATCTGACATGATATCCACAAAATAGAATGGTTCTCAGCAGAAAATAAAATAACATATCCTAATACATGATAATCTCTATACCTGAAACATCTACACAGGCAGCTAGAGAAACATAAAATGATGTAAAGCAAAATTAAATTAAAAAGAAAGAACCCATATTTATTAATTAAGGGCCTATAAATCACTGGAAGTTAAGCAGCTTTATTTCCTTTTAGACAGAAAGCTTTAATTTAGTGGCTAATAATCCCAAAAGTTAATGCTATTTAAAATTCTATAAATTTTAAGAGGAAACATGACTTGATATAAATATGAAATGAAATATTAAATTCCCAAAATTAATGAAGAATTCTAAAAATGCATCGAATATGAAAGATGCCTTAAAGAAAAAAAAAAGTTAAACAGATAACCCATATCTGATGAATAGTAAAACTATTTAATGTTGAAAACTAGATATCAAATAAATATATTGAATGTAGTCGGTCTATACAACGAATACCAAGTTTTTTTTTTTTTTAAATTACTAGGGAAGTCCACTATAAGAGACCAGTAAAAATGTCACAAATTATAGAGAACTATTTATATAAAGAATGATTAAAATAGACAACTTGGTTAAGCAAAGAAAGTTTACTAATCCACATACTGCTCATTTATAAAGCTATTATATCTTCTCAAACACATATACAAACATAGTTGCGCACAAACACAAATGCAAAAGCTTTTAATTTATCATATAAAAAAAAATTCATAAGAATTTATCGATGTTATCAGATGCAACAAACTCTAACTTCACCTAACTTTAATATCACTTAAAAATAAACACAACTGTTCTCAAAGCTTTATAGGTAAATTATTTAATCAAATTAATATAAAACCTCAGAAAATCCCATTTAACAGAACAAAGGAATTTATAAACAATATAGGGTGCATAAATATTCAAGTCAATAAATGAAATAATATATTTGTTAATTATTTAATTTGCATATATATATATAAAATGAAATAATACAGATTTTAATATATTTATTAAAAAGGAATACAATACGCCTGTGTTCTGAAACACAAACAAGTAGAGTTCAGGCATAATATGAGGTCTGTTCAAGAAATACATAGACTATTTGAATTGCTCGGGTCCAGTTGGTTCCAGTCAAATCCGCTTGGCATCGTCATGTTTGTACAGATCAGCTGATTACAACGCACTTTTTTGATTGCAAATATCATTATTGGTTGCTTAGCTACGTGGTTGTTTGTAAAGTGTGTTTTTTTCGTTTGGTGGATTTTAGAATGAGTGACTTGAACGAGCAAAGAGTTGCTGTGAAATTTTGTATTAAACTTGGAAAATCTGCGAGTGAAACTTTTTATATGCTCCAGACAGCTTATGGTGACGTTGCTATGAAGCGTGCGACATGTTTTAAAGATGGTTGTCAGTCGATTGAAGACGATGAGCGTCCTGGACGTCCTTCCACGTCAACTGACAACTTACAGGTAGACAAAAATCAACACCCTGGTTCGGGCAAATCGACATCTAACCATCAGAAAGCTTGCTGAAGAGTGTGGGATTTCAGTTGGATCATGTTATGAGATTTTTACTGAAAAATTGAAGATACACCACTGGTTTTTTCATCATAACGCTCCAACCATTCTGCCCTCAGAATTCATGAATTTTTAGCCAATCACTGTTATTCCCCACCCACCCTACTCACCTGATCTCACTCCTTGTGACTTCTTGTTCCCCAAACTCAAAGGACCTTTGAAAGGAAGAAGATTTGAGATGACTCCTGAGATTGAGGCAAATGCGACAAAGGAACTGAAGAACATCACAAAAGAAGCGTTCAAGGATTCAAGGACTGTTTACAAAACAGGAAACACTGTTGGGATAAGTGTGTGTGCCAGGGAGGACAATACTTTGAAGGGGACCCAGAGAAATAACTTTATTTAGAAGTACATTTTGTTTTATGATGTTAGTCTATGTATATTTTAAACAGACCTCGTATAGTTAGAAATATATCAGATAAGTCTCTGATAACATCATAAACTGCATTCTTTTACAACTTGATAGTTCCACATTTAGAATGTATTAGGGACGGGTATTCTGAAAATTGAAGATGTGAAGTAAGGAAATTTGCTGATTGAAATCATGTTTAAGAAACATGTTAATGTAAATTACTGAAGTTAAATAATGATTCTGGATGTGACTTTCTTATGTTTTTGGTATTTATTATTCTACAACTAAAAAAAAAATGTATATTTAATTTATATTATATTTCATAATATAATATTATATTATATTTTCTTATTTTGTAAGAAAATACATTTCTGTGTTGTCAATTATCACATTACACACAGTACACATACACCAGACACATTAATATATTTACATGCTGTCATTGTAATGATTACATTAACGCTTAATGTAAAGTTGCACCAGGCTGAAAAATCTAGATAAAGAATTAATATTTATAAAAAAAATTGAAAATGAAATACAGCCAACTGCACTTTAAGCCCACCAACAGCATACTACACAGATACGTTACTTACATTACACTACACATGGTTGGTGTTTATTACATAATACAGGATATTATATATACAATATAATTTGTTAGTCATTAAAATATTCAATAATCCATATATTCTACTACTACTACTACTACTACTACTAAAATCACCCAAATTTCAAATAATTAGTCATGCGTTACTGTCATGTGTTTAGATTAAGCAAGTTAATTCGCATAAGAAGCACATGCCAGAAAGATTCAACAACTAAAAAATGAAAAAAATAAACGAGCGTATAAATATCAGAATTAAGCCAAAAAGAATTACATGTAACACTGCACTCAATATTTCATCGGAATCATAACTGTATTACACTGTTTATGATCCTTCTGTAGCAAGAAATAATACAGATAAGCCATCCGACTTGAGACTTGCAACACATCAAAATTCATACTCTACATATTTATATAATATAGATAGAAGTATGTATACACTAAGTACGTTTCCAATTGAAAAAACACCCAGAACACAAAATAATGGTAAAAACACAATTACATATAAATCAATGAACTCTTGGTTATTATTATATAATATATTTCACTTTGCAAACAGATTTTCAGGAAAATATACAGCTACTTCTATTCAACATACATATTAATAACATCTACATTGTTATTAAACTTTTTTTTATATCATCTTACTTTGTCAATTATTTGCAATTATCTTTATTATAAATAAGGTAACAGTTATGTTTCTTTTCACCATTACATAGCTGATAAAAGTTATCTACTTCTGTTTGGCCACTTTCCAAGTACATAATATATTATCATAAATTATGAAAACAGTCGCCTATGAAGTAAATAAAATATTTATTGTATTTTCATTTAGTAAGGTCTAGTCTAATTTTTTTTTCTCGTAGCTATGCATTAATTAACTACTTCTCAGTATGCTGTGGTAGTCAAAAAAAAGTTATTTTAATTTTTTTCATCATTCTCCAAGAGAATGATGAATATTCATTAAACATATTTGTTTTTGTAACTGTATGATAAAAGTACTGGAAATTACAGTGTTCTCTTGTCATCTATCCACCACCCATATGAAATTCTTAGTAAAAACATATTTATCTGTACAGCTATTTTCCATTACGTTAAAGTTGGCTGAAATCTTAAATTTTATTTTTGAATTTCACAAATCTTAAAATCTTGTTTTAAGCAAATTCCATTTATAATTCATTTAGGATTAGAAATGAACTGATAAATAATTTATCACATTGCGTCGTAGCAGCTACAAAAATTAAGTAAATATATCACTTAGTGCCTTTACCTGTCTGTCAAGAATTTTTGAGAAACCTCTACAAAAGTTCTCAATGAGCACAAAAAAGAAAAAAAATCTGTAATTAAGTGATAGTTTTAATAAATTAAAACTGAGCAGATACAATCTGTTGAACATACATACACACAACACACATGTCTTCCATTAGAAACAAGCCGTCAACATATAGGAGGGTTGTCTGAAAAGTTTTGAGTTTAACATAGAAAGACGTATTTTTTCTGTCAAATATAGTTTTAATTTTCAACAGTCTCCTTTCAAGTTGATACACTTTTCCCAGCAACGCTCTAACCTCTTTAACCCTTCAAATAGTAGCTGGCATCTTTCTCCTTAAAATGGTGTTTACGTATGCGATAACCTTCTTGTCCAATGAAAATCTCTTTCCTCCAAGCAAAACTTTAAGGTTAGGAAGTAAGAAAAAGTTGCTTCAGGCCAATCTGGTGAGTGGTTGACTAATTCAAAGTGAAATTCGTGAATTTTAGCCATGGTGACAGTCGAAGTGTGAGCAGGCTCATTGTCCTGATGGAAAAGCACTTTCTTCTTCTTCAAATGTGGCCATTTTTTTGCAATTTCTGCCTTCAGCTTGTCAGGTAATGATACATAATACTATCCTGTTACTGTTTTACCTTTTTGAAGATAATCGATAAACAAAATTCTGTTAATATCCCAAAAAACAGTCGCTATCACCTTCCCAGCCGATGGAACCGTCTTCACTTTTTTCAGAGTAGGTTCACCCTTTGCAGTCCACTGTTTTGGCTGTTGTTTGTCTCAGGAGTGTAGTGGAGGATCCATGTTTCATCTACAGTTATGAATTGACACAAAAAATCTGACTCATTTTGCTTAAACTGCTCCAGCTGGGCCTTGGAAATATTCATTCAAATGCATTTTTAGTCCAACATGAGCAAACACGCGGATAGCTTTTGCATATCCAATTCTTCAGTTAATATATGACAAGCACGTTCCTTTGATATGCCCGTAGCCTCTGCTATCTCTCTAACCTTAATTCGTTGGTCGTCCAGTACCATTTGGTGAACTTTTTCGATGATATCAGTGGTTGCAGTTTTTGGGCTATCCTGAATGTTCATCATCAACCAAGCTGATATGACCATGTTTAAATTCAGCTTCCCATCTTTTCACGGTGGCAAACGATAAGAAAAAGTCCCTGTAAACAGCATCCAACTCTGTTTTAATTTGTGTAGGCGTATTGCCTTTCAAATGCAAATATTTAATCATGACAAAATATTCAATTTTTTTCATTTCCATAAAAACATTCACAATGGCTTACTCAAATAATTATCAAACAACTGAGTGTCCAAAATGGCTGAAATTTTAGTGAATACCTTTCAATACATGCGCAAATACATTTCTTTACTTTAGTTGATGAGTGCTGTTGATGAGTGCTTCATGTTGAGGCTCAAAACGTTTCATACAACCCTCGTATGGGAACTACAGGATGGTAGTAACTATAAATCTTACAATAAGATGTGAGAATACCTGCAGCTAGAAAGTTAACCTTCTGAGGACTACTGTCCCAATAGTTGGGGTAACATAAAAAACAACCGCAAGTGATTTAAGACATACTGTTTGTTTTAAATACATAGATTATCTGTAATTTAGAAAGTTTTTAAGTACATTAAGCAGAATAACCTCTGATTAAGCAAACAATTTTCAACACCTGAAGGCTATGTGTTTCCTGTCAGCTCAGCAGTCATTAAAGATGGGTTAAACAGTTAATAGGTTGAAATAATTCAATGTAATTGATAAAGAGCGCAAAAAATAGTTATTCTGCATGCAAAACTAGTTCAGCACTGATACAAGCTTTTTGAAAAACTCCACAAAAATTATTTAACCACAAGAGAAATAGGCAAATCGCTACTCTTGAGAAATATAAAAGAAGCTTGAAAAATTAATCTTGTTATCGCAAAGAAACAAATGAATACAGACATTTTTCGATTACAACTGCTAAGACATATTAACATATAAAGAAACATTAAGATAAAAACTGTACATTTTTATAACATGGATATTAAAAAAAAAGTTTAATTTTGGTACAGGTTTGTTACTTTCTTTTTTAACTTTTCCGCACAATAATATATATATATGTGTTGCTACCAATAAAAATAACATTCTGATTTTAAAATAAGCAATTCTTTAAATTTTTAGTTAATTTTAATAAAATCATAATTTTAAAAACAAGCTAAATCAGCTTAAGCTAATTCCTCAATAAAAACAGAAATGAAATAAACATCAGGTATTATTTTTAACCATGTCGGAGCCAATATATTTTGAATTTGTACAATTTTAATGTATTTTATCATCAAACTAAATTATTTATTTATATTATAGAATAATGTAGAACAAGTTCACTGATCAAATAAATGTAGAGATTAAGAATTAAAGATAGTAAATCACAGTAAGACTGTCATACTGAAGATAAATAGAAGTATGTGGCCAGATGTGTCTGAGAAATAAATTTCTAAAAATTATGAATCATAACAATAAATTAATTGATACTAACTGTATTTATATCAATCTATTTAGATGTAACAATACAAGACAATGTGTTTCTTAACAAATACAAACAAAACTATTTTAAAACTTTTTTTTAAATTTATTTTTAATATATACTAATGGGATACAACACTTCTGTAATATAACGCCAACAATACATAATTTTTTTAAATATAAAAACATGTAAAAAGAAACATAAGAATGTTAATTAGCAGATCCCAATTGAATTTATCAAATTCAACCATTATTACTGTAATTAAGATTTAATGGAGAATTGTTGTATGGGTCAATCCATTAGAAGTGACTCAAGGGTGGTTGCTGGAGCAATTACCTACTTGTTTCCTACATGTCTCAGGACCTTAAAATTTTTTTTTTTTTTTTCTATTGAAGGAGTTTACCTATGACAGCCAATTTTGTTATGGTGCTCACACCTATTTTTGTGATTCTAAGGGTTTACAGAAAAAATCATAACTAAAAAACTATTGGTTCTGGAAGGATGAAACACAAAGCAGTTTTGTTCATATTTTCTCAGGGTAAAAGATTGGTCCAGTGGTTTATTATCTCTCTTCTTTCTATGAGAAAATTACCAATAAAGTTGAACATGAAAAACGGTGAAATTTCACTTTTGGTAATTTTTTCAAGATGCACGGATGGCATACACAGTTTGAATTATTTTTTTATATGTAGGTGTATGTTAATAATTATACCATAAATAATATTAATGGTGATATACTTCCCCTAAATTTTTATGAATTTTTAAAAAAATTCAAATTTTGGCTTCAAATAACTCTGATGGGGCTAGTGATAAAAATCTCAAATTTGCACAACTTACAGAGTTTTTGTAGATGTTTATGGCAAATAAAAAGGTTTATTGTGTATTGTACTAATAAAAAAGTTATAACCTCTCAAAAATCATGAAAAACCTGTTAAAAGCAATACCATTTTGACTCGCTAAATAAATGCTCCAAGTCTTTTCTTGTCTTTGCACTATAAAGAAGGAGATAGGTAAATAAATCACTGGACCAATCTTTTACCATGAGAAAATATGAACAAAATGCTTTTTGTTTCATCCTTCCAGAACCAATAATTTTTTAGTTATGATTTTTTCTGTAAACCCTTAGAATAACAAAAATAGGTGTGCACACCGTAACAAAAATGGCTGCCACAGGTAAACTGCTTAAATAAAAAATAAAAAAATTTCAAGGTCCTGAAACATGTAGATAAGTTTCATTTTTTTTGGAATTGGTCATGCAACCAGCTTATGTTTTTTTTGGGACACTTCAAATGGATTGACCTATATACAAATGTTAACATTGACAAAATATATATAAATAAAATAATATATATATGGATAAAGTCCAAATTCCAGCCAATTTGCCAACCGGTTGATCACTTCAGGCATTGTCAGATGTAAAAGACCAAATTCTCAAAATAATATATGAATTAACTAAAAGATTATTTATAGTGAATGACACAACAAATATATTTATATTTAGGAGTAGATTTTATTTTAGAAAATATAACAAGGTTTCTGTTTTCACCTCTAACTTTAAAAGATTATATATAACAGAGGTGATTAAAATTATAAAATAAGTAGTTATTTTACATTTTTTTAATTTCTAATAAACTTGTTATTCATGTTTTAATGGAGATGATCATTTATTTTTATAGAATATCACCATTATCTTTATAAAATGATAATAAATCTCTAACACATATTAGAGATCTGATTTCAAGAAACGACATTAATGGATGAAATAAAAATGCTTTTAAATTCTTATGTAATCAATCACACCATTCAAAATTGTTTTCAAATAATGAGAACAAAGATTAGGCCTAAAATGTCACATGGTTTGTAAATTGGCAAAATAAGGACATAAGCCGTAGTGTATTTATAAATAATGTTTTGAGTGTTACATGTTAAATAAATTAATTTTCTATATGTTAAAACAACTATTCTGTGACAAAAAACTAATTTAAGAAACAATTAATTGTCATTTCATTTACAGTTTGTTTTGTTATACAAACATCAACTTACATACTAATGTTTATGAGAGAGAAAATAATTCTAGTATTAAAAAAAATTCTGAAAAGAATTATTGGCAAATAACAAAAATTGGTAACTAGCACATAAATAGACGACCTTCTACTTACAAATATTTAAGAGATAAACTCAAATTTATAAAAATTAGTTTGATTATACATAAATTGTAATTCTCGTGTTAGTTAAAATAGAATCCCATGCTTAAAAACATTTAATTAAGCAATAATTATATAAAATTATAATAAAAAATATTAAATCTAATCAAAATTAATACGCAGAGAAGAAGAAAAATTTTTCTCTTTTTTTCAATTATGGATGCGAGTGTATTGCTGTAACTATTAGTATAAAAGTACAGTATTCCTATATATTTTTACAAATGGCATGATAAAGTGATCTTTTTTTTTACCTTTTTCATATGCTTTAAAATATTGAATTGAAATGTAATGATGTTATTTTCAAGACATACATTATGTGTATGTTGTCTATAGAGTAAATCTACTCTACATGTAACTGAAAATTGAAATTCATTGTTTTATGTTGTAATTCATACTTCTTAAACTATACTTTATGAAATAATTAATTATAACAATCTATAATGACTCAGATGAGTAAACTCAGCAATAATTTTATGTATAAAAAAATCATGTAATTACAGGTTCAAGGATAGACACACATGAGGTCTTATACTTCTCAGTAGCTGTACAGTAATATTAAAAATTAATTTATTTGTAAGATGATTTTGAGTTGTAAGCTTCACAAATTATATATGTATTTCTATTAATGGTTACGTTCAGTAACACAGATTTTGGAGCTGACAATATAGGATATATACTTTATATAAACACGTACAGAAACCAACTACTAGTAATCCCATCCATTTAATTCTCTTATAATTTAAAGTTAAACTTTGTTGGCTTACAAATTAATGTAAAAACATTAAATCACTTATTTCAATTTTTCAAGTTTAAAATTCCATTATCAAACCAACAGAAGGGAAAATTATAAATGTAACAAAAAAATGTTTAGTTTACACTCATGATGCAGGTCTCTTCAAGAAAAAAAAATTACAGAGAGACTAAAAATTGTACACTGAATTAAAATATAAAAGAACAGAAAAAATTCAACTTATGAACACTTTGCATCCAAACAAATTTTTACAAACATATCATGTTTATAAGTTGGAGATCGTCTACAAAACATTTATTTACACAACTGATAATATCTATTAAATACGCTCCATTATGATGTGAAAAAAATTACTAAACAAACATACACAGAAGAAAAAAAACAATGCAATCTCTGTAGTCCAGCCATCACAAGGATCAGCTACTGAGAGATGTCTCATCTGTTCATTGGTGTGCTCCTGACACCATGTAAACAATATCTCATTAAGAAAAATTTAAGTGTAACAGCTAAGTTTAAGTAAAATAAAGAAATCATGTGAAAGTGAACTGTGGTTTAAGCCAAACTGTTTGGCAAAGAACTTAAATGATGATTCTGTAATGATATGAAACAATCAAAGAAAGGAAGCATTAAAAAAATTGCCAAAGAAACCGGGAGAACCTAAAATTAAACAAAACAGATCGATAAATATTTAGACTAAACTTTAGCGTACAAGAAAAAAAATCCTTCAAATACCATAACAGTTCTGTAAGTGATAATGGATTAATTCAGAAAATAAAACTACAGCCACTAAAGAGCTTAGACCAAGCACCAAAGTAATATTCTACATGCTGTGAAGTATATTTGAGAAAAATCAACGCTTTCCTTAAATAACAACCATGAAGCTAGCAATCGCGTGCAGCTAACTGCATAAAAGTATTAAAGGAGCAGTCACATGCAAATAAGAAAAATCAACATAAAGTATTATAAACAAAAGTGATCCTTTTGTTATTCCGACAGATGTCTGTTATACATATATTTTCTGTTTTTAGTAAATTTTACATTTTACATATTTCCATTCAGATAACAACTAAATGAGTTTTTTTTTTAAATATATGTTTTTCTTAATTGTTTTGAGATAAAGAGTTGTTCGTTTTAATTAATAAATAAACATAGCAGTTTATTTTCAAAACCTTTCCCTCCAAACAGTATACTTTTATTCAGTAATCCAACATGATCTAATATTATTAAGGCTAGAGTACTGAGATCGCATCAGACAAAATTAAGTAAAATGAAGCTGATTAAAACTTGGCTTTATACAAAGTACACATAAATCAAAATAAAAATCTCATAATTAAGAAAATAGTAATAAAGAATAGTGAAAAAATTAACAATCGTTTAAATTAATTATCATTAATTCTTGTATCACAATGCATTATCATACATAGCAACTTAAAAGATCATCATTAAAAAATTTAATAGGAGCTACTTTTACTTACAGATACATTTAATGATGGAATACTATATAAAATGGTCATGGTTCCAACAAAAAATATCATAATAGTAAAACAGCTGCCATACATGTTTTTTGAAATAATGTTTTGTTACATGAAATGAAAGAAAAAGTATTTCATTCTAAATTAGATTTGTACACCAATTTATAGAATGAGCTATTATAAACAAATTAAAAAATTAACAATTATCGTGCAAAATAAAGTAACTGCTACAAGAAAAAACTAAACTAACATTACTACTTACATTGGTTGATATTATATATTTATTCTAAATCTAATACAAGGAAAATACATTGACGAAGGATGCAATAAATTAGAAGTCCAACACAAAGAATAACAGTAAACAAAAAATTAATCATATGAAAATAAAGACTACTCATGTATTTTTACATCTAAATTTCTACATCCTCCATTAACTGCTTGCCTTAGGATTTTTTTATTTTAATGTGTTTACCTAAAAAAAAAAAAACTTATTTTTTATCTTGTGATTTGTTCCTTTATATTTGAAAACACCTTTTTTGTGTTATGCTAAATAAAAAAACCCATTTTTTCTGAGTTAAGCTAAGAAGAGGGATTTAATAAAAGAATTTTTATCAGGATGCTCATCTAACATCAATTCTACTAGACACTGCCATGAGCACAAAATATAAATGAATAATATGGAAGCATGAGCATATTCACCAGTTTCTTTAGTACTTGGGAAGAACAGCCACTTGTTGCAGCATACTGGGTGTTCTGGGACGTATTCACTGAACTTTAGGAACTGATTCAGGACACCAAAATGAGCAAAAAAAGTTCATATCAACAGAGGTTGCATTTTTCTCTGTTTTGCTTCTGGACACAATTTTGTGATTTTCAACAAAAACATTATTTCTCAGGAACGGGTAGGTAAACCTACTTTAATTAAATTTGGCAAATCTCAGAGTAGTGTCTTGTTCCACAAAATAAAAAATTTGGAAAACATCACCTTCAAAAATTTCAAAATGGTGGCCAACTTAATTTTTTAATCTTCAATATCTTTGTAATTATTTGTTTGATCAAATTTTCACTAATTACAAAATTTATTAAGCATTTTATTTTGAACAAAATGACACCTCATTTGTAAAAATCTGTTGGTAATTGAATTATTATAGACAATTAACCTGGCAGTACACTTTCGCGCCATAATGCAAGGTGATCATTTTTTTAAACTTACTATTATTATTATTAATTTTTACTACATTTAGTAGAGGAAATAAAAACAGGCAAAAATTAGGAAGCAAACAAGCAAAATAAGACTTATGATGATATGAATTTTTTGCTCATTTTGGTGTCCTGAATCAGTTCCTGAAGTTTGGTGAATACATCCTGTATATTTTGGCATAGAAATGCAGCAGCGTATGTTAATGCAAAATGTTGATACATTTTGCATGTATCATTGAAAAGGCTGAATCATATCTTCAACCTCTCTGGTTAATTATATATGGTTCGATTTACACTGTACAGATATAGATATTTCAAGTGTAAACTGTGACAAGAAATGAAAGTCCTGTGATAAGTCCACACACAGTAATACCGATGTAAATAATACTGAAGCAAGAATGGGATTTCCAACATTAGCTGTTATGAGTGTTTCTTAATCCAACACTCATATACAAAACAGGAATCCTCAGATAAGTCCATAGCTGTGTTGAAACCCAACAAGCCCCAGTAATAAACATAAAATATAAAAAAGGGCTTTCAAAATAGAAGTAATGCCATAATATGACAAGATACTGCTGTAATAAATTCAGGTATTGGAAAAAAGAGACATTATAACTTAATCAAATAAAAGTTAATAATCTGGGTGTGCCTGCCCAGATGCATCTTAGCTAACACATAATTAAGGCAAGCTGTTACTATTAAAATGAAATTATAAACAAAGTACGAATAAAAAAAAATAAACACTAGCAATATATATCAGTATCTATCAAGTCACAATCATTATATACATTGTATGTTTTTATTATTTTCTTTTAAAAACATAAAAATATAATAGAAAACTATTTGATCAGTATTGACAAACATGTGCATCATTCAATGCAGTTAGTTTCAAATCAATATCAATATTTTTTAAATGTATGATTTTTACCTATTAATTACAACCACACACTAACAGTTATTTTTACTGATACTGTCGCACAACAGTTATTACAACGGTTAGATTACAATAATTTAGTTTGTTGATTTAGTCCAGGCTAACATTGATATCTCATACTGCCTTAATGCAATCTGAATATGAAATTTTATCAATGAAAACTAGTTTTTAAGCATCTATCAGTTTAATGATCCTTTTTGCACAGACAATAAAACTGACTGATAAAAAATTAATTTACAGCAAAGCAAAGTGAAAATAAACTACATAAGAAAACATGTAGATTATAAATAACTAAATTAAATACAGAATACCTGATTCCTTCCTGCTTTCCATTAGAGATTATTACTAAAGTCATCAGTTAATAACAATGCATATATGAGTAAATGCATTCCTACCTGATCGGTACAAATTTGTAATAGTAAATACTTATCATGCACAGCTAACTGAAACCAATGTGCTTGATGCTCCTTGTTAAGTTTTTATAAACATTTTTGTTATCTCAGAAATAGTATTCTTGAACATTTAACTGGTGAAATTCTTGAACTAGCAGTAAAAATAGTGACCTCAAAAAATATCTGTTACAAATAACCTTGTTGATACTTCAGAACAGCATCAAGGTAAATGAGAGCACTGCTTCAGATTTGGTTTGTAAAATTTCAACATCTGAAGGGCCTTTGGATTAAACTAACACAAAATTAAAATCCTGGTTAAGATGAATGGGAAATTTCTTTCATAGCAGTTTTACATTCTTTTTCTTTCAGCCACTTATTTTTTTTCTATTAACTAACTAAACAAACCCATGACACAGATAAGTTAATCACACTATTTTGTACATACTAAATAACAATCAGTTGCTGCAAATAAAAAGGAATTAAATTTAAGTAGGCTGTTTCTCTTCTTTATGTTTAGAAACAAAATGAGTGGCTGATGTAAGGAAATTAATATTTTAATGTGAAACTGCTGTTATCAGATATTACATATCTTTATGCTTTTTGGATAGATAAATTTTACCGTTAATTTTAGTATTATCAATTAGAAAAGTTGTGCCAGTTTATCTTTTTGCAGTACTGTAGTATCTATCAGAAAAAGAATGTAATCAGCAAGAAATATTGTCAAATTAAAAAAAAATGCAACTATTCGCATCCCGATTAATTATTAGCATCATTAATAAGATTACAAGAATTTCAACAGAAATGCACTTACCTAATTAATCAAGAACATTACTTTTCTTTATTTATACAGGCAAAGGTTAAAACTAGCATGTTATGCAGCAATCACAGTCATACATGTTTTTGACAGAGTTCTACAGAGTTAAGCCAGTACACCACGTTACTTATAATATAACAAATTAGTAAGCAAAACAAAATAAGTTAACACTTTGTGGACATAATGTAAGGATATCCCACAGTAGTACATTGTTCCTAACATATGAAATGTAATCATGCTCTCAGTAGACATATTTAATATATATTGCACAAGAATATGTGTGTGTATATGTAAAGACTACACACATACAAATTATTTTTTCAATTTTTATGGACAAAGTTCTGTAAAAATTCTTACCAGCTAGTCAGAAATGGCTTGAAGGATTATAAATATACTACTTCATATTGCCGAGTACTACGTTTTACTATAATATACTTGGTTAAATGTATTCATAGAAATTATTTATACTTGTAAAATGTAATTTAAGTAGCAAAATATTTTAAGACTAATACTTAACTCCTTTTTTATTAAAAATTCACTATAAGAAGTGAAAAACAATAAAAAATTTTAAAAAACTTTTCTAATTCTTTTTTTTTTTCAATTCTGAATTTAAAATAAATTTATAAAGATTCACAACATCTTATGAACAAACTGTTCATTTGTATACTGTAAAACAATGAATAATTATAGTCTAAATATAATTATTATGCAAGTACATGCAGCGGGTTAGTGAAACATTTGTGAAATTTATTAATTCTGAGAGATAAGTAAATAAGTTTGTACAGTCCGCAAAGTGTAAACAAGCTAATGGAGTACAGTCAAGAGTACCGTAAAAAAATATTCATATACAAATAAAAACAAAATCAACTCGCACATATGTATAAAAGCCACACATTTTACAAAAAAAAACTATTAAAAATACTACGGTTATGAATATTTTTCATGATCTTAAAATATAAACATTCAAAGAAACTAGTTGTGTATTTTATTTACTCTAGTAAAGTGCAGTGTTTACTCTAGTAAATAAAATACCTGTTTGAAGTAGATGCTGTTGCATTTTTATTACACAAGCCAGCACTTCTCTATGTCGAGGCTGAATCGCTGAATTCTTTTTAAGCTGTTCAATTAAATTATACAATGAGATCTGTCCCCTTTTCAAACCTAAAGTAAAAACAACATCTATTAATAAATCTTAAATATCTGATAGCAGTAGTGGTTTGTGATGAATGCATGATATAGCTGTAGATTTTTAAGTCACAAAAAATTACATGTTTTTTGTTATATGTTTTAGAAATAAAACCGTAATAATCAAAATATTAAAAATAAAAAGTGTAATATATGTAATCAGAATAAAAAATGTCATTTGTTTTCTGTTAATAAAGATAAAGGCAGTGCACAATTGTAGCAAGTATACTGCAAGAGCTTCAGTTAAAAGACTTTATCAATGCTTTTGCAGTGTCAAAGAAGCATTAGGATCAGTGAATAAGTTTCAATGACACTTTATAAAAATGGCAACTAATTTTTATAGGTAAGCTTAATCCAGGAACTTTCTGATAGCACATGAGACGAACATCCATCCCAACCCCTGTAGGGGAAGACCTTGTGACGATTCCGGTCGCCACACCAACCCCCCTACCGTTCCTTACATGAGATGAACAAAAAAAACAGGTGATCTACCCTCAGAACCAAAGTACAAGACAAACAGTCATTCCTTGAGAAAAGTTACCTCTCTACAAGGCAAAGCCTATCCTTCACACAAATCACTCAGTGTCTTTTATCCCAGATGGAAGTAGCACTTTAGCGTTTGATGCATAGAATTAAGCCAGTCAACATAACCGATCAGTTTAAATAACTGCTAGAAAAAACTAACTGCTTTTCCTCTAGAAATTAAAGAGTCTGAAGTCAGGAGATAGTTCCTGAATGAACAACCTTGCTCATCCCTACAGCTGTGTTACAATCATGCAGTTGTGTGGCATTATTTATAACATAGTCCAGTAATACGATGTAAGTATTCATTATGAGCTGTACAACATCAATGATTAGACATATCTGGATGATTATTTTTAAGATATTTTTACTCTACCTATGTTTTTATTAAGTCTGTAACATTAAATTAAAGAACTATTCTTTTTAAGATATTTATGTTAAAATTACTTATGTAAGAATCATATCTCTTAATGTATTTGGAATTATTAAATGTAAATGGATAAGAGATTCTACTAGCTTTTTATTCACAGTCCACCACTACTAAACAGCAGATCAGCCCATTAAACAAGAAAAAAATAACAGTAAATACTCTTAGATTAAAAATTAAGTCTAAAATTCTAAAACTTACATTTTAAATACAGTAAAAGTCTGTTAAATACAAAATTCAATGGAGTGTCAAATAAAATGAGTAAACTGTGGTAAGAAAATATTATCACTGTAATCATAATTCAACATTCACAAACGAATGTCATGTAAAAATGCAGTGAACAGGTAAGGTCAATGGGCAGATGCCTCTCTTCAGTTGCCTTCAGCGAAAGAAAAATAATACTGCGGGTAATTCAACTACTCTTGACTCATTGCAAGATAAGAATGTCTATAATTATGTAATGTATACTCGTAAACAAAAGTAAAGAATGAAAATTGGAGGACATTACAATAGTTAAAAAAAGGATTTCTGAAAGATAATTTTCATTTAACAGATTATATATATATATATATATATACACCGCATATATTTCTCAAAATTATTATTGGAACTGGTAATGACAAGCAAAATAAAACTTTTAAAGTTAATATGATATTAAATTGTTTCAAATTAATAATAAATTTTCACTCATTGAATTTGAAAACTATACTGAAAATAATTTACCACTCCAATGAAACCCTCTTTTTGCTGCAAATATTGAATAAAAATATACAACTGTTTTACAAGATTATCCAAAAAAACCCTGAAGATAAACAATACAAGCAAAAAGACTGTTGTTTTACTGTCGACCATTAAATGAAAACTATCTTTCAGAAATGCATTTTTAACTATTGTAATGTCCTTCAATTTCTATTCTTTGCTTTTGTTTATCAGAAAAAGAGTAATCTAAACCAATAAGATGACATGATATATATATATGTAAATATAGAGGTAGCAGTAACTACAGGGAAAAATATTGCATTACCTGAAAAACTACACCATTTTATGTGGTAAATTTTACTATTGTTATACTTTACGATTAGAATATGGTGAAAATAACAGTATATGTGAGAAATCACACCATTACAAGCTGTAAATTATGCCACTGTTTTAAACAGGACGGATAAGTTAATTACAGCTTATCTATAGACAGAAAAGTGTGCACATCAATTTTTTTTCTTATCAACAGGACAGTATAGAAGTTTGGAAGTACTGTATACCTTGCAAGTACAAAAGTGGATGATAAACCGAGTTACAGGAACTAATGCTGTGGAATAGAACAAATTTGTGTTCTATTCCACAAAACCATTAGAGGCATTACATAAAATTCACTGAAGGCATACATTTTTAATACAGTGTCCATGCCTTTAACACTTATATTAAATGTTTTTTTTTCTGATTAAAATGTATTACACTCCATTGATACCTAAATATAATGACAAAAAACTTTTTTTTAATTTTATTATTTTTTAATCTTTTTTTTTTTTATTATTAAAAATTAACTCTTTTATAAAAGAAGTCTCTTACAATTGGAATCTTTCTAACTGTGATAAATAATTAATCATTTATCACAATTTTATTATAATATTTAATGATCTTGATAAACAATGAGCATTTACTATTTACAGAACACAGCGAGACAATATAATGTCAATACAGACCCCAATAAGTGCACAAATCATACCGATAATAAGAGCTTGTGCTTCAGGCCTTTGCAGAAGCTCATTAGTAGGTTGTGCATTGCTTATCATCTGCTGAATATCAGGAGGCAAAGGAGACATAGGTGGGGGAACAGTGAACTGTGGAGCTAATCGAGCAGCAGTATTTACACTACTACCCAACAATTTTGCTAGGTGTTGTTGTTGCTGTGGAAGCTGCTGGTTTTGCTGTTGCTGCTGCTGTTGTTGTTGCTGTTGCTGCTGCTGCTGAAAAAAAATTATAGGTAAATTTTAAATGAAGGCTTTCAGCGTAAATAAATTATTTGTTATACAAAATTAATACTCTGACTACACAGAAACCAACTTAAAGCTTTTAATTTGCAAAAAAATGAAACTCTGAGTTATTCATAATCCAACAGTTTAATAAATTAATGTTCCAGGACGTCTAGATGGTAATACCACATACATGTAGTAGCCATAATTATAAAACAGTAAAAGATTATCATGGTATGCAAGCCAGCACTGAACAGATAAGAAAAACACATTTGTTTCATTGAATCACATGTAACAAACACTGTTTACTTATTTGAATCATCACTAGAATGATATAATAACATTGTATCATTCCAAATCCAATCAGGACTGTTGGGAGGACAACTACATCTGTGTGTGTGAGATCTATTTGGTAAAGCTGTGGGAGAGGGCATACCTTCATACTATATGGTTTGCCTGATCAGCCACATAGATTGATTGACTGCCACAAATAAGCCCCATTAGGAACTAATTCAGGTTTTTACACAATCCAAGACAGAAACAAGTTTACAGGTAAATCTGATATCTTATCTAACTTCAATAACGCAATAACTCCTTGACCACCAGTGCCTTCCCAACAGAACAGCAACAGATCTGAATTACATAATCGATTGCAGGAAATTAATAAAAGCAGGTAGAATAGGAGATGATCAATCCATAATAGAATTGGAAGCCCCTCTGGGAATCATCAGATTCCCTTAAGTATTTTCATTTCATAAATATCAGATAACATTATAGACTAAGGGGTGAGGATTTCTCAGGTGACATGCATCTGTAATTGAGTTTTCACTGGGTCTACCAACTTAAATGGGTAAGGAGATTTCTTAAAAATGGTGCTATGTGGATAATAATGTCTTGAATTATTGTAGTGTAGCATATAATGATTTAACAACAAAATTACATGAGTGATTGTAAAGAGATTGAATTATTTTTTTCACTAAATTTCTGATGTTCTGTCTGACAATCACGTTACATCATTGTTTGAGCATTTAAGAATGCTCAACCCAAAACAGCAAAGGAGTTTATGGCTTTGTTTATTTATAACCTACCAGTTTTTAGCACAAGCCTCAATTAACCAAGTCAAAATTTTATGTTGATGTCATAGGTTTATTCCTTTAGCCAGCCAGTCTCATAAGTATATGAGAGTCATTCAGAAAGTTCTGGGCCTGTTACAAGATTTTTTATGAATTTTATTTTTATTTTTCAACATTGTCACCTTGCAATTCGGTACATTTAGACCAATGACTTTCCAACTTTTTAATACTCTCAGTATAATCAGATTTGTCTAATTCTGTAAAATGAGTGGTGTCTAGTCTAAGATCCGACTTCATCATCTGAAGTGAATCTTTGTCCAGAAAACCATTACTTCAGGTTTGGGAAGAGAAGCTAATGTCCGGGAGCCAAATCCAGTACATGCTGAAGCACTTCAAAGTCCAGTCATCAAGTTTTAAGCAATAACCAAAGACATGTAAGCAGGCACATTATTATGGTGAAAGAGCACTTTCTTTTTGGCCAATATGAACATTTAGCTGCAATAGAACCACTCAATCAGTCTAGAAGTGAAGCACAATATTCCCTTATGATGGTCCTATTTTTTCCAGGTAGTCTATGAGCATCACATCATGAGAATCCCAAAATACCAAAGCCATGACTTTTCCTCAAATAAAACCTTTTTTACTTTTTCACCTGTTCCCACTCTGTTTGATCTCTGGTGCATCCATGTTTCATCTACTGTTATAAAACATCAAACTCAGCAAAATCACATTAAGTTAAAACCCTTGAGAAGTGTTCAGTCAAATGCATTTTTGGTGGATTGTTAACACTAACACAACATGCATAAGGTAGAAAAATTATTCTTACAAAAAATTATGTAAAATGTGATGATGGACATGATCTATTGTGATGTCTGCAATGCCAGCAAGTGTTTAATGTCAGTGATCATTTAACATGGGTTTATGAATTTTTGTGACGATTTCATTAATCCTTTCTGAGTGTCCAGAGTGTTCAACATTTTGAATGTATGTACAGCCACATTTTTATTCCGCAGCCCAGTTTTTAGAAAATGTCAAAACTTGTTTGCTTTACTTGGTCACGATAAACAAGCAACTAAACACATGCATCTGAAACTTCACAATTTCTAAAATACCATCTAAGGATCACAGCTGACAAATAGCGTAGTCATTTGGTCATACCTGCACCATCTCTATGTCAGGCCAAGAACTTTCTGAATGGCTCATTGTAACCTTTAGATTTCTGCTCATCTACTTCACTACATGGTTCATCCTTTAATTCACACTTCTAGAGTACATTTACTGAACATATCAAAAAACAATCTAAAGCAATTAATGGTTTAAAAAGGCCATTTACCGATTATCTTTTGATAAATTAATAATTTTATCTCAGTCTTTTTAATATATATTTTAATTCATGTTCTGATTTTTTTCTCTTTTCTTTTATTGTTTTTATTTTCTTTAATAATGTTCTATTCTATTACACTTCCATGTCTAGTAATAATTAATAATAATATAATATATTTAAGTAATCTTGCTACTGAATTGTACTCCCACAGATATTCAAAGCCCTAGCAACAAATAAAAAGTAATCCTCTTAATATAAGAATTTTGGAAGACTTCCTATGTAACTCTGGGGACTAAATGTACACAGACAAAAACCTATCACACATAAGTATACAAATCACTCACCTGTTGAACATGCAACAGCTTCATAACTAGATCCTGTGGAATTTGCATCTGCTGTCCAGATAAATTATGATCAATACTGGATGAAGTAGGAAAAGTCTGCTGAGGATAATTACTAAATAACATTCCTGAAATCACAAATTTTAATTGTTAAAATAATTATTTTATTATTATTGGTCAATATTTATATTATGGTATGGGACAAGCTGACAGCAATGATTAAATCAGACCAAAAGAATTACTAAAAGGAAGTAGTACAGTTAAAGAAGTTAGTACAAAAGAGAATTGCATTCATTTTTATTCATACCATCAAATTTTCAAATGAAATACGAGGTATGAACAGAAAGTAAGTTACACCCCCTCTATGAAACAAACACATATTTATAAGACAATTTTTTTTTTTATTAAACAAAAAAATAAATATTTTTATCTATTTTTCGAAACACTTTTCATACCTTGTGACAAGTTTTTCAATTCCACTCTCATAAAAATTTTGTCCAATTTCCTTCAACCATTTAAGGGCCGCTTCCTTAAGTTCATCATCATTAGTGAAGCGCTCCCCTCCCAGGTCTTGCTTGAGATGACCAAACAGGTGGTAGTCGCAGGGTGCTAGGTCAGGGCTGTTAAGCGGATGAGACCACATTTACTACTTGAATTTTTGCAGTAACTCCTTTGTCACATGAGGCTGAATGAGGAGTAGCATTGTCGTGAAGAAAAACAATCCCATCGCTCAATCTTCCCATTCGACCTCTAATGGCTTTACGCAATTTTTTAAAGTCTCACAGTAAGATTTGGCATTGATTGTTGCTGCTCCTAGAAACAAATTCACTGTAAACAACTCCCTCAGAATCGAAAAAGACTGTCAGCATAAAATTTCGAACATATGGAGATGTTTTCACTTTCTTTGGATGCGGCAAATTTTTATGTCTCCATTCATGTGATGCTCGTTTAGTCTCAGGCGTGTAATAAAGCACCCAGCTCTCATCCCCTGCGATGATTTGTTTCAAAAATTGTGAACCAGTTCTGGAATAACATTGAATAAAAGAGAGAGCAGATGTAAAACATTGATGTCTGTGGTTGTCAGTCAACAGATGATCGTGAATAATCACAAACACACTATCATAACTGATGTTAAGTTCACTTGCAATCTCTCTAATTTTAATGAGTCGGTTACTCAAGATCATTTCATTCACAGGTTCCGTGTTACCCTTATGTTTGCAGATGAAGGACGCCCAGCACGCAGTTCGTCACTCACATTTGTTCTTACGTTTCTGAATGGTTGGCACTATTTTGTGATCATCAGGTGTGACATTGCATTCTCATCATATATCTCAACAATTTGGCGATGAATTTGACAGCGTCTAAGCGGATGAAATCCAGCTTCTAAGCTGGATGAAACCTCTATATGGCATGGAGGGCATGCCATATTGACAACAATACTACACATGTACTGAATGTTGTACAGATTTGCTGCTGGGGAAGCGTGAAGACAACAACGCAATCAGTGCTGCCACCATAAAATATTAATATATCCCTTTCAGTTCAAGAACATGGTAAGGGTGTAACTTACTTTTTGATCTACCTCTCATATGAAAATACATCTTAATTTCAAATCTACTACATAGCACTATGCTCTCCTATAATATTATAATAGCATGTCAGTTAATGCTCTCAACTAATATTCAAATTATATTCTGGTTTTCAACATTTCAGATTATTATTTAAATGTCAGTAATGTGTACAGTCTTGTAGAAGTTATTATTTGATCATTTTAATCCCCTTACTTTTAAACACTTGAGGCAGCAAAATATTATAATTTTGATATTTCATTCTTTGTAACCATGTAATGCCTAATTCTAGCTACCATGTTGCTTACAATCATTCATTTGTTGTAACATTTAAGGTTATGTTTGTATTGCACTTTTTTTAAGTTTGTAAAGTAATTATGAATTTTTTACTTAAATTTATATAGATTTTTAAACATACATTTTTGGTTATATGTACAACTATATTCAATATATTTCATATTGCATCCTAAATTGTATTTTGTGTACAAAATTTTCAGTAATTTCTCAAGATTTTATTAAAATAGATTGTAACTCACAACATGTTTTAATAAAATACAAAACTTGATGTTTACATCACATGTGATTTGGAAAATTTAATGGATAATGTATGATGGTTCAAAGACAAGGTTTTTTTATTCTTGACCATCCTACAGCAAATTTACCAACATAATAAACAAAAATTTTTTTTGTACATTGCTCACATCCTAATATAAGAAATCTGTTTTATAAAAAAATAATAAAGCAATTAACCCACTTTAAAATCATTCATAATATAAAAATGACCAAACTAATTTTAATGAAACTAGTAAGATGAATTTGTCTTAGCCTTATGCTAAGACTAAACACTCAGTGTCATGCCTGTAATTCTGCAGGTAATATGAATTCTTCGCACAATTATGCAGTTCCAGGTATTTCTCCTTCCTTCAAATGTGGAGAGTTAGAGAAGTTATGAATCCTAATGATACAATGTAGCTTTCAGAAAAGTATATCTCAATCAGATTGATGGTTTTCTTCATTATTTTTAAAATTATTTAAGAATTTAAATCTTACTTTAATATATTTTGTTTATTTATTAGTATAGCATGCATTTCTACCACTTTTTTACACTGCCAAAGTCTGGCAATAATGACATAAGTATTAAAACTTTAACATTATTATAACTTGGATTCCTGTTACCACACAGAACAGAGAAACTTAACAACAGGTTTAAAGTTACAACTGGTATGAATAAAAATTAAGGGTAATTTAGTATAGGAATAGTTTTATGCAATTGGTAGTTTTAAAAAGAGGATTCATCCTTTTCTGTCATATAACTTCAGTTTTGCTTGATTAATTTATAGTAAACACTCACTATCTTACTGTTAGTGAGTTTTTAACAGAAATCTTTTCTGACCGAATGAAGGAAATTTTTTTTTTAACTTTATACAATCTATTTAACCATTAGAATCTGAAAATCCAGAACTTCTGAATCACACTAATTTACTTTCAACCATTTATCTTCTATAACACATTTAGAGCAATGAAGGACTTCCACGGCAGTAAGTTCATCAACAGGTAATTCCTGCAGATTTACCCCTTGAAAAATTTGAATCTTATTCTCAAAGATCTAGCTTTTTAATATATTCCATTAATCAGAGCATATACGGATCGAAAAGTGGAAAAAAACTGTGGGAGGGATTCCGAGTCACTGCTATCTTCCACACAACAGGTCACCCAGGTCAACCAGGTCACCTGCATTCCTTCTTTAGTATTTTATAGTAATATTTATTATCACTCAAATCAACTTAGTTATTCAGTGATCTTGATGTCTGGCAACTCAGTAATTGGATAAGCAACATATAGTGGGTAGAATGAAAATAAAAACTTGTGTTGAGAGTAGGTTGAGACTGCATTACTACTGAACCTGAAAACATTTACACCCATCTAACAGAACAACAATAATAATCGCTGTACTTTTATTTATGCAAGTTTAATTTATTATCATATTCATATTTTATTACTTATAATTCACTAGCATCCCCTGTTCGTGGCTTTACCTGCCCTGGCAAAATTTGCAGAAAATCTCCATCAAAGGCAAAAGTTATGCCTCCCAACAGCTTATCACATGACCTAAGGTCTCTGAGAGTATGGTCAATTGCTTCAATATGAGCTCTATGACTCATGAATCATTCATTCCATACAATAAATTTTGTATCTTGAAAATTTTACCAAGAGCACTTTTACATAAAAAACAAACTGAGTCTAAACCACATGATACTTTTAATAGCAATTTAAAAGTTGAATGAGCAGTCCTACCATCAGTGAGGAGCGTTGTAGCGATAGCTACACTGAGAGTCATGCTACCTGTTGATCAAACATATGCGAAAAGTAGATTAATCAAAACGGTTTTCCCACTGCAGTCAGGAGCATCTCCAAAAAATACTTTTTTCTGTCACTATGTACATTGTGAGTGTTGGAATCATATCCTTGGCGCTGATCTGGTATTAATTTAGAAAGGTTAATATTTATGTATACTTGAAGTTCACTGATATTAAATGAATTTCAGAACATTATATCATAAGGGTTTTCATTACCTTGTTCATCACGAATTGATGTTTGTAAACTGAAATCATATAAATACTTTTCACCAAGAGTTACAACTTTGTCTGCGATTTCAATAAGACCTCTATCTAAAATATTTCTATTGAAAAATATCTTGGGAGTGGCTCACCAACTAGTGGCCCAAATGAGAATTGCAGCACAGTAACGAATTATTTATCATCTACACATTTTAATAAACAATTTTTCATCTTACATAGCCTATGACACTATGGATTAGATAATTTAACTGGATTACACAATGAAGCTATGGTTAAAATTTGGTAGCAATTAGTTTAGAGGTTCTTGAGAATTCTGCTAACATAGAAACGTATGTTTCCTTAGATTATTATATAATTAGTAATTATAATTCAATAAGTAAAGATTGAAAAACAAGAATTTTAATTTAGGTGTATTTTTAAACTAAAAAAAAATCTTAACTAGTGCTTGAATACATATTGTATCCATAATTACACTAAATTAGAAGTACAATTACTATTGTAAAATTCTTTTTTGTAAAATAATCAGAATTTTTTATCATTTAGAATTTTCACTTTTTTTTTGTAAGACTATTTTCATTTTTGATTGTACTACTGCATCTTCTTAAATCACTTTTCTTTTCGGAGTTTTTTAACTTGTAACCTTGAAATCTCACAAGCTGCAGCAGTTCTTTATTCATATCTTTGAATGCATATTAAATGATTGTCATCTAAGTTTCCCAATTTTATAGCTTCTTTCTTCACAAAATCATATACATTATTAACTATTTCACAAGCTTGACTACAAAGCTTTCTATTTTTAACATACAAATCCATTAATACACACAAAAAATTTAACTAACTCACCACACATTACAGATGGAAATAACTAATCATTCATACCAGAACATGTCAAGAATTGAACTAAATCAGTTTATTGAAAATGAAAAGTAAACATCAGTAATGAACATTAGTCAATAATGCAAAAAAAAAATTACTTAGCTATTCTATGAATATGTATAAAATGACTAAGATATTAATAAGTTATTATTATTTGTAGGGTATATGCCTACTATTTAATGCTGACATTTGTTACTATAAATATCATCAACAATAATAATACCCATTACAAGCTACCCATTACAAGCATTATAAGTCAAATTTTGATAACCTTTATTTGTGTAAAATGGTCATTATTCATTTTATGACTCACTTGATGGAGGGAGTGTAATAATTATCTATTAATACGAAACATCTATTTTTGTACTGCATACAGTAAGAAATATTTATAAATATGGTAAATATTTTTAAAGAAATTACTGTCTGAAATAAACAAAAAAAAATGAAAATAAATTTTTATTGTGAAATGAATTTTTGCTTTAATGAAAATACTTAAACACACTGTACTGCAGAATATTAGGTTTCTGAATGAGCCTAATGTTATGAGAAAAGGGTAATATAATGCCCTGCACAGTGACTGTCTGCCTCATGCAAGTAAGCTTTTATTTTCATCATACGCACCATACATTACTTTATTTTAATGAAATGCCATGAAAAAAATTGAAACCAAGTTCAGAGTAGTAATTTTTAATATAAACGTTTTCAGACAATTCAACTTAGATTACTTCAAAATAATAAAACTGGTTTATAAAAAAAAAAATGTAATGCAATAAAAAAAAGTACCCTTCAGCTGCAGTGACACGTCTAATAGGAAACATATAAAATGCATTCAATAGTTAATATAACTTTTAGTTAGAATAAATATAAATTAAAGAAGTCCCTAACTTTATTCTTTGTGAATTTTTTTAAAAAATATAGATTCAAATAATAATTTTTATGTTGTTAAAGAACACTTGCCAGTACATCTGGAAGCATTCAGTGATATCGGAATATAACCGCAAAAGCATCCCATCACCCTCCTCTTGACAAAAGGTTTTGATTTCTTCCTATTGTTAATTTTTTAATTACAAACCATACAATTTTTTTCAATAAATTCAGTTTGAAAAACTTTCTAAAATTTTGATTACGATTATCGATCCTTCTTTGTAAAATTACTCATAATTTTCTGTCAGAACAAATGTTCAGTAACCTTCAAAGTATAAAAATGAAATCATATAAAATTCACAACTTTCTCAGGAAATTATTTTTTAGAATATAACCAGGGGTTCTGTAACCAGGTAAAAAGATGAGAAACTAACACTAAAAAATATAAACTAGCGTAAAATTAACAAAACCACTATCTAAGCCCAGCTACATCATTACATGATTTTAAATACTGACATGGGTATCAGAGATAGTATCAGAGATGCAGCTTAACAGAATAATAAAGTTCCACACAATCCCAAAGTAACTGAAAAAGACTACAATAACACTTTCAGTAAGTTTTAAAAAAGCCTAAAATTAAATAAAATTATTTATTTTATCATTATTATTTAAAATCAATCCTACATACCTGTTTGTTCCTTATGGTCAGAAACCAGACTTGTTGACTGGATGCTATTATTTGCCTTGTTCAACATCTGATTAATACAAAAAACATCTGATTAACAAAAATGTAGAAATAAACATTTAAAAAAATATTTTTATTACTATCAGCAAATATAATTAAAACAAAATGAGTGATAAATCTAAGTTCATGACATCCATTAACGTTTAACTGCAATGAATGACTTACCTAAGTGTAAATTTTTAAGAATTATTATGGAAAAAGATTCTGAGGTAATAAGCATTATTTAAATTTATACTAGGAAAGGCAGCAGGTGACCTTTTTGTTTACCACAGTATCAACTACTGAAATAGTTTATTTACTATTACTTAAAATTAAATCAATATTAGAAGAAATTAATTTCTAAAAAAAATTGGGATTTTTTTTCTAATTGAAGAGAAACAAATTTCTTAGGGAGGGGTCATAAAGTCTACTAAATTCACTCTCAGTAAGAATGATTTTTGTTTTTAAGTTAGAGTTGGTGTGTGTCTGCCACAGGCTTACTGATGGAAGGCTAGTGTTGAAAAATCAGTAAAGCCTTTTTATTGACCATTAAGGTTTTTTTTTTTTATATAAAGTTTAATATACATTTTTGCATCCCTTTAAAAGCAATTTTTAATACAAAGAAATATTTAATATTAGAATGATTGCTAGTTCAACATAAAGTGGGAAATGAACTGATTTCAGATGTAACATGAAGGTAAGAGGCGACAAAAACTAAAATCCAATTACACGGCCAGTTTGACAATACATATTTTAATATAAACATTCTATTTTCTATGTTGATGAATTAATATTAACTTTCCTACAGGACAGACAAGTTAATATTGGTTCCTTCTGTTTTCCTAAAAACTCTACAGTTTTAACATTCAACCGTACGATTTCATGTTTCTTTTATGAAGAAAAAGTTTTAAAATATATTTTGATTCATTTTTTTTTATTTATCTATAAAGAAAACATTAGACTATTAATATAATAAATATGTCTTAATGCAGATATAAAAAGAAGAAACACAAATAAATAAAAAAGCGACATATGAAATAATATTATTTTTAAACAGTTATGTACAGTAATTGAGAGAATAATTCCTAGTGTAAAACAGTTATTTTACATTTGACTAAATTGTAATAACTTGTTACTACATTTGATGACTTTGTAACAAAAATTCTGTTTAATATAAAAGAAATAGAAAATAAAAATAATATATAAAATGAAAAAGATAAAAAAAATCAGAAAAAAACACAAACATGAGCTTTCTAAAAGTTGTGATATAGTTTGATTTTGTTGTAAAAAAAAGAATCGTCTATCGAATTCTCTAATTATTATCCCTTAACAATAAACCAATAAATTGGATAAATTAACAGAGTTCATAAATTTCTTCTAACAATAAAATGTTATAAATAGAAACATAAACAAATAATTTGTATACTATATGAAAAACAAAAAAAAGGGCTGTTCAAAAAAATACTAACTGGAAAATATATAATTCACTCATAATTAAACATATAAATCAAAAATATTACAGTAAATGAATGTTTTACTAGTACATTTCTAGAGGTTACCGTTGACAAATATTTATTATAGGATAAATAAATTGATGACTTAACTGGTAAAGTAGCATCAGAAAAACTGCCAGGCTGAACTAAATACGAGGTCTGTTTAGAAAATAAATGAACTTTATTTTTTTAATCGTTATTATTAATTTTACAGATTATTGCTCCTTGTTGCCTTCAAAGTACTCTCCTCCCCTATTCAAACACTTTTCCCAGCGGTATTTCCACTTCACGAAGCAGTCCTAGATAGCTTCATTTGAAATAGCCTTTTAAGTATGTGATGAATTTGCTTTAATGTCATCAATAGTCTCAAAATGGCATCCTTCATTACTGATTTTAATTTTAAAAATAAGAAAAAATTGCCAGGAGCCAGGTCTGGCGAGTAGGGGACTGAGGGAAGACGTCATCTGATTTTTGGCCAAAACTGACAAATTAACAAAGCTGAGTATGCGAATGCATTGTTGTGGGGAAGGAACCATCAGTCATCTCTCCACAACTATGATCTCTTTTTGCAGATTTTTTCAGTAACTGTTGTAAAACGCCTTGTTAGTACACATGGTTCACTGTTTCACCTCGAGGCAAGAATTCAAAATGCAAAATTCCATTAAAATTGAAAAACAGAGAGCATCACTTTGACATCGGATCGAGACTGAGGTACTTTCTTGGGGCGTGGAAATCATTTGCCAATCCATTGAGATGAATGAACTTTTGTCTTGATGTTGTAACGATACACCCAGTTTTCATCTCCATTATGATCCCTGTGTGAATGTTTCATCATCATTATCAGCTTGTTCAAGAAGTTTCCAACAAATGTCCACGCAATGTTCTTTCTGCTGTTCGGTCATCAAATGAGGAACAAACTCTGCTACAACTTCATGAATGTTCAACTTTTCAGTCAAAATGTCACAGCATGATTCAATCAAGATGCTAATCTCTTCTGCAAGTTTTCTGATAGTCAATTGGCAATTTGTATGCACCAGATCGTTGATTTTCTGAACATGGGTGTCATTAGTTGAAGTTGAAACTTTCCTGGTCGAGGATCATCTTCAACTGACTGATGACCACTTTTAAATCGTGCAAACCATTTGTAACATGGCATATGACCCAGAGCATCATCTCCATAAGCTTGTTTCAAAAGCTGAAATGTTTCTGTGAAAGTTTTCCCAAGTTTCATGGAAAATTTTGCACTGTATCATTGCTCCCGAAAATTGCACATTACAAAAATCCCTACTAACACTTAAACACATGGCACTAAAATAACAATAAAATGAAAACTAACCAAGAAATCAATAATCCAAGAACATATGGTTACAGAGGAGGTTAAGTGGAGCACACAACACTAAATATCTCCGCTGGCGCATAATTAAAAGTGTTCAGTTATTTTCTGAACAGACCTTGTATAGTAGTCTATCATCTCAATTATTAGATGTGAAATTGTTATGTAAGAAGCCTCAATGTGTTCTAGTTACATTCTATATTATGAGAAGTGTCATTCATTTCTATTAAATGTGAAATAAACAGTCACATAGATGTGCTTTTGTGTCACCGGGTTTACTAACAGTTCTACTTTTATAAATATATGCAACTGTTGTGTATGTAATATTTGTAACTGTATTACTCAATGAGGAATAAAAATTTTATTCACACTGAACACATAATTTAAAGTTACTTCAAAATACCTTCATTATCAGGGGCTGAATAAAAAAATCTTTCAAATAAAGTAGAACTCTAAAAATTAAATAAAAATACCATTTAAGATAATTTTAATTGCATTCTATTCAACTGATGAAGTCTTTCTTCATAAAACTAAATTTCTATACATTATACCTGGCATTATACAAATAAAATGAATTCACTTAACAGCGGTAAAATTTATGAAGATATTCTTACCTTAAATATTCTTTTTTTAATATATAACAACACATTTTTGGAGATATTTTGAAAAAGGTAAAATAATTTTAAACTTACAGTCAGAAAATAATACAAAATATTTTGCCCTTTTTTATTTTTTGAAAAGTAGATTGCTTTTATCTTATAAAGAATAAAGAAAGGTAACTTATTTCCTACACTTTTTTAAAAATGCATTTTCAACTTCAATGATTTTGTAAATTTTCTAAGAATAATCTGTCAATAATGTTAATGAATTAATGAATATATACAAAGTGACTAAAATAAACAATTCTTATCACTGTATTATTTTGTTAATACGGTTATGTACACAAAAAAACAAAACCAAATTCATACAACCAAATCATTTAATTTAAAATCAAGGATGCCCTCAATAACAATTGATTTTATGAACCTCAAAACTGACACATTATTAATAAGGGATCAAAAATTAACATCTTTATGTATTAAGTGTAAAATACTAATACAAGAGCTCAGAAAAATCATAAATGTTCAGTTAAAACTGAACTATAAAAAGTTATTTAAATTGACTCAATAATTTGAGTTTGACTGATCAAACAAAATTAACTATTATTGTGTCTGCAAACATTTATCACTAGTTCTCTTAGTATATTACTTTTATAACTATCACTAATTGTTATTTTTACAAATTGGATAATAAAATATATATTTTGGAAAAAATACCATCCCATTCTACTTACGTGAAGCACGGGCGATTTCTGAGTTTGATCGGCCATAGCATTATGAGGATTTGAAGCAGTGACCATGGACAACTGAACCCACCCATAAATAAATATACAAATTTTAAAAATAATCAGATAAAATTTTAAATAAATAATTAACAAAATATAAAAAAGGTAATATAAAAGCAAAGAATACATGAAGAAAAATTCATCTAACAAAATAAACTGTTCAATAGAATAAAAGGAAAATTAGAATTAGAAGATATAAAAAAGGAAATTGATATAACAAAGATAAAATCAAGATAAGTTGCTCATTAAACCAGAAAAACTGGTAAGATAAAAAAAAGGTATAAATATCTTTTTATACTAGTGGAAAAAATAAAGGATTCAAAATATAACTGAAATTTTTATGTAATCCATCAACAGAATACAGCAATTCCCTCTTAGTAAAGCAGTGTAGCAGTGACCTTTGTGAATTATTTATAGCAATTTGTATTATTCTATTTTGCTCAAGTCATTATGCTGGAATGTTCAGTTTTCACTACATATAAACTGCTGTCTATGATTATAATTTATTTATTTTACTTTCACAAACAGCATAAACCCATCATCATTTATGTTAAATAATGAAAAATATTTACAAACATTTGTAAAATCTTGAAAGTAATACAAATCATAAATTGGCTACAAGAGTTAAGAATGTTTTACAGTTGACACATTTTGACCCACAACCAGAGAAAACTTGAATATCAACTGACTCCACTGATGTAACTCAAGTTTTAAATCCATTAAAGATATTTATAATTAATTTTCACCCATGGTTGGTTGGTCCACATAATATCTCAAATACAGATGGCCAAACTTAACCTTGAGTAACAGCTATTTCTGAACTGTTTACTTTTTCAAATCTGACCATCCACATGATTCTAAACACCTTGCACATATGTGTGATCTCATTTAAAATAAATTGAAATCTCATTTTAAATAAAATTGATCAAATCAATATTTTAAATATGGTATTATTTTATAAAATCAGAAACTAATACAAAAACAATTACTTAAAAATAAAAGGAATATAAAAAAAGGTGATTAGAAACTGTAATTATCAAACAATAAAATTTAAAATTCCAACTGTACAAACTGTTTTATGAGAATCATATACCTTTCATGTTTTAAAAATCCCCACTGATCTATTATTATTCAGTTCTAACTCAAGATGTCATACGAGGAACAAGATTCAATAAGAAAAAAAAAATGTTCTAAAATTCACTGATAAAAATAATTTTTGTTTCTAACACACAATGTGTAATTTTAAACTGTTTTTTGATGCTGAAAAAGAATGTGAACTCAGAATCTTTCTATCAACCACCATTTTTGAAAAATCTTTAAATTTTAATTAAAGGATTTTTTTTCATTTTTCAACGTATAGTTAGCAATTTTAAGCTCCTATATTGTATTTTGTTGTTTAACATTGTTGACATAATTTTTAAGCCATAAATAAACAATACTAGACAAAGGATTAAATCATAACATAGTCACATATTATGACATCATATCTAATACTGAAGAGTGAGCCTTCATGGACAAGATTAATCATGTCTGTACAGGTCAAAAAATGTAGCTGAAAACACAGCTGTGTTGTTTGTATTAAGCAGTGGATTTCGGAATGAATTAATTTTGTTCAGTCTTCAGGAAAATAATGTGTCTTATTGCTGTCTTAAGTTTGTTAACAGTGCATTGTCATAATGCCTCAAAATTGTGTAAATGATGTGGATGCCTTTCGTTATGTATGTGGTGAGTTTACCATAAAATTAAGTAGAAAAAACATTACACCTTTAACTAAAAAAGTATATCATTTGAACTTTCAGTGTAAAATTGGTGATCAGGATAAGACGGGCTCGTTATATAGTATCCATTAATTGTTCTGTATATTTAAGAGGATGCCTGAAAGGCATACAGAAGCCTTTGCCATTTGGTATATCTATGGTTTGGCGTGAACCAAAGGATCATGTAACCGATTGTTACTTTTGTTTAACAAGTGTCGGGAATTTCTAAAAAAAATCCTAACATACTGTAAAATATCCTTCGTGCAATCAGGTCTGAGCCACCTGTAAATATATGTTTTGAAAGCAGTGATGAAGAAGACAACATTGATTTTGAATTATCTTCCAATAATCCACATGTTATATCACAAGGTGAATTAAATGATTTGGTTAGGGATTTAAGTTTATCAAAAAATCAAGCTGAACAATTAGGATCAAGACTGCAATGTTGGAATTTACTTTAAAAAAAATACAAAAATTTCGGGCCTTCGAAGCTGAAAAAAATAACTTTCTCAGTACTTTATTGATGAAAATAATTTGGTTTATTATACAAATATTGATGAGCTTATGTTGCACTTAGGACAAGTTCATAAACCTGAGGACTGGCGCCTTTTCATAGATTTGTCCAAGTATAGTTTAAGTGGTTCTACTACACAAAGGTTACATATATCCTTCGATACCAATCGCTTATGGTATTAATTTGAAAGAGACATATAATGCGATGAAAGATGTTCTTGAAAAAATATATTATAAAAAACATAGATGGAAAATATGTGGTGATATGATAGTTATAGCTATTTTGTTAGGCATGCAGTTAAGCTATATTAAGTGCATGCGTTTTCTTTGCAAATGGAAGAGCTGAACTAGGAATAAACATTATAACATTATGTTACCAATGAGTGGAAGAAATGAAACAACTTAACTCCAAATGGGAAAAATATTATTCATGAGCCCTTAATTGAACCCAAAAAAATATTTTTACCCCTTTCCATATCAAGCTAGGACTAATGATAAATTTTGTAAAAGCAATGAAGAAGGATAGCAAAAAGCAAAAAGGATTTTTGTACATCAGGCAGAAATTTCCAAATGTAAGTGAAGGAAAAATTAAAGAAGTATTTTTTGGTCCTCAAATAAGAGAGTTGGTCAGAGATTATGTATTTAACTGCAATGTTAAATAATGTAGAAAGTGCAGCTTGGGCTTCACAAAAATCCGACAATTACCACGATATTGTTAATCAACTTCTTACTTCATACAGAGCTATGGGATATAATATTTCTTTGAAAATGCATTTCTTCCACTTGCATCTGGATTTTTTCTCGGACGACCTCAGCAATGTAAGTGGCGAACACTGTGAATGTTTCCACCAAGACATTTCAGTGATGGAAAGCCACTATAAAGGGAAATGGAATACTAACATGCTAGCCGATTACTGTTGGACATTAATTCGGGATGTGCCTGAGGCTAATTATAAAAGAAAAGCATCAGTAAAGTCATTCTAACACAGGTATGGCCATGCAAAATTATAAATTTTGCAGATTTTAACTATATTTCCCTTAATTTTTTTTAAAGCATAATTTATTTAAAACTAAGGGTCATAGGAAAATTGTATTTACAGATGTATAATGTACGCAAAAAAGCAATTCAAGAAATGGTATCACAGTTAGAGAAACATTAAAAAAATGTTTTTTTATCATTAATGTTATCTAAATAAAAGGTATGATGCTTACAAAATTACTCTTCATTATCACTGCAACATATAATTAATAGCAACATCATAATTATATTATATCTCTTTTTATAGGATGAAAAAATATAGCAGAGCTGGGATGTACACATCTGCTAGAGGATTATAAAACAAGCTAAACTGTTATATTAAACAGATTAACAATTCTGGCACTACATTATTTCTTTACTTATTGAGTGACTAATATAAAAGAAAATATATCAGAAATTAATCATTTTTTCTTACCATTTGGTGATCTGGGACCTGTTTGAACAATGCAACATAAATATATGGTCCATACCACAATGTACTACTGAAATTAAAATATTAAAATGTATCAACTAGAAGGTAATTTGATTCTGTGTAAATTGAATTTCAATTAAAAATTAAGAAGATATTTTGTTTTTTATATGAATCTATAATCTGTGCAACCTAATATAGATACAAAAATTATGTAAAAAAAAAGTATATATATATTATATGTGATGTATCTAATACATAACTTAAAATGTATAAAATTATATGGATAAAAATGTAACTTTTTCTGTTACTGGCTATGAAAGGTCTTTAAAAGAAAACAAAATTTTAATGTTTAAAAATGTGCAGTTAATAAGTCTGACATGTTTAAAATCCTAAAAACATTGTAATCAAACAAACCATTTTATCACAAAGATTCAAGATAAAATGATACAATTATTCTACACTAAAAACTAGACGTGTAAAGCCATTATTGCATAACTATTATTTCATAAAATTCCTGTCATTCTAACTTAAGTATACATTTTTTTTTTGTTTCTATACATTACAAGGCTTGTTTAAAAACAATTATTCATAAAAACCAAAGATATAAAAATTTTATTTTCAAAAATTATTCTGATACTTTTCATATGAAACCATCAGTTTTGATAGTGTTTTTACAGACTTTTTGAAGAAAAGTAAATAAAAAAAATTGATGAAAATTGGTCAAGTCATTCTTGAGTTACGCTCAATTTAAGATTGAAAAAACTTTGGCCGGGCAAGTCAGATATGTGGTTTATTATGGTGCTGCAAGTTAAAACATTAACATTTCTCTATCTACAGCATCTATTGTTAGCAATATTGTTTGGTGTATTCAAGTAGCATTACCTACTCCGAGGGTCATGTTGAATGTGCATGTGCTTGAGCAGGGCAAAAGAAAAAGTTGGTCTTCTTGCACAGAAATATATAAGATTTTTTTTTTATAAATTGAATTACTAAATAAAAGTAATACTCAAAAAAGATCTTCAAAGCAGAATTTCAAATAATAAAATAATTTAAATAGAAACTGATTAAAATAATTTCAGTCGCATAAATTCAAGAACATTTTAACAAAACCAAATAAAAAAGTTAAACCAAACTAAACTTAACAGAAAATAATTTCTTCATTAATCAAATTAACTATATAGGTTTTAAACATATTATACAATACAAAAATTTACCATATGTTTTATAAACCACTGAAAAACATGTATACAAAATATTAATCACTAAATAATTTAATATTGATATCATACCAATTTTTTAAAAGCTGCTAGGTTATCTTGATCTTTATTTTGTTCAGCATTAGGTCGTCTCAGTTTCGCTTCAAGTTCTTCCACTGAATGAATTTTTCCAGTCTTTTCTAAAATTACCAAAAATAATAAATAATATTATTATTGCTGTTTCTTAGAATGTTTGTGTGTCATTAAACAAAAGTAGTATTATTACTTAACCTGTAAATAAAGCTATTTTTCAGAAAAATCATTTAAATTTAGATACCGCAATTTTTAAAAAACTCATTCATTACTAATTTATAACTATTTAAGTTACTACTACTGAAACAAATTGTACACTCAAAACAGAAACAAAAACTTAAATAAGTTTGCTAAAATGTTCAGCAAAATGACCTTTTCTATCATTAAGATAAAGCTTAAACATTTATTACCTCCTAAATTGATAAAAGATTAAAAATTACTCTCACCCTGTTAACACCTGATTTAGAGAATATCTATTATTAGAAATGACATGCAATACTTTCTATTCGTGAAATTTAAGGTCAATAAGTTGAAACAATCAGGCTTTAGAAAAATTGATATAGCTCTAATTTTTCAGGGTAAAATTTAGATTTTTTTATAAAAATTGTTATTTCCAATGATATATCTGATAATATTTTTGATATGCTAAAAGAACACACAAAAGTAAAATTTTCATATAACTGAATCACACTATACAAAAGCTATATCACTCCTTAAACCAGCATCTTTCAAAAAATTTAATATAATCAATCCTCTAATAGCCAAGCCATTATAAAAAATGTCATCACTGTAAATTAACCAGTTTTTGAGAAGTAAAGAGATATCAACAAACACACATGTAAATATGCACAGAATTAGTAATCCCATATTTTAGCATTTTGAACTTAAATAAGACACTTAAAAAAGGTTGAAGATTTATAATTAAAATTATAAATAATATAAAATTAACTACCACAACACTTAACTTATATACAACTTAATGCAATAAAAATTATAAAATAAAAATCATACCAAGTTCTTGCAGACTGGGTGTAACCAACATTCTATTATCTTGGTTACGAGCACCACCTTGTAATATCTCCAATAATGCAGAACCTTTCTGAGTCAAAGGATCCATGACTGGAGGTTTTTCTTGATTTATAACATTAGTTTCAGTCTTTTGTGACTTAATTTTAGCACTAGTAGCTGCAGGTGAAATCGGTGCAAAATATGTGTCGATCTCTGTCTTTGCAGTAGGTGGCGGTGCAGATAGATCTAAACCATTTAACAGAGAAAAAACTGTGGTCAGATATATGATTTCCCTAAAACAATTACTAAAACAAAGTCATTAAAATTTGAATCTAAGTGGGAACATACCTATGCTATGTGTAAATCAGTTCATTAACAAAAATTGCCACTGAATTATTGATCTGCTTCTGACATACATGAACTACTATTTGCCATCAATGTACAAAAATTATGATTTTCATTTTCTGGCAAAGTGTAATTTTCAAAATAAAAAAAGGAATTTTTAGGAACTGTTCAGTGTGATACAAAAGGTTTTATTTTCAAAATACATGTAACATTTTCTTTTTCAAAATATCATACTTAAAAATATGTAAACAAAATTGTGTTTTCCTTTAACCTCTGCAGTCAGCATTAACATCTGAAAAATCCATGCACACATCCTTTAGAATAGTAACCGATAGCAATAATACAAAAGGAATTTCTAATTGTAAAACATTAAGGTCAGAATGATTTAATTTTGCATTTTGGGGCCCAAATCAAAATCTTGTTTTATAATTGAAGAGTGTACTCAGTATAATTAGAATACATAAACGATGTCTAGTGGTTTAAAAAACTTTTTCAGAATTTTATAAGGGTATAGCAAAGTAATACATATTAATGAAATCCTTTATATTGTTAATTTTTCACTCTTTCCTTACACTTTCATTGATTTTCACAGACCTTTCAAATCTTTACCAACCAATCAGATTACAATGAAAATAATCAAGTGAAGACTAGGTAGAATTACTTATATACTCGGCTTCACCGGGGTCAAATATCTAAATACTACAATCCGGTTTAGCTTCTAAATAGCCAAAAAGGGTTTTTTTATACATGAAACTAGCACTTAATTGATTTTGTCTGGGAAACAAGTCTGGGAAACAACATAAATGATTACAAGATAAGAAAGTAATTCAATTCAGTAGAAAATTCTACTCTGCAAAAAAGATGAACATGTAAGATTTACTTACACTCAACTCAGTGTTTAATGAAAGATTCATATCTCTCTTTATGTGTAGTATCGTTAAATTATAATACCAATTCGTTAAAACAGAAAATAATGTTTTTAGTGGTCAGTGTTTTCTAATACAGATTAACCAGGCTTGGATATCCTGCATATCATAATATTTATGATAGTGATTTGAACAGTGTAATAACAGTTGAGCCTCCATCATTCGAACTGTTAGGAAAGAAAATACTTCTTATATTTATTTATAAAATACAAGCGAGACAAATACATTTTTAACTTTAGGTACCAAAAATAATTCAAATTTATTCCCCTAACACATTAAATTTGACCTATTAATCATTTCATTAAAGTTAGAAAGTTAAAGAACTCTTTTTTTCTTATAATCTAAATTCCCTGAATATCCTTGAGGGAGAAACAAACTTCCAATACTTAAAACTGAATTCTGTGGAATGCTTAATTCTTTTGTTATATGACTTCCATTTGATGTCAATTTTAACTGCAGTGTTATGTTAATTTTTTACATTCATACTCAGTGTAGTACACAAAAAAGAATCTTGAAAAGGTATACTTGAAAAATTTTAAATAAGAACTTAACAGCCTCTACATAAACTCAAAGTAGAGGTAAAAAAAATCATTAGTCTCTGAACAGAAATGCATAAACCGTTCATAAACTATACAAATACTATAGACAATTTGAAATTCTGGAGATTTAACCAGTTATTGTACTATCAAAAACTGCAAACAAACTAAATGGTCATGAATTTATATAATTTGAGTATGGCTGCATTATCTTTCTAAATAAAATATCCTTCTAGTATGAAATTCATTAACAGACAGTGATAATAGTAAACTCTATTTACCACTTTTAACTGACAATGTCAATTTCCCAGAAATTTGACAACTATAAGAAAATATTATGCTTAAGTATGGTATCAATCATTTTATTATAATAAACAAAAACAAATTTACTTTATTTCATCGGTGATGTACAGCTCGGCCGAGTTAACACAATCTGAGTTGTGTAGACTGGCATATATTTTATTTATTTATTCCAGTTCATCACAAAACATGTATTTTCAGCATTGCAGATATTGGACGGTGATTTATCACATAAAATACAATTATAATCACATACATATAAAGGTATGTATAAAATAAACTGGACATTTAAAAACAGATCACAAACCTTACTTCAGTATTTATATAAGTAGTAAAATTTGTCAAGAAGCAATCTACCAAACTTGGCAGTATTGGAATTACAGCTGTCAAAAAAAAAAAACTAGTTTGAAACCTACTGTTTGGCCGTTTAACATTTGTCAGAAACACTGTAAAAGATAATATACAACTTGTAGAGGACCTTTTTTTTAATCTTGTATTAAAAATCTCAGAATTAATGTAGTCTGGTGGAGTTACACTGAATAATAATGTCATGTTCTTAAAAAACAACAGGCTGTTGTGTACATTTTGTACTGTACAACATATTTCATATCTATTGACTATTTCATATCTAATGACTGTGAATGTAGTTCTACCAGAAAATGCATTTACTTTCTTTTTTTTTAACAAGCATTAGAGACTTGTAAATAAAGAGGAATGGTAAAGTAAGTATGTTGTCTTGGATATTACTCTTATAATTTTTGTATGCCTTAAAAAGAATTTTATGCTTGGTTTACCATTGCTCCCAAAATAAATATCATAACTTCAGACAGAGGAGAGTATAGAGACATTGAACCAACACACCATTTACAATCAATTGTAAATAAACTCCAGACCATAGTACCATGATTACTGCCCCCTCCCAAAAAAAAAAAAATTAAGAGCCATTAAATCTTTTATTCTTTTGCAATTATTTTTATTCGTTACTTTAATTACTTGAATGTTTGTTACTTTAAACTCATTCAATCTTAGCTTTTTAGTTGATTAATAATTCTTTTCACATAAAAAAACGTAACATTTACATAAATCTTTTTGGTTGCCATAACATCTATAATTTTCAATTCGTAGAGGTTAATAATTTTATATTAAAAAGTAGTCAATTAAAACAAACTGTTAAAATTAAGCACGCTTTACAGAAAGAATCCTATCATTAAAATAAAAGTACAAACAAAGAAGAAAGAAAAGGAGGATTGTTTATTTCTTATATTTTATGCATAAATGTCCCACACTGCAGATATCAAAAGAGAATAACTGAAAAATAATGAAAGGCATAGGATAGACCAAGTTGCATGAAGTGCTACTAAATCAAACGCCAATACATTTCTCCAGTAGTCAATTGCGTATTGTTACAGGCCCAATTGTTATTATTGTTGTGATCTTTTTTCCAAGCGCTTACATAGAAGTATGGCAACTATGAGGGTTGAAAATAAAGAACTTGAATACATATGTTTTGTTTTCATTTAGGAAAACAGCTGCTGAATTTTTTCACAGAAAAGTTTAATTTAGATTTTTAAATGCTTCAGGAAGATACTAAGAAAGAAGCTTCAAATAAGACACAAGTGCATTAAGAGAAATATCACTCGAAGAGTAATCAAGATCAAGGTAACCTTCAACTGGCCTAAATTATGCAAAATTTGAAAAATTTTGTAACTGAACCGATGAAATTCAACATCAATCTATCAGTGAGATTTCCAAGATGACCAGTTTATCTTGAAATTTATGTAAAAAAATAGTATGTAATATATGTAATGATATGATGCGATCTATGTAATGATACGTACAAGGTTAAGTAATGAAACAATCACAGCAAAACATTTTCTTTGTTTGTCTGAGGATAAAGTACTGATTTGAATATTTGACTCAAATTTGAGTTAACAAATTCAAATTGACTTGGTTTTTCTAATGCAGGACCAAAGATGCAACTTAGTCCTGTAGTTACAACCCAAAAATAAAACGTGCATCAAGCTCATAGAAAATACCAAATTTCCCAAAGAAGGTCTAACAGATTCAATCCAGTATTAAGACTATTTTGATTTGTGTTTCTGACGTCAAGAAAATTTTGCACGATTTTTTCGTCTCAGACAAAACTATTAATCGAATATTTTATTCTGAGATGTTGAGAAAATTATGCGATACTACATGAAGAAACAACCAAACATGTAGAGCAGAGAAGATTGTATCCTTCACCACAACTGCTATTGTTCACATAAGTCTTTGGAAAAAGGTGATTTTTAACACCCCCCAAATTCACCTGACCTCATACAACTTTTCCCCATTTCCTCATAAAAAACATCAAATAAAAGGTAAATTTGTTTGGTTGATATCAAAAATGTGAATAGAGAAGTCCTGAACTATTTTAAAACTAGGATACTCATATCTGTTTGCTTTTCTCACCTTATTAGTGAGAAAAGCATTGTGGTAAGGGCACAGTCAGAAAAGGAAAACTGTAAAGGAGATTTGAGTGGAAAGATGCATAAAATCAAGTAAATCGTTTAAAAAAAACCTGGTAAATTTTTTGTCTTCTCATCTTACAAGGATCATCCTTTTATATAAAATGCACTTACCGTTTAAGACACTGCTAAAGATTGATGACGGTTCATGGGGCGATTGCTCAGGTACAGGAGTTTCAGTAGATTCTTGTCTGAACCATCTACTGAACTTAGAACCACCTCGTTCTTCATCCTCTGAACGATCCTGCAAAAAGTTAAAACAAAAACATTTTACATAAAATATTACTTAAGTGGATGCAAAAACCTGTGGTTACCAAATAACTATTTCATTTTCTTTTTCTAACTATTATTTGAGCTGATAAAAAGTATCCATAATAGTTTATTGCTTATTACTACAATAAAACTCTGACCACTTCCTTTTTTTTAGTTTTATTAAGAAATACAACTAATAAAGTGTTTATGTAATAAACAGTAATGAATAAATTTGTAAACATAATTTTTTTTATAATCTCATTAATGAGATAAATAATAAAAATAAAAAATTTCTGATATAATTAAATGTCAGCATGAAATTTCTGTCTATAACATAATTATTTCTTTTTTTTAATCATTAATGATTAATCGACTTTCGATCTGTCTTTGACTACATCCACTGGCTGGCACTTTGGAAGGCATTGGAGAAAGAGCGCATATCTCTAAAATTTATCAAGCTTCTCCAGGAGAGTTAGAATGGGTCGTCGAAGTCATATGCATTTGAAATGAGCTAAGGAATTTCCCATGCGGACAGAAATCCGCCAGGGAGACATTGCCTCCCCAATCTTCTTTAACATTGTAGTTGACTTCATAATGTGACGAGTTTTCCAGGGCAAAAGAGGAATTCAGTTTAGAGAGGATAGCTTTCTGATTGAATTGATGTTTGCCGATGACAGTGATGCTGAGGCCACTGATATTCTCGATATCTCCTGCATTGCCCAATTTTATGGCCTGAAAATAAATACAGATAAGACACATGTACCAACAACAGATGGCTCACTGGTCCAGGAGCAGAAAGTAGTAACTACTGTGGAAATCCAGTCGAATTAGCCAAGCAACTGCAGCATTTGCTTCCTTGAAGTAGTCCTTATGGAAACAAAGCAACATCTTGCTGAACACCAAAGTTTGTCTTTTCTGAATCCTGATCCTGCCAATTTTATTGTATGGAGCAGAAACATGGAGACTACTTAAGACAGACCTGAGCAAACTTGAAGTATTCCAAATATGATGCCTACCCAGATCGAGTATTACTTCCCCATCACATCCAAAATGAGGACATCTGCCATCACTGAGAACAACAGCAAACAATTGAGGATCAAATTCAAAAACAAAGAATACAATGGAGTTTGGTCAAGTCTGCAGAATGAGTGGAAACTGACTACCACACAGACTCCTCTGGTGTAACAACCCACTCATTGGAGAGTCCAACAAAAACATGGATCAAGCAGAGCGATGATATAAAAAACTGCAGGCTAAACCTTAATGAGGCCAGGACGAACAGCCATGGATCGCCATGCATAGAAATGTCTTAATGAAATCATACAACCATTTGCACCCACAGCAGCATATGAGCTTAGGAGCCAAGCCAATCCAAACGCCAGCTAGGGATCAAAAGAAGAAGAAAGAACCACTAAAAATAAATAGAAAAATACTTTTAGTATTTAGTTTAATTTATAAACTCATAAAAAATATGTGTTTCATGGCAGATAAACTATGGCAACTGGATAGAAAGGAGCATTTAGCATGAATGGAGAAATTTTTCTATTGGCTCAGAAGGAGTAAAAACAAGAATTCTCTCATGAGGATTTAATGACAGAACTAACTCATCACACGCAAATATGCAGCTACATATGTTAATAAAGATGAATACATGCTGCAGAACAGTGTATTTTACTAAAGTATGTGTTATCAACTGAAAACCAATTACTTAAAGAGTTAATAAGAGACTTTGAAATACTATAAGCAAGCCAGAATATTAAAATTTATTGAAAAACCAAATTTTGTTAAATGTACAATATCATGTTATTATAACTTCATGTTAACTGGTATTAAAAGCAAATAAGAAAATTATAAACACCAAATTTTTATTAAAATCTGTCATCATTCATTAACAAAATGAAGCTTTTGACTAATAAAATCTATTCTATACGAACTGAGTTCAATATGAAGTATTTTTCTACATAAAACTGGAAAATAAAAAAAATGTATAAATCATAAAATAAACTTGTACAAATTCCAGTGATCATTTTTCTATCAATAACTTACTAAAATACGATTCCTAAATAGAAATAAACTATACTTACAGACAATAAGCCCACAACACGATCAGAGTTTTTGAGGAAGTCATCAAAATTGAAATCATTACATGGGGATGATGATTCCAATATATTAGATAAATCAGAACCAGTTAAACCACTGTTATAACTGCTTGATACATCTCCAACTATAGGTATTTCAGTGAATTTTTCAACTAATTTATCTATAAACACTTCAACTTCTTGTTCAATCGAATTTTTTTTCTGGTTTCCTTTCTTAGCTAAATTTTCATTCGATGATTTACTTTCACTTTTGTTTTCTTGTGATTCAGCAACTGATATTTGACTTTTCTTATTTGATCGAGAATCTGCAAAAAAAATTTGGATATCACCAAAGTAATCACAAAAAACTAACAAAGATCAAACAAAATATAATAATGTTCTGGTTATGAGATGATAACAATATTAAAAATCATGAAAAATTTAGCCAACACTACAAAATGACTGTCTATATAAATTACGATAAGTTTTAGTACAGTTAAGTCTTCAATTCCTGACAAACCACTATTAACAGTTCAAGAAATGGAAAATCAAATAAAAATAATGCAATAATTATATAATATAATTACTTGATTTTTTATTTTGCTTTTTGTTTCCAGCTACTAGTTTTTCATCATGAAGATCTTCAAAACCTCTAAGTTCTATAGTATCATGCTGTGATGTCGGACCTCCTACAAAAATAACAATAAATAAATATATGTATAATTTATTTTAGATGATTAAAAATTACACGCAAATATTCAAAAGAGAGAGGATAAAAATTTAAAACAGAAAAATGATTTAAACTGAACCTTAGAAAAAACACCAGTGTATTTAACTTCTGACTTCAGCCAATCAACTGGTTACAAGCTTCATCAAATTTAAAATCACCGGATGATTTTTTTACCATAAGTGCACCTGTACCTGTGACTATAAATATGGGATATGTACCATAATGTTGGAGTAGAGAACAGAAGTACATGTACCACTGTGTACCAAACTGTGATAGATATACCACTGTTAGTAACATTTTAGTATATAAAATCATTTCTGGTGATAGACAAAGAGAGGCTAAACAAACTCAGCAAGAGTGAGCCCATAAAAGATAAGTAACTGTATCTTATAAATATATATTATAAGACCGATATTCCTTTGCACCAATATATATATATATTTTTATAATCAAAAGCCAACTTGAATAATCCAAGTACAGAATTACATATGTACTTGGGATGTTCAAGTTGGTTTTTTATTATAAAAATTCAAAATATATAATAATAATTTTTAATGAAAAAGAAAACAGATTTCGATGGACGTTATCACACATTTTTGAAAAACATGAGTATAATAAATTTAATTAATAATATAATGCTATCTCTCTCCATATATACAATACAAAATATCTTTCAAGAGTATATACGCTTTCAAAATACTATTCATTAAAAATACCTCTAGAAATAAACTTAATCTAGAACCAGGCAATCACTTAAAACTTAGCAACTCTGAACCTGATATGAAAAATTACAGAAATATTCAAGCACATCCTCTCTTGCTAATTTTCAAATCTTAAAAAAATGGTAAGTTTAACTTATCTAATTACTGTGTTTTGGTGGTTTACATTTCATATATATTAACAACTGTTAAAATGTTCACTGTGTAGCAACAGGCAGTTAAATTTTTCCATTACATATAAAAAAGAAGAAAAGAAAGATTAAGGCCATACAAATTTCTCTAGTTACATTCAAAAAAGATAATAAAATTAAAAAAAGGGCTAGTATCAAGAGCACTGGTCAACATAATAGTCTTTTCAACAACTCTACTAAATGTGTAGATTCTGTGAAATAAACCAGAAACTATAGACAATACAACTTTTTAATGAGATATATTAGAAGAACAAATAATGGTTCATCTTGTCTTCTGTCTTAAAACCCATTATTTTTACGACATAATGAATATAATATACTTAATAAATACATTAATAATAGTGTTAATTGAACAATAGAAAATAGACAGTTGCAGAATTACCTGAAAACCACTCAGGTTCTTCTTCAGTTCGGTTCTCTCCTAAAGTTCTTCTACGATCTGAATTTAAAGATGTACTGTACCTACTATTAACTTTATCTCTTTGGTATTTATCTTTATCATGTTCACTTCTTCGTTCAAAAGTTACTCCTCTTTTTTCAAATCTATAAAAAAACCATAATTTTTTTAAATTTCAGTGTTATAATGATATTACATTAACAAAGAAAAATTTATCTTGACAAGTTATAAAACATGAAAAAACCACAACTACAATATTATCTTCCAGCTAACTAAAGATACTGATAATCTTCTTGGTTAATGAGGTTTCATGAATGTTAGACATCATAGCCAAACAGTTGCAGCTAACGCACCACGAAGAACAAGTCATACCCAAAAAAAATAGTATAGCCATTCTCCAGAATAGCAATCATCCCATGCCAGGCTTACTAGGCAAAAAAAAAAAAAAAAATGGTTACCAATTCCCTTCTTCACTGGAACAAATATACTAATATACACAGGTATTAAGCTCACCAAAATACAGATGGTAATCAGCCCTATACATAACACTTTCATTTGGTGCACCATAGAGGAACTGACCATATAAAGAACACCATTACTATCAGAGAAAGAAACTCTGAATAAAACTTCTTATAGCTCAGGAGCTCTACATACAAAACTATAACAATGACTGGAAATAGGGTAAAGCAACAGATTAATTTACCCTTTTTCTTGTAAAACAATAAATTACATCTAGTCAAAAGCAGATTGAAAATTAATTAATAATCAAATCAAATCTCTATAAATAAAGTTAATATAACTATATTTTACAACAAATTTTACCACTGGACAAAAAATGCCAATATTTAAAAATAACTGGTTTTGAGATTTTATAAAAAAACAAAACAAGATGTGATGCAAGAAAATGCTCAAAAAAGATGCAAGAAAAACAGTATAAGAAATAATAATATAAAATGTTTTATTACCAATGAATCCAAGTATTCAAGGAACCAAAAAATCCAAAACTGGGTGATGGAAATGGACACAAAAATCAAATAGAAATCATTCATTTTTAATCATGCAGAGGTGTTTGAAAATGTCAAATATCTGTTTCCATTTAAATGACTTACAATTGAATTGTGTGAACAAATCACACCAGATTTAAACAAAGTTTTACAATAATACAGTTGCTGGAAAAGGGTATTCATGTATGATCCTAAAACATATGTGGAATAACTTGACAAAATCAGGACACCCTTGCAGCCTGAAAGTTATTAAATAAAAATAAAAAAATCATAGTCATTTTATGATATTTTTCTGAAGAAGCCACAGAAATCCATTAATTTACACCCAAACATAAGGCAGAGTCATATAACACTCAAGTTTCAAATCACAAAGATATCTTGTGAAGCTTCATAAAGTCATGACCCACAGGTTGTTGCTCCTTTGTTTGTGAAGGGCTATATTGTTATTTTAAACTCAACAACAGATTTGGCCAGTAAATGCTGCGGAAGAATCAATAATATTAAAATGTAACTTGCACTGCTAGGAGTTGATTTACTAATATTCTTTATGGAAATACAGGTATTTAAAGTCTAACCCACCGGGTTGGTCTAGAGGTGAATGCATCTTCCCAAATCAGCTGATTTGGAAGTCGAGAGTTCCAGCATTCAAGTCCTAGTAAAGTCAGTTATTTTTACACAGATTTGAATACTAGATCGTGGATACCGGTGTTCTTTGGTGGTTGGGTTTCAATTAATCACACATCTTAGGAATGATCGAACTGAGACTCTACAAGATAACACTTCATTTACACTCATACATATTATCCTCTGAAGTATTATCTGAAAATAATTACCAGAGGCTAAACAGGAAAAAGAAAAAAGGTATTTAAACTCTCTATTTACCTGATAAACAAAATCCTAGGTACATCAAAAAAAACAAAAAATAAGTAAATTATAAATTTCTCGCTACTTCCTCCCTCAATTATCCTATTAACTGGTTTTTAGTTGTTTTTTTTTTTTTGTTGCACCTGATTATTTTTATTTCACTGATAAGAGAACTTGGTAAATAACTGACCTGTCATCTCTTGATCGGAAATGATCTTGCTGGTTGGTTTCTGGATCACGATAATCCCATACTGATTCCCTTGTCATAATCCGGCCACTGCCAATTCGTCGGCTACCAACTTCTCTTCCCATGTGGTTGACATCCCGACTGAAATAAAAACATATAAATAGCAAAAAGTAATAAACTCTTAATTTCAGTTAAACAAAAATATATAAAATTAGATTAATTGTATTTATAACATCACACTCTTAAAAAACAGGAGCATACTGGTTATATAAAAGAAACATGCAACCACTACTGAGCCTTAACAAAGGACATCAGAGCCGATCAAAAATTTACCAACACATTCCCTCATAAAAAAATTTATTTAAGTGTTAATTTTAATGATTTATATGATAATTATTAAATCTTTCACCTTAATATTAAAACAAACAAAAATTAAACACACTTTACTCTGTCTTTAGAGCTACATTTTAACAAAAACTTTTTCAATAGGTTCAAAACAATCTCAGTGTAGTGTTTTTATGTTTAAAAAAAGGCTAGAATTAACAGTTCCTTTTATGTAACCTACCAAATTAGCAACCAGAAAAAATTTTGCAATAGAAAAAAATAATTAATTTTAAAAATCAACATTCTTTAACATCAAATTTATTTTTTTACCACACGATTTAAACTTTTAATTGTAGATATATTTATTTTTTCAAATTTCACGAGGAACCATATCTTAAAAATACAGGAACCTATAACATTTTTTTATTTAATGAGATGTGCTAACATCAACTGTTATGATCATTTAGTCTGAATGAACATTTGTAGCATATGAAAAATGCCATGCCTGACCGGGATTCAAACCCAGGACTTCCAGGTGAAAGACAGACGCTACCATTTGTGCCATAAAATCAAGTTTAGTACTCTTTAAAATAAAGTTTATGAAAAATTCTACCATTTAAAGTTACTGTATTTTATTTAAATTCAGGTGTTCAAATACAAGAGTTCATCTGGAAGAGCTCATATATAGAAAATGGTTTTAGAGAAGAAAAAAATTCTTAAAACATAAATTTAAGTGTTAAAATTTAAAGATAATTTTTATTTATAATTTTGTTAGTATGGGATTTCCAATCATCAATAATGTTGAATTTTTACAGGATTTATTAGCATATAAAAAAATATATATATATTTATTTATTTTATTAGATCAACCAAAGTACAGAATATAATACTGGAATATAATTCCAGTAATGGCAGTGGATTTGTGTCATTATTATAAATGTTATTGTTGTTAGAGTGTTTATGTTTTCTAAATTTTTAAGTCTTTAATTCTGTTTTGTTATTTGTTGATGTAATTATAGTATTTTGCACTGACTGAAAATGCGGGATCCTGTTCAAATAGATTCTTGGTATTAATCTAAGTTTAACTTATCTGTTTACTGTATTTTAAATTTCATTTATGTTGTATTATATATATATATATATATATTATTTTACTGAAGTTAATCTTTTCAAGATTCATTTTATTCCTCTGTACTGTTAAATTATATTGAAATTCTATTAAATAAACCTTAATTCTTGTGTCACAAAATGGAGCAGCAAATATAAACATGAATTAAGCATATATGAGTTATATCTTACTAGTTTAGACTGAATCATTCCCACATGATACTACAATTACTGTGTAATGCTTATAATAATGTACTATAAGCTATCATTTGTCTGGCGCTGTGGCATGCCAATGATAAGCAATTAAAAATTTAGTTAATTTGTTGTTATTGATATTTAATAACAACATCATTTGTAATGCTACACACCATTTTTCAGTTCACTGAAAGTACGTATTTCATTCTGTTATCATGTTGCTCCATATGGTACAATACAGTTTTATAGTTAATTTTTATAAGTTTTATTTTCATTAATTATAATTTACCTAGTGTTTTTGTGCCAATCGGGTTTTAACAATGAGTGATTCAGTCATGAAAGATAAACCAAGAAAACCCCTTAAATAGCTCCGGAAAAAAAATCAGCAACATATTTATAACCTTAAAACAAAATAACCCTGAAACTGCAGTCAGAGACATTGCTTAGAAAACAAGTAGTGCAACAGGTATTAACAAAAGAATAATTTTTAATATAATAGACACAAAATTGATGGTAAACATATTAGCCCTAAAAAGACTCAAAAGCGTGTGAAAACGATTGAAAAGTTTGACAATTTTACTAAAACCACAATCAGAAAAAAGTTAATTTGTTTATTCTCAATAACAAGCTTACAAACTTAAACAAAATATTAAATGCCGTGAATACAGATTCTGAACTGCCAAACTTTTCTAGAAGTACATTACATCATTTTTTAAATCCATGAATTTTCATTTCATGTTTAGAAAAAATAATTCTTTACCAATTGAATGTGAAGAAATTATTTCATGGCATAGGGAACATTTAAGAGAAATTAAGCGATTTCGTGAAGAGAGTAGGTAGGACAATTTATTATCTAGATGAAAACTGGGTTAATGCGGAACATGTAGAAGAAAGGTATAGGTGGATAAAAAATAAAGTACGCAAATGACGCTTTTATGAAAGGTTTGTCAACTAGAGTTAAAAGCCAGGCTGGAAATGGTAAACAATTAATAGTAACGCACATAGGAAGTGAAAATGGGTTTTTGAATGGTGGTTTATCAGTATTTGAATTCAAATTTTCCCAAGAGTATCATGATGAAATGAATGGTGACAATTTTATGCAGTGGTTTAAAACAACTATTGCTGAAGGATCCATCATAGTAAAGGATAATGTGCCATACATTGCCTGAAAACTGGAAAAATTCCTAATGCTTTGACCCAAAAATTGGAAATTGCTGAATGGTTAAAATCGAAGAAAATCGTACACCAGACATGTTAAAAGTAGAACTTACAAGATTAGTAAAACCAGTTATACAATTCTGTAATTGCATAATAAAAATTTTAAAATAAAAATATTAAAATAATGAAAATTGTGTATTAATTTACACAAGTGCTGCAATCTGTTGCAGTTTTTATAAGACCATCTCCCTCAAACACTGTCTGATGGTTTATCAAACTGAAATTTTGTTTGTATTTATGTATGTAATATTTTTCTAATAAATTTAATTTTATGTCATGTTGATTAATTTTGTGTTATTTTCAGAAATAAAATTTTTTTGTTTATCAAACGATTTGCCAAATTAGATAAACCTAATTTATTATTTTTGTAATTACTCTAATTTTCAAGAAATCTAGTATTAACGGATCTAATTGTTTTTCTCTATAATTACCACCACAGATAATTTATTTTATTATTATTATAAGTCGAGAACTTCCCAATGGAAGACGCTAAGCATTCATGATTCATATTTTTTTTGCTTGGCATTCTTCTTTTCCCTCCAAAATTATTTCATTCTTTTCGAAAAGGCCTTCTCCGTTCTTCAGACCATTTCGGACGATGTTGTTTAGGCTTCAGCACCTCTGGTTTAACTTCCCACTTATCTATTTTATTTCTGTATGTGTTTCTGTCTATGATCCCCTCCAGTGTAATTCCGGCGTGTTCTAAATCTTTTTGTATTTCTGTGAGCCAGGGGATTGCAACTTTTAATGATGTTAAGTATGTGATTACTCTTTTGGTCAGTCAGTTTTCCGGCAGCCTGCAAAGGTGTCCGAAGAATTTCATTCGTCTTTTCCTTATGTCAGTTTCGATGTTAGAGTATGTTTCAACAATTTTGTTCGGTTGTAATCTATATCCTTCTTCAGGTTGTCTCGGTCCCAATATTTTCCTTATAATCTTCCTTTCCTGTTTCTTTATTCCTTCAATTTCAGTTTTCCTATTTAAGGTCAATGTTTCACTGGCATATAATGCTCTGGGTTTAATAACTGTGTTGTAATGCCGGATTTTCATTTGGCATGAGAGGAATTTCTTGTAGAGATTTTGCACTAAACCTAGAGCTTTCCTGATCTTCTGCTGATCTGCTGATCTTCTGATGGTCCAATTGACTTGGTTTCTCAGAGCTGTTCAGCATAATAAATTCTCCAAGGTATTTAAATTGAGGGACTTTATTTATTACTCCATATTTTGTGTTTAAATTTGGGATTTCTATTCTGGAGCAGATGAATACTGTTTTTTCAAACGAAATTTGTAGTCCTGCTTTTTCTGTACAATCCTTGAGTATTTCTATTTGTTTTATCGCAGTCTGTTCGTCTTCCACAAGGATTGTCAAATCATCTGCAAATGCCAGGTAAGGGATACGTAAATTTAATTTCGTTAATCCCAATGAAATCAGTTTCCAGTATTTTTGTTGTTTGAGTGTATCTTCCCACTCTTTCATCACTTTGTCTAATGTGATGTTAAATAGCAGGGGGGAAAGTCCATCCCCATGTCTCACTCCCGTCTTAATTTCAAAGGGTTCTGAGATTTCACCCATAAATTTTATTTTAGATTTAGTTCCAGTTAATGTTTCTTCTACTAATCTTCGAGTTTTCTATCTAGTCCTCTCTCTTCTAGAATTTGGAAAAGAGATTGTATGTCTACAGATTTGTAGGCTCTTTTGAAATCTACAAATGTGCAAATCATGGGTTTGCTTCTGTTGTTTTTAATTTTGATTATCATTTTAAGGCTGAAGATTTGTTCCGGGCATGACCTTTTAGGTCTAAAGCCTGCTTGATATGGTTCCTGCTGTTCTTGTGTTCTAGCTAAGAGGCAGGATGATAGGATTTTGTATGCAACTGGTAAAAGGGAAACAACTCTGTAGTTGTTTACGTCTGTCCTATCGCCCTTCTTACATAATGGGTGAATTTAAGTGGTTTTCCAGTCTTCCGGGATCTTTTCTGTTTGCCAGATGTCTTGAATAATTTTTTTAATTTCCTTCAGAGAATTGGGTCCTAAATTCTTCAGGAGTTCAGCTATTATTTCATCTTCACCTGAGGCCTATTGTTTTTGAGTTTTTGAATATGGGATAAAATTTCATCTTGAGCTGGGGCAAGGGAATCTTTCTCTGTAACACTTGGTGTGACTCTCGGAAATCTTTCTTTTGGTTCGGGGCAGTTTAACAGTTTCTCAAACTAATCTGGGAGTTGCCAATAATTTTCTTCGTTCGTGAGAGCCAGTTTACCGTTTTGTCCCTTGAAGCAGATTCTGTTTAGTTTTTTACATATTTTATTACGTGATTATTAAGTTTGTATTATAGTTTAAATATTTCTTTATTGAAAATTTTAGTAATGTATTTCAATGATATTATTAGTGTATAAATACTTTATGTATATTTTTCATCACTCTTTTATGTCTTATTACATACTGTTCTAAGGTTGTTTATTTTGTAATTTTATTATTGTGTTTTGGTAGGTGTTTTTTATAAATATTATTAATTAAAGAAGTATCATATCCATTTTACACCACTATATGTTATACATTTATTTCATTATTTAATTTTTCTTTGTTATTATGTATGTTTTGATTGATTTATTAATCATATTTAAATAAACATTAATTTTATGAGATCAAGGGTGATTTGATTTTTTATTAATTATTACATTATTAGATGTCAGTTTTGTGTTTACTGATGTTTCAATTTGGTTATCCTTGTTTATTTCAACACTGACATCTAAATACTTTAAAATTGTATTATTATCTTTGGTATGAATTTATATATATATATTATACGTATGAATTTATACATATAATATATATACATATATATAACTCACTTATGTCTTATTCATAGACATAAAAATGTATAAAAATATACTTTACATAAAGTATTTATACACTAATAAAATCATTGAACACATTACTAAAACTTCAATAAAGAATATTTAAACCAGTATATAAACCTAATAATCACAGAATAAAATACTTAAAAAACAAAAATAATAATAAAATAAACAATGTGTGGAATTTATAAAACTAAATGTAATGATCACGATGGTATTTATACAGGAAAAACAATTAGATTCTTAAAAACTATATTTTTTGAACATTAAAGAAATTACAAAAATAAATTAGGTTTATCCAATATGGCAGACCATTTGATAGAGAGAATAAACATTCTATTTACGAAATTAACCCAAAATTAGAAATATTAGAAATTAATAAAGATGAGAAAATTAAATATATTAGAAAAATATTACATATATACATACAAACAAAATTTCAATTTGATAAAACAGTGTTTCAGGGGACGGTCTAATAAAAACTGCAACACACAGCAGCACTCATGTAAATTGATAAGCAATATTCATTATTCTTGTATTTTTATTTTTTAATTTTTATTATGCAAAGTGAATTATTATAATCATGACTAAGGATATGGAATCTTGCGAAAATACTTTCATAAAAAATTAAAGTGAGATATATCTTATCTCAACATTCTGAACTAGGTGATTTATTTAACACAATTTGAAAAAATATATATATATATATGTGTATGTGTAATAAAATTATCATACAAACAAATGTATGGAAAGACAATAATAAAAATTATAAATGCAATTTTAGTAAAAAATAAAATACATAAATAAAAACAAAAATAAAAATGAAGATTTTTAATTTTTGTCGACAATGAAAATTCATTTCTACAATATTAGTTTTAATATTGTTTATAATAGTCTGCTAAGTGAGCAAGGATGGCAGTTTATGAGAGCAAGTCACAAAATGTTAATGGTACATAGAAACATAGTTAATAAAAATACCACAAGTGGGTACACTGTACATCTAACGCAGCTAAGGATTAACCTCTTACCGGTTTTTGACACGATAACTCATCATTAACTACCTTGATAAAAATTGCCCTTGACGAAATAACTCATCCATTTCTTTGCTGAAAGTGCCTCTGATGAAATAATTTGTCATTATGAATTGACCTGTTTTATTCTGTTTTTCTGACAAGTTACTGCAATGTGTGTAAGTCTAGTTCCATTTTTATTCTAATTTAACAGTGAAGCACTAGTAGCATATTGGTTTTCTATTCTATATGTCTTGTTTCGTATCCTAAACAGCTGTTACCATGCCTTTGTTTTCATTGTTTTGATTCTTCTTTAAGTTGCGTATCTAATAGTTTTATTATTTCTTTATGTTATTATTTCACATTTTTATTTCCAACTGTTTGTGACTGTAGGTAAATAAGAGATAATAGAACTGTTTATTATAATCTAATTTTAATCATTTTTTATGTGAGTAACTGATCTTTGTGTTATTATTTGAATTACTTACTAGTGTTTTACAATATTACTGATATGACAATTAGGTACTGTAAGTGATGTTTATTAGTACAAAATAGCCTGTTCATGACATGTAAATGATAGTGATATAACTGAACTTTTAAATATTTTTTTTTTACATGACAAGAAGTCCTTAAATTAGTTTTTTGTCATATTTCATTGCATAAATCAAAAATATGTAAAAAAAAAAAAAATGGGAAAAATAACAAAAGTTTAGTGAAAACAAAGGGCAAAATAATATATTTTCTGCTAAAACAAAGACAAGATAATCTGGAAAAGAAAGACCTTTGCTTTTGATGGTACAATGTAAGTGCCTGAATGCTGATGATTAATGTTTAGAGAAATAATTGTAGATAAGTAAATAATCTTCACATTTAAAACCTTTTTCTTTATTTTTGTTATTTATTTTAGAAAAAATATCCAACAATTACAACTTACAATAATTTTGATTAGGTTTCCACCTTAATTAATCCAAATTGATGACAGTTAACTATAATTACAATTATTTATCACGCTTAATTGTTTAGGCCATCAATTTCACAGAATGAAATGAACAAAAAATAATATAAGAGAATCTCTTTAGCATTATGCATGGTAGACTAGTTATACTACATCTTAATATAAATATAGAAATAAATAGATGTACAAATACCTCTCCTTAGTAATTGCAGGACTTTCTGGACGGCCTCCCCTGTGTTCAGGAGGATAAATACGGTTCTGGGAAGGGTTCAAGCTGACAAAACAACCAGAATTAAAACTCCGTCTCTGAGGACTTAGAACTACATCTTGCTCTTTACGTAAACGCTCTCTAGGTTCAATTACCCTCCTCTGTAAACAAATAAGTAAAAAGTTAAATAATTTGTATTAGTTACATTTTTATTTTTTTAAACTAGGCCATTAAAAAATAAATTTTAATACCTGTAAAAGAAGTATGGTGTGTGTGTGGCAGATTCAGATAAGTTTTGTCTATTAAAAACAGTTCATTATATGATTACTAGTAATTACCACACTTTAATACATCTGGAAGAGAAGTAAAATAAGTCAGCTACTTTTTTAAGTAACTGATGAAAAAATTGGGATGCATTAATACACAAAAAAATAATACAAAGATAACTTCTTCAACATACTGTAAAGAATTACAACATAAAACTGTAAAATTGAAATAAAAAATAAACAAGTGCCAAAACAACCAAAAACTTTTTATGATTGAATTATGAATTAGGTACCATACCATGTAAAATAAACTAGACTGAACTCTTATTAGTTGTAAAAACAATTTTCAAAAAGCTGCTATGTAGCTTCCATAAGTCTTCACCTTGGTAAAACTTGAACCTAGCAGCATAACTCACAAGTTTACTACATACTGTATTTTCACTTTATTACAGATTAATTTCGCTTTATAAATTGTTCCAGATCAAATACTGAATAATCATATTATTTACAGTCTTTATTTATGTGTTTAAGAAACATTTTCCTAAGATAAGATTCCACCTTCTGTGATATGATATGCCAGATGCACGTCACAAAGTAGATATCAGTTAAAAATGTGATTTCCTTTATAATGAACAATCTATAGAAAAGGGATTGAAGAAGAAACAATCTCTACAACATTATTCAATGGAAAAAGTAAAAGATATTATAAAAAGGAACAACGTCAAATCACAGGAAATTAATAATAACAATGGATCTTCATAAGATTCTCAAAGTTTAAACACTTAATAATTTACTGTCATAAAATAAAAAATTGAAAACATAAAATAGTTAACTATTATAAAGTATCTTTATATATGGAGAAATATATTACACCAGAACTATTTTAAATCAACAGGGGAAATTTTACAGATGGATACATATTCCAATGACATAAATGAATTTGGTTCATCCAAATGCCAGTAAAAAAATTTTCAGCAACATATTTGCGATTGTTCTTTTTTCAGAGTAACACAGGCAAATAAGCTCTTTTATACAATGTTATCCTTGATAACGTAATAATACATCACAGTTTTCACCTACATTAAAACATCTTTTCAATTAAAGTAATAACAAACAGGTTTATAACACATTAGTTATTCATTTGAACAGTTAATTTGAAATATATTAAATCCCACAACCAGAAAACTAGCTAGTATAAGAGTAAAGCAGTCAGTAAAGGAACTTGCATGCACACTTACCTTTTCAACTTGAAATAACAAATAGTAATAACTTGATCTCGTAGGGAGATTACCATTATTAGAACAAATTTCTTGGTAACAAACACCACGATTTACTGTCATGGAAAAAATTTACAGAAAAAACCTGAAATGTCTTTGTAAATACTAATATCAACATTTTAGTATTTCTAGTATATTTAAGACATACATAATAACAGAAGAAGAATTTTATTTGTAAAGCTTTTTACTTTTATAAAAAAATTACTGTTTTATCTATGTACTGAAAATTTTTTTATTTAAAAATTTATTTCATTATGACCTTAGACATATATAATTTTATAATAATATTCATCACTGATTTATATTAATAAAGCTCAATTCAAATTGTATTTGAAATTCTTCCAAGTTACTGTGACACTATAAAGTATCAAATCACAAAGCAACTTTGTTTTTCAATTTTTTGACTTCTTGAAAATATACTGAGCATGCAAAAAAAACACTGAAGTAATAATTTACTACCAGATTTTACTACGAAAGGTCTGAAATCCTAAACAGACAAAAAATCCCTAACCTTGAACAATGGGGCTTCAATGACCAATAAATGCAATCTATGGCTGTATCAAGTCCCTAAACTGTAAAAATATGTATTGTGTTAATTAAAAGTAGAGCATAATTTAAGTATATGTCAAATGCACTTCTGTACATGTGCAAATTTATTTGTCCCCCTCAGTTCTATGCCAACTCAGGTGAATGAGACTTTGTTTCACATTCAGGCTGTACAAAATACACCATCAAAGAAAAAGTGAACTCGAACACAGTGCTCTGACAATTTTAGTTCACAGCAAATGTTTGCTTTTTTCTTCATATGAATGATATGAATTTATTTTTCAGTAAATGTGCAGAGTATGCCTCTTCGTAAAAATACAAAGAGTAAACATAAGTTCTAAAATTTAATGTACTATTCAAATTTGTCAGTGATGACAAAAATAAGATAATCATTTTTAAAAGTGATAATTCTAATAAAGAAATGAATTATAAATCATCCAGCTACATTCAGAACTGCTGAAGAATACTGCTTCATAAGAGAAGCTTTAGAACATAGATTAATAAAATTAGTTAATTTTACAATCTGTCCACTTGACAAATATTTCAGCACAAAAGTAAAACTAAAGATGGGGGCATTTAAAACTCAGCCCCTTTTCATTGGTGTGCTAGTACAGAAAAATACTTACTCAGCAATTATATTATATATAGTCTTCCAAAAGATCAACCTTGATTTGAGAAAATATACTGATTTTTATCACTCATAAATATACTCTTTTTAAACATAATTTTCTTTAGAAATAATACAGTCTTAACACAGGCTGTTTATAATCTACAATGTAAATATAGTCCACAGAATAAAAAATGTCCTCAACAAAGATGAACTATGGTAAGCCAAACATATTTTATTAAACTCTTTTAAATTATGTATATCATTTTTTCAACGTTAGCTTGTCAACTAGAACACTGCCACTTTCTTATTTTAAATTTTACTATAATTGAGGGGAATTTTGGGCAATATTCTGAATTTGACATAATACCATACATATTTTCTCATTAGTAGTTTTGTCAGATGATGCATAGTTTTATGTAAAATTAGATGGTGAAGGTTTTTTTTTTGTGTGTGTATGCATGTAGTCTACTTTCTAACATTAGATTACTTTTAATTTTTAACTAAAATAATAATACAAACAATTTAACATGTAATTTATTACAGAACTATACACAGTTAATTATCAATTGACCTGATACGCTTCAAATGAAGCTACAATCTAATGTTATACCAGTGACAAGAGTTGTAGAAAGGTGGTGTCTACATTGGTTGCCATGACATCAGCACATATCATACAAAATTATACACACTATATGGATAGGCAAGTGAAACAGGCTATCTGCCTGGTTTAGTATGACTATGAAGCACATGTCTATTTTGCACCTTCGATTATTATGTTTTGACATTTCCTTATTACTGATGCAATTCTTTGGAAACCCAATCCTTCATAGAGGAATAGTAATGATAAGAACAATTTTTTTAAATGTTAAAAATACATCTCTACAAAAAATAAATAAGTTAGGAAACTTTACAGAAAATTGTACAATCAAAATTTAAAACACTGAGATATACTTACGGTAAGTAGACTGGCGAGTGATACCAACTTAAAATAATGAAGCAATTTGTGAATTTACATTCTTTTATTATTTTTTATACTATACTTAGACTCATCAGTGTTCTTGCTCAGTTGTTCTCATCAATGTCCTACAAACTAACAGTTGACATTGATTTTTACATATCTTACAAATCAGAACATACAAAAACAGCAAAATAAATGAATATATATTCACAAACATGTTCATGAAAAACATATTTGCAGTTTACAAAACTCACAAACATGTTCATGAAAAACATATTTGCAGTTCACAAAACTTTCACCGAGTGTAAGCAGGGGGGTCCTGTCTTTTTGGTGACTTCTTTACAATTTTGTTTTTTCATTATCTACAATTACATTTTTCATCATTTCCCATCACTTTCTCTTTTTATCTGATCAAATCCTCTCCAATAAAATAAACAACATTTAACTATTATTCACGAACACCTTTTTAACCCAGGAAGTTTTCATGAAATTGTTGTAGTTGTATTAAATATTTGTCAACTGAATTTTGCTATAAGATTGAGTGCAAGTACAAAAATGAAAATAACTAAATGATACCAAGATTAGGTGGAAAATTTGTAGCCAAAGGCTTATTTCGACGTTAGCACTGCACATTATATGAATGCTGTTGTAGATTCAAGTAATAGTGTGGTCTGTATAAAGATAAAGGTAAAGATACATAAAGAATATTAGGAAGAGGGATGCAAATGAGTTACATTGGTAGTTCATGGCATTTGCCATTTTATTTATTTGGGACCGGCAGTTAGCTCCACTCTTTCTGTAAATTGACAAAGCATAGTACCTGGATTGTGTTACATCCTCTGTTTTAAAAATTTAACTGGTGCGCTTAGCCTTGACTGGTACTTTCCACATGGAAAGACAAGTATTTAATTTCTATGCTAGCATGATATACAAGGAGGGGTATGGAAGTTGAAACAGCACTGAAGAATTGTGGTACAACACAGCAATTTTATGTTTTACTGTTTCATGCGATATACTGGGTAAAGGCGAAGATGAAAATACATATATATATGCATGATTCTAACCTTTTTGTTGTGCATTTACTTTCCCATTCTTCACTAGGTATTTAATAATTAAATGCAAATACCTTTACAACTAACTTCTGATAAACTGTAATTTATAACACATTCAAGTACATAATATAAAATAAAGAAATTATTTACAGTACCTGTTTTATGAAAGATGATGATGATGACGACAATAATTACTACTATTACCAAGACTAACACTTAAAACTCTGGTTCAAAACTATTCTTAAGCGACATTGGTAGTAAATATTCCACAATTTACATTTTCTGTTGATCTAGGGCAAGTTAACAAGTTGCAAGTTACAATAACACTGTTGAACAGAACATCATTCTTTGATCAGTTAATTGTTTAACTGTTTAAGGCAAAATTGAATACCTCAAGACAAAAAGAATAAAAATAAATTTTTTGGTATATTTTGCATAATGATAAATATAGTATTTACAAGTGGTATTGACCAGATGTAGTTGACAGACATCAGCAACTACCAACATGTAATGAAGTTGTATCCAATCCACTTTCACTTTTGATGATATAGAGGAAAACTTTATTAAACATAGCATAAACAGTTGGAATTTTACTCTTATTTTACACCCTTTACTTTATAAGTCGCTACTTCCTGGCACTCCAAGTGCTGTGGAACCATCAGGTTGCAAGGAAAGTCATTTAAAGTTTTACTAAAACTTAAATTTAATGTTTTTTTTTTTTTAATTTATTTGTAAAAATATATTCTCTTGAATACCTAGTAATTTTTAAAGAAATTGTTCTAAATATTATTTTTTTAACCAAAACCATACTTCATTCTTCCTTAATATGGGGGTTGTTCAAAACGTAATCATAAAAACACTGTACACAAAAAAATATTTATTCAGTCTTCCAAATTTACATAATCTTTTTCAAAGTAACCCCCCTCGGTTCTAATACACTTTTCCTACCGTTCTTGACACTTTTTAAACACGAATGCCAGACCATCTTTCTCAAGCTCCTTGCATCGTGCCTCCACAGCTTTGATGACCTCGTAATTGGTCTTGAATTTCCATCCCCTGAGCAAAAACCTGATTTCAGGGAACAGCCAGAAGTCGCAGGGGGCCAAATCTGGACTGTACGGTGGGTGGGGTACAGTTGCAATGCTGCGAGCATCAAGAAATCAACCACAGTGTGAGCAACACGAGGCTGCGCATTGTCATGATGCAGTTAAATTTCATTAATGTTCTTGTGCAGCTGTTTTTTTCTTAAAATGACACAACATCGTGACCAAAACCGATTTGTAATAATCTGACACGACCATCTGGCCTTGAGGGACAACATGTTGATACAACAAACCCTCGGAATGAAATAAGATTATCATCATAACCTTACCGGTGCTGCGCCTCATCTTTGCTTTTTTCGAAGGTGGCGATTGACTGCTCCCTTTACCACTGAGAACTTTGTTGTTTCAGTTCTGGATCATAGTGATACATCCAAGCTTTAAGCATAGTTGTGATTCGATTCATTTCTTCGTTTGCTTCCCATCAAACCATGATAACAGGTCTTGACACATGGAGACACGATATTGCATTGCTCTGGTGCGAGCAGGTGCGGCACCCATCTGCAAGACACATGTCGCATGGCCAAATCATGCAAAATTGAAAATGCACTGTCAATTGAAATGTCTAGACATGTGGTGAGCTCCCTAACGGTAATTTGTTGTTCTTCACGGATGATAGCGGCAACTGTATTCTTTACAATCTTGGTGGAGACGTTGAAGGGAGCCCGTCGTGTGGCTCATCGGCGATGCTCTCTTTACCCTACTCGAACACTTTATACTATTTGTAGAAGGTGACCTGATTAATAAAATCTTTACCATACACCATATTTAATACGCGTCTTTTTGGTTCTTCCTGAGTTTCATCAAAAATTTCACGTTACAATATTGCTCTAACTTTTTATCCATGTTGGACATGGAAGGCGAATATCTAACACACGTTATGTGAATTATCATATACATCCACTCACTGCACTGATCGACTTGAAACTGATCATTATGATGGCTAAAAGAATGGGCTACACAATGCAGTATTACCACTCTTGCAACACTTTTCTCTCAGGGTCACTATTCATTATTTTTTGAACAGCCCTTGTAAATTTAAGTGGCACTAAATGCTCTTTCTTAATAAATTTAGACAGCACTAAATGCTAATATTATGCTGATATCATGAAGGAAAACTAGCTGTAACTTAACTTTGGCGATGTAGAGCTAATTAAACAGGGCTTTGACTACTGGAATTTTATTCTTACAACACACCCTTAATTTGCCGAATTCTATTCCATGAGGGTAGTGGAAAAATTGGGTTGTGAGCAAAGCAGTTCAAATTCTTATTAAGGAGGAATGCAATTTGTTAATAATTTATGTGTAATGATATATTTCCTGAATACCCCATGACTTTTCCAGAAATGTTATAAATATTACTGTTGATCCAAACATCATATGTTTTTTGCTTTAATAAGTTTCATGTGACGGAAATTACTAAGTTTTATACAACTTGGTACATTTTTTTATACCTTGAATATATAGTGTTGATTTTATAAAATGAAAACTAGAACTTTGTTTTGAATTTAAATTCATGAGTACTATTAATATCTGGCTATTACAACTTAAAGTATTCCAATAACAATGGCTGGTAATTAGTACTGAGCAAATAAATCGGATAACCAGAATATAAAAATACAGAAATCTTCCTGTAATTGAAAGTGTTATGATACATCTCATAATGCCTACTTGATACCACTAAGCACACTTGTTATCAATAAAGACAATTTCTGAAAAAATTTCTATGCAGCATTAGTTTATAACTGTTTTGATATGTGTACAATTAAGTGCTTGTTGGATCAGTTTTATACTATTCTTCACCAGTTAAAATATTTTCTAACCTGTTGTCTAACCAGTAGAGCATTAAACTTCTGTAATAACACAGTTATAGTAAACAAGTTGCTAACTGGCTTGAGCAAATAATGTAACAGAATCTTTCATATGGTATCCAATTATAAGGTGTATCATGCAGAAGGCTGTAAGGATTTTTGAATTATTATATTTACAAACAGAACATCAGATGAGATGTTAGATTTGCAAATTCAAAAAAAAAAAAAAGTTTATCACTTCATCTTATTGAAATAAGTACTCACTACTGTATATCATTAAATTCAGTAGTAAATATTTTAATGGTGACAAATAATAACAAAGACCTCTCCCTTTTAAAGAAGTATTATGCTGCAGGAATAAGTGTCAAAGAAACTATGTTTCTCCTACAGCAGATACAAAGCAGTAAATATAGCTTTCTCTTAAATTCTCTGCTATCAACTGAATATGTTTATTATAAAAGAAACATATAAAATTAGATGTTAGACCATGACCTTTACTGTAAGGCTGTAAGTATAATTTAAGTTATATATTACTTTTCCTTCATGAACCATTCTATCATGAAATCTCATTATATTTCAACCTGCTCTTTATTACTGCTTATTCAAAAACCAGTTTTATTGAATGGCAAAAATGGTATGTTATGCGATACTGCAGTTATTTTATTCTTTTTTTTTTGCGATCTCAGGCTATGTCTTATTACCATCATTTTAAAATTAATTTTTATCCTATGTAAAAAGATTTTAATCTTCCAAAAATATTTTAGATTGAGCTCAATAATCTATCTTGATTCAATTGATGCAAAAAATCATCATGCTTGGAGAATAGGTTATAAAAAAAACATTTATACTTAAACAAGCTATCAGTCTTCTATTTAAGATAAATGAACATTACCAAAATAAATTTTCTGTTAGAGATAACTATTGTTACAGAAATAACTTAAAAAATATCAGATCTTATAATCTTTCTCTATCCACTTAATATTTAAAACATAAAAGACTAAAGTACAGAAAGAAAAATGTACATGTATCTCAAATAACAACGTTCTCATGTTCCTTTAAAAAATATATATATATAAACTTAGTGGAATGTGTACAATATTTTCCAATCAGCTTCTTTGTAACAATTTAATGCGACTTAATACACCTCATTTCACAAATTTTAAAATATATCAACACACCTGTTCTAAAGTAAATAATGGAGATATATTTTTATTTGGTTAGGAATAAACTTAAACAATACCTATTATAACATAACAGAAACCCATAATATACTAGATTGTATAAAAAATTTTAAGGAATTGGACAGCTGTTTGAGTATAGAGAATTTTTATCATGAAGAGCTCTACAATACAAAAGTTTTACTTTGTGTGGGTGTTTGTTATGTGTATGTGTGTGTTTTCATATATATATATATATATATTACTTCATATGGTCATGTCGTGGTCATATTTTTTGCTTTAATTACATAAACATGAAGGCTATAACACTTGCCAAAAAGTGAAAAGGTTTCAGAGACTCACGCCATCATTAGTGTAACTATATGATAACTTTTTCTGATGTTTTTCCTTTATCTAAAATATATTCAATACATTTTTCTTATAATATAGTAATATATACTTAATATTTTGGTATAAATATTTCATATTTATATACTGAATGTATGTGTATGTACAGTATTAAATTTAATATAGTAAATAATAATAATGGTCAAGAGAGTCATGTGGATCACCAAACTTCGAACATAGATGGTGTAATCAAGAAGAAATAATAATATATTACATTTTTGTACGTTTCCTTTGCGCTATAATGTTATTTTATATTTAATTAAATACATTAATAAACATCAGAATGATTATATCATTTCCTCATCATCTATATTTTCAATTATTAATATATGTAAAATCATTAATTTTTTTAAAAGTTTTAAAGTAACTCTACTACGAATCAGTCTAAGTCAACAAGAAAAGACAATGCTACAATGAGACAATTTTAAACTTGACATAATAATAACGTTTACCAAAAATTAGAGAAGAAAAACCATTAATAATTACATATTTAAGTAATTATGAAAACTAACAATGAAAAAAGGTTCTAAAATTCACTTCTTTGATATAAGGTTATACTTCTTATCTGACTTTATTGCTTTATTTATTTTATTGGTAACCTTTTTTTAAGAATTTGTATATAAAATCATATGTGCCAAAATTAAAAAACAAAAAAGAAAATGAAGTGATTTCAGTTGATTTTCTCAAAGGGTAAACAAATATTTAACAAAAAATTTAATTTTTTTTGAAGATAAAGAAATTAAAAATAAGAGGAATAAAGACCAAACTATTGTGGTATATAACAGTAAAGAAAAACTTGTCTTTGAAGTTACATCTTACAAACCATTTGATCGAAAAATGATTAATTTTGTTGTATTAAGGCTTGTTCTTTTCTGTATTGCTGAGAGTTGCAAATAAATTTAAAGAAATAAATTAAAAGAGAATTATGCATAAAAGATACCCTATTTTTTTTTTACTACTTTTCCAGTAGTGTAATTTTCATATTCTGCAACTTCATTAATCGATTAAAAAATTTGTGCATAGGTATACTTAAGAACATAGTCTGTAATCAAAGTTTTTTTAATGTGATGTTTATTTTTAAAACAAATTCCTGTTTCAGTTACCAGTAAGTACAAACAGATTTGTTATCAGTGAACCATGTGTTTTAACAGTTCTATTATGGTGTGTATATCATTTAATAATTTCAATTAACAATGAATTGCAAAAAAAAAAAGTTCTGAAGGAAGAAATGATTTCTACTAAAATGAGCTGAAATCTCATCCATCTATCATAAATAGGTACACCTGCTTCACATATGCCCAGAATATAGAACAACTTTGTACTTCTCTGGCATTTCTTAGAGTAAAATTACAACTTTTTTCTAACAGATTACTGAGATTTCACTTGTTTTAATGGAAATTTATTTTTCCTTCAGGAAGGAAAATTAATAATGGGAAACAGATATTTCCTCCCCATTATTAATTAAAATTATCAAACAATACATGTACAATAGCAGTGTTGTTAAAACACACGATTCAGGGCAAAAACATTTCTAACCTTTAGTGACAGATGAAATGAAAATATATTGAAACAGAGTATGAGTATTAAAAAAATATTTTTAATTATTTTAACAGTTATAACTATTTTTAAATATACTTGAACACGTTTTTTTTATATATAATCTCTTAACAAATTTACATAATAGTAAAACTGAACTACACAGAAAACAATACTTTTTATATATAGTTTCCCACAATTCCTGGAAGTTTCTCAAAATTATTTGTAACTCACAACAATAAAACAGAAAGGACAGGTTTTCAATTTTTTCCAACAAATATGATAAATTCTACAAAGGAGATTTTTTTTATGCATACTATATATAACAAAATACTATGAAAATATTCAAGTAAAAGATTTTAGAACTGTATAATATGTTAATAATAGTATTCTAAATTTTTTTAAATGTTAATATAACCAGTACTTTACAAATTTTTATGAGGAGGCATTAACAACATACAAGATCAGTAGTTTTCTCCTTGTTTCTTTAATATTATGTTTCATTACGTACAATGATTTTCCCGTGAAGTGTAACAAAGTAAAAAATTTCACAAAGGTGCTTAAATTATGTTATACACAATAACACAGGTTAACTGCAATAGCATTTCTTTTAGAAAAAAATAATTTTATAATTTAATTACCTGCTCGACAATAAAATGTGAATTCATCACCACTCATGATTTGATCAAAATGTATCAAATTTACTATCATTTGTATTTTTTTAACTTTTAACAAGCCCATTAGAGTTCAACATCTAAAAGTAAACATACATTTATAGAAATTTCTAAAATAAAGTTCTTATACCACTGGTTCCTTTACATGCAGTAGAAGCTCCTCCAACATTATTAACATACACTATAATAGTTTTTGTTACATAAATCACTATTTAGAATTATTTTAATAACAGTAGCAAGCTTTTTAAACCAAATAATATGTAATAATGATTAAAAGAAACAAAAGGGCAATTTTAGGAATTATCTGCAATCATATATGGCTCAATTACAGTCTATTTACACATGCAAAAAAAGACTTCAATATTTAATCAATTTTCACAAATGCAAAAAAAAATTAGAAGGAAAAGAAACTATTAACCGATATGCAAAAATAAAAAGCATAAAACCATAAGCATCACTTACATGCATTAATACTGTAAGCAGATGTACCGTACATTAATACATATACAAAAAACATCACCAATTCACTATATCTACATTATAGTCACCTGTAATATATTTCATGTATATTTTACAGGCTATTTCATACAAGCACCCTTTAAAAGAAAACACAAAAGTAGCTTATGTTAAAAAGTTCCTCTCTTTGTAATAATCTCGTAAAGTTAAGTTTTACATAATTAATATCAATAAAATCTGAAATCTTAACCCTTAAAGGGAATCCTAAGGGCACATATCTATATATTATATTAATAAAGGATGATTTGCAGATACATCTACTTTCAGTTCTAGATGTTCAAGGTAATAAGTAATTATCTATCTGCACAAATAAATATATAAACAGACACAGAGAATAATAAGTATAAAAATGTTTCTGAAACAACCTGTTATTGATCTCATGTATTATTATGTAAGAGAATTTCCCTGTTTCTTGATTAGATTCTTTTGCTACCATATAATTACATATAAAATTATGTAATTAGTCACTAATTTGATGATTTGTTTCTTGTTATGCCTTCTTGATATCTCTTAGCATAAGTTAAGGGTCATTAACTCTGGCTATCTGAGATTTCTTTGTATTTATTTATTTAGAATAAAAACTTTAAATTGATTTTGTATTGTAGTATGTAATTATAGGAAATGTAGAGATAATATATTGGAAATATAAAAGATCTGAATTGGTGCTCGGTTCAAAACACTTTATGAGAAAAAAAGACGCTGTAGTAGAAGTGCCAAGCAAATATCTAGACTGACCAGTAAAAAAAATGTCCAATTCCAATTATCGAATCCATAAAAGTAGAAATGGAATATGATCAAAGGACTATTACTTCCTTGTATACCAATCTATGTAGAAAACTAAAAACAGGTATCAAAGAATATTTTCTTGGAGTTTAAGGTAAGTAGGTAAGTACAGTGAATGAAAACTTACAAAAAAAAACTTCAAAATCGCACAAGGAAATAAATTAATGGAATATGAAGAATTCATATATTAATTCTGAAATAATGTTGACAATGCAAGCATCATGAAGAGAATACGTGGATAATTGATTCAAAGACCATCTGGACAACAGCTCAACGGCAGACTTCACAACATAGGAAATGGGTTATTTAAATGCAATGTTTGTTACAAATAAGGCTGCATATTTTTATTATTCTTGTGAAGAAAAACCTAAAAAGTTATTTTTAATAAAAACCTTAAAAGTTCTAATTCAATAAAAATGTACTTTCAACTTTGTGAGATGAGATTACTTTATAAGGTGTGAAAATATTTTATTTGTGTGGAATTTAATGAGTACATATGCAAGTAAATATATAGCATGTAGACAAGTAAACAATTATAAAAATATAAATATGAATAAATAAGAGTATTATTTTTATCAATTTATATTTTTTGCTTTTACAGCTACTAATAGTCCCACTATTATTTGAAAGTAAAATTAAATTAATAATTGAATTATATTGAAGATGTATGGTATTTATATATATACACCATAAGAAATAAAGGGTTTGGGTTTAGTAAATAAAAGAATCCGTACAATAAAAAAGTATGTATGTTATTTACATGTAATATATCAAATATCCAAAATACATTTGGTGGAGATATCTGCAAATAGAAAATTTTTAAAAAAGTCATCATCTAAATATCATATCAAGTAAGGTTTCAAGTTACTTTAAACTTGTAATCTGGTTTACCAGAAAAGCACTTTATGTTTTACAGGAGTGAAACAACACACTAAAGTGAAACACACACACGCACATTTCATAGAGTTAAAGCCACCTGGCACACAATGCACAAATAAAAATAAGAAATTACAATCTAAAACAAAGAAAACTTATAACTTCAGTACAATCTGTAAAAAAATATTGCAAAACAAAAAACATACAAGAAATTACATTTATGAACAAAAAATCAGTCATGAATAAAACTAATGAGCAAATATAATGGTAATTAGTAAGTGTAAAAATTAAACAAGATTTGTGCAGTTAACAGAAAAAGAAGAGAGCAATAAGAGCTAAACGAATTACATTTTCATCAATAAATACATTTTTTCTAATGCCAGTAATAATTTTGCTGACAATATGCAACCAGTTTTATGAGCATAATACTGTTGCTACTAGCATAATATAGACTGAAACTTTAAAGTTATCACAACCAATGCGTAATACATGAAAGGCACTTTGATTACATAGTGCCATATTAGCGTATACTGAACAAAAGTAGTAAATTAAAACATTAAAAAAAATAATAATAGTATCAGTAACAATTAATAGACAACATATTTTTAAAAATCCAACAAAGAAAATTTTAAAGCAGAACTTAACAATTTACATGAACTCATTTACTATGGTATACAAATTTTTGACATTTGAATCATTACATTCAATTCTTACTTATAAAAAAACGCACATAACAAATAGATTTTATAATGTGTACCGATTTGTAATATAATAAAGAAATACATAATCTGGACAAATCCCCTTGAATTAAAAAAAATTCTTGATCACGTTTAATTAATAGCAAAACAACATCTTCAATAATACAAAATGACAAAAAATGGATTTAGAAAATAATTGTTAACAAGTAAGTATAAATTAAAACATCTACAGGTGTTTCATAACCAAAGTTTTTTCTAAAAGGAAATTGATTGCCAATCTCCCTGGCGGAGTGGTTGCATCTCGGCCTTTCATTAGTGGTCCCAGGTTTGAAATCCAGTGTGACGCGGCATTTTTCATACGTTAAAAAATTTCTATTTCATATTCCCAAGCACACACTTCAAGTTTATATGGTGAATTAATTATAAAAAAAAAAAAAATGTAAAACTATAAATATAATTCAGAAAAATAAATCATTGAATTTGAAAAATGAAGTCTGCAGATACAAATGCATCCGGTAAAAATATCTGGTATACATTTTAATATATGTTTATTTACAAATGTAAGCATTACAAAGCTACTGGTTACTGAAGTAAACTGGAAAACCAAATAACACTTAAAATATTTATATAATTTAATCTAAAACTAGATGGCCAATTTGATTATAAGTAATCATCATTGGTAAATGTACTTAAGACTTATATACAAAAAAATTCTTTCAAAATAAATGAAAAAAATATTAATTAATCAACAGTACTTACAAAAACAGAATTTTTGCCATTGTTTAAGAAAAAAAGGAAAAATTAAAACTACTGACATAATTTTGAGCAACCTCAGTCAGGATTCTTATTTCTTTTGACAAGTTTTTTTCTTTTTTTTATAAAAATAACATGTTTTTAAAAATACTTTATGATACATAAGGACAGAATCCCTAGCACCCGATTGAGTAGTTTATCTCATTTTATTTGTTTACTATAAATTTAGATATTTCAGACCATGTGCTACACTGCTAGGAATACACTCATACTGATAACTTGCACACTAGCACATTAGGTTGCATAACTGCCTTTTCTGCTCATGCATAACTTGGGCTATTTTGACTAGTGAAATGCAACATATTTTTCATCATTACCCTTACTCCACAATAACCCAGACAAATATTACATCTGCTATACATAAGTGACAGCAGGATGGCACCATAATCTTGTATGCCATATTACAGGGAACAAAAATTAATTTCCATCTTTTTTTTTAATGTTTAATCGAGGTGAAATGGACATTAAAATTTAACTGTTTACTTTATTATTTATTTTATTTAATTTAAAATACATATGTTGAGATAATAGTAATCTATTTTGTTTGTTAAGCGACTAAACTGTTTACATAATCGATTAGAAAATGTCTCTTAAATGCTGGAAGGATAAAATTTTAAGCTCAATGCAAATAACAGGGAAATTTTAAAATTGTTGCCAAAAGTTTTTACACTTTAGCGCTACTGTATACTTTTATCACAGACTAAACAAGAAATAGGATCTTCTCATCATCGTTATTGCATTGCTGAGAAAACTCAAGTAAAATGAAAACATAAATTTAGGAGTCGGATAAACAAAAATTAACTGCATTGTAATAATAAAAAATTTTCCTCAGTTTCAAATACATATAGATCTGTATAGAGTAACTTGTTTTTAAGTTATCTACTATAAAAAAAGAGGAAACCTAGAGAAAGTAAATATAAGAGTTGCCAGAATATAAATTGTTAAATTTGCTTAATAATTTTGATCAGCATTTAATAAAAGAAAAATAGTAACCCCCATTATAAAAGCATGTGTTCAAAAAAAAATCAAAATACAAATAATCTGGGGTAATAATTTTAAGCGATTAACAAGTTTAATATATATATATATTTTTTTAAATTTATTATATATGCAACAAAAAAAGATCATCTGAAATGGTCTGACAAAAACGAAATAAAAATTTTGACATATTAGTCAACAACAAAATATAAATCCACTGTTTCATTAGAAATCACATAAACATAAAAAATGAGATCAGATAGTATGTGTATAATAACAGAAAAATATTTTTTATATATATAAATACACACGAGGTGCTACCCAAAAGTTCGGGGAATTTGAATTTCGCACGCGAACCATTGCTGGAGGACCTGCTGCCGCTAGATGTGGCTAACAGTACTGTTTGTGAATCAGTGTTCCAACAGCTGTGACGGTGAGAGGCTGCATTATTGACTTTCGTGCGGTTGTGTAACGTTGTGTTTACTGTTTTGGCAAAGTTATTAAAGTTATCTAAATGGCAGATTTTAAAGAGCAAAGAACCTGCATCAAATTTTGCTTCATGCTTAAAAAAACTGGTGTAGAAACCCATCGCATGCTTGTGGAAGCATTTGGTGACAATGCTATGAGTAAAATAAAACTTTTTTGTGGTACAAACGATTCAAAGATGGACGAACAACAGTCGATAACGATGAGCGTTCAGGAAGACCATCAACAAGCGCAACACCGGAAAACATCACGAAAGTGCGAGAGGCTATTGTTGCAGATCGTAGGCAAACAATCCATGATGTTTGTGCAATCGTACAAATGTCATATGGGTCCGTGCAATGCATCTTGTCGGACAATTTGAACATGAGATGCATTGCTGCAAAATTTGTACCGAGACTGTTGAACAGCGACCAGAAACAAAATCGCGTAGCTGTCTGTAGTGAATTGAAAAATTCAGCAAGAGATGACCCTAACTTCATCTCTAACATCATAACCGGTGATGAGACATGGGTGTATGGGTATGACCCTGAAACTAAGCAGCAGTCTTCGCAGTGGAAGTCGCCAAATTCGCAGCAACATGAAGTCCATGATGATTGTTTTTTTCGAAATCAAAGGCATTATCCATAAGGAATTTGTTCCTCATGGTCAAACTGTCAATGGGATGTTCTATTGTGAAATTTTGAAGCGGTTACGTGAAAAACATTAGGCACAAACGTTCAGATCTGTGGAGTAACAACACCTGGGTTCAGCACCATGACAACACGCTCACGCACACATCGCTAGCCATTCGGAATTTCTTGGCTTCCAAAAAGACGGTAGCGATTCCCCACCCACACTATTCGCCTGACCTTGCCCCGTGCGACTTTTTTCTCTTTCCAAAAATAAAATTTCAATTGAAAGGCTGTCGTTTTAACACAATTGAGGAGATTCAGGAAGAAATACAGAACGTGCTTCGAACACTTACACCTGCAGACTTCCAGGGATGCATGGAATCATGGGAAAAACGCTGGGATCACTGTATCAATGCTCAAGGAGATTACTTTGAAGGAGACAGTGGAAATTATAAGTTATGGTAAAATTCCCTGAACTTTTGGGTAGTACCTCGTATACATATATATATATATATATATATATATATATATACACACAATGTATAGCAGAGCCATTCCAGCAAGGTGCTTTTTCCTCTACTTACAGCAGTACATCTGCTCCCCTCCGCAAGCGCCTTGCTGTAACTGCTCGGCTATACATACACATATTGTGTTATGTATATAATTAAATACTACAACAGGATACTGACACACTAACATAACATTTAGAATTGTCAATCACAAACTTAAACTTAACTGTTCATAAAAATAACTGGAAAAACATATAAACTGAATGTTTAACAACAATAAGTAGCATTTTAATTACAGTATCTGGCCTGTAATTCCATCAAAAAGTTTTCATAGTCTCAAATAAAAAAAAATAAATTTTATACATCCATATTACTAACTAAAATTTCTACTACTTGGCTTGGATTTGTTCAAAACTGATTGATCTTTTGATTGGACTCTTGCAGAATAACTTGAATTTGAATGGTTTAAATTATAATTATTAGCCGATGTCCACGCATTATAAGATGGGCACATAAAGTGAGCATTTCCAAGCAACGGTTGTAGAAATGAAGTCTTCGTTCCTCTTGTATTTCGAACTTCATTGTTTTGTAATAATGGATATATAAACGGAGTCATAGGACGAAGTTGTGGAACAGAGTTCCTAACAAAAGAATCTGGTCCATTATTTATACCATTACACTTAAATCTATCACATTCTCTACTTTGAATGTATGGATTAGCAATTTCTTTCTCAACATTACAAGTCTCTATCTCAACATTAACAGTTTTTTTCACATTAGAAGTTTCCTTCTCAACAATGGCAGTTTCCTTTTCAAAATCAGCAGTTTCCTTTTCAAAATCGGCAGTTTCCTTTTCAAAATCGGCAGTTTCCTTTTCAAAATTGGCAGTTTCCTTTTCAAAATCGGCAGTTTCCTTTTCAAAATCGACAGTTTCCTTCTCATCAGGCAAAAAAGATAGAACTGTTGAATCCGTCAATCTATTTTGTTTTGCCAAATAAATTACATTATAAATTATTTTTTGGGCCAAACGCTGCTGATTCGAATCAACTTCAATCAACATGTATAAAATGCTTTTAAACAACTCTTGAACTTCAGTTTTCATAACATTAGTTATTGTGAATAAAAGCGGTTCAAAATTTGGAATGTACTCTTCAGAATTCTGAAATGTATCTTCATCCACTGTTACTGAACTGTCACTATAATTGAACTGTCTTTTCTCAGCATCATTCATGGCTGACCAAACAGTTTTCATAGTTCTTCTATTATGACCATACGAGATTTCTAAATTAGGTGGACACAGCACACCAGCAGCATTGTATGGATTTATTACAGGACTGTTACTTCTACTATTATAACCTGAATTACTAAAAAAACTGTTATCACGTGATCTATCTGTTCGTTCAGTCTTCTCAATTTTATTTGACTTATAACTACTTCTTCCATTAGCCTTCCATAACGGACTAGGCTTGTAATAACTATTATTCCTAGAATAATCATTAATGTTTGATCTAACAGCTGTATCAGAGATATCACTATTACGGTAACTAATATAATTTTCGTTCCTAACTTCAAAAGCAATTGGAGCACGGGTCCGATCTAATACAGAGTCATGACTACTCTTACAAAAAGGTTTAGTTACCGAATAAGAATTCTTATAGCTTCTATCACCAAAACCTTTCCTACATGGACTATTTATATAGCTGATCTTCTCAGTTTTATTTGCATCAAATACTTTTTTACGGGCTCCACCCTAAAAAAATAAATAAAAAACAACAACAAACAAATAAAAGACATTGTAAATATCACTGTTACAATTCAATTTTGAAACATTTAAATAATAAAAACAACAATCATGAAACTAAAAAAAAGGACTGAAAACTATAATTAAATAAAAACTATGAATTTCATAACAGAGATGCAGTTAATAATTTAATAGCATTCTTTTTTATCATTTTAATCTTTTAAAACCATTAAACGACAAAGTAAACCTAGGAATGTTACTTATTCTATAACATTTTTTCTCACTTTTATGCCCATTCTCCCATAATTTCATGCACTTAGAACATACTTTTAAAGCTAAATGCCCTTCCTAACAATGACTAACCTACAGCATCTTTAAAAAAAAACCTATTCATTTACTTATGCCATATAATGTGAATTTTTTGCAGTCTTTGCATGGTACTCGAATCATACTCTCACACTACTTTTTCCAACCTAAGCTGTAACATTTAATAGCAGTACTTTATACTGTTCTGTCAAAAATGATAGTTTGAATTTAAAAAGTAAAGATATCAGCTATCCGTAGCTGAGATTTTAACTAAATCATTTATATGCTGGTGAAGCAGTAGACATGTTTTACACTTTTTACAATCCTAACATATGTCAGTAAGGTTCTAAATTTCAATCTATATACTAGCTTTTCATTACTTGCATGGCTTAAACAAATAAACTAGAGTACCTCTTAAACAATATTTATACATGGGCATAAATGCAACTTATTAAAAAATTACAGATTGAGAAAATTCAGAAAACAATTCAGCGAATTTGAAATGGATAGAGGAATACGTCACAAATAAAGAAAGTAAGCAAGATCAGTCTGAAAATGAAGAAATAATGTGAGTTGACAGAAGAATTCAAAGTATACCTAGCACACATCCACCAATGGATTTAACAAAATGAACAAATAATTTAGATAATTACATAAAACTGCAACAAATTACTTCTGAATTTGGTACTAAACACAATTTACTACTACATACAACATTAGATTATTTTAACAGAAATATAGTTTAGTGAATATTTTAGGAATTTTCTAACAATATTCCAATATTTTAATTGAAATCTCCAGCAATTTTTTTTTTTTTTTTTTTAATGACCATATTTCCATTAAATATAGACCAAATTGTCTATATTTGTCTTGTGTTGTTTAATGGTACAGTTAAAATATAATAAAAAAAAATAGCAAATGTTAATTAAAACACTGGAGTATAAAGTATTTATTAGTAAGAATATCAATCTTTTTCACTTCCATGTTTCAAAAAAATATAAATATTTTTAAAAAATCCTAATTCATTTATTTTGCTAAATATTCCATTTTCAGAAAGAAATCATCTTTGTCTTATTTTTTAAAAACATAAAGGAAGAATTTCTAAATTACTGTAATACTACAAAGACAAATCATGAGAAAAAGTAATCTGAAAAGCTACTCAAAAAGATAAATGAGAAACAAGTAATCATGGCTGTTTGATCATGATTTATTAAAATTCTGACTATATTATTTAATTTACAATAGCTACTAAATCACTCAAATAAAGAAATTGAGAATGAGCCAGAGAAGATTTGTAAACTTTGATGCAAGTTTATAAAAATTTTCCTAATTATTTGTAAGTTGATAGATGTGAAAACTACTTATCCTAACTGACATGGACTTTCTTTCTTGTTCAGTATGCATTCTCATATCTCTAAATAGATACAAAGTAGTTGTGAAGTTAAGGTTAGGAACAACAGGGAAGTCAAATGAAATACTTACAAAGCAAAACTGCAGGAAATGAAAACATCAATCACAGAAAAAAACTTGTGAGGAAAGAAAATAGCAAAACAGTAAAGAAAAAATAGGAAAAAAAGGCAGTATTAAAAATGCAAAATACTTGCAAAAACTGACTGGAAAAAAATTATTTCCAGATGGCAATTAAAATAAAATGATGGTCAAATAGAACAAACCTTAGATTATTTGGGCTACCGATTTTAATTATCAAACAATAGAAGCACTAATCTTACAAAACTAAACATTAAAATGCAATTACATAAAAAAAAACTTAACTTGATAACTTTTAGGCTTTTATTGAAGAAATATTTTTACTGACAAAAATAAAGGAAATCTCATTAAATTTAATTTATTTGTGGATCACAGTGCTGCAGCAGCTCATCTACTAAAACCCTCTAGAAGTAAAGAATTACTAAGAAAAACTGTTCTAAGGTTAGTTAGGATCCACAATATAATAATACCCACTTTACACCAGAAAACAACTGTTTTAACATAACAGCATACTGATGAGAAAATACATTTTTCTTGTTTGTTGACACTTTTCAATGCTTTCACTCCATTTTTAATAAATTACCTAACCATCCAATTATCTTCTGACGATTTACTTAAAAGATATTTTTTTACAAAAGTAAAAATTCCTGTCTTTAAATATTACTAATTAAATAAACCAGTATTCGCTGCTTTATCATTTAATGTGTGCTCTTTTACTCATATCAAATGTAATCTTTTACTAAAATAATATGCAATATTTTTTAATAATTAACACCTTTTATACTAATACAACTATTTATTATTTCTCATACTTACATTTCATTAATAATTATTTTTTATGATCTAATAAGTACTTATAATCAGTTCTCTTTTTTATTTATTAATTTAGTTGTGATGCTGCTCTGATTTAGGATTCTCCTCGACCCTTACAGATAGATGTCGGGCAGTTCTTTTTTTTTTTTTTTTTGATATATGTAGTATTGATTGAACATCCTATTCCTGACATGATCTAAGCATATACAACGTATTATTACATACTGATCAGAATAAAATATTTATTTATTTAGGATGTAATTAACAAAACATTTGGGCCAAGTCAAACAATTATTCTTCCTTGAGGCTTCAATTCTTACATCCTTCTTTACTATATCATCATTGCGGAAAATTTTACCCTTATTGTTATCAAGCATGTTTCTTCTTCTTCTTTGTTTCACTTTTCTCTGTCATTAAAATACATCTTTATTTAGTAAAATACATCTCTAAAATAGTAACAGATTTTCACTGGATTGCAATTTCATATTTTTTATCCTCTCCTTCAAAGACAATTTATAATTTACCACCACTCACTCTGACTTCTTAACAATATTTTTACCTCCCAGGTTTTTCAGCCACATGATATTAATAGGCACAAAACAATCTTATACATTTAGTTTCAAACATTACTGGATTATTATTTTCTAGTATGCAATTCCATTATTTTAAAATTAGTCTTATCATGAAAAAACTTCTCTCTTACTTCACTATTTTCATGCTCAAATACACACCAATTTCGCAAACATATACCATAAAAACAAGCTTAAATAAAAACTAATTTCAATGATCACTAGTTGAAATACAAACCTATATATATATTTAATGAAACTTGCACACTATTAAATTTTAGTTATAAAATTTCCAACATACCAAATATTCAAATAAAAAACTAATAATGTTAAACTAAATTATCATGCAAAATCATTACAAAAAATATAATCAAGACAATAAGTAAATTTTACCACCTACCTACAAATATTGTTACACCAAACCAGCTATCGTAAAATAAAACTACGTAGTTAATTGTAATAAAGAATAAATCTTAAACAAACCTTGATGCCATCTACTGACTGAGATTTCTCTTCATCACACATTGAATCACCACGCTTTCGCTCACCAGACTGCTCCCATAAGCTCCTGTTCGTATTTCGGGTAGACACAATTGACCTGTAAAGATTATCATTTTTTTTGCAATTGTAGTTAATTTATAATACCATATTATAACATTAAATTAGCATTAAAAATCATTTCTAAACATTAATAAATTATATTTAACAGTATTAAGTGAAATTAAAAATTGTGTGTATAAACTTATTCCAGCAGCTGATTATACAACAGTAATTTTTTAATGAATTTTGAACATTTATTATAAATTAAAATATGAGAATATTCATACCAAATGTTTTATTGCAATTATTAAAATATTCTTTTATTCAACAAAAAACGACCATTTGATACAAACTTTAATTTAAACTAATTTTTGAACTTACAGTTTATTTGGTCCATATTATCTTACATTAGAGCTATAATTTTTAACTGAATTACAAGTACATATATAATTTACAATCACTGTATACGAACATGGACTCCTATAATGTTTTGGAAAGAAATGTAACAAAATGACTTGCTATTAAATTAAAAGGAAATGATGCTAAAAGAAGTTTTCAAAGATGTTATTTATTTCTATTTGTGTTGGTATCTTCGATGGGTTTTGAGTGGTGGGTGAATAAGAAACCCACTAAGTATTTGGTCATTCAACAAAAAGAAAAACCTCTAAATAAGAAGTACAATACTTTCAATATCAAAAGTTGACATTGACCTTAAATAGCTGATAAACAGTTATTTTAATATATTTAACAATTATTGATCATTAAAAATTCTGAAAATAGTTCTCTCAATAAGAATATTCAGTAATAGGATTGCTAATTTCAAAGGATGTAAAATCATATTAAATTTACTCCTGCTGAAAAAAACTTTTTAGAAAACGGTCAAACAATTGAAGAGCCTAAATAAGTGCTACTGATATCTAATGAGAGGAATGACCAACTGAGATAAATTGCAGAAAATGTTGATATAAACATCAGTATAGTTCACTCAATTAATCATAAGAAATTGTACTACCATATAATGTACAAGTTGAATTACAAAATAGCATACTGACAAACATACATAATACCAGACTTCACAAGTGCTCTTCACTCAAACGATGTTATTGGCTCGAGTAAAGATGGATTTCTGGAAAGAATAGTGCCTTGTGATAAAACCTGGAATCAACAGTATGAGCCAAATCTAATGGAAAACATAGAATGGAAGCAACCTGTATATCCAGTAAGGAAAAAATGCAAGATTAACCATCATTCAGTAAAATGATGCTAAAGATATAACTTTCTGTAATTTTTTAGAAAGGTAGTAGAGAGATTTGCTTCAAATAAAGTGATATCTATGAGACTAAAAAAACATGTTTAAACAGAAAGGAAGTGCTTCTTCTTCTAGTTCTAGGTAATACTCCTATGAAGAATGTACCAATTAACACTTAAAAACATTGAAAAATTACACTGGAAGTTCTGCTACATCCTTAACGTACAGGCCTCACCCTAACTGACTTCAGTTTTTGCTTGGGCTCCCATTATTTGATTATCATTACTAGATAGAATCAAGTTTCACAGAAAAAAGTAGAAAGAAATGTACAGAACTGACTCAGATTTTAAAAAAAGATCTTTTGCTGCCAGCTTTGACCAATTGGAGAAGTACACAATTGCAGCTGGGGATTGAAAAATTAGGTAAGCAGTGAGTAAATCATATTAAACCAACAGCTGTTTGTCTAGTATCCACAAATTACATTTTACTAGTGTTTCATTTGTTCACTCGATGTTAATTTTCAAATTAGAATTTATAATTTCATATTGTTCTTTAGTCCACAGAGTTGATAGTGTTTTGTGCAAAGTGTAAAAAAACAACCACCATTGTAACTTTAACATATGTGTGATCAATCTATGTTAAGCTGAATTTTACAATTCAAAATTTATGAATAAAAATATTTTTTTTATTTAAATATTTTATTTTTTTACACAATTTATAATGACCAATATTATCTTATGGTACATAATCTATTTTTTATTATGTTTTATGTAAGATTAAACAGTACAAAGCCTACATCTATAATCAAATTAAAGTAACACACCATTAGAATTTAATGTAAAATTAGCAAGAAATTCTTAGAGAGAATGATAAATAGTCACCATTTTGTTGAATATAAAATCCCAACAGGTTACATTAAAAACATTAAATGGATGTTAAAATTACATTATTAATATTTACTTTAAGAACCGTTTTGAAAAAGCATGAGGACACTAAAATATTGGAAAGAAATGTACCCAAAACCAGAATGAATTCACTATTCAACAATTTTGAGTTTTCAACATTCAAGATATTTATTAACATTCAACATTATATTAAGTCAGGTTTTCAATTGATTTCAATTCAATTTACGAAAGAATATAAATGCTCATTAATTTGTATGATGTCTATAATTCAGTGACCAGTTGTTTCATAAAACTTATAAGAACTGTGTCACATGTAAGTGACAGCTGCATAACCTACTGTAATAAAGCCTCGTTTTCAAATTTTATATGTAGAATACTAACAGTCTTAAAACAATCAGAATAATTTTTTACAATCTGTTCTACATTCCATTGGCTTTAATTTACCATTAAAAAAATATGATTAAAATATTACCCACATCTTCACCTGGCATCAACAAGTGGCATATGTAAACATCCAAGCAGGCCTTGTTCTAATTTTATTTGCAAGTTATGGATTATTCAGATGCTTACAAATACTTTAATATGTATAATGCTCGGTTGTTTTCATGTGCCCATATGTTTTTACATGTGGTTATCCAACTCAGGGCAACACAGCCTGAATGGAATAAATTTAATGCAATTTTTTTTAATAATGTCTTCATGTTTAGATCCAAATTTTTTTATTATAATTTTTATTACAATTGTGAATAGTGCACAACCATTTATTTATATTAAATAAATAGTACAATACCAAGGGTCAAAAAACTAAACACAGCTAAAATTTTAATATATTTACACATAAATGCATAAATATATTAAAATTAATAATACACTGGATTACAAAACCACAAATGGAATAATTATCATTAAAACACACTCAGAAATGTAGTAATAGGTTGTGTTTATCACCTGCTGCTTCAGCTACAACCCTAAAAATGCAATATTTATAATTATCCTACACAAACATCATAATGATTTAAACTCAACTTATCCAGTAGATCTCTCTTTAATCCTTCAAAATGATTATAATTTATGATATATCTGTGAAGTAATGCTAACCATTACATATTCACATACTGCAAGAACTAAGAACGTATACTGTACAGCCTGTAAATATTTCTAATAGCAATTACTCATGGTTTATTACTCACAATTACCAACCAAAATAATGTTACAGGTATGAAATTCATGAAGTAAATGAACTGTGGATATCTTTGCTTAATTTAATCAATATATACTTATAGTTTTACATATTTTATTTACAGGAGATTTCAATTAACATTATATGCAGCTCCCGATTTAACTCCTTTTACACCCACACATCCTCCTAAAATATGTGCACAATTTCTTTTAGAACATAAAAATGTTATGTTATGTTTTTTAAATTAATAAAAATTGTAATTTTCTACATTTAAATAAAAACCATTACATATGTTGAATACACACATAATTAGTATAAACATTTTACAGAAATAGTTTAAGAAAAATTCAGAAAAACTGATTAAAATCTGTTTTCTTTTCTAAGTAAAAAAAAGAATAATCTTACAAGATAGAAAACATTCAGTAATTGACTGCAAAGTAATAGAAAGACCGATTTCAAAATGGGAAAAAATAAAGCTTAAATTGCTGTGACAGTAATGAAAGTTGTCTGATAACTGGTAAAAATCTGTCTAAAAACCATTACTGGTGAAAATAAGACCAAAAAAATATCATAGCTTCAGTCATAAATGGCTGAAAAGTAATACATTCTGTACATATAAACAGACTTGATGGGAATTCTAAGCATCAAATTCAGCTTCAACCAATCTGCTCGCTTCAACATAAACTGTAGTCTATGAATAGACAAATATGAAAACTGGGATTTATCAGATACAAACTTAACTAAATAAAGAAATCTGTTTAAGGTAAGGTTTCAGAATAACAAAATTTTTCATAATTCTTACATGTACCTAGAAATGGACCCAATTTAAAAATCATAATAGAAGAATATACAATTGGAAAAAGCCAGGCGATACTGCAAGGTATGATAGATTATATCATGGTTAAGCAAAGATTTAGAAATCAACTCGTTGACTGCAAAACTTACCCTGGAGCAGACATTGATAGCGACCATAATTTGGTGATAATGAAATGTAGATTGGGGTTTAAAAGCCTGAAGAAAAGGTGTCAGATGAATCGGTGGAATTTAGAGAAGGTTGAGGAAGAGGAGATAAAGAAGATTTTTGAGGAGGACATCGCAAGAGGTCTGAGTAAAAAAGATAAAGTAGAAAATATAGAAGAAGAATGGGAGAATGTTAAAAAGGAAATACTTAAATCAGCAGAAGCAAACTTAGGCGGAATAAAGAGAACTGGTAGAAAACCTTGGGTTTCAGACGATATATTGCAGCTGATGGATGAACGTAGAAAATATAAGAATGCTACTGATGAAGAAAGTAAAAGGAACCATCAGCAATTAAGAAATGCTGTAAACAGGAAGTGCAAACTGGCGAAAGAAGAGTGGATTAAAGAAAAGTGTTCAGAAGTGGAAAGAGATATGAACATTGGTAAAATAGACGGAGCATACAGGAAAGTTAAGGAAAATTTTGGGGTACATAAATTAAAATCTAATAATGTGTTAAACAAAGATGGTACACCAATATATAATACGAAAGGTAAAGTCGATAGATGGGTGGAATATATTGAAGAGTTATACGGAGGAAATGAATTAGAAAATGGTGTTATGGAGGAAGAAGAGGAAGTTGAGGAGGATGAAATGGGAGAAACAATACGAGATCTGAATTTAAGAGAGCATTAAAAGATTGAAATGGCAGAAATGCTCCTGGAATAGACGGAATACCTGTCGAATTACTGCGCAGTGCAGGTGAGGAAGCGATTGATAGATTATACAAACTGGTGTGTAATATTTATGAATAAGGGGAATTTCCGTCAGACTTCAAAAAAAGTGTTATAGTAATGATACCAAAGAAAGCAGAGGCAGATAAATGTGAAGAATACAGAACAATTAGTTTAACTAGTCATGCATCAAAAATCTTAAGTAGAATTCTATACAGAAAAATTGAGAGGAGAGTGGAAGAAGGGTTAGGAGAAGACCAATTTGGTTTCAGGAAAAGTATAGGGACAAGGGAAACAATTTTAGGCCTCAGATTAATAGTAGAAGGAAGATTAAAGAAAAACAAACCAACATACTTGGCATTTATAGACTTAGAAAAGGCATTCGATACCGTAGACTGGAATAAAATGTTCAGAATTAAAAAAAAAATTAGGGTTCAAATACAGAGATAGAAGAATAATTGCTAACATGTACAGGAATCAAACAGCAACAGTAATAATCGAAGAACATAAGAAAGAAGCCGTAATAAGAAAGGGAGTCCGACAAGGATGTTCCCTATCCCCGTTACTTTTTAATCTTTACATGGAACTAGCAGTTAATGATGTTAAAGAACAATTTAGATTCGGAGTAACAGTACAAGGTGAAAAGATAAAGATGCTACGATTTGCTGATGATAGTAATTCTAGCCGAGAGTAAAAAGGATTTAGAAGAAACAATGAATGGCATAGATGAAGTCCTACTCAAGAACTATCGCATGAAAATAAACAAATACAAAACAAAAGTAATGAAATGTATTAGAAATAACAAAGATGGACCAATGAATGTGAAAATAGGAGGAGAAAAGATTATGGAGGTAGAAGAATTTTGTTATTTGGGAAGTAGAATTACTAAAGATGGACGAAGCAGGAGCGATATAAAATGCCGAATAGCAAGCGAAACGAGCCTTCAGTCAGAAATATAATTTGTTAACATCAAAAATTAATTTAAATGTCAGGAAAAAATTTTTGAAAGTATATGTTTGGAGTGTCGCTTTATATGGAAGTGAAGCTTGGACAATCTGAGAAGAAAAGATTAGAAGCTTTTGAAATGTGGTGCTATAGGAGAATGTTAAAAATCAGATGGGTGGATTAAGTGATAAATGAAGAGGTATTGCGGCAAATAGATGAAGAAAGAAGCATTTGGAAAAATATAGTTAAAAGAAGAAACAGACTTATAGGCCACATACTAAGGCATCCTGGAATAGTCGCTTTAATATTGGAAGGACAGGTAGAAGGAAAAAATTGTCTAGGCAGGCCACATTTGGAATATGTGAAACAAATTGTTAGGGATCTAGGATGTAGAAGGTAAACTGAAATGAAACGACTAGCACTAGATAGGGAATCTTGGAGAGCTGCATCAAACCAGTCAAATGACTGAAGACAAAAAAAAAAGAAATGGATATTTCCTAAACGTATGACAAACACTTTTTAAAAATTCATAAAATTCAACCAGTTTAGGAACTTTAAAGAGAAATCAGAAATGTAGTAAGTATATAAATATGAGTATCCAAAGCACACTATCTGGAAGTAAAGCACATCCTTATTACTATGAATGGGGATAAATAAATAATGAAATAGGGATATAGATCACAACAATCAACTTCTTTTCTGGGTGGGCAGTTTTAAATTTGAAAATTTACAGGGCAAGAGGAATCTGTAAAAAAAAATACACTCACAGTTATAGGACACTATTAAAAATTTTCATTCACCACCTTTGTTACCAGTCAGAAAAACTTCCTACTTCAATTTTATGAAATCCAGAAGTCCAAATACGAAAAGATCTCAGAATTTTTAAGGGTATGATAAACAAAATAACATACTAAACCAATAATAAGGGTCCCAAAAGAACATAAATACAAAGCTAGAATATCACATACCATCATGTTAAGTAAGTAAGATAATAAAAGTCTTGGCGATTTAATTGTAGATGCCACCCATAAACCAACAACTTACACAACATTAAGTAGCTCACACAATTAAATTTCAAATTAGAAAAAAATACTCTGTACCTACTAAATAAACAAATTTTTTATTCTGACCATTACATAATAATGCATTATATAAATCATATCAATATCGAGTAAGTATGCTAATATAAATATAACATAAATTTTATCATGTACATACTTTAAAGCAGCTGAGTCCAAGCATGGTGGTTTTCTTCGTGACAAAGGGTGATTCATTAATGCCATAAGTGTCTCCTGAAAAATATAATTAATTTACATAAATGTACAAAATTAAAAAAAAAAAGGCAAACAATCGATTTGTCAATAGCATCAGGTAAATAAACACTACTCAGTCTAGAAAGCAAAATTTACAATGAGATGAATTGGTGTATTCATTTACTAAAGTATTTCTATTTTTATAAAAGTTCTGAATCTGTTTTATTACCATAAATAATATTATACAATCCAAAACTAATTCTTTTTATATAAAAAAAAATAAATAACTAAGAAAATAAATAAATAAATAAGAAGAAATATTAATTGAAACCTTGAACCAAAAGTATTAAACAATGTAAGGTGTTACATAACATTTTATGTACTTAACATCTTAATTAATAAACACTCTTTTATGCTCAAAAAAGTCTTGCATCAGATTTAAATTTCAGGAAAGGAGGCCTTGCTTCACCAGAGGTCCTTTACTTTACCTTCTCCCCCTGAGCCTCAGTAAAGTAGCAACTTCCCTGACAGCTATAAGAATTTGATAGCACAATCCCACAAATGGCTTCAGGGTGGCAACAGATATAACTCCAATGATAGACGACAGCATTTTTGGAATAACTTTGATTAGAATTTTCAACCTTCCTAAAATAGTTTGCTATGATAACTTGTTCTGATGTAAAACAAATCTCTTGAGATCATACTATCTACATAAACATGCACACAGGTGCATGTGTTCACTCGCACACTTCGATGTGCATGTAGAAAAAAATTACAAGTGCTGTATAATAAACACATAGAAAATAGACATAGTTCCATCAGCGTAACAACCAAAAGTGTAAACAACCGATAAAGCATTATAACTGGGAGACATGGTTCTTAAAGCAAATAGCATGTTGATACAAAAAAAGATAACTTTTTAAAAAATACTGATTTTAAGCTCACCCTAGAATAACGTCTTTCAGGTCTAACATGTACTGGCACATCTTCAGCATTACTCTGTGAATTCAGAGTGACCTTATTCTCTCCTCCAGATGCCATATCAAACAGCTGATTTGTTGCAGAAATGATACAGGTATCTTCCACTGTAAAAAAATAGAGATTTTATAATATAATCGTTTTTTTTTAAATGTAAAAAAGGATGAACAATATAATATACTACAACTGTAGATTGTATTGTTTGAAACAATATTTTATCCCGAAATGTTTAATTTGATAAAACTAACTGGTAATAAAGAAACAAATTTCCAATGATATTAAACTAATAACAGACCCTTCAAAATATATACAGTCAAACCTCTAAATAATGAAATTGAGAATCCTGGGAAAAAATTTGTTAAATAGAAGTTTTTCATAAATAGAGCATTAAGTACTTCTAATTAGCATTATAGTTTGTGTATAATACTCATTTTTTCCAAAACACTAAGGCACTTCCATTTTGACATTGTACACGGCACAGTAAAGAAACGGTAAGTACAGTACTATATAACATGAGTGTAATCCAAACACAGAGACCAACTGAATTAATGCCAGGAAAAATTATTGCTGAACTGTATGTATGCAATGAACAATAGAGGGAGTATGTGTTAAATATCTTCTAAGAATTCTATTTGTTATGTCTATGTATTGTAGATAAACGTCTCGTTTAGATAAATGAATAAAAGTTTGCACAGTAATTTTAGTGCTCTGCGTTAATTAGTGGATTTCAGAAAATTATGCTACTTTAATGTATAGGCAGACAGTAACAGAATATGTGTTTAAATCTTTTGTTAAAATTTTATTGTTAATGGGTTATAGGATAATTTTGGAAATTTCTGCTTTACCAGTTAAATAAAAATAACCTGTCATTCTTGACTGTTGTCAAGAATACTTTGTGTTTGTATAAAAGTACAATTTAGGTACGGGAATCAAAAGAACCTTAAACTCACAGAGATGTCCAAAATAGTAAATTTAATGTCATTACTTTTAAAAACCATTTTGTAAAAATTATTGTGTAACTACATATTGTATTATACTAATATGCAGTATGTAACCATTTCAGTATATAGAGGTATGATGAATATGTTAAATAGAGGTAAATTTATACATAGTTTTATTAAAATGTCACGGTGCAGTAAAAATATTCCTAAAATCGAGGTTTGTTACAGAGAGTTCGACTGTACTAAGATGAAAAGAACAGTTAAAAGCATAGGAAAAATAAGTAGCACATGAAACAGTAAGACAATGTGAAAGAATAAATTCAATTTTGGCCTTAACACTAAGTTATATAAACTAAAGGAAAAAAATAAGTATCTTATTTCCAATTTTTAGCGAAAATAAAATATATTTAACTAATAATAGAGTTCATAAATATAGAACAAATAAACACAAGGTCAAAACAAACTGTTATTCTTACAAGGCTTTTATACTTTACAAATGAAGATCCAGATACTGCATGAATAAAGAATAAAAAAATGTTCAACATTTTAAGTAAAATTGCACTGAAGAATAGAGAAAAATGTGATTTATAATTTGTATAAATATCAGATATTTACAATAAAAATAAAATATGATGATCTACAATCTGCAGCATATATTCATGAGATGATGTAACTTCACTTCACATTTAAATTTGTATATGGAGGAACTAAAAAACCAACTAAAAGAAATATTTGAGATCACAGTAACAGACTAGGGGCAAAAAAAAATAACAATTTTCTGATGACATTGTAAGATGACTAAAAATAGGAATGAGCTAGAAGAAATAATACATGATATAGATTTATTATTAAATAAGAGTAAAACAAAAGTTAATAAATGTGACTAAAATGAAGTAAATGAGAAATTAAATATTACTATAAAAATCACAACACAAAAGTAACAGAATTCTGCTGCTTAGGTAATAAAATTACAAAGGATGGGCAAACTATATCAAAAACAGATTTATATGATCAAGGAGAGTTTATAACCAGAAAAGAAAGAAAATCTGCCACCAAACAAATATTTAGAAATTAAAAATTCATAAAAATATTTGTACAGTACACTTTTTTACAGTAGCAAACAATAAGAAATAAAAATACACCGAAAGAGAATTTGAAGATGTAGCATTATAGGAAAACATTGAAAATCAGATGCACTGATGAAATTAGGAGTATAAAATGATTTTAATACGGATTGGTGAAAGAAAAATTTATGGTAGATCTTTTAAGAAGAACAAGGCTGACTGGCTGTTATTAAAGTACCTAAAATTATTGAATTTAGTTCTAAAAGGAATTAAGAGAAGGGTAAAAACAGTAAAGGAATAAATGAAAGTAATTGTAAATTTAGAATGTTAACAGATTAGCACAGATGAATTGTATCTAGCTACTAAATTACTGATAAAAGAGAGAATAATATATTGTTCTACAATTATTTCTACCTAATTATTAAAAAAAATCCCTATTATTTATCAAAATAATCATTTTTTCATTTCCAACTATTTAATTCATAAAACAGATATACACATTTTCAATTTCGGCTTCCTGTTTTATAATCTAACTTAATTAAGTGGTTTTTTTTTTGAATGGTCTATGCATATACAGAGATACAGAGCATTCAAAAAGTTCATCAGTAGGAAGCGAGGGTGCAGGCTGCATCTGCTTTTCATGTTCACAATTTCTGTGATATTCAAATATACCATATCTTCTTGATGCTTGTTGACGTCTTTTTAGTTTATGTTTATTACTTTAATGTTTGTGAGAATTTAACAATTTTAGAGCACAGCTCTAAAATTGTTAAATTCTCATACATAGGTACATGAAAAAAATATCGACCAAGTATAATTATCAGGTTGATATGGTTACCTATACCGTGTCAATCAATTACTAGAAGTATGAAGATAGACTACTAGAAATTCCATATAAATAATTGGTATCTTACAAATCAGATTTTACAAGATGTGTTGGATAACAAGGTTAAGTATCTGAATTGTGATTTGTGCAAAAGAGATAACATTTAATGGAAAAGAAAATTTCATTTGAAGAGTTATCTTTATAAATAATACTTCTATAAAGAAGATTTTTTACATCATAAAGATTAATATTAATCGCATCAACCAAAAGTTCTTAAACTATTGGGTATAACTCCTGAAGGTATTAAAGTTATAGAGTTCAAGAGAGAATTGTCTCCAGTAAATTTAATATTGAAAATGATGTCTACGATACATTTTTCTTTTTTACAGTTGAGGTGAACCTCAAGATATTTTTTTGGGCACCAAAAATTAATTTATTATCAGTTTATACTGTACAATTCAACAATTAAAAAGTAGTTTGTTGACTTTTACAGTTATTACAAAAAGAATGAGCAATTAAAAATAATAATAAGTTTTTAAAATTGTTATATCAACTGATAAAGTGAGTAAAATACAGAATTAGTTATGTCCACCCATTCAACCAGGTGTTTACATGATTATTCTTAAAAGAGTTGATAATTATTATGAAATTTTCTACAGATTAATATCTCATAAATACCTTAGAAAAGTTTAAAAAGATTTTTAAGCGTGTTTTATCCTGATTTATGTAAATATCGTGTAGGTAAAATATTTTACTTTCAGTGATTAATGTAGAACAAATTTACTTTCTTTTACTTAGTCTTTGTAGCCAAACATTAGCAAATGTCTAACCAAGGTTCCAGAACATGGTAAATGTGATATATTTTGTATGCTAAAACATTATATTTTAAATAGCACTTGTATAATTACTTTAATTAATAAAAAATTATATAATATTATACTTGAATATTCTACAATTCTAGTTGAAAAAATGGTCACCATTTTCAGATTTTTAAGCATGCAAAACATTTGGATCTATGTTTAAGTTTTAAAGTATATGTGAAAAGAAAAGAAGATACTGTCCCACACCAAACTTAAATTCAGCTGTTTTACAATAAAGTAAATTTATCTTTTTCAAGTTGCATCAGCTATTGAGGGCTACATCAGGGTCGACTAGTTACATAAATTTGACCCTAGCCAGGAACCAAACCTGGGATCTTCAATGTAGAGGCAAGCATGCTAATGTCCGTGCAACCAAAGCAGTCAATAAAGTAACTTAATTAATACCCTTGAAATTTTAAATAAAAAATGTTTACATAAAGAAACATATGTATATATACATATATGTATGTTATATTTTTATTTATTTATATTTTTGAATTATAATCATATGATCAACTTTATTAAATGGAAGTGCTGAAAAGTTAACTTATTCAACAAGATACAGTACAAGATAAATATATTTTTATTACTACAGCTAGAGAAAAACTCTTCATGCTATCTTCAAGTACAGGCACATGTATCCCCATGTATAAGTATAATAATGACACAAGATGTATTTCATTCATCCACATAATTAATCCAATATACTTGTTGGCAGAAATCATACGGTTAAAATAAAAAAAAGTCTGATGGATCAGCCAGTATCTTCATGAAATATTGTTTATTTTCTAAACTGGTCATTAATCAGATAAAAATGTATATTTCTTTATAATTTAATTTTATATACTGAAATGAAAATTAAAAAAGAGCTCACAAAAGGGGAAACTATGACTAAAAGTACCGAAAAGAGATTTCAGACATATAAAATTCTTTAACTATCGCCATATCAGACGTGACACACCCTGTTGTAAAACATTAATTAATTATTAAAATAAATGCACTGCAATTTACAATTATTTTATACAGAACATAAAATAATAATTAACAAATTATGTTAATTCAAAGTGAAACAAGCAAAAAATATTTGGGTATAAAAATCAATGGAAAAAAATTCAACTTTGACAAAAAAAATAAAAATAAAAAAATTACTTAATTACCTTGAGAACAACACATCAAATATGACCAACGCTTAATAAATTCACATTTTATAATTATTATAATGAGTAAAAAAACCACTAAAAATAATAGTGGATGTATGGACTGGTATAAAGTGTCAGAAAAAGTTTTGTAAAAACATGGTACTAATAAATACACAGTGCTATTAGGGAATGATATTTTATTAATTTGACACAAATAGAAAAGTATACGAGAAAACAGCCAAATATATCTTACATTTCATACACACAAATACTAAAAAGATAATCAATAAATGCATGATTAAACAAGCAACTAATATTATGTGAAGCCTTATACTAGTATTATACAAATGAACCTGTATTACCTTAATTAAATTTTGCTAAGTTATAAGTTTAAAATATTTTTTTAAGACTAGATAAAATTTGATAAAAAGTAAAAGAATAGCTGCTCCTAAAACAAAGAGCCTTTAATGATAAAAAATATTTTACACGTGATAAACTTCATGGGTGATATGAAAGAATTTTAGCAGAATAAAAATGCTATTAATTCTAATATATAATTAATTATAAACCAAATTTCTGAAAGAAAAAAAAGGTAATACATTGTGCATAATAAAACGGTTCAATGCTTACCACTGCTTTTAGCAGATAATTTATGGATCTTACGTCTAAAAATCCGGTCAAAATTATTAGCACGTTTTCGATGATTATTAAATTTGCCTCTCAAATTTTCTATCTGTTTATCCATACTTATTTAAAATTTAACGTCTATTAAATTCTTTTATAATTATAATATAATTATAAAAATTGTTAGAAGTGATAATAAACAAAGTATTTAAAAATATTTACAAATATATTCTTATATCTAAATAACAGAAAATATAAAACAACAAAAATTATGAAAATCACAAAGTTCTTTGTAAACTACGTCCTGTAGAATCAAAATAATAAAACTAATCTAAATAACTATGAATTCCCATAGAAAAGTAACTAGAAAATTTTGAATAAACAGCTATGACAGTACTTGCAACAAAGACAGGAATAATCAGTAACATAGTTAATATCAGTAACTTTAAAGATATCTTCTAGTGAGATAATACAACTATAAGGAAATTAATTAAATACCATATCATAACTTAGATAGAGACTGGTAACACAATAATTAGTCTATTATTACAAAATTAAATAAATAATACCCAAAATAAAGTAAAGAAAAAAGCTGGTTATAATATCGCTAAAAGTTCCTGGTACCATGACAAAATTCAAAACTACACTTTCTCTTATGACCTGTCTTATTCATGTATAAATTTCCTATATTTATTAAAAACACAACTTACTCTGAACTAAGTCATCATGTTTTCTTTGTTAGGTCCCATAAATAAGACTGTAAGTAATCAACTGATAGGAATCACAAGTCATCCAGAAAAAGACACAAATATTCTCAAAATAACAGGCTTCACATAGCAGGTTCATTATGGAAAACAAGGATTGAAGTAGTTTTCCACTGCCTTCTTAATAGGGCCAAATGTATAGTTCTGCAAACCTACCAAAATGCATTTTATATTCAGCCCTACAAATGACACCAACAATCTGTTCACAGAAAGGACTGACTGAGAATGTAATTCTGATTCGGTACCTTTTGTACCTCAGATGCTTATTAGGTGTTATAGCAATAAGAAAGGCTAAGACAAATAATATAAAGTAACAAAATGAAGGTACTCCTTTCACATCAAACAATACTTTGAGCTATAAACTAACCTATCATAATAATATCTCATTTAGAAAAAAAGGTTTTAAATTTATAAACAGAAACTGTAAAAAAAAATAAACGATAATATAATTCCTAACTATAAATTTCAGTGGTAGGATGTTTTATCTTTGCAGTAATGGTTAAAAATTCTTCTCACCCTGATACCATCACATTTTTTTTTAGAAAAAAAAAATACTACAGTAAATTGAAACTAATGATAGAAACAATCAAAAATAGGAAAGATTATTTTGTCTTCATTTTTGGGAGGAAGTGATTTATTGTTCTTCTAAAAAGTTTTTTAGTTTTTATTATTATTTTTAAATACATTTAAAAAATTCATGCGAGTAAAATTTATTAAATTGACCTGCTTAAAGATAGAAAGAAAGGTTAAACCATATACGCTTTTATAGTTTCGTAACAATCATTTAGTATTTTTGGGCTCAGGGATATTGAACATCACAAAATAGAAAAATCCAAGGGTTTTTTTACCGATAGCAATACTTAATGTATTTAATTTACAGAATACTATAATAGCTGACAATGTAAAAATCAGTTTTGATAAAAAAAATTTAGAGTAATTTCTTCATTTATAATAGTTGAATTGACTTCAATAAAACTTAGTAGTAATAAATACTGAACTAAACCTTACTTCAAAATTTTCAAAGGGGCTCTGCTCCCCTCCAACTAGCAAATATTTTCTCATTTTAATAAAAATTTACAAATAGGTTAATATTAGTGTTGTAAAGATAGATTTTCCACACTGCTATGATAGATAAGAGAGAACACTGCTATGCACATCAAGTAAAATGAAATCTGGCAGCGTTTAATTCTTAACACCAGAAGGAAATAACAAGCTAATTATTCTATAACTTATATAATTAGAATTTTCGGTCAAAAAGATTACCACAGTTTTTCTTTTGATTATTTCTTTTATTTCTATCTATTCTTTTAAATATTTTTTTTTTTTTAATGTTCCTCCAATTAATCCAAATATGTTTTTAACCAATTTTTTATCTTTAATTTTCAGCATAGTTTAAGTTCGATATATCAATTTTAATATATATTGGTTTGTATTTTGTACTATCTGAATAACTTGCCTAAAAATTATGGTTTAATGGTTTAATTACTATTATCTATTTCTTAGATACTAAGGCCCCTTTTTGTTTAAATTAAAATACATCCTAACTTCATGTTACACCATTTTATCTTAATCGAGCTATACCTTTCCCCCCACATAAAGAAGGAGTTAAATCCTTTACAAAAGCATCGTTTATAAAATCTACAGAAATTTCATTAAGTTTAGTAGTGCACTTTAAGAAACAATAAACCCCACCCTCTCCTCCAGTTTGTTTTTTTAAATATAATCTCCCTAATGTAGAGTTATATTTACAAGGGACACTCATTACATGAATAAGGGATGATGCTGTCTACAGTCCTCAATTCAACAAAGCTGTACTAAGTATTAAGTTATCAGGAATATCCTTACAATCAAGAAGTAATTTTCCTCTGTTATAAACTGTAACTCAAAATAGAAAAAAAGCATTTTATTTAAGTTTTTTTCTTTAACTAAAATCCCTTAAAGTGGACTTAATTTTCAATTTCAAAAAAAAGTTCAAATGTATTGGAGCGAAGCAACATTACTGATTAATAGAAAAAATATTAATAAATGAAAACGTCCTTTATTAATTAAATTATTTTTTCATTGCTGTTTAGAATCAGAAAGCCAAATAGCCATTTATAACAAGTGTAATTATCATTCTTGCAAAACAATTTATGTTAATTCAATTAATAATTGCATAATAACAGGAAAAAAGTTTCTGTTACTTAAAAAATAATTTAACAAAACACAGCAAAGTATAGCACAGTATAACAAATGAATTAACTGCCAACATGATAATAAAATTGATTGTTATTTCTTAATCTTAATGAATGAATATCATAAATGAGAAATGAGTTACACTAAAAAAAAAAAAAAATTATATATATATACTTTTTTTTCTACTATCTGATATAGTAAAATGTTTAAGTTAATTATCAATTCAATTCATTTACAGTGAAAAAATGTACAGCAAGTAGTATAAACAGAAACTAAGTAAATTATTTTACAACTTAAAATACATTTCAATTTATCTCTGAAAATATTAAGCAATCTACAATAAATAACACATTAAAAACTAACTCATTAAATTTTATACTCCAAAGGAATATGAGTTAAAAAAGTGCTTAAATTAGGTCTTTTATTATAAACATTAAATAATGATAAAACATACAGTAAAAATTTTCAAATTAAATTCCTTTAAGAATTTTAAATAGTACATCCACTTCTTATTAATGTTATACAAACATTCAAAGAGTAAGTAACAAAAATATATGTATATAATATATGGAAAAAACAGTTAAGTAAATTATACAATAGCTTGATTTTTTATTTACTAATAGAGAATACAAACAATACAATTTGTATGAAAATTTAAAAGTAGACAAATATCATCTCCCGATAACTTAAGAGATATGGGATGTAATGTGCACATTAAAACACAGTAAACCCTCTACCAGATCTGAATGCATACATGAAGAAAAACAAACAATGTTTTTGTTCCTCCAACATTTGGTTTGCGTGAAAAGGCAAATATCTCAGGTTTTTTTTTTCAGAAAATTTCTTTACAGAGGTAGAGATACATATGAGGCACAATGTGTATGACAGTAGGAAACTATTTTACAAGGTGTTGTCATTTAAGATCTAGGTCAGGTCCTGAGCTGCACAAAGTTAACGATCCAGATCTCCCAAAACGCATGTAGTTTCTTCCTGGGTTAATCATCCTCTCCCATTTACTAACCAGTAACAACATACTAAAATAATTTCTGAAAGCAATCTCTTTTGGTTTAATCATGCAATTCATTTTAAATTTTCATACTTTGTGTTATACAATCTATTTCCAATTGTTTTTATCTTCAATTTTGTTGTTGATCTGCTAGTTATTCAACTTTGATTAGCAATATTAAGAATCTTGGTTTTATTTTTACTTACAAGTTCTTTTTTTTTATCCAGTAAACTTAATCGTCTGCCTTCTATTAAATTTCTCTTGCGATCATGTCCAGCAGACTAGCTTTTTTTCATATACTCTCGTTCTCACACTTTCAATCTCCAAGTCTCTTTTAGGCATGAAGTCAATGTTTGATTTCATAGTACCCCTTCATCTTATTTTTCCTTACTGTGCCTTACATATTTTCATCCTACCACAAGATGTCTTGTAAAAAACTTTCTTGGTGCAGTCTAATGGATTCACTTTTCACAATGATTTTTACTCACAATTTTTTTGCATTTGCTTTATAATAAAAAAAAAATACACACACACAATTTTTTTTTTATGGATATTAAACGCACTTTCAAAAATTAATGTCTACCTGAGAAATAACAAGTAATCATAACTTCTTTACACCGTTAGTGATTATTACTTTTTTTTTTAATTTCTGGTTACATTAATTTTAATCTTGATGTAATTTTTTTTCAGTTCCTTTTAGCATACTTCAAATCCTAACTCTGCTAAACTTACTGCAATGACATCAAAAAAGTGAAGAAAATGATTATGGACAATCGCCAAATCACTATCAGAGTCAATAAGGATTACTACCTGAAAGTTTTATGCCATTTGTGTGAAGCAATCCAAAGAAAATGCTCAAATTTCTGGCAAAACAATTCATTGGAATTGTATCATGATAATGCTCACACTTCACTGCTTGTTAGTGAATTTTTGGCCAAAAACACCACTGTTATGATGCCTTAGCTTCCGTTTTCGCTGGACATGGCCGCTGTGACTTTTTCCTATTCCCCAAGCAGAAAAGAACCATAGAAGATGGCATTTTGCCAACATTAGAGAGATAAAGACAAAATTGCTGAAGGAGCTAAACCCTGTACCGAAAATAGCATTCCAGAAATTCTTTGAAGACTGAAAAAAGCACTGGCACAAATCTATTATATCTGAAAAGGAGTTACTTTGAAGGTGACAAAATCAGTATTGATGAACGAATAAAGATTTTTTTGAGAAAAACTAAAATTCTGTTTTTTTTTTATCACTCATAATTTGGATTTTATAAGCGTAATGATGCTTTCTATATTTTCATTTCTTTCTCATTACTTTTGATAAAAATAGCTTTTTTATAATAATAATTATAGTTGTTTTTTATATACTTTAAAGAGTTAAAATTTCTTGGGTCTTTTCAAAGTTTAGTACACATTTAGATGTATCTGCGGCCCTCTGATGATAATACTTGTACTTTTAATTCTTTTTTTTATATCCTGATACTATCTGATTTCTATATCCAAATACTATCTGGTCTTCAGCAATTAAATTTATGACCATCCTTTCCTTTTCTTCTTACTATGTCATACTTTGTAACTAGCAGAAAAACTATTTAATATACCACATATTTAGGCTGGTCTATACAAAATTATTTATCAGCAACGAGCTGCTCCCACCCTGGGCAGAGGTTATCTCCCAAATGACTGTGGGCAGGATGGATTCATACAAGCCATACTAGAAGGGAACCAAAGAAATTGTTTTGTATGGGGTTATTTTTCTTCTTCTCCAGTCCCTCTACAGGCATCCCCTTTCCTTTCTGGTGGTTTTTCTGTTGCTTTTCTTTAATGCCCACCGCATCTGTATTAAGGATGTGGAAACCTCTTTGAGTAAATTCATCCATATTATTTGCATAGTTTGATGGGACAGCTCTGCCTCAAGACTGGTCTGAAGACTTGTGTTTCCTACCCAATGACCACATAAACAACACAACCTAGAGTTGATGTTCTTATCAGGTAAAGGTGGATCTCTCAATACAACCCTTATCTACTGAATTCTTCTTCCTTACAAAAAATGCTATGGCAGTTGATTCAGTTGTAACAGTGGCTCTGTGTGTAAGGCTCGTAAGGTAAGCCTTTAAAGCAGCTTTTTCCTTAACGCGATAGCACTGCCCTCAGTCTTGTACAGGGACTTCATTCCCTACATGGGTAGTTTGCACAAAGCACCAACTTTTAGACAAGATGCATATCAAAAAATCAGCCATAACTAATGTAACCTAAACTTATCTAAGAAATGCATAATAAATAACTATATAAGCTAAAATTCCTCAATGGAATTTGTAATATGTATTTTGTAATACTTCATAATGTTGATTGAAATATTCCTTTTTCCATAACAAATGATGTTCTAGGGGAAGGAATGAACCTAACTGACCAAAACAATAGAACTCATAAATGAAGTTGTATCAGTTTTATATATAGTAGTTGTATGCATCTTTGAGAAGATACTTGATTACTGTACAAAGTCCAGAGATCGTGTTTGATGTAGAGGTCATTCTTAGTTTCCACTTCTCCAATAGGAATAAAAGATACATTCATATACTTCAGTCAGATACATTCAGAATTCTGTTGTTGGGAGTCGTTTAAGTCTACCAAGTATTGTGACTTATGAAAAACTAATGAAACAGAATTTCATGTGGTCAAACTTTACTTTTTGAAAGGCAAAACAACACACAAGAAATTAAAGCCAAGCTGTATAACTAATTTGGAGAGTTGGATCTATCAATTAGAACAGTTTACAAGTGGTTTACTTATTTTCAGATTGGTCATAAAATCAGAAATTATTCTGAACATTCTGGATGGCCTGTTGAGGTTACAACTGCAGAAAATATTGAAAAGTCCAAGATATGGTAATGGAAGATAGAGGATTAAAAATGTTTAAGATTGCAAAAACAATAATTATCTAAAATTGGACAGGTGCATCATATTTTACAATACATAAATTATAACTATCAGCAAGAAAGGTAGCCTTGTTTGCTCATAATCAAATAAAATCATGAATTAGTAAACATTTCTAAGCAAGGTTTGGGGCTTTTCAACATAATCAAGATGAATTCTTTTAACCATTTTGTAACAACTGATGAAACCTGGATACACCAATACTGACCTGAAACCAAGGAACAGTCAAAACAATGGATTGCAGTCAAGAAACTTATTCTAAAGAAGGTGAAAACCATCCCGAAAGTTGAAAAACAATAGCTAGGTAATTTTTTTGCTAGATCATCTAAATGAAGGAATAAAAAAAACTGGACCATGTTTGATGAAAAAGAAGATTTTTTTCAACAAAACAATGCATTACCTTACTCTTCTGTGATTTTTACAGCAAAATTGTTTGTATTAAGCAAAAAATTCTTTCGTATAGCCCTATTCACCAGTCATAGCACATTCAGGCTATTATCTGCATCCAAGTATAAAGAACCATTTCCTCAAAAGGAATTTACACGGAATGATAAAGTTATTGTTGAAACATCTAACTATTTTGAAGGCTTGAATAAATCATATTAGAAGGATTGAGCACTACTGGACAAATAATGCAGACTTGAAAGATTATGTTGAAAAATAAAAAAGAAAGATTTCCCCGAAAGATCATGTCTTCTTTATTTTTACATGGATGTATCAAAATATTTATGTGTGTGCATAAATAAATTTAGGGCTAGATAAAGTTACTTTTTTTTTAGTTGAATGACTTTTATAATTCAATCAATATACTTTGTATCACATGTAAATAAAAATAAGTAAATGAAATTAACCACAATATAAATGATAAAATATAGACCGAAAAAAAATAAAACCTAAAAACATTTAATCTAAAGAACAAATAACAGCAGTAGAATTTCATTCCAGTAAAAATCAAACATAGCAAGATACATATTCAATAATAAGCATCAAACTCGAGAAAAACAAAACAATTAAAATCAATAAAGCATGTTAGAGTAATAAAAAACAAGATATTTGGAGAAATTATTACATAATAAAAATAATAACAATTAACAAAAGTAAAACCTAATCTACACATTCAAAAATGACATCTTAAATAACAGATATACAGCAATCTTACACTAATACATACAAAAGTAAATCTGTGTGAAAACATGCACACACCTACATACACACATCATACAAAAACAGAAATCACTACTTCCACAACCAAAAAAGAACTCCACTGCAACCTAAAACGAAGAAAAACCTAGTCCAACAACTGTTCTGGGGGAGAACAAACAAGTCAATCAAAATAACACAATTCACATAAGTAAAGTTTTAATTACCACTTGTAAATACACAAAAACTGAATTCAGTGTGTAATATTAATAAATATGTTCACAAAAAAAATAAATAAAAATATACACATACACATAACATAGAAATTCTTCTGAGACAAAAATAACAAAATATTAAGTAAACATTAAAAATAACAGTTAAAATCTGAAATGAATAAACAAATTATTCTCAAACAGAAACAAAACATAACAAAACTAAAACCATCAAAATGAGTTTGACTAAAATGTACAGTTCTAATTGAAACATTCTAACCTAATAAGGTAAAATTTATAAATAAATAAAAATTTATCAATATAAACATGCACAAAATAAAAAAATAAAATTATAAATTCATTTCAATAATGATAATAACTATCATTAGTATTTTATTTTAATCAAAGCTACTGATAAAGATCAAAGTAAAGAAAATAAATTTCCCTGTCACATATTAAACTTCAGTAACATAAAAAAAAAATCATACTCTGCGATTCCTCTCGTACTGAGCAGGATTACTATCGCAACGACATGTCATCAGTACGGTAAAACTAACCTGTCTCACGACGGTCTAACTCATAAACAGAACAATACCTGCTTTACCAGCAATATGATTACCAAGACCCAGCCCAAAAAATACCATAAACAAAATGTTAAACAGTTGCTATCTTGTTTAACTAGTAAGTATGCAATGGCAACAGATGAACTCGATTGGATGCACTGCTGTTCCCCACTACTACTAACTCTGACTGGTCACACTCAATACTTCCCATCAATCTACTTCTTCTCCCTCCATACATAAAAGTCCTAGTCTTAGTTTTAGAATGTAAAAAAAAAAGAAAAACTGTTCAAATTAAGCTTAATATAGATAATAATATTAATGGTATGGCCTCCGGTCAACCACGGCACAGATGTAAACATAATTACTGTGAAATATAACATTTTAATTTAATCGACTTTTAAATCTCCTAAAAATAAAAATTAATTTTAATGATTTTTTTTTAATATCATAAGCATGTATATATATATATATATAGGTGCCTCCAAATGGCCGCCTGAACTTTCACCACTAATTCGATTGGGAGAGTCTTTCCCAATACGGTAGTAGCCTTGTAGGAGGTTGTTTTAAAAACACAATGCATAAAATTAAGGCTCTGTGTTGGGCACTTCTTAAATTTTGAATAAGTGCTCAATTTCTGTCCAACCTATGCACCCAAACGGGCACCATGTAAGAGGTCATACTGAAGACACCTCGGTAAACATGTACAATTGACAGCCCAACAGGCCACAGTCCTTCCGAGCAATCCTCCTAAACTTGTGCATCACAGAGACGGTGTCCACTGCTACTTGCTTAGTATGGTTGCTAAACAACAACTTTTCATCAAACAAAAGACTTAGGTACTTATGAACTCTAGCTTGGCTGATTACACAGCCTTTATACTTAATGTAGGGCTTTCAACTATATGATAATTTGTCTGCGCCCTTCAGAAGCACATACTTCATCTTGGGCACAGAAATCCTTAAATTTTGATTGTCCATCCAGCCCTCTGCAATTGACAAGACTGCCTGCGCGCTTTCTTCTACCTGTGGTAGTGAATTACCATGAACTAAAAGGAAGCAGTCATCAACAAAAGCCTGGGCCATGACTCTTCTGAGAATGTCAATCCCAGAAATCCACAAAAACCAAGTTCCGCAGCAGGGGACCGAGAACAAAGCCCTGTGGGCTTCCCCTGATTATAAATTTTTCCACAACTAGGTGCACATCTTTAAACAGAGCTGCACAGTTAGACCAATTCCACCTCCTCCCTGTGCTTCATATGCCATTCCAACCACTGTAATGCAGCCGCGTACTCACGCCACAGCCTGTCCTGATCCAGGCCACTTAGGTTATAACAATCCAACCCTGGAGCTCTTAGACACCTCTGTAAGCAATCTCATAGGTTATAAGCCTATGATCGCTCACACTGGCCTCAGGCTAGACACTCCAACTACTTGTACTTTTCAGCAGGTCACTAGTCACCAAGATGACTTCGATGTAACTTTCCCCCAGTTCACAAGAGAAAGATGTTAAGGTAAAATGGAAACAGTCTAAGTTATGTTTAATAGGCCAGTTCCCACAGATCAAAGTGAAATGATATTGGATTACTGCATGCTGTTGGAATTTAATTAATAGCTAATGGCAATAGCAATTTGATGCCATTTAGAGAGAAAGAAATTAATTCTCATGCCAAGCATAGCATGTAACATTACTTCGAGGCGACTCAATGAAGAAGGCAATGGTAGCATTGTCTTAACTATAAGTACCCATGAATCCAAATATCTTAGGGGTTTAGATACATCCAGCAGTTCCATAAAGCCCACAAAATGTTCTATTTTCAATATTTACAAACAGGGTATTCATTTTAATTCAACAAATTTTTAAAACTTTTATTACATCACTATTTCTGATTTTGATGATACTTTGTATAAACTGTATTTTTGCCACTTCTAGTGGCAAAAAAATATTTTCTTATTTTTTTTTTAAGTTTTTCTTGAGTAATGGACTATTTTCTAACTTACCAGCAGGTAAAAACAGCCATTTTTGTCACTTTTTCTATGAGCTGTAGCATTCTTATTTTACATCGAACAGAGATGAAAAAGAGCTTTTTGGAAAGAGTAAAGATGGAACTTAGCATTTTTGAGCCCCAAAAATGAGACATTTTCAATATCTTACGATTTGGCAGCCATTTTTTTTTTTTGAAGGACACTCGGTAACAGCACAATTTTTTTATAAGCACTAATAGTACCAAAGAGTTAAAAGGTAAAAAACAGGCCTGTTTCCCTAAGCCCTTCATTATTTATTTTAGGCTCAAAATTTCAATACAATTTGTAGATGTAACTTCAGTAAGCATTACAAGATTTGGTTACGTAACAAATTCAATTTTGAGTACACTAGGATGAAGTTCCCATCTTTACTCTTTCCAAAAGCTCTTTTTGACCCTCTGTACGATGCAAAATAAGAATGCTACAGTTCATGGAAAAAGTGACAAAAATGGCTGTTTTTACGTGCTACTTATGCACAATTACTTTGGATATATAAAACAATTATATAAAAATGGAAAATCAAGGCATTCCAAATGCAATTTTTTCAAATATAAGATGCTAAACAAAATATGAGAGAAATGAATTTGAGAAACTGAACTAGTATTTGTGGTTTATTTTTAGGTGTGAAAAGGAGTATTCTATTTCCAGTCTGATCTTAAAGAAAAGGCACAGATCTTTCAATTGCAACTTTAAGGTAAACATTTTTTTACAAGAAATGAATTGAATAACTGAAAAAAAAGAAATAGATATAGCAAATTAAATTGAATAAACTACCTACTAAGGTTAATGTATAAAATGTAAAAATTACACCGATTAAATAAGCGAATTACTGTTAATATAAGTTGTAAAGCTGTGATGAGTCAAGATAAATGTTACAATACTTTCCAAAAAGAGTTTGGTTTACAAAAAAAAAAAAGCTCGTGAATGGTCGCTAACCTTCGCAGGCTTGCCCTCGACAGATTTTTATTTCAAACACACAACAGGGTTTTAAATATTAATGACTTGATTATGAAACATTTAGAGTAAAATTGTAAGAACTATCAAAATGTTCAGTAAAAAAGTTGGGTCCAATTTGACCCCTTGATCAATTGATGTTTTTATTTCAAAACTTATGCAGAATTAAAAGTATAATTAAGATTAAAAAAATCCTTAGAATTTTAGATCCCGGTTGAGCCTCTTGACATTTTAATCATTAAAAAATTTTACTATTGTTAAGTGTATAATTGCTAAAGAAAAAAAATTGAAATATTAAGTAAAAAATTTATATCGAATCTGAACTCCTTGCTTGACAACTACCTCATATAACATTTTTAATAATGGCAACAACTCAAAAAAACAGACAAAAGTACCAGAAATTACACAATTTTTTTTTTAATTTTAAGTTGCATCCCATGAAACCACCTTTTTCAAAAAAAGTTCCTATGTTGTCTACATTAATACTAGGTAGAATTCGATTTTCAATCTTCAAAATTTTAGTTTAAAAAAAACTGCTAGAAAGTACAGATCTTAGCTCTCTTGTTTTTTTGGCTTAAAAATCTATTTATTGGAATAATTATTTTACTAAGTCGAACAATTTGATACAACATTATTCAAAAAGGCTAAAAAAATTATAGTTTGCAAAAATCAAAAGTATGAGTACCGTGTGATGCCCCCTTGTAAAATGAGTAAAAAATCAGGCCAAAGCTGGAAAATAAATATATATAGGCAATATTTTTGGTAAATTTCAATTTTGGTCAGTGGGTTTTCATAATATGAAGTAAAAACTGTCTAGAAATAATGTTAAATATCTCCATCCCTAAATACGATCAACTTTTTAATTTTAAATAAGTATGACCACTACACAAAAAATAAAAACTGTGAAAACTACCCCTCCCAATTTTTAATGTTGTCCAAAATTTAATATAATCAATGCCTTAAGTACAGATTTTTTTTAACAATTTTCAAAGAATTTATTTTGAGCCAGTCTGGAAATTAATCAAAATAAAATTCAACATATGTATGTACATACATCTTCTGGAAATTTCTTATGACATTTTTGTGTTTTTTGGACTAAGGGTCTTGAAATGTAGACATTTGCAAAAACCCTGATATCAAAATTTTGCCCGATCGCTATACTTTCCCTTTAGAGCTACACTGCTGCAGCAGTAACAGAGCTATAGTGGAGAAAGTAAAATGAGAAAAATGTTCCAGATTATAAAAAAAAGTAAAGAATGGATAATAATGTTGCCATACACTAATTCAACTACCACTCAAAGCTTTAGGGGTAGAATGCAACAGCACATCCAAACAAGAAAGAATAGGGTAGTGGTGACATTAATGTTTAATCTGACAGTCATCTACACGTCTTATTAGGCTAATAGACCAAGGTACTACTGTTAAGTTATAAAGAAAATTCAATGATGAAAATTGCCTGCTTACATAAATGGAGAACATCAACTGCTAGAACATAAAAAAAACTTAAGTTAATAGATGCAACTTGTTGGTTATCAAAAACATTGTCAGAAATATAAAAAATGAATTAAAAAAAACACTGGATAAAGTTTTTCAAAAGACTTATAGAAAGAGCACAGGTAAAAAAAAGCTGAAAATTCCAATTGTGTAGGTAGGCTAAATACAAAAAGCTTAGGATAGTGATGAAAGTGAAGTGCAGAAATGAATGCAGACAGACAAAACTAAAGATAGACAAGAAAACAATTAGACCTACTGAAATTACCAAAATATCAGACATAATAACATAAAGATGTTGATAATTATGAATAATGTGCAAATGAACCACTTCAATTTTAGAGAATGTGTTAACATACACTGATCACATCCCTAGCAATGTGCTGTTTTTTAGATGGTGCTAGAAATCTTATCTATTATAATAAGTTATTCCTCCAATAAATAAAATACTGGGATAAACAACAATGAGCAATATATATATATATATGTGTGTAAAAACCACTGAATTTAATCAGCAAGTTTAAATTTAATTTCCAAAATGAAAATTTCAGGTACTTACGTATTAACGCCACCGCAGCTACAGCTTTATTTAAAAACAAAGTAGTCAATCGGAATTTGGTAGAAAATGAACAGTCTTTATTAATTTTAATAAATGGTTATTTATATTTATTTATTTTATAAATATAATTTAACCAAACTTAACCTACGCTTGCTTCGCTCGCTAACCTTGAATAATTAACGTAATTTTTTTAATAAATTCAGTAATTATTGCAATTATTTATTATTTAAATAATCAAAACACTCCAGTTAATTAGTCAAGGTTAGCGATCGAAGCGAGCGTAGGTTAAGTTTGGTTAAATTATATAAATAACCATTTATTAAAATTAATAAAGAGACTGTTTTGAATGTATGTTAAACTCTATATCGGCCCATTTTCCACCGAAATCCGATTGACTACTTCATCTTTAAATAAAGCTGCTACAGCTTTATTTAAAGAAATAAAAAATTTCATAAATGTTAAAAATAAGATGGACTAGCAAAATATGAGATGAAGGGTTTTAAGACAAATTAGGAAGAGACAAATTTGAGGCAGAATCCTGTAAAAAGAAGAGCAAGAGTCATAGGCCATACATTTAAAGCAACCAGTCATTGAATTTAATTCACGAAGGAGGTTCAGAAGGTACAGACAGCACAGAAATAGAGATTGAAATATATTAAACAGAAAATTGAGAATATACCACACAATAGGAATGCTTTGGCTAATAGAATTACTTTCACACATAGTAGAAAGTAATTAAGTGTATCGGCCAATCAAATGATTGAAAAACTACAAAAAATCATAAGCCTGAAGACTAATTAGCTCTCTCAAGTCCAATATCAGCTCCTACATAAAGCCTAGGTGGTAATAAAGATATATAAGACAACAAAAAAATAGAAATAACATTTTAACAAACATCAAAATTAACTCACTCCATCAAAACTAAACAAATAATAAAATGATTTACTTATAATCTATTAAAACTAAAAATTTAATATGACAGTAGCGGTTAATACTAACATAATCAGAAACAGCAATTAGTTTTTGATTATCACATTACAACATAAGAATATTAAATGGAACATATAAAGTAATTTTATAACAACATAAATGAGAACCTACAACTTATTTTAAAAATAAGTTAGATACATCATTTTGTATTAATAATAAACCAAAAAAATACATTATAGTTCAGTGACCAATTTTGGCAGAAAAAATTAAAGAAAAACAAAAGCTTCCATAGAAATGTCATTTTGAATATGCAGCCTAACTAACCTATAAAATAACTACCAATAATTCAATTTTTTTTTTATAACAAGACTGTCAAAAATATCAATTTTACAAACCAACAAATACAATCTAAAATAATATTTCAATATTAAAATACAACGTGTAAAAAATAATTTAACTTTGACAATAAAACAACAAATATACGCCTATCATAATGAATGAACAAAACAAAAAGCACTAAAATGAGTGCCATAGGTAAAATACTTTGAAGCTGTAATATAATTTAAAGGCATAACACTTCAATTAGTGTATTTAAAGAAAAAAATTCAAAACAAGAAACTACAGAAATAACTTTTAAAGATCACATAAGCTAAAGAGGATAGCAGATGAAATAACTTAAGTGAACACATTAGCTAATAAATATTAATTATAGATTCACAATAACTAAACCAAACTAGTTTAAAAAAACTATTACACAATATTTTAGAAACCAATTTGACTTTTTAATGAAAACTGCATTAAAAAACCTTGGTAAATCAATATTATTTTAACTAATATCAGCTTTTAACATAATGAAATGAAAAACTAAAATCTATATTCTATAACTTTAATAGATTATCCCATTCGAAAACTGATTATTAATTCATTTCTATTTACCTTTATAATTTCATAAAATTCATTTTTTTCTACTGTTAATTCTCACAATATTAACAAATGATTACAATCATGAATACTGGAAATTTAAAATAATCTTATAAAAAATAAATAAACCCCCTAAAAATGTAAAGGCAACCAATAAATCTGAAATAATAATTGTTATGTGAAATGTTTTTTTTTTTATTATTATTATTAAATGAAAATGCAATAAACCCACAGTTCTAGAAATGTATAGATTTCCCTCCAAAATCTACTTAATTAGTTCATAACAAAATTTCATACCTTTGCATTTAGTACTAGTTACATATTAACTGATTTAAGCTATATTATTTTTTTTAAGATTACTTACAAAACTGCTTTCTACTTATTTCTCCAAATTCAATGTAAAATTATTGTAGAAATACAAATATTTAAACACCCAACTCTGTACATAGAAAAAGAGCAGTTAATGATAAAAATATATATATTTACTAACTGACAAATTAATTACCCATAATGCTACCTGCTATTAATTTTAAATTACTGCTTACATGATATCTCTGACCCACTTAATTACCTGCTCCATATAAGCCCAAAAAATGTTTTGAACACCTAATCTATTTTCTTGATCTGTTAACCTTGTAGAAAGTTAAAATAGCCAAATAAAATTCGAAGTCAATAATGGTAAATATATAATTTTAAATGTCTAGTACTGCTAAAAAAACACAATATATATGTTAATTTAGTCACAATTCATACATTTAATACCATATAACACAATATTCTTTTATGTATACAAACAAGTTGCATATATCTTGTCAATAAAAAAATCAAGGAAGTACTCAATTGATGCCGTTCAGTTATGAACAGGCAAAAATAAACAAGCTGCTAACAAGTAATTTAACGAAATGAAAGTATTGAGAACTATCGCTATTAACATCCTCTCCTTAGGGAAACAGAGTTATTTTAATAACACACAATAGGATTACTTCAGAAACATACAACAAACAAATCGGGCATTTCAATTTCAGAGAATCCTAATTCCTTATAGGCTAGATTATTTAGAGAAAGATCGCTTACCTTCGGTAACTGTAACATCAACTACAACAGATGATTTTACGCTGTTTCCAGCTGAAGACATAGTAAATGTTTTCAGCTGGAAAAACAGTCCTAAAGCAGTTAAATAAAATTTTTTCTGTAACTTTTTAGGATTTTTTTTCAATAATCCATTTACTGTCAACAAACTTGAAACAAATCAAACATCCGAAGCTTCTGTCTATGAGGCAGTATTTTTCTAATGAAAACGATATATCGAAATAACTTAAACTAAACCTCGTTGAAATATCGATAAGAGGTTTTTATCACCTTTACATTTATATATTCACACTCAGTCGTGACAAATAACGACCATGACACTACATTTTATGTATTAACTTTTTGAAATAATAAATTACTATAATATCAATTAAATTAAAAGAATTACATAGTCTCAATCGATATTTTACGGAGTATATTTTACAATCTCCTTGTATTTTCCACCTGCGATATCAACCAACTGCCTTACCAATGCCAAGTATTTATATCTATCGATAATCAAATATAAAGAGATATATATTTCCTGTTTTCCAAATAATCGCATTGCTCTTACTGTTTAATTATCCTATTGTACTAATTTTAATTTTTATGAATCAGAAACTAAAGGAATGGATGCACTGACCAAATATCAGATAATGTATTTTACGTACCGCGAAATTCAACTTTTAGCACCTCTAGCGGGTGTTTCTCTGGCGGTACAAATTTTTATAGAGCTGATTTTATTTCGTTATTCTTGAAACTTATTTTTTGGGCAGTTTTTTTTTTATAACTTCGACGAAATGTATTACATGTACGCCAAAAAAAGTATTTAATTCTTTACTATCATACAGTAAATTTTAAAGTAATGTTTGTTCACTTTTAACTGTCAAATAAAGGGTTTTTGGAGGTAATTTCCTCGTTATAAAAGCACAAAGAGATTTCTGTATTTTCTGCGCATTTCTGTATATGCCATATTTTACTGTATACCATAACTTTTTGGGTCCAACCCAGGAAATATTTTTGAAATTACTTAAAAGTCTTACCAGTTTACTGAAATATTAAACTATTTATTCAGTTGTTTTTTCATTAGATGTGACTTTTTTCAGAAATGGTTTGTTTGTTTTAATTACATCATAAAATTCAGAACAAGTAAGTTATGAATTAATTTTAACATTTAGCTGATGTTTAACAGTAGATACTGAAAATCTACCCATTTCTGCAGACCAAATGTTCCCTGTAATTGAAAAAACTCTCAACTGGAGCAGATGTCCCAGGCAAAGACATACAAACTCAACCGTTTTAGAAATATTGCAACATGAAATATCAGTCTTTTAAAACCTTAAAATTGCTTTCCACTTCTCTTCAATAGTATCTGGTACTTTTCAGAACTTGAACCACAACCTACCCTTTGGTTTTGAATTACCTGGTTCAGCAATGTACGTTCATCAAAAGATCATCAATATTTATGGAATCCTTTATAATTTCATTAACAACATCTGCACTCTCTTCTAAATCAGACCAGGTAATTTCAGTTTTTCAATTTATCGACTGAAACTTAATAACTTTATCAAAACTGGTTCTCCACAACTCTAAGTATTGGATACTAGAATTATAAAAATTGTCTATGCTTAAAAAGAATTTTTGTTCCTGAACATCATTATGTTCTTTTAGAGTGCATAGCAATTCTTTGGCAGAAGATGGTATAAATCTGTGGGTTTTTCTTTCCTGAAGTTGACAAATTAATTCAGAATATGTCTGAAATGCTTCTGTTGCTGTGATAGAATTAGCTTCCAATTTCAGAACTACATCATTAAATAACTGTAGAGTACCATAAAAAAATTCAAAAACAGTTCACCTTCTAGATTTTCAAAATATCAAATAATAATTTTGGGCATTTGTCACAAGATAAGAAGTATAATTTTAGGCCATCAAAAATGGAAAGAATTCTTTCTACTGCAGTAACACACTAAGGAACCTTGTGCTGCTATAAGCAAATACTTTTTTGTAATCTGTTTCCACAAATTCACAGAACTCTTTAATGTATATGCTCTTAATGTATATATGTGAAAATATTTATAAATTTTTATAACAATAACTTCTACGTCCAGGGGTAGAGAATCATGTGCTGTTTGTACTGAATTGTGTACAGTGTGGGCTGAACAACCAGTTCCTAAAATAGGGCTATCTAAATCACTTTGAGCCTTTCTTTTCACACCACCAAAATTACTGTTCGTGTTATCAGCATTATAATCAACCAACGTTTTTGTATTTTTTCACACACTCCAAAAAATACCAAGTCAAAATTTGAGCAGTTTCACTTGACACTTCATCGAAATTTAAAAGTTTAACTTGAATTCCCTCCTCCAGACTGAAATATCTTATAACAATCAGAACAAGTTTTCTTTCACTTCTGTCTGAGCTATCCATCATTACTGTTACATAATTAATGTTTTCCAAAGAACGCAACACATTATCAAATATAAATGACAAAATAATGTTAACAATAATTACCTCGGTTTTGGTTCTAGCGAATGAAAATTTTGGGTCCTACAACTTTTTAACCAGTTTAGATGTGCAGTCTGATGTTTTGAAACTGAGTTTGTGTCTAACAGTGTAGTATGAAAATGTAGCTTCTTTAGCAGCACACTCCAGATTACTGCTATTGTTATTCCCATCTTTGACTTTAAAAAAATCTCTTGTATGCTGAAGCAGTAGCATTAATAACACCTATTTTTAGCTGTTTTCACGTGGTCTTCAATATCACCCTTTCCTTTATGTGCAACAGAAAATTCTCCAGTACATAGTGTGCAATAAACATGTTCATTGTTACTGTCATTACACAATTTCAAAAATATGTATTCCTGTTGCAGGTTAAAATTAAGCACTCATTTTCTTTTGCCCATTGCTAAACAATGAGACAAAAAATGAACAGAGATAAAATGATCAAAAACTTGTACACGAGTTACTTCACACACGAAAACAACAAAAACACATTGCTCCTGTTGTGTTGCCAAATATCTAAGTAAAAAGCTGTGGTGAGACCAATAGCCAAACCTCCATCAAAATCGATTCAGTGCTTGCTCCAAGGTCAGCTGAGAGATGCACGGTCATAAGAGAATGATTAAAAATGCGATGTCAAATATATAGATCTAATATTTAAAAAAATCCTCACCAGTCATAAAATTCTCAAACCCTGGAAATTTTTACAACCTCAGACAGCACTAAAAAAGACTGTCCGGGCTAATTCTGGATGTATGGTAAGCCTATGCAAGTCCCACTCTCCCATCAAAGACTTGGATAATGGACTGACTAAAGTGATCCTATGCAGTCAAAATAAATAATAATAATAGTTGTATATATATATATATATATATATATATATATTATTTATTTATTTTATTAGATCAATCAAAGTACAGAATAAATAAAGTAGGATGATTTACCTCATTCCACTATATATGCAGGAGCGCTTCTGCGATTTACTCGCATCATCATCTGCATTATATATTCATCTCAAATTAGATTAAAAACTTTGTAAAATATAATAACATATCACAAAACCTCCATAGATAATACCCATACCCATTTTCCAATAAAATAAAGTAAATATTGTTCCAATTACATTAATAATAATAATATTATTATTATTATTATCATTATTATTATTATTCATATTTGTTATTGTTTGAAAATGAACAAGAAGATAGGGAGGAGAGTGGAGTATTTCAAGACGCATAGCGATAGAGTCATTGTATGATGATGATGATGATGATGATGATGATGAGGTAGAGTGTATATACAAAGAAATTGATGAAGCAATTAAACACGTAAAAGGAGATGAAAATTTAATAATAGTTGAAGATTGGAATGCACGCATTGGAAAAGGTAAGGAAGGAAATATAGTGGGTGATTACAGGCTGGGCAAAAGGAATGAAAGAGGGGACCGACTTATAGAGTTTTGCACGAAGTATAATTTAGTAATTGCCAACACCCAATTTAAAAATCATAATAGAAGAATATACACTTGGAAAAAGCCAGGCGATACTGCAAGGTATCAGATAGATTATATCATGGTTAAGCAAAGATTTAGAAATCAACTCGTTGACTGCAAAACTTACCCTGGAGCAGACATTGATACCGACCAAATTTGGTGATAATGAAATGTAGATTGGGGTTTAAAAGCCTGAAGAAAAGGTGTCAGATGAATCGGTGGAATTTAGAGAAGCTTGAGGAAGAGGAGGTAAAGAAGATTTTTGAGGAGGACATCGCAAGAGGTCTGAGTAAAAAAGATAAGGTAGAAAATGTAGAAGAAGAATGGGAGAATGTTAAAAAGGAAATTCTTAAATCAGCAGAAGCAAACTTAGGCGGAATAAAGAGAACTGGTAGAAAACCTTGGGTTTCAGACGATATATTTCAGCTGATGGATGAACGTAGAAAATATAAGAATGCTAGTGATGAAGAAAGTAAAAGGAACTATCGGCAATTAAGAAATGCTATAAACAGGAAGTGCAAACTGGCGAAAGAAGAGTGGATTAAAGAAAAGTGTTCAGAAGTGGAAAGAGAAACGAACATTGGTAAAATAGACGGAGCATACAGGAAAGTTAAGGAAAATTTTTGGGGTACATAAATTAAAATCTAATAATGTGTTAAACAAAGATGGTACACCAATATATAATACGAAAGGTAAAGTCGATAGATGGGTGGAATATATTGAAGAGTTATACGGAGGAAATGAATTAGAAAATGGTGTTATAGAGGAAGAAGAGGAAGTTGAGGAGGATGAAATGGGAGAAACAATACTGAGATCTGAATTTAAGAGAGCATTAAAAGATTTAAATGGCAGAAAGGCTCCTGGAATAGACGGAATACCTGTAGAATTACTGCGCAGTGCAGGTGAGGAAACGATTGATAGATAATACAAATTGGTGTGTAATATTTATGAAAAAGGGGAATTTCCGTCTGACTTCAAAAAAAGTGTTATAGTAATGATACCAAAGAAAGCAGGGGCAGATAAATGTGAAGAATACAGAACAATTAGTTTAACTAGTCATGCATCAAAAATCTTAACTAGAATTCTATACAGAAGAATTGAGAGGAGAGTGGAAGAAGTGTTAGGAGAAGACCAATTTGGTTTCAGGAAAAGTATAGGGACAAGGGAAGCAATTTTAGGCCTCAGATTAATAGTAGAAGGAAGATTAAAGAAAATCAAACCAACATACTTGGCGTTTATAGACCTAGAAAAGGCATTCGATAACGTAGACTGGAATAAAATGTTCAGCATTTTTAAAAAATTAGGGTTCAAATACAGAGATAGAAGAACAATTGCTAACATGTACAGGAACCAAACAGCAACAGTAACAATTGAAGAATATAAGAAAGAAGCCGTAATAAGAAAGGGAGTCCGACAAGGGTGTTCCCTGTCCGTTACTTTTTAATCTTTACATGGAACTAGCAGTTAATGATGTTAAAGAACAATTTAGATTCGGAGTAACAGTACAAGGTGAAAAGATAAAGATGCTACGATTTGGTGATGATATAGTAATTCTAGCTGAGAGTAAAAAGTATTTAGAAGAAACAATGAACGGCATAGATGAAGTCCTACGCAAGAACTATCACATGAAAATAAATAAGAACAAAACAAAAGTAATGAAATGTAGTAGAAATAACAAAGATAGACCACTGAATGTGAAAATAGGAGGAGAAAAGATTATGGAGGTAGAAGAATTTTGTTATTTGGGAAGTAGAATTACTAAAGATGGACGAAGCAGGAGGGATATAAAATCCCGAATAGCACAAGCTAAACGAGCCTTCAGTAAGAAATATAATTTGTTTACATCAAAAATTAATTAAAATGTCAGGAAAAGATTTTGAAAGTGTATGTTTGGAGTGTCGCTTTATATGGAAGTGAAACTTGGACAATCGGAGTATCTGAGAAGAAAAGATTAGAAGCTTTTGAAATGTGGTGCTATAGGAGAATGTTAAAAATCAGATGGGTGGATAAAGTGACAAATGAAGAGGTATTGCAGCAAATAGATGAAGAAAGAAGCATTTGGAAAAATATAGTTAAAAGAAGAGACAGACTTATAGGCCACATACTAAGGCATCCTGGAATAGTCGCTTTAATATTGGAAGGACAGGTAGAAGGGAAAAATTGTGTAGGCAGGCCACGTTTGGAATATGTAAAACAAATTGTTAGGGATGTAGGATGTAGAGGGTATACTGAAATGAAACGACTAGCACTAGATAAGGAATCTTGGAGAGCTGCATCAAACCAGTCAAATGACTGAAGACAAAAAAAAAAAAAAAATTGTTTGAAAGTGTTCATATTCATACTTGAAGTAAAAATATTTTAAATCTTGATTAATAAATACTTATGTCTATGTATGAATGATTTGTTGTTGTAAGATGTTTTACAGTTTCAATCTGTTTTATGGCGTATATGAACTTTGGTTCATTACTTAAAGCTTACAACTAATATGTTTGTCCAATATAAAACTTTGGGTAGTATCTAAGGTGTTTTCAAAAACTCCAATGTGATTGAGTTCCTTAATGAATTGAGTTTCGTTTCTTTGATTGAGTTTCTTAGCCATGGGTCACCATGATGTAATAGCTAGAACCCAATGGGGGCTAACAAATGATCTAGAGGAGCTAATGATGTTAAATTACAACTAGTTTACCTAGGCCTTAAATTTTCAATACCTCATGGATAGGACAAACAATAATCCTCTACATTATTACTCTGCCGTACAGGTTGATGATTTACTACGTTATCAAACAAGGTAAGTTAAATAATGCAACAGATTTGTAATATTTCAGTTTTTGTTATTCTGTTTCTAAGTTAATATTACTGATATTATAATTATTAATGTTAAAATTTATTGTAATTTCATATCTTTATAAATTCAAACTGATTTTTAAAAATTAATGTTTCGTAAGTTTGTTTTAATCTGTTTTTTTCCAATTTTACTGCTTTGTAAAATAGGTTAATAGTTATGTATGTGATGATTATGAATAAGGATTGCAATTACATGGAAAGAAACATTTCTGAGTTGGACCAGTTGTGTCTACATGCATTACTGTCTGAATTATATAAATAAATAACAATATTAAGCATTTGATTATCAAAATTAATGGAACTATTGTTAAACAAAGATCAAACAATTTTTACTTAGCATAAAATTTAAGCAAACCCCACCTCTAATATTTGAGATGTCATTGACTAATAAGTACAATTTCTGTGCGATGGGACTGTATTTGCATTGTTTTATGTATTGTTTGAAAATAAAAATTTAACAAGATTAAGTGAAACAAATGGTTGGAAAAAAAAATATTTTAGATAACATATATTTTTAATAACTTGAAATATTAAAAAATAAGTATTAAAAAGAAATATTAAAAATAATAAGAAATAAATTTAAATTCTACTTCATTTGATAGTATTAAAAATAAAAATCTGATGTGGACACCACATGAGTTCCTTGTAAACCTTTTAAGTTACATATACACTTTTTTTGCTGCACTTGATTTAAACTTATTTCATTTGAAAGTGAGATACGATGCTCCAATTCTTTAATAGAGTTAACAGTTATACAATTGCATTGTGGTGGACACCACATTGCACCACATTTTTGCACACACACACACACACACACACACACACACACACACACACACACACACACACACACACACACACAAATATATATATATATATATTTTTTTTTTTAATTCTACTAACATAAACTACCTAGTACAGACAATTGGGATAAGACATCTCTTATCTTAATTTTATCTTGATAGTTCTTTCATGGGATCTCCTACATCCTCAGTCATGATTGAATTCATTTTATTAAACTGCACATTAAAATAAAAAAATTATGAATATTAAAAATTAACAATATATTGCATCATTAAAATAAAACATGCTCATAGTGTACATGTAACTGTTAACAGTTCTGTAACAAACATGTACTTGTAACAGTTACATAGTGTACATGTAACAGTACTATAATGAACATTACACAATGTGCATCATTTTATTTTAATGATGCAACATATTGTTAATTTTTAATATTCTTAATATTTCTATTTTATTTAATAAAATGAATTCAATCATGACTGAGAATGCGATAGATCCCATGAAAGTACTATTGTGATAAAATTAAGGTAAGAAATGTCTTATCTCAATTGTCAGTACTAGATGGCTTATGTGAATAGAATTTAAAATATAATTTAACAGTACAGCGGAATAATATGAATCTTAAAAAAACTAATTTCAATAAAATTATATACATACATTTTTTTTTTAACCAGTTCATAATAACCACAGTTAACCATAGTTACATAAGTTCAGCTCCTTCTGAATTTATGTAACTATTGGATAAGCAATAATCAAATAGAAGCAATAATGAAATAAATACATTTATTATACCTAACAGAAAGAATATTAATTTATTGCTATTAAATTATTTAAAAAATCTGTAACTTGTACTGATTTCTGTAACCACATTTCTGAAGAAGCAGATATCTATTTCTTGAAAGCTGAAAAAGTACATAATAGAGATCGCAAAAAAGCAGTTCAGTGAATCAAATTTTTAATTAATTTTAACAATTTATTATATTCTACTACTACAATGTAACTTGTTTATTTATTCTTCATAGCCTAAAATTTAGAAAAACTAATATAAAAATTAATGTTGTTTTACTCTTCCATCTCATCTCCTTTCATATTCCTACTTATGTATGTATTTGTTTTTACTTATATTTAAAATTTGCATATTAATATTTTAATTTTAATATTCATATCAATTATATTTTTCTATAACATAAAAACAATAAGTATTTATAATTTTTGCTGTGTCAGGCAGGTGCCTACAGTTACAGCAATATCTTTTATGATAAAACGAACAATTAAAAATATCAAACCCTTGAAAATAATTGAACCCACAAAGTAGTAAGTACAGGTTATAAATACTTAATCGCCATTTAATTACAGTATTATCACATATCTTTTATGTATTTTTTTACTTTCACTTGTGTATAAAATATTTAAAACACCACTCATACAAGAATACTTACACTTAATTTAATCCTTTCATTATTGTGTTACTGATAGTCATACATAATTTCTTTTTTCTATGTAAATAATGAACACAATATAGGTAAGCTTTGGGTGGGTAAGCTCTGTAGTCAATGAATGATATTATTCATTCTAATAAAGTAAAAGATAAATTCAGTAAGTTTGGTGCGCCCAAATAGTTCATGCCATTAAATCAATAATCCATCAGCAATTACAAATTTTCTTTTCTTGAGGTACTGGGCCGGTAAGTGTAAAATTTTCTGACTGAACATAATTTTTTGTTATATCATCATTTAATCCTTGTGTGCCACTCTGCTTCATCATGACATCAACTAAGAACCTGTAAACATAAATGGAATTATTATTAACAAATTACTGTTGTATAAATTTATCAGTTTTTATCAATTATTAATCATTTATTTTGTTAAAAAATATTTAATTTTTCATATAGTATTGCTGATTGGAAGAATTAGCTGAATTTTCTACAATCTTTTAAACACTATTAAACTAAACACAATACATTGTGAGGAATTAATTTTAAAAAAGTAAATAAAATACCGCCATTACAATGATGATATTTTAATTACAACAATTTTTACACTATTTTAATTTGAAATTGCTTTCATAACTTCCAACTTTTTTCTTTTTAGGGTACTGATTGCTGTGGTTATTAGTTGATAAAAATTCCAGCAGCATGTACAGGGATTGGTTTATTGAACACAACAACAGCTTTGGTTGGTGGCATTTATCAACAAACTTCACACTCTTTAATTTTCAGAGTATTACAACCTTAAATATTTCAGGTGTTACAGAACTTTCAAGTTGTAAGGATGTAGTTTACCATTTTATCACCCATGATCCATTCCACTGAAATGAAGTCTAAATCTTTATCTGAAGACTAAAAAAAGAAATGATTTATATACTGCAAGCTATTCCTTTGCTATAAGAGTACTTCCTGAATATATATATATATATATATATATTTATTTATTTATTTATTATGCTTTTACGGCCAACATGGGACCACTTAAGTCAATTTTAGTTGGATCTTTTCTGAGAAAAGCGTGTTATTTTACTCTTCCGAGCTGCCCAGTATTTTTTCATCCATTCAGATCTTGCTTTCTTTTCTTCATCCGTAAATACCCTCTTCGTTGTACTTTGTCGTTTGTCTGTCTTTTGTTTAAATTAATGCTTTTGTCTTTTAGCTTTGTAATTTTTCCAGTTTTATTCTGTAGGTCAGTCAGGGAAATTCCCAATTCTTTCATATCTTCTCTAATTTCTTTGATCCATCCTACTTCTAGCTTTTGGAACCACAGCTTTTCAATGATATTTCTTGACAGTCTTGTTTCCAGTGTCCTCATGAGATGACCAAAGAAAGAGATTCTTTTTTTCCGCATAGTATCAGTAACAGGCTCTATTTCTCGATACACCACCTCATTTGGCACAATCCACCATTGGCCTTCTTTTTGGTGTTTTTTATTGATACACGTTCTGACAATTCTCCTCTCTATTTTCAGAATTTTTTCAATTCGGTTTTTCTGAGTGATTTTGAAAAGGGTCTCGCTTCCGTAGGTGACTTCTGGCTGTACTACAGTTTTATAATGTTTAAGTTTTGTTTTAGCAGAAAGGCATTTTTTGTTATATGTTGACCAAGTTAATTTTTGGGATTTAATCATTTTATTTGTCCTGTTTTGCCATGTCACTTTTTCATTTAAATTATAAGTTATTATTTCCCCTAGATATTTAAATTGTTTTACTATTTTAATTTTCTGATTGTTTACCGTAATGTGCTCTATTACCAGAGGATCTATGGCCATTAGTTCAGTTTTTTCGAAAGAGATATGAAGCCCTATCTTTTGTGCTAGGTTTTGAAGGCTCATGATTTGCGTTTTGGCTTCTTGAATATTATTTGCTAAAAGAGCGAGGTCATCTATATATATATATATATATACACTTTATTTCTTTAAAAAAAAAAACAATATTTCACCTCAATTTGTTGAGTTGAATTGAACAGTGTATACAATAACGCAACTTCAAGGAAATAGAAGAAATAACTATGCAAAACATCAATCAGTATAATTTGTTTAATTAATGTAAATTTTTACTATTCATTTTATGTGTGTTGAAATAACTGCATAATAATAAAAAAATAATTTTATTTACTGTGATAAAACTCCATAAATTTTATTGTAGATGCTGGCAAGAACCTTGAAACATTGTAAATAAAAACAAGAAAAGGCAGTGAGTGTTCAACTGTTAAAAATAACTTATTCATAAAACGAAACTGATATTTTTAAATTGCTTTTACCATAATAGTGTTCTAATTAAGCCATGTATCATTTTTCATAAATAATAGAATACACGTATAACAATAAAATACTTAAACATTAGTTATCTTCCTTAGAGTGGAAACTCGTAACAGCCTTTGCAGAAAATCTATACAAATAATTTGTGTGAAAAGCTAACAAAATATTTTCAATTTTAGCAATACAACATACTTTGTGCAAATGTGATCTTCTACACATGGTGTCTAAATCACTTTACTTAATTACTTATTTTATGTGTACTTGTTAAAAAAAAATTTACAATTAGGATACTGTGCATGAAAACATTATATCTTATATTAACTGATTACAATTGATTAATAATCACAATAATGTTACACTTTTGCATTGCTTGAGGAGGAATCAGGAGGGCCCATTTTACATGATAAGTACCTCAGCCCTAAGTTGGCATTTTTGTATAACTGCTGGTTAGAAAAAAAAACCCTAGTTAATGCCATATATATTTGAGTTGCTGCTGCCAAACCTCACAAAATACTGATGATGCAGTTTCAATAAAGATCTTTACATACTTTATACATATTCAGTGAATATTTTGCTGGGACCCAGATAATAGTAGCTGGGGAGGAAACAATCAAACATATAGTGGATAGATTTAAACAGATGAGCACAAGGACTGCAAAACAAGATGAATAACCTCATCCAAACGAGTGCACTGCTCCCTTCAGGAAGTAGCCAAGCAGACTACAATTTTTCAGTTTAATTGGAGGGGAAAATATTCATCCAGGATGGTAGCAGCTAATAGTGGTATTCCATTTTAATTCAACAAATGATCAGCGCATCACTATTTTTGATTTTGATGATATTTGGTATATGATAACCCACCACCCACCTTGTAGTGGCCAAAAAATACTTAAAAAAATTGTTTTTCTTGAGTAATAGACTATTTTCTAACTTGCCAACAAGTAAAAACAGCCGTTTTTGTCAGTTTTTCCATGAGCTGTAGCATTCTTATTTTACATCATATAGAGGTCAAAAAGAGCTTTTTGGAAGGTGTAAAAATTGAACTTGATCTTAGTGTACTCAAGATTCATTTTGTTACATAACCAAATCTTGTCATTTTTACTGAGATTACATTTACAAAATGTTTTATTTTCAAATTTTGGGCCCAAAATAAATAATGAAGGGCTTAGGGTAACAGGTCTGTTTTTTACCTTTTAATTCTTAGGTACTAGTAGTATTTATAAAAAAAGTTGGACTGTTAGCAAGTGTCCTTTGTTAAAAAAATTGGCCGCCAAATCGTAAGATTTTGAAAATATATCATTTTTGGGGCACAAAAACCATATGTGGGACAAGTGGCAAAACTCTGAAATGTTTACAGCAATAAGTACTATTTATGTACTTTAAAACCATCTAAGATTTATTTTATTTCTCAAAAAGGTTGACAAGTAATGATGCCAACAATACCACTAAAATACCATTCCTTCTAACCGTAAACAACGTATCCAAAAATACTGATCTTATGTATTTTCTTCACATTATAAAAATTACAACTAAACTCATTAGAATGAATAAATTGATAATTAACAAATAGTCAATTACAGAATGATAAATAATAATTACAAAATGATAAACAATTCGAATACATTAACATGTTGTTCAATTCCTTCCTTTTTTCCTGTTTAGCCTCCGGGAATTACTGTCAAGTATTACTTTAGAGGATTAATGAGGATGATATGTATGAGTGTAAGTGAAGTGTAGTGTTGTACGGTCTCAGGTTGACCATTTCTGAGAAGTGTGGTTAATTGAAACCCAATCACCAAAGAACACCGATATCCACGATCTAGTATTCAAATCTGTATAAAAGTAACTGCCTTTACTAGGATTTGAACGCTGGAATTCTCAACTTCCAAATCAGCTGTTTTGCGAAGTCGCATTCACCACTAGACCAACCTGCTGGGTTAAGTTGTTCAATTCACTTTTATCTTATTTTGCTTCTGCTAATGGAAGTTATGAATAAATCTTGCACTTTTTTATAACAAACTTAACTAACATAACTTAGTGCTTCTGCCATTTTTTTATTGAGTAGAACTGATAAGTCCTCATTCATTTTTTGTGTAATGTTGTGTCTTCTTCAAGTAGTTGATACAAAAAATCTACCGGGTTGGTCTAGTGGTGAACACGTCAAATCAGCTGATTTCGAAGTCAAAAGTTCCAACATTCAAGTCCTAGTAAAGGCAGTCACTTTTAGACAGATCTGAATACTAGATCATGGATACCAGTGTTCTTTGGTGGTTGGGTTTCAATTAAACACACATCTCAGAAATGGTTAACCTGAGACCATACAAGACTACACTTCACTTACACTTATACATATCATCCTCTGAAGTACACCTGATGGCGATTCCCGGAGACTAAACAGGAAAAAAAAAGTTGGTAGAAAAAGCTCTGAAGGTGTGAGAATCTTTAAAATATTTTCCAGTTGAACCCGTATTAGATTATCCCTCAATGATTTCTTGAATGAAGTACCAGGAAAAAGTGTGTTCAATATTCCTCTTCATTTTCATGGATTTTGACTTCAATGACTTTGCCTAACCACCACTTGCCATTGTATATACACCAGACACAAGTTTTACATTTTGGCTTTGGTAAACCTATAAAGCAATTAGAAACATTAATGTCTTTGTGCACCAATACTAATATAAATGTTTCTGATTCAGAGGTCACTCGGACTTTCAGAATACATTTCTGACTTATTAGAACATAAGTGTGAAAGGTTCTTGTTCCTGGGAATGTTGTGATTACCTGAGACAAGAAAGTATTTAGAAGATATGCTATTTCATTGTAGACATATCAAAATATTTTGTATAGTAGGCCTACATTATTATCTAGAAAAAATACATGCTCTGAATTTTTTGGAAACATTGTTTATGGTTAGAAGGAACAGTGTTTTTAATGGTTTTGATGGCTTCATTACTCATCAACTCCTTTGAGTAACAAAATAAATTTTATGTGGTTTAAAAGTACATAAGAAGGACCTAAATTTCAGGTTTTTGTCACCGGTCCAACATGTGGTTTTTGGGCCCCAAAAATGAGACATTTTCAAAATCTTACAACTTGGTGGCCATTTTTTTAATTGAAGGACACTTGGTAACAGTACAATTTTTTTTTTATAAGTACTACTTGTACCTAAGAGATAAAAGGTAAATAACAGGCCTGTTACCTTAAGCCCTTCATTATTTATTTTGGGCCCAAAATTTGAAAAAACAATTTATAAACATAATTTCAGTAAACATTACAAGATTTGGTTATGTAACAAAATGAATTTTAGTACACTAAGATGAAGTTCCATCTTTACTCTTTCCAAAATGCCCTTTTTGACCTCTGTATGATATAAAATAAGAATGCTACAGCTCATGGAAAAACTGGCGAAAATGGCTGTTATTACCTGTTGGCAAATTAGATAATAATCTATTACTCAAGAAAAAAATTATTTTTAAATATTTTTTGGCCACTACAAGGTGGGTAGTTATCATATACCAGATATCATCAAATTCAAAAATAGTAATGCAATGAAATTTTTGAAAATTTGTTGAATTATAAGAGTGGTCCAGAAAGTAACTTACGTTTGTGCCTAGTGTGGAGATGGGTGGGTATAGAGCCGTCATCTTGACACCAAAATGTTTGTACACTCAGTATGCATCAAGGTGCCATAACGTCTGGACTGTGATTTTTCTATTTTGTCCGTTGTGAATTATTGAAATGTGCACGTCAATAGAAAATCCCATGAGTTGTGAGGTGTGTTCAATGACTAGGTTTTTACTAGCAAAAAACTATCAGCAACTTTGTGAGGTGTATGAAGATCGAATGATGAGTGATGGTGGAGTGAGGCAGTGGTGCATTCAGTTTAAAAATGGTTGCAACAATATACATGATGAGGACCGCAGTGGTTGGCCTAGCCTTGTGACTGATGAACTGATGATGAAGATCATAATTTGAAAAAAAAATCGCCGCATTACGATTACGAAACTCTTACTTCATTTCCCCCAAATTTCACAAAGTTTACTGCATGAAATTGTATTGGGAAAGATTGGTTATCACAAGTTTTTTTACAAGATGGGTGCCAAAAATCTAAGGTGGCAAATTTCTACAGAGAAGGAATTGAAAAGCTTGATCATCGTTATGATAAGTGCCTCAATTTAAATAGAAACTATGTAGAAAAATAGTTTATGATTGTCCCTTTCAAATGTATATAATAAAATTTCTTTATTTTATTTGGTTGGTTTTTTATTTCACAACGTAAGTTACTTTATGAAAATATGTAAAATGGAATACCCCAGCAGTACAATACCGTTTTTGCATTAAATACCTCATACGTTTAGTGAGAAATTGGTTTTCTTTTAGAGATTAACGCTTTCACCTGAGAACAAGTACCAGATTCATAAAGGAATAACCATGTCCCTCCGCAGAGTGTGGGGTTTGGAAGTATTCAACTGAACTACAAATTGTTCAGCAAACCCACAGATTGAAGGGTGATAATAAATTAATAATCAATATTATATTACTGCTTTCTACTTTCTTTATTTCTTTTTCACAAGAGTTTTCAGAATACATGATGCTTCATCAGGTGAATAAATACATATTTAATCAATTAAAAATTTTATTAAATACAGAAACAGAACAACATTCTTTCTTCAGTCTCAGTAATTAAAATTCTTTTTAATTTTAGATAGTGACTGAAGAAAGATTATCATTCTTCTTTTGTATTTATAAAAAAAAAGTTTTTATCAATTAAATATGTATTTAATCATACAATGAAGCAGTATGTGTGAAAGTGCTTGTGAAAAAAAATAAAGAAAAATCTTTAAGTAAAGTCATAAATATAATATGAATTAATAATTGTTAATAAATTAATTTAATTATTATAATTTATTATTTTGCTGTCATAAGTGACTTCAATAAATTATTGTTAATGACAGTGTCTAGTATGATTTTCATTTTGCTCATGTTTGTGAGTCATCAGTATATGTTTCAAATTTGTTGTGCAAAATTTTACCCCATTTCCTGTAATTCTTCATTTGTGTGTCATACTTGGCCAGTTTAATATAGCAGGATCATTTTGATCTGTTCTGTTACACTATCATGTTATACCTGGATGCTTCTTCGATCCCTGTGTCTAAGGCAGTAGGGGTAAAATGGGAATACATCCTTAAATAAATTATTATTACTCCTCAATTTTTACATAATTTTGAGGATTGCTATAAAATTGGAGTAAGTAATTATGATTTGAATTTTTTTTTAATTTTATTACATATATATGTTTCGTACTGATTGAGTGTACTATATATTTTTGATCACTTCTTAATTAACTAGGACAGAAATGATAATATATATTTTAAACTGAGAATTAATTGTATTCTAATTTTCTATAGCGGTCTTTAATTTTTATAATGAAGTTTTATGAAAAATTAAATATATATGTTAATGAACATTGTACAGAACTGAATGACACCATGACATAACAGGTGTCATGATGTCATGATGACATCAGTGACATCATCATAAGTCCTGGGTAAAATACTTAGAACGTTTCAGAAAATAATATCTTGGAAATCAAAAGAATATGAAGTATGGATGGAGGAATACCATTGGTAGAAATAATATATCTGTTAAACTGCTTTTGATAGAGCATGCATCCATTACTTTAGATCAGTGATTCTCAACCTTTTTAGCTCCAACACCTGCAAAAAGTAAAAAAAAAAAATAATGAATATTTCGCGACCCCCAACCGCAACCCAATGAACCTTAGTTAAAACTATTTAGCTGTGTTGATAGTGATGGGTATGAACATGCATGTATAAAGTGTACAAACATGAGCAATTTACAGGTTCCAACTTGATGTGTATGTGCTCCTTATAATTTGATCTGCTTGCATAATATTCGCTCTCAGTTGCATCATGTTCAAAGATGCAAAAGATATGTTTGAACATTTAGGACTCTCAGCAGTATAAAAGAAACGTAAGGAATTGCAGAATGTCAATTTAGTTTTGAATGTGAAGCGTGCACCTGGTGACTTTATTTATGTTTATAAAAGTGTAGTTTCATTGAAAATAATAATAATTGAGGTTTTGATATTTTAATGTGTGATCAAACGTCTAACTGTTTTTTTCAATTAGATTCTTTTGCAAAATGGATAAATTTGTGAAAGAACAAAGCGAGCCATCTATTTTCAGTGAATCGATTGGTAAAAAGACAAGATTGTACAATGACAGTTATTTAAATTATGGTTTTACCTCATTCAGTGGAAAGCTACAGTACATTGTTTGCATTCAAGTCCTCCCTGATGAAATTTTTCATCAGGGAAATGACTTTGTTTCAGGGGAGGGGCTTTGATGAAGCCATCAAGATAAATTTGACATCTGGATTGCATGTTTACATTTGGATCAGATCTTTAGTTAGTACAAGCAAACCCTTGACATTTTTTGAAAGAAAATTACATACTTTGAGAAATCATTGAGTTTCTATTTGTAAATCAAGCCGTACTGATCAAAGTGTACTTGAAGCATCTATCTTGTAACATTATGAGCAGCTAAGATGTTCAAACCCCATACAATCACAGAAAACCTCATACTGCCTGCTGCAATTTATATGGTCAGTGATTTAATAGACATGGAAGAAGCAAAAAAGTCAACAAAATTTCACTTTTTAACAACACAGTAACGAGGCAAATTGATGACGAAGCTGCCGATGTTCAAGATCAGATAATTCAGCAAGTGAGAAGTTCAATGCAACCTGGTCATGCAACAGGACAGTGTCTTTTTGATGTTTTTATGCAGCTACTAAAAACTATAACACAGATTGGACAAAATATATTGCAGTATGTAGTGATGGTGCAAAGGCATTACAGGAAAGAACAGTGGATTTCTGAAAAAATTAAAATTTTGTCTTATACCAAGAGTGGAAAGGATGCATTGTGTTCTTCATAGACATGCCTTTGCCACAAAAAATATGCCAGAAATTCTCATACAAATTCGTTGTGAAGCTGTAAAAATGGTTAATTTTATTAAAAGTCAACCATTACAGAATAGGCTGTTTGCTAAACTATGCAATGAAATGGGCAAAAGAAAAAAAATCTCTTTTTTCCATACAGAAATCAGATTGTCATTGCGGGAGAAGTGTTAATTCAGTTATTGGAATTTTGAGGTGAATTAGTAATATTTTTCCAGGCTAAACAAATACCATTCTTAATGTTTTTTTTTCAGAATAATGAATATATGATGCTGTTGGATTACATAGCCGATATATTTTTGCATTTATATGACCTGATTGTGAATTTACAAGAGGCAATAAAAACATTTTGTAATGACAGACAAAGTTCGAGCTTTCATTAAGAAGCTCGATATCTGGATTATTCACCTTCAAAGAAAAAATTTTGATGTATTTCTACTCACTTCTGATTATATTGAGAAATATTTGGATATAGAAGAAACTATTATTCACCATAGTTTGGATAGCATGAAGATGTGTGAGCTAAAAATTCAGTTGGCAGAATATTTCCCAGAAGATAAAAATAGTTTCTTAAAGAGGTGGGTTCTGAATCCATTTGGTGAAAACATTGTTGGAACTGCTAAGTTACCAGTTGAGATTCATGACCAGCTCATCAAAATGTTTGTCGATAAAACGTTACAATTCACATCTGAAGATTTAAATACATTTTGGCTTGCTTGTTGAAGTGAATATGGAAATTTAGTCACAAAAACAGTGAATATATTAATCCCCTTTGCCACATCTTACCTCTGTGAAAAGGGTTTTTCATCTACGGTTGTGCTAAAAACTAAATATAGGAATCATCTCTTATCACTTGAAAACAATTTGCTTTTGTGTGTTTCTAACACAGATTGACATATGGAGAAACATTTAAATGAAAAACAAATGCAACAATCTCATTAATTTATTTTCTTTACATGTGTACTTGTAAATGTAAGTAAAATGTTTAAAATAAATGATTCTTTTTCTCATAAAATGATTTCATTATTATTTACATGTAAAGTTGTAGGCTAATTTCACGACTGCCTTTCATAGGGAGGTAATCAGTGATGGGGGTCACTGTGATCCCCAGGCTGAGAAACGCTGCTTTAGATGGATGACTGCATATCAACTAATGACTTCATAAGCTGGCACTATATATTTTTATGAAAAAGATCCCATACAAGTGTTTTTCAGTCAACACAAAGTATCAAATTATTTGTACAAAAATTAATAATAGAACTGATCAAAAATTAGTATGAAATAATAGACTGTTATAATATTATAAACTTCCTGACCTCATAGAATCATTCACCATCAACCCTTCTTTTGCAGATGTTTCAGTCCATCCAATAAAATTATGTTCTTTATAAAAAGTCTCTATTTCCATTTGCTCAACTTGCCGATGAGGTAAATCACACTGAAATCAAAAATCATCAGTAAACTAACCATAGGCTAGGCTAACCAACCATAATGAAAGAAATGGAATAGGAAAAAATACAAAAATTAAATTCCACCAAAGAATTGTTGATATAGCTAATATAAGTTAAATAAAGATGAATATGAATGCTAAATAAAGAACTAAAACATATTATAAAAAATTCTAACACTGAAAAAATTGTTGAACAAAATATAGATATAGAGAACACAACAGAAATGATACTAATATATGAACAGATGCATGTATGACATTTATCAGCAGAACCAGTTAAAAAAGTAACCAACAAAAATGAAATACATGTAAAAAAATACAGAAAAGATAAAAAATAACATAAAAAATAAAATAATGCACTAATTACAAAAGCAGACAAAGGAAATGCATTAGTTATTATTAAAAAATAAGTTATATAAAGAAAACAGAAGATTTTATAAATAAAATACAATCTACAATAGAAAATAAAAATAAAATTGAAATATATCAGAAAGAAATTAAAGGAATTATAAAAAAATCTAAAAATCTAATTAAAGAATATTAGTATGAAATATATTAATATGAATCCAAGTATACCAGTTATGAGAAAAGATTAAAAATATAAGAATAACACATGACTGCAGAATTATATCATTTGACATAGAAAATTAGACCCATATAGATCTGGCACTCATCTCTTTACCAATTTATTCTTTTTTATTTGTGAATAGTTGTATTTTTTAATTTTTATAATTGTTTTTATTATTCATATAGCAGAAAATAACAGGTATAAAATAGAAATAATCAGAAAAATAAATAAAAAATAGAAACAAAAAGAACTTAATTTAAATCAATTAATAATAAAGAAACCTTTAAATGGAGTAAATTAACATTCACAAGAAAAGAAATTTACCCAATTAAACAATTCTTTAGTAAATGTAATATAAAAAGTGGCTGTAAATATAAATAATACATTAAAAAAGATTTTTGATAGTAATGTAGAAGAAAAAGATATTTATCACAGTAATGGTATATATAAAATAAAATGTAAATTTAATGCAACATACATTGGACAAACGGGAAGAAAATTAAAATTAAGATATAGTGATTAATGAGATCTTTTAAAAATCAAAAAAAATATTCTAATTTTATATAAAACTAGAGTATCCAATTACTAACAATTGTGAGTATTAATTATTCAAGCACTTCATTCTTTTATTTTATGTTGATGCATTTTGAAATAATGCCATTGTTAAAACTTATTGTACCAGTACTTTTAAATCTCTGTTAGTCTTTATATATTGTTTAGTCAACGCCCCTCCCTTTGATATCATGCCTTATGTGGCCTTCTCCTTGTTTATTTGTTATTAACACTTATACTTACCTTTTAATTTTATTTATTTATTTCCTGTTTTCAGGACGTTCTTGACAGCACAGCCAACTGATTGTTGATTTGTTCATTTATGGTTGTTTTATTGTTACTTTTTAATTTGAAGATTTCTATATTTTCTAAAATGTTCACTCTTCTTTCTTTAATACAATTGTATTAAAGTGCCTTATGCGGCCTTCTCCTTGTTTATTTGTTATTAACACTTATATTTACCTTTTAATTTTATTTATTTATTTCCTGTTTTCAGGACGTTCTTGACAGCACAGCCAACTGATTGTTGATTTGTTCATTTATGGTTGTTTTATTGTTACTTTTTAATTTGAAGATTTCTATATTTTCTAAAATGTTCACTCTTCTTTCTTTAATGCAATTGTGAATTAATCTCAATGATTCTTCAGTTTTCATTGGGGTATATTCTTCTTTTATTAAATGCACTGCATAATTAGAATCTTAGGTTTAATTTTCTTAGCATTTGGCATCATTGGTATTATACAGTTTATATAAATATAGAGTATCTACTTACCAACAATTGAGGGTATTAATTATTCAAACGCTTTCAGATTATTCCTCCATCATCAGGGATTACTGATTAATTATGAATTTTATAGTTGTGCATATAAATTTTTATAAATATTTTTATAAATAGGAATTAAAATGAAAATAAAATTTAAAATTATTATGTTCATAACAGTTGATTGTCAATAGTTAAAATAAGTCAACGTTTAAAGAAAAGCTTCTTGTCAGTAAGATGTTTACAACTATTATCTGATAACCTGAAATTATTAACAATCAACTGTTCTGAACATAATAATTTTAAATTTTATTTTCATTTTAATTACTATTTATAAAAATTTATATGCACAACTATAAAATTCATAATTAATCAGTAATCCCTGATGATGGTGGAATAATCTGAAAGCGTTTGGATAATTAATACCCTCAATTGTTGGTAAGTAGATACTCTATATTTATATAAACTGTATAATACCAATGATGCCAAATGCTAAGAAAATTAAACCTAAGATTCTAATTATGCAGTGCATTTAATAAAAGAAGAATATACCCCAATGAAAACTGAAGAATCATTGAGATTAATTCACAATTGCATTAAAGAAAGAAGAGTGAACATTTTAGAAAATATAGAAATCTTCAAATTAAAAAGTAACAATAAAACAACCATAAATGAACAAATCAACAATCAGTTGGCTGTGCTGTCAAGAACGTCCTGAAAACAGGAAATAAATAAATAAAATTAAAAGGTAAATATAAGTGTTAATAACAAATAAACAAGGAGAAGGCCGCATAAGGCACTTTAATACAATTGTATTAAAGAAAGAAGAGTGAACATTTTAGAAAATATAGAAATCTTCAAATTAAAAAGTAACAATAAAACAACCATAAATGAACAAATCAACAATCAGTTGGCTGTGCTGTCAAGAACGTCCTGAAAACAGGAAATAAATAAATAAAATTAAAAGGTAAGTATAAGTGTTAATAACAAATAAACAAGGAGAAGGCCACATAAGGCATGATATCAAAGGGAGGGGCGTTGACTAAACAATATATAAAGACTAACAGAGATTTAAAAGTACTGGTACAATAAGTTTTAACAATGGCATTATTTCAAAATGCATCAACATAAAATAAAAGAATGAAGCTAAGAAAGGTAAATAGTACTAAACATAGAAAAAACAGAATTCAAAATTCTACTTGCAATGTACCACCAAGTAGCACTCATCACAAGTAATGATTTATTATAAGTGAAATTTAATGATAGATAAAACTCACAAAATAATAATATTTACAAAAAAAAAACTAATAATAATAAAATCCAGAAAACAAGACAGAATGCCACAATCATAGCAAGAATGCTTATAAATCATATACAATTGTCCATGCAGTGATTTCTATACAATGGTTGAAGTCTGGATGATTAATTTCAAAGGGATTTATATATGTAGGACAAAGTGACAAAAAAAATTACTTTCAACTCTTGTGAAATGTGTTCTCAGAAGATCTTTTAGAAGTTGTTATAAACTTGCTTTGCCAATCTAACAGTCAGTGGTGTTATTATATGAGTAGATGATGCCTGTTTTTAAATGACTATTAAGTTAAATGGTATATTTATTCTGTGCAATATTTGTTAATTAAATCTGCAGTTTAACAATCCGATGTTATTAATTACAATTTTGTTTATTTGTTTATTATTAACAAATATTATTTGTTATGATCAATGTGGTTTAATTTTTGTACTCCCCCAGTCATTGTCTATTACAGTCTGTTTTCTAATAGTTACATTGTTTTTTTTAATATGTCATATGGCCTTGTGTATTTTGTTTGTATGGTTTTGAAACCAACATAGTCCTCTCAATCATCTTCAAAGCATATAGTTTCATACTTCCTTTTCTGAAACTGTTGATTAATTTATGTTTTAAGTAGTCATATTATCTGTCACTAGTGTATATTTGATTTTGTTCTGTATTTCTTATAAGTCTGAGTTTACAGAACAAGATGAATACTATAATAGATTTTAATAAACATATTAAATTAGACAAAAAAAAACATACCACAGATCAAATACACTATTTGATCGCACTTGAAAAGGGTTTGCTGAGCACTTCAAAACAGCAAAAAAAAAATGATTCGGTCATCCAGCATAATACATGTGGACAATGGAAAACCCTGGTCTACTAAGATTTGAAAAATGAAGGATAATTTATTTTAAAAATTCTGATAAAGGGAAACTCCTTACTTAATGAACAAAACTTGTATAGAATATAATGTACAGAATGGAAAGTAACAATTTACTTGATGTCTACAGCGCAGTGTTTAACACACACTTCTTTAAGTTTGAGTCTACTACCGTCTGTTAAAATGCATAGTATAAACACGATTCTGGATTTATCATTTCCACTGCTTTGAATCAAAATTGATTTTTCACCTTTCCTATTTACAGCAACATTATACAGCATAATAAAGAAAACAGAATTTCAAAGGCATTCTCGACTAAACATAAAGGATATTTGTATTGTCTCTTTAATTTTATCACAAGATGCTGAAAAGACAATACTAAAAAATAAATAATTCACTGTATTCAACCAGAAATTACTGAGCTAATCTTTTGGACTGTCTAAGCCACACTGGACTACCTAAGTTGGATTGGGTAATCCATTTTAATGCATGATTCGCCTGTACCAGCTGATACTAGCTTTAAAATCATTTTCATTAATGTTCTAACTTCAAGCTATTTTTTTCTTTTTTCTGGGTATAAAATTTTGAGTAATGGAAAATTCCTGATTCTTATTTCATTTATGAATTCTTCTTTTTTATATATTTCATCATACCTTTTTCCCCTTCATTTTCCTTATTAGTTCATTTTGAAAATGTGCTAAACAACACAGATTCTCTGAATAAGTTGTTTCATTCATTATTAAGGTCCTAGAAATATTAATTGCTATGAGAGAGATTGATAGAGGATGCAATGACTACTGACATATAATTCCAAGATAGTTGTCTACAATTTCTTTAAAGCAGTTATCCTTCTGTGGTGGTGGTATATGCTAATTAAAGAGAGCCAATATTCATCTTTATTTTAAGTTAATATTTGAAAGAGCAGACTGAGAAAAAATACGAGTGAAGAAAGCCTTGATAAAAGTGAAAAATATGAGAATAAATCATCAATGCAAAGCTCTACCAATCAAAATGAATAAATGGAAATAAAAACAATAACACAAATTCAAATTCTTAAACAACAAAACACATAAGATAACTTATGAGTTACAAAAAAGACATGTATTTCACTAGTATTTGTGCTAACCACATTTATTAGCTATGAGCTGATAAGTGCAATATGTATTAGTGGTTCACGGTCTTATGCTAATATCCAATAAAACCTTTCAGGGCTAGAATGAAGCTAGCAGTATCGCCGCACCACTTTTATGAAGGGTATCTGTACAGAATGGGTCTTCCCTTTGAGGTGTCATAATACTAACATTAACACACATCTTTGTCATTAATAACATAATGTGACTATTGTGTGAATGTTTATCAGTTATAGAAAATGGTGGTCTTATGACAGGAGGAGAAAAGAGAATAGAAGAGGAAGTGTTGAATCCAAGAAACAGGTAGACAGACCGGTGTGGCTTGCCAACAGAAATTTAGTTATTTTCTCTACAGCAGAAAGAGCTAATATTCAGGGTATCTGCAAAATCTTTACTTCCATTCTTAGCTCTCTCAAATAATTTTTTGGTAAATATGAATAAATCTCGTTAATTTAATTTTGTTTTTTTTTCTAATAATTTACCTTATTTGCTAGTAGCATACATGGTATAGGGCTTCCATCTGGCAATGTACATTTTGAATCCACATCCTTTTTCCACTTTAATGTATTAGCAAAAGAGTTTTTATTTGTAAGATCAAACATTATAATACACCCATGAGCATCTTTATAATAAACACGAGTCATCCAGGTAAATCTTTCTTGCCCTTTAAACAAAATTAAAATTACAATTTAATATACCTATTTTATTGTTATGTTATTAATATTACTTTTAATTTATTTATAATTTGATAAGTTTTATTAGAATTTTCCATTGTTTATTAAAAACACTATAATGAGTATTACTGACAGTCCTCTTCTACATGCATATTTCATTGATACTGTTCTAGTGCTCTCAGTATTGTACAAAATTATACTCACAACTTTTTTGTTTAAAAAAGAATTGACATACACCTTCATCTACTTCTGTTTTGCACTAATCTTTTAATCCAATTTATTTACTATATGAGATACAAGGGCTGTCCAAAAAGTAGCTTATGTTTTGAAATAAAAAACCAACCAAATAAAAAAAGAAATTTTATTATATACATTTCAAAGGGACAATCTTAAACTATAATTTCTACATAGTCGCTATTTAAATTGAGGCACTTATCATAATGATGCACAAGCTTTTCAATTACTTCTCTGTAGAAATCTGCCGCCTTCGATTTTTGGCACCTATCTTGCACAAAACTTGTGATAACCAAGCTTCTCCAATACAGTTTCATGCAGTAAACCACGTAAAATTTGGGGGTAATGAAGCAAGAGTTCCATAATTGTAATGCGGCAATTTTCATGAATTTTATCATTGATTCTCATCAGTTAATCAGTCACATGGCTAGGGCAACCACTGCAGTCCTCATCATGAACATTGGTGCGGCCATTTTTAAACTGAATGCACCACTGCCTCACTCCACCATCACTCATTCCATCTCCGTACACCTCACAAAGTTACTGATAAATTTCAATTGGTTTAAGGTTTTTTGCCAGTAAAAACTAATCACTGAAAGCATCCCACAACTGATGGGATTAGAAGTGTACATATCAGTAATTCACAACCAACAAATTAGAAAAATCACAGTCCATATGCTATGACAGCTTGATGCGTAGTATTGATTGTAGAAATGTTTTGATGCTAATATTTACATACATTAGCTAATATAAATACATATATATTAATTTTTTGTTTAATGTATTCTAATTTTTGTCTTCCTATAGATTTTACTTACTTTCATTGTTAAATTAATAAATGTGAAAACCTTAATCCTCCATTAGGCCCAATGTATCTGACAGATAAGTGTTAATTTTTTACCGTAAGTTTGTGGTTATAGAACTGAGAGGAACCAGGATTAGTATGTGTTCAGTGCTCCCCACTTAATACACACTAGTGTTGATTTGTTAATATCACTGCTGAAGTGATGTTCTATTTTAATAAATGTATATAACAATATGTGATAAATGTATATCCATTTAGGCTTGATTCTATTAGATGTATTTTAAACATTGCATTTAAAATACTTTTTACAATAACAATTAAATCCACCTGGGGAATTTCAGCATTCCCCCAGGTGGATTTTCATTTCCTTTCATTATGAAAATCCAAGTAACTTTCAACATGTTTGTTTAAAACCAACTCTTTGGTTTTCCTATTTTTAAAAGTGAAAAAGATGAGAATTAATCACCAATGCAAAGCTCTACCAATCAATATTAATAAACAGAAATAAAAACAATAGCACAAATTCAATTTTGGTTTATTTAAGCACATTTTTTGTTGCTTAGACTACAATGATGTACATAAATATTTTAAAGAACTTTTTTCTAGGTTTATGTACATTTAATAATTCGACAATTGCATGAAAGATATCCTTGCTTGTACTAAAGGTTTTGCCATCCTCCTTACAAATCCACTGTGTGTAACTAATAACTTTCTCTGAGAGTAATGAAGTTCATTATACAGTCAGTCTTAATGGTGAGCAGAATGAAGATGACGCTTGTAGAGCAGAATATTTCCTGCATTTCATCAGTTGGCATGCTAATGTGGAAGAATATGTTTATCTCAGTAAAGCAGACAACGGAAAGCATTCACTTCTCACTGTTCCTAGTACGTCTAGTATGCTTGTTATCTTGAGTGACTGTGGCAGTTTTAGGAGTGATTTTTATCTCATATCAAGTTGCCATCAACCTTTTTGGTTATGGTATGTAATATATATGCTGAATAAGTAAACAGAAAAGTAACTGTGATGATATTACTATCTAGGTAGTGTATACATTGAATTACTACTCATCAGAGTTTAGAAAGCACAACACACAGATGCGTACTAGTTCTGCCTAGAGTGACTGAAGTAGTGTTGATACTGCTCTTAGTACATTGGAGGGAGTAGCATGCTGTAACAGGATGTCATAAGCAGCAAGAAATCAGACACTTTGTAGCATTTATGTCGTTAATTTTGCGTTCTTTGTTTCTATATTTTAGAAATAATATTTTTCAATAAAGTTTTTTTAAAATTACCTTTTCATTTAGGTTTACCTTGGCAATTCTTCAGCCAAGATCTAATTGCATATTAAGATGAAGAGTGGTTTAGTGGATTTAGACAAAAGTTATAAGCAAATATTTTTATTGATCATTTACAACAATCCTGAAGAAAATCCAAAAATCTTTTCAGAAACTCAAGATCACTTAGCTGAAGTATGTGGGACAAATTTTTTTGACTGAACATAAATACTTCATTTACCAACTGATTTGAATGAAATTTTGTATGGTCAAAAAACGAGATACAAAAAATCTACTGTAAAATATCAGCCTTTTTGTGCAGAAAAAAAAGAATAAAGATGACTGAAACAAAAGTCCATCCACATCTATATATTGATAGCAATACTTCACAAACTAGGTGTAAACATTCCTGAAAAAACTACTAGTTATACGAAGAGTTTCTTTTTAAATTACTTTCTGTAAGATCTCATCAATATTTAGATTTTGATAATGCTCATGTTCTTTTAGAGAAGCCCACAATAAAAGATCCTAGCAGTCAATTATATCTAGTGATCTTGGAGGCTGTCCAAAACTTTAAATCATGTTCAAACTAATGCGTAGGCAGTTCATCACTAGAAAATGGTTTTACTCTGTTTACATTATGAAGCAAATCACCACCTTGTTGAAAAATAACAGAATTCAACAAATAAGACCTCTGGAAGAGTAAAATGCAAATAATGTGAAGATTTAATACATCTAATTACCACTTAACTGATGTGGTATGATTGGATATGTTACACCAAACTATAGACTGCAATAATAACAACCCAAATTGTAATCCCTTTTTATTTAGGCTTTTTTCTTTTATATGTAAAAGGTTTTGCTGTGTTATAATAGTGAAAGTTGTGTTGATTTATTAGAGTATTAAAATAAAAGGTAGACTAATCCAAAAACACTGCATGGAGACATAAAACTTTGTTCACTTATCTGGATCATTTTGAGAAGATTGTGTACATGACGTACAAATTGATTTTGTATTTATAACCCTATGCCCAGTAGATTTTGGTATACTTGTGTGTAAAATAACACACCTTTGAAAGAACTTATTTTTCCTGGAGATTATAGTAAAGAATTATATATAGTTTCTTCTTTTTCTGTACTTAAAATCGAGTTGTATATTTTTATACAAAACTCTATGTTGTTAACAGCAATATTTCACTTAGAATTTTTTAAATGTAAAGTCAATTCCTGGAACTGTAAAATGTCTTAGTGTCCCTGAAAGATTTCCAAATGATATAGAGAATACATTACTTTTTATTAGGTCATTTTTCATGAAGATAATTTTGTGTGAATTGAAAGTATTGTAGGTTATTATTTTTCTTTATTTAATTTTTTTATAAATATGGAATAGTCATTCAACAATATATTATATCGGTAAAATAATTTGAATCAAAGATGACTATGAAAACGCATTATTTAGGTACTTTAAAGTAGTTTTATTTAGAAAGATCATAATTTTGTTTTGAAAGCAACTAAAAGGCTGATATTTTATTGTTTAATTTTTTATGACTTGTTTTGATGTGTATACAAATTTTAGTCAAATCAGTAAATAAAATACAGCCAATTAGATGTAAACCGAACCTTCTCATTGAATATACTGTATACAATAACCTCAATTACATCTGAACAAAAGACAAGTTTGGAATAATTTAGGCCATGTCATCAATTTCAGCTCTTTCTACATTATTCTAATAATTATAGCTCCAAACTATTCTTTTTTTTGTTATAATAAAAAAAATACAATCTCTTACATTTGGTAATATTTAACTAAAAGTAAAGCTTAGCAGTATAAATTTTGTCTTCAGTTAAAGTATTCAAAAAGCAAAGCAAAACAGACAACATATTCAGAAAACAATCAAATCTGTATTAATTTACCTGCAATATCCCACAGTTGCAATTTTATAGTTTGCATTTCAGACCATTTGAGAATTTTTAATGCAAAATCAACACCAACTGTTCCTTTGTAATCTTTTCTATATGAATTTTGAACATAACGTTGAACATATGATGTTTTCCCAACAGTTGGATCACCAATTATTATAACTTTAAATAATTTTTCTGGCATATCAGAATTTCCTGTGAAACAGAATTATTATTGATATTTATGAATAAATAAAACCAAATTCAAAAATATTGATTACTATTAAAGTACTGATTAATATTAAATATTAAAATGTGACTTCTGCTATTCCTACTGCTTTCAAATTACCATAAATAATTTTTCATGCAATAAAATACACATAACAATGATAAAGCATAACCTGTATTTGTCATTATGGAAAATTTGTTTTTTATATTATTATGTACCAGTAATTTAAAGTAATATAAATACATGGAAAATAAATCATCATTGGAGAATTCAAAAATATAGTCTGCAATTATAATTATAAAATTTCAATTTTCCCTATTTATAATTAATGAAATGATTAGTACAATTTTTTTTTTAAATCTGTTCATTTCTGTTTTATGAATTAAAGGTTCCTCCATCTTTTATTTGTAAAATAATCAGTGCATTATTATTTTTTTACAAAAAATGTTTATACCAAATACACAAAAACAATTATTGTCTCAAGTCAACATAATATGCAGTATTAGAGTTGACTCATTCAATTTGAATTTATATATGACAACAGAAAAAATGTAATAAATCTGATAAGGTGTGCACTTTGTACTTCAGTGAAATTATCTTTACAGTATATTAAAATACATTAGTTTTGTAGCAAAATTAGATTACTACTGTTATTACAGTTAAAAAATCAATGTTACAAATATTAAGATTACTAACCTCCTAGAAAGAAATATAAATTAGCAGGAGATACTATGTTTATATTATATAATATATTGGCATTAATTGAATTACTTATGATGGTGACAATTTATAACAAACATTAACTCAATAAACATAAATATTCTACATAAATCAGATTTGTTTTTTATTTATAAATACAGACATACATACAAAATATATAGAAATTATTTTTAGTTTAGTCCTTTACTATTTAATGTATATTATTTTATAAATAAACATAAATACAGAAGATAGATTTGCTTCATTACTTACCCATCATCTTCCAACATCTGATTGCGATAGGTCAATTTATGACCTAGATAGTATGTTATGCAATTCATACTTCAATTTATCTGTTTTTTGTTTGCTTTGTTTATATAGAAAAGTAATCCTTTGCTACTAGCTGAACAATTTATCATCAATTAACACATTGATTTATTGATTTCTAAATAATAAATTTTATATTGTATTGCTAATTATCATTTAATATTAATTAGGCAGCACCAGCATTTATATTTTAGTAAAATAATATTACTTCTTCCCTTGTGGAATGGAAATAAAATGTAGTGTACATAACAAATTTCACAGAAAGGAGTATTTAAATCCATTGCTTTATAATATTTATCCCAGTATTTTTTATGGCTGTGATGCATGTAAAGCATCTGAAGGATAAAGATATTTTCTAGTTAAATATGCTTTCAATGTGAGTAATGATATTTACTTTATGGCCACATTCTATAATGAACAAAACAAAGATACTGCTTTAAGGTTGAGTATCACCTGCAATTTAGAGCCTTTGGCATGCTAACAAGCAGTAGTATGTTGGCCTCAGTAGAAACATCTTTACTCTTCATTTTCTCTAGTAACATTGGATGCTTATTATTCTTTGAAATGGTTATGAAAGTTTCAGGAGCAGTGCCTCTTGTATTAGGTTACCTACAATTGTTAGATTATGGCCCCGAACAAATATTTTTAATCTATCTTCAAAATTTTATAATTGAGTAAATATATAATAATTTATTTTACTGTATTTTCCATTGACTATAACCACCAGTATCATGTCCTAGAAGGATGCTCTTCTTCATCTAGTAATATTACAAAAAAAGGTTTATTACCTTTTAGAAATGGGTACAAACCATTATTTTTTTATCTAGAAAATTATATAAATTTGGAATCGGTCTACACGATTCATACTTATAGGCATCAAACAATGATCTGACTATTTTTTTTTTAAATCCAACTTTATCACTATTAAAAGTAAATGTTTAACAAACAATAAATTAGTATAGGTAATATTAATAACTAAAAAATATTTATCACTACTGAAGTTATTAATTGTAATGAATGATGATAATCGCTTGGGATGATTATGCAGATTACATTTGGAAAGATTAAGCTCAAATATTTTTGCTCTAAAACTTATATCTATGTTTGGTATGATAAACTGATAAGAGCAGTTTACAATACTCAATGTTGTTTCAGGATCATCATTTTAATTTTTAGGCTATAAAAGTGGAAATAAATGTATGATAGGAATAAGGAAAAATGAAACATATCGGCAATCTTTTAGAAATATAGAATAACTGATATTTTCTGTATTATTTATTTATGAAGCAATAATCAACTATGGGCATGCAAATTCTAAAAGAAATTTTGACTCTCTTAATTATCACACAAGAACTGGAAGAAGTAGGTTTACGAAAGTCTGCAGAATATTATTTGAATATAAATGATTTTATGTAGGATGACAGTTCACTGAGGAATTACCATTTGAAATCGGGCCTGTGATGATAAAAAATTTGTTCACAAAAGCTAATGTATTTTTGAATTAAAACATGTTTTACTCCATTAAAAAATTCCTTCTCTTCTCCAGTCATTAGATAACTACAGATTTAGCCTTAGATTTAATTGTAACTTTTGACTCATCTATACTCAATACTGAGTTACCAGGGTATTAAATCTAATTCCCTGGAATTCCTTTAGATGAAATTAAAAAAAAAAGTAGGAGTGTTTTTGATTTTGTTTTTAAATAAGGCATTTTCTATGATTGTGAGTTTATAGCTACCACTATAATGAATTTGAGTGTGCTGGGTTCTTTATGGTAATCAACAGCAGACAGGGATATGAGCAGTAGCTGATGAAACATCCACGATCAAGTTGCATGGTTTTATCTGTAGGGATAATTAGATGTGTTGTAGATATTAAGAGTAACAGTTGTGATGGGTTTCTGGGTTTTCTATGAATTTTGAAAGAGTTCTTGTTGTCTAATTCTTATTGTCTAATTCGGTAACAGTAAAATCTTGAAAAGCAGTTTTTTGTACACATATTCTTCTAAAATGTAAATCAGGTGTATTTGTGGATGAGTGTGAAAAATGTATTATAATTGAATAACTTGTTGACCACTTATATTTCAACTTCAGTTGAGTTATTCAACATTTGTTCTGACCAACTTTATTATAATTACATAATTACTAAACAAAATTTGCTATGAGTAATAGATATTTTTCCAATATAAAAATAATATATACCAATTGATTCATTGTCCAGTTAAAAATAACCATCTGATAGTATTCTTTATCCTTTTACAATTTATGGGAGTATGAAAAAGACAGGAAAAACATCTAACAGATTGCAGTTGTAAAAAAGGGGGTTATATCCAACAGGAATAAGTTACTTTTAATTTTATCAATATAATTGTATTGTTTGTGTCAGTAATAACTACATACTTTACTTAAAAAGTTTATCAAATAGATTTTTTTTTTAATATGCTATTTACATTTTAGCAGAATATGTGTACAACAAACTGCTTAATATTTTTTTGCAAAATATGTAAAAATCTTTTACCAAAGCAAATTACATTACCAAAAAATTACATTTAGAATTGAAAATGAAAACTTTTTTAAATAATGCTACAAACTGATTTTTTTTAATAAATAAAATTAAGATAATTATTATGTCAATCAGATTTTTATTGATCACAAATTCTGGGTTCTTCTTATAAGGATAGAAAGAAGACATATCAGTCTAAAATACAATCATACAGTAGATATAACATTTTATTTTTGTATTTACAAAATAAATTTAAATACACAAAATCTTATTAAAATAATGAAAATTAACAACAAAGAATCTTAATTTTATAATGAAATCAACCAATATGTTGAATATTATAAACTGTCAAGTAAACGTTTACTATATTGTTTTACATCGATCGTAGTCTTCAAAATTTGATGAAATATTTCAAAACTGCTTTAAATTATGCTTATAATTGAAAAATATTTGTTTAAAGATAGCTCTTTACAATGTGCTGTAAAACACACTTATTAATTGATAAAATATTAAAAATTATATCGATGAATAATAAGAATAATTTATCATAAGAAAATATAAAAATATGTTCTAAGTAACACACGAAAATCTTGAAACATATAAAGGAACTCCTGATATGTGAAAGAGAAACAAACGAATATTAAACAGCCAATCACTGATCAAGACTGCACTAGACAACTGAATGAAAAGTGCATATGTGCACTGAGCCTGACTACTGTGCAGTACATTGACTAATTAGTTTCTCATAAGTTTTATTCTGTGTAGATTCTGCACTTAATAAAACCTATAATTTATTTACTGATATACTATTACACTTATTAATGTGCAATATTAACTTACTTTGTTCTGCTATGAAATGATAAGCATCACTTTCAGGCTCACTATCCTCTTCAAATGCTCTTTCGTCTTCAAATAAAGTTTCTTGACTGTCCCAACTTCTGTTATAAGCTTGTGATTCATCAATTTGAGGCCAAAACAGTAACTGCTTTTTTTTCTCAGTCATTACAGTTATCTCTAGATCATTTTAACATATAATTCCTTTAAACAAAAATACAAATGTATAGATTGCAGAAACGTTCATTTCAGTCTGCTATTGTTTAATTAATAAATTTATTTTTTGATGAAATGAGAATGTAAGAGGTTACGTCAAGAGTGGGCTGGCTACTAGCATTTTGCAGGATTTATGGTTTTGATGGATTTAACAAGAAAGAATATCTTGAATGATAGTACTAGTTTACCAGTAACTCATAGTTACTGAGAAAATAAAATACATATTTTAGATAAGAAGAAGCTGTCAGTCTGCAGTAAGCGTGATATTAATCGTTATTCGTGATTCAATCAATAATAAATGTTTTTTAATACTAAAACTGATTCGTCCCGCCAATTTCTTTACTGTTATTTATTACATAAAATTATTTTTGTTGCAATTAAAACTTGAAAAAATAAACATCTTAATTGGGGTAGGAATGAGTTATTTACATGCTTGTTAAAAACCAAGCTATTTACAATATACAAAAGGGCAGTTTGGGAAAACTGCAAGAAAACAAAAAAATAATTAGCATCATTTACAAATCATATTGTCATACTTTAAATTTGGAAAATATTAGATACCTGACATAATTTTTTCTTTCACTTAAAAATTACAAGAAGTGAAGATAGCCCGCCCTTAAAGCATCTTTTTTAAATCTGTTTTTGCATTAAAATCAAAAACTTTTTATAGGCTGTCATAAATTTACGATAAAATTAATAAACTTTTTCTCATATTTTCAAGATACTAGTAATAGTACCAGAACTAGGTTAACTTACTGAGTTTTATTCTATATAGAAGGATAACAAATTGAGATCTAGCTAGACCAGATAAATTTTTATACTACTGGCTCCTCAATTCTCTCACCCCCACCACCACAACTTGTCAAGTTCAAATCAATAACTTATCCTAGCCTGAAAAACCTAAGAGATATAATATAACCAGATGAATATGGTCTTTTCACAAACAAGAGATGCAGGTACCTCCATTAATATGGTTAGAACTTAATAAAGCTGTATTAGATATCCTAAAGCTCCTAGATTATGATACACTTGCTCATGGATATAAAGAACCCAAAGAAAATTAAAAAAATATTGTATTTTTCAAATGTTGATTTATTAAAAAATTGAGTCTTTTTAAAATCATTTATTAAAAATAATAATAATTTTTATGTCTAAATGTTCTCATCTGATACCTATTTTTCTTGAAATATAATGCTTAATTAAGTCCATAAAAAGTTGATATTTCATTTATTTAACATTCAAAATAAATGCATATTTGAATGTTAAAATAGGTACTTTGGCAATATTTCTATACAGAAAATAAATAACAAATTTAATTTATTCATTGGCAAACAAATATACTATAACAGAAAAATGTTTAATTTCTTCAGATATTGAAGTTAACACTCCTTTTTTATCAATAAAGGCTCCTCTGGTTTCTTTATCAAGTAACAACTTGTAAGAAAGCTACAGTTATTAAGAAACCCTTTAAATTGTAAAAATATAAAGCTAGGTTGTAAATTGTAGAAGTGTGTATAGGATGAAATATCACACCACAATTGCAATACTAAGTTGTAAGTCTTCTCATAAATCTTGCATAAGTTAGGTCTAATTTCCAGTCAGATATTCATGAATACAACACGTAGTACAATCATATACAAACGTATGCATACATGCATATAATTTCTAAGTAACTTTATTTTTTAGTAAAACAAATCAGGACACATTAAAGTAGAAAATAAACAACAGCAAAATATATAATACGAGTTTAAGTAATTCTCTTTCTAAACTGTTCATATAAGTTTTAAGAAACTGTTCTGCTTGCTGACAATTAATATTTAATATAACATGATTGCCAGTTTTTACTTTGATTATAATACAGGAATCAATTTACATTTAATGAGGAACTGTGTGACAAAGTAGTAGGTATTGACATTGCCTGGTGAAAAGTGAAAGGTAAACATTAATCAAAAGAAAAGTTATAGGATCTACATTATTTCTCAAAATACTGTTAAATATATAAAATACTACTGTTAAATAATACTAATAAATACTGTTAAAATAATATTAACTCTCTTTCACACGCATGCGCACGCACATAAAGAATATATAAATCTAAAATTACTTACACAACAAAATTGCAAATTAAATATTAAAATTATTAATGATAATAACAATAAGATGTTTGCATAATTTTTACGACAGTTATCTTAATGTGATGACCAATAGGCTTAGTGATAAAAATTAAAGTATTATTTCATTAAAAGAACAGTAAACCTGTAAAAATAATTAACATTAATTACTACCAAAGACATTCATTATTATATAGAATAAAATACTAGTAACTGTGGTAATAGTATAATTAATAGCTTTTCTATGTACAACAATTATCTCTGTTTACTATAAATGTAAGCAATCATTAAGTTAATGTGATAAGTTAGAATAATTGATAGTATATTGAACTGATTAATAGTTTAATAAAATAAATAATGATGTTTAAAATTGTTTAATAAATGTATGGGGATTTATAGTTAAATAAATGCATTAAATAAATAATAAGACAATGTTTATGGGATGAACCTACTGTAGTTTTGAATGTATTTTTGATGTTAAAACATTAAATTTTTACATTTAAATGTTACATATTTTTTTACAGTTTTAAAATTATTATTTTTATTATTATCATTACAACATATTATTATTATTTATTTAACTGCAATAAATTGTAAAATGAATTTGAATAAAGGCAGTCAAAGAAAAGTTTATTTCTAATACTTTAATAAATATCTGATAGTCTGATGCAGCCAATCTTTTACGCTTCCAAACCACTTGGGAGCACACATTTTCGTAAATTATAACCCTCACATTAGTCAAATATTTAAGATTAATTTAGTTGCTCTCATTAAAAATACATTTATCTTAGCTGGAAATAAATAAAGTGATATCAATATTAAGAGATATCTGAAAATAAAATAAAAAATCTGTACCTATATCTTTACATTCAAAACTCAGATTATATTATTATTATTATATATTTATTATTCTACTTATTACATTTCTAAACATGTGTTTTATAACATTATACGTTAATGTAATGATATACTTCTTCTAAATAATTAACTAGATAGAATAGATAGAATAATTAATGAAAGAATAGATTGAGAAATAGATGGTACGCTAGATTAGAACAGTTAGGATTCATACAACGCATAGGAACATGAGAAGTGATATTAACCCTTAAGTTAATTTTAGCGGACTGCCAGAAGAAAAATGAAGTAAGTGTATGAAAAAGCATGCAATGATGCAAAATGAAGTAGAATGTTTAAAATTTCAAAAAAATTGAAATATAGAGAAAAAGAGGCATTATTTATAATTAATAAGTTGAATTACTAAAATAAAATTAAAAAATGAAGAAAGACAAGCTACAATATTGAAAGCAGTGAGACAATGATGTAGAATGTCCCTCTTTTTAATTTAAACAGGCAATAAAATAATTAAAAGAAAAACTTCAGAGAAGATTAACAGTCCACATATAAAACTAAAAATGTTAAGATTTACCAATGATGTTATTTTTGCTGAAAAGGAATGAATGATGTAATGTAATATATGAGATGGATTCATTACCAGGGAGGATTCAATTCGATATTAAAACAAAAACAAAGTTAACAAAATGCGACAGAAGAATGATAATTAGGAGTTAAATATAGGATAATATATTATGAGTATACTAGAATTTTTAGAAATTTATTATTTGGATAGTAAAATAACAAATTATCTTAATCCAATGTCAAGTTTTTTTTTAAAACAACCCTTTTAAAAATAGGTCTAAAAGAATTTCTACATACACTCGCGCACTCACACGTATACATAATTGGTACTCCACAGAGTAATCAAGGGAGATACAGCTTAACCCGATATATATTTTTAATTGACCATTTTCAGAAAAAACTTCCAATTACGCAATTTCAATAAAATAAAGAAACACTTTTGGCAAAGTACCTAGATATATAATTTAATTAAGGCAATAAAATCATTACACCTTAAACTCATATAGTTAGAACTCTTTCTATCATTTAATCACAAAAAGTAGTAAATTTTATATCGTTCATTTAAACAATTAAGTAGATTTAATTAAATTATATATTTAATCTATTCTTACATAAAATAGACATCATTTAAATTTTATTTCAAAATAAGTAATATTATTTAATTAACATTCAAAACATTTTGAATTAATATATTAACAAACATGTTAGTAAGCAAGTATATTTTTAAAAAATTTCCAGAGTAATAATTAAAATAACAAATAAAGGAAATATTACGGAACAAACAAACGTAAGATTAATCGTATCTAATCGAGTACCGGTAAGAATAAATTAATTGTTGACATTTATTCTTGACACTGACCTCACAACGGAACGGCTATATCTGACGCCGGTTTTTCTTTTCTGTACTGGAATCTTGAACCGGTTACTTCAGTATTATGAATATAGGTATAAAAATATTTTTATTTTTAATAATTTTACTTCGCTTTACAAATATTATTCTTTTCTTTTCTAACTTTACGACCGCGACAACACAATTCGTTTACTTTTCAACATCAGGAACTAATAGGCCTAATGTTATGCAACCGCTACCTGTTTAAAATACATTATACATCACTCACATGACCCCTACCTTATACTGCCTGCAAAGCAGTAAACATTTTCTCTTATGCGGACAGAATTACAACACGGTTGTAAAATAATACAATATTTATTTATTACTCTGATCACGAACGAAAAGTTTTAGGAAAAATAAATTTTGGGATACTTCCGAAATATAAAAAAAATTATTACGTAACATTTATATATCTAAATAGAATAAAAATTCACCGATTTTATATCCTGCAAATAGGAATAAGCTGCATATAGATCGAATAGATATCTACTATTTTATTATTATAATTATTATTTATCAAATAAAGGGTTAACGAAAACATTTTAATTTTTGTACAATGTTGAAATTATAATTAATATTTAGTGAACTCTAATTTAAGCGGCCGCTTTTAGTTTTTCGAAAAAGTAGCCGTTTTGCTTCACGGTAGCAATTTAAAAAGGGGTGGATATTCAAAGTTGGCATCGATAAAAAAATAAATAAATTTTCTTTACGTCACATAATAGTAGTTATTAAAATTAAAAAGTTATTCTAAAAAATAAAAGCAAAATACTATATTAATCACATAATAATTTTTTTTTGCAATGTAAAGGCATCGACTTGTAGGTCATTAACCCTCGTCACATTTTTTAAAAGAAAAAAAACACCAATAGGATCGTCAAATGGATCCCCTTCACACAGTCGATCCGCAGTCAAAACATAACACAGGTCTTTATTTTACCGAAGGCTTACTATAAACGGATTAGTAATCCGCTGGCATGAAGTTAAGCAAATATTATTTCTTCATTGCCGTTTTCCAAATCAGCAGGTATATAATTCCTAATCCGTGCGTCTTTCTGAGATTTTTCTACATCGTACACTTCAAGTAGATGCTTAACAGTGAGGGATTTGTCGCATACATTGCACGTTGGCGATTTCTTCGCCGGTAAGCGTACATATGAACTTGTTATTAGTGTGTAACAGAATCTCAGTCTTGTCAACACCATTTGTTCCCGGCGAGTCGGTTTTGCATTGCTCTTCCATTTATAAGGAGTAATTTTTAATGCATTCAATCGGGTGTTTAATTCTCCATTCATCGCTCCAAGTGTTTTTGATAATATCGGTTTGACGACGATTTTTAACATACACCAATCGAACAAGGATTATATCGGTATCTCACAATTCGTCGCCGTTCTGGCGGCTTCATCTGCGAGTTCATTTCCTGAGATACTAGCATGCCCTGGAATCTATTTAAATACACATCGCTGTCTCATTCCGCATACATTGAAGATCATCTTCAATGGTTTTGCTCCTAGCAGAGTTAATGCACTTATTATTATTATTTACAATTTTTGTATTAAACTGTGGTACCTTTCTTTCCGCTTTTATTAAAAACAAAACTAAACTTAAGTTAGTTGATGGTCTATAGGTTAGCAAAAAATAATTTTCAGTAATATTATACGAGTATGGTATACTATTATTACACCTAAATAATATTTACTTTAACTAAGACTTAAAAAAATCCAAACACGAGGGAAAAAAATGCGAGCTTATTTTATAACTTTAATCATTCTAATTAGTTCAAAAAGCTGCATATCAAGTAATGGAAGTGAATCGAGAGGAGAGGACTTGATTTTGGCTAGGGGTCGAGGCGAGAAATTACCATTTAATTTTAAAAAAAAGACAAATATTAATTTTACGAGAGACTTAGTAATAGCTTTACCTCTAATACAAAGAGTATTATTGAAAATACTGAAACTCTTATAATACTACTACCCTTACAAGCAAACGGCTACCGACAGGGTCCGATACACGATGAGATGAAGCGGCAGGAATGCCGGAGTAAACCGATTTATATTATCGGTTAGCGTTTCTGTTGGGTATTACATATTTTTACATAGTTTCCTATGATCTAACTTCGACTTTTATTCGGAAAAAAATAAACGTACAAATAAGCGATTTTATTATTTTACTTGCGATTGACGGTCGGCCAGGATAATTCCGCTATCCTGGAGCTATTTCGCCCAAAATGACGGAAATATCCCTACGTTTCAAAGTATGTATATCGGTCACGAAAAAGAATAACAGATACTGACGATCGGAGTATGCGCGATCTGAAGACAGCCTATGAAGGAACCTAGGTAAATCGGTCAAAAGTGTTACAAAATTTGCGACATACCGAGGTCGACTCTTTAAGAGAGAGTAAAGTCAAATGACGATAGCTAGGAAGCCATACTCATCGGGTTGTTCTAGTGGTGAACGCGTCTTCCCAGATCAGCTGTTTTCGAAGTCGAGAGTTCCAGCGTTCGTGTCCTAGTAAAGGCAGTCACTTTTATACGGATTTGAATACTAGATCGTGGATACCGCTGTTCTTTGGTGGTTGGTTTTCAATTAACCACAAATCTCAGGAATGGTCGAACTGAGACTGTACAAGACTACACTTCATTTGCACTCATACATATCATCCTCTGAAGTAATACCTGAACGGTAATTCCCGACGGCTAAACAGTAAACGAAAAAAATTAGGAAGCTCGTTTTTACATCTGAACCGAAGAAATCAGAAAATATTTATGGAGTCTTTTTAACAGACTTACATCAGCTTGATTTCAACAGGAAATATAAAATTAAAATAGTTTTAATTTAAAATAAGAAGTTAAGACAGGTTTCAAGAATTTATTAAATGAAATAAAAATATCAGTTTATCGATAACAGAATCTTAGGCTACAATATATGGCATTAAAGGATTTAATGTAAATTAAATAGAGTACAGAACCATTTTTTTTTTAATTGTCCAAATATTGTGATGAGAATTCCATTTCAAGCATTAAGAATTTTGTAATCGGGTTTGTCCGATTACAAAATTTTCCAAAATCCGATAAAGTGTTTGGTCCTAAAGGCCAGTTAATAAGATGGGACTATAATAAGTGGAAAGGCAGAGAAAAATATAAGTATCTACAAAGAAATTGGTGCTTATGGAACATAATTAATTCCTTTTGAATTTACATATATTATTTTAATTGTAAATAGGAGGTACCACAAGTGGTTGTATAATTTCTCTGAGAACATATGAGGAATAATTTTTCTGGATTTACATATAAGGAACCTTTCCTGGAATGGCTACAAAATTTACAGAAAAACTGTTAACTATCTGAAGTAGACCCTGTATTATCGATTGTCAATAAAAAACGAAGTTATATTTTTCTACTGGTATAATTATTCAGTGACAAAAACAACATTCATGTTGTCTTACTTCATGGATCGCACAGATTACACCCCCTGATATTTCTTTCTTTGTATTTTCTTCTAGTATATTCTGTATAGAATTATATGACAATTGGACAATGTATTAAAAATTATAAAATAAAAGGGTTATCCACAATCAATATTTACAAAATATCCTTTAGTTTCAGTATGTGTGTCCACTTTAAATATAAACAAGATTTGATTAAAGAAAACTAAAATGAAAATGTGACAGTCAAAAAACATAATGATCATAAAAAATAGTTAAAAAAAAAAGAACAGTTAAACAAAAATGATGAATATAATTTGTGAAAATATTAAAAAATTTTAATGATTTTCGTTCAGATTCCTTGGAGGCTGGGCTTCCAAAGGACTTGCTTGGAGCTAATTATATGATTCAATCAATGAAATTACTGATGTCATCGACACACATATTGTCATCACACACTGTTCATGTCCAATGGATAAATTATCCTGGGATATGAACATCCAATGGATTTATTCTATATTTCAGTGACAAAGGAACTATATAACTGGCTCCAAAGAGATCTTCTGTAAGCACAATTTCCACAGAATTTGAAAGTAGGTTGTTATTTACCTAGGTCGGTATCATTATTATTATTTTTTAATTTTTCATGTTTCATCATAGTGATCAACAGATATCTTTAGAATAAATAGAAAGTGCATTGGTCCAAGTTATTTCATCCATTTTAAAAAACTATTACAATAAATAAGGTGATGAAAATAAGTACAGTATTTACAAAACAGCTTGACAAAGATATGAAGTTGATCGGATTATGAAATAATTGTTTTCAGAATTAGCTCTCATTTCATTCATATCGATATATAAACATATAATAATTAAAGAAAAATAACTTGAGACTTAATATTTTGTTGATATCAACTTTCATTGTATAATTAATTATTCATTTCAACTAGTCATGCTAAAAAAATCCTGTTTGTTATATCTATAAATCAAGCGAAATTTCAATCGATAAAAAAAAATATATCTAAATAAGATGCAAAATAATATATATTAAAAACAAGAATTTATTGAGAAGGGGGTATAACAAAGGATACAATTTTTTCCTGACTGATCAGTACTTTCTAATACTTTCTTTATTCACTGATACATTCCAAAAAATATTTATTCTCAAATGTTTATTTCTAACAATTTTATAACTATACTTATCTATAACAAGATGTATAAAAAATAAATCCCATTGCTGGCACTGTTACTTAACTACATGTGGTTTGTATACAAACGAGTAACCATTTGGTCAAGTAGTGGCTCCAGATTCACAGTCTCTTTTATTTTTCCTGTTTAGCCTCCGGTAACTACCGTTTAGATAATACTTCAGAGGATGAATGAGGATGATATGTATGAGTGTAAATGAAGTGTAGTCTTGTACATTCTCAGTTCGACCAGTCCTAAAATGTGTGGTTAATTTAAACCTAACCACCAAAGAACACTGGTATCCACGATCTAGTATTCAAATCCGTGTAAAAATAACTGGCTTTACTGTGAATTGAACGCTGGAACTCTGGACTTCCAAATCAGCTGATTTGGGAAGACATGTTCACCACTAGACCAACCCGGTGGGTTCCAGATTCGCAGTCTGTACTAGAGTATTGAACTTAGAGGTAATAACGTTTTTACTACACTGCCCCTCTTAAGTTCATAATTGAACAGCACTGATACTAATGCTAAGGTAATTTTTCTGCTATTCTCACAAAGTATAAAAAACTGAAGGCAATTAAAGAATTCTTAAAATTATGTATGAAATAAATGAATCTATTTCAGCTCATGAGAACACCACATTCATCAGTGTTTGGAGGGTCATGAATCCAAAATTATATTTCTTAAAAACTGAAGAATTTACTTCATTAATATATACAAAAATTGCCCATCAGTTGGTGAAGGGGGTACATGCTCTTCTGCTATCTTGAGGAGCAAATTTTACATACAGATTTTTATAGTTCATCTTCTACAAATTTATTTTTAGTAGATCTCTCCTTCTTCCTATTAGGCTTGCAAAGCTAGTTCAGGCTCTAGATCCTAGTTTATTATGGATAGTTAGGGATTAGAATAAACTCATTAGATGATATATTAACCAGACAATAAGAAATTCCTTTAGATAGATAATTGTTTATTTTAATTTATTAAATTCAAATTATTTTAGCTAATCTTATGTTGTCTACAAATGTGAAGAATATAATTAAGCTTGTTAAAATTAACAAGACAAGTTTTATTGAAATATCAACCATTACTGATATTAATTTCTAATAAATGGCAACAGAATGCAGTGAAATTGTATCTAGGGCTGTTAAAATTTATTAACCTAGGCACGAGTTTAGTGACAGCTTTTACTGTTAGTTTGTAATCCCTATTTGAAACTGTTTAAATTCAAGAATACTACTTCCTATAATGTTTTAGGGATTATATAAATCTTATTTTTTAATCCTTCTAATATTTAAAATCTAAATACGTAGAACTAAAATACAAAAACACTCAGTTTTAAGAAATAATTCTCCCTTGGTAAATTTTATTAAAATTTATAACTTAGGAAGTTTTAAATAGTAATGATGAGAGCCACATTTTTCATAATTACTCAAAAAATTAAGGTAAATAATCAAAAAAATTGTCAAAAAATTATCTCACAGATGCAAATCAGAAATCTAGCAATACTAACAACATTGAAACCAGATGGATTCGCAAAAGAAAAACGCATTTAATAAAAAAGAATATTATGAAGTTTGCAAACACACAATGATGTAACATTTTTAAAACGGTATACTAAATAAACAAACACAATTCAGATTCCACTAATCTTTCAACTTCATTCTAACTATATGTCTCCTAACTCAAAAAACTGCCAGCAGTAACACTAACTGGTGCCAGGGCTAGAATAGTAGCAACAATGAAGGTGATAACAAAAGCAACTGAATATGATCTAAAGTGAGTTTTGAAAATGTTTTTCAAAACATTATTTTCAGATAAATTTGGTTGAGTTTGCCGTTAATTAACTGGGAGGTTTTTTAATTAATAAATGGGATTGAGTTAGTTTGGATTATTCCAGTATTCATATTATAAATTAATTTATTTGTGTGTGTGTGTGTGTTTGGCTAATTTGATGATTATTTAAAAACCAAGAATATATGATAGTTAACTACATAAGGTAGTATAATTATACAAAGATAACTATAACCATAGAAAGTATAACTATATCAGGTGGTGCAATAACTACGTAGGTAGTAAATTAATAAATATAAGTTAGTTAACTACATCTTTACATAATCTGATAGTTATACAACACTCTAACATTTTAGGAAGTAGCATCCTGAAAATTGAATGGTATAAAGCAAAGAAAAAATGGCAGTGCCTGAATCAGTCCTCATCAAATAAATCAGCTCTTTATAGGTCATCAAAATCAAACAATGTTGAGTGCAGTTTTAGTGAATGCCATTGGTGTTTATGAACAGTATTCGATACTGTTTGAAATAAAAAAACAAAGAAGAAAATAAAATTATAGATGGTTGCATGTATTTCTATAAAATATATAGCTGTTTTTCTGTTTGATATGACAAGAAAATAATAAAATATACATCAAAGAAAAACAGTAGAAAATTAAGTTTAGAGACTGTATTAATAAATTTGTGATCAGATAAAATAAACTTATGAAGGATTTATATTCCTTCCACCGATCTGATCTATTCATGAAAAAGGCAGTAATTTTGAAATAAAATTTGTAATTCAATTACTGAACAAAGCCTAGATCCAGCTCTAGAAAGGATATTTAACCAAGATTTAATTGTATAACAGCTACTTTCTTTCAACCTCAGAAGCTACCTTTTGAAAATAACCTACTCATACAGCTAGCTGATCATCTAGCCAAGTCTATCACATGATCACCTATTATTTAAATCACTAAGTGAATAATTTTAATATGACTGTACTTTTAATGATAAACAGAAGAATAATTAAGAAAAATCTCAAAGAAGAAATACTTAAATTGTATAAATTAATGCTTAAGAAATACCTTTAATAAATAAATGCTTAGAAAATCTAAAGAAATACTTAAATTTGTTTAATATTTGAGCTTCTAAGACAATACTTATGTTGACACAGAATTGAAAACACATTCTTGGATCACAAACCTTGTTCAACAGACATAAAACAGTTATTAAACTGTCTAATCCACTTATTAATTAGCATACAAATTATAAAAATTTACCTTACACTGAGCGGCTTTTAGTTTTAAATCAATTCACTTCAGAGACTGAAATACAATCTCTGATTTAAAATGAAAGTTTGCTCAGACTTGGTTTAATTTTTTATAACTTTTACCTTAAAGGGTACCAAAACTGAATTACAAAATGTTTTATAATAAAATGCATTTTTGGAAATAGAAACATAGACATTTTATAAATAAATTCTTTGCATAGTATATTCAGAACGGTTTAGATTTTAAATGTAAATCGCCATAAAGCCTTCCTGCTCCACAATAGAAGCAGTGACAAATGCTTCTATTTGTCACTGCTGACAAATGCTGCTGTAAAAGCATATTTCTATTCTTTTAAATGTAGTAGATGTAGCTAATGCAGCGGTTGACCAATTCCCATGGTAACTATCTTGGAAAACAGCTGCTGATTCACCTAAACATTAGTAGTATAGTATCTTGCCCAGAACAATTCATAGCACAGTTTAACCAAAATCCAGTTAACAATAATAAGTATTAAGAATACACTATTTTAGGTTGACCAAAAAACTGACTGTCATCGAATTGTAGCGATTTCAACCTCGAGTTGAAATATAACCTTAAATTATTGAATCCGGAAAATTAACAAGTGTTCCAAAAATTTTTATAAAACGATGATAAAATATAAGAATCGCTGATTTTTTAGTGGATTAAGATTATTATTTAATGAACTTACAAATATTTTTTATTTGTTTGAGTAAATAAATGCATAAAAGATTAAATTATTTTCTGACATAACTTAATCTTTAAACGTGTTTAACAATAGTTAAATCTTAATTAATTTACAGTTTTCATTTAAAAAATTTTTCAGAATAGTCATAGATTAGCTTAAAAAAAAGTTAAAAGATACGTACATGAATATAAAAATTATTAGATAATATATCTTGTGAGCTCGTGATATGTTATACGCGAAGTACATTTCAAATCTATGCAACAATTCTTACAAGAACAGTTTTTTCGAACTGTCAGATTCTAAAATAACCAAAATTATTCGTTATATAATACTATTTTTATGACAAAACGAAATACATTTAAAAAATTAAAGAATATTCCTCTATTCTTACGGCAAAATCTTTTCAGTTGTACATAGTTATCTTTAGTAGTGATAAGGATTGTTTTTGCTGTTACATTATGCCTTCGAGTGAAGTTAATGCTGGCGGTTTTTTTGAGTAAGACAACTGGTCACACTTATTTAGGATGTTGTCAAACAGTGCAATTTATTTGTGTCTGTTAATTAAATAAATCAGTATCGTGTGTTTGTGTATTTCATAAATATCAATTAGTAATATTCCTTTCCGTTAAGAATGTTTATTTATGTCAAACTGTTTGTATGAATGTAGAATATATGTATGTTTTTAATACTATTATGCATATTTATTTTATGAGAGATTGGCGAATGACAAACTATATATTACTGTAAGTAATCTTATGTTTGTTGTATTTTTATACGAATTACGACCTGTTTGCCTCAAGTAAAACTTGGTAAGCCAGTATATTTCAGTTAGCGTATACTTCTGAGGCATTGTGTCTCTAATAAAAGTTTTATTCTTTTTTAATTTGGTTTGATATGTCGTAAAAATAATAATTTTGTACAGTTATCATTACCGAATATCACGGATAACAAAATTTTTAATTAAATGGACTCAAACGATTAATACTTCTATTTTAAAGAAGAGTTTATTTTCATCACAAGTTCTGTTTATATCAAAAGATGGAGATAGAAATTTCATATGATTATTATTTAACAAAAGAAAAATTTTAATTTTATTTGTAAAAAAAAAATTGTAATCGTTAATTGTTTTTAATATTAATAATAGTTTATTATTAGTTTTTAATTTTTAACTTTATTATTATTATTATTATTGGTTTATTATGACTATTATTTTACTATTACCAGATTTTTAAAGTTCGAAAAATGTTACATAACAGTTCATAAGTTACCTCCAGTAAATTTAGCAACGCTAAACCACAGATAGCATCCAAAAATTGTTTACATTAATAAAAAAATTGCCGGTAACAATTATCAATAAACATAGAAAAATAATTAAAATACTTTTTATTACAATTATTCAGTAATAATAATAATAATAATAATAGTGATATCGATAATTAATCAATAACTTACTAATGATAAATTATACTATTCTTTTACAGCTTAAACGCTTTACGAATGCACAGATACAGAAGAAGATTATAGTTAATTATTTTTGGTAATTGTTTAAGCAGATTATTATTTAACTAAATAATGTTTAAACAGCTTACCTTTAGATGGCAATGCAACAAAACTGATACTGATCTGCGACAAATACACATCAGTAAGGTTATAATACTGTGGCGAAGGGACTAAACGAAGCCAAACAGGTTTGTTTCATAACAGGAGGCAGGGCAGAATGTACGATTATATAACAGCTACTTCCACCTATAAGCACATACACATATGATCAGTCGTTATTTATTTTAAAAATAACCTTCATTGACAAGAAAATTACTTATTAACATAATTAAAAAAATTGATCGTAGATTGTACACGTTTATTCCTGGTTTTTTTTTTTAATTTGAATTACGTAATTAACAAGTTTACAGTAGTAGAATGTCGCAAAAATAAGTAAATGTTTTAATAATTAATGTAGGGAAATATTTAACACCAAAAACGATCATTTATTCAGTTTATTTCTCTCATACGTTTTTTTCGTTATTGATATTTGATACGTGTAGAATCATCATCAAAATGCTATCAAAAGTAGTATTTGACGACTCCAAATTCTTAAAAGTTTGTTCTTGATATCTTTATTACCTGTAATCGGAGGAGAAATATACCCATTGTTCGAGATAATTCCAGGAGTATCAAAATCAACCGTTCCCGTACCTAGCGTATTGGTCATAACGGTAAATGAATAAATATCCTATTCTGATCAGTACATTATATAGATTACTTTAAAAATTGTTAGATGTGCTACTCCAAGCAAAAAAGGAATTTCCCCGGCATTTGCCTGGGTGATCAAAGGAAACCGAAATAAACTGTCCTGCGGAACGGAACGTAAGGAAAGCGGGAGATTTATTTATCTCCCTACTTATCGCAGAGCCTGGACGATAGTCCCTTGCTGCTGTGTCATTATTATTATCGGACGGGTAATTATTTAATTGGAAGTTATATTTTTAATTTATTTATTTAGGAAGGATTTGTGTACTGGGTTTTGATCCTTTAGACCAGATTAAAACAAAAATTTACTCGGACTGACCTTAGGAGAGACTAGCCGCATATGTGCTGAAAAGCGACGGTAATGTTTGATTGATGGATGATTTGAACTTATCCCAGTACAATTACTGTGACCAAGAAGAGGAAAATCGAATCTTAATCTTGTTCTTTCAAATATAGATATTTCGATCTTGAAGATGTTAGCTGTTGATGGTCCACGTGATCCGCTGGTGGTTGTTATACTATTTTAAGAAGTAGTAACTGACAATGCAAGAAAAATGTTGGATTATAAGAGAGGAGACTATTATGGGTTATATCAAACTGAAACACTGGGCTCAGGTTTATAATGCTATTGCTGTAAATCAGGCTGCAGACATTTTTTTTATTATTGCTTGGTAATGCTTTAGAGATGCATATTCCCAGGAGAAAGGTTCCAAAAGATAAACACCCTTCCTGTTTCTCTATAGGACTGATTAAATGCTTCAAGAAGAAGAAGAAACTACATATAAAGTACAAGAGAAGAGGTAGGAAAAATGATTATGCGATCTTCGCGGAGTTGAGGGAAAAAGTTAAGAAGTTGCTAAATACTGATCTTCAGAGGCGTACTGATAAAGTAGAAAATTAAGTTTGTATGAAAACTAATCTAATATTTTCAAGTATGTCAACTCCTTTTTGAAAGAAGCGAAATGTGCTCGACCGATAAGAAAAAACTATGGAATAATAACCGACAAGAAGGAAATAAGTAATGAATTTGAAAGATCTTTTGAGTCTGTTTACCAAGCTGAGACACTGGATACTATTCCTGAAGGTGAAAGAATGCAATGGGGTATTGAGATACTGAAAGTCAATGTGAAGGATGTGATTAAGGCAACTGGTGACTTGAGACCTCTTGCAGCCGCGAATTATGATAATATTCCGTCTTATATAATAAAATTAAAGGTTTATGTGAGCTTATAGCACCTGTTCTTACTCATATTTTATAATATGATTCGGAACGGAACGGAAGGATAGCGGGAGTTTGTTTTCTCCCTACTAACTGCAGAACCTGGACAAGTGTCCCTTGCTGCTGTGTCTTTCTACTTTATCTGGCGGGTTATCATCTCCTTTGTGACGGTTATAGATTTTATTTTATTTATGGACGGATTTGGTATTTGCGTTCCGGTCTTTTAGACAAATGAGAAATAATTTACTGGGGCTGAAATGGGGAGACTAAGCTTGTATGTGCTTTATATTTCCGGCAATATTCCCCTTCAGTCCGTCCTCTGAAGTCCTTTCGGTCTAACAGGAATTTGTCTTCGTGGGGGCCCTAGTTTTTGGAGGAAGCTTTTAGATACACGTGTGTCCGTGAAGGGGTTTGGTGGGATCGCGTGGACACCGTCATTGTGCTGGTTCACCTGAAACAGACATAAAAAGGAAGCATGTTCTGTACTGCAAGAAAAATACAAAAGACCTCGTTCAGGACAGTATGACAAACCTCTCATGTTTCAACCTATCTACTCATTAAATTTTTATAAAATTTTAATTTTTGTTTTTTATTTTTATGAAGCGCGGCAAAATCGCTTTTAACGTTCCCGTTCGCGCGCGCGCAAAAAACCCCTAATAATGTTGAAAAACATTAATTAGAATAGTATGGACTTAGATTCAGATGTTTTCAATAAAATTAGAAAGTTAACAATTTATTTCATTTATCATTTTGAATAATTAAGTGGTCAACTAGTAGTTAACAGTGGTCAGGTAATCTATGTTTAAGTTAGTAATAGTGACTATTAAATTAGGTTGAGATCAACAAAATACCAAGCCAATGGATTTGGTATAAAAGTTTAAAAGATATTTTATTCATTTTGTTTACTTAACTGAAGACTTTCGCTAACTTCACCGTAGACAATGAAAAGGGTCCGGCCAGGTAGCAGCGTCTTATCTATTTCCTGTTGAGGACACCTTCGGAGCATAATACCACAAAACCACGTATTTAATTATTGTTAAGCACACGTTAAGACATTAGATTTTAATGAGGTTGATTAAATTAATATTGGTTCATGTTTTTATTTTACATGCGATTTGAATAAAATATAACCCAACTAAATATTTAATTATTTGTTAAGCACTAGTAAGGGTGTTATATTGGAGTAAATAAAATTGATTTAATTTTGATTAAAAAAAAAACCAACAGTATGTCTATACATTTATGAATTGTAACAACTTTACCCTGAATATGAGATTTTACGCGCATATCTCTTTTTTAATGACCTCGCAATAAAGGCCCGTATTCATTTGTGGGAGTTCCCTGTTGGCTCACCCGATGTAGAGGCTCCTGGCCTGGTTCATCATACACAAACCCTCGTCCCGCCTTTTCACGGTGGTTCATCTAACACGGTATGAGGCTTTTTCCTCACACCTTGTGGTGTAGGGTCCTCTCGGCAGAAGTCCCTGAGATGGCTGTGCTCGGATAAGGCCGCTCTCCCGAACAGTCCGCGCGCCTGTGCTACGTCCACTTCTGACACGGTTTTTATATCCGCGTCGTAGCGAAGTGTGGCGTTTCTGACAAACCCACGGCGCTCCGAAAATCGTCCGCAGCGCCACGTTTTGGATGGCCTTCAGCTTTTTCTGGAACGTAGAGCAGAACAGAGTCCCCATGCCGGGTAGGTGTATGTCAGAATTGTCAAGACGTAGAGTCTGTATATAAGTATCTTAGTCGCCAGCGGAATGGGGCTGGCTCGATTAAGCACTGGGTATAGGGAAGCCCTGGCGGCCTTTGCCCTCTGCGTAACATATTTTACATGTTCCCCTAAGGTAAGCCGTTTATCCAGGACTACTCCCAGATATTTAACTTTTGTCTCAAAGGGTATTTTTCCCTTGAGATTACCAGCTGTCTAGCCGGAGCGCGTCGCTTGCATGTGAGTAGTACGGCCATTGACTTTTCCCCATTGACCCACTTATCAAGCCACGGCTCCACTAAATCCAGTTGCGTTGGAGTCTCTCGACCGCGTAATCCATATTTCAGGATGTGTAGTAATATGCCGTATCATCGGCGTATAAAGCGGTGTTGACGCCTTCCGAAAACGGCATATCGTTTTTATATGCAGTGTACAGAATCGGCGAAAGGACTGCCTCCTGGGGAACTCCGGCGGTTATCGCCCTGGTAGTTGATAAGGATCCCCCAACACGTACTGTGAAATGTCTTCCCAGTAGGTAATACCTTATTAGCTTGACGTGGCGGCCAGGGTCCATCGTGTGAGCGAGTTTATATAGTAGGCCGTCATGCCAAACTTTATTGAAGGCTTTAGCCACATCGAAGAAAACGGCCGCGGTCACCGCTTTCCAATTCAAGCCTCCGACAAGGCTACCCACCAGTCGAACTAGTTGGAGGGTCGTCGAGTGGCCTTCTCTGAATCCGAACTGCTCAGACCGAACCTCCGGTCCCAGACATCGCCGAAGTCGCTCGAGGAAAATTCTTTCGAAGAACATTGACGATGTCGGTAGTAAGGAGATCGGCCTGTAGTTCCAGGGAGAATATAGCCTTTTCCCCGGTTTGGGCAGGCATACCACCGCCGTTTTTCAGCATTTTGGAAAATACTCTACATACAAAATGGACGTGAAAAGGGTGGTCATGGTTGTTATGAGAGCGAGGGGAACGTTCTGGTATGCTCAGGCCTTGTCCCGTCCACCCCTGGGGACATATCGGGGCTTGTGACTTTGATAGCCGCAGTCACTTCTGCTTCAGTGATGCGGTCTATTTCGCGGGGGGCATGCTCTACCTGAGCGAAGTAGTTAGCGAAGAAAGAGTCCATCTCGGTTGCATGGTCGTTGTTCGGGCCGGCGGGGTTTGGAGTGAACTGTTCCTCCAGTATGTCCGCGAAGACCTCCGCCCGTTCCGACTCGGAATAAGCCAAGAAACCTCGTCGTCCCAGCACCGGGTGGCGAGGCTTCTTGCCTTCACGTAGCCGTTTATTCAACCTGAACACTAAAGAGATGTGGTCCGATAGCGAGACGAGATAATCTGTCCAAGATTTTTCACAATGTTTTGTCAGCAACACTTTCATCTTGTCCCTTTATCTGTAAAATGCCCGCTTGTCGTCGGGGAACAGGGTGAGGCGATATCTCCTCCTCAGCCGACGCTTTTCCAAGATTGCCTCCGAGATGTGAGGTGGGAGATCGTTACGGAAGGGCCGTACGGCCTTCTCTGTAGTGCTGTAAGACAGAGCCTCGTTTATGGACGACGTGACGCGATCGACCGTGTCGTCGATGTCCAACGGGGTGGTCAGAAGTTCTGAATCTACCGGCCTAAAATCCCGTTGGAGAGCTTAATGGAACTTTCTCCAGTTCACTGACCTTCAGGGAATTGGTGGTGGGTTTCGTCCAGCCCGTGCTAGGCCCAACTCCAGTAAGACCGGAGAATGGTCGAACTGAGGTCCTCGATCGTTTCTATTGCGAACGGCGTTTGTACCGCCCTCAGAATCGTGTTGTGGAGCACGTCAGGTCTCGACCGACCATTTGCACTCACGAAGGTGGGCACTTCAGGGCCTGTGACGCCTGCGGGTCCTCGCTTCTTCGCATAACAACCTGCCATTAGCATTTATTACGTGGCTATTCTAAGACGTGTGCTTCGAATTGAGATCACCCATGAGTATGAAGGGGCCATCCCAATTTTTCAGCACGGCATCTAGGTCAGCGCCGAATGCAGCAGAGTTCGGCCTGTTATATGCCGAGACCAGTCTGTATACTGCGCCTAGTTGTTGCATATGTATGTAGGTCTGTTCCATGACATCGGTGTGGACCTCGACCTGCATATTCGTGATTCGTCTGTGAACTAAAGTAGCGATTCCCCCACGGCTTCGGCGTGGCACTTCCCTGTCGGTTCTGTAGGTGAAATAGTTCCGAAGGGTAAGTGGCTTGAGGTGCGTTTCTGCTAACAGCATCATATCAATTTGTAGGTCATCGACCAGACGGCATAGTTCCGCCGTCTTGTCTGCTACGGAATGCGCATTCCACTGCAGCAGTTGCAAAGTTTGCCTAGCCATATCAGGTGAGTAAGGTCATGAGGCATTTAATCAAGGACTGGAGTAGGTCCCTAATTGGTTTCGCCTGTAACAGGCAAGGCAATACAGCCAAAATTTCGGGTAGGTCGTCCTTTATTGACATCCTCGCCAGAAAATCGTTCGCGGCGTTCTCCTTCGAGGATGCGGCTTACGGCTTTTCCCCATCGGGGCGGCTGGGTGTTTTTGACGCCACCTTTGGTGGGCGCCGAGCCTCGGGAGCTCTTACGGGTTTTGCCACACTTTGAGTTTTGGTTATCACCCGCTGTGGTTTTCCCGAATTTTTGGCTTCTTTTATCGCCTGTGGGGTAGTCTTAATTTTGGTTTTAGTCAGTTTTGTGGCCGCGACCTTCTCGATCGCTGAAACCCGTTGGGGCTTTTGCGATGTTGGAGGAGGTGGCGCCTCTTTTCCCACTGCATGGGTATCCGCGGGTTGAACCTCTTGCGGCTGGGGTTTTGGTATTCCCCCTGGCGACACGCACCCAGCTACGCCCGTCAGTGATCACGGACTTTTGTGGGGTGCCCTTCTGTCGGGCCAAGTGCTCCTTGTAATAAGGGCATCCCCTACAATTTGCAGGGTGAGGCCCCTTTCAATTCGCGCACGATGTGGGCTCTTCTCGCGACTTTAGACAAGACGTCGTTTCGTGGTCCCCATCACATTTGACGCAGAGCTGTGCCCTGCGACAATAGTTCGACGAGAAGCCGAACTTTTGGCATCTGTGGCATTGAGGTGAGCCCCTTCGTGACACGAATGCCGTTACTGTTATTTTACAGTAAAACATACTGTCCAGGTCGTAGATGTCCCTGGCGGCTGGCACTTTTTTTAAGTGCCACAAGGCACGTAGGGATTTCCCTACCGTCCCTTGTGGTCAGTTTTTTTCTCTGACGCCACGTCATAGCCTAGTGAGGAGAGCTCCTCTCCCACTTCTTCGCAGGTGGCCCCAAAAGAGATACCCCGGACCACGACGTTAAGCTCCCTCTCCTTAGGGAGCTGGTAAGTGTGAAAGGTGATGCCCTGCAAGTGCAGAAAGCTCTGAACTTCCCGGAAATCGCCTTCACTGCTTAACTGCAGCCTTATTGAGAGCACGGTGCTCTCTGCGATCAGGTGCCCGCGGACTATGGCGGATATGGCTCTCGCCAAGGTTGACCACTCCCTAGGGCAGTCCAACATTATGGGCGGGATTTTCTCCCGCTTCTCGACCAGTGGTTGTAAGGGGTTACCCCTATAATTTCCATGGTGGCGGCTGCCGTTTCCGAATCGCCCTCGGTTGTGGTTGGTTCCATGGACTCAACGTCCACGGCTACCAATGCCTCAATGATAAATAAATGATAACAACTGGTTCAAATTGGTTGTAGTAGACCTCTTTTTCATAAATCATTTTGTCTGTTATCAATGGCACCACTGAGGTTGTCATACAAATGTCTGTGGATAATTTTCTCAAATATTTTAGAATAATGCACAGTACACATACTGGTCGATAATTATTAACACTGTGCAAATCACCTTTCTTTGGGACAGGAGAAACTATCACTAATTTCCAACTTTCCAGAAGTTATTAAGTCTCTGTCTAGCAGTGGTTGTGAAAGGACGTGTTTTCTAGTACTCTGTGTTGTGAATGTCTGTGTACCTGAATAACATTTCTACTGTTGTCACCAACATACCTTTAGGACGCCCAGTCCACCCAGCTATAGCGTTATATCTTTTGTCTGACCTTCCGGTAAAACCGGAAAAGTTTTTGAATAGTTTACTTTTATTTTATCTTAAATAAGGGTCTAACAATTGGTTAAATATGTAGATTTTATTTTTAGGCTTACGACAAAGTAATTTTATTTCTTTCGAACTATTTTATAAATTAAGTAGCGATTAGTGTTAAGTAAATCATTTTTACTTAAATTTTATTTAGTCATTCACTGATAGAGACTTTTCCAGGTTTAACCATCCCCTTGTATTAGCAATTTACTCTAATGTAAGCCGTTATCCACTTAATTTTTATTTTTTATTTTTTTTAATAAGTTAATTTATTATTTTTGACATTTTAAACTTATACTAGTGTTAAAATTTAGATATAATTTTTATGTCAAAAAGAAGGTTGATATTCTATTTAATTTATGGATGACCTAAATTTGCATCAGTGTAATTCTCATTTACCTGTCAGTGGCTTATCCATTCTAGATCTTGTTTGTGTGTGGTCTACAGTAATGATCATATACTGCTAAATTACATAAAGTGTACCTAATTACTTTAACAGGATTTTGTAATCCATTTTGATAATGGATTACAAATGTAATTGTTGACGATGATGGTTGGTGATCACTGAAAAACGAACGGTGGGTGATCTGATCAGTACTCATTGAACAGGATCTAAGATCTGATCAGTACTCATTGAACAGGATCTAAGATCTGATTGGTTCTCCTGAATAGGTATCAAACATTGACACATTCTAGTGCAATTCTGCAAATATCTTTTTTGTGTTTACTTAGACCATTTTCAGAAAAACAATTTGTTTTTATGACCAACTGGTGGAAATGAAGTTTAAAATTTGGTCATTGAGAAAATTACAAAAAATTTGTCATTCTTTATTTTGAAGATTTAAAAAAATGAGTTATGATTCAAAGAACTTATAAGAGATTTTGTAGAGAAAAAAGTAAGGAGAAAATTGTTTAATATTCAATTCAGTTAAAAAGTGTTTTTATTATTATTTGTACATTTTTTAAAACCAATTTATTTTCTATCATGTTTTAATTATACATATTTAATTATGTATATTGTCTATTGCACCTTATTGATTTATGTACTTTACAGATTGCTGCAAAGAAAAAATATAATCAGAATAAAAAAAATGTAAAAAAAGTAAATTTAAAACAAAATAAAAAATATATAATAATTAGAAATAAATAAATTAATAAAATAAATAATAACAAATAAATCATAAATATAAAATAAACAAAAAATACAATCTGAATCAAGAAGAGAATTCATGAAAATCAAGCAAAAAGCCTCATAGAAACAAGAAATAAAAAAAGATAACATCACAACATGAAGATAATCCACATGTGCATGTAAAGCTATAAACTCATCCTCAAACAATAAAATATTGACAATTATATTTTAACAAAACAGTATACAGACAAAAAAATATCAAATATACTATTCAGCCACATATTACAGAGTTTTCCACTGAAATATAGGTACCATAAACAACACTGCCGGCTGTAGCACCCCTAACAAAAGGTGTTGGATTGCAGAGCTGCATAACAACTCTGAAATCCAACACCTTCTGAGAACACGTTTTTTTGTATTTAGAAAGTGATTATCAAAATCTACTTTTAATAATTTAACCATACTTCATTGTGTTGAATTAAAAATATGTTATTTATCACTATAGTAATGAATGAATTTTCAAAAAAATGTATTTTTCTGTAACTGAATAAATACACAGATATCAGAATAAAATATAAATATAAAATACAATATAGTTATGTTTTTTTTTTTTTTTTTTTTTTTGAGGTTTTTAGGGGTATCGACTACTTTGGTCATTAGCCCCATCCGACTTCAAAAAAAAATAAAAAAAGGTTCAATAATTCACATTCTTCTATAATTTCAAATCCAAAAATTACCGCCTAGGCTTTCCTTTCGGCCATCCTTTCTTGGGTTTTTACCATTCTACGAACGGCCTCAACTTCCGATGACAGTGTGTCTGAGGCTTCGGTCATGGCATCGTCTTCTCTTTCTGATGTCAATGACGTTCGCCGGCTTACATCAGGTGATGAAAGCTTCATTGGTGCTGTAAGTATCGTTGCAATTGAATCTAAACTCGCAAGCGATGCACTTTCGGCGGCTGATGAAATTGATTCAATGTCTAAGGCTGTGCTTGGGCCGGCTGACACAGATGCTCTCGCCACAGTTGTTCTCTGAGCTTTTGGAGCCTCTGTACGTACAGTTTTATTATCGTCTGTGTCTGGTGCTTTTTCAATAATTACTTGCACCTCCATTTTGGTTGACTCAGATTTTTCCTGTACTCTTGTCACAGTATCCTTAGCTTTATAACTCGTCGTCGGAGTGATCTTTTGGTCTTTGTCAGATAAATTAAGACTTTTCTTCATTACGTCAATTGATGGCGTTATAATCGAAGGTTTTTCCGGTTTTTTAAACTGCGCTGGTACGGGTCTTATGTCAACGACGTCAGTCCGGGAATGAGCCTTCTCATGTTTACTTAGTTGTGTCGTGGTCGACTCGATCTTGGAATCAATGATTCTTTCTATCATTGTCTCAAGACTTGGTGCCATCGTATTAAGCAACTGCTCCATGTTAATTTTAGATGTGGGAGGAGCAGCAGCTGCTTCTACATATGTAGTCGATGGTCTAGGTGTACGTAGATTGACAATCTTCTTCGCTTCAGGGTAACTAACTTTTTGAAGCGTTTTAACTTCCTGAATGACTGTTTCTAATTTGTATACTGGGCAGTTCCTAGATCGACAGTTGTGGTGCCCTTTACAATTAATGCAGACTGGAGGGTCTTTACATGGATCACCCTCGTGTATCTTCATTCCGCATATGCAAATTTCCTACGCTTCACATCTAGCTGCAGTGTGTCCGAAACGTTGACACTTAAAACATCTCATCGGCTGTGTATGAATGCCCGTATATCAAGCCGATGGATGCCAGCTCGTACCTTTTCAGGAAGATTGGGCCTATTGAATGTCAAAACATGCGAGGCCGAAGGAAGAATCTCGCCATTTCGTCTCATAGTAAGTCTGCGACAATGTGTTACTCCCTGACTAGACATTTCCTGCACTATTTCTTCTTCAGTGCAGTTAACAAGATCACGGCAAACAACAACTCCTCTGGATGTATTAAGTGTACTATGCGGTTGGACAGTAACCGCAAATTCACCGATCTTCTTCAACGCCTGGACTTTCTGGCTTTGCATGTCGTTGATAGTTTCGACATGTAATCCATTAAACGTCTTACGGATTTCCTTGACAGGACCACCAGCACAATTAGCAATCTCTCTAGCAATTAAGAATGGACTTACCTTTTGGAAGTTACCATTCTCTTTCGTAATGACCAAAAATCTTGGTTTGGGAACACGATTTCCAAACAAAGCTCTTCTTAAATCTTTACTGATTTTATCATCTTTTCTTATCTTATCACTCTCCTTACTTTTTTCCTCTTCGCTTGTGGCGAATCGGCGGTTTCTAAACGAGGGTGTTTACGTGCACCCTCTGCCACGTTAGTTTGTTCAGGAATATTCATGAACATTTTTCTCTTCTGTAGCAAGGCTAGCCGCCGGGGTACACCCCCCCTCCAGGGCTACTAACCTTGGAGGTCCGATCCGGTACTCCGGTGGAACCGGCATATGTCCTGGCAGAGAGCGGATGCGCAGTCTCTGCACTGACTCCAGGCTCCTACTCACCGAAGCTTTCAGAGCTCCCATGTACCGACATACATGGGCACCATTGCTACATGCTTGCCATCGCATGGGGCATGTGGACAACGGAAGGGTCTCCGTTACACCTGCAATAACATTGACCCTGGCCGCCACATCGCCAGCTCTAAAAGTGGTATGAGTCCATTTCCAAAATCGTTTATTATTCCATATCCTGCAGGTAGCCGAAAAATCCAGTCCGTTTAGTGACCTGGTTGGAAACAGGTCAGAAGTAAAAGAAAGCATAACTGAGAAATTTACTCGGAACCCCGTTAGCCAGCTATATGTATTGTACATAAGTACAGCTGTTGCCGCCCTGGACATGAAACGTAGATGTTGTGTTCCGGACGTGGGGATTACCTACCTCAGGGCAATATATAATGTCATGTTATTTGGAGTATTAGATAAATTTAAGTTTAAAATTACTTACATTAGCATTTTTCTCAAATCAAAACAGTGTTACGTATACACTGTAAACATTTTATTTTGTGTTTTGAAACTTGAAAAATACATAAAATGTCATGAAAGTGACATATACACAGATGAAGTGTATTTATATATTTTATAATTTAAAATATAAATTAAAAAATTTTACCATTGAATATCAGTGTAACACAACAAATGTTATTTTTATATTCAGTCATTAAAAAAGTACAAATTAATTTTTCATAACCTTCCTCCATCTCTCTTTGTCACAAGCCTGTGCTTCATATTGGCTACCATCCAGTGTTTTCTCTGTTAAAGTGTTGATTAATCTGATCCCTTCATTTAAGCTTAAATCAACCTGCTTGTTTTAGCCATACTGTATTTCCACTTCATACATGCAGAGCTATTTTACTTTTCTTCTCTTCTAACTGCCCTATCTTATCTCTTTGCTTTCACATCAGTATGGTTATCTCAGTTTTTGACACGTCACCTTTCCTACGTTTAGGTGAAAGTATGGAAGAGAAATTACGAGAAAAGAAACTGGATGAAAGAAAACCTTGGATAACAAAAATATATTGTTACTGATAAATAAAAGTAGTAGATACAAAATGGATGAAAGTGGCAAGAAAATATATCAGCCTTTGGGAAATGAAATAAACAGACGATTTAAATTAGCAAAAAGGTTGATTAAAGAAAAATATATTGATGTAACAAAAGAACAGAATTATAGGGAAAGTGACATTTAAAAAATAAGAGAGTATTTCAGAGAAGTGAAACCTTAAAGTAATAGAACCAGAAATGGAACTGGAAAACTACTTGGCAAAAAGAAGAGCTTAGGTAATGAAAAACTTACAGAAAGCATAAATATACAGAAATACTATACAACAAGATATTATCTGAGTTTTAATATCTGAATTTGATATAGTTTTGAAGGAGTTAGGCAAGTATAACAGAATAGATACAGATGAACAGAACCTGATTGCATTATTTAGATGAAGTAGAACTACAAAGGTTGAGAAAATTAGTATGCAAAATTTATGAAAATGAAAAGCACTCTCAGAGTTCATTAAATGTATAAAAATTGCAATCCTAAAGAAAGCAGGAGGAGGAAAATGAAAAAGCAATCTCACCATCAATTTGATGGTTAGATTGCTTTTACGTCGGTTGCTGAAAACGAGTTAAAATATTTACTGAATGGTATTTAATGACAACAGGCATTTTATTTGAAAATAAACAAACTTAAACTGAAGTAATAAAATATGACAGAAAGGAAGGAAATGGTATATTAATTATTAAGATTGGTGAACACAGTTCACTGAAAATACAAGAATTTTGTTATTTGCATAATTAATTATAAAGACAGGTTAGTAAAATACTAAAAGAAAATTAGTTCAATTAAGGACAAAATTAATGCAAAAAGAAATTTTCTAGTATCAAACATAGGTTTAGGAATTAGAAAATATTTTTTTAAATTATATGGGTATTGTGTAATGCATTATGACAACAAAACATAAACAATAGGAAAGCAAGAGAGGCAAAGAACGAAGGCCTTTAAAATATGTTTTTTTTTATAAGAATGTTGAGAATTAAGTGGTTTAACAACCATTGGATTAGATCAGCACATCAAACCAGTCAAGTGACTACTGGCACAAACAAAAACGTATGTTAATTGTTATTCAATTTAATTACTATTCTGGATGTCATACTTTATTCAAGCTGTTACTTTGTTTTATGCATTTTTTTTATTGTAAATAAAATTACAACTTTTTCTGCATGTGATTAGCTCTCTTATGAGTTAGAAATTGGTCTACTGTGTCAAATTATATGCTCATGCAATACACTCATGATAGTAACTTAGTATGAGTGTCAAAACTTCTAGAAAAAAACATGAAGTAAATCTTAATACCACTCGTTCTTCCCCATCTTCGAAAAATTGAAATAACCACAATTGATCTTAATGGAAGAAATACTGAATTCGTACCCGACTTTAATTGTAGAAAATATATTTCGAAATCCATTGAAAATCAATTCAACGAATGAAACCCATCAGAAATTCAAAAATAAAAAGTATGAGTTTTAAGAATTACTTTTCTAGAAACATGAATAAATATTTAAATGAAAGTAGTCAATTTATTCTGTTTCACTGAAATCGTTTTCAAATATATTATTTTGATTTTCTTCATTATAAGTAATTTTAATTTATGAAAAAAATCCAAAAGTACTACCCTACATAACCTTGAATTATAAATTATATTGAAAAGTCGTCTGCAGTAAACTTTTAAAATGGCAAAAGTGGCACCACGATCTGTTTCACCTATTATTGCCAAGATTAGGGACTTTCTTCTTGCGGTCAGTATTTAATTTTATATAACTATATTTTATTTATATTTATAACATTGATATTAATTAATTAAGTTGTTTTTCTCGATTCGTTTTGAAGTTAGGTTATATTTTGGTACGAACTTATCTCTTACTAAACGAAAAATAAGATTTTACTTTGATGAATTATATTTTTCATAAATTTTTCCAGTCTGATTATTTATTATGTGATTTTGATTCTGGAAATGAGTTTAATATGATTAAGTAATTAATTTAATTAGAATGAAATTGTAATTAAAATAATGTCGTTTGCAGACATGTATTTATTATACGTAGGTGCTTTACAAAGATTATTTGTTCTCATAAAACTTATTTGCAATCTTGAAAAGATGTTCATAATTGTGTGATAAAAAGTAATATCATATTTAATATTCAATAACATTAAATAATTAGAGAAAATAATATTAAAGAAATTTTCACCGGGTAATATATTCAAGATTCCTGTCTTGATTGATTAATGATAGGACTTCAGGGTGAAATATTTCCATAGTAAGTTAAAATATATTTTGTGATTGTTTCTGTATGTTTGAAGTTGCTTAACTTCCCTTAATGTGGAAAATTAATGCTGTATATTGACAATTTGGCAGTGTCACTATAGGTATATTACACTGCAATTTGATGTAACTTAAAAACACATTTTAATATCTTTTGTATTTTTAGATTTACTTTTCATTAGCTTAGCTTTTTCCACAAATTCTCCTGTACTGCAGACATTCATTGACTTATTGTCTCCTATCATCATTACTTCAGTGTTCTTGACTGTTCATTTTCATTCCGTGTTCTATCATAATGAAGCCTCAGGAAGATCAATTTTTAAATCACTTGAATATCCTTTGCTTCATCTAAAAAAAAATGACATTCAATTAATAATCTTTTCCTTCTACCCTGATATCTATATTGGTCAATTATTTGAAAAAAATAATAAACAAAAAACCTCTTTAATTTTGTTGGAAAATATAATATACAATAAAACATTTAAATTGGTCAATGGCTTGAATTATTTCTTTTCAGTACTTGCCACTTGCAATGCTTTAGCAATCTGAGCTATACATATCTGTTTTACTTGCGCACTTATCAACCACACCAAAATAGCACAGTTAATTTTATGGCTGAATCATTCATTACCTTGTCTTCTCTTTCCATTCAATCATTTGCAAATTATTCTTTGTTGTTTCTTATTACATTGTGCATTTATGTTTTTCTTTCCAGAACTTTAATAAGAGATTAAATCTGTATCATTAATCTTTTTAATTAATGTTAATGTTTTAGTATTATTTCTGGTATTTTATTGAAAATGTAAACCCTAAGAAATAGTTTGCATATGATATTAAATTAACAATATATATATATATATATATATAGACACACGTACATTAATCTTTGTGTTGGGTGTCAAAAAATTTATGAACTTAATAGAATTGTAAGACATAAATTATTTAAATAAATAAGAAAGAAAATGTACTGTAAAATACAGCGATTGTTTTAATTATTTCAAAGTAATTTCAACAGTTTTAAGAAAATTTGTTTGCTGTTAGTAATTTCCATTGTCTAGAAAAAAAATTATCTTTTCTATGTAATAATTTTCTTATCTATTTTTTATTTAATATAATGAAGAACGTTAATATCAGATGAGCTGCTTACATCTGTTTGTTGTCATACCTTATTGTTTGTGTAGACAGTTGAATTTTCAATAGAAGAAGCCTAAAAAATGTGGAACTCATTTTAAGATTATATAGAACACAGAGTACCTCAGGAAGAGTCAAGACTGACTCTTCTTAAATTTATAAATGATTTACTCCAAAATTCTTAGACCATTCCATTCCTTATTACTGTCTTTGCAGATGATACCACTGTATGTTATTCAAAGATAATTACTTAAAAAGATAGTTAAATTTTACTGTAGTAGTTCAGAAGAATCGTTTGTTAGATGTCTTGTAACTAACTAATTTTAGATATGGGTAAATCCAACACAATGCACCACTCTAGTAGGATATTTAGTAAATAAACATGCACCCATTACTTAGATGATAAAATTATTTAGATTTTATTTAAATAATAAAAGTTCTATGAGCTCTTGTAAAATAACTTATATAAATATTTATAAAATTCGGCACTTACTGTATTAACGCCACTGCAGCTACAGCTGCTGTTTAGGTTATGTTGACTTCGTGTACTGCCAAATCGTACGTATATCAAAATAACCTAACTAAATATAACCTACGCTCGCAAATCTCTTATAATTAACATTAAATATGCATAATATATACAACTTATTAATAATATAACCTTAATGTTATAGCACCAAAATCGGTGCTTAATGTTAATCCACCGAAATCTGATTGACTACTTTGTTTTTAAATAAAGCTTTAGCTGCGGTGGCGTTAATATGTAAGTACCTAAAATTCTTATACTCACCATTCTCCTGGAAGAAGACTTAAAAATTTTTGTAATTACCTAAGACTTACATTTATTATTGGTTCTAGCCAAGGTGGTAAACTATCTCTATTAGAGACAATTGTTCATCAACTTCTTCCTTCATTCCTTAACTTGATCTCTTCTTCCTTAGATAATTAATTATTGTATCTAGTAGCTGCCTCATTATGAAGACTCAGGGGCTGGCAGCTCTGCCCTTGGAATTTTATTTTCTAATCAGAGATTGGAAAAAGACAAAGTAGTGGCTGAGGTGCTTATCAGGTAAAGCTGTGCTTTATGCTCTCCCTAAAATCAAGATCAGGTTTTTTTTATATAAAACTTAAAGTTGAACTCCTGTGATCATGACCATTAATAAATGTTAGTAAAGTGCAGTGAAACTACATCCAGCATTGTTTAACACACTAGTTGTTTATCTGCACCACTGTAGGTTATTAAATGTGGTTTTCGGTTGCTAGTGTTTTATCCCTATTTCACACCCTTAAATTTGTAGGATAATATTGAAAATATTACAAGTGTCTTGAAACTACTGGTATTAAGGGATACAGTTGACTGTTCATTCTGGACACAGATTTGTCATTCGAAATTCATTTTGTACATGTAGGTATGTCATATGCTTTTGTTTGTGGATTTATTCTTGGTACAGTAAAAAAGATTAGTATGTATTGTGTTTTACCTTTAGTCAAATCATTATTCATAAAAAAATATGTTGCAGAGAAGGAGCATGAACCACAGTTTCTAAACTCTTTATGTTTAAATGGAACTCATTTAAAATTGGTTATTTAAAACAATTCTTTAGTTAATTAGATGTAAATATTATGTGATAGAGAGAAGCATATTTGAGTGGATAACCTCTAGGTGAAGTTGTAAAAAGTAATTTGTAATCCATTTCAAAATACTGTATGTTCCAACAGTGATTATCAATGATTTCTGCTTAAAGATTACAGAACTTGGTTTTACCAAAGATTAATAAATTTGACTTTATTGATTATAGTTTTTTTATAACCTGTTTCAAAAACTAAAAATGTTAAAATAGTGAGTACTAATACCACAAACTATATTCCAGTAGTAATTTTTTTAGGAGTTGATCATTTTTTGATGAATTTCTCTTTAATGCATTGTATAAATGTGAGAATATTCTTTTGTTTTGTTAAAATTAGTGAGATCTATTAATGTTAGATTGGGAACACAGTATTATAAATGTCGGTTAGTGGTATTAAGCTATTATTTTTTCATAGTTGGTTGTAGAGTCTAGATAGCACTAATATGTGGTATAAAAACAGTACTATCACTTGTTACTATTCTACGTATCAATGTGTAGGAACTATTAATTTTCTACTTATTGTTCATTACAGCATTTTTTTAATATCAGAATTATCAAATGTTTTATTTATGATTCTGTCTAGTGTCTAACAACATTGCTTGTTAAGGGGAAATAAACTAGCAGTTTTAACAGGTACTACTTGCATACAACTGAAATTTATTAATTTTACATAATGTAAGTACTTCCATGAATCTGGCTGACTGATCATTACTAATCAGAATATGTTGGCATTGTATTATTCCTGTAGTTTTAATTTTGTTGAAGATGTTGACTAGTGTGCTGTAGTAAATAATTTTTAAAAACCACATATGAACATAATACAGGAACAAGCTTAATATAAACTTATGAGTTTATGGAAATAAGCTTTTTGAATTCATGGATTTGTCATCAATTATAAAATACTGTCAGGTAATGTATTAGCATCATTTCATGAGAAATCTGCTAGTTGTCATGACCAACTGAATAAAATGATTATAAGTGTTAAGCTAGCCATTAAAACAGGTGTGCCAATTTAAATAGTTGATCATGTTTGAAATTTACCGCTTTATTCATAAGTGTGTAATTATATTTGCAATTATATTTTTCTAATTGAGTAAATTTATTATTTATTTCTAATATTTCTAGATTATTCTCTGTATTTATTATTATGTGTCCACGCATAATAAGATGATCAGCAAAACTAGATCACAAGATAAATTTAACAGTAATTAATTGTAAACGAATATATGGCAAAACAGTATTATTAAAATTTAATTGTTAAAAAATGAACAGTTTTATTTTAAAAAAAACATATTTAACTGAAGTGAAATTTATAGAATTGTAAAAAAAAATGTGGTAAAACTAACAAGTCTTGTAAATAAAAAGATTTTTAGACTATTTAAGAGCAAGCAAATATAAAAGAAAAATTTTATCAAATGTTCTTGATCATTTCATTATATATAGACATACAGTAACACATAAGCGCAATAATTTAGAGTTAAATAATAATAACAGAACTCAGAAAATCAGAATCTGTAAAAATTTCAGCACTGAACTGGCTGTAGAGAGGGTATCCTCGAGGGCAGTATACTGTGGGCCCACTTTTATTTACGCTGTATGTCAATGATCTTAATGATGAATGTGGTAATGGTGAAGTTATTTCTTACGCCAATAACATAAATGTCTTTTTTGAGGCTAATCACTGTGATGAGCTAAGTGAAAAACTTTAAAACGAATTTAAAAAAATTAATTTGGTTCAAGCAAATAAACTCTGTAAATGACAACAAGATGATAGTATACCTGCATCACTAGAAGTTAGAATAAACATCAATAACACATTGAGTTTACTGAAAAAGAGAAGTTTTTGTTGATAGCTGCTTGAAATGGAATCATCACATAGAATATTTGACGAAAAGAACAATATCTGCCATTTAAATTGAAAAAATCATGAATATCCTAATCAGAAAGAAGTGTTATTTGTCTATTACAGAATAGTCTATTCTATTCTTCAATATGACATTATTACCTAATGGCGGGAGGAATAATGTTCCCGTAATCATTAAATGTATATATAAAAAAGGTCACACTTTCCCAACAAGGCAATTATACAACATAAGCAGGCTGATCAGCAACAGAATTATATACTGTCTAATGGCTATAAAGCACATTGCAATAATGTGTATGGGAAAATTACTCACAACCATATCACACTAGAAATATAAAAGGAATTTCCAAGGTGCAATAAAGAAATTTTCAGAAGAAGCTTTTTATTTACTGGATGAAAATGTTTGAATGTTCTGAATTCTAGAATGAGACATTTACTTAGTAAATTTAGTCTGAATTATTGAAGAAGACCAAAAAATTTCTATAAAAATATAATTAGGAACAAATAGATAAATCTAATCTTCAAGCTAGAGGAATGAATATATTGTACATTATCATAGTGTGTATCAAGTATAAGTATTGTGAATTACTTTATATTGCATATAAATTTAGTCACAGGTCTACAGACAAGTACTAATGGTACTTATGCGGAACTTATGTATTGTGTATTATGCAATCATCATAATATTTAAGTTTTTCCTCACTAAATACAATTCAGTCAACTTGAACGATTAGAAAAATATATTTTCAAATACAAATATAATCGGACACTTATGAATGAACTGGTAAATTTTGAATGTGTCAAACTGGCACGGTTATTTTAATAGCTAGTAACCATTATTTAATCCAGTTTATCATGACGAACTGTCAGATTTGCATTATAGTGTTTTATGACTGATTTTTGAATCCATAGATTCAAAAAGCTTCTTTTTTTATAAATTTGTTAGTTAATATTAAGCTTACTATTTTAGTTTGTTCATAGGCATTTAATAATTATTAATCCTGTATTATGTATTTTTATCTAATCAATGTTTCAAAATCAGATAAATGTTAACGTGCAGAACTGTTGTTGAATTAATCCTCTTCGATAAACTATTGCTGTTTCTGACTTGTTAAAGCAGTAAAAGCTCTTTGCTATTTTATAATAATTATTTTAACAATTTTTGAACAGGATGATCTGTAAGTTAATGCATTGTTTCGAAACAGTTTCAGGTATTGGCCAGTTCCTCTTTTATGAAAAGTATCATACATTACTGTATGATAACTTGTGCATTAGCCAGATGAAAAAAGCTTACTATTTTTGCAAATAGAATTAACATAGTATACTACTTTTTATTGATTTACAGTTATTTATCAAGGAAGCAGTTAGAGGAAATTTGATTGAAAATAGATTACTATTGCTTAATTTTTACCATTTTTATTGCTTATTTACTGTATAATTTTTGAAAATAATACTATTTTATAAAAAGTATTCTTTTTTTACAGCGTAAAAGTGTGGATCATAACATACATTACTGTATGATAACTTGTGCATTAGTCAGATGAAAAAAGCTTACTATTTTTGCAAATAGAATTAACATAGTATACTACTTTTTATTGATTTACAGTTATTTATCAAGGAAGCAGTTAGAGGAAATTTGATTGAAAATAGATTACTATTGCTTAATTTTTACCATTTTTATTGCTTATTTACTGTATAATTTTTGAAAATAATACTATTTTATAAAAAGTATTCTTTTTTTACAGCGTAAAAGTGTGGATCATAACCGATTTGCAGATAATTTAGCACCTAGAACCCAGCCACCACCTAATCTCCCTGATGGTTCAGCTCACAAATTATCAGATAACTATTATTACATTAGAGATGTAAGACGAGAAGTAAAACCATCATTATTATTAGCAGAGAATACTAAAATTAAGAAAATAGGACCATCATCTGCTGCTAAGTAAGTCATGAATTAAAAAAATACAGTAATAGAATACTGCTCTGATTAGGAAGCTGTTATCAATCTAAAATGTCAGAATTTTAAAGTGATGAGTAAACCAACAATTAATGTTTAAAAGATCAGCGATTGATCATGGACCGATCTCGACTGTATTATCCAGTAATGATGAGTTTAAGTCGCAAACATAAAATTTGGTCTTACCATTGCATATCAAATATTATTTATTTTTACAGTACATAATAAATTTTAAAATAAAAAGTGGACTTGACATATGTAAGCACTTTAGATAACTAATTTCATTTCTTTAATATTCAAATAAATGATTTTATTTTGAAATAAATTAAAAAGAAATCATTTGCACTAACAATCTATCACCAATTAAATTTACTTTCCAAAAATAATTTTGACTGAAATTTTTCAGAAGCCATAACTTGAAAACAAAGTGTATTTCTGGACCTATATTTATATGACATTTTTCTTATTCTTAGCTATAAAAGATCACCTCTTGAAATATTGTCCTTTTTCTAGTGGAATACTCTACTATTGAAATAAATATTTGTATTGAAATACACAACTAAAGTAAAATATATATTATACTAATGCTATAAATTTTGTTTGTGCAAATTTTTATGAGCAGTTATGGCATGGGAGATGTTTGAGAAGAATGTTGTTGTGCATGACAATAAATTGCCCTACTACACAGATCATGGAGACTGTAGTAGTTCAAATGAGAGGTTATATTAATTCTCACCAACATCCCCAATTTGGTGATGAGCAACTGTCTCCCTTCAAGAAGGCAATAATTTGAGATGTGGCTGACTACTCAGCAATTTGAATTCAATTAGGAGCTCATGGATGGGATAACTGGGTGGGTACTCAAGTGGAATGTGATGGTCTATTAAAGCTGGTATTTGAAGTACAATAAGCATCTAAATATGGATTGCAACTATGTAGAGAGGTAAATAAATGTGTAGCTATTTTATACATGTTAAGTTGCTCCATAATGAAATATTTGTATTTTTTCTATACAGCCAATTTTGGAATAACCCATATAATGTACCAGTAATTTTAATAATTGAGCAGTCATGAATTTTAAATTTAATGAATAGCTAATCTAATGATATGAAACAATTTTTACTTCTTTGAAATCTAATTCATTTGTTAATGTGATCTCAATTTATACTTATTTTTATGTTGCAGTAAAGTTCTACCGCCAACAGAATGTGTACCAGGTCAAGTGTACAATTACTGATTTAGTAAAAATTTATTGCTATGTAAATACCTTGTCTAAGAAAGTGTTATAACACATTATATTGCAGTTTAAGTCGTACAAAGTGTTAAATAGAATAATTGTGTAATGTATACTTTTACCTTTTAGTCAGTGTTTATAATCTATTGATCATTTAAGTAAAAATAAAATAACTTTTTTGTTAAATCATTGCAGATTCCTTCTCGTGTCTTTAATTTATTTATTGATAAACATTAGAGACATTAATATGTACGCTTTTTTAATTGTGGTAGTCTCAAGCTTAAAAAACATATTACAAAACATAATTACAACTATTCAATAATTGTTATTTGGTAACTGCCTTTTTTCTTAGGTTGCAATAATCTTCATAATACATTTATTATCATATATATTTTTGTATCCCATCACATCTTGTAGTAAATGTTGAATATTTCAGGTTAATTGAAACAAACGGTATATATTTTTTTTAAAGGAAATGATGGAAACTCTCTATCAGAGAACAGACAGTTTTATTTTGAGTCATGTCCTTGTCACTAATGATGAATGTTTGGTATTTTGCTTTAATTATGTACTTATTTTACTTGTTCTTTTTAATAGTATAAATACAGTATATTTTACTTAAAAACTAACACATCATTGGACAAGTGAGAATTTGTTGTCAGTACAACAAAGACTATTCGACTTAACTGTAGTCAGGATATTTCTTAGAGTTGTTCAATTTTTATATATATATATATATGAAATTTGGCATTATCAATGGAGGCTCATTTGGAACACAACCATCTTAATGCTGTACAGCACACTCATTTTCATGTTATCATTCTGTTCTGTACTGACACTGACAAATTTTATTTTCATTCATCATCATCATCATCATTGTAATTCTTCTGTTTTTATTCTCAGTGTTTATAACCATCTTAAAAAAAAAGTATTCTCTACCATGCTTATCAAAGCCATTACAGAAACAGTCATTATAATCCATTTTGGTAATCAGTTTGTAAACAGCAATTCATCCATGATATTAGTGTAGTCAAAATGAGCTCATTGGAAAACAAACTGTGTAGGGTTGTTGCTTTGTTTTGGACTGATATTGAATGATAAGTATATATGTAATAGATGATTTGTTCATTCAGTTATATCAGTATTAACAAGTGTCTGAAAAATGATTAATCTTCTTTCATTTATCATTAAGTATTCACAAAGATAAACTGCACACTTATCATTTTGATACTTAGACAACCATCCAGTAGCTAGATTTAGAGTTTAGAAGGAATAAAAACCACTAATTTGGATTTTTGTGACCTTCAGATAAAAGTACTTTGACATTTCCCTATTGAGCCCAATTAAAGAAGCACTTGTCCATTCAGCTGCTACGAGGTGTCAGCAAGGTACTAGAGATGAAGCCACAACAGCAACCAATATAACATGTAACCTTGATACCTATCATAGGAAGAAGGGACAAAGAGTAGGCAAGAAGATGTATAGAGGAAGGTGATGATTAGTCTGTAGAGGGACTCCATCTGATCAGGTAGTTAACTACATTACCAAGGACCAAACAAACGGTTAAGCTTAATCCTACACACATATTTTTAAAATGTTTTTCTCTATGATGGTCAGTGATAAACATTATAAAAAAAGTTGATTGATTTTGTAAAAAACAAACCAGATTTATATCTAATTGATGCTGTTTTACTTGCAATATGCACTTTTAATCACTTCTGCAATCATCCACAGTGGTTCCAACTGTACAGTTGTTATAGTACGTATTGTATAAATAGGCCTATGTTTTAGTTTCACTAGGATCAGATTGTAATTGGAAAATGTTTTGATACTATGGTCATTACAAATGATAGCTGAAGGACAAAATCAGTTTGGCTAGACTCTGATCTACCAGTATTCCACATAAAAGGGTAAGCATTTAACTTCTGACACACTACATTTATTGATCAGCATGATGTGTTTTTAAAAGACATTAAAATGACTTGCTTTCTAAATTCATGGAATTATGCTTCTAGACTTTTTTGGAGCTAATATTCAGGCTACACAATCTTAACATGTTTGATGCTATGAAATTTACAATCACATTAAATTTGAAAAAAAGACAAAATAATTCTATTTAACCTGATATTAAAGGGATTTTATTTACTCTTTTTACTGAACCATTTCTCTCATTTGTCTGTTGTCTACTGCTAATTACAACATACTTATGTTTATCATTTTAAATAAATAACTGATTATTTTAATTAATGACTTATTGTTAACAAATAATTAATTCAATTCTACTTGTTCATAATAATTATTTTTAACATCTGAATAAATTATCTCTCAATATAAATTTTTCCAGAAAGCTTATGTAAAATCAAAATTTTATGTATTTAACAAACTGTTAGGAGTTATTAAAAGAAGTATAAAAGGTGATTGATGAACTAAATACTCAAAATATCAATGTAATATACTATAAAAGTTTGATCACAGTATTTAAAACTTAGAGATATTTTGATATTATACGATTTAAAAAGATATAAAGAGAATATACATAAAATTAAAAAAACAACAATAATAATTAATAAGTAAAGAAGATATCTCAATTAGCAAAATGGATGAAGCATGCATGTCTTCATCTATTTGTTGAAGATTATAGAAAGGAAACTATAACTTTTCAATTTGCTACATGGACCTATATGGACATGGTCTTTTTTTGGGGAGTTTCTTTAAAAAAAAATAATAATATAATTCATTTTTAAGTAAATTAAAGTGAAAACAAATTAATTCAGCATGTAAAATGATATGTTAATTTTTTTCAGCACAGAAAATGTTAACAACTTCAAGACAGTGGCACCTATGTCACTGATCACACTTATCACTGATAATGAAATGATAATGATAGGAAATGAATATTAGGCTCATAAAGATCTGAAGTAGAATTTTATATACATATATATATATATATGTAGAATACTTTTTAAAACATACATAATATCTTAATTACTAAAACAATTCCTTTTTAACAGCTTATTACTGTTAACATACATGACAAAACAATCAAAACACAGAAGCACCAAATAATGATTGACATACATTTATTTTTGGCACAAATTATTTGAATTGTTAGAATAAAAATATGTACATTTGCAATGGTCATACACTAGTGCATTCAGTATTTATGACTAGAGTTTTGATTTTGTTGTATTATAATTTAAAATATAATATATATTATGTCTTAGCAGTAAAAACAATTATAATGGATTTTTATTGTTACTTTTTTTAAAAATTGTGTAATGTTCAAATTTATATGTTACAACAAATAAGCAATAACATTCATAACATAACTTAAGCATCAATATACAATATACACATCTATTTGTATTTACAAAATGTATTCAAAGATATTTTACACATCCTTATAATTGACATGATGTATATATATATATATATATATATATATATATATATATATATATATATATATACACACACACACACACACACACCATTTCAACTGAGAAAATTTTTAATTATTGTATTTTCATTTTTATTTATCAGAATATATAAATATATATATAATATATAATAGTAAACATTTCAGCATTACAGGTAGTTTTCAGTTTCTAGATGAAACACATTCCAACTGTAATATGAACGAAAATAAAAATTCATATATTAAGACTGGTTCGTAATGAGAACCTAGAATTATTAGAGTTTATAATTATGTTTCATCCACCTTTATTTTTCACTACTACTATAAACTAGGGTAATTTTGAAGAAATTATTTTAACAGAAAAATATTTTTTTAATAAATGAAAAAGGTGGTGGTGAATATCAAATTTAAGATACTGAAGATCATCAGCATTACATTCATATAAGCTTCTGTTTTAGATTCCACACTGTTAAATTTAAACATAAAGGAAAAGAACAATTTTAAATAACACATCTCTATTAGTAAAATATGAAAAAGAAAATTGTATAAAACGAAAAGAAAGCAATAAAAAAGAAAATAATATATAAATCACACAAACAACAAACACTTTGTACTAAAATATAAACTATTTTACATAAAGTTGAAAAAATAACACAAATATAAAAAAAAAATTAAAGATATATTACTGAATGCATAAAACTGTCAGTATAAATAGTGTAATGAACTAACAATTAATTTAGGAATCTAGTAACCAGAAAGGAACAGAATGCAGATATACTTTTGGGCAAAATAACTTGAATAAATTTTATATATATATAAAAGCATCACACACAAATACATATATATTACATAAAAACAGTAACAGAAGATTAACGTACTATTGCATAATTTTAAACAACTATATTATCTTAAACAAATTAAAACAAGAAAATAATGTCCATTGATAATCAACATTTGATATAAAAATAAAATAAACAATTTGAAGGGTCTCAAAACATTCTTTAATTGAATGAAATTTTTAACTAAAAGGTGTTAAAACAGATTACCAACTTATCTACATTTTCAATATAAAAATACAAATAAAAAAAAAAAAATTAACCATAACCATGTCCTGAAACTATATGAAAATAAATCAAATAATATTAGGAAAAACCATCAAAGAATGTTTTATATTAAATTGATGACCAAGAAGTGATATATTAAAAATGTACTCATGAGATGATAGAATTTTAAGTGTAACAAAATACTATTACATTTTAGTTATGTTACTTAAAATGTCTTAAGTAGAGATTTCTACTGTATTCAAAATTACTTCTTTCCACAAGATTTTAACTTCACATTTTTAACCTATAATGGAATGAATATATTTTATACTAAAAATAAGTACATTTTACTGCCACTAATTACATTTTTCTTACTAAAATTAAAACTGGAATTTTAACATCTGGAATGAATGAGTACAAAGAATAAATGTGCTTAAATTAATGATTCATAAATGACTATATTTTTAAGTATTTTCTCAAAAAAAAAATACATCTTTTTTACCAGATTTAAAAAGTGAACCTATGACATGAAATAGGAGCCTGCAGTCATTTCAATGAGACCAGAATTTTATTGTACAACCTCAGAGATTGTTTGTTCCTGAGCTGATACAGATTAAATATTTATACAGAAAACTCTTTAGTATTAACTTCAGACCAATCTATCCTTTAGTAATACCTAAACACAACAGTATAAAAAACTCAGTATATAATAAAAAATAATTAAAAAGCTATTCAAAGAATTTTTTCCTCCATTTAACACATTCATCCATCCGTGATTAATGTTGTAATCGCTATTCAGCAAGCTGTGGCTGCTGTAAAATTACGATATGTTCAACAATTCTTCCACTCAGTTGATGATTTGTGAATGTATGAATGCTGTTTATGACATCATTTGTGTCAAAACGGCATTGTTTCTGATCCAAATTTCAAAGGAAGTTTTCATTCTCATTCTTCCTTTCAGAAAATTAAACAGAAAGAGAAACAGAGATAAAATAATAATTTGTTTGTCAGCTTAAAAAATATATTGGAATATCATTTATAGTTATTTTAAAATGATGAAATAGAACTAAGTGGCAAAAGTAGTGTGTCAAATTTTGATAATAAAATAAATAAATTCAAGTTTTTGAAAGCAAATCGCTTTAAATAAGGGAACAAGCAATGAATTTCTGAGATAAAATTTTAATATCAGATGGATACTGAATGTGTTAGATAGGTTCTCTTTCATAATTAAGATAATTTTTTCCTACACATATAAAAAAAAGAACTCAAGTTAAACAATGAATAACAAAATAATCACAGCATATATCACATCACTTATAATAATTTATATAAAACTTAATATAGTTTTATATTATTTTGTTTTATTAAATGATAATTACTATTATTATAAAAAAAATTAATTAATATAAACAAATATACATTATAACTTACATTGTATAAGAAAAGCAATATAAACCAAATTTCTTACAAGTTCAAAATAAATAAGAAAATAATTTTCATCCTGACTAAATTTGCTTTAAATAAGAAATTTAGAAAGATAATTCAAACAAGTCACAGTTTACTATGTTCAAATAAATATGCATATATGAAAGCGCACATATAAAAATGAAATTTTTGTGGATAAAATTTTTTATTGAAGTTTAATGCAAAATCCTAGAACAAAGCTGGAAAACAAATTAAATATAGAATTACAAAATGTATTTATTGACAGTTTTTCATATACAATATGTTACAAGTATGATGCATTCATTGACTTTAAATGGTGTACAACAGGAATATTTAACCCTGTAAATGTCCATTAAAAAATTAAGAAATTAATTATACATTAATCAAGATTACAAATCTAAAAAAAAAGATATGTTAATATTTGGATACAACAGTATCCTTGCTGACCTTAACGTCATAGATCTAATGCATTATAATATTATAGCAAAATGTCAAAATTTCTAATATTTTTACTATAATCCTCAAAATATTTTGAAACATAAATATAGCAAGGTTACTAGACATTTAAACAATTTGCTTAGTTTTCTTTAACGAGGTATTTCTATTAGTCTGTTTGTAATTTAAGACTTTATCTAGGAGATTTTGTTTTATAAATTAACTTAAAAATAATTACAATTATAAAAAATAATAATTTTTTCAAGATAGATTTACATAATAATTTGTTTTTTTTGGTGAATTACTGTACTATACTTAACAAACAATCTTCTACGCCCTCTTAAACTTCTGCGTAGACAAGTTTTATTTTAATAAAATAATAATGCTGATAAATACATTTTAATAATGCACAATTTCAAACACAAATAAACTGAAAATAAGAGAACAGAACAGGCATTTATCTTCTTTTTTTTGTAATTGATGAAATGATTTCAATTACAGCACTAAATTGGATAGATGCATTACTTATGTTTTATCATGTTTTTTAATGAACAGCTATTATTATTTATTATTATTATTAAAACAAATTATAATTAATAACTGCAATTAGTACATTTTTTTCATATCATTCTACAAGTAAATAAATAAATAGCTTAAACATAATGGATGCATTGGCTATTGGCTACATATTGATAACTGTGTAGAAACTAGGAAGATAACATTTCATAGCTGGAAAATGTGCTATTTTTACATTTTGAATATGAATTAATTTGCTAAATCAAACAAATGTCAAGCAGTCTGTAAATAACACATTGTTCCTACATAAAGTATTGTTAATTTACATGGACCGACACAATAATTGTATTTTACAACTAAATACATAAATAATCTACATTGACATAATCTTATTTAGATTCTGTGTAATGATCACACTTAGTTATTATTAATAAATTAATTAAAAATATACCTTATTTACAGTGACTATTATTCTATATTTCATGTGTTTAAGCACATTTTATTGACAACAATAAAAATTATGATTAAGAACATAGAAAAGGCAATCTTTCAGTCAAATCCAATTAAGAACAATTTTTAATAGACAACTGAAAGAGCATTATTACTTTTTTTTGTTTTATCTGTAACTTTTAATATTTTCTATAATAAAAATATTATGTATTATTGTTGTAACTGAGAAGGTAGAATACTGTATAGAAGTCCTTTAACAAGAAAGGTCGAGCAATAATCAGTATTATAATGGTAAATTTTTAATTAATTTATTTATGCTGTTAAGATGAATTTTAATAAAATATTTATCACACACACACAAAACTTAACTAATTACTGTGTTTTGATGGATTATGTCATATTATATGTTTATCATGTTCACTAACATTTATATTGTTTTTTAATAAATTTTTACTGAATAATTATGTAACAAAGAATTTACAAAAATGGAAGATTTTTACAGCATCTAATGCAGTTACCTGGATCGTGAATGGAAAATACTACATGGAGTTCATAAATATTGCTGTGATGAGTGTCTACATATAATTCTGCAACTAATTACATAAAGTTTCATCAACCTTACATCAGTTTTAAAGATGTATTTTACAACAGAGATCCATATATAATTTCCTGTAATTAAATTACAAAATTAAATTAATAATTTGTAAAACAACAAATAAAATAATACTGCTAACATGTTTTGGTATAGCATATCACTCTGTTATAGAATAGAGACAATTTATATATATATAATACATTATTTTAAAATGTAAGAGGTATATAAATTTATTACTTGACACTATCTTTCTCTGTCTTTCTTATTGATGTGAAACATTTAAAGCATCCAAAATACAAGAGACTTTAGTCAAGAGAAGTTTATCATAAATAATAAAAGAATATGACCAATTATTTATAAAATTGTAAGTGCGTTTTTTGCATAGTTATTTTATCATTTTCTAAGACAAAAATGGCTCTAAATACTAATTTGGCAACTTCATCTATTATTCTCAGTTTACTCTTGTCCTTCTCAATTTTGTAACTAGACTGGATGTGTTTTGACATTCAATCCATCACAACTAACTAATGTAACTAACTGATGTGGGGAATGAAAAAGTGTGTATCTTCATCGCATAATGGAATGGCACTACTTAGCGATTATACATGTAGACTAATTCACTAATTTGTCTTTCCAAATCACCTTAGTTTTGTCACAAATGAAGCAAACCTGATTATGTAAATGCTATCACCTCTTACTTTATAGTCATGAAGCTCTAAATTTATAATTTAAAAAAATTTAAATGAAATAACAATTGATTTTTCCTAAGTTAAATGATCTACAGAAAATTATTTGTTTTAGTCATCTTTATGTCTATCACTTTGTTAGGCATTTCATGGTCCTTGATAAACCACAGATGCTCAAAGTAGCAAATGGTCAGTACATATTCATTTGCAACCTCACCAGTTTGTTCTGACAATTTCACCTTCTATAATTCCTTTCTAAATGATCCATGAAAACTTTTAAGTTTTTGTAAATGAATTCACAATTAGTTTCACAAAGTACAGGTTTACACATCTCAACTAGTTTTTGTAAACATCATTTTAAAAAGTTCTATTAGTCCAATCCAATTCTTGCTAGTGGATTTTTAACCAAACAAGGATGTTTCCTATACTCCATAAGAATTTTTTTTATCAACAGTAGACTTCAATAACTTTAACAACAATAAATTAAATTTAAAAAAACTGACTCAGGAGTTAACTATAAAAATAATTTTAAAGATTATATTTTCAAAAAGTGGTTCAAAACTGAAAAATCTATAAATGACAAGACAAAAGACTTCAGAGTTAATTTTATAAATGCCAGGACAAATTATTAGAAAAAGAATCTCTTTACATGTACATGATTTATACATATTTTATATTGTCTCCATTTACGTAATAGATTTTCATGTCACATATGTGTTGTTACCTACGATTTAAACAGAATCCCTCAAAATAATCATGAAAAAAGATCTGCATGATTAAGTCACAACTGAAGCTGCTAGTCATCTGGAATGTTATTAAATGAACAGTATTTTCTACACACACTCGTCATTTCCCATGACAAAAACAGCTAAAAGAACATATGTCTAAACCCAACTTATGTTTGGCTCAGTGAAGAAGACAACAGAAAACCACTTCATTCCTGACTTTCCTGAGCAAGCTCAGCACAGGCTGCTTGTTAACTTGGAAAATCATAATGCCTATTTCCAGAGTGACTTGTACCTCATGTCAGGTTGTCTCAAACTTTGTTTAGTAATGCTTATCAGATATACGTTATTCTGATAAAGAAAAATCACATTTAACCAGTCAAAAGTACAAAGATCATCCGGAAAGTAAAAGCCTTTTGAGTGTAACAAATAAAAATGAAGTAATTATGACAAACTGTAAGGAAAAAAATAATTACATGTTTAGATTGAAGACCTCTCTTGGACTGAGCTAATATAATAGAGAACTATCCGACTTCGCATCACTGGTAAGCAGGGGTCACCTACATGAGCATTATGAGCAACTTTCTTTATGTTACTTGTATTATATAATGCTTCATAAGAGCGCTACCACTAAGTATGCATAAAATAAAATATGCACTCTCTCAACATCCCTGTAGCTGTTGACCTCTTACAAAATTACTAAACCCTCAAAGTTATTTTTATGAATGCAGTATCCATCCTACTTAAGTTTAAAATTGTCACTACTTTTTAACTCTGATACAATACTCCTACTGATGAAATCATCATATTCTCTTAAGATTGGTGCCCTACTTTTTCTTAAAACCAAAAATACTGTGTTGTATTTCTTCTAGATAAATTCTTGGCTCTATAATAAAGTAGTACTGAATGTTACAACTCACATTAATCTCTATTTGTAAGTATTTATGTTTACGTTAATATTTTATTTTATTTTTTTTTAGAAAAAAGTTTTTTTGTAAAGAAAATTGTATTATATATTACATTTTTTCTTTGGAAGTGCTGTTGCATTCATAGTGATCACTATGAATGCGTACTGATAATGTTACTAATCAATGCAATGAAAAAATAATGATCACTACAAAAGTGCTTATGAAGAAAAAAGTGAATAAAGACAAATTAAATTCATTAAACCCTAACAGATGTAGCAAATTGGAGTTAATAACAAAACTAAGACTGTTGATATGATTTAAAACACTTTTGTCAACTTCCAGGCAAAATTAAATCTTAATCATCCCAAAAATCTACAAAAAGATTAACTTAAAATGTATCAAAAATTTATGTTTCTAGCACAAGAAAAGGTGTTTTAAAAAAACTATCAGACTAATTATAATGCGATAAACTTAGGTGAAGGATATGTAATATGGAAATATCTCTGGAGCAGTTTTAATTTTTGCTATTACCTACCATCCATTTAAACTAAAGCCATTTTATTTCAGCCATATGACAACTAGACTCTGGGAGAACTTGGGAAGAGGTAGACTCTTTTTAAATGCTGATAAAAAGCACTTTTGCAGGGACAATATTTAATACCTTCCACTCAAATGTCAATAACTGCCTACTGATGCTGTCAAATGGGGTGTAGTCTTCTCTACACATGTTGGTCAGCTCTGCCAGCAAATCCTGCTTCCATGAGTCCTTGTCATGACACCTGAGGAAGTATCGTATTACCTGAGGGTGAGGAGATGAGAGTTATCATTATGTAGCAGAATGGAAGGGAGAGAAAAGGAAATCTAAAAGTGAGGAACTTTTAGACTACATTTCACCAAGACAACATAGATTGAATGTATTATTCAAATATGTACTTAAGGGATCTTCTAACCATTTTATGATGGGGACCATTATCAGCAATGCTATTTGAAACTGTGCTGATTATTAGCTCTGATATTCTTTGTATCAGTTCCGATTTAAAATAGTTTCAATAACTCAAAAATTAATTTTTAGTAATACTGATATGTTATCAAGCTTCAACGTGCTGTTGAATGAATATATTTACCTTACAAATATTGATTCAATTATTTTTCAAAGACTCCTTTTCCCTCTCGCCTGCATCAATAATAACCATGTTACAGCAAGCAACATAACCATGTATTAATGATATTAAGCTCTTCAAGATTGCAAAAGGAGCTGTCCCATAACAAATTGCTTCAAATAGGCTCACATTGCTTACTGTAAAAGAATGAAATAAAAATATTATCAAATAACTATATATATTAAAAAAAAAATCAACTGTGCAGAAACAAAAAAAAATTAACATGATGTACAATATGGCTTTATAATATCCAATCATATTGGCAGTTTAATTGTTTTAAAACTAGTATAACTCTGATTGAAACAATTCCAGCAAACATGATCACTCACATAATGTGAGTGATCACACATTATAAATAAATAACTACCTATACTAAAAACATATAACAAATTTGGAAATCAGTGGAAACTGTTAATTACAACACAAATATTAAAAACTAACTTTGAGATTAATGAACACCTATAAACTCACCACTTTAAGGCAGCATTTCTCAATCTGGAGGTTACAAAATTAGCCTACAACGTTATAATAAATAATGAAATCATTTTATAAGAAAAAAAACATTTATTACAAACACTATTTACATTTATAAGTACACATGTAAAGAGAATAAGTTAACGAGATAGTTGCATTTGTTTTTCATTTAAAAGTATCCATTTGTGGATCTATGTTAGAAACACAAAAGCCAATTGTTTTTAAGTGATAAGAGACGATTCCTATATTTAGTTTTTAGTCCAACCATAGACAAAAAACCCTTTTCACAAAGGCAAGACATGGTGAAAGGAATTAATATTTACAATGCTTCTATGACTAAATTTCCATATTCACTTCGAAGAGCAAGGCAAAACATCTAAATCTTCAGATGTGAATTGTAGTTGTAACATTTCATTGAAAGACATTTCAATGAGCTGTGAATCTCAACTAGTAACTTAGCAGATGCAACATGTTTTTCATTAAATGGATTCACTACCCATCTCTTCGAGAAAGTATTTTTTATCGTCAAGGACGATACACCACCAACTGAATCTTTAGTTCATGCAAATGTATATTCATGCTCTCCAAACTGTGGTAAATAATACTGTCTTCATCCAAATTTTTCTCAATATAATCGGAAATGAGTGGAAACATATCAAGGTTTTTACTTCGATATGTCATTAATAAAATGTTTTTGTTGCATCATTGTAAATTCACATTCAAGTTGTTTAAATGCGAAAATACATCAGCTAAGTAAACTTTTTTTTGGAAAAATATTATTAATTCATCTCGCAATTCCAATAACTGAGTTAACACTTTCCCCTGCAATAACCATTTTACTTTTGTATAGAAAAAAGAGAATTTTTCTTTTCACCCACTTCATCACATAGTCTACTAAACAGCCTATTCTGTAATGACTTAATAAAATTAACCATTTTTACAAAGAATTTGTTACGAGATTTTCTCGCATATTTTTTGTGGTAAGAGCAAGTGAAGGAAGCAGTGTATCCATTTCGCCCTTGGTATAAGACGATCTTTTAATTGTTTCAGAAATTCATTGTTCTTTCCTGTTGCCTTTGCACATCACTACATATTGCAATACATTTTGCCCAATCTGTATTTTTAGTAGCTTCATTAAACACATCAAAAAGACATTGTGTCCTGTTGCATTACCAGGTATTAATTTACAAAACAACATTTTTTTCTTTGACTGATCTGTCCCTAATGCATTAATATCTCACAAAACAGAAGAACTGAGAATGTTTGCTGCATCTGTTGATTCATCAAATTGAATCCTAAAAATAAAAAAATTCACTTGAACTCACTTGCTGAATTATCTGATCGTGAACATCAGCAGCCATATCATCAATTTGCCTTGATACTAAGCAGAATTTTTTCAATTTTTTTTATTTGTTCCACGCCTATTAATACACTACCCATATCAATTGCAGTAGCCAATAAGAGGTTTTCTGCAACTGTATGGGGTTTGGACAACTTACCTATTCTTAATGCTACAAGATACGATGCTTCAAGTATACTTTTATCAGTATGGCTGGATTTAAAAATAGAAGCTTGCCGATTTCTCAAAGTATGTAATTTTTTTCGACAAATTCCAAAGGTTTGTTTTTATGTTCTGGATATTTAGTTTTAACTAAATATTAATTTTTTTTTTTTGTCTTCAGTCATTTGACTGGTTTGATGCAGCTCTCCAAGATTCCCTATCTAGTGCTAGTCGTTTCATTTCAGTATACCCTCTACATCCTACATCCCCAACAATTTGTTTTACATACTCCAAACGTGGCCTGCCTACACAATTTTTCCCTTCTACCTGTCCTTCCAATATTAAAGCGACTATTCCAGGATGCCTTAGTATGTGGCCTATAAGTCTGTCTCTTCTTTTAACTATATTTTTCCAAATGCTTCTTTCTTCATCTATTTGCCGCAATACCTCTTCATTTGTCACTTTATCCGCCCATCTGATTTTTAACATTCTCCTATAGCACCACATTTCAAAAGCTTCTAATCTTTTCTTCTCAGATACTCCGATTGTCCAAGTTTCACTTCCATATAAAGCGACACTCCAAACATACACTTTCAAAAATCTTTTCCTGACATTTAAATTAATTTTTGATGTAAACAAATTATATTTCTTACTGAAGGCTCGTTTAACTTGTGCTATTCGGCATTTTATATCGCTCCTGCTTCGTCCATGTTTAGTAATTTTACTTCCCAAATAACAAAATTCTTCTACCTCCATAATCTTTTCTCCTCCTATTTTCACATTCAGCGGTCCATCTTTGTTATTTCTACTACATTTCATTACTTTTGTTTTGTTCTTGTTTATTTTCATGCGATAGTTCTTGCGTAGGACTTCATCTATGCCGTTCATTGTTTCTTCTAAATCCTTTTTACTCTCGGCTAGAATTACTATATCATCAGCAAATCGTAGCATCTTTATCTTTTCACCTTGTACTGTTACTCCGAATCTAAATTGTTCTTTAACATCATTAACTGCTAGTTCCATGTAAAGATTAAAAAGTAACGGAGATAGGGAACATCCTTGTCGGACTCCCTTTCTTATTAGGGCTTCTTTCTTATGTTCTTCAATTGTTATTGTTGCTGTTTGGTTCCTGTACATGTTAGCAATTGTTCTTCTATCTCTGTATTTGAACCCTAATTTTTTTAAAATGCTGAACATTTTATTCCAGTCTACGTTATCAAAAGCCTTTTCTAGGTCTATAAACGCCAAGTATGTTGGTTTGTTTTTCTTTAATCTTCCTTCTACTATTAATCTGAGCCCTAAAATTGCTTCCCTTGTCCCTATACTTTTCCTGAAACCAAATTGGTCTTCTCCTAACACTTCTTCCACTCTCCTCTCAATTCTTCTGTATAAAATTCTAGTTAAGATTTTTGATGCATGACTAGTTAAACTAATTGTTCTGTATTCTTCACATTTATCTGCCCCTGCTTTCTTTGGTATCATAACTATAACACTTTTTTTGAAGTCTGATGGAAATTCCCCATTTTCATAAATATTACACACCAGTTTGTATAATCTATCAATCGCTTCCTCACCTGCACTGCGCAGTAATTCTACAGGTATTCCGTCTATTCCAGGAGCCTTTCTGCCATTTAAATCTTTTAATGCTCTCTTAAATTCAGATCTCAGTATTGTTTCTCCCATTTCGTCCTCCCCAACTTCCTCTTCTTCCTCTATAACACCATTTTCTAATTCATTTCCTCCGTATAACTCTTCAATATATTCCACCCATCTATCGACTTTACCTTTCGTATTATATATTGGTGTACCATCTTTGTTTAACACATTATTAGATTTTAATTTATGTACCCCAAAATTTTCCTTAACTTTCCTGTATGCTCCATCTATTTTACCAATGTTCATTTCTCTTTCCACTTCTGAACACTTTTCTTTAATCCACTCTTCTTTCACCAGTTTGCACTTCCTGTTTATAGCATTTCTTAATTTCTGATAGTTCCTTTTACTTTCTTCATCACTAGTATTCTTATATTTTCTACGTTCATCCATCAGCTGCAATATATTGTCTGAAACCCAAGGTTTTCTACCGGTTCTCTTTATTCCGCCTAAGTTTGCTTCTGCTGATTTAAGAATTTCCTTTTTAACATTCTCCCATTCTTCTTCTACATTTTCTACCTTATCTTTTTTACTCAGACCTCTTGCGATGTCCTCCTCAAAAATCTTCTTTACCTCCTCTTCCTCAAGCTTCTCTAAATTCCACCGATTCATCTGACACCTTTTCTTCAGGTTTTTAAACCCCAATCTACATTTCATTATCACCAAATTATGGTCGCTATCAATGTCTGCTCCAGGGTAAGTTTTGCAGTCAACGAGTTGATTTCTAAATCTTTGCTTAACCATGATATAATCTATCTGATACCTTCCAGTATCGCCTAGCTTTTTCCAAGTGTATATTCTTCTATTATGATTTTTAAATTGGGTGTTGGCAATTACTAAATTATACTTTGTGCAAAATTCTATAAGTCGGTCCCCTAAATATTAATTATTAAATATTATATTATATTAAATATTAATTAAAAAAAAATTAATTTTGATGGCTAAACAGATGGCTTTTATCGGAGAGGACTTGAAAGCAAACAATGCATGGTGGCTTTCCATTCAATGAGGTAAACCCATAATTTAAATAACTGTCATTATTCAGTCTTGCCTTTTACCAACTGATTCACTGGTTATAGATGACTCCGCTTTTTCAGAAATTTATCCATTTTGCATAAGAATCTATTAAAAAAAAAAACCAATTACACTGTTTGATCATGCATTAAAAAACTGAAACCTCAGTTATTATTATTTTCAATGAAATTATGCTTTTAAAAACTTAAGGCAAAAGTGCATGTTTTGCATTCAAAACAAAACTGCAATCCCTTATGCCTCTTTCATACTGCTGAGAGCATGATGTGTTCAAACATATTATATGCATGTTTGAACATGACGCTCTCTCAGTGAAAATTATGCAAGTAGACCAAATTACAAGGAACATGAACACATCAAGTTGGAACCTGTTAGAACCTTTTCATGTTTGTATACTTCACATATGTATGTTCATACCCCTTTTATTTATCATGATAATTTTAATCCTAATAGTTTTTAAAAATAAAATATAAAAACAATATAAATATAATACCATATTTAAGATTTCTATGATTATGCAAGTTTAAGTACAACAAACATAACATTATGAACAGTGTGCCTCTGATAACCCACTTTTATCTTCCATCGCCATTATCCCAAAAAAATCTGCCTATTAGATTACAGTATCTCGGTTTAATGATATTAATACTCTCAGTCTGATAATCTTGCCCTGATATAAATATTCACAAGTATAATATAAAAATAATTAATGACTTGGTACTATATATAGCTTTTTCATCTTTTTAATAAAAAAATTGTGAGGTCATCAGTCACTGGCAAATAGTAACAGTATGTAGTCAAAAAACATTCAGTCCTGGTTATCTTTGGTGTTTAAGGAAAACCCAGTTTATTAAAGCTGTTAACATTTATTTTTAATCTACATCCTTTGATTTTCAGGATGCTATTGCCTCAGGTGTCTTAGATGTAGCAAATCATCGGGCTGAAATGTGATGCAGTTTGATATCATATCCACCACACCCTATAGCATAATTTATGTATTTATTATACTCCATCAGAGTACTCAATTAAAAATAAATAAAGTTTTCAAAAAATAAAAACTTAACCACCAAACACAGCAACAGAAAAACCTAAAAAAAACTAATACAAATAGTGAACTTTTATGGGACTGCATCATCAGTTTGTATACAATTCTATAATAAATAACAAAAAATAAAAACTTAAAAATTTAGAAAACAAACATATTAACAACCACAAACTTTATAATAACAACACAACTACATTGCCATTTCTCAAAACAAGTTTTATGAAAATCAATGAATTCAACTGAGCAGTAAAAAATTTCAAGAATATATTCTTACTTTAATAAAATCTTATTTTATAATGAACTGCATTTATGGAAGTACATCCATTAAAAAATTATTTTTTTAAATTTGTGAGCTGATATAATAAAATAAAAAATTAAAATAACATGTTTCTTTGTCAAGAGCTCACATGCAATTAAATTATCAGAATTTTTTGTATCGTTTAACAACACAGCAAGAGTAAGATTTCTTATCCTTTATCTGCTAATCTGAACAAACCGTTCCCTCTTATAATCTGCTAGAGAACTCATTACATTAACTTGTTTACTTTAAAATTTATGAATAAAGTAATTTTCTAATTGTTCTGATTCAATAGTATCATCATTTATTTACAAAATAACCATAACCCATTCTGTTTTCTTTCAGTAATGAACACAATTATTTAAAAAACAAAATAAAAATAATTATTATAAGAAAAATCTAACAGTAAATAAACTTACTTATCGGTCCCTTAGTGAAATGCAGCAAATACAATGAAGCGTAAAAAGCTTCATTACAAGCGCACATGAAAAACAGTACCAATTTACTTGTGTAATAGATTCTCATTACTGGATTTCCTGATAAGTCAATAAATTTATGGCTTCTTTTACCTTGAAGTGTTACTCTAAAAACAAAAAAGTACAATTCAAAAAATTAAAATTTTCATTAGATGATTGTAATATCAAGCAACCCCAGATTGCTCAGTCTTATTAGAACAATGACAACTACTAACCAAGTAATAACACAGATGGTATTAATAGTTGGCAAATATAATAAGCCAGTTTATACAAGTGGAATTTTCTTAGAAGTTCAAATAAGAGATGGAGGAGTAGTTTTGAAAAATAATATTAAAAATAGCGAATAACAAAAATTATGAAAATTGGGCAAATGACTATTCTAACAAAGTAATTATATAAAAAAAGAGTATATTCATAAACTGTTATACGCACAGAGAATTCATTAAAGATATCCATATGAAGTGACAGTCACTCAATACTGTAAATCCTTTGGTGGTCCCTGCAATCGACTTTGTAATTTGAGAATCGTGGCATTCTGACATTATGAGCATGTTCTACAACACTCCTGCTGATATATATTTGAAATGGGTTTTCTACATCCTGCAACGCTTGTGCACCTTCAATGTCCACTACTGCTCTACTCATAATGTTACACATCATACTCGCTTCAGCTAGCAGCATCTATTGATTATTGCACAGCATTCTCAATTGATTTCAATTCAAACTGTTACTCCAAGAAAGCATTTTTATCAAACCAATCAGATACAAAATTCAATCATTTTGAACAACTATCAAGTAAAAACTAAAAAAAAAAAAATATATTAAAATCTTTCTCTTTAAATTTTACAAGCTTTCATTTTCCTTTTTATCTAAAATCCATCAATATGCTTGCTACAGAACATTAGTGCTGCATGCTACCAAGTTTTATCACCTGGAAAAAATATAGGAAGATACTTTTTAAACAGACCTCATCCATATATATATATATAAAATGGATGAGGTCTGTTTAAAACACACACACATATATGTGTGTGTGTTTTATGTATTTAAAAAACAGAAGCTTAATTAAAATTTTATGATAGGGGCAAAACCCATTTAAAAGTTCAAAAAAAGTTTATTCAACAAAAAAAACACGGACATACCTACATAAAAACAAAAGACAGAATCTAATAAATAAAAAAATAAAAAAAACATGTATTGTGCTGTAATATGAATGTAAAAACAACTGGTAAAAAAAAAGTAAACATTATTAATAGAACAATTTTTATAATGCTGAAAATATTAATCTGATGTTGAATGATGAAAAAACTCTAATCTATTAAAAGCTGTTTATATATTTAATATACAAGAAGTTATATCTAAAGTAAAGACCTTTTCATTGTAAAAAAGTTTATTCTGAAAACTTTATAAATTATTATTTTTATTTCTCTTAAACTACATACCTTATACTACTTCTCTATATAATCGACACAGGAATTAAGACATTTCTTGTAGCGATACACCAGCTTCAATATACCCTCATCATATTCTTCTGTTGCTGGTCCATTTAGCCACTGATTAACAGCATTTTTAAGTTCGTCACCTGCGAATTGCTTACTATTCAAAAATTCTTTCAATTTTCCAAACAAATAGTAATAGAAGGAGCTAAGTCTGGACTATATAGTGGGTGATCATAAATCTCCCATCCAAATGTTCTCAGTAAATCACGTGTCGGACCAGCAACATGTGGACGTGCATTATCGTGCAGCAGGATGATGCTGTTAGTCAGCTGCCCACGTTGCCAATTTTGAATGGCGTGCTGTAACTTATGTAGAGTTTCACAGTAGGTTTCTGCATTATAGTCGTTTTACATGGCATGAAATCAATCAGCAGTAAGCCAAACCAATCCCAAAAGACTGTAGCCATCAGTTTGAGTACAAATGGGTGTGGCTTGACCTTTGTTGGTTTGGTTGGTGATTGTGGATGACGTCATTCACTTGACTGCCATTTTCTCTCTGGCGAGTAATATGAAACCCATGTTTCATTGCTAGTAAAAATTGAATTAAGAAACTTATCACTTTTTTCTGTGTAGTGTATCAAAAATTCCAAAGCAAATCCCATTTGGATTTTTTTGTGATGTTCCATAAGGACGTGCACAAACCTTTCTGAAGCCTAAATGATCATGAACAATGCGACCAATAACAGCTCTTGAAGCATCAGGAAAAAGAAGGGCCAGATCAGAAATCATAGAGTGACGAACTTTTCTGATTTCATTATCGATGCGTTTCAACAAGTCCTTGGTGATTATTGAGGGTCTCCCTAAACATTCTTCATCATGCACATTAATTCTGCTATTTCTAAACCTTTCATATCATTTTCGGATGTTTCTTTCATTCATTACATTATCACCATATACATTAACCAATTGCCTATGAATTTCAGTCAGCTTAATGTTGTGATGGTTTAAAAAACATATGACTCCATGTATTTCACAGTTGGTGACAACATCGATTTTCCTATTCATTCTATAATGTAATAACTCACACATAATCAAAGATAGTACAACATGACAACTTACAGACAACAATGCAGTGTGTATGTTACTAGTATGACCATGAATAACACAGGTTCGCCAACCTTAAGGAGAGAAATTTCCCAGCGGTCTTTACTTTAGAGATATCCTTCATGTATTTAAAATAAGAGAGTTTGCAGAACTGAATGGGAAATGCTAATGAAGAAAGTCAAAAGAAAGAAATTTTAATTTATGAAATTAAGAAAACATAGATACAATTTTATAGACGGTATAAAATAAACAAATAGTTAAATAAGACAAATATTTTAAAGAGAACAAAATATGCACTAACATTCAACAAAAACTGTGGTATTGATTTACAACATTCGTAAATCATGTACATGATTAACAGAATTGAAACAACTTTGTTACACATACTGTATGACTACTCAGCACAGAATGTCTTAAATATGCTAAGGAATCACAAGAATATTCAGTATAACTTCAATGATTTAATTGATTAGAAAAACCACAGTAAAAATAACTGAAAAGGCAATTAACCATCCAGTATATAAAAAAAAACTTAAATGACAACTCGTGTAATTTACATAAATATTTACATATATAGTTAAATATCTTTTCTTACGAGTGAAAATAGATCCAATGGCAAGCAATGTCAATCACGATACTCAGTTGAAAGAAAAACATATACTTTGGATAGAAGTAGCAAAGTGTTACGCAAAGACCAGCTGTCCCACAACGATCTGTAAGCTGATCCAGCATCGCCCCGAACTTAGTACCTTAATGAAAAAAAAAAAATTAATACTTTCCTTTTTAAAAATATGAACACACTTTCAAGTGTGACATTGTTTGCATCTTTTTTTCTTTACAAATGATTATAAAATAACTATTATTATTGAAACGATGATAACTGATAATATTAGCTTTGTAAATTATGATTTTACACATACCATTTTACTTGAACAAAAATTAGTGAAAATAAGAGAACAAAAGAACCAGCAAAATAATCATTTCTGCTTTATGGTATAACATGTCACCCCAGAAATAGATGAGAAATTTCTATTGATGAAATTATAATCACAGAAAGTTCAATTAAAAATAATGCGATCTAATAGAGCACAATAGAGTCAATGGCTGAGCTGATGCTGATAAAACATTTTTTTGTTAATACATCTTTCAAAAAGTAACTGCAATGTGTTTTAGTATAAATTACTTAACGATATATATCAACTAAACTATAAAATGAAATAAATCATCACAGTTATTTCTGACTTAGGTGTTTTTTAACTTGAGCAAAAAATGTCCTTGTGCAAATATATTAAAAACTATCTTTTGGATATTGATTATCTGGTTAGATAATCAATCTTACCTACTTATTTCTCTTCTTTTTTTTAAATGGGGCTGACTACTTCGTAACAAATTTTATGATTTAAACAATTATTTAAAACAAATTTAAATTTAATAAATGAAAATAGTTTTAATATTGATATAAGCTCTATAAAATGGTATAATCTCTTTCACTCGGTTGTGAATAACTTAAAGTTTATCTATAAAGGATTCATTATTAAATGTTATAAATGCATGACCAAAACAATTCTTACTAGTAGACTGTAATTGAAGAGAAATAATCTCATTTTCTGACTGCTTATGCAAATGTCACTGGCTAACCTATGCTACCATCTCTATGCAAATGAAAAGGATTTTGATTTCTTAGTGGATGAGAAACATATAGAACCCAAAAAAAACTAGAGAAACTAAATGTAAGTAATTTGTAAAATACCAGAACTAATTACAAAAAAACCATAACTCCCTTGGACCAGATGATAGTAAAACTATAATGTTATAATAATCTATCCTAATTACGAAAAACTACAAGTCCATCTAGCAGCGTGAAGGAAAAGTTAGATAAAATACGTTAAGGACCGTTATGTTAATATTTAGAAGAAACAGTTCAGACTCAATTAAAAGGATCATGACTACATTTTTTATGAGACATTAGCCAGATAAAAACCATTCTGACTGACTTCAAATAGCATTTATAGGTCAGTTTGACTTCAACAAGCTAAACAATGCCAGCATGTCAAAAATCATGTTTAAGAAACTTGAATCTGTTCCTTAATTATCTTTTTAATTTCAAAGTGAAAAACAGTTTTTATTGAATCACATAATAAGTTGTTCAACACAAAATAATTGTTACTAATGTGCACCATCCAATTCTTTTCCTCATTGTTGGTCTCTTTTTCCATATTCAAGGTTCTATTGATGAAGTTCTGATCTTGACAGATACGACGCAGAGACTTGAGAAGCCAAATGCTTTGTTGGTATGATCTGGTAGGAGTTAGCTGACTGTGTACATGCCCAGGGACTCTGATTCTTATTCAGCAGCTGCACAATAAACCTAATGGCACGAGTAAAGCCAGATCTCATAATTCTTAATAAAATATAAATTCAATAAACCAAACTAAATATCAGTAGTGATAGGACACATGACTGTAGAGTAGCTGTAGACTTGAATTAAGAAACAATGTTGAAAAAAAGAAATTAATCATAACTGCTCAGAAATATGTTTTTTCAGTCTCATTACAAATAAAGAATACATAAAGTGACAGTTAACATTTCACAATAAACATATTATCAGTAAAAAGAACACAGTTTCACTTTCAGCAAACTGAAACTTGAGCTGTGAACTTGTGTACTGTCAAAATGACATTTAAATTAAGTGAAGGAGGACCTTCATTTTAGAATGTGTTCATGAAGTAAACATTCAGTGACACCAGACACAAAAAAGGAGCCTGTTTCTAAATTTGCATAAAAAGAAATGTGGTGTTTCAAATACAGATAGAAAGAGAATTACACATAGCAACATCATGATTATACTGTATTTGGATAGCAACAACATAAATATAGTTGGAGATATAATAACTTCTTCACTAGAATAGTGATATAAGAAATCTTATTAATGAGAAGAAATAACCTACATTTTGCTGATAAGACAACCAAAAATGATAAGCTGATTTTAATGCGAGTCTTATCAGTTTTTGGTTTATTTACTTTTGCATTTTCTAAAAATAAAATTTAATTTTCCTCAAGTTCATCTTAAAATGTTATAGGAAAGGATAAAAGAAAATGTTTGAGCTACTCGGAGCTCGAGTCATTTTTATTGATCTTTAAAAAAAAAATCAAGTACCTGATACAGATTTTACAGACTATTTATTTAATCTTACTAAAATTTCAAATTCTTATCTTAATTATTTTATAAAGTGTTATTTTTCTGAAAACATTATTTCTTTATTTTTATTTTTTCTGTAAGACACACAATGATATTTGAAGATATGTCACACTGGTTTAAACTTAGGGAAAAAAATAGATAACTTTATTGGTTACTTATTTTCAAATAATTTTACTTTATTATAATTTTTATAGTCTAATTTGTCTAGGTTTCAAAACACATCTGAAAGAAGCAATGGCAAAGAAATGTTTTTAGACAGACTCATTTCATTCCTTTGTGTTTGGTGTACTGTACATACAAAGTTGTCAAACTGATCTCCATTGTTTTATACTTTGCCCTCCATAAATCATGACAAATACTCAACAACTGTAATTACATCGATCTACACTGACTCTGCTGATAATAAAAAAATTACAGCAGTTTTAGTGTTTAAAACTGTTATAGTTTTTGTAGTTCATAACATAAAAGTTTACGATATAGTATTTATGATATAATAGCTTTCATTACAGAAACTAAAATTTTATGAAACTCTTAAAATCGGACAATCTGTTTTTCCAGTATAAAGCTGAACTTTATTCTGTACATTTACTGAATAGATTTAATATACTAAAATTGACAAGGATGCTGAACACAAGTTAAGTGTAGAACAACATATTTATTTTATAAAACAATGTATTTATTAATGTAACATGTGCATGTGTTTTTTAGAAAAACATATATAGAAAGAAAGGTGTGAATATTACTTAATGAACTATCATATATAGGAATACATAATATATCATATTTGTAAGCTTCAAAGAAGCAATTTCATGTGGAAACTGTTTCATATACAAAATTAGATGAAAATGATAATGAAGTAACTACTGATTCATTAGAGGTCAGTACCTGTTATCTTTTGAAGTGATAAGGCATCAGAAAAATCCAGTGCAGTGTCTTAAAAAAAAATTAAAACCTTCATAGCAATACTAAAACTCCTGTTTAGTTTGAAATACTTGTTGCTATCAATAGTTAACAAACAAAGGTGCTATCAGTGGTAATTAGAGAAGAAAATAATGCAAATCCAAGATACATACACTTCATGAATGCAAATCCAACCCATTATATGGTTCTGAAGTAAAAAATATTTCTGTTTAAAATTGATATAAAAGATGTGATTGGTGGAGTGCAAGAAAAGGACTGTATAGATTCTCCTTAATTAAATATTGGGGAAAGTGAGTGTGGTAGCAACGACAGGGGAAATTTAATTCTTTAAGAAATGTTTATTTAGATAATTTCACAGGTATAAGAGGAAAACACAGAAAAATTATTAAAGTAGGTAAAACTGATCTAACTATGATTTAACAATGGGAAAAATGATATCTACTAATACTACTGCTAACTGCTAAATTTGTGCATTAACCAGGTCTTTAAAATTTGTTAAAAAGAGATGAAACTGGATAATCAACAACAACCATAGATGAACCCAACAGAATAAAATTAATAGATAGTCTTATTTAAATTTAATTTATCTCTAGATGAAAATAACATGGGATAAAATATGGTAAGTTAATTGATATGAGTTTTAAGAAATGCAACTATCAATCAATTTGGATGTCAGTGAAAATGACTTTGAAATGGTGAAACTGAAAATTTACATTCAGATGGCAAAGAAATGATGAATATAAAGTCAGTGAAAAATGCTGTTGAAATATTTCAAAACAATAAGATATAAGATTCTTAATTATTTACTAATTTTACTGATAAATATATTTATCCTATTTGGTGAAAGTGCTGTTTAATTTGATAAACAAAAGTACAATTTTATTTTATAAATGTATTTTTTCTTTCTTCTTTAGCCAAGTTATACGTCAACCGTATGTGAATAAATTCTGTATAATTTCTAAGAAATATTTCAACATTTCATTAACTTAAACACAATTATCTTTACTTTTTTTATTCTTCATCAACATGTTATAATCAGTTCAATCAAAAACCATGAAGAAAACAATCCCTTCTATTTAACATGAATTTCTTAAAATCAATTAGTGTTCTTATGAAAGCAATTAATTGTGCTAAAGAAGCAATCTCTATTGTAAGTAAAAAAAAAAGAAAGAAAAAAACAATATAAAAAGGGTTCAAAGTACAATATGCAATTTTTAATCTGAAATTCAATAATAAAAACAAAATTTGTGGTCATTATTAGTCATAAATATTACGTTATAATATAAACAAATATGCTATGTGTTTTTTTTCAAGTCAGAATACTTATACTCACTTTGGTTGAAACATCGGGCAGCATAACCATCAAATGCATCAAGAAGTCCACTAATAATATAACACCAGGAAGACACAATATAATTATATGGCATAAAGTAAAATGATATAATCATCAATATTATTCTTGCATAACCTAAAAAGATTAAAATCCAAATAATTACAAAAAATAAAAACAAAAAAAATTAATCCTGAGTCTGCAAGTATTATTTTTCTTTCTATCCAAAAAAAATATTGAAGATAAGTAATTTATAAAAATAATGGCAATAAGAATAACTGAAAGAAATGGCATTAGTATAAGCCAAAAACACATAACCTACCATATACTAAAAATAAAATGAAAGTAAAACTTTTTCCTGCTCTAGTAATAATTTATTCTTCAAGATGTTCTTGTTTTTAAATTGTTGTTACAAAAATATTCAAAGATATTTATTCTATTTTAATTAAAATATTCTTCATTATTATTTGAAACATTACCAAAGGACGGTCTTGAATATTTAATGTGAGGTAAGAGTGAGCCATCCCTCTTAAATTATAATTATTGCTGACTGCATTGCACTTTTTTACTTTCTTTTGCCTGTTTAGGCTCCTGGAATTACTGTTCAGGTATTACTTCAGAGAATGATATGTATGAGTGTAAATGAAGTGTAGTCTTGTACAGTCTCAGTCCAACCATTCCTGAAACGTGTGGTCAATTGAAACCCAACCACCAAAGAACACCAGTATCCATCTCTCGACTTCCAAATCAGCTGATTTGGGAAGACGCGTTCACCTCTAGACCAACTCAGTGGATTAAGACTGCATTGCATTGTCTTGAATTTTACTAGTAGTTGTAGAACCCTTTATATTTTTGCTATTTACAATAAATCTCATGAGGAATGAAAATCACAAAAATTCAAAATAATTTATAAAACATAAGTGTTATTGGGCAAATTACATCAGTGAGTATGGTACTAAAAACATTTTACAAATAACAATTGGAGGAAAGGTTTTAAAATTAGTTTCTCTTGTGACTAAAGGAATTTAATGTTATGTTCCATTAACTTTAAGTCATATTAAATTAAATAAGAGAAATATCCAGAAAAAAAAATGTTTGAACATAGCACTCATGAGGATCATTTTTGACCAGTGATGCAAAATCAGATAGTTTCCTTTTGGAGTAGTTCAGTCTGAGCAAGTTCTGCACCTGTAAATATTGTGTTATTGTTTTCCAAAGTGTTTAAAAATTGAAAATCCCATAAATATGAAATTGCTCGATTTTTAAAAGAAAGAAAATGTTTGCCCCATAGAAATTCATAGACAAATAACAGAACTGTATGGTGATTGAGGTTATGAATGAATCAAGTGTAAGAAAAATGGTTTAACATATCTAGGAAAGGAAGTAAAATTCATAATGAGTATCATTTAGGGTGACCCTTTTTTGTAACTTGAGAAATTTAAAAGATTGTAAACGAAATTTGTAAGAATAAATTATTACTCATCGATGGATTACATAAATCATTTCTTTAGAGTGTAAAATATCTTCACATGTAATTGTTGGTAAACATCTTGGGTACAGAAACATTTTGCGTCATAAGGGCTCTCTAAAACTACCTGGGGAGAAGGAAAAGCAGATGGGAGTGATATTGACATTTCTTGACTAATATAAGAAAGAGAGAAATTAATCCCATAGTCATATTGTTGTTAGGGGTGAAACAGATCTGTCATAAAACTACTGTAAGTTAATACCAATCAACAGAGTGGCATTACTTGGGAACTCCTTCCACAATTATGAAAAAGGAAATTCAAAGAGTACAAGAAAAGTTATGTAGAAAATTCTTGGGACTGGTCATCTTTTACTTATAGATTTCAAGCTGAGTGGAATGACTACAAATTTTCGAGCTTACTATGAAACACTTTACAGCAGTATGAAGTAAACAATTACAGTACATTGTCAAGTGGCATTACTTTGTATCAAAATAACACTCATCTATAACAAGTCTGTTAGTGCTTCAAACATTTTTCTGGGAAATATTTGAAAATCTATTTAGTTAATTAAAAAATGTTTACTTCTACCATAAAAAATTTTAACAGAGATCATAGACATACTTATCTATATTTTTAGTATGTTTATTGTATTATTTACAAAATAGCATGTTTCTTTATAAAAACAGAATGAGAAAAGACTATGTAGGTAGAAAAATTGTTATTCGGGAAACAGAATTACTAAAGATGGACGAAGCAGGAGCGATATAAAATGCCGAATTAGCACAGGCAAAACAAGCTTTCAATGAGAAATATAATTTGCTAACATCAAAAATTAATTTAAACATTAGGAAAACATTTTTGAAACTATATCATCAGAGCGTAGATTTATGTGGAAGTGAAACTTGGATGATCAGATTACCTGAGAAGAAAAGATTAGAAGCTTTTGAAATGTGGTGCTAAGGGAGAATTTAAAAAATCAAATGGATGGATAAAGTGACAAATGAAGAGATTTGGGGGCAAATTGATGAAGAAAGAAGCATTTGGAAAAACTTAGCTAAAAGAGGAGACAGACTTATAGGCCACATCTTAACGGCATCCTGGAATAGTTGGTTTGATATTGGAGACACAGGTAGATGGGAGAAATTGTCCAGGCAGGCAATGTTTGGAATACGAAAAACAAATTGTTAGAGATGTAGGATGTGTACCGAAATGAAATGACTAGCATTAAATAGAGAAGCTTGGAGAACTGCAACAAACCACTCAAATGACTGAAGACAAAAAAAATAAACTGTATTCTTTGTATTTTAACTGTGCCTTTGATTTAATTTCCACAAAACATTCTGATGAAGAAAATATTTTAAAAGAGAAATTTAATATAGAGGAAAGAATAAAGCACAAAATGGAAAATATATTTTTTATAAACAAAGAAAGTTTTCAGTATCAGATAAATATTTTTAAATTATTACTAGTTTTAAATTGATTAATACTAAACATTTTCTAATTTCTGGATTATCCTTTTAAATCAATTAATTATAATAACAATTGTAAGAATAATACAAATTTATAGAAACACTAAAAAAGAAAATTAAGGTTAATAAAACAAAGTTCTAAAAGGTTCTGTATACTTTGTAATAAAAACAATCAAACAACTTCTATTACTATGAATAACATTACAGGTAAGATATTACAAACAAAATAGTTCCTATCATAATTTCACAATACAAAAAAAATAATGATAGGAAATATGAAATTATTATAGGAACTATTTTGTTTTCAACTACAATTTTACATTTTGTAAGTCTAATACAAAAATATTAACAAAATACTATTAGTAAGTGTTGCAGGACAACCTGCAGTTGAGAAACTAATACTAGTTTACATGCGTTTGCATTAGTTTGTTTAAAATACATTTAATTTTATAACCCTTTTCAGTGTATTATAAACTATGATAGACTATAACAGACAAATATCTATCATACCATCTTTTTGAAAATTATCTTTGGAGTGTACTGAAAACTGGAATAACAAAATGCATAAAGAAAATTTTTCCGCAAACTGATGGTAAATGATCAAGGATCATTGTCAACTTATTATGCAGTTACTATCACATTATTTAGCATTCATAGTACACTACTTTACAGAGAACTTTCATCAGGTACTTCATGTATCAAAAAGAAGGCAATCAGTATAATGAAATCCACAGATAGTAAAAGACATATTTTTTCACATATGATAATTACGAGTTATTTTTCCATATAATTTTTACAAAGTCATTGACTTTTGACATACAAAGGGCCAATGGAACATTTTTTAATAAGTAATGTTTTTCATAATATTGATGAATCTGCTGCTTTTGTTTAAAGCAATAATACATACTAAATTTGATAAATTAATATAAAATAATTTTACGTATTGAAAGACAAATAAAATTAGTATTAATGCTTCAAAAAATTAGAATAAAACTACTTTCATTGTACATTTTAATAAAAGAAAACAATTTGATTAATTTTTTCAGTGATTTTTCTTTTTGAGAGCAAGTGATAAAAAATATTTTCTGTAAACATTATCATTATAATTGAAAGTACAATTTTATGGTTAACACATGATGACTAATATATTTTTCAATAACACAAGCAAAAATGTAAAAGTAATTTGCATTACTTTTAACTATTGCAGTACTACTGTTCAGAGATAGAATTGAAAAAATATAATTAGTGATATTCTTTGTAAACAATTATAAATCTTACCTATAAGGTTCGGAATGAACAGAAATATATTTTCAGTCATTTTCAAAGTCAAAATTTCTCAGAGAACTTTTAAACTTCTGAAATAAAAAAGGAAAAAAGTAAAATTCATTTTTAATATATCAATATTTAATCTTAAATACAAATAAGTATATTACATAGAAGTTATAATTGTATAACTAAAAAGGTTGCCTAACTTAAATGTACATGGGCAGGAAATTAAACTATTTGTCAAAAACTTCTAATTTTGTGATTTCAATGATTTTTTGCATTCTACTGATTGAAAATTGTGACAATTTTATTTTTCCAATCCGTCCGGTGAAATATTCCATAAGTGAATATTTCACATTTAATAATAATAATAGTAAATATACTTTGATAATAATGCTGTGATATTTTAATACGATATATTGTTGACTAAAAGAAACATTTATTTGATAAAAAAATATGTAAACATTACATATAAATATACTTCAACTTAAATCTTATATTTTCAGTCTACTATCACAACATATGAACAACAATTAAATTTACCCATAATACAATGCGAGTTATACTAATACAACAAATAGTATTCACAATTTAAATAACCTGTGGTATATTAAATACAAAAATAAATTAATAATTTATTAAGAAGTTTCATTGGTGTTACTTGTAAAAACAAACAATATATGAACACATACTGTTAGAAAATCAATAAATCAAATAAAAGTAAGGTTAAAACTACACAATAATTATGTACTCAAAACCCAACACAATTAAAAAAAACCGTATTTAGTATCCATCCAAAATAAGAAATATTACTTTCTAACAATTTAATTAACTGCGATTAAGGCACTGAATTTTTCATCACTTAATGGACCCATCATGTAAGCTTACATTATGTTATAAGAGACCAATTTTTTCGTAAATCCAAATCGACGTTTTCCTGTTAATTAAATAGAATTTATTTACTGACTTAAATTTTCCGCTTTTTTTGTTCGTGAACGTATACTAAATGAAAACATTTACAAATGACGTCACAATTTCATAGATTGACAGACGGTAATTCACCCCTGAATAAAGGCTTAACGATGAAATTGATTAAATAAACTGAAAATAATTTAACATAATAAAGAAAAATCTATAAACAAAATTTAACGCACAATAATAAAACTAAACCATTTCTAAGAGTTTTAGAAAATTAGAAGTAAATTATTAAAAAATTAAGCAGTTCCTTACCTTCCTTTAGCAATTTTGAACGGCCATCTTCTGACTGAAATTTATTTGTAAACTGTATAAGCCATTATAATAATGTTTTTCATATCTGAACTGTCAATATCGGTATTATCAACTGTGAGATTAAGGTTTCAAGTAATGCCTGCTGTATCGGTAAACAGTAATATCATTTTGATATGGAAGTAATAATTTTCAGAATTTTAATTCTCTTTTTATACTACGGCTACATGTATAGTTACCATAATTTATATAAAGGTAGTTTTAAGTGACAAAGTTTCAGTAAAATTCTTAAAATTTAAATGATATCAAACAGTAAAATTTAATTTAAAAATATTTTATTTCCAGTTGAAAATTAGGTTTTTTAATACAACTGAAGTTTCAATCACTATGGTTACATTCGGAAGTTGTTTTTGCAGCAGAATAATGGAAATAAAAAAACAATTTTTTTACGTGGTTAAGTTGAACAATTAGGACTGTCTTAATACAGTTTATAGTCTGTTGTTTCGATGTATCGATTAATGTGGTTTCTGTATTCAAGCCGTATTTTGTTCGTTTGTCGTAATTCGATTCCATGAATCAATGTTATAATGGTTGTTATGTGTTCTATTTACGTTTGAAGCTCGTTCGAAATGGGAATGTATAGATTGTTAATGGACACTGCGTGTGTTAATTTGCAGTTGGGTATTTTTGTGAAGTAATTACTTAAAAAACTATGAAACAGTTGATGTTGATAGGAAACAACATGTTTCACCTGTGGCCAATCAGCAATTTTTAGGCCCCTTGACATTCAAGATGGCACCATGGCCTGAACAAGGCAATGAACCTAAAGCACCTGATAAAAATAGTGACAAATGTGAAAATATTACATTGGACGAAGAAGTGAAATCAAGAATTGAAAGTGCTGAAAATCCGGACTCCAGTATTCAACCCAGTAAACCTGACCAGGTATGCTTCTTCGTACACCTGGTTACTTTTCTCTTAAGCCCTAGTTTTGCTTACTCGTACTTTTTATATTATTGATCTTATATTGTTGATATTTATGGTTAGATTAATGCATGCATTGTTATTATGCTGTCTGCTTGTACATTGATTAGTTTTGGTAGTGTCATAGACCGTATGGATGCACATGTACGACTTTTTAAACAGCACATGGTCGACGATCACGTCGGTGAACGACTACCATTTTGACAGTAAAATTTTCATTTTACTGCTACATGCGTTATTACATTAAAATCTTTGCAAAATTATTTTTTCTGCATTATCGCTGACCTTTATTTTATACTAATGGACTTCCCAAGCGTTGTCATTTTCAAATGATGGTTAAACTCCTTAATATCTGTTCATCGTGAAGAAAACGAGTGAAGTGATCTTCTTTTGTGTTTCGTACATTTATATAATGTATGAAACAAAAGATGAGTAATTAATTAGCAGATTATAATATATTGATATTCGTATTAAATTTTTACATTTAACATTGCCCTACTAGGTCGATAGCGTTTTTAATATTCATTACATATATTTTTGTTATTGCTTTATTTGAAGTTTACTCTTGGTTTTGTAACAGTAATCAGAAGGAAAAGAATTTTGATTAGTTACCTGTTTTTTTTTTTTTTTTTTTGTAATGTTATATTAATCTTTAAAACATTTTAAACTACTCTGTTGTGTGCATTTAAACTGCAGTAACGGTGTGCATTTGTTAAAATATTGATTATTTTGTTATTCTTTTGTTGGAAAACTGTTACTGACATTCTATGGTAACTGACAATTGTGTTGCTTACTCTCAGTAACATTTTGTATACATTTTATCCTAGTTTTTATTAGCTATTGTGTTATAAAATTTGTAATATTTTTATTAGGTTAGGTCTTTGTTGTAACTGGTCTGACAGGCACATGTCATTAGTTTAGTCTTTTTCTCATGTGTGTAATCTAATTCATTGTTGCAATATACAGTATTTCTTATTATTACTAATGATTAGTTTTTTGTAATAATATTATCTTGAGTTAGTTTTTGATTAGGTTGAAATTGATTAATTAATGTGAAGAATATAGGTAGGTGTACTTAGTGATTGGTTTCATATTTTTTATGTACAAATTTTAACTTGCCAAAAACTTAGCTGAATTTTGTTGCAGTGAATTCTAATTGTTAATTTCTAATTTTTTAATAAAAAATTTATTTTACAAAAATACTTTGTGTATTTTACATGGTGGTTATGTCATTGAATTGCTTGTAAAAATGGATATTTAATTCATTATGATTAATTAATTTTATTTTATTGTAGTTGGGCATTGTTTTGCAGTATAGATTTTCATGAAATCTGATATTGATGTTGGGGGGAGGGGTTGAATTTTTAAATTATATGCACAATCAAATAAAGAATTACTCAAAATTCTTAAATATAATTTATAGTTAATTCTAAATAATTAAGAATTAAGAATATTTAATGATATGTAATATATTTTAATTGTATTTAATATCAGTACAGAAAACCTTATATCAGTTCAATTAGATTTAGGAAAACCTAAGTTTTAAGTTGAAGTTTTAAACTTAAGTTAAATGTAGGTTGATGGTGAGTTAAAATTTTGAAAAGAATCTCTGAAATTTTTTGGCACAGTTTAGTATATGACAAAGATATGAACAAATGTAGTACAACAAAATATATACAAAACGTAACAGATACATGAACAAAAGAGCAAAAAATTAAAATTTAATATTTTTGACCCAAAATTCTTATTTTCCTTCAGTTCACTCATGAAGCACAAACAAGGAGAAGGCAAATCAGATTTCAAAATTCTGTTTAGTTAGTATGTTAGTTGTACAAATAAAGATTAAAATTCAAATATTGCCATGTTCTGACAGCTGAATATATTAGTTGTGGCGCTTAGCTGTTAAGGACATCTGATCTCAAAAAAAAATTTGTTACAGGTTATTCAATGAGCAAAAATTAAATTTTGCTCATTTAATTTTAGGTTAGCAATTTTACCCAGTTGTTACTAGATAAGAAAAAATTGTGTAGTGTAAATGTGTGAAAAGTTTGTTTTAAAATTGTCACTAGGTGAAGGCTTGTCAAAATCTAGCTGTATTGTTGTTAGGGCATTACATAGCCAATAACTTAAAGAAAAATGTAGTATTTTACTTTTTCTACAAACGTTTAAGGGTTTGGTTGATTAGTATTATGACTACTACATGTTTCTTTATAAATGTCAGTATTGTCATCAATGCTGTTTTTTCTTGATTCCATACTGATTCTGATACTAAGATGATAAATTTTTGTATCTGGCTTTGTTTAAGTTGAGTATCTGATGCTTTGGTTTTATATAATGGTTTTTGTTGTTATCCTGTCAAGTGACAGTATGTTGTCACTTGATTATATAGTACACAAGATCATCAAGTAAGATGTAATCAATTGTAAATTCAGCAAACATGATCATCCAGTTCAGTTACATTAGTTTAAAAATAATGTTTTCATAAAAATGTTTCCATTTATATATGAGTATTCAGATTTTTAATAAAAATTTTATAAAGTAGTTGTTATATTTTAATATATTATATTATAGCATAATTCAGGTATTGTTATTTTTAGCTATCGACTCAAAAGGTTATGTTGTGTGCAACTGTAATGCTAGTTTTTTATTCTGTGTATTATGTTACTAAAGCATTGTTAATCTTTCATTCATTAAATATTTTTTCGAGTAATAATTTTTAATCTTAATAAATTACGTAATTTAAATATACGTCCTTTAAAAACTGAAGTAAAAGATAAAAAATGAGTTAAAGATAGAGATTGATTAATTTTGAAGATCACACATTAACATCTCATATTGTTTAATGTACATTTTGTAATCCTGAACCTTTATTCCTGTAAATGATATGTACTAACTTGATTTAAAAATTATGAATCAGTTTTGGTAAATATCTGTAAAAGAAGCATGAAATTGAGGTTAAGTTTGCTAGTAAAGCTGAAAAATTAATGATGCAGCATTTGACAAATTAGTTTCATTAAGCCTTTATAATATTAAATGTATTGTGAAGTTATCGCTAAACTTTTACTGTTAACTTAAAAAATTCATGATGAAATAATGACTTTTTAAAAAAAGCTACAGGTTTTTTAATATTACAAAACAGGCCAATTTTGTTCAGTTTTTTTTTTTTATATGATGTGTGGTGAAGATATGTCATTTATCATCATCATCACCATCACTATTCCTTCACGATGATTAAAAATAGATTTTTAGCATCTTTTGTTATATAAGTTACACAAAAAGCAAATTTAATAAAATTATTGTCATTGTAAATATATGAAAATAAATTTCTTGAACATCATTTTAGTGCTTTCATTTAGCATTTTCTTACTCAAAATGTTTTTACAAAACTTTGAAAATATACAAGTTCCAAATCAAAAAGCATGTACAATATAATAGTGGCACTGATATATTGATGTCATCAAATTATTATAAAGGTAATGCAGAGAATATTCCTTATAATCATCCATAAATATTTTTCACCTTCTTTTTACTGTCTACTCTTTTGAAAGAATATATATTGTAACTTTTTCTTATTTTAATTTTGGAAATTTACTATTTTGTGTTAATGATTTGCATTTTTTGCCATTTTATGGATTTGTGATCTTGTTATTTATTTTACATAACATTTTGTCTCTCAGCATGGGTGTGTAGACATAAGTATAAGTAAGATATTTGATTATATTAAATTCATCCTTACGGTCATCATTGGACACGGTTGTAAGTAATGGATGAGCAACATGCATAATAAAGCCGCATATTATGTTGTTTGGATGATTAGATGCATTGGAACTTGTGTGCTCATATTAGTGTATCTAAACTAGTAACTTTTTTGCGCACATTGTTTACCTATTCCAACTATGTTTGCCGATTGTTACAATTATGAATCTAACATAGTCAAATGCCATACTCATGCTAATATGTTTGCACTCATACTGATAGGCCGTATATTATGTAAAATAAAGAGCAAAGTCACAGACACATAAATTAACATAAAATACATATCACTAATGTAAATAACAATAAATTGCCTATATTAAAAAAAAAAAAAACTTTTTATGATCTTAACTTGAAACTAGATGTAAAGGATCTTATATAACACACTAACAAAACAAACTCTGAGAAACACTTCTTCTTCATCTTCCCTTTTACCATTTATAGTGTTTGGGATTGTCATAAATCAGTTCGTGAACTTCTCTATATCTTCACCGATGTCTTGATCTTCTCAAAATTTTTCCTTCTTAGACAGCTTCCATTTCCTTAACTGATTCCACTTACTGGCCATTAATAATTTTAATGTTTCATAACTCAAACATCATAAAGATTCTTGGACATTTTTTTTCCATTAACCGTTCAGCTTGACACTTTTTTTTATAATTTTTTAATTATACATTTTATTAGATAAGTGATTAGCTCAACACTGGAGCTACTAGGTGAGGGGAATCTGTTCCTTGTAGGTATCCTTACTTGATTTTTGATAGGATATACTCCTCTGTTATCACTTTATTAATGTATATTGGTTATTCTCTGAAATGTCTATGTAAAACCAGTTTTATCACGTCCAGCCAGATTCATCAGGTTATGAACCTTTATATTTATTTTTCCAGGTACAGGTGGCGAGGTTGTAGGATTATTTTTTGGAGAAACTATCAGTGCGTGATATAAGGTTCCTATCTCTCTGTTAACCAAATGATTGGGATAAAAAAACAATTTGTTATGAAATACCAGATATATATATATGCTAAGTTCATGTTTGGAACTGGACAGAAGGCTGAATTGGAAAATAAGCTTTTTATATGGCCTTAATTAGTAGGCTCTTATGAGCAAGGCAAGTAAACATGCGATTACAACAGTATTACATTAAGTGAACTAAATAAATGCTTAATCACATTTATAAAGAACAAATGCAAGTACTATACACAACAGAATTTTAAATAAAAACAAATTGTTCTAAAGGAATAGGAACACACACACAAATATATTAATTACAACATGAAAAAATTACGTAGTGCATTAATTTCATAAATTCAGTTGTGAAATATTATAAAAATTGATTAAAAATATTTGTTAAACTATCAAATAAAGATAAGATACCATTTGGTCATATTTTGTGGGTCTCCTAAGTACCTCAAAATGGAACTCACTATTAACACCACTGTCAAAGGAGCAGATAAAAGCTCTAAAAATATTTGAAAGCCCGTTTGCATATATTAAGGAATTAATATATGCTGTCATTTCTGTATTACATTTTTTCTTATCAGTTTAACCACATTTTGTCGTATGTAACTTTTTTTAATTTGTCTATGTGTCTGTATTTTACAGACACATATTTTTACATTAACTTTTTTTTTGTACAGTTAATCCTTTAACAGTTTTATTAATACAGTTAGTAATTCTTTGATTATCAGTTTTTCAGTTGTTCATTATATGTTAATAGAGAGAGAGATTTAATTATTTCTAGTTGCAATTATTACCATTTTAATTTTTCAGTTATATAAAAATTTTTATAAATAAATCAAAACGTTTGTTTTTTCCAAAGTGGTATGATTATTTCTTTGAGGTTTTCATATTGTCAACTGTGATTTATTAGAATTATTTTATTTTAAAGATTTACTATGGTAAAAGTGTAAAGATTAAAAACAAATTTACTAACATTCTACTGTTTTGTTTTTTTCAATTTTGAGAGAATTTATAAGAATTGCTTATCAATCATTTTTCTTTGTTTTAGTTTCATGAAAATTGGTGGGTATTTTTAAATTCTGGTCCAGACACATTTTGCAAAAATAAAAGATTTTTTGTTGTAACAATCGGATATCATCTACAGATTATTTTTAAAAAATCCACACTAGTCTAGAATAAATCTCTATAAATTTTAACTTCATTTTTAATGTTAGAAAATTTACATGTTTATTGTTACTTTGAAATAATTAATTTACTCAATTTTCATTGAGTAATAAAAAAAAGCAAATTATTTATTTATAATCAACTTCTTTTTGGTAGTTTGGGTATTGAAACTATGGATTATTAGGATCCTGAATAATGTGGTACACTGCATCCCTTATAATCTGATGGTTATGCAACACCAGGAATGTCTCTGGGAGTAGCATCCTGGAATTTGAAAGAATCTTGTGCATTGTACACAATTTTTTTTATTCCTAAAGTTATGTTTACTATAGAGTTGTACTTTATTTAAAAAATTTACCTGACACTTAGTGCTTGTTTTTTTTTTATTACTCTTAAATTAAATTTTATATCTGATAAGTTTGTTTACCTTTCTCTTTTAAAATAGTGTAACTATGTATGAATTATTATTTTTGTTCTTAAATTATATTTTGTTTTAAAAAATTCTTTAAATCTTTGTTCAATTACTTCAGTTTTCATTTGTTTTGTCTTCTGGAAATTCTTATTTATTGGAATGTAAAATTAATTTTGCTTATTTGTTCTTACAGAAAAAATAAAAATATTTCTGCAATGTTTAAATAAAGTGATTTCATGAAATTATTTTTTTTTTTTTAGTCACTGGATTTTAAGATTTGAACAGTAGATTTATTTAAAAAATAATATTTTTTATATTAATTGCAAGTATTTGATTAAATACTAATGTTTTTCTAATTTAAAGAGTTGTTCGTTCATTTAACTTTTATGTAATTTATTTTTTCTAATCATTACTACAATAGAAGTGTGATTTTAAATATTTTTATATTTATCATTGTGCATCTCAAATTGGCTAAAAAAAACCTTCCGACCCTGTGTCGATAAACTTTCAGGATATCTTAATCTTTTCATGCAAGGTTTTGTATTCTATCCTAACATTATCTTTGAGGACTCCACCCTTCTTGGTGAAAAGTTTTTTTTTTTTTTTACATATATGGTTAACTTAAAGGTGTTTTAATACTCTATAAATTAATTTGTGTTCACAGAGATTTAGACATCTATTAGATTTGTTTCTCTGTGATGTTTAGCATTCTTTAAGAATAAATAAAGAATATTATAAATAAAGAATAATAAATAAATAAAGAATAAATAAAGAATAAATAAATAAATAAATATATGTATTTTTATTACTGGAAAGTTTTATTTATCCTAACTTATTCTTCAACCTTTTGCAAAAAAACGTTTGCCCCAAAATCTAAATCAATTTCAATTAATTATAATTTTTGTTGATTCATTTTTGAAATTTTATGCAGCAACTTAACCCTTTTTGTAGTGAAAGGGTTTTTTAATTTATTAATTCTTAAATAAATCTCCCTGTGGAAATATTCTTCCCTGGTTCTTGTTTCCAAACATATGTGAAAAATGTTAAAATTAAAGGGATCTAATGTGTTCACAGCTGATGAACATTAACTTATCTACACTTTCAATTGCTGATTATTTATGAATGTATGAAACTTAAGTGTTAGTCTTTTCTGGGTAGTTTAAGCAGGAGTTTATAAATTTATTCTCTTAAAATATTTTCTTGTTTTCATTCATCTTATTTAGAATGGATTTTAAAATAAAGTTAAAGAATAAAAATAAAGTTGATTTAATTTTCTCCATTAGTTAAGGACTATCAATATTTGTTGATAGCCCTTCTCATTGTAATAGTTTTTGTTATTTAATTAATTTTTTAATTTAAAATGTTGTGTATATTACAAAAGTTATGAAAAAACGAACAGAAATTCATTTTTGCCCAGTAAATTATTTCATCTGAACATTATTTATTTGATCTGTGGTGAGGAAATGTATGGTTTACCTTATTATTATTTTTTTTTTTTTTTAGAAAATTTAAATAAAAAATAATGAAAAATAGAAACTATGCATATACTCATATATTAGCTAGTAAATTTGAAAAAAAATAAAATTGTAACTCAATATAACTTAGGAATAGAATAAACTTATATAAATAAATTATTTGTTTACTCTATACATGTATTTTTCTATTGAACAAAACAAAAATACATTGAAAAAACACTAAGGAACACTAAATACAAACCAGTAAAGACAAAAGTAATGATGTCACTTTGGTTTATTATTTTTAATTTTATTTTGTATGGCATTAACTGCTATGGTCATTAACCACCAGAAACCAGCAACAGCATTCCATTAACTTTACTTGATATTCTTACCTTAGGTAATTGATGGGAACAGTTCATTGAATGCAGCTTTGAGATTTGGCATTTTTATTTACTTCACTTCCTTCAGTATCCAGGTTGTTTTGCCCTGAGACATTCCTAGTGTTGCAGGACCATCACATTGTAAGAGATTTATTTTTACTAATTTACCCCAGAGAACCAAACGTGTGTAATCATATACATTATAGAGTGTTGTAACTGTTCACCATAGCAAAGCTAGTATTATTTAAGACATGTTTGTCTGTTCTTCCTCAGATAAAATCCATTAAAATTTAACATATATTATACATGGAGCTGTATTCTGTGTAGTGATGAATCCTGATTATGGCAAATTGTATGAAATTTAGTTAATGATTGTTGAATATAATGAATATTCTTTAAAAGACCACTGTAATAAAACAAAAAACCAATGGTAGTAATGAAGTATGAATGGTTCTGGTCCTTCTGTGTACAGATTGGAAAAGTTAAATATTGTTGTATTTAATTTTTATGTTAAAACCGGATGCATTGACATATGTGACTATTTCTTTATGTTTAAGGATAGGTAGATTATAATTTAGTTATTAAGAATATTTTTCTGTTCTTTTTTTATATGACATAAGTCATCAATCATTTTTTATTAAACATATTTTTTTTTTACGGACTCTGGTGATCGCCTACATTTGATTTTATAAGCTGGTTCTTATTTGATGTATAATGTTGTTTGATGTAATTAGCATTAGATATAACATATTAAATATATATTGTAACATATGTAATAACTTACATTCAAAGGAAATTACGTAAACATTTGAGATATGAATATAAAGATTTATTTGTACTGATAGATATTTTAAATTTATGTGAAAATAGTGTTATAGATAATTAACCTATTTAGAATATTACCTAATTTGTGATAATAAACAATAATTTGTAGATTTGATATATTGAGTTATTGAGCTATCATTGAATTCATACAGTTTCTATTCACCTTTGTGTTTAGTAGTTTAAGTATTAATTTCAATATTTAAATTAATCCTTCTTTTTCATTAATATTTAAATTCATTGTTCTGTGAATGGCTGTGTGTGTTAACACATTGGCGTGCGCACACACACACACATGACAGAATTCACAGTGAAATCGTTTTTATTTGTAATAGTATTAGCTAAAAATTATTACATATTGTTCAAAGTATGAGGACTGGCGAATTTGTAAGCATGCTCTTGTGGGTAGACTTTTTGCTAAGTGATGTCGTAGCAATATGTTAAATAAAAACTATAATAAATTGATAATCAGCAATAATCTAATATGATGACACTGGTTTCATATACACTATATGAAACCAGTGTCATCATATTAAACCAGTGTCATTAGCTTTAATCAACTTTAGTTGATTAAAGCTAATGTGAAAGCTCTGTTAATCTATTATCTCCTTTTGAACTAGAAGGTTTTTTTTGGTCAATTTCTTCATGGTTTTAAGGCTTTTCTTCAATCTTTTTTTTTTGTAAGCTACTTAAAAATATATTTCAACAGTTCCTTTTTTCACCTTCTTTTTCAACGTCTTTTTCATCAAGCTTCTAATACTTTGTTTCAGCTCCAAGAACAAAAATTTAATGGCTAGCTTGTGGTTGTAGCATGTTTTACTACATCAGAAAAGCAATGCGATCACCATAACAAAGCTAGCATTAGTTTGAGACGTATTTGTTATTTCTTGTTGAGGTAAAATCCATTAAAAATTTCAATAGGGAAGATAAAAGAAAGGTAATTAGTGACTATTAAAAAATAAGAGACTTTTAACTGATGATCAGTAAAAATTCAAATTTTTAAGTCAAAAGAAAAAGTGAAATAATTCCATTTTTTTAAATCTGTTAACACTGTAAAAGCCTGTAAGTTTTTCACGTTCAATTCAGTGTTGGACTTGCAATCTATTCTCAGCTCGCTTGTTATATGATAAATCAATCTTGTCTTTTTTTTTTCAGAAAAAAGTAGAATAACATGCAAATACTTTTTTTGACCTTGAATTCTGACAAATGATGAAATATTTTTTTATCCACATTTCTAAACAATTGCCAGGGAACACAAGTTTTAGACCATTTCTATGCCATCATAAAGCCTGCTCTGTTCTGTTTAGAATGGTTTTGTTCTGAAATGAAATCAATAATATATTTAATTAGCTATAGCCTTGAAAAAACAAGTTGCTTTGGGGTGCCAGTAACCCTGATTGTATCTACACAGATTACAAAGTACTACTAATACATAATGGGTTAAACACAAGTATATAACAAACATGTACTATAGGTAAAATAAAAATAAGCAATAAAAAATAGATTTTAACTATGTAATAGGATTATTTTGTTTTATTTTACGATAAAAATCTTTAGTGAAATTTTTTTAAAATTAGAATTAATCACAACGTGGATCGGTTACTGTGTAAAACTTACAAAGGTCTTGTGAACTGCTTATGGCATGCATAATGGTTTGGGAACTACAGATTTGGTAGATAATTTCCTACAAAATTTGATCAACTATGTTCAAATCGCTCAAAATTGGTATTTCAGTTGGTAGTATTTATAATACTCCAGTAAAAGTTTACTTTTTAGACCGTTTTGAAAACATTGCGTTGTTATTCCTTGAATTTCTTGTATATATGTAACCCATCTATATGTTATTATTATTGTGCATAAAAAAATTAAAGTTAGTGTAGTTTTGTTGAATTGAGGTCCTATAGTTGTATTCTTTGTTGTAGGTTATATACCTGTTTTTTACTACATTTCTGGATCGCTAGACAAGCGTGGTTATTAATTAGAATCATTAGTAGAATAGTGGCCAGATATATTTAGTAGCCAGTAGTGTTAAATATTACTGGTCTCTTTTAATCTGTCCTGTGACCTTTAAGACTCCTGCATGGAAACGGCCAACACTACTGCATTGTACCGCACTGATGTTTCAATGCGAACTATAAAAGTTAAAAGTGGTTAGCCAGAAAAATTTGAAAGAAAATTTCAAATTATGACTGGCAAAGACAAAGTTTTATAAAAAGGCACAGGGAGGAATATATATTCTATATCTTGTTCTCCACCATTGTCTTACTGCTGTTTCACAAATCTCCTAGAATATAACCCAACAATTTGCTTTTTTTGTAGTTTGACTCTTCCTTCTCCTATTAAATGATCTGGACTTCATTATTACACTGTCCTTTGTACCCTTCACAACATAGCTGATCTTATTCTTTATACCTCGCTACATTGTATTGTACATCTTCTGCTCTATAACTTTACAACTTTACATTCCAGCATATTCTCCAGTCACCTTTAAAGGTTCATAGTTTCTCCTTGGGACTTTTTTAAAAAAAAAATGCCCAAGTGCAGATTTCTTTAATTTTACAACAAGCAGTATCTCGCAAATTTGATATATTTTGATGTGTCTGCTTATTGTTCTTTAAAAATTTTATTGCTGCCTCCAAGTAAACCATCAGGTCTTACTCTTAGTGATAATAAAATCATGCAGTTTGTTTTATTTACATTTATTCACAGCTTTTTGTATTATTTATTTATTATCAACATTATTTTGTATATTTATAATGTCTGATTTTTTTAACATACTCCTGATAAAAATTCTTACCTGTAATTTACAAATATTTTTTGTACGGCTTAAATTCTGTAAATAAACTGAGGTTTTTCTATTACTATTTTTTTCTAGCTTTAAATGACAATTTAAAGTACAATTTTTATGAAAATTATTGGACTTTTTATAAAAAAAATTATTTTTTATTTTTTGATTTTATTAATTTTTCTTTTTTGAGATTACACGATCATATAAGATACAGTTTAGAAGTATATTACGTGATCAGTCAGATCTGTGAAGCAGTAGTTTTTAAAATTGCAATTTTTTTAAGTCAGGCGATTAAAACAAATAACCTGAGGGACACGTATTTTTAATATGTTGTAGGGTACATGCTATGAGTATTTTCTGCGATTTTTATGCTGTTTTCGGTAATTTATATTTTTAGTCTGAAAGCTGAAAATTATTTACATTCTTGTGTACTACCGATTTAGTAAATCTGTGCAGTAATTCAGTTTTATATATATATATATATATGTTATAAAATATCATCTCATTACTTTATTTGAGTTCTTCAGTCGCGGATAGATAATTTTTACGTAGCTTTTGACATTTGTGTTGCTCATGTTTCAGTCCTCTTCCTATGTCATCGATCGTTATAGTGGGATATTTTTTCTTTTTTTTTAATAAGAAGATAAATATTTTTTACCTTTAAAATAGGATAGAAAGAAAAAAGATATGAAAAGTTTATATTTCTAAAAAATAAAATCTTATTTTTACTGAAATGTAATGAATGCAAGAAGAATTGTAAATATTTGGAAAACCATAATTGTTATTACAAAAAGACGCGTAGAATATGTTTACTGATCCCGTATTTCAAAGAATAATGTAAAACTGACAAAAAAGAATTTAACCGTTTAGACGAGCACCGATCTCATACGCAATCACACAGTACTGTATTTTATGTGTGTAGCAGCGGTATAAACAGTAAAAAAAACGTGATATGAAAGGTAATTTGTTATAGATAAGGTTGTAGATGCATCGGTCCAGCCGTTTGTTCGTGTGCTAGTTTTTTTCTTGCTTTGAACTAATGTGGCCTTAATTATATTCAAGAAAATTTAAATTGAAAATTTAAAAGTCTGTACAAATTATTATCAGTCTTTTTGCACGGAAATTAATTTTCATTTGCATTTGGGCAAAATTCATTAATTTATTGTACGTACGTTTCATGTTTACGTGTTTAATGAACTGCATATATGTATTTTTATGTGCATCCACTGGCCACAAAATTCAATATTTGCATTTTTTTTTTTTTTTTTTTATTAATGGCACCTTCCAGTTTTATTTTCAGCACTTTTTGTTTAATTAAAAAAAAAAAAAACGTTTTTAATACTTCGTAGATATTTGATAGTTTCTTAGTGAATGAGATGTATATTATGGCAGTGGTGTGCTTTTTATTGATTACATTTTTCTTAGCGATTTCTGTTTATTCTTGTTTCAATGGTTGTAATTAATGTTTTTTATTAGTCCTTAATTTAAATAAGAAAAATATGATGTATGCGCATAGCCTTTACATTAAATCGTACGTGTGATAAAACGTTTTAAAGACATCTGCTTGAAGAACTTATCTTGTTTGCTTTTATGTTTTAGTTACGTGTTGTTTTTTTTTTGTCTTCAGTCATTTGACTGGTTTGATTCAGCTCTCCAAGATTCCCTATCTAGTGCTAGTAGTTTTATTTCGGTATATATCCCTAACAATTTGGTTTACATATTCCAAACGTTGCCTGCCTGCCTGCAGAATGTTTTCCTTCTACCTGTCCCGCCAATATTAAAGCGACTATTCCAGGATGCCTAACATGTGGTCTATAATTCTGTCTCTTCTTTTAACTATATTTTCCAAATGCTTCTTTCTTCGACTATTTGCTGCAACACCTCTTCATTTGTCACTTTATCCACCCATCTGGTTTTTAACATTCTTCTATGGCACCATATTTCAAAAGCTTCTAATCTTTACTTCTCAGGTACTTCGATCATCCAAGTTCCACTTCCGTATGAAGCTACGCTTCGAACATATACTTTCAAAAATCTTTTCCTGACATTAAAATTAATTTTTGATGTAAACAAATTATATTTCTGACTGAAGACACGTTTCGCCTGTGCTGTTCAGCATTTTATATCGCTCCTGCTTCGACCATCTTTAGTAATTCTACTTCCCAAATAACAAAATTCTTCTACCTCCATCATTTTTTCTCTTCCTATTTTTACATTCAGTGGTCCATCCGTTATTTCTACATTTCATTATTTTCGTTTTGTTCTTGTTTATTTTCATGCGGTAGTTCTTGCATAGGACTTCATCCATGCCGTTCATTGTTCCTTCTAAATCCTTTTTTCTTTCAGCTAGAATTACTATATCATCAGCAAATCGTAGCATCTTTATCTTTTTACCTTGTACTGTTACTCCGGATCTAAATTGTTCTTTAGCATCATTAACTGCTAGTTCTATGTAAAGATTAAAAAGTAACGGGGATAGGGAACATCTTTGTCGGACTCCATTTCTTATTTCGCCTTCTTTCTTATTTTCTTCAATTATTACTGTTGCTGTTTGGTTCCTGTAAATGTTAGCAAGTTTCTTCTATCTCTGTATTTGAACCCTAATTTTTTTTTTAAATTTTGAACATTTTATTCCAGTCTACGGTATCGAATGCCTTTTCTAAGTCTATAAACGCCAAGTATGTTGGTTTGTTTTTCTTTAATCTTCCTTCTGCTATTAATCTGAGCCCTAAAATTGCTTCCCTTGTCCCTATACTTTTCCTGAAACCAAATTGGTCTTCTCCTAAAACTTCTTCCACTCTCCTCTCAATTCTTCTGTATAGAATTCTAGTTAAGATTTTTGATGCATGACTAGTTAAGCTAATTGTTCAGTATTCTTCACATTTATCTGCTCCTACTTTCTTTGGTATCATTATAACACGCTTTTTGAAGTCTGACGGAACTTCCCCCTTTTCGTAAGTATTACACACCAGTTTGTATAATCTATCAGTCGCTTCCTCACCTGCGCTGCGCAGTAATTCTACAGGTATTCCGTCTATTCTAGGAGCCTTTCTGCCATTCAGATCTTTTAATGCTCTCTTAAATTCAGATATCAGTATTGTTTTTCCCCTTTCATCCTCTTCGATTTCCTCTTCTTCCTCTATAACACCTTTTTCTAATTCATTTCCTCCGTATAACTCAATATATTCCACCCACCTATCGACTTTGCTTTTCGTGTAAATCGGTGCACCATCTTTGTTTAACACATTATTAGATTTTAATTTATGTACCCCAAAATTTTACTTAACTTTCCTATATGTTTCGTCTATTTTACCAATGTTCATTTCTCTTTCCACTTCTGAACACTTTTCTTTAATCCACTCTTCCTTCCCTAGTTTGCACTTCCTGTTTATAGTTATTTCTTAATTGTCGATAGTTCCTTTTACTTTCTTTATTACTAGCATTCTTATATTTTCTACGTTTATCCATCAGCTGCAATATATCATCTGAAAGCCAACGTTTTCTACCAGTTCTCTTTGTTCCGCCTAAGTTCGCTTCTGCTGATTTAAGAATATCTTTTTTTAACATTCTCCCAATCTTCTTCTACACTTTCTACCTTATCTTCTTTACTCAGACCTCTTACCTCCTCATCTTCAAGCTTCTCTAAATTCCACCGATTCATCTGACACCTTTTCTTCAGGTTTTTAAATCCCCAGTCTACATTTCATTATCACTAAATTATGGTCGCTATCAATATCTGCTCCAGGGTAAGCTGTGCAGTCGACGAGTTGATTTCTAAATCTTTGCTTAACCATGATGTAATCTATCTGATACCTTGCAGTATCGCCTGGCTTTTTCCATGTGATATTTTTCTATTATGATTTTTAAACTGGGTATTGGCAGTTACTAAATTATACTTCGTGCAAAACTCAATAAGTCGGTCCGCTGTTTCATTCCTTTTGCCCAGCCCGTATTCATCCCTGTATTTCCTTTCTTGCCTTTTCCAGTGCTTGCATTCCAATCTTCAACTATTATTAAATTTTCATCCCCTTTTTTGTGTTTAAATGCTTCGTCAATTTCTTCGTATACACTCTCTACCTCATCATCATCATGGGCGCTTGTAGGCATATAGACGTTAACAATCGTTGTCGGTTTAGGTTTTGATTTTATCCTTATTACAATTATTCTATCGCTATGCATTTTGAAATACTCTACTCTCTTCCTTATCTTGTTCATTACGAAACGTACTTGTGCCTGCCCATTATTTGAAGCTGAGTTAATTATTCTAAAATCACCTGACCAAAAGTCGTTTTCTCTTCCCACCGAACCTCGCTAATTCCTACTACATTACATTTACCCTATTCATTTCCCTCTTTCAATTTTCTAACCTACCAACCTTTTTTAGACTTCTAATGTTCCACGCTCCTGTTCGTAGTATGCAATTTTTTAATTTTTTGGTGACTCCTTCCATAGAAGTCCCCCACCTGGAGATCCGAACGGGGTACTAGTTTACCTCCGGAATATTTTACCAAGGAAGACGCCTCCATCTTTTTTATATAAAAATGCAGAGAGCTACATTTTCTTGGAAAGAAAGCAGCTGTAGTTTTCCACTGCTTTCAGCTACGCAGTACTCAGAGGATTGAGTGATGTTGATATGGCCGTTTAAGTCGTCCTGACCTACGCCCTTAAAAACTGCTGGAAGAGTTACTGCCCTCTTTCAGGAATCGTTGCATAGTCTGGCTCTTAACAGATACCTCTCCGATATGGTTGCACCTTCGGTCCAGCTACTCTGTATCACTGACCACTCAAGCCCCCTCACCATCGGCAAGGTCTCATGATTCATTGAGGGAGTGTCATGTGTTGTATATATTAAAAAACAATAACTTAAGCACCAAACACAGTAAGAAAAAAACTTAACAAACCAATACAAATAGTCGATTTTCGCGGATCCCGCATCATTAGTCTGTACATAATCCTATAATGACATCAAACAAATAACAAAGAAAAAAATAATAACGTAAAAAAATTTAGAAAACATAAAACATAACTACTAATGATGCAGGATCCCGGAAAAAGTCGACTATTGGTATTAGATTTTTTTTTAGTGATATGTGTGTGTGTGTATATATATATATATATATATATATATATATACACGAGTATATAGAATATAAAAATTTATCTGTTTATTTTCTTTATTTTACTTATAATTCTGATTATTTTGCTATTTTGTCAGAGCTATTTGATATTTTAGTAAAATAGCTCTGAAAAACCCTTTATGTTAAAGGGCCTTTTTTTAGTTCACTTACAAGTAAATAATAAAGTCCTGGAATAAACGTTTGCATTATATGTGTTTTCTTCTTTTTTTTTCTTAACATAAAAACTTCGTTAGGTTCATAAACGTTTTTGTCTGTTGCAGAGTAAACTTTTGCAAAATTTCAGTAAATTAGTGTGATTTTTGTTTTATATATATATTACATTAAATATTAAAGAATAACTTAGTAATAAGTATTATAGGAATATAATTATTGTAACTGTCAATCAAATAAAGAACACTTACTGATTTTTTCCTTTTTTAAGTTTCTTTAACGTTTTTCTATCTGCACTGTTTTATCAGGTGAATAAATATAAAATTAGTCAATTGTTAAAATTTTTAAGGAGATACTCTGTAGACTGAGAGTATCTCTAAAAATATTAACAATTGTTTAATTTTATAATTTTATATTTGTTCACCTGATGAAGCAGTGCGCACTGTGAAAATGTTCGTGGAACTTAAAAAAGGAAAAAAGTATCAAGTGTTCTTTTCTATATAATTGATAGTTTTATATATATATATATATATATATATATATATATATATATAAATTGTGTATTTTTTTATTCATAGAACTAAGTTATGTCATTTTGGACGTATAAGCTGAAATAAATACTTATCAATTGATTTATGTACTTCTTCTGAATGATGGTTATTGCTTTTTTAGGATTTAAAATTACAAGTTTTGTATTTTTCTCCGTTTACTTGTACCCATGTGTTAACATTTTGAAAGATATATTTATAAAAAATCCAACCCAAAATTTAAGTTGTTAGAAAAACATTTTGTAAACCACAGCAGAAGCTGCTTGCGCAAAACATTTAAAATCTAAAAAAATTCATAAGTTATTAGAATTTACTTGATAAAATAGTGCTTTAAACGAGATCCATCGGCTGGACAAACGGTTAGCGTAATCGCTGATTAATCGGCTGTTTTAGGATACGGTTAATTGTTGTTCAAAGATTAATTTTAACTGAATTTGAATCCACTTCTATGCCACCAGTTTAAATTTCTCAGTAATCCAGTTAATGGCACCGGGTAAGAGTAATTAATACTGTACATGTAGACAAACTAAATAATAATCCAAGGTGTTTGCAAAAACTAATTAAGAAAACATGTAATTTTTATAATAATATTCTCTAAAGCATTCGATCTCAAAGTGGGCGATAACGCCCCCTTGTGGGCGCTGGCGGCCTTCAGGGGGAGCGGTAGAAGGCCCACAGAAAATTGGGAGAAAAAGCACATCAGATTCATCCTTCACATTAATGTAAGTGTAATTTTTTAACTGAAAAGCTTTGTTTTAATTATCTTATTGTTATATTGAATATGTTATCGCTGTTGTTATATAACTATATTCATACAATTGTAATTTTTTTGAAAGCAATTTTAATAAAAATTCTTCCAATTATGATTAAATATGCGTCTTAATTGCTCTCATTTAAAATGTAAGTTTTAACTCCGAAATGAGTTTATAGTGTAAAATAAATATAAATAAATAGTATAATAAAATAATCAGCTAATAAGTATCAGGAATTTTTTACTTTTATATATATTATCTATTTACTATTGTAATCCAATCAATAGGTATTAAAATTTGTATATATTAAATTATATTATTTTGATGTTCCATTTTATAATGTAATAGATGTAAAAGTTATTAAATGTTAGCAAAACTGTCGTCATGGCAAAAAGAGTGACTGGTATTTGGTTATGGTGAATTTTGTATGCTTATACTTGCGTGCATGCATTTATGTGTGTATTTTTATGCTAGTTTCTCTATATAGTCCCATCAGTAAAATAATTTATTTTGTTAGATTATGGACGTATTAAACTGTCAACAACACCCACAACTTACAAACACATACAAGGTTGTTCGTAGAATGAGGTTACAACCGGCATTGTATAAATAAACATGTGAAAAAAATCATCTCTCTTAAGCTGCTGAGGAAGTGTGTATTAGTCATAACTCTTTGAAGGGTGAATGTGCAATTAAATAAAAAATAATTCCAAAAATTACAAATTCTGTATTTCAGACTCGTATAAAAATTTATTATAATATTTTTTTTTCTTTTTTTGTATAAATAAATTGGTAACGTAGTTCCTGTACGATTTGAAAAAGAAGAATTTCATTCCAGAAACATCAACGTACTGTTACGTAGATGTTGTAATTAAGTCGGTTAAATTATTATTCCATAGGGATTGATAATACCAGTTGCAAGAGCGGATTAAATATTACATCTTATCATTTATATAATAACAAAAAAGAGAAAAAATATTCGCTTTTTTAATGCCAATCGTTTATTTAATATTTACTTTTGCTTCTCCGTTATGCAGCTATTTTTAATACTCAAACTTTTCTTATAAATTAATTATAGTATAGATATTAGTCAAATTTTAAATGAAACAAAAATATATATATTACTCGGTACGTTAGCCAGAAAAATATGTTAAGGTATGAGAATATATTAGGGGATGTATACGTCGTTTTTAACGTAGTGTTATTATTATTATTATTATGCTTTTACGGCCAACATGGGACCACTTAAGTCAATTTTAGTTGGATCTTTTCTGAGAAAAGAGTGTTATTTTACTCTTCCTAGCTGCCCAGTATTTCTTCATCCGTTCAGATCTTGCTTTCTTTTCTTCATCCGTAAATACCCTCTTCGTTGTTTGTCGTTTGTCTGTCTTTTGTTTTAATCTAATGCTTTTATCTTTTAGCTTTGTAATTTTTCCAGTTTTATTCTGTAGGTCAGTCAGGGAAATTCCCAATTCTTTCATATCTTCTGTAATTTCTTTGATCCATCCTACTTCTAGCTTTTGGAACCAGAGCTTTTCAATGATATTTCTTGACAGTCTTGTTTCCGGTGTCCTTATGAGATGACCAAAGAAAGAGATTCTTTTTTTCCGCATAGTATCAGTAACAGGCTCTATTTCTCGATACACCACCTTATTTGGCACAATCCACCATTGGCCTTCTTTTTGGTGTTTTTTATTGATACACGTTCTGACAATTCTCCTCTCTATTTTCAGAATTTTTTCAATTCGGTTTTTCTGAATGATTTTGAAAAGGGTCTCGCTTCCGTAGGTGACTTCTGGCTGTACTACAGTTTTATAATGTTTAAGTTTTGTTTTAGCAGAAAGGCATTTTTTGTTATATGTTGACCAAGTTAATTTTTGGGATTTAATCATTTTATTTGTCCTGTTTTGCCATGTCACTTTTTCATTTAAATTATAAGTTATTATTTCCCCATGATATTTAAATTGTTTTACTATTTTAATTTTCTGATTGTTTACCGTAATGTGCTCTATTACCAGAGGATCTATGGCCATTAGTTCAGTTTTTTCGAAAGAGATATGAAGCCCTATCTTTTGTGCTAGGTTTTGAAGGCTCATGATTTGTGTTTTGGCTTCTTGAATATTATTTGCTAAAAGACCTAGGTCATCTGCAAATCCTAGGCAATTTAGTGTGATGGAGTTTTTCTTAGTACCCATTTTTATATTTTTGGGATTTATTTCATACCATTTTCTCATGACAAATTCGAGGGCGCAGTTAAAAAGGAGTGGTGAGAGGCCGTCTCCTTGCCTCAATCCAGTTTTTATGTAGAAGGGTTGAGAGAGTTCACCTCTGAATTTCACTCTGGACTGGGTATTGGTTAAAAAGTTAATTTTATCATGTTTACGAGTTTAGGGTGAAGGCCCAGGTTTCTCAGAATATTCAGCATGGATGGTCGGTGTATACAATCATAGGCCCTTTTAAAGTCGACGAAGGTGATTATTAGTTGTTTTTTCCGTCTTTTATATAAGTCCATCATAAGTTTTAGGGATATTATTTGCTCCGGGCAACCTCTCCATGGCCTAAATCCCCCTTTGTATTCCCCAAGTTCCAGTTCAAGTTGGTCTTTGCATCGGTTGTATATGATTCTCGACAGGATTTTGTATGTGCAATCCAGGAGAGATATGCCTCTGTAGTTTTCCGGATTAGTTTTATCCCCTTTTTTATGTAACGGATGAATGAGGGCTGTGGTCCAGTGTTCTGGAAGTTTTTCTTCGTTCCATATTTTCACGAGGCATAGATGTAGGGAAGTTTTGACTGAATAAACTGATGAGTGTTTCCAGAGTTCTGCGAAAAGCTGGTCTTCTCCGCTTGCTTTGTAGTTTTTTATTTCATTTAAGGCTGCGAGAACTTCTTGAATTGTTGGCGGGTTGATATTTACTGGTGAAGTTTTAACTGGAGTTTCAGTGTCAATCTCAAAAAGCTCTGGGGGGTCGTCACAGTTGAGGAGTCTATTGAAGGTTTCTGCCAAAATTTCAGCATTTTCTTTATTGGTGTGGGCCATATTTCCTTTTTTTCCTCTCAGCATAAGGGTGGGTGGTTCATATCTTTGAAGAGCCTGACCAAAAATTTTATAATAGTCTCGGAAGTTAGTTTTCTTGGAACTTTCTTTTTTTTGCTGAATCAAGTTTTTTGGGCTTGTCGTTTGGTTCCTCTTATAATTTTCTGAGTTATTTTCCTTTGTTTGGTGAATTCATGGTTAGATTCTTCAGTTTTCTGGGTTTGGTGGTTGATCCAAGCCCGGTGTCGGTCTTTGACTGCTTTGTCACATTCTTCATGCCACCATTGGTGTTTTTTTCTTGGGTTTATAGGGGCTAGTTCTTCAGCTATTTCTTTCAGTTGGGATGTCAGTTCTTTTAAATTATTAGTTAATTTGATTTTTTTTGTTGTTTCTTCAAAGTTTATTAATTTATGTGGATGATAAGCTCTTTTGTTTTTAGGTTGGGATTTTTTCTTTTTTTGCGGGGTGAATTTTATTTTAACTTTAATTAAGTAATGGTCCGATCCAGTATCTGTTCCTCTCAAGACTTTTACATTATAAATCTCCTTGTGATAATTCCGGTCCATGCAAACATGATCGAGTTGCCATTCCCCTTTTTTCCAATCTGGGTGTTTCCAGGTCTTCAATTTGTTTGGTTTTCTCACAAAATAGGTGGATTTTGAGATCATATTATGGTTTCTGCAAAATTCGACAAGTCTTTGGCCGTTCTTGTTAGTTTTCTTTTGGGCAGGTCATTTTCCGATAATATCACGATATCTTCGTTCTTTACCAAGTTGGGCATTAAAGTCCCCTATTAAAATCTTGGTGTGGGTCTTATTTATGTTGTTTGCAGTTTGGTCAAGAAGTTCCCAGAATTTGTCCATCTCTTCTCTATCTTTTTTAAGATTGTTTTTGTCATTGGTGGGAGCATGGACATTTATTATGATGTAGAATTTATTGGCTGATTTTAGGGTTAAGGTTGAAATCCTGGGGGAGTAAGACTTAAATTCTACGACTGAGTCAATTATTTTAAGATTGATTGCAAATCCTGTTCCGAACTGTGGGCAATTCTTCATCACACGTTTCCCGGGGATTCCTTTGTAAATTCTGTAACCCTGAGATTCAAACGGCTCTCGATCGGTGTTTCTCATTTCTTGAAGTTCTGCGATTAGGATATTTTGTTTGTCCATTATGTCTGTTAGAGTTTTTAGTTTGCCGGGTTGAGTTAGAGAATAAATGTTGTGAGTGGCAATGTAGTTTATTTGCTTGTGTCTTATCCTCAATTTTGAAGTTGTGTTGTTTTTGGGTGTTTCCAAACGCCCCGATTCATTGTTATCTTCTAAGCAGCTGCCCACCGGATCCGAGTGCAGCCTTCTCTGGTATTTACCAGACGGTGGATTTTTTCTTAAAAGACCTTCCATATTTGACTTTCAAAGGCAAGTCAGCCTTGGGTGGGAATAAATTCCCGAGTTATAACTCTGGATGTGATCCAGAGAGGTGATTCCGATTTAGTTCACCAGTAGAAATCTCCACGTTTCTAACTGGTTATCCAGACGAACCAACGTGGAGGCGCAAACCGATTTTCTTAATTGAGATTTTAAGTATGGAGAAAGTTTAAATCGGTTCCGGAATCATTTCGTCCTTAACGTAGTGTTATTAATAGATTATAAATTTATATCACAGATGTCAAAATATTCTTCTAAAAAGATATCTTCCTATAATCCTTGTCATATATATTTTGTACCTTAATTATAAAGCATTGCTTTATTTATTGCTCATTCATACATTTTTACGTTAAATTCTTCATAAATGCATTTTAGAGGAGGTATTCATCTTTTGCTGCTATGTAACCAGTTACCTTCATATTGTTTGTTACATATATAGTTTTGAAAGGGCACTCTTCATTATTTGAGGTGATAATGATGCAAAATTGAAATAAATATGCAATATTTTTGTAATTTGCCTGAATACTGAAAACATTAAGCTGGAGATAACTTCTAATATTAATAAAATAATAGTTGTAATAATAATAATAGATTAATATTAATTAATTTTAAAGTAATGTTAGCAGTAAAAAAAAAAATACTCAGGTAGACGTAACTTAGTGATCGCGTGGGTAGAATTCCTATTAATGATAATGATAGTATTTTTGTTGCCTACAAAGAGAAATTTTTGGTTGTTTTATTAGGTAAGTTCTCATGGGTGTTCAAATTCATTTTGTTACATAATCTAGCCGTACTGATTTGCTCTGAACTGCTTTAATAAAATGCTCAGCTATTCGTCACTATTAAATACTTATTATGCGTATATATGTCCCCGTATAAAGTATATCATCTCTTGAGTCTCCTTCAAAAAATATCATCGAGTTTTTAAGATATAAAACTGGGCTGTCTGCCCATCTGGCCCCATCAGCCTATATGGTGTCCGTAAGTATGAATCGTGTAGAACGATATTTGGAAAATTAAATATGTTAAAAAATTCTTGTGTTTATATTTATTAATGTGCAATTTTCGCAACAAAGAACGGGCGCTTATTTTATTATTATTTTTTTTTTTTAAGAAGAATATCCACGTTTTTGTTTAACTCAACACAATATTTCGAGTTACGAGAAAGGGAGTTATGCTTCCATTGCACTTTTTTTATAAATAGCTGAGCCATTTGAAAAATGTATCTGCCAGTTTTATTTAAAATACAATTAAAAGATTTTCTTTTACGGAAATAATATTACTCTGTTGATAATTTTTTAAATAATACTAATTATAAACAAAATAAAAGAACAACACTATTTATTATCATCTCGCTAAAGATGTACATAAATATGTGCTCAAAATAATTTTTTAATAGCAGCTTCTGAATTGTGAATTATTTTGTAGTAATTTTTGTATATTTAATGTATTTAGTTACGTTAACATTACTTTATGTTTGTATTTAAATGATTAATATGAACTTAAAACGCATCCGTTTTTCATTTTTTTATATGTTTTATTATTTATAATTTATCTTATATTGACATGATCTATATTGAATTTTTATGTTCCGATCAGAATAAAGATATGTTTATTTATTACTAGCCGGTCAGGGCTAGCTTCGGTCGCCCGACCGTTTAACCAGGGGGCGGAGCCCCCTCGACCATCGACGCGTTCATATCCTCATGTTTGTGAGAATATTAAATATTTTTCAGATATTCATTAAAGAAAAAAAGATTAGTAATTTTACCTAATTATATTTCTATTGCCATGGTGACAGAAATATAATGAAGTAAAAGGATTAATACATTTACATGTTGTATAAATACATCGTTCGTATCAAGAAGCCTGGTGCTTCTATATTTATATTTATTTTTATAAAACTTAAAAAAAACTTATGTCTACAGTGTTTATTTTTTTTAAATTAAAAAAAAAAATAGTTAGTATAGAATAAATGTTAATGTAAACAACGTACTGTTTATGGTACACAATAATATTTATTATACAGTTGTTAATTCAATCTTTTTCGCTAGATGGTAAGCGTCTCATTTAAAATAAAAGATTGAAGCACATACATCGAACAAACAAACCAACACACCATGTTTTTTTATTGGAGAGAAAGGTATGCTGTTATTAAATATATCAGAAATCACTTCGAGGTGATTTTATTTTAAATTAAAAATAATCCTTTTATTCTAGCTGAAAAAAAGCTTTAGGAAATTCTTTCCTACAAGTGACGTGATTTTATAACCAGACAAAACAAGCCTTCTTAATGTGTCAATTGAAACACGATTGCAAATCCTTTTTAACAAATTCAGTAGGCGAATTTTTTGCTAATACATTTATACGAGACTGCCATGTCTGTTTATAGTTGGATTTATTTATTATCAAGGAACTTTATGCATTTATAGATACTATATTTTTTTTGTGTTTTTTACCCAATTAATTGCAAACTAAAAATCGTACATTAGTCTATCGACCAGGTACCATCATCGTAGTCATTCCGTGAATGATGTCTGATTAATTGTATTTGTCGTAGATTAATCAAGTGCTTCTCATGCAGCACTGATTGCACCGTATCAGCGTTTTACTTATGTATAACTGTTAGTAATGTTACGCATCTATTTACAAACTGTGTCATATATCATAATATCTTGTCGATCATTTACCACAATCGGAAGCTAAATATTTCTACCATAAACCCTCGGAGTAGTCTCTTGTTTTTATTGTGATCAGGACAGATTGTTGTTTTTTTTTATAAAAGGCTGGTTAAAATCAAGTTATATAACCAATATTACTATAAAATTACTTTGTATGTACGTAACTATTAAAATAATTTTTTGTTTTGTTTTTACATTTGAATATTATTTTGTTTATTCACTTTTATTTTCTCATTTTTAAACCTTAATGTAAAGTAATATTTTCCAACAATTTTACCTAAATTTGTCTAAAATTTTAGTTTGTAAAGTATTTTAATAATTTTAGTATTTTAGAAATAATTTTTATTTCTAGTCTCGCTGTTTTTTTCTTTTATTTGATGCGGTTTTATTTAATAGTTTTTCTTTTATCAAAATGTTTTCGGTTGATTTAGGTCAGTTTGAACAAATATAATTAACATTTCAATTTTTCAGTATTGTAGAGTTAAATATTTGTTTTAGAAGATCGTTATTTCATTTTTGAAACTTTTATTTTCATAGTAATATGTTACCGTTATATTTATTTAACGTCGATGAGAATAGAAATGAATCACGGGAGCATTTCAGTCTTAAGACTTATTGCTCTTCCACTAAATTTACCTTGTCTATCCAGTCAATAATTCTCAAATACAAGCTCAAAAGATGTGGAAAAATGCTTTCACTCGATAATCTCACTTTAAATTTTTAAATATCTGGAAACTGAAAAATTCTAAGATGTCACCCTATGGTGGTAAACACACAGCACTAAGTGTTTCCAAAATGGTCCGTATATAGTGATGATACAAAACAAGACTTTCCTTAAGCATCCTCAGGCCGACTTTATCTGAGCCCAAACGAGGCCTATTATGTTTATAAATTAGCTTTTTCCTCTGGACTTTGTACGGTGCTATACAAAATTTTGAGTACTAATTCTAGACTTATATGAATGATTTCGGATCTGATTACATCAAATTAATGCTAAAAAATATATAACAATTTGTGGGCTAATATATGGGAATTTATTATTTTATTTAGCAAATGCATCAGCCTCCTCGTATTCAACTACGACGATTTGATGTCTTTGGCACACGGTCGTATTCTTCTGTAGTTAGTAAACGAAGCCTATTGAGCGCTTCCATACCGGCTGTGTGTTGAACCAGTTTGAACTTAGTGCTTTAGCTTTAATCATCTGCATATTGATATTATCCTTAGTATTTTGCATGATATCGTTTATAGATTGCATTATAGCCTTTGCTATACTGAATAAAATGCTGTAAAGTGGACTAGATTTCACCTGGAGAATATATTGTATTTAACGAGGCGTAAGTATTAAGTGCATGGATAAATGTAGCATATCTTTGTATCTATCCGATTGATTATTCTGTTAACAGTTCCTAATTGCCCTGGGCATTAAGTCTTTCCACTCTGTTTCCGATGAAAACCATTAATGTATTAAGTCATTATTACATTACGTCTTATAAAATTTCATGAAAAGAACGGAACCATTAAGCACTCTGTTAATGGTTATAGCCATCCCTTCGTAATTCTTTACCGATGATTCGGTATACTGTCAATCCTTTTTTTTTTCTTTTTTTCCCCTTGCCAGTGAGGATGGACCAGCGTTGTGCTTTGCGCATCCTCAGTGGTTGCCACGCCTCAACCTCCCGGGACTCCGCTGGATCCGGCGTTACCGTACCCTAAGTAAGTCGCTCACCCGGTAGGCCGGGACTCGGTCTTTTATGTCGCCATTGCCTCTAACTGTACCCTCTCTCCAAGGGAGGGATCCATCCGAGTCTCGGTCTTTTGTTTTCCCACGAACTCAGGGGGTCCCCGGTCAGTTATCTCAGCGAACCGCCCTGCAGTCAAGTTTGCTTCAGCAGATACAGTCAGGTCTACGACAGACTAGTTTTATTACAACTCTTAGTATATAGTATAATGATGGGAATGCTTCTTAACTCTCCAGGGATACGCGTTTCAATGCCGTATCTACCGTCTGGATCTAGATGTTTTATTGCCGTGCTTTCAAAATTGACTAAAAATAGTTTTCATCAAGTCTTTATGATTATCATCATAAAGACCCTTTTTCCTTGTTATAATTTCCTTCTGATACTCTACATTAGGATTTAACTAAAAACCTACGATCATCCTGCTAGGAGGGATACTATATCTTTTTCTGTAAGGGTTATGTTTTCCCTTTACTAAAGTGTTTTTTTATTTAGACCGGTTGATGATTCCAGTATAAAGGGTTCCTTTTGTGTTGTCATCTCCATATCAATTCGTACTTTTTTCTTGGTAAGCTCTGTGTTTGTGTTATCAAGGTAACATATATTTTCTAATTTTTGTTTCGGACCTTTCAATTTTGTTGATATATTTATGACATCGTAATGCTATGTCATTTTTTTTTTATTATTAAAACACTTTGTTACGCTCATAATAAACTTGGATTTTTATTTCGATAACGGTCTGTGAAAAGCAGCACGGGAAATATTTAAGTCTATCCTCATTTACAATTTGCAAAATGTTATCGACGGTAGAAATTTAATTTCTGTTGTTAAAATAGGTTTGTTTTGTTGTTGTTTTTTTAACCTATTAGCAGTATTTTAAAGTTATCTACTTTATCACTCGCACTTAATTTTTCTAGTGTGGGATTCTTTCCTTTTTTCTGAAATTCCGTAATGGTCCTAAAAAAACTATGCTAGCCTTTGTATTTTTAGCAAGTACTGAAACAATAACTCCAACTTATGTAATATGTACAGTTTTCAAAAATTCATTTTTAACAGTACATAAATTGTCTGTGTTTGTTGTACTCATTTTAAATATAAAGAATTCTTAACAAATTAAAAAGACAGTTAAAGTATAATCGATTTTGTTATACAAAATAAGTAGTTAAAAGTACGACGACGTTTAGAAATTATTTTTTATCTAAACCGATCCAGTTCTTTATTTCATATAACGATATGTTATTCTTAAAAATATGAGAATTATATATTAAAATTAACATATAAATAGGGTAGATGAAGACAATGTTAATGATAATAAAAATGTAAAACATTCTTCATTTTGTATAAAGAAATAATCGATTAAAAACTTGAAAACATTTTATTTAGTTTCACAGCCTATCCTGTCTGCGGAAGTGTTGTAGTGTCTCATCTGTCCAACCTCCAAGGCATAGGTTATTCTACATGCAGTTATAAAGTATCCATCATTGAAATATTAAACTGAAATCTCTAAAGTAAACTCTGGCCGGTATTAAACATCCATCATGTTAGTAGTGAATAATCATCATGTGAATTAGTTGAATAATTTTTTATATAGACCAGAGGTTCCCAAACTTATTTTTCTCATAGACCACTTACAAAATTTTGCTGGTTCCGGTGTGGACCCCCTGCAGCTACATTTCTACCATATTTCCAGTCGACGGAAAATGTGAACGTTAGATCTAACTATGAAAATCTGCGTTACGGCTGAGTTCCACGAACTAACAGCTTCCGAAAAAAGTGGGAATTGATTGGTTAATTTTTGATTGACTGTGCTGTGAGTGAATGCCAAAAAAGTAAAGTTGGCCGATCAAAAAAAATGCTTCCATCCAACTTTACATTTTTGACATCTACTCACAGCACAAGAAAGCAATCGATTCTCACTTATTTTATTTAGAAAACTTCCCATTCAGAGTGGTAAAAAGCAAAAGAAAAATAGTATATTTTTTGTGTTGCATTTATTCAAATATGTAATCACTACGCTATTAATTATTATTGTTATATTGCAATGTAATATAATAAAATTGTCGTAATATAATTAAAATTAAACTTTAATAACGTAATGTAACTTCTACAATGACAATCACAAAATAGTTACAATTTTAATGGGAGGGATGTACTTAATGGATTGACAGCAAATTATCAATATTTGGCTTCAGTTTTGTTAGGAATAAGCGCAAATCTCCCCGTTCTGTGATATTGAATCTGCTCCTTTTTTTTGATAAAAGGTTTGTAACGACACTAAAACTATTTTCGACAAGATATGACGAGGGAAACGCTATCAAAAGCTTTCTCGCAATTCCCCACAGTCCAGGATATTTTTCTGGTATTTCTGCCTGCAGCCAAAATGTTTGATACCCTCTTTTAAATTTGACCTTCAGCTCCTCATTAGTGCTAAGCTCGAGTAGCTCCTCTTGTAATATCACATTCTCCACTTCCTTTTCATCAAATGGATTTATGATCCGTGGTGGTATTTCCATCGTCAGAATATCTTCAAATCTGCTTTTGTAGTCATCATGCAGGGCAATTAAATGTTGAACGTATGTCTGAATATCCTCATCAAGGCATTCTACCTGTGACAAGTTTGAAAACTGGGAAAATACGCGCCGACTAATATTTTGCTTTATAAATTTCAATTTTCCTAGAAAAGCTGAAATCACACCCTTTGTTTTTATTAAATTGAGACTGTCTCCTTGTAATTGTAAGTTAATGTCATTAAATTTTTTGAACAAATCTGTCAAATACGCGATGTCAGCTTTCAAAGTGATCAGGTTTTGTTTTAAATCTGAATCTTTACCTTCTAGAAACTCTAAAACTGATTCAAAAAGTGAGTAAAATCTTGTTAAACATGCACCTTTCGACAACCAGCGTACTTCAGTATGTAAGAGCAATCGTTGGAAGTCTTCATCATTTTCATCGCACAATTAGGCAAATAATCGCGTATTCAATGCATTGCTTCTTATCTTATTAACAGCATTAATTACAAGTTGAAGCGATTGGTGCAATCTATTACTCAGATTTTTCGCTACTAGGTGTTTGTGGATGACACAGTGAATTTCAGTTACTTCTGGTATAATTGCTAGCACACACACCACAAGTCGTATTTCGTCCCTTTGCACGTCTGAACAAGCGTTGCGGACGGCAGCGGCGGCGCTTTGCAAGTCTCGACACGTTCGTTGTACTGAATATGGAATATGCAAGTTTTTACAAGTAACAGTCGCGGAGCTTCTCAAAACATTATCTGCTTAGATTGATACGCAAAGTCAAGCCAATATTTTAGTTCTTCACAATCAAAACCAGATGAATTTTCGTGGATCCCCTCTTACGAACTGTGAACCCCCATTTTTTTGTCACGCCAACGTAGACACCCGTCGAGTCTCCCGTGGACCTCTGGGGGTCCACCTGGACCACTTTGGGAATCAGTGATATAGACTCTAATCACGTGTATGTTGATATGTTGAATTGTACAGTATATTTTTTGAATTTGAAGCATTTTACTGGCTGTTAAGTACAAAAAAATATGTCGGTTACCAATCCAGTGCCGGTTAGATCGCTGTGAACGCTGCTGTAAGTTGTTTTATAATGCGTATGTTGACGTGTCCTAAACAGAACAAAATAGGATTTTCTTCTCACCTTAGAAGATCACACAGTATGACCTACAAAAGTGTTTTACAAGACAAAATACGAGTAAACCTTCTTCACCGTGCGTCGATAGATAGAATATTAATAAAACTGTGTAAACTTGTAAACTTCTTAATTAGATACTGTCCTTTTATAAGGTGATTGGATGTTAGCCGTCGTCATCATCATCCGGTTGAGAATCGTGATGGGATCTTCACTGGCTGGTGGAATATCAAATAAGTTCTTTATTGGGACTCGGCGATTAAACTGTTTGGGACCTCTGTTTCCTATCTGAAGATGGCACAAAAAACCTCCAGAATGTTTAAATTATGAACATTCAAGTAGGGGCATTTTTCCTGAAAGATAAATTTAAAAACAGGTAACTGTTTGTAAATTTGCCCCCGTGATATCGATAGTTTTAGATCGACCGGTACATTCTTTCTTATGTTATAAATAAAAATGTTTTGTTTCTAAATTATTAACGGTAAGCTGTAATATTTTATTTATTTGTAGTTAGTCGACGGTCCTCGTATTTAATTTTTATAGATATCGGTTGATGTAGCAAGATTCTGAGTCCGATTCCCGGTTGGAATTCAGAGTTTCATTATATTCTTTGTAACTTTGAGGATATAAACAAACATTATAACTGTTGTATGCGATCGGCTAAAGAAATAAATGTCGTACAGAACTTTCCATAAAATTTATTAGTGTACATTTGTTACAGTACATCTTTCACTTTTTATTAAAAAAATTTAAACAAAAAAAATCAAATCGGTAATAACAGCAAATTTGGCATTAAAAGATAGTTACAGAAAATTATGCGGATGTTACGGGTTGAAATTAAGAAATTGCAGCCTCGTTGTGTTTAGGGAAACATTACACGTTGTACTACGTAATTATATTATTTTCTTATTTTGTACAGGGTTATCATAAAAGAATGGTGCGGTTTCAGTAATTCATAGGAAGACTGTAGGGAAATTTCTAGATGTTATATTGGTATCTCTGAAAGACTTCCTACCCAAAAGTTTGTTTATCAGCAGTTGTAACCACAACGTCAGTTCTTGTATCGTTGTTGCGGTGAGTTTAGTGAGTTACTATGTTCTCGGATAAATACAAAACAAACGTTTTATTGATGGCTGATTTAAATCCGTAATTTTAGTTCAACGTGCGTTTCGACGTGAATTCGGAAGAGATCCACCACAACATAACACGTTGGTTAATACCAACCTTTATAAAAATAACATAACACGTTGGTTCAAACAATTCGAAGAAACTGAATCAGTTAAGAAACAGAAATCAACCGGCAGACCAAGTGCACCAGACGAAACGGTTGAACTAATTAGACAATCGGCAATTAGAAGTCCTGGGAAGTCCATCCCCCGTCGAAGCGTCGAATTAGGAATTCCAAAATCAACAGTTCACAAAGTTTTACATAAAAAACTGAAATTACACGCTTATAAAATCCAGATACTGCAGGAGTTGAAACCCGATGATGGTGTAAAACGTTACAATTTCGCTGTTGAAATTTTGGACAGATAAGTGAAAACGAATCATTTTTAGACGATATAATTTTTACAGACGAAGCTACATTCCATATGAATGAATGTGTTAACAGACACAATTCACGAATATGGGGCTCTGAAAACCCACACGCAATTATTGAGAAACAACGCGATTCGCCTAAAGTTAATGCCTGGTGTGGTGTGATGAAAAATCGTGTAATAAGACCTTTCTTCTTTGCTGAAAAAACAATTAATGGAGTTGTGTATGTTGACATGTTAACCGATTATTGCTTTCCTCAGCTGGATGAATTCGAAAACATTCATCGACTTCATTTCCAACAAGATGGTGCTCCCCCGCACTCCAATGCATCGGTCACGGACGCTTTGAACGAAAAATTTGGAGATCGATGAATAGGCCGGCAAGGACCCATACTTTGGCCTCCAAGGAGTCCAGACCTGACACCTTGCGATTTTTTCTTGTGGGGGTACATCAAAAGCGTTGTTTATACACAAAAAATTCGCGACCTAAACCGCTTAAAAAACAGGATTAATGAAGCAATGACAACCATTAACGAAGAAATGTTAACTAATGTGTGGAGAGAAGTTGAATATCGTTTGGACATTTGTCGAGCGATTAAGGGCACACATATTGAAATTTATTAATTATGTAAAAAAATGTTTGAGACGACAAATTTGAAAAATAAAAAACATAAACTGTAAGTAATTCTGTTTTAATTTAAACCATGTTCAAAACCGCACCATTATTTTATGATAACTCTGTATAATATTAATACGTAATTATGTGTATATATTTAAATTTTCATTATTCTTAAAAATTGTGATTAATTACTATCTGTTTATTATAAATATTATATTGCAATTAAATGCAATTTATATTAATAAAATACTCTTTTTTTCTGTGTTAAAGCCGTAACCAGTGTGGTATAATTATCTTAATTGTATTTATTAAATCAATCATAAATATGCTGGCTCGGTATCTTACCGTTTCTGCCGGTTTGCTGATTTTTTATATTTGTATTATGTTTCAATAACAAATTACACATCCATTGTTATCTTAAGGTGTGTTTCGTCATCCTAGTTTTTCAAATAAAACATATTTCCTAAAATTCTTGTTTCTCCAGTCTGTTTTTAAACCATCGCTTCATTGTAATTTCATGTAATGTATCTTTCTTAGACTCGCGTTTTTTTTTTCATACGCATCAGTAATCTGTTTTTAAGTCTTATTCATATATCTTCACGATTACTTCCATTAATTTATCTCTTCATCCCTTCTCAAAAACAAAATCTATATTCCAGCATTTGATGAAGATGTGTTGATGATTATTTTGGGATTCAAAACTACAAATCTATGTGAGTGATTATGTGAAGACAGACAGCGTGAATTCTACTTAATACACCGGTACCTTGAAGCAGCTATTAAAGCGTTCTTATAGGCAGACACAGAATACAAATTCTTAATATTGAAATTTATTAATTATGTAAAAAAATGTTTGAGACGACAAATTTGAAAAATAAAAAACATAAACTGTAAGTAATTCTGTTTTAATTTAAACCATGTTCAAAACCGCACCATTATTTTATGATAACTCTGTATAATATTAATACGTAATTATGTGTATATATTTAAATTTTCATTATTCTTAAAAATTGTGATTAATTACTATCTGTTTATTATAAATATTATATTGCAATTAAATGTAATTTATATTAATAAAATACTCTTTTTTTTCTGTGTCAAAGCCGTAACCAGTGTGGTATAATTATCTTAACTGTATTTATTAAATCAATCATAAATATGCTGGCTCGGTATCTTACCGTTTCTGCCGGTTTGCTGATTTTTTATATTTGTATTATGTTTCAATAACAAATTACACATCCATTGTTATCTTAAGGTGTGTTTCGTCATCCTAGTTTTTCAAATAAAACATATTTCATAAAATTCTTGTTTCTCCAGTCTGTTTTTAAACCATCGCAGGCAGACACAGAATACAAATTCTTAAGATTATACACTCTGTATATATTCGCACAAACTTATTATACGGATGGAAAAAATGTTATTGTAATAGCTTTTCTCTTTTAAAAATGCAAAGGATCATTAAATTTAGTGGTAACAAAAATTTGAAGTCGAGAAAATTAGATAGGTCAACGGACCGTTACCGTTCTGTCTATGAAAAGTAGGTCTCTGTTGTGAAAACGCGATTGAGAGTCACCGATGTATGAATACTTTATCAATTCATTCGGTCCTCGGTCGTCACCTGTAGTAATTGCTTTGGAAAGTTTAATGCAGAATAATTAAACTGTTTACAGATCTTTAGTAATGAAACGTTACGGATATTATTTATTTTTAGTCTTGAGCATATAAAATATATTTCATATTTTCTGACTTAGGCTATATATATATATATATATATATAGTTTATCTATCTTGTTTTATAAACTGCTAGAATAACACTTAAAAGTGATTGCTATAATACGAAAGGTCGGCTGATAAATTTCTAGCGTGCAGCACGCTAGTGCACGGAGACAAAAGGTGCTGCACGGAGACAAAAGGTACTATCGAGTTGGAAGTAGCAGCACATGATAGCTAAAATCCCCCTCTACAAACCTGCGATAATGCGTTGAAATCCGTTACCGGTTTTGTTTTCAGTAGCAGTTAAAATGAAGTCGAGTACGGCCAATATATCAACACGGTTAAAACAGCGCACAGTGATGGAATTTTTAACAGCAGCAATTGTGAATCCTGCGAGCATTTTTCGTCGTTTAAAAGCGGTTTACGGTAGTGAAACGTGAATAGATGGGCGTTGAAATTTCGCGAATGTGAAGCTGATAAAGCGATAATTGAGGACGCACCTCGCAGCGGATGACCAGTTTCTGTGACTGACGAGAAATATTGAAAGGAGGTGGACGATTTGCTTCAAAGTGATCGATGAATCACCCAGCAACGCATCGCTATTCAGTTAGGCACATCTAAAGAACGAGTAGGCCGTATTATCGAGTAATTGGGTTACTGTAAAATCTGTGCACGACGGGTACCGCGCAAACTCTCTGATGGCTCTCCGCAACCTGAAGTTTGAACCTATTTCGCATCCGCCATACTTGCCGGATTTGACTGTGCGATTTCCATTTCTTCCCTCATTTCAAGAGGGATCTCAAAGGTAATCATTACACCACCAACGACGAGGTGAAGGAAGCTGTGGCCACTTGGATCCGAGAAAGACCGCCAGAATTTTTCAGTGACGGAATGCAAAAACTTGTCACACGTTGGGAAAAGTGTGTCAGTGTAAACGGAGGTTATATTGAAAAATAAATACTGCATTTTGTAGTTAAGGTATTGCACTTTTATTCATTTTTTATTTGTAACCAATTAGTTTGTAACAGCCGGTTGTCAAACGATTGGAATCGGTTATTGCTTCTTTTACCTCTCAACAGTGTTACCGACTTGGTCTTCTTTTATTTGACGCCAAATTCAAATTATAGTTTAAGTTTTAACACTTATCATATTACGTGCAAACTGTTATTACTATTATATATACACGATTCAACAATTCAGTTCAGCTCAGTTTTTTCCGTACAATTTTACAGTTTTGATGGTCATAATTAATTTTGTATTAAATTAGAATATTATTCTGTTTGGATTTTTCAAATTTATTTGTATCTTACCTTTCTATTTAAACACTTTGCACAAATATATTTAAAAAAAACTAGATTACTTTAAAAACTAATAACACTTAGTTTAGTATGAAGTCATGATTTGGAAGCTTTAGCAGTTTTAGTACTTAAAATTGACAATTTTTATGACGGTAGCTTTTGAAAACGAAGACATTCCGATTAAATCGTCTCTATTATCTAATAATTAGCGTTCATACTGATTTTTATTATTGTTCAGTGGTTTTAATCTAATTTTTATTAATCATTAATTTATTATTTATAGTGTTACTTAAGGAATAATTTTTTTGCTTTCTCTTTCTTAAAATGCTATTGCTGGGCCTTGGACAGTTCATTAATATTAGATACTAAATCGAAGGACTTTATAAGGATTTTAATATTTATAGAAGATCTATAAAATACTTTTTACGCACGTTTTTTAGTTTTATATTCTACTAATAATAATAAAAAGAAGTAAATAAATTTTATGCGAATAAGCAATCTTGCCACCCGTACAAAGAAAATTTTCTTTCAGCATTGTTTAATTCGAGTAAATCCGAAATTATTGTTTGTCGTGTGTCCTGTATGTCCTGATAATTGTACTCTTTTTTTTATTATAAGTTCTTCATTTTAAGGATTTTTTCTGAATTGTTCTTATGTTGTAGAATCATCAGATTACGAAGATTCATTGTCGGATTTTGATATTCTCATAAAAAATAAAATGAATGATGTTAAAATACTTTAATATTTTTCTAAGTTTATTACGTATGTAGTTATTCTTAATTTTATTTTTATATTTATCGTGTTGATACATAGTATATTTATATGAGATGGATCGAGTGAAGTTAAAATAAAAAGTTTGGGCTGTTCATTTTTTAGCGTTCATAAATATGTATCATGTTGACCGACATTTTAGTCGAGTAAAAATTTTAATTTGTATTACGTTTATAAATGCGCATCTTTTGTTTCAGATAATAATTAACTTATTCTTTAAAAAAATAATAATAAAAAATAAATAAATAGCAGCCTTTTCTACCGAGTCAGACTGCGGAACTAATTTTGCGTAACTTGACGTAATACTTCGGCTTACGAAAAGGCCTTATTATGTTCCCGTTACCGTTTTTAATAGGTTATCGACCCACTTAAAAGATTTTCCTAATGATGTATGTAAAATAAAATTAAAACATATTCTTTTTACAAAAAAAAAAGTCAGTACCATGTCGATGAGTTTTTAAATAATATTTTAAATTGTACCGGTAAATAAGTTAATATTAATTTCTTGCATCTCGCTTTATCCGTGTACATAAATGCGATGAAAAAGTTTCATTAACTCCTTGTGAATTATTTATTTATTTAGTATCTTCTCACATAAAATTGATTATTTTTAAATATTAATAAGCACTTTAATCACACACCTGTTCTGTTATTAATTATGCATTTTGTAATGCTGCTCTGATTAAGATTTTTTTCCGCGGTCTCCGCTTGATCCATCCAGGCAAATGCTAGGCCGGGAAGTCCATTTTTTTATCCGTTGAGTACTACATCCACCCGTCCTTGACGTCATCTGTATAATATATTATTTCTTACCGATAAAAAAAAGTATTTTATTTATTCGCATATTTTATGAATCCAAACGCTACACGGGATTTAATCGAAATAACATTTTTTTTAACGATAAAACGTTTTGTTTATTTATTAAAGACACCCCCGCTGTATTGCAGAATTCGAAGCAAACCGATCGTAAATCGAATTTTTTTTGTATACTTGACTGTCCCGTACTTTTTGTATACTCGTATACGTTTCAGAATTCCTTCATAAGATTGTATAGGTGGATATCAAAATATCTATAACCTTTATCAAGAGATGATTATTATGATATTCTGCGTTGTGTTATTTATCTTTTTTCGCATTTCAATTAACCCCTTTTTTATTTTTAACAAATTTTTTATATTTATTAGGCAGTACATCCGTACATATACAGTACAATATATGAAAAAAGTATTTATTTTACCTTAAAAATGAACAAAAACTGATTTAATTAAACGAAGTTTAAAATTTTTTTTACATTAAGTACTACAATAAATTCTGTTAAAATTGCAATTTTGTGGGTTGTGGGTAGCGTTCTTCTGTATTCTAGTGTCCTTTTCGTAGTAAATTTCCTTGTAGATGCAGTATCGCGCGGTACCGCTCTGATTAATTGCCATATTGCGATCGAAATCCGGGTCATCTGATTTTAAGATATTTAAAGGGTTTTCCATTAATTTCAAACTTTTTAGATAGTTTTTTTACGGTTAATTTACGCGAAAACAGTGTTATTTTTTTCGTTTGCAACTTTTCCGTTTTTGTACAGTTGTAATAAGATTTTTCGTATTGTAGAAATTTGGTCGCATTATTGCTTGTTTTTTATCGATAAAAATTATTTGTACAATATTTTCTTTTTGCGGTCGGATACAATTTTAATACGCTTGTAATCTAGGTAGTACTGAAAACAGATTTTTTCCGTTTACCTCTGATGGTAGTTTACGTAACAATTGACTGTATTACGTATAAAATAATACTTTTTCCAAAACTATTTTATATTCTGTCTACTTTCCTTAACTCCTCAGTTGTTTTAATAAATTTCCGAAAAATGTAGGTTATCGTTTAAAGAGACTATACTTCTTATTATTCTCCTAACTTCTGAGTTTAGGCGTTTTATTTAATACATTATTTTACGACAGAAATAAGTTAACTAATTTGATGCTTTACTCTGTCTTTATCGTTATTTCTAACGGTTGTAATGCATTTAAATGCTTCTTTGATACTAGATACGTTAATCAAGAGTTGTTTTGTGTAAGAGGAATGATGTTTACTATATAGTCGGTTTCGGTGATGAAAGTGTCACTTGTAGGATTGCGTTTTGGTGAACTAGGCTTTCTGATATGAGACAATGTATTTCGCCGAGTGAAAAACACAGCTGGGAACTACTTGACTCTTTACTTAATAAGCGGGGGATGGAATCCATGTTATTTTCCATAACGGTATACCGTTTTCAGTAGAGTCATTTTGTTTGTAATAGATCGTTTATAACAGTTATGATACCTTAAAAACGAAACATTATTGGGATATTACTTGGGATTAAATGTTAAAAGGAAACGTAACGAATAGTTAGTCGTACTAAAAAAAAATTGCCTGTTAAATTTCAAGGAATCGACATGTGTTATGATGTCAAACTTATTTTTTTTTTAATGATTTGTTGACAATGCTGTGCTTGGAAAAAAACGGTGGTAGTATTTTGTTTCTATTACTACAGCCGATGCCGGTAGAATAAATAATACTGTAGACCGCCTCCCGACAAAATTTTTAGCGTTCTACTTTGAATAATACGAGAGAAAGTGTTCTTGTATTTAATCTACAATAAATGTGGTGCACGCAGGCGAGAGAAGGCGTTGCCTGCTCAAATAAATTCATAAATAGGCCTCTGTCACTGATAGTGTGCGATTATACATATACAAAAACGATGAATGACTTGTTTCTAAAATCTTTATTCTTCAACGTGTATCGACGATCCGTCATTTCCCCGCAAAAGTTTAACATATTTTTATCGTTCATAACGTCAAATATATTAATGCGTTGATAACATTTTTTATTTACGAAGACAAGGACGGGTGGATTCTTCAAATTTTATTTAAAATTTAAATCCTATATTTGTCATCGATTAGATTCATTTATTTAATTAAGAAGTTTAGTTAAGAAGTGTTATTAAATTAGGGAGTCTTAAGTTATTACGGTTAAGAAATGAATTCTCTATGAAGTCGGCCAAAATAAACTATGAATATAACTTGAAAGTAAACAGACACAAATATTCATTATTGTACATCATTATTCTGTAAAAATCTTTTAAAGTCGATAATATTTTTAGATTAATTTCTTCTAATTCTGTATTGTCGGGAAAATAGTAATTTTATTCATCTACAATAGATTTAATACAAAATCACACTTATTTATATGAAATATACATTTATTTTTGCTTTTGATCTGTTGCAATATCGCTGATCTGTATATAACTTTTATTGTATTAACTAATGTGTGTGTGTGTGCGCGCGCACGCAGACACACACGCACACACAGGGTTATATATATACATATATTATGATATCTTGGTTGCAAAAAATCGTAATAAAATTATGGAATCGGTTAAAGGTATCCGGTTTTTATAATTATGTTCGTTGTATTATTAAATTTTTCATCGCAAATATTCGTCGCGGTTGGCACCACTGTGTGACCGGTCGGCAGTCTCACTCTCTGTCTTGACGACACAGCAGCAGAAAGCTCGGCGCGCGATTCTGTTTATCGAAACAAGATTGGTTATTACAATTCAGCGTGTGAATAGCGCGTTGTCGCGCCTACGAATAAAACAATACTCCAGCGGTTTAAGCAGTTTAAGGAAATAGGCAGGCCGTCCGTATCTGAACAGAATGTAGAACGGATTCGATTATCTTGTACGCGTAGCCCTAAAACGTCATTAGCAGTTGACAGTTAGGAATACCTAAATCTACAGTGTACAAAGTGGTGCGTAAGAGGGTTAGACTACGTGCTTACAAGATACAGCTTTTACATGAAATAAAACCTGACAACAAAGTGAAAAGATTCGAGTGTGCAACTTTAATGCTTAACAACATTGATGAAAGTCAACTACCTGAAAAATGTCATGTTTTTAAACGAGGCGACATTCCACGATAGCGGGTCAGTAAATCCACGGTTGCAGGATTTAGGGATCGGAGCCACCGTATGAAGTTATCGAACATTAGCGTCACAGGAAGTGACATTTAGATCCTAGAGCTCTTTCAGAGCCCTAGGACCGACTGTTTTCGAGATATTTGCGATTTTCGTCCGAAAATTTGGATTCGGTTAAAAGTACTAAATTTTCCCAAAACTTCGATATATATATATATATATATATATATATATATATATATATACATAATATAACAAGTATACACCTGACCACCACGAGGTATGTACTAACGAAACGAGATTTTCCGCTAGTGATCAGTACATTCCGTGCTAAGCTAAGGGGGACGCGCGCGCGCACACACACACGCACATACAAATGCCGTTTAGTAGGGTAGGAAAAAAGTACATTGCAAAATTAAAATAATTATAAATACTTTCAATAAGTACAGAATGAATGTATTATTAATTACTATTGCTGTGATACCGGAATTAAAACAAGTATACTTATATTTTTGATGAAACGAATGACGAGCAAGACCCTAATTGTAAATATCCAAGAAAGGTTATGACAAAAAAACACTGTATACGATGCAGGGTAAATTTATTGGCAAAACTGATTCTAAGACGCTTCTTGAAAGTTTACGATTCAAATCTAATCTTGACAAACAATAGTTGGGTCCTTTACCGTATAGCCCCGCTTTTTGTTAAAATGTTAAATGAAGAGTATACTGAGAAAAACGAGCAAATCTTCAAATCAAATAATATGAATATTTGCGTAGGCCAGTGAATCAAATTGCTTATTTTTTCAACTGAAATTTTACTTGTTCAAATTCGCTTTACCCAAGTCCGACTTATACATTTGTATTTGTTTTTCTTTTCATTTTAACGGAGCGATCTGAGCGATCGCATATGCAGAATGAAGATTAACATGACATCGCTCGGTTACATAAGTTAATAAAACTAATTCATTACTTTTACCTAACTGGTGTCGTAGCTCTAGACCTAAGCTACAATGCGAGAAGGAAAGTATGATAATCAGTCAAAAAATGGGATATGAATTTTTCTCGACGTTTCATGACCCCAGGAACCTCCAAAAACCAAAATGTGAGAGTAGTGTTCATACGTGCGTGTGTTGGCGTGTTTGAAGCTTAATAAATTTTAACTAGATAAAACGATTTTGATGAAATTTTGTACAGAGACCTGTGTACATGGAGCAGTTTGTCAGTAAAATTTTGGAGTCGATATGTTTTCTAGTCTGATGTTTCCTACTCTGATGAAGCACGGCTACATAAACAGTTAGAACTACAGATACTGGAGTTCAGAAAACTCTCACATTTTCCATGAGACCCAGTCACATTTACAGAAGGTTGGAGTTTGGTGTGCGATTTCGATCGCGAAAAGAATTGTAGCCTCAATATTTTTCACGGAAACCATAACAGCTGAACATTACCGGGACATCGTAATGCGATTCGTAGCACTGTTAAAGGCTGATGAACGAGACTGGTGGCTGCAGCAAAACTGTGCAACGGCGCACACAGCGAATAGCACTATGATAATGTTGCGTGAGTTCTTCGGGGAACACATTTCTCGTAGACTGTGGCCGCCTAGATCGCCAGATTTAACTCGCCCCGACATTTTTCTTCGAGGACATCTGAAGGATAATGCTTAAGAACAACCCTCACACAATCAACCGACTCGAGCACAGCATCATGACGAAATGTGTTGAGGCATGTGTAGCGGCAGATGGAGATTATTTGCAGCATCTATTGTGAAAAAAAAAAAATTCTTTTTGTTTACCTACAAAATACAGTGGAGTATATTATGTTAATAAAGATTTTTTAAGAATAATTTTTATTGGGTTGCGTATCTTTTGACTCACTGTGTACTATTGTATTTAACTGTTGACTGTACGTGGCCGTAGGCGTCATACTGATTTTAAATAGTTGCTGTTTTTTACTGTATATTTTTTTAGTAATTTTAGTTAATTAGAACACGGCTTACCTTATTCTTTTATTATTTAAGATCTCTAGATTTTTAATAATTGTTTTTACGTATACTATCTGATGTTTGGTCTTATCTTTCTGGGTCCTACCGTTGGACCCTGCGGTGGAGCTGAGTGAGAGTAAGAGGTGTGTCCTCTTCTCCCTGGTAGACCAGACCGGAGTCCGTAGCTGCAATTTAAGTTTAAAGGCTTAGAATTGATCATTAATATCGCTAAGGGAACTAGATCTAAATTTCGTTGTTGCGAAAAACATGTCTTGTGATGTGCATTATTTACTGAAATAGAGCGGTTTAACGAGACATTTATAATCACTCACAACTTGTTTAAAGTATTGAACTAGGCGCGAGGTTCGTGCTTCCGCGAACTCGGTTAGCTAGTTCAGAGGGCAACAATGTAGGACAAAGATGTCCGAAAGAAGCCTACAGCAAAAGCGAAGGCCGAGTCAAAACTCACTACTGATGTAAATGTCTACCGAGGCATTTACATCGGTGGCATCCCAACTGAAGCTTGGCTGGTGACTGTGATATATAATCAGTTAGAGGGTCAAGAGACGACCTCCGTTAAAGTCTATCATTGCTATGAATGACGAGGGGTGGGAGTGGTTTGGTGACCGGAATTGTCACAAGGCTGTTGTCTTCCCCTAAGGGGGCTGGGATGGATCCTATCATTAGCCGTTTGATTTAGTTTAGGCTGCATCGGTAAGCCGTAGAATTGTTTATATATGTAAGTCGTAGTTTTTTTTATTTTTTGTCTAAAGGATACATAATCATCCGCAGATCAATCAGAAATAGGCATAATAAATCTGTTTCGGCTTAAAAATATAAAATATCTTTGTTTATTAATTGTATCCCTACAGTTCAATTTTGTCGGAATTTTCCATTGGGCCGATTTACATCTCTACACTCTTTTGGTCTCTCATTATGAAGAGCCATTTTTTGTAATCATCAGGATTCCGATTTGTACGCTCTGACTGCTTTTCCGTAGGGTTTTTCTTTTTTATAATATTCCTTCTCCGCCGTTTCTTTAATGACATCATAGCGCGTATATTCGATTCAGATCCCAAGAATCTCGTTTCAGCAGTTTGAATGCTATTTTTCAAAATCCACGTTTCACAACTTGAAATCATTACTTACAATTTTATTATCTCACTACTATTATAAAGAGAGGTCTTTTTCGTTTGTTCCCGATAACCACGAAATCTACTGAATCGATAGTTACGAGATTGTAGCTTTCTTATGATCCTAGGAACGTTTAACTGTTAAACAAACCTCACCGATCTCTACTAAGTAAATCGTAATTAAAAAAAAAGTATAAATAATTAACCTAAAACTTCTTTTACTGAATTTAATGTTATCGTCTATGAAACATCAATATGTATTATTATCATCAAAATATACGGAAAAACAACTTAGTTTAATAATAAAATTAAAGGGGATGACTACTGTTTTACATATTTAACGACTGAAAAGTTGTTATTCATCCAAATTAATTTATTTTATCTGGTTAGTTATGAATAATGAAAACTCAGAGAGCAACAACCAGCACAGAATTACTAACAAATTATTTCCATTCTTTTAAGTTCTACACGCACGTATAGCGACCGGGGATGCTGTCGAAATATACATTACTGCATACAATTAGCTGTAAATTTATTTTTAAGCTTATCGTTAAAATTAGTAATTTTCATTACGGTTTTGTTTATTCAAATCGAACAGTTTTTTTTTCTTTTTCATTAAATATATTCTTTTAATAATTTTGAAGAAGACGGATCGTACAAATAATTTAACGATTTGAAAACGCACAGTCTAGAATCCGAATAAAGCATCGGTTGTTATAATTGAATTTAAAGCACAACGGTTTTAAAGATGTTTATTTTTGTTATTTAACCGGCTAATATTTACAAGTCTTGCAGAAATTGAGTCGTTTTCATCATCTCTATGAGCAAATATGTCAAAACATTGTTATTCTCGGATGTTCATTTTATTATTTGTAAAAGCAGAGTTGGCTGTAGATCAACATAAAATGTACGTAATGTACAGCTGGATTCTTGTGTCGCGTTAGTTCTAAAAGGCTGTAAATTACAAATTCTCTTTATTATTATTTTTTTTTTAATGAATTAAAATTAGATATTAATTCATCAGTACGTGGTTAAATAATTTTGAGTAAATGTAAAAAAAAAAAAAATTGAATCGATTCTATATTTAATTTATATTCAGAAATTAAAAGATAAGTTGATATATAATTAGTTGTCCTTCGAAAGCAAAGAACCTTTTATTTAGTCTTGAAGAAAACAATTTTTTTTTTTAATTTCTTATTTATTTTTTCCGCGATAAAAATTAATTCGAGAATTTATTTTTCATTAAAATACATGCGAAGAATGAAAATAAAAATCTTATTTTTGGATTGTCGGAATCCCATTTCACAATTTTGCGAACGTTTTGTACATTTATAATCTAATTATTTATAATCTAATTTTATAAGGAAGTTATGTTTTATTTCAATTTTAAGGATTCATCTAACGTAGGATGGAGGTCCCCTAAAGGTGCGCCCATGTCCGTGATATATCCGTATCGCGTTGTAATGAACTTACTGTTAGAAGATAACGAAACGGGCCGTTTTATCAATCCCTATAATTTTTGTTTGTGTAGTTGTTTTTAAACGATAATTCGTAACAGGAAAAACGTTAATATCACTGATAGACAAAAAAAATTTAATGTGTCTCAAATTGTGATACCATTTCTTGAATTGCTTTTTTGTGCACATTACAGATCTGTAAATACAATTTTTCTGAATAAATTACGCTTCAAAAAAAATGAAAATGAAAAAAGTGAAAATATAGTTAAAATCTGTAAAATTTATAATTTTGCATAGCCATACCTGTGTTAGTATGATTTCGCTAATGCTTTTTTTTTATAAATAGCCTCAGGCACATCTCGAATTATGTCCAACAGTAATCGGTAAGCAAGTTAGTACTCAATTTCCCTTAATAGCGGCTTTCCATTACCAAGATGTCTTGGTGGAAACGTTCACCGTATTCGTCACTACGTCTCCGAGATTGTCCGGGAAAAAATCCAGATGTGAGTAGAGGAAATGTATTTTCAGAGACGTATTATTTCCCATAACTCTGTATGATGTAAGAAGTTGATTAACAATGTCGTGGTAATCATCGGATTTTTATTTGCCGAGAAAACTTTTGAAACGTCTTTAAATGGAACCCAAGCTGCATTCATTGTTTAACATCGAGTTAAATACATCATCTTTGACGAACTCTCTTATTTGAGGACTAAAAAATATTACTTCTTTAATTTTCCCTTCACTTCCATTCGGAAATTTCTGCCTGATGTACAAAAATCCGGGACTATCCTTTTTATTGCCTTACAAAATTTTTCATTTGTCTTAGCTTGATATGGAGAGGGGTAAAAATATTTTTTTTGGGTTCAACTAAGGGCTCATGAACAATATTTTTCCCATTTGGAGTTAAGTTGTCTCGTTTCTTCCACTCTTTGGTAACATAACGTTTATCCCTAGCTCGGTTGTTTCATTCGAAAAGGAAACACATCTACTTAGTGTAGCCTAACTGCATGCCTAAGAAAATAGCTTTAATTTTCAAATCACCACATATGTTCCAACTGTGTTTTTTATAATTTATTTTTTCAAGAACGTCTTTCATCACATCATATGTCTCTTTCAAATTAATACCATAAGCGGATTAGTGTCGAAGGATGTTTGCTACCGTTATGTAGCAGAACCACTTGTAAACTATACTTGGACAAATCTATGAAAAGGCGCCAGTCCTCAGGTTTACGAACTAGTCGTAAGTGCAAAATAACCTCATCAATATCAGTGCCATAAACCAAATTATTTTTATCAGTAAAGCACTGAGAAAGTTCTTTTTGTTGGCTTCAAAAGCCCGAAAGTTTTGTATTTTTTTGAAGTAAATTCCAACCTTGCAGTCTTGGTCCTAACAGTTCAGCTTGATTTTTTAAAATTTAAATCCCTAACCTGGTCATTTAATTTACCTTGTGATATAAGATGTGGCTTATCGGAAGATAATTCAAAATCAAAACCATTGCTGTCTTCAGTACTGTCCGATTCTTCATCGCTGCTTTCGAAACGTACATTCACAGGTGGCTCAGAAACTGGAATAATTTCACTGTGAGGTACAGGCCTGATTGCAGAGTGCAATAAAGGATATTTACAGTATGTTTAGATTTTTTTAGAGATTCCAGACACGCTTGTTAAACAAAAGTAACAATCGGTTCCATGATCCTTTGGCTCACGCCAAACCATAGGTACACCGAATCCGAATGGCAAAGCCTTCAGTGTACCTTTCATATGATGTCATAATATGATTTAATTCTTTGCCTAGTATTTTTTATTTATCGCTTACAAATTTCGTTAACAAAGTTAACAATAAAAAATGAACTAACAAAATACAACATAAGAGTTTAAAATCCTAACTATACGTTGAAAAATGAAGAAAATCCTTTAATTAAAATTTTTCAAAAATGGTGGGTGATAGAAAGATTCTGAGTTCATATTCGTTTTCAGCATCAAAAAACAGATTAAAATCATGTATCGCATGTTAGGAAACAAAAATTATGTTTATCAGTATAATCTTATGCAGATGCTAGTATGGATGCAATTACAGACATTTTTAACATTTTATTTATATATATATATATAAAGAGGGAGAGAGTGTGTGAGAGGGAGAGTATTTGTCACAGAATGTTAAAAAAAATTTGACAGACATTTACAACGTATATGTTTGTTAAACTGTCGTACGGTATTTGGTACTACTTGTTTGAGATTTATGTGTTCAACAATAACTTTTTTCGGTAAAATTTATATCAGTAATATCCTTGGAATAAGTGTTCCTGATTGGAAATTTGCCGAATCAGTATTTGTGTTTTCATCGCTAATTTTAAAAGGTATAAACATATAATACATCGGTAAGTTTTTCAGAGGTAAACTTTGAAGAATAAATATCGTCGGGGGAAAAAATTGGATCACGATTTAAACTGTTATAAAGTATTAAACAATAGCATTCGACTATCGAAATCATTATATTTTCAAGTACGTTTTACATTAATGTTTTGAATAACATGAAACAATTATGAATTGTTTTCGGTCACTGTCAGTAACTGTAGGTAAACGGCTTTCATAATAATCATATCTCCACCAAAAATTTGTTGAACGTGTGAATAATTTTCAAAATGAAAGTAGTTCTCGGGTGATTCGGATAATCTACAAAGAGTATGTGAACGTATCTCAGATTATCGACCGGAAGTGTTCATCTAATGAAGATTAAGTATCTATAATTACAATGATAATCCTGATAAGAACGGTTTTGAAGTTTGAAATTTGAATTTTGAGCCAGTGCGTCAAAAAGCCGTACAATTTTTTTCTACTTTCTTGATATGTTTTTTATTTTTATTTTGTAGGTTATATTTTTATTAACAGGTACACTTAGTAAGATCCATAAAAATGTATTATTTTTTTGTGTTTTTGGAGGATTAGACTTTCTGCGATAAACACTAGAGACATCCAGTAGAATCCGAACAGGAAACAAAATGTAAAGTTTTTATTTGTTGGTCCTACCCTACAAATCATACCAAGGATGCAGTGTTTCTACGAGTCCTGCCATCCTCTTGACCTAGACCCACCCGTAAAACAAAATGTTGAATAAGGATTACGGGTGGTGTGAAAGGACTAGCTATTCTAGATCTCAACGAAATTAACAATCCCGTTCGGAAGAAAGTTAAATCCGGGAGTTTATTCTCCGGAATCGTATGGAATTTTGTGTAACGAAATTCGTTTGCAACTATATAGGTATCAACACATTTCTTCATGTTGGCAGCTACTTTTTTTTAACGAATACACCGCTGATAACGTTTACTTCGACTTCGATATTCCGTTTAAATCGATCTGTTGTTTGATGGTTATTTTTTAACGTGTTTTCTTTTAAATAACTCCAAAGAAAAAAATCCCTTGGGAGATAAATCTGGCGACCATGGTGAGACCATAGACCGTAGGAAATGATTTAATTCCCAAAGAACTCGTGTAACAAGTCTGCTGGTATTCATTCCGTGAAAAGTACTGAACCCGCTACTTCTGAGAAATCTCGCACTAAACTGCTATCTTTTTTGAATGTTATGTTATCTCGTGGAACGCATGAGAGTTCTTCGATAACGGCTGTTCTGGATATTTACACAGTCGTTTAAAAGAAGCCGTACCTCATCGCTAAAGAAAATCTTATCCGATATTCGAATATCGGTCGAGCAAACCGCATAAACCGTTTGCAGTCTATATCGAGTCCTTTTCCGTGATCGGGTTCTCGCAATTACTGTACGACGTGAATACGGTACGAACGTAATTTTAATTTCTTTTTTGCTTTCTGGAATTTCCAGTACGATATTCTAATTCGCTCTCTTATTGACTTTAGAAGCGATCGTTCAATGGATGCACGGACACGCCGTAAAGATTCATTAAAAACTGTCGGGCGGCCGGACCGTTTTCGTTATGTACAGCTTTCTTTAAAACGAGCTTGTTTAATCAAGGAAGAGCTTCAGCAAAGTTGTCCTAACGCTTAAAAACGATCACGATTTAAAATAACTGAAGAATGCACGTTGAGAATGTGCAAAAACGTGTAGTTGTCTTTTTATTACTCACCTGCCACTGACAGACAAACTAGGGAGTGATTACTCGATTGTTGTGTCTATACGTTATTGCTACAAGAGGGAAGCACTACCGACCCGTCTATTAGTGCCAAACTGAAAGCAGTTTTTTCTCTTCAGTGGGTTAATGAATTCAGGGTTGCGTAACATTTTGCCCGTCCTATGAATTAAGTTATTTTCCTGAATAAAGAACCTATGCTCTCAGGACAGTACAACGGTAGAAAGGATTCTACTCGTATACTAAAGTGTAATTTCAAACAGGTTTTCTTTATTAATAAAAAAATTATATCCCTAATAAATAATTACTTTTTTACACAGCTATTATGTGCTGATTTAATAAGCGACTTATTCACCTTCATTAACTGTCTAGACCAGGGGTCGGCAACCTTTTGAATCAGAAGAGTCAAAAATTACAATTTACAAAATTTCAAAGTTTTTAAAGAGCCACAAAATTTTTTTCGAAAATTGGTTTATTAAATAACAATTTATAGGTACTTACACTTATAATTATTATTTTAACTCTAATTTTTAAATAATAAAAGCTATAAAATAGATAAATAATAAAATAGGTAATTTATTAAATATATATTTTAATAAAAATACTTTCGCGGTAATATCCAACAGTAGTACTTTGTTTCTTTTTTGACAATTCTTATTGACTTCAAAAAAGTAGTTAGGTATCTTATTTGGAAAAAAAATATGTATTTTAAAAATATAATACTTATTATGTTACCTATCTTTACTTCGGTTTTTTTATTATTATTATTATTATTATTATTATATATATATGTACATACATAACTTTGAGAAGATAATTCGCTTCTAACTCTTTTACTTGAAACAACAAACTATACCTCACAGCCAAAGAAGCACTGGTGAAGACGCCAAATTGTCTTGCGTCGAAAGCGAATTAAAACCTAACATAGAAACATCCGACGACGGCGTCATTCGAGAGCTTCTGACGGACTGACGACAGTGACGACTCGTTTCACGGGGGAGGGGTGCGGTGAAAAGCGAGTACAAGTGGCAAAGCGATAGAATCGGTACCTAATCCTCGTTAATCGATTCAGAACGATTTTTAAATGTTTTTTTTTTTTTTATAAAATAAATAATATTTGCGTATGGAACTAAAGAGCCGCAGCTTCACATCCAAAGAGCCGCATGTGGCTCGCGAGCCGCAGGTTGCCGACCCCTGGTCTAGACCATTGATTTACAAACTGTGCGCCGCGGCGCCCCGGCGGTCTCTTCGCAGAGGCGCCGTGAAATATTGTAAAAGCTTCATATTAATTGAACCAATACATTTATAATTATTAATTTAATGTTAATAAAGTAAATAAATAATGAACATACACGAGTTTTATTTATTTTTATCTCTTACTTACGAGTAGTCACACTTTTACTTAGGGTAGGGCACCATGGAGAAATTTTAATTGAAAAAGGGCGCCGCGACTCAGAAAAGTTTGGGAACCACTGGTCTAGAGCATTTGTTCTCAAAGTGGACGATAACACCCCCTTGTGGGCGCTGGAGGCCTTCTGGGGGGGCCGGTAGAAGGCCCACAGAGAATTGGGGGCGTTCAGGCGGTCTAGGAAGGCGATGGCTGATTAAAAAAAAATCAAAAATTATGTTTTCCCGATATTTCAAACCCGCTACACTAGTACAAAAAATTAAACGGATACCTATATTTTATGATAAAAAATGATCGAGATCAGATTTTAAAAATCAGTGAGAAGAAAAGTTTTTAAAATTTGAAAGTTTTTTCGTGTTTGATCGAGCACTTGGGGAGAAACGAAATTTTTTCATTAAACTGCATTAAAATCGTTTAAAAGCTTAAGACTTTAGCTTTAATTTCTTTTTTTAAATGTCTCTACGAGTTTTCTGAACCGAAATATTCCACTTTACAGAGAAAAGGCCACTTTTGTTTAATGTTGCATATCTCCCGATCTAAACAACGTATTGACACTAATAAATATGGAAATTAAAGGGTTTTGATCTAGGTGATCTTTAATGACAAGTTGTGAGGTCTTTAATGTAGCGTTGTAGTTCTTGCCTTTTGTTCATTTTGTGCCGAGGTATTGAACTCTGTAAAGGTTCAGACTGTACCCTCTATCACCCGCTTTCAGCTTAACCCAAGACCATGTTAAAGTCTCGGTTATTAAAGATTTCAATATCTCGGCACAAAATGAACAAAATCCAAAATCTGCAACGCTACATTAAAGATCTCAGCTAGATCAAAACCCTTTAATTGCTGTTTTTAAGAGCGCATCTTAAAAACAGCAATTGCAATTATTATTTTTAATAGATGGTAAGTTTAAAAATTTTGGGGAGCGCTAGAAAACTTTTCTTTTTAGGCGAAACAGTTGGAGAGCCAATGATCTAGACCTAGACCGACAACTGACAGAAACGTGTAACAGGTTAATGTTTTATTTTTTCAATCAAGTTTTTTGAAATCCATATGAATCGTTTTTATTATACTATTCTTTATAAAGCTTGGTTTGTCAGTAAAATGAGATTATTTAATTTAAGCGGCAAATTAATAAAAAAACTATTCAATTATGCTCATACATTTTCTTATCTACCGCGCGTTGTAAAACTTAACGATGAAGATTGAAAGATTAAAAATGTGTCATAACACCAGCCGTAAATAAAAATTATCTCGTATTAAAATTACTTAATAATAAGGCGTAACTTCAAATTGGCAAAAATAATGTATTTTTAATTTAATTATTATCTAGAAAAATAAATCATTTGTTTCCGATTTTACAGTTCTTTCTCTCACGGAATAAGGAAGACCATTACGTATTTATTAACTTTTTAAGAATTAATTCACGCAAAAATTCAAAGTAAAGTGAAAAAAGCTGTTAATAGACCTTGGCTGTTCCGGAAATGTCGATTGTTGAAGACGCTCATAAATTTTATACTGTTGAATAAAATCATTTTTTACTCCTTATTTAAGAAAGATTTACTTTTACAGTACTTTCTATTTGCAAAATAAATGTTATTTTTAATTGTTTTCTTCATTCTAATATTCCTGTTTTTCATTCGTGAATCAATCCTAAAATTAAAATTGTTATTGTTGATTAAAAAATTGCAAAAAAAATTAATACATTTCCTCCTCATCGTTTACCATTACCGTTAGGAAACGTAGGGCTTTCTGGTAATTTCTTAATTAATTAGCGTCCCTATATTCCATAGTTAAATTGGTACTTACGTATTAACGCCACCGCAGCTACAGCTTTATTTAAAAACAAAGTAGTCAATCGGATTTCGGTAGAAAATGGGCCGATATAGAGTTTAACATAGATTCAAAACAGTCTCTTTATTAATTTTAATAAATGGTTTGTTATTTATGTTTATTTTATAAATATAATTTAACCAAACTTAACCTACGTTCGCTTCGCTCGCTAACCTTGACTGATTAATAGGAGTGTTTTGATTATTTAAATAATAAATAATTGCAATAATTACTGAATTTATTAAATAAATACTCAAAAAATTACGGTGTTAATTAGTCAAGATTAGCGAGCGAAGCGAGCGTAGGTTAAGTTTGGTTAAATTATATTTATAAAATAAATAAATATAAATAACCATTTATTAAAATTAATAAAGAGTGTTCATTTTCCACCGAAATCCGATTGACTACTTTGTTTTTAAATAAAGCTATAGCTGCGGTGGCGTTAATAAGTAAGTACCGTTAAATTTTATTATAAATGTATGTGCGGCGTCCTTTTATTGTCATGATTTAAAATCCTGTGGAATGAATTCTAAACTAAACGATTTAAATTTAAGAATAGGAAATGTAAAATTTGAAAATGCGATAAATTATATTCTTATTAAAATAAATACCGTTTTTAATTTTCAATTTCCGACGGGAAAGGTCGGATTTCCGACCTCAAAGCTTTACTAACAAATTGCCCCGCATACACGAGTCCAACAAAATTTCTTCAAATCGGTTTATCCAGTCAAAAGTTATTAAGCTTCAAACAGGCCAACGCACGTATATACTTACGTACGGACTTACCCCCACTTTTTTTGTGGGTTCCTGATTCGTGAAACGTCGAGAGATGCCAAAAAACCCTACTTCATTTTTTTACCAGTTAACATACTTTCCTTTTTGCAGCGCAGCTCTAGAGTTATGACGCCAGGAAATTAAACAACGAAACAAAGTAAATAAAACAGACAAACAAGGAGGTGTTGCAAAACACACTAAAATCATATTTCCCGTAATTATTAAAAAAATTAATAAATAAAAAACAAAAACACCTGTTAACTTATAAATTATAAAATGCCGCTTTGTACAGTCCGATTCAAAAATAAAAGATTAACTTAAGTACGATCTAAAACCACAACTCTGAAATTGGACTGGCCACCGTGCCCCGTATTACGGTTGCAGAAAGTAAAAGTATGTCTGAGTAATGACGACAGTATGCGCGTTCAACCGCTGTGAAAGTGCCTCCTGAATCAATAATCAAACCCTCTTACTCAAGAAAATTTAGACGAGATAAATGTATAATATTCGTGTTATAGAATATTTACAAAAAAATTGAAAGATTTAAAATTCTATTCGGCTGTCATTTATGGCCCTCGATTATTAATTTGGCAATACATTTTATTTGTCGTTAGAATAAAGTGAGTTTCCCAGCTATTTAATTCCTTTTTATTAGGGCTATTTTTTAAATCTTTGTTTAATGAATTTGAGAATCAGTTATGATATATCTGAGATCCAAATCTAATGTATTTGGCAATTTATTTAGCATTTTCGAAGACAGAACCCAATTTCTAAGATGTCGCCTCAATCAGCTTATAATTTTTAAAAAGGTTTGTTATTTATCGCTTTACAGAAGCCAGTATACAACTTGTTTCAATGCCGTTCAGATCTTCGTATCTGTAATTCCGAAGAAAGATTGCTTTATTTACTTTCTTAAGTAAATTTTTTTCCTTTTTATTTAAAATCGTTTAACTCGGCTGTTTGTAATAAAATCCTTTCGCCGTGTGTTGAATTGACTTAAATGGCTCCCGGTTGCGTTGAAAAATATCACATTTAAAACTTCTATTTTATGTTGCATAAGATGAAAAGAATAGTTTGTGATATACTATTAGTCGCTATACGTAGATATTTTGTAAATACGAAAATGTTTTTATTATTTTAGCTAATTGATTATCAATTGAAAAAACGTTAATGTTTGATTATTCTTGATTTAAGTCAGATGTTAAATTATATATATATATTCAATAATTTTATCGTTTCCTTATTTATTTTTATTTGCTTTTTGTATTTTTCTCATAATTAAATGTACGTTCGTATCATATTAACCTGAATTCCTTTTTTTGTTTCATTTCCAACCACAAAATGTTTGTAAACGGGGCTTTTATAGTAGATGGCAGGTACTAGAAAATAGGATAAGTTAACAAAAGTTAATTGTGCGTTATGAGTTGTTTTTTAAATATATTTATGTATGTGTGTGTGCGTGCGCGCGCGCATGTGTGTAATTAGAACACTTTGAGCGTAACAGATGACCCTTCCGTACGCAAAAGAATTTAACATAGTCTGATGGAAATAATCAGGTTATTTTTCTGCTAACAGAAAAGCTACGTTTTGTCTATGTTTTTTCATTGAATATATTAATTCATACACAATAAAAATTGTATAGTTTCTGAATAACCGTCCAGTAATAATTATGCTGAACTACTATTACTTCTATTATCTTTTGATTGCATTATATGTTATGTTTTTATTACGTTGTTTAAATGTATATTATTAGTTATAATAGGTGCAGTACAGCAATACTGCAAGAACACTATCTACATCTTTCAGGAATTACGCGATGTTGCCGCACTTACTAAATTAAGTATTAAATTTATTTTTTGCGTTGAAGATTTTTTAACAAAATCGGGTATACAATTTAATTTTTGTAACAATGTTTATTTAAGATTTTCCGTTACGTTATTAAATTATTTTGTTAATAAAGTTTCTTATTACTCATGCTTACGTGATCGTATTGACTTTTTTTGTATAGGGTAAAAAACTAATATTAACGAACGTATATTTCGTAAACGCATAAAACATATATTAAGGTCTGACAAAAATAACATTCCATTTCATACGTTGAGGACAATAAGAACATTTAAACTGCTTACTACTTGTTAAAATTCGTAAAAAAACAAGTAATTTAGTTACAAAGTTTAAAAAAAAATGTATAACTAATTACTAAAATTTCGTGAAATTTTAGTTATAAAACGGTAAACGTGTTATTTACCGTTTTATTCTAATCGTAAATCTATGTACGCCAGTTAATACACTATTTTACAGTCCTACAATCTATTTGATGTCAGAAGCTGTTCGATCATATATTGTTGTTGAATCGATATACTCCCAGCGGAAGGGATCGAATGTGTAAATTTAAATATATATTGTGATTTTTGTAGTTTTACGATTAAAAAGAAAAAGAAATAAAGAGTTCCATTCTATGATATGTTTCTTTAATATTTAGAAAATGCCTTCTAGTAGTTTATAATATAATTACATAAATTGACACTGCTCTCTCCATACAAGGATGATACGGCTGATCTATCATCGTAGCAGTGATAAGCTTTTTGTTCCCCGGGAAATTATCGGCAAAATTGGTTGTTTATCCGTTTCGAGTTAACTATTAATTTCTTTATTTTTATTTAAATACAGCTGTAAGAAAAGTACTAATGACTGATTTATCATCTGTGCCGCTAGAAGGCGTTGCAGTGAACCGTATAAATGATAAAAGATAGGCGCTTAAGTAAGAGTTAATTAAAAGAAAGTATTGTAATTTATTTGATATTTATTTATTTATATTTTTGACTATTATTCTTGCCGGTTGATCGAAAAGACATGCAACCCAATGTACATATTTTAAATAAATGCTGGATAATTTCCATATAATTTCTTTTGCTGTGGGAAATTTACAATGTTGTTAACAAAGATAAAAATCCAAATCACTCACCCGCTCGGTGTAAACAGCCGAGTTATTTGTTGAAATCTTCTCTAAAGGAATGTTTGTGATATATATATGTATTTAACACAACCCTATCGCAGTTTTTTTATTAGACACGATATGACTATTTTAGGTGAAGTTTATTTTACCGAACTGTTTTACCTCTCTGAATTCGTAAATAAGTAAAATTAAAAGTTGGAATTGTAAGAAATCTTATTCCTTTCTTAAGCAATCATTTTATTCTGTAAAAATTAGGGTTCGGGGTATCGCATTTCGTAATGAATTAATGGTCCTAGTTTTTTCTCAGGGACAACGCCTCGTTGGATGCAACAAGGTGGAGCTATCCGAGAAGTTCCCTTATACCTGTAGACAAATATAAGTTAGACTTAGTTCATATTTTGAACGTTTATATTCATTTGTACCTAGGAGTTATTTATACATTAGATCTGTATCTGGATCATCGTACTGGACGCACAGAGGTATGCATCTTCGCCGCGCCCTCCTTGGCATGCGAAGCATCTCTGGTGTTAGGGTAGAAAAGACTTCCTCCACACTATTTGGAATTTTTCATTTGATGCCTGATTGTTGCTCATAGTAAGTTGTCGAGTACGGTAAGGTCGGGGCTTTGTAGTGGCGGTCGGGATGGAGTCGGAGCTTGTGTACGTAACCGATCCTGTTGCTTGGAAATTATTCGTTTACGGAGTTTCCAAACAAACGTTTAAAAAATTTCCAGATGAGGTGGATCTTCATCTTGCTGAATCCAGACGCATTCCATGATATCCTTCTTTTGAAGTCAAGGTATTAACCGTCTTTCTAACATTTGAAAATAAGAATCGTAACTTGCAAATACCATACGTGACTTTCAAAAAAAAGCGACAAATTAATTGCAGGGATAGGTACGGGGACTTCTCAAATGAACATTAAGCTTGACGTTTCATTTTTTGGGTTAATTAATAATCGCGTTTGTGTCCTTGATTACCAGACTTTTCGCTTCTTATTATACCGTCAAAATTAATATCAGGATTTTAAAGTTATGTAACGTTTATTAAGTTTTACTTACATTGATAAAATATTATACGTGAAATGAAAGAGTAACAGTTTTTTCTATAAGTGTTGAATGTTTGCACCATTCGTCACCTGGCAACATCCAGCCGATAGGAGAGTTCATCCCGTACTTTAATCAGCAAGTGTGGAGTAATGGATGCGAAGCTGCTTCAATCCTTTGTCTCAAGTCAGGTAGGCCGGCTGGTAACGGTGGCACATACACTCGATCCTTTATAAACCCCGAAAGAAAAAATCACACGGAGTCAGTTCGGGCGAACGTGGAGGCCACGGCAAACAAGCCTGTTATGTCGTTTCCAGCGACCGATTCAGCGGTCGGGAGAATTTTATTCAACCAAACACGTACAGCGTTATGCTAGTGATGAGGATCACCATCTAGTTGCCAAATAAATTTCTGTGGTTGGTATTGCAGTTGAGAAAAGAGCCATATTTGTAGCATATCAAGGTAGTTCATTCCAGACATACTTTTCCCCCCTTACTCCCCTACGCCGGACAGAAATTAAGCATAAGCATAGAGCAGCGTAGGGGTTGTCCTTTCTACTCTTAACAGCCCTTCCCACCTACCGGCAGTATGTCCGGCATGGCAGGTCGGGCTGCCGGTCGGATCTTTATTTTATATTGGTAAGCCATTACTATTAGCAACCCATTAGAGTACTCCACTTCCTGTGCAGTTTTTTTTAGCGGTGTTCCTATATGAGGCTATCCAGCTTACAGTTGTCATACAAAAACTACCACAAGGGGTCCCCGATCCCTCAATAAGAACGGCCCACCTCGACGAACCGTCCTCTCAAGATCGAGGCTGCCCTCCCTAACCCAACAAGCACGGTTACACACGATCGAGGTCCCAACCGTCACGGGATTTTGTCTTCAATATTCTAGTAGCTAGCTTCTTCACATTTCTTCAGGGCTGCTTATTGGAAAGCATATAACTCATAGTCCTCTCACCCCAGACATACTTGCTTCTTTGAAAAAGAACGGCCTACTCGGTCGCGATCGTCCTGTACTCTTCTCTTTACAAATACAGCCAGTGGTCTCAAATTTTTTATACTATCTACGAATGTTATTGTCACTCGGGGGATCACAACGCAACTTCAAACGGGACGCACGTTGAACGGTAATTACAGATTCATACATTGCAAACTGCAAAACAAACGCTTTTTGTTAGAGGGTAGCAAAGATGGCGATCTTTGCTACTAGTGCTTTCAAGCGGAAGGTACAGGAAACAGTTTATGAGCTTGCGAACAGCTAAAACTGTTTGATGACTAGTTGTTTCATTTCACGTACCAAAAATAATTAATGTCCGTGAAACTTGAGAAATATTACATAGTTTTAAAACCCCCATATTAATTTTGAAACACTGGTTATTATGTAATGGCTGATTCAGTTTTAATGTATCCGTTTGGTTCTTTAATATAGTTACGCCTGATCATGTACTGCATTTTAAACGAGGCAATTTTTTTTAAAAATCATGTCTTCATTTTCCTGTAAATCAGAAAGCCTGAATTAATTTTTCTAGCTTTTTATTGTTTATATATATATAAACGTTGTAAACGGAGGTAAGCTTTTCCGAAATTTTTTCATTATATTTTCATTAGTGTTTCTAAGCGAGTGAGAAAGACAGATATATTTATTTATGTATCTCGTATATATATATATATATATAATAAAAAATAACATGTTGTGAGTCATTCATAATCAACGCCCAGCAAAATCGACTAAAGATAAATTCATGGAAATTTCTATACACGTTCTTCTTACGGTGCAAGTGTATACTACGAAAGTATTTTTTTTTTAATTTCTAGAGTAAAGGGGTAAAATGGAGTAACAATGTAATTTACTTTTTTCTTTTTTTTATTATTTCTTGATAGATGTAGTTATCAGCTTGATTTTTGGTCTATGTAATCGTCATGTGAATATAAAAACCAGTTTCTAGATTTCCTGAAATTCGACCTTGAAAGGGGTGGAGAAGGGTAAAAAAATTTGAACAATGATTGCGAATTTTCCTTGTTTCCTACTGTATTAAACGAGATATTCAGTAGATTTGGGCTTTCAAATACTTATAAGATAATTATCTAAAAATATTTTTGGTTTTTTTTTTTTATTTCGATTTTTTAAGGGGTTCGACAGTGTACTGCGCAGCGGCTCAACCAACATAGTCACTGTTACTGTATATGCGACACGATTGGCTGCATCTGCCGCCGGTTACTTGACTAAAAAACATAAAATAAATAAAAAATTGACCGCAACGGGAATCGCAAGTAACCAACCATACAGCGCGGGCGAAGCCGCGATGGGGATGCTAGTATATACATATATATACAGTACGAGTTGAGTTGCAGTTATTACCTCTGCCCTAAAATATATATTTTATCAGTTCAATCGTAACGTGAAGAAGTTTCACACCATAATTGTCTAGAAAACCTAGTCACGTTCCTTAGTATGCTCTCAGCAAGGTTTATTTTTTAGTTTCTATTTATAGAGGTTTAATAATTTTATAATTGTTTCGATTTGTTTAATAAATTATTATTTATTAATTTTTTTTTCATAAAATAGTGTTCCTCATATATGCTAGAAGGTAATATTTATCTTAATGAAATAAGTAACTTCGAAAGGGATCAAAATCAGGCCTGTATTGCTCAACTATTAAATTATCGTAAAATTACATTGAAATTTTTGAATTCTATAACATGTAATGTTATGTATTGTGTGTGTCTTTTGATGAATTGAAAGATTTTATGTAAATCTAACCGTTAGAAGTTATCTGGAAATTAATGTTTTTTTTAAATCCGATTTTATATAAAATTTCTGTATTTTTTTTAACTGTATGTTGCTACTACTATTGGACTGGTCCAGCCATCGTAAAACAGTAAAATCTCGTTTTGTTATTCCTGATATTGTATAAGGATAATAGAATTAATAATGGAATAATTTCCGCCTACTTCTTTTAAGTAACATTTTCCCAGTATTCCGATTGAATATTCGGACTGATAATCGTATCGCGAGAAACGTTTACGCAGTAATTTCTATATGTGTGCTATATAGTAAAAATATTGAATTTATTTTATGTAAAATAATTCAGATCTGGCAATCCGGGTACGGTATGGGCGGTCGCAAACGATGATACAAAAAAACAAAATTGTATTACCGGGCGATGCGCATGTCCTTAAGTATACACTGGTATTTAATATAATATTATCTATTTATTATTCGACTGCATTTTTATAATTTTTTAGTTTTACGTCGTGAAGTATATCAGATGACGTAGAATAAAAAAAAGTGTGTTGTTTCTAATATCAAAATTGCATATTTAAATATTAAATTTGTTAATAAAAATGGTAATGTACATTTAATAAATGTTCTTCACCTCACGGTTCCTTTCCTTACAAGTAGTACATGCGTTGTTAATAAAATTCTAAAATGTACTAAAATGAAATATGTATCGCATTAATTATCTCTTTATAAAACGATTACTTTAGTTTGGGTTTATTTAATAAAACCGTATCAATATTCGGTTCGGTAAAGATATTATATTTTTATGTGCGTATACACATTGTAAACGGAAGTAAGCTTTTCCGAAATTTTTTCATTAATATTTTCATTAGTGTTTCTAAGCGAGTGAGAAAGACAGATATATTTATTTATGTATCTCGTGTATGGAGAAGAATCTTTATGTGAAAAAAAAAAAACACGAGATATATGTACTCGGCAAGGAAATTCGGACAGCTTTGACTTACACATTGATCATTGTTTATAGCAAAGATTAGTTTTTCTTCTATTTTTTTTAATATCACTTATTGGCGGACTAACAGTCGCAGTCGTTTATCGGTTTAAAAAAAATTTTTTTTTTATGAATTCGTTTATGTGTATTTTTTATAGTTTTATATTTGCATTTTGTACCGATAAATATATATATATATATTTTTTTATTTTATTTATTTTTCATTGTAACTATTTAAAAAACAGTTACGGTTTGGCTTTTCTCTTTATTTTTTAGAGAACAATCCATTAACTTCTACAATAACATCCAGTTGACATACAAAAATCCACTTTCAGTTTATCTATAAAACTTAATTGAAAAGAAGAATATGTAACCATCGCAAACCCTTGGTTTTGTGCTTCGAATTCTTTTATATGTTATTGAATGTTCTCTCAGCATGTTTTTCGCTAAAAGCATTGATCTTTTCTTTCTGTACAGTAATTTGTTGAAATTATTTTGTTAGTGATTTTTTTTCCTTCGGGTAAATATATTTTTATACTAAGCGATCGAAAAGTTGGCTATCCTGTTAGACTATATATTATTATGAAGAAATGTGATTTATTACATTATATCTTTAAATCCAAAAGAGGGACGCCTACAGCAAAGGACACCCCTGTCGTATCCTAGACGATCCTATCTTACCTAGCCTATCGATCGTAATGAAGACGTCTTTCTTCCTCGAAACACCTTTTTTCCTAGCCGTTTATAGACACACCTTTCGACACGTAACCAGAGATGCATTGCCCGAGGTCAGAAGAATAAAAATGAATTCTTTAAGGGCGTCGATGGTGTTTTCAATTAACATGTGCGATATTAGAAACAAAACAGCAAATCCATTACTATCTGAAAATAATTTAGGCCCGGTAGATATGAGAAGGTTTGATCTTGCGTCAGACCAGCGCGCGATAGTTAAACACTAGTGAACAAATGACAGCGACCATGTGCAATCGTACGCTTTTACTCAACGCCGCATTCAACGCGCTTCTCGAGTTTCTCCGTAGAACGCGCGATTGCAGCACGCCTAGAGACTAGTTTTTGAATTAAACCGGACACATCATTCAGTCGAGCGCGCTTTGTCAACAAGTTCAGTTATGGAGTTTGATCATTTTGACAGCGAGATATTTATTGAAGAAGTAGAAAAGCGATGAGTCGTGTAGGATATGGAGTATTCCGATTACAAGTATTATAAAAAGATCACCTTGAGAAGAATTAGTGGATATTTTTTCTGAGAAAGATTTTTCAGTAGAACAGAAGAAAATTCTTGGTATGTTTCATTTATTGAAAATATTATATTATTAAATGAGGAGGAAGTTGACAATGAAGATTTGAGTACACCTGGGCTACGCACAGGCACTCCAAGTGACAAAAAATCAAGGTAAACCCAGCAGACAAGCGCTTTTCTGATGTACGTATTAACCAAAAATCTTTTGGTAAGGGAAGAAACAGAAACTGAGAAAAACAACCAGGATAAGGACAGATTGTTTTGTTTATCTTTGTATAAATAATTAAAAAATGTTCCTGATCAAGGTATGAACAAAAGTTCAGTCGCTTGAGGTCATTCAAAGCACGATTTCTACTCTCAACTCATACGTATGAAGCACCAGGGAGTACGCTATACCGACAACAAAGCTATAACGACCAAAACAATCGACGCTTATTCAGCAGCCGATCTGGCCGATACGGCCAAACAAGTGCAGGAGCTTATTTGTCCTAAATTTCTCAGCCTCATGTAAATAGTGTACAACCAGCCCCTTTCCCGGCAAGCAGTTACACTTCTTGGCAACACAGTTCTGATTTGATGGAGCTTTACAATTAACCTTTTACATTAAATCTTGCTCTGTGTAAATTTGTGTTATGTAGTGTAATGAGTTTGTGTGATACCATTTTGCGTGTAGCAATTTCAATAGTGCATGTTTTATCAGTAAATTGGACGACATCGATGTCGAATACTTTTCGTTTTTATATGTTTCTACATTTAAATACTTATTAATTTTGTAATTTAATTTTTATACAGTCGAATACGTTTCATTTTTTAATGTTATTTGATGTAAATATAAATAATCTTATCTCGATGTGATCGCGAGTTTTTCTTCAGGTGAAATACTATCCCTCACAAAGTTTGCACAAGGTATTATATCATCCATAATTATATTCAATAACTCGTCAAAGGATTCAATAGGCATTCTAAAGTAGTTAAAAAGCTTAGGCGCATATTTTTTTTCAAATTTGGATACGATGTTACAAAGGAACCGTGAGTAAACCTATCGCGTAAAATCGGATGCACCCAATACTGTCTTTGTCTGGCCTTTCTTGTTTTGAAACGACGGTATAAAATAGCTATACTAGAACATAGAACGGGGAGTATATGCGAGCACAGCGCTGTGTGTGTACGCTCTTCCTTCTCTAACGTGCGCTTGAACGCACGATCAAGCGCTCATGTGTAGATGTCCTTAAATCCAGCGCTCTTTTCTGATTAGATACTCTGCATAACGGTTAAACTAAAGAATTTTGCAAAACAAAATCAAAAACCTAACTTCAACTAGTTTACTACCTATCTAAGAATAATGCTCATATCATGCATCAATGAAATTAAATCATCTTTGAAATCAAAAAAATTGAATTTTTTCTTACTACTGAACATTTTTTCTGTTGCTGAATGCTTTCTTCCGTGGACAAATTTAACTGCTATTTTTTCCGTAAATCCTCAACCTTTAGACAAATCGATGATCTATATATAACTTATATTTAGTGTATTACTGAAAATTCTCATCTTCATAACCGTGTCCCTGTCATGATACAAAATCGCACGGTGCCTGTGCCGTCCTCCTGGTCAAAGCGCACAAAGTCGCACGTTTGCTATACGGGCTTATTGCTGCTATCTAGTTTAATTTTATGAACTAAATCTTTATAGTACTATTCACAGTGTTAGAGTTTTTAATTTTTTACGCAGTGTAATGTTTCTAACCGTCTGATTTGGACGGTTAAAATGTAAATCGTATTTACGTGTAAATGGGTTCTACGAGTGCCAACCGTGTTTCTGACAGTGTTACTGAAAATTTAGTGTTTTTAAGTGATAGTGACTCTTCTGTTAGTTTTAGTAATGTTTCTGACGGCAGTGATTGTAGCGATAATTACGAACATTTAGATGATGGGGCTGGAGGTTATAATAGATTATGTCAGGCTGGTAATTGGGTAAATTCAAATAATTTTACAGAGTTTAATTTATTTGTCCACGACTACGGCACTAATTATGGTTTGCCACAAGGTTCTAATGAGTTAATTTTTTTTAAATGCTTTTTGTTAGTGATGAGTTTTTCAATATGATTGCTACAGAAACAAACAATTATGCGAACTATGCGCAGCAAACCAAAAATATCATAGTTAAGTTCTGGGAGCTTGTAACACCTGCTGAAATGAAGACCTTAATTGGGATAGATATATACATGGAGTTTATGATCTTCTTAGATTGTGGTTTTTATTCAAGTGTAAACATTGCATTCTCCCATTATGTAGAGTTGGATGTTTTCTCGAGTATCATCAAGAGAGAGATGTTGAAGTGTCCCGATAAGAAATTGTTGAATTTTTTCTTAGTTTTAGTTTTTTGTATTAATTAATGGTAGGTATAGACCAAATGTTATTGATGTAGTGATAAAAATTAATAAAATAAACAGGATGTGAGTGAAGATCAACTTAAAATTGACGTTTCTTCAAATTAATAAAGTAAGTTATCACCATATAGATCATTGAAATAATGACCCGGACAGGGTCATATAGACGGATGTGCGGTTGTCCCGTTTGGCCTGCCAAATCTGTCAAAAAATGTCCATTTTTTAATATAATCTCTGAAAAATTGTGAGAAGATAAATTCTTTCTCTTTTTTTTTTTACGTAGTTTGTGATTTCACGATTGATGTTTCTTTTTAAATAAATTTTTTAAAAGAAAGTCCCTGCCGCGTACCTCAATGCGTGCTTAAACGTATGTTTTTCATCAAGCGTCATCGGACCCAACTTGAGTCTTCTCTAACAAATCCTCAGTTTATTCCTTAATCGAGGAAATTTCCGAGGTTATTTGTCATTTTGAAGTTCCGTCGATGCTTGTATTTACGGGCCATTCCGAACAGAATAAAAAAATATCAGCCCGATCCGTCCAGTAGAACGTCTGGACGGACTGGAAATAGATTTTCAGCACGCATTTTACCTTTGCTAGAAAGGAAAGAGAAAAGCAAGGGGGTTGCGGGTGAGACATGTTGTAAATGGAATAGATTTTTAGCCAATTTTTTAAAAAAAATATATCTTACTTTGTAAGAATAACGCTGTGGAGCGGGCCGGGTCCACTAGGTTTTTAACCGATTTAAAAAAATATATAACATTGCTTAGTAATAAAGCTGCGGAGCAACAAGGAGCCATCAGTAACGATAAAATTAGCTAAAACAAATCCTGCATTACCGATAAATACCGTATTTTCCTTGCGCACACTACGTACGTATACGTAGGTCTAAGGTGGGTTATAACCACCGGGTTGGTCTAGTGGTTAAATTCGTCATCGCAAGTCAGCTGATTTCGAAGTCGAGAGTTCTAAGGTTCAAATCCTAGTAAAGGCAGTTACTTTTATACGGATTTGAATACTAGATCGTGGATACTGGCATTCTTTGGTGGCTGGGTTTCAATTAACCACACATTTCAGGAATGGTCCACCTGAGACTCTACTAGACTACACTTCATTTGCATTCATACATATCATCCTCTGAAGTAATACCTTACGGTGGTTCCGGAGGCTAAACAGACAAACAGAGGGTTATGGATTGTCAAAACTTTTTTTATCGACTTAAAACTTACATTTTATTGCCTTTTTTGAATTGAAATTTCATCCAAATTTATAAAGTACTTACCTGTCTCGCCAAAAAAGAAACACGAAATAGTTTTTGTTAACGTCTTAATTTATTCTTTTACCGATGGCTTTATTATTTGTTTTTCTCTTCTTTACGTACCACCGTCTAGTCTTATTTATTATTTATTGTAACTTATATGTGCATATATGTATGTATGTATCTAAATGACTATAAAGTATGATTCAGTCGAAGCTTTGTAGGTCAACTATATATGGAAGTTACTTTGGAAGTAACATATGTCTACACTACCGTCACCTCTGTATACCGGCTTAATTACTCTATATAGTATGATGTTATTTTTCTATTTATTTTATGTATTTTATATATTCGTGGTTATAATTAGGTGTATTATTGCAATATTAAGAAGTGCGTGTACCTTTTATAAGATTTTTTTTTTTAACGTTATTCGGTCACTGTATTGTATTGACCTCATTTCTTTTTGTTTTGACCTTTCATTTTATTTATTAACCGTTCTCATATTTTTTCATCATATTTTTACTTTCTTTTGTTTCTTCATTTTAATAATCGTTTATTAAGGTTATTCTCAGATGAATGAATATTACTTTTCGTAATTTCATGGCCTTAGGTAATGATTATTTTTTTAAAATAATTTCCTACAGTAGCTTTCCGAGCTCCCCGATCTTGTAATGAAATACTAATATTTAATATAGGTCATAAGCTTGTTTCTAATTAGTAGAATAAAAAAAGCATATGCTAAAACATTTCATTAGTTTAAAGTAGAAAAATTGTTTATTTTTTATGAAGAACAAAGAGAATGGCTTATATTTAGAGAAGCCCTTTTTCAAAATCGTCAAAAATTCCATTTTCCACCGCCAAAAGTAATTTATTATGTTTTCTAATATAATAATGTAAACAGATTTAAAAAATACAATTTTTTGGTGTTTTTTTTTCATTGAAAGGATCGTCCTAGAAGTAGTCTTATTCTCGGGTGGTTTATAATACTTATAATACGGGGGGTTCTTTTCGATATTTAAAACACAACTATGATATAATCCTGGAAAAATTAAAAAAAATATATATATAAATAAAATTGTTGGTATTTAATTAATTTTCAAAATTAGAAATTTGTGACGTCTATAATTTTAAATACACAGTTCTTAAGAGTATAATATATCTATATACGTAGACTAAATTGTAATCGTCTGTTGTAGATGTCAGCGAACTGGCGTTTCATTCATCTGGGCCTAGATTCGATTCCCGATACCGGTTTATTTTTTTCTTTATAATTTCACCTTACAGTCATATTACTTTCTTCTACCAAGTTAAATATATATATATATGTATAATGTATCATATGTAAAAAAGGAATCGAGCAGAAACAGCTTAATTACCTTTACGGCCAGTATAGATTCTCAAATTTTAAGAAAAAAATAACACAATTTCTAAATAAATTTTAATCAGCTTTTTAACTTAATTTGTTATTATGAATTAAATAAATAGACTATAGTAAAGGCACAGAAGCTTACATACGTTAATTTTATAAAAATATCTTCATCGATCAAATAATTTAGGTAAAATATTTACGCTTTAAAATTACGATTTCTACTATTTAGTGAAAATTATGAATGTTTACACTAATTATTACACCAGGTACTTGGAGGGTGAAGATGTTGAATATATATATTTGTGTCGTTTTATGTATAACAGAATGGAGTACATAAATTTTTGGCATTATACAAGTCTTTCGTGTGTTTGTTACAATTATAAAGCATCTGAGATACAAGTTTTACTAGTTAAGAGTAGCTTTCTTCCTTGTAGAGTTGAATATCGCCTGCATCTTTTAGGTTTAGTATGATGATAAGCTGTAGTATGTTCATCGATATAAAAATTACAGAGATAAATCGTTTTCCTTCATTAAGCCTAGAACGGGATGCTTGTTATTCTTGAGAACGGTTATTATGTTGTCGGGAATGATTCGTGTCTTATATGCCTAACGCTTAATTCATTCAATCGTTTAATTCATTGGTTTTAACGTTTATATGCCTAACGTTTAATTTATTTAATTTAAATGAGTATTAAAAAAGACCCGAGTCGACGGTTTCAGTGGTTGAAAGTGGGTATTTTTATTCTAGATTTTCGCTTTGTGTCGGGATCGTCTAAAGCGAAAATACTTTTTTGTATTTTTTATCAGTAATATAAAACACCATTAAAAGTGATCGGTGCGGTGTAAAGTAAGTTTTATTTATTTTTCGATTAATATGTTTTTTATTATTTATCTTTTATCGCTTATTTATTTATTTTTTTATATGTATTTTTTTCTCGGTGTACTGGAGCCGTCTAGTCTTGGATTTTAAGTAAAGATATTTGCGATCGGTCTTTTTTCCAAAAAAAGTGGTCGATTTTAACATCTATATTTTGTTAGTGATTTTATGAACAACAATATTCTGGTGTGTATTGTTCTGTATTCAGAAACTAGTAGATGGATATAATTTATTAACCGTTTTATGGTTTCCGACTGCAATGTTAGGGTACTACTTAACATCCGTTAATCTTTTTTCTACAATAAGTCGGTTCGGTTTTATTTTAATACGGGTACAACAAATCTGTGTAATTTGTATTTCTTTTAAACGATAGTAACAGATAACGTAATATCGGAAACGAATATTTCGTTGCTGTCGATCGATGACGTCTTCGTCACCTGAAAGGACAAAGAAATCGGTGATGATTCTCGTAAAAGAAAATTAAGAAATACGCGAACTTTTATCTCACTTAAGGTTTTGAATATTACCGTATACTAATAATTTCATTTAAATATTCTATTTCCTATTTTATCAAACGCTTTCCTAAAAACTCTCTCCTACACGCTTATCCGTGCGTGCAATTTTATCTTTCGACTTTTCAAATGCTTTATCGTACTAAAGAGAGCGCTTAGCCGTACTCTTCGTCGTTCGAATTCCGTAATTTGTTCGTGATGATATAACTGAACGCACAATACATTTCTTTTTAGTAATTCACATGTGGTACAATTAAGATTATATCAAAAGACGATCGGGTGTCTCTTCATTTACAGAAAGCGGAATGTATTTCCTTCGGGTTATGAGCGTTAGGACATGCGGTTTATGTTTTTCCATAATTTTAGGTGAACTAGTCGTCTAAAATTAACGCCGTAAAACACATTCGTCTAGTTCATATACTGTCTATAATATTTTTACAGCCTTTCATAGCAAAATATTTTCGTAATAATATTGACGACTCAAAAATCTGGAGATGTCACACAGATAATCAGGTAAGATAGTATTCCTAATGTTCTAATATATGATTTGATCACGGACTTTCGTGAAATTTGTTTTCCTACAAAGCTGTTTTCTTAATTTCAAAACATCGTATAACGTTTAGTTTAAACTATAGAAACTTTGAAACGAGCACTAAAATGATTGCATAAAAAGCTTTTTAAAGTTATAACTTCTTTCTTTTTTTAAGTTAATTTACATTTCCCTGTGAACATCACGTATACATTCATAGTCTATGCAAAAAATAGTTTGCGGAACCGTTCTCTATACGCTTAGCCGCCAATTTATTTTAACAAAAAGGCGGCACAAAAAAGTATTGTATCTCTATCTAGACGTGTCGTGTCAGTTACGATTATAATTTTATCATATTTAGTTTTTGTTTTAGGATTGACGTTTGAGAGTTTATTTTATCTCTCGCTGGGATAATCGTTAAGTGAATTCGAATGTTGTATGTTAATCTGCGGTTCGATTGTATATTTTATGCTGCCGATTCCAAATTACATAAAATGTTTTGTGTCAAATAAAATAAGGGTGACATCTTAATGAGGTTTGTTGATCGGATCGTTCAGCATTATCCTCACGAATTGCGGTGACGATCGAATTTCATATTTACGTGCGGTGTAATGAACCCGAATTACGTGCGGCGTAATAAGCTGAAATATAGTTGAATGTAATTAGTCGTTCGCGTTCCAATATAAACTACGAGTAGTAAACGTTTTCTTGTGTGCATGTGTGTTTTTACCTACTTAATTCTACGTAAACAACATGAAAGTTTTACGATCCGTGTAATGTTATCAAATCACGTATTAAAAGAATAGCGACTAGCTACGGTTGTCGGTACAAAATATTCTTTATGAATCTAAATTAGTTTGATCCCAAATTAACGGTAATGACTCTTTTTTAACTTAAATAACATATTTTGTATTATGTTCGTAACCGGTGAAGTTTTTGTTATTTTCTAAAGGAAATATTGACCTAAATATTTACCCTCTCGTTTTCTTTCTTTATCTTTAATCCCTCTATATTTTTGCGAAGCTTCGGATTTTCCACCTATTTTCTAAACATTTACATTTCTGAATCGTCCTTATCGCGCAGTCCTTTTTTCTTTTCTTTATTGTTTCTACGTGCTTCTTCCTCGCACGATTTATTTCTGCCTTTACCTGTACCCGCTAGTCTTCGTAGTCGTCCGTCTATCGTACTCGTCGAGGGATCGTACCGCTTTCTAGCTACCATTGTATCTCATCTCAATTATTCCAGGTCGGCATCATCCTTAGTCGATAGAAAATATCTTTTACCGAATGTCTGTAAACGGTAAATCGGAGAACGCGCGTACCGGTTACGGTCGATACCGAGGAAGTAATTTACGAATAGTACGGCATCACTGTTTTGAAGCAGGGCATCGATTCGCCGAGACCATGAAAAGAAAACCTTGGATTAAGATTACCTGCATTCATCGACGGCCTTAACGGGAGCAGGTTGTAGATCCCGACGCAGAGAGTTTGTGAAAGAATCTAGGGATTTCTAAGTTATCTAGCGTAATTTTCTGTGTTAACCGATTTGTCCTTTGTATATAGCTGATAGCTTAGAATCAAACATTTGTTTAATATAGAATCCCTAAACATAGATACTCAGGGACCTTGGAAGATACGTAATCGACCTTAAAGTATAATCAGGAGATTAATCCGGCTAATTTGATCGTCCGCTTTAAAACTCGTACCGAGCTAATTCAGTTTATATTCAGGAAACTAAGGAATAAGAAAATGAATACGTGAAAATCGTAAAGGAATGATTGTTCTCGTCCTCGACGAATAAGGAATGCCGTCGGTGTAGACTTCTTTTACTTCTGGATATCTTTATAAAAGAATGAACCGTTTTCGGAAGTTCTCGTAATACGACCGGTTATCCGCAAAAGAGCGGTTGTAGACTTTATTCTACTTTTCATCTTCCATCCGTATTTAAGTGTATATAAAAGCGGTTCAAAAGTCAAAAACGCATTGAATTGTGAAACCTGTACTGTTGCTTTATTTTCCCTAGCCTTTTATTTTTATCTTATATTTACTATCAGAATCGATCATTCACGTATAAAGCAGCAGGTCTATCTGCGCTATTCTACGATCACAGGTGAATTTCCGTAATATTGAAACTCCTTCAGTCTGTTTGATCGCTTCATAAAGCATATGCAATTGAACTAATAACGTTGGAGTAATTAAAAAAACCGATTCGACCGGCTTTAGAGGAAATAAATTCTTATACTGTCTTGTGTGAAACGGTTAGCTACGCTTTCCGCAGAGTTTGCAGCGGTGTTAATGTGTTGGTAGAGGTAATAGCCTAACTCGGATGTTAATTGTATTCACCGATTGTCAGTCTGTTCGTTCGAGCGCTCGTATTTTAATTTATATATAGGTCGAATTTACGTTCAAAACGATGACGTTTTACGAATTAATTTATTATTTAAATTAATACATATTTAATCACAGGAATAATTCACAAACGGAATCGTCATTGTGGTGACTAAATGAATTGCTACAATATAACTAAAGATTTATTTTCCTGTCTCGAGTGAATGCGCATAGTCACAACGGTAAGTATCTCTACTTGTGTGACGAGTTGAAAGACCGTGCCGGCGGACGAGAATGGCTGTGCACATAAACTTACCTACTACTACATCAGTTTAGTTCCCTCTCGTTATCTGCAAGGGTCACGTTCTAGGGATTATCGCGGATAATGAGACGCTCGATCATCGTGTTTTCTTTTTTATATACTTAAGAAATTTTTTTTATAAACAAATTTTAATTACACACATTGTTTGTTTACGTATTATTTATATTTTGTTGTTCATAAGCTTGTATAGTAATGAATTAAATAAAATAACGTGTTATTAATAGTGAATTTAAAAAAAAAAATTGTAATTCTAAATTTTGTATGTGTGTTTGTGTGTGTGTATGTGTGTATAATATTATTTGATTATTTCTTTTTTTTTTGTAACTTGCTGATTTATTTCATGCGTTTCTTGAGTAATTCTTTTTAAAAGTATTAAACGTCACCGTAATCGATCTTACAATTTTTCTTTGTTATGCGTGCTAATTATTGTTCTCTCGTTATAGTTTTTACTTCCCACTTCCATTCGATTACCGATTTAACCGATTCTAGATTCCTTAATAGAGAATAGTAAATAAACATACTGACCTAAATCGTTTTACTGGAAGAAAACATTTTTCGAATATTTTCCGTCAGTTTACCAAATTATTTTCATTTACATCTTGCAAAAATGTCATATTTCTTAGTTTGATACTTTTTCCTGTTTGTCTCCGGGAATCAGTCAGGTATTACTTCAGAGGATGATATGTATGAGTGTAAGTAAAGTGTAATCTTGTACAGTCTCAGGTCGATCATTTCTGAGATGTGTGGTTAATTGAAACCCAACCACCAAAGAACATCGCTACCCACGATCCAGTATTCAAATCCGTACAGAAGTAATTGCCTTTACTAGGATTTGAAGTTGGAACTCTCGACTTCGAAATCAACTGATTTACGAAGCCGCGTTCACCACTACACCAACCTGGTGGGTCGATACTTTTTTATTGTCGATAATTTACCGACTTTTAACGGAAAGATGTTCGTCTTCTACAGAGCGGCGAACGAAGAAAAATTTATTTTCGTATGGAAAATTTACATACTCAAACGGGAGTGAAGCTACCGGAGTGTTATGCGTAAAGACAGAGAAAAGTCTTCGGTATAGAAGTTTGGAAAACCAGGGTCTTCGGCTCGCATAAATAGATGGTAGTAGAAAGGTAGAGGTAAAATAATGTGAAAGTGAAATAAAATAATAAAGTAATGTAAATCTTCAAGTAAAATAACCGAACACGTTTTTAAAAAAAATGTCGGATATCTTTATCGGTATTTAAATTGATTTATTTTCTGTTATATATGGGACTTCTTTTCATTTCTGGTGATACGGCTTTAATCTGTTTACTGTTAATGTTGTTTTAGTTCTGCTGTTATGCAGTATAATTATTCCGTTTTCGGTTATTTCTGTTTGTGTTTTGTCACGATGTCGTGAGTATGTGTTCCATATTCTTCTTTTGATCTCGATTTAAAATTTGGTAATATATTACGTTGAGTTATTATTTCTAAAAAAAAAAATAGAAAAATTATCAGAACAATATATATTTCCGTCTTGTACTAATTAGAGAACGTGTCAAAGAATTTTGATATTTACAGTAAAATATGGTTTTCACGCACCCAAATTTGATTTTTCTTGTACAAACTTATTTTTTTACGAGTATGAGAAAATATTTTTTTATAAAAAACTTAAAATAATAAATTCTTTCAAAATTTATAGTCTAAATCTTTTTTTTTTTTATCTATAATACCATTACAGTCAGGTAAGTAATTAGCAAACAACAACGTGCTTATTCAAGACTTAGAACCTAGGTCGGGGGGCTTGACGTATTTGGTATGACGCATAATTTTCGCACATATTCTTACGCAAAAAGCTTCGTTCTAATGAATTGAATTAATTTAAAAAAATAAATGTATAAAATAAAAAAAAAGATGAAAAAACGAATGTAAGGTCATTAAATCATTTTCCCGTTAAGGAATCATTCTTTAAAAAAAAGTATGGTAATGAAAAAGACGCAGTACTTTGACATTGCTTTCCTTCTAAATCCTTTTTCTTCAAATGTTAAACATGAATAAGCTCTTGGTAGAACATAATAATCTCTTGAATTACTTAAAGTAAAAATAAAGTATAGCTAATATACAGGTGATTCAAAGAAACGGGAAATTTATAAAATGAAATAACGTTAATGAAAATTTGTTTTAGAAAATGAATTTTATTTCATGTAATTGTACAAATGTTGCCATTTTAGGATACGTACATTTTAGTTTATTTTTTTTTAAAATGACATCTTGCAGGTGACCTCCTCTTCTACGTAAACACTCACGAAGTTTCTTCGTTAAATTGTTCATGGTTTGACGTGGTTTGACGTAACATCTCAACTGGAATTTTCGCAATTGCTTCTCGGATCTTTGACTTCAGTTCTTCCGTTGTAGCAGGTCTACTGTGGAACACTTTGCTTTTAAGGTGACCCCACAAAAAGTAATCGCAAGCTGAGAGATCAGGCGATCTGGGAGACCATCTATGTCACCATTTCGTGAAATGACACGTTGTCCAAACAATCGGCGTGCAGCTGCCATCGATATTCGTGCAGTATGTGACGTTGCTCCGTCTTGTTGAAACCAGGCTGTGTTAAGAATCGGTGGAAATCTCTTTTGTTGTTCCACAACAAAGGTTTCAAGCACGGCTACGTAACGAGCCGACGTCACTATAATCGCCAGACCGTTGTCATCCTCAAAAAAATAAGGGCCTATAATACCGTAAGATGACATAGCACACCACACGGTCACTTTATGGCTGTGCAACGGACGCTGGTGTAGCTGCGTAGGATTTTCTTGTGCCCAGTATCTGAAATTTTGCTTGTTAACAAATCCACTGAGGTGGAAATGCGCTTCGTCTGACATCCACAGTTCGTGAACAAATTCTTCGTTATCATTTATCTTCTGAAGCATTACATTCAAGAATTGTGCTCGCACAACTGCATCGTTCGGTTTCGGTTCCTGGACGATCTGCAACTTGTATGGATGGTATTGCAAGTCCTTCACTAACATTTTTCGAAAACTTGAACTATGCAATTGTAAAGATGCTGAGAGACGACGGATTGACCGATGTGAACTTCGTGTGACAGCATCTTGTAAAGCTTGAACATTCTGTGGTGTACGGACGGTTCGCTCACGGCCTGGAGGTTTCTTTTTCATTGCCGAACCGGTTTCCTCAAAATTAGATATCCATTTTTTAATTGCATGTGCTTATGGAACACGGTCGTACCGTCCCAGATTAAAATGAGGGCGAAATTCTCTACGCGCTCCCTCCACACTGTCGTTGTTTTTGTAAAACGCTTTGATAGCAAATGCACGTTGCGCACCACTCCCAAGGATCTATGACAAGTAAATGACAGGTTAGGTTACAGGCTGGCGCCACTTATCAAGTGGTACCAATCGCCCACGGCTACCAACACAACTTTCAAAATTTCCCGTTTCTTTGAATCGCCTGGACAATACTAATAAACTACTGTACTAAATTTATAAGCTACAATAAATTTAATTAGCCTTATATTGTAGTATTCTTGTTTTATCTGCGCAAATTTTCAATAACATCTTATATTGTAAACAATATTCCCTGTCTTAGGAATTAAATTAACACCATTTGATTCCGGTGACTTGCATGAAGTGAGACAGGGATGAATGTAATGTTTATAAATGTATTGTTTCGCGCAGAAATAAGCACAGTATACTGCGCGAAGGGAAGGATGCGACGGCAGCTAGAGTGCGTTATTGGATTGAAAACTGTAGAGGGAAGCAGAATCAATGGTGGAAGGGGACCGAGGAACATTCAGCTTCCAATAAAATTCTGCCTTCAGTTCCCGCTAATTTCTAATTACAATAATAAATATTCTGCCGATCGACCGGCTTAGTTCCCGGCAAGCAGGCTACAGCGTACCCATTTATTGTTTTTAGACACTTAATATACATTTATTTATTACATTTAAAATCCATACAACCGTGTTATATCAGTATTAAGGGATTTTTTCGGATAAATGAAGGGGGGGGGGGAATTTCCTCTTCAAATAACGACTAGACGAATGAGTAATAAAGCGTTAAATTTTTATTTACCGTGGGGAAAATATTTTAAATCGTTAATTCTTTGTACCTATTTAATTTTTCCGTCGATTTTTCGTGTTCATGCTGTTATTCATATTTGAATACGATCGCGCAAGTCCAAGGTATTTTCCTTTAGTCAAATGTTAATAATATTCTCGTTGGTACAGCAGCAATATATCTGTTAGTAGAAGAATTTATAAAGTAGATGAAAGATTAGTTTTGAAGCTGAGGGGTCCTACAAAAAGTAGGTCTACAGTCAACCTATCACATAATTAATATTTCTTATCTTTAGAAAGGGTATGATAAATTATCAACATTTAACCCTCTCCGATATAACATGGATGAAGTTCATGTATGAAAAATGTAAAATAAGGAATTTTAATATCTATATTGTTATAATTGAAACCGTAGTTTAAAAGTAAATGCGAAGTGTACTTGAAAAGTTAATTTTTTGTACGGCAGTTTATACCTTATACTATTCTCCAAATTTACAATATCGTCCAAATTATCATCTCTTTGTATCCAATTTTAATTATAAACGTAATGTAGCCGAAATATAATGCATCTTTAAAGAATTAATTTAAAAATAAATAAACGTTAGTTCTATCTCGTTAGATTTTGATTAACGAAAACCGAACTGGAATATTTTTCTTTCTTGGGAGTGTTCAAAAAGTGACGCAACCTTATGGGAAAATTAATAAGTTATAATAGGTGTTGAAAGTGGCTTCCATTATGCGATTCGCATAATTGAATACGACGTTGCATGCTGTTAAACACATGTTGTAAAGTTTATTGGGGAATTGCAATGATACATTGTTCTATTTTGCTCTGCAATTCGGGAACGGTGTGAGGTTGAGTTTTGTAAGCAGCATCCTTAAGGTGTCCCCGCAAGAAAATGTCAGGAGGGGATAAATCAGGAGACCGAGAGGCTACAACCCTTTCGAAATCACTTGTCTATGAAAACACTGATCCAAGAAAGTCATAATGTTGTTGGCCGTATGAGCCGTAGCATTGTCCTTTGCTTTAACCGTTGCCCCAACCCGTACCGCAGATCCCTTTCGGTCCTATCCGAAGCGGCACGATTAGCTGGAGGTTGCGGTCTCAGAGCGTGGCACTTTCTACAAGATGTCCAGGGAACTTTCCCAGCGTAGTACGAGTAACGAGTACTCCGTTGTAACCCCGGTAAACAAACTTGACGCAACCCGTCGTAGCCTTTCCTGCTGAAACCACGTGCACTCTAACCGGTCTGCAGGTATAGTATTTACAAATTGTTGCTCCATCTATATGAATGTCATGAAGATTCGCCTACGTGACGTTGTACACCAAACACCCACTTTTTGTCCGTGCAGATGAAACTCGTGCAGATGATGTGCATTTTCCGTACACCAAATGCATGAATTCTGTGCATTCACGTATCCATCAAGGTGGAATCATGCCCCTCGTCAGAGCGAAACCAATCATCGAGTACTTCCCCATCTAAAGTGTCAGATGACATGAACCGCTGACAGAAAGCTACACGTTTTCCACTGTCTGCAGGTAAAAACTCGTGAACAACACGAATTCTGTACGGATGCATCTTTAAACACTTGCGGTATGCCGTTTGGGCATTACCAACGGAGAGACTATAGATACGCGTCGCACAGACTTCTTTGAACTAACAGAATATGCAACTTGCACGTGATCACGTTTTCTGGTGTTAGCACTTTCGGTCGACCACTTTAGGCTGCATCTGACACATTCCCTGTGTCTTGGAACTTGTCGTACAGCCGTTTGATGGAGAACTTGTTTGGTGCATCCATACCCTATCTTTCTTTAAAGGCATTCTGACTCTGGACATAACTAGCATATTTATTTAATGTATTGGGGGCAATTAATATTCTCAGTTGCATTGTATAACCCATTTTTCTCAATTTTGTTCAGTTATACCTTCAATATATATATATATAGTTAGGCTATATATAGTAAGTAATAGGTTAGGTTATAGAAAGTAAATAGCATAAATTTCCTTCCTGGAATATTTTTATTTCGTAATAATAGATTATTTCCATGTTGAATAACACATGTCAGTAGATTTTGGGTCTCCTTTCGCGTTATGTAACAGAAATATTCACACTCAAAAACCTCAAGGCCACCTGCAAGCAGCTACCGCCCATCCTGTTCATAATTCGTCAGGAGATAAGTACATAATTAATCAGCAATTTTACATTGATTATTATCTCAAATATATATACTAAAGGAGAAATTTCTTTTTAATCAGAATTTAAAATTAAGGAAATAGGAATTATTATTTTTTTGTAAAGCCTTATATATATTTATTTAATAATTGTAAAGATATATACAAAATTCATTTTTATTTAACGTATTCTCTCTAAATATTACAATAAATGTGAAACATCATGTCTATTTTGTCCATTTTTCATAGTTTTATAACGTCATAATTGATATCCATTTTATGAATTAGTTATTCTACAGCAGTGGTTCTCAACCTTTTTTTAGTCTGTTGAGGACAATCTCTGTTTGAAAAATGTTTGAAAATCTGTTAGAAAACCTAGCATGGTTTTAAAAATTTTTAGACAAGCAGGTAAAATAATCTCCTCGGCAATATTATAAGGTTTCATTTTTAAAGCGATCAATTTAGACGTTTCATAAGAAGCAATCTCAGCCTTTTCTGAAACATTTAACTTTCTTTCAAAAAATGTGACTCGTTTTGCTTGCGTTGATAGTAATTTTTTTCTTTTGATATAAGATTTCGGGTGTTTAACATTAAAGTGAGGTTTTAATATACTCGGTACCATTGCGCTGTTTGATAATGTTATTTCGCAAATGCCACAAAGAGGAATAGGTTGACTTCTCCAGTCCACATGAACCCAAAGTTCAAATAAATCTCCCGTGTATTGACGATTACGTTCATACATTTTATTGCTTGTACAAGGTTTATTTATGTGGATTTACTGTTTCTGTTTTTTTTTTTGCATTTTCTTCGTCTTCATTTTTGTTTTTTTTTAATTACAGATTTGTCCATTTTAAAGTCAAAAAAATAATTCAAAAAAATATAAATATGTAAGTATGAAATCCGAAACGAGAATTAAAATATGACTAGGTGTATTATCCAACAAAGTTAATCTCGCGTAGTAACTGGATGCGCACTCGTTCGTCTGATGAGAGAAGAGCAGAGTGGTGGGAGTGTACTGTGTAGTGGGGAGACAATCACGTTGTTGTAGTTTAGCTGACTGCGGTTAGTGTGTAACACAAACCCATCGGGTTGGTGTAGTGGAGAGGTCTTCCCAAATCAGCTGATTTGGAAGACGAGAGTTCAGCGTTCAAGTCCTAGTAAAATCAGTTATTTTTACACGGATTTGAATATTAGATCGTGGATACGGGTGTTCTTTGGTGGTTGGGTTTCAATTAACCACACATTTCAGGAATGGTCGAACTGAGACTGCATAAGACTACACATCATCCTTTGAAGTATTATCCTATGAAAGGTAATTACCGCCGGCTAGACAGGAAAAAAAGTTAGGTTAATTTGAATAAATAATTCAATGTCTGGTTTTGTGTTACTACTGTATTCTTTACAGACCTATTATATATAACCTTCCAACTATAATAGCCCCGTTATAATGCATAAGTACCGTATTTTTTAATGCTGCATTTAACAGTATTTTTCAAAACCATCTGAAATATTTTTCAATACTTTAGTTATGCCTCAACCAAGATCTGTTCGCCGACTAGGGACAGGTATAACTTAGAGAAATCAGAGTAAGCGCTTAATAATGAACTTATTCAAAAAGATTTCATCAGAAAATCCAGATATATCATGTTCAGAAGTTCAAATTCGTGCCGCCAATCTGTGCGGCAGAATATCAGTTGACTCGTCAAAAACGTTTTTGACAGAATCAAGTAAATTAAGAGAAAACGAAGCTTTCAGTGCATTCGGTAAAAGTCGCACACCGGTACAAAAACACTGAACACAGACAATCTCCAAAAAAACGCATTACAGAACATAAATTATAATTTTCATAAAAATCACAATGCATTGCTGACATTAAAAAAATTCTGAATGTTTTGAGAAAAGAACACCCAGAATTAGGCTTTGATTTTAGTCATGAGACATTGAGAAAAATTTTGTTGAATATGGGTTTCAAGTGGAAAAGGACAGATGACGACAGACAGCTTTAATACAAAACATGATGTACGCTTTAAATGTACCATCTATTTAAAAAAAAATACGCGAGTACAGAGAGGAAGGAAGGCCGATTATTTTTTCTGATGAGTAGTATATTCATTCCACACACTCGCAGAGCGAAGCCTGGAGTGATGGCCCCTGCAACAGCTATAAAAAAAAAAGAAGAGACTAATAGTCGTTCTCGCAGGCAATGAGACCGGTGGTATTCCTAATGCGGTTTTAATTTTTAAATCGGGTGCCAAGTCGGGGGATTATAAAGATGAAATGAACAACTGCAATTACGAAAAACGACTGGAAAGTCAATCGATGCCAAATCTTCTAAAACGTTTAGTTTTAGTTATCGATAATGCGTCTTATCATAATAAAAAGTTGTATCCGACTCGAAATTCTAACAACTAGAAACGCAGTTTTGTTGGACCGCTTACAAAAACGGAACGTTACTTGTAATGCGATTGTGTTCAATTCTGAATTATATCGGCTCGTAAAATTGAACAAGCCGTGATACGAAGAGTTTTCTGTGGATAATATACTTGGAAAATACGAACGGAGTGTGTTTTAGAACGCCACCCTATCATCCAGAGTTAAACTCGATCGAATTAATTTGAGCAAAAGTAAAGAATGATATAGCTGCCGTTACGTTAGTATGTGTAGTAAAATCGATATCGTCAAAGAAACGTTTCAACAGAAATTTAACGTGCTGTCGGCAGTATATCGGAAGAAATTCTGCGCTCACTCAATGCAATTCCAAAACAATTACTTGGAGGCCGACAGAGTAGTGGAAATGTAGGCGCAGAAAATAATTACAACGGGTGATGACAGTTACAACTACGGCGAGGATGTGGAGGTGTAGGTGAGAACGGCGTCACCGCTGAAGATGCAGACGATAATATGGATGGAAGTAATAGTTATAGTTTTTAAATTCGTACAATTAATTGTAAGTAAAGGTTTTATAAGTATAATAATGTAACGGTAAGTAATGTAAATTATAAAAATTAATATAAACTTACGATTTATCCCAAATAAAAAAAGGAAAAAATATTTAAAATAAATAAATGAAAAATAAACAGATAAATAAACGGAATTTTAAACAAGTTTTCACTCATCGGCGACGGTTACTCTTTCTTTTTCTGTTTAGCCTCCGGAACCATCGTAAGGTATTACTTCAGAGGATTATATGTATGAATGTAAATCAAGTGTAGTCTTGTTCAGTCTTAGGTCGACCGTTTCTGAGATATGTGGTTAATTGAAACCCAAGCACCAAAAAACACCGGTATCCAAGATCTAGTATCCAAATCCGTATAAAAGTATCAGCTTTTACTAGGATTTGAAACTTAGAACTCTCGACTTCTATATGAGATGATTTGCGATGACGAGTTTAACCATTAGACCAACCCGGTTGGTTACGGCTACTTATACTACATACGTGTTCGTTCATGTCAGTCAGGGTTACTCAGTATTAGCCGGGCTTTTTCAACAACTAAGCTTCTTCCACAGCATAGTGGGATATCCCACCCATCACCTGCTGCGCAGTTACTACTCTTTGTTGGATTATACGTACCTTAAATCGCATTAAATTCAAAAAGGCAAGGTTAAAAATACATCTGTATTTAAAAAAGGAATGAACCCAGAATGAGAACCGGGTATATTTATTAAATCAAAAAAATTAGCGGCATATCGAAAATCGGCGGTCTCTTTCGATATGGAACGCGTTCCTTTTTTTCTTTTTCCTGTTTAGCCTCCGGTAACTACCGTTTAGATAATACTTCAGAGGATGATATGTATGAGTGCAAATGAAGTGTAGTCTTGTACATTCTCATCTCAGTTCGACCATTCCTGAGATGTGTGGTTAATTGAAACCCAACCACCAAAGAACACCGGTATCCATTTTGGTACCATTTATCTAATTAATAATGAATTGCGATATCATTTACTGCTTTAATTAGCTTTATTGAAACAGAAAATTATGACATCATTCTTTTCTTTTTTTTTTTCATTTTTATCGTTACATATTTGTCGAAGGACTTTTCTTTTTTTTTGTTGTATAGTGTTTCAAGTGTAAGTACCAGAATATAAATCCCTACCTCAAAGGGGTATCCCGATACCGTAGTCTAACCTAGGAGTATTCAGGAACATTCGATTTTATTTTATATAATTAAATCTGTATGGATCTTCATGGTTTTTACATTTTTATTTAAATATAAATAATTATTTCGTTATTTCATGGTTATTTTATTTTATTATTATAATATATTATATTACATATTCATTGTTTGAAAATGCTTTAAAGAAAATTAATGCATATATTGTTGAGTATGATTTTTGTATGTTACTTTTTTTAATTTGTTCACTTTATTATTATTATTATTATTATTATTATTATTACTACATTAAAAACTGTTTTCCGAGCACCGTAATATTATTTTTTATTTTATTGTTGAATAATCTATTAAATCTAATTAATTTCACCTTCGTTTAAAAACAGTTTTTCAGTGTATAAGACTGTGTTTTGTAGAAGAGAAAATCAAGGTTTCTTAAAATTACCATTTATTAATTAAACATAAAGGACGTTCATCCTGAAACTTATTAAATTACCGTATATAATTCTTGCAACGATTTTTATTTATTTATTTTTCCTCGTTTTAAGCTGTAGAGCCTCTCGTTATATTCTGCCACCTCTTTTCTTTTTATGTTTATTTTTATTATTTTTTAATTGTTCCTTAAATTACGTAATACGAAACAGCAAAGCGGGCTGTGCATTCGCGCGGTAGTTTTTTTTATTGTTGTAAATTTCTGGTAACTTCTGTTTTTAAAATGTAAAACTAATATTTTTCATTGTTAAGTAAATATTATATTTAATATATGTTGTTTTATGTACTCTGATGAACGTGCGCGTTTAAGTAATGTATTGTAACAAGACCGGTATAGCGGACCTGAGTAACGGGTTCCTACCAATTAAGAACAAAGTAGTATAAAATATAATAATGGGTCGTATCCAGAAAGAGGCTAAAAGGAACCTTTTTAGCAAAGGTAACAGGTCCGTTTAACAATCGTACTTTGTAATACTGTCGCTGACACACATTAAACAAATGTTGTCCCGTGAGAAGACTTACTCGAACAGGGTAGGAATGCATGGGAATGAAAGGGCCCGGTCGATCATTCTCACGCTTCGAGTTGGGTCCGACCCGGCAGATAAAGAGGATAGGAGTATAAATATTCCGAGGAATACCAATTGAAATCAGTTCCACGAGGATAGTCTGCAATGTGACTCTGCGAAATGGAGTTCTGTGAAATCAGTCTAGGCGAGACGTTACGATTACAGTCTGCCAGATGTGAGTCCGTGAGACTTCAATCAGCGAGAGTTTTCTGCGAGGTCAGTGAAGAAGTGAATTTCTAGTTTAGGTTCGATCCAATTATGGTGACGTTACAAGTAATTCCAGTACATGAGTACATGAAAACAAGAGGTCATTCGGTGAGTTACTGTTAGTAAGTGAAAGAGATAATGTACTAAATTTCATTCATAAACTGTTAACTAAAGTTTTATTTGTGAACAGCGAAGGCATTTGTCTTCAAAGAACTTTATACTTGTCTTATGTTGTACTATTGTTGTTAATACATGACTTATGGTTAAATATGTCAAGACTAGAGATCATGCTAATGTCTTTTGTCAGTGGGACTGAATTGTGGTTTTCATTCTTTATCTACCTGTGAATAAATCCTGACGATTACTTTAAATTCTGTTTTGTATGTAACTTCTGTTTATTATTTTTATTATTGACATTTATGGTTATTATTATTATGATTATGATTACTATGATCATTTGTTTGTTATTGACATTTAATATTATTACTGTTTACTGTTGCCATTATTGTGAGATTTTTTTTATTGTCTGTTATTATTATTACGATTATTATTGTGGTTGTGATTACTATACTTTTCTAATTTGTTTTCTTATTATTAATTATAAATTATTTATTTAATTAGTAATTACTATTATTATTACCTTTGTCATCATCATTATTATTATTATTATTAATTATTTGTCTTGTTTTACCTTTTTTTTTTCAAAACCAATAAATTGTAATTATACAAACATTTTCATTTATTAATCTTCAATATCCTGCTCGAGCTGCGAACACGCTACAGTATGTTATTTTGAAGATCTTGCTATTACGTGATACTTTTGGTTATTACGGTTTCATTTAAGGGTAATTTTTGTGAATATTTTTATCGAACGTGTAGGATATAGAATAGATATTGTAGATTGAATCGGGTTTTCAAGAGACCTTATCTAATTCTGAATTTTGGTTTGTCATATTTTTATATCGTTTGTATGTCTACATATTAGCCTCAGTCGAGAGTCGGTCACAGAAAACCTCACCGCAGTATTTATTTAGCCGCTACTGCAACTAATGAAATGCGGTCACTGTATTTCAAAATTATTAACACCGTGAATTTTTATAAATGCTTTTTTCAGCAATTATTTGAACTTTTCTCTTTTTTTTAGTTATTTAAATATGATGTACAAAAGAAACGTTGTTTGCTAATAATATTGATCTTAGAATTCCTTATTTTTCCTGAGCGGAATCAAGAAAAAGCTGATTACGTTAGGCGATGATGTGATTATACAAATGGATTATGAAATGGGAAAATTTTCGATAATTAGAAATACTGAAGTAAGGTTACTACCTGTATTTGTTGTTGAAAATATGTTCTACAAGAATGGAAATTTCAATATACTTTCTAAAGTAAATATAAAGAAAATATAATTTCAATATTACTTTCTAAAAATTACTTTGCTTAAGTGCTGTCCATCTTTCGTACACATTCAAAAAGTCGATTCTAAAAATTTTGCATAGCGCGGCGCAATGTGTTCTCCTGGATGTTGGCGAATTTCTCTTCGATCTGTGTTTTGAGCGGACAAGGTTTCTCGTTCTAGTCTGGTACACAACGCTCTTCAGACGTTCCCATAAAAATAAGTCGCATATTGAAAGGTCTGGAGACCGGAGCGGCCAAGCGATGTTAGCAATCATTGAAATTATGCGATCCCCAAACAAATCTCACTGCTGCCGTAAACTGTCGGGCAGTGTGTGAGGTGGCTCCGTCCTGTTAAAACCAGGTCTGCTGAAGGTCAGAATTTGGAAGAAATGTAGCCTAGGAGCAAAAAATGTCTCTAGCATGTCGACATAATGTTGATACGTCACAGTGGCAGCAGTGACCGCCCCCTTCATCTGCAAAGAAGTAGGCTTATCACACCACGACACGAAACTGCACACCATATAGTAAGTTTAGCATTGTGTAACAGACGCTAGTGAAGCTGAACAGGGTTTGTTTGTACCCAATAACGGAAGTTCTGCTTATTCACGTATTCACTTAAGTAAAAATGGGCTTCATCTGAGATCCAAAGATTTTCAATAAAGTTTGCGTTCTCATTGATTGCAGACAACAGTTTTTTTACTTCAGTTCTTGGACAATTTGAATCTTGTAAGAATAAAATTTCAGGTTATGGAGTGTTCTTTGCACGTTCCGACGTCCGAGCTCCTATAACTAGGCAATTTTCCGCAGCGAATGACGAGGACTACTTACGACTCGGCTTTCACAGCATCAGTGTTTTCTGGCGTACGTACGGACAATACACATCCACTAGGTTTTTTCAAAGCCCAACCAGTCTCTTCAAAGTTGTGAATCCAAGTTTTGATTGCGTGTGATGAAGGAACTTGACCGCGGGCGTGATAGTATCGCCGAAACACTCTTTGTGCACCTGTCACTATGTCGGTAAAACACCCTTACGGCAACTGCATGCTCTTCAACATTCCACTGCTCCATCGCAACTACATTTCCGTTAATGATCTATAGTTAAACGTCTTTCTCCCACTTATGGTGAACCTACAGGGCTGCCAACATCAAATTCAAAATTTCTCGTTTCTCTGCACCATCCTTTATTTAAACCCTAACGTGTTTTAATGTACGGGCCTATATAAAGTAAATAAAAAGCCAGCAAAGGTTTGCATAATTATTACGGCTTTCCTTAACAAATTTTTATTTCAAATACACTAAACTTTTTAAAAAATAATAACTTGATTTTGCAGTATTTAGAGTACAATTCAGAAAAAGATCAAAAGTTCGTTAAAAAAAAATTGGGTCCAGTTTAATGACCCGCTAGATCAAATTATATTTTTAACTTGATAGTTATACAGCTATTTCGCTGTATATTATACGCTAAGGAAATACGATGGTTGTGCATCATTTATAAGACGCCATTAACACAAACACCCATAAATGTGATATAGTTAGATAGGGAATTACCCCGTGGGTGTGCATCAAACACATTTAATACGAAAAAAGAAAGTAAAAAAATGTTGACTGTGCAAAAATGGTTAGTTAAGATTCGAACTTGTTTCACTGACCCATCGATGAGTCTAATCGCCACCGCTGCCAGCCATTTGTATATTTCGATATTTGTACTAACGTGTACTTCAGTCATTGTACAGCTGTATTTTTCATTTTGCGAAATTTTCACACGGGTCCGCTTGTTAAAAGTATAATATTAAAAGTGTAGTATAGAAAAAATATCAAAATCCTTAAAATATTTTGGATCCCATTAGACCTTTTACAAATGACGTTTTATCATCAAAATACTTAAAAAGAGTGTAATTGCTAAAAAAAATAAAAGTTTTTTGTAATAAAAATTTGTGTTCTGTTTGATCCTCTTGCGCAATAGCTACCTCGTATAACATTGTAATAGCAGCCGCAACTTGAAAGACATAGATATTATAAATTCTGAAGTTGTGTCCCATGTAATTCCCTTTTTTTAAAAACGTTTCCACGTCGTCTATATTAATACTTGAGATGTTGAATTTTCAATCGTGAAAATTAAACTAAAAAAAAAATATTTTAAGTTCGGGTTCCATTAAGAAGCCCCCTTTTTTGTTCTTAAATGTTTATAATTATTTATTTCAACAAGTCCACCTGATTTGTTGCAATCTTATTAAAAAAATTAAATGCTTAAAAAAAATTATACTTTACTTAATGAGTACTGGTATTGTGATCTTGTATCGTCCGGTAGGGTCGGAAATCAGGTTAGAGCTGGGATATATAAACAACCAAATATTTGTGCTAAATTTCAAGTTTTTTTCTGAATGGGTTTTTGAGATAAGAGGCAAAAAGGTTTAGAAATAAGGTTGAATTTCCTCCACCCCTAAATCCGTTCGACTTAAAATTTTGAAATTTCAGACAGGTTAATAAAGTACTTTCATCGTACTAAAGCTCAGTTTTCTTCGACCTCTGTACAGAAAGTAAAAAATTCATAAACGCTGAAAACTACCTCTTCTCTTTTTTTTATTTGGTTCAAAATTTAATTCCATCAATGCCCCAAATTAACAGTTTCTTTGAGCCATTTACGAAGAATTTTTACGTCAGTTCGGAGATATTAATCAAAATACGAGGGATATCTCTAAAGTAAAGACCGCTGGGAAATTTCTCTCCTTAAGATTGACGAACCTGTGTCGTTAATGGCCACGCTATAAATGTACACACACTGCATTATTGTCTGTAAGTGTTCGCATTGTAGTATCTTTGATTACAACCCACCGGGTTGGTCTAGTGCTGAACGCGTCTTTCCAAATCACCTGATTTAGAAGTCGAGGGTTTCAGCGTTGAAATCCTAGTAAAGGCAGTTAATTTTATACGGACTTGAATACTAGATCGTGGATACCGGTGTTCTTTGGTGGTTGGGTTTCAATTAACTACACATCTCAGGAATGGTCGAACTGAGACTGTACAAGACTACACTCATCCATATCATCCTTATTCGTCCTGTGAAATAATATCTGAACAGTAGTTCCCGGAGGTTAAACAGGAAAAAGAAAGGAAGTATCCTTGATTACGTGTGAGTTATTACGTTATAAAATCGATGTTGCCGCCGACTGTGAAATACGTGGAGTAATACGTTTTTTAAACCATCAAAACTTAAGCCGGCTGAAATTCATAGGAAGTTGGTTGCTGTGTACGGTGATAATGTAATGAAAGAAAGAAACGTCCGAAAATGGTGTGAAAGGTTTAGAAATAACAAAATTAATGTGCACGATGAAGAACGTTCGGGGAGGCTCTCGATAATCACAGAGGACTTGTTGAAACGCGTCGATGATGAAATCAGAAAAGATGGTCGCTCAACGATTTCCGACACGGCCCGTCTTTTTCGTGATGTTTCAAGAGTTCGTATTGGTCGCATTGTTTATGACCGTTTAGGTTTCAAAAAGATTTGTGCACGTCGGGTGCCGCCCGTCTTAATGGAACGCCACAAAAACTCCGAATAGGATTTTCTTTGGAATTTCTGAAGCGCTACGCAGGAAAAGGTAATGAGTTCCTTAATTTAGTTGTTACCGGCGATGAAACGTGGATTTCGTATTACACGCCAGAGAGAAATCGGCAGTCAAGTGAATGACGTCATCTTCAATCACCAACCAGACCGACAAAGGTCAAGTGCAGTCATTTGTACGCAAACTGATGGCCACAGTGTTTTGGGATCGGTTTGGCATACTGCTGATTGATTTCTCGTCATGTGGAACGACTATAAATGCAGAAGCCTACTGCGAACCTCTACGTAAGTTACGGCGCGCCATTCAAACTCGGCAAAGTGGGCGACTGACCGACGGCGTCGTCCTGCTGCACGATAATGCACGTCCACATGTTGCGGATCCGACACGTGATTTACTGAGAACATTTGGATGGGAAATTTACAATCACCCGCCATAGTCCGGACTTACTTCTTCTGATTACCATTTGTTTGGAAAATTGAAAGAATTTTTGAGCGGTAAGCGATTCGCGGGTGACGATGAACTTAAAAATACTGTTAATCAGTGGCTAAATGGACTGGCGGCAGAATACAACGAGGGTATGTTGAAGCCTGGAGTATCGCTACGATAAATGTCTTAATTCATGTGGCGATTGTATAGTGAAGTAAGGTATGTAGTTTAAGATAAATAAAACGTATTTTATTAAGTTTTCAGAATACATTTTTTTTTTTACAATGAAACTGTCTTTACTTTAGAGATTATCTCTCGTATATATACCGACACATGTACGCTTGCTTATACTTAGTACGCTTTTGGACTAAGAGTCACTTGAAACCGTTGACATTTACGAAAACTCCGCTAGCAAGCGTTTTTCCCCGATCACTCTATTTTATCATTATAGCTGTGATGTTATAACAGCAATGGAGCCGCGGGGCAGGCGAGAAAAAAAAAGTAGTCATCCTGTTTAACCAGTGCCCATTAGAGTTCGTGCTTATGTATTATACTCGTACTTTATTTGACTGAACTCCAAAGCCCTGGCTGCTGCGGTGGGAAGGAGCATTCTATCGCTATCACAAACAGTATTGAAGATATTTGTCCTAATATACCGACTCTGTAAACATGAGCGTGGCTCGTATCCGTTTGTTGAATGCACTTAAGTTGATACATTGATATGTTTATTTGTAAATAAAAACAAAAACGTGTACGTCTGCTTCCCGATAAATACTGTGTTTTTAGTTCGGATATTACAATTTAGCGTTGTTATTTACAGCAGTGATTCCCAACCAGTGTGTTGCAAAATTCTAGAATTTAAAAATAAATTTAATGCCGATCGTAAAAACTCTATATAACGTAATTTATACTTACTGTTAGACCTTTAATACGGTAAAATTTATTTTGAGACGGACTGTACGTGCAATAATGCAGAGTTTAATTTTTCTACTTGCCGATAATTTTGAGTGACGGTGAACATCTGCAACAACGCTTAGTTTACTCTTTCAGCTCGGTAATAAGCCGAGTATTTATTGTCGCTTCCTTGAATGTAGAATGGGTATTCTCCTTTCGGTACATCTGGTGAGATCAACATACATAATGCCAGTAACCCTAAATGTCGTGAAAAAAATGAATTGTTAATCGATTCTGCCGTGAAAAAACAAAATCTCTAGTTACTTCAGTACAGTCCTTTTGGATTTATGCGCGACGTCATATCCTGCGATCGAAAAGACGGCCGTTAAAGTTTTTCTGCCGTTTTCAGCGTCATACTTGTACGAATCAGCATTTTCTGCGGTGAAAATAGTAAAATCTAAACGGAGTAGACCGGTTGGTACATATTGATGATAATTTACGTGTAGGCCTGTCCACCGTAAGGCCACATGTTGACGTACTCTGTGGAACACGTCGACTGCAGACTTCACATTAATGTTAGTGGTGATTTAAAAAAAATAAATGATGTAGACACCACAAACGACTTCCTTGTACGCCTATTAAATTACATATACAAATTTTCTGCTGCACTTCGTTTAAACTTATTTAATTTGAAAGTGGGATACGATTCTCCAGTTCTTTAATAAAGTGGACAGTTACACAGAAAAATGACCCTAAAAATTTCATTAGAATTTTATATTAGTTTATATATTAATTTTGTTTCACGTCGCTAAAGTAGATATGCGGTGTAAGTGAGAACGTGTCGTATCCGTAACCATGCACACATCAGTTCGAATCCGACTTCATATACATTTTTTTAATTTAAATATATTGATTTATTAATAATTATTAACCCCTGATTGTAAAAATTATTGAATTCAAATAAACATAACATTTTTATTTATCACATAAGATTTTATTTACTAATAACTTCCGATTTTTTTAATATTTTTTTTGGTGTTGTTAAATTATTGTTTATTGTTAATTTTTTTTACAGTCAGAGGTTAATAATTATTAATAAATCAATATATTTAAATTTAAAAAAATGCTACAAAAAATATACGTATATGAAGTCGGATTCGAACCGACTTCCCCTTATAAGCTCCAAATATTTCATTAATTAGAATTTTAGTTGGCTCTAATTCTGAAACCGATGAAGATAGGTGCCACTTATGATATATTGTTGAAAAGCTCTCGATGAGGGCTCATTATTGCAATTAAGAAAAAATCCAAATGTTTCAAAATTAAAAACCCGGCTTTATTTAGAGGTCTGACTGTATACACATTTTTGGCCCGGTCGATTGCAATGAAAAGGGGAGGTGCACAACTAGATGTTACAACAGTGCTAAATATAAAATTTCAACATTCTACGGGTAATCGTTTTGAGTTATGCGAGATACATACGTACCGTACGTATGTACGGACGTCACGCCGAAACTAGTGAAAATGGATTCAGGGATGGTCAAAATGGATACTTCCGTTGAAATCTGAAACTGACATTTTTCGCTATTACAAATATTTTCTTTACTTCGTGCAAAAAAAAAGTAAAAAAAATATATTTTTTTTTAATCGAACTTCCAGTATAAATAGGTCGGTATTATAGGCACTTATCTTTGTCGTTTTCTGACGCCGTTCGACATGCTGCTTATATTTATAAGAATGAGCCCGCTTGTGTATTACCATCTACGTACACTAAATGCATCATACGCCTGATGCTTAGAATTATATATTATTATTATTATATCACCGGTATCATCATTATTATTAATCGTAAACAAATATGTGTGTGGCAATATCGTGGGGGCTCAGTGAAGTGTGTCGTCGGTCAAAAACGGTTGGAACCGCTGATTTATACGGCTCACGTAAGCCAATGCTATCTATGTAGTGTATTAAATATTTACGCATTTGCAGTGAACGATGGCAATGAAGTAAAAAAATAAAAATGCACATATCCCGGCTGTATTTAAAGAACGTTGTTGAAAACTATTTGTCTATTTAGGACCGAAAATTTATAACGTGTTAGACAATAGTATAAAGAGTATAACTATTGAAAATATCTTCATTAAAAAGGCGAAGGAAAACGTTGCCAATATTCAGAACACTAATGGTTTTTTTCTTTATTAGAATGGATAAAATTACCGTAGAACGAATAAAATTAAAACAGTGTTGAAAATTTTCAATATGGTTGGGGTTTTGTACTTTTTTCTTTCTCTTTCCTGTTTAGCCTCCGGTAACTACCGTTTAGATAATTCTTCAGAGGATGAATGAGGATGATATGTATGAGTGTAAATAAAGTGTAGTCTTGTACATTCTCAGTTCGACCATTCCTGAGATGTGTGGTTAATTGAAACCCAACCACCAAAGAACACCGGTATCCACGATCTAGTATTCAAATCCATGTAAAAATAACTGGCTTTACTAGGACTTGAACGCTGTAACTCTCGACTTTCCAAATCAGCTGATTTGGGAAGACGCGTTAACCACTAGACCAACCCGGTGGGTTGGGGGTTTTGTACTACTGTTGATGAATCGAACCGTACACCGCCTTATACATGTAATCATTATCAATACGAAGTAGACTCGATGTGACAAACCTGAGATTAATTGTATTTAGATTAGGCTATATTTTAAGACTCATTTATTTATTATTACCTTTGGCACTGAAGTTTTATGTCGTTGTAGGTGTTCCAGAGAATGGAACTTCGTGTATATATATATATTTGTAAAATTATTATTTGAATAAATTTGAATTTGAATAATCGATAAATACCGTAGCGTTTAATATACTCAGTGATATTTGAAGCGTTATCAAATCTATTTACTGCATGGTTTGTTAAATATTAAATTTTAGTGGCCCTAAAATTATTTTTTTAGAATATCTGAAATATTCGCCCGGGTCTATTTACCCATCTGTCTGTTTTTAAGGTAAAAATTGTATACCGGACTGCTTAATATAATAAATTTTAATTGTATATTCAAATATACTGTTTTCTGAACGTTTTGGAAAATACTGAACTCGTCAGGTGTTTTCTGTAAAATACATTCCAATAAAAAAAATTGTTAGTGTTCGTCGTAATACGTATTAAATGAGAGATCTTAATCTGAACATTAAGAATACGCCACATATTGCAGTTATTTTGCGATTTCGATGTCAAAAATACATTTCGATCTAAAAAAGAAATCATTGTTTCCCTTTTACTTCAAATAGTTTTACGGATATTTCTAATGAGTAAAGAACAATATTTGATTTTGTCGGTTACCAAATGTTTTATTTCTTTTAAGCACGCGGACTAAACACATCACTGCGTATTTAATTTTTCGTCTTTTATGATTTTTGTTTTAAATAATTCTAAAAATTTTTAGAATTTTCAAATAAGCAAATAGAAGCTGAACTTTTAATATGCGCACCTTATTTCGATCCTCGCTTTTATTCATTAAAATTTATAGCCCATTTATTATTTTTTTTGTTGAATTACTTTGATTGATTTTAGATTTTTTAGTGAAATGAGTCATTCGATTCTATCAAGATGTATATTGTACTAGTAATATACATATACATATATATATATATATATATATATATACATATATATATATATATATACATATATTACTAGTATATATAAAATGTTCATAGTTGATCTTTTGTCACTAATTTCCTTTATTCTAATATTAATCAGTTAGATTTTTCTTATGTTATCAAATGAAGCTCTGCTTGGGTCCAAAAATGACAAATGGGTCGTGTTTCAAAACTACTTGGGTTCTGAAGAACTAATGTTCCTTTCTTTCTGAAATGCGGTATACTTGGCGTAGATAGTTAATATTATTTTTTTAATGTTAAGGGCGAACTAGGGAAAATTTCCTGCGAAACTTAAAGGAATTTGCGGTTATTATGTTCGTTCTATATTTTTTTTACGATATAGTCGTCCGTCAGTTTTTTTTTTGTCGAGTCGTTTTAACGATTTGACAATTAATTCCTTTCTTTTTTGTTGGACTATTTTAATCTCATCATCAAGCATTACATTGTACATCCTGGATTATCTTTTTGTAGATTAGAATATTTTGTCTTTCTATAGAGTTTTTACCCTTAATCCCCTGTCTATTACAAAATTAACTGAACCTTGATTTCTCAGTTTATCATTCCTGTTTTTCTTTGCAAGATCTTTCTACAAATATCTCTTTCTTTCTATTCCTCTTAAAAACTCCTTTATTTCGTATTTAATCGACTCATTTAATTTTCAACATCTCTCGTTAGAGCAGTAACGCCATATTGGCGCCTGCAGTCGCAATAAATTATATTAACCTATCCGTATTTACAGATGTTCATAACTGCGACGAATCAGAGATATTACAGGGTACCCTGAAATATATGAAAAGACTTGGGAAGTGAAGGAAATATTTACTTCAAAATAAGTAAAAAGTTCATATTAATATTAGTATGGAAACCCTTTTTCTTCTCTTTTGTTTCATTTTATTTCTTTTTCAAGCGGAATTCATGTCTCAAAACAGATTGATATATTTTTATAAAATTCCATAAACGTGGTTAAATCGATTTTCTCTTTGAAAAATACAATTAATAGAATAACTAAGGAAATTTCGATATCTTTTTTCGTTGAACTTCTTTAAAAAATGTAATTGTTTAGATACACATTATTCGTTCTAGTATTCTTTCAAATAACCGAGTTATGGCGAAAATTGTTGAATGAATAATTATTAAAATTTCAAAAGTCAATCACGTTTATGTAGGTATCCACACACAGATGTTTTTTTTTTCTATTTTAGTGACGCTTTGTTTAACAGAGAAAAAACATGGCTGTCCTCAAGATATGATCCTTTCTGAATTTCTGCGTTTTTTCGTCGTTTTGAAATCATCTTAATCGATAGAAGGCTTGTTTATAAAATTTCTTTGTGTGCGCGCGCTATTGGGCTCTATGAATGAGGAAGCTTATGAAACTTTTTGGGGTAGCCTGTGTATTAGGGGTATTGATATTGGTAATTTTTTAAAGTATCAGATGAGGGGCTGCTACATCCGGAACGGGATTGGACGTAATTCCACTCGTGAGTGTTATTTAGCTCGTCAAAAATCAGAAATACCCTTATTTGTTTTAGTACCATTAATATTGATAACAAAGAATTAAAATAATATATATTTTTTAAACCTTTTCGTTTTTAGCGGGTTTTTTTTCAACTTTATCACTAAGCTAGAAGAACAGTTTTTATTTATTAAACTTTTGTTCAAGCTAGCCCATAAGTTGAACACCACGGATGACAATCCATGGTGTTTGTGGAATAGGTTCCATTATGTGTTAAGACCAATACGTTTTATTATGCTTTATAGGGTTACAGTACCTTGAGAATTGAATTTGTGCCAAGTTGTGTACGTTTTGTTGGTTTAGGAACAACTATACATTTTCTAGTTAATTTTATTTTGATAAGGTACTGCAGATTATAAAATATTTCTGTAAAATATATATATATTTTTGATTATATTTAATACTTAACATAATATAAAAATTATATTTATTTAATAATATAATAATATTATAAAGAGAAAAAAAGTTGAAGATAATCCAGACGTATTTTATTTGTAAATGAACAACTATTTTTTTCAGATCGGAATACGATTATTTTTTATTCTACAATGATTAAAGGCTTACGCCCAATTACAGCTGTTTTTCTCTAATTTTTTTTAGATTAGAAATTGATCTTTAATATTTGAAAAATGTCAAGCCTCACTGGGATTCGATCCCAAACTTACTGGATAGAATATAAGAGATGTTAAAGATCTTAAGATTTTAGGAAAATCGAAAGGAACTCTTCTACAATTTTCCTGAAAGGAACAAAGAAAACTGTAGAAAAATGTTGATCAGAGTAGCATTACACTGTAAAAAATTATTTGGTAAACAAAAGATGACAGTTCAATTTAGTTTATAAGAATAATGATATGAAATAGTGGTACAGGTACAGTCGTGTGTGAAAGTAATAAATACATGAAATAGTTTTCGGGATTAAATTGCAATTTTGAAAGGATTTTTTGAAAAAAAAATGCTAAGGTAGGTATCAGTTCTGTTTATACAAGGTACAGAAAATTCAGGTTCAATTATTATTTCATAATTTGTTTTCTTGCTTCGGACTATACCGGGTGTCCACATTTTCTCTTTAAAAAAAGCCATTTCTCCGGCAGTCTTTGAAGTTCACATTTTCGTGCTTTCTCCTTGTATGAATCCGTCCGCCGTTTCTATATCGCATTTCTAATTCTGTAGTCCGGAGGTAAAGAACACCCATCTCCATTTTTGCAATTTCAAGTAGAGCAGTTTGAAGTTTTGAAATTTGTTTTTTATAATTTGCTTTGCTCATCGCCATCCTTGCATCATAACTTTTTCTAATAAAATACTTTATTTAAGGTCTACTTTAATAGATACTATTACATATTTTTGTTAACTTTTGTTTTATATTTAAAAAGATGTAATTAAAAATTTTTAATTTAATTGATTTAAGAAATGACACTGATGGTAAATACTCAAGCAGAGTTCTTAGTTCTTTGTATTTTAATAGTGATATCGGTTTTGGATCGACTCGAATGACATAAGTACATCTGGAAATTTGACGTCATTCTTTCTCAAATTAACTGAAAGAAATTCTTTGTCAACATCAGTTTCAATATTTTAATTTACCAATATTTTCTTACTGAACTTTAACGTGAACAATTTTTGACAGGAGTATTGGTCGCTTATTAAAAACATTTTTCTAAATAAACGGAGATGTCTTACCGTACAGTCTTTTAAAATTCTTGCAATCATGTAATTCCATATTGCAAGCATATTCATTTTTTGAACAATAGCCAACCAGCTGCTGCCAATCCCTAGGTGTCAATATCTGTTAATAATTCATTATTTACTTCTTGTTTCGTTCTGTTAGCGCTTGGACATTGTTTGCTTCCTTATGCGTATGGCCTTTTAACAAGAATTTATGACTAATACACTATCTGTGGATATCGGTATAAAATGTAGAAAAAACACAAATTAAAAACATAAGTAGCCAAATTTTTGTTCTGGCCATAGCAATTGTCTACGCTTAATATTATTTCTTCAATCTCTGAATCGGGAATGTTTTGTTTAGCCCGTTTTAGAATGCAAGAAGCTATTTCATTCCCAGCACGTCCTTCCTGCCTTAGTTTCATCCCAGATCTTACAGAATGAATTCAATAACTGAAATCATAAATTGTGAAATTAAACGTCTACAACTTCCTGCAGTAGAGAATTTCGGTGTTTTTTAACAGCGGTGTTGGTAAATATTTTTGTAAATCAGCTGTCAACACTTTTACTGTTTGGCTGTTCCTTGCATCTTTGGTATCTTTACTTTTTTGTTCCAACCGCTTCTGTTATTCCTTAAGATGCAGTTCGTAATTACTTTGAATAAATATTTTACCGTCTGAAGTTAATTTACCCTTTAATTTTGCTAGATATGAAACGCAGATTTTTGCTAGATCTGTTTGTACTGCTTAAATGACTAGTTGAATATATCTGTATATAAAGCCACTTTTTTGTTACTTTTTCTTTACCTATTTTATTTTCAGCATTGAATTCTTGGTACAGTGAATACAATTGATATAAATCTAAATCAGGACTTAAAAATTGTTTCTTAGTTTTCAAGCGTGAACAGTAGCTCTCATATTTTGGAATAACATTTATGTGTGGAATTACGTTTTGAATTATTTCTTTGGGTGTTTTCGTGACAGGTGTATGCCATCCTCTTTTTTCTATTTCTACGATCCGTCCAGGTTTTGTTTTTTAATTGCGTTAACTACGACTGTACTAGATATACCTAGCGTGTTAAAAAATATCTCTACTTTACACGCTCTTATTTTTACTTCATTTATGTTTAAACTATAATGAAAAGAATTTTCTTTTGGTTATGATATGGATGGTATCTCTACATCTTTATTTTGGTCTTACTTCAATGCAGGACGTAATGAACAGGCGTTTTAAGTCGTGACTCTTTCTTGAATACCAGTAAGCCTTAAAAATTTCATTCCATTGCAATTCAGTAATTTTTTGATTACACTTAATTTTACAAATATACGGAGACTTAATTTCTTAATAAGGTATTTTAGTAGAAAAAGTTATGATGGAAGGATGGTGATGAGCAAAGAAAATTATAAAAAGCGAATCTCAAAACTTCAAACTGTTTTATTGTGTAATTGTAAAAATGGAGTGGTGTCCTTTACCTCCGGGCTACAGAATTTTTTTAATAGGTATGTAATAATATGTGCACTTGGTGTTGTTTACCACAATAAAATTTGTACTTATAGTTATTTTAAAAGTAGCTATCTCGTTTATTATTCACAACTAGAGATAGTGCTGTATACAACTGGAAAGAGCGCATAAAATGCTGTATGATTCACCCGTAAATCCATTTTCGACAAAAATGGAGATGGTGTCCTTTATCCCCGGGCTACAAAATTCTATTTTCGTTCTTTTCCAGCTCTTTCTGCGGTTTCTTTGTGTGTTTGATGTCGGTGTTCCAAACATCTCAACTTTGTTTTAGCCTCATTTACAGAACTCGACCTATTTGACGTCTTTCTGATTTCTTCATATGCACTCTAATTTGCTGTTTAATTTATTGGTCAATTAATATTTTTTTAAATATTTCTTTGTTTTTATTATTTATTTATTTTTTTACATTTACGTATATTTCTAATTTGGCCACCTAAGTATATATCTTAAATAAATTTTTTCTTAGCGGATTTTAGAGATTTCTAATTTGTTTCAATACTCTTTATTAATTTTAATGTTCATAACGTACATAAAAATGAATCTGTTTGGGCTGCTGTCTATTTATTTTGTTATAAGCACTAATGCTTCGAAGCACGATAACGTTAACATCGGTAACATAGCGTTTCATATAAGCAGCACGGTCATTAATACGTTTATTATTTCGGCAATTTAAGTGCCTATTTTAAAAGGTTTGATAGTAAAGTAATTTTCACTTGGTTTGAATGTTGTGCTCTGTTATAAAGATTATTAATATTAAAGTCTTGGTTCTCCAGTAAGATTTTAGTATTTTGTAAATGCGGTTCCTCGTGTATCACCGCGCGTCATCTAATCCATTAATAGCAGATTACTCGCTCTACGTATTCGACTAAAAACATCGACTATCATATAACTGAATCGTTTTGAATTGTCGTATATAAAGGCCGGGTTCATCCTAGTAAAAATTTATGTAGTGTGCTGAACGTATAATATGACGCAAATATTTCCGTCAAAAATTCACAGAGCGAACCGATTTGTGATGTCGCGTGTACTAACTATAAAACTTTGTATTTAACTTTTACTCGTTTATTTTTTTCTAACTTTTTACTAGGGGTTGTAAGCGAGTTATACATTAATAATAACGGATTTGAATAAAGAAATCTTAACCGTAAGTTGTCGATTTACGAATGCTGTAAACTTCGACTTCTGCGGGATTTCAAACGTAAATTTAATTCTAATAAAAATTTAAAAAAAGTTAAAATGTTTGGAAAGGATCGGTAAAGTTGTCAGAGCAGACGCCGAAGTGGAAAGAAACAAATAGCAGGTGTTTTGGGATCATTCGTGCTTTCATCAAATGTTAATGCACTTAACTACCTGCCAGTATTTTGTTTATTAAATCGATGCAGATACCGGGTGATTCAGAAATTTAAAAGCGTATAAACATTTATTTAGGTAACTTACAGATTTGATCGAGGTCTCGTTTCATAGCAAAACACATCAAGTTTTGACTCGCTTAGTTCATTAGTACCGAATTCGGACACCAGTGTTGATAAAAATGATTACATTTACTGATGCCTAAGGTGTTCGCTTGGTTTCACGATGTGCAGTCGGCAACTGCAGTTCAACGTAATTTTCGTAGAGAATATAGTAGGGAGTCTCATAATAGGCATACAATTTACTTTTGGCATCAAGTGTCTTCACTACTGATGCGTTTTGGCCCAGTTGTCTTTGATGATGTACATAAAAAAGCAGCTTTTGTGCGTTGATGCGTGGAAGACGCTTGTTTACCGCACATATTAATTTTCGCTGAATGTAACGCACGACGTAAACTTTTATTGACTTGGTCTCTGCTTAAAATTTTATTTAATATAAAAGCAATTAATATATTCAGTTCTGAAATAAGCAACAAAGCGCGTAACTAAACTGCCATTAATCGTGTGTTTTAGTAGTCAAACTTTTTAAGACTATATAAATGTATAGGGTGATTCAAAGAAACGGGAAATTTAAAAAATGAAATAACGTTAATGAAAAAATTTTTTAGAAAATGAATTTTATTTCATGTAATTGTACAAATGTTGCCATTTTAGGATACATACATTTTACTTTATTTTTTAAAGATGACATCTTCCAAGTGACCTCTTCTACGTAAACACTCATAAAGGCTCTTCGTTAAATTGTTCATGGTTTGACGTAACATCTCAACTGGAATTTCCGCAATTGCTTCTCGGATCTTTGCCTTCAGTTCTTCCGTTGTAGCAGGTCTACTGTGGAATACTTTGCTTTTAAGGTGACCCCACAAAAAGTAATCGCAAGCTCAGAGATCAGGCGATCTGGGAGACCATCTATGTCACCATTTCGTGAAATGACACGTTGTCCAAACAATCGGCGTGCAGCTGCCATCGATATTCGTGCAGTATGTGACGTTGCTCCGTCTTGTTGAAACCAGGCTGTGTTAAGAATCGGTGGAAATCTCTTTTGTTCCACAACAAAGGTTTCAAGCACGGCTACGTAACGAGCCGACGTCACTGTAATCGCCAGACCGTTGTCATCCTCAAAAAAATAAGGGCCTGTAACACCGTAAGATGACATAGAACACCACACAGTCACTTTCTGGCTGTGCAACGGACGCTGGTGTAGCTGCGTAGGATTTTCTTGTGCCCAGTATCTGAAATTTTGCTTGTTAACAAATCCACTGAGGTGGAAATGCGCTTCGTCTGACATCCACATTTCGTGAACAAACTCTTCGTTATCATTTATCTTCTGAAGCATTACATTCAAGAATTGTGCTCGCACAACTGCATCGTTCGGTTTCGGTTCCTGGACGATCTGCAACTTGTATGGATGGTATTGCAAGTCCTTCACTAACATTTTTCGAAAACTTGAACTATGCAATTGTAAAGATGCTGAGAGACGACGGATTGACCGATGTGAACTTCGTGTGACAGCATCTTGTAAAGCTTGAACATTCTGTGGTGTACGGACGGTTCGCTCACGGCCTGGAGGTTTCTTTTTCATTGCCGAACCGGTTTCCTCAAAATTAGATATCCATTTTTTAATTGCATGTGCTTATGGAACACGGTCGTACCGTCCCAGATTAAAATGACGGCGAAATTCTCTACGCGCTCCCTCCACACTGTCGTTGTTTTTGTAAAACGCTTTGATAGCAAATGCACGTTGCGCACCACTCCCAAGGATCTATGACAAGTAAATGACAGGTTAGGTTACAGGCTGGCGCCACTTATCAAGTGGTACCAGTCGCCCACGGCTACCAACACAACCTTCAAAATTTCCCGTTTCTTTGAATCATCCTGTAAAAAAGATGTTATATAGATCGCGTCAGACAAAGGTAAATATCCTTTTTCAGTAATAAAAAAAAGAACTGCTCAGCATTTTCCTGGGTGGATCAAGGAAACCGTGATTAAACCTTGATCAGAGTGGCATTACAAAATACAGAATTGATTATAAAATACAAAAATAAATGCGGTTAAATTTCATATAATTTGATTATTTAAAAAAATAAATACGCTAATAAAATAATATATATATATATATATATATATATATATATATATATATATGTGTGTGTGTGTGTGAATCTGCTAAATATAAAATAACAATTCAGACCGTATTATTAAAAATAATACTAAAATCTATTTGAGCATATTTTTTTGTATACGTTGAACAGGATACAGAAAATTAAGTTTTGTAATCAGTATTATTTAAAGATTCATTAACTGTACCATTGTCTGTTAAAAAAAAAATAAAACAACTTTATTTTAAATAAATCGGTGGGAAGATCTTTTAAATGGTTAGAGAACTCTGACCAGATTATTTTATACACACGGTACCACAGTTGTGGCAACAGTTTGTAAATCTCACGGCCGATCAGCCTAAAAACTATATACAATTTGTTTTTTTATCAATTTTTTTTGTTGTTATTACGTTTTTTTAATAGAAATTGCGTTATTTTGTAGGAACATCGTTTTTCATAAGCTTGTTATGTTTTTTCTCTCGATAATACTTAAGGTTTCTTAAATATTTACAATGTTTTGGCTGAAAAAAAAACATAGGTGGGTGTGTGTGTGTGTGTGTGTGTGTGTGTGTGTGTGTGTGTGTGTTATTTTTTGTGAACTTTAGAAGCTGTAAAGTTTACGCGTTGTACGTAAAATAATCTCAGTTATGACATTATCTATCTTCTTTATAATATGGATAAGTGAATCGTCCTTTATCGTAATACATTAATTTAATTATATCTCATTAAGTTAACTTTAAACTGTTGCTGTGTATACTATTTTTACTATTAAAATATACAACAGTGTAATTAGTATTAATTATACTATTGTTCTGTTATTAATTTCCGTTTTTTCTTATTCATTGTATTTCTCGTTGTAAAAATTCTGATATTTTTAAAAGGACTGCTTTTGTTTTGTAAAAGCATTATTTTTTATTTAAAAAACGCGAGATCGATCGCATTGATGAATCAGGTAGGAATAAATAGGGATAGAACTGTAAATTTAATATTGTACTGTTAAATCGCTGTATTAATAAAACTACAGTGTATTATGATTTTTTTTTTTGTTGTGTTCATTTTATTACGGTTTGTTCGTTTTATTATTGCTTGTTTTATTGCATCATATTTTTTTATTAATTTGCGTGTTTAAGGAGACGTACATAGAAACTATAATATTTGATTCTATGGATTTGTTATTTATATAAACTAGTGTGAAGGTTTTTACAATAAATTACTCCCCCCCCCCGAAAAATTTATATTTATAAAAAATTCTTTAATTTTATTAACCAAAAATAATCTCCAGAAATATTTATTCGTATAAACCCGTATTAAATGTAAATTAATTAGAGCTCGATTTTTTGCCATATTCTTTAATTTTGTGGGGGATTAATTTGTGTTTTTACGTCTATTATATACAAAGTCCTCGACATTTCTGAAATGGTTGACGATTCAAAAAAATTCTGGAGTCAGGATCGTTCTCCGTAGGTTAAAACATAACGTCTTTACACAATCGTCAAGATCAGGCACCTTTGTGGAAATGGTTTAACACCTTTTAAATGAACAGTCGTATATCTTTGCTGTTCTTTCTTGTGCGTGATATCGTATAAAAACTCTCTTACTTTTCACTTCATACGCCTAAAATTACCTGTTTTTGCGGCAACCGAATTGATATTGTCGTCATGTGAAACAAGGCTCATCAATTTCTAGTCATCATCTTACCGCTAAGTTGGCGAGATCGTTATTAGATAGTTTAAGTTTTTTTAAAATGGTTATGGTTAGACAAAACGTTTGGACGAGGAAAGATTAGCTTGGAGGCCGGCTATTTGCTGACACCTCTCTCTCTTTTTTTTCTTATTTAGCCTCCGGTAACTACCGTTTAAGATAATTCTTCAGAGGATGAATGAGGATGATATGTATGAGTGTAAATGAAGTGTAGTCTTGTACATTCTCAGTTCGACCATTCCTGAGATGTGTGGTTCATTGAAACCCAACCACCAAAGAACACCTGTATCCACGATCTAGTATTCAAATCCGTGTAAAAATAACTAACTGACTTTACTAGGACTTGAACGCTGTAACTCTCGACTTTCCAAATCAGCTGATTTGGGAAGACGCGTTAACCACTAGACCAACCCGATGGGTTATGTGCTGACACCTGATAGATGAAATACCACTTACCCCTTATCGTTGATTTTGAACAGAATGAATAGTGTATGAACATATATTTCTCGTCGGTTGTATTTTTGTATTTTATTAATAGGTATTTAAAATGTTTAACTACTTATTACCTTTTTTGTCTACCTTTTACCGTTTTACCTCTTTGTTTAGAGATTATTTAGAGTATGTACTATCGTACAAGGATAAAATTATATATACGCGATAAATTTTTGGAAGGGTTTATGTTAATCAAGGTGTACGAGTACGTCAGGGCTGCTGTATATATCTCCTTCATTATTTTATATATAGGATGATATAATAAAAAATCTAAAGTAGAAATTTATCTAGGGATTAATGCAGAAAATGCAAACTTAAATACAATGCTATTCGCTGACGACCACGTTATTATACAACAAAACTAATATGAGCTTCAGACAGCCGTAGACTACAACAGATTTGTTTAGATTTTAACATGAGGATTTCTGCACAGGAGACCGAATCTAGGGCTTTCTTGAAGAAACAACGAGTGCGAAAATAGTTATAGATAACGAGTTGATAGAGCACGTATCTCGTTTCTGTTACTTGCGTTGCGACATTACATTAGATGTTGATCAGGATTATTGACCGTAAACCGATAAAGTTCAGTCAGTGTGTGGAAGATGCGGCGAACGTTGACGAAGACTTCGAAAGACGATAGACTAAAATGTTATTAAACGATGGTCGTACCCGTATTATACGTTCAGAGACGCGAGTCACGGTTCAAAACATAAGAGCAGAGATCAAGCACCGGAAATGCTCTTTCTGAGATTTGTGAAATGTTGTACCCGATAGGTTCTACGATGATGATATCCGGAAGGAGTTAAGTATATTTAATCTACGAGTAGAAGACAGGATTTTAAACAATAGACGCGTATGGCTAGCGCGCCTAGAGAGAAACGTTACCTAAAAAAGTACGATATATAAACATATAGGTTGAAGAGATGCGGGAGGCGTTGTGACACGTCGAGTCGTTCTTTTGAGATCGCAACAAGCGATTCGGCTTTACCCTGAAGGGCGATGAAGAGCCGTTTTACAAACCGATTAAAATATTTCAAACGAAAACTCGCCTTATTTGAATATCTGGTAGGTCTCATTACCGAACTGTTGTAGCGATTTAAAACGAAACACCAGTCGATTTCATAAACGATTCAATAATTTTCAAGAACGACAAGCATCCCGTATCATTCTTAATAAAGAAAGTAAGTAAACGTGTCGGTTTCACGTTACCTTCGTCATCATTATTCTCAAAGAAAGCCAACTGTACCCGATGTTAGTCGTGTCTCATATAATTTATCTGCGTCACAACCGTAAGAAACTCTATGATGAACGGTAAAAAAAAAAAAAAAAAAAACAATATAATGTACCTGTTTCTATTTCAAACAATGCTATATATTTAATATTTTCTTTTAATAGCGGGGGAAAAAAGGTTTAATTCGAACTAAGCGAACAGAATTGCAGAACGTCAGTCGATTACTACATCGATAAACAGAGTACTTATTTATTTTGAATTTTACAGTATTTTGTTGTAATTTTTTACTGTTTCAGCGTGCAGTGTAATAAAATTACTTATTTTCCTCTAAATGAGGCGTTGTCAGAATCGGGGTTTAATCGCAGTCAAACGTGTTGGGGATACGTTTAAAATAATTTGTAATTATCGATACAAAAAATAAATCTAGAACGTTTTTTTCTTACGTAAATTCCTAAGAGTTAGAGTAAACATAATTTTGAATAACCGCACTAGGCTTGAATTTTTAACTATCCGAATGGCGGGGAAGTCACCACCGTTGTTATTTAGTCGGTTAATAAGATTATATCTATTGCGATCTTCTTATAAAATAGTTTTGAAATTTAAAGTAATTGTTTTTCTGGCCTCTTGGTCGCTTTCACCGTTCTTTCATTAATGTTTTACGTACACAATTTAATTCATCAGCCTTCTACTCTTATCTAGATTATCTACGGGTAATTTCTATTTTGTTTTTAAATAGTAAAATTTTAATGCGCGGTAGAAAATAGAAAGAGAAACCGATGAATGATAATCACCGGGCGCAAACCCAATTTAATCCAATTTCGCAAAAATTGTAAATTATACTGATATATTTTTTTATACTGTACTTTTCGCTTGACACTTTAAATGTTTTATGTATTTTTTTTTTTTTAGTTGTAATTTGTGAATATTTTTTAAAAATGTTTTTCGTATTTTACTTGCATAATTTATAATTTAATTTGTATGTATTAACGTTTTACATTAATTTGTTTTTAAACATTATTGACTTAAATTGTTAGACCTGCAGCTTGTGTTGTTTTTTCCCGTGCTGGATGATTTACAGAACTATTTTTCTCGTTAAATATTATAAGTTGCGGTTCATCGAATTAGCTTTTTGTTTTTTATGAGATTTGGATTAAAAAAGAGCTTAAAATCATCTGTTTTCCCCGTTAATGGAGGTAACAATTTTTGTTATTATTTTTTAAATTTAAACTAAAAAATTAATTTTTGTAAATAAAAACATATATTCGTTTTATGAAAAAATTGAAACATTTTGAATATTAAACTTTTTTTTAATTGCATTGTATGTAAACATTGTTACACCTACTATTCGTTTGTAATAGACATCAAGGTTACCTTGTATACCTTTAATCGAGAAAGTTATTACGTAATATTTGAATGATCCCCTCCATACGCGGTATTGCCGATTTATTATAGTGCACTAATTAATACCGCGAAATACGTTTCATTCCGTTTTACTTTGTGCTCTTTTTCACCTGTGTTTGTGTGTGTAAACTAAAAGAAAGTTAAAAAAATGTATAGTTTAAAGCGATATTTTTTGTTGTTGAAATATTAAGTTACTCTATTTTAATTACAGAAATAGTACACACGCATCTTCATTATCTGTACGGTGTGTTTTAATATTCTTAAGAGTAAAATAAAAGTAAAGAATTTCTAGTTTATTGACCTAACAGGATACACGTATACTGATATGTTGTGCAACGCGTTGGGTCGCACTGCACGTCTGTGACTATTGAAACGGTCGTCTTGTATCGACTGTACGACTGCTATTCCAGGGCGTGCGCATTCACAAGGGTTCAAATGTTTTCACAAGGGTAATAAATTTTCTTTAACTCGTAGAAGTTTTGTTTGAACGATTTAATTTTTACTTTCATTATAGAAAAACTGTTAGATCAGAATGCAGATACGCATTGCACGAATTAAAATCTATTTTTGTAAATGAAATTAAATAAAACTTGTTTTCCCGTCGTTTATTATTATTATTTTTTTTTTTAAACTAAACAAAATCCGGAACAACGTTTTAAACATCGTCATTAATTCTATCTCGAATATACTTCACTAAAATGAAAGCTCTTGCCTCTAAACTACTCTCCTTAAAAATTATTAAACGAATCGTCCAGAAATTTATTTTAGTTTTCAAAAGTAACTATTTTGTTTCCCTTAAACTTATAAACTACGATAAAATATAATACTTATAAGCTTTTATAAAAATAATCTATTTTATACTTAGGATATTGCTAAAAGAATTATTACAGAACAGCATTCTGCGTATAGAAAAACCTGTAAAACGGTTATACATATGGCAGGCACATCATTTAAAATAACGGTAAACTTTAGCCAAAATTTACTTTTTTTTGGGTCTGTTCCAAAATGCCATATAAAAAAAGGTAAAACAATTTTTCCTCAGAAAAAGTATGCAGAATAATTTATAGACAATAGAGCGTTGTAAATCTCGTCTAAATTAGCCTCTAATCCATTCCGATTTATAGTAATCGTTTCTTGACAGATATTCTTAGTTCAGAAACCGTAAAAAGTTTTGCATCGTTATTTAGGCCGTTTCATCTTGTTTATGGAAAAAAGAAAAAAGTTTCTCAGAATAAATAAGTTACATTATTTTATAAATTAGATTTTCCAGAGCGGTGAATTAAATCAGTTGTATCGATGTGGGTTTTAGGAAAATGTGTGTTAATTTCTAAAAAAAAAAAAAAAATACTCGGATCTATGTTTTTATAAAGCGGATTAAAGCAATTCGTAATTAAAAGGTTTGACGATTGCCCTGATGATAGAATTGTGAAGATATCAAATGGGAGTTGGAATATGACAGTATAAAGTTACAAAATTTAAAAAAAAATGTTGTGTCAAATAAAAGTAGATTCCCATCCCTCTTTTTCAAGAGATCGGTAAATTTTTAAGAAGTGAGATTTTGTAGCGATAACATCTTTTTAGATCAGTTATGTAGTCAGTTTTAGTTTAAAAAATGTTGAGAGTGAAAACTTTTAGCTGAAAGCAATACAAACTCGTGAATTGAAACCCACCTTAATGCAGGATGTGCAAAAAGGAATATCGGGGTTTTAAAGCTATTAAATATCCCTTAACGTTGACATACAATCACTCGCTAATAAAATGAAAGAGTAACCTTTACAGTTTTCCCTACAAGTGTTCAATGTGAGCACCTTTCATCATGCGTCACACATCACACCGATAGGAGAGTATGCTTTAACCAGCATATCGGGATTAATGGAAGCGACAGCTGCTTGAATCCTGTGAATCAAATCTTGTATATTAGTAGATAGCGGAGGCGCATATACAAGATCTTTATAAAACCCAAAGAAAAATATCACTTGAGGTTAGATCAGGTGACCTTGGAACCATCGTAAACAAGCTCTGATATTTGTTCATGCCGACCGATCCAGCGGTTGGAGATAACGTCATCCAGTCTATCCTGTACAGAGTTACGCTAGTGAGAATGCGCACCATCTTGTTACCAAATAAAATTCTGTGATTCATCTTGCATTCGAGGAAAGAGCATGCATGTACGCGGCATATCCAAATAACCAATTCCTGCTACGCTTGCTTCAGCAATAAAGAACGGGCCCTAAACTTCCCGTCGGGATATTGCACTGAAAACATTTAATTTTGTGGAGGCCCTTTCACGGTGTAAGAGTTGATGTGATTTTCTGACTCAGATACGAACATTCTGACACATTCAACATTTTCTTTGGTCGTTTCTCGACCCGTAATGTTCCTTTTACGCAGATATCCGGTCGTTTGAAACCGATTATGCCAACGACTGTATTATTGTAATCGGAGGATCACAGTTAAACTTTCTATGGATTGCATGCTGAACTGTAACTACAAATTTATATTTAATAAACTGCAAAACGCAGTGGACTCTGTTCAGGTTCGCCATCTTTGCTAATGGCGCTGTCAAGCGGAAAGATAGGGAACCAAACTACGGTTTTGAGTGGAACTAAAACGGGTTTTTTTGCTCTTTGATTCCAGCCTTAAATCAATACTGTATGCCTCATCCGAGAGATACAATAAATTAAAACACTTTATTCTTTTTTGTACACCCGGAATTTCATTCTGGATATTTATCCAGATCATTTATCATATTTATCCTATCCAAATAAAATTGATACAACGTACAATATTAGTAGCAAGATTTTTTTTCAGAACAAGGTTCAAAATTAAAACTTTTTCTTTTTTCTTAGATATTGATTTTAAGTTCTTCTTCATTTAGATTTCCTTTATGCTGACTCTACGGTATCAACGTTGATACCCATAAATAATAAAACTGTTGATGAAAATATTTATACAAAATATTCGTATACTAACAACATTATTTAAAACTTCGTTTAACGTTTACAATAATAAAACATATAAAATAGCTTATAGACCGTACAATCATATAATAAGACATTTAAAAATGCATAATGATGATTATGATCCTAATAATTTGTGTGTTGTATCTATAAACTAATATGCAGTGATTATAACAAAATTTATATTTGGAAAACTAGATCATTTAGGGCAAGATTTGCAGAACATTTTAGTTCTTATAAAAACACCAAGTTAGGGTTCTCCAATCTTGCAGACCATTTAATAATCAATAAGTATTCAATCACCAATTTGGATATAAATTTAAATGTAGTAGCAATTGTAAAATGTGTGATAATAATAAAAAAGTTAAATGTTTTGGAAAAATATAAATACAAATATAGACAAAAGTTTAATTTGATTAATGTGCAGACAGAATTTAATGACTTTCTTATCAAAATCGCCTTAGATAGCAGCACATTTATATAATTTAAACAAATTCAAATAGCTTCAGTACTGTACTGTATGTGTAGCTAGCCACATAATGAAAAAATTCTTGATTTTTTAATATTTACGTCTATATATTTTTACGTGTTATAATTTTAATGGTTTGAATTTAATGTGATCTGGAAGAAAAAGTTTAACTGATGATCAGGGAAAACCTCAAAAGTGCTATTAGAAAAAATAATAAGCATAAGGTATGAAGCATTATTGAATTATGTACTCTTGCTGGTAAACGGTTTTTATGCATGCTTTTGTCTTTGAAATATTAGTTCAGAGGGGAAGATGGACAAATACAATAACAGTATTTGCTAAGTTAATTTTGTACATATATATATATAAAAATGATTCTGTAAACCGGTGTTATTTGGTTGGTACAGAGGGCTGCTGGATTATCGTGGGAAATTATATCAGTTGCACCAATTTTGTGTAATACTAGAGGCTGTGCTTATTTCATCCCCCTTGTTGTGCACTTCATTGTTTAAGTGCATTAGAAGACGTGTTTGTTGCACTTTCGTCGTCTTAATTTTTTTAAAATAATTTTAATGTTCTGATATGAATTAAAATAAAATACCTAAGTTTTTATGCTACAATTCTAGTATATTGAAAAATTAAAAGTTAATTTTTGATTAATGCATCAAAATCAAATTAACATAACAATGAAAGCGTTTAACATAATTTTACACAGGCTACGTGGTAGAAACTGAATTTATAGCTAGAGAAAATCACGCATGTTCAGTAAGACTAACTATGTACTGTGTCTAGCCACGGTTCTTGAAAAAAAAAATAATAACATTCATACAGATATGGTATATTTTGTTAAAATAGCAACATTACAAAAAGATAGCATTTAAAAATTAGGACATTTTTGTTCTAATGAGTTTTATATAGTTAATTATATTTAGCTCCTTTTGCAGTGCAGTTAACCCAGTGGCACTGTTAATAATAACACCTGTTAGTAAAAATCGTTCGTATATAGTTGAATATATGTTTAAGTCTTTATTTTTTTTGTTTAGTGTGATATTTTTGTTTAATACAGTGTTTATTTTTAAATTTAATATTATTTGCAGACTCACCATACTTGAATAATGTCGTGTGTAATGAACTGATATATTACAGATGATACATAATATTTGACCATATATTAGTCGGGTTTCCAAACCGCTTAAAGAAAAGTACTTCCTTCAATACAATAAAGGAAGAAACTGAATTTTGGTTCAGTTGTCTTCTGGAAAGATATTTCTTGACACTTAGAAAGCAAGTCATGATTTCTATTGTTTTATAAAAACTTATTTGTTGATTACAAATGTTTCATGACATTATAGAGAGTTGAAATTGTTACTACAAATTACTTTGTGTTGATAATTTAGTCACAGATTTAATTTTAATTTAAAATTATTTAATAGCTTAAATAAATTTAAAAGTTTATCTTAAAATCAAAAATGTTAAGTTGATTTAATTTGATAACTTGATTTGTCTCTTCATCTATAGTGGATGATAAGAAAATTTTCCATCTTTATGTCTTCTGTTATCATCTTATACGAGTGTTAAATTTTCAGGTATATTACCTTTTATATTAGCGGCTGATGATTATAAATCGATTTGTTATCAGCAAGTTATTTGCAATACCAGCTGTAATATAATATTGTCTGTTATAAACTAGATGATAACAGGAACTTTACTAATTAAAATTAGTTATAAATAGAGATTTTCTTTTTTATGTCAAAGCAGTAAAAATTATGCTTCATTTGTTAACAAATGCGTTAACATTCATTTGTTCAAATAATGTTAATTTGTTAAAATTGAGCGTTTTGACAAAAGGGAAAAGTCTATAAAGGTGTTCATAGATTATGGCTGCCCAAACATAGAAAAATGAAAATTTAGCAAATACTCCTACCTCAAAAGAATCTATTTTAAAACAGAGAATGGCATCAAACCTATTGATTGACTGGTAACACAAAAAAAAAAATAATAATTTTTTTGTAATATTCAAATTTTTTTTTTTACTTATTTTAAACATGTTCTGAGTGATTTGGGAGCAGATTTCAGTATTTTTTGCTTGTTTACGTCCTTCATAATGCTTTTTGAAATACATTGATTTTACCAATGTAAAATTTTGTAAACACTATTAGATTTTTCATTTATGTTACATTTTTAATATATATTTTTACGCAGGGACAACTAATTAGTTCTATTTTACGAACTATTGTTTGTAATATATAATGTTTTAAATTCTTTTCAAATCTAAAAAATAGTAATTTACTTTTATATACATAACAATGTAATTTTGTTGAGATAATTAATTTTCTAATGGGAGAGGTATCTACTAATTAGAAACTTTATAATGAGAATTTATGTTACATAATATACAGTGAAACGTAGAACATAGTGTTAAACTGATTAATAGCATAAAAATGGAATGAATAAAAAATGTATTAATAATTTTTTTTCATTATAGTTTATTAAAAAAGTTAAAGATAATTTTACTTAATGTCAAGTGTAATCTAATAAAATATAATTTAATTTTTCATTCGTGTTATAATTTATGCATGTAATAAATGTTTGAGGTGTATGACCTCTTGACCAAGTTTGATAAGTTTCTTGTTTTCCAAGGCCATACAGTTCCAGTTCCTTTGTAAATATTTACTTGCTTTATGTTTTTTGTATTACTTTTATAACGCCACATTATTATTACACTTTCTCTTCCTTATTTTCTGAGTAGTTTTTTAAAATTATTTTTGAAATAAATTAAACATTTTATTTATTTTTATCATTAATTTTAATGTTTTAAAATCTATTGTGTTATTTGTATTTCTTTAAATATAGAATTAAAGTTTTAAATAAAGTTATTATTGTAATGCGTATTATATATTTCAACATTACAGAAAAAAAATTTTAAGTGGTTGAAACTAATAATGTTATCGGTGCAAAATTGATTACTTTTTTGTTGTAATATCTCTGTTTAATAACACAAAAAAAGTTTCTATATTGCATAATAATATGTAATAGTATAAATATATATAAAACTTTTTTAATTCAGTAGTTAGTAACAGATTAGTTGTCTGATTTCAGTTTACATTAATTATTTCCACATAATTCTTAAACAAAAATATTTATTTCCAGTAATCAATTAAAAAAAAATATATTTTGTGGGTGTTATATTTGTTATTTTTGTTTGTTATAATTATTACATAATTTCCTTAAAAGACAAATTACATTTGTAGGACATCCAGGTTTAGTTAATTTGGTGGTTAATAGCAAAAACTCCAGAAGTTAAAAATTGCAATACATAAAACAGATTGAGTAGACGTAAACAATAGATGTAAGATGTAGTGAAAAGATAATCTTCTTAAGATAATCATCTTAATTATAACATGAATGTGTTGATTTGTATTCAGGTTAAAATGTTATCGCAGAACAGAATGGAGAATAACGTCAAATTACTGATGACTCAATAAATAAACATTTGATACTACAGTTGTTTTTAATTATTGTTGGTTATAAAAATAAATTTTTCAAAATCTTTTTCCCAGTTATTCACACTTACAAATTAAATAATGACTGTAATAAATTCTCTTAATATATTCGATGTGGAATGATAATAATGTTTACATATAAAAATGATGAATATTAAGAACATTTTACTACCGGTCTTGAATAATGACAATAGTTCTGGAATTATACTTTTTTTTATATTTTTGTTCAACCAGTAGAAATACTTCTTTGTAACCATGTCTTTATTCTGATTGGCATCCTTTCTAATCTTTCTTTGTGTGAAGACTGTTACTTCTAACAGTGTTACAGTTTAAACAGTGTAGAAAAAGTTAAAGTTAACTGAAAAAAGTTAAGTTAGTCTATCATGGTTTAAAATTTTATGATTTACATTTTACTATGAGGAAAATACATGGTTACAGCATAATTTTGGAACTACATTTGTCGTTCACATTTGCCATGATGTAGTTACAGAACTACATCTTCACTGAATCTGTTAAAAATTTTTGATTTAAGGCAATTTTCCTACTTTGTGAATTTTTTAATATTAATAAAATTTAAAATAAATAAAAAAACTTGCATTTTAAATATAAGAAAATACGTTTATTTTCTGAAATCTGTATGGATGTCTGTTGTCTTTATGGAATTTTTACACAGACCCTTCATCAGTGGTATAGCATAATTCCAAAAAGGTCTTCTGGAAACAGTATAATAATTTTTTCTTTTAATTTTAATCTTAACCATATTTTGTTGTGTTGATTAAGGGGTATATGAAAGAAGTTGTGGTTACTTTTTCATTATAATACAGTTATCATAAACATCTTAGAAAAATCTGTTTTATAACATGGAATGTCTTTTTACTTATATTGCATTATTGCGTGTTGAACTCTGTTGGTATGTCTCTGCATGATGTCTTTTGAAAATCTATTTTTTGTGTTTAAACCCTGATTCTTAACCAATTCAATATTTATTATTGTATGTGTGTTTATTACTTCTATGAGGTCTTTTAGTAAAGACCTCGTAGAAGTATTTATATCACAATTGTTTCTCTCTTTACCGCTATATGATGGATATAGTATTCAGTAAAGTAGGGTTTGTACTTTTGTAATAGATGTCAAATTGAATTCTGATCAGTTTTTTATGACAAGAGATTTAGTTGTAAATTGCTTGATGTTAATTTGTTAGCCTGTGATATAAATATTTAATATTGTTATTAATTATTTGATGTTACCTGTTATATTTGATGTATTGATTTATTTAATTATATGTGCATGCAAGTGTATTTGAGACTGTGTATGCAACCGTAATTTCAGATTTTTAAGTACATTTCTGGTTGATGGCTCATTGCAGGGTTTGTTTTAGGAAGTGTTTAAATAAGTAAGTGTATGTAATGGACCTAGCTTTTCTTGTTCATATTTATTCTTAATTGTCAAAATATTTTTTCAACACCATGTTGAAACTACATCCATGTTGTCTATGTTGTAAACTACATTTTACAACAATTCCATAGTGTATTCTATTCTTCTCCATAGTGTATTATCACTAAAGGCAGTTATTTAAATATTTATATTTTATGAGGAATTATAATGCTTAATTTTACCTAATAGAAACTTATGTTTATAAGTTTATTATTCAGCCTCTCTACAAGAGTTCTCGGGTCAGTCCACATACAGCAGATGCATCTTTACAGGTCCCAGCAACCTTAGCATTAACCTAACTGTCAGATCGAAATCATTAAAACTAAAAATGGGTGGGGGGGAGAAATGATGTTAAATAAGAAAAAAGATCGGTCGATGAGGACAGTTTACCATCAGAAGAATTGAGGTCAGCAACCTTAGCTTGTGAAAAGCAGAAAACCTTGTCCAGGCAGTGGGTATACATCTTGCCCACATCCTCAGGAAATTGGCTATTCTTATCCAGATGATAGCAAGACATTAGTGATCATTGATTTAGCATTGACCAGTACAAACATTTATTTTATCACAGAAATTATTTTTCCTCCAAAAAATAGAGAACTGTATGGAAAAAAAGGTACAAGGTTTATAAAATACTACTGTGCTCATCCCTATCCAAATGTATATGAGTACAGAATCTTATTAAAGGTCAGATTCCTCATTTCTTTTATTCAGAAATTTAATAATAGTAATAGTTTACTAATTTTCCAAGTTTCTTAAACATGTTTTTTTTTTATACTAATCATTTCTTCAACTTTCAAATTTAAGAAAATAAATAAATTTATTTTTTTTAATCTGTTATAAAGTCTATAGATGATGGTAATAATAACAATGCTTATTCAGGATTACCATATATTTATTGATAATAAAACTTTGTTATCATAAAATGTTGTATTTTATTTGTAATTGGAACTTTGATGCGATAAGTAATGTTTGTGGGGAACATTTGTGAGGAAATTGATAAGTATCAAGAATTATAGAAAAAAACATTTAACAGATTGATTTTAACAGTTTTTATTAAGTCTTATCAGAATGTTTACTATTTGAAATTTATAAAGTAATGAACATTTAAAAACATATATAATGATTGAAAGCAGTCACCTGTTATAAAATTATTATTTTCAAGCTGACAGTAGCAAGCTTCATTTAACCAATATTTAAAAAAAAATTATTTAGATAAACTGTTTAAAACTTTTATTGTTTTAAGAAGAATGGTTTTATGTCTAATAAAGAACACTTTAAGTGATTTATTCTTCATTATAATCATATCTAGTATTTTTTGTATGTAATAGTATATATCATATAATTTTTCTATACAGTTTCAATGAGTGATATGAAAGTCAAATGCTACGTTTTACCATTGAATTGAACACAATATTAAAATCTTTTGTTGAAGACATTAAAATATTCTCACCCAGGTTATAATTTAATCTGCTAATGAATTTTTTTATTATCATTTCTGTTATTACTTTATTTATATTCTAATCATCCTTGGTTTTATTATGGTCCACTGACTGCATGATGATTTATAAATATCCGATAATTCCTCTCAATTTTATATTTTAGTGATTATTTGAGCTAGCATTCCATTATTAATACTGTGTGGTGTGATGTCGTATGAAATATAGAATCGCCCATTTAATTTTAATTTAGTGATATTAGAATATTTTTTATCACTTGGCTTATGCTTACCACTCAAACTTAGTGTTTAAGATTGTTTTATCTAGTTATTTTTAATGATGTAGCTATAACATAATACCAGCACAGCCTAATCGTTGAGCTGTAAGTTCCTAAGGTGATTGTTTTTCTTTGTGAACCTCTGCCAGGAATATAAAAACATACCTTTTACTGGTAGATCGATTCATATTATATTCCAGTTGTCTGGTATAATTTTTTTGAATCAGCCATGTAAGTTGCCAGATCCATTGTTCATGTAGTGAGTATAAATATAGCTTTTTACATCCTTGGATCACCAGGCTCAGATAGGGTTGTAATAAAACTGTTTAGTAAAAACTGAGCGGTAGATAACCAGAATACCGTATTAAGAATCTAATAGCATTAAAGTATTATTTATCATAATTCAATCTTAAAATTTTATAGCGCTAAAATATATTTGATCTTATACATAAGTTAGCTTTAATTTGTCAACTTCCTGTATAAAAAGACAAACATCTCCTGATTCTAATTCTGTTATGAAACTAATAGAAATATCCTTTCAAATTAAATTAAGGATTTTTCAATTTCCCCTTGTCACTCTTTAATCTATTAAGAATTGTAAAATGTTTTATTTCCTTTTTTCTAGCTACAATTTAATCATACACCCGATATCTTATCTTTTTTGATTCTTCTGTATAGAAATAAGTTGCCAATAAATATTTTTTTCTTCCTCTTTAATCAGACTAACATGAAAACCAGCACACAACTAGTGCAATCTTCATTGAAAAATGGAACCACAATTTGGCATTAGCGTCATGACCTTAATAATTTATCTTGAATAAAAATTGATCATATAATATTTATTATAATTTTCAATTTTATGTATTTTTTTTTTTGAAAATATTGAGCATGGTGGGTATAATCAGTGTTAATATTTTTATTTTCTAGGTGTTAAATCTGCTTGTGCATAAAATGCTTATGGAGTAAATCTACATTAAGGTTGTGTAAATTACTTAGGCTTTTCATCATACAACATAACATTTACATCAGATTATCCATTATAATATGAAAATTTTTAGTATCGGTTTATAAAAAAATTGTCATTGTTTGTACTTTCTGTAACTATAGTATTTTGTTTTGAAATGAATGATAAGTAAAGTATTGAAAGAAGCGGATATATTTCTAAATAGATTAGCAGACCATTTTTAATGCACTGAAACAAAAACCACCTGATTTTCTTATAGTGTATAATTTTACTTAATTCCAGGGTTCAATAAACAATCCTGTATTGGTTTTTTTTTATAATTCACTGAACTGTTTAAATCTGAATGAACTTGAATAAGGAGACAAAAAGTATGTAAAAAATACATACTGCTGATGTACAGGATTTAACAATTTATAATTATTTATTATGTTGTTGCTAACATAATCTGTAGTATGCCTATTTAGCAAAAGAAAGAAGTAATCTAGATATGGGTGATCGTTTTGAAATCAAAAGTTATTTTTGTTGATATTAGCTTTTATTTCAGATCATTTACTATTACATAAATCAATCATCACTAGAATCACACTCTTTTAACTTAGAATATTGGGATTTCCTGCTAACATATGAGTCTTTGTTAGACTGGTTCTTTATTGAATAATGCTTTCTTTAAGTTTCATTATAAAAATGATTAAGATAAATAAAATAAAATTAGATACTTAAGACATTCGTTTCACTTTTTTTTTAAAGCAGCACTGACTGATATCATCATAGCAACTAATAAATGCTAACAGCATATATCCTGTGAAATTACACCTGACATTGTTTAACATAAAAACATAAATTACAGGAACTATTTTATTTAATGGCTTTAACTGTTTGCATTGTATTACACATTTCACTTTTCAGGATAATCCCAGAAATATTCCAGGTGTTTCAAATCATCAGTTCATAAGGGATGCACTGTATCGTAATGTTCAGAACCCTTGTGTATTATTTTTTATTTCTTTCAAGTGATATTAACTGCTATGGTCTTTACAACTAAAAAATTTTAATACATGAGCTGCAGTCATCATTTTTTCAAATTATGGTATTTTGTGGGAACCATTTTATTAAATGTGGTTTTGGCCAATAGCATTTACCTTATTTCATATTCTTCATTTTCCAGGAAGCTACTTCCTGAGACATTCATGTGTTGCAGAACTATCAGTTAGTAATGGAATTTGTATTATTTTTGTTTTAATAATAATAACACCTACCAAGAAGCTTATCTAAGGATATAGATTTAATTTATTTATTTATATAATCAATTATAGATAATTAAGTTTTCAGAATGTTTAATGATTTTGGGCCTTTATGGTAAAACACACTATCAAATTACACATTAATTAAATGCTTTAATATCAGTTTATTATTTACTAATACTCTTACATAATTTGCTTAAAAAATATTCACAACCCATCTGTTTATTTGATTGTAATAATGTATTTATAATTATATTAGTATTCATGGAAAGTTTTTCTGTATTAGGGAGATATAAAATAAGCAGTATGAAGTTACTCATATTTTATCTTTTTTGTGGCATCTTGCATATGTTGTCTCTCTGTGTTGTGTTGTGTTGTATTGTCATCTGTGTGTTGTTTAATGTTCAGGTGCTTGTTTTTGAATGAACAATATTTATGTGCTTTCTGATAAATTTTTTTTTTGTTATATCATTGCATTTTCTGAGTGTAAAAGAAGTAATTTTTTTAATAATTTTTTACAAGTATTTTTGGTAATTTTAAGCCTTTCAAGAAAAAATGTGTGAATATAAAATTATAAAGAGTATTAAAAAAAATTTATAAAATAAGAAAAAAAAAATTATGTTATTTTATTGAAAAAAATCCCTTAATTTTCTGGCTGAGTAGTGGAATTCCAGAAACTGGTAACGAAGTTCATCTGTTGTTGCAGATGTGAGTTCTATACAAGTATAGTAAACAGCTGTGAGTTAATTACATATCATAATAAGCAATAGTCGACAGAATACTTGTGTTATCCCAAGCATCCTGGGTTCTAGTAGTAGACATTTGTATTTCTCCAAAGTGTTTTTTTTCTTTTCACAAAAGACCGGTGAAATAAATGCAAGCTACTGCTAAATTAAACTGACATCAATATAGACCATTTTCTTTTTTCTGCGTTCTCCAAATAAGGAGTTATTGCAAACAGAAGATATTCACCATGTTAAAGAGTTAATCATAATTAGAAGTAAACTAATTTCTTGTTGCCTTCTGCACAAGTTTTTCTTCTTGCCTGGTTCTGCTTTCCTAAATTACATCACGGTGATGGTATCTCCTTTTGTTTACTATTGAATTAGACTTTTTTTGTTTGTGTAGTGTGAATCGTCTCGTATTCGTTACAGTTTCTAGCACAGTTTTTTTTATGGTTATGATAAGTTTAAACACCTGCATTATGAAAGCATCAATCGATCATTTTCTTTAAGAAAATGCCGTTTACTATACAGCAAGCCCCCATGAATAAAGTGTTTGCTTTTGTAGAATATCATCTGCATTTTAACAGTATGTTCAGCGCAGTGGAAAAAGAATTAGGAAACCACTATTTCCTCACTTTCTGTAGTAAGCCTTGCAGAGGGTGGTTATTATTTTTTTAAACTTTTATTTCATTTTTGGGAGTGGCTTGCATCTCATTTCAGATAGCATACAACTGTTTAGTTGTCATACCTGACAGGAGCAGGAAGAAATAATGTAAGAAGTTTCAGTTTCTAAAACAAATTTAAAGGGTAAAAATAATTGATGGTCTAAAAGAAAATGAAAATTATCAAACATTTAAGGAAATGCCTAGGAACAAAGTATTACTGAGGAAAAGCTAGTTTCAAAGCCCTGTCTTAAGGGAGAATTATAATCACTGGTTACAGATTACTGATTATAGTCTTGTTATTTTTAAATCTTTTGTCATGTAAAGGTGCAAAATGCAGTTATATCATTCAACCTTTAAATATACAATAGTTTTTAGAAAGATTTTCTAAAGATTTGATCAATAAGTAGCCTTTATATAACATGTAATGCGAGCAATTGATGAAATTTTATACTCTTTTGAGGATATTTGTTAGATATACTTATTTATGTTTTTCAGCAATAAAGGTTTGCTTACTTAACCATAAATTTGTTTATTTTTCTTTACTGTAATCAACTTCTATTTTGAAGTGCTTCTTATCCATTAATAATGCATGGTGGTACTAAGCTTACGTGATTTGAAAGATTTGATCTTGCAGTTTTGGTTTTTTCCATAAAGATGAGATGCTGAATATTGAAAATTAAGTGAAGTGTCAATAATTGTTGATTGATATTTTTCCTGACTGCTATGGACTTGATTATCATCTTGAAAATAAGTCACAATCGTCAAAATAAATTAAATTGTCTTGGTGTTTAGAAAGAGGTCATCGGTAATTCATTAGTTATATGTAATTTGTATTACTTTTTTCTTTTGAAATATAATGGTTATTGCTGCCATCACTTGTTATTTGTTTAATAATTCTTAGGGACAGTTCTGTAAGATGGGTTCATTTTAAGTGGAATTAAGAAAGTGAGTCCAAAAAAATATTTAGCTAATGAATTGGTAACATTATTACATTGAAGAAATTTGAAAATAACAAATGCATTTGTAACAAATATTTTTTATGTTACATGCTTTAAATAATATTAATGTTATGATATTGCTTACTTATATAGCCCTGCTTTTTTAATTTTTTTAAATGCAACATTTATGTTTGTCACCATTCAGTTTAGATCTTGCAATAAATTACATCGTACAGTAACAATTGCAGAAAAGGGTAAGTTAAAGTAATATAAACAAAGTAGTTAACAGTTTTATTTTACTGCAGTTCTCTCTTACAAGGAAGAAGGGAGTTCTGTAATAAAAAAGAAAAAGAAGTTTCAAAAACATTCATTGAGTTATCTTCTTCTACAATAATTGTGGATAAAATATTTGTTTTATGTCCTATAAACAGAATTGATTTAAGTTTTGTTAAGTGAATAAAACCTAGACATAACAATTTTCACAAAACATACATTAAAAGATGAAGAAACTATGTAATTTAGCCTATTATAAATTGGCAGATGCTGTTATAATATATTCACAAGTAGAGGTGTTTCAGTTTTTGTAAAATATAATGTTATGTTAAAAAGTTGAAAATTCTAAATCTAAATCCCTACTATTGTAAAAAATAAAGTCTGTTATATATCTTGGTGTATATTGTTTGATAGGTCATTAGTTTATTTTAATTTTATATTTACTGTGATTTGTGTTTGGTTCCTGCTGTATCTAGAATTAATATAAGTAAAGTTGTGGGAAAAACTATTTACTGTGTATATAATCAGTTTGATCCTTACAAGCCTTGCATGGTATTCTTGATAATAATTATGTAGGTTTCAGGGTTAACATTTTTTTCATATTGTGTCACCTCATATGTATGGTTCTGGCGCTTGACGTGCCCATGCACGTATAAAATTGAGTTTTTATAAATTTGTTGAATAGTTCAATAAAATTTTAAAGCAAATAAGTTTGATTCATTACTCCAAAACTTGTAGACCAATAATTGATCATATAATCTTAAATGATTTACGTAAAACAAAAATTATGGTTGTCAATCAAGAGTTACCAGATCATATTAATCAAAGTTTTTTTTCTATCCATGGTAACCAAACTGACTTAATCTCAAAGAAAGCAATACGTGCAAAAAGTAATGTTAAGGTAGCATAGATTACCTAAATTTCTTCCTTAGTACACAGAAATAGATTGCTGTTAAGTAGAATATTATATGCAGTTGACTATTTTTAAGTACAGTTAAATGTTAGTATCGTAACATACATGTCTTGAAAAAAATCATATTTATAGAGTATAAAAAGAGTTGAGGATAACTGATCTAATAAAAGTTCATGATAGATAATTTAAAATTATAAAAGCTTTTGACAGGGAGAAAGATATAAAAGAGTAAACAAACAATATTTATGAATAAGAAATATAAGTCAGAAATTTGCAAAAAAAATGTTATCATCGAGGCATAATAAAAGTATTTTAGTCTTAAATGTTGTGAATACTTAAAGGTAAATCAGTTTAAAATAAAAAAATAATAAAATAAGTAAAAAAGATGGTTATAAAGAAAAGTTGTACAGCCAGCTTGAAGTGAGTAACTATATAAAATTATTTTCAGAGAACAGCATTGAATATTGTGAAACATAATCTCAGTGATAGTAGTAGTAGTAGTAGTAGTAGTAGTAATAATAATAATAGAAGTAATAGTAGTATTATAATCCCTGATCAAGCTATTTTGATGACTTGATGAAACTCCATCCCTCATCATGATGAAGCAGAATTTGTTATACAGTCTCTATACAGAAAAAAATCAATAATAGATTTAGAAAAGGTAGTTCCTCATCATTAGTAATTAAAAGTTAAAATAAAATTCTTAGCAGAGTATTTTTCACATTTAATAAAGTTTGTCCTTTAGTGTTGGTAAATTTATAAGTTAATTAGTAAATTAAGATTATCAAACAATAAATCAAATTATAAGAAGGTAAAGTCTGAAATCAATAATTAGAGGTGATTCCAGATTTTTTCATAATTTTTTTTTAACTTCATTTAAAAGAGATATATAACAAGTTACTATTAAATAATTTTTATAATAAACATACTATTCCAGTGAACAAAACTAAAAGTTTTTAAAAAGTAAAATCTAAAAAGAAATCATTACTTCTTGTAAAAAAAAAACAGGTTTTTGAAAAAGGTTTTTACAAGGACAATATATGTTCTAATAAAAATATTAGGAAAGTGTTTTAGGCTTATTTATATTTCTTACATATATATTAGTACAGGTAAATACTAAAGGATACTACAGATGAATATAGATGATAATCGGACACCAAATGAACAATTATTTTATTCTGTTCGGTACATAATGTAGATCGTGTCAGGAATGGTTTGGTGTGCACTCCGTGGATAAAAAAGGAACTGGCCCAGCATTTACCTGGAGGGATCAATGGAAACCAAGGTAAAGTGATATAAGCAGCATCACACAATACACAGTTAAGTATAAAATAAAAAAATAAAAGCTGTTTAAGTTCATGATAATACCTAAATAGTAAATGAAATACATGAAAATACTAAATAAGTAAAATAACTACATAATAAATAACAATTCAGAAGTAGTTAATGAAAATCATTTCAGCACAAATTTATGTATTTGCTTAACAGATATCCAGAAAATGTAGCGTTTTTTAATCATTTGATTAGCGTTATTTAAACACTCATCATTGGAGAAATATTGTTTCAGTAAAAGAGAATTTTTGTAATTCTATTTTAACAATGAGTGATTATTCTGCTGAGCAATTCTAGATCAGAACTTCAGATGTGGTAATCTTTGTTAATAGTAAAAATAATAATAAAACATTACTTACACTTATACAGTGTTGGCTGTAAATTTATAAGGATTACCATTTACTTTTATTACCGATTTAAGTTTGATATTATATATGTGTTAAGTAACATTTACATATATGCATTAAGAAATAAACTGAATGATAATTCGGTTATATATTTTTTAAGAAATCCCCTCTAATGTCCATACATAGTTTTACATCTTCAGTATAAATTATGAGCTTGATCTTATAACAGCGACCAATTTTTAAGTCCATGCATATCACATCTCATCCAACAAATTCAATTCTATAACCTCTGTAATATCTACTTATAGAACATTTTGTGATTGTTGTTGCTTGGGAAAGAATTCCTGATGACTAATTCCTTTGGTACAGAGAAAGGTAATCAAGATTGTTTTCACTCAATTTTTTCTGATGAATGTTATGAATTCTATTGTGAAATTATAGTTGTCATCTTTACTAATGAGCTTTTATTCGGTTATATAGTTGATAAGATCCTGATTCAAATTGTGTTCTGATTGCATGGGAAAGGAGTTTGGAAGTCCATGAAGAGATTCAGTTTCCTTCCTTTGCAATATTGTAATATGGTTAAACATTTTGTAATACATATGTATTTATCAGTACAGTAACTGTTAATGACACTAATCCATCTATATAAAGGACAAATTGCTTTTTGACGATACCTCTTCATCTTATAAATTAAGAAAATTTCTGTGAGCTCTATGCTGAATATGAGACAAATAAATCATGCTGGCAAGTTTTCTTTTACACTTCATATTACTGACTATTACTTGTATATGAAACAATTGTGAATGTTTTTTGTTTGTAAAAAAAAAAAATTAAGATACCATTATCACAATATTAGGGGAATAATCTCATTTAGCAGATTTGAATATAGAATACAAAATGTACACTATATTATCTTATAATATTAAAAAAAATTGAGCTGAAAACCTATTTTCTGTCTGTCTGGCCATCCTACTGGATGGATTGGGTTGGTTTTTTTTAGACTCGCAGATATATCATCAGACCCCAAATTTGAGTCTCCTCAGAGAATTCCTCAAAATAATCCTTCTTTATTACTTAATTGAGGAACTTTCCAAGGCTATTAATTACAGGAAAAATCACTTTGAAGGTCTATCAATGCATGATGACATGTGTGGGCCATTCTGAGCAGAATAAAAAATCAAAACAATCCGTCCAGTAGAACGAACGTCTGCACAGACTGGAAATAGGTTTTGAGCACGCATTTTACCTGTGGTAAGAAAGGAAAGAGAAAAATATGGTGGTGGGGGTGAGATGTGTTGTAAATGGAATAGGTTTTTAGTTGAATTTTTTAAATATATAAGATTACTTAGTAATAATAATACTGTGGAGCAGCAAGGGGCCACTAGTTGTTATTGTTTTAAAATAAAATATATAGAATATTCTATAAAATATTTAGAATAGAATAAATAATTTACATTGGGCTGTGTGCGCGCGAGCGCACACACGCACAGAGAGAGAGAGAGAGAGAGATTGAGAGAGTAAACTTTTAAATAATGACAGTGCAGATCATTGTTAAAGCGTTGATTTCCTCAAGAAATGTCTTGTGGGGATATTGGACAAAGTTGTTGATTTTACAATTGCAGGATTACAATGCAACCCTTGAAAAAAACCTTGGGTACTTAGTGGGATGAGTAAAAGATTGTCAGTCATAATATAATCCTGGCACATCCTCTGTGGTCTTTAGGATTTAGAATGAAGTAGTATTAAATCTGTAGTACCCATTTATTAATTGAAAGTTAATTTATATTTGAAATGATCAAAATTTTATTTTAAATATTGATTAATTAAGAAATTACTTTTCTTAAAATGTTACTGTTAATTTCTATATAGATGCAATATATTTGATCCTAAGACCTAAATTGAATCAAATTTTGACTGAACTACTAAAATAAAACTATTGGAATAGACTTATCGAAACAAGAAGTTTCCAAGAATTTCATTCAGAGATTGAAATCTCTGGAAATATTTTTTTCTTCAAGGTATGATCTTTATTTATTAATATTTTTTATAATTCATTGACAAGTATTTGTGTATTAATACACTGAACATTATGAACAATTTATTTCAGTTAAAATCGTAGACATGATCATGAAAAAAATGAAAAGACATGAAATAATGTTGTTAATGGTTATTTTAACATACTGATTTAGATTCTTCCTGAATTGTAAGAATTAAAGTTCTAATTTTTAATTTTTGGCTTAATGCAGTAAACGCAGTTTTGAAGAATATCATTCAAAAAAAAAAAATAGTAATGTGGACAGTTTATGCCAACAAACTTATTTTTCTGATTTCACTATTCAATCCCTGTTTTTAATCATTATTGCTGGAGAACAAACATTTTACTTGTTATCCAACTAACATGTATTCAATGACCTCTGTAATTATTAGTTCCCAATAAAACATATTATTTTTCATTGCAACATTCATTTATCCAGTTAACATGGTGTAATGCTTTTTTGTGGTTGCTGCTGGGAATAAATTGATAATCAATAACGTTTGGTCATCTGTATCCTAATGGCAGTATAAATTATTTGTTCGTAGTAAATTATTCCAAGTTAGAATTTGTTTGAAGATAATCCATTATAAAATGAAATATATTAAATTTCTGTTATTACAATTTATATAAGTTTTTATTTTTGTTTCACTTAGTTTTTATTTATCTATAAGTTTGCATTAACTCTGTGGGTGCATACATTAACTATGTGGTTCAGATTTTGAAATTCTTAATCTCTTTTACTATTTTGTTACTGCCTTTTAAAATGGACAAAATAAACTTGAATTAACCCTAATGAAAACAGTCACTGGAGTGCACTCTTTTAAATAATTGTTTAGTACATTCTGTTAGTATTTTGATATTAGCATATTTAAGTGTGCATACTTAGTCATCACATCAAAGTTAAAATAATTTTTGTGATTAAACTGTGTGTTAAATGAAAAAAACCTGTAGTTACCTCCAGGTGTACTGTTATATTAAGCAAGGGAAAATATATTAACTTATATGCATTTATGCATAGTATTTGCTTAGCTAATTCGCCCCAATTTTTTTCCAAAATGAATATAAAAAGTACAATTTTTGAACTTGAAGTTTGAATTGAAGGGTTTTGCTGGGTGGATGACAGTAAATTATTTCTTTCTTGTAATACCGCAATGCAACGATAGAATGTGCTGCAATCGAACACCAACTCACTATGGCAGTTCACTTGTAACCGTTTCTGAAGTTAGCATGGTTTTGGTTTCTGGTAAGTACGCGATTTTCTTTTAAACTAGATCATTTTAACTCGAAAATTATTGAAATATTATTCTGGGGTGAAATTTTTAGTTTCAGTGCGTTCGTTTTAATTTCAATTTTATCGTGTCGTGTACTTGTCTTAGTTATTGTGAATCAATTCCTGACTCTTTTCTAGATATTTATTGAAGTTCTAATTTAAATATTGCATGGAGAGATAATAGTGATCGTGTTTTGTTTGTGTAATAACGTTTGATTTTAGATAAGGGTTAGGTATGTACTATAGAACAAAGATTTCTGCCTACCTGTATTATCTTGTCGGTATGTTCTTTACAATATTTTTACATAGTTTTTTATTTGGTTATTCCTTTACTTTGTGGTACTGGATTATATTTTTAGCCAGATTTTAAGTTTGGAAAGAAAGTAACGACAGTACCGTAGTTTTAAACTTAACGCATTGAAACGCATAATGACTTGTAATTTCGTAGCATCCACTCTAGCCGACCCTAACCTTACGTATGTTTTTGGAGTTTAATTACTTTTTATATGATTTAGAATTGCTTTTTTGTGTTGGTTTTATCAACTAATATGTTAATTTAATACGTGAAAGCGTTTTATTTTGTAGAATTTTATTATGGTTAGTCTCTTGTCAATTTTAGGGTTGCGATTATGGGTGGTGTCTACATAACCTAACTTTGTGCTAGGTTATGGGTCGATTAGCTAATAGCATGACGTTCATAAGTTTTTCTTTATATTGATATTTCGGTTTAATTTTTTACATTTTGTTTTCGAACCGTTGTGTTCTTTTCCTTCTCGTAATTGCTTATTTATTTTATTTTTATAAAGTACATAGTTCTCCAAGGTATTTTAACAAGTTTATACTATTTATATTTTAATTTATCAGAAGATAAAACAATGAAGCATGCTGCCTGGCATTTAATAATTATATAATTTCTTTGTAAGTATTATGTACAATTTAAGTTATTCCTTTTATACAATTTTTAATTCTGGTTTTTTGAGAAGTTATTTGATGTGTATTTCTGCCATCATTTTGTTGCTATCAATTGTTTATGTATTTAATAAAATTATGTAAGTTAATATTGTTGTTAATGGTTATTTTAACTTACTGATTTAGATTCTTCCTGAATTGTAAGAATTAAAGTTCTAATTTTTAATTTTTGGCTTAATGCAGTAAACGCAGTTTTGAAAATATCATTCAAAAAATAAAAAAAATAGAAATGTGGACAGTTTATGTCAACAAACTTATTTTTCTGCTAAAAAACATTAATTTGAGTTGTGTTTTTAAATTATAGAGAGAAAGTGTTTCATATGATATTTTAAAGTTTGTATCTGTTATTAACACATCTGGGTTTCATAAATATACCGCTATAATTTATAGATTGTTTGTTACTTCATATCACAATTAAAGAAAATAATTTATTAACTTTTGATCATGATATTACGATTTTTTTTATTGGATTGAGATATATTTTAATTTATAAAAAGTTTATAGTGTCAAGAATTGATGAATTAAGTAAACTTTTCACTAAAGCTCTAGTGTTATAAATTCTGTTTCTGCATTTCCTTTTGACTTCTGTGAAAAAATTCTGTGAAAGTGGTTTATTTTACTTCAGTGGATGAAAATCTGACCTAACTAATTAAAAATGAGATATTTGTCCTTATTCAGTCTTGTGTATTGATCCATTCCATGCAAATTAATTAATTTGTACAGAACTAGCATTTGTTCCTAATTTCATATATCTTTAGTGTTATGAATATTGTGTTTTGCAATTTAATTTCTTTGTAAGTTTTTTTATCTGTATGTAGATTTGAAAACTGTTATTTTTTTAATATGTTGAATATTTATATGAATTGTGAATTGACTTATATAGTTAACTGTTATAACAGAAAACATCATTATTATGGTTATTTAGTTTTCTAACCCGCTTAGTTTGCTGACAGTGCTAGTAGCTTCTAGAGTATATTTTTTGCTTTCTATTAGATTTAGTTTCTACTGTTAGACTAGATGTTGATATCTGTAAGAAGTTTTAATTTATCCTTTTTAATCTGTTGATCTCATCTATGTGTATATATTGGTGGGTTATTTGTACATCATGGTTTAATTGTAAAAATTAAGTTCATCATTCATTGATGTGCATAAATTTAGTTCATAGTATTGAAATATTTCAAGTTGATACTAAAGTGTCATAATTATTATTAGTGCTGTAAAATGTGTAATTGATAAGTATGAGTTAGGCAGGTTAAGCTAGCATATTATTCTGTTATTTTAGCAGTGCCAAATGTTTAAAACAAAGTTTATATTATGTTTATTATTTTAGATTTACTTAAATTTTATTTTTCATAATGTTGCTTCTAAACTCTTTATATTTGATGAGATTAGATATGATTAAAAGAGTTTAGAGGCCTTTGGTCTTAGTAGATAAGGCCACCTATCATTAGATAGGCACCTCTGCTATTAGCTTAACATTTTGCACTGTCACTGGACAGTTCCATATATAGAATCGCCATCTCACTGATAGCTTTGTATATTAGAATATGCTGTCTTGGTACAAAAGATGAAGCTATCAGTATTTTATTTGTGTTATAATATTTGTAAGGTATGGAATAAATAAATTTTGAAGTACTGCAGTTTACTGTATCATTCAATATACACTTAAATATTTGTTTAAAATATTAAGTTAGCATAATATTAGTTACTAACCTAATGTTTTAAATAATTCATTGCACATTTGTTATTGACATTGATATTTAAAACTCTTTGCTTATCCTATGATTTCAGTTATTCTGAATTTAGGAAGTAATGCAACTTTTACCATTTTCTCAAGAGAAATCGTTTTCTAATGCCGGCTTTATACTACATGAGATTTTCAGTAAATATCCTTAATATGAAATTGCCTGCATCAAAAAATTGTTTTATTAATTATCACCTGGTTGATTTTTGTAATTCTTGTCATCCTAAATATGACATAACATTTGTTTAGTACAATGATAAACCATATTTGTATTTTTATTTACTTGTATTAGATATTTGATTATTTTGTTTAAAATATATATAAAAAAAAGAATGCCAGCAATTTTACACCCTGTAGAAGGTCTTCACAAAATTAAAAAAAAAATGTTCAGCATGGCATCAGTATATATCCATGATATACATTGCTTAAAAAATTAAGCTTTTAAAATTCAACTATGACTGCATTATTATAAGTTAAAATGTACAAAAACGTTACTGTATTTAAAGTTGCATTTGCTCTTAGCTTCTTTAGGGAATATTTTAGAATCATATCAGATGTAATTTGCTTATGTTCTAAAGTCTTCACATATAAAAGGTTTAAAGTTTGAGCCCTAGTAGACCAATCATATTTTAAAGCTGTTGGCTCCTTGATATTGTTTCCCACTTATCATTCTGTTGTGGGCTGTAATTAATAACACCTTGACCTCCCGGTGCAGAGGTGTAACAAGGCAAATGGGCTTTTTTGCTATATAAACGAGGGACAGCTCCTTAGGCCCCAGTTGAACAAAATTGGATATCTTTAAAGTTTCAGAGTATCATCAAATCTATAAAAATGAATTGTATTCAGATGTATAAAAAATTTGATTTTCTCCCTTTAAATTAATTATTGTATATATGTATGAATTTTATATTTTTAAGATTGATGTCTTAAAAATATAAAATTTTTGGTTGATATTTTTTGTTCTTGTTTGAAATGTTTTGTTGGCTTGCATGCTGATATCTTTTTATAGACATTTTTATGGAAAGTTTATTTTAAAAATAGATTCTCATAACATTTGTAAGGTTATTTTCCCCAGTCAGTTAGAAATTTTAATGTTTAGTGTATTTTAAAAATTGAAAGCTTTTAAAAATTGACTGGAATACTGTTCGATGTATAACACTGTGTAAGTTGTGTTTAGTCCATTCATTTCTGTTAAAGTTTACTTAACAATTTATTATCTAAGAAACACTACTTGTAATTTTGCTTATTTTAACTAGAACTTAACTAATAATTCTATTGGACAATTTTTTTGTTGAGTAAGAAGCAGTTTTTAGTTTATAAACCCATCTTATTTGCTTATTTAATTGTTTTCTTATCACTTTTTAATTATGGGTTAGCCTCAAAAAAATGTGCCTTTTTTCCATGCTGAGAGTAGAAGTCATTTTGTAATTCTTAAAAATTGACATGTGTGGTATTGTCAAAAAAATAAAGAGAAATGAATTAGATACTTATACCTTTTCCAGTAAATTTGTGTATTTACTGTCTATAGTTTTCTTTTGTTGTAGTTATCTTTTATGATGGTTAATAGGTTTAATTATAAACATATATCATGATTAAATGAGAGATTAATAGAAATTTTGTAAATTGAGTCTTAATCATATTTATCAGATCCATCAGTTTTAATTAAAAGAATAACTAAACACATAAACATGTTAAATAATAATGCAATTACTACTGTTAGAATGAAATTATTTGCCAGTATATATATATATATAACTAAATGGACATTTAGTTCTATTGTACTAATTTAATAAACAAATTGTTTCTATAAAGTAAAAAAAATTCCCAATATTTTTTTTTATGCTGGTGGTGTTCTGTGAATTTGTCCACCATTAATATGTTTATGTATACATTTATTTTTAATTGTTTGTCTGTTTCAAAAGAAAAATTAATGGAGTGATTTTAAAGATATGTTGTGCATATATTTATCTTATCTAGAATAAATACTGTTATATTTTATGTAGAACTTTACAAAGAGTAGTAGATAAAATGATAATAAATCTCATAGACAGTTTTACATTATTTTAACTTCATTTACAAAGGAATAACAGATTTAAAAAAAAGATAATATAAAATATTAAAAAGGAATACAGTAAAAAAAAGACCTAATCTAACTAAAAGTAATAATAAAATTTTCTCTAGGAATCTTTCTGTTGGTTAAAAATGTTTAGTTGATATTTTCTCACCACAGATAAGTTTTAAAGAAACACTTAATGTTTAGCTGAAATTTGAAGTATGGGAAATTTTTACCAGGCATAATTTTTCATTAGGGTGTATTAAAAAAGCGTGTGTGCTGAAAATTAAAACTGAATATCCCTTATAGAAATTTTAGTTACTAGTTTTGTTTTGCATTTTTGCTGTAGATGGGGAGCTTTACTCTTGTCACAATGAAAATGATTTATATGGTGTTTTGCTTGTTTTCTCAACTCTTTATTGTTAGAAAGATAATAAACTAGCCTGATCTACAGTAATTGCCTCCTTTCTGGGGTGGATAAGTTTGATTTTGGTCATCCATCGTCACTGGCTCAGTCTCCATCTCAAAAAAATCTGATAAGCTCTTAGTCAGTTAACCAGTTGCCCATGGTTAATCACAAACCTGTAAATGATCTTGTCTGCATATGTTGTTTCCTATTCATTTGGTTGATCAAAGATTCCAACTAATAGGCTAAGGTGCTTATTCTATTAAGTTTGGCCTCCTGTTCGATCTTATGTAAACTACTTTTTACTGAAACATAATGAAGACAAGAAGGGAGATTTACATTGTTGCCTTTGTTACGTGTGTTTGTAGTTGTATATTTCCCTTCATACTGTTTGAATTACTTGCCAGATATTGATTAATTTTTTCTAAATTTCCACATTATCTCAAGAAAGTCATACATTAGTTTGTTTTTTTGTTTATGTAAACATAGCTGATTTGTTAATTTAGTTTATATGTATAATTAGCTGAAGTTATAATTTAGAATCTATAAAAAACTTTTGTACGGTCAGTAGCCACTTTACTTTTCACTTTACCTTAGCAAGCCTTTATATTAGCAAATATATTGGATACTTGTTATTTTGAAAATGGCTATGTCCATTTTAGGATAACTGGCATTTTGTATCAAGTCACTTACAACCATTATGATGAGGCACATAACATAGACATAGGTTCATCAGTGTCTTACAGATTCTTCATGGAGGTTTTTACAATGTGTTATATAAACCCAATGATGATTTTCTGTTTATGGTTTTTATGTGCTTTATTAAATCTTGTTTCGCCGTGTTTTTTAACCCTTACTTGAAAAATTGACTCCAGTGTAATTATAGTTATTTTTTTTCTTTAATTAATGTTAATAATTATAATTATGATACTATTTTATAGTACTAGTTTTTTTTTTTCATTTTGTGTATTACTACTTAAGTTACATTTAAATTTGAACCCTCATATATATATATAGATATAGTTTTTATTAATCATTTTTTTATTTTAAGAAGATTGTTAATTATAGGAAATTCTCTTTATTGTTTTATTTTATTCCTTTTTTACTCCATTCTTTCTAATTTTACATTATTTTTTTGTTAATTGATAATTTTTAATAATATTTGTTTGTATGTATAAATTGATTTTGGTACGTACATATTTACATATATATATTTGCATGTAATAATTAACCTGCATATATATTTTTATATTAAAATTGAGCATGCAGTCTCTTTTACTTGTATAATATGTTCACGCTTTTTGTAATTGAATTTTAAATCTCATAATTACTATTTATTATCACTACTGAATCATTGTGAGTAGCGGTTACAAAGAGCTTTAAGAGTCTAGCTCATTTGCTTGTTTTAACAAGCGATTGAGTTAGGTATATTGGATAGCTCGTTGTATCCAATATACCTACTGATGTCTACCTTCCACCTTAATTTATTGTATTTGTGTCACACTTGAATGAAACTTTTATTATTCTGTATATAAATTATGAATGATTGAAATGGAAAGAGTGCAAACTTAGTTTGCACTCTTTCCATTTCTTAGTAGCTAAAATAAATCTTAATAGGGATATAAAATGAAATCTTAAAATTAATCTTAGTAAATATGCTGATATCACCAGACAATGTTTCTTCCTTCATGAATTTTTATATAATAAACAGAACATATCAAAATTATTCCCCATCCCACCATCATAAATGATCTTTTGTAAGGCATCTGTAAAAGATATTCACTACAAGTAGGGAGGGGGTTTCACAACTTGATGCAAAATTCAATTGTTAGAATTTGGAAGTTTGAATTTTGTCCCTTTTACTTTCTCTTTAAAAAAGGTCATGTGGTTGTCCTCTTCCCATTCACAACCACCAAGAGAATCTGTAAGGAATTTAGACCCTCCCATTCGTCAGCCAGATCTCTCACTATGAATTATTGGTTTATATATTAAGAAGTATCAACAAATATAAAGGTAAAATATAATACAAAAAAAAAAATTAAATTAAACAAAAGATTATCAGTTGCCTTAAAAGTATCATGTATTACATAAGATAATTCAACTAAGACAGTTATGTAGATTATTGGAATACCAGATAAAAATATCTTAAACTTCTAACTGGTTTTATTTGTGCAACATCAGTAGTTGATGATATTCATTCATTTATAAGCTAATTTGCTAATGTTAAATCAAAAGTTAAGTATAAAAAAAAATATATAAATCTCCTACAAGTCAGCTCTCATGTAAAATTAAAATAAATGTTAGTTAGGGTTTTTGTTTAACTCTGTAGATCATATGTATATATAATTAGTTTGTAGAAAGAATATAAACTATATCCTCATGCAACTGGATGTTTCCTAACATCTAGGATTTCTTCGGGGTTAGTTCCTTGAAAATAAACGGATGTGTTACCTGGTTTAATGACCAAACCAGTTATAATAAAATTAAATTATGCTGTGGTTTGATTTCTGTTCAGTCTGGTAACTACTACTGAATTTTTTAATTTTATCTATGACTAACAGTGTGTACCATTTAAGAAAAGAAGAAATAAATAAACAAAAAATTCTGTTGTACAAGTCATTTACAGTCAGTTTTGATTTGTATACATACACTTAGGGGTTGGTTGGATCTCTCAATCATTTGTTGGCAAAAAACTCCTTAGTTTAAGGGCTGCTGCCATTAAGAAAGAATTTTATTTACTGTTGGACACAACTTAAGAGTTTTTAACTAACTTAAAAAGTTTTTAACTTTTCTAAAACATTAAACAAAATAATAACAGCAGGATGTGTTGTCACAAAGTTAATTCATTGTTTACACAAATATCATGTACTTTTTAACATTATGTTTTTGCCTACACTTGGCCATTATCATTCAATTTGTTAGTTATTTAGTTAGCATCGCTGTTATTGATGTTATATTTGATTTAGTTAAGCTTTTTTTCTGCATTATTTTTTATTAGGGAAAATATTGATGAAGTTAGAGCACATTGTTCTTTCCAGTTGTACATTTCTTAAAATATTTTTCTTCAATTAGTGATATTATATTAGAATTTTCCTGTAATTATCTATCAGGTTTTAAAAAAATATAGAAGTAGGCTATGCTGTACAGCAATGGTAAATATTTCATTACAACCATCAATATCATTATAATTTTATTAAAAATCAGTAGAACTAAAAAATCAATTGATTAAAGATCAAAATATTTGCCATCCCTGTTCAGTTATCTGGTAATTTACCAGATTTTCTTTTTCTTTTTTCACCCTGCATTTGTTTATGATTTTATTATACATTTTTTTTTTAATTTACTTATATTAATTTTCTTGTTCTAGAATTATATATATATATTAATGCTTTGCAAAGAATATTACTTTATGTAATTATGTGTTTTGACTTAGTAGATTTGTAATACACAGCATTACAGTTTTTTCTATTCATAGTGCCTTATTTTATAACCCTACTTTAGAAGTTAGCAAGCATCATGTGTTTAATATGCTTGAGCATGGTAATTTTTTTTATTTTGCCGATCTATGTGGCTGAATGATAGCATTTTGGCCTTTCGCCTGGAGGTCCTGGGTTTGAATCCCGGTCAGGCATGGAATTTTCATGCGCTACAAAATTTTATTTTTAGATTAAAATGCACAAGCTTCAAAGCTTATATTTATGTAGTGAATTAATGATAAAAAATAAAAAAATGCTTTTTTATAACTTTGCCAGCTTAAAATATTTTGTTCCTAATTTTTACATTCTGTGGTCTTGTAAGTTCCTTTCACTTTTTCTGTACCAAATAGAGCACAAAGTATTAAGTGTTAGAATGTTTGTCTCATCTTTTAAGAGAAAAAGTTGTAGTTGTACATAAGTAGCAAATTATTAACCATCTGTAATTTTAAACATTTTAAAAGATTCTTGAAAAATAAGTTTCAAAATTATAATGTGTTAAATTGTTTGTAGGATTATGAGTAAATTGTGTCTTTAGTAAAATGTGTTGATATTGTGTTTTAATTGTTTCAGAATCTTTGGGCTAGTTGCGATACCGGTGCAGAAAGCGGACAGTTCCGTGATCTTGATGAGGGTCAGTTAAAGGCGTTGTTAGAAGAAGCGATCACCTATAAAAGTCCAAAAGATAGGGAATCTAAAAGTGTTCTTTTTAAAGTAAGATTTTCTTTATTAGAAGTTTTGAGACAATTTGTAAATTAATACATATACTTATTATGTTTAATTTTGATGTTTACTTGTGAACTCTTAGTTACCTGAATGGAAATTTGTCAGAAGTTGGTGTTACTAAAAAATACTCTCAAAGCAATTTAAATATTAAAGTATAATACAATATGATTGATTTCATAATTGTACAGAAAATTAAATTAAGGAAGTAGTGTTTTAACTATTTCAACAGGTAGTAACCGATGCACATGGCTGCATCCACATGATAATTCCCAGTTTCATCTTTTTCCTTCTTACCATCTGTATGCTATTGGAGAAAAATTTGTAAATATTTATATAAAAATATATTATAAATTTTTTTCAAAAAATTTCTTTAAAATTTCAGAACTATATGCTACTTTAGTAGCTGCCAACATAGTTTAAAATTTAGTTTTAGAAAATTTTTAACCAATTTTATCTTTATAAAATATCACTTATATTTGTTAAGTAAATCTTTTACTTACAAAAACAATTTTGTATAATTGTCTTTAAAGATTTAAAATAATTTGTTTCAAATTTTTAGTAGGTATTTGAATTATTCTGAATTACTGTTTTTAGTATATTACAGTAATGTTCAGGGTTATATTAGGAAGCCTTGTTTAATTTCATTTATTGTAATATTTTAAAAAGTAAATAAAATTAAATGTTTTAGTGAACATTTGATTTAAAAATAGTAAAGCAGAAGTTATATTGGTATTTGTTTTCAGCTGACAACAAAATTACTGTTATAAAATGAGTAAGCTACTGTGTTTTTATTTCATTTTTATCAGTTGCTCATAAAATCATATATATACTTACTTTATAAGTCTATCTATTGCCAGTTTCCTAATTTTTCCAAGAGTAGGTTTTACTGTCAAAAAAGAATTGCATAATATAATCTTGGCAAATTAATGCAGTTTTTATTTAACTTTCATTTAGCATAGTGTGACCTACTTTTGTTTTTGCTGCTATATATTTATATATGTGAAAATATACATTACTTTTCAGCAACCACAACATGGTCATATCAAGATTTTCTTTTCTTTTCAAATTATATGTACTTCATAAGAACATAGTTTTACGGCTATAAAAAGTAAGTTATTTATAATTGCTTAACAAATATAAAAGATATACTAAAAAAATTGAGCGATAATTAATGTTGAGACTAAATATGTAGAATAAATTTGTCTTACATACATACAATTTTTGTTGTCCAACAAGCTTAACATTTTTATTTTATTTAAGATTTTTTTTATTTATTTATATTTTAGTAAAAAATTTTTTTTTGTAGTATTAGTGGAAAATAGAAGTGATAAACCAATTAATGCCTCTTGACTATTTGTTGTCAGCTGTGGGTGTGGGACTATACATCTGAGAAGTTTTTAGAGTCCACTGCTAAAGAAATAATTGCCATATTAATTGGAAAGACTTTACTTAACTAAGATTATGTTGTTCCTGTAACTCAGAAAATTTGGTAGGAAAGTATGTTTATAAGGAAATAAGTATTTTTTCGTAATAACAGTCAACATGTAGATTTTATGTCATCTGTTAGTCACATGTCCTCTTGAAGCTTTCTTTACTTTTCCTGTCTGCTGAAAAATCTTTAAGAAAATGCTTATATTGAAAGAATTAATAGGGAGAAAGGCATATGTTATATATGGAAAGAAAAGTAGAAGATTTTTATTCTTCTGTACTTTTTCTTCCACTTTTGGCTCTCTGATAATTTATTTGTTATATCATCTTTGTTTAACCATTCTTTTAGTACAATTTTACCAGAATGTATCTGTTTGTATTCAGTTGCTATTTCTGTTTTTAATAAGCTTCTATTCTTGCCAACTTTCTTCAACATTGTATATTACTCATTCTTTCCACCCTACTATTTCTATCTTCTCATGTGATAACTCAAACTCTTTTCTAGTGTCCAGCTCTTTCATTTTTATTATCACACTTATGAGGGCTGTTCACAAAATTCTCAGCCTAGCAAATAAAACTCACGAGTTTTCATAAATCATTTTTTTTATATTTCAGCTTAGTCACCTTGCAATTTCATACATTTAAACCAACGACTTTCTAATTTTATAATATCCTCAGTATAATGCTATTTGTCCAGCTCTACAAAATAAGCATTTGTCTTAGCTTTGACCTCATCATTTGAAGTGAATCTTCGATTGGCAAACAGTTTCTACAGGTTTGTGTAGAGAAAGTAATTGCTGAGAACAAAATCTGGTGGAAGCAGTTTAAAGCATAGATCATGGAGTTTTGTAACACAGCCCAAGACGTGTATGGAGCCACGTTGTCATGGTGAAAGAGCACTTTCTTTTTGTATAGATGTGGATGTTTAGACAGAACAGTAACCTTCAGTTGGTCCACAGTGATGATCATACTTTTTTCTGAGTCTTCTGTGATGCACACCTCCAGGAAAAAACCATAGCCGTGACTTTTCCTGCAGGTAAAACTATTTCTGCTTTCTTTGATACTTTTTCATCTGCTCTTATCCACTCTTTTTCATCTGCTCTCATTTAGTCTCTGGCTTGTAATGATGAATTCGTGTTTCATCTACTGTTATAAAATATCAAAGAAACTCATTGGAATTATGTTGAAATAATAAGTCTAAACATCTTTCAGTAGTGCTCAGTCAAATGCGTTTTTGGTTTACTGTTAACAAATGTGGCACTCATTGAGCGAAATGCTTTATCATATCCAAAACATTGTATAAAATATAGTAATATGGTCTATCAAGATGTTTGTGATGTCAGCAACCTCGTGTATGTTCAGTCGGCTATAATTTAATATGGCATTGTAGAGTTTTATGGTGATTTTGTTGAGTAGCAGTTTTTGGGAGTTCTAAGCACTCATTGACTTTCATGGTTTACAACAACATTTAAATTCAGCAGTTACTCTTTTGCAATTGGAAACAAGGAAGAATCCCTTAAAGTGGAATCTAACTCTTTTTACACATCTGTCTGTATTAAACCTTTTAAAATAGGTCTAACTTTAGTTTTATCAATTTTTCAAAAAATGCTAAAACTTGTTGGTTTTTTTTGATTGCTACAAATAAGCAACTAAATGCACGAGTCTGAGCACATCTAAAGGATTATACTTCTGCCATCTCTGTGTCAGGCTGAGAACTTTCTGAACATCCCTAGTATATCAAACATCTTACCATTTTTTCTCTCAATCTTTTGTTGTGAGCCTACACTATACTGAAGAGATCACTAAGTATATACATATACATTCTATTCTACTGGAATTGATTGGCTGATGAAACATGATGTTGAGACTAATGTAATCGGAGCAGTATTAAAATATTAAAGTCGTAGTAACTTTTTATGCATATCCATGTACAATACCATATGATAAATAAATAATACTGTATACTTTTTATTAAAAGATTCTGTAGCTGTTAGTATCTTATTTTTAATAATATCCAAAATTTTAGTTTCTTGAATCCTGTTCTCAACTTGTAGTTATCATGGCTTCTGTTGTCATTCCCTTTGTGCTATGCTCTTAGTATTCATTTTATATTTAACCGATTAAGCTGAAATTAAAAATACTTTGTGCATTAAATAGAAATCATTGTCTGTTGAGAACTTTTTAAATTGTCATCACAGATTCTGTTTAAACTATAAATGGAGGTTTTCTATCAGTTTAAACTAGCAGGTTAATTATCTTTCTTAGCTCTTGCAATTTTCATTAAGATTTAGCTTCTGCTTTTGCTTGCTTACTTTGTGCTAGTATTACAAGTTGTTAGCATACTGGCTCCATCATTTTCTTCTTTTCTGTTATTTATTTCTCATTTTTAAGTCGTGTAATTTATTAACTATTTCCTTCAGGTATATTTTAAATTGTACTGAGAACAAATGCATCTAATTTTCCTCAACAACAGAGAGGTCAGTACTCTTTTTTAACAGTATGTAGTCTGCTGATTTAATTTATCAGTTCATTGCACAGCTTATTTATTTAATTTTATGAAGTAAGTGATATCGAACAGTTTCTTGTCTTTTAAATTTATTTTTTTGGCGAAATTTTAATCTTAAAATTGATAATTAAAATTAGTATATAACACAATATTATATTACCGATCGGTTGAATAGAAAATTCTCTGAGGTATTTTCTGTTTAGTTGTATATATCTTTATAAGTATTTTTCTTGCGTTTAAAGTTTGGTTTTATCGTTCAGGAACTGCTACTGGAAGCTGAAGCAGACGAGAGCGATTGTAGTGACGAAACAGCTGCTGCAGCAGTTGCCAGTACTGGACCCAGCGGTGGAGGTCGGAGCCACTTAACTGGCTCTCGATTAAGTGGTACCAAAAGGAGACATGGAAAGAGAGATATTGGAGTGGCTGAAGGTCAACGCAGTGGAGGTTCACTTCAGAACTTAGTTCATGCTTTTCGAGGAACAGCTAGTGGTCGTCACAGCCGGGACCATGTCACCAGTTCAGTTTCTGCCAGACAACGTGAAGGCGGATCACTTCCTACAAATGTCAATGTTCAGGGGGTTGAATCAGAGGATGTAACACATAGTACAGAACTTGTATATAATTATACATCACGAGCCACGTTACAAGTCAGCGAGGACCCTCATCACGTAGACATGTCTGTTTCATTCCCTTTATCTTCAAAACAGGTAGGAAGACAAAAAGTGAAATTATTTTGTACTATAAGTAATCAGTGTAACTTTCTCCATTCAATGTAGAATAAATATCAAAGATTTGTGTACATATCTTTAGGTTTAATAAAAACTGAACACGATACTGACAGAATTCGCAACAGATGCTGATCGACAGGGATAGTCATTTGATTATAGGCATTAATTTATTCTGCCTGAATAAATAAATACTATTGAAATTATGTGTATTTAATTTTAAAAGAATACAGGTCAGAATTCAAACCTCGACGTTTTACAGTAGAAAAGAAGTGTTGTAAAGTTAAAAAAAAATTGTAATCAGTAATAGAAGAGGGTAGGAGGGAGTTATTTGTATTCTCCCCGGTTAGCAGGAGAATATATTGTCACCGGTTTTGTTTATAGTAGTGTTGGATCAAATTGTAAAAAAAGTATAGGCAAGACTAAGAGTAAGGCGAGCAAGATAAGGAAAGGACAGCTATTTTTTACCACAGTGTCTTAAAGGATGAACAAAAATGAAGTTCAAAGAATGTTTGACTTTTTGAGGTAGAAGAATTGCACTCCGATCCTTGAGGATGCAAAGTAAATACAGAAAGAGGTGGTTGTAGTAACCAATAGGAAGATAACAAAGAGGAAAATTATAAAATTGTAAAACAAAGTTCTTGAAATCATAAGTAATAAAAATTAGATTAGTGAGCTGGCTGAAGATGAAAAGGTAGATCAAGATGCAAGGAAAATACAGTTCACAAAAGATTTTTTCAGAATAGAAGAACTATCAATGGAATAAGGAAGTGCTACAAAAATGAAAAGAAATGATGCTATTTTTGACAAGTGGTACTGAGGCTTGGGTTAATAAAATTACAGGATTAAAGTAAATTACAAGCTATGGAAATTAATTTCTTAGATGCATAATAGGCAAAACAAACAGTGATTGTATGAATAACTTAATTACAAAAAGGGAGTGCATGACAGGCTGTTGCAATTAGATTCCTGTACAGGCTGAATGTTAGTCCCAGTGTAATAAACATATCTCCAGATCGAAGCTATATGAAATAACATCAATTTTTTATGTTGTTTCTTCAAGGTGTGGAATGAAGTTGTACCATTTTTAAAGGCATTACTGCTGATAATTTACTTCTTTTTCCATGTCTGTCATTTTAATATTTTTTTTTTATAAGATCACCATATAGTAATAGTTTAGATTTTATTCTGTTAACATTTTTTTCTTTACATATTTGTATTGTATTTTTTAATCTATTGTTAATTTTTTTTTTAATTTGACAGTTTTAAGGTTGCTTGATTGTTTTGGAGTTGGTTTGTTTGTTTGCAGTCAAACATTTTGTATCTGTTGTTTGCATGCAAACAGAAATTGTTGAAATAATGTGACTGTTTATCTCAGATCTTTGAACTCTGATAAAAAAAAAGTTGTATACATCATTCAAAATTGTACTGTGATAAATTAAAAAAAAAAAAAATTCCAACTGAAAAAATAACTTGTTATTATCCAGCAACCTGGGGAAATAGTGTCTTGAAAAGTGGTTGAGCAGCATTTTTCCTAATTTCCTGTAGCGAAGGATTTCTAAAGAGTGCAAAATCACATTAAGTTAAAATCAGAAAAAAATCATTAATAATAAATTGATTTCTTCAATCAGTTTTTTGTTTGAATGATTTTCATTGGGTTTTAAAATTGATACGGGTTAGTTACATACACAGTACATGTAATTTTTACAGTAATTTCATTTATACTGAAAGATTTTTATGCCGTTATAAAATTGCAGTTTATTTTATTTCTTCCTTAGTCTTGACTTAGTTTATGACATTTTCCCTTAAAATTGAATCTCATTCTGAAAAATCTTTTTTTACCAGTAAAATAATTGTCATATTTTTTGATGCTGTGTAATACGCATATATGTAAAGGATTTGTGAATAAAAATTTTGTAAACATAAGATTTTTATTGTATAACTTAGGCAGTGAAAATCTATAATGAAATTTTACAGTAGCATTGGAGGACTGGTGCTAAGTGTATGATTTCGGTTTACTACTCTAGCTGAATTTTTTCTGCAGAGCCCAGTCTCTTGTTGGATTTAACTTTTCTTATATAATTAGAATGAATGCAAAAGAACCTAAAATTTTAAATGGTTAAAAGTATTTTAAGGTTTTTTTTATTTAATAAAATTAATTTTACTTTCAGGGCACTGCTGCTCTTAATGGAATAGAGCAACCGCCTCTTCAATTGCACTCTTCATATAATTCAGTTAAATGTGTAATGGGATCGAATTCAGATACCAAAAGTATGTATTGACTTACTTTAGTCTTTCTTATATAATTTATCATAAATGTGGATAATAAATATCAATGAATTATTTATTGCTTTTTAAGATTAAATATTTAATTTTTAGAATAATTTAATAAAGAGTTCTGTTATTTTGTTAATAATTATAATTTTTAAAAATCTTGGTTACCGATAGAGAAAATGCTTAAGCATTTAAAAACTTGTTTCCTTCTTTTAACATTATAATAGTGTTAATTGATCATAGTATTATACTAATAATGTAATATAATAAAGTTTTAAATGTACTAAATCTTTAAAACTGAAAACCTATTACATTACAATTAAATTAGATCAAGTTAAGTTGTGTTTTTAAGTACATTTTGAAACCACAAAAAATTTATGCAGTGTTATTCAGATTTAATTGAAACTGCTTATTTATCAAATATGTAATCCCTTTAGATCTGTGGTAATTTATTTACTTTGTTTTGTGTTTGTATGTTAAAAATTAAGAAGCAGTTAAATTTTATATTAACTAACGATAATATAAAACATCAATTTACTAATGGTTAATATTAAAATTTTATTTACTTGATCAGTAAAAATGTTATTTAAGTATTTTGTCAGAGAAAAAAATATTAATTTATTTTAATGAGCAGAGAATTATATTCTGTAGAAGCTTAGGGTTCCTGACTAGTACAATATGAGTATCAGCTTTCAGGTTTTTATTCTGTATAGTTTTTATATGTCTTAAAAATGTACTCGTATTGTTTGTTTAATTACAGAGGTAAGATAGCATTTTCTATTGGCTTTCACGGTTTATTTCAATTAATGTTCATTAATAGAAATGAATGAATAAATTAATGCTCACTCAATTAACAACAACAATAATGAACAATTAATGCTTATTCAATTAATGTTCTTTCATAGAAAGATCTAAAAGTCATATTTGTGTACAGGTAACATTCCTAACATTATGTAGAACTCCCATATCTATAGATTAAAAAGTGTTTTCAATTTACATATCACACTGAAAGTCCTTTAAGGCTCCTCATTTCATATTTAATTTGTGTATACCTACATGTACAAACTTACAGAAAAACTGTGCAGGTGAAGCATAAAATAGGAAAATGGTTCTATGGTTCAGGCACATTTCATTGATAAATATTCTGCTTGGTTTTGGACAAGCTAAATTCATTGAGGAACTTACTGTTGGATTTGCCCTATAACTACTTGTTGCTTGCATTTTATTGATAAGTTTGGATGTGTGTAATTTTGGCACCCAATTATCCATAAATTTATGTCATAATGTACTCAGGTGTATAGAAATTCACAGTTTGTTTGGAAGGTCAAATACGAAGTTCAGTTTCCATTGCCTAACAGATTATGTATATGAGGCATATTCATAAAGTAAGGGCTGTTTGGTCATTAAAAAAATTAACTCGTGAGAAAAGATTTTTACTTATAGTTTTAGTTCTCTACATAGCTACTTCACTTTTCCACATAATCGCCATTCGGTTCTAAGCACTTTTCGTAAACATTTCTTTAACACCTTTTTTTTCAACTCCTCTGCATAAGTTCAACGCTTGGGAATTGAACCGGTTGACAGTGGCAGGCTTGAGTTTCTCGTTGTTTTCAAACCATTGTCCACCAAGCCACTTTTTCAAATACAAGAATAGGAAATAGTCGCTAGGTCAAGGTCGTGACTATGTGGAGGGTGGTCAAAAAGTTCCAACAGAAATCTTGAATCTTCTTGGTTAAGGCAGCGGTGTGAGGAAGGCAGTGCTGTGTTGTGAAGAAGGATTATGCTAGACGACAGTTTTCTGCATTGTTGATGTTGAATCACGTTTCAGTTTGGTGAGAATTTCGCAGTACACATCATTTGTAATTGTTGATCCACGTTGCATGAAATCAACCAAAATTATGCTCTTTTTGTTCCAAAGAACCGGTAGCCAAAATTTTTCGACTAGTATGGAGATTGTTTAAACTTTTTCAGTTTTGGGGAACTTGAATGCCGCACTGCATTGACTGTTGTTTCAGTTCTGCATTGGTGTAGGATATCCATGTCTTATAGCCTGTAATAATGTGGGAAAACAAATCATCTCCATCTTGTCAATGGCAGTCCAAAAATGCTCGTCCAGTGTACACTTTGTGTTGGTCGGTGAGCATTTTTGGTACCCATCTTGCACACAATTTGTGATATCCGAGCTTTTCTGTGACAATCTTGTAGATAGAGGTGCGCCCAGCATGTGGAAATCCATCAGCCAGGGGACTAATCATCAGTCGCCGATTACATCACAGTTTTCGGTTCACTTGTTCAAAGATTTCATCGGTCTGAAATACTGGGTCTGCCATTCCATTCTTCATCATGCACATTTGTGAGGCCATTTTTAAAGGCTCGACACCACTGTCTAACCTTTCCTTCACTCAGTACTGTAGGTCCATACACTAGGCATAACTCCGGATGAATTTCAGCAGCTGAAGATCCTTTTGCACATAAAAATCAAATTACAGCATACACTTCACAACTGACGGAAGAAACGATTGTTGCAGACATTGCGATCTGCATTCACCAGCAGGCAAATTACTACTTTAACAAAACAACTGCAGTGGCTTTGTAAATAGCTGATAGATGGCCCTGCATGCGTGAAGCTGTGTTCAGACCCGCTAGTATTTAAATATAAGCAGACAGCCCTTACTTTACAAATATGCCTCGTATTAAGACAAATTGTTTGTTTCAAAAGCCATAGCCACTTTTTATTGTGCTTATAGTTTTTTTTTCTGTACTGAGAATTTTTCTATAAAATAGTTTTGCTGACAACATAATCTATTTTAAATTTATTTGTAGGCAGATAGTGATTTGCAAAACTTACTGTTACCTACTGTTGGAATTTTTCAGGACTAATGAAAATAAAACACTTGTTTTTTTATGCTAATAAAAATGTTTGCGTGAATGGTGCTCTGAAAAATTGAGGATTTGACATGGAAATACCCCTTCAAACCACCTAAGTTAGAAAAAAATTATTTTTAATGCAGTTTTGAAAAATAATGTCCATCATAATTGATTAATCCTGATATGCTAACTCCCATATCAGACTACTGTTTAAGGCTGTATCGATCAGTTACTGTGTTTTTCCTTTTTCTAACCTACAGTTGCCTCGGATCATTTTCAGTACAGAAAATATTTGAATGTTCCTAAGGCTTCTTCAGGCTGAACATCGGATGACTTATTATTATTATTATTATTATATTTGTATACCTTATATCAATAATAATATCAGATATCCATATTTAGTTTCTTATCTGTGCAACTGTACAATTGCCATTTACTTGCTGAGTTCACCTTGCCTTAGAAGAGTGAGCTGATACTTAGAGCCATTCTGTTCCATATATTCACTTTTAAGTTCAATTTACTTGGACATTATGTTTCAACTTTTATTAACTCTTCCAAAATATAAATCTAATGATCAGTTACTGAAATACCTGCTCTGTTTCTGTTTTACCCTTCAGATTATTCAAACATTTTTTCCGCTTTCAAACCCTTTAAAATTTTAAAATAGGAAATAGTTAGATGAAACTTAATTGTTAAGTAAATAGATGGTTTTCCTGTACAAAGCCCACTTTTTTTATACTATCTTGACTGTCTTTTATTTGTATACAGGTGCATTTTGCTGGTAAAAGAGATCTCCCAACTTCCTGGGCTCTTTTTCAGTGCCTGCTTTGTTAAAGTAATATTCTGATTTAGTTGACACTTGAGAAGTAAAATATACCCCTCCTTATCATAAAATATGGCCTTGAAAAAAGAAGCAAAGTGCCACCACTCCTGTTTCATATGGATTATAATGTAACCATTTGTCCTCAACAATGACTAGTCATAAAAAAAATTATCTCTAGTAATGAAAACATTTTTGAGATGCTTACTTTCTTCTTTCTTTTCAACATTCATGCTTTTTTTGCAGCTATTTTTCCAGCAGTTATTTTGCTGCATTTTCAGTCTTAAAATATTTGTCAAAGATTAGTGCATCTCTTCACAGATAAATACAAACAATAATAATTTCTCACTTAAAGTTCACTTCATACACTAATAGATTTCCTTTAGAGTATTTCTTAGGAAACAGTAATGTTATGTGATCTGAGTTCAACCCTTAAAAATTGTTTATTCTTAACATGTTTTCATGAATTAAAAAAAAAAAAAAATATATATATATATATATATTTAAAAATTATCAACATATTGAACAAACAAATTGTCACTTTTTAGCACCTCCTTGTACTTCCCATCAATTTTTGTACTTCTGTGAATTCCCAAGACCATTTTTAAGAATTTTCTTCAAAGGTGACCTTTCCATATGTTTTATATATATATATATATATATATATATATATATATATATATATATATATATATATATGTTGTAGGCATGAAATAAAGACACATGAAAATAGCCATTTTTGAATTGTTAAGAGGAAACAAAGGCATTTTTTAAATAATTATTCCATGCCAGGCTTACTTAGGAAAGTGAGGAATGAGGTGGATTCCTGTCGTCGTCACTAATTTGATTTACTATTACATATGTGTGCCAAGCCCACCAAAATGCAGGTGTTTACATCTATGATACCTTCTCTCCCTGTTCACTGCAGCAACGAACTGTGTAGTTAAAAGTCACTACCCTAACAAAAATCAAATTGTGACTAGTCCAAATCATACTTTTTGTACCTTGAGCACTTCACATGTGTCACAACCATAAGAAAGATTTTGCCGGGTGTTAAAACAACAAAAACAATGTAGCCACTTCTGTCAAGGAATAAGATTATACACATTTCTGTAATCAGTTAGGGATTTCTTGTGAGTTCTTATTTGAATGATGAACCCTGATAGTAATACATATATTTTTTGCTGTTATAGTCAACAGCAGTATCAGCGTTTATTCTCTTCATTAAGTAATTCTGTCTGAATTTATAGATATTCAGTATGATGATGTGCTTTTTTCTCTGACAGTAATCTCATTCTTACGCGGTAGTTATAAAAATGGTAGCTTTAAAATTCTAAAAACATTTGTTACAGGGATATAGCTAGGAGTTTTTTGCAGGTTCAGTTTGAAAACTGGGAAATTCTATTCTAGGGTATATAATAGAAATACGTTTATTTATTTAAAAATTAATGAAAGTAATCAGATTGTTTTACTTCCTTGTATTTAATGTGTTGTGGTAGGCATATTTTGCCATTATTCTTGTTTCTAGCAGAAAAAATGATATGGCTTATTCTGAAAATGCATTGTTTTCAGAATAGATTAGAAAGTTTTCAGTTTGCCTTCCCTCCTGTCTATATTCCTGATTTATTATGCATTATAATGTGATTTTTTTGTTTTTTTAATTATGTGTATAAATTTATGTTTTTAACTGATCTTTCATATAATTTTTGTTTTATAAATACATTTTTACTGATCCTTCTTTTTTGAGATATTATATGATTTTATATTGTGGTTTTCATGAATTGTCATTAATGTAACAAATAGTTACATTGCTGATTGTTTCTTAAGATTAATTAATGTTTTGCTTTTTTGAGTAAAACTATGATTTAAAAAAACATTATTAATTTATTGATTGTTTAAAGAGTGCATTTACTGAAAAAAATGTGGTGGACAGGCGTTATGTTAACTGGTTAGTTAGTATTTTAGACGTTACAAATTAAAATGGTTTCAGTGGCAGTTTCGGGTGCGGCTGAGAGCACTACAATGCTCTACCCAGTCCAGCACGTCAGCTTCTTATCAATTCCCCCCCAGCCGATACCTCCAGGCCTAGGTGAGCTTCATGCTGACTCAATGCATGTATGGTGTTGGAGTTATCAAATGTTCTTGTTCATTATTCTTTTACCTAAGTTTTAACAATTTTTTTTTAATCTAGTAAATTTTATTTAACACTAGCTTTTTTTAACATAAATATTTTATTTTGTAAGATATTTTAGCTTTTATTGTTATTACTACTACTACTGTTATTACTATTGCATTAATAATGTCGGTAATAGAATATATGTATTTATTTATGCATTATTAGTTGGCTTTTTTCACACACTTTTCTGTAATGTTTTTCCAAAGAGCTTGGCTACTTAAAGGTCAGTTTTCAGTAATCTATTTTTAAAAAAGTTAATTAAAAAGTAATATTTCTAGTTACTGACTATACATTTAATTATTATTTTACAGTTAAAATTAATAATTATCATAGTGTTCATCTGATAAATCTGTTCTTTATATTTTAATAATTAGTAATGCTTTCCTGTTACCTCCTTAATAAGAAAATGTTTAAGATTTGTTGAAATTTAGAGTAAAGAAAGCAAGAATTTAGAGTAAGAAAGGAATAATCCGTTTAAATTTCAATAATATTATATTTTATATAAAAAAAGGTGCATTTAGCTTAGAAAATAATAGGAGACATACATGCATTTGAAAAATGTGGAAAATTGTTTATAAACTTATTTTCTGTGATTTGAATGGAGTTTCTAATTCTATAAAATTTCTTTTCTAAGCATTTTTATAAAATGTACATTTTTAAAATGATTTTTATATAAAGTGAATTGCATGTAACATTTATTTTATTGCCATAATTTATCATTGGGGTTGTCTCTGCTGACATAGCTATTGTGACAGATCTGATTGCCAACCTTGTTTTTCTGCATCTGTCAGGTCGTGTGGTCTTTTAACCATATATTTCTTCCAGTTTTTGAAAATCAAATGAACTGTTAAAATAAATGTTTCCACTCGTAAAAGAAATCCTATGGCTGAATCTTTTGTATTGGTCTCACTGCTTTGGTTTTTCACAGCTTACAAATTTTAGTCATGTTTTTGTTTTGTTTTATTTTTTATGAAAATTCATGTGGTTTATTAAATTATATCCACTGAGTGGTTTTATTTCCCTTACTAGATGTTACTGTCATTTGTAGATAAATAATCTTGTTCTATCCCTCTGTGTATGTTACCATATAAGTGTAAAATCTTTGAATAACAAGAGTAGAGTGTATAATTTTAACTTGTTTGTTAATTAGAATCTTTCACAGCATTTCTTTCATAATTAGGTACACAAACAAAATAAAGAAATCAACTTGAAATTATAGAAACCCTTTCAAATCCTGTCCTAATGATTTCACCACAATTACCCTGTAATTTATTACACAATAGTCTGCTTTTCTTTGGCTTCAGGTTTTAGGTTTAGGTTTAGCTTCAGGCTTTCACATACTGTGATTGGAGTTCAAATTAGCATTTGATGGAAATTTGAGAGAACCTAAGTTTTTTCATTTTGATGTCACCTCTTTAGATTGTAATTTGTCCCAAAGTAATATTATTTTATCCATTATAATGATGAATTTTTCTTTCCTGCAATGGTAATATTAGTTTGACTTCAGAGTTTAGTTTAATAATTGAACTTAAACATTTTTTTTGAAAAGTTGCAAGCACAAATTCTTAAAAATATTTATTAAGTGTATCCATAAATTTACTTTGTTCTAAGACCAAAAGAAAAGTTACTATAAAAATAAAAAAATGCTAAATTTAGTGTTATATGAAAAATAATTTTATGATAAAATTTAACTTTATTATTTTACTTTTATAAAATTAAAAAAAAAAATGGAGTATAAAAATAAAAATAGTACACTTTCAGACGTAAATAATTTGAACTAATGTGGTTCATTTATTTTATTTTGATGTTGCATCTCATGAGTTAAAATTTTAAAAAGTAAGCTGAAAGAAAATAGAAACAAATATGAAGTTACTATTATTAAGCCCTCTTTCAGGTTTAATCTACAACAACAGTTAAATGTAAAATAAGTACACATTTTGAAAAAATTAATTACACTCCATATGAAGGTATTAATAAACTCCATATTAAGGTAAAGATATTTATTTATTAAAGTATTAATATTGGAACACCTATGATTCTGGATAAGACCATAGACTGCAATGCTTAATCTTACTTCAATGCAATGCTTATCTTCATGGTTTCTCAACATTTTGTACATCTCATATCGCAGCATCTTTGATATTAAAAGTTTGAATTAAGGATAAAATGTTAAGGGTTGGAGTTAATTTTATTAACCATTTCCCTTATATCATCAAAATTAAACAATGTTAATTGAAGTTTTACTCCATGCTGCTGGTAAATTTGTTATTATTATTATCTTTTATGACCACATAAGATCACTTTAATCAGTCTGTTATTTAAGTCTGTTTGATGGGACTGTTTGGGCCTTGCAGTTCTCCCAGTACTTTTTCATACGTTCTGATCTTTGAACCCTTTCTAGTGTTGAAAATGCTCATGTTGTGAGTTTTTTCTTGTAAGTGTGAAGTGAGTGTTTTTATTCTTGATTTTCTTGTTTAATTTTATCTTATCTGTGGTGTCCACTGAAGGCCAATTTCCTTCAGATCCTCTCTTATTTCTCTGGTCCATCAGCATCTTGTCTTGGTGTTTTTCAGGTCGAGATTGTACTTTACTAGCTGTTTCAGAAGTCTTGAATCTTGTATCCTCATGGTATGTCCAAAGAATCTTAGTCTCCTCTTATGCATGGTATCAGTGATGAGTTCTAACTCTTTGTACACAACTTTGTTGGGCACAATCCACCATTGCCTGCCTTTCTGGCACTTTTTATTGATGCAGGTCTTCCAATTCTTCTTTTGATTTTGTGGATTCTGTGTGTCGTTGATTGTTCGTTCAGGTGGAAAAATGTTTCTGCTGCATAAGTGGCTTCTGCTTTTATAATTGTTGTAGTATCCTATTTTTGCGTTTATTGAGAGGTATTTTTTATTGTAAGTGTACCAGGTTAATTTTTGAGCTTTAGCTAGTTTATTTATTCTTATTTGGATTGAGTTTTTTTCGTTTAAGTTGTTTGTTACTATTTTTCTGAGGTATTTAAATTGGGTTACTATTTTGATATTATTACCATTTATATTTACTTCTTTTAATTGTGTTAGTTTTTGGGGCATAATTTCTGTCTTTTCGAATGAAATTTTAAGGTCAATTTTATTTGCAATGTTTTGAAATTCTAATATCTGTGATTTCACTTTGTTGATGTTTGTGGTAGCATTTTCAAGTCGTCAGCAAAACCAAGACAGTTTGTTTTGAATTTTTGGTCTATTTTTACTTTTGGTAGGCATTTTTTGAGCCATTCTCTCATTACCATTTCTAGAGTGCAGTTGAATAGTAGTGATGAGAGTCCATCACCTTGGCGCAGTCCTGTTTTGATCTCAAAAGGTTCCGAGAGCTCACTTCTGAATTTTACCTTTGACTTATTGCTCTGCAAGTGTCAGTTTTATCATGTTTATTAATTTGATATGTAATCCAAGGTATCTTAGAACTCTCTGTAGATACAGTCATAAGCTTTCTTTAAATCTATGAATGTTATCACCATGTCTCTGTTCTTTTCCTATTGTAATCCATTATTAGCTTGAGACTCATGATCTGGTCTGGACAGCTCCGCCAGTCTGAAACCTCCCTGATTTTCTCCTAGTTCTTTCTGGAGTTGTGGACCTATCCTGTTGTGGATGATTCTTGAAAGAATTTTGTATGTTGTGTCTACGAGTGAAATTCCCCTGTAATTGTTAGGGTCTCTTTTGTATAGTGGATGGATGCTGGCTGTCGGCCAATATTTTGGTAGTTCTTTGATCCAGATGTTGACAAGCTGTTGATGAAGGGCAATTTTTTCTGTTCTTTCTACATCTTTTCAGCTTTCTACAAAAGTCTGATCTCCTGCTGTTTTGTAATTCTTCATATCACCCAGACTTCTTTTACTGTGAGAAGGTTTTACTGTTTTCTGGTAGTGTTATTGGGGTGTTTGTGATGAAGTTTAGGAATTCTGTCAGTTCTTCACAATTTATTAATTATTAATAACCGTAGAACAGATAACACTCTGGAGAAAAACTAAGCAAATAATTTTTTTCTATATAGCTATGTCTGCTGTTTACCATAATCCTTTCATTTTCCACATCAAACTACTTGTCCATCCCTCGTATTGTATACTCCACCTTGTCATGACTAGCTTTCAGGTACTATAAAGAGCTATCAGTCCTCAATTATACACTTCATATACCTGTGCACTTAAACTGTTTACTTTTCATTCTTTCTCTCACAGCCTCATTTCAAATGCGGTCAAAAAAATTATTATATTAAGGAATTAGAGTATATAATGATACTATTCATATTACTTGACTGAAAAACAATTGAAAAATTACACTTGTCCTTGCACACTCAGCTCGACCAAATAAAATTACTATTTTTAGATATTTGCATTACAATCATGGTCCATTAGGATCTTGTTTATAGAAAAACATTTAATTATTTACTGAACCATAATATACCTGCCGTTTACGTATTAGGTATTTTATTGGATGTTTGTAGAAAGTTATAATAAATGGTTGTTGTCATATAACTTTGGTGGTTAAAAATAAATTTATTGTAATATGATGGAAAGAACTCGTAGGTTAATTTCATTATCGAGTACACTTTGCCATATGTAAATTCAGTATTTCTATTAAAAAAAAAAAACTTGTACATTATTTGTTATGTAGAAAGAGTGTATTTTTACGTTTTTTCTGCCTTTCCCTTATAAATCAGTTTATCAGAGAACATTGTTGATTGTTATAAGTTTTACTGTTTTTTTTATTGGTAATTTTTTTGCATTTGCTTTATATTTACAGTATTATTCTTTTTTTTGATTAGCATTATTATTTTTTTTTTTTTTTTCACATTAAGTGTAAATAAATAACGGTTGCATTTCTCTTATAAGTCTTAAAAAAAAATATTTGGTATCTGTCTTCCAATGAAAATAATCTATTACTTTTCAGATCGCATCCACTCGGTGCAATATTAGTTTTCTCCCAGATTCACGCATTTATTTATTTGTTGAAAGTACTTTAAGTAATGATTTATTTAATTTGAGTAAATTGTTACACAAGTTAAATCATATTACGTGATGTTAAAGATATATAGTGTGTATGTTCATATTTTGTATGTTATTAAAAATGAAAATTATGTAATTTTTAACAATACACCTACCATTTCTTTTTTAAATGCAGGTAATGTAATTCAATTGTTTTTTTTTTTTTAATAAAAAAAATCAGTTCTCATGTTTTATATTATACAAGCATTTAGAGTAGAATCAATAAGCACTGCTGCATGATTAAAAAAAAAAAAGGTTTTAGCCTAAGATTATAATTCAATATATATTGTTATCTTTATAATTTTGTTTTTTATGCTAATGAGAATATTTTTAAATGTAATTTCAGTTTAGAAAGTAAAAAAAAATAAAAATTTATAGCATGAATATATGTAGTATCTAGTATATATTTCATAGTTTTTTTAATTCTTTTTTGTTTTGTTTTAATAATGCATATTTCATTATTACTGCTGTTTAAAAGGTAATTAAGTACTATACATATTTATTTATTCAGGATCTTCTTAATGTTAATTCATTAGTGAAATATATGTATATATAAGTTGTTCTCTTAACACAGATTTATTTATTTATTGAAATTGATTAAAATAAGTTTTTTTAAATCAGTATATCTGTGAATAAGGGCAATAATTAGTTGTGTATGTTTTACTTTCGAATTAACTAAAATGTAGTAAGAGTCGCTATTAGCAAGTATAGTGTTCATAAGTTTTCATTATCGTGTATTTTGTATTTAGTATATGAATAATTGTTTAGATTTTACCACTTAATTTATTGTAAAGCATTTTTTTTTTATGTTATATATATTTATGGCTGTAATACTTTTTTCACATACATTTTAATGATGCTAAGATAATTCTTGTTAATATTGCTTTACTATACGATGTAGTTACAATTATGAATTCATTAAATTTCTGGCTTGTAGTATTTTCTGTGCAATTTTGCTTGCTTAAAATTATTTTGATTCACTTATGTGTAAGCATTAATTTTTGCTTTTATTATAATTTGGAAATGGCTTAAGATCTAGCTAGAAATATATGCTTTAGTTACATAAAGCTGTTATGCGTGTTAAAGCATGTGTAATTTAAGTACAGGCTAATGTAGTATAATCGATAATGCTTTTTTGGCTGAGTGGTGTCTTATATTTACTCACTTTAATACCTTAACTTGTTTGAAGTTTTGTATTGCATTTATCATTCACCAATAACTGAATTTTCTTCCAAAACTGTTTTTTTCCTTCTTTTTTTTGCTATCTTTTTTGAGTATAATACTAAACTTAAAAAATTTGTTGGATGTTTTGCTGTGGATTAAGTTTGTTTTCTCTCTCTCTTAATGAAAAGGAGTTGGAACTGTGGTGCCGCATGTAAAAATAAAAGAACTACTTCTTAAGTCATTACTGTCATATTTATTCATTTTATTTTATGGTGCGGTGGGTATATAATAATTATATATTTTGTAACACTGTATGTTCTGTATCATATTTTCTAGTTTATCTCTAAAATTATTTACACTTTTATCCATAACAGGTTCTTACAGTTTTGTTGATGTCTTTTATGTTCGTATAATTGTGTGTTTCATTATTGTGGTGTGGGATTTGTAATTTGTGTATTATTATTATTATTATTATTATTATTATTATTACAATAAGTAGTTCACTTTCGTGAAATTTTTCATCTACTTTTTAAAAGAGGGAATAATTTCCTTTTTTATATCATTGGAGTAATTTTACTGCTTTAGAATAAATATTTGTAAATATCAGAAAAAATTGGAAGGTTTTTTTTTTAAATATGGAATGTATTTCTTTATGATAGATTGTATTGGTAAAGATTTGTCCTTATTTACATTTTTTCTAATCGTACAAACTTAAGTAGTTTTAAGCATAAATTGTAATTTGTTTTTATTATGTTATGTTTATCTGTGTTTTATTTTTATCAATAATTTTAAACCCAAAGAAAAGAATTTCATATTGGATATAACCTACAAATGAGCACCTGATGATATGTTATACAAAATTATGAGAATCAATATTTTTGTTCTCCCAATTTGTATTGTTGAAATGTTGAAAGAATCATTTTAAATTGGAAATCAGCAGCTCTGTTAGCTGTTGTTAAGGTATTTCTTGCTTTAAATAATAATTAAAAGGGGTTATTATTTTTTTATAATATTTTCAAGGTACTGCCTGTCGGTAATTTTTTTTATGTTCCTATAATACAGTTTAGCATATTTAAGATGTGTTTGGAATGAATTTATGTTATTTTTATTGTTCTCTTGTTTATTATATTTTGTTTACAACTTAATATCTCAGGTAATAAGTAAAACAGTTAATTAATCCTAATAATTTGGAGCAAAAATGTTTTGAAAATGTCATATTGGCAGGTTTTTAAAGTTACTGGATAAACATATCAGTATTATATTTTTAGCTTGAATTACAAGCAAAAATGAGGTATGCAGACAGTTATAAAATAATACCAAAAAGAGAAAACTTTCAAGAACCAATTAACAACAAACACTTTTGAAATCAGACATGCATTTTAATCTTTAAACAACAATCATCAGTCAATATAGCTCTCTCTCTCTCTCTCTCTCTCTTTTCTATATATATTATATATGTATATATATATATATATACACACACACATACACACAAGCACAAAGATAACTTAATATGAATTAAAGAAATATTTAAAAAAAAAATAGAACACTACAAAAAGAGTATTGTGCCTAAAAATAAATACAAAAACAATTAAAAAATTTTGCTGTAGACAGTCCAGTTCAAAAATCGAAAGTTACCTTAAATACTATTTGAACTCCTTTAACTCCCTGCTTAGATCATCAACAATAAACTTTCCATGCCACTTATGTTAGCTAGAATAACATAAAATTTGTATTTTAAAAAAAGACAAAGATACCGTGAACGTTGTACTTAAGTGAAATAATCTTGTTTGTATATTAGATAATTTATTTTTATGTCAGTGTATAATTAATGTATTGATCTTTCCATCATTTTAAATGGACTAAACAAATGGACATATTAAGAACCCAAAGATTAAATCGGGAAGATAAGATTAAAGAATTGTACCCAAATCAGAAAACTGCTGTAAAATTAGGAATGCTTAAACCGAGTGATTTGATCTGTTGTCTAACATTGAAGTTGTAAATCCACAACTACACAATCTTAAACCTGCATATTGATTTTAAGCACTATCTATGTAAAATAGGAGTAAGGGAAAGTTAACTTGCCTTACTTCTTTTTTAATGTAAATGTTGAAGATATCATAAAATCTTCTAGACGATAAAGGAATGAGTGTAAGAAGAAAGAGAATAAATTATATATAATTTGCAGATGACTTGGGGTTTTTTAGGAGATGAAGCACCGGTTATTCTGCTTCAAAATTAGAATTATGATAGGTATGAAATGAAAATGAATTTTAGTTTTAAGAAAGCATAATGAGGATAGGAGACAATAAACCAATGAATGTCTACGCAAGAGAAGGAAGAATTGAATGAATAAAACCATACAAATATTTAGGTACCATGTTAAAAGAAGATTGTAAAAGTAAAACCAAGTATAGCAGAGTAAGAAAGCATCTAACAGAAACTGTTATTATGTACTAAGAGTTAAGAGTTATGTAGGAGTTATTTCTGTATGGATGAGACAGAAATATTGACACAGAAACTATTGATAAGAGAAGAGTCATTTGAAATCTGTACATGGAGAAGATAAAAGTGAATGTAATGAAGAGAAAATAGAACAGAAGCTTAGTCAGAACAATTCAGCACATAAAGCTAACAGTCTGGGACTTAACATGAGAGAAGTATTGATTAAAACAGTGCCAGATTGATCAGTAAAAGGTGTAGAAAAGAGAAAAAAATTACTGATTATTTCAAAGAAAATGGAAACTGTTAAAATCTTACAAATTTAGCTGAGATTGGAGGAAAATGGAAACAGACATGGTGTAAGAAACCTGCTTGAAGGTGGATAGAAATGTCATCTGCAATGTTAAAGAAAATTTAGACAAATGGACCCTTTTTATTTTTTAAATAAATTTATTTATTATCATTTGCTCTGTGGTTTGGTGGACCGCAGCCAATTCTATTAAATGAAATTGACATGATATGTGTATGTTTTAACCTGTTCCAAATAAGTTATTTTTATCCTGAACTTCCCACAGTATGGTTTTTTTTTTGTTTTAGGAACTTGCCAAATTTTAAAGTATTTATTTTGATCTAAAATTTTGTAATAATTATATGATTGTATTGACTCAAAATAAGTATCAAATTTTTTTTATATCAGCAGTTTGTGATATAAAGTAGCAAGGGTCGTTCCCCCAAATAACATCATGAATGTTGAATCATTATAGGACAAGATATTCTAACTCACCTTTTTAATTAAAATTGTAATAGCTCTAACTACTGTGCAACTGATATAATAGCTCCACAAAATCTTGTAAATGTATGTCACTAATAGATTATTTCTGTAAACTAACTGTAGTTAGTTTCTATCATATAATTGTTAGAATCAGTGAGTTTCAAATTACAGATAAATGGAGAAATTTATCAGAAATGAATGTATTGTTTTTTTAGTAATTTCTAATTTTTTAAATGTACATTGAATTGGAAACCTCTTTTTTAGTAAGTGGTTGTATGTGCTTATATTAAAAAACTGCTTGCTGAGGAAGTTTTGTGTTTCATATAATGGATGTATTTCTCCAGAAGTGTTAACATAAATGAAGAATTTGTACTTCATATATTTTATAACATTGTTAGGATGTGGGGAAAAGTTTCTTTATATTTTAATGAAAAGTAAAAGAATTTTTTTAATATTTCAAATAATGTTTATTAAACCAAATATGTGATAATTTGATTGACCATCCCTTCTGCCATTTTTGAGGTAAAATCACATAATCCTGTCACTCTAAAATTTCTGTGTTTTCTGGACATAAACTGTGATAAATGATTTTCACAGGCCTCTTTGAAGCAAACTGTAAACCGCTAAGAGTTATTTAAAGATCAAAACAAATGGTAGATATACTGTCTACATATCTTTTACAATAGCAACTAAGTGCAGTAATTTTTTATAACTTGTTTTTTTCTTCAAAAAATTAATTTTACTGAGGTACTTACTGAGGCTATGAAATTAAGATTACAGGGTTGGATTGTAAATTTTGATTGAACTCCCAATTACTTTTATGCAGTCTTTAACAGTAATCTTTTTTTGTATAGGGTCCCTTTCATATTAAAATATATTTCTAATAATACTTAAATAAGAGTTTTATGGGCTTACAGTAGGTTTACAGATTGAAAGATCTCTATGAAGTTGTAAGACTACTGATAAAGCATCATGTGACTTTAAGTAGAATCATTGGTGGAACTATATGTGACAGTGATAGAACTCAATAATGGGAGCTGCATGTGTCAACGATAGCATAATTAAAATAGGCCAGTTGAAATCAGTACGCTAGAACATTACAAATTCTCCAGACATCCTAAATTGCTATAAATATACAAGGTGTGGCTATTAAATAACAAGACTAGTCCTGTAAAATATTTTATTTTAAATTTATACATATTTAGTTATTATCCCCTTCGATATACACCCCTACTTTATTTCTATAACGCTCCATGTGAATTTTCCATTGTTTGAAACAGTGCTGGAAGTCTTCTTCTGTGAGCTCTTTTGTGACGTGTGCTGCTTTTTCTTTCACAGCTTCAACAGTCTGAAATCTTGTTCCTTTTAATGCAGATTTGACCTGGGGGAACAGATAAAAGTCACATGGTGCCAGATCAGGTGAATAAGGTGGATGGTCTAACACTGAGATGTTATTAGAAACGTCTTGACAGACAGTGCAGTGCGAGCTGGTACATTGTCCAGATGAAGAAACCGTGACTTGTTCTTCCACAATTCAGGTTGTTTTTTCTTATTTTTTAACAGAGTTGATTAAGGATCTCAAGGCACTAATGTTGATTAATAGTTTGACCAGGAACCCAGTGAAGGTACACAATCCCATGAATATTGAAAAAAAAAATCATCACTTTGAATGTTGATTTGCTCATTCGAACTTCTTTAGCTCTTGGTGACGTTTAGGGGCCTTCCAATTATTTGATGCTTAGTTTCAGGATCATAAGTAAAACCAAGATTTATCACATGTTATTACTCTTTCCAAAAAGTTTGGGTCATTTTCAATGGCGTTTGTAAGTGTCAGAACAAATATTTTCATGAGCTTCTTTTTGTTTGATTGTGAGAATTTTAGGCACCATTTTCACACACACTTTTTACATGTTAAAATTGTGTAAAACTTGGCTTACACATTCTTTGTCAATTCCTATAGTTTCAGCAATTGCACGAATAGTTAACCGACTGTCAAATCAGATCAGATTAACATTTTTTTCAATATTTTTATCCGTTTTTGACCTGGAAGGGCAACCTGGGCGAACATCATCTTCTCGGCCATCTTGGAAACCCACACACATGATAAACAATCATTGCCATATACTTTTTTTTAAATAAAATATAAGTTTTAGTAGCAATTTTTCCAAGTTTCATATGAAATTTCATGACAATTATTTGTCTAAAACACTTATCATTTTTTTGCAAAACAAAAAACTGATGTTATCCAAACAAAGGCCAGGACCAGACTAATGTGTCTACAGAAACTGGAGTGACAACAATCAAAAGAGAAGGCTTCACGCTATGTAGCTGTTGGTCTTTTGTGCAGTTCTTCCGTAGCAGCATTGGTCTCGTTATTTAGTAGCCACACCTTGTAAATAAGAGATTTAATGAACAGTTATTGTAATAGATTGGAAGATAAGATTACACTTAGAAATTGTTTATAAAGATTTTATCTGAATTCCAAACCGTTTGACTGTTAAACCATCATTGTCAAATACTGCAGAAAAAATACAAGTAAAAAAAAGAATATCGTAAATAAATGAAAAAATAATTTTATTTTTAATAAGATAATTTGTTATTATCTTCTTTTTATTTATTTATTTATTTAGTTCATTTTTATGTACACTTTTTGCAGTGTTTATTGATGATGATTGTTTTAACAAATGAAATGGCCATCTAAGTTTTCAATTAAAAATGTTTAAACAGTTTTTAAGCATAAACTTCTCTTCCAGTTTATACAAAACAATATTTTATATACTAATAAAACAAATCTTATATTTTGTTCATTAACCTAACCAGATTTCTCTGTGTAATTGAAAAAGGTACTGGGGAACACAGCTCTTTAGAAAGCTATTTTTCCTGAAAAACCTGCAAAATTGTACTGTGCCTATTTAAAAAAAAAATAAATAACAGTTTTTATTTTTCCCTCTAATTATTTCATGTTTGCGATACTGATTCGTGTAACTGATTATTAATGTATATAAATGTTTTCTGTAGTCTGTAATATTTCAGAATCTTTTCATTCTAACTGTTTCAGCATTAAATTTGCTAAACTGTATATTACTTTCTAATTAATGTCAGTAAAATGAGTTGATGTGTTAATTAACACATTGATTGTATACATTAACTCATGTGTAATACATAGTACATTAATTCTTTTTCCAATAATTAATACATATACATGACAAACATATTTTTTTCAAATAGTGTTTTGTATTTTTGAATTCTATCAGTCATATGCTTGTCTAGTGTCGTCTGCATTGAGTTCAGAATTTATAAGAGAAATTAATTTTGTGTAGATTATTTAAAAGTTTTAGGATGATGTAAATTTCTATTTTTGTTGTCACAGAAATATAAATAAAACAGTGTTATCTGTAATGGTACTTATTAAAACGTAATTATTTAAATTAATTATAGGTATCTGTATTAAAAAAAAATATATATATATATATATATATATCAAATGAAAATATTTATAAATGTTGGTCATAAAAATAATTCAGGCATTTTGTGAATTACATTTCAAAACAGTTATTACAGTATAATAGCATAATATGTACGACTGTACATTTATGTTTTTGTTCATTAATATCTTTATTGCATAACATCTGCAACTAACATAAATATGTTAAGATCAGTACCTCATTATAATTAATAATCTTACAAAAATAACACATTACATATTTAATTTCTAATTAATTAGAAAACAATATATTCATTATTTCTTATCAGAAAGTTACAGACTAGGTTGTTAGAATGATAAAATTGAAAATCTGATAAAATTCTTAATTGAGATTTTTCTTTTATAAAATACTGTATTGTATATGGTTGAATCCAATCCATATTCAATGTATATGGAATTGATAGTTGTCTTCCATTATCCTCCTGCCAGTTTTTATTAATGAATTTTTGTGATATTTATTAATAATAATTTTTAATAAATAATAAATTCATTTAATTAATTATGTGTTATTTCATTTTTTCATCATGTTTATTATGAGTGACATATTTATAAAAAGTGTATTATACTATGAAAATTATATTTATTGTACTTACAAAGACAAACTTTTTGGGCCAAAAGACAACAACATCTTTCAGAGTGGACTGGACTGAATTCTGACCCAGTACTTCTATTTTATGGCACCAGAGAAATTTGCATAGATAGCTATCTAATAAATTTCTCACTCTGCCACTTTTTCAATGTTTTCCTATTCCCCACAGCCTTTCAACAGCCTGAGTACATGTACCAATAATTGGATCTATCAAAATATTTAGAGTGGTTATCAGTGTTTTGTACATTATTACGGTTCTAATTTCATATCCTGTTACAGGCTGACTACCGATCTAAAATAATTAAGGAACCTGGTGTGATAAAATTAACTTATTCACTATAATGAATCTGCACATCAGTCAGTAGGAGCAAACATAAACACTTGGGTGTTTCATGGCAGATCCCACTGTAAACTCATTGCTCTCATGGTACTCTGCTGATATCATATTTTTAATGAACATAGATTCAACAAATTTTGACAGCCATTCCCTGACCGCCAATATCACGGTTATTTAACAATTTATTCACATTCCTCCCACATGTAATTGCAGTCAACTGCATGACAATATTACAATTCCAAAATATTACAATATTTTGCATTCCTTCTTGTTACAACACCATTTTCTCAATTATCTGAAATCTTCAAACGCATTTTATCTCTAGGATTACATAATTTATTTGGTAACAAAATACCATACTTTTGGAATATATGAACTCAAATATTTTGTCACCAGCTATTTTGTACAAATGAAATATATTACCAGAAACATCCATCATGAAGAGAGAAAAAAACACAAATATAGAACAATAGGAACCTAACTTAAATGCCTTCACTGTGAGGTTGAATAAGTAAAAACAAACAAAAAGGAACAATCAGTTGTCAAGAATCAACAAGTTCATGAAGTGACCAAGTAGAAACATGTCAGTAGATGCATCGTCAAATATAAATCTCTCTCTCTTATTATAATGTAATCATATTTTCTCTGTATTAAATGTATCTATAATTCCTGTAGAAGTATAGTATTGTTAAAGTACTGAAAATCATCATTGAAACTCATTAATTCATAGATAACAATTGGCAGGAGATTAATGGAAGAGAACTAAATGGGTATTACAAAATCCATTACAATAATACTGCAGTTCCATTGTTTATTATAATATGCATATAATGTATATATATATGTATTTATTTATTTGAAGAGATTTTGGATTATTATTAAAAAAATTAGTTAATTTTTTTGTCAAATTTTTTTCATAAGCAGTATCTTACAAATAGACATTTTGTTTAACAAAAACAAAGGTTATGTACTACCTCAGCCACCTGACAATGAGTTTTACTAAACAAATTTTTAGAATGGTTGAGTCTTAATAAAGAAAAGTAGATGACAATAGAACTTTGTTTAACTCTTAAAATATGTTTACAGAAGTTTTGATGAGATTAGAGGTTTATTTCTAAATATTATTACAATTTTTTTTAACGTGTTAAACATTTTTTAATTTCCTTAAAAAATTATCTGTATATAATCAATGCTTACTTTATGTAGAAGTTATCCAGCATGGTTTTTTCAGGTTAGATGACATTGATAAGAATGGAATTTGTATTGTTAGTTCAGTAGATATAGTTTATCTTGATCTAGTTAAGACTGTTTTCACAACTAGTTACTGTTTGAAACGGCAACTTTTTTTCAAGATGTCTAAGTATTATGTTGTTAATGTTCTTTGTTACCGATAAAATGCCGTCATACATAGTACGCTTTTTTTTTGTGACAGTAAACATATTAAAAAAAGTAATGGAGTCAGGTAGATCATTTTAAAATTTACTCTCATTTTTTTACATTTTAAAAATTATTCTGATCATACTCAACACAACCGTTGTTTCCAAGCTGGAAAGTACAATACAATCAAATCCAAATTTTGACATGTAACCTCTTGAAATTCACACTAAAATTATGTTTATTAGGTGATCTGTAGTCGTTAATTACAATCATTAACATTTGAGGCAACAACAGAACCTAAATATTTCGTCCACCAGGTAACATTAATCGCTTTACTAAACAAATAAATTCTTGCATTCAGTAAATTTGCCTCCAATTATTTAGTGATATACTGAACTATGGAACTAGAAAAGAAATTTTATGTGCACTCTATTCTTTTTACTTCAGTCAATCAAAAGTTAGTGCTTCCAATTAATGTTGTTCCCTTTAATAGAAAGTTTTTCAGTCAGTTATATTCCTCAACAAGTTATTCTGAACAATTAGTAACTTGTGATGTTAACACACTCGTCCAGTGGTACAATCTTTTTTGCTGTTTTTGAAATCTACGTGAAGTAAATTATTAATTAAACCAGGACTTCTATTATGCTAAAAATACCCTGTCCTAGTTCTTTTTAAATTTTATGAATCGTGCTTAGTATTTTTCAAGTTAATAGCATTATAATATTAATTAATCACATTGTAATGTAATGCACCACATAAGTTCATAAAATGACCAGTTTTTTTATTTTTAATCTTTCTTCCATTACTTTGTTAATAGAGATCTAAATTTCTAGTGTAAAAGATATGAGGATGGATTCTAGGCGAGATAAACTTTACCTAATAGTACTGCAACACCAGGAAAGTAGTTACATGACATACTGATTATAAAAATTTCATTTAGAATAGAACACCAATATCCTTCATATACTGGCATCCATTGATCGCTAAAGTTAAATAATACTGGATGCAGTTTCCTTTAGGTGGTAAATGTCAACCTGCCATTGACATTTAATACAGATAAATTATATAAATGACCAAACTGATATGTGGATTGTAACCAATAATTTGTCTCAACCAGAGTTATTGTTTTATAAACATAAAATGCCTTCAATCACTTAATTTTTCTGCTTATCAGTTTTTGCTCTTCTGTTGCTGTAGTTACTAGGAAAGCATGAATTTCTTTTCAAACTTTTGGGAATGGCAGTTAAGTAAATTAGCTTTGTTTATTACTTCATTTTAAAAGGATCGTTCAGAGAAATAAAATTTTACTTGAAAATCACAAACTTGAATGACATAAGTCAGTACCATGAAAATTATTGCTACTAAGGATTAGGTAGAGAAGAGATATATTGTCTTGCCCTCTGGTGAAAAATCAATGAAATCCAGTTCAGGGTTAAAAGAGACCCAAAAATAATAATTAAAGAATAACAGTAATTATTGAACTCCTTTAGATTTTCTTTTACATTAAATTGGTTTTCAACATTTGCTGTCAATCCTTTAGATGTTTGCAATTTGTCAATATATCTGTGTGTGTGTGGTATTTTAAGTTAGCTGCCTACTTTATTTCATATTCACATACAGGTTATTGGTGCAGTAGACTGCTTTATCCAATACTTCTTTCATCTTTTAGTATGATCTCTTTTGAAACCCCAGTCTTGCAAAAAGCTGGTCTGGTTGACTACTCGCTTCCCATTATATTAATTTTGGTAAAGAAGGAATTTATTATTAGACTGATAAGTTTATTGTATTGCAATCAAAAGATGTAGTGACTAGAAGTTGCCTAGGAGATAACTTGCTATTTTCAACAAGGCCACGCCTAAAAAATAGAACTATATATGAAATTGTCCTGAATGATGTACTCTTCTCTTTCTCACACTCTCTCTCTCACTCACACTCACTCCCCTCTCAGTCCATCCCTACCCCTAACACTGTCTTATAGACATCGAAAATACCGTGAAAATTTTAATTTTGAGAAGTTGAAAGATTGCAATTATTAAAAAACTAGTTACAGCCTATGATACTAATGGGAGATAATTGTCATGAAATTTGTGAATTGAATGTGCAAATGCCAGTTGATCTTAAATGAGTAGTGATAAATTTTTTAAAACATTAAATTTCTTCGAGATTTAAAATGTACATTGTAATAGTACAAGAAAAAATAGTTAACTAACTTTTTAATTTAAATTTTATAATTCTGTACAATAATATGAGTACAATTGCTTCTCAAAAAAATGATTGTGAAAAATGCATCAGGTGAACTGATGCTGTAAAATATCAACTGAATCGGGGTGACTACTATGTCAAAAAAATACCATCGCAATTCAGATCACATCAAGTATAAAAATATACTGAACAAATCAGCACCTTCTGTGATTCCTCAGATATTTCTACACAGTACTGCAGCAATCATAGTAGCGTGTAATTAATGACACAATTTGTATTTTCTAATACCTGTATATGTTTTTGGATTCAATGAAACCTTATAACAAATATGTCATCTGAGATTTGTACGTATGGTATCCTCATAAAGTAACAATAAAAATCTACCTGATTTAGCAACCAAGACTATCCTACCAAATACAGTTAGGATTTAATATTCAATTGTGTGCCTTAAACCAGTCAGTCTAAGAGGAAAAATGTTCTTTAAATGAAGATAGCAGTATATTTGAATAATGTGAAAAATCAAATGAGAGAAAGGATGGGCAGAACTATTGAACTTTTATTAATATACTCGAACAAAGGGAGGGGCCAGATTTAGCTTTAAGGAAAATTCTGTCTTACTGGAAACAGTCAGTAATTTATGCAGGAAGCTCTCCATTAACTACAAAGTTTTTGAAAGTACTAGTAAAATTTGTTTTTAAATAAATAAAATTTTTCAGGTTTTTTTTTAATTTATGAGTAAATGATAATTGGTTATTTAAGGTTTAAAAAAGTCAGTTAAGCCTTTAAGGAATTTTGAGCATTTAATTAAATTAATTTCAATTTTGAGCATATAACTAATGCATGTTTATTGCAATGTTTGCTTCTTTGTATGTAATATTCATAATATCAATTACATCTGCCTCATATTTGATTGTATTTGTATTCATTGTAGCATCGGTTGTAAAATGTATGAACTGCCATTTCCTTTTCGCCTGAAATTCTGTCTTGCCCACAATTTAAAGGTAAAGCTTTTTCCATCGAGTTTAAAAATTCTCTTTAAGCAGTGGCATGTGTGTTTCTATGTTTAACATTTTATTTCATCATCATGTAAAATTATATTTTTTTAAATTAAGCAAAGTAGATTATTCACTCATGAGTTATCAAAAGTTAACTTATTTTCAGTTGAAAATTATGTTGCATCATCTCATGAACTGTATTAATATTTCAGTTCCAACAGCTTGAAAATTATTGGAATTGAATCATTTTTTTTAGCCATAGTAAACCAAACATACTGGAATTCTACTGTACCCGATTTTTAAATAGGTAGTTAATTATGAAAGTGCAATCTTAATGAAAATAGTGATTATACCAGTAATAAAGAAAGCCTAAATTCTGCATTAAACAGTCTCATAAAGGATTGTGTTAGTTTGAAGTTACACATTGTATGAAATGTGTGCTAGCCCATTACTTAATGATTCCTATGGCATTTCAATTCCTGTGTGCTTGAAATAAATGTCCCACTAGAATCAAATTTCTGTTCCAGATAGAAAATCAGGAGCTTCTCAGAAGAATAGAATATGCATGTCAGATGCTGAGTTCCTTTCATGAATTTAGAATTGACCCCAGTGTGTATCTAGCATTAGATAGAATTGCAGGTCTATTGATTTAAAATTTAGTAACATTAATTGTATGAAATAAACATTTTGAAATTTTTCTTTTGCGATAAACTTGATGTTTGTTAAGTCAATACAAAGTTTATCAAAGAGTTTTGCATACTGTGTAATCTCTACATTTATAATCTTACATAATTGTTACTACATACCTAGCAGGTCATTTATACACATTTTTTTTGCACTTGAATACAAATTTTGTTAAATTTCTTAACAAATCTGCATGCTGTTAAAATTGCAAAGTTAAGCTGAAAAATTCAGACTGTTACACCGTTGTTTATTTTTTTGTAAACAAATGATACAATCTACCTCATTCTTAAGTGTTGCATGTTAATAAAGGTAACAAGCCGTGAATTGGCATGGCTTTATTTAAATAGTGTGCCCATCTTAGGTAAATCCTAATGTAAACAAAACAGATTAGTATCACTAAGTGACTTGTACTGACTGTGCTTATCATAAGTTTATTTCCTAACTTCAAAGTAATGTAGTTACTTATGTTTTCCAACCCTATGTATTATAAAGGGAAATTTATTCATTTTAAATCATACAATAATAATATACAGTGAATTAACTTATAACATGTTTAAAAACAATTTTTTTTTATTAAAAAATAATTAATTTTTAATGATTACTTCATGCTTATTATCTGATAAGATATTATCTACTTATTTTGTATTGTATTTAAGATGAATTAAATTAACATGTATTCAGTTATAAAATTCCTGCAAATTTTCCTATATTAGATGATTTATATGCATTTGTGCAACTTTTATGTCGTTAATGGTTACACAAGTTTTTTAAATATTTTATGATTATAACTTGTGTAGCTCTTAACCTGCTCTACTCTTTGTAATTTTTCCCTAAAAATGAGGATCCCTTGTTCTGAAATCTTGGGAGAACAAGTAGAACGCTTCACCATAGAAACAGTCTGTGTATAAATTAATATTAATTTAAGATAGTATGTATGTCTTACAGTTTATATTAGAGTCACAGTTGCTTGGGCTCTGCCAAACCATGAAAATTCTATCCAATATTTAAAGAATTGGATCGGCTTGAATTTTTGCTTGTAAAGGGATGGTCCATTTGACCTGACATTGTATATTTAATTGTTCTGCTGTTTTTACCAACTTGAAGACCAGAAGGAAAGCTGCTATCTCATTAACAGTGAGCTTTTGTGGCATGAGCCTCAGTTCTGAACCGATGAGAAGTTCCTTGATGGTATTCTGATATTCAATTATCAGTAAAGTTGGAGAAACCTTGGCTTTTCTGTGAAGGTGAGCCCAGTTGCCTGAAAAATTTTACTTTGACAGACATGATGGTGTATTGGTGGTTATTGACAGATGATCATGGAATTATATGATCACTTGGGTAGGTGTAATTCAGCCAAGTCATCTAATGAGAGGAATTTATCTCAAGTTATTTTGTGTTTAAAAAAGTTTGTTGTGCAGTTTAAAAAATATTATTTTGAAATTATTGTTAGTTATATATAAATCTTTTTTTTAATTTTCATTGATATTGAGGAAAACTAACTTTTTTACTTTATCTGATGACAAGTTTGAATGGCGTTTAGATAAAATAATACCAGTTTTAGAGAATATGCGCTCGCATGGCATAGTACAAAATTGTGTCAATTGTAGCCCATGTTTTTTTTCTGATGATATTTAATATCAGGTACTTTTCAGTATGGTATCGACCTGTATCAGTTACAAAAAAAAATCCTGTAACTACACATGTGTACATTCCCCTTCATAAATGTCAATAGCAAGTAAGAAAACTACTGGCGTTGTTTATAACTTCATGATCTACAGGTCTATTAAACATGGCATTTGCCATTGCAATTAATCCTTGCTGTACATACTTTTTGTTTTCCTAGATATTTCTTCTTTAGATGATGGGTGTGCTGTGTATCAGGTTGTAAGGGTAAGGGACTGCTATTTATCATCTTGACTAGGATGAAATTAGTTATATCTGAATTTTTGGGTTGGGTTCTAATTCAATCATGTACTCCTTTTCTAAAAATGTTATAGTTATATGAAAGAACTTTTTTGTTGCCTATTTTATTGTTAAATTTATTGAACGCACCTTGAAGAAGAAAACAGCTACAATTTTTTTTTGTCTAGGCAGTTCCATTTTATAATTCTATGTTTACAGATTAAATAGATTACTAACATTTTTAATTCCTTAAAATTAGTCAGATGAAATAGAGGAAGCTTTTATAATTTCATAAAGATTGAGTATCTTTTATAATCTGTTAGTCACAGAAATTCTAACTGTATGTACAACTTGCTCTAAATGCACAATCTTTTCTTATTTGCAAATAAATTAACCAAAATTGCATAGACTATATCAGAATAGCTGAAATTTAGGATTATTATTCTTATAATTTTAGTTCTGCTTTTTTTAGTTAAAGAAATCGTATCATTGTCATCATTTTCTCCTTTACCTAAACGAATCAATATTTAATTGAGTGTCCACTAGTGTCAAATATTTTGTTACATTCCCTTTACACGTGATATAAATTTTACCATATAAATAAAATGTTAGTTATGTTAAAGTTTTACCAGATCGATTCATATTTCTTGACTTTGTTACATGCATGTTTTGATTTACATTTTACATGTTATTTACATTTTCATTATTACCATTGTCTAATTCATTTGTTATTGGTTATAGAGTCTAGACTACCAAAATAATACATATGTTTCTGTCATTTTAACTAAATAATAATAACTGCAGTAAATTGTTTATATGATGTGAATTATATCTTAATACTCTTTCATTTCTGGCTGACCACCATTGAGATCAAAATGGTAAAATTGAAAACTAATATGATAAGGAAAATGATTTTTAAAGCCAGAATTAAATTTGTGTAGTTAGAAGGAGAATGTTCTGTAATTAATAAAAAATATTTTTTTGTAAATAGAAACCAAATCGTTAAAACTGTAGTATTCCTCAGTTAATTTTAGTACCTGTGCTAAAAATGTTAAATATTCTGTTAGTTTTGTATTTTAAATACTTAATAAAATTATTGAATTTAATGTTAGTGAATTCAATTAAATAAAGTGTTATTTAAAAATTAGATTGCGCATTTCGATATAGTTTTTTTTAAGTCTTATAATTTTGAGTTGGCCTTCTGACTTGTTTTTACCGCTTATAATTCACTGCAAGTTTTATTATGTTTGATTACTTAGAATGAAATATGAGTTTGGTAAGTAAACTGGTTTTTTTTATTCAGTACATGATGAAATATTTATTCAGTCCTGTGAATTTTTGTTAATTCAGGATGTACTTTATAACTTTTCTGATTTATGGATCCCTGATTATAAATAAATTTGAATTAGGGTTAGAGTTCTGTTACATTGAAATATGTTTTATCACTGAGATTTTGCTTGAATAGAATTTTCACTGGTTTAATGTTTTGTTGGGTTGTTTTTTATTTAGCAGTTTTTTTATAATTTTGTTACCTAAGTTGTGACATTTTTAATATAAAAAATAATATTTATTTGTATAAGTATATTTACGTTGTTAATTTATTTTTGTATCTATTTTATAATAATAATGATTATTTTTGTTGTTAGCGATGTTTTACTGGTGCTGTATTATTATGCAAATTCATAGTATATAAAAATTTGAAAGATATCTATAAATATTGTAGGAATATAGCTTCTTAATGTTGTGTTTTGTAATTTAATTACAGATTGTTTTGTTGAGTTAATTCTTTAATCAAAATACTCCTGCCTCATTTAGTGAAGTTGGATGTTTCCTTTTTACAAAGGTTCTCTGTATTTTGTTTATTTTCCTTGTAAGTTTTTTGTTTGTTCATGATTAAAATATTATAAAATCAGTATATTGAACAAAATTTATATAATTGACCTTGTTTCTAACTGTTAAAACTATGAGTATCTAGTAACTATTCGGCCTGTTCATACTTTAGTGAAAACTTCTAATATCTTAAAAATAGAAAAAAATTTATACCAAAAAGTTTTTCCAAAGTTGAAATCACTTGCTCTATTTATAATTGTCCAGTAATGTTAGCCGATCTATTCTTTTCTTTTTTTTTTCATAATTCATCTTAAGCTAACTCACTTATAGTTTTTATTACTTTGATAGTGGTTAAATATTCAATAGATTTAAATATATATATTTATTTATTTATTGTTTTTTTCAGTATATATTCACATCTTTTATGTATCTGATATTTAGTGTAAGCATGCTCGTAACTTTCACTAAATAGCAGAATTAATCATTTTAACTTAATATTTTATCTAGATTTTTTTGATTGAAGAAGACATTTTTACAAAATAAACATTGAATCTTTTGTGCCTTTAAATATAGCTAATTTATTTAAAAAATTTTATTTTTATTTTTTCTTAAAACTTGAGAATCTATTCGCTGTAAGCATATAATCATTAAGCTGTTTCTATTTGATTTCCTACTTGCATACGATAAAACAGTGCATTTCATTGCAGTACATTCAAGCATGTTAAACTCATTTTCATATCCATACAAAACTTATTTATTTGTTTCATTGTTACACAGCACAGGTCAGTAGGTTTTATATCGGTGCTTTCATAATATTATCTAAAATACAGAACTTAATTTATATACATCTCATGTTAAATATTCTCCCTATATTACATTTTTCTGACTGGTCCAAACTGTTTCCTAGCAGGAAAGTGTTGATTTTCTGTGTAGGAAGTAGGTAGTCGTAGGTTTGTCAAAACAGACTTTTTTTATACTGTTGGCTCCTTGATAGGGTCTTCTGCCAACCATTCTGTTTTTGAGTTCTAGTTAAATCTTACTGTTGTGATCAGAAACGCATAATAAACACACTACACAAGGGATACAGATGCTGAATCTACAAAACTGTGATAAATAGCCAGAGACTTTTAGAGCATCATATGAATAAATCAAGCCCTCTACCGTGTAACCTACCTGCTGTCTTAACCTCTATATCAGTTTAATTCATTAAAAATAATTTTTGCTTAAATTCCTTTGTACCATACCTTTTGTTTATTTACTTATTTATTAGAAGTTTTAATTTTTAAATTAATTATCGATTTTAAATTGAAGTATAATGTTAAATTTGCTTAAGAATTCATTATGGAATTTCAGATACTCATATGAATTTTTTATATTAATACTGGTAACATTGATCTAAAAAAATTACTATCAGTGTTATCTACTTAATGAATCTACTTAAGTTACTTGTGTATTTTGTTTAGTAATACAGCAACAGTTATTCTGTAACATATTCATTATCACTAATAATAGCATAAGTTTGAATGTTCAACCATTAACATGATATTTTCATTTCTGTTTTACTCAGTTAAATGTTCATTCATGTGTATTGTTAAAAAAATAATTAAATTTTATGCTCGAATTGTATATTCTTCATCATAACTTCATAACCTGTAAGTGTATTAAAAATATTTTTATTTTAATTAAAATACCGCTTTATCATATCTAAATACATGTTAAGTGGATTTGTTTGTTAAATAAATTGTACCAATTAAATATTGTTTCCTTGGTACATGTGTCATTAGAATTGCTATTATGTGGCTAATTAATCCTTTCAGAACATACTTGATGAGTTCTGGTATAGGATTTGTTCTCGAGCTAATTTCTTTTGTTCAGATTCATTTTCATCATTTCCTGGAATTTTTTTTTTATTTATGTGTTTGTAGCATTATGTTAAGAAAATATTGTAATTGAAAGTGGAAGCTGTAAGCTGCAATTCTATTTCATTTTTGAAATCATAAGTATATCTTGAAAGTTTTCAGGGTATATTCTCATTAAATTATTTACTTAAATTAGAAATATTCTAGTTTTCATTTAAAATTTTGGAGTATATTTCATACAAATTGTAGCCAATATAAAAACTTTTCTTTAAATGTTGAAAAAGAAAATTCTGAAATGTCTATAGCCTGATATTTCTTTTTAATTTTTGTGCATTAATTTATTAATATCTTTTTAAAAGAGGATTTAATATCTATCATAAATAATACTTGTACTTAAGATCTTAATTACTTTTAATTTTTCACTTGGTTTGTGGCGTTATAAAGATCAGCTGTTTTCTTCTTTCTTTTTTATACTCAGAAATTTAGTATCAGATGTTCACTTCTATGCTCTTTTCTTTTGTCTAATGCATATATAGTCTTCTGTGTGGTGTTCAGTATGATGCATATTTCAGCATCCTTTAACTTTACAGTATGCTAATCCCAGATACATTTAAGGTGTTAGTGAATTATAATTAGATTGTAAGATGTGCAATTATCTGAAACCCAGTTCGATGGTTTAAATATTTGATATTTCTAAACTTAAAACCTACTTTAAATTGTTTGTAAGTATTTTTTTCTTGCAGTGTACTGTTGTTATTCTGATATTTTTTACATGAAGTATCTGAACTGCTATTGAAACTAAATTTTTTGTTGTGATAATTCTTAACTTTAAATTTTTAATCTGTTTCACTGTTACTTGTTTATATTCTATTTTTATTGTCCCATCCATTGTAGACAATCAAGCCTGACATTCGTGATTTTTTTTTTAATGTTAGTTTGATGTTCCTTATGAACATCTTTTAGGGGAGAGAATTATAGTTTTAATTCTGTGGTTAGTATGTATCCATCATTGTATATCGATGAAAGAAATTTTTATAACTTGAAAAAAATTTTGGTCCAATGTAGTGTCATTTTTATACAAAAAAAATACATATTTAGTTCTACGCATTTATTCAGAACTTTCATGAACAACATAATTAATAATGCGATTGATTATTATATGCATGTAGATTATGCATATCTCATAATAGCATACATTTTCTTTTATGGTTCAAGCTAGCTATAGTCCTGAATTTTACAGTTAAATAAACAAGTGAACTTTTATTTTGGTGTTCATTTATTTAAATCAGCTGTTTCATTTTTTCTTAGTCAGTTTTTTTTTTATTTATAAGGTAAGTGAATGTAATTTTATTTTCATTTTTTTACTAAAATTTTAATAATAATAATAATAGGAAAAAGTTATTAGAATTAAAATTAAGCATTATTATTCTGAACTAATTTAGTTGGAAGCTTGATGGAATTGTTAAAAAGTTAGACAGTGTGTGTGCGTGCATGTGTGTGTGAAAAGATAAATTGGTGAGTTTTAAAATGCTAATTTCTGCTATTTCTATTCCAAAAGTGTATAATCTGCTGTAGTAATTGTCATGCATTTTAATCATGTTCGATTATCACTTTTTATTTTATTATTTTTCAGATACATATTTTATCTATTATTTCTTTATTTTAGTCTATTGCAATAGTCTATATTTGTTCTGTAGTTAAAAAACAGAAATCGGGAATAATTTGTTTAAAGCCCAAAGAATGAAATTAAATACATAAATTACAGATAAATTGTAAAATCAAGGGGTACCTATATTTCATCCACTTTTCTTTTTTTATGTTCAATGTTTTTTTTAACTGACAGGAGTACTGTAGAACATAACATCCATAAAATGAACAATAATTCAGAACAGTTTTGCAGACCACCTTACTCTTTTTCTCTTCAAAAGCAAATTTAAAATTTTTTCTGCATATTTTAATACCAGTATACTTATATTTTTAAATAGAATCAATTAAAATTCATTTTTTAATATTTCAAGGCTATTAGAGTTTGGATAATCTTTAATTTATTAATTAAAAATATAAGTAAATGTTGACACTCATATTAATGAGATGAATAAGCCTGCCGATTCTTGCACAGTTCTATATTTGAATGTATGCTGATAAGCTTAAGTTGGAGATTGTCACATATATCGAGTTGATTTCAGTACTTTGCTTTTATTTGAGTTAGGATGAAAATCCTTTCTTACATATATACGTAGAAGCAAACTGAATTATACTTTAAAGCACCATTTTATAGTTCACTATATTCTCTTTTCACTGGTAATGAGGTCCAGAAATCAAACCATACCTTCTGCTCGGAATTTCATTTTAATTCAAATGTCATTTGAGGGTTCAAATAACTGTTCTCTTTCATTCAATGAAAGTTTGTTATTTTCAATATCTCATTGGAAATGATAGCGAACCCGTGAAAATTTTCATATTTATTTGGAAAGTAATTTTCAAATTGTGACCTCAGTTTTGAGGTGCAAACTTAGGTTATTGCATAATTGTTTTCTGATAACAAGATCATTTTGAACTAAAAAGGACTAGGGATGGAAATGTGAAAAATTCCTTTGTTTTACACGACTGACATATAAACCAAGTTTCTCTCAAACCTCTATCTTCTCAGGGCATTAAAAACAATTAAATAAGACTTTTGTCTTAATTCAGAGAGCCTTGTGAGTACCTTACCCTGTGAAATCCAGCAAAATTCAGATGAAGAAGTTGTTTGTGCTCACTACCCATGTCAATCACAAATTAATGAAAATATTTTTCTATTCATCGGAGTCCTTGCCTTAATAAAGTTGATTATTTTAATCCTGTCTACTAGCATGATTTCAAATTTAGTTGACATACCTTTGGCCTCCAAGGCTTCCCTGTGAATGAGCAGTGGGTCAGGTAACATCACGAGCCACATCTCTGACTAGCTACTGTGCTACTTTGCCTACCAGTGAGTGTATGAGTCTCATCCAAACAAAAACCTATACATTTTTTCCATTCAATTTCATACTCTTGCATATACTCATAAAGAACTTTAAAAATTTGTTCTCCAGTTGTAAGAGTTGGCAGTCTTTAAAAATAACACATCTTCATGAATGGCATTGTTAAACTTGTATTTGATATACCAGATCGACTGCACATCTTTCGGAATGTCTGTTGTCTTTTCTATTTAGGAAAGTAAATAAAATACTTTCTTTTATTCTACTGATAGTTCAGATTCTACATTACTAGCTATGTCATTGATTTGGTGTGTAACTGTATTCATGGTTCCCACAGGCAGACAAAGTCAGTAAATATAAACTTAGTCAGGAAAAGTAAAAAATCAGGAAAAATTACAAAAAATTTCAGAGAATTGCATTTTTGTTTCCGAATTAAGATTATGTTAATAAAGTATTTTTTTAAGTAATGCCAAAATATATTTGATATACTTTCCCAGCATTTGGTAGTGGTGACCCCCATCGCCCAGCACATTGCAACTATGTGCATCAAGCAGTCCTCTTCTCACTTACCTATTCTTAGAAATATTCCAAATTGGAGTTAATATTTTCACTGGAGAAATTTGAACAAAAAGTTAACATTGAAAAATGTAAAGGTTAACTGTTTTCTTTTAATTTCTCTCAAACCACCATGAATTTTTTTTTTTTGTATTTTAGGTAATTAATTGGTTTTAAATGGTATCTAAAAAGACTGTTTAATGAATGGCCAGTGGTTAGATATAAACTTACTCACAGAATTAATTTGATTGAGAAGAGGTAGAGATGTGTATCATGCTTTTTGTGATGTGTGTAAAAAACATTTTGGATCGGGCAATAAGGGCTGAAAGGCAGTGACTTTGCACAGTAAAGGAAAGCAGCATAATGAAATAATTAAGATAAGGAATTCTCAGCCTTCACTGAAAAAGTTTTTATTTCCCAGTTGTACTTCAACTTGGCAGACTAAAACTTTGATCAACAGTTGTGAGAATGGTGGTTGTGATACATCTGGATGTTATTTGCCTGGATCTTCTGCAAATGATACATTTCAATCTTGACTTCATTTATGCAAAATGACAACACAATTACTTCTTTTTGATATAAAGACAATGTTTCTAATCTAAGGTGAAGATTATGTAGGTTCTCAATGTTGTACAAAATAAGTTATCGTTAAGTTCATGTGAAAATATTGGTGCAACTTTTAAAATCTTGTTTCCCAATAGATGTATTGCTTCAAAATTCCAGCTTGGAGCTACCTAATGCCCTTATGTCATTTATGGTGCCTTGCACCATATTTTACTGATATTCTGCAAGTATGTAAAAATAATAATGACAAAATATTTTTCAAGTAAATGTTAATAATGTTTGTTTTGGTATAAAATAAGGTATTTGTTCTAGATTTCTTACTTGTATTACCCTTAGTCACTGTGATTTTAGTTTTCCTTTGAGTTGTGATCATACTTGTATTTTTTTGTTAAATTTAAATCTGTTTCTTAGCATTTGAATGCAAACCAAGTTATTAAATGTTTTTTGTTTATTTTGCGGAATAATATAGGTTAATTTTTGGGAAAATATTTTAGCAATCTTAGGTGCAACTCAATTATTTTAAAAAATTGGTGTAGTTAGTTTTTATTTCTTATCTGTGTTACTTTTCGTTACCGTGATGTTAATTTTTATGAAAAAAACTTTTTTTGTATTTTGCAATGAAATTTACTGAAACAATTTATCACAAAAATAGCCCGATTTTAAATGTATATTGTAAAAAAAATCATTAAAAAATAACCTTTAAAAATGAATGTAATAAATAATAAAAATAGGTGTGAGTTGGGCAGCTATGGGGTTGGTGGAGGCTGCAAAAAAAATCGATGTACTTTGCAGAGTAATCGGCAATAGCATAATATTATAAGTCAGAAATTTTTTTCTAAATTGCTCAGGAAAAACAAATCTTAAAATTCATTGGGACTTTCGCATCATTTGAGAGTGGTATTAAATCAGTGCCCTTAGGTAATCCTTTACTGAACATTAACTAAATCTTTTGCAACTGGAAGAATTTAAGGTCTCACCTATAGAATGAGGTGATCCTTAATGTAGAAATATGCCTGATTTTTAACAATTAAAGATGCAATTTGGCATGTTCTCTAATCAGTGTATGACGTACATGATCATTTCAATATGCAAACAGCTTGTGTGTCTGCGAAACTATTTGGAAAGTCATAAATGTGTGAAAAGAAGGTTCAATACTTTGGTCCACTGTTATGAATTTGGGTAGTCCCCGGCAGGATTACAGATATGTTGCCAGATGTACAGAGAAGAGATTGCAACAAGCACCACCTTCATAGTGCTATTGGAAAGCAGTTATAAAGTTGTTCATAATTATTATTTCTAAAATCCATATTTGACATTAACAAGCTTTTCTTTCTTTTTTTTAGACAAAACTGCCCTTGCTTGTGTCCAGTTTACTTTACTTTGTCCATCCTTCATTGTTTTACTTCCTCTGAATAATTATGTAACTTCAGATATATTGTATTTCCTATATTTCAGAACAGTTTTATCTGTTAATAATTTTTTTTTTTATTTTCTAATTCTGGGTTTCAACATGCTACCATTTTATTTTTTTTAAATTGCTACTTCATCTCTGTTAAAATAGGACTTGTTTTGTCTTGAATATGTTTTAACATTTTATGATCAGTACATATTTACATAATTTCAATTAAAATGGAAAAGAAAAAAAATTTCTATTTTAATTATTTATTATTTATTTTTTAAAGGATAAAAACAAAGAAAATTTTCTATTAAAAATGTTAGGTAAAGTCAGCTTTTTGTCAAACAAAATACAGTAACTTCACGATGCTTCAAGAAAACTCAGTCTCTTGGACAAGTATGATGAGGTCTGCATTGTATTTTACACTTACATGAATAACACTGTCTTTAAAAGAATTCAGTTATTTTACCAAAATGTACATAATACAGTCTATCCTACTATATTTTTTAATTTTAACAGTGATGCTATTAACAGTTCTCTAACAGACAGCCAAGTTTCCCATATGCTTAAATGAAATCCTTTCATTCATAACTCTTTTTCTATTTCATTTTTAATTAAAATTATGAAACTGGTAGTGTTATATTTTAAAATATCATTCATATTTCTATTTTATCTAATACAGTTGTAATTACCTTTTGAAGTAACTAAAGGTTCCTTCTTATACGTAAATATATCTTTTAATAATAGTGTATTTCCAAACTGGCCTCTTGACATAATTCAAACGAAAATTGATGCTCTGCGATACTGTATGAATGTAAACAATTATTAATTGTTCGGAAAGTAATGTTCACATATTTAATAACCTCCATAATAAATTTCCTATAAAAGTTTCAGGATCGATTATTTTATGGATAATAGAACATAAATTGTTAGCGATTGATTTTAATGAATGGCAATTAATATAAATTTTTGATAAAAATAATTTCAGATAAAATTATACATGTTGAACAATTAATATTTTTAAATAAATACTCCAATTTTTGTTTTTCTTTTCATAAAAAAAAATCATTAGTATCTTATTTTAACATTAAAATTAAAAATTTAAATATCACATAAAATTATCATTGGCTAACAGCAATTACGAAACCTAATATGAAAAGTACTTTTCAACAGATGTCATATCACATAATTTAAACTGTGAAGTACAACATTGTATCAAACCATTTTTCATAGTTAATGTTTTCTTGTTACTTGTTTCAATAAAGATTTAATTAAAGAGTAATAAATTTTATAATAAAAAAAATTGTAAATGTGAAAATTGTCCCAATTTCATTTTTACATGCTTTAGTCAGTATATTCAAGACTCCGCTTGCACACAGTTTTCATTAAGTTAACTTTCAGTTATAGATAGCAGTTGTATGTACTGTATTGTGTAAATTCCTGGAAATTTCATGGCAAGAATATAATCATGATGAGTTAGTTTATGAACTTTTCATTCACTTATTCAATTATCTACTTGGAACACCTATCCCTTTCATATACCATGAACATTTATAAGGCCTTCATAAAACTCATTAGTACTACTATCTTACCTTCTTTTTACTAATTACTGTAGGTCTATGAATTTCACTTAATCAGAGTAAATTTATGCAGGACCTTTAGCATTGAACACAAATCATAATCCAGCCACAAGCAGTAAACTCGCTTATTGTTACGCCAATCATTATTCAGACACAATAAAGCAAACAACAGATATGGAAAAAAGTGATATTAGCTGATGAACAGGGCACAATGTGATTCTGTTCAGTGACTTTACTATCCTCTAGCCATCAATATTGTTTCGCTCTCAAAATTTAAAAATGCAGTTGTAGTAAATAATTTTTATTTATAAAAATTGACATAAACATCTTTACAATTATCATTCATAACATTTTTACATAAACACAAAATTTTTTGAGTATTTGATAGTATCTTTTAATTTGCAGTCATACAAACAACTCTATTACCAGCATTCATAACTACAATTTTATCTTGTTTTTCACTAATTTTTTCCATTGAAATTTCTATTAAGACTCATAATTTGACAAGATAGGTGTAGACTGTTAGCAGGGTTGTACAGAAGTTTCCTATGGAAAATTGCTATGTTGCTCTTCTGATATATGTTGTCATACAATGGGAGACCATGTTTCAGAGCACCTTTGTCATTGGTTTTCAAAGATTTTGAAAATTTTTATGCGGTCACTTAGAGAAATCAACGAGATACATGTTGATGTGCTACATGAAAAAGCATAAGAGTACATGACATTAAGATGAATAAAACTTAAGATTTATTGTTCAAACTGAAAAGCCTTTTTCTTTGGGTTTGTAATTATGATCCCCGACTTTCCATATGGAAAGTTGCTTAAAAGATATAGATATGAGGTTAAATTTTTTGCATCAGCAGGGAGTTGTACATTATTAGAATAACATTGGCGCACCCCTAGACTAATGAAAGTCCTTAAAAATTGTAATTGCACGAAAAGAACATTTTCAGTAACCGGTAAGATGTTATCGATTCTGAAAACAATTTTTATCCTTTATTGTAATAAATTTCTAGATATTATCATTCATACAGTAATTTTGTAGTTTATTAATAAATAAACAAAATATATGTCTTGAATTATGAAGTTTAAACCTAATCATACTATGATTTGTGGCATAAAATTATTCAATAAATTAAATTATACTTGAACTTGCTAGTAAGACTTTATTAAGTCTATTTATATCTATTACATCAACTTTTTATATAATTTGTTTGTTAACTATAGAGGCCAACACCTGATACAGCTACCATCCTCCTCTTTCTTTTTTCTTTTATGATTAATGAATTTTGTAACATACAAAATTCTAAGTCTGACTGAGATTTAAACCCAGAATTTTTCATGTGAAAGGGAGATACTCTACCATGTAAGTTAGCATTAGAGTAGGAAAGAAAATTTGAAAGTTATTTTTCTTTTTCTGTACACCTTAAGGACTGACATAGTAAAGCTTGAGATACTTTCACATAATTAGATAATGTTATGTCATCGGTTAATACACAACAGAATTGATTAACTGAGGTCTGAAATAAAAGGTTTGTTAAAAGACCTTCACTTCATGAACTTTTAGATATTGGTGTAGATAGCCGTTAAAAAGTAGCCTAGTGATGTTTAGCTATTAATCATTGCTATCCCTTACGGCTGTTTTTGTTGTTAAAATAAACAGTATGACTAATATTAACACGTTTAGTATAGAATGATTAAATTGTTTACTGTTGCCATAAAAATAACACTGGGCCAAAATTGATGAAAGGAAAACCAAGTTTGTTTTTTTTTATTTACTTCAATCTATCCATATTATTTAATTGAATCCCGAACACAATTCATTTATTATTATATAATTTTGTGAAAACTGTTTCCAGTTTGGCTTTATTTTGTAATATCAGGAAGATTTTAAAATCGCTTCTTTTTATAACAAAATCTGTTTTCTTGCATTTACAATTTATTTTAATTATTTATTTAAATTTTACTTAATGATTTGATAACAGTATATATTTTATTTCTATATCTTTAGTAGGAACTAGTATAGCTCTTCTCTAATTTGCAGTTAATAGCATGTTAAATTTACTTATTTTTTTATATGTAATGTTTCTTTAATTTTTAAAAGAGAAGTACGGAATGATCTGATAGAAGAAAATAAGTATAATGCCCAATGCAACTGCAGTACTCGCAGACATCTTTAAAAGAGGATGGCTGTATTAAAAAAAATGTATTTCTGTCATGAGTAAAAATTGGCTAAATGTATTTTACAATAGTAAGTAAAGAAATAATGTTCCACTACTGATGTGGTGCTTGATTGAAAAAAAGTTATTTATTTATTAGTGTTTTTGAAGAAAGTGACAAAAATCAATAAAGCCTGTCAATAGAGAAATGTCATTTATTTGATGTTGGTATGTAGTAGTTATAAAATGTTAGTTTCTTCTATTTTATTGTTTTTTTAAAAATAGTTTTCTTCTTTCCCTGCTGTTCCTTTTGAAAATCTATTTGTTTATTTTAATCTTCTATTCTGTGTGATTTTAAGAAACTGTAGTATCTCAATATTTAGACATTTTGACAATGCTATCTATTAATTGACTTATTTTTTGTATTAAAACAAAAATGAAACTCTTCAAATAAGCTGTTAATTGTATGGTCGCATGTTATTCTTCAGCATCATGAACTTCTTTGTTACATATTTATTAATTCTTAGATTAATTAACTTCTTAATATTCTGTTTCTTTATTTGCTGTTATAGTATTTTGCTGTACTTTTAGTAAAATTTTATTTTATTTTGGTACTTTTTTATAGCTTAAAATATTTAAAATTACTCTAAAAATAAAATTGTCTTTTATTCCTTGATAACACTATCTTCTGTATACCAGATAATATAGCCTGTTAACAGAAGTGTGTGTGCGCACACGCAGGACTTTTATAACTTATTTTCATGAGTAGAATAGGTTATGAAAGTCCCAAGAGAACTTCATGATACACTCTTTATATATATTTAGAGTATATTGCTTGTCAGTGTAGTGGGAAATTTTAAAAGTTTAGTCATTCATTTGACTTTTGGGTGTGGGCACTAAACTTTGTGATATATTGACAATGAAATTTATGTTATATTGTCAGTCATTTAATACCATTTAGTAAACATGGTACTGTGGTCAGCTGCACATTTTGCTTTTCGTGTTAAATTATTTCATAAGAATGATGACAACTGTATGCATGATATTATTTGTAGTCGGTTCAATTTACATGTAATAGGCAGATACCGTCTGTTCATGCAATTAACTTGTGTGTGTGTTAAAACGCTTGTGGAAACTGGGTCCGTATTAAATTATAATTGTAAAGGAGCAGAAAAAAAAGAGTGTTAGAACACCAGAAAACATTGATGGAGTTTGAACTGCCATAACATGCAATCCAAAATATGCTATTAAACATGAATTAGTATTGAATATCAGTGAATCATTGATCTGTTGAATCTTGCCTAAGAACTTAAGTTTTCTCCCCTTATGTAATTCAAATTGTTCAGGAATTAAATGATGATTTGTTTCTTCGCTTGAATTTTTGTCAAGAAATTTTTCAGCATTTGGATGATGATGAAAACTTAATCCACTGTTTGTTTATATCAGATGAAGCTCATTTTCACCTGAAAGGCTACATAAATAAACAGAATAGTTGATATTAGAGCGTTGAAAACCCTCTTCATTTGTATGAAAAACTGTTTCATAGTCTGAAAGTCACAGTGTGGTGTGCACTTTTGTCATATGGCATTTTTGGGCTATTCTTTTTTCAAGACAATTAAGGACACTACAACTGTTACTGTAGCATTCTACAAAATCATGGTCATAACATTTTTGACAAAAAATTGATTTCCATAAATTTTGTATGTTTCAGCAAGACAGTGCTATAAGACATACTGCTCGTTTGTCTGTTACTGCTTTAAGAGAGCTTCTTCTGAACCGTATTATATAAAAAAAAATGGGGGACATTGTTTAGGGCTAGATCCCTGATTTGTCGATATGCTACATTTTTCTTGGGTTTTTTTCTAAAACAAGGTGTATGTAAAGCAATTGTAAATGTTAACGGAACTAAAATAAATTCAAGAAGTTGCATGCATTACACCAGTCAGTTACAGAGTAACGGAAATTTTTTGATTGAGAAAACTTCATAGATCATAATGGTGCCTAACTGTTAGGGGATATTTAAAAAAAATAAAATTAACATGTCTTACTTAATAAAAAAAACTACAGAAACATTCATGTTAAAATAAAAACTTATTTCAGGAGTTATAAATTTCCCATCACTGACATACCTGTATATTTTGCATCCCTTGAAATACTTTCTGTTGACAGAATACTTAATACTTCATTAATTTATTTTCTTATTTGTAGTAAAATAACTGTCATTTACATTTTATAAAATCATTATTGCTTTCTCCATTGTTTTTTTTTTTTTTTTTTTTTTTGCTTTTTATGTTTAAGTCTTAGTAAATCTGATACTTCATCATTATAATAACATTCTACAGTATGTTTGGTGATCTATCAAAAAGGGATTTGATTAGAGCTGTCTAAATATTAAAAAAGCCAAGTATGATGATTGTCATACACAAAGTTTATATCTATTTTTGAGATTTTACTATATTTGTAATAATTCAATGTAGTCAAACAAATTTTTAGATAAAAGAACATTTTTAATTTATCTGCCTTTATTTTACTAAAATATCATTGTTTTTTTTTTTCTTTTTACATATACTTTTAATAGGTATTAAAAATACTTTTTATAATATGCAACAAATTCTTGTATTTTTATGATTTTGATTAGATACCAAAGTAAGTCATTAATTGAAATTTTTCCAGTGTGTTCTGAAATAGTTATCGTATAAGGGATGGTACCCTGAATATATAGAAATCATTGCTGTAGATAGTCACAAATTTCATTATCTGTAGGTTTGAGCAATTTCTTTTCTGTTCTTTAACTGAAATATGTATTATTCATCTTCAAATATATTATGCAAAGTTTTATTGTTGTGTTCATTAATTAAAATTTTGCCTTATTTGGGATGTTTTTATAAAAAATTACTGTTTTATTATAATCAAATTAATCTTTTACAGATTTCATTTTTATTCCTTTGAAATTAGATTGACACGTTATAGAAGAACTTAGTGGCACTTAACAGTTTTTTAAAAAAAAATCATCAATCGCTGAAGTTAGTCTTAATTTTTTTTTTTTTTTTTACTTGTTTTCATAAAGAGTTGTTCATTTTTTTTAAACAGTATTTTCAGATTTTCTATAATTAATGCAAAAGCACTGCAGTTATTGTTAGAAGAATAGTTTTCTTTTTCTGTCATTTAATTAATAATATAAGGTTATGTTGAAAGTAAGGCCCATTTGTTAATAAAACGTAATTTGTTACGGAGAATCTTATCAAATGTTGCAGCACAGTTTCTAACTGGTTCATGAGGCTGCTATTGGTCATTCCATCATTAGTCTCTTTTTGTTACAATCTGTAATTATGAATGTGACAATAAGCATATCTTTTATTTAAGCCAGTATTTACTGGTAGAAATAGGTCTCTAATTAAATGTTTAAAAAAAGTATATCTTCATGTTCTTAAACTACATCATGAATTGTATAAAATTTACAGGCAAACATTGAGTAATGGAAAGATTAAGGTAGCATTATAAGTTTAATAACAGTCATATAAATATGCATGATAAAAATTAGAGTAGAAAATGATTGAACAGTTTCCAGATATTTATTAGAATACTGTGAGCAGAATTGTTACTGAGAATTAGGCTATCATAAACTGTATGCAAAATGGGTCCTGAAAATGGGGGTCAAAAGTGCACAAAACTTAAAAGGTTGATATTTCAATGTACATTTAAATCTGTGTTGAATTAAGGTGATAATTCTCACATCATTTTATTTCACCAAAGACAAAAAATTGAAGCAAACCTTATAGCACCTAAGATTGTTAAACTGCTTTCTGTAATAAAAAAACCCTTCAGACAAATTTTCTAAGTTGCTAAATAACCACAACAGAGGTGTATAAATAGCCATTCAAAAACAGTGATGTGGTATGCTTATATCAGTAATTGATATATGCTGCTATCTGCATTGTTCAGAAAATTCAATAATTCCCGTGTGAGCTAATTTCTTCCTTAGCGTTAAAAAGTTGTGTACATTCCCAGAAGTTCAAGGAGAATAAGAAGTTGAAAACTGCAGTCATGAAATAACTGAAATCCTAAGCAGCAGAATTTTAGATGAAGACTGGTTTGATTTCAGAAAGAGTATAGGTACCAAGGAGATCATTTTGACATCAGACTAATTTTAGAAAATTGGCTAAAAAAAAGAATAGTCATATATGCAGCACTTGTAGGTATGGAGAAGATGTTTAATAACCTAGAGTGGAATAAAAAATTTACAATTTCAAGGAAAATCAAACTGAAATGTAGAGAAAGTAAATTATTTTTTAAAAGATTCCAGTAGTATTAATTATAAAAAGTGAAGAGACGCGAACTCTGATTCAGAAAAAAGTGAAAAAATGATTTAGTCTACTCCTTTTGTCTTTCAGTCTATAAATAGAAGTAATACATGAATCGAAGGATAAACTCAGAGATCGGTGTAACTGTGTAAGAAGATAAGATGAAGATGTTAAAGTTCATTAATGATGTTCTTTTGGCAGAATCTAAAAACGAGTTGAACTTATATACACAGATTTACTGCTAGAAGAGAAATTCTGTTTGAAAATTAATTTAAGCAAACCAAGGGTTATCAAATGTGATAGAAAAAAGATAACAAGGAATTAAATATTAAGATAGAGGTACATAATATACCAGAAGTTGCAACAGAATATTTTGTTTAGGTATAAAATTACAAAGGGTAGAAGTAAAGTTGAAATTGAAGCGGATTAATACACAATAAAGGAGAGTTTTCATGATGAAAAGAAGTGTGCTATTATCAAATATGGATTAAGAATTGGAATAACATTCTTAAAAATATCTGTAAACGAAGGAGTATATATAGCACACTTTATGGTGGTGAAATGTGGATAATGGGAAAAGCAAATGATAAAAGGCATTTGAAATGCAATACTGCAGGTAAACATTGAGTTAGGTGGTTGATAAAGTATAAAATTAACAATCTTAAATGAATAGGAGAGGTAAGAGATTTACTGCAGAATCTTGTAGACATAAACTAGATTGATTGATGCATTTGTAGAAGGTATGAACTGTGAATATGAATTTTGGATTATATAAAACAGATAAGGTGTAATTATTAGAAATTTAAAGAATTAGCACAAAACAGAAGAAATGGATAGAGAATAGCATCAAATCATTTGAGTGATTGATGACCAAAAATAATTCATTTTGAAACTTTCATATACTTAATATACTATTTTTAATTTTCATTATGGTAATCTTATTACCATAAATAGAAGTAATGTTGTGGGTGTACCTGTCGGTACACTTGTTCTGTGATCTTAATATAGTTACTTTTCAATAACAAACACAGGAATTCATTGATTTTATGAACTAAAAGAGATATTGCAATTGAATGTTATGCATTCATTTTGTCTTTGTTATGTTATGATGAAAGTGTATCATTCATCCTTCGGTTATCTGTGACAAACCTATAGGCCCAGAGATTTATGTTTAAAAATGTTCATAGGCTGATCCGTTTACCCTCTATTGAACATCTGTATCTCATTTATTTTCCAGCAGATTATGTTGTTTTTTATACCTGGTCCAAAACCAGTCATTTCTCTTCTTATCTGGTTTGTCTTATTTCCTTCTTTTTTTTTGTATTAATTTGGTTCTTCATCGATTTTATTTTATTGTGTACAGTTATTTTAATAGTTTTATATTTTAAGAATAATTTTTTCAATAATTTTTATTTTATTAAGTGATATTGATTAGTCGCACACCATTGTACCAGAATTTTATCTTTTTTTTTTTTAAATGATATTCTTATTTTTAGTATCTGCAAAACCTTTTGAAGCTAAATAACAAGTTAGTTCTTTATAATTTTGTTATTTGATTTTAAAAAAAAAACTGCATTAAAATAAAAAAAATTTGATACAGAACAATTAAATAGTAACACTGAAATGGTGAGACTTAATTTTGGGTTTAACTCGTACAGATTTATTTGTTGTTTCAATAAAAAAATATTAAGTGTGTAATCATAAGTTTAATTTATTTCTAAAAATTTTAGTAGTAGTTGTTTTTATTAATTTTCACTAGAAAAGTCTATTTCTATTCAACAATCTTTTACGTTGTAATCCAGCCATATCAATTTGAAAAATGTTTAATTTCTTTAAAAAATTAATTTTTTTAGAATTGAACATTTTGTAAATACGAGTATACTCTCTTACTCTTTTATATATATTGTTACTGTTTAAAAATATTTCATTTATAATTTCAGTTTAGGGCTTGGAAAGTATTCGGTTTTAACTTTTAACATGTAAAAAAGTTATGCTCTAAAAACTGGCCAAAAAATTATTTACTTAAAGCTAAGTGTAGTAGACTTTTTTAAATGTTAAACAATCATCGTCAGCAGACACTTTGAAAGTGGTAAATATTAAAAAAACATTTGTTAAAAGATTGAACAATAAAAATAAAAACAAAGAAATAATAAACGTTGTTAATTGATAAATAAAAATTACTTTTAAAACACTATAAAACAATAGTAGCTGGGATTTTAGAATAGAAAAAGTATATTTTAGGTTGCTTAGAACAGTTATTTGTACTTGTACTTTTTTTCTTATTCTAAACTGGCTATAAATACTTAACTTTATAATGTTTCACAATTATTGTTTATCTATCAATTAATGTCGTGTATTTTTTGTATTTTAATTATTTTTTTTTACTTTTTTAAAATATTTATCTCTTCCATTTTCTACTGATGATTGTTTGACATTTGAAATGCCCATCTAGATTTAGTTGTTAAGTAAATGTTTTTTCATGCGTAATCTTGTTTTCCAATGTATTTCACTAACAGCATATTTATTGATTTATATTTATCATGTTGTAAGTGTAAAATTTTGCTTCAAGAATTTTGAGGATTGGAACCATGAAAAAACCTTGAAACCAAAGGATTAATGCGAGATCATATATTTTATATTAGTTACTTTTTTTAGATATATAGCATATCTATTTTATTTTTTTTAATTGATGCCTTAATGATGAGTTGATATATTTTAGTAAAATTATATGTACCTGATTAAATTGACTTGAAAAAGTAAATATGGAAGTTTTAAAATCATTATTTCTTTTTAGCTGTTTTATTGTAAACTGAATAATACCGCATTTGTCAAAATGTATTTTCAGGTGACTGAGTTATTGTGGAAGCACAATAAATTTTTAACATTGTTAAAAGCACAACTGATTATTTATGAAAAAGTAAATACAGATCATTTTTAAGAAGTAGAATTAACATTTTATAGATTTGATTGTAGCAGGAAAAAATATTATTTCATACTAAGTAGAGGTAACAAAAACTGGCGCACTATTATTATTTTAGACAAAATTATTTTTCTATTTAGTATTTAACTGTTTATTTTCTGTAATGATTTCTACCCTATTTCAGTCACTTGAATAAAGGAAGTGTCATTTGTTCATAATAAAATAAAAAAAGATTTTAGTAATAACGGAATGCTAATAATTTAAAAATTAACACAGTCACTGTTTTAAACCAACCTGTTTATTTTAATTGAGGTTGTTTATTTAAAATATATCAAAAATTTTATTAAAATATCTTATTTGGTTCACATTCAAATTTGAATTTATATTGAAAAAAAAATAGAAACATAAAATCACAGATTTTTTTTTTTTTGTCTTCAGTCATTTGACTGATTTGATGCAGCTCTCCAAGATTCCCTATCTAGTGCTAGTCGTTTCATTTCAGTATACCCTCTACATCCTACATCCCTAACAATTTGTTTTACATATTCCAAACGTGGCCTGCCTACATAATTTTTTCCTTCTACCTGTCCTTCCAATATTAAAGCGACTATTCCAGGATGCCTTAGTATATGGCCTATAAGGCTGTCTCTTCAAATCACAGATAAGAAAACTATTTCTGGATGTATATATATATATATATATATATATATATATATATATATATATATATAATTTTTTTTTCTTAATTGGATTTAAGAAATGCACCCCTAAAGATTTTTCTGTGTCCAAGATCTCCCAGTTAAATTTTACATAGTTAAGTGGTGGTGTGTTATTTTTAACCCTTGTGATTGTTTTTTTTATCATTGTTTGTATGGTTATGGTCGGTTATGCTTTGATTAAATTATTAAAGTTTTATTAAGGTATGGTGGCAGCGATTATAAAATAGCATTAAAATTCTTAATCTTAACTTGTTGATTACTTGGTATCGTCTGAAATTTACTGTGTAATTAATTAATGGAGGAATTTGCATGTTTGCTAAAAAAAAAAAATAATAATAGAAACAATTGCATGTAATAATTATATGTGTATTAATAATTAGCACAAAAATATGTGTAATATTGAAGATAATTAAGAAAAAATAAAACAACTCTTTAATAATGCTTTTCTGACAGCACCATTAAAAAATTATTGCAATTTATTTATACATCTTAACGCATTCTTTTGAAATTGAAGTTTTACCACTAATCATATTTTAGCAAAACATAGATGCTACAGACTTAGTAAATAATGTAAAAATAAATAATGAATATATAGTACACATTTATGTTTGTTTTTATTAAATAAAGATAAAATTGCAGCTATAAGTATTCCATTTTCATTGTTTTGTTAATAAAAAATTTTTTTTTTAAATTGTAAGAATATATCTGTATTATGTATGATTATTACAATATGCTTATCTATATATGTATGTATAAATGGTAGAGTAATAATGATGATGCATTATTAATTAAAATTTTGTAAACAGCTAGTAATATGAATCTTTTTTTTTAATTTTTTTGCGATATATATTTTTCTTAAATTCTTTATGTTAAAAAATTTGTTAATATGTAATAAAATATATGTTTAAATGAATTTTCACATTAATTTGATTCATATTGCTTGGCTTTTTTTATTTTGTAAAAATTGTGAGATTATATTTTAATGTTTTTGTGTGGTGTTTGTTTTGTCTTTGGCTTTGGTTATTCATAACTTCTACTTACTACCACTTCTACTACAATTCAGAAACCAATGTTTACAAAGATGGTAAGAGAGCAAAACAGGAGCGTACAACGGCAACTCGTTCAACGAAAAAGAGTGCATCCGACTTGCCTGAGGTATCTGTGAGTAATGATATTGAGTGGACATCAGCATTTGCTCCTACAAAATATTTTTATCCTTATCCGATAGACACCTGGTCGAGAAACAGTGAATTGTTACTCGTTAATGTTCGGGGTGAGGAATCACCTATGCAACAATAATATAAGTTTTTATTTGAAAAGAAGTATAATACAAAACATTTTGAAGCATAGAATTAAAAAATTTTCTAATCAAACTGTGTTACTGTAATTCCTAAGTTCTTGTGACTATCTGATTTTTTCTTAGCTTTTATTTATTATCCAGTAAATAATTCTTAACTGTTAAACTATAAGTATATTAAACCAGATAGTAATGTAATTTTTTTTTATTATTATTAGCCATTAAATTTTTAGGATCTTGCTGTCATCTGTGAAAGGAGAAACTATCTGTTGTATTACGTAACTGTTTTTCAGAACAGGTTTCCAGACAGATTATTTAAAATAATTATTATATATTTCAACCGTTTAAAACATTTGTATAAGTACCTTGATCAGCTAAGAAAGTAAAGTAAAAAAAGTACCAGGTCTGACTAGAATTTCAAACCTTCCAGATAAAAAGCAGAAATGTTATGTTTTAGATAGGCAATTGAAGGGAAAAAACTGATAAATAAACTTATTTCAAGTTAGATAAAAATTTATTTTTTCCCACTACTTTTTGGGAATTAATATTTATTAATTATATGACTTTTTGAACTGACTATAGCAGAGTATAGTTTATTGTAAAAGTTATAAAAACTTTACCCAAGCCTGAGTTTGCTTTTGCTATAGGTTTCTTCAAAGGGTAACAATAGGAAGCGCTATGTATTTTTTATGCGGTCAGGTATGGTGCTTGTTTTTAAATTAGTCCTTTGAAGATCTTTATGGTTGTTGGTATGTTCAAAGAGCGCGTGTGATTTAAGTTGATTTGTTTAGAATACTGGTTTTATGTATTTAATATACTTCAACAAAGTTCAGAATAAATATAAATTTTTAACAAACTTGACAGTTTATATTATACACACATGCACTGTTTAAATTTATTGCCGACAAGATCTTCCATATCAAATCCATGACCTGATACCGCTTGTAACAATATTCCCAGCAGCAGTTTTGGATAATCTTTATTTAGAGAGAAAGTTAGTCCATACTGCTAAGTTTCTATAACCTCTAATTAACATACACTTTAGCCATTTTAAAAACTATTATATATTTTTAAATGGGTGAAATATGATTCATTAATTATTTATTTTAAAATTGTAGAGTTTTTGTATTATATAAATAAATTGTTTAGAGTGGTTTTTGTTTTTTGTTAATACAATTTTATTAACAGTATGCTTCAAAATATTTTGTCAAGAGAAATACGTGTTGTTGATTGTAAGCTTTAGTATATTTGCTTTTTTTCTAAGAAATACATTTTTATCATTGATAGGTGTCAAAACATACTTTAATTTAGCAATAATGTAGCGGTTTGTGAATTTAAAAAAAAAAACGAAAGAAACAAAAAAATATTGGTTAATGACTGCAATTGTTACTACAGAATCTTTTTTTCTTCAGTATAGTTTTATTGGAAGACATAATTAATGTGTTAGTTGTATTAATTTTGTACTATTTAATTTAATTTTTAATTAATACCTTTTTTCTCTTATATTAAAAGTCAGTTTATTAAGATGCAGCTGAAAGTTTTGAAGCCAATATACTGGTAATGTATTTTAAACATAGTTTAAATTTACAGTTAAATAATCTAATAACCAATCAGTTGTACAGTTCTATCATAATTTGCTTGCCTTGCACGAAGTAATGCTTGTTGGGCTAGTTTTTTTCTTTCTAATATTGTAGTGAAATATCTTGTCAGTTCTGTACATAGAGTATTATGATGATTAGATTTTTTTTGTATTATGATTATTTTTATATTTTTTTTTTTATTAAGATTTTGGGGTTTAATTTATTATATATACTTAAGGATACAGTATATTTTTTCTGAGCTCTGTTCTGATAGAACCATTTACCTGATACGTCTTCAGTGAATTTTCATTCCATTCTATTGATTAGTAGTACTTTTAAAACAATTAAAAACTTGTTAGCTGGATCAGTGATCATGTTTCTTATTGGAGCGCTGGTTTTACTGTCTGCAGTAAGAGTATATCTTGTATGATATCAATCTTGCATTTGTTAAACTGTTGGCTATAGGCATAAATGCCTGTCCGTGTTTAACTGTAGTTGTTACTTTTGAGGTATATTGATTTGTTATTTCAATATGTTTTGTAGTTGGGTTTTTTGGATTTCAGAAATATCAATTCAGAACAGTTCTTATACTGTCTGTAACAGAATTATCTCCTAAATTGTATAAAAGAAAGGTGGCAATTCACCTCTAATATTAAATATGATGTTTCTTAAATACAGAAGATATAATTTTGGTTATAAAATACTTTTAGTAATGTTTACTATTAAACCCAAAGAAAAAATGCATTATACCTGGTAATATGGAGTATCAAATTAAATAAACAATGAAATCATTAGTAACAAAGATGATGTTGGCCTGTTTAGCCCCATTGTCAGTAGGTGTTACAGATGGTAAGCAGATTAATCACAAGTTGATCCCTTGTCAAGCTGAACTGTGAGTAAAATAACTGCTTCCACGCACTGGTTAATAATTCAAAGCCTGAAGAAATGTAGATCAGTGGTCTTCCCAACTTCGAAGTACATCCTGGTAGAAATAACACCTGTCAAAGCAATATTTTCAGTAAGAAATACATGATAATAAAAAAGAACTGGTGTGCTGCTTGGGAGCAGCTTCTTCTGCTGGTTTATATACAATAGTCAGTACATACAAGGTTATATGGTATTTCTAATTTGCAGTTGTGTTTAATATGCTGTATTTCCATTTATAATGGGACATGATTATGCTTTACTCATCTGGTTGATAAATAAAATAAAAATTTATTAAATACTAACAAATTACATGTTCCCACATGTGCAAGTATATATAAGTAAAGTACATTACGTTTGTAATGTAATAAACCTGCCTTTATTTAACACTTCACATGTGTGATCTGTACCCGTAGTTTTCAGCCACAACCTAACTTCTAAACCCAATCAAACCTTTTCTTTGGTTTTAGAGGTTAACCAAACAAAAATCAAGCCTCTGGATAAAAAAAAAAATTGTAGTATTAACATGATGTATTTTTGTTATTTTTTTAAAGTTAGTTTAATTATAGGTCATTTGATTGGGTTGATGTGTTTCTCCACTTTTTTTTTTACTGTTCTCTACTTCTATAACATTAATTTTATTTTGATTCCAATGTTTGTTTTCCTTGTCTTTCTTATTTCTTTATAATCTTAGTTCCCTTATTACAATACCCACCAACCTTCTTTTTACAAGATTTTTCTTGATTAAAAGTCTTCTTTCCAAACCTAAGAGCTCAAACAGATTTCTGATTTTTCTGTAACATTTCAAAAGCTTCTATTATTTGTTATAATTTTTTTTAAGCTCTTCCAGTTTCATTCACATCAGGTGTTATGTTCCTCCATACAAATATAAAAAAAAATAATTTAGTACTAGAGGATTTATTTTCCGCATGCCTATGTGAAAGATCTGACTTCTACAGCATGCGTTTTTTATCAAACTTTTTCCATCCCTTGTAAATTTACTTCCTAAAGTACAAACTTTTCAAACTTTCTGTCTATTGTGTTTTATTCAGTATTTACTTCCTCATTATTCTCCATTCTATTTCATTGTATCTCTTTGCTATTCTTTTCTTTTAAATTGAATTTTACTCAGCCGTGAATCGATGTTCGTCACTTCTAACACATTCCTAGTTTCAATCAGAATAATTTATCACGAATCTTTTCTCTAAAGATTTATCTTTCCTTTGTTTCTACTGCAGCATTCAAGCCTCCATTTTTATTATATCTTCATTATTTTCTATACTCAAGTCATCTACTTCTTTATCTTCTGCTTAAGTGTCCACCTAAAGCTGCATTATGTTTGTTTAGTAATTGTTATTTACTTTTAAAAACATGTATCCCTCATTATGAAAACCAAAAACTGAACTCAGCTTTCCTTCTTACCTTACTGATTTCTACTACATCAAAATTTAATTTGTCTGTTACCCTTTAGGAGTTGTTTAACTTATCATTTATATTAAAAAAAAGTTATTAATACCTCATATTCCAACTTGATAAGTTTAAGAGTATTGTTAAAATTTTGACTAATGTCTAGAATTAAATTTTATAACAGATTTGAAACATATTTTTAATAAATTTTATTTAAAGGTGAGCTATTTTTTATTTTATTCGTAGAAATTAAATTACTTGACAAGCCATTTTCTTGATTGTATATAATGATTCTCTATGTTACTGATAACCATAAAGGAAGCTTAGTTTTAAAGAGGTTCAAAAGCTTTTCCAATAATAGAAACAAGTATTATTATTTATTTAATTTTGCTGAATGAGAAAAACAAATAGCTATATTAGTGTCTTTAATTTTTATTTACAATTAGACTGTTCAGACTTTTAATTTCATTAATTTCTTTATTGAATTGTAATAAAATTTAAATCAAAACTTTCATTTTATTTTATTCTAATTTCTGATTAATCTGTCTCAAGTGATAATAGTGTAATTAATATTTACAGAAAAGTAAAGGAATCATTTACTGAAATTGAATTATCATTTTCCAGTTAAAAAAGCATTTAGCATTTAAAAACACTTTCAAATAGTTAAATTAAATGTTTAACACTCACAACAGAATCATCCTGCTGTATATTTTGTTCAGACCTTTTGAGTAAAAGATATTTTATTATCGTATAACACCACTCCTTGGCTGTGACATTGATTGCTGGAGAGGTTTAGGTAGCATCAAAAAGGGCTTACTGATGTTTTTGGAACACTATGACAGTTGGAAATGTTTTTGGAAATTAAACTAAGGAATCTAATTTTGGTTAAAAAATGTTCAGTTGTGGGATTTTCTTATTAAAATGTTTTCAAACTGTATTTTTAAGATGGCAGTTGTATTTTATTGTAGAGTAAAAATCACTTTAGTAAAATTTTCCATCAATTTCAAGGTACAACAGCCTGTTATAATTTTTTTTTTTTTAATTCTTAGCTCAGTGCTCCTAGTTCACAGGCTACAACAATATTTCTTTATTGTAGGTTTCATTTCATATGTATAGAAAGCAAAATGGATGCCCCAACTAATTTATAAATTCATAACAAAAATTTTGCTTCCAACATTTTTTGACCAAGTAGATCACAAAATGTTGAGAAATAGAAAAGTTTGGTGGTCCTTTTTTGCCAGTAGTGATAATTTCCTTCTCTTCTACACTAAAACAACTCTGAAATTAAAAAAAAAAATAAAATGTATTTTTCAGCTGAAAAGGATTAACTGTATAATTATAAAAAAATTGTGTAAAATTTAAAAAATGAAAAGAAAAAACACCAGTAAAATTAATTAAAAATTTTTTATTAATTTTTCATTTATTTATATTCCGTAGTTACAAATTGTAAATTGTTAATAGTTTTTTTTGTAGAGATTTTACTTCCCTAAAACTAAGTCAGCTTACAGAAGTAAATTCAGTCGCCTCTGTAATTATTTTATTTCACGTTAGTGTCTTGTGAAAACATGTGTATTGTATCTTCTAAATATCATACCAGCACTTTCTAATGATTGAATAATACTTTATGAGTCATTATGTTCTCCAAAAGTTTGCTACATAATTATTATATATTGTTTTATTTATTCAGACCCAGTAATGAGGTGCACAAGATGTCCTAGGGCACATGCATGTAAAACACAGTCAATTTAGTAAATGAAATATAGTTGCTACAGAGTGTAACCTTACATTAAAAAAGGAAAAAGTATAAATTATGTAATTAAAGAGAAAGATTAATTTTATAATCATTTTTATTGATTTATTATCTTACTAAAATAAAACTTCTATCTTCATCATTTATATGTTTTACTTATTGTAAACTTTCTGATAACTATAATTAAATTATATACCTATATTAAAAAAAAAGCAATTATTGGTGGTAATAAGTTGGAATAGAGATGCACCAGAATTTTGCTATATTCCTGAGTAAACAAGCTGATATGTATGCATCATGCTTGGGTGAGACACACAGATTAACAGGCATTATTGCATATTATATTACATTACAGAAGCATCCTTTTTCTTTTGTTACATACTTACTTATTTGTACAAATTGTTAACATGTTTTCTGTACATGTATTTTATTGTTTTATTTTAAAGTTAATTTTTGATAAACTATTGTTTACTTGATTTCAATATCTACAAGGACTAATCTAAAATTTGCATTCAGTTGGCCGATTAAAAAAAATATATAATACAAAAGATTTTATGGTATACTTAAAGTAAACCGTAATGTCTAATTACTTCAAGCTACAATGTTACAATCTACATTTAAGCATTCTTCATAATGCAACACCAGCTTTTTCAATCCTCTGAATAATTCTGCTGCCTGTCGGATACTCAGCCTGGTGTTATTAACCTGAATGAGCTTCTCATTAGTTTCAAAGCATTGTATAGCCCACGGGGTCTTGATCTCTGAAAACAAGTAGTAGTTACTGCATTGGAGTCTGGATTGTAAGAGAAAAAAGAAGTCTCCCGTTTGAACAACCTGAGTAAAGTCTTTAAGCAACCTTTCGAATGAAAATGCACATTGTCATGTAGACGACTGCATGTGAGCATCTCGCTCCATTTATTTTTCAGCATTGATCTCCAAAGTTTCTTCAATGTTAAGTCGTTTACACAATATACAGTAGATATTCACATGATACAAGAAAACTGTCAAGGCAAAGATGTCTCCTTAGTGTTTCAACTGCCATCTTGAAAAATAGAGGCTAAAGTATCGCTTTTTCTGTAGTAACTCAAAAATGATGGTACAGGTAAAAAGGTTGAATTCTAAAATTTTAATGAAATATTAAGCTATTGTATTTATAAAACCAAAATATTTATTGTTCAAATGATTGTTCACTGGTTATTGTGGACTGTTGGTTGGAGTTTACACTGTTGCTGAGATATTTTTTCCCTCTGATGAGCAAATTTTATTCAAAAATTAAAAAAATGCTTTTTTTATTTTCATTATAAAATATGATTCTTATTTTATACGTAAATACATTTTTGAACTTCACTTCATATAAAAATGTAAAAAAATGTAATTATCTGCAGATAGATGCCATTTTTACTTTCCTGGTATCATAGCTCTAAAGCTGTGCTACAAGAAGGAATGTATGGTTAAAAAAGATAGGGATGGTACATATATACGTCTGTTGGCATGTTAGAAACTTATTTACTTGTGACTGAATAAACCAATTTTGTACAGAGACTCCTGTATATGGGGCAATTTGTTGGTAAAATTTTAGGGTCAATATCTTCAGGGGATGGAGTAGATAGTTATTTGGAGCACATTTATTCAAAATTTTACAAAAATAAGGACACTTTATATTAAGTTCTGTACATGTATGCATACTTATCTTATTTAAGAAAAAAAATTGCCCCTAAATTTTTTACCCCCTTCTTCAATAATTGGAAAAAGCTACCTTTATTTATTGTGTATTTTTTAACCAAATCTTTTTTAATATCTTCCGAAGCATAGGAGAATTGCAAGTGACCGTATAAAATACACTGGTGATGGAGAAACTGTACGAAAAATATCAATTTTTTTTAATTAAATTTTTTGGTCTTTTTTAAACTTTTAAATTAAAAGTTTAAATAATAAACTTTTAGTAATTGTATTAAAATAAAAATTCATCCCCCATCCCAAAAAAGAAATCATAGGTAACTTTTTATTAGCTGCACATTTTTAATTAAATTTTTTTTCTTCTATTTAAAGTAGTAAACGGAAAGAAAAAATCTTGGAAGTTGAATTTGGTGGTGGGTGGCAGAAAAAATTAAAAAAATACCAATAATATAAAAATTTGTTTTAGTTTATTTAAATATATAATGATAATTTTACTACAAAACTTCATAAATTACCCCCACCTCAAAAAATAAATCTTAGGTAATTTTTTTATATTGCATTATCTTTCCACAATAAATAACAAATTCCAGGAAAGTATTACAATTTTGTTGTCAGCTTTTTGTTTTAAAGGCCCACTATCACAGAAAAAAATATATTTTAACGTGTGTTAACATGCATTACGGTTTTTTTTCTCATAAATTTGATCTTGGAAATCAATTTTATGAGAACATCAAAGATTTTACAACATTGACATCAATTATATCTGCATTTTGGTGCTTTAACCAAAAATGGTTGTAACATCTTTATATTAGATTCCAAAATTGAAATAGTCGTCAAGAATAACAAGAATTCCATGCTAGGCTTACTAGGAAAATCAAAAATTGAAGTGAATTCAGTTTCTGTCTTTACTGTGCTAAATATATCAAGCAAAGTTTACCAAAATAAAGATGATACTCATCTCTGCAATTGACACTTTCATTTTGTTCCCTACTGGGATTGATTGTATAGTGAACATAATTCTTGTTAGTGAAATAAAGACCGAATAGCATAAAATGAATGACCGTTAACAATAAATGAATTTATGTATGCATTTTACCCCTGAAGAATAAAAATTGTGTGATTTTTCTTACGATGTCTTTTGTTGTGTAAAATTTGAATGTGTAATAACAAGTACTTGCTAAATGCCAGTACAACAAAACTACCTAAGCTATACTTGGAACGATATGAAAAATTCTTTTTTCCTCAAAGAAGCGCAGGAAAATTCAAATAACTTAAAACCAACTATCCTTTTAATTTCCCTGAATCCATTTTGACTAGTTTTGGCGTGGCGTGGCGTCTTTACATATTCACATAATTCAAAAATGATTAGCCGTAGTATGTTGAAATTTTGTATTTAGGACTGTTGTAACATCTAGCTTGTTGTGCACCTCCCCTTTTGATTGCAATTGACTAGACCAAAAATGTGAATAGTCAGACCTCTAAATAAATTTGGATTTTGAACTTTTTATTAACTAATCCCTCGTTGAGAGCTTTCAACAGTATATCATAAGTGGTACTTTTTTCATTGGTTCCAGAGTTACAGCTAAATAAAATTTTAATCGATGAAATATTTGGATCTTACATGGGGAAGGCACATCGGTTCAAATCAGACTTCATATAAATATATTTTCTTTTTAATTTAACTATATTGATTTATTAATTAATTATTAACCTCAGATTGTAAAAAAAAAACTTTTAACAATAAATAATAATTCAATAATAATGATTCAAAAAAAATATGAAAAAAATCAGAAGTTATTAGTGAAATAAAATTTTATGTTCTTTTCATTTTAATTCAAAAATCATTACAATTGGAGGTTAATAATTAAATCAATATATTTAAATTAAAAAAAAAGGTTAAAATATATGTATGTGAAGTCGAATTCGAACCAACGTGTGCATGGTTACGGATCCGACACATTCTCACTTACACCACATATCTACTTGAGCAACGTGAAACAAAATTAATATATAAACTAATATAAAATGCTGATACGGACACCACAAAAATTGTGATGCATTGTCGTGTCCACCACAGTGCAATTGTGCAGCTGTCCACTTTATTAAAGAATTAGAGGATTGTATCTCACTCTCAAATGAAATAAGTTTAAATCAAGTGCAGCAAAAAATTTATATATGTAATTTAATAGGTGTACAAGGAAGTCATGTGGTGTCCATATCATATTTTTATTTATTACTGAACAGTGTTAACTATAATAAAAATCAACATTTAAGGAACGGAAACAATTAATTAAATAAAATGTCTTAATTTATTTTATAATCTTTTAAATGAGTAATAATTTATTTATATATATATATATATATATATTGCCAAATTTGTAATTGTTTTAGTTTAGCCCCTTGAATCTTTTGAAATAAATAAAATTATATTGTTATAAATATTGCCTTTATTGCTTGTTCCATTATCATAGACAATCTTCAAATCTTTTATGGCTAGTCATTTTATGTAAATAACAAATTTTTATTATATATATATATATGATATGTATGCACACGTGCACAAACACATACATACATCATTTTTGACAAAAACTTGTTTCTGCATTAATGTTTAATATTTAACATAGTTATATCCATTATAACTTTAAGAAAATTCCAAATTTTTATGAATTTTAAAACTTTGTAAATTGAAACTTACGTATTAAGGCCTCTCACAAAATAATTGCATATTTTATCAATAGATGACATAATAAGACCGTAAGAAAATGCTATATTAAATTTTTTATCATTTATTCTTTAGTTTGTTAATTTACCACATACTAAGGTGCTAAGATGCTAAGATTCCCCTCTATAGATACTTCAAGTTTAATTCATGAAATTTTTTTCTGATTGAGAAGTTTTTTTTAATCATTACGTATTTTAAAATACTATGAAGAGGATTGAACACTTGTTCATTAAAATAATGTTGTAGAGGATTAATTTTACTTTTGTCTATCACAAAATAAATATATTGATCCTTTTTCTAAATATATTTATATATACAAGTAATAAACAAACATATGTGCTCTTTTCCATTATTATTTTTTCTGATTGGTCAAGATTTTTTGGAAATTAAATAAACAAAACTTATTTATATTATAAAATGTTATATTCCAGAAATTATAAATCTAAGGTGATTATATTTATTAAATTATATATCCATATGGCTTATTCTTATTCAAGACAGGTTTGTTTTTTGTTTTTTTAAAGTTTTCTTGCCTCTTGCCAGCCAAAATTTGCAATAAATTGAAACATTTTAAGAACGTAGTATATAACAGTCACTTGATCAGCTATATTAGAAAATCCCTTATGCAAGCTATAAAATAAAATTCTGTTGGAAATCTATTTTAATCTGAGAAAAAGAAATCGCTGAATTTCACAGAATCATGTTCTTGTTAACTGCAACTAAATTTTTTAAATATCCTTAACACTTTGTTGATGTTCAGCAGACAAGAAGAGGATTGTGATCACACTCTCGATTCCTTCTTTGAACTCTTTATATATTATAATATGTTAAAAGTTAATCGTCAGTTGAAGGTCATGCTTTTCCCCTCCCATCACTGGCAACTGTTGATTATAATCAGACTTTTTTATTATGATTTGTTACAGCTTTATATTTGAAGATAGATTAATTTTATAATGGAAATAACTATTGTAGTTTAACTTAGTTACTCTTTTATAGTTGTTAAGTTAGAGTAATATTGTCTTTTTTCTTCAGAATGTTCAATTCGACATGTAAGACACTGCTTTTATTGTAAAAAGTAGTAATAATAAAACAAGAAAATTTTAAATGGTTTACAGTGGTGTTTTAAATATTTGTTTATCATTTGGACATGTTTTCAAATTCTTATATTATTTATTCATTATGATTTCATTGTACGTAAATATACTTTTTGAAAATAACACCCTTTTAATGGTTCCAGATTTTTATCGATCAGTCTGTTTTCTTTGCTTTTTACAGTACACAATTAATAAAATTTTTGTAGTTGGTTGTGTCTGGTTTACTATAAAAAAAAATATCCTTTTTGAATTTTTATTCGCTTTGTCTCTGTTACTTAGAAATTGCTACTAATGTTGTAAAAATTCAACATAGACATATAATTAATATAATAATTTTATATATACCTATACATCAGTAATATACATACATACATACATACGAGAGGGCCAGTCAGAAAATTCTTGGCCTGTCAAAGGAAATAGAAGATTTTTCAGAAATTTTTCATTTTTTTAAATTTGTTGATAGATTTAAACCAACGACTTTCCAGCTTTTTAATACCTTCTGTGTAGTACGATTTGTCCTATTCTGTAAAATAAACTTTGATATAAATCTCAGCTTTGACCTCATCATTTTTCACTGAATCATTTCTTCAGATTAGGGTAAGGGAAGTAATCACTTATTTGCTTTACTCGGAACGCCACAAACTGGCAACTAAATACAGCATGGCATCTAAAGGATCATACTTGACAAAAATCTTAGTCATTTCATCAAACTGCCTATTGTGTCTGGCTGACAGGGGAGAACTACTTTCCTCAACCCTTATTTATATATATATATATTATGCTGCTGTTTTATACTGTGTTCATAAAACATCTGACTTGCTCTTTATTAAAAATTATAACTCCAGTATTATACATAAGTTGGTTACAAAAGCCTTTTTTTTCTACCCAGTTGATATTTATTGATTAGATTAGACCTCTTGCACAATGATTTCCTTTTTTTCCTAAAAACACTGTAGCATCATGTCATTACTTTTTCCTGTTATCTCGTATTTTGTTTGGCCTCTTCTCTTTGATAGATTATTTGTTTCACTAAAGTTGTACGATTATTTCTGAGCATTTTATTTTTAATAGAATCTCTTTTTTCAGTCGCTTGCTTATCATTTATCAAATGAATATATTTGACGAATTAGGTGTTGGTTTAAATATGATAAATGATTTTCAATAAATTAAAAAACCAGGAAAGAACAAGGTTTTACTCTAAAATTGAGTCCTTGAAATGACTTCCTTCACTGATATTTGTACCGTATGACCGAGTTAACATTGCATTCAGAAAAACTGTGACCTAAAGTCTCTAAACTACCAGTTTACTAAATAATCATACAAGTTGCAAGGTCTGTTATTGCTGTGTATGTATTCAATATTAAGCATTATTTTCTTTTATTATTACTAATTAAAACAACAAAATCTTTGTTGTTATTATTACTAAATTGTATTCAGTGCAAATATTAATAATTAATTTTACAATTTTTTATTTGCAGAATTTTCAGTCTATCATAAAATATTGTCTGCTAGTTCTTTTGTTATTTTTATCATCTATCTCAAAGGATTTTGCAGTATTTAAGATCACAAACATGGAAAAGTGTACAAATTTGAGAAAACTGTATATTCATACCAAAGATAAAAATATTAAATACTTTAAACAGAAAAAAAACCAGATTATTCAACATACTTCAGTCACACGCTAATATTCACCTTTGAATCCTTTTAAAAATGTATTTAGGATTCATTATAGTAACTTAAGTTTGCATTGTTAAAGATACACATTAGAGGCGTCATTCTCTGCCCACAATCCAAGTATTTCTTGAAAATAGAGTATAATTTTTGTCTTCTTTTTTTTTATTTACAGGTAAAGGAATGTAATGTTAGAATAAAAATAAAAACTGTGGTCATATTATATTAATCTATTTTTACTGACTTGAAATAATCGCTGTACTCTCACTTGTATATTTAGTAAAAGTAAGAGTTTCTTCCACCGATAAATAATTTACTGTTTACTCATAAGCAACATAACTTAAATGATATTAATTTGTGTCAGGAGTAATACAAAAGGTTACATTAATTAGAAGGTCTTCTTTTACAGAACGTGAAGTGTTAGAGGTCTGATCAGAACAATTCTATTTTAACATTAATACTTATACTTTATATATACTTATAAATACTTTATACTGTTTCCCAGTCGAGAGTTTTGTAGTTTTAATTAGCAACACATCCTTGCTTTATGTGGAAGCTGTAGCGTGAGATCCTATCATACCAGGTATATTTGAATGCTAACTAGCAGCTTTGCAGCATTATTATTACAAAGTAATGTGTTATATATTATAAAAAAATCAGCAAAAACATGTTCCATTTACAACACGTCTTGCATTCTTTGAATTAGCAATGCATTCTTGTCCAGCTATCAGGTTGCAATAACAGTTACAATTATTATATGAAGAGGGGACACTGTGGTCTTCTGGAATGTATGAATCGATCGATTAATTGTTAATGAAACAAAACAGTTGCTGAAATTTATTTTTCCATTTCATATCATAATATGGATGAACATCTAATGAAATTCTTAGTTTTGTTCGTAAACAGATCGTTAACAGATTAATCTTTTAATGTACTGCTTTTACAATTTTGATTTAAGTATAATGTAATATGTTCAGAATCTTTTGAAAGATTAAATTGGTTCCATTGTGGATATTGTCTTACAGTTATAGATATCTCGATGTAGGTATTATTAATTAAGCTTTTTCATTAGTAACTTTCTTCTATTATTATAATAATAATATCGCTCGACTCATACCTATTCTCTTCTTATGACTATATTTCATTTCATTTATTTGCTGTAAAATTAGCTTAACCAATCCATCCAAAAATTGAAAATGAAGTTTTCTGTAAAAAGGATTTATTAGAAAAAAATAACTTATGCATTTTCATTGAAATTAACATAACGGTGAGTTAAATAAAATCTAAATAAAAAACAGAGAATCGTATTCAACATTATACTTTTTGTAGGAAACAAAATACTTTTAACTGAAATTATTGAACTGTTGTTTACAATTGAACATTTTTCAAACAAATAAGTTTCTTCAGATGTACCAGACATTCATTTAACTTTTTTTTAATATTTCAGCCTCTGGGGTCCACACAACATTTTTAATATTGCGTTTTATTTGAATTCATTTTTATGCCTTCAATAACTTTACAGAAAATAAAAATAATCGTACGTCACAATAAGTGACTCATAATGTCGGCGTATATTAATATAAAATTTTCAGTTTGGTAACTAACTACTCACCGCGATAAATTAAAAAAAAATAGTTTCTAAAAAGCATTAATAAACGTTTACTTTCTCATGGCTGATGGTGATCGAAAAGACATTTGTAAATGTTTTGAAGTAAATTTTTAGAAAAACGTGTTTTTTTTACAGAATACGGTTCGGTATATCATTGCGGAAGTTTAAATTTCAAACTGAACTGTGTTCGTACCAAATTTTGTTATGCAGTTATCTAATTTAGGAACTGAATAATATTTTTAAAATGTATCGTCACCGTAATATATCTGATCCGATGCAGTTTTTTTCTAGCGTTTGAATTTAGTTAACTGTTAAGTTAATTTTTTTTTTTGTTTCACAGTTTTTATTTCTTGGTAATTATTAGACTTTATTTTGTTCTCAGACACGTGCCGATTATCACTTACACTCTCTCTGTATGTTGACGTGTGTGTACGCGTATATATATCAACTTAGCAAAATTACGTTTTTCACCCGGAGTTGTCGGGTTCAAATCCCAGTAAAGTTATTCATACGTTACAATTACTATATTAGATTCTCTCGGAGAAGGGTGGGGAATATATATATTACCGTTTTTATTTTGTAAATCGTGTGCTTTTTTAAACATTACATCACTTTACGTCCTGAATTTTTAACGTAATTTTTCTAAGTTCGGCTGAAAGTGCCCTTAATTTCTTATCTCCCAACTTCTTTATAAGATAAATGTTTTTGTCTAAAAATCTTATTTATATTGTGCCTGTTATAGACGGTATCTGTATATAGTACGCGTATGTTTGGTTATGTCTATTGTAATCACCATTTACCATTGATGAGTTGAATTATTATTCTAGATCTTTTTTTTAACAAGTTACGTTGAAGTACCCTCCAAAAGAAAGTTTGATTTTTAGGTAAACGTCTACCTTATAACGTTCTGCTACTAGATTTGTAGCACACATTTATCCGTGAGTTAATATTTCGACGCTATTAGCGCTCGCGTAGCTTAACCTTTAATTTCAAATAAATGTGTACTTATTACACCGATCTATTTTATATATATAAAATAATTCTACATTTATAAAAATATCAGCCTTTTTCCAAATTTATTCATTAAGAATTTGGGATCCTACGCCTGGAATAACGGCATGTGATATTGGTTATTTGGGTGAAAACACCACTTAAAAAAACTTTTAACACTAAAAAAAGTACTCTTTTGTTACGGATAAAAGGAGCGACTTTTTCTACCCAAAATAAAATAAATTATACACATATATTTATAAATTTAAGATTATTAGCAATTTGACCGTTTTTTCTTGAATATTTTATTTTGGGTCCGAAAAGTCGTTTTGTTCATGCTTAACAAAAGGGTCCTTTTTTTACTGTAAAAAGTTTTTATACGTGGTGTTTTCACCCAGATTGCCAATATAACATGTCGTTATTCTAGGCATAGGATATCAATTTCCTGTTGAATGAATCTGGAAGGAAATAAATGTTTTGAAGGAATATATATATATAAATAGATTATTATATTTTTTTTTAGTATTTCGTTTTGTTTTAAATCTGTTTGGCTTCCAGTTTTTTTTATTTATCGAAAACCAATTAATTAAGTCATTGATCGTATTACTTACCGAGTAAAATGTTTTGTTTATAAACATTTTCTTATCAGTTACTCAGAAATTTAAACGTAATATTATGCATTTTTTTTTCATGACTACTAGTATAGAGTCTGCGCATTTGCATTGCTTTGTTTGGGGGGGGGTTATTAATATCATTTCTCTTTAACTTCCGTTCCGTGCACACGGCTCCTGTTTTTGATTTTTGATCAAGTTAGCGATGATTGCTTATATATCCGCGTACGTGATGGGAAGTCCTCACTCGAACGGTAACCATGAAGCAGTTATCGCGAAAAAATAAAAAAGCTTACAGAAAGCTTAAAAACCAATTTAAAAAAAAGTCTGAGTCGCCGGATCGTAGTGTACAGTTCCCCACGTGCATGACACCAGAAGTTATACCTATATTTCACACGAGCTCGCCAAAGGAATATGTTATGGATCGTGAAGTCCCTGGTTGCAGTTCATGGCCTGATCGGGGTTTTGGCGCAATTCAGGAAAATTTCCTATATCCTAGTAGAGATGAGTTTTACAATGGTGAGTGAGAATTACCTTCTATTTATAATTGTTTACTGTCTTGAAGTTTTAGCTTGTGTATTGTCGCTTAACTTTTATCTGGTCTGCCAGGGAAGTTTAGACCTTTGGGATATTTATGGATAAGAGATGAGAAAATTTCTGTAAAATGTAGTTGGTTTTTCAACTAGTTGATCTATTTTCAGAAAAAAGAAATACATTTCTTACTTGGTTTTATGTTTACAATTATATTAAAGATTATTTTTATCAGTTCTTATTGTTCAATATTAAGGTAATTGTGAGTGTAATTGGCGTTTTTAGTTTGCTGATGCCTCGATTTGAGTAGTCTTTACTTGATGTCCTCGCTTTTCTTCCGCTTAAAACCTTGTTTTGTAAATCCAAAGAATTTTTTTACGTATTTCTTTCCTTTAAATCTCTTTTATACTTGTGTTATTCCTCCGTTGTTTTCTAGTAAAAAATGGACGCCTGATTTGTAACCGTTGTTTTTCTCTTGAACGGTAATTGTTGCGTTAACATCCATTCCCGTAGATTTTGACGGCCTATTTTTAATCTTGATTTTGATGCCGATAACTTTTTTTATATATACAGTATCTACTAATTGCAAATCTGCAGAAATCACGATTTTATATAGTCTTGAGATTCTTGTTTTCATGTGTCGGCGGCGGTTGCATTTTTGTACAGTCGTATTTTCGTAAAAGCCTATTAAACTATCTTTTATAAAACTAAGGTCTGTGTTTATTATCTCTCGGTTTCTGTTTAACTGAACTGTTATGGTTATACTGTTTCCCGTTTCTTCGTCTAGTCGTTGGCATTAGACAATAAGTGTCTCCCATGTGCTTTTGTTTGGGGTTTGTTAAATTTATTTTCTTTTTCAAATATTCTTGTGTAATGTGCCTTTTTTATTATTTTTACTTACCAAATTCTCTCTAGCATCATTAAAAACTGAGCAAATTCATGCAAAACTGAAGTCCAGTTTATTTAATTACGCCTCCCACATTATGTTGGTGTTTCTTTGAAATACTAAGTAAATAAAGATTCTTTCATACATAGTTATATAATTTATTCTATTTTTAGTCATTCATTTATTAAATTTTTTTCTTTTTTTTCCGTCTCACAGTTCCAATTTGACCAGTTTATGCTTCATGTATGACCAGTATTCATATTTTCCATTTGATAAAATCATGATCATCACTTATTAACTAACTTAGTGATGATAATGATAATTTTTCATCTGATTCACATAAAGAATAAGTGTAAAATTATAGTTTGATATGATTCCTGGACTATAGAATAAATATTATTTTATAAGGTAATCAGCATTATTTTTGAGTTTTATCGGTTGTAAATTGTAGGCCTAAATGAGAATGTAAACTTAATTTTTTCCCCCAATTATAAAGGTTATGAAATCATTCTTTATGAAAGTATTAAAACTTTCATTATTTATAATACTTTATTACGTATAATTAATTTTTCCAACAATAACACTTGAAACTAATTAATAAATTTATTTAAATTGCTCATCATAATTTTGAATTTTACTGATGCTGCTTAATATTAAAATTAAACATGCAAAATAAGTAATGTGATAATGTTAGAATTTGTTGAATGAGTTATAGTCAACTTTTTTTCTATTAAAAAAAATAAAATAAATAATGAAAACATGTAAGACAATTTGTGGATAATCGGACAATTCTGAAAATCCAGGACTGCAAAACCAATATGTATGGGTTCCCCCATGTTATGGTGTATTGCAGACAATTTGAATTAATAAAACTAATTAAAGGTAGTTATAAAGTAAAGTACTGATACGATAGTAAGATTCCTACAAAATACGTCATTTTGTATGTGTTTTTGTAAGAAAATCTGTAAACAAAACACTTAGACTTGATTTACAAATCTTAAATAATGAAGTTTTATTATTTGATATGTGATTCCTGATTTTAGTTTAATTTTTATTCAGTCATGATTTGTCAATTAAAAAGTATGCTATTTTCAATAGACTGAGCCTATTCAATGGATTGAGTAAAGATAAAAAAAAAACTAAATTAAATGTTTGAAAATTAAGAAAAACATTGTTGAAATATAGGGAGGGTTGTTTACAATCCATGCAAGGTTTAAACGCTCAGGAAACTTGGAAGACCTGAAAAGGCATGTTCCATACAGAAATAAAGGAAGTTAAAGAGATGTAGACTTACAGTAACCTAATGACTAAACATTAGACCAGCATTGACTAGTGATGTGTTGGAAAATATCAATTTGACTAAACTGTTGTTTCACTTAGATACATACTGTTAGCTTGTTTTTTCTTTTTCCCCAATACTGCGTAGCAAACACATTGAATGAATCATCAAACTGAACTATCAGCTCATTTTAACAAACATAAAGTTAATGAAAACAGATATAGTGAATTAACTGCTAGCAGATTACTGAGAGCAGATCATTTGTGCAGCAAACTGTTGTTTTATCAGTATTAAATACGCTGCAAGCTAACTGCGAAGATTGAACAGTTTCAAAAAACCAGATAAATCTTATTCACTTTATAAATACTTATAAAGTGCCAAATAGAAAGGTTATATAATAGTCAAATTTTGTGATATAATGATATATGGAATTCACTGGCAACAACTGGAACATCCTGCAGCCAGTGTATTGAAAAAAGTATTAAAATGAAACTGTTGTTTTTAAATTTAAAAAAAACAAGCATTAAGCAACATGAAAAATGAGTCGTGAGCATTAACAGATCAATAATTCAACCTGTTTTTATTAATAGTTGTTGTTTTGAATTGTTCATTTTTGTTTGGCAGAAACAATAGAATTGCCCAACTCTAAAATTGACATTTGGATAGCAAGTCCAAACTTTTACTATTGTGCCATGTTGAAAAACTACTTTCCTGTGTATGAACTAAGTCCATCGTAACATTCACTATTGCTAAGGACGATTATGTTCTAAAAAAAAAGCATAGGTCTTGTCATCTTGGTGGGAATTAATTTAAAAGATTTTATGTGATATTTCTTAATGGATATCATAATTACATATCAGGTTTTAAAGCTAGGTTATTGTTTTAAAATGCTTACTAGTAGAGATCATGCTGTGTAGCAACACATTTCTATTTCATCATAGATATTGATACCAATGTAATTTGAAGGATACTATTGGATGGATGTAAAAGAATTAGTAAAGGAACATATTAAAAAATTGAAGATCAGAGGTGCATGCAATCTATTGAAAAAAGGAGTTAAAATGCTTTGATGGCCAATAAAAATTTTGAAGTATTTAAATATTCAGATTCATTTCTTTGGAAGGAAATTCACTGTTTGATAAGTAGTTTATGAGTATCAAATTTATCAAAACGGTTGGTGATGGAAATTTTACAATATGATATTTTTGTAATAACAGACCAAACTTTGACCATTACATAATACCCGGTTTGTGGAATAGTTTTAATATAAAAACACATTTATGGATATCATTAGCGGAAGGAGGTAGAGAGGTAGCAGAAAGCACTGTTTTGAAATGTCTAATTATCGGGAAAAATACCAAAACTTAATGCAAAGTCTTAAGGAAAGTAAATAGTATATCAAGACTTGCTTTAATTTATTTTTAATATTACATCAGCACAGAATTTGTCACCAAATATGAAAACCTTATAAACTAGTATAATAAGTATTGTTGTTCCAATTATAATAGTGTGAATTATTGCTTATTTTTTTAACTTTCTCAAATTTTCCACAATTTTTCAAGCAGTTCTTTACAAAACATGCTGCAGAATTGCTTTCATTGTAAGAGTTAGATTTCACTGTCTTTCAAATTTATTCTGTGATTTAGTAGTTCATTTTTTGGATCAAGTCCATTGTCGGTTCATGGTGTGGTGCATCCTGGTTATAAAAATAAAATTGTAAACAGATAATAGTGTTTTGTACTTAATTTCAGAATAAAGTTTGTTGTTAAGAATTCAAGTTAATTAAGTAGTTATCATAAATAATTTCATTCAAATACTTAAAACATTTTGTATATTCTCAAATAATTTTTTTTTTGTTAATATTAATAAATTATACTCTGTAGTTATTACTCGTGTAAAGGTTAAATATGATATATAATTTTTTTTTTCCTAATATTTCTGCTATTGATTACAAAAAAGTCACAATGCCAGTATTGAAGCTATAGTGAATATACGAGTATATGTTAAACTTTGTGATGTTTTCTTGCAGAACTTGTGAATTTCTTGCAATTTTTTTCTCAAACCAGTATTTTAGTATGTAGAATCTATACTATTATTTCAATTCAAAAATGCCTTCTCAAATTTAATCTCAGATAATTAAATATAACAGATCTACGATGTAATTCTTGACATCAAGAATTTCACGTACATTTGAAAATAATTTTTATAATTGTGTGTTATGATTTACGAATGTCAGAATGCCATTTTTTATTCTAATATACTACATCTATTTTCATTTACCTATTTTTACAAATAGTTTGAGATCAGTTGAGCTAATAGTAGTGGAGAAAATCTGTGTTACCACAATGAAGAAATCTGTTTGCAGGCAAAATCGCCTCCAGCTATCTACATTCAATTTTTTTATTACACTATATTAGAAAGTTCAGCTTCATTTTAATTTATTCCCATACTATCGGTAAATCTTTTGTTAATGTGAGCCATTTACATTCAGCAGTTTGAGAATCTTTCATGAAATGTTTTTATTAGTTATATTTGAGTTTTATTGTGGAATTTTTTATAAGATGCTATATTGTCTTGTTCTCATTAGACTCTTTTATTTTAAATCACAACTCATTGAGTTTTTAAAAATTTTATTTTTCAATTCACACAAAATCTTTTCTGAATAGTTTTTCTACGTTTTTGATGGATTGGGGGTAATCATTTGATATATTGGTCTTAGGAAAGCTAGCCCGATCATTTTGTTGTTTCAAACCATTAATATAAAAATTTGTGCATATACTTAAAATTGTTAAACACTCATTCTTTTGTCAGATTGATAGAAAATAATTAATTAGTGAATTCTTTTGGCACCAGATAACATTTAGTAAATGTTATGATTGTTCATGGAATTGTAGAAGGTAAAACTAAAATGGAAGATTAAGATTATGTGTGTGTGTGTGTTGATGTACTTTATGAATACACAGAGTATATAAAGAAGTGTATTTCAGAAGTTGTAGATAGTACAAAATTTGCTGAGGGTCAGCAGTTATTTAGAGAACATTAAGTAAAGGTATAAAAATTATTTTAAAATGTTAGAGATAAAAATGAATAATATTTTCTCATTAACACTATTGTTAAAATAAGATGAGTCGTATTAAAATTAAAACTGGGAATAGATACATTTTGAACAGCAAAAATTACAGTTTGATTCAATAGGAAAAAAATTAGGACAGAACTCTCATGTCAGTATAATATAAATATGTATGTTCTTATAATACAAAAACATACTTGGATATTTATAATGTAATATTAATATTGCATTTCTAGAATTTTTAATGGAGTAAAATGGTTTTTTCACACATTGATGAAACAGTTCATCTTTAAATGCCATAATGGAAACAAGCCCTGATTTGAATAAAAAAATACTTGCTAGCTTCTAGATTAGAGTATTGTACGTTATGATCATTGTGTGTATGACAATTTTAATTGTATCATTGACATCTACATTTTCTTACTCTAAAGAACTGAGTAAAGGGTTGAACAGTTTTCATATCAAATGAAACTGGTACAGCGTAGGTTTTTTTTTAACTAGAGTAGGTGTTTGCATAACTAATCTACAGTCGACATAACAGGTCTAGCTTTTATTGTTTAAGTAATGAAGAAAATTACTTAGGTCAAATTAATCAATTACCTTTAGACTACAGTGTATTGTAAAGCGGGTGTGATAGAAAGACCACCTTTTTTAAATATTTACTACTTGCTCAAATAACTTTAATTGATTTTTTAAATTATTGACAGATTTTCATTTATTTCTTAAAACATTAAATTATAATTGACATGCACAACTTAAAACTGCAGCTTTTTCTTATTTTCAAGAGGTTTTCAACCAAGTAAAGCTTGTATATCTGTTCTCATAAAATTGTTGTCCTGCCATTGATATAAGTTTATTTTGAGTTCACTGTATGAAGAACTGTGTGAGAAATATGCAGAGAATTATCTGAAGGCATTTTATCAAAGTGATATAACAATATTTGTGTAAAATTAAGTCATCATAGATAATACACACTTATATTGAATGATCAGAAACAACAGAATTATCTTAACTTTAGTTACTGAAGTTACCAATCGCCAAAATGTTTTGATTACGTTTAATTGCCATTAATAATTGTTCATTGTATACATTTTTTCATCCGTAAGCACTATTTCATTATCAGATTCACACTCTGAATCAGTGTATGAAGTCTTCAATTTATCATTAAATTTCAGTACTTTTTAAATCATAACTCACCATAATATATAAACTAAAACTATTGGCTGAAAGTAGGGTAGAATTTAAAAGAATAGCCTCCTAATCATCATGAAGATAATGTAAAATTTACTCAGTAGTATTTATGTAAGTGTAACATTTGTTTTGGTGTGATTTATTTAGAAAAATCTTATTAAAATAAATGTAATTGTATAGTAAATCGCTACAAATGTACTGCGTAGATTACTATTGCAGAACTGTTCAGCGAGTTAAAATGATTAATGTCTCTCTCTCTCTATGTGTGTGTTATTGTTAGATGTGACAACATGAGTCATTATAGTATTCCCTTATCCTTAAAGGTCATTTAAGTTAACTCTGTTCCTCTGAACTAAAGGCCTGGGCCTCGTTAAAACTGAATTTATATTCTTATTATTAGTCTTAATAAATGGGGTGGATATTTTTTTCATTTCTGAGCTCAGAAAAGTGTTTTGAAAACAGTATTGATGAGTTTTTTTATTGTTAATATATTTTTAAAATGTATTATTAAATGTGAACATTTTATGAGCAAAATGTACTATTCTTAAACTTGATATCACATAGTTTGGTATAATTTAAGTTTTAGTAAATCAGTACACCACATGTGTGCTGCAGGCCCATTTGCTCATGCAAATTAGAAAATTAAGTGTCCATATAACATTATTAAATTTATATATATATATAAATACTGTATAATTATTTTTATTGTAAATAATAATACGTAAGAATTAGATTTAAAAGTTTTCTTTTGTTTTTTTTTTTACAGATATGAGTCGTATTGCATTAACTAAAGATGCATCCGGAGAAAAAGTAAGTTAATTCTCATTTTATCATTATCAAAATTCTTGTAATGTGTTATTAAGAGTCCGACTTATTAATTTTATTTAAGAACTGGGAGTTGTCTTTATTCTTCTTATGGGCGAAATAATAAAGTCATTTTAATTTTGTGTTTGATAATTTAATCATGTAAGCTCCAGTTTAGGGAAAAATTAAGAGTTGTTTAGATATTAAAAATAATATGAATTTCTATATTGTCAGTTGATGGTTTTGACAATGAATTTTTTTTCTTCAAAATAATTATTACACCAGTGTTGTTCATTTTCATTAATAAGTATTGGTGAGTTAATCCTCCTTTTAAATCAAATCATTTATTTATTAAATTTATTTTATTAGAAGCCTAAATGATTCTTTTCACTGCTATTCTGAACCATTATACAGAGTTTACTAGTTCAGAAGTATAGATTAGAAGAACCGGTTTCTTTCTCTTCATAAGCGTATGCTGTTAGATAATGAATGATCTGTTATCCATATAAATGTATTATACACTATGTGACAAAATTAATATATTGCTTGGCTAAAATCAAATCAGGTGTGACCTTGTTTTTTTAGATAACATTAACAATTTATTTACTGTTAAATGTTTGACTGTGACAGTCGAAAAACATTCTGCAGCATTTGGATATTGTACGAGGGCGAGTCAAAAATTATCTACACTTTGAAGGTTGTCATACTGCCTTCTGCTCTTAACCTTTTCAGGACTAACATGATGTAAATTCTAGTTTATGTTCAGACTAGGTTATTTTATTAAAGTTATTCATCTTTATGTAGTTATTCTCTGTATAATTTATCACTTCACAATCACAAGGAATGAATATTATTTTAATTTATTTAAAATCTAAAACTTTTTTGTAATCAAATTTTTAAACACAATTTTATTATAAACATTAACAAAATTAAACCTTCCTTTGAATAAAACTAAGGACTCGTCAGTTACTATATCTTGAAATGTATAAAATACATTTGAGAAATTTTTTTCATTTTATCTAATAATTCTTGAATTTTGAAAAGACGGGAACTGGGTGGTTGATCATTATTATTAGCAAATGAAGTATACTAAGAATGTTCAAATATCTGTCTTTAGCCATCATTTTGGAAAATATTATTTGTTGACCAGTACTCTTTTATAGAGTTTTTCTAATTTCTTGGTCAAACAAAAATGTATGCAGTTCATCTGTGTGTTGGTCTCCGTTGTCATAAATTTGAATGAGTAAGATAGGTTTGTTCAGAGATTTGGATATAATGTTTTTTTCATTCACTATGTTATAATTTTAGGCGTTATTAGAGCTTTAACAAGAAGAAATAAATTATGGACATGATGCAACAAATCGGCCATGTTTACTAACAGATTTCAACAAAACTTTCAGAACCTAATTTTAGAATGCTGGTAACATGATTTTATTCTTTCTGTTTCCAGCTGTTAGCTGCAAAGTATTGATAGTGCAAATAGTTCATTTTAAAGCAGATAAAGTGTAGCACATGTCGGTGAAAGAATTACATTTGTCGCATTAACACGATGATAGTACTCAAATGATAGATTTCTAAAGTGAGTTTACATGACCATAGTCTGTGTGGATAGTTTACTGCAGTCACGTAAACATGAAACCAGTCCCAAAAAGGTTAAGAGTTGGTACAACTGTGGTCACATGTGCAAAATTTGTTCCTAATTTCATCATTTGCCTTCTGGCTATGTAGTATAAATGATGTTCGCTCTGCTAGCAGTTTGTACAAAGGAGAAACAATGAGCAGTGACCTGATTTCTCCGGTTGGAGAATATGAAAGGGGCTGAAATTCATTGTAGACTTAATCGCTTCATGGAGACAGTGCTTTATCACATAAAAGTATTTTCGTGGATTGAAAAGTGTAAAAATAGCTGAATAATTGTAATACACGAAGTGGGAGCAGGATGCCTGTTAACCTCCATCATGAACAAGATACAGCAAGCTTGAGAGATGGTTCTGGTGAATAGGCGAGTTACCATCAATAAGGAAACATTTTCTTTGGAAATCAATCATGGTTCTGCCCATCAAATCATCCATGACAAGCTTGGCTTCTGTAAACTTTGCGCGATTGGTACCAAGACAAGTACTACAGAACTCAAGCTCAAATATGTTGACAACTGCCACTTCTTAATAAGGAAGGCAATATATTTTGAACAGAATAGTCACCGGTTGTGAGACTTGGGTCATCGTTATGAGTCAAAATTGAACGCCAGAATACAGAGTGGAAACCCCTGGGATCTCCAGTAAAGAAAGAATTCAAGACTGAGTCATGAGGGGAAAGCTTATGCTGGCCGGTTGTTTAGGACGCAAAAAGGGTCCTATACTGGAATACTTCATAGAAAAGGGGACTATGTTCAACAACACAAGTTACAATGAAATGTTGAAGAGCAAACTAAAGCCAGCAGTTTGCAACAATTATCTATTGTTGAAGAAAGCGCTGTTATTAACGGAGAATGGTTACTGTAGAAAAAAAAAATCCAAGGGGGGTCATGAATTGTAGAAAAAATCTTTTTATAAGAAATTAAGTTTTTTTTTTTTTTACTTTATTCCAAGAATTATAAAATTAATAATTGTTTAAATTTTGGTTTCAATTATTTGAAAAGCTGATTTTATTTGCAGTTATTTTTTATTATCTTTTGTAATGCTTGCTACATTTTAATAACATCTTTAAATTCTTTGGTTCTTTTTAATGATTTATCCTAATTGTGAGCTATCCTTACTTTTAACTGGTCATTTACAATCTCCTGTTTCACTGAAATAGTATGAATATCCTTATGCATTTATGAAACTGCATTCATTTTCATATGTTATAATTTTTTAAATGCACCTGAAGACCAAATTTTATTCCAGTTTTAAAAAAACTTTTTTATTTGAAGCATTATTCCATCTGTCAGCAATAGCAATTTATTTTTTATATTCATAATCTACCAAGAAAACATAATCTTGTTTCCCTTTTATTTTGTAGGTGTGGATATTTTGCAAATTATGTCTATAATTACCTAGTCACCATGTAAGGAAATTACTTCCATTTAATTTTGGTAATGACTTTGTTTATTTAAAAAACTGGAACTTTTATATGAACACACTTTAACATAAATTGTCTAGAAAATTAATAGAAAGATTTATTATTTTGCAAATTATTTATATATTCGTGTATGTGTGTGTGTTTTAATATTATATGAAATATAGACCACCAAAACAGTAATTAGAAAAGTTAAACTTAATATATTAATTTACAATGACCAGTTTTCATGGTATCCTGCGTCTTCAGTTGATGTTAAATTTTATATCTGTTACAGTAAAATATATTCTTTTAATGATTTGTAGTTTTAATTGAAGATTTTAGATTAGTCATTTTAATACTGGAATTCAGTATGAACAGGAAAATTGCATGTACGCTCATAATATTCAAAATTTCACAATAGAAAACATAATTTCAAATGAAATGACAAAACAATATGTTTTAATGTAATAGGTATAATTTAATACCACCTGAAAATGCTGGATACTGTAACCAGGATCTAATAACTGAAACCAGTTATTAGAAATTATGGTAAGTTTGACTTATCTGATTACTGTGGTTTGGTGGTTTATATTTCATATATTAAATTTTATTAACACAGTGGCCAAAATGTTAATGAATTATTTGAATATTACTAAAAATATATATATGTATATATATCTTGAAGTGTGTGTGTATGTGTATATATTCGTAATATTCTTAAAAAAGAAAAGAAAAAAAAGGACAAAGATAGTGCAGTAGGACTTGTTGAAAAAGTTTTACTTAACCCAACATTCTGTATAAGGGAGTAACTGCTTAGTTGGCCCCAAAAACATAAAATTATTTTTTTCTTATTTTTTTAATTAAAGAATTAATACACATGCTGATTGTTTTATATAAATGATTGGTTTGTGTGCGCATGCATGCATGTGCACTTGCAATGGAGACTTACAGAAGGTAAAGAGACGATGGCTAGAGATTATTTTTAAACTATTTTATTTTGAAATTTAGTTATAATCCTTTAAAAATAGACCCATATATTATTTCATCATATTTATTTTGAGCCTGATTGTAATTGACAAGTCTGAAAATGAGTTTCTTCTGCTGTCTGAAACATGCTGTTTTCTGCTGTTTCTCCATGCTTTTTTAACAATGTTATTGTTACACTTCTAATCTTATCTCAAGCGTGAAAATTTTTTCATGTCAGATGTTCTTTCAGCTTCACAAATAAGTAATAGACTTGATGTAAATTCTAACCCAAAGCACTTAATTATTTTCACAACTTCTGTGTAATGCAAACAAAGCAGTCCATCCCCTCCAATCCTGGAAGATGGTTGATATAATTTAACCTGTTTGTTTTTTTGTTCTTAAGTTTTCATTAATTGTGAACTTAACCACTTTCTTTAAATTGATGACGCTGTAATTTATTCATAACAACTCAAGTTGATGTATTGAGCAGTGGCCTTTCCTACAAAAAAATCGATTGATTGACATGTCAGACCCAAACATATTACCAACTGTTAAAATAAATAAGTAATTTCCCTCTCAATTTTATTAGCCCTTGCACTTTTACTTTCCAAATACTCTGAATGTGTTAGAGCTATATATATATATATATGTGTGTGTGTGTGTGTGTGTGTGTGTGTGTGTGTGTGTGTGTGTGTGTATGTGTATGTGTATGTGTATGTGTATTGAATGGATGATAGACTTGTGATTTCTCACAATTCCGTTGTTGATAAAGAAATTATAACTGTATCTTTTTCAAAAGAAATGGAATTATTTTAATAACTTGTTTTTAATTTTAAAAATGTGTATACTGTTTATCAGTCAGTTATGTCATCAGTTAATTTTATTTTAGTGAGGTAATCTGATCAATTTCTCTTGTTAACCTTTCTTAATTTATTAAATGCCACATTTTAAAATTATAGATTAAGATTTACAGTTGACCAGTATTCTTCGTTAAGCTTTCTTAGACCAGTATTCTTCATTAATTGAAGCTAAGTTAATAATAAATTTTTATGGTAAAATGCCTTTTAACCTTTTTTTTTTTTTTTTTACCTGAAAATATAACTTTATAACATATTTTTGTTAAATTTTATCGCAAACTTTTCTAAAAATTTCAACTGCAGCCATTTTCTTTATTTTCTGAGTTACTACTAAGTATCAATTCCCTGTTAAAACAGGAAACTGATCCAGCTGAGCATTACTTGTGATAAGAAAACTGGTTAGATCAGTATAACTGTTGACACTTTCAGATCCTTCTATGTTTCAGATATAGGAGAACCGCCAAGTTGTAAACACATGGATGCAGTTCACTTTTTGCCTGACAAATTATTATCAAAACTTAGTTTAGTAACAATAATTATGTTCCTAGATCAGGGTTATATTGTTTTTCGTAGACCCACTTGCCTTATTGACACGGAAAATGATTTTTCAATACTTGTTATATCATTGATGTATAGCAACTTCTTTGTTTTGCAAAGTGAAAATTTAGGATTTCCTCTGTATCACTGCACAGTAGTCATAGAAATAATGATGTAAGAGGTAATTACACAGTCTTACATAAGACAAAAGATGATTCTTTGGGAATTATAGTTTTGTATATTACTACAGTAAGTTTACAAGTTGTATAAACATTAGTAAGCTTGTTAGGTCATTACTGTCTACTTTAAAATTTATCTGAACTTTTATTTAGTCATCATGGTTTTTCTGATTATATAGCGGTAGAATAAAATGACCTGTTTGACATCATGTTGTTATATTTTAGTATAGCAACTGATAGTTAATAGCAATTTCATTTTAAAAACAACCAACAGTTATTAATCTATAAACATAAACTCATTCATTATAGAGTTTAATGAAGGTAGTTTTTTTTTGTATATACCTAAATTATATATTGCAGCTCCATATATCCAAAATGAAAAGATATTTTTTTAAAGTGGTACTCGTAATGAACAAGTATTTGAAACCAAAAAGTTGTGTTTTAGTATTTCCATTTTTATTGAGCAAAAAATATAATTTTATCTTAATGCTTTGTTATGATTTTTTTGGATTATTTTCAAACTTTTTCAATAATGTGTTGAAAACTGTTATTTCAGAAAACTGTTGATGAAAATGGGAATGCATTGGCTAGTAACAGACTGGAAACAGTTACCACTGATAGAAAGGGGAAGAGGAGGTTAAAGGTACCGAATTTACGTAATCTTTTTTTTTACCATTATCTTTAAATGATTTAAAAAAGATCTATATGATATTTTAACATAATCATTTTTCATGTGCAGTACATAGCAATTCATTGGCTGGTACAAAGAGGTGCATGGGTGCACACCCTCTTAGCGCTTCAGCATATTAATTCACGTGTCAACAGAAATAAAGAGCTTTTGCATGGCATTTCATTTACCTTACAGAGTGCAGCTCCTTGGTAGTTGTCCGTGTCTAGTGATCTTTAAAAAATTTATAGTGACCTTTATATAGTTGCATAATAAATAATATTAGGAATAATTTGAATGACTATTTGTTTTGTTACTAAAAGTGTTTATTTTTAAAACGGCTGCAGTTTATAGAGTACATTCTAGCATGCAAGTCCTGGATAATGTTTTTATATTAGTTAGGTGCAGTTTGTTTTACTGATGTATTTATATTAATCTTTTTATTCATTCTTTTAATTCTATTTTTCATATTTGAATAAATTAGAACATAGTTTAACTGCTTTCCATTTCATGCGCTAATTCAATAATATGATCATCTCAAAAATTATATAATTCATTCTTTTTCAAAAATAGACCAACTGAATTAAAGCTAAGAAGTTAGCTTATCTTTGTTGTTAAAAAGATAAATAAAAATTAATTAATTATTAAATTTAGCAATCAAACCCTGTTAAGTCTTTTCTTCTCTTTTTAATATAGTAAGTAAATAAAAACTGTAAATGAATAACTAATATTAAATAAAATTTTTCATTAAACGATTTTTAAACCACAAGAAACTGTTTTAGTATGCACTTCTTAAACAACTTATTAATCACGCAAAAATAATGTGTATCATTGAAGTACTTACGACAAATTTGTCAATATGCACATCATTTTTGTTAAAATGCAAGTTAACTACAATTTGAATATACACACATCAAAATTAAAGTAATTTTTTTTGTACTGCTGAGACTGCAGTCTGAAAAAATTGATGTTTTAGGAAAAACCATTATATGGAATATTGGAGCATAAAGAATTTACCAGGTTAAAATTTCTGCAACAAAACATATATTAAAAATTATATTTTATAGTATTTGACATAAAATATAATTAGGTGTTTTAATGTATGCACATTCTTTAATTTATATATTGACGTTATAAATTTTTATTTATAGTACCATTTGTCTAAGAAGAAAATTCATAGAGAATAGAAAAATCAAGCTTATATTATTTAAAGTAAAAGAAAATTCTTCTTTTTTTTATCATTATAAAATTGCATTAAAATATACTAATTATATACAGAAAATAGTATTTCACATATTTTTTGTCTCAAATTTTAGTAGTTTTAAAACCATTAAAAAAGTTAATCAAAATTCCTATTTTGTTTTTTAAAAAAATCTTTATGATATTTTTTTTCACCATAATTACTACTGAACCAGTCATCAGAAAGCTCTAAAAATAACCTGATTAATCTCAATCAAAAAGTTGTATTACAAGAAACGTTTTTACATGACTAATCTTAAGTTACTTGGTGTAGATAAACTATAGTTATATGATCTAATTTATTTGCTATTTTAAGAATAGAATCGTGATCCAGATTCATGAGTCATTAAAACTATTTCCTAGCTAAGTGAGGCAGTACCAAATGTGTGTTCTCACCCTACAATGGGTTAGGGGATTTCATATTATTTTATTTGTACTCTTGAGAATTGCATTGCTTTATTTCTTGGTAATGAACTAAAAACTATTTAGTACCACTTTAGATTATTATCTTCATTAGAAGAGGGGTTTTATTTCTCCTGCCATAATAGCCCATTTCTGGATCAATCCTTTTTTTATGTTTTCTTTGGTAGGAAGTACACACTAATAGTTTAAAAAAATTATAACACTGAAGGTAAATTCTTTTAAAAAACCAAGAAGAGAAACTGGTGTAATAAAATGGTATACAGTTACAATGATATTTGTTGTACTAGAGTTTAAATCACAATAAATTTTGTGGTACATGATTATAGGCCCAAACTATGAGTGTAGTTTGGTCATTGAGATATGACATTTTATTTGGAATGATTAGCATGTAACCAGTCAAAACCAACTTCTTAAGTAATAAGGCTTGCAGTTTGCTTTGAGGCAGTATCGTGTTGTTCAACAAGAACAATTGCAGCTTTTGAGCAGAAGCGGTCCAAGAATTTCTTAGTGGATTAAAACACCCTGCAACCATAATGTGGATTAGATCCTGTCTATAAAAGCATGAAAATTAGGATTATGAAAATCAGATGTATTTGTCCTGTAATTCAAACTTCATTTTGGAGAATTAGAGACAGGATATCCACCATGTAAGCTTATTTTTAATTATAGAAAGCATATTATTTATGAATAAACTTATTATTTACCTTCAGGATAGTAACATCATCAGCAAGTTGAACCCACTGCTATAAGTAAACACATTATACATTCCTGAGAGTGTATAATTATTGTTGGTGTAGCCAGTGGAAATAGATAAACAAATATTTGTTTATGTCGGTGAATGCTATAAAGCATTATCAGAGATATATTCCAAGTTGACTTAGTTTATGTTCATTTGTTTTTGTTCTTCTGCAGTGGATTGCCTTCAGTACCCAGGTTTGTAAACTGGTGCTGCTGTTTAACTCCTTTTTTTATATCATACTATGTTAATCTTTGCATGTTAATCTTTTTGATGATTAAGTTAACTGTAAAAGATGTAAGCATTTAAAAGAATGCAGACAAAACTGAAGCTATTTCTAAACATGGTAATAATTGAAAAATTTATTCTGATCTTGAGAAAATATAAACATTAAAAATCTCATTCAAATTTTATTATGTAATCTGGTTTAAAGCGATGGAAGTTGACAATCATACAGCAAGGCATTATGTGTAAATCATTTTTTATTTTACTATACCACAATGGTGATCTGAAAAATGTATTAAAAATACAATTCATATCCTTTTAATTTTCAGTTTAATAAAATATTACTAATATGAACTGATTATTTAGAATGTTTTCCCTGTAAACTCTTATTTAAAAAATTACAATTAATCTTACCTCAGGTTATTTTAGTCTATAATTTTTAGTCAACCCCAGTTATTTTAATCATAAGTATATAACAGTTGTTATGTTGCATTATCTTAGTTCATTTACACGTAATTAATTCACTTGTTTTCATTGCAGATGAAAAACTACCGAAACATTGTCCCAGCAGAAAAAATTGAAGGTCACCGTGGTGAAGATAATATAGAGAGCTTAATTCAGTATATTGAATCACCATCATCAGGAAATAATATTGAACAAAACAAAGCAGGTAAAACACGTCAAACCAATGGACCGGTGAATTTGGTGAGCAAGGGAACACGTGGTGTTAATAAAATACGTGCCAAGGAAGATGAAGGTCGAAAAAGACGTGGTAAAGAAACAAAATTACATAAATGTAATAGTTTAGAAGAGATTTCTAAAACAAAATTAGAAGATTTAACTAGCCCTAGTAATTCACAGGAAGAAACAGGTAGAGCTCGGCCAAAAAAGCAGGTGACATTAGATGATGCACAGCTTAGTGCCCTTTCATTAGATGAGCAACATAGCGCCTCAGAAGATACGGTTCCTCTTTGCTCTATGAAAAAGAAAGAAGATGTGTTGTCAGATGATGCCGGATCTGATGGTAGAAAGAAAAAGTCTGAGAAGAAACCCGATAGTCTTTCTGATTCAGTTCCTGGTAATGAATTTCATTTGGTACAAAAGAAACAGAGAAGGAAGAAAAGACAAGTAACTGTTACAGGAAGAGTAAATTCAGGAAAGGTTGGTGGTAGTGGTTACTACGGTGGTAGAGGGTTTTCTACTCATGATAGGGTTGAACGAGATGGCCGCAGCCTGTACAGGTACAGACATGGTGCTGGACCCCCAGAAAATGTTCATCCTCGTAGAAAATCAGCATCATCGGTTCCACCATCTGACAATTCTGACTGTTCTGATGAAGGAAGTGTTTGTTCTTTACCGGTTTCATCTACAACCCCTCGTCCAAATGTTGGAAAAACTTCTACATCTGGAGGTTCAACACCTCAAGCTTCTTACGCAGATATCGCCCGATCTGTGGCATCACCGCCTCGTGCAGCCTGTCCTGTTAACCTTCCTCGCCGTTCAACTCCTGCATCGACAGTTCCTTCTTCAGCCGCGTCATCAGGAATCGGAGATGAAGAAACTTCAGCCTCTCCAGAACCTGTGTTTTGCACCAAAAAAGATGCGATGACTGATACTAATTTAGACACTTTTTTGCCCATTGAGGAATATCCTCCGCTTAAGGGGCCTTCTAGTGAACTTATTGTAGAATACACCGTGAAACGTGGTCGTTCAAATCGGGAATCTAGCATTACGGTGGATGAAGCCTTAGTGTTAAAACCTAATAGTCTCCACTGTAATCAAAAAGTTAATCGTACGTCTGATAGTGTAAATGTGTTAGTCGGGGGATCAGTGAAAACCCCTGCTCCTGCACCCGTCCCTGCCACGACTCCTGTCCCTACCGCAACTAAAAGGCCTCCTGTGATCCTACTCGATGAGGGTCGCGCTTCTCCTCGATCAAGTGTAACAGAATTGACATTTGGGTTTGAAGTGAATCAACAGTTATTGTGTGATGATGAAAGTGCTGAAAATTCTCCTTCCAGTGCGCATTTGGAATCGCCTCCCTGTAGTCCTACTTCCAGCTTGGATAAAATTGTCAACTATGTTGGCCTAGGTAAGTTATTTTTTTTATTTTAATCGTCCTTATGACCTTCAAGCTCATTGTTTTTTATATGTCCATAATAATAGAATATTAACAGAAGCGGAAGTTAGTCCATGCACTTTTTTGTTATTTCTCTTTTTACTTTGAAGAATATCATTAAATTTTGACTATAATATTCATTGGTGTGATCCTTATCAGAGTTAAAATAATAAAAATAAACATCATGTTTTTTTTCTTTTCAGAAATATACACTGTTATATAAAAAGTTTTGCATAAGCAAAAACATCCAATGGTTTTGATGAATATTTATTTTTTAAATTGCCCATTCTGTTTCTATTAAATGTGTGAACTTTTTGATACACCAAACAACTACATCACACATTTCAGTTCTTTAATTTACAGCTAGCACATTAATATTTCAGTTTATCAAAAAATGCATTTTATTTTTTTCTGTTATGTTTATTTGTGTATTTCTTGTTGTGAATTTATTAAAAGTAAACTAGTTATTAAGAAAAAAGTACCACCCGCACTTTGGTGTACCCTATTCCTTTCATCAGTGTTTTTTAAATGAAAATTTTTATCAAGAATAGGTTGTTATTTTAGTAAATATTAGTATATGTATGAAAACTGATATTCTTTATATCTATTTATGTAATAGGAAGAGGGTTTTTGTTTGGGATAACAAAAAACTACCTGATCAATTGCAACAAAATCTTTACCCGTTTCTTGGCTTAACTTGGTTTTTGGATATATTTCATCTCGAAAAATCTGGGAAAAAAATGTATACTTATGTGAACTGTGAGTGTCTGTCACTGTTTAACCTGGGTTTGAACTGAATGATTATGAATATCTGAAAACCAATTCTTGATTTTTGAAATTCCGAGTTCAAGGGTTAAAATGGATTTTTTAATTTTTTTGAAACCCGGTTTTTTTTTAATTTCTTAGTAACAAATGAAGAAACAAGCTGATTTTTGGTCAGTATAATCTTCACGTCAATAAACCAATTTCCAGGTTTTTTAAATTCAACCTTGAAAGGTGATGAAGAAAGATAAACAAAATTTTATACAATCATTGCTTTTCAATTTTTCCAATCCCAACTATAGTAAACAAGATATTCAGTTGATCTGGCCTTGCAAATACTCTTCAGATAAATATTTAAAAACCGTTTTTGGTTTTTTTAATTCTGATCTTTTAAGGGGTGCGAAGGTATACAGCGCTGTGGCTCAACTAACACAGCTACTGCCACCATTACTATATGTAATTGCTAATATCTTTGAAATTATTTTAATAAAATTTTAACTTCAGATAACTGGGAAATCCTTTTATTTATAAAAATGAATTTACACTTAAATTCCAGAGCTGAAAAAATTCAGTCTGAGCAAATAATTTTGTTCCAGAATTTTCTTTCACTAAGTGAAAAGTAATTGTTAGTTTTTTGTTTGTCTTTTTTATATAAGCATATCAGGACTTATGTATTCATGTTACACATAGTATCTGCATTTTGTTTTTGTGATTCAGGCATTTTTCATTTTAGCTTTGAGAGTCTATAAAATTTTGACATTTTCATTCTTAGGCGGTCAGGTTCAGAATTATTTTCCCCATTTGAAATTTGAGCATTGACTTACTCTAACAACATCCTTTAATTTATTATTGTGAATCATTTAAACAATTGAGGCCTCATTTTCTTTAAAGTGAATGTAATACTGTAGAGTGTGTTAAGACAATGAAGCATAATTTTTTAATTCTTTCTAGGATATTAATGGTTAGAATTAACAAGGATATTATTTAACAAATTTTTAAAGTAAAATTTCCCTATTTATTTTTAGTGTATGTAGGAATGTTTTCCCTCCGAGTTGAAGTAATTTATAATGCATTGTTTTATGATGAAAGGGGTTTATAGATTTTTTGTTTGTGTAAAGAAAGCAACAAATAGTGCTTTGTCTTTCATATGGCTGTGACATATGTAAAGCGCCTGAGATACAATAGATAATTCAGAGTTGCTTTCTCTGAGAGTAGTAACCTTTTTCTTAAGGACTACAGGAATATTATTAAAAGAATCCTATTTATGAATAAGTTGATTAATGTATTTTGTATAAAACTGCCCAAAAAACCATTAATTATGGTGACATAAAGGAATTAATTTATTTTTGTTGTCACAACCAAAGACAGTTTAAAAGTTTGTAATTTTAAATATAGTTCAAAATTACAAACTCCCAGTAGCAGTAAAGGCCATGTTTTTGTGGAATTACTTATTCTATAAACATCTCTTTAAATTTATTTAAACAGAAAGAAATATATTATTTACATTGCAGAAAAGTATAGATAATAGCTCTTTTTTGGTAAATTTCTTAAAAATCAGATAAAGTAAATCACTATTATATTTTGATTAAAAGTGTGAGCAAAGAACCATAATTGCACATTATGTCATCACAAGGTCAGAGAAAGTATAAAAACAGAAAAAAAGCAAGTATCAAGTAAATTAGTAAAACATCCTTTGAAGCTTTGTCTTCTTTCAGTACCAGTATACCAAAAAGAATGATGAACTTCCCGTAGGGCTATATGGTTTTGAATGGTCAGAAGTTTTGCAAATAAATTTATAATATTAATAAAAACTATAAACAGTAAAAAGAAATGTTTGCTCTGAAGGATTTAGTAAACTTTTCAGGAAGTACAAGAAGTTTAAGGAGAATATTAGGAAAGTTAGCTTTTAAGTTATTGTAGGAAAACCTTGAAAATAGCATTAAAGTAACATTAATGGAGAGCACGACTAGAATTAAAGAGGTACATTACCTGACCACATCTAACAACTGTGGGAACTGATAAAAAAACAAGTTTTATACATTGATAAATCGTGTACTTCATCCTTAAATAAATCATGAAGTAATGATTCTGGACACAGCCAAAAAACTCATAATTTCTAAAGGTAGTAGATTACTTATAATAGGTCTAGAGTAGAAATAGGATTTATACCAAATACCTTATTAACCTGGGGAACGGATTCAGAAAGTTGTGATTACATTAATCAAATGAATTCAGCAAATTACTTGAAAATGTGCAAGGAAAGTTTAACCCCAAATTTAAAAAAAAAATGTGGTGATAATTATATAACATAACAGAATTGGAAAAATTGTTGCATATATATATACATACACTTTTTTCTATTAAAAAATTATAACAGTTTGTTCTTTGGTGCCTTCATTTATTAGTCAAACTAGAATTTGGTAAGATCATTATGATGAACAGTTACAATGAAGTAAAATATAGTGAAGCGAGTTTCCTGCATTAAAGTGGGCGATTATGATAAAGAGTGATGCATAGATTACCTATCATCATTTATGAGCTCACAATTTATCTTCTGAACAGCATATAAAATTCATGTTCAGTGCTTGAAGATTTCAAGGATTGTTATTTAGTAGGTAGTAATTGAAAGTTGTACAGGGTAAAAAATGTTTAATGAATCATTTATAAAAATCAAGCTGTTGCACTCTAGTTATTGTCCATGTATTATGAGAAAAAACATTACGACCAATCTAAAACAAACAGTGATGTAACATAGTGTTCATAACAGGAATCTACCTACCTCATGATGCAAGTCCCTACATAATAATTAACAGACTTTCACGTGAGAAATGTGGTACACTTTTCATAAACCTGATCTTACAGTAGAGTTAAGCTTACAAGGGAAATGCCTGAGTTAAAATTACATTACCAAATTACAGCTGCTGTTCTTAATATTCATTCAAGTTTGTATTTTTTTTTATTAATATATATATATATATACACACACACACACACACACATACTTTTTGCATCCTTGTTTTGCAATTTCCATAACTAATATGGATTTTTACGAGGGTGAGTCAAATATATTCCAAAACTTTTGTCGTTGATGCGTGGTTAATGGAGAGGGGCATGGCTTCTCAGTGTTGTACGCAGGGATGCGTGGAGAGGATCCTACTCTAAGAAAGCCAGCTCACTACTTTTTTTTAGTCAGTATCACAACATCAGGAGGTATCATCACGTTATTTAATTTCTCACAGCAGAGGGTTTGAAATCATCTGAAATTTTGAGAAGACTTCAGGCACAGTTCAGAGACAACACACTTAAAAAGACTCAAGTTATGACTGGCATAAACAGTTTTTGGAAAGCCAAGAACTAGTTGAAAATGAAGGTCACCAACATCACCAAGGACAAGTGCTATTGCTGAAAACGTTCTCATGGTTTATCACCTTATCGAGGACGACCATCAGTTAACAATTGCAGAAATTACTTCTAAGATTGGAGTAAGCTACAGCAGTGCTCAGGCAATCATTTTGGCGATCTTGGATTTAAAAAAGTGGCAACACGATAGGTACCTTGTCTTCTCACCAAAGGTCAGAAGCTGTATCGGCTAGAGGTATGCCAGTGGTTGCTGAGCTGTTGCTAAGCTGAAAGAGAAATTTTTCACATCAAATCATGACCTGTGATGAAAATTGGGTGCACCATTACACCCCAGAATCAAAACAGACAAATAAAATGGAGTAACTGCCCTCATTAAAGCCAAAACTTGACGGTCAGCTGGAAAGGTTCTGGCTACAGTATATTTTTATTTCAAAGGAGTTTTGCATGCTGATTTTCTCCATGAATGTCGTACAGTGAATTCTGCATACTACTGTCAACTTTTAGACAAAGTAAAACTTGTATATTGTCAAAGAAAGACATCTAGTTTCCAATCTGAGACATCATTCTGCTTCATGACAATGTTCGGTTCCATACCATTGCTCAAACTCAAGAAAAAAAATTGCATCCTTATTCTGGACTACAATGGAGCACCCTCCATACAGTCCGGACTTATCACCCTGCGATTACCATCTGTTTGAGCCATTAAAAGAAGCATTTGGAGGACAGAAATTTGAAGATGATGCAATAGGTTGATGTCATACCCACCTTAATTTTATGATAGTAGAATCAAAAAGCTACCTATCCGCTGGGGAAAATGTGTTTCCAAAAGAGGAAATTATGTAGAAAACTAATATTGTATGTATTTTTATTATCCTTCAATAATTTATAAAACAAAAATTCCAGTTAATATTTGATTTACCTTTGTATTTTCTGTGATCCTGTTTTTTTTGGTGATTTTATTCCTTTTTAATTAATTGATATTTCCATCTTTAAGTAGACTATCAAAACTTCTTTTACAGTAATAAACAGTTACATAAAATAAATTAAAAAAATGTTGTCATCCATTACTTATGTTTAACAAGAAAATAGAAGGTACTGATTTAAAAAATATATGTAGACAGCTTTGTTTATAGTAGGAACAAATCTAATCTACACCATGACAATACAAACATGGGAGTAAAATCCTCCTTTTCACAAAGGCTTGTCATTAAAAGTAGTCCTTAATATTTTATCATTGGGAGTGATTGAATTTATTCAAACGTACGAGTACACACTGATTATTGTTGACTGAATGGTTTTAAGTCAATTTATTTTTTCTTTACATTGTCTTGTCACTTCATACTAGTAAACAGCTGCATTTTAGTAAGTTTTTAAAAACTTATAAAGATATCTTTTTTATTAGGCAATTTTCTTGTTTCATAAGTCAAAAGAGCACATGAAAGTAAGAAATGTAATTACAACAACAAATAGAACAGAGTATGGTAGACATACAGCATAATTCTTATCATATGCAAAGTATTATTTTTTCAGACTCAGAAAATTTGTTGTGAAGCGTGGTGATTATGTTGAAAAAAAACTGATGGTTTAGGTTAAGGTATCTTAAATCATTATTGTGATAACTTAAATTTTTTTTTAGTCTTTTTATGTTAACTTAACATTTTTAAATGTAGTACATCAAAATTTAATTGAAAAAAAATTATTGTGAAAATATTGAACTGATAATGCAAAAAATGTATAATTAACAGACTGATACACACAATGAAGAAAAACACCTATAGTTAAAAAATTTGTCTAGTTTCATATTATCTTCAGCCTGCAATAAAAAAGTGCATTTTTGTGGGGATTTTTTTTTTAAATGATATATTAAGTTTTTGTGAGTCTTTTAATTCAGCTGTATTTTTTGTTTCAGTTTTTGTACATCATACTGTTGTTTTTCAAGATAAAATTTATAGTTCATCCTTCATCAGATGTTTTCTATATGAAGTATATTTATACCACTGGATTTTAATGAAATTTTATTATTATCAGTTCTAAAAAATGTTTATTTGATATTATTTGTTCAATGAGTTTTTCAACCTATAATATTGGATGATATTGAAGGCTTAATTTTTTTCCTGTTATCTTACATAAAGGATTAACATCATCATAAAATGTGGTTTTATCAAACAAATTAAAAAAAATTTGTGTTTATAGTATTAGAAAGAAATGAAGAAAGAAGAATCTGTAACCAAGTTTTGTAAAAGTGTATAAAACTTTGTTATCAGAATATTAAAGTAATTTACTTTTGACTAAGAACAGATTACAGCCAGTGAGAGCATCTTCCTTTCCTCTGCAATTACTTTCATTTTAACAGACACCTGTGTAATAATTGATAACATTCTTTGTTACCAATATTTTGCCTTTTCTTCATATAATAACCACACATTTTCACTTAGCCTTTGTCAGGAGTAGAAATTGAAAAATTAAGAAATGTCATGTACAGATAAAAATGCTGAGGAAAGAAAGGAACTTCAGGTGAATAAGTGGATGACCCACCAGGTTGGTCTGGTGGTGGATGCATCTTCACAAGTCAGCTGATTTCAAAGTTGAGAGTTCCAATGTTCAAATCTTAGTAAAGGCAGTTACTTTTATATGGATTTGAATACTAGATCGCGGATACTGATGTTTTTTGGTGTTTGGGTTTCAATTAATCACACATCTCAGAAATGGTCGAACTGACACTGTACAAGACTACACTTCATTTACACTTATACATATTATCCTCACTCATCCTCTGAAGTAATACCTGACAGTGATTCCCAGAGGCTAAACAGAAAAAAGGTGAATAGGTGGATAAACAACATTATTTAACTGACAGGCACAGAGTACAATTGATTAGTTTAATGATTGTAATAGTATCAGAAGTATTGTCTAATCACTCTGGAATGGTTAAAATGACACTGGAGTTTTGTTACCAAAGCGCTGCTATCTGATTAAATATTTTGTAAGATTAAGTTAGAGGATGAATATCTCTGAAATGGACTGTCAGATTTTCATAAAGTATATATAAAGATTTAGCTGTTAAGAGGTGCATTGGTTGATAGCTTTTAAAAAATATTTGAACCTTTATTAGAAAGGGTTTTTTGTATGTAAATCTGAAATAACCTGCTTAAAGAGCTCTGATTTAAATCATTTCCTTTGGATAATTTTAATGTATTCATGATGTTATAAATAGTTCTTGATCTCAGATTGCAAAATTTAGTCATTTTAAATTGAGCTGTCATGTGAGCGAAGTTTCTGATTGGCTACAGTAGTTATAATTACACTCATACTGCAACATATTTCATAAAAGAATGATATTGCACTTGAAAATAATCAAACTGATTGTAATATTTATTATTCATCCTATAGTCGCAAGGTATGAACAGTAAGAAATATATGGGTTCTGGGTAAACTGTAAATTTCATATGTTACAATCTGATGCTTCCAGTAAACATGGAGCATCTTACACAGAGTAGTATTCTTAAATAGAAAGGTGTAAAATAAGGTAAACTACCAATGGCCAAAACGATGTTTATAAAGTGGCTTCTGTAAATCAGTGAAGTTGATTGTAGTTTCATTTTTTCCATATGTTAGCAGCTATTGTGGTCAGCATCGCTTAAAGGTTAACTTTAAAAAGTTGTCTGCTGTCGTTACAAGATACTGAAATAATGGTTGTGATTATTTTTTATGTACACTCATTCTGGCAGTATTTTTTCAATTCTCATGTTATTGTTTGCTGGAGCTTTTCTGTATATTGTCTTGTCATCCCTTTATTCTTGGAAGAAGAAATATTTCAGTCTTGGCCAAAATTTTTGATTAAGACAATTTTTGAATTTATACAGGAACTAGTGGTACAATATAACTCTTGAAGATAGTTCCTTTGTGGGAATTTTAATGTGCATTGTATAAATGAGTAACTGGACATTTTGTGTTAATTTATGGCTTATTTTATCTTTGTTGTGTGAAGTTAAATCATCTTTCATATAGCAAAATGTTTCAAAAATATATTATTGAAGAATTATATAGTTAACTGCATTGCCCAGGACCGAAGTAGCTAATAGAAACCATATATAAATGTAGCTATAAATAATATGTTTCACTATAATAATATGAGCACTATAGAATTATTTAGTAGATACTTAAGTTGTTTATTAATCTAATTACATTACTACGGATTGTGGTTATAATTGTTTAATTCTTCTATTTTCAGCGTGGGAAGATGTCATGCGAGAACTGCCTGGGCCATCGTCAGGTGCTGCATCATCCAGCGGAGCCAAAGTCCAGTACTACTCAGGACAGTGAAAGAATTTACTGAAGACTTCATATTTAACTTTATTTGTCTTTTCTTTTTGTTTTTTTCTTTCTTTTTTTTGTTTTGTTAATTCACATCGATAAGTTGTTATATTGTAAAAACATGAAAAATATATATATATATATTGTATAACCAGGTGTAGTTAATCGGGAACTGAAATGTCGGTTAAACTGATACATAATTATTTTGATTGCTTTTGTGGTGGAATTGTTTAAAAAGAAATATAATAAAAATTGAAAAATTAAACTGTTATATTTTCGACGATAATATTATATTAAACTTCGTTCCTGTATGAGAGTGAGTATAAATGATGATGATCGGTGAAAATATGTTTAAATGTATGAGATTAAATACTACTTATGTTAGTGCATTTCTTAATTTAATAATGTTTCAGTTGTTATATTCTGGTCATTATTAATATTATTCTCGATCGATATAAATTATTTTTAAGAAACTAGAATGATTAATATTTCTACATTAATCATCGATACTACAAGCAAGTGAACATTTATCAAGCGGTTGAATCATTTTAAATGTGGCTATCGATCGGCCGTGCTCGCTAATGCTGCTTATATGTGTATATATATATTTTATCATCATTATACTATCTTGCCCACGGTTATTATGAACAGTTTAATTGTTGATGTTTTTTCTTTATTTGTAATAATTGTAATATTACAATAATATGGATAATACTTGCTAGTTAATAGTTCACAAAACTGCCTCCTTTTTACCTTTTTTCTTCTTTATTTGTATAATTTTTTTTTAAAATCATGTTATAGTGGAACATTGCTTTAATTTTTTAGTATAATTAATTATATTTTTCTTTTTAGTAACATTATGTACATCAAATCTTATAAAAAATTTGTTTGTATTATAAAAATTTTATGTGAAAGATCATTTTATAAGATAAACGTTAAATAATTTTATTAATACATTCATATCGTTATGAATGTTTTCGTCTGTGATAAAAATTTTAAAGTGATCTTACCAATAATTTATGTTTATATCTATTATTTAATTTAGAACAAAACTTTATTGAATTTTCTTTGTGTATGTTTTTTTCTTCAAAATTCATCATATTTTTTTTCAATTGTTAAAGTAGTCTAAAAGTTGCCTTGTAAAGTAAATTGAATGGTTAGTATTTTATTAATTTATAAATGAACAGGAGGTAAGTAGTGTGAACTAGATAACACTTTAATAGCGCAGCGATAATAAGGAGCGAGTCCTGCCTGTAATTACTATTACTATTATTATAATAATAATAATATGCCAATCATGTTTTGTTCATTTTAAAAATTAAAATTCATTGTGAATATTATTTCTACTTTGAATTATAATTGTATTTTGTTTATTATTTCACCTTTTGTTCAGATATTTGTTATTAATGAGTTATGTGTTTAGCAAAATAAATTAAAAATTATATATATACTTAAATATGTAATAATAATTACAGAAAAAAAAATTATGTACAGCGATGAATCTTAGGAGTGAATTAAGCTTCTTCCTTTTTTCTACTGTTCTTTTAAAAGAACAATAATACTGAAAAACTATGTTTAAATGAAGATAAAACTTATTAATGTCTTACTATATATGTTTGAATAACACTGAAATAGTTCTTGTTATATGTCCTTTATTTAAATTTAAGTAATTTAATATTTTGTTTCTATGTTTATTATGTTTTATGTTGAAATATTTGTTTTTGTTGTGAAATTATATATCTCTGCATAAAGTTGTCAAATTTTATAGACTAAAATTATCAATCGCAAAAATTTATTTAAAGAATGAAAAGAAAAAAAATATTTTTGCTATATGTCATTTTTATTTATAATCATTAATTATTGTAAGGTTAAATTGTTTGTGATATGATGACTTAGCTCTATTATTTTATTAGTTAACCAGTTTCAAAAATTTATATAAAAAAAGATTGCACTCAAATTCCAGTGATTATTAAAAAGAAAAAAAAAGTTGAATTAAGTTGCTTTTTAATTTTCGATAAGCTTTCAAAAAGTTCTGTAGATAAAATTATTTAGTAGAAATTTTTATTCATGGTTTACGTCATTAAATATTTATTAATATGATTTTTTTCTTGAACAACATACACTTTTGTATAAATGTGGTTACCTAATGTAATAAATTGCATCACCATGTTTATTTTTCCCTTAAAGTAATTAACTAGGCTCTTTTATTTAATATACCCAAAGCTTTATGACTTTTCCCATAAAATTGTCATGCGATTTTAATTTTTAACTATATTATAAATATATATATTTTGGTACTGAACATTTTTAATGATCAGCTTATTTTGTATTTCATTAATAAAAACTATTCAAGAGTTAAAATTACAAATTTTAGGGCTTTCACTACAAATATAAAAATTAAATCCTGTGATAATTTACTTTTGTGAAAATTAATAATTTTTATTTCTTCATCAAAATTAATTATATTTATTACACTTTCATTTATTAAATGATTATAGCTTTGTGGTATCACCATTGCAGATCTGTACTAGTCAGACATCTGTGATAGCATTAATCATACTGGGTAGTGATATCTTAAAATGTTTAGAAAAATCATTGTTATCTCAGTTTATAATTTTTCTTTGTGTTTAAATGATTATAAGAGTTTTGAAACATCAGTTTACAACATTTTTAAAGGTAAGTTTTATTTAATTTCATAACTTTTGAGTATTATACTTTTTACTTAGTTATGGATAATCTAGACCCGGTAGAATTAATAACAAATATCCTTAAAATAAGTTATCTACTGAAACATTGTATTTCTGCTTTTTTTGCCAAGGCTAAAATTTTACCTTTTCTAACATGCCTACATTAACCATGATAAAATTAACATTGTATATTACTTAATAATATGAATATGAAATAGAATAAGTCAGTCTCTATTCTTTCAAATTGGTATCGGGTTTGCACAAACTACCTTACTAAAAAAACCTTACAATAATTTTCAATTTTAATGTTTTGTAAGTATGTTTAAAATATGCAGGCCGGTTTCTTTTTCTTGTTTTTGTTTCAGTTTGTGTGTATAAATATCTTATTATTTTAATTAATATATATTTCAAACAATTAATTATATTTCTAACCAATTCAGTTTACTACTGAAATTAATTTTTTATTATAAAATACTACATGCAGCCTGTATTTTATTACCTATCTATGTTTTTACAACTTACTTTTGTGTTTATATGTTATTGTATTATTACTAAAAACAGATATTTTTTATTCACAAAAAGTTATAGATTAATTAATGAAAGAAATGGGTATACGTAAAATTCCCATTAAATTGAAAGTACTTTATGGTTATTTAAAATTTATGTGTATATAAATGTTTTAATCGATTGTATATTAATTAGTTAAAATAGCAAGGCAGAAGTTTTAAGGGCTATATATATATATATATATATATATTGTTAAATTAACTTATTTATAAAAAACAATATTAAGAAAGAACCAGTTATTAACAGATGTCATATTTTTTTACATGCAGTTTGTCATTTCAAAAATAATTGGGAATTAAATCTTATCATAAGTTTTGTTGTAACAACATATGATGACATTTAATTCTACAGTTAGCAATATGTAACATCAGTAAAAGGTTTAAAGTGCCTATACTGCTTGTAAAAATAACACCAGTTTTTTTTTTTAATATTATCATGAAAGGAAAACCTCTGGCCTTCAAAAAGTTATATCTTATGAACCGCTTAAATAAAAAAATTGAGTTCTATATCAATTTAAACATTGCAATGTGCAATTTTCTACATTATTCTTATTAGTTTATTTTAAGAAAACCTACAGAAATTACAGCAAATTATGCATAAAAAGTATCTTCTCTTTTTTTACCATTTTCATAGTAATTTGATTCAAAGTTCCCTAACTTTATTAACAGATTATATATGTTGTTTTTTTTTTCATGTAGATTTAAGTGCAAAGTTGTGAAGTTTATTCTTTTTGCGTTGGTTTCAATATGGTGCATACTAAAAAAGAAAAAATGCTATTTCAGCTCTTAGTAAAAATAGAAAAAAAATATTTTGTACTGAACTGCATGTTTTAAGTTCACAGTATTCCAGTACAAACATAATTTTTTTTTTTTTGATGAGTGGATGGGAAAAGGGTTATGAAAGAAAGAAATTTTTCTGTTAAAAGAGGTGAGAACCTACACTGTCTTAGGAAATATTACAGTCCATTTTTGTGAGCACGAATACAGTTTAGGTATTGTATTTTTCTATGGGTGGTTTGTAACTGAACATGATAAAGCAATTTTTCGAAAAAATCAAAATCGCCAGTAGTTTTACTTTCCTTCACAATCATTTTTTAATCTATTGTTAATTGAAATAATGGAAATCATGTAAAAAGTGTTATTAAAACATATTTCTGTGCAAAAAGAATTTCCTGCCTATACCAACATCTAAAATAGCAATTTGTAAAGATCACCATATTGAAATAAAAAGTCAGAAAAATTAAAACAAACTTAATCGGTAAAACTTATTGTTAATGTATATTTACCAACAGGTAAACATTAACAATAATTTATCTGGGTCATTAATATCGCTATGGGATGTTGAAATTACAACAGTGCAGCAAAACCCAGATGTTCTTATGCATTACTTGCTGTAATTCCTTCAGCTTTTCTTCAGTTAAATACTGAATGTCTCAAGAATATCATAGAAACAACAGCATTAAATGATCTTTTCCATCAAGTGATACATAAGATACAACTCTTATCAAAGAAAGTTTTCTTATGAGACATGCCATAGTAAGTTTTCTTCTTATTTAATACAGTATAATGATGAAATAGTGTTTCTTCAATAATTGAATAAACCATAAGGATGTCTGTTTCTCTTCCATCATTTACAATTGTTTTTATGTTTAAATAGACATTGCTTCTCAAAATTTTTGTGTTTGCTGTTATTAAGTCTTCGTGTTTGTGGATTTTTTCCTTCACATGCTTCTTTAATATATTTTGTTAAGTTACTACTTTTTTTCTTTTTAACTAAAGTCAACAGAACAGATTAATGTCTGATTTCTTATAAAAATCTTGAACAATTAGTAAAAATTGTTTGATTACCGTAAGCTTGTGTATATATATATATATTTTTTTTTTCATATATAAGTTTAGTAAACTACTTTGTCAGCTTCCATTATTAGCTGATTCATTTTTGGCTAAAGATTAATTTTCTTTGTAATCTGCTCCCACCTTGATGTTATAGTTTCACAAAACTTTCTATTCTGTTATTCAAAACTTTTTTTAGCCTTGCTGTTTTCACTATGAACTTATTGTTTCGTTTTTTTATTATATTTTGTTTGTTTAAATTGCTTACAAATTTATACTTGTTAATTAAATTTATTGAAGTTTGTTTATTACATTTAAACACATTACAAGTATATTTACAAAAATAGTTTTTTTTATCTTTTTATTTACCAAGATTTATTCAGTTATTCTTTTTTTTGTTAAAAAAAAGAAAATCATGATTGAAATGTATTTAATGGTATGATTGGAACATGGTTACTTAGAATTTCAAAGAAAATTGCCTGATCTTTATTTCTAATAATATATTTTTCTAGAAAATCGTTATTAATTAAAAAATTATAGCTATTAGAAAAAGGTTGTTTTAAGTCAGATAATTTTCATTGAATTTTCTAGTAATTTTCAATACTCCGTTTAGTACAGTTTTCTATTTTATTATTCAGTAATTACTTTTTATCATAAATTTTCATGGTAGGTGTTGAAATTAATTACCAGTTAAAAATTAATTTCTATTAACTATATTGTTTAGCAGATATAGCACTTGTTACGTGTCAAATATTATTTAGAGATTTAGTATAAATGCTTAACCCTTTTTTATCGTAGAATAAATTAGATGTTATGCTGACAGTTACTAAAATTTGCACTAGTGTAATATAATGACTGCATTAAAATTTGTTCAGATTTACTTCAGGTGAAAGCAGAGGCGGATTAAGAGACTGGTTAAGGCCCTGGGCGCAGAAGAAAATAAAGAATTAAGGGAATAAAAATACATATTTTAAAATAAATAAAACATATTATGTACTATTTATATTTTATTCCATCAAAATTTTAATGTAATATAAATGTATAGAATTTTACTTGAAATTAAAATATGAAAACATTTATTTAAATAATTTTTTTTCTAGCTTCTAGTTTTGCAAACTTACCAATCTCTTCACAATCAATACTTTAAAGTAAATCGCTGTCTATGTATAGAATAGCCATGTCATTTAATCTTTCCTCTGACACTGAATTTCTAAGGTAATCTTTTACTCTTTTCATACAAGAAAATGAGCGTTCCGCTGATGTGTTACAAATTGGCATGGTTAACAAAATTTTTAAAATAATTTCTACATTTGGAAAAATTGCTTTCATATCTAATGCTTTTTTTGTACATATTTATTAATTGATTGCTTGTCTTCATCTAAAAATTTTGAATACTGTTTGAATCAATGACATCTTTATACATTTCTGTTAAGTTATTGACACATTTTTTTCTTTTCTTCTGCAGACAATGTAAATACAAAAGAAACTCGAAAATTACTTATAACATTTTCATAGATTTTTCTGCGTAATGTCGTATATTACATGGAGTATATTGTGTAAAAAAAATTTCTTTGGGTTTTCCCATGTTCACTTGCTATCATCTTCAAATGTTTTAACTTTTGATTCAATTTCTTTGAAATTATGTGTGATGTTTTCATTTATAAAAATTTCTAGACTTTTTAATAATGATGCACTTTTACAACTGTGCAGTCAAGACTGTCATTACAGCAGTTTCATAATTATTTATTTTTTTAAATAATGATTTTGCTTCAATAACAACAATTTTTTTTCATTTGTGGAATTGCATATCTTATTTAATGCTTCTTTTATATTTTTGCAGCCACATTTTAGCACAAACTGCATCAGCCCGGGCAGAGCACCTTGTGTTTGGATATTTCTCTAATGTATAAGAACCTTTATCCAATTTATTCCATAACATTTTCTATCGCATGTTGATGCAGAAAAAACAAAGAAATTTTGCTCGAATAAAAATATCTGGAAGCATTGCCAACTAAATTAAGTGAATGATTAGAGCACGAAATAAACATTGCTGATAAAGCATGTTGTCTTATTCTTCTTTGAAGAGCATTGTACTTGCCCAACATATTTGTTGCATTGTTGAACGATTGTCCATGGAAATATTTTTTATCTACTGGCAAATTTTATAAGGTAGATAAAACTGTCTTCCAGATACTCCACATCATGTCTTTCTATAGGGAAGAACTTTAAAAATTTTTCAACATCACCATTTACTGACAAGTAGCGCACTACAAAAGTAAGTTGATCCACATGCACATCAGGTGTAGAATCTAAAATAATACTATAATATTTTGCACATTTTATTTCCTCCACAATGTGTGTCATAAGGGAATCGGTAATTATTTGTAAAAGTTCATCGCACGTCTGATGTGATAAGTAATTTACATGTCTGCTACCGTGATTTCCATACTTTTGTAAGTGTAACTTTAACTCAGGAGCAATCACATGCTCCGCGCCACCTACTCTAGCTGCTGTGGTCATCCTGATCCACATTTAGAATTTTTGTTTTCAATTGTTTTATTTTTGTATTTTCTTATCTAATTACTTCTGTTACGCAGTTTCGGATATTAGATAAGTAAAAAACGCATTCTCAAAAAGTTTTTTATTTATTAAATAAATTTAAATTTTACAAAGAAAAACCCTTACAAATTTATTTTACAAAAACATTCTGGTGAACTAAGTTTTTTAAAAAATTACTGCATGAAATATTAATGAAAATAAATTATTTATATTTAAACAACACTGGGAACTTAAATTTTTCTTATGCTTAGTTAAACATTTTTTTAAATTAAAATCTTTCAAAAATTGTGAAAATAATGATAAAAAACATTACTAATGGATAACATAATATTGTTTACTGTTGGCATTGTCTAAAAATTTGCTTGATTAATTAAAAAAATGAAAAACATTTTTATAGATCTGATAAAAAATAACAGTTTATCATAAATACCTAATTAAAGGCAGTTAAGACATGCGAGTTTTGCCACAGACATACATACCACATTGTGCACATGTCTGGTAAGATTTGTTCCCCATTCAATCATACAGCCCACATCATTTTCTTTTTCTAACCATGTCTTCTGCTTGGACTTTATACTGCTGGTTCTTCCTTCATGATGTGAAGAGTATCAGTTCCCAAAATATTTGGTAAATCAGTCTATATCAGATGTCTTTGCATGTCCAGTGTGACCAATTCCTTGGCAGTATCTTTTAGCCACTTTCTTCGCACAAGTTTGACATTATGGTTATCCATGCACAAATCACTTGCCTGTTTACTCCTACAACATCCAAAGGATGATAGAAGGGTTTAAGTGGCCATCAGTTAATTTTTCTTGCTACGGAATATGTAGAACACATTTCATCAACTACGTCAATCCCTTGTTTGGTCCCATTGTAAAATGTTATGATTTCTGGCTTTTGATTATCTCCAGAGGCTGCATCAATGGAACTGTGATGCATGTTTGAAACTAATAGCAGAATCTTGCCTTTTTTTTTCGGAACATAGGCGACAAATTTTGTAAGATTTTTTCCGAAACCAAACATTGAAGATTTTATTTATCATTGTTTTGTTTTTTGAAGCGCAAGGGGATTTCTGTTTTATTTTTCCTTATAGTCCCTACAGTGGTCTGGTTGTGCTGTTGCAGTAGATCTCAAGAAAGGAGTATGCTGGTAAACCAGTTGTGAGTAACAGTTTCCCCATTCCCACTAATAGGCTCAATAAGTCTCTGAACAACTGAATTTGGTTTTTGGCTCACTAGATGATATTGACCCTCAGAATGTTTACCTAAGTATATCTCCATGTTTAATACATATAAAGATCGATAATTGACCAAATAGAACACTTTAAATACGTATTTAGTGAGTTTGTTTTACATATATTGGCGGAAAGAGCACCTGCCTCTAAATCCCCACAACATTTCATCAACTGTTGTACATTCACCCCTGAAAAATTTTTTTTGCACTTCCCAATTATATATTTGAACACTTCCTGCAAATGACCAAATTTATCCCGAGCCAATCTCAGATTATGGTCTGTTTTATCATCAAACCTTAGGGCTCTTAATAAGAACTGAAATTGCTTTCAGGACACAGTACAATTAAAAATTCACACACCAGTAGCTTCTTCATTCCAGAGTTTTTCAGCATGCAAGTGTGAAGATTTTAATATGCCTGCATAGTAAAGTAACCCAAAGGTAATTTCCTTAATCCATCCCTTTCCCGTGCATAGTTTCCCGTTTATAGAATCAATGTATATATAATCTAATATTTTTGTAATAATATAATCAGTAAAAAAAACTGCCTGGCTTCCAGTGGATTATTAACTTGTCTTGCCACGCCCTTACAACCAGGCTGGTGAAAAACTATATTTTGTTGCCTGGTGCGCAGTGATTGTGTAGGCTCAGCTTCTTTTCCATTTGGTCTGGTCCTTTCCAATATAATATCCTCAGTAGGCTAAAGGGATTTCATCTTCCAAAGTGCTGTTGTCAGCGGTCATCATCCCATATCTCTTCCTCCAAACTCTGTTCCATATCCATATTTCTTTGACATCAGCTTCTTGTTCTTCAGGATCAACATCGCTTATCTTCTCTGGAAAATCATCCTCTGAAAATTCGTCCTTTTCCAAACTCTGAAGAATTGATCATTCATCCATGTTACTAAAACATTGTAAACTTAATCAGTGAATAACACTCAATAATTAATTTTACAAAAAAAATCGAATATGCATACAAAATAACTATTTAGTTACTAAAATAAAGTCAAAAGCAAAAAATATAACACCGCTGCAAGGTTTTCAATAGATGTAAATGATCGCTGTGGGTTTGGAGGAGACCTGCACAGGTTTCCCTTCAATCAATGCTCTACTCAAACTAAATGAACAAGTGTGTTTTGTGTAGATTGAGGGGACCCATATTTCTTCCAGATTAAAAAATCATCATATTCGCTCAAATACTCTAAGCAAGTTGAATGAATGCATTTTCTTGAAGATGCTACATTCTCATTATTGCATTGAAAAGCAGTGCCCAAACTTGCACGGAAACTTATTGTGGATACAATTCTTTGTAGAATATTGATGCAATTTAACGTAGTGGAACACTTGTATAATGTATACATTGAAGTAATGTGTTCCTTTGACATTTTATGCTCGGACAAAGTTATTCCAATATGTTTCCAATATTGGAACCCTGTGATCAACTTAAGACTTTGAGGCCAAAAACATTTTGCATGGGTAACAATAAATTAATTTGGATGTTTCAGAAAAAATTAGTCAAGTTTTTCTTCTTTATCACTGTTTGATATTTTTCGGTAAAAATGGTCTTTACAGAAGTCTCTGTAGTAAATGCGATCACCATGTTTATTAACCAATTTAAGTATAGTTATATTGCCTACACTTTTCGGTTTATTTGAAATTATAAATTCAACCATTTGATTATTAAAATGTCAGGCCAGAGCAATATCTCTTAGTGCAACTTTGAATTGAATATTTTCAGTAATTTCTAGAGGATTTTCTTCTGCTGGTATTTTTTTCTACTTTGACACTGGTCACCAGTTGAAAAAAATACAATAGAAACACCAGTGTGTTTCTCGGGTTGACTCTTGATCGAGTTTTCATCTTCTTCATCATTGTTATTTTTTTCTATTCTTTGGTTTTTCAACTACATCTTTTTTTGACAGATACAGATAACCTTGTTCTTCATCTTCATTGTTTGAATAGCCAGTTATAAATTTGTCCAATGATCCTTTCTGTTTGTTGGCAACTTGCTCACGGTCTTTCTTAATACTTCTTTTTTCAGCCCCTGATCGATGTAGTTTCATTTTCCTTGCAACAAATGAAAAGAAAAATATATTTAATAGTTATAATGCAATAAATTAATTAAAATCAAAATTGTTCATAAAGTACGAAAATCTAGGTGCTGATGTAACAACGAATTAATATTATTGTTGAATCGTTTACAGAAGCTAAATAAAAGGTCCTCGTAGATTTTTTTATAGTCTCATGCCAATTCAGTCATCTTTATAATTTCAAATATAGAAATTAAATTTATTTTAATATAATTTGAACTTACCTGAATATTTAGTTGTACACACAGAATACAAAAAAACTACGGTGTATATTGAAAATCTGCAGGAGAAACCTTTGTAAGTACAAAGTAGCAAATATGATTTTATTTGTTGAATGTAAACATGTTAAGAATACATGTGAGAAGGTAGCAAAAGGTGAAGTAAGTTACTACATACTTTTCGCAGTGTTGCCAGTGTAGTATTCATATTCGGCATACAGTAATTGTTTGTCATTGTACTTGCACTTTGGTTGTTAATGAAAATAAGCCAGTGTAAACATACTGTCAGTTGGAAACTTGTATGTAATTATATTGCATTAAAAAAACGTGTAAAGTTGGGTTTTTGTGGGCTCCAGGCGTGCGCCCACCATAGAATCCGCCTCTGGGTGAAAGAAATAGTCTGTTATTATTTATATTTTTACATGTTACTTCAATTTTTTTACTAAGAAAACCTCCTATTTATGTCTTTTAATTCAAATCACTGTCATACAAGTAATAACAAATTCATTACTCTATTTCAATTGATTAATTAGGAACAGGAATAGGAGACTGGCTATACTCAGCAGGCACCTCAGCCACTACTACTAGTTTGGCTGTTTGTGTTATCCTTGAGCAGAAAACAAAAATCCTTTGATAGCTACACAAGCTTGCTACCTCACTAAACTTCAATAAAGAAGTATCTGCTATGCTGGCTACCAGAAGGTGCTAACATGTTGCCACAGATAGAACTGGCAACCCACCTGACTCCCATGGGACTTGCCTAAGGAAGATGATATAGAGGAAGAGGGACAATCGAAGGTAGTTGAGACTAAGTCCACATCACAAGCTGTAGCATCACCATTCTATATTCCTCTTTTACAACAGTATAAATACTATATTAAAATGTCACCAGTGTAATTTATTAAGTACAATATGTAACTTGAATGCCATGTCTCAGCTTGTATTGTGATCAAACACAGCCATTAAAAGAGATGGTGGGTATCTTTGCTAATTCCCATGTAACCAACGCATGTAAATGTATGAACCCATACTAATAAACTTAGAATGTGCTTCTGAGATGAACAACAAACTTCAATTGTTGTAATAATTTGTCACTAGAGTGCATGAGAAGTTATGATGCCTATAGGTGCCACAGTTCTCTGATATAGATATGCACAGAATGGGCAATCATGGCGTATTGTTTAGTATAAATAATTATTTCAATTTATTTGCAGTCTCTTAGTGTATATACTGCAAAATACCAGCAGCTTCCAATTCACTGTTTTTGAAATAAACTGCGTGCAGTGTTATTTAACTTTTGAGGTTTATGAAACCATTCACTGAACATAGCCATTACTGTTGGCATTTCTCTTCCTCAGTATTGTTCTGTTTTTTATTTGTATTTTGAGTAGTGGATGTATCCAGATTAAAATAGGAAGCTGTTTTATGTCTTATTCCTTTGTTAGCATTGTAATTCAAGGTCCTTCCTGTTATTTATTTTTGCAAATATGTGCTTTCTCTATAAAATAACTGATACACATTATTAAATGAACAAACATTTTATGTGGTTAATAAAAAAAATGTGTATTTATAATTAAAAAGTGCCTTTTCCTTTCAAGGCCATAGCATCATAAAATTACTGGCAACAGATTTCGAATAGACTAATAGCTTTATATGAATTGTCAGAGTTTAGTCATTAATGACTGATGCAGCCTGATATAATACTGTGACAGATTCTCATATATAGCTGATAACATATGGTGACATCTCCATAAGATTTTTATTTTTGTTTGTTTTCTTCTTGCTGTGTATTATTTTATATTTGATGTTTTACTCTGCCTAGTTTTATTATGGCTAACATAGTAAAATTGCGTTTTTCCTATGATTTGTATTTTACTTGCCTAATATTCCATAAAAATTATCAAAACTTTTGAAAACTTCAAGCAAAATGTTCAGAATCTGTGAATGGCAATATGTCCACTATTGCCATTATGACATATTGCAGATTGCAGAAATGAATTTGGCACCGTTTTGTCACCAAATAGGTTACAGTATGTGATATTTTTCTGAGCTATGGTAGGAATGTAAACATGTATACATAAGAAATATATTGTAACAGCCCAAAGTTAGACAATAGTGCAGTACAAGTTTGGTAACGAAAATATATTACCTTCATTTTATAGTGTTGTGAATAGAATAGCATGCATACTAGTTACTGAAAAATATTTGTGGACTATTCTGTTTAGAAATGTTTAATTTATTATGACAAAATGAAATTTTTTCCATAAGACTGGATATTATACCTTTTTGTAATATTTTTTAGTGGCATCAACTGCTGTGGCTATTAATAATTTCTAATAAATTGCAACAAAATGCAATGCACCTGACATCGCTTGACTTCGGTGATGTATGAGAATCAGCTTATTTAACATGATTTTGGCTGTCAGCATTTTACTTGCTTCACACCCTTCAATTTCAAAGATTTTGCTCCCTGAGAGTTACTAGTTCTGCAGAACCATTTGGTTACAGCACGCAACTTAATGTTTTCATCAGGACCCCTTTAGAGATGCTTGTGTCATGTATGTATTTTACCCATCTAATATACAGCAGGATGAAAAGGTGTTAATTCCAGATGAAGCTTGAATAATTTCTTGAACAAATTACTTTTCTTTGCGCAGGAGGTAGGTAAAACCTATTCAGATCCTTATTATCTTAATGTTTTATCATATCATTTCTCTATAACCTCAGAAAATTGAGTATATGCTTTTGCAGTATTCATAGGTATGTGCTTAGTTACCTAAAATCTAATTTCATAATATTGGCACCTAGATGAAAAAACTAACTCTAAATTTTTTTGTTGATGTCAAGTTTGTTTTTTATAATTTTAGATTTCCATAAAACTTTATAGATAATATTCTAGAAAACCAAGAAATTCAAAATTATATTATCTAGTTAAAACAAAAAACCAAAATGCTTGTCTTGATGTTCAGAATATTTTTCAAATCGGCAAATTATAGAACCTCATCAACTTTGTTGGAAAAATCTAAGAAATAATAAACTCTCATCTACAAATAGAAAAATTTAAAGAAAAAGAATTCATTTTAATTCTGCTACATTCCAAAATATAAAACTATATTTCAGGATAAATATAAGATCATAATTACAGAAATGTTTTCCTGTAAAATATTCAACTCGTTAAAAGCCTCTTGCTTCTTTATTTAACACACAATGTAACTAACAAGACAGTTATCCTTCAGCACTTAATGTTGTGAAACTTATTGCAATTCTGCTTATCCTGAGAGAAATTATTTTTATATTTGGTTGTGTTTTTTAAGAGAATGCTATTTAATAAATGTAGGAACAAATATAATAAATATAAGTCAATTTTAGAGAAAAATACTTATTTTATTCTTTATATTTTGAGCTGACCGAAATTATTTTTATTAATTTGAATTGGAATTTATGAATATTTAACTCAAATATTTTAAATGCAGCACTATGAATTTTGTTGTATTGTAATTTTGTAAATTACAGTTTCAGGTAATTTGAGAGTATTTTATCAGTAACTGCCAAAATTGGAATATAAAAGTTTACTACATAATATTTAATGTTAGAGATTTTTTAGACAGTAGATGTAATGCAAGATATTTAACATTATTTTTTCTTCCTTACCTCCACCACTTTATAATCATATCTTTATGTTGTACCCCACCCTTAGACTGAAGTGAAGAGTTACATTTTATATTAATAACCCCTAAACCCATCGAGTTGGTGTAGTGGTGAATGTGTCTTTGCAAATCAGGTGATTTCGAAGCTCTAACGTTCAAATCTTTGCAATGGCTTTAAATGACTTAATGCTTAGTTACCTAAATGATTGGCTTTACTTTTATATGGATTTGAATACTAGATCGTGGATACAGGTGTTTTTTGGTGGTTGGGATTCAATTAACCACACATCTCAGGAACGGTTGACCTGAGACTACAAGACTACACTTCATTTACACTCGTACATATCATCCTCTGAAGTAATACCTGACTGATTCCTAGAGGCTAAACAGGAAAAAAAATCCTTAAGTACCATCCAGAATGATAAACATATATAATAAATATCTTCTATTTATGATAAGGTGTCATAATTGTTTAAAGTAAAAATTAATCAAATTCCACCGGTCATGTATGAGTAATTATCAGTGAAACCAGGAAATTGAAATTTCTAAATTTATTTGTTATTTTTAATAAATTATCAACCAAACGAAATAAACTATCTGTGATCTTTCCTGAGGTAGACTTCTAACAGGTTATATAAACTTAAAACAGGTGAAGCTTTTAGTGCCACTGAAGAGAGTAAAATAAAAAAAAATACTAAAAAGGATGAAATCATTTAATTAGATGCACTATTTCCTAATAGTGTTGATTTGTGTTAAAAGAACATTTATTAGAGAGCGTAATTAGTAAAAAAAAAAACAAAGTTTTGTGAAACATTATCAATAGTAAATGTTTTGGAAATATATATTAGTTCATTATTAAAAAGTGCTTCTGTGGTGTAGATAGTTATTTTAATTGTTGGCCTTATTTTATTGAAAGATGTTCAATTTAAATATATTTCATTGCATTACTGTATAGCATTTCATATATCATATTTTCTAAGCATGAAGACTATTTTAATGATCCCCTCTCCATGCCTACTTGTGCTATTAGATCATGTAATTTTTCTCAGAATTTGTACGGATATGACATCCTGGAATATATACATATGTGTATGTCCAAAAACGTTTATTCACTCGATTTTTCACTGATTGATCATGTTTTCTTAAAAATTATATACTTCTGGAAAGAAGTACATAAGCATTTTGGTTAGCTGTGTATGATAAAATTTTGAGCTAGATGAAACTATTTTTTTTAATTTTATTAGTTTGTAAACTCTCATTACTTGATCCATTATTTTTTTACCAATTTACCTTAGCTTTGTTTTTGCAGTGTGTTTTGTGATTGAAGATAACATAATAAAAAGTCAGTCAGATGTACTTTAAATCTTTATTGTCAGTGTACCTGAATTGTTTACAATATGGCATAAATTATTCTTACAACTAATTTCAAATGCATATCTCAAAACTTGTTTGGTGTTCCAAACAATTTTTAGAATTTATGGTCTATTATATTTTCACTTGCCAATCAATACAATTCCATAAACATTATATTGCCAAGATAAACAAATTGATAATATTATGCCCCTTAAGCAACTAATTTAAAAGTTATTATATTTGAGATTGTTCTTGAATTGACAGCACATATTTTTGTTTCAGTTTTGTGAAAATTTAAACTGTCCGAGTGTGATTAAAATGATTTGGTAAAAGTATTAGTATTGTAGAAAATATAACCCTTATAATAAGCATATTTACTTTTGGATTTGATAGAACTTCAAAGAAATCCTCTTAACATTATTACCAGCACAATACAGCAGACTTCAAATAGGAAATAAATTTTAATCCAATTCTGTTAAATTTGGTATAGTTAATGCTTTGTTACGCATATTTACATTCAACTGACAGGAGAGTGTTAAGAATTCTTTGAGGTCTGATACTATTGATTATTAATACAACATTTCACAAAAAATGAAATCTTGCCCTCGTACATCTAACAAAGATTTTTTCCCAATGATAACAATCACTATTTGTTTTTATTCAGCAGTAAAGTAATAAGAAACACAGGTCTCCTGTCACAAAAAAGAAATCTTAAATGTAACTGTGATTAGACTGGTTCAACAGTTCCCAAAGTAAAGCGTATTATCAATCTGCTCTTTCATTTGCCCCACCTTAAAACATTGTGTAACATTCATGTTTAAATCCACATAAAAACTAGGATATGTGAATTGGGACATGTATAAACTAGGTTTTTAAACCTGTTTAAATTATTGACCAAGTTTTCATACTAGAATATAAACAGTTATATTCATGTAAAATAACAGATAAAAATGTTCTAGGTAAATTAGTAAAACATTAAGATCTATGGCATTTCAGTCTTTTAATAGAAATTACAATCAATTAACATAGTTCAAGGTTTAATACCTTAAAACTATCTAACTTGGCTCTATGATCAATCAGAAGAACCCAAGTAGGTTTTTAAGCCTTTTTTCCTTTACCTTTTTAGTGACAACCTCTCTTTCTTCTCAGCATTTGAGAATATAAAGGTTGCAAAAACTTTGTAAAGTGAAACTAAATCCAAATAATCAAGGCTTACTTACAATCTTTGTGCAGCATCTGAAAATAAATCTTATAAATTTAGCAGGTGGTGACAGAAATATATACATTTTAATGTGTGGTAAATGCGGTTAGACCACATTAAAGCATTGTACCTGAAACTAAAGCTATACTTACAGAAACCATATTCAACTTTTATGGCAGATTATATATGTTTTATAGACTTAATTGTTATGAAAGTATGATTAACACTTACTTGATGACTGCCAGTTAAATTACTTAGATTTACAAATAGTGTTATATTGTGTTGTTTATGGAATACTTCACTTTGTAAACTATCTTGACTTATTATGTAAGAATTATTTGAAATTAAGTGAAAACTCAGTATCTTAACTTCATGTTCTGAATATGTTTTAATAATCTTGTTGTTTTTAATTAAATTATAATAATAATATAAAAATTAATTTTTTTTATAATTCTATTATTAATTATGTTTCTTTTTTAAATTAAATTTTATGCAAAGAAAAACCTAATGACTTTTTTAATTCATTTAAAAATTAATTTGTTGACACGGAAATCACTCAATTGAGGAAACAATGTTGAATTATGTGGCAATACAAAAATAATTAAATTTTATAAAGGCGATGCTGGAAAACTGGTGAAGTAGTCTCTTCTGTAGTATTAACTTCAACAATTTTTGACTATGTAATGAAATATTAATGCTTTCCTGAAAACAGGAGTTTTGATAAAAGTTATTATAATGATGGCTGCCATAAGTGATTTTCTATACACTAGTAGAAATCATTTATTAATTTGGAATTTATTGGTTTATGGCAAAGATGAGCTGTAACAATATCTGTTATATATTTATTTGTATCTGCTGTTGTGTAGCATCAGGGAGAAAAAGTCTCTGTGCTAGACAATAGATGAGTACAAATGAGCAATTTTTATTTTTACGAATTTATTATTAGCAATAAAAATTATAAGCACCTTGGACAATATAAAATACTTTAGTATTTCTGTTATAAATAGATTCGTTCAAATACTATTAGCATCTGGGACTCCTGTCGTATGAGAAACTCTGATTTGAGAGGAAGTCTGTCACCTGAGTAATGAAATTTTTCAACCAGAAAATCTTTTAAGTTTTAATTTTCCGAAAGTATATAATCACTTTCAGACCTATCCATAAGCCTCTTATACCTGAATAAAAAGGTTTGTTTTCTTAATATGTTCTATCATGTGAATTTGGCACGCCTGTAATTTGTGTCAAACAGTAACATTTTTTAACATTCATTTTATTACACTTGACTGATTTTTGTTTATTACTCTATTTCATTAAAACTAATACTTAGAGTATGATTATGATTGATAAATAGATGTGTACATGATAATGAGAATAAATAAACCCCCTTCTAGCTTTATTTTATATTTTTTAACATCAGCTTAACTGAATTGACTCTTTCAAAGGTGTAGGTTATTTCATAAAAATTCACAAAAAAATTCTCTCCTGATACAATATCAAAATTGTGAATGTTTTAAGTGTTGTCAGTAGTAACTTTTTCAAATATTGCTGATGATTTTAAAAATTATTTTCTTCTACCATTAAATTAACCTGCTGTTTGTGTATGGTTATTGTAGCAATATGATTATAAATATTTCTTATATGTTTATATTAAATTTTTTTTTCTAAAATTTATCATTGACGATTTTAAAATGATGGTTATTTTTTAAGTCAGAAGCTCTCTTATATATACTCTTCTTATCTAAGCAGATCAGAGTGCCACTAAAGACACCTTGTCAGGTTTTTACTTTTTTTCCCCCAGCTACCACTTATATTATGCCTTGTTTATATATTTGCTATAAATTATTCATTTTGCTGTCATATTGATACCCCTTAGCTTTCCATTTTCCTTTTTTTTAGTACAAAAAATATATTCAATAGTTAATAATGCAACAGTTTAATAATCAGTTTTTTTTTTTAAATGTAGCTCTTGTTTGTATTATTTCAGTATGTTGAGTAAATTGTATCACATAGTTAAATCATCAGATTGTGTTATTAAATTATTGTTTTGTTACACATAACTGAGTAAACCGAAGTTCTAAGAAATGATTTCCCCTAATTACTTCAAATAACCAGATCTATCTGTATTTGATTATTCTGAAGAAAATATTATGAATTATCTTTTGTTTATCTGTTTAAACCAAGCGATTTTCAGTTAGCATAATTACTTTTATGTGTTTGATGCTCAAAGCTAGTTAACGGTTTTTTGTCATTATTAAATTATGTAAATTCATTCTTAATTATAGAATAAATATTTACAATATTAAAAAAAAATTCATTATCTGGCAGCGTTTGTATCTGATACATAATTTAATAAACAATAATATTAAAATGTTACACTGTATCGTAAAATATTCACTAAAATCTACCTTAATCACAAAATAGATAAAAAAAATGTCATACTTGTTACCAATTTTTTTTTTTTTTAAAAAAGGTAAATAACTTTTTTTATGTAACATTATGTAAACAAATGTTTACTGTTACATTGCCACTTACAATTTTTTTCTAGTCCATAATTTTTAATGGAATGAATCTTTTTAAAACTGGAAAAGAAGAAAAATATATAATCACTATATTATTTACTTGTCGACTTATCATAGTTTGGCACTGTTATCTAAAGTTACTGTGGGTATCTTAAATAAACTTATACTAAGTGATTGTAAAAACATAACAGGCAGACTGATATGTGTAAGTATGGAACTATCAGGATTTCACACTCCTCCAACAAATCTCTGCAGAAATCATTATGATGTAAATACTTGTAATTCTTCTTAGACATTTGTGAGGGCAGAAAAATCCCTGTATGAAATAATTCATCCTCCATACTTGCAGTACACTATCGTTTCTCCTTCAAAAAAATATATTTGATTTTATTAATAGTGATTCTGATTTTTCTAAGATAATTAAACTAAATCTTGCTTATATTCTCTTTACATATGTTAGTAAACCAGGAATGAATTTCATCTTAATTCTTCTTTAGCCATTTATTTATCTATATTTAATTAATAACAAATATGTTACATACATATCTTCACATTGTGGCACATCATTCACAGTATATGTACATTTTAACAACAATTCTCATTTGACTATTTCTGTACCACTTGTAATTCTATTATTTATAGCAACCAGTTTTAAAATATTTATTATATTTATGCATAATGCAAAAGCTATAGCTTTTATCTGTTATCCTACTGTTTATAATTCTTTAGTGGTTTTAATGTAACATATATCTATTTACTTTTATTATCAACAATTTCATGAAAACATTTTTTATTTATTCATATTATTCTATAATATTGCAGCCTATCAGTGAACTTTATATATATATATATTTAGAAAGTTCCACCCTGTATGTATGTATGTGCCATACATACATACGAGGGTGGTTCAGAAAGTAACTTAAGTTTGTGCCTAGCTTGGAGATGGGTGGGGATAGAGCCACCATCTTGGCATCAAAACATTTCTACACTCAGTACACATCAAGCTGTCATAGCATGTGGACTGTGATTTTTCTTCTTTGTTCCTTGTGAATTATTGAAATGTGCACTTCAATAGAAAATTCCGCAAGTTGTGAAGTGTGTTCAGTGATTAGGTTTTTACTGGCTAAAAACCTCAAACCAATTGAAATTCATTGTCAACTTTGTGAGGTGTACCGAGATGGAATAATGAGTGAAGGTGGAGTGTGGCAGTGGTGTATTCACTTTAAAAATGGCCACACCAATGTTCATGATAAGGACTGCAGTCGGCCTAGCCATGTGACTGATGAACTGACGATGAAAATCAACAAAATTCATGAAAACCACCACATTACGATTACAGAATTCTTGCTTCATTTCCCCCAAATTTCACGAAGTTTACTGCATGAAATTGTATTAGGAAAGCTTGGTTATGACAAGTTTTGTGCAAGATGGGTGCCAAAAATCTAAGGCAGCAGATTTCTACAAAGAAGGAAAAGCTTGTGCGTCATCATAAGTGTCTCAATTTAAATGGTGACTATGCAGAAAAGTAGTTTAAGATTGTCCCTTTCAATTGCATATAATAAAATTTCTTATTTTTATTTGGTTAGTTTTTTATTTCAAAACATAAGTTACTTTCTGGACAGCCCTTGCGTGTGTGTTACAATATAATGATACAATAGCAGCCTTAATATATTCCAGTTTTGCTAAGTCATAGTTTTATGGTAATTTCATTTTTCTTGATTCAATTTTTATTTTATGTGATTTTGTGTTAGTATAATTCCTCATGTTTACTGGTAACAAATTGTATGCTGGTGATCCAGTATGTATAAAAGATCTTTGTTCAGTAGTAGTTTTCATTTCTGGGACACTTAAATCTTTTCATCTTCTGCCTCATGTAATTATATTGTTGGTTAAATTAATGAACCAATCTATTTTTATGCAGCATATTCATACATAGTAGAAGCTGTGTATAGTATTCTAATATCCATTATTGATATTTCTTTGTACAACTACGAGGCTCGTGTGATAAATTTTGCACATATATATGTAGCATGGGAATGCCAACAGATATTGGAATGAAATAAAAAATGAATCAAAGTACAATGCCTGTTTACACTGATACACTTTTTCCAACTTGTGACAACTTTTTGCATTCCATCACTGGAAAATTCTGGCAGTCTTTCTCAGATCCAAGAGGCCACAGCTTCCTTCACCTCTTCATTGGTGGTGTAATGATTACCTTTGAGATCCCTCTTGAGATGAAAGAGGAAGTGAAAGTTGCATAGAGCCAAATCAATGGTGGTTGTGGATTAGGCTCAAACTTCTGCTTGCGGAGAGCCATCAGAGAGTTTGTGCGGTACCCATTGTGCACAGATTTTATGGTAACCTAATTGTTTTATAATATGACCTACTCATCCTTTAGATATGCCTAACTGAATAGCGATGTGTTGCTGCTGGGTGATTTGCCAATCACTTTGAAGCAAATTGTCCACCTCTTTTTGATGTTTCTCATCAGTCACAGAAACTGGTCATCCGCTGCAAGGTGCATCCTCAATTGTCGCTTTTCCAGCTTTTCATTCGCAAAATTTCAATGCCTATCTATTCACAGTACTCCTGTCAACATTTTCACTACTGTAAACCAATTTTAAACTATGAAAAATATTCATAGGGTTCACATTTTCTACTGTTAAAAATTCGATCACTGCGCACTGTTTTAACCATGTTGACATATTGACCATACTCGACTCCACTTTAACTTTTACTGAAAACCAGTATTTCAGATTTCAACACATTATTGCAGATTTGTAGAGGGGGATTTTAGCTATCATTTGCTGCCATGCCCAACTCGATAGTACCTTCTGTCTCTGTGTAGCACTTATGTGCAAAATTTATCAGCTGAGCCTTGTATTTTATGATGTATAAATGGTCATTTTTATACACTATTTTTAAAGCTTTATTGCAGTTTGGATCAGATTGAGTATGTTGTTATAAGCTCCATCCCAAGCTATGATACCATATCTGAATGAAATAGACAACGGTAAACCGTGAGTAAATGTTTAGTTTGTAATACTTGTTTAAGTCTTTTCATTAAGCAAATAATACATCTCAGTTTATGAGACATAAACTGTACATGTTGTTTCCATTTAAGGATGTTATTAGTCTTTAAACTGAGAAATATTAATCGATTTCTTCTGCTAACCTTAATCTGTGTTGCTTTATCATTATTATCTGAACTTCAATTTTTATAAAAAATTGGTAAGATTGGTTATTATAATAATTGGAAGGTATGAAATTAGTTTTATTAAAATTAACTATTAGTGTATTTAAAACAAACCAATGAAATATGTTTTTTTTTTAATCATAACTAATTATATTTTTGAGACCATTCCAATTGTCAGCTCTGTACAGAATTGTAATATTGTCAGAGTATGTTATACCATTTTCATTCATAAAATCATTTATATATAAAATGAATAGGAACAGCCCAAGGACTGTGCCTGGGTTATTCTATACTGGATAAAATCTTCAGTAGTTAGGGTATTAGCATTTTTAACACGTTAACAATTTGATTAGTAGCTTCAAAAAAGATGATTGATTTTACCTCTAAATCCATACCTTTCAAGTTTGTTAAGCATTGTTATATGACGTGCAATCAAAAGCTTTAGCCATATCTATTCTGGATTTGAATACTAGATCGTGGATGCCGGTGTTCTTTGGTGGTTGGGTTTCAATTAACCACACATCTCAGGAATGGTCGAACTGAGAATGTACAAGACTACACTCATACATATCATCCTCTGAAGAATTATCTAAACGGTAGTTACCAGAGGCTAAACAGGAAAAAGAAAAGCCATATCTATTCAGACAGCTATTACCTTCTTTTTGTTTTTATTAACTCTGGTATAATTTTAATTGCTTTAGCTATTGCATCCTTAGTTGATTTTCTTTCCCTAAAGCCAAACTGATTCTTGTATAATATTTTATATTTATTATCAAAAGATTCTACTCTCATTATAGCGCACTTTTCCATAATTCTATTTAAACTGGAAGTGAAGGATATTTGTTTGTAACTGTAACAGTTGCTTTTGTCTCCAGACTTATGGACTGGAATTATTACAACTTGCTTCTGTTGGTCAGGGTATATACATTTATAAAAGTTCAGGTTGATGATTACTGATGTTAAATGGAAAAGTTTGAACATTTTGGCTTTATCAACAGGTTTTAAAAAGAATGATGGTCGATTTATTTTGTTGTTGGCAATTGCACTGCAATTAGGTATTTTATTAGCAAACTTAAATCCTAGTTAGCTAAAATGATTATTTAATATGATGGAAATTCCCTTTACATTAGTAATTATACTGTTATTATAATCTGTAATTTTAGTAACAGTACTGTTTTTTATATTAACTCAACCTGTTATGCTATTTATTGTATTCATGAGTTTTTAGGGTTGTTTTTAGCCATCATCACTTGTCCATTCTATTTATTTTTTATTATCCTTATAATAGTAGTTAATCTATTTCTATATCTTCTATATGTACTAAGAATTATTTGGATCTTCTTTTTTTGTGTTTTATATATAGATTTTGTTTATGTTTTATGAAAATTTAACAAACCAGCAGTATCCACAAGTTTTTTATTACTTAATAATGTAGCAGCATTAATATGTTCTTGCAATTTACTAATATATTTGGATCAGTGTCATTCCAGGTATCCTAAACCTCATTTTGCAATGATTCTAATAATTCAGATTCTATTTCAGTTTTTTTGCAATTATGTGTCATTCATTTTTTCAGTGGATGTTGGAAGAGTAATCATAATCGGCCTGTGGTCTGTAAATTCTGACCATATGTTAATGCTTATTAATTCAGTGTAGTTATGTTTTGTCTATACAAAAATATGATCTGTACAAGATTTTTATTAATTTGTGTTCTTGATGGTTTTGCAATAGAATGAAGCAATCCCTCAATAAGTGAGATTTCAAGTATTCCTCAAATGTATTATTTATTTTGTTAATATCAATACTTATTTCACCTATAAATATAAGTTCTTCACTTGGTTTATTCCTGTATCTTGCAAGTTCATTCAGAAACAAATTTACATTCGTCCTAGGAGAATTGTACGTGGTTAATTTTTTATAATGCACAATATGTATATTTATTTCAATGGCTAAGAAAAGAATCACCAATTCCGACTAGTTTTGTTTTGTGTACTAATATATACTAGTGTTCCTTTATTTTTTATTATACTTTCCACCATTATGTTTTATATTGGCTTAGTTTATAAATATCCATCTCTTCCAAATTCCAAGTTTCTGAGCACACAATAACATCAAAAACATTTTCATACTGGTACACTAATGTTTGTAATTTTTGAAATCTTTTGTTTATACTTCTTATATAAGGGTAAATCAAATATAAATGTGAATTTATTTATTGAAAAATAAAAGGCAAATATAATTTATTTTTTTACATAGTTTCCTGCTTTAGAAATACATTTTTCCCAGCAAGAAGGAAGGTTTTTATCGCAGCATCGTAGAATGAAGCTGGTTGCATCAGGAGCCAATTGCACACAAATTTCTCCATGCCCTCATCATCTTCAAATGATTACCCTCCTAGAGCTTCTTTAAGCGGCCCAAACAAATTAAAATCGCAGGGCTGTAGGGAGGATGATCAAGTTGAGTCCACTGCATTTCTTCTAGTTCTGAGACCATTAGAGCTGCAGTATTGGGCCTAATGTTGTCATAGAGGAAGATGGCCTCTCTAATTGGTTGGTCTTGTCTTTTGCACCAATGTGCAGCCCTCACCTCGTTCAACAGCTTGCAGTAGTAGGCAGCATTAACTGTGAGTCACTCAAGCAAAAATTCAATGAGCAAAGTGCCTCACCGGTCGAAAAAAACAGTTGAAAGAACCTTGCCAACTGAGTCAAGTTTTGGCTTTCACTGGGGTTGCCTCCCCTTTCCTCTGCCATTCCATACTGGCTTGTTTTGACTGGGGACTGTAGTGGTGGACCCACGTTTCGTTGCAGGTGATGATCTAACTCAAAAATGCATCACCTTTCGCAAACCTTGTTGTAAGCCTCTGATAAACCTCCTCCAAACATTTCAATTTCTGATGTGTGGTCAAAAGGAGACTCATCTTGCACACACTTTACGGAACTGTAGGTCATTTGTGATGATCGCTTGACAGCTCCTATAACGTATTCCGACCTGTTCTGCAATTTCAGATACTCTCATCCATTGATCTTCTCCAATGTCTCGAACCATGTGAGTGTTTTCTTCTGTAATGCTGGTCCGAGGACGGCGATCGTGTTCCTGATTTTCCACTCATTCTCATCCTTCCTTAACTATTTATGTCAGGCAAACACATGAGTCCGTGACAATGTTTGATCCCTGAACTGTGCAGTCAATCTCCAGAAAATGTCCATTGCTTGAACTCCTTCACGAGCAAGAAATTTTATAATTATGCATTGTGCAGTAGAGGAGTGCACCTGTTGCTTCGATATTGTGAGCGTTTCTGACGAATTGGTTGGGAGTCTGGAATGGCCGGCTCTCCCCACTCCTAATGACCCCACCCAAGCATACTAGAAGCACAGGCTCAGTTCTACCAACTGTAGACACTCAGGAACAAAAATTCCGTTTATATTTGATTTACTCTCGTATTAAGATTTGTTTTCAGAAATACAAATTTATTTTGGTTAATATGATACTTACAGTCTAGATTAGTTTGAAATTCAAAATTTTCTATTTTAGGAACATTTATGCTTTGAAATATATCCATTATTTATGAATGAATTAAAAATTTTAAAAGCAAGTCTATTTTAGACTGTAAGTGGGCTTTTCTGGCTTTGATAGTTTCACTATATCAAAGGCTGAATGGCCAAACATCTGCTACATTTATATTTGTTATTTGCTTCCACACAATTTATACATTTAAGATTTTCTTCATGCTACATATCCTGATTTCATGAAGACCAGCACAGTGAGAGCATATGTCCCATTTCACATTTTTTTGCAGTGTGACCAAAACTACAGCAGTTATAACACTTTCATAGATAAATTTTCAAACATGTTACACATTTCCCAGTAAACATGTAATGTTTTACTATTCATTACTTGATGAATAGCAATGGGTCAGATCCAACATATGCATTACACGTTACTTTATTTATGATTGTATTTCTCTGATTGTTTCTGTTAGTTATTCATTGTTGAATATACATTGCAACACACTTTTTATTTGGAAATTCAGAAAAATTCTGTTTTCTTTGGATTTCTTGTAATTCATCTACATCAAATTCCTGTGTGATGGCAACTATTTTAATTTTAGGATTTTCTAATTTTTCAATATGACCTTCATATTAGCATACTGATGATCTACATATAATTTGAACTGATCCATCTTTTTTCATCTTAATAGTAACTACCTTGCATTTAATTCAGCAGGTCATATATTGGTGAATTTTCACTTCCCAATAACTCAGCACTAATGTTTGTTTTGGTTTTTATTGATATTAGAAGATGACTGTTTGGGAGGTGCTAAGTGACTGTTTATAGTATGTTTGGCAATCGTTGTTATTAAGATAATAATTATTATATTTTCTGATAAGTAAACTATGATTTCTATGTTGAGTATTGTTTACCTTTCTTAGCTTTATTCTTTTATTATATGTTGATGTGTTTCGGAGTAACTACATTGTCAAAGCATAGAGGTCTTTGGCAATCTCTGTATACTTTGACTTACTGTTTTAAATTTCATTGGCCTCTTCTACCATTCTTTCCAGTCTTATCATTTTTTTTTTTATAAATAATTTTTATCTTGCACTTCAGTCACTAACTGCTTCAGTAGTTCATTAAGTTTTCACTGACTAATTCACTTTTATCATTATCAGATTTAGATTTCAAATCGTTCATGAGTCTTTGAAGCTGTATACACTCTTCTTGCACTTTTATTAATTTTTCTTTTCATACGAAAATTCCTACACTTTTCGCTTCATCAGTAATTTACTATCTTGTAGTTCGGAGGATATTTCTTTCCTACAGCTATATATTCCAGGTATACTACCAACACTAACAAAACGTTTTACTTCAGAACAACTTTTTTGATATGAGGAATCATACAATATTTATACACAGATTGATGCTACTTTTTTATCAGTGCAACTAAATTCAACAGGAGCTGGTTGTAAACCTTTTTTTCCACAACAGTTGCCAAATTGGAATTTATTGACCTTTCTAAATGAAATGATCCAACATTACAAACAAGTAAACACACAATTTAAATTCACAATTAATATATATAATTTAAAATATTAAACGTAACAGTAGTACTTAATTTTGACAAAAATTTATGTTAAAGTAAAATAATTGAAGAAGCAAAATACACCAACTATACACACATTTGCAGGATTATTTTAAACCCAAATTCAACCAAAAACTGAAGTATAAAACACTAAAAAGTTACAAAAAACACAGCAAACAAAACCTTCTAACCTAATCAGTATATTACAACGCATTTATTATTCATATATTATTTATTCAGAAGGGAAAAATTGTGTAGGCAGGCCACGTTTGGAGTATGTAAAACAAATTGTTGGGGATGTAGGATGTAGAGGGTATACTGAAATGAAACGACTAGCACTAGATAGGGAATCTTGGAGAGCTGCATCAAACCAGTCAAATGACTGAAGACAAAAAAAAAAAAAATTTATTCATACATATATTGTTTTTGATATTACTGACTTCTATAGAACTAAATGTTCTTTTTTATCTCTTACAGTAATTACCACATGATCAGACAAACCACTTTCAAGTATCCAACTAAAAAATTGTCTGGGATGAAAGCTGGTTGATATACTCTCTATTGCAGTCTTTGTGTTAGCAGCAAATCTGATTGAAGTAGTAACATTTATAAACAAACAGTGGCACTAAATTTATATTATTCACCTTATAGTTTTTAGTCTCTTTCTTCTGTGAAGATAATCACAACAAACAGAAAAATGTGTACGACACGAACTGTAAGTTGTAAATCCAAATTTGTTATTCACTTTGACCCCTCCCCAGCCTTGTGATTCTTATTTTGCTTACATCCCATTAAAAAGGAGATGATAGAAACAAAAAAAGAATTGAATTGAACCAAAAGCAATTCATTGTGTTTTAACTTCAGTCTAATAAAAATCCAGGTTAATTAAAAATTGCTTTAAATCTGCTGAAAACGACTTTTATGTTGTCCAAGGGTATATTTCTTAAGTCTTTTAAAATGTTTATTTTCTTGTAACATGCTATTTTGTATAGTTTTTATCTGAATTATTGTATTATGGTTGTGACACACTTGATTCAGTTAAAATATTTGTGGTTCTAAAATGGAGTATCTCAAACAAATACAACAATGGATTTGTTAAAGGTTAGCCTTCCCTTTTTTCGTAAATATTACATACCAGTTTGTATAATCTATCTATTGCTTCCTGCACTGTGCAGTAATTCTGTAGATATTCTGTCTATTCCAGGAGCCTTTCTGCCATTCAAATTTTTTAATGCTCTCTTAAATTCATATCTCTGTATTGTTTCTCCCTTTTTATTCTCTTCGACTTCCTCTTCTTCCTCTATAACACCAGTTTCTAATTCATTTCCTCTGTATAGCTCTTCAATATATTCCACCCACCTATAGACCTTTCCTTTCATATTATAAATCGGTGTAACATCTTTGTTTAACACATTATTAGATTTTAATTTATTTACCCCAAAATTTTCCTTAACTTTCTTGTATGCTCCTTCTATTTTGCCAATTATCATTTCTCTTTCCACTTCTGAACACTTTTCTTGGATCCACTCTTCTTTCGCTAGTTTTCACTTCCTGTTTATAGTATTTCTTAATTGTCAATAGTTCCTTTTACTTTCTTCATTGCTAGCATTCTTATATTTTCTATGTTCATCCATCAGCTGCAATATAACATCTGATATCCAAGGTTTTCTACCAATTCTCTTTGTTCCATCTAAGTACATTTCTGCTGATATAAAAATTTCCTTTTTAACATTCTCCCATTCTTCTTCTATATTTTCTACCTTATCTTTTTTACTCAGACCTCTTGCGATTTCCTCCTCAAAAGTTTCTTACCTCCTCTTCCTCAAGCTTCTCTAAATTCCACCTTTTCATCTGACACCTTTTCTTCAGGTTTTTAAACCCCAATCTAGATTTCATTATCAATAAATTATGGTCGCTATCAATGTCTGTTCCATGATAAGCTTTGCAGTCAACAAGTTGATTTCTAAATCTTTGCTTAACCGTGACATAATCTATTTGATACCTTGCAGTATCACCTGGCTTTTTCTATGTGTATATTCTTCTATTATGATTTTTAAACTGGGTGTTGACAATTACTAAATTATACTTTGTGCAAAACTGTATAAGTCGGTCCCCTCTTTCATTTCTTTTACCCAGCCCATATTCACCCACAATATTACCTTGTTTGCCTTTTCCAGTGCTTGCATTCCAATCTCCAAATATTATTAAGTTTTCATCCCCTTTTATGTGTTTAATTGTTTCATCAATTTCTTTGTATACACACACTGCCTCATTATCATCATCCCATGATGACGATGATGAGGTAGATGTGTCCATCAGTTGTAGGCATATAGACATTTATAATTGTTGTCGGCTTAGGTTTTGATTTTGTCCTGATTACAATGATTCTATTGCTAAGCTTGTTTAAATAATCTACTCGCTTCCTTATATTCTTGTTCATTACAAAACCTACTCCTGTCTGCCCTTTATTTGAAGCTGAGTTAATTCTAAAATCACCTGACCAAACGTTGTTTTCCTCTTCCCACCAAACCACGCTAATTCCTACTACATCCACATTTAACCTATCCATTTCCCTCTTTAAATTTTCCAACCTACCAACCTTTTTTAGACTTCTAACATTCTACGCTCCGACTTGTAGAATGTTACTTTTTAATTTTCTGGTGACCCCTTCCTTAGTAGTCCTCACACAGAGATCCGAACGGCGTACTAGTTTACCTCTGCAATATTTTAACAAGAAAGGTGTTTCTATCTTTGTTGCATGAAAATGCAGAGTTACATTTTCTTGGAAAAAACGCAGCTGTAGTTTTCCATTGATTTCAGCTGCACAAACTTTACCTCCTCATTTGAAATATATTGAATGGATTGCAGATTAGATCAGAATGTTTTGCTGTATATTCTGACCAAAGATGGTAAAGTGGAAAAAAAAAAGAAAAGAAAATGGTTAAATAGCCAGATTTATTCAGCAGTTATCTCATTGAAAGGCCATTTTTCAGGCAATGTATTGTTTTACATAAAACTAATGTAAACTTCTCTTATACAAATGAAAATGCGATGCTTTTGATTTCTGTATCTCAGATGCACGTTATTTCAGATTGTTTTAATAGGAGTAATTAAATCTTAAATATACTTGTTATACAAATCCTTTTTACCCCTGCAGTTTGGATATTTACTTATCGATTGATGTAATTGTTACAGATTTTGTGTCATGCATACCTCAAATAAGAATTTACATGCTTTCATAAAAAATCTGTTATTCTTAATTTTAATTATCAGCACGACAGAAGGTTAATCATTTGAAAGTGTCATCATCCACCTTTATATATTACTTACCCCAAAGTAACGTAACATTTTTTTTTTGGAAGTTTGACTGATAATTACAAAATTCTTTGCCATAGTTAACACTTATATAAGAAGATTATAGAAATTTTAGTTGCTTGTGCAATATTGCTCCTTAATTCTTTTTAATGATTTATTGTTGTAAATAATAATTTAAAATATACAAACACAACCAGTTATTTTGAATTTCCAGCATATTGCACAAAAGCGTCTTTTATTATTAATAAAATAAGCATCTCTTCCATTGATTTTCTTCATTCACTCTATGGTGAGCTTTTTTTTATAAACAATACAGTATTAAACACAAGGCTTAAAATAATTTTAAACATTAACAGAATTAGGAGCAAACATCAAATGGAGCAAAATACAGTATTATGTGAGCTGTAGTACAGGTACGGTACTATAATATATTCATTACATTTTTTTGATTCCTCTGGTATATATTTATCATGTAATGATTCCAAACTTCAGTTTCTTTTTTGTCATAATAGCTCTTCTTTGAATGATTTCCTTTTTTTTAATTCTAAGTTCAGCTTTTCAAAACTCTGCTCTTCTAGTTCTGTACATAGAAAATTGAGAATTGTTTTTATATTCTGCTACTTACGAGGAATCTGCTTTGTTATATTCATACATCCACCTTCTCCATATATCTGGTTCAATATTTTTACATAAATTTAGTTTTTTTGACTTATGTTTTTATTGCTTTATATCTTAAAACCTAATGTATTATCTTGGTGATATTGTGTAATTAAAAAAAAAAAAGTTATATTTTTTCCAGTTAATGATGTATTGTTTTATCAAAGTAATCAATTTAGTCTCAAAATTAACAGTTTAATTTACAATAACATAAAAAACCTGTTACATTGTGAGTTAAATAATGAATGAATAATTAGTTATTCTTATTCTTTTACCCAGCTTAGTTGTGATAATACCTAATAGTGAATTATAGTATTATTTATTTAAAATAATCTTATTCATTTTTGAGTCTTAATCATACATTCAGTCCATTAATTCACTCTAAGACATTGCTGTTGTGTAATATTACCTTTTTGAAATTTTATTACTGCATCTCTTTAATGAAATATATTTAACCCCTTAGCGGTTTCAGATTTTTTAACCAGCAAAGTGTTAATTTCACTCTTTAGTAACACAGCATATTGTTGTAAACAAATGATGTGAAATAAATGATTAAAAAGGTTTCTTTTTTTAATTTTTAGTGTGAATATTTATTTCAATATTCATCATGTGAATATTGCTGACAAATTATAGAATTCTTTGTTTTTTACTATTAGATAATAATGCATATAAACTATTTTTATAGTATTTTTGTTTATTTTCAACAAAAATCTAACATTAAAAATTTACTGTTAATCAGTAAAAGCTACCACACAAATTACAGGTTGTGGAGTCTGCTAAAAACTGCAGATATAGAACAAAACAAATTTTGTGTTAGTTGTTCTTATGATGTTATCAAAGTATTGTTCAAAATTTGTGTACACAGTTTTAGATACATTTGGTTTGTTTGACTGTGTAGCATTGATCTTACTGAACTACAAATATTATGACCTTCCTTTTATTAACTTATTTTATGTAAATAAAAAATAATTATGTAAATTTTCATTCTATTTTATGTAAATAAATAAGAATTTTCTAAAACTAATTATAAACAGTCTGCACAAAATAGAACACTGTTTGAAGCATTCTTATATTCTCTTTAATTCATCTCTAGCAACACAATAACTCATTCGGCTTATGAAAATCCTAATTTGAAGTGTCTATTGAATCAGTACAAGTAAAAAAAGTGTGCTAAATTATTATTTATAAAATATAAACAAATCAGTACCATATTGTCACATATAAAGTGACATTCTTTTTTTGAAAATTTACTTTTCAATGACAGTTTATTGTTACTTGTACAGCCTTGCATTATATGATAGTGTTACAGTAATTTCTAGCTAAATGAAAGCTTTAAAACTTCCTATCAAATTATAACGAAAGAGAAAACTACTAAACCATATTTTGACCTGTGGAAATGGAGGGATGAAGGAATATTTACTGTTGCAACTAGTTAAAAGTTTTTTTTAGACTAGAAGAGAGGCCATTTTTACTTAAATTTTTATGAATAAGCATAAAGGTTTATTAAGAATGTAGCAATCCATTCCTAGTGTTTTGGCTTCAATTTCTAGATATGCTGTTTATAAACATTAATGTTGACTGCACTTTATGATCTTGTTAAGATCTTTTGTTTATATCATAAATAAAAGAATTTAGTTTTACAAACTGGAGTAGTTTTTTCATTATAGAAAGAATCTTGTCTCTGTACCATAAAGACAATCTTTTTGTCTTTTCTGTTTATAATGAACAATACAAATTTTTGTGCCTAAACCAATATAGAATTTCAAGTACACAGTGCATATGGTAATGTCAGGAATTCCATTTATTGAGACATTTTTTTACTTTTTATGGAGAGAAATTTTTGTAACAGTCTATGAAACTTCAGCTATCATTTTATAATGAAAATATTGTATAGTTGGATAAAATGTTTTGGGTTTTTTTTAATAAAAACAAAGAAATTTTCATTATAATAACCTAGGGGTTAATTGTATTTGTTTTTTCTTCCTGTTATATTATTTATTAATTTACTATTATATGGAAGAAATATTTTGAGTTTTAATAATTCCTGTAACATTGTTAGCATCATCCAATTATGTTCCTGTATTTAATGACGCTGTAAAACTTTGATATTATGTACGAATATGAAATATAATAAAGGAAAATTTTAAAAGAAAATTTCATGTGTGAATTTGTATATTATATATATATTTTTATTTGTACATTATGAAACGTATAAGATGTATGAGTACACTCATTCTACATTATATATATACACGATGCATTGCAGTTGCTAAAGTATGCTTGTATTCTAGTGTCATTTGTTATTATTTTATTTTTATTATAATAATTATTATTATTTTGTAATAAATTGTATAAAAATTTTAAAATGTATTATTATTATAAACTAAAGTTAAATGTGATACTGATGGATTGATGTTAAGTGCCAAGTGTACTCGTAAAGTGTTAATAAAAAAAAAGCGACTGTTATTCTATATCAACAGTGATATTGTTACCATGACCCGAGGTTATTAAATTTATGCATTATAATCCTCCCTTGTATATGAATAATTTTTGTCAAGAAATTACATATATACATATGTATATACATAATTGTGTTAAGTATATATATATGCATATACATATATATTTATATATTGTTAATCAGCATTATAATTTCATTCCATCTGAGTGTTCCTAAATCATGTATTTTTGTTAAATGCTATTGTTTAATTAAATTTTATTATATGCTGTCAATTTAAAAAAAAATTAAATACATCACATTTTAGGTTAGACTAGTTCCCTCAGTAAAAAAATAAGATCTGGTGATCTTATTTTATACGATATATCTGGTATATCTTATTTCAACGATCTTGCTTTAATTAATTAATTACCGTATTATAAATGGTATGGAGTTTTTAAAAATCATATTTAGACATTGTACTGTCAGATATATAAAATGCTATTTTGACATTTCTCAATGCCTTGATTGTTGACATTTTTTCTTTTTAATTTTCAAACATTTTAATTAATTTTAAGCAATTTTTTACCAATTTTTTTTTTTAAGGAACATTCATAATTACAGTATTTGTACTGATAAACAATGGAAAATGAGGCATGATGAAATTGAAAATAAAGTTTCAAATTGTGATTTACAATGTTATTATTATTTTATTTATTATTGTTACTTATTTATTATATTTTTTATAAAAATGTACCCGATTGTAATTGCAGCTAAAATTTTCCACTTTGCAAAGATCATCAAGATTATAATGTTCAAAAAATTTATACCTTTTCATTGCAACCATTCTTCTCTCTTTATTTCATCTTGCATGAAATTTCATTATGTGCTGAACATCATCAAAATGTAATCTAAGTCTCCTTGTTATATATTTCCCCGGTACTTGCCCTTTAAATATATTTTGTAATAGTTTTTACTTGCTTTTCTTTAACTCAATGTTTTTTTTTCATGTTTGTCCTCAAATCTCGCATCCTTAATTTAACATACTTCCTGACTTTGCCTATTGATGAAATTTTGCACAGTTACTAAGGTCAGATGACAATATAATATTCCACCATTACTTTTGCAAACATCCCTCCATGCGAGGGTACATTAAGGGTGCAGGAGTAAAATATTGCAAAATGGCTATGCAGGGTTTCTGGGGTTGCAGATGACAAATCTGATGGCCATTTGATAAAAAAAAATGACAAAAACTTTGTACGGGAGTTTTTGTGGTTTCAAATTTGACAACATTTTGTCATCACACACACATATATATAGATGATTTTTGGCAGGCTGAGACACAGTTCTTGATAATTCACTGGGCTTCGTAAAATTCATCACAAAGGTCATATATTGAACAATGAAGAAAGAAACAGCGACTCAGCAAAAAAGGTGGTTAGAGAAGTACTGCAAAAATATTGGACAAAAAAAGATAGGTGAGAATAATGAAGCAAAACATGCAAGATTAGATTCACAAAGAGCTGCCGAAAAACCAAAACAGCATGCTACTCGAGTGACATTTCAAAGACAACATCAATCACAATCCTGTGCAGCAGAGACATCTGAAGCTTGTGAAACTTGCTTGGAAATGTATCACCAGCGTTATTCAGAACGTCATGCAGCTGAGACACCCGAAGAGCATGAAATTCATTTGGAGCATATTCGTCAACAACGTGAGATTTTCAATGCTAGTTGTAGAGAATTTGAGAAGGCAGCCAACAAATTTTGTGACAGTATTTGTGAAATCTGTGTCAAACAAACGATGTTATATAAACCAAGTTTCAACATTTCAGTTTTCTGCGACAAAGCCAACATATCAAGCCGCAAAACCACAGCACCACCAAAGGCTTATTGGAACAATTTTCAACCAGGACTAATTCCAGATTGTATTAAGCAACTCTCACAATCAGAACGATTAGTGTTATGAATAATACCGTTTGTCAAAATCATCAAATTTGATGGTTCGTATGGACAGTATGGCTTCAAAGGACAAGCAATCCTATTCACTACAGACATCTTTGAAATCAGTGAGAAATTACACATATGCTACCTAGGTCGGTGGAAAATTTGGGTATCATAGTTGTTACGGAATGTCTTGAAAACTTAAATGAAATATGAGAATATTCAATATCTCGTATTCGAGTATTCAATGCTATACATTGGTTGCTTGATAACAATTCACTATATTGTGATTTCACAATCGATCACATCATTCAACTTGACGAATGAGCATTGATTAGAATCACAGAATAAATAGAAGCACAGACCACCAAAGTCCACGATTAGCCACAGCAAGCAAGTTTTTACATTTCAATCAATGATGTTTCAAGAATTTTGAGAGCATTGTGGCATCAAGGTAATACAGCAGTTTTCACATCACAGTATGCAGCAATTCAGTGATCTGTAATGGTGTTGGCAAACATTGTTAGAGCTTCTGTACTCTAGTGAGAGTATAATGGTAGTCCATGTGCTCAGTTGTACTCTAGTGAGAGTACAGTGGTAATCCATGTACTCAGTGGAGCACATGGACTATCAACACCTTAGATAGAAATATGATTGAAGATGAGATAATATGTCTACATTGATTCATACTTTCACGGAACAACAAGAGAACGCACACTCCATAGAACATGGCTATTTATTGACTTGTAATTTTGACATTGTCAAGAATGATTTTATTATCTATAAAAAATCATTCTCCATAGAATATGATGAAGAACCACTTATGTTTGGAAGCCTAAACGATTTTATGAATTGAGGATATACCGGACTTATGGTTTGTGAAGCTTTGTTGCAGCTATTTGAAACTCATAGTGCCTACATTCTGATAGCAGCTGCATATTCTTATGGAGTTATGAATTATGATGACAAGTTCTATTTCACAGATTCACATTCTTGTGGACTGAAAGGATCAACTGCTGGATTGAATGGTAGATTGTGCATGATGAATGTGATACATTGAAAGAACTTACATGCATATGCAAGAGAGCAACAGGATGTTGAAATATTCAGTATACCATCGACTACATTTCTTTTTATATAAAAAACAATGTCATAGAAGATTTGTACACTCAAGGAGTGGAAATCCAACAACTAATCCATTTAGCACAACTGCTACAAGCACAATCTGAAAATATAGCAACTCAAACATCACTAATAATGGTTCCAATCGACTGTGTACAACCAAATGTTGAAGATGAACTTGAAGTTCATGAAAATGTCAATGAAATTAGAAGGAAAACTTGTGACTACATTGTCAATGTAGAGCATCAATTGAAAGCAGAAGAATTAGCGCGGTTCTTTCTTTTTCCATATGGCATAAATGGATTAAAGCAGTCTCAAGAAGTTAAAATCACATCACTGGACTACTTTCATGGCAAAGTTTTAGGCAGTGATTTATGGTTCCAATGAAATGATTACCTCTTCTATGCACTGTCCATATTTGAATATTATTTTCTCAAATCAATAATACCAGCTTGCAGATGAAAAATTGAAGGACAAGAAGGCATGGTTGATTATGTTCATCTTAATGAAAAATTTGAGAGGATCATCAGCTTACTGGCGAATGACTTTAACTGAACTCATCGCCCAAATTAGATGCCTTGGTCCGCCAATGTACTTCATTATTTCAGCTGCAATGATTTACATTGGTTAGATATGAAAAGAGCTTTCTTGATAACCAATGGTAGGCTGAACAAAGATCCAAGTTCTCTGGATGTACATACAAGCCAACAACTTATAAAACAATAATCTCTAATTGTGAGCAGACATTTCATGAGACGAATCAAAGCACTGATGAAATTCATCTGGAGTAATGATCAAATCTTTGGTGGAAAACTCAAAGATTTCTGGGGCCACATTGGGTTCCAGAATCGCTGAAGTCCACATCTTCACATGGTAGTAAGGACTGAAAATCATCCATCATTCAAAACACCTGAAGAAATCCTTGTATTCAATGAAGTTTGTACGTGTGAGATGCCATCAAATGACTATGAACTGTATAACATCGTAAAAAGATGCCAAGTACATCATCACATACGTACATGTCAAAAAAACAACACGGCTACAACTTGTCAATTTAACTTTCCAAGACAAACCTGCACAGAAACTCGCATCATCACTGACTCGTCACGTGAGTTCATTTACAATGGTGGAAGAATATGCCTTCTAAAGTGTTGGCAAGAAGATCATTGGGTTAACAACTACAATTGAACGCTTTTCAAGCTATGACAAGGCAATATGGGTATTCAACTATGTGGATCGAATGAGTCAATAATATATTACATCGCTAAGTACATATAAAAAACGGAACCGACTGAGCTAAATGCAAATATCACGCGATCAATCCAGCAAATTTTTCTTGAAGAAACTAACATATCCCGCAGGCTATTCAAAATCTGCATGCTTCTGATGAACGAATGCCAGGTTTCAGCATATGAATGCGCTTTCAGGTTGTGCCACCTCAACTTATAGGAAAGCTCAAAAAAAGTATTTTCCTGAACAAAGATACAAAGTTCTGAAGTTTGATGAGTCTGGCCAAGCAACTGGATACTGTGCCAACATGTTCGAGCGTTATGAGAAACGTCCACTTGAGCATCCAACTTATGACTTTAATAACATGAGCTTGATGGAATTCACAATGAAATTCCAGCCGCATTATGTTAAAAGACAGAAAGAAGAAAACAATGAACATAGTATAGACCAGGACGCTTAAAATGATATACCACTTCAGACTAGGAAGCAATTGATAACTGTGATTGACAATAGCAAAATACCAGTTAGAAATGCACCTGCAATTCTAAGAGTTCCATACTTCATAGCTACATCTGATACAGAAAACTTCCATTACAGTCTTCTCCTTCAATATATGCCATACTGTTCCAAACAAGAACTGCTTGAAGGATTTAACTCTGCCAGAGAAACATTCTTAGCTTGAAAAAACTTTGAAAACAACTAGTGAGCACATGGAAAATTTTTGTCAAAGAGATTGACAACTTGGGAATGCTTTCAACCAAATTCATGCCTTCGATATTCTCGACGCAGAACCAGTTGAAATGAAAGAAGAAATTAAAGATGAATGATGTGCAATTCCAACAGACATGTCAGGCTATGAATGTTGGTCAACGGGAAATCTTCCAGAACATCACTCAAAGTATTTGCAATCAGCTGGAAGAAAGTTCACATCGTGAACGGCTGTTCATAACAGGTCAAGCTGGATTGGAAACACTTTCCTCTTCAATCTGCTCAAGAATCAAGTTAATCGATGCTTTGGCAAACAGTTTGTAAAAGTTGGCACCTTCACCAATGTTGCAGCACGATTAGTGGGTGGTTTAACATTACACTCATTGCTAAAATTACCTGTTCAAAAAAATTGTAAAAACGTTTGTGATATGCCATTGCTTAATGGAAACTGTTTACGTAGTGGAGACTGATACTTCTGGAGTGGAGAAACATTAAATTCTTCTTCATAGATGAGATCTCAATGGTACTATACGAAATGCTTTGCATGATTGACTCACACCTGAAATAACTGAAAAACATCATGGAACCTTTTGGAGGTTTCAATATGTTAGTATTTGGTGATTTGATGCAGCTACCACCAGTAAGAGAAAAACAAGTATTCCAACAGCCAGAACATTTGCTTCTAGCAATGCACTTTTGGCAACTGTTAACACTAGTTGAATTAAAGAAGAACATGAGACAACATGGTGATACAACATTTATCGACATTCTAGATCCACTTAGAGTTGGAGAACTGACAAACAACCATATTGCTTCATTGATGGACAAAGTTAACATCAATATGGATGGTGAATTTGCAATAGAAAGAGCACTGCAAATTTACCCGACCAATCAACAAGTTATGATCACAACAGGAAAGTACTGGAGCACTTTAGAAGCAAAGGCACTGAAATCTTCAAGATTCGAGCACAATATCAACTTGTAGAAGCCACTCGATCATTGAGAGATGATCCCCATTTGGATACTATTATACTGAATGACATTTACAACACTGGAGGTTTGCCAAAAAGAATTGGAAATATTTGTTGGAGCAAAAGTCATGCTGCGATCAAACTGATGTATCCAGAGGTCTTGTCAATGAAACAATAGGATTTAGGACTGAAATCATCTGGCTACATTTCCGAAGAGGACAACTTTACAAGAATGACATACCATCAATAAGAATAGACTTTGGCAGAGATGGCTCTCATGTAATACAACCAAAAGCCATTCAGTTTCCTGCCCTGTACTGCTAGAAAACTGCTGAACACTGAATGCTGCTGTTAATTTTATCATGGGCATCAATCGTCCATAAAATGAAAGACAGCACTGTAGATTACACAGTTGTTTATCTTGGTCCAAACCTCTTTGCTGAAGGTCAAGTGTATATTTGTCGAAAACTGTGATCGTTATGTAAATGAAATAAAAACTTCATTATTCCAAAAATTTCACTATTTCGTTACATTGTATAGTAAATGGTTGATTGAAAATTTGTTTGATATTTTATAAATATATTAGAAATTTTGGTAATTGTGACCCTGAATGTCCTCAACCTTAATTTTTTCAAATTGAAGTATGTTGAAAAATATGTTATATAATTAATAAAAAAACAAGTTTCAAAAGTCAGAAGAGTGAAATTACCTTAGTATTCTTCCTCAGAATCTGTAATGGCAGTAGCGTTGTTATCAGCAGTTTTGGGCAACTCCATCATATAGTCAGGATACAATGAAGCTGCCTACTGGCCACCTAAATAAGTAAAATATATATATAATTTGTATATTTAATGTTAATTAGACGAAGTTAGTGAGCGAAGCGAGTGTAGGTTAGGTTATATTGATACAGTGCGCAATACGTCATTACACGGAATCAACATAATCTAATCAAACATAACCTACACTTGCTTCGCTTGCTAACTTCGTCTGATTAACATTAAAAATAAAAATTGTACAATAAGTTATACATATAAGTGATTTTATTTTTATATAAGCAAATAATTGGATTTCAGTAGAGGTCCCGTATAACCGATATTCTTTTTTTTGTATACTCTGTAAATCCAAATTACTGTTTCAGATCTTTTTTCCAGTCTTGGTCCAGTCTTGCTTCACTGTATCCTGACTATATGATGGAGTTGCCCAAAACTGCAGATAATACCACTACTGCCATTACAGATTCTGAGGAAGAATAATGAAGTAATTTCATTCTTCTGACTTTTTAAACGTGTATTTTTATTAATTATATAACATATTTTTCAACATACTTCAATTTGAAAAAGATTAAGGTTGAGGACGTTCAGGCTCACAATTACCAAAATTTAAATGTATAATAATTTGATTAAAAGTTTGACTAAAAAGTATAAAGCAAGCCTTTAAACATATTTTTAAATTCTTGTAATATTATTCTTTTATCACCTATCATTTTAATATTACCTGTAATGTGTTTTTTAAGTTTTCTGCCCTGTTCTTTTGCAGCTAACATCCTTCTTTGACTTATTTTTATGCTTTACAAACAAAATCCAATTCTTTGATATTTCCTCTAACGTTGTCTTTTTGTGTTGTTACCTGTCACATAGATCAGTATTCAGTTCTCGTAAAAACTAAAAATTTAGTCAAATTAATTAATCACAAGTCTCCATCTTTTTTTTTAACTGTCCAGTTTTCAATGCCATATTTTACAAACCAGCTGATGGATTTTATTTGAAATGCGTTATTTACAATACTTATTTGACTAAATAAATTTAATTATTGATAGTCGTATATGTTTTAGTAGTTAACGGGGTGCATCTACCCATTTTAGTGATATATGACAAGTGGGCAGTGGGACATGCAAGCGAATAGTGTATGGTACCACGCTTATTTTGCTCACACTTTTAGGTTAGCTCTAGGAGCTAGTTAAGACACTGGTCACTAAACTGTTTCGAGGCTCAGTATCCGTTTTATCACTTCTACTCATGTTGCAAGTGAGGAGAACTATTATGAAGTTTCAGTTTTTTACCAACTGAGTTGTCAATTTTTTAAAAACATAATGAAAAATTAGGAAATGCTCTGAAATACAACCCTAGTTCATCACAACTGTAAATATCATCAGGTTTGAAGTTTTTTAAATTTTGGGAATACAGTTCTTACTCTCGTCTGTAGCTGGTTAATCAGCATCCAATTTTTCACTGAAAAATTTCTTAAAAAAGTATTGTTTCTCTTTCTGAGAGAGCCAAGCATCTGTTGATTGAAATCATGATCACCAAATTTTTCTGTAAATTGTTTTGCTTTTACCGTTAAGATTCCATGACTGATGGTTGCATTTAATGTTCTTGTCTCAGTGTACTGCTTTAATAAAGTGTGTTTAACATTTTAAGTTTTACCATCATGTTTCCTTATTATGTTCTAGTTCTCATTTAGAACGACTACAGCCTCCAATACTTTACAGCTTTTAATGATATGAGAAAGAAAAGTCTTAAGAAAGTCACAGTGTCGTTGCAGCTTCTAGCTGACTAAGCTTAGGAGTTTATCATATTTTTTTATCATAAACTTGTAATTTTTCACCTAAATTTAAATCCTTACGTTTATGTGACATGGCTCTGAAATTCACAAAATTTCAACACAGTACACAAAAAATATACAACAGAGAAAATCACAAATGATCACGATGAAACAATAGTAACATAACACTAAACATTAACAACAGTTGAAGCTCACACAAAAAGAGTACTTAAAGATTTCAACAAACATATGAGTTAAGTTGTATGTACAGTATATACACAGTGTAAAAAGATGAAATGCACTGAAAGACGAATGGCTTGAAGTGTACTGCACTGCACATATGCATATTTAGTCTGCCATCTTTTACCAATTGAAATGTGGCACCATGCTGTTTATCTTTAGCCAGTTAGCAGCAAGACCATGGTGTGGTATGACCCATTTCCTTGAACTTAAACATTAAATATGGGTACTGCAGTAAAATGAAAGTACAAACAGCATAATGCAGTGCAATAAGCATAAATAATTCATTTTGTATTATTACAAATAAACATAAAGTATTAAAACGTTGATCAAATAAACCGATTCTTGATTCTATTACTTGAAGAAATTTATACAGATTTCCCAAATTTTGGTTTGGGTTTTAGAAAACTGATTCAATTACCCAGTGATTATAATAAGTGGCATTTACTGAATTTATAATCACTTTTTTTTACATGTTTTTTCATGTAATATTAATTTTCATAGTACATTTAAGTAACAAGGAATATACTAGAACTTGAAGAGCACTCCAATTTAAGTCCAAAAATGTAGATTTAATTGCTTGATATTTTGTTAAAAACTAACAACATTATTCTGCTCATAGTGTACATTAAAAACAGGGAGAAATATCCCTATTTTATTCTAATTGATTTGATATAACTTTTATGAAAGCAAATTTAATTTATCAAACCATGTGTTTAACAGTGCCAAAGTTTAAATAACAGATTTTGTGTTACACACCCATGGCATATTGAACAGGTTTTATCTGTTTGTCCACAGCAGAAAATATGTTACTCATTTTTTAGAAGAGCGTTTGGAAATAGTACATTTTGGCTGAAAATAGGAAATCATATTGAAGAATATGAAATCTGCAATACTAAACTGGACATAAACAACAAACTGCACATATCATTTGTATATTAGTGTTCCTTACTTACTCAGATTTATCCTTGCTGACTGGCAGTGTTGCTTAGAATAGATATGCTGGATGCTTCAAGAGTTGACATGATGCAAGAGACTTCATAGAGCAACAGATAAAAAAGTAAGTTGTACAGTTGTAATTACTTTTACAATCAAGAAAACGCATTATGACATATTGCCAAGAATTAGAATTAATAGACAATTGAATTTAAAAATCAAAACCTTTTTTGACCATTTTAACTATTAAAAATTAAAATGTAGGTCATAACAATGTTTTATTTAAATCAATTAATTGATTGTCAATTTTGCTAGGATGTAATTTTATGAAAGTGATTCATATTTATTCAGGCTCCTTAAAAATTATATATCTGAGAAATTAAAAAAATAGATTTAATATTTATTCAAATTCATACAGTTGATCATTTTCTTGATTAAGTAGTTACTTTTTGACATCAAAGAAGTTAACTTTCCCTTGTACCATGACACTGGTTTATTGATAATTATTTATATAGTCATTCAACTTCATCGATCGATGTAGTCATAATACAATTGAAGTTTATTCATTTTGTTGTGTAAATTCTATTTGCATTGTACATAAATCATAGGGTTGTATACATTATAAGAGGTAAAGGGCTAGCTATAGTCTTATAACAGCTTATTATTCATCATCAATGCTATCTAGGCTTTATATAACAGTTGATTTAGTATCTGTTAGAATAGCCAGCTTTTAACAGATAACTTGCATAAGAATGTAAATATGTGTATTTGTTACATATCATAACCTAATAAGGGACAAATTGGTGCCAAAATTGATACAGCCATGCTTAAGTATAATCATGTCATTCTTACAAAGGAGAATGAAATGGTATCCCATCGCCTTTTTCACCAAGTCAAATCATACTGTTACACGTCGATATGCCTAGCTGACCAAAATGCAGGTGAGCCAGCCCTGTAAGAAACACCTGAACTCGCTGTTTGGTGAATGAATATTATTAAACTCTGAAAAACCAACTCTTTCTTATACCCCAGGTGCTGATTCAGCACCATACAAAAGACAAGACATTGTTAAAATACAAATTATTGTATCCCTGCTATGAAAAATTGCATTAAATACATGACCTCTATTTAGTGGAATATACTCAAATTTACTATGCAGTCAGAACATTTTTTAAGAGGAATTTCCACAAACTATAATTAATTGTAAAAAATTTTATTACTGTTCAAAAAATAAATAAATTTAAGATTAAGACTAAATTTTACACTCTTTAAAACTTCTAATTTAAAGTAGATTATTTACAACCTGCTGTTTTTGCATTAACACTAACATAAATAGTAACATTGTAAGTTTTCCAATTATTTTTATAAATTGTCCATCATTATTTCCTCCAAGTATTGAATCAAGAAAAAAGTAACAAAGTATGTTTTATCATGAACGGTAGGGAGGTATGCAATTCTTGTACGAGTATTGGAAAGTTTTTTGAAACTGCATCTGCTAATTAATTGAACAGCCTGCAGTGACATTCAAAACAGATTTTGGGAAGCAGTTTATTCATTATCAGACTTTTATCATTTTCTAAAAATAAATGTCAGGTGGCATATTTCATTTATTTTGGGGGTTGCCAACACACCCATTCTGGTTGTTTGGCTGATGCTAATGAAAAGAAAGTAAAAATGAGAAGTTTTATTTTTTTTAATTACTTCTACATAACTAAATTCAATCAGATATTAAGTGAAGGAATAGTTACAAAATTAAATTGTTTTAAAATTTGCTCAGTTTCTTTTATACTAAGTAACAAACATTATTGTATCTTTTTACCTGATTACATCAGAAGATAGATTTGATGTATTTGGCTTGTTTATAATCCTCTGACTCCAGAATGGTTTATATACCCATATTTTATATTAATAGATTTTAATAATTGCTTGTATTTGTAATACATTTGTTTAATCTAGTATTCAAATCCGTATAAAAGTACTGCCTTTACTAGGATTTGAACCTTAGAACTCTCAACTTTGAAATCAGCTGATTTGTGAGGACGTGTTCACCACTAGACCAACCCGATGGGTTAAGATCATCAGAACTGGGGCTAAAAAATTAGCGTCATTAACAAATAAGATGCTTAGCTGAGTTTTAGAGGCGGATTATTTATAAAAATTAAAAACAAAATCAGTTCCAAACTTGACTTAAGAACACCTCTAACAATAATTTTGATAGAAGAAGTGAATGTAATATTAAAATATTGTCCAGAAGAATAAAAATTCTTCTGGACTTCTCAAAGTCAAAATCTGCCATTTAAATTAGAATGTAACCAGTTCAAAATGTTAATATATCACCATTCCACTTTACTTATCTTTAGAAAATGAGTAATTTTAATTAAACATATTTTCAGGTTTATCTAAACTTTTGTCATGCACACCAAAATCTCTGTCGTGTTGTAAAAAGTGTAGCATAAATAATTCAAAATTAAGTCACAACATATTAGAAGTCATAAGGAAGTTATTCATAAGCAACTTTAGAAATAATCTCAACTCAAAATGGACCACTTTCTTTGGATAAGACTAAGAATCTTTAGTCAGTAAAATAAAATGCAACATGTTCACTGAGACTTGCAATTGAGCAATAGCTATTAGATTATTTAAGAAAACTATTATTTTTAAATTTAAACAATCTGTTTATCAACAACAGAAACATTGATTATTTTATGCTGCTCTCGCTGATGTTTCGTGAAATCTTAGTGTAACAAATGTTTATAATCTTTTTTTGTAGTCTTATTTTCTGTATCCCAGAACCAACAACCTAAACTGATGCAATTATAATTAAGTTACTCAGATATCATTTCTCCTTAAAGTATATGTTTAAAAGATAACAAAACACCATAGCATTTTTTATGGACTATTCAGATTTTGAACTGGGATTCCCTGCTTCATTCCATAAAATCAAGTATTTATTGTGTATGCTGAAGAGTGTTTAAGGAACTTAGTTAATATATTATGATGTATAAAATAAGAAACAAAAAAAAAATCAGTGGTGGAAATGGCTTGGTTACCTAACAGACCCACATCCCTGTGTGAATGAATATCTTATGTAGAAATAATACAAATTTGTATAAAGTTTACATTTATTTTATTCTAAATTTAAAAGGTATGAGTGTGTTCATGCAACGATTTTTAATGTGGGATAAAGTTTTCATACTTTGAAAACAGCAATAGTTTAAGTTTATCTTTCCGCACATTTTGTAACACTTGATTTATAACTAATTGTTGGCGACAGGTTTTAATTTTAGTGTAAAAATGTCTACATCAAGCTACAGCGCTGACTCATCGAGAATTAAAAACGGCACGTTGACTAATAAAAATGGAGGCTAACAATAAACCTGTTGCGATTCACGTTCTTCCTTTATTCTGTTTATAAAGCATTCAGGGAATATTTTGTGCGCGCTAGAATGTGGCTGCACTGCGAGAATTTGTTGGAGGTGGAACGGGAACGAGGTGAGAGACAGTTGCGGTTGTTACGTTGTCATTGTGACGATGTCTGTAAGCACATGTTGTTATTTACAACTATGCATTTTCCGTCTGTCGAAGTGGTTTATTAAAAATCATTTTTAAAGTATCATATTCGTCCGAAAATCCGCCAAAATGCATGCCTGGGTCAGAAAGGAATTTTTACTTTGAGAGAAACAGATAAGGTGAGTTAACCTCGAAACTGTTTGTTATTGTTGGTAGTGGTAACAAAACGTTTTGAATGAAGTTTTATAATAGACGTGACATTAAATATACAAGCATCATATTAATGATGCTTGTATATTGTGTGTTAAATCTGCTAATCTGTGTGTTGAAAATACTTTTAAGTGAATGCATTTTTACTATTTTAAAACAGCTAAGGCGGCATCTTATTCTCTTTCACCTGTTGCATACTACGAGCAGCATCGTTTTAGTTAGGAAATACTGTATGTATACTACTACTACATTTTTTAGAAATCAAAATACTCGTAACTGTTCAAATTTGAATTCATTATTTTTTTAATTTACATTTCAGTTAAATATACTAGTGAAAAATTGTTGAACTGTTTCTGTGAAACAAAAAATTGGAATTTATCATAATATTCAGGCAGGTGGACACACGAACGCACGCGCGCACATCTACCTACGTGCACGTGCGTATAAGTTTTATTTATTGCGAAAGGTGAAGGAAATATTTTGTAGGTAAATACAGTATTTGAAATGTAAGGAGTCTCCTTTATTTTTTTTTAGTTTACCATCGAGTTTTACTTTAAACCAGTCTGGTCCGAAAAAGTTAGCCACCAGTCTGGTCCGAAAAAGTTAGCCATGATCGTTTTTCTTCAACATTTAAGATTATTGTAGATTACTTTTTACTAAACAAAGGATTTTTTTAATTTCTTGTTACAAAAGAAAAACATAAAAAATTATAACAAATATTTCACCCACCTATACCTTGTTTTATTTGTCGTAGTATAAAATGAATTACGATAATTCAGAACTGACTGATACTCTAAATTTTATTGATGTGTAATAATATTAATATCATTGTTGCAAAGGCTCTAGTTTTAATTAAAAAATAATTATGAAATATATGTCTTTTTAAAATTATCCATTGTTTTTTTTAAATTAGCCATTGTTCCTTTCAAAGTTGCGATATTAATAAAGTTAGTAATTGTGTAATTAATAGTTTAATAAAAATTATAATAAAATTTACTTTTAAATTTTGTTGTATTATAATGTATTTACTTTCACATTCTCAATACGAGTAAGTAAAGATCCTCAGTATGGTCATTTTTTGCTGTACGAGTTATGTAAAATAATCCAGTTTTTATTATACTCGTACTTCATTTACACGAATTCCTGTTATAATTTCCTTGAACCGTTTAGTTTTTGTTTGGTTTTGTAATTAGTTAAGCTTCATGAAATTACTTTTTCCGATTTGGATGTATGCACTTCTTTGTGCTTCATAGTATTGCGTATAAAATATTATTTTGTTACATGATTTTGTGTTTGTTTATAAAATAAATAGTCAATTTTGAGAAGTATATGACACCGGCGAAGCGATGTTTACAAAATAAATCGAGTAGACTAAACAAATTGTCAAAGCAAGCCATCGTTAATCAATCTGTACATTTAAACTATGGTACTTTGTAAAGATGCTTATTTTTTGTAGCTGATGTAATAATTCTTGGACTAAGTGAACTACTTTTACGTCTATACTTATAAAAACTAAATAAATAATCCAAAAAAATAAACTAATGTCAGGATATTTTTTTCCTATTTTACTGTTGTGTAAAAAACTAAGTTCTCTTTCATCAATATCGTGTAAAGAGTCGCGTTTGCAACTGAATAAATGCTGCTACTTTTTTAACGTTGTTTGCTGCGTTCACATAAGGCAGTGTTATCTTGGCAAATAAAATCTTCCCTTATTAGTTTAAAATAAGTTAAAACATAGAGTGAGGGTTCACGATTAATTATCAAATTCGGAATTCGATATAACATCTATACAAAATATTATGTAAACTGGAAAATGAAATTCTTGAAGATCTTTAGACATTCTGTTAAATCGGGAAAAAAGATAAAGATGCCGTTGATTTTTTTTGCGGTTAGAAGATGTATTATTATTTAGTCTCCTTCGTTGTTATTTATAGCTGTTAACGGAAGAACGGAAGAAGCTGTATCTGTTTATAACTTCAAAAATTATAATTTTTCAAAAAGACTATAGTCTTTGTTTTCTAAATACGAATAAAATACACAAGATCATACAAAATAATCGATATTAAACATACTCCAACCCAGGAATATATAAATAAAGTTGCAATGACAGGACTAAATAATATATACGCTACTTTATTGACATATATATTGGGTAAACTTGACGCACACTTACAAACATAAACAAACATTTCATACGATACAACTTATCTTTGTAAGTCATAGAAACTGAACATGTATACAGACTTATTATCCATTGTGAAAAAATTACACTTTTCTTGTGAAAGTCATGAACTGAGTACACTAGGGCAATATGAAATTTACATACAAAAATAACTTTCTAAACGAAAAACTCAACACAAATCAAATATTCTTTTTGACCATTTATTAAACAGGTTTTACACAGACGAACACTACAATAATAGCGCGATATGCAACACTGTTGAAGAGACTGGCTCACAGTCTCAAAAATATCTTCTAGAAGTATATTTTCAAATATTTAGAAAGGTAGTCTTGGTTTTTTTCATTATTTGAACAAGTGTAAACATCAATTTTGTCGTATAGATATCGTTAAATGTTATAATTGTTATCCGGTTAGTTCATGGATCCGCTATATCATTCACAAATGTGTAGATTATTTTACTGAGTTTTATTTTAACCCCCTCCTGCTTTGTCAACTACCCTCTCCCTAAAATTACTTGATGAATATATACTCCTTTTTTTTAATTTTTATTCAAGCTAAGTTTTTATTAATATTTATTTTGAAAACAGAATTAAGACAAATTTAAATTATTTTAAAGGATTGAATTTAAACTTACTAAAATAAAATACTTTTCTCTAATTAATCTTTATTAATCTAAATTAAAATCCTTTTAAAATTTAAAAGAATCTTTAAAAGCTTTATCATATTATTAATTATGCATTTATATAGAAAATTAAGATTATATATATCGATTAATAATTGTACATTTTTACGAATATAAAATTGTCCAAAATCTAGACGAAAGTAAACCTATAGCTACTATATTTTTGGATCTGGCTAAAGCCTTCGATACTGCAGATCATAAGATTTTAATTGAAAAGCCCGAAAAAATTGATATCAGACGTTTACTTCTTCAGTTACGTCAGAAGTACCTACGTAATAGAAGACAATATGTTAAAAATTAATGGAATAAAAAGCAATCTACAAGATTTGAATACTGGTGTACCTCAGGGAACCATTATTGGGCCTTTATTATTTATATTAATGATATATTTGAACTAAAAAATCCTGATTGTAAAATTTTATCTTATGTGATGATATAGTTACAAATATATTATGGAGATTTTTGGTTTGAAATTTATAATAAATTGGAAAAAACAACTTAAAAGTAGGTTAGATTCTAATAAGTTAGCTCTAATTGTAAGACTGTCCGTTTAATTTTTGTAATCATTATGACTGTATTCCTACTGATTTTAATATTATTATCGGCAATGAATCTGTTCAAAGAAAATGTAAAACCATTTAGGTATTTCAAATAAAATGTACTGTTTTCCTATTACCTAGACTAAGCAAAATTCTTACTGTTCAAAATTTATTATTATTATTATTTATGGAATTTATTACAGTATTGTTAGCTACGGTGTAATCGCATGGGGTTGAGCGAATAGAAAACAAATAAAACAATTAAAAACTATACAAAACAGAATAGTAAAAATTCTCTAAAATGTTTAATTACCACTTGATTTATTTGAAAAATATGTATTAGAATCTTTGAATCATCATTACAGTAAAATAGCTCTAACTATATAAATACTCGTAATTTCTGTAATACGAGATATAAATCCATTCAATTATCTAGAAAATGCAAGTCGAGAGATAAATTTTGTGCTTTCTTATGGTTATTTGATCTGAGAAATTTAATAAAATTAGTCCCAGACCTCTTTCTCACTTAGGTTATAAAAAAATGAGGTAAAACACAAAAAAGTTGTCGGAAAATACACTTTTGTAGGTTTGGAGTAAAGTAACTTTGTTAATTTACCGATAAATAAATAAAAATTTCTAGTTAACTTTGTAGAGAATTTCATTCTGAAAAGGTTTTGTAAATAATGTCTATTAAAATTAAACACAAATTTGAGAAGTTCAACTTTAATTAGGAACAAAATACACAAACCCGATCGGAAAAGTGGTTCGATTTTAAACATAACGATTTACAGAGAAATGCTAAAAATTTTAAAAATAAATTTGGAAGACATTCTTCTAAAACATATTAAAGATTTTTATACCCCAAAATACTTATATTTGTATCCCAAGAATTTTTTTTAGTACGGTTTAATTTCAGAGAGAACAGAAGGCACGGCTAAATGTTTCGCGAGCTGAAACTCGCTAACAATCCGTTTTCTGACATATGTTTCTATGAATTTTTTTCTTATTTCTGGCTAAAATCACGACCCGAGAGATTGCCGTGAAATTTGAAATCGCTCTGTATAAAGAAATTGGCAGAAGGAATCGTAAAAATACTATATTTTATTTTAATTAACTGCTTCTTGAAACTAAAAGTCTAGTATTAAGAAACTTAAAAAAATATTAGAACATACTATAAGACGAGTGGAACATGAATTAAGATTTTTTCGCAACGACTGTATCAGATGATACTATTATTATAGTTTTAGGTAGATTTCATAAGAAAGCTAGTAATGGGTACTATGATTCGACTTCCGGAAAATTATGACATATCTTCATGTTTCACATTCCCCAGACTCCAAAACCACCGTCAGCTCAAAAATTGATGTATACTTTTATATATATATATATATATATATATATATCACTTTCTTGTGGACACGATAACTGCCGTAATTTTGCGCCAATTTCTTTCAAATTGTTACTTAAAAAAAACTGGTTCAAAAATATCGGTCGAGTTCGTTAACGGACTCGACCGTCTAAAATCAGACTATAGGGGTGGAAATACAGTATGATGGGCTAGATTTGAGTATATTTAATATATATATACAGATTAAATGAATACAATTAAAAGTTTGATGAAACAATAACAAAATGAACATTACGGAACTTCACAAAATTTTCCCTTTCCCCTTTCCTTTTCCTCCCATTTCCTTTTCTTCTTTTCCATATTTTCCTTTTCCGCACTTTAATTACCACAATCCCTTTCTCCACACCTTTCCTTTCCCCGTTTCCTCCCACCTTTCCTTTCCCCGTTTCCTCCCACTTTTCCTTTCCTTCCCCATTTCTCTTTCCGTTATTTCCCTTTTCCCCTTTTATTTTTTCTTCTTTCCATTTCCTTTTTCCCATTTTCCCTTCTTACCTTTTCCGATTTTTCCCTTTCCCCATTTTTCCCTGCGCGTAAATCGGTCCAGTAGTTTTTTAGTCTGTAGCGGACACACATATCGGGAACATTGAAATGGAATCGTAAAATATTAGTATAATAACGTGTGTTGCTTTGACGTCCCAACAGATAGCGCTGTTTTAAAAATAAAAACATGTTTTTACCTGTCACAGGTGTGACATCTTAGATGTCACACCTGTGACAGATTTATACATATATTTATACTGTGACAAGATTTATAAATAGTAGGTATATAAAAACACACGCGTATTCGAATGCAACGTTGTGTCAAAATTTCAAAGCAACCGGTGAAGAACTTTCGGAGATTTAAGATTTTGAACAAAAGAACATTACATTTTTGTTTATGTATATATTTATTTATATATAGTTACAGAATTTTGTTTTATAAAATTTAATAAGATCATCACATGATCGGGACCTTGACCCCTCTCCGAAGAAGAGTTTTTAAACACACTTCTTCCCTAGGGTATCACATAATTTGTGAATAACCCTCGTCCATTAAGATCTCTTGCAATTTCAAAGGAACCGATCACCGTAAAAATCTGGAGGTTGTTACTTCACACTAATCTTTGTGTACTTATTAAGTGCTGATTGCATTAATGAAATTTAACCGGTTTTTTGGGGTCGGTAGCTGTGTACAGATTTACATTATTTATATTTATTTAAGTCGACTCATATCCTAAAATAAAACATTCGTTACGTTACTCGAAAACTTATTGGCTTAATGATTTGTAATTGACTCATTTTAATGAAGTCGCTGTAATGAAGGCTTGTTTGGTTTATCTAACATTTTATTATCTACTCGTGTCAGACAATATCATTTAATCGCAAGGGACTGAAGTGTGTAGTGCTTATATTGTTTGTACAAACAGTATTTGTGTGGCGTTTATTCATTATAATTTCGTTTATCGTTGGTAAATAATTAAATATTTACGGATTTTTTTATTTTTTTAATATGTGATGTCATTTTTTTCGAATCGATTTAATTAGTAATCGATTAACGTTTTATTTAATACGATGTGATCTTAATAATATTACTGTTTCTTTTATATACGTATTTATTCCGTAATACAGTTCTACATCGTCGATTTTCATGATTTATTTATTTAGTCTCCTTCATAAGTTTCCTTATTTTTTGTTTACACCATAGCAAACCAAACGTTGTTGTAAAATGTAGTAGTAATAGTATTAGAAAATAATATCTGTCCCTTTGAAGATTTTCTTTCTTTCATAGTAATTGTCGTCGATGGGGTTTTTTTTGTCGCTCTATTTTTGTAACGAGACGTATATTTATACATTAAAAAGAGGGTTGTGGTTGTTAAAGGATAGATATAACGTACTAAAGTGAAAGAGTAGCGAGTAAATAAAAAAACAAAGCCAACGTCTGACAGTTCGATGTTCGTGTGTGTCTGGTTATACCTATGTATATGCTGTATTTAATAAAATTTGTTTTTGTATCATCTGCAGTATGCTGTTTGTAATAGTTACCTTCAAGTTTTGTGTTATATACATTTTACCGCTCTGGTATTATGCATGTATAAAAAACGTTATTTAATTATTATTTTTTTAAATTTTATTTAATTATCGAAGCCGTTATTTGAATAGAATAGTGTAGGTATTACCCAGACGTATAATTAGGTAAAATATTGTCTTATTTATAATCGTGTATCATCAGTTATAAACGATATGTTAGATTTGTGAATCTGTAACTTATAACCTTAAAAAAATTGTTTATTATCTATCTATCTTACCTATATTATCTATATATTATATTACCTATCTTCATTATTTTTTATTATTAATGAACTTCATTTAAACTGTCACTGTTGTAGAAAAAAAGCGGGTAAAACAAGCGGAGAGAGTAATGTTAATAATATAATTTTCAATACGATGTATTTACAGTATTTTAAAAATAAATACGCTAAAGCGGTAGGTTGTACTTTATCCCTAATTCTCATTCTACGATTCTTTGTTTGTAGGTCGAACAGTGGTAGTTCGATGTTGAGAATGCCGAGGTCTGAAGAGCCTGTGTATCCTTTATGCCAACCGCTCGTGAATCATATGCGGACTGTTTTTTATCGATCGGTGATCGTACAATAAACTTTATTGATTTAGTGCTTCTCGATTGACGGTGCATTTTCTAATTCCTACTAAAATTGATTTTTTAAATTTTCCTTCCGATTCCTAAATCGATATTTAATAATAGCATTATTTTTTCGCCGTATGTTCTTTTTGCTCGCGTTAACATGATTTTAAAGTAATCTCCATTTCTTAGAACAGTCCCGTGGATCGGTTTATAATTCGACCGGCTGAACGCTTCATAAGGTACACAGTCATAGGAATGCACAAGGGTTTTCAAGACAGTCGAACTGTCTTGAAAAGTCTTGAACAAGAGAACCTGTTCTCATCTGGCCTTTAATGTCTAAAGGAAAAAAACATTTTTCGTCATCATATTTATATGAGCCGCTAGATCCAAAGTTTAGTTACACGGTGCTTCTTCTTGGGTGTAGACACCCGGATTTGCCTAAAATTTGTAGTCTGGATGGTTGCCCGCTGTTTGTTTCGTTTCAGAATTTACTAAGTTTTGATCTAGGAAGCCTAGTAGATTCGCGATAAGGTTCTAATGACCTGTTTAAACTGTTGCGTCTTCAGTATTTATGCAATTTGATGGCGGCTGCTTTCTTAAGACAAAAAAGTCTATTCTCTGATCCAGGTGCTTATCAGTTAAAGCCGTGTCATTTTTTCTTTTTTATTACATATAGTCTATACTTAGTAATTTTAATGCATAAATATTTCAACTTGGTATTTCACGTTCTCTTGCCGTTATTTATTTTTAAATTAAGTTTCTTTCATAAAAATAAATCTTTCCCGTTCGTATTTTTTCATTAGTTTTTTTTCACCTAAAAGAACAATATTATCAGAAAATCTTAACATTTTTTCCTCCTTAGATTTTTAGTTTGGTCTTAAACGTTTACTTTAACTATTTTATTACGTCTTTCCCGTTCGCTAGTTTAAAAAAACAAAAAGGACAGACTACCCTTTTTCATTTCTTTCTCAAGTGGATCTTGCCTTTGGTGTTCTAGTCGTTTCATAATTGCCTAATTCTTACAATGCAGGCTATAAATAAATATTTTTCCGTTTATTCGAACGTTATTCTCCGTAAGTGATTAGTTGCAAAAGATGTTATTTTACGCACAAATAAACATAAATAAAAAATAAACAGTTTTAGTTTTCTAATTACTTAAAGTAAATTTTGAACAAAAATCTCGATAACAAACTCGTTTAAAAAATAAAGGGCAAGATTCAAAGTTATAAACCTTTAACCGTATAATATTATGTAACATTGATCAGTAAATATTGCAAATTTATGAAACCCGTTACGGTGCCGGGTTATATGAATTAATGCCCGTCTGGGAAATGACTGTTGAAACGATGCGACCTACCGTTTTAGCTGGCTTTCGGCCGTCGAAGGTGGCTCATTTTATTTTAACCGAGAAAAAAGGAGGAATCGTTCATTCGCCATACGGAAAATGAAATATATTTCCCGTAAGTGACCGTTAAGTTTTGCAAAGCGGTCTTTGAGTAAATGCGTTTTGTTAACTCGGCTTTGTGTGTTTAATTACGATATTAATAGGTTTCAAAGTTAAATCTAAGTAATCGATTTACGTGTGATTTTTATATAAATTTGGTTTCAATTTATTATTTCATATTAATTTTCAGTTAGCATTTTAATTACTTTTTGCAAAATATTTTATCTTTTCGATTAATTTTTACTCTGATAATTAATTAAAAAATACTAACTTTTGGATAAGTTAAATGTTGAATAACTCGTTTTTAAATTAGAATACCGAACTCTAAATTAAACAAACCCTCCCCGACTTTGTTTCATTCCGTTTTTTTATATTTTCCCTTCATACCGTAGTATTTAATTGACGTAACCGACTACTGTAGTTATGATTTTACATATTATATATTGCGTGCGAACTTTTCAACCTTTTGAAATAAACGGATGTAACTACAAAATAATTACTTTGTAAAAAAAAAATAAAACTTTCAGTTTCTTTTTTTTATTGTCTGCTAGGTAAAAATATCAACAAACATTCGTATTCAGTCGATACATACAGTAGTATGTTTTTTGCGTATTCTTAAGTAGGGTTTTTAAATTATAGTTATAAACATTCGATGAAAAAAGAAACACTGTTCTGAAAAATTACTGATGATGTTATTTTGCCGTTAAAAAGGTTTATTTTCGTTTTTCACTAAAAAAAATCAGTAGAATCGCAACGGTTACGCTATTAAAAAATTACTGTTAACTTTTATTAAAAATTATTTTTGGATTTCTATATGCTTAAAAATGTTAACTTATCGCTTTCAAATTTCATGAAAATGCTGCTTCCAGAAGATATATTCTTAACTAATTATGCGGCTACTTCGTTACTTTATTTACCCGGGACGCTTTTTTTAAATGGTGTTCATGATGATATATTAGAAAACCCCTTTACCGTTTCGTGTTTATTGTTTCAGGAAATTTTTACTCTAATAATTAATTAATTAAAATTACTAATTAACTTATTTTTTGATACGTTAGATGTTGAATAACTCGTTATTAAATTAGAACACTAATAAACCTTGCTAAACAAACCCGAGATAATATAAATATGGAAAATCTGTCTCGTTCTCGTCCATTTAGTTTTGTTTTTATAAAGGGATTATAAATTTAGCATTAAGCATGTTGAGTTCCTACTTTTTTTTATATTGTGAATAATTTTCGAATCATCGTCCTGATATCTGCGTCCTGTTTCTATTAGATTTTTAACAATTGATTCTGTTGTTTGTAATATTTTTGTGGATTTTTCGGGTGCTTTTATATGCAAGTGTATTTTACCATTGAATAAATAATATACTATTTTATCTACGGTTAATAGGGTACATCCGGTCGCCCGAAGTGGAGTCGATGCAGTTATAATTTGCATACTCCTGGATCCCCGTGTTTATATAATTATGTACTTTATTAATACGTTGTATGATCCTGTCAACTTTTAAGGGGTTTTGAAAGCGATACAGTGAGCTTTTCCTTACAAATCTGGCGATTTGATTATGGGTTGATATACGCTACTTAGTGTACGTGTTTTCTATCGTTAGTTGCTCTTCAATTTTATTTTATATTTGATATTATAGGTCGTATATAAGTGCGGGTGATCTGTTTATGTATTTTCTAGTCGTTTTGAAATCAATTAATTAACATTTTTAAATATTTTAAAAAGTGTTATCACATGTCTTTATGATAAATAAAAAATTATTTTATTTTTAATTAAAACATCATTAAATTGAGTAGATACTTTTGAAAATATCTAGTTTTTTCCGCAAAATAATAATAACAACATGAATTTAATTGTTAAATGAATAGAAACAATTTATTTCTCCATATTTAGTGCTTGTTGATGGGTTTTTTTCATAGTGTGCCATGTGTGTTCTTAGCCTGTTTCCAAAAGTTTACTAGTCGAATATACGTCAGAGTGACGTCAGAAATATACGTCGGAGTTCGGCAAAGAAGATGAATGGTAAAAAATTATTGCCTTAGTTAAGTGCATCACAATTACAGAGCAGAATTCATATCGCAGTTTAATTTGTACAAGTGTATAAAAGTTATCTCACAACGATGAATCGATATGCTGTATTCCATTTGCCGGGAGGTTATAGCAGTAGAAGATTTCTGACAGGGAGAATAACATTAATCGCTGGTGGAATAGGTTATCGATAGCACAGTGTTCCTCATTCCTCTTTACCGTTCTCAATCTTTGATTTTCAGCGAAACTCTACAGTTTTTTTCATGCGGTGTCATCAGCCGGAACCCGACCGACTTTTATAAGATTAATGTGACGTGTTGTATTCTAATTTGATCGATTTTCGCTTTCGTATGTTTCGTGAATTAACGGTTATCACGAAAAGTATGGCCTTTTGAATTAGTTTTTCCTAGTTTTCAGGCATTTGGCTGGCGCGATGACATCTCCATTTCTCTCTGTTATCTTCTTTTTTTTATATTTTTGTTCAAATCTCTGTTTACAGATTTTATCCTTCACATTTTTTTTCTACGACCGGTTAACCCATCCTGGATGCGTAAGTAACTTGAACAAGGCTAGCGAGTCGGTATTTACCGGTTTTGTTCTTATAAAACTTATCGAATCTGACAAGTACAGGACGGTAACTTCTCAGATTTATTTTGAAACATCTTCGTCTCCGACTCTATCGTCTAACGCACAATATTTTTATACTAGCGTCCCCCGTCGCGGTATCGTCCGCGCTATATTCGTACAGAACTTAAACAAATGGGAATAGTTTTTTAGTAATTATGTGTAAGCTGTTGTTGTCAGAGTTATCGCTATTCACTACTTACCGGATGGAATAAAATGTGAGATAAAGGGATGTGTTCACAAAATAACGTTTTCAATGAAATCGGTAGGATACTGAAGTCGTTCAAGAATTACTTTTCCCCAGCATAGCTAAGTCCAGGAGTTATCATCATTTCAATTTTGGTGACGCAGTGTTATTTGAAATAATGCCACATTTAGAAGTCTCTTTTTCTCCCATCTTTGCGGTTTTTTCTATTATCCATATTTTACTGTCAACATGCTACACTCCATACTAACGTTAAAAAGAAATTTTCTTCTTCATGCAAAACCTTGTACTTGTCTGAAGATCTCTGAAACGGCGATTTCGCTGCGTATTACTGCGAACTTAGTCTTGTTTTACCAGCAGTTTTAATGGAAAATTTCCTTTCTTTTATAAACCTTTTGTTACTCCTTTTTTAATTGAGTTTGTAATTTTAATTAATGATTTTTTTTTTTAACTATTGCTGTAGTGTAAACAACATAGTTGAGTGGCAAAATATTTTCTTATCTTTGCCGAGAACCGAAGTAAGGTTTTTTTTAAATATCAAGTAATGAACCCGACCTATGGAAATGGTTTTTTCGATACTTAAAAGACCGATGAACGCTGTTCTTAAATATGTATTAACAGATTTTTTTTATAATCTCTTAACGAAGTTATGGAACATTGAAATTACGCTAACTGGGAAACAAACGAAAAACGCTATAACTTTTATACATAATTTGCCGTAATCCGTAAAAAATATTAACTATTACACCCCTATGCAGGGGATATGTAATAATGTCAAAAGAAAACGTCAAGCCGATGCGTTGACTTATAATAATGATTTTATTTTGGTCCGCATGAACAATATAGGTTCACTTTTATTCTTATGCAACGGTCATAATATTTTCTTTTCTGCAGCTGTTAATAAAAAAAAAAAAAAAATCACAAATATTATTTTTCTCCGTTGTAATAAACGATATTTTAAATTACGATGATAAACTGCCTTATCGATATGAACGATACATTTTTTAAATTGAAAAATGAATAATAAATAAGTATTAATGACTGATAGCTATAGATATTACTTGAAAGATGGATAATAACTGGAAAATCGTTCATCTAAAACATTTAAAATTAGCTAGGATGTGATGGAAAAAGATATTAATTATTAGAAGGATATTATTAGAATTTTTTTCTGTGCATTTCACGCGGGGAAATATTAAAAAGCAATCAAAAGTGGTATTTTCTTCATTTTTATGAAGACTTTGAGAAACAAAGTAAAACTGTATACATCAACCGAAGTAAAGAATATAGAACAAAGTAAGACTATACTCAATATTTTTACCTTTATTTTGAAGCAAGCTATTTAGCTTCAAAATTTTTGGCAACGACGTAACTAGTATAGTAGTATATAAATTATAGATTTAAAATTGAATGTTATTTTGAAAACGAAAGAAAATTTAAAAGTTGTATTACATTATTCTGAAAAGATTAACGGATCTTAATGTCTTATAACCGATGCTGTTGAATGTAATTCCCCCTCCCCATTCTTCCTACTCTTACTTATGGGGCTTTAGTTACCCGAGTACTATGTGATTAAATTACCAGTGAAAGGTCATTTAAGAGAAACACACATGGGATTAAAATAATGTCGGATACGATGAATTTTTCTCGATTCAGTGATCTGGAATCCATTGCAGCGTTTATATGTAGAAGAACCTAATAGTTAGGTGTACGTATGTTTTAGAGATAACCTTCACGCGATTCATCTCATAACAGGATGTAATTTTTTTCAGTTTTTTGATTCAAAATATTAATCGGCTATGAAATAAAACTTTATAAAAACAATTTCTTAAAGGTTTGGTTTTTTTAAAAATTGTATATGTTTATATGTGCACGCATTTACAAGTTTATAATGATTATTAAAATTATTTTTAACAGGTAAGGCTCTCCAAGAGCCTGCTTTTATAAAATAAGGGAGGAAACGAACCATTTATAATTTAACAGAAAAAAATTGATTAAAAAAAATGTAAAAGTACTGAAATCAGTAATGGGAATGGACGGTCGAGAAATATAGACCAATCTTTTCCCCGATATTAAAATGAAATATAATATTAATAATTATTAAATTAAAATTAATAAAAAAAACAAACAAATAAAAATAAATAAATTTAATCAAGTTTTAATAAATTAAAATTATTAATTTTAATATTAAATATGTTATTATCCTAGATTAATTAACATTTTAAAAATTTGCGCATACTAAATCTGTTAGAAAAATTTTCTGAATTAAAAATAGATATATATAAGTGTTATTATATCATTAATGTTCCTGATGTTTTTTTTATTACTAATGTAAGTTCGTGATTTCGTAAGGGTGCTTGTCGCTTACAAAGAAGGGCGCGCCTTTATGATTGAACTAGATAGATCAATTTTTAACGCAAAAAATAATCTAATTCATTTTGATAGAAAAAGCACGATGTACAATTGAAAAACGGGGTATATAAGAAAGAGGCAGACATTACCTGTGAGCCGCAAAAAATTCCATTTTTTGTAACGACATTGTTTACAAAAACATTGTGTGAAATATTTCATAGTGTGAAAAAAATACGAAAAAAGTAGGCTTTAATTTTTATTGTTAAAAAGTTGTTAACAGAATCCAACATTTATTATAAAAGTACGTTAAGTCATTTTTCATCAAGAGGACGGTAGGACTCTGATAAGAGAATTAAAAAAATATTATAGACAAAATTTGTTATTAATTTTAAGTGTTGCTCCTTTCTTTTTTGGTACATGATAAAGCGACCGAGGAAATGGTAGAAAACAATTTTTGTTTTATCGAGAGGGTCTTCTTCACATTTGAAATTATGTAGTCCTGACATTTTTCTGTTAATCGTAATTTTCAGCGGTAAAGGTTTTATTCGATTCTGAACAGTGGTTCTTAAATTCTATTCACAGACATACAAATATAAAAACTATATAAAATGCTCGATGTAAGATGAAAAAGGAAAACTTTTATAACCGTCAGAAATTCAATGTTCTGACCCTTAATTTTTTTAATACTGATAAATATTATTTATTCTAGATTTTGGGTAGGCCTGTGTGAACGACAGTCATTTCGAAAATAAAGCTGAACGGTCAGTTTCACCCGGTTTCCACTACAATGATTGTTTCATTTTCGATCTTAAGAGAGATAAGGAGTCCAAATTTACTTGAAATTTTATACCCAAAGAAAGGAAACAGAATTTCCGAATCGGTCCATAGGCAGCTCCCCCCCCCCCCCAGGTCGTATAGTACTACAGATAACGATATTTTCAGCATCGTCCTTGTAGGATCAGATATACATCTGCAGATCCCAAAGCGGGGAAGAAACAGTTAGGATAAAGGGGGTGACAGTAAAAAAGAACGATCTCTTCACAGAGGAATCTCTCTGGAGCGGGCTTTTCTGAGAACCCCGCTTAGAGGATAGTTCATAAAATTTCTTCGATGAGCATTCACCCACCTGCCCGTAATCCCAGGGAGATCGGAACATTTTTATCCCTATTAAAACAACTCATCATTATTAATCGTTGATTTTGTGTCTATCAACTTATATATATATATATATATATATATATATATATATATATATATATATACTGCCACAAAAATTGAAATTTGTTCAGAAATTGGAGTTCGTCTGAGAGGAGATAAAAGGTCCTGTATCTTAGGAATAATTCCATCCTCGGAATCGTTTGTACTGTAGATATACTAGAATGTATTATAAACCGTTCATCGAGACCTCCACTGTAGGTGATCCTATTAAGTGTTATCTTCACAACCGATGTTGAATATAATTCTGTGGATACAACTAATAAATTCTTAACCTTTTATACTTTCGCTATCGAAGCGAACGACAGAGAATAGATGTAAAAGACTTAAAATTCTAAATAAACAAGATTTTATAATATAATGAATGTTTTAACTATGTTGATTATTAATTTTACAATTCAGTAGTGAAAAAAGTATTTAAATGAACCTGTTTCGTTCTATTAATATTTGATTATACTGTAGAACGCCGATCATCCGGTATGACCTTTCAACCAGAAATCCGGATACTTGGAAAATTAAAAAAGGTTTATCGGTCGTAATGGACACATCATTGTAATTTTTAATGGGTGTCACGCTTAATAAAAAGACGGAAATATAAAAAAAAATAAACGTATTTCGGTAAAATTAAAAGTATATTCATATCATTCGCAAAGAATTCAATGAGTAGAAATTTGTTTATAAGTCAGAATTTACAAAAGCTATCTGAAAGAAATTAAAATTTATTACCCAACTATTTTTTATAAAAAATGTAATTTAAAAAGATTATAAAAAAGATTTACAAAAAACGTATTGAAGAGAAATTGAGTTAAGTTATTTTATACTGATAAATATTAAAAATTAAAAAACACGACTGTCAAAAATAGTTGCTCTTTAAAATTGTACAATTAAAGAACGTCCGGATGACAATTTTATTTATAGTATAGTTTAAAAAATTTTTTTAAATCTTTTTAAACATACGTATATTTATATAGCCTATGACATTCCCGTTCTTTGATATAGGATAATTACTACTAGCTTTCACACGCAGTCCCCACGGGAAGCCCAACAAAATTTTTTTAAATCTTTTTATTTTTTTTAACGTAAATTTAATTGTATTATTTTTGTAATATTATTCATTGGATTGATTTGAATCGTTTAGTTCAAACCCAGCTCACATAGTGATAGAGGCTCCCAGTTCATTAATTCAATTAATTGAAGTTTGTAATTCAACCGGCAAATCTCCAAATATATATATTTATACATATATATACATAAATATATTTATTTATATCTATGTCACTCCCGGTAACATAAGGATTCCATCGCCGGGTCTTACATATAAATCGGTTCAGCCGTTGAGATGCTACGGTGGAACAAACATACATACACCTTAAATACATTACGCTCCTTTTTGGGCAGTCGTGTAAAATACAATTTCTTAAAAATTACAAAAAAAATCAAAAACTTACACTACATTTAATAGAATAAGACTTAGTGACAGTCAGTAATCAAAACATATCTTTTAAAACACTATTTCTTCTTAAAAAAATCCTGTAATCTGTACTCGCTATAATGCCGATCGTTTATGAGCTGCGAGATCTGTGTAGAAACACTTTTTGTCGTTCCGACCTGTCCCATAGCGATATACAAACATTCATAAACTTTTTCGTGTGATGCAATCTTCTCAGAAGTTAATTTTATAATTACTTTAATACAGGCCTAAATTTCCGTATATGCTTTGTGCTATATGAACTACAAAAAATTAATTTAAAAAACCCCCAGAAAAAACAAAGATCGATAAAAATACATTTCCTGTTCAAGCAAAACTCTATTTGAATAGTATTTTAGATTTTTTAAATAGTGTATTAATTTTTTTTTAGATTGCTTAGTGCGGATGTAACCGATCCGGGTAGATGGAGATCTGGAAAATAACCCTTCGGATAATCGTCTTCATACAAAAAATTTAAAACTTTAAAAAAAACATTGTACCACTGAATTTACATATAGTCTGTTAAATTCTATAGATATCCCAAGTATTTTCGTATGTGCGTTTTTATAACCTCTTTAGATAATATGATCTCACGGTACAGTTTTCACACGCAACACCACATGTACCTGGCTTCATTATCATGTACTAAATAGAATTTAGTCGTTAGAATTACGTTTGTTCGCTATTCCAAGCAAGTCATTTCCTAAAATAGATCAACTCGATATCACGGTGTCCTTCAGTTTGTTTGCTATACGGTTTTTAATATCGTTTGAATTTTTCTTCTTTCTTCCTCCAGCAGTAAGCTTACCACCGGTTTTATAATAATATATATATTTGTTACTAGTAGTCAGTAATAAATACAGTATTACTAAAAATGTATGTTAATTATTTATTACACGGTATAAATGTCAATTATATTTTTTTATTTGTGATGCGTAGAAAATTTGTAATCGTTTAATTTTGTCGTTTACAACTGTTGAACACGCCTTAATATAATCAATACGTTATAGTGAGGGTTTGTGCGCATTTTACAATTTTTATTTCCTAGTAATTTTTCTCTTTTTTAAAATTTTAAGTATTGTAATCGGTTAGATTAATAAATATATCTATTTATTAATCGATAAATTATTATTATTACTTAACTTTATAATTTTATACACGAGCATGTCTGGGAAAACATCCGGAGGAAAGCTTTCTAAACTAGTTAGTCAAATTAAATTTTATTTATCATTTTTAATAGTAAATTAGTGTCAGTCGAGAGCAAAAATTGTAGCACAGAAAGAATTTGACAAGATATCTGTAGGTAGTAAATAACATGAATTATACTTGGCGCATTTCATCTTTGCCGCTAAGTTTGAAGCTTTATAATTATTGGCTTTGTAATAAGGTAAAAACTCAGAGGGATTTTATTTTAATCCTGATTTTATTTCTGTTAGCTTATAAAATTTCATTTCTGAATTTTTTCTTAAAAAAATATTATTTATTTGATTTTAAACCCATATAAAACGAAAGCAAAAAAGAATTATTATAAAAAAAATTACAAAAGAATTATACACAATATAATAAGTAATATGTTTTTCATTTTTATAGCCAAATTTGGGCGTTTTTTGGATCGATGGTTTTCCAGTAACCAGGCATTTCTTTTTTTTAATAGCTATTTCTGTTAGGAATGATTATTCTTAGAAGTTAAAAAAGGATGTATTAGTTTTAATAGATCTACTAAGAAAATTTGAATAGTTATAAATATTTAGTTTTAATTAATATTTGCAAATATAACTGTGATTAAATAACTCTCGCTAATGCATGTGACGTGCAGTAACGCTCAAGAAAATGGAAGTAAGTCTACAAAGCAACGGTCTACGATATAATATATGTAGTCTACGATGTAGTGTGGTATATTAGGTTCTCTGTAGTAGTTACCGTATTATTTATTTCAAAAGAATTTTCTTTTCGAGTACTACTTCGAGAAGCTTATTTATTATCCAGGCAGTAGAGTATATTATTTTATCAATTTTCTGTGCTATTTTAGTCTGCGGTTTACCATCATCGTGAGGTCTACCGCTACAGTACGTGGGGTCTACCATACCGTTGTGCGAGTTGTAACAGAACAATGACCGATAGGTAAGGAGATGAGATTACATGCGACAGTAACGATGACTAATATAACGAAATGAGATAACGTAGATGAACGAAGCAAGAATCACCAGGTTTGATGGTTATTCGTTTCAGTTAGTGTTAAGTTGTTGGACTGTGAATTTTGCGGATAAAAGAATTTATCCGCAAAATGATTTTAAGAGAGTTCTACGAAAACTTTACGGGTAGTGAAAAAAAGCTGTCGCTTTTTTAAAACAAAATAATTTGCCGGATAACGCTGATGGATTATCGCCATGTATGAAATGCGGGGATGAAATGTCGAGCAGTCGGGACGAGATCGTGGGAGTGAATTCCGAACTGTTTTCCGTTGCCGGCGAAAAGGATGTCAAATTACTCGGGCAGTGTGTAATAACAACGCTTTCTTCCATTACACTGACACGAATAAGCTTCTGAACTGCAAGCCGAGTCTGTACGAAATTTTGGAAATAGTTCTATTCTTTGTGAACAACATCCCCGTGCTACGACTTGAGTGAAAGGAGTAAATCGACTGTTATCATATGTGTCGCGAAGCGTGTTTGAGTGTACTGCGTGCTCGCTATCCTACGATCGGTACCGCAGATCCCCCGGTTCAAATCGACTAGGCGAGATTTGTGGGAAGGCGTAAGTACAACAGTGCATGTTGAATGGCGACGAATTGCCAGAATCTGAAGACAGTGACGCCGAAGTCGATAACAACAGAAATCACGGCCGTAGGATAGACGTACCCTGGGATTTCGTCTTAAAGCAAGAAACTGACTGTCGTTATTCTCGAGTGCAGCGACGGGATAAAGATACGCTGCTCCCCATCGTACAGCGAATGCAACCCTGCCGGACGAGTGGCCATTCTACCTGACAGCGCACGGCTTTGAATACTACACAGTAGATCATCAAAAGAATTTCGTGGACCCAGACACGGGCACCCATACACAGACCATCGAACGATCGTGGCTTGATGTAAGGATTAAAATTTTGAAGGAAAAAAGTGCTGCTCCGGAACCCGAGGCGTTCCGGAGCAGCACTTCCAGCCACATTTCGATCAAGGTTGCTGGAAAATTCTATGAAAAAATGAAGAAGGTATACTTCTATCCTTTCTCTACGACGTTCGTTGTGCTTATCGGAAAAGAGTTTCACTTTTTTGATGACCATTTACTTAAGTGATTTTGTAGGCGCAAAATTTATTTATAGTTACTTTGCTATATGATATTATGATTGTGTGATGAAGTATGAGTACTTCATGTAATAAATAGATAAAGAGTGTATTAATTTTTGTGGTAGACCGCATAGTAAAGGGTAAACTCGACGATAGACCGCATTCTATAGAAGGACCGAATTTTCTTTGCGCATTTTACACGCGAGTAAATTCGTTTTAGGTTAAAAGTAGTTTGCAAAAAGTATGTAGTTTCATACATATTAGGTTATCCCCTAACATACATATATATATACATATGTACATATATATATATCAAGCAAATGTTACCTACAACTTATTCAGTTATAAAAAAATACAACTACTCTTACTTTTTTTGGCATTTCTATTTTTTCTATTTAGACCTCGGGAATATCTGTAAATTAGTTTTTAGAAACTGCGGATTATACTATGAATTTATCGCTTAGCAATTTAAATTTTAGTTTTTTCATTTCGTAAATCACAAAAACCTATCGGCAATTGTTTATTTTACCTGAGATGGACGTTTGTCGCCGTATGACTTAAAGGAAAAAAGAACTTTGCAGATTTTACTTTCTGTAGTATCGGCTGTTTATGATTTTATGATAACTGGAGTCTATAAGTTACCAAAAAATTTTGGAAATCTGCCGAACTATGAAATTTATTAAAATTTTGTAAACATACGTAATACCATTTCCCTCTTCCGTTGTAATTGAAAAACGACAAGTTTTCTTTAATTTCCATTAATGCCTATCCACATGAAAACGCTTAAATACTCCCTCACTCTCATACACACATGCGCGCGCGCTCACCACAAAGTTAAAATGTATAGATGGAAAGCCTTAAATAAATTCGATGTATTTGTACATAAACAATATTTGCGAAATGGGATATGAACATTTTTCTCACTTAATCTATTAATTATAAATCCAAACGAGGCCTCTAACAGTACAGATTGTTAGAAAACAAATGTATAATATTTCTTGTGAGGTTTAAAAATGAAATAATGAAGTTAGTTTTGAAAGTAAATATGCTCATATGTTACACAGTTAACTAAGTGTTTAATGTCCACATTCTTACAAAGTGGTAGGCGGTCGTGATCTCGTATATAATAAACTTATTAATATTGTTATTCATCTAATTCATTGTTAAATATTCAGAAAATTGTTTCTAACTTTAGTTTTGAAAGTTTTATATCGCTATGAAACACGAATGACTTTTCAATAATGAATTTCAACAGACGTAATTTGTACATACTTAAACGATTCTGACTAACAGAAGATAATGCTGTATCGTTAAATTTTTACGAATGTTATTAAACTTTATCGGTGTTACAATACAAAACGTTTATATGATTTTCATTATCTGTTGACTCTCATTTTTATTGTTTTCTTCTAGCCTGTCAAAATAAAAACGCCGAAAGATTGAAAGTGATACGTTAGAGGACATGTGCTTAAAATACTTTCTTCATATTAGATCCTGATACAGTACCGAAAGGTCTGGGCCACAGCCGAATTTTTGGAAAATAAATTATTTAGGTGCACATAACTATTTCTAAGCATATGAACAAAAAATGGATTGGCAGAGATCACCTTACTTTCCGGAAGAAAAAGTGTATATTTTTTAGTTTTAAACATTACGTAATTTAGTTATTGTCTATTAGGTAAATTTGATAAATTTTACTCCAAGTAACATTATATTAACCTGTAGTCAAAATTACTGCCTTTCGGAATAAAAGAATTATATAAATTCGAATTTCGTTTTGAGACCACAGTGAACAAACTTTCATGGTACTCGAGAGCATTTTAGATATTTTGTTTGTTCCAATGAAACAAGGAAGACAGGAGTTAGAAGCGTGAATACTGAAAACATGTTTTTCCATTAATTTACTATAACTTTAAAAGACCATAATAAAATAACGCCGTTCTTGGGAATCATTTAAAATATAAACGTTAGTTATATAAACACCATATAGATAGCGCTCGCTACCTGAAATAGAATAAAAAGAAAATCCTAATAACAATTATTTTCAACCAGTAAAATGAAGTAATATTTTTCACTAATCTCACACAAATAACACACACACACGCGCACGCGCGCGCGCGCGCAGAGAGAGAGAGAGAGAGAGAGTGAGAATTAAACATTTTCAACTAATCAAAGCAAGAGAAATGAAAAACAGCTGTCTTTCTAAATAGTTTGAACTTTCTGTTTCCGGAAGATTGTTTTTCAAAGCCGCTTCCTCGTCAGTGTGTTGCAGGTGAAACTTTTATTAATTACGCTTACGTAGAAAATTAAAAATCCATCATCTACGTAGAACAATTTTGAGACCCATTTTATTTGCTGTGTCTAGCGTTTAGTGACATACTTTGCAGGGTTCATTAACAAACTCGGATTACAGATTTAAAAGTGTCATCACCGATAAAAGTCCTTTGGTCCTAGCCACTTTAAGCGGTTTGCAAGTGGCTCTATCTTATGCGTGGAACCGTTACAACATTTTGTGAACGGTTATCAATCATTTGACCGATTTGATGCTAATCCTCTAATTTTAGATTAATTAATAACTTCCTGAATTATTTTATCCGTTTTTAATCGGTGTTTGAGGAAGGTGAATAAACGAAGTAACTTCACTGTGAGTAACAACTAAGCGTTAAAGTACTTCATTTAACTCTGTTAAATAAAAAGAGATCTTACTTGCGTGAAGTATTACGTGATTTCAAGTTCACCGTATATCCGGAGTAGTGAAGTAGTTGTACTAGTCGTATTAGTTACTCGGGTTATATTGTAATTCATTTCGGCTATTCCCGCATCAACTGGTCTTAACCATACAAGCTTCGATTGTCATATCAGATTTTCTCTGGAATAGTTAGCGTTAAGGTCGAGTGAAGACGAGGTCGACATCTAAAGAAAATATGACAAAGATTTATTTGTAAAGACTATTGTACAAATATACAGTTATTTTACAGAAGTCCATTCTGTTCAGAGTTCGAAAGACTTATTTCACCCATTTCACAGACCAGTAGAGCGAAATTAGCCCCAAATTCAAGCTTTTAAACTAGTTATTTTAACGTAAAAAAATGTTGAAGGATTTAAATAAAGGTAATTTAATTAAAATCAAAATCAACAAATCACTCAAAAGTGACTGGGTGAAAAATTATCGGTTGATATGGGTGAAAAGAAATTTTACCAATATTATTTTTTCCTCAGATTGGATTCGATGATCCTATTTCATGTAAAAATACTAAATGTATTATGATTATGACTGTTAAGATAAATGGTAAAATAAAATTGAAAGTAGAAGAAGCGATTTAAAGTTGGGCTATTTAATGCAAATCCTCCTCAGATTCAGTGAAAAACTATTTCTCCTTCATATGGAATAGCAGCATATATTACCATTTAATATACTTAGTATATAAGTACCAAAAAGCAATCTGGGGTAGAAATTACCGATAGTGCTGTCATGTTTTTGGGAAAACAGTAAGAATTGCTCTATTACCGAAAACATCAAACAGTATTAAACTACCGTGAAGAAGAAAATTTATTGTAATTTAACGAGAAACGAGTGTATTAGCTTAAAAGATGGGAGAAAGATTCTTTAGAGATATTTTAAAAATAAAATCTTTTTTTTTCTTTTTTTTTTGTCTCCGATATCCTGACCATGTAGGGGAAGACACCCTCCATGTGGCAGTTTCGGTCGTCACGCCACCCCCTCCGTATCTAGCGCTTATGGGCTTTTCCAGAGGTCATCTTCAGAACCTTGGCAAAGGCATTTCTCAGCCTTGTTCTTACCTCAGTCAGGATGTCACCGATTCGAATACCACATGTGATATTACTATCGGTGTGCTACTAGGAAATGAAGTCTTTAAAACAAAACACATCTATGTGGAGTCTAACAAAACTGACTGACATGAAGGAACTGAAATTGAAAACGTAACTACCTACCCGATAGATTAGAAGTTGAGTTCAACACGCAACCATAACATAACACAAAATAAGAAATAAAAATAAACTTAAAAATAAAACTAAAAAAACTAAACACTACAAAACATCAAACTTTATAACACAAGAATAGCAAAACCAAAACAAAGGAAAGACCACGCGGAACCCTAAATTCTTTCGGCGATCCATTCTCTTGCCATGTACCTGATGAAAATTTTAATGATTACCCATTCAGCCCGGTTTTTCCAATTTTCATGGAGATCTAATGTCGAGCCGACGGGTAGTCTCTTTACGCATAAGTTGCGAATTTTATTCGTGTCGCTATTTAGTCTCTATTTTATTCTCTCAAATTTAATACTTGAAAAAAGTCAAGTAGAAGTAATTACTTTGTTTTGTTCACATCATGTTTTGTTTTCTCATATAGTTTCTACCTTCTCTACGAGTAACCCCTTGATAGCAAAGAGAATAAACCGGGTATTTTTTAAGTACCTTTTCGGCCTTATTATTATTTTTATAATAATCTGCTTAAAGCCTTCTCTTCTATACGATTCATCTAAAAAAATACCTGCTCATTTTGTACTTTATCAGTCCAACTGATTTTCAAGTTTCACCGGGCATTTCACAAGCCAAACAAAAAAGTATTTTTGGGGATAATAGATGGATGCAGCTGTTACTTGTTGGTAATCCATCATAACAAAAGAAAATAAGCAAAACTTGTACAATAACAAACAATCCTACAATAAGGAAAAACAAATAAACTTGTACTTTTAGCTTTTGTATTCTGTTCGTAACGCCTGAGAAGGTACTGTGTACCGAAACAGCTGTTGTGATTTTTAAGTAAATTTTGTGGAAATCAAATAACATAATTTTTTTTGGAGGGATTTATCTTTACTGTATTATTAGTATTTCGTCGCCTTTAAGTGCTACACTCCAACCAAATAATAAAAAGAATTTATTTGTTATTCTTAGATCCATATTTGATTCTAGCACTTCTTTTTTCCGCATGAAGCTATTTCTTGCTCAGTCCTGAATGCTTGTGACATATAGTTGACTTCGTCAATCTTTAGTAATTTTATGGCTTAAATAATAAAACTTTGTATCTGATATGTTCCTGTTATGTTAATCTATAATTTCTCATTACCTCTTTTGTTTTTCTGATTATTTTTTTTAACTGGATTTCTTTTATAACATGTGTGTGTTACTTCCCATTCTTGGTATCTTATTTTCGATTTAGTATAATTTTTTACCCGTTGCTTGCCAAAAAAAAAATCTGATGTGGACCCCACATGACTTCCTTGTACGCCTATTAAATTACATATATACATTTTTTTAAAATGAAAAGTACATAAAATTTTATTTCATTAATAACTGGTGATTTTTATCATATATATATATATTTTTTTTTATTGTTATTATTGAATTATTATTTATTGTAAAAGTTTTTTTGCAATCCGAGGTTAATAATTATTAATAAATCAATATATTTAAATTTAAAAAAAAAAGAGATGAAGTCTGATTCAAACCGATGTGCCTTCCCCTTGTAAGACGAAACATTTCATTAATTAAAATTTTATTTGGCTATAACTCTGGAACCAATGAAAATAAGTACTACTTTGATTTATCGTTGAAAATTTCTCAATGAGGGCTTATTACTGCACTTAAGAAAAACTCCAAAATCCAAATGTTTTGGATTTTGGGCCTTTTTGGACACTTTTGGTCCAGTTGATTGCAATCAAAGGAGAAGGTGCACAAGATGTTACAACAGTCCTAAATACAATATTTCAACATCCTACGGCAAATCGTTTTTGAGTTATGCGAGATACAAACGTACGTACAGACTTCACGCCGAAACTAGTCAAAATGGATTCAGAGATGGTCAAAATGGATATTTCCGTTGAAATCAGAAAACCGAAATTTTTCGCGATCACAATACTTCCTTTACTTTGTACGAGGAAGTAAAAGCATCAGTGTCATCAACAAATTAAACGGATCGATCAGTGTTTTTTGTTTACTAAATTACCTTTTGGTTGCAGGTTTGCAGTAAAATTGTATAGTAAAGTTATTGTTTTTTTATAATTATTTTTAAGAAATTAAAAAAAAATAATTTTTTTATTACGTACGATTAAAAATAGATTTGTAAAAAACTTCGAACAATCTTGTTGTCATCATCAGTTTATTTCAACGGTATATTCCGTTTAAGTAAATTCGATAAACTACCTCGATTTTATCCTTAAAGCTAATTAATTATAATCCTCTTCTTGATTAGTAAAAACGTTTGTAGGAAATAAAATCGGATCGGTCAGATCATTAAGTTTATGTATTTATTTAAAATCGTTAACGGAAACAAAATATATGGTAATTGTTGTAAAGAATATTTAGGTTACGTACTGTGTAATTATGAACGGTCTCTAAGTTTCGTTAACTTTAATTATTGTAATTTAGACGGTGTTTCTTAATTTCTGTGTAGAGGTAAACTTATAAAAGCGTAGAAAACAACTTTAAGCTATTATACTTGTTTTTTATTTGAAGAGTAGTCGTAGAAAAAAGCTTAATTTTTGCGATATCGTTTTATAGGTGGTCCACAAGATGGTTTTTTTATTATCAACAAAGCGCATATATAAGCGTAAATTTAATGATCGGTTATAAATATTATATTTACTGACTTTTGTTGCGTTATATACCCTGTGTTTTATTATTGTACGTCCGTCTCTAAATTAAACGTTGTTTCTAACAAGGCAGCGTTAATAATTTTTATTGTAAAAAAAAAAAAAAAAAAAAAAAAAAATAGTAATAAAGAAATAAAAAGAAACAAGGTTAAAATTATTTTAGTATATTATACTCCGTACAAGAGAGATAAGTCCGGGTACTAAATCGCGTAACACATGGTGCGAATTCACAAAAATTTGGTGTGCGTTTTGCTTTAACCTTGTTCTTTTCTGAATTTGTTTTTATAAAGTACGCTTTACAAGTTTTTCGTGCACTCAATAGATGTTAGTTTAGAAGAAAATTACATCATTTTTTTCTTCATCTTTAACTGGATCGACTTTAAGAACATGTAGAAGGTGTTTTTTGATTAAACATATGTGTATGTTTTTTCATCAAACATAAAACATTGTGCTTCGGAGTGGATAATCGTGTTGTTTTTTTTAATCAGATTGCAAATAGAAGGATTCAGGAGTTTTAGAGTATCTTTTATCTTTAAATTAGTAAGGATCTGAAAGAGATACTCGTTATTGTTACCGAAACGTTTTCTGTAATCAAGTAAAAGGAAAAAAAGATTTAAGTTTTGGTGTGCCGGTTTGGAAATGAAATTTTTTTTATCGAGTAAAGGTGTTTTAAATTTCATAATTTTTTATTGTTATCCTTACGAGGTTCTTTTCACAATCGATAAAATATCAAACAAATATTTTTGTTCATAGAGGTACTGGAGAAAATTTACCATAAAATATCGTCTGATTACTTCCTTGGCGTTAGATAAATTATCTAAAATTTAATTAAAATGTAACTGTACTATTTTTTTTTTTAAATTCAGACGCAAACTACAGTAATGGATTCGTAATTATCATTAGTAAAATTAATATTAAATATCATTTCAATATGGTGTTTCATTTTAATCGCCCTAGGCGATTTTCTCGTAAACTGCACACTGTACAAAAAAAATGACCTAAACAAAAGTTACTCAAATTGGAGGGGACATCTTGTGGTAACCTTGGATTTGACTTTGACCTTACTTCAGGGTTAACACGATTTTTTCAAATGAAATGACCTATTTTTGACCCCACCAATAAGAAGAGCAGAAAATTTTACATTGAATATATGGTCACTCATATGACCTTGGACCTTTTTTGAAGTCATACTGTTTCAAAAAAAGTGTGTGTGTATGTCACACACACTATATATATATATATATATAGGTCTATTTGTGTAAATCGTGGATCAATATTTTTTAAAGAATATTTACGTTTAGATTTATAGTACTTAAAATCTGTATTTTAAGTAACGTTTTGCTACAAAATTCATTATTCATAATCTATTTTTAAAGATTCTAATTTTTTGTTATCTTGTTAACCCGTATATTTTTTTAAAACATTTTACTTTAACATCTGCTTTAAAATCTTCTGTTCGTCGATTACAGGGAACATTTTGCTTTTATTTCATCGGGTTAATAATTAGATTTGCAGTTTTCTCCTTTTGTAACGCCCAAATTCGGCGAGGACAGTAAGAATATATTATTTATTAGGTAGTTATTAGGATCGAAGACCCGTACGGGTTAGGGTCTTCAACCCGCGGCCGTATCAAAGGTTTTTATGGCCCTTGGATTCAAAAAAGTTAATTATAAAAATTTATCTTATTTTTTAAAAATACTTTTGTATGTATTTATAAAATAACTTCGAAAGAATTCAAATATAACACGTCGGATATCTATTTTATTTAATTTCATCCATTATTTATAAAGTTAATAATAAACAAACTGTTGTAGGAAACGCCACAGATCTGAATTTAGCGAGTGAATACATAACAGTTAAAGTATCTCCTAAGCTAAAACGGGCGTTTTCTTCTCGAATGAAAGTCTTTGTGTAAATAGTACGACTGTTAATTAATAAATTAATAAACACAACAAAGGGTTTTAATACGATGAAATAAAAAGATTATAAATTTTCTGTTACTCAAAAATGTTGTATATTGAGATAGGCCGTTTTTGTTTAGAACGGCGGTATAAAAGTGACTGAAATAAATTGTGTATATTCGATTTGTACTGAATGGCGGCTCTTGAACCGGTACAGACTAAAAAAATATTAACATGAGCGTATAAAAAGGTCGATGACCCTGTTAAAGGCATATTTTTTCAACGATTCTCACGAATGTAAATTCGAGAAAAGGTTAAAGTGTAATGAAAAAGGTTACTTTATCTTTAGTTTTCCTGAAACATTTTGTAGCCAAATGAAATGAAATCGCTTAATTTTACAAAAAAAAGCGATCAAATGGGTGATGAATTAAGACCGCCGTGGATTTTTTCTTTTCAGTATGAAGCGTGTTATTAATTTTCAAATTCCTCGGTAAAGAAGATACTGTAATAGATCACAGATAAAAAATATTTCATTTACGAATCTTAATTAACCGGCTGGGTTTTGAAAACTAATTAAGAAAGACTGTTGCCGAGTCGCTTACTCACAGAAATAGAATTAATCTATTTATTAATTGATAATTAGTAGGTGCTTTATTATTGTAAAAAAACGCTCAAAAAAAACAAACAAATTATTGCTGAATAATCCGCGTTCTTTTAAAGTAAACATAAAGTTTATACCTTATAGTAATATTGACTTTGTTCGTGATTCGGGTGGTGTGAATGAACCCGGAAGTTAAAAGTATAGAAATTAAATGTGTTTGGCTGGGTTATAAATTAAGGGAACGATCTTTTTAAAAATTTAACTTCGTTTGAAGAGAAGGCTGTTTAGAATCGTTTGATTCGGTCTGTTGGAAAACAATTATTGTCAAAATTATTGTTTGTTTTTGTCTACAGCCGCGTTTTGTCAGTCACTGTTTTATTTAAACATTTTCATTTCCTCCATGGATTTTATTAAAATAAATGATTTTCATTCGTGTGTACAGTCAGTTTTTATGTAGTCTTGTAAAAAGTGAGCAGGTTTTTTTTATAATTAAAAAATTTTTGACAAAAATAATCGTAAATAAACTATCTAAATTATTAAAAATAACTTAGTAATTACTAAATAGATTTGTTTAATGCTTCAGTGACAGTTTATTTCTTTTCCTTTTCAATTAAAAAGATACAAAAACTGCAGCGGTTGTAGTATTCTTATTTTTTTTTCACTTAAATATTCTAAACGCTATCAAAATTTTTCGAAGAGAATTGAGATCATTTATTATAGAATTGGCCATAATTATTTGCCGTTTTGATTTCTGTTTTTACTGGTTTTAAAACTATTCATCTGATGGAAACGAGCATAAAGAAAAGAAGCATTACTGTATTAGATGGAGTATTTCTGCGTCTTTGGTGGGATGTATTTCAGTGTTTACCGTATGGAACGGAAGATCGACTTCGGTTACGAACTGCATGCGGTAGCGGTCACAAAGTAGTTGACCGTCATTAATTATATGCAAGTTAAAATAAATATTTGAAATACTATGAAAACACTATGTTTCTTTTTAAACTTTATCTGATATAGTAATTTTTCTTTAAAATATGGCAGAACCGTGTTCAAGAACGTCAAGTCACCTTTCCGGTAATACAGTCGATTTTCTATTAACAACTGATCTGAATATAGTAGTATATAATCTATAGTATATATACTTGGCGATCCGTCGAAATGCAGCTGATATTCAATCTTAAACTTGTTCATTGTAAGCGTTGGCATTTCGTTTTCATCATCATTACTCTCAAAGAAATTAATTGTTATTATAATAGGAGTTGAAGGAATAACATACCTTTTCTTGTTGTGAAACTGTAAGTTATATCATCATTACTACTAAGAAGTGTTATTCTTATAGAGTGATAACTCCATAAGTAACTGCGCAGCATTTGTAGCGAGTTCATTGTTACCTTTGCCTGTTTATGCAATACTTGTTTATATAACAATTCTGTCCTGAACGATTATATATTGATACTAGTGAATTCTACCCGATACGGAAGTGAGGTCAATTCTATTTAGTTTCTTACATCGTAATTGTCGTGGTTCCAGAACTATAGAACCGTCTGTTTCATGATTTTGTGTATGTGTTGTGTGTGTGTGTGTGTGTGTGTGTGTGTGTGTGTGTGTGTATCTCAAATGTTATGCTTCATTTTAATTATGCTGCTGTTTATAATTACATATTAATGAATATAATCTGTAGGCTTTTTGGCTTTTTTTGTGGTTGATGATTTCGCTACGTAAGCTTGAAGCTTGTCCGTGGGATACGGAAGTGAAATTTTGTAGCTTATGAAAAATGCCATGCCTGATCGGGATTCGAACTAGGGACCTCCGGAGGATGAAAGGCCGAGACGCAACCGATCCGCCACGGATATCGGAAAATTTATTGTTGAAGTTTCACTAAATTTACAGAATTATACGCCAATTTTTTTATTGTCGGAATTTTCAAAGCATTAGAAAAATTACGAAAAATCGACTTTCTACTTTTCTTAAAAGTATACCATATTAACAAATTTCAACATGGTTTCAAGCAAAAATTATTATATATATATATATATATATATATTTAAAAGGAACTGAATATTGTACGACGGCAACGCAAAAAATTATCCACTGAATGGATTCCAACCATCTAACTTTATGGATAAAACCGTTGCATTGTGCTTTTCAGGTGTACGTATCATTGTTGATCGGGTGGATAGAATTGTCGTTAACGATAACGACAAAAATTCCTGTTGCCCACATAGAGAAATTTCTTTTATTTGATGACAAGTTCTCGTGAGATGTTCAAATTGATCAAACAGAAATCGTTTGTAGGAGAATAAAACCATCTTGTTTTGTTTTTAAGCGCCTTAATAATACGGTAGGTTTTTCATCATTGTTTAATATTTATTATGCCTACATATATCTTGTATAAAGTGTTCGGGCTCCCTCAAAAAGTCTGAACGAGTTTTTAAGATACAAAAATGGGCTGTCAGATCATTGTTTGGCGCCTATAAATATGAATCATGTAGACCTGTATTTAGAAAATTAAATATGTTAACCTTCATTATGTTAAAAGTAAATATGTTATCCTTCATTTATATTTATGAATCTTTCCTAAAAATAATGGCCAATTATTCTTAAAAATAACAATTCCATCTTTATCAAACCAGACAACAGAACTGTTTTCATATAACCCCGCACAATACTTCGGCTTACGAGAAGGAGCCTTATTATACTTCCGCTGTCATTTTTGATAATTGCCGAACTATTTGAATATTTAAATTTATTGAACTATATTTAAATCTTCTCACTAGCTTATTTAAAACACAGTTAAAAGATTTTCTTTTATGAAAACAATATTACTCTGCTGATGAATTTTTCAATACGAGTAATACTAATTAAAAAAAAAAAAAAAATCATTTACATCCCATTTAATGTGTATATAAATATGTGCTAAAAATAATTTTCAATGGCGGATTCTGAATTGTCAATTATTTTGTGATAATTTTTTATATATAATGTATTTACCTTAACATTATTTCCTCTATTTGTATTTAAATATTTAATATGGACTTTAAACACATATTTTTTTATCTTATTTGTTTATATATTTATAATTTATCTTATATTGACGTGATCTATATTATGTATTTTTACGTTCCGGTTTCTGACTAGAATAAAACTTTATTTATCTATTTATTGTTATTTTTATTGTGAAATATATTTATAAAGGATGTAAAATAAAAATTAATAACGGTTCGTGGCTTTTGTTAAAATAATTATGCGCGTGTTTAGTGGGCTGAATTCATGATAGGATTAAATTTCTCATTATCAAACATATGCAGAATGTTTGTTTTATAGTATTCTTCCGTTATATAAATCGCGTTATCTGTTTGCCAGTGATTATCTTTTTAAATTTAATGATTCGTTTCATAATTAAGATGAAAAATTGAATGTATTATTTATTTTATTTCCCGATCTCTTCGCGATATAATTTCATCACTGATTTTTTCTTAAAAAAAATTTAAGAAAAACAAAGAAACATTCTTCATTTGACAATATTTACTATATCCGAATTGAATGTGAATTCGGGTGAAATCTGGAAACAATTTTTAAATGTAATAATTAATATTTTCTCATTTCCCTAACCCATTTCGGGTATTTATGAAAAAACACTTTTCCATTTTATCAATTTTTTTTAGTATTAGCTATTTCGATGAGGTATGGTTATTCAAAAAAACAAAAATTAAAAGATGTCTTCATTTTAATAAGCTGATTTCGAGGAAATTTGTATTAATCAATATTAAAAAAAAATCTGACAACAAAGTTTTAATACTTTCCTGCCTTTTCCTGTTTAGCCTCCGGAATACCGTTCAGATAATACTTCAGAGGATGAATGAGGATGATATATGTACGAGTGTAAATGAAGTGTAGTCTTGTACATTCTCAGTTCGACCATTTCTGAGATGTGTGGTTAATTGAAAACCCAACCACCAAAGAACACCGGTATCCACGATCTAGTATTCAAATCCGTGTAAAAATAACTGGCTTTAGTAGGACTTGAACGCTGGAACTCTCAACTTCCAAACCAGCTGATTTGGGAAGACGCGTTCACCACTAGACCAACCCGGTGGGTTTGTAATACTTTCCTGGCATTGGTTAAATAAACGTGTATAGAAATATAGTTATATATGAAAAAATTTACCTAAGATTTTTTTTGGGGTGGGGGTAATTTATGATGAAATTTTATTGTAAAATTATCATTATATGTTAAAAAAAAAAAAATCGGTACTTTAAAACTTTTTTCTGCTTCCCTACCTCCAAATTCAACTTGCAAGAAATATTTTTGATTTTTCTACGTTTATTCTGTTAAATGGAAGAAAATTAAAAAAATCCACTAAAAAATGTAAAACCAATAAAAAGGAAGCTAAAATTTCTTTTTTGGGGATGGGGTGAATTACGATGAAATTTTATTGTAATATTATTACTAAAAGTTAAATATTTGAACTTTAATACTATTAAAAGTTTAAGCTTATGTTTATCAAAAGTTTAAATAAACCAAAAAAAAAAATTAATTCAAAGAACCAATTTTTAAAAAAAATTATCGACTCCCTCACCCCCAATATTGCTTCCAATATATTTTTGGCGGTGGTTTGCGCTACTACTATGCCTAGGAAGACAAAAAAATCTTTAAAAAATATACAATAATAAAGAGATACTTTTTTTTTAGTTTTGGGAAAGGGGTAATTTTGAGGCAGATTAAAAAAAATGTTAAGATAACCATGCACACGTGTACTGAAATTAATATAATAAAATGGGGTTATGTTTGCAAAAATTTTGAAAAAATTGATCCCCAAAAAACTTCTCTCCTGGAGATATGGACCCCAAAAGTTTACCTACAGCTTGCCCCAAATACACGAGTGCGTACAAAATTTCATCAAAACCGGTTTTTCCAGACAAAAGTAATTACAAATCAAACACGCCAACACACGTAGATACGTTCCTAATAGAACATTACTTCCCATTTCTTTTTGTTCTTTGGAGCTCCTGGGTCATAAAACGATGATAAACGGAAAAAAATCCGTACCCCATTTTTTGACTGATTACCATACTTTTCCTTTTTCCAGCGCGGCTGTAGAGCTGTGATGCCAGAAAAGTAATATTATTACAAAGAATGAATGGCATTAAAAAAACAAAATCCCAAAAATTTGCCGTATTAGGGAGAATTTCTATCACGAAAATGTAACAGGTTGACAGCGTAACTACTGTTACAGACTGAAGACTTGCTATGATGACAGGTAATTCTTATTGCAATTTTTTCGCGTTTTGCGAAAATTTCTATACATCACACGTATTGATGAGAAATCTTTTATTACATTCGTGTTTAAAAGTGTTTCATAATCCAAGCCGTAATAATGATTGTTTTAAATTAAAATATTAATTTTCTTATTCAGTTTATCAAAACGAATAATAGTAAAAACAAAAAAATTAAATAAAAAACCTTTCCTGTCTGATTTAATTATCACTTCAAAAATTGGTAATAAGTGGAAAATAGGTTCAAAAATTCTCAAACTGAACGAAAACATTAAAAAGGAATTATTTAGACATTTAATGTAACACACTCTTATATATTTTTACGGGTTTAAAGCTGTTATGAATGCTACTTAATTAAAAATTAGTCAAAAACGGTAGTTTATTTAAAAGATAAATTAAAATAATGACATGATATTTCGTAGGTTAACACTAGAGTGATGGGGAATAAAATACTTAAGTTCTTTACTGGCATCATAGCTCTAGAGCTAAACTGCAAAAAGGAAAGTATGGTAATCAGTCTGAAAATGCTGTATGAATTTTTTCATTTCTCACATTTCATGATCCAGGGATTCCAAAAAACAAAAAAAAGTGGTCGAGAAATATTCGTACTTTAAATGCATTATACGTTATGTACGTGTATTGGCATATTTGAAGCTTAATAACTTGTGATTGGATTAACCGATTTTGATGAAATTTTGTACAGAGACTCGTATATGAGGCCTTGTTTTGGTAAAATTTTGGAGCAATATCTTCAGGGATGATGGGGTAGATAGTTGTTTGGTGTCAATTTTCTCATAATTTTGCAAACATAACCTCATTTTATATCAAGCTCAGTATATCGTTTACGATTATTTTATCATTTTTAAATAAATTTCCCCCAAAATACCTCCTTTCCAAAAAAGTCGAAAAAAACATATTTTTATTTGATTTTTTTTTTGTGCTCCTAGGCATAGTAGTAGTGAAAATGATAAAATATACTTTGGGGGCAATATTTGAAGTGGGGGAGCCGATCAAAGTTTAAAATTATTGATTTTAAAATTTTAAAAAAAATTTTGTTTTGTTTTCACATACCATTATTTTTCCACTATATAAGAATAAATAACCGATCTCAGGAAAGTATTGTAACATTTTTGTCAGCTGTTGTTTTTTTTCAGTATGAAGCGTTATTTAGGTTCATAGTCGTCGCTAAAGATATAATGGAACTAATATTATGTACTGGACTGTATTAAAGATTTTTACGAAATATTTGTTCACTTAACATCCTCTTTGCATTTAATTGTTATGTTGGTGTTTAATATTTAAGGTTATTGCAGTAAGCTGACCCTTTCAGTAATAAATATTAAAATAAAGGTGTATCACAGGTTGTATTAAGAATTAATCATTAAGCCGATATTATATTCTTATTAGGTTTTGAGAATTTTTTAATGTGAACGATACGCTCTATTTTTTTCTTTTTATGCATTTAATCACGTGTTATTCCGTGCTGTGTGAGGCTGCTGTATAGTGTGACACGCATGCTATTACCGTAACTTTTTATTAGTCACGTATTAAGCATTAAATTTTGGTTAGAAGACAAGTGTTTTTCAGTTGTAAACGGATTCGTTCTTTTAAAGAGTTCAGCGGTCTACCACAGTGCGCGTGACTAATTTAATTTTAAGGTGCATGCCTTCAAATTAAACTATTTTGTTTTTGACTTTTGTTTAAGGTTAACGTCTCAAACACAGGATTTTAAATGAAATATTCGTTTGTTAGTTTTATTTTTAAATTATTTTTTAAGAAGAGTAACGATATGAAATCAAACTTTATAAATAGCCGTAAATTTCAACATATTTTGGAATAATCGGCCGTTACGGTTGTAATTCATTTATAATTCAATACTAGGTATTTAAAGTTCGAATGCACTCTATCCCGGTCGGATTATATATTTACCATGAGATTAAAGCTCAATAACTTTCCAATGAAGGATACAGAACTGGGTTGTTTTTTTTTTATCTCTACCACTTTTACTTTCAACCTCTGTAATTTCGTTTTATTCAGACTGTGGCAAGTGTCTGCATATGCGAACGATGTGATATCGTTCTTGCCATAGCAAGAAGGGAATGATGTACAGTAGAAGAAGAAAAGGAAGATCGTGGAATAAGTGGATAGATGATGTGGAGCGTGACTCGAGGACGATTGGCATTTCCACTTGGAGAAGACGGGCAGAGGATCAAGATAGATGGCGGGGCTATGTTCGGTAGGCCAGGGGGTCACATCGGCCTGTAGCGGCTAGGAGTAAGTAAGTAATTCCGTTACATTACCGAAATCTAATCTTTAAAAAAACTGTGTTAAGTAAAGAAAAGTATGGTTTTGATTAAATCTTTACGCTGACTCACTTTACGACTGTGTGGATGCGCAAAAATCTTAGCGTAATCTTTTTTACTTTTTTTCTTAGCCACAAAGGGGCTTTTTTAAAATAAAATACTTCAGGTTTTACCTAATCAAACGTAATTCGGCCGATTAATGATAACAGTTAATTTACTGAGTTAATGATTTAGGTAGTGAAACTTCTACTATTTCGATGTTTTTGAAAACACTTATATTAATTCGTTTAGTAGAACGTAGGATTAAATATGTACACCGAATTTTATTAGAAAAGTATTTTACCCAAGAGATATTAATTTCTGTTTTAAAAATATTGGAATACGGACAAAGCTTTTTCGGACATATTTAAATAGGAATTTTGTTTTGCTCGAATCACTTCCCAAACTTTTGCTGTTTTTTCATGTTGCATTTTGAATATATAAAATGTAGCATATATATATATATATATATATTAAATTATGAATCTAGTCTATCACCGTTTAATAAAAATCTCATTAATTTTAATTTATCTATTCTAGTTTTATAAAATTACAATACTGCCTATAGATATTCAAATTAATATACTAGTTAAATATATGCTTTGTTCCATCGCTGCGAAGTACTTAAAATATCGATTATGGAAGTACGTTTAATAAATAGATCTACTTACGTAATTGAAATTAAGCAACCTTGGGAGAATTTTTTCTTTTAGTTACGATGATTGCATGTTGTTAGCTCAAAACGAATCATTTTAATTTTAAACTATGTATATAAGTATGCCAGAACAGTATACATAGAATATAAGTCTCATTTGTTGAATGTCGATAGAATTGATAAAATATTCAAAAAATATATTGTTCTGTTTCCTTACTTTATTATTTACCGCATCTAAATTTATTTTATTGTTTACAATTTGAACTTGTAACCTTAAACTTTCGATCGTTTTTGTTGAACTAAGAAGGGCGTATGAAGAACAATTAAAGCGATTGAAAGCAGTAATAATTAATTGTCAGAACTAAATTGTGTAATAGTCGTGGCAAGTGTGTTTGTGGTCGCGTCTAACGTATATTATTATTAATACATCACCTACGTAATAACCTGCGTATTATATATTTATATTTTTTATTTATTTTACCTTTTGAAATAAATAAATAAATCACGCTAAAATAATATCGGATAACAGCTTTACCTACAGCGTTAACTCATGTTAACTGTCGTGTTGGAACAAATAGGTGTTTTAAAATGCAAATCTTTAGAGCTTAAAGGAAGCATACGAACATTCAATCGTACAATTATTTATTTTTATACCGTTACACGTATTTGGAATGGAATTCTTCGATAGTATGCATACTTGAATATGCACTTAAGTAAGTAATATTTTGTCTGTACGTCATCAGAATATATTTTTTTCGTTGGAATGTTCAATACAAAAATGAAAAACTTTAGCACATTACGTCGACTTATGTTTTGTGAGTTTGTCCAGGCATATCTTACAAGAATGGTCAAACCGATTTAAATTTAAAATTAGCTGATGGGATGAAATGATTTTTTTTTTAAATTTCGACGGAGAGTTCATAGAATAAAAGTTCTTTTATGTATAAGTGTATTTCTCAAGTCAAATTATAGAAAAACTATTTAACGGACAAGAATGTAATACAGTAAAATATAATTCGAGATAATTTTTTAAAAAATTGTTAATTTTTTAATTTTTGAGCAAAAGGTTTTGGGTGCTGGTGTTCCTTTAGAAAGCTTGTATTTTTATCGGTTGGTTCATTCGTTTCTGGAGAAACTATAATTCACGGTTATTTGGAAATGTATATAATATATTTATAAAGTTTGTATGTTTGTTTGTTATCGCATCACGCGAGAACCAACCGACCGATTACTTGAAATTTTTAGGATATATTCGTGTTATCCCAGAGAAGGTTTTAGGCCATCGACCGAGGCCCTAGCTCCTTTGAAGGTTAAGATATTAAAAATATTCAGTATTTCTTCGCTCCCAAGGAGTATGAAGTTGTGAATTAAAGATATTCATTAACGAAAAAATAAATTAATCCTTTTACTTCATTATTATATCTCTGCCACCACGACAAAGAAACAAGTTATGAATTTTTCGTCGTCAAAGTTGTGTGTAGTTTAGTTACCATAGTTACTATTATTCTAACCAACCGGGTTGGTCTGGTGGTGAACGCGTCTTTACAAATCAGCTGACTTGGAAATCGAGAGTTCCAGCGTTCAAGTCCTAGTAAAGGCAGTTACTTTTGTACGGATTTTAATACTATATCGTGGTTACCGGTGTTCTTTGGTGGTTGGGTTTCAATTAACCACGCATCTCAGGAATGGTTGAACTGATACTGTACAAGACTACACTTCATTTACACTCGTACATATCATCCTCATTCATGCTTTGAAGTAATGCCTGAACGGTAATTTCCGGAGGCTTAACAAATAAAAGAAAAAGTTCCTATTTTTCTATCTTTTGTAATTTAGTTTCTTTTTCAGGTTTCTATGAATCCTGAATGTTGTAATTATTATTTATCAGTATTATTCTCACAATCATACAGGATACCGTACAGTCCGGAGGTTCAGGGGGTGGAGCCCTCTGGGCAGATGGGAATGGCGACCAAAGCAAGCTCTGCGAGTGTCCAAGGCGCCGGTCCCCCTGGCAAATTGAGAATGGTGAGCGAAGCGAGCCCTGCGGTAATGAGATAAACCCCTTAGCTCCGGGAGGCCTCGAAGAGCCCGTGAGTTTGCTTCGGGCTTCGCCTGGGCTTACCTGAACCCCGATTGTCCAGGTTCTGGCTGGACGGGCCGGCTAGTTTTATAAATATTACTTTTTTGCCGCCGGATTATGACAGATAGATACTCCGGCGGAAGGCATTTTGTATGTCATCGATTCATTTAAACTAAAGACATTTTTTAACAAAACCCGGAAATAAAGTTTTTTGGTTTACATAAAAACATAATTAATTAATTAAAATAAAAACGTATAAATAAATAAAAACCACTTTCATAGCTGCAAATTTTTAATGATACACCTGGTTTTGCTTTGAGACACCGACTTTAAATTAATCGATGAGAATATGTCAAGAGAATAATTCAGTTTTTCGTTCTTCTGTCATTAACGCTGACTTGTACGTAAGTTTTAATTGAAAGTAGAATTAAGAAGTTATCTTTTCTACAAAAACGAATTTTTAGATATCTAAAGAACTCTGTTATTCTTTTAGGGGTTTTCCCCCAAAAATACAAGATCAACTTAAGGTCCGCCAGGATTTTGTTTCCACTTTAGCATCCTTCATTTTTTAAACGTTTTTGTATAATATTTGTAAGTGTGGTGACTGTTGTATGAGATATACAGTGTTTCGATGAAAGCAGTGTTTTTATAGAATTCATTAACTAGAGGATACGTCATCGAAGCTAACGAACCTTATCTGCCGCTATCAGATACACGATTGGCGTGCACATCGAATGGTTTTTTCTATACTTCAATTGCTCGTATCACTATGTCGTTTATACAACTAGTGCGTGAAATACAAGTTGAAAAAATGCCGTTCGTTTTTTGTTGTTGTTTTTTTTTTTTTAATAGAAAACCCCGTGTATTATACAATAATTAAGTCTGTTTTGGTTCATGTGTAATATAACTCTTCTAGTTCCGCATAACAGTGACAGCTGGCGGTGTAATTATCGTTTATGTAGGAGTGAGAAATGAAATTTATACATAAGAGAGGAGTTGGATTAAAATGAGGTTACCACTTCAAGCAACAATTTTCTGGTGTATTCATGATTTCAAGATTAAACTTCTATGAGTTTTTTTAGTAATAAATAAGTAATTTATTAAAGGAAGGTGTTGTCCTATCCCTTATTTTAAATTCCTGTCGTAATCACAGGATCTTGAACCGCTGTTCAAAACGGTGGGAGAGTCGTGTTTTAACTGGTGTAATCAAATTTTCGACCGATTACAGCTAGCTGTAAGAACAGGTTTCAGAAGAATTTTCGTGAGAATAAAGTACGTTTCATTTACGCCATACCGTTTGGGGTTTCCGCTATATTAATAGCAATAAGATATTGCATTCTACTAGGGACTTCTCTAATTTTTGATGAATAATGTTCACATAATGGTTTCCTGTTAGTTGAAGCGTTATACGTAATGTATGTTTTCACAATAAAACGGTATATCGATTTATTGCTTTATACTGTTTAACTCAATATTTCTTATGGCTGTGACGCATGCACCACCGATTAGAGTCGGTTTCTCTGAGGGTAATAATGTTCACTATGTTGCCGGTTCCTGTGGTGAACAGAATAAATATGTCAATTGTAGGGTTGAATATCACCGAATTCGCGTGCCGATATATAACCGTAAATTTTCTGCTCGTTGAATAAAGAAATGGGAAACCGTTTAACCGTTAAGTTTCTTTAGTAAGTCCCACCGGATGCTTGTTATGTTTGAGAACGGCTGTCGTAGTCTCCTGTTAGGTTGCCTACAACCGTTACGGTTTTGGAACCTAACATAGATCGCATATATATTGCTGCATTAAACTTTCCGTGTTTGATTTCCTTTATTTACCAGTAAGAAATTTTTTTAATTCTGAAACCGACGTGTACGATTATACTTAAAGAATCGAGTCGTTGTGGATATCGTAACTAAAAAGACCTCGATAAACCGGTTCAAGTAGACAATTATTGGATTCTTCGTTTTACTAATCGGATTGATTTATTTTTATTTCAAGTTTTATTTATCAGTTAATAAGGTTATTATAAGGTTAGATAAGGACTTATCTAAGTCCTTTTTGAATAGATACGAGAAAATATAAAGTCCTATTCTCCCCTGAGTAGTCCGTAGCGAATCCAGATCGTCGGGTCCGGTTAATACAGAATCAGGCTATGTGAAATTAAACTGCATACGGTCAAGATTCTCTGAAGTCAAGGCGTGTTGTTATTTTAATTGATTCTTGTTTGTTTGTTGCATTATAGCAAAATCTTTTGAGTCGGTAAGTGTTTTAAGAGTAAAGTTCTGGCTCGTGTTCACGAATAAAGACTAAAAAAATTGAATATTTTAAACGTACGGTATTCCTTGGAATATGATTTTTGTTTTTTATATTCCAACTCATCGAAATTTTTAATTTATTTGGCGTATATCATGAAATATGGAGTAATTTTATTTTTTCAGATCATAAATTCCATGTTTTCTCTACTATATTTGAAAAAAAATTGTAATAAGTTGTACCTTCGATTGTTGCCGTCATTAACGGAACGAAAAAACCCGTCCTACCTGCGTCATTAAAAAATAGATACTTTAAAATTTGATTAAAATACTTTAATTACTTTGCGGGTAAATTATAAAGATTGTATTGCTTAGCTACATTAATAAATAAAACTTTGAAAAAAAATTATAGGGAAATTTAATTCTGAGAAAATTGATATTCAGTAGAAAACAAATAAAGCATAAAAATTCGATTTTTATTTAAAATAAAGTCAGATCAAAACACAGTGTCTACACACAAGATCAAACATTGTATAAAATATTATAATTTTAAATCAAACAAAAAATCTTTATATTACCAAAAAAAATTGTAGTAAGAACAAGGTTTTAAAGTTAATTAAATAGTTAAAAAAAGTAAAATAAAACTGTTTCATAATTAAAATAGAATTTAAATATTTAATTACTGAGAAATTGAATTCTATTAGTTGAAAATAGCTGACTGACATTTAAGTTTAAATCGAGCTGATAATTGTGAAAATTGTCGTTTGTAAACTTGTAGATAAAAGTCAAATTTCAATTGACTTTATTTACATCGATTTTTACAGAATTAAATTCTCTACAAATTTTGTTTGTTTATTCATTGTTTAACAAAGTAAATTTATTCCATGCCTAAAAAAGTACGTTTTTTTACTCGGATTTAAAATAATTTTCCTAGAAACTACTTGAGAAGCAATTCTGGGAACGATTTAAAAAAAAAACATAACTCAGATAATAAACGTATATAAACTGCCAGTTCCCCTCATTACTTGTGTCAAAAGAAATTCGATATAGCTTCATTTTACACCGTTGAAGCAAAACTCAGAGTAAACGTTTTCTCTAGTCTTAACTCATAAACAAAGTATCTCTAGACATACCTTTATATGTATATTTTTCATTTGTTTTACAACTAGAATATGTCCAGAAAAAATTTATTTTCTTCTTCAGAAATATTCTATATTTCTTACGTTGCAGGCTTATAAAGATTTGTTTATAACTCTTAACATGATTATATTATAACCATTGGAAAAGACAGTAAAAAACAAAACTACGAATACTTCTTAGGACGTTATATCCTTAAAATAAGAGTTCAGTTATTTGCTTTTTCAACAAACAGCCGGTCAGGACTTGCTTCTTTCACCCTTCCCGTTTAGCCAGAGGGCCGAGCCCCCTGGATCTCCAATGAGGTCATTATCCTTACGATTATGACAATATTACTAATAAATAACAATTAAAGATAAAATTCAATTTATAAAAACTATCGGCATTATAATTTTTTCAGAACAACAGTTTGGTTAGTACAGTGCTCGAAACGTTGAGTGGTTAGAAGTATGCGGGTTTAAGAATAGTCGATTCCCATCTATAATATAGTAGTTGTAGGCGGTTACCCGACTAACATCACGAGGAGGTGACCTTACTTCGTTTCTCATTCTTTATTTTATTTTTATTTGATGTTTCTTTGTCATGTGAAACATTCGGGCGAGCGAAGCGTAACCCGATTGGCTAGTATAACATAATCCTTTTCGATAATTATAATGTACAAAATAAATGAATGAAAACTTTGTTCTCTGGAAAAATGTAGTTAAATAAACAGTTGAATTTTTGAAATCTTGCATTTTTTTACAATTTCTTCTGATGCGCATATTATTTATATTTAAATTTAAATAAATTACATCAGTCAGAATATTTAACGAGGGATCATAGTACGGCTGTCGATGGATGGCATTACTCATAGATAAGTGTCAGACGTGTGTTTGTTTTCTCAGCGTAAATTAAAAACGGAATTATCAATGATAATATCGTGAAACAATGTTACTTCTATTATGTTTATTGCGTATGCTATTTTTTATATATATATATATTTTTATGGAGAATAAATAACATAATGAATTGCTTGCACATTAGAGATTTTATAACAGACAAAGTTACTTTTGTATAATGAAATTTTGTATGGTGAAATGTCTTTCTTTATTTTTGTGACCTTGGTTTTTTTTTATTACGTATTCTTATGTTAAAATTATCACAGATGCTATCATATTATACGAACTTATAGAACAGTATAAATTTTTTACCATTAGGAAATTTGTTTTTGTTGAATGTCCACTTTTTGTATAACGGGAAGTAAATGTCCTGATTTAATTTTTTAATTTGTCAGTGTAGATTACGTCAAAACGGTTCAAAGATATATAAGGTTCTCGACTCGATATAAGTTTGTTCTTAAGAACTTAAATTGGCCGCTTTTACTTTGTGTGATATGTCTGTAAAAAACAAACATTTGCGTATATTTAATTTAGTATTACGTGTAAAAAAAATGTTTTGTTTTAATGTATTTAGTTATTATTAAAATATAATACTGTAAAATTTTTACAGATTATAGTATACGCGAATATAAAAATGAAAGACTGATGATGATTTTGGTCGCAAAATTAATAATTTTCAAAAACAATGAAAGTGTCTTCATAATAAGAAAACCAAATCGTTCGTGATCCATGGATATTTACATTCCTTTCCATGGAAGCATCGAAATCCATAAAAAAACTGAATAGGCCACGAGAAAGTTTAATTCTTTCAGAAAAATATTTTCATATTCTAAGTCGGATTAACAACTACCGTTAAATAACCGTCAGTCAGCATCGTTAATTTTCAACTATTGTGCTAACGCGCTTACACTGTGCAAGTCGACGAATAGTTGACTTTTTATTGTAACTGTAGCCCCGGTCTAATACTTGGAAAAATATTTACAGACGATACTTATCGCTTTTACGCTCTTTCACGTTACTTTACGCTCTTTCACGTTAACGTAGACCGCGTATATCGAGTTTTTTCCACGATCACGAGATTGGACGCAAATTAACCCTGTAAATAGGAAAATCAGTACATATTTATTGAATTCGCTAATGAAATTTTACTATACATATTATCACACCGCCCACCGTCTCATTAATTATTCAAAATAGTTACGTTTCCGCTAATTAATACTGAGACTAACCTGTAGAGATCTGCGGACTGAGACGGTGGGTCTTGACTCGCCTCGCTTCGTTTTGTTTCATACCGCTTATCGGTCCTTCTTTTAGAGATCATTATATTAAACAGCCAACAGCTGTCTAACTGCAGTCGTTTAGCGTTAAAGGATGTTATAAAATTTATCCGTTTTACTCAACGCTTCTAGAGTCTTAGCCGTCGTTCGATTCGATCGATCTCCCAGTAAAAAACGATTCTGACCACGGATTTTTCCTGTTGCATTTCTTAAAGTCTTTGAAGTGAGTTTCAGGTTGTACAACTATTAAAAAAACCCACAACATTATTTCACTGAAGTATATGTAAATTAAATTCAGTCGTTTTCTCCACCGTTTATCAAGTATCGCTTTAAATGATTATTTTTCTTATTGTTGTAAGCTTTTCTTTAATCAGACTTTTTAATGACGTTAAATTTTTATCGCTGTTATAATTCTTTACTTTTTCAGCAATTTCCCTCCTCACAGTACATTTTTTAAATCCGTATTTCCTAATTTTTCTGGTTAATTTAATATTGTTAACGGTAACGGGTGGTTGCCGTACTATTTTACGGAAGGCGGTCTTGGTGATTGCAGTCGTAAAACCGATAGATTTGATTGCGTCTGAGAAGCAGCAGCGGTGTGTTGCTATGAAGTCTGGTGAGTTGACTTCGTATAAAGTTCGAGAAATTGAACAACATGGCAATGCCTTGTGGCAGGCCAGATGGAATGAGACAGAGGGTGGGCGTTATATGCATAATCTCTTTCCAAATGTTGTTAGTTTGCGGGACGCCTCTTGGATACACCCTGATAAATATGTGACGCAATTTCTTTCCGGCCGTGGTGCTTTTAGAGACTGACTGCAGAAATTCGGCCGGGTAGATTCTGGGACGAGTCCTCAGTGTGGACGATTGGATGACACCTACCATGTGTTTTGCTCGAAGTACGAATAAGTACGGAGACCATCTGTCACCCACCGGGTTGGTCTAGTGGTGAACGCGTCTTCGCAAAGCTGATTTCGAAGTCGAGATTTCCAACGTTCAGATCCCAGTAAAGGTAGTTACTTTTATAAGGATTTGAATAATAGATCGAGGGTACCGGTGTTCTTTGGTGGTTGGGTTTCAATTAACCACTCATCTCAGAAATGGTCGACCTGAGATTGTACTGGACTACACTTCACTTACATTCATATATATCATCCTCGTTCATCCTCTGAAGTAATACCTGACGGTGATTCCCGGAGGCTAAACAGGAAAAAAAGGAGACCATTTGTCGGCGTGATCTTATCGGGTCGGCGTTGGATTTCCGTGAAAACTGGATGACAGACCGAATGGGCAACAATAGAAAGTTTTGTAGTGTAGTTGGCAAAGGAGAGGATTGCTGAGAGGATCTGCTTGGACTTCTCTTTTATTCTGTTTTTGTTGATGTTTTGTTTTATAAATTGTGTTTTTGTTCTTTTTTGTTTTGTTTCAATGTTACTGTATAATTATTGTTCAGTTTAATATTTTTATGTTTCGTGTTGCGTGTTGAACTCACTTTTACCTTCTACAGGTAGGTAGTTCAGTTCTTTTGTTTCTTTAAGTCCTTTCAGTTTTACTTAAGACTCGGTAAGACGTGCTTTGTTTTTAGTTCATTAAATAGTGCACCGATGGGAATGTCATTCGTGGCATGGCTCTGCCAAAATTAAAAAGCCATCATCAGTACATCAACATTGCCCGTTTGATTTTTTCCATATCCGTATTCCTTGTCATCTACATCCTTAAAAGAAATTAATAATTTGCTTTACATATTAGATAAAAAGTAACGGACTCAAACAGTCACCATCCAATTCTACACTAACTACCTACTGAAATCTCACCAGATAATTCATTATTATTGCCTTTCAAAACAGTTGTAGGAGAATCGTATAGATCTTTTAGGATTCTGATCAGTTTTCCAGTTACTCCCGTATCATATGATATATCTCATAGTCTTGTTAAGGTCAAGGGAATCGATTATTCGATGGAAGTCGAAAAGTATTAGAATTGCGAACATATGCGAGTATAACTAGTAGATTTTTTTCTTTGCAAACAACGTTTATGTATGTTAAACGTATTTTCAAAAGCGCTATTAAAAATATTATTGCTGTGTCTGGTTTGTTTCATACGAATAAAAATATATGAAAAATAATTCGTATCCGTTTAAAAGTTAAATATGTTATGTCTGTAAGAAATACTTCGATAATGCTTCTATAGAATAACAAATATAAACTCGCTATTTAAAAGTTACGTTTTAATTTTATTGATTTCTCTGTTTAAAAATTCTGGGAAATGTTGTTTACATTCCATCCATTCGTTTAATTTATTATTACATCGTAAATAAAATTTTTTATTGCGAATAATATTCAGTAACTTATAATTTTACTGCATTTCGAGCCGATTCAGTCGCTCGATCTAACAGTCGACTTTAACAATAAAACCTCTTCAAAATAGAATCATATAGTACCGTAATGCATTATTTGTTTAGTATTGCTGTAATTTTACTTGTGTGCATATATATATATATATAAAACTGATAGTTTTTCGTATTACGGTATACATGGCAAAAAAAATTATCTTTAAAGAATTCTTCTAACGAAACGCTTGAAAAAAATTTTGAGTTTTATATAATATTAAAAGTTTTTATTTTCTGCATCGTTATAGTAAATTTCAATTTATTTGAAAAAAGCCTTTAGAAATTACGGAAAGTAAAAGACAAAACGTCCTTACAATTTTCACCGGATTTCTCATTATTGCAATTATTTTAACCATAACTTCTTCAAGGGATTATGTAAAAATTGTACGACCTAAGTATATTTAAAAGTAGAATGTTATCTAAAACTTTCTTCATCGGTCGGTTACAATACGGCAGCTAATTAAAAAAAAGAAGAAAGAGTACTGTTACTATTCTCAGTGAAGATAGGAAATTTCTTTCGCATTGAGGTATGCGTTTTAATAACACTACGGCACTTTGATAATTTCCGTTGATAAAAACGGGGATGAAAAAACAAAAAGGGTTATAAAGGAAAGAGGAATTTCAGTTAATTTTTTCTGAGAATTTCTATTGTTTTTAAAAAAGAGTATATAACCGTTCACGCAGTCATAGAGTAGAGTACAACTCGTCAAAGTTTACGAAGTTCGGTTGACGCGCAGGTTAGGGGTGAATTGCTAGACCGGAGACTTTCCTATTACGCTACACTATTCGTTTCACTGTACTGTTAGTACATTATATAGTAGTGCCGGCACTACTCCATACACCTCTGGTAGAATTACCGAGCATCTACCGGCATATACATCGTATTAGTAATACGATGTACGACACTGTAAAACTATTATAAACGTTTTTAATAGACGTCGAGATTCATTTAAATTTTTTGCTTCACAATTTTTAATCTATATCTGTGTTAACTGAAAACGTAGAGAATGTACTGTAACAGTGATGTCATGGTTCGTTGAAAGAATAATTTCTTATTTTGACTGGAAGTCTAAATCAAAATTTCTTCAAAATCCATTTTCGTATCGGAACCGACCACCTTCGTAAAAATTTCAAAATACTTAAACGATCTACTTAAAAACAGTTATTTTTAAAATAATCCCAACTAAGTTACGGAACATTGAAATTACACTACCTGAAAGAGAGTTAATGATGGTTTTGTAAATGTAATATACCACAATTCTACAGGAATTTTTGAAACAAATTTAAACTCAATAACAGAAGTTTTTATGCGGTATAAAAACACCTTTTCCATTAAACGGTTCGTAAGGGTGTAACTTTTCAAAGAACAAGTTTTTTCTTTTGCGACACATCTAATAATTTATTTACTTTGTTTAATCTAATATGCTGTCTCTCTTTCTCTCCCTCCCCCCCTCTCCCATAACGTGTTGGTATATATGTGTTTCGTATGGTAATCTGCGTAATTTTTATTCATCCATCTGTGTTTGTTTTATATCCGGGTTCTGTATGAATCTAATATTACACACAGCATAATGAAAAATATAACTATTCGTTACAGTTTTTCCAGCTTATATTTGTTTATTTTTGTACGATTGTCCCAAAGGATTGAAATTTATTTAGGGTGTATGCATGTTTGTTCTACTTAGAAGCTCAACGGCTGAATTGATTCAAATATATCACCCCGCATTGGAATCATTACGTTACCGGCTATGTAAATATAAGCCAAAATAAAGAAATAAAGCTAAAGTAGTAGCTAGTAGTGAAGATTTGCCGGTTGAAGCACAAACTTAAATGAATTGAATTAATGAACTGTGAGCCTCTATCACCGTGTTAGCCGGGTTTGAACCAAATTATTCAAATCAATCGAACGAACAGTATTACAAAAATAATAGAATTAAATTTACGTTAAATAAAATAATATTAAATAAATTAAAAAAATTTCTGTTTAATAATAATGGGCTTCCCGTGGGAACTTCGTGTAAGGCTAGAGTGGTGAGGTGATGCGAGCACCTGGTGCGAGGCTAGACCGATCATGACCAACAAACGGGGTACCCCTGGGGTGCTGTTTTGGGAGGTGCAATTGGAATCTCTTATAATATCTCTGCAAAGGATCGTCCTATTTTCAAAATTCAAACGGGGTATATGTTAGTAGATTGAAGGCTAACTTTTGCACGCATCAGATACACTCTCGATCTTATACATCACGGTTATTCGGAAATGTTGTTATATCTTCGCAACAGAACTTCCGATTTTCAAAATTGAAACGGGGTATTTGCTAGTATAATACAAAATCACGATGAAACCAAACCGGAACAAAAATTACCTGATACACTCAGAAAAATCGAATGGCCTGCTCTACGCCGAGACCAGCTTGAGCCCGGTCTTTGTAGAATTTGATGACGGTACGAGTAGAGGTAATGCTGTCGGCATCTGATTGAGGATAGAGCCCGCTTTTGTAGAATTTGATGTTTTAGAGGGACAAGGCAACGTGGAACGGCGTATGCTGCGACTAATATTGCGCTGTAACTGTTTTAAATAAAAATATTTAAAAGCAGTCGGTGGGCGCTGAAGGGGTAATGGTCCTATATTAGAGAGCTCTGAATAGTAAGTATTCTATATAAAAGAACCCTCCCCCCGACATCATTTAAATATTTTCGTTGAAGGACAAATTTTCTTAACGATGAGTTACTTTCTTAACCTGATGAGAACTTAATCGTTAGACAATCTTAAATTTCTCCTATTTCTACAATATGAAAATTATATTTAAACAAATTAAAACCGTCTGAAAGTTGATTGGTCACCCGTTATTTTATTTAATTAAATACTGCATAACGATGTTTAGTCCTTCAGTTTCATACCTTGTTTTCCTTTTTTTAGTTCGATTTATTTTTTTGTCAGTCGTGTTTTTTAATTGTTTCTATTATAATTGTTATTCCAAAATATGGATCTATATATACATGATTTTATTTGAAAGCAGTTTTCTTAATCTGTAATAAGCGTACGTTGTACGTTTTATATTTCACATTTAAGGAAGCGAGTTTATGAATCTAACTGTTATTTTTACCTCGAATTTTCTGATTCTTTACGACTTGATGTGGTTTTTTTGGAAGTAAAATAAACGCTTTTATCTGTGTATATTACGCTCGCGCTTTTGGGGTTCTATTTATTATACGCTGATAAGGTTTCATTATTTTTTTGGAAAAACTTTAAGAATAATTAGCAACTATTTCCTTATACTTGAGAAATCAGTGTAAACATCCAAAGACTTTGCAGTGAAGCATTAAAAAAGGCACGGATAAATGTCAAACAAAATAAATTTTGTATTATTTAAATAGTGGACCCGTGCTGCTCCGCAGCGTTATTATTACAAAAAATATTATACATCTTAAAGAATCGCTTAAAAACCTATTCCGTTTATAACACGTCTCACTCTCAACCCCCTTGTCTTTCTCTTTCTTACCACAGGTAAAATGCTTGCTCAAAATTTATCTCCAGTTCATTCAGACGTTCTACTGGACGAATAAGGCTGATTGTTTTGTTTATTCTGCTCGGAATAGCCCGCAGATATGTCATCAAGTATCGACAGACCGTCAAAGTGATTTTCCTATGAGCAATAATCTCGGAAATTAAGGAATAAATGAGGATTTTTTGAGGAATTCTCAGAGGAGATTCGATGACGCTTTTTAGCATATCTCTGGGTCTTTCCGAGCAGAATAAAAAAATCAGCCCGATCCGTCCAGTAGAACGCCCAGATGGACTGGAAATAGTTTTTCAGCCCGACCTTTTAATATGTAAGGTATTTCATATGATTGTAAAGAAAATCTTTTAAGGAAATTTTATCACATTAATCATAAATATTTGTCATCAGACTGTTGTAGAGGCTTAGTGAAATAGATTTAATTTTCATCGGGTTCGTTTCGTCGTGTTGTTTATTTGTTTTTCTATCGTTATTATACGCTAAAGGTATAAACAACAAAGGTCTTTAAGAAAGAAAACTATTTATTAACAAAAATCTAAAACTTGAAAGATGGATGGCTAAATATATATATTTTGTTTTTATCGAATTTTCGATGAAAAGTAAAGATTTCTTTATATTTATTCACCGGTATTGTTAAATTTATATTGTCGATATCGCCGATACAAATTAAATGCCGACCGACTGAAAAATACGATTTTAATTTTTAATCAGAAAAATCAAGTTTTGTACAACTTTCATTTTGTTAAAATTAATAAAATTATAAAAAAAATTCTATTTTTTGATGTTAATACGATTTATTATGGGGTAATGCATCATTTTACTGAACGTCAGTAATTGTACCGTTTTTACACGGCTTTTGAAAGTTTAGTTAAACATTATTATTAAAAAAAAAAAAAAACATCATAATTGATAAGCATTCTCTAGATTTATAGGTGAGTTTTAATTTTGGGGAATTTTTTTAATACATTTACATGTTAATCTGTCTTTGCCAAATCCGTTATTGTAATCTATGATGGATTCACCGTCGAAGGAAACAGAGTACTACTCCAAAAATCTCAAGAAAATGGGATTTCTTATATATATATATATATATATATATATAGTAAGCATTAATCGATTATAATTATTTCAATAATAATAGGAATAATTACCCTAACCGTTGAATGTAAAGGTATTCAGTTATACATTTTGAATTTCAGCGGTTTATTTGTTTAAAACATGAGAAGTATTCAGTTCTACACCCGACTGAATCTGCTACTGACAGCGATGCTATAATTATGCAAGAATCTTCTAAAAAAAGTACTTCTTTTCCGTTGAAAAACATGACGAAACGCGATAAAACTTCAAAATTATTGAATACATGTCGTCGTAGAAGAACGGTGGAGATTCAGTAACTCAGATCAAGGCATTAGGGATATTTTTAGAAATTATGTTGGTAGCATTAAAAGTCTCCACCGGAAAATTTTACTTAACGATCATTTTAACCGCTACATCAGTCTCTGTATTATTGCTGAGGTATGTTTCTTTGTATATTACGTTTTATTTTCAAGAAAAATCACATTGTGTTTTGTAGGATGGTGAACTGAAGTTAATAATTATATTTCGACGTATATAGAAAATGAGCCGCTACATGAAACACATATGAGACGCGGTTTAAAAAAACAAGATATGTTTTAAAACAGAAATCGCCTGGTAGACATCAGAACAAAGTGTCGAACGAATTAGACGATCACGATCTGCAATCCAAAGCCATAATAAATCATTCGTTAGTCGGAGCTTAGAGTAAGAAATTATAAAAACAAACGTTTATGAAATTATACAAAAAAGATTGGACTTAATGCATACAAAATACAGCTACAAGAAATAAAATCGACTGATATACTTACTTTTGAAATTTTAGTTAAAATTAGTGAAAACAAACGATATAATTTTTACGGATGAAGTTAATTTCACCTTAATGGGTGTGTTAATACATAAACGAATATGGGGATCTGAAAACCGATATGTATTTTTGAGAAAGTACAAGATACGCACCTAAAGTTTATGTTTGCCGTATTATTTTAATGAAAAATTATATGATCTCTTTCTTTTTTGTCGCTGAAAAGACTTTATTAATGGAATTGTTTATCTTTATATACTGAATGACTGTTGACCGGTTGAATTCGGAAATGTATATCGAATCTAATTCAGATGAGATTGTGCATTACACACTTCAATTATTCGTTAGGTAGATTTTGAAGAAAAGTAATGAGTTAGACGGTTAGGCCGAGAAGGCCCGATATTGCAGCCTCCAAGAAGTTCGAATTAAAACCCTTTTGGAGATAAATTAAGCACATTGATTACTTATAAAAATTACGTGGCCGCAATCATTTAAAGAATTAAGAAAGCGATAACAGTCATGATATATGTTACGTCATGTACGGGCGAAAACTAAATATCAACAGAAATTTGCCGAGCGATGAAGGATGCAAATTTTGAAATTCATCGATTATATAATTAATGTTTATATATTTTCACGGTAAAAAATGTCCCTTCATATCCTGAAGGAATGTAAGAGCGTCCCTTCATAAGAATCGCCTAACGTGGGTAAAAAGAAGGAAATAAGACCCGGACACGATTCTAATCCTCTCAAAGGAAAGCCGATAAAAGAATAACCATGGCAATACACAATCACCCTTACATATCGCAGATCACACTTAAGTTTCACCGCTGCCACAGTTTACTTATGTCCTGTATTAAATGATTTAATCTCAAAATAATGTAACTCTTTTTTTTTTTAGGATCAGTAGCATCTTCTATTGTGGGTCGCCCCACAATAGAAGATGCTACTGCTTCTTAGTTCCGATAGACGTGCTATTTATAGTAGGCTCGTTTGATGAAAACGAATGTAATAAAAGGAAAACTTGAAAAAGAATAACGGTTTTTACCTTTATTTAAAAAAATTATATTAAAAGTTGTTAACGTTTTTTTTTTTATGACAAGTCTTTTGTACGTTCCATTATTTTATTCATGTACTGCATTATACCGAATACTATTACACGTAGGAAGATAAAGGAATTATTGTATGTCGGCTTCTTTTAGTAAAAACAACAATTATTGTCGTAGGCCTTCTTTAGAACTCTTAACCTACTTTTTTTTTATTTGTATTAATAAAATCAGTATACGTATATTTGTTACCGGCTTTGTTCCGTCATCACGAGAAAACGACTTAACCTATATTCATGAAACTGAGGAGTGTCGTAACGGGGGGATATTGTAATTAAAGTTATACAAGGTTTTATGAATGTATATTTTTTTCTGATGTTATAGTGAAATAGCATTAATAATAAAAAAACCAGGAGTTTTGTTGTTAGTACATTATTTTAAAACTAAATAATTTGAATATAATAACGTATATTTTTTAACTTTAAATTTTATACGCGTAAAAATAAAATAAACATTAAAAAAATAATAAATAAACAAATAAACGTCTATAAAAATTTACACGGTTTGAAGGTTTATTCTATTAACAATTTATATTTTGGTATAATACAATAATTTATATTATACCAGCCGTAATGTATCTTTGCTGTAAAGTTTAATATTTGGCTTCTCAGTTATGATAAAAATCTGGCGCAGTCTTTTTATTCAAAAAAACAAATTTTTTTATAAAAATTAAGAAAATGTAAAGAAAATTACAATTTTTAGATTACTTTTTGACATACAACCTTGTAAAACGGTGAAAAAAAATGACCTGCTTGATAGCTTCTTTAATATGGGTGTTTATGGACTAAGAAATTCCGGTTTACGGTCATTTTTCAAATAATTTCAGTAAGGAGTGGTTTTTTTTTATTAAGTACCCGTATATTCATTTAATTAGCTAAAAAAAAAAAAAACGTGTAACCATGCCAAACTGAGAAAATGAGGAAAAAATACAAAAACTATTATTACGTAGAGGATGAATTAATATTTGAAAAAAAATTATTATTATTTTATATTTTCCAGTAGTTGAAGACGATTTACAAAGATTTTTCCAGGAAATTAATAATGGCGCATTTTCTTTTCTTGTTTTTTTTTTTACAAGCACGTGTCATTCATAATAGCGGTTTAAGTAATCATTTTGTAATGGTCGATGTACTTTTACCATTTCCCAACGGTTACTTTATTCATGAAGAAAACGTTTAAAATTTAAAATACTGCGTTGTAATGACGGTTACTTTTAATTATTGCACTCTTTTTATTCATATTATCAAAACGGACATATTTTACGGTTATTTTTTTTTTTAATTTATTAAAAATAGTCATTCCTGGCTTGAAAAATAGTTAACGATTCGTATATCACGGATCAAAAATGCTCAAATTGAGAGAGCAGAGCTAATGAGAAAAATTTACTTGTCGGGCAGTACATATATTAGGCATATATTTTTATCAATCATACTGTTAGGCGTACATATTTAATATTTTATTTTTACGTCTTTTACATGGGCGTAAGGTGATTTTGGATTCAAAAATAGTAAAAACGTTGTCTAGCTTTATATCATTTTTTTTCCTAAGTAAGTTTTCTGAACGAAATGAAATTATCTAGATCAACTGAAAATAAATCTGTAAGTAAAATAAGATATATCCCTGATATTTTGCCGATATTATGAACCAAATAATTAAGCTTCATACTCGTCGACGTGCAGTTTGCTTTATAGTAATGGTAAAAAATAAAATATAGTCGTTTGGTTATTCAGTATTAATTTTTGGTAATTTTTTAAATATTTTTTTTTTTCATATACACGTCTTCAAATACAGCGTACCAGAAACGAAAATTCAGTTTTTTAAAATAAAAAAAAAGTATCGATAATCGAGAAGTAATTGATACAAGAACGCCTAGATTCACCGATGAATTTGAGAAAAAAAATTGTTATTAGGTGGTTATTAAGAACATTTTTATAATAATTATAAAAAATAAATAATTTTTTTGCGTTCCTTACTGAGGTTAATTCGAATCTATTGGAAAAATATTCAAAAGAGGTACTTTTATTTAATTTTTCTTCAGTTAAAACAAATTTGATGAATTAAATGAAATCCGTACAAATAGAAAAGAAATTTTTAAAAAATCACCCAGACAAATTTAGATTAATATCGTTATTTCTAACGAGGTACAGGTAGTATAAGCTACGAAATCATCGACAAAAATGTAACGCGACTAGTATAATGAGATATTCTATCATACTGCATAAAACCTTAGGGTGTTTTGATGAATCAGGTTCGTCTTACCTCACTTAAAGAGTACATCTAATACATAATTCATTTATTTTCAGCAGTTGAGCAGCTACAGAGAAATACAATTATTACTGATGTCATACTTTTAAATTTGGAACAGTGGTATAAAAAACAAGTATAATAAAATTAATCGCGCACGCACGCGCGCACACACACACAGTGTATATATATATATATATATATATATATATATATATACACACTGTGTGTGTATATATCCCCCATTTAAAATTCTACTGATAGAAATCTAGTATTTAGTGTAAAACAACATATATGTATCTTATTTCTTTGCATAATTATAAGGTGTTAAAAATATGTGATGGTTGTAAAAACTCATAAGTTTCTGAACGTATGTTGTTTTTGCAGTCTGTTATTAAAAAAGTCAGCTGATTAAAAAGTTTGTAAGATTATAATTTGAGTTTATGTTGAATTAGCTGTGTTTCTTATGGGTAGTATTGTCTTTTTTAACATAAAGTAAACCAAGTTTTTCATCTTTCATGAAGACATTTCGCTTAAAGGCCTGAATGAAGTCATTTCTTTTCTTTGTTAATACATTAATAATGAAACCAGTCTTAATGCAAAAAAAAAAGTTATCAATGAAAAGTCTAGTAAACTTTCACGAACAAAAATTTTTATTATTACAGTTCTCTCGGTTATTAATTCATTTTTAACAAAGTTATTATCTCTATTTTTATTTAACTCAGATTATTGCGTATTACATGTTTGTGTAATATATTTGGGTATTATTGTTTGATTTAATGCAGTTGCTATTTATAGATATCATATGTATGTTTTGTATATCTGAGAATATATATAATATTAAATATATATCATTATTGTATATTAAGGCTGTATAAGTCTGCAAGGGATTATTTTTATGTTTTAAAATTTTCTTAGGTCTCGTCACCATTATTTGGAGACCGATCAAATCAGTACTCGCATATGTTAATAATTTACAGCCTTATATGGCGTTGGTCCTCTTCAGTATCTGATGCAATTAAAAAGTTACAAGTTAAATATTTTTCTAATTTTAATTTTTTTTAAAAGGCTGCAGCTGGCGCAAATGAGTTTGTTATGGTGTTAATAAATCTGTATTAGGGTTCTACATTCGCTAAGTTAATATGATTTATTTATACCGTGTTTTGGAGGTTTTATGGCATATATTTTTTTTCAACTATTAAAAAGTTAGTTTTTCCGCCATTTGGGATGGTCATACTCTTGATTTACAAAATTTATTTATATACATATTTTTTGCATTTTAGGTAAGCCTCACGTTAATGCGTTTGAACTAACTTGATAGTTTACACCGTTATTACGTAATGATTATTAAAAAATTTTAATTTTGGAGACCATTTTGAATCCGACGGTCGATAGCGGCCATTCGTGTATTTTTGTAATACTCTCACGATGCTTAATCCAGATCCAAAATCAAAATCCAAGAAAAAAGTGTTCACACACACACACACACACACACACACACACACGCGTGCACGTACATATTAAATCCAATAACGAACTGTTCGTTCGTTGAAAATTAATCTTTTATTCAGCGACAGTTGTTTTGATGAACTTAAAAATAATACACTTGTTCGTGTTTGTTATACATTAGTTGAATTTAAACGAATTTAAGAAATTAAATATTACTTCGCTGTACGTGGAGATTCATTTTTGGCGTGTGGTAGAGGGCGTTCGGTACAATTAAATAAAATTTGAATAAAACTGACTGCATTTAAGTAGTACAAGATTATATTGAAGTAGATTATAATAATTCATCAGATAAATTTATAGTAAAATCTGCTGTTCAAGAAGTTATAGATTTTAAAGATTGCCGCCCAAAAAATGTGAAAAACAGATTGCTTGTTGCCAGACTGTTCTTACGGAAGGATTTTAAAAATAGAACAAAAAATACGATTTCAAATATCAAACTATTCTGAATTCTAGTATAACAAATCTCATTTATAGGAATTGTTCAATGTAAAGAGTTTATTGGTAGTTTACAGAGGTTTTACTGCACCATCAGAGTAACAAAACGCATTCTTTCTTTAGTATAATTTTTTTCGTTTCGACAAAACTTTTCGTACGAATTAAAAATGTTCAAATAAATTGTAAAAAGATGAATGATTAAGAGAAGTTAGAAAATTATATTCTAATCTAATATAATAAAAATATTATACTTTAATTTACGATAAATAAATAATATATTGTACGAGTAACAAATTTTGGTGAAATAAATCAAATATCATTTTATCATATTTCCATTCCTTTAGGTCTGAAAAAATTATACAATTACTTTTGAAAAGTAGATATTTATGTACAAGTATAGAGTTAATTTCATATAATTTCAACTTATTCCTTAATTTAGGCACTAATAAGAGAATGATTTTTTTTTTAGAAAGCTTCTAGAAAAGGCGTTGCTGTTCGATATCTATTAGCAATTCTCAGTCTTGTTTGAATATACATTAATGTTCTTCATATGTCGGGTAAAATTCTCTTAACACTCTATAAACAAACAGCAGTGCAATATTTAAGCAAACAAAAAAGAAAAATCTTTTTACCTCTATTTCTATGTAACGTGTGATTCAAACGATTTTCTTTTATGCAGTTATTAATGGCTAAGCGTAGATCTGTAGATCCCTTTTCAAAAGGTTAAACCGTACTGAAACCTTGAATTTTCAAAAGCATAAAAGAATTTTCTGTTGTGATAATAGGCTTGTCCCGTAGGACTCTCGGGTGGCTAGGGCACCGCCCAGGCAGTTAACTGACCAGAGGTAGGCGCTTTAGCACCGGCCTCGGTTAGATAAGTCTCAATGGAGGTTGTGCTCGGGGGGTTCGCTCCCCGTGCACGATTACTAACTTTAGCATGATGATTTGTCTGATCGAAGTGCACACCTAATGGGGGTGATGGGCGAAATTGGTTGCGATCGACCAGGGTGTATTCAGAGAGGCCCTCCTAACCGGAGCTGTAGTGGGAGATTAGATGTTATACTCAGCTCCCGACGGACCAAACTTTAGGACCTCTGGGACTTGGTTTATTGTTTATCTTGCGGCTGTACTCCGATCGCTTAAATACTTACGATCCGTTGCGGGCTTGATTTAGATTTATCTAGTATCAATGTGGTTGTGCCCGGGGAGTTCGCTCCCCGAGTGCGATCAAAACTTTAGCATGGCGATTTGTCGAATTGGAGTGCACACTTAAGGGTGATGGGTGATGCTGGTTTCGGTCGACCTGGGTGTATTCCGAGAAGCCCTCCTAACCGGAGCTGTAGTGGGAGATTAGAGGTTATACTCAGCTCCCGACGGACCAAACTTTATGACCTCTGGGACTAGGTTTATTGTTGCGGCTGTGCTCCAATCTCTTAAATTCTTACGATCCGTTGCGGTGACTGAATTGCTGAAAGATATGCTGTCGTGGCATACTTGATGCAATGCATCTATGCGCTAGGGGCGTAGTATATTTTAGGCTGATTATGGTAGGCGCGGGGTCTTCTTCTCCGCGGGTTAGGCTTTTGCTTAGTTCCTGAGGGCAACGTGGTAGCGTTAGGTGTCAGCTGTCTTCTTCGGAAGGCAGAACTCAATACTATCTCTTGTAACGAATTACCGATGTAGATGTCCCTCGGGGCATCTGCATCGGTGGCATTTCCCCGTGGCCGGGCTGTACACTGTGGAATGTGTTACAGTTTGAGGGCAAGAAGATGTCCTCCGTTAAAGCCATTACTGGCAAGGAACGGTGGGGAGGTGATGTAGCAACCTGACACGCTACGAGGCGGGATCTTCTCCCCTCGGGGGGGAATTGAGATGTGATAATAGGCGTAACTAGTGTAAATAATAAACTGTCCTTAACGTTATGATGAATTGCAATTTTAGTTTGTTTTTTTTTTACATGTAATTTCCAATTTAGATTTGCATAAAAAATTACACTATATATATATTTGTTACAACGTTTCAATTCATATTCACTCATCACATATATCAAACTTTATACAATACATTTACAACAAATATAATACAGTTAAGACGGATGACACTGTTCATGTGATGAGGCGTCTCATCCCATAAATCATTTACATACACCAGGAATAAAATCGGAAATATATTTTAATCTTTGTCTTCCTCGATCGCCTTACTCTGTACAATGCTGCTCTTTTGAATCAGGTTCACTAATCTTGTACGGCTTAGTAGATTGTCTATCGACCGTAAAATTCTATTTTTTCCAGAACGTATTTAAACTTCTGTACATTTATAAACCTGAATAATTTTCAGGTTTAAATTCTAGTTTGTGATTTTTGAATGTGTATGTCCAATACTACAATGATATTTTTAAACATATATTAATTTTTGTTTCATTTCTTACGTGTTAAATTACGTACTAGACAAATTATATTATAAATTCGATTTTTAATATGAAAATTCCATTTTTCTAAACAAGACATTTTTAGGTGATATTATTACATTAAATTGATTTCACACCTTATAATCCTGATATAGCTAAATCAAAAATATATTAAGTATTCGTTTAACAGAAGTACTACATCTCGCGTAAATTGATGACCGTGCTCCATGTGTTTTCCTATTTTGTCATTTATGTCAACGTACGGTTTTCAAAAAATATTGCGTTAATAAGGAGACGTGATTAGAGAAGGACATTTTATAGATTCAACATAAAAAAATAATAAGGAAAATTTTACTTAATGAGGAATTTGCATAGGAGGGTTTGTTGTTATCGGCGTAAAGTCCTGAGAAAGAAGACGGAAGCAGATCTGAATGAAAGGATTGTTATAAAAAAAAGGCATGTCTATAGATTCCAAACGGATTCATAAACGAAAGTTGTTATCGGAAAAATAAAAAGGTCTGATCATTTTAAATGAATGAAAATAACCTATTCGTGGATTATTTTAATTAAAAGTGGGTGTGAATAGAAATGAATATTCTAACGGAACGGTTTAAAAATATTCTATAATCTAGACGCTAGTCAATTTATTTATTTACCTACTAGAAAATTCTTCGTATTTTAAACAATTTTCCGATAAAATTTGGTACAGAAACCTAAAGAAAAAGAAATGATCTGAATTTTTTTTTTTATTCAACCGATCTTAATGCATTTTACGACATTTATATTTTATTTATTATTTATTTAATTTTTAAATTCGGGTTGTTTTTACAATTTATCGCAGCTGTTTTTATTGCAGCTAATTTTATTGTAGCTGTTTTTAGCAGCTGCATTTATGTATAGGATAATAATTTATTACACTTGTTTCTTAATTTGCGTATATTTACAAGTTTACCGATTATTCATAACTATATTATTCGTGGATCCGATCTCTACCATTATCCCGAGAGTTTATTATATCAATCCTAATTTTCTTCTTTATTAGTACATCGTATTTCAGAATTTCTATTATTTCTTGACTATTTTATTGATATTACTATATTTGACGTCAGAAAAAATTTGCCATAATTTTGAAACTCGTGACAAATAGTTTAAATTATAATTTATTTATTTGATAAGGTCCTCTATTTTCCTACATTAAAATTTTTTTTGTATTTATTAATCTGCTTTTGTTATCTTTCTTTCTTTACTTATATTCTTTTCTTTTTTTTGTATTTTACTGTTCAAATAACAATTTTTTTTTTTTTATTACTATTAGCCCTCATCATTATACTTGTATGATAATTTGCTCTGGGACAGGTTCCTTCCAGCATTTCCAAGTTCTTTCATCTCTGTTCCCAGCTGTCCCTGAAAGCTTTCATTCCTTTTAGTACGTCTATAATTTTTACTCTTCCAAACCTTCTTTATTTTGGAACTTCGGCGAATCCTTTTAGCACTGCTTCGATTAATTCTTCTTCTCTCATTTAGGTTTCCTATTTTGAATCGTTCTGTTTTGGCTTCTATTCTTACTTAATCCCCTCATTACTTCTTCATATTTCATTTTGCTTGTCCATTTAATCTTCTCCGATCTCCTCCACTTTCAGTTTCATTCATTTTTTCTTTTTCTCATTTTCTTAGTATGCATATTTCACATTTATATACAAACACACCGTAGACACAACATTTCACAAGATCGTTCTTCAACTTGTAACTTCATCTTATTATGTAATACCTGGTTCTTTCTTACTGATAAATGTTTCATTAGTTATTACCATTCTTGCTTTTATTTCGTTTTCACCCCCCTGCAATTAAATTGTGGTTATTTAATCAAATTCTTCTTTGTTTAGTCTTGAAATTTATTACCTTATCGTCTGCTAACCTCATTACACTGTCATTTTCTTAACATTAACATTCACTTTAATAACCGCATTATAAAAAAAAACACCACGCTATCTGAAAAACTTTTATATTATATATGCTTTCCTATTTCACTGATCCTTTCATCTTCAACATTTTTTTATCAATATTTATACCTACATATTAAACAAGATCGGGTATAAGCAGCGCCCTTGCTTTATTCCTTTCTTTAGATCAGGTTAGGTTCATTCTTGATTTTCATATCTATTTTTTGATTCGATTCTTTACTTAATCTCCTGTCCTACCAATGTATTTGATTTCTTAATATTTCCATTAGTTTATCCAATATGAAATTTTCCATTTTTATTAGTATTAATTAAAATTTTTTTAAATGTTAATTTGATTGTTTATGATAGATCCTATTCAATATATGTGTAAATTTGTAGTGTATTTTTCATGTTTGAGAAAATTGTTTTTATCTGTAGGACTTAAATTCTTTGATGAATAGTCTGCTGCTGTTAGGCTAATTACGTAAGAGGATTAAAAAGCGGTTGCTTTTTCTTTCGTATGATTTTGTTGACTCTATGTTTTAATCTCGATTTGTATAAAGTTCTTATAAAAAATAATATAAATTTTTCTGAAATATTTTGTTAATTTGGGCTGAGGTCGGGTGTTTTACATTTTTTGCATGCAATACGTTCTTTTTTTTGTTTCTGTAGTGTCATTTTTTAGAATTTATTTTTTTTTAATTTTTTATATTTTAGTTTACTTTTAATATCATTATTTATTTTTATGTTGTACTCTTTGTTTCGTATAAATGCATATTTCGAAAAGTAATTATTTATTTTTTATATTTAGTTTCTTTGTGTGATTATTGCAAAATTATTATAATTCCTAAATCGTTTGTTTAGGTTTTATTTATATAAATAAATAAATATGTATATATATATATATATATATATATATATATATATATATATATATATTGAATTGAAAAGGAATTAAACATATTTAGAATATCAAATTTTCAGTTGTTTTTGTTATAAGCTACATGCTTTTTATGCGTTTGTTTACTCGATTATTCGTCTTGACGGATATGTTTACGATCGGGAGTATAGAGTAACCTTTGTATTCCACTTATCTTATAATTTTCATCAAATGATACGTTTGTTTTTACCGTTCCTCATTTGATTTTTATTGCATTTTATTCGTATATAAATTCAAGCGTTACGACATGTTTTGTTACAGGTCAAATAAGCTTTTGCACCGTTTGTAACTAACAAGTAAGTTAAAAATCGATGCCAAGGCTGATATTATATCGGTTTATAACGCTGACTGTGAAGCGTTGAGGGTATTGGACGATTGGAGGACGGACGAACTGGAGTGTCATGTTTTGTGATCGTGTGTAGGCTACAGTAACATTCACACCGTTCTTATCGTTGTGCAATTTGGTACAACCGTTCTCTTAAACGTTTGTTAACATTATGCAGGTTCTATAATGCGTCGGTGTTTTAACTAGTATTGCAACATTATTTGACTCCCCCCCCCCCCGTTTATAAGATGGCGTTACTGCAACGATATCTATATGAAATAGGCCTACATCTGTTTCTTTAAAGTAAAAATTTAAATTTATTTTTTATTTCCTAAAGATATTAACACGGTAGTGTGATTTCAAAAACTGTTATTTCATTATACGGTACGATTAAAAAACAAAATTAACGATTATACAACAAGAAAATCCCGTCGGGAATAATGTAGAAGTGAAGTGAATTCTACGTTGATTGTTTTCAGTGAAAATGTTGATCTCGTTAAAACTTTGAAACGCTCTCTTTTGAAATGAAATAATTATTTCCATATCACTTTCTTCAACGCTTTTTATACACAGTCCAATGAATTACCGTTATAAAGAGGTACAACTATTTCTTGTTGCGTGTAATATTCTTGTTGTCTCATCTCTTAATGAAATATTAATTATTGTTTTCACCAGTTTACCTCATTGTTGCTTGGTTCTCTATCTTTTATTTATTATAAACCCCTAGGGTGTTCATTTTCATAAATTGTACCGTTCATGAAAAAAAAATAAATATATATATATATATGGCATACTAAGTAAACAAACATTAAATATAGGCTATTTTTTTAATTTCTCGGTTTTTTCAACAGCTTTCTTTATTCGTTCTAAAAGATGCAATGTAGTAAAAAATTTCATCCATCGTCTTAAATGGTCTATGAAAAATAGTTCATTGAACGTGGCTTTTTTACCGTTGACATTTTACCTATTTCACAACGTTTCATTAGCAAGAAACCTTTTCTCGAGACATTCCAGATGTTCAAAACCATCTGGTTACAAGGATTGCCTTTTACCGTCTTACAAAGGACTCGAATATATTTACAATTAAATTATACATATATAAAAATAGAATATAAATAAAATAAATCATTTAATTTATTTTATAAAACAATTAAGTTTGTCTACGCATTTTTCGTAGAACGATCAAAGCAACCCGTGGGAAAACCTTGACCACAACAAAGTTTAAAATACAAATACAGAGTTGATGGCGTAAATTAACATAAATACAGATGAATAATGATTATATAAAGCAGTTGCAGTGATACACCTGTGTAAAATAGTATTTATAATTTAAGGCTTTAAAAACTTTTAAAGCCTTAACTAAAAAATAATAAGCACATATTATTTAGTTTTAATTTAAACTGGAATACAGAGATCTCAGGTTTATGTAATTATCCGTTAAAAATTCATCTGAATAATTTTGGTTCTGTAAAAGAAAAATCTTTTAAACGTTCGAGTAGTTAACTTAAAACTTGGATGGTTCTCGTAGGACGAAATACAGTAAGTTCTTGTTTAACGTAATTCTGTTTGACCCGACAGTATCATTCGTTGCATGAATTTAACTAATGAAATTATTGAAGAAGTTCTAGCTGTACATACGTAGATGAATTAATAAGTATTTATAAGAATTGCGTAAAAATTTCGAGGATGATAAAAGCCTGGAAGATGAAAACAAAGTTTGCCTATATATTTTTTTATCCTATTTATGAAACATTGTATCTTAGCAGCAAGACCTTAATCAAGAATTGAACTAAATCAGGAAGGGCTTTCACATACGGTTATTACTTTTTTTTAAAAAATAAGTAAATAAAAATACGGCTCACTGCAAAGTTATTTAAAAAAGAGTTAATTCTGTAAACTTTTTTCCAAACGTTTTTCCTTTATCCTTTTCTACTGTAAATATATAAAACAGATTTCAGGTAATAAATTTTATTTGATTAATTAGCGAATAATTCAATGAATTTAAACTATTTTTTTTATTTTTTGCTTGATATCGCAATTTAAGCTTGAAGCTTGTGCGTAGGAGCGTGGGATATGGAAATGGAATTTTTTGTGGAAAAATGCCATGCCTGTTTCGGGATTCGAACACGTGATCTCCGGATGAAAGGCCGAGACGATACTACTCCGCCACAAAGATCGGTAAATTTTTTAATGTATATTAAGCAATTTTCTCATTAATGAGACTTTAAGGAAGCATAACCTATCAAAATAACGCGTTTTATAATTAAGAAACCAGATTCGATTAATAGTTTTTGGTTGACTTCCATGTTTTCAGAAAGATCTACGACATTATTATATGAATCCTTAACTATACTTTTCAAAATTATGTAACAGCTGGTCTTCTCATTTATTATTATAAAGTAATATTATTAGTATTATTTTATAAAGTGTGTAACTTCCAGAATTATTCTGTGTTTCACATGCCCCAAATGTCCTTACGGACATGCAGCTACGGCGGTATGCGTACCTCAGATTGGAGCCACTGCACTTATTCCAACGCTCTTTTCCAACACATTGAACATTCGCCCAGTACAATAGCATAGCAAGGCCATCGTATGTGTTTAGTATAAGTATGTATATATATATTTAATTCATTGATTGGTTGAACGATTTGAAAACAACTAAATAACTTTCATTTTTTATTTTGTATCATTATTAGTTTAAATACATCCGAGTGTTCTTTTTCCTGATCCGGATACAAATATTAAATAAATTTTCCAGGCTTTACTTAGTAAATAAATACCGTAAAGACAATTATATGATTATTTTACTGATAATTTATTTTTTATAATAAATTCTAAAAATGAACCGTAATACTACCGATGGGACTTCCCTTCTCTCAATTACACTTCAGAAAATCAACTTATAATAATTTATTTAATAAAATAAATAAACAAAACATTTCTAACCGATTCCTCTGATGTTTAATAATACATCGTGAAGAACCTTTCGCAAAAAAAAAGAAATAAAATCGGTCATTCGGATCTAAAATTGTGAACTCGTAAACATGAATTAACATGTAGATCTAACTATCGAAAGTGGTAAAAATTGAGTAATAATACGATCAATAATTTCTGGTTCTAGAGATTTTGATTGATCTGTACTGGATTGTTTTTTCAATCCCAGCAAAAGTTAGAAAGCAATTTTTTAAATAAGAAAATTAGGTGAAATGTAGGTTCTGTATCCTAATTAATTTCAGTTTTACCCCGATTTTTATATTTTACGATTTATTTTATCTTAAAAAATTGTTCGTATAAAAATGATTAAATCTTGTTTGTAATGGACATTATAATTTCTATTGCACGACAGAATTATTTATTTATTTGTTTTTATTATACGGTACTTTAAATATTTTTTAAATTAATACTTTATTTACTTTTGAATTTTTATTTTAAATCTATCTACTTCATTTGGTGTAGTAATATCTTTTCAAAACAAGTCTGATTCCGACTTGGTTGTTTTCGTGTTAAGGAGTTTATCGACCAATAATAGTTCATTGCTCCTTTCTTTATTAATTCTATTGCGAGCACAACTGATGTATGGAGGCGATCGTTTGCCATAAAATGATTTTGTTCCTAAGAACGGGGCTTAATTTTTTCCTTTATTATACTGCAGTCAGAACCATCCGTGGAAATATTTCTGCGAGGAACAATTAATTTTTTGAAGGCGGCAAAATTTATTGACTTTTTGTGAAAATTTAAACGCTTTACATTAATTTTAATAGAGAAATGTAAACAAATTTAAGCAGTTATACTTTACATCACTAATAAATAATCACTCAAATTTAATATTGTTATCTTAAAAAAAATGCTAACGAGTTCTTGAGGGAGCATGCGACTTTATTGACTTCTATTTACTCTTACATAGATCTGTATGTGCTATCGGATGATAAACGTTTAGTGGATGATCAAATTGATCTCGTTTAACACAAGATCAAATTATATCGTCGCGTCTTAATCAAAGTCTGACTTCTTCATCACTGTTAAATATCTATTATGCTTACATATACACTCGTTTAAAATATAATATTACATCACAGGATCGTATCAAAGTCAAAACGAAGTTTCAGGATATTAAATGGGCTGTTAGATCTTTGATGCCGATAGATGTGTTTTAGTAAGATTTTTATAAGAAAAAAATCGCCCAAATAAAGAGAGAATAAATAAAAATAGCAATATCTGACAGAACTGTTTTTGCATTATATAGTATCGAGCAAATTAATCCGAACGTAGGGAATTTTCTGTTTATTTCTATGATGCGGCTACATTGCTTGACCGTGCCCATTAGATTGTCTATTTAATGTGAGGTTATTGTTATTTGGTTATTTAGCAATTTTCTTGTTATAAGTAGTGTTTTTTGAAATTTTATTTATTTTTTAATACAAAATCGTAATATCGTAGTTTTTGTTCTGTGTGTCTGAAGAATATATAATAATGGACATAACTGTAAGAAAGTGTTAGAAAATTTGTTAACACTGGCAATGTGCAAAACATCCTGTGGGCCAAAGCACGTGCTAACTGGACCAAAGAATACTGAAAACAAAAAAAAAGTTATATTTTCCAATGAGTCACATTTCTATGTTCAGTGGCAATGGGTTCCATACATTGGAAAAGCATCATATAATACATATCCTGTCATAGAATGCATCACCGACTCATATCTCGCAATCAGTTAAACATCCCCAGAAAAAAATGTTTTGGGGTTGCTTCAGTTTGCAGGGCCTTGTTCATTACATCCAGTAGATGGCATATGGAAAAGTGATGGATATATCAAAATTCTGAAGGAAAGGGTTGTTGCACAACTTCAAAACAAATTCCCACAAGGCAACAGAGTGATCCAACAAGATCTGGCTCCATGCCATACTGCCAAAAAAAGTGGACAAGTTTTCAAAGAATGTAACGTTAAAGTGCTCCTGTGGCCAGGCAACTCCCCAGACTTAAACCCAATTAAAATTCTGTGGGCAATAGTCAAAAAACAATTCTCAAAAATGAATTGTTCCACATCAATTGACCTCATTAAAACAATAATACGGTATGTTTTCGTGATGAAATAAAAAAAAAAGAAAGTGTAATGCACGTGTTAAACAGGTGCCAAATCATGTACATGAAGTGATTAAGAATAAAGGAGTACTTACTAAATGAAATTACTTTCTGTGCTCGGTTTAATTTGCATGCTACTGGGCAACATAATACTTAAAATTTTACATTTTAAGGGTGCGGTTATCCCTGTTATGGTTTTACAGTTTGGTTAAATTTTATAAAAGTTTTCCTGAGGGCTTTAACAATTATTTTCTGGACTTTTAAAAACATTTTTGTGTTTCGGATGATAAGAAAAAACACTGCAGAAAAATTAAAATTTTAAATCATATTTGCTATCCTATCTGGGAGGAAGTTCCATAATCTTCTTTGATGGATGGGCACCTAGTGTATAAAAGGGGTCATGATGCCATCTGTATAAAATTGTTTATCTTGTACCGCAGGTCTATTGGTTTTTCCCAGCATCTAATGCCTTTATTTTATTGCTGTTCCTTTTTTTCTTGATTTGAGATTGATGGGCTTAGATAGACCCTCGCTAGAACCATAGTGAAGATGTGGAAACTAAGTTTCCAATTTTTCTTTGAGTAATTTGGTGAGAGAAGCCTGCTTTTGAACCTGCAACTTAAATAGTTGAAGTACTTACATAATAAAACAAAACCATGCAATGTTCCTGAAGCAAAAATATGTGTTGTAATATTTTCAGATACTTTTATTTAAAAGAAATATGTTGGTATTTATTTATATTTTTATAAAAAATGCAAGAAAAAAATTACTTCAGATTTTCTACTGCTTTTGTTTGCAATGTACCACCCTGCTTAACTAATGTAAAAACAGGTTTTTCAAATTAATATTAAGAAACATATTTTTATATTTATTTGAGAAATTGTAATTTTATAGTGATATTTTTTTATAATTTAAAGAAATACTTCATTGTATACAAATGAATAAATTCAAAATGGCCCCTTTTCCAGTAGTTATACTTGTACATTATGAAAAATCGATATTTAGTATTTTTATGATATCGGGTGTAAATAATGTTTCATGTGCATCCATTTGGTATGTGACTTGGAGTGTTATTCACAACTACCAGAGTAATTATAATAAGTTCTTTTAGTTAGAGGAAGTTTATAAAAATAAACTAGATCTTATTATTTTTATAATCAGACACCGTATTCTCCATTGGGCCATTTATGATTGATATTAATAATGATAATAATTATGTATATTGTAATAATTGCAGATGAGTTTCCTGCTTGATTGATGTTCTGACATAGATATGTGCTGTGGGTGTGTGTGTTTATATATATATAAATAAATAAAAATATGTTTGTTGAGATACTATTCATATTAGAATGTTTTTTCCCGGTTGGTCTCTCTTTCTCTCTCTCATATTTTTATTTAACAAAATTGGCAACCAATGACTTAAATGATTTTTTTAACTCCTTTGTCATAATACCACAATTTGGTTACAAACTTTACCAGATTAGTGTTTGATAAGCAATCGAGGTCGCCAGATCTTTTGTTCATAAATTCTTATTTTTTTTTATGAGTGTTCAAGCTCCAGCTTTTCGTGCTGTGTAACGTGGTGTGTGTTTATGATTAAAAATCAGGTTATGTTCATTCTGCATTAGTGGAGGTATCCATCAATTTAAAATCTGTATTTAGTCATCACTTTTCATTATTCAGTTGGTGTTTAGAGAAAAAATCTTTCATATGTAAAACTATTCTAAAACATTATTTTTGGTTGGAAATTTAGGTAGTAATTAGTGCAAATGGGCAAGTTAAAGTTTGTCATCTGATAATTTTCTTACACAAGGAAATTATGCCTCTTTCTCTACCCATAACTGCCTTTCATAAAAAAAAAGAAAATAATAATTACCACCTTTTATTTGTCAATAGTAATTTTTGTGCTTCATGCCCAGTAGAATCTTCTTTTCAACCTAGCTGGAATAAAATATCTTTTTTCTGGTCTGCATATCCTTCTTTCTCCATGAAATTAATTTTACTTTTACTATTTAAAAAATGATCTTCAGTAACAGTTGTTTTATGTTTTTGACAACATGCTCTTTTTGGCCTTATGGACCTGTTGATTAAGACTTTTGAAGAATTATATTAACAGTACTAAAGTCAACAATGTATCCATTGTTAGATTAGTTAATATTAATCTGTTGGAAGTTTTAGATGTTTATAAACAATTAAAGAACAAGCCAGATTTATTTTTGATACATTTAGAATTTGTTACTAAATTTTAGTTTCATCATTGTGTAAATATTTAATTTATGTTTCAGATTATCTAGCATGACATACATTCACAAAAAGGAAATAATAAGAATTTTGTGAACTGTATGATATGAATATATAGTTGTGAACTGTAGGAATTTGTTAACCTGTAGGAATATATCACCGATACCATCTAAATTCTGATTAAGTCTACATAATTTTAAGGATATTACATATCCATTTAATAATTATGGATTCATCTCTTGTAGAACTACTGCTGCAATAAATGTGTTTAATTTTACTCATTTTCAGTAAATTTTGACAGAAGTATTAATACAGATTTATTTTATTTAAACATATTAAAGGAATCTAATTGTTCATTGCATCTTTCTGCAAATATTCAATTCATATGAGTTTTCAAATAAAATAGTGATGTTTTTGTTTCTTGTCTTTTAAATAAAAGAATTTATATTAGCTTATAGAATATCAGTTCTGAAGTTAGTTCCTAGGTGTCCCTCAGGGATCAAATCTAGGACCTTTCTTTTACAAATTAAGTAATGCAGTTCATTGTATTCAATTCTCTTTAATCTTGTTGGCAGATAATTAAAAAAATTAAGTACTGAAACCTAGAAAATTTTTGTTTCAGGAGAATTAAAACTTTTTTAGTCCAATATGCAGTTTTAAAAAGATATTAGATATATTATTTTGATAAACCTTTATAGCAACATGTGGTTACATTAACATATTGATTTTGTTTATTATAATTCGGTAATTGCTATTACTCACCTTTACGAGTAGGCTCGGCAATTTGGATGTACTTTGTGATCCAAATCACCTAATATTGGATATTTTTGTAAATTTTGTAGGCTCAACTTCTAAAAACTTAAGATTTATTTTTAGATGTTTATATACTGTAGTTTAGTAATAGATGTACATCATGTGTGTGTGATGGATGTGTCATTTCAGTGTCAATTGTTTAGAATATTAGAATCTCAAAATTCTCTTTTAAGTTGTCTTAATTTTGTATAATGAGTTCTCTCTGAAATTGACAAATTTTTTTATAGTTATCGTTTTAAAAAGAATAAGTACCTGTAAGGTACCGATTAACTTTGTCGTTTAGTATGATTGACTTTTTTGCCAGTCGTAAAGTTTTTATTGTTTGTACAGATTGTTTTTATTTTGTACTTAGATTTTTAATTAATGATTAATTTACTTTTTATATTGTATCTGTTATTATACAATTATTATTTAATATGAAAATCTGTTAGCTGTATTACAATTAAATATTATATAATGTGTGAAATACATGTTTAAACTCATAATATTATAAAGATGTTGTGAACTTCACTGTAATTGGCCTTTGTATTGAAACGCGAAAATTTATTTAAAAAAAAAAAATAATAGAATGTACTTTTCTTTATAATTTGACCACATTTCTTTAAAACAAATTTTTAAATTCAAGAGTGGTAGTTTTACATTCATTCCTCCATTATTCATTACAGTTTTTCTTATGTTTGTGATGCGTTTAGAGAACCTAAGGTACAAGAGACATCAATCAGTCTATGGAAGGACAATATAAAATCATACAGGTCAAAGGTAACATTTTTTTTCTTCATGCAAGCTTACCAACATAACCTAAAAAGTTGATTAAGTTACCATCGGTTACTGAGTATGAGCAAGCGACCTGCTGTGATTCAACATAATAAAGCAGAAATAACATAATACAATAATAAATTGTCATAAACTGAATTATTGCAAAAATCAATTGAAACAAAAAAATTATTAAATAGATTTTTAAAATATATTATTAATTTACCCGAGATCTCTCTAGTTAAGAGCAAACATTTTTGCTTAAATGTTTGTAAGACAAATAAAGTGAACCTAAATTTTCATTGTATAATTTATACAGCCCAGGAATTTTTTTCTTAGGAAATTAGTACCAGCTAATTGAGTTTGAATAACCCACAAAAAAATAAAATCTAACCACCATAAGAATATAAATACTTAAATTTTCTAGAACTTACAAAGAATCATCTTCATAATTTAACACTCATCATACAATAAGATCAGCAGTCTGGTTTTTGAAAGTACATTTTAACTTTTCACTTCTCACATTTCATTTTGCAGAATTTTTGTAGTGAAGAGGATTCTATTTTTTTTTTAAAACATGTAATTTTCATATTTGATCTATTTTATGAAGAACAATCTAACTTTTCACTTTGAGTCATTTACTTCTACGCTGTTTTTTTTTTTTTGTATAGTAATTTTGAAAAAAGAAGAATAGCAGAGTTAAAAATGAAAAGTTCGAGAAATCTGTACATTCTTTCTACACTCAGTTTTTTGAACATAAGTCATTTGAAAATTTTCATGTTTACTGTTTGACTCTCCTCTTTATTTAGCAAAGTCTATTTTGTATTTTGCAAGCAATCCTGTTATGTAATATTTTTCTTAAAATTTCATTGAAAGTCAACTTAAAAATGATTTGTAGAAATCCATGATTTAATTTTCATCCATTAGGTTGTATTCAGTTTAAATTTTGTACATAAAATGTTCTTTTCATTAGAAATTACCTCAAGAACTGGCTGCTGCTTCTTGCTTTTTTAAAGAAATTGTTTTAACTTTGTTTGCCATATTGTTTACATGTGACAAAACAGCTGATAGAATTGAGTACAAATTTTCCTTTTAATTTTCATAGACTACTCTTCAAAATAACATTTTGTAATCATCATAAAGCTTTTGAAAGGTCAGATAAACCCTTTAAGAAACAGTGACTCTTTATTCTTCATTTTTTGTAATTCAAAATGTGAAAAGCGTTAACTCTTTTTTAAAACAAACAACTTTTTACTCGCTACTTTTCGTTTTGTTTTCTTCACTTTTTAGCTTTTCACTCCAACTTTTCAAACCTTTACTTTAAAAAAAAAAAAACAGAAAATGATCAAAAAATGAAAAGCGAGATGTAAAAATTAAAAAAGTAGTTTAAAAAAACAGGTCCCAGGAATTATAATTCCTTTCTAGGTAAAGAAATGTTCCTTGCAGTTTGTGAATGATTTCTCAGATTGTGGCTTTTTAAAAAATTAGGTTTATGATTATTACCATTCAGTAGTTTTTAGTAGTAATTGTTTTACTTTATTTATAAGCAAGCAATTCTGTTGAAATTTTAAAATTTATTTTCTTAAAAATGAAAATGAAATAGAAGAGTCAGTTTCTATTCGGTTGTTCAAAGAATATTACTTTGTGATAAAAGCGCCATACAGATGGCGAGCTATCTGTTTATTTAATAAAAAAACATTAAGTATTTAGTCTATGTAAGGGTATTTCATGTTTGTATTATAAAGTGAACTTTTATAATTCAAAATTTTATGTATTATTTGCGTATGCAGTAAAAAAATAATTATAAACTAATTTCTTTGTTTTTTATTTAATTTAATTTAATTTCTTACTGTTGTTGCACAGGTTGTAAGAAAAAGATGGGGAAATTCCAATCTTGCAGTTGCTGCCCATATGGTTACCATATTGATCTTGATTTTGTAAGATTCTGTGAAGCACTTTCTCTAAATAGTGGAAGTAGAGGAAATCAAGATGGTGATACTGCAAGTAGGCAGCGTCGTAAGGAGCGTAGGGAGAAAAGGGAAAGGAGGCTACAGCGACAGTCTATGGAGGTGCTGCTTGGGCTTGCACCACTACAGGTGAATTTGTTGTTTGTTTACAGGGGTGGTCCTGCCAGGTCTATTTGCACCTTTGATAAAACAGATAACAGATTTGTGAAAACAGGTCTTCATAAATCATATTAAATAGATTAAAAAGGGGTATAGACACTCTTACATCATCTATAAAATTTTCTGTTACTGTTTGAGTAGAAGAAAAATATCACAAGAAACATCAATCAGAGTGCTTCTCTCAGAGTAAGTGATGTTCAATGTACAATCAGTCCATGTTGATAAACAGAATGAAGATGTCATTTTTTGGGGTGTATATTACCCTGACAAACTGCTTACTGATGTGTAATGATATATTTGGTTGTGAGAAACCATTTCACTTCTTACTCCCTGATAATAAGCATGGTACTGAATGCTCTTTATTGTTGAGAATGGTTTTGTCTTTTTAGATGTATATCTCATATCAGGTCACTTTCAACAGTCATGGTTGTGGAATTTAACAAGTCTACACCCAACAAATTTGATTCATATATAATTTCTTCAGAAAATAATTATGTATAAATATTTTAGATATGATTATATGTGTATTTAACTAAGGTGGAGAATTAGGTCACACCATTAATAACCTGTGTATACAAATATCGATTTATTATCTTTATTTTTGTAAGAGTATTAATTACTGCATGAAACATTTGAAGTACTGTTTTTTTGATGGCAGTTTGTTTTTTTAAAATTAATTTTGAGATAAGTAAATAATTGCATGTTTGTTTGTGTTTTGTGTCCGTTTCAAAACATTTATTATGTAAATTCTTGGGAAGTTTTCATTAGTAAATAAAATGCATATTTCACTCTAAATTAAGGAATAATGATGTGGTTTTTTTTTTTGTTTTTATGTTTTGCATACTTTTATGCATGTTACAAATTGTACATATATATTTTTAATTTTATTGCTGAACAAAATGTGTTCACTTTGCTTTAAGTATTTTTAAACTTTATAATGTATAATCATTCTGTAACACGAAATATAAATAAAGAAAAATAATGTTATCAAAAGAAAGGCTGCAATTGAGTGATTGAAGGACTCCAATAGAAAAAAAAGATGCTTACAAGATTGTGGAAGAGTGAAAAAAAATTATGAAAATAATGCTAAAACAGCATTTAATTGAAATCAACTATTATTGCTCTTGCTTAAATTCTGGATGAATGAAGAAGTGAAGATAAATGTAACAATTATACTTCTTCATTAAACATAAAAGATGTAGACTCTGTACTAAAATAGAATTAAATCTTTAAAAATATTTCATGAACTCGTAGACTACTTTATGAGTGAACAAATGATTGCTAATGAATATTACCCAGAACTATTCATTTTTAATAGTAAACCAAACCAAGTTTACTTCAAATAGACATATTTTAAAATTTATCACACTTTCAATTGCTCTTGCAAAATGAGAATGTCCAGTGAAAATACTACTATTGATATCAATTACCTGACATTGTTAATTTGTATTGATCAGATTCATTGCATTTTACTGTAATGAAGAAAGTAATAGCATAAAACAGGTGTATTAAGTTAAAGAAAATCGTCACAAAAGCAGTTGAAAGCATTAATTTTGTTGCAAGTTTAAAAAGAAAAGGTCATTTAAGGTAAAGCTTGTTTGGTTTATTATTAAAAATAAGTAGTTTTGTTGAAACATGTACATAATGAAGAGAGGAAAAAAGGAAGAGAGAAATTAGAAATACAATTCAGAGAAAATGAAGAAGTGACAAATGAAGCTGATCTTAATTAAAGAATATATGAATACAGAGTAGTATTTTAATTTAATTCAGTAAAAAAAAAATAATAATAATTTATAAGTTTTTTTTTCTTATGTGTAGAAGAAAATGTTTAATAAAAGTGATGTTGGTTAATGGAATCCATGGAAGGTGAAAGGTCAAGTGGAAGTTGGTAAGGAATGGTGGAAGATGAAAGAAAAACAAGAAAAGAATGAGGATGTTAATTTGAAAGAAAATTAAAATTATTCAGTTTTAATTGAAATAGTGTAACATGAATAAATTGGAACCCGACTTCAAATCTAGATATGGCTTTATTTAAAATTTCTGAAGACAGCCTTTGGGGAAACTGGAAAAATTTTTTATTTAAAATTTCTGAAGACAGCCTTTGGGGAAACTGGAAAAATTTTTGAGATTTTCAGTTTCTCACAATTTTGCAGTAAATGATAGTAAAGTACAAATATTTGTGCAAAATTATCAAGAATATAGTATCAAAGATCTGATTTCAATTATCATTTCTTTAGTAGTAAATATAATCTATACATTTATGTATAATTTATTGTCCAAATATTATTATTATTATTTTTTTTTTATGTGATGATTAGTGATTAGAATCATTTAAAGCTGTCAACATTTGAAAATACAAACTGAACTAAACTAAAAAAAAAAAAAATTTATTTAATGGTTTAATTTATAAACTTTTTCAGTTTCTCTTGTCTTCAATGACTCACTGAAGAGCCATTGAAGATGGTTGCAAGAATATTGTTCACTCACTGAAGATAGTTTTCATTCTCAAGAGCGATTAAAAATATTTAAAGTTATCAAACACATTCTGTTTATTAAATTTTGTTTGATTTTTTATGTTTAAAGATATAGTTTTATTATAGTTAAGTCTAAAATTTTTTATTTTTGAATAATTATGACATACTTTTTTATGAAAAATAGTCATCGTTTTTTTAAAAATTTAAGAAAAAATTTCAAAAATACTAAACAATTGTTTGATGCTTTTCCTGACTCTTAATCATTAAAAAAATACAGAATTAAAGGTATTTCTCCCCTGCAGAAATGCATACCATCATTTTTAATAGACAGTCAATAATTGAAGTAGCTTGAGTGATCTTTTAATTTTGAGAGAAATATATTTATATTTATTTGAACAAATTATCATTGTAGTACTTTTGAGTGTAATATCACATCTGAAAATGACATAAATATTTGAGGTATAATTTGCATCCTACTCCAGGCTTACCAGGAAAAGTGAGGATTATTATGGTTTCCTGTTTTCTTCTTCACTGAGTTTAATACACTTTTCCATATCAGCAAGCAAAGTCAATCAAAATAGATATATTTAACTCTACTATATTGATGACATGCTAATTTTGGTTTGGTTACCATAGAAACTGATTATGTAATGAACATCTTATTACAAAAAAAAGAGCAAGATGTTTTTTACTGTTAAATGCTTACCTTTTTTTCCAAATTTTTCTGAAATTAAGTGGAATTTGGAGGATTTCTATGACCAGATGTTTTTCTTAATTCTAACCTGTAAGATGTGTGCAGCATATGGTGTAAATCAGCAGTCACGTCCATTATTATACCCAATGTTACTTAAATTTGGTGTTCTGGTAGAAACCAGTTATATGTCAAAGCCCATAGACAAATTTTTATGTAAATCTTGTTAGAATTAATTGTTTTGCTTAGTACCAATTATCTTTTCCATGAAACTATTATTAAAATCTATGTACATTTTTTATAATCAATTAAAACTGGTTCTTAAAGTTCTCTGTCTAGTAATTAAATTGTGCAGTGATGTAGCTGTTATGGTGTTGAAGGATCTGTCTTAAAGCAGAACTCTATTATAAATGGATTTTATAACACTGTTGTATTCAACATTCTTCCATTGCCCTTGTGTAATGAAAGAATAAATGTGTAATGATGAAATAACATACCTCTGAGGTTTTTGGTTCCGTAAAAACCTGTAGTGTAAGAGATTTATTTACAAAAATCATTTAGTAATGTGTTTTTTCACTACAAATATGAGGACACAGAATTATTATTCACTTTTTTTATTTTATTACAGAATGGACTTTTTCTTTTCCTTTGAGATTAATCACTGAAAGATTTGGTTTATTTTTATGATTTTTGAATTATGATTCGTACATAATTATTATTATTATTTTTATCATAAAAATCGTTAGTTAAGTGTCTAGAAATGTAGTTTTAACATTTAAATTTATGATAATTTTTGTTTATTTTTCAGAAGTATGAAGTTATTAAGTCTTGAGATAATTTTCTGTATAGAGATCTTTGTCTTTGTTGTTATTAATAGTTGAATTTATTTTAAAATCCTGAAAAAAAAAATTAGATAATGTTGGTTATTAATCTCATGCAGTTACAAAAAATTACTTGTTATGACAGTTATATTTTATTTAACACGTAATATGATTTGTAATTTTTTATCATTTATTTATTCCTGATATTCACTTAATTTATTCATATTATTCTATATACAGGATATTTTTTCAAACAACTGAATGTTAAAACAATCTACAGCAAATTTACATAAAAATGAAATATGTATGAAGTTTCTTCATTAGCAAATACATATGTTGCGACATGTGATGATTTGTTATGGCATATGATCTTAAGTAGTTTTAGTTTTAGACTAAATTATTTTTATCATATTTTATATTTATAAATAATACTCGTAACTAAATAAATAACAGTAAAATTTATTATTTAAGTCTACAGTGATATTTATTTTATTATTTAAAGTACTACTACTTACATATTTTTAAAAATTATACACTAGTTGCTTTCAAATTATATGGAAATTGTTATTCCAAAGGATCTTTCAGAATTAATTATGTTTGATCACACCGTTAAACATTGTATAGTCTGGACACAAATTCACCTATAAATATTAACAAAATATGGATACAGGCACTTCTCATAAACAACAGAATAAACTTGAAAATTATCTCGTGTACAGGACACATACAGAGGCGTTAATGATAACATTTACCATTTACATGTAACCAAAAAAACCAACATATTTAAACAATGTAAAATTTACAAAAACAACACACTTGAGAACAAATACAATATAGATATCATATGATAAAATAATAAAAGGATTTTCTAACTTTTTTAAAATGAATATTTTTAACAACTTACCATCTATAACTCCACTGAAAAGGAGTTAAGAAGGAATTGCGTAGTTAGTCCAGAAAGATCTTTTGGAAGAACAATTTCAATATAACTTGAAATCATATCATTAGTAATTTTCAATAAGTTTATTATTAAGTTTTGTTATAATATTCGATGAATGAAATGATACCATTTATTTTTCCAGTTAGGCAGTTTATATGCAGTTGTATTAAATCTTAGATTTATAGGCCAGATTGTGTTGTTATTTAGACTTGACAGCAATGATCTGAACTGAAGATTCAGTAATATTAAAAATGCAACTTTTATGGAAAGAAGAAATTTTAACTTCTGTGCAATTGTGGCATGTTATCTTAAAAATAAAAGAGTGTAAATGAAGATTAATAGGCCTACAGCCTGGGCTATTTTAATAAAATGCTTCTTATAGATTACCAAAATAAGATAATGGCAGTATCATCTCCATTTGGTTGAGTAACTCCTAGATGCTGGCATCTTTGGGCTAATGATCTAAGACAGGCATACCTTAATTTTTTAAAATATAAGTGTATAAAATGAACGAACTAGATTGTTTTGTTAAATACTATATAGTTATTTCTATTGTGCACCATAGATATAGCAATTAGACACTTTTCCAACTCCTATGGTTGATTGACTGATTCATATGATATTCTGTTGCCACATATCTAGTACAGATAGATGCTGTATCTTTTGTTTATGTTAAAACTGTATGAGTAGCATGTTACCTTCATAGGAAGAGGAAATACTAATCTGCCATAATATTTGATGCATGTTTCTTACAATAATTAGTCACTGTTAAATGACAACATCATGCATTGAATCCCAGTGTTGTTTAGTGAGATGTTCTATGGGAACAGGTATTAAAACTGGTTTATGCTAATTGCATCTTATCCTTACTTTATACCCGTAAGTTCCCAGAGAACTGCATCGTATGATATCGTCATCATTATAGAACCATATGTTGTGAGGAATAAAGTTTTCTCTTCCAGGATCCATTGAGCATTAGCCTTAGGCACGCAGGATTATTTCCAGGTATGGTTTAGGAAGCTTTTGAAGTGATCTTGAACTTTTGTGTTCATTGTAATACCCCCTGATTGTTATTTATTTTTTTCATTATTACTATATAAAACTGGTTTTTGAGTTGTTTAATTATTTTATTTATAAATAAATTTATTGGAACATATACACCACATTATTTACTTGTCTTGTTTTTAGGTTGCTGAAATTAAAGAAGAGTATTCAATAAAAACAGGAGCTTCAGCACAAGTCCAAAATGATTTACAAAAGGCTGTATTAGATTTTGAAGAAACTCTTGAGCGTTCTTCACGACCAACTGGCCCAGGAACACACCTATATCCGCTGCATACAGGTAACAATACATTGAAATTTGATGGTCAAATTCTACTGTTATCTGAATACAATATTGTTGATGCATTATTAATGTTTTTTGTGTATACTATATATATATATATATATATATATATATATATATATATATATACACACACACTGTATTTAGTAGCTTAATTCATGGACTTTTTTTACCAACATTTTTTATCTAAAAGTAGGAGCATGATTTATGCGAGGAAATGATATTACATAAGTTTATAATGAAACTAAAGTGTGATAATCAGTGAGAAAATTATATTTATTTGAATGAATATTAAAAAAAAATTTTTTTAAATTCAGGTGTTTGAATTATGTGATGGTGTGAATTACATGGGTAAATATGGTATATAAGGTGTACATAATTATGTAAATTTTTGTTCGATAGTTGTAAAGAAAAGAGATTCTCAAAAAAATTCTAAAATACATTTTTCTCTCCAAGCCAGCTCTTACTTTAGTGAAGTGCACTACTATATGATACCATACAAGTTAATATGGTATAGAGATATAATAATACAATTTCATAGATAATATGATTTATATTTAACATCTAAAGTAATTAATTATAGATTATTTTTTTAATAAATTAACTTTACTTTTTCATTTTGAAGTAGGCTACTGTGAGTAGTCTTAATAAATATACATACAGTATTCTCTGTTCTTTGGAATTTCATTATATTACATACCGGGATGTTATGCAGCATATCAAAACAATGAAAGTTGTTTCTCATAAACAAATACACTTTAAAATGTTTTAGCTCGATCTATACTAGAAATATTTGTCATAAAATTAAATTTTATCACTCCTATGTGTCTTTACAGAGGTTTAATGATATATGAGCGAATAATTCATCCTTATTATCACTGAATCTGATTATCTCTGCTTCATAGTCTTTCAGGTATAGTATGTAATAATGATCATTATATTTTCATCAAGTATTTTATTTATATTTTCCTTAAATCATTCATTATTTTAGAAGTATCAGGTAAAATTATAAACCGCACTCCTGTACAATTTGATCATACCATAATAAACAGAACATCTCAGGGAGTATTATTTTCATGGGAAATAAAAGGATGTAGAGTAAGCATAATTACTTATGTCTAATGCCACTTAATAAACTGGTTTTCCATAAATCACTCAAGTTGAACAGAACAAAGTGTAATTGTCCTTTGTATGAGTTACTGCATGCTATTGATATTAAAGAGAGAAGGTTTCCATTTAACTGAGTTCCTATGTGATCCTAAATGATTTTGATTAGAGAGCGTAGAACTTAAAACGACTGAGTCTTTAGAACATTGTATCATAAATTTATGTCTTATAGTATCTTTTACTGGAGAATAAAAACAATATGTTCTTTGTCTTCTGATTTACTATTTTTAAATTATTATACTGGTTTAAATAATAAACTATTATTTGTATTTCCAGCAATTAAAATGTGGTATACTGCTTTTATCACCTTATAAATGAAGATTGAATTATTATTCTGTGTAATAATGGAATACTTGTAGGTTTTCTTGGTATAATTTTAGTCTATTTGCTTTGTACATACTACTTAAGTTTGAATTTACACATTCAATTTATTTGTTTGACATATATCATACATATTTATGATAATTTTTTTTAGATTATTATACCCCACACATTTAATTGTTTACTTCTAGCATTATGTTTCTTCATATGCTTATGTAGTATTACGTAATTCATTTTATTATCTTATGCATTCATTTAGTATTTAATATTGCTCCAAATAAGTTTGTAAGGATGTGGGATTGTTTAATAGAATCTTTTTTTATGGTATCATGTTATTCATTTTTATCAAATGAAATTTTATCACGTAATTTCTGCTCCATAACATATTTAATATAAAAAAATGTGTTCTACAAAGAGATTTGTAACTTTGACTATAGGTATTTTATTTATAGACTGTTTTTTTTAGAAATTTTGCTAGTTACAAAGATATACCTTTTTTGTTGCATTTGAACATTACAGTTATATTTCAAAATAAAAGTTTTGTTTCCATTAATTTAGGAAATTTACTTTATAATGAAACAACTACCAACCTATTAATGTGATAAGCTGAAATAACTAATCTATGAGGTATGACTATTAAATAATGAGACTAATGCTGCTACAGAAGAACTGCGCATGCGCTAAATTCGTACAACCAACACCTGTGCAGCATGAAGCCTTCTCTTTTGATTGTTACCACTTCAGTTTCTATAGACATATTAGTCTGGCCGTGGCCTTTGTTTTGATAACATTTGTTTTTTTGTTTTGCTGAAAAAATGATAAATGTTTTATTAGAGCAAAGAATTGTCGTGACATTTCATATGAAACATGGAAAAACCACTACTGAAACTCATCTTTTATTAAAAAAAGTATATGGCAATGAATGTTTATCATGTGTGCAGGTTTTTGAATGGTTTAAGTGTTTCCAAGATGGCCGAGAAGACGTTGAAGATGACAATCAAAGCGATGATTTTTTTTTTTATATTCATGGGATTCTGTACCTTCACTGGGTTCCTGAAGGTCAAACTATTAAACAACATTATTACTTTGAGGTCCTTGCTCAACTCTGTGAAATAATAAGAAAAAACTACCTGAATTGTGGAAGAACAGGTGATGGGTTTTTCATCCGGATATCACACTGGCTCACACTGCATTGTCTGTCATGATGTTTCTAGCCAAGTATAACATTCCAGTGTTAGCCATCCGCCTTATTCGCCTGACCTGGCAACATGTGACTTTTATCTGTTTCCCAAGGTCAAATCTGCATTAAAAGGAACAAGATTTCAGACCATTGAAGCTGTGTACGAAAAAGCAGCACAAGTCACGAAAGAGCTCTCAGAAGAAGACTTTCAGCACTGTTTTGAACAATGGAAAATTTTCATGGAGCATTGTAGGGATAGAAGAGGAATGTATATTGAAGAGGATAATAACTAAATATGTATAAATTTAGAATAAAATATTTTACAGCATTAGTCTTGTTTAGCCACAACTCATAATAAATAATTTGCTGAAATTTTCACATCCAAATCGAAGTTCATTCACAGATATATATTGAAGCCTTGATGACAATTCACAAACTATGCTTACAATGTCTAAAAAAACCTCAGAATTTGAAGAATTTTTTCAATGATACTTTTTTAAATCCTTGATAGTGTTTAAATTAAAGGATTAAACATGTTCCTTTAAATATCTCCATAAAAAATTGCGACAGATGGTTAAATGTGGTTACAGTTAAAAGATTCATATTTCATTCCATTCCAGTGACTAGGTAATTTTATAGTTTTTATACAAAATGTCCCAGGAATTGGCCAAATGTAAGGGACTGATTCAGGAGATCAGAAAACAAAAAAGTTCATGAGGACAGATGTCTTCCTTAATTTTCTCTGTCATTTTATTATTTTTTTCAATAAAAATTTATATATTAAGATATTTTAATACTGAGATATTTAATGAAATTGAGATATTTTAATGAAATTTGGTGTACATGGATCAACAACACAAGTTGCAGTTCATCATCTTACCTAGGACCTTTGTTTATTATTAAGAATATAGTATTTAAGTAATATCACCAATAGTTGAAAAACCCAACTTGGTTTAATTTCTACATTGTATAGTGTCAATTTCTCATGAGTATGTCTGAACTTAGACAGTAAACATTTGTCTTTTATATCCGTATGCTTTACCTTGTGTGAACCTCCCAGACTGTCCTGGAAGTACATGATCTTAACAGTCGTCTATTAATTTATTTATAATATTTAATATCATTTATTTTTCATGTGGGAGATAATTATTAGCATAATGAAGGTTGCTGTTATTGTTATGGAAAATCAGTAAATTATCTTCTGTACTTTCTTTAAGAATTGTTGGTATAAAAGTACAAATTTTTCTTTGTACTTTGCCTATTTAATTTAAATATGTAAAATAAGCTGAATGTGGGTCATATCTCATACTGGTTTTTTGCCCACAAAAAAAAATTCCTCTCATACTGGTATTTAAATGATCATGTTTATAGTTCCGCTTAGCTTGCTGGGATTTAGACTATATTCGCAAAATTATTGAGTAAATCCTTGTTGGGTCATGAACAGGATGGTAAACTACTTTGATCTATCTTGTTGACATTTCTTATCACTCATCCCTTATTCTTTAGCCTTGATCCCTTCTTCCCCGCTACTGGTTTTGTGAATACTGGTTTGACCCTGTTAGATTGGCATCCTCCATGCCATGCCATCTTAGACCCTGGCATCCTCATCATGGAGGATGAGGATGTTGATGATATGAGCCATGCATCCTTGGTGTTATCTTAGTGGGAGATTGACTCCTTTTCTGCTATCAAGTTTAATAGCTGAAATACCTGTCAATTAAAGTCAGGATTCTTGATCTGTCCAGAAAAAAAACACTATTTGATGGAAATGAAGTTTTGCAGAAGTAATGGCCTAGGAAGAAATTTGAATTTTTTAGGTATTTTTAATGACCTATTTGATGACTGAAAAAGTCTCAGAGTATCTCAAGAATTTAACACGTTATGGTCTTGGATTGAAATTTGTGTTATTCCAAATCTGTGTTTCCATTTTTAGTGTTTTCTTGATTTGTGATTCATTTAAGATCATTACATTATATGTACATTCTATTCTCCCTCCTTATAACAGAGTTTTTACATCACTGATATTTGTAAAGTTTGGTCAATTAAATGGAATTTTAAAATAAAGATTTTCTATAAATGACTGTTTTGTGAATTTCACGAGTTTTAGTATTAGTATAAATTTCCAGTGTTTTTTACTAATAATTTTTTTTTTCATTTTTAAGTTGATTGATAGAGAATAAAAGTATTATGATAGATTTCTTACTGGATAATTGTGGTTTTTTTTTGGTTTTTTTTTTTGTCTGTAATGAGAGAGCTTTACATAGAATTGTAATATTGTTTGTAGATACTAGGTTTTGTTGCAATAATCTTGTATTTTTTAAAAATCATTACAATAAGTAAAATAAATTCCACTTACATTTTTTCAGAACTAAAAAGAATTAAACTACAATTTAGCATGTACCATACCTACATGTGTAGTAAACTTTGTAATAGATTAGGTACGGGTAGGTTAAGATTACAGGTATGCAACAACAAACAAATTATACAATGTATACTGACCTCTTGAATAGCAAAAGAATTCACTTGCTGAAGTTGTTTAGTGCAAGACTTGAGTATGTCAAACAGAAACTTAATGTCAAAATATATTTATTCTTACTTGAAAAACACTGGCTTAATTTGTGTAAAAACTTGTTAAGTATGAGGTAAAACTGATTAGAAAGAAGATTCAGGTTTAAATCAGTGAAGATAGAGACCAAAAAATCTTTTTATACCCGATCCTTGAAGAAATATGAAGTAAAAGAAAAGATGGGATGAAGGTAATAGATAGCCTTCCTATTTTCGTTAATGACGATTTGTTACTGAGCACATAACCTAGCATCACCGTAATTACTCTGATTTATTGTTTTTTTTTGTAAGTGTTTTAAAAATGATTTCCAATGATGTATGGAGGTTTGAAAAGTGCTTCTGAGTATGTAGGTTTTGGGATTGCTATAAATACAGATGTAATAAATTTTTTGGGGCAAGATTTGGGATTGCAATACAATATCTTTCAAAGGTTAAATAAATTAATTAAATTAAACAGATGGCTTATTAAGTGAATTGTAATGATTCTTGATTTTATTTGACATTCAATTCCAGAGATGACATGTCTTAGTATTGCTTTACAATGAAAGAGGGGATTTATATGGCAACTTATCAAATACTTCTGGCCGTTGTGTATACTTTCAGCTGTTGAAATCTCAATGTGTTGTCTAAAGCATGGTAAATTTGCCACTGAACCTTTATGTTAAGTATTTTATTAAGTTAATGAATTCTTTGGTAAGTTTGTAGCTGATTGTTGGAGAAACATTTACTTAAACAGCTTTTACTTTTCCTAGTCGCATACCTTCCACTTTTCCAATAAACAGTAGAAAAATCTATGAAACAGTATAACTGTGGCCAGATAAGATAGTAAGCCAGTATTTTTGGTCCTAGGCAAGACAGTAAATTACCCCTGCAAGTGCTGATGAGAGTTGGGGCTTCTCTGGATCCTTCCCTTACCTGCTGTACTCATTTTCTTATTCTTCATGTCATTTTTCTCATATAAGTACCATAGAAATTATATCAGCCACCGTTATATCTCCATTCCTGCCAGTGTCATGCTGACATTTTTTAGTTTTACTCAAGTAGATACAATGACCCTGCCTTTGAGAGGGTCCAAGGGTTGCATAATAAATTATGTAATAAACCATATTATCTATTGAGGTGCCAATCAGGTAAAGCTGGGGCCCATAACCTTTAATTTTACACAGTAAACTCCATTTCTTACAATCTAGTGGTTTCACATTATCTGGAATACTTTGGGGAATAACATTTAGTATTTGAGGGTTCAGATTAAAATAAATTGCTAAAGCAAACAAACTTCCATTGATGAATGAAGTTAAAACCATTGATCACAGTTTCCATAAGGTTGTTGGGAGTTGTTATTAGTTAATCAACTGTGACGGTTCATGTCACAAAAGAAGTGAAGAAAACAAAACACAATGATTTGGGGTACTTGCCCCAGTCTGAATAAATGTTATGTTGGTGAAATGGTGGGGGATGCAAATGTAATATGGAGTGGAGGGAAAGGGAAACAGCCTCTGCCTTACACAGTGTAAACTAACTTATGCCATGCATAGTTTTGAAAGTTACATCTCTTAATTTTTAAGTGTATTAATTTTTTAATGATATTTGGTGAGTGGAATTATACAAATATTTATCTTATCTTTTTCATAAAAAAATTCACTTTTTTTTCTATTTAAGTAAATTGTTGTATTATAAAATCCATACATATTATATGCAGTTGTACAAATTAAAAATTAATATTAAATACTATTATTTATTTCTAGTAAAATTTTTATTGTGCTGTGAAAATTGTTATTGTTGCATATTACCTACAGATTATTTTAAAAGTGAAATACCACTGAACTTTTTTAAATTGATACTTGAACATGTACATAATGATACGTAGTGAAAAAGCTTTTAACTTTATCAGTAAATTAGTTCATTTTTAATTATGCGTAGCAAAGTTTGATTTGTTGGTCATATTGACACTAATTATTTACTCATATATATATATATATACACACATACATAGTAATAATAAAGATAAAGAGTTTAAACACACACACACACACACATACATACATATATATATATATATACACGCACACGGATGTACTCATATATATATATATATATATATATATATATACGCACACGGATGTACTCATATATATATATATATATATATATATATATATATATATGAAAATGTTTATAACTATTTGTTTATAAATTATTCTTCTAACAATTGTTATACATAAGTACATACATGTGGTAATATATATATTTTACAAACAATATCAGATGCCAGAAAAACTTTTAAACTTTTTATGTAATACGCATAATTAGTTTTAGAGCTAGTAATATAAATACATTAGATGTACAAACAAGTTAATTGAATGTACTCACAAAAACATGTTTCTGAAACCCATGAAAATTCTCAGTACTGTCTTGAAAACTATAAATGTGTACAGAAATATACATTTATGTATACACATTTATAGTAATATATATTTTATATATATATATATATATATATGTGTGTGTGTGTGTGTGTGTATATAAATGTCAACAGTTGAAGTCATTTTTAATAAACTAGTTTCTGTAGATTACCAAAGTTAAATAAAAGTCGGTGTAGTTTTCATTTGGCTGGATAAGTGCATACTGATGGCATTGTTTTAGTTAATGACTACAGTAATGAAAGCCTTAGAAAAAAATAGCTGATTTGTTAATCATGAGTCATTGTAATTTTATTGCAGAAAATAATGTAGTTTTTCTGTGTAATAACAAGATTATTCTTTAAAAATGCTGATTATGGTTGTTAATTTTTTAACAGTATGTTAATATATAAAATTCATTGAGTTCAACTTTTTGAGTTGATTTATTATTTTTTTTTTTAATTTTACCTCATAGTAATATCCTAAGCAAAACAGTGATCTATATAATAGTTGTGTAAAACCGTTTACTTTTGCTTGTTTCTTCAATGAAAATTGCAATAAAAATTATTTAAAACTATAAACTTTTGAAACAAAAATTCAAGCGGAATTTTATAAACACAACATCTTAAGTCACTTTTGTGACCATCTTTATTCACAACCAGACAATTTCCAGACTCGGAGAAGGTAGTTGCTAAAGTGACCTGAAAATGTTGTATTAATAAAATTTTGTTGGTGTATTGTTTTAAAAATTCATAGTTTTTAATAAAACAGATAAATTAAAATAATATTAATCACCTTAAGGACTTAATTTAAGTACAGCAATGGATCAATCTACATCATCATATAAAATAGTAGATTTTAATGATAACATTTATATGTTAAGACAAATTCTAATCATATAAAAGTATTTAATCTGTAAGGTCCTTCACTCTTATCATTAACAAGCACTGTATCATTGCAAATAATATTTATCACTTTTTAATAGTTAAAGGAACTATTTTTATAATAACTTGTTTTCATTGCTTTTAACAAACATCAGTCGTTAACCTTGTAACTTTGTTATTAATTAGTGATAGTTATAGTATTATTTATTTTTTAAATACCTGTAAATTATACAATATTGACATTTGTTACTGTTATTTATTTTTTGCTGTTGTTAATGAATAGTGTAGCAATAAAATTTTGAATAATTTATTTATTTTTATAAATGATGGAAATTATCTTTTGTCAGTGATAAAAGAGTAATTTAAATCTAAAATTTTTAATTATAACATTAATAATAATAAACTCAATTGAATTTGAATACTGTGCTTACGAGAGCTTTTGTAGTGAAACTAACATTTTTCTCTTTTGTATTGCACCTGAAACTTCTTCAATATTTAGCAATTATTGGCTATGAATGCTGAAGGTACAGAGGGTTAGCGCTTGCCTTCCTATACAGAAAGGTTTGAGATCAGGGTGGATTAAATTATATCATAATGCTCATTGATAACTCATTGATAACTATTTTTTAGTTATCATTCAGTTGTTGGTTCTAATTAACAATAAATCATAATCTGGTGATTTAGTGCTACATCAACAAGCTGCAATTAGACTTGCAACACGAACAAGGGATGCAGCTACCTAGTGGCTCTACTTCAGTAAAGATGTACTAGATATCCAGGGAATTCCAGAATATCAGATGAATCGATCGACCCGCTGGCTAAACAGTATAAGAATTGAGTATTTTGTTATATTTTTTCCCCAAAATTCAGATTTAAAAAATTATGGCCCATCCCCAAAAATCTTGGTCAGTTTAATTGCTTTTATTAGGCTCTTTCCTGTAATTTTTCATTTCTGGGTTCCTTCCTTTTTAAATAATAGTAGAGTTTGAACTTCCCAATGTATTGACATTCATTTTCATAATGTTCATAAAATAATAATAGATTTGTGAACTTATGTAAACCATTTTTATTTACATTAACGCTTTATTGTATGAGCATATTTAATTAATTTTAGTAATATTACACAACATTTAACGATTCGCTGTATGCTGATTGAATTTATAATTTGTCAAACACAATTCACGATTGATACGATTACATTATTTAAATATTTTATTATATATATATTTATTTAATTGTACTACTGGAACAATAGTTTCATTATAGAAAATCAGACAAGTGAATAACTGTTAACTTATCAAAAAATTTATTAATAAATAAAAAAAAAACATAAACAGAACAGACTTAATTTATGTACAACATAAAATTAATAATAATCACACTGCTCCAGCTGTTGGTGTTCAAATTAAAATCAAGGTACATTGATCTATTTTCTACATTTATCTGTAAAAAAATATAATAATATTCAGTTTAAAAAATATTTTGCATATAAACCAAGTAATACAATCAAACAAAAAAAGTGAGATGATGATGATGTAGCTACAGAACAATCAAAATGCCATTCTTTAAAATAAAAACTATATTTTATGTCTGTATAAATAAATTAAAACTAAAAAAATTCAAATAATATTTTTAAAAACTTATCGGTATTATAAAATTCTTTTTATCTAGCTATCTCTTAACGGCAGATCTAAATTTAACAATTCATTTAAATTAATTGGCATCCTAATGTAACATTTCATCCCTACATTAATTGGATTTCTTTTCAAAGCAGCAGATATTTGTGCAGGCAGTTATAGTATTTGTTAAATCTAATTGAATATGTATTTATATTTTTCAAAGTTCATAATTATTAAGATTATATTTATCTGTAAATATATGGTGAAGGTTATTTTAAATTGTCTTAGGTAAGAAGAATTTGGTTACACATGACACCAAAAATGACCTAATTTTTGTATCATTAATGTTATTAATTTATGTTCCCCTCCCCCAATACTCTGTTATTATTTTCATGTTTCCCCTCCCCAAGAATCTGTTTTTCAATTTTGAAATTGTAAAAAATATATAAAATTGGAATTATTTGTTATTATATTTTCAACTTTCTTTTCTGTTTGTATGTGATTATTCATAATGTATATGTAATGCATGTAATGTCTATTTTAACAACAGTAAATTTTGCAGTATAAATCACATGGCATTATGTATTTTCCATTCATAAGTTAACACTCCATCGAGATGCAGATCATAAGACTTATATTTTATTCTGTTTCCATAATTTTTTCTTGAAAACTTTCTTCATGTCTATTTTCTTTTTCAACGATCATTTTTTGATCGTTTTTTTTTTAGAAACGATCATCTATTTCACGGTCTATTTTTATATATTATTAATATATTTAATCCACAATCCATCTTAGTTGGCCCTCTATTCAATTTTCTCTGGCAAAGCTTTAAATCAGTCCCATTATTACCTAAGCTGTTGTACCACGTTTCATGATTTTAAGTTTAAGAATTCCTAAATATAAGGCACATATTATGTGTATTTAGGCTTGGGGTTTGCAAAATATCAATAAATAAAAAATTCCAGGTGCACTTATTCCTGTTTACCAGTAGAATTTCTTTTTGTCTTTTTATTTTTACTTTAGCAACCAGGAATATAAAATTATTTAAAATATTTTTTACGTTTTGATGCTCTTTCCGAAAATTTATTCATAGCCATGGTTGCCAGGTGTCCCGATTTCGGCAGGATTTTCCCGATATTGAAACTATATTCCCGATATGTTCCACCAATTCCCGATTGTCCACAAATCGCACACTAAATAGTTTTTTCGAGAAAAAAAAATTGTTTTGATAGTTCATGTTTTAAAAAAAATGCTAAATATGTGAAACTTTTTTCATATGCAACCACTGATTGTAGTATTGAGTAAATTTGAAGTTTTTCTTAACTTTAAGGTGGAAATCTTTTTTATCCCCTACTTGGCACCGGTGAAATCTAACTCCGCCTTCTGGCGTGCCGAAAGGGTTTTTTCCCAAATGTCCTTTTATTGAGGAAGGCTAATGCTATTTGTTCATACTATTTATACTTTTATTTATTTTTAGAACTTTTAAAATATCAGACATTTTTTGTGTACGTTGCTCTAAGCAAGTATATTATTCTGTCATTCTTTGTTTGAACTGTCTAATTTTAACTCGCAGGTAAAATCTAACTGTAAATCACTATTATTTATAGAGTAACAGTACATATCTAGAAAACCCATATCTTTTGGAAGATGTAGCTTTTGTCTAACCGGTTAGATTTCTTGGAATTTTCTAAAATTATTAAATGTACTCGAACAAAGTGTTAAACTATCCGTTTGGTATAATAGATTTTGGCAGAGTCGTAAATTATGAAGCGAGTATAGTTTGCAAATAAAAAATTATTTTCTCTTTGGACACTCATTCTCCGTACACACTGAAATATTATTTTTATACCTTTGCCAATAAATTTGAAGTATCATTATATCGGGAAAAAATGGTGTATTTTTTAACATTTCCAATCATTTTTATAACATCCACGATATCATTTTATTAAACAAAATTATTGTTCAAAAAAAGAAAAAAATTTAGTCGTTTAACTTAACTCGATTTTACGGCGGAGAGAAACGCGCAAAATAAATTCTAATTACCCTGATAATTGTCAATTAAATAATTTTCGCTAAATATTCGCCAAAGCGACTGCGATTAATTGTAATTGCAATCGCGATAAATATTAGCCGATCTGTTAAGTAATAATCTCCGGCAGATTTGGTTGTTTTGAACCAAACTTTTCCAGTGTGTTATTTTTCGTGTAATAACTATTTGTAATTTACATAATGTAAAAAACGATCGATACGGTTGTTTTTACCTCAGTCAAAACTATGGAAATTTAGTTTAGATAACCCTGTTTTTTCGCATATATTCGTTTATAAATGAATCCATGTAATTAGGCGCAAAATATTCAACTTAAATAATGAAAATCGATACTGTATAAGAAAAACAATAGCGTATTAATTTACTTCGAATAATGAACTAATCTATGGTTTGCAATAATTAATTTGTATTGTGAGAACGTTTAAATGTTTGTGTATGTTTTATTTGTCTATGAGAAAAGTGTAGAAACTTCGCGGAGGAGTTTATTTCACCTAAATGTTGCTTCTTTTTTTTAAGTTACGTTAAAATTTTCTTAAAGAAAGTATTCCCAATTACTTTTTTTTATAGTAAAAACTTTAACTGTTAACAATTATTTTGAAATTTATCAAAATTTCGATCATCTAAACAAAATACCGATGAATTTTTTTTGTTTTAATCATGATTAGTAATAAATCACTATAAAAAAGCGGTGCAATATTGCTAATATTGGACAAAAAGTTATGGAATTAATAAATTAATGAATTTTTCATATTAGTTGTATTATGTCTTCATTCGCATTAAGGATGTCTTAATTTGCATCTTTATTACTGAATTAAAATAAAAACCGAACAACTATATAAAAGTATGTTATTTGTTTAATCACTTTTTTGATGTAACAAGAATTTACGTTTTTATGAATACGTAAAATAATTATAAAAATATCCTTTATTAAATGACTAATAACTAATCATTTCTCGTTTTCCATTCCCAATTTGAACCTTTTTCGATCAACGGATTTCCAATTATCGGCTATTTTTTTCAAGTAGGAACTATCAGTGAGGAATGATGAACACAGGTCAACATGATTTTTGTCTCATGAGTACCAATAGGTGTACTTAATGAAGTTTTTTATCCTGTTTTCAAACATGTATTTGGAATTTCTCCATCACCCACAGTTTTTTGTTATTTTAATTTTTTTTTAATATTTTAAAACTTTTTTTGTCCATTTGTCCACTGTCAAGTAAAAGCTCCTAAAACATTGTGAATATGATGGAACCAAATGAACTAACTCGAAGGGTAGTGATGCTACCCTAGAAACAAATAAAAACTTTAAATTTATATTGGAAAAGCTTCAGTATTCAGTGTATGAGTGGCATATTTGGTGATTTGAAGGTAATTGCACTTATTCTTGGTCTGCAGTTTGGTTACACAAAATACTGTTGTTTTTTGTGTGTGAATGGGATAGTAGGGACAGAAAAAACCATTTCTTTAGAAAATATTGGCCTAACCGCGAATCACTCATTCCTGAACAGAAAAATGTGAAACATGACCCATTGTGTAATGCTAAAAATGTGTATCTACCTCCGTTACTTATCAAACTAGGATTACTGAAGAACTTCGTTAAGGCCATGGACAGTACTCCGGATTTCATGTACTTAAAACAGAAGTTTCCTAAAATTAGTGTTGCAAAAATTAAAGAAGGAATATTTTTGGGTCCACAAATAAGATTTCATATAGATGAAAAGTTTGAGGAACTATTGAATCCACTGGAAAAAGCAGCTTGGCAAGCATTCAAAAATGTTACTCAGAGTTTTTTGGGAAATCGAAAGGCGGAAATTACCGTAATATTGTGAACGATCTTATAACATCTTATAAAAATTTGGGTTGTAATATGTCCTTAAAAGTACACTTCCTGCACTCGCACCTAGAGTTCTCGGAAAATCTTGGCGCAGTGAGCGATGAACACAGGGAACACTTTCATCAGGAGATTTCAGCTATGAAAAAGAGGTATAAAGGCAAATGGAATCCTAATTTGCTGGCCGATTATTGCTGGACCATCAAGAGGGATGCTCCACAGGCGAAATGTAGCAGAAGATGGTCATTTCTTACTTTGTAGGCGAGTCAAATGTTTGAATATTGTGTAATTAAGATTGCAGAAATTATTAAAATGTTTGAAATTATAATGCCTGTCTCTTGGAAACCTTGCGTGATGGGGAAAAAACTATATCATATTTGAATTCAGGAGAAAAAAATACTATCAAAATCACATAATTTTCTTTCCGAGACAAAAAAAAAATTATTTTTTATTTCCCGTGTAATTAAATAAAAGAAAAAAAATTATGTTCGTTTTGAAAAACTGATTAAAACGTTACATATATTAGATATAAAATTAGCTGCTGTTATTACGAGACGGATTGGCGTAAAATAAAAATAAATGATTGCTACTCATACATTTCGTCGTATAATTTAGTTTTCTTGTGAAATTTACTGGGACGGCGCAAATTATTTAATCTTATTTTTATTTACAAACAATTTTATCCGCCACGTAATAGTGATTGTTTTTTTATTAACTATTGATATATAGTATTTTTTATTCAGTTCATCATAACCGACATTATTAGTTTTTATTCCGGATTAAAAATACCATTTAATTGAAAAATAACCAATGATTAGAATACCGATCGTTCAAAAACTACCAACTCGAATGAATTTATTACATAGTTTTGTTTGTTAGAACATATTACAAAAAAATTATTCGCATTTCTCACGGGCGTAAAGTCAACTTTATTGAAAAATACTTTAAAAAGGATATTTCTCGTTAGTGTTTTTAAAATTTTTTAAGGCATTTTATTATAAAGTGAGTTTTTAAGCTTTAAAATCATCCATAAAGATACAGAGTGAGCAACCTAAAACCGAATCCATAATGAAACCGCTACCCAACACTATTTATGAAAAACTGTCTCAAAAACTTGCTCGTCTAGTGGATATATATTTTACTACTGATTGTTGCTACTGATTGTCAGGTGATTAAGTATCAGTGCAATAACCATTTTGTTGCAGTGCAGTATTGTGAGTGCAGTTGTGTCTGTGTAAAATCCCTTATTCAATCCAGGAGAGGATAGTTCTAGTTGAGGCCTATATTTGTTCTGGATCGTTTGAAGAATCACGTCAAACATTCATAGGAAAATTTCCGAATGCCTGTATCCCAGCGAAAAGTAGCATACACAATTTAGTTAAAAATGGTATACAACAGGTTCGGTTTCAAATTAAAAATGAAGTAGGCAACCTTCTGTTACGATTCCATAGGCCATTGCTGATATTGAAAGGAGAATTACTGCCAGTCCAAAAAAATCACTACACAAGTTATCCCAACAATCTGGTGTTAAATACACATTTTGTTGTAAAATTCTTTATGAATTAAAATTGAATTCATACTGCGTTGCAACTGTGCAACAACTGAATGAGACAGATAATGAGCTGTCAGCAGAGGAATGGTCTCCATGTTCCCCAGAGTTGTCTACTTAAGATTTTTACCTTTGAGCTACTTAAAGGAGAGAGTTTATTTATCTCATCCTCACAATGTTAATGAACTGAAGGTGAACATTCAACAAGAAATCAACGCAATTGACAACAACATTTTGCGTCAGACGACTCTTAATATCATCAGTCGACCTTAGAAGTCCTTTGATGTCCAGGGTGGTCATTTTGAACATCTTTTGTAACAATAAGGCAAATAAATGTAACATTTAAGTTATGTTTTTCTTATTTAATTTATCCATATCATTCATAAAATTTCATTCCAACATAACCTACAGATTCTGCAGCGGTTACATTACGGGTTCGGTTTTATGTTGCTCACCCAGTATAAAGCAATTAATGTAGTACAGCAAAGTCGTTTGTTATCATCAGTTGTTTTGCCTTATGGCAGGTCCTATCATAGCTGGAATAACCTCCAAGTCTCGATCTTCAGCTCTTCTCTTCGTTCAATTGTAACTCTCCTTTCCTTGCCTGATGTCATCTGGTATCTTCTTCTTCCTCTTTTTCTTTTTGTCTCCTTCACCATAACCTTTACAGCGTTCCTCAGCAGAAAGTCCGGTCAGTCCATATCAAATCATTCAGGTCATGAAACCTTTTCTTTCAAGAAAAAAAAATCTTTTAGAGTAATATGTTCGGAACTCTCCCAAAAAAATAACAATTTACAAAAGTGTGTAAAATCAGTTCCTGGGGAGAATAATGTAATGTTTGTTGACAGAAAGTTAACAATCATGAAACACTATTGCATGGTGAAAGTGAAATTTAAGAAATGGTCAATGATAGTGAAGCAACTTAGAACTATCTATTTCTAAACATCAGAAATTCATCTGATGAGTTTAGTTCTAAGAACTAAATTCATCCATGCAAAATTTAGGGCAATCCCCATTTAAACTGTTTTAAATGTTTGTTGAAAATGTTTAAAAACTGTTTAAAAAATATTTTAAATATCCAAAATCGTAAAAAATTTTTCGAATAGCCTTTAAGTGTTTTCTTGTTATTTATTTATTTATTATGCATGCAACAGAAAAAGTTTTAAATTTAGTTTTTTCCCGAGCAAAACGTTTTTCGTAGTCTTACCACGCGCGGTGAAAGATGGTGCAAAATCGGACCTTCTCGGTGAAACAAGGAAGGAATATTTTATAGCTTATGTTCTACAAACTATGCGGTCATGATAACTGCCGGTGTTTATTAATCCCTTTTATATAAGTGACCACACATCTTAATACTGTTTCTGCATTTTTTCCCAAAATGGAAAAAAATGTTTTGCTTCACTTGTTGCTTCTTTCGTGGTAGTATGTTTGCGGAACGCTAGAGCAGCGTCAATATCGCGTTTCAAACAAATTATAATCATAGAGTTTAAACTTTCTCTAGATCGCTTTTGTCAGTTTAGTTGATCGTGATTGGAGCGGGCTGTATCTTTTGTAAATGGACTAATCTAATTAGTCCAATTTAATATTATTCCAATTAATATTAAACGTTAATATCTTTAAAGTTTAGAAAGCTCAATCGACTCTGAGGGTGGAGATGGATCGCTGTACCGGCACGAGCAATATCAACAAAAACTTGTACAACAAAGCGACAAAATAGTCTCCTTGCTAGCTACGACGAGCTGTTGTGGTATACTATCCCCAGCACCGATCAACATAACATGTTATACGATTACACTTGCATCCGTACACCAATAAAAAAAAATCTCAAAATAAGCGCATGGTCGCCATAAGCACAATCTCTGTCTCCGTACATTTATCTTCTCTCTTTTTCTATTTCGTCTTATTGCCTCTCTATCCACCGGTTTTCTTTTATTTTATTTTCCATTATTCTCTTTTCCATCTGGAATCCCTACCTTGTATGCACCGACTTCGGCTGTTCTTACCAGGAATCGTTAGGGAAATTTTTCCACCGCCTCTAGTCATGCTGAGGAACATCACCCTTAGCTGAGTCGACAGAGACTCAAAAAGGCCTTCACCTCTAAAACGTTCACTAAAGAAAATAAATTATTGGAATGGGTTCGGAAAAAAATATTGATAAACGACGTATTTTTACTTATGTATACTAAGTTGCATAAAAATATCTGTTTTCTTTAATTTTTTATAACGATTGTTATAGCGTCATTTTCATGTGTTTACGACGTATAGTAACATTTATTTCCTAAAATTAATTGAAAAATTGAAGTTTTTGATAAACTACCTGTGCCATGTTAAACTAAATTTTTTACCTTACAAATAACAATTAAAATACTTTTATATTTGAAAAAACAGAATTAATAACGATAGGTTTTGAGCGTTAACCGAGGTACCAAAACACGATTTTTCTAAAATTTTCAATTTTCAAATGTTGATAAATAAGCATTAAGTAAAATATAGAGTTATCTCTTATGGAACGAGTAGGTACTAAGCTCAAGAACAGAATGCTGTATTGACTTTTTTATTTTTTGCAATTTGTTTATTGTTATAGGCGTTTTATCAACAACTTGGAAATTTTCACAGTAGTTCCAGATTAATAGGCCATAATAAAATAAAAATACTTCGAATATTTGATTAGTTTATAGCTTTGGGTCTTATGAATCCGTACCTTTTCGATTTTTTCAATTATCTCCAATAGAAACAGAGTTTTGGAAGTTCGTTTATCGCCCGTCCTCGAGTTACGCTATCCATGTATGATAGCTAAAGCGCGATTTTGGTGCTTATTGTAAAATTCGCTAGCGCCATTAGCTTTGCTCGTAGAAAAAAATGTCCGGGAGGTTTTTTATCTGAAATTTCATCAGCTATTTTTACATACGATTTAAAAATAAAGTAGCTGTTGGCGAAAAACTAAATTTGTTTTTAATTTGTTAATAAACAAATTTAAAAAAATAAATAAATTTTGCTCATGTCCGCTAGAGCACACTTTTATTCTCCATATTTTTCTGAACCCATTCCAATAATTTATTTGTTACAGTAAATTTTTTCGAGGTTAAAATCTCTATCGACTCATCTACCTATGCTGTCCCAGTTGGGTAAAAGTTCGTCTCCCTTCTTAAAATTATTAAAGTGCGATAAAATTAACTTATTGAGATGTTTTAACGAGGGCTTAGCAGTATTGAATTTTACCAACCGTTTAATTTCTAAATAAAATTCTAATTATTTGTGAACGCCGCAATGTTCCCGTAGCCCTGCAGGCCGTGGTACGTGACTATTTGTCTAACCGTACGGCTCTGTTTAAGGATGCGCACCTAGTTGTGGAAAAATCCGTTACCAGGGGGAGCCCGCAGGGTTCCGTTCTCGGTACCCTGCTGTAGAACCTGGTATTCGACGGATTTCTGGGATTGACATTTTCAGAAGGGGTCACGGCCCGGGCTTTCGCCTATGACTATCTCCTTCTAGTTCGTGGTAATTCACCACCACAGCTAGAAGACCGGGCGCAGGCGGCCTTGTCAACCGCAGAGGGCTGGATGGACATTCAAAATTTAAAGATTTCTGTGCCCAAGACTAAGTTTATGCTTGTCAAGGGCGCAGACAAATTACCGAACAGTCGTAACCCCCATATTAAATATAAAGGCTGCGTAATCAGCCGATTTAGAGTTCATAAGTACCTAGGTGTTTTGTTTGATGAAAAGTTACTGTTTAGCAATCACATTAGGCAAGTAGCGGCGGACACAGTCTCAGTGATGCACAAACTTAGGAGGATTGCTCGGAAAGAGTATGGGTTGTGGGGCCGTCAAATGTTCATGGTGTACCGAGGTGTCTTCGAAAGCATCACCTCTTACGCGGTGCCCGTTTGGGCGCATAGGTTGGATATGAATAGAGCACTTGTTCAAAATTTAAGAAGTGCCCTGCGCAGAGCCTTAATTGTATGCACTGGTGTTTTTAAAACAACCTCCTACGAGGCTACCACCGTGTTGGGAAAGGTTGTCTCAATCGATTTAATGATGAAAGTTCGGGCAGCCATGTGGAGATTGCGAAGAGGCCGGCGTATTTGGATGTGGTTTCGAGCCGAACCAGTACCGGAGCAGAACGGTAATCACAATGCACTGGATCTAAATTTCGTTCAGTTGCCCATCTCCCGCCTGCGAAAGATGCTGCAGAGCCTCGCAATGGAAGGATGGCAGCTGGAATGGGACACCACGACTAAGGGAAAATCCCTGTATAAGTTTATACAGAATTTGGGGGATGGTATGCCTCGAGCTCGTTTGCCCGGGTGCTCACCAACCACGCTAATTTGAACAAATATCTGTTTCGGTTCCGCCTGGCAGCTGATGAACTGTGCGTCTGGGGGGGGGGGGGAGTCCAGTCAAATGAACACTTGATGTTTGACTGCCCTGCTCTTGGGGGGGCCAGAGACCGGGCCACCCTGGAACTTAGAGGTCAAGGGGAAAATTGGCCAGTCATAAGCGGCGAGTCAATGAAGCGAGAGCCGCGTTGTCGGACCGTGTGGGAGTTCCTAGATGCGGTTGCTTTGTTCAGCCGGTATCCGTAGTTTGCTTAAGGGAAAGACTCTTACCGTATTGTCGTGGGAAGCTAACCCTGAGTATGGCTGATCACTAGCCAATTATTATGGCTCCAAGCGCTATAAAATGGTGGACAGGTAGGTGCTGGCATTCAGCGACCTAGGCGTAGCAGCGAATTGCTACCTAGAAAAAATAAATTTTACTATGGATGTCATATATATTTTAAATAGTTGACGGGGTGCGTCTACCAATTTTAGCAAATATATGACAAGTGAGCGGTTGGGACACGTAAGCCGATGGTGTATGGCTCCACGCTTAGTCCGCTCACGCTGTTAGGTAAGCTCTAGGAGCTATGTTAGGATAGTGGTCGGTAAACTGTTCGAGGCTCAGTTGCCGTTTGTGGCACAAACATTCGGTCTTATGCTTTAGGGCGACCGAATGGGGTGGTGGCGGGAGAAATTCCAAGCAAACCAGTAATTATTTGTGAGCTTTGTTTTAAATAATTTAAACATTTAATTACGAGGCGACGGCTAAGCTCAGTCGATGCACGACCAGTGAATTACAGCAATGTACGCTGGATGGTGTGCCGTAGCCTTGGACCGATGCGGGAGATAGGCTTTGTACCTAGATGCCCGGGAGTCTCGAATGCGCACCGAGTCGCATACTATCCCTTTTACTGTGCTATTGACAATACCAATAATATTTCGTACACCCCAGATAATTTACTCCAAATTTATGCCGGTTATACTTTCTGAATTTTGACCAGTAATAAATAGGTTTGATTCTTTCTGGAGCGAGAACCGATCCTAGAGTGGAATCAGATAGACTCTTTTGTGAAAATTTTAAATTTACTTACGTTTCATAAATAAAAAAATATATAATTAGCGTTGTATAAATTTTATGTAAATGAATTGAACGAGGTAATGATACTTTCACGGGTGGAATTCTGAACACTTTGCCTCGTTAACTGCTAGTAGATTAAGACAAGAAGAAACGATATTTTCCTTCTTGCGTTGATCTCTTTGAGAAATAAGTTTTTTTTTTATATCCGGATCAATATCAGTTTTTCTAGATAGCGAGAGATAATTTAAAATGAAGTTTAACTGCAGTCGGATGACTTAGACTAATTCTAATCGAGACACGTTTTTTATATTTATTTTATTTTTTTAATTTTATTTATTAGCCGACTTAAACTTAAGGAGTTCAATCCGATTAGTACATCGTTATTTTTTTCGTCTGTTCAAGACTTAGACTTCAGTAAACTGACCGATTTCGAAGACTGTAGAGACGGTTCCTCTGATAGTCGAATTTTAAGTCTTTTCCAGCTAACTTAAGGAAAAGAATCAACTCTAGCGAATTAAAATAATCTTTTGTCGGACACTATCGTTTAGTATCAGATCATTATAGTTTGATACATAATCTGATGTCATTATATTTAAAGTTATTTTTGCAAAAAAAATTCAAGAAAATTAATCGGAAAACTTTGTTTAAAAAATAATACACATTCCTGGATCCCAAAGAGTAGTTGTAATCGCTTCATGTCGTTTTTTTTCTGCATTCGTTTTCTTATATTCAAGATATGCTATAAAAAAGGATTTAATTTACTCACCAACATTCGACAGTCGTATGTCTCCTTATAAGTCATATTATCTACATTCCTTTTCTTATTTTTATCAAAATTACAAATTTCTGATCGTGTATCTTGCGAGCGGTTTTTTTTTAATACGGTCACGTTTTTTATAAGTCTATAAAAATTTTACATAAAAGTAAACCAAAGAAAAGAGAACCAAAACTAATATTTTTAATTTTAGTTTAAATTTCCAATGTTTGAAGCTGAGGGAAATTACATCTCAGTAACTAACGAGTTACTGAGATGTAACTAACTTTGTTTTGTTATTTCCGCCTTCCTGACGATTATATTATTTTCTGAAAAAGCTAGGTCGTTAAAAATTTTATTCGAAAAGAAAACTGAGATGCCCGTTTGCCTTAAATAATTCTTAAATTTTACTTATTCACTGAATTCCGTTCTGCGGTATTTTCTACTACAGTTTGTTTATTACAAACTGCAAATAATGAAGAAAATTAAATAAAGCGAAAGATTGATATTCAGGGTTTTATGTTTCGGTTCTTCAAATATTTCCTTTAGTTTATTCTATTTTACACGGTCAGATGCTTTAACGTATCTAAAAAAAACATATACTTCTTCCTATACTTCTTTCTGTATAAGTGTCTCACCGATAGTGTTCTTATTAGCTGTATCTCATCCCTCGTCCCCCTTTCTTAATCCTTCATTAATATGGTTCTTCTGTAGCCATTTCCTCCATTTTCCATTTTACTCCTTCTTCTGTTCAAAATTTACAGAATAATCTTTGCGAATGTGAGATTAAGCCGATTGACTAGTAATATTTAGTTTTTTGAACCGTGCTTATAAAACAAAAATGCGTATTAAAGTAAAATAATAAACAGGTTGAAATTTTATGAAAATCACTTTAACCGTATTTAAAGAATCAACAATGAAAACGTTCAAAATACTGTTACTGCTTATCTTGAATGTGCAGGTTGTAAATTTTACAACCTGCACAACCTGGATGGTCGATCGTCGGTGTAACGGTAGATGATAAATTAATGCCGTTTAATAACGTACTTTACTCGCAGTAAAGTCACACGCGTACGATAATAACTTATTAGTTGTATTATAAATAACATTAATAAAAATAATTAGATAATTCTAATGTTAAAGTTCACTAGTAACTCATCTAAAAAAAAAAAAGTAATTATTGTCATAATTTTTATTATTTATTATTACGCTGTTTTAATTATGTAATGTTTATAAAAATGAAAAAGTATTTTAAATGTTATCTATTTGAAAATATTCTTTTGTATTTATTATTTAAGAATTTACAATTTGTATAGATAATTTCTTATTTTTATTATATCTCTTTCTTTCTTACTTTCTTTTCTACCCCTACTACCGATATTATTTATCTTTATCCATGTCGTATGATCGGATTATGGCTTGTCCTCCACGTTTTTATTGAAGGCTACGCATACACGTTAACGTTACGGTCGCTCAGTGTTACACCGGTTTCCATCAGTTCACGTATTGTTTGTTGTTCGTTATTGTATTTTTATCCTGTCGTGTCGGGTCGTTTATTATACTGAAAACTTTTAAATTATCTGTGACAGTTTTTTCTATTTTTATTGTGTGTCGATGAATTTATCTTTCATCTATTAACTAGCATCCTTTCTTTTGTGTTTTGAAAAATCTTATTTATTTTAATGTATACGCCCGTTAATAAATTTCCCATATTTTATTGTAATCATTTAATTTACGTCAGCTAATTTTTTTTTTTTTTGTGAAGTCATTAACTTAATATTTAAATATTTAAGCTTACATTTTAGTTAATGTAAAGGGTGTATTTTTTTTAATTTGAGACCGGAGAGGTGGATTTTTCATTTTTTATCGAAATTTTTCCTCGTAGACAATTACCGAGAAAAAACACGTGAAAATTAAATATTTCTGTACCTACCGACATTCCCCAAATAAAAAAAACAGAGCACTTTTGAGTGTATGAAAGTATTTGATTTTTTCATTTAATAACTTTTATTCTTTTTGCGTAAAATGTATGTGTATTTTTAATATCAATTTGCTGAATTAAAATCATAGTTATTTGGTTTATATATGTACATATTAAAAAAAAAACAAAAAAAAAACAGTAAATCAATTAAAACAAAACAAAAAATGGTGATGGAAGATTTTCAATTCGTTTTCAAAAAAAAAATTGAAAGGTGAAATTTTTTTAATATAATTAATTTTCTTTTTAATTTAATGTTAATTAATCTATTCTTCAAAAATCCTCCATTTTTATAATTTTTTTTAAAGTCAAATATGTTTCTTCATTAAGATTTTTTGAATGTAAAAATACATTCCTGAATACGATTTTTATGTTTCTGGAACGGGAATAGGTTAAATTTTGAAGCATTTGAATTTTAAAAAAAACCGTTGATTAATGAAAATAAATTAAATATTTTATTCAAATCCTTAATTTGGATGAGCTATTGCTCATCCAGTAATGGATTTACACGGATAAATTTACAAGTAGAAATTCTTCAAAGTTCACCAGAAAAAGTGGTATAACAATCATTCGGATTGGCCTGCTGGTTCTTGAGCTTTATTCGAATATCGGTGCAAATACACAAACATCCTGATCCATATTAATTTTATATTTTTTTTTGTTTTGTAAATAATCAGTATTTAATTTTTTTGTATTTCTTAATACATTCTTACTAAAAAAATTGCTTACATTAAGTTTTTTTTATAAATATTGAATCTGAACTGAATGTACTTTAGATGTCAGTCATTTTTATATTTTATTATTAAAATTGATATTTTTGTTTTATTACACAGATGTGATGCAATAGTTCAATTATTTTACTGCTTAAATGTTTATTTTAATCAATAGGTTGTGCCCTTCTTAATCAGCATTTAGTTTAACGAGTAATTTTTTATTTTTCTTTAGCGTCAGAGCTACACTATTTTACCTCCCCTTCTGAAGGTTTACTATTATGAATTATTTGAATAAGAAGTATTCTATGGAATTTTTTTATTGATTAGGAGAACTGAGATGAAAAGTATTTTAGTCGGTGGTGTGTGTGTGTCTTTTCTTTTACATGCTTCTAAGAGTTTATTTCACATTTTTATGGATGTCACATTATGAAACATTTTTATATTTGTTTAATTTCAATAGTTTTCTGGTCTATTTTGTTTGATAAATCTTTTTTTAATAGAAGGAAATTCTTAAGATTATTTGTGTAGAGTGCATCAGTTTACGGTAGTGAAACATGGGTAATGGAAAAAATAGACCGTAAAAGAATAAATATGTTTGAAATGTGGTATTACAGGGGATGTTGAAATTGGGTTGTTTGAAAAAATAGAAAATGAAGATGTTCTATTGTGAACAGGAAACAAGTAGGATTTGTGAGAAAATCTTGTAAAGAGATGAAATAGATCAGCAGGCTGCCTATTAAAACATCCATATTTAGTCAAATTGGTGATAGAGAGACTTGTAGAAAATAAAAACTGTAGAGAAAGATAAAGGTTGGAATTTATAAATCAAGTGATTGAGCATCCTCTACTTGGAAAACTTGGTGAGATCAGGTATGCACCTATAAAGCTGGTAGTGGAAAAGAAGGGTTCAAGGATAAGGAAAATGGATGGGCAGGTCGGGAAAAGGACTATTGACCCATCAAGGTAGTTTATCATTTTGCCTTGGACACTAACATGCATGAGATTCACCACAGATGCTAGGAACACACACAACAGAATCAAATTTGAAAATTACCTTATAGACTCAGGGGACACAAGGATTAATCACACGATAAAATTTTACAGATAAAATCTGAGATCTTAATTCACTGAACAGAAAGAAGTGCAGAATACTATCAAACCGGTTGACTGATTGATATTGCAAAAAAGGTGTCATATATTCTTGCATCTGTTTTATTTTTATTAAAAAAAATTAACGTTGTAGATGATCTGTAAATTAACAGTATACTTTTGAATATTTTATGTTAAAAAAGGTATTAAAAATAAATTATTTATTCAATTAAACAGGGATTAAATGATTAAATGTTGCAATAACAATCCATTAGGGTATTTAAAAATTTGTGGCCATTGCATCTTATGAACATCTCTGTTACACTTATCATGTATTGCCAACCTTTACCTGGTGGTTTTATCCTCTCAAATTATTATTTTTTTTTAATATATATTATTAGTTTAAAACAAAATAAGTGATTTGTAATTAAAGAATTACGTTATTATTAACATATACTATCGTAATACATAATTTAATCGAATAAAATAATGTTTAACATTTTTTTATTGTGTTGTTTACTTTAACCGGGTCAAGAAGAGTGAGATCGTTTTTGGACAGTTAAAATTAATTAATTAAATCATTATTCATAATAGTACAGGATATAATTAGTTTTTAATTTCTTAATTCTAATAATTAATTAATGAAATCAAATTTCTAATGACTTGTTATTAAATTTCTGTTAGAACTTTTATTATTTTTAGAATCTAAATGAGTATTTTTATCCGTATACTAAGTATGTGTGCTCATAGAAATATAATTGAAGTTAAAAATCGATAATGATCTTTATTTAAAATTATATTAATAAATGTACAGTTATTTTTTGTTTTTATATAAATTAGTTATCAAGTGTTAATTATTATTAAATAAAATTAAGTGTATAATTTTTATAATACATTATTCTTCTAGTACATGAAACAAATTTGAATTAATAGTTCAGTTCATTGTACGTTTAATATTTTGGAAAGGGGGGGTATAATAAAGTTTTTTTTTCAATAATTCTTTTAGCATTTTATTTATTATTTCTTGAACACCGTGAACAAAATGTGAACATTTTTTTAATTATTAACTACTAACTTTCTGATTACAAAAAATTATTCTACTAAAGAACCCTTTAGAACCAAGTAGCTCCAAACTTTTCTGTGATGTTACATAACAGCATCGATAATGTTACTGTAGCAACATTGTTAATGGAGTCTGTAATATGGATGCTGTTAACAATAGTTGTAAATTCCTTCAGTATACAATCAAATCTTATTTGAGTCTATGTTGTATTTTTTCATTTAATATGTATTCTTTCAAATTTATTTTGTTTGTGAATTTTATATCATTGAAACGAGTTAAGATCTTGCACGGTTCCACGCAGAGGATGACAGGATCTGAAGGCCTAGAGCATCCTCAGTATATGGTAGGAGGACTGACTCAGGGATTCTGTTTACTATCCGATGGCTGCCACAAGAAGGCTGAACTGTAAATCGATTGAATTTTCTTAATCTCCATCCAATATGTGTGTTACATTGCTTATTATGTACACCTTTGTGAGTCAAAAAATATACTGAAGAACTTAATACGACTAAACATCTGGAAAACGTTAATGGCTATCCGTCAATAACTATTGAAAATATACTATTAAAACACAGAACAGAATCCAAGGTAACCCTAGTAACAAAAATATGTTATTCTAACGTTACAACTTACAAAAAACAAACATTTCCAACAGTACACAAAATTCTCAAAATTTTCTGGAATGAAGTTTACTGTGCCCCTTTCAAACAATAAACAAAATCATTCGGCTTGTAACAAAACATAGAATCCCAGGAATCACTATCACAAAACTACACTGTACACAAAAGCAGAATTAAGTTTTGCAAATCACCTAATAGAAACAGCATACCCGTACAAAGACATTAACCGCAATGTGAAAATTTCATATAAACTGAGTACATATACGCACACTCACTTAAGCGATACAAGCTTTAAGTCTCACTAAATTTGATAAAATCAATATATTAAATGAATTAACGCAATATAGATCAAATTTTTAATTCTAAAGGGGTTTCCTAACTTTTTAAAATGGGTGACATTAACAGTGCAACCGTTAACATTTGTGAAGGTACTGTCAATCGGCTCCAAAAGATCCTTTGGAAATACAATAACTAGGGGTAATGCAGGGTGCAGTTTCCAGTTGAAATAGTAAGGGTATTTTTTTACTAGTGACCTTAGTTTTAAACATGTTATTTCCTTAGATCACGGTAAATTCCCTTTTTGTATTATCACCACTACATAAATTTCAAATGCATGTATTTTAGTATGCATGCAAGCGTGTGTGGTGGCTATATATTTGGCTGATAATGTAATTTTGTTGTTCCATTACAAAGTTAATTGTTATTTTGTTTTTGATTGGAAGTATTTTTGGTCCTTCCCATAATAATGTAAGTATCAGAGGAACACCTAAAATAGACGTTTAAAATTTTTGATTCGATTTCATTAATGACTTGCCTCATTCAAATGTAAAAGGTGTTTCTTAATCGAGTTATCACTAATCTGTAATATTTCTAAAAAAAACGATCCGTAAAGTTATAATAAAATTTATTTTTTGTTTTACCCTGTATCATATATTTATGGATTTCTTTAGTTTCTTTAAACGGTTTTCAAAAAATCAGAAAAATAATTACTTTTTTATAACTTAAAAATGTTAAGTTTCATAATTGTATTACTAAAAGAATAGTTAGAATTTTGATAAGATGTTTATTGTGTTAAGGAACTCCTAAGTTCTATCTTAGCTGATCTAAATATCAGAAAATATTGCATTTTTCATTTTAAGGTGCTTTTTTTAAAATATTAGAGGAATTTCATAGTGATAAAAATTATCAGAATTGTTGTATAATAATTGCTATCCTAGAGAAAAGACACATATACCCAATTTGTAAAGAGTATCAAAGTACAGTACTCTTTACAAAATATATAAAGAGTATTTAAAAAGAGTGATGTAATTCAGGTGTAATAATAAAGTAGTTTATTATGAGAATAAACTACCCAAGTAGTAGAAATTAATGTGGATCAGACTTATAACTTGCTAGGATAATTTTGCTTAGAGGTTTAGCATATATTTCAAAATAAATAAAAAAATAATTAAATTAGAATTTCATTAACAAAGATCTGTAATAAATCCCTGTTCACACTTTCCTTTTTTTAAATGAATTATTTTATAAACGTACTTGGTAAGCAGTTGATTTTTTGAGTGTATGTTTTTTTATCATACTTCACCGTGAAATATATTTATTTCTTATTCTGTGTAAATATCAAATTAACAATTTTCAATAAAAGAGTAAGCCTCTTTTTCAGTTTTTCATATTTATTACTTTCTTGCGCATAGTTCTAGAGATATGGTGTAAGAAGGAAATCAGTCAAAAAATGGGGTTTGGTTCTTTTTTTAATTTTTCCACATTTTATGACTCCGGGACCCCAAAAATAATAAAAAGTAATGTTCGTACGTATGTATGTACAGTGGACCGGGATGTCACCGTACCCTTAAAGTTAGAACCAAAAATTTGTAATGAGTTATAAATGAAAAATTCGATTTAATAATGAATTATTTTATTTATTCACTTGATACAAAGTATTAATTTTAATGGTCCAGTGGGTCTGTGTGTTCGCAATCATGTTGCACGCACAATTCTATATGTCGCCACGTCCTCTGTGACGTGCGACCAAGCATTTCTAGTGTTACGTTACGGAAGGCGTCCCTCACAGCGTTAGTCAATTCTTCATTTGTGATGTAGCGACGTGCAGATACGTGTGCCTTGATAATTTCCTATAATGAATTGTCTGGTGCGGTGAGATCAGGACTTCGTGGTGGCCATGATAACGGAGCTGGTGACGCTGTAATACCGCGGCCAATCCAACGTCCTGGAAATTTTTCATTCAGAAACGCGCGGACTGATAGAGCAAAATGTGCAGGTTCTCCAACCTGCTGCAACCATACTTGTTCCATGAGATCCTTCTCTTGAAGGTGTGGTATTAACCGTGCCTCTATCATCTTTAAGTAAGTTTGTGCATTCACTGGCCCGTCAAAAAAATAAGGACCAAACAAATGAAGAGCTGTCATTCCAGCTCATATCATGACGTGCGGTAGATTTCTTTCCGACTCGGTCACGTAATAAGGATATCTTCTTTCATCCAAAATAACACATTTCTGGCACGCGAACTGCGGTAGATTCACATTCGTCAGTAGAAAGCACCTTTCCACTGTGCACTGCAGCGGGGAATTTTTCTAATAAAGTCCGGCAGGATGCAGCGTGACGTTCCATGTATGCATCTGACAGTTCACTGATGAACAGCGGACGAAATGGCATAACTTTCAAGTCCTTTTTCATATGGCCTTGCATTGTCGTCCGTGGTATACGAAGTTTAGTTGACCGTTTACAAGTTGATTTCATTGGAGATTGTTCAATGGAAACTGCAACAGGTGCACGTGTTTCTAACCGCGTTAACTTTCGTCCACTCTGCGGCCTATCTTTAACACTGCCTAATTAAAACGCACGTTTTTCCCAAGCCAACATTGTTGCTTTTCGTGGTGGCGGCTTATTAAAGCGTTGCCGAAACATATTCCTAATTAACTTCATGGTTTGATTCGTGTTATCGTTCATGAACCCATACGCTTGTCACTAACCGCTCCTCAACGCTGTAACTTCCCCTGTCAGCCATTTTAGCAGAACTGCCTTTTACTCAGAGTGTGACGTTGTATAAAACTGTTGCCAACCGACACCAACTAAAATACCGTATGTTCTAAACGCATATCCTAACCTATGTTTTTCTTTAACTTTAGGGATACTCTTTTTTTTCCTGTTTAGCCTCCGGTAACTACCGTTTAGATAATTCTTCAGAGGATGAATGAGGATGATATGTATGAGTGTAAATGAAGTGTAGTCTTGTACATTCTCAGTTCGACCATTCCTGAGATGTGTGGTTAATTGAAACCCAACCACCAAAGAACACCGGTATCCGATCTAGTATTCAAGTCCGAACTTTAGGGATACGGTGACTTCCCGGCCATACTGTGCATGTGGTAGTGTTTGAATCTTAACGTTTGACTGGATTAACCGATTTTTATGAAATTTTGTGTAGAGACTGGTGTATATGGGACAATTTGTTGGTAAGGTTTTGGGATGAATATCTCCAGGGGGTGGGCAGATAGTTTTTTTGGGATCAATTTTCTCAAAATTTTTCAAACTTAACCTGACATTATATTAAGCCCAGTACATGCATGCGTGCTTATCTTAACATTTAAAAAAACTTGTCCCCAAAAATTAAAAAGCTATATTTTTATTTATTGCATATTTTTCAACCAATTTCTTTTAAGCCTTCCTAGCCATAGTAGTAGTGCAAGTGACCCCAAAAAAATACTTAGGGGGCAATATTGGTGGTGAGGAAGCCAATTAGAGTTTAAAAATATTGACTTTTTGAAGCTTTAAATTTTCTTTGGTTTAGTTTCACATATCATGCCTGGAAAGAATTACAACTTCGTTGTCAGCTTTTTTTTAATGAATATTGTTTGATAAAAAATAACCTGTGATTTTTTTTTAATGATTTTTCCTCGTTATCGTGTAATATTCTTTAATTTATTATCATCTGTGGGATTTTACATGCTACAGTGATTAAATTTCTAATAATTATAGTTGTATTAGTAACTGTTAGGTGTGACTATTATTAAAGCAACTGGTTATGCTGATGATGTGATTGTAATTTCTGTTGTAGACATCTTTTTTTTTAATTTAAACAAACAGTTCTTCAGTTGTATGTAATATGTTGCACCAAATCCAAAATTACATTATAAAGTGGTAACTTTTTGACATGACAGACTGGAATGTTATATTAATTATATGCAACAGCTTTAGTCATTATTTATGTGCATCTAATTTCTTGATGTAATAATAAAGCAATACAATTAGTAACAATGAAGATTTTAAGTAAAAAATGGTTTAAATGGATACCTAAAAAAAATTGTGTGTTTAACAATAAACGCTCACTGCGTCGTGTTTGGCCAATAGATGGAGTTGACAGTCCAGAAATTCCTCATAAACCTAGACATCTATCTCTATCTGAAGTTGATGAAATCATAGCCTCACATGATGATGATAGATTGTCTCCTGGATCAGCATCTGAAATGGTACCTTTGGCACCGGATGATGCAGCTAGCATCACCAGCAACACCAGTACTGGCACACTCCAGGTAAGTACATAAATTTGATTATATTTCCTACCCAAAATTTTTTATTAGTACTTTATATACTTATAATACATTATGGTATTTTATCATATCTTATTTAATATGATAAATGCTGTATATGATAAATATTTAATATGACATTATTTAATACCTTCTTTAATATGGAGTCCCTCATTACTGCTTGTTACTATTTAATAGGAGTCTTTAGAAAAAACAGTATATTTGTCACTAAATAAAATATATAACCTACATGTATGTGTAGATAATAAATGATCTTATTATAAATTTTGTTATTATGAGGAACATTTATGCTAATATATGTTTGTATGTCTATGTTACTAGACCTGACTGAAGATTTAATTGGTATTATTTTATTATACACATTAGTATTTATATGATCACTGTTTATGTGGTGTACTGATTTAGCCTGTCCAGTTAAGACCCAAACAGACTTAAACAATAACAGTGTCAAAAATTTCATCGGTTGGTCCAATACAGTAATGTCTTTACTCTGTTAATGTTCAGATATACCTCCACAAACATCATGCAGATATTCTTGTAATCCCAATGGATTAGTTTTCCATCTCTTACTCTGATACAATTTTATATCAATAAATGCTGCACTGGCAGCATGAACTTACTTGTACATGAATTAGCAAAGATGGAGCCCATATACGTCTCTGTATTTCAGTTATATTCACTCAGTTTGCTGTTGTTCACATAAGTATAAATGCATATTGATGATACTGCCATGCAGAAACAAATTTGTCACACTGTTTATGCCTGTGCTCTAGTTCCTTAGCAAAAGATTATATGGGGCTCTGAAGATACTAAAAGACAGTTTGTTCGGTAACAGTGCATTTTCTTACAACTTGATGTAGTCGCATTTGGATGTGTCAGGAGTAACATCTCAGAATTAAAGGGTTTTTACAGTAAGAATAATGTATTGACAGTTGAAATCATGTTTAATAAAATGCTTACCATAGATCACCAAATTTAAGTAATGCTAACTGCAGTTTTCATTTATATGAGTAATTGAATATTGCAATCATTTTCTGGTTAATGATCTTTAGTGATCAATGTTATTAAAATTAACTAACTATACAGAAAGAAGAAATCTGGTTTAGATCAACAGTATAACTGCAAGGAAGCATAGCAGTAAACTAAAATGTAATCCTACCAGCAATAGAGGAAATATTATTCCAGTTTGAAAGTACTTCACTGTAAATTCAATATGTTGTTAAGTAAAATCATAGTTAACTGTTTAGTAAAATCTGATTTTTTATTACAATGGTCCGTATTTTAAACTATCTATGACTGGAGATAGGACTGGCAGAGAATCTTGTCTTTCATTAAAGGTTTTGGCCCGATCAACAGGGTCAATATGTCAAAATTTACCAGCAGGTTATGACTACTAGGTCAAAACCACTAGACTTTGGCCTCATCATTTTTAGTCAAAATTTATTGGAGTCCTGACTGGGCATGGCAGAATGGGTGAATTCCTACATATTTGTTGGTATAAAGAAAGTGGTGAATGCGTTTGTGGGGTTGTGTATCAAACAGTGCAGCATAATAAATGCAGTGCAGCATAAATGCTTGAACCATCGCTTTGTGGGCTTTCAGAGGACTTTGAGAATTTGACTACCAGAGTATGTTTAAAGATCCTTCTGATTTAATTTTAATGTAGTTCTCCTGTTAGTATAAGTGTTATATGATTACAGAAAAATTATTTTAGAGCCTATGGCACATGTTTGTATCTCATGTGATTTAAATATTGCTTTGTTCCTAAACATGATGAGTCTTTTAAAAATTCTGTAAATGTGATCCTTATTCCTTGTCTTATGATTACATGTATTTAAATTTATTTTTTATAGCAAGAATTTTATAAATTAAACATGATATTAGTAGTGACCCTACTCAAGTAAAACCTTTCTACATCTTTCCTTCTTAGATTAGATCCTACAGATGCTCTGTAAATAAATTAAAACCCTTTGTAATATTTCTACTGAGTGCAAAGGGGTTTTCTTTGTATGTGTGTGTTGGTAATACTTTCTGGTTTTATTTTTTAATTTATTTACTATGTAGCATAATATTTATAGTTAATATCTTAGGTTATGCTGGTGGCAAATGTTTTTTTTTATAAGCACAATTTTTTATAGTTTGTTGTTAATTTTTAGGGTTTTTTAATCGGTTGTAATATTTATGCTACCTGATTTTCATCATATCTAGGTCATTTTGTATTCTGAGAGGAGGTTTTCACACTCTTTTACTTTCATATAGATTTTTTTTTCACATGCTCCAAATCCTAACACTGTCTTTTGCTCCTTAGCTGCTAACACCTGATGAATTCTCCAAAACTAGTGGTTTAGTTTTCCATGATTCCTCCTAATCAAAGCTCTTCATATAGGCCCTCCTTCCATTTGTCATCTATGTATTTAAAGAAATTCATGATCATTTTGTGTTGTTTAAAAGCTTTCTTATAAGTTTTAGGTATTGGTTTTGTAACAATTTCTGTTTCTGTTTTGTATTTTTTCATACTACTTCAGTTATTTAATATTTTAAACTTGTGCTACAATTTTTAAAATAATCTATCTTTATTTCCTTCAATAGAAATATAAATGATCTTTTGTTTTATTGTTCACCCATCTTTTATCTTTTGCACTAATTTTTCCAGTTTTTCTGGGCTTAAGGAGTAATTCATTGATTAGGATTTTTTCTGCTGTATACTAAATTATTTCTGATTATTAGAGAATTTCATCAGCACATGATGTAAATGGGTGATGAGTTAGTTATTAATCCACTTGTGATTGTGTTTGACTGGTTAAGTTATATCCCAGATTTATGTTAGAATTTTTTTTATAATTGAAAATGTTGACAGAACTAAGAATCTAAATAGGTGGAATGAAAATTGAGATTTGGTGATGACATTCTTTTAAAAACTGGAAATACCAAAACCAGAACTTTGAAGTACGAGTATATTATTTAGATACAGATATAGACAGTAAATAGATAAGTTAAACTTACCATATTAATTCCAATAATTGATTTTTGTGGGATCCCACATCTTCAGTTGTTAGATTCTATAATTATATTAAAAAAAATTTGTTTTAATAACAACTGAAGATGTGGGATCCCACAAAAATTGATTCTTGGAATTAATTCGATAAGTTTAACTTATTTATATTTACTGTGTTTTATATGCTGGTGGTTTATATTTCATTTAATATTAAATTTTATTAACTCAGTGGTTAATATGTTAATGAATTATTTGAATTTAAAAAAAAAAACAGAAGTAATAAATATATATATATATATATTAGAAGATGAAGGATTTTGTATTTGGCAGTAGTTATGAAGTTTAGATAAAAAAGAAGACATTTAAAATAAGCAAACAAAATTTTTAATGCAGATAAGAAATCTTCCAATATAAACCATAAATTTAGAAATTAGAAAGAAATTCTTTGAAATATTGGAATGTAGTACTTTATGATGATGAAAAATGGACAGTCAAATAAACAAATAAATATGCTTTTGAAGTGGATATTCGTGGGAATGTTGAATATTACAAGATACATCTGAAGTAATTGGTGGGATAACAAATTAATAAACTTAAAAACAAGGAGATGCTTGATGATAAATTGGAGAAAGGGAGATTTGTAGGAATCTTGAAAAACAGAAAATAACCTGTGGGACTAAGTTTTTAAGAATTTTGAGTCTGTTCATTTTTTTAATGGAAGAAAGTTCCAAAGGTAAACAAGTGCTTAGAGGAAGACACTCTTATACGTGCATATAATTGTACATTACAATACTGCACAGTTTTTGAAATATATAACTGATGGTCTAGGATGTAGGATTTAGTGAGGTATACATAATAAAAACCTTGTCCCCTACTAGAAAATGATGGATAGAGAATTGAATCAAATCAATCAAAACGATAAAAGAAATGTATTTATTTTTTAATATGTGTTCTTTTTTCAACTGATTATGACGTTATTATTCTTTTTTTGTATTTGTTATTCATAAGTTTTAGTTTTATCCATTTATTTATTAATAAAAACTTTCTTACTTTCAACTATACATTACTTTAACATACACGTTACCTTTTATTATATTTTATTACTTTTAAATTTTAGCTTCAGATGCAGTGTTTCCTGATTTAATCTTAAAAAAAAGAATGAAGAAAATAAAGCAATACTGATAGATTTACACCTAGACATGATACTGTATATGTAATCAATAGCTTCTTACAACATACATTGTTATATAAAGGCAATTGTAATTATAATATGTATTATTTTCAACTGGTTTATTTGTTTTTTTCTTAGAAAAAGTTATTCTAATATATGTGTAGTAATAAATAAAAAATATTCTTATACAATTTATTTTGTTATTTAAGGAAAAAATGGATAGATTTGGAAAAAGAATAGTGCTTAAACTATTACAGTACTGCACAAAAATAAAAAAAGAATGATAAATGTAATAGAATTAACAAAACTAATAAAAATATTTATTAGGATTTCATTATCTACTTATTTACACCCAAATTTTATTTATATTATTTCTTATTGTCTGGAATTAATTTTAGATGATCTTTTTTTTCTTTTAGAACATCAGAGAGCAAATGGCTGTTAGCTTAGAACGAATGAAAGATCTTGAGGACCAAGTTAAACTTATACCTGTTTTACAAGTAAGCATAATATTATTATAAAAAGTTTACAGTTAGTGTTGGAGCATTGGATTTTTGTAGAGATTACATATTCCAATCTTATTCTTAATAGTTCTTTTTAATTCTTTTAATTCTTAATAGATGTTAAAGATAGTAGATGACACTCAAGCCAGCTATCATTTTAGGTACTCATTATCATTTGATTAAAGAATTTAGTATTGATGTGATGTATATCACCTCTTTTGCTGTATGAGGAAGTTAGAAAAAAAGTATTTCTCGACATAATCTTCCCTACATATCTTCATAACTTCCAATCTTTGACTCAGGGTCAAAGATTTTAACTCAGATTTAACTGAAAAAAAATATGTGTGTCTGTGCATGTGTACATGCACGCATGCTTGTGTATGAATCGGTGAATTTATACACTTATCTTGGAAGCAGTTTCAGGTTGTTGAAGGTATTTTTTCCAAGTTCAACTAAATAAATAGAGCCAGGAAAAATAGGATCCCTCCTTGAAAATACAGTAGTTATGCATAAACTGTGGAGATCTGTGAAGTGGCAAAACTGCTAAAATTTATTTTCAGTAAAAGTTATTATAAAAACTGCACCTTCAGGTAGGGTAGGTTACTGATAAATTTATTATCTTTTTGCCCCACATGTTATCTTAGTTAGCCAAAAATTGTAATTTAAAATGTTTATCAATACTGAATAGATGTTAAATTTACATATTTATTTTTTGTCAATATTCAACTTTTTTGAAAGTTATAAGTGTAATTTTTTTTTTCAATTTTTTTCATTTTCAGGTGCAGTTATCTGTCTTAAAAGAAGAAAAACGACAACTTCTGATGCAGTTGAAGTCTGCTGATGATTCATATAAATTCAGATCATTGAGCCATAGAAATAAGACAGGTTAGAGATTTTCATTGTTGTATTTTTCAATATTATTTTTATTTTTAAACTTATAATAAGTAACACAAGTTTTGGATTCTAAGATATTAAAAACTGCATCTCTGTACAATCTGGCAGTTTCACAACAGCTGGTATATTCGTGGGAGTAGCATCCTTAAAGATTTAAATGGTGTGAAATCAGAATAAAATTCCTTATTCATTTTTATTAAAACAATTTGCATGAAGACCAACATTAAACTTACTAGATGTTCTGCATTCTGATAACAGTTATCAAAGAATATTAGTGATTCATAGAACAAGAAATAAAAATAAAATTTTTCCCATAATCTGTACTTCAAGGGTATTTTATTGTATGATATCTGAGTAATTGTTCAAAAGGATGCAATGTTATTCAGGTATGTTTGTTTGTAATATATAGAGTGGACAACATATAACTAAACCCGTAACGTAACCGCTGCAGAATCATTAGGTTATTTTGGAATGAAATTTTATGAATGATATGAATAAATTAAATAAAAAAATCATAAAACGTAATTTAAATGTTGCATTTACTTACCTTATTATTACAAAAGATGTTCTAAATGACCACCCTGGGGATTGATACACTTTTGTGCTCGACTGATCATATTGAGAGTTGTCTGACGCAAAACATTGTTGTCAATGCATTGATTTCTCATTGAATATTCACCTTCATTTCATCAATATTGTGGGGTTTGATACATAAACTCTCTTCTTTAAGTAGCCCCAAAGGAAAAAAATCACAAGTAGACAACACCAGTCTAGTGCACCGTCTTGTTGGAAGAAGCTGTATTACTTTTTCATTGTCAGTTAATTGCGAATAGAATTCTTCGAAAATTGTGAGGTAAACTTGTGTATTAGCAGTCAAAAAATATTGGTCCCACTATATGATTACTGAAAATGGCACACCAAACACCATTTTTCTCATCATGAAGTGGGTGCTCAAATCTCATGAGGATTCCTCGACATCCATACCTGGTGATTTGCGAATTAACATTACCGGATAAATGAAACTGTACCTCGTCTGACTTGAAATACGACATCGGGTTTATCTGTACACCAACAGTGTTATTAAGAAGCCAGTTTCAATAATCAAGTCGTTTCAGTTGTTTAAGTCTGTCTCTTTCAGTTGTTGCACAGTTGTAATGCAGTATGATTTTAATTTTAATTCATGAAGAATTTTACAAGATGTGTGTTTAACACCATATTGTTGGAATAACTTGTGTAGTGATTTTTTTGGACTGGCAGTAATTCTCCTTTCAATATCAGCAATGGCCTATGGAGTCGTAACAGAAGGTTACCTACTTCATTTTGAATTTTAAACCGAACCTGTTGTATACCATTTTTTAACTAAATTGTGTATGCTACTTTTTGCTGGGATACAGGCATTCGGAAATTTTCCTATGAATGTTTGACGTGATTCTTCAAACAATCCAGAACAAATATAGGCCTCAATTATAGCTATCCTCTCCTGGATTGAATAAGGGATTTTACACAGACACAACTGCACTCACAATACTGCACTGCAACAAAACATATATTGCACTGATACTTAATCACCTGACAAACAGCAGCAACAATCAGTAGTAACATATACATCCACTAGTTGCACTAGTTGTGTGAGAGTCTTTCATAATTAGTGTTGGGTAGCAGTTTCATTATGGGTTCGGTTTTATGTTGCTCACTCTGTATCACTGATTTATATATTTTTTTTTTTACTGATCTATATTTTTCTGAAACAGTGAATCTTTCTTTCAGCAATTCTGACAAACATTTCTTTTTCTAAAATTTCATCGTTGCTCAAGGTTAAGTTAAAAATATTGTCATGTCTCATCAGTATTAAAAATGAATATAACATTTTTGTCATATAGCTTTCCCTAATTTCAACGGAACCTGTATTCATTTATTCATCAGACGTATGATATCACTGTCTTTACGAATTACCTTTTCCTAACACAGTAGTAAGACAACTATGAAATTACTGAACCAATGCTGAAGATCAGACAAAATTATTTTTAATCACTGTTAATAAGTTTCTGGCTGTTTGCTTGTAAAATTGGAACACTTGTTCTTTATATATGGTAATGTAGATGCTTAACAAAATTATAAATTACTTTCTTTATATATGATATATATATAATAATATATCTAATATATATATATATATATATATATATATATATATATCTATGATAATATATTTTCTTGACACTTTCTCTTATTTCTAATAATTTTGTTATTTTTTCTTTATTTACTTCTGACAATTACTACTTACACTTTGACTACATTTGCAACAGATTCATTCAGATAAAGAATTAAGAAATGTTTACCTATATAATAAAATGGCAAATTCATGTAAATATTTTAAAACTTCTCTTTTGTAGTATAAATGCTAAATAAATGAAAACAAATTGTTAAATCCTCAGGAAATATTTAATAAATCAGTAATAGGAATAAAGGCTGGATGAATGAATGTGATGTTCAAGACCTTGTTTCAAAATCATTTGAACAGTTTACTAACTCATATTGGTGGCAGCATTCTGAGTTGTATGTAATAGAATTCGCTATTAATTCTGTTTGTAGTTTTCCTATTATTTTGCTGTTATACTGCACTTATGTCTGTATGCAACAACTTTTATGTTGTTCTGTAGTTCAATATGTTGGTAAGTATAAAAATGTACCAGAAATAAACATATAATGAGTAACATTTATAACACTGAAAAATGAATAGCAGTGTTCATCATACATCAGAACTCTTGGAAATACACAAAATCACATTAAATGAACACACAGTAATACAAATGTTTAATGTGTCATAGCGATAAACTAAATAATATGGGTTATTGAGAATGGTTCTATTGATAAAAATAGCCCTCTCGTACAATTTCAAACAAAATATAATTACATCATACAATTACCCTCCAACATTAGCTGTTTAGTGATACTGTTTTTAGTTGAATAATTTGCCTTCAATAAATCTGATATTTCATTACTCTACAGGATCATAAAAATCAACACTATTTTTAATCTTGTAATTATTTCTTTAATTTTAAATACTTATAAAAATTTTCCAAATTTTGAAATCATGTAACTAATGCCAATAAATTTAAAAGTGATATCTTCACAAATTATTTCTATTGCACTTATTTATTAAACTTACCTCAAGAAATTTTTTAAAAAGCGAAGAAAGTTTTCATCAGAATATAGAATGCAGCAGATTTATAGATTAAAAATTTTATAAAGTTTTAAAATACTTTTGAAAATAAAACAGTAGTAAGTGCATGTAGCAGTAACAGTAGTAAGCATGTAGCATGTAGTAAGTGGTAATGTAATACTTATAAAAATTATAATTAGTGTATGGAAATATCATCTAATAAGTTAGAACGATGCGAAAATTAGTATAATTGAAGAAAGTTTACAACTGAAAAACATTATTTGCCCATGAAATATGATACAGTATAATAAATAATATTGTATAATAATTATGTGAATGAAATAATTTCATTCCTTCACTGGTGTGTGGATATGAAAGTTAAAACTATATTTTTTCCAAGTCTATGTTTAACTATAGATGTGTCATTTTTAAATAAATATATAGAAGTATTAATCTAAAAACAATCCTTTAATTTGGGAATTATTCATAAATTATATTAGGGGCATATATAATGTCATTATATATGTCCTTACTTATAATATCATATCCCTTATTATATGTCATTATAATGTTATTATATTTCATAGTAAACTAATTAAATATTTTTGGAAATACTGTAGTCATGATAATAGAAATGCTTGGTGTTTAGCTTGTACAAGCCGAACTGGTATGCAAAAATGCAATGTTGATGCATTCTACTTCTCTTCTTGCCTTACAAGAATGCTCACAACCACTTGTTAATGTGGACTTGTATTATGTTTAATTTCATTTTATTCATGTGGTTATTTACTCTAACTGTTGTTATGAATAATTTGTTGTATGAAATGATTACATTTTTAATGTAAATTTGAGTCGATTGAGTTGATATAAGCATGGTTGAAAAACTGGGTTGCAGTTGAGAATGTACAATACATTATAACTGCAAAATTAGAAAGCAGCAAGCAAATTTTTGTGAAATTCCCAGAAAAAAATGAGAAAAAAATTGTTATGAACACAAGTAAAATAAGATGACTATCAAGAGGTGTAAGGACCATTAAAAAAGAAATTGAACATTTCATCATCAATTTTTGAGATGATACTTCAAACTCCACAGAAGATAATGATGAAGATACTCAATAGATTAAAGTGGACCATTTTTTATGATTTCTTTTTTTTAACTTAAATGATAAATTATAATATCATGATAGTTATATACTATCACAAATAATTTCATTTAAGTATTATAATGATCAATGAATAAGTTAAACAACAAATATAGTGTCAAACCATGCCCAGGACTGCTTTTAATTTTTGTATATTTTCAGAATTTTAGTGTCAATCTTTTTTTAATTGATCTTCAGTTTTTAACTTTTAATTATTACAATTAAAGATTAAATACAAATTGGATTAATTAAATTTTTTTATAAATATTTAGTTTTACTATTATAAGTAAGTATAAAAACATACAAAATTATATAACAGCTTGTATTTTACATTGAGGGAAATCTGTTGGCCTTGTGTGTCTTGATAAAATAAAGTATTGGTATGTACTTTATTTTAACCTGTGTGCACTTATACGTGTTACCTGTGCCAGTTCAGCTTGTACAACCTATACCTATTTTAAATGAAACATACCTCATAAATTCAGGAAATTGTCTAATACAGTTTTATTTTACAATTTATATTCTAATTGTCGCTAATCGAGTATTGCTAATTTAAAAAATTTGATGCGGACACCACATGACTTCCTTGTACACCCATTAAATTACATATACACATTTTTTGCAGCACTTCATTTGAAAGTGAGATACAATCCTCCAGTTCTTTAATAAAGTGGACAGTTACACAATTGCTAAAATATTAGTTTTTATTTAGATCAAATATTTATATAATTATTAATTCAACAATCTTACCTGAAATATTAGGATAGAGTAAAATTCCCTTTATTACTCTTTAAATAAATGTAAGTCTTATATCACATAACAATAATGGAGGCGCCTTCCTTGGTAAAATATTCCAGAGGTAAAATAGTCCCCTGTTCGGATCTCCGGGTGGGGTCTACTAAGGAAGGGGTCACCAGAAAACTAAAAAATAACATTCTACGAGTCGGAGCGTGGAATGTTAGAAGCTTAAAAAAGGTTGGTATGCTAGAAAATTTAAAAAGGGAAATGGATAGGATGAATGTGGATATAGTAGGAATTAGTGAGGTTCGGTGGGAAGAGGAAGGCGACTTTTGGTCAGGTGATTTTAGAGTAATTAACTCAGCATCAAATAATGGGCAGGCAGGAGTAGGTTTCGTGATGAACATGAAGATAGGGAGGAGAGTGGAGTATTTAAGACGCATAGCGATAGAATCATTGTAATGAGGATAAAATCAAAACCTAAACCGACAACGATTGTTAACGTCTATATGCCTACAAGCGCCCATGATGATGATGAGGTAGAGTGTGTATACGAAGAGATTGATGAAGCAATTAAACACGTAAAAGGAGATGAAAATTTAATAATAGTAGGAGATTGGAATGCAAGCATTGGAAAAGGCAAGGAAGGAAATATAGTGGGTGAATACAGGCTGGGCAAAAGGAATGAAAGAGGGGACCGACTTATAGAGTTTTGCACGAAGTATAATTTAGTAATTGCCAATACCCAATTTAAAAATCATAATAGAAGAATATACACTTGGAAAAAGCCAGGCGATACTGCAAGGTATCAGATAGATTATATCATGGTTAAGCAAAGATTTAGAAATCAACTCGTTGACTGCAAAACTTACCCTGGAGCAGACATTAATAGCGACCATAATTTGGTGATAATGAAATGTAGATTGGGGTTTAAAAACCTGAAGAAAAGGTGTCAGATGACTCGGTGGAATTTAGAGAAGCTTGAGGAGGAGAAGGTAAAGAAGATTTTTGAGGAGGACATCGCAAGAGGTCTGAGTAAAAAAGATAAGGTAGAAAATGTAGAAGAAGAATGGGAAAATGTTAAAAAGGAAATTCTTAAATCAGCAGAAGCAAACTTAGGCAGAATAAAGAGAACTGGTAGAAAACCTTGGGTTTCAGACGATATATTGCAGCTGATGGATGAATGTAGAAAATATAAGAATGCTAGTGTTGAAGAAAGTAAAAGGAACTATCGACAATTAAGAAATGCTATAAACAGGAAGTGCAAACTGGCGAAAGAAGAGTGAATTAAAGAAAAGTGTTCAGAAGTGGAAAGAGAAATGAACATTGGTAAAATAGACGGAGCATACAGGAAAGTAAAGGAAAATTTTGGGGTACATAAATTAAAATCTGATAATGTGTTAAACAAAGATGGTACACCAATATATAATACGAAAGGTAAAGTCGATAGATGGGTGGAACATATTGAAGAGTTATATGGAGGAAATGAATTAGAAAATGGTGTTATAGAGGAAGAAGAGGAAGTTGAGGAGGATGAAATGGGAGAAACAATACTGAGATCTGAATTTAAGAGAGCATTAAAAGATTTAAATGGCAGAAAGGCTCCTGGAATAGACGGAATACCTGTAGAATTACTGCGCAGTGCAGGTGAGGAAGCGATTGATAGATTATACAAACTGGTGTGTAATATTTATGAAAAAGGGGAATTTCCGTCAGACTTCAAAAAAAGTGTTATAGTAATGATACCAAAGAAAGCAGGGGCAGATAAATGTGAAGAATACAGAACAATTAGTTTAACTAGTCATGCATCAAAAATCTTAACTATAATTCTATACAGAAGAATTGAGAGGAGAGTGGAGGAAGTGTTAGGAGAAGACCAATTTGGTTTCAGGAAAAGTATAGGGACAAGGGAAGCAATTTTAGGCCTCAGGTTAATAGTAGAAGGAAGATTAAAGAAAAACAAACTAACATACTTGGCGTTTATAGACCTAGAAAAGGCATTCGATAACGTAGACTGGAATAAAATGTTCAGCATTTAAAAAAAATTAGGTTTCAAATACAGAGATAGAAGAACAATTGCTAACATATACAGGAACCAAACAGCAACAGTAACAATTGAAGAACATAAGAAAGAAGCCGTAATAAGAAAGGGAGTCTGACAAGGATGTTCCCTATCTCCGTTACTTTTTAATCTTTAGATGGAACTAGCAGTTAATGATGTTAAAGAACAATTTAGATTCGGAGTAACGGTACAAGGTGAAAAGATAAAGATGCTACGATTTGCTGATGATATAGTAATTCTAGCTGAGAGTAAAAAGGATTTAGAAGAAACAATGAACGGCATAGATGAAGTCCTACGCAAGAACTATCGCATGAAAATAAACAAGAACAAAACAAAAGTAATGAAATGTAGTAGAAATAACAAAGATGGACCACTGAATGTGAAAATAGGAGGAGAAAAGATTATGGAGGTAGAAGAATTTTGTTATTTGGGAAGTAGAATTACTAAAGATGGACGAAGCAGGAGCGATATAACATGCAGAATAGCACAAGCTAAACGATCCTTCAGTAAGAAATATAATTTGTTTACATCAAAAATTAATTTAAATGTCAGGAAAAGATTTTTGAAAGTGTATGTTTGTAGTGTCGCTTTATATGGAAGTGAAACTTGGACAATCGGAGTATCTGAGAAGAAAAGATTAGAAGCTTCTGAAATGTGGTGCTACAGGAGAATGTTAAAAATCAGATGGGTGGATAAAGTGACAAATGAAGAGGTATTGCGGTAAATAGACGAAGAAAGAAGCATTTGGAAAAATATAGTTAAAAGAAGAGACACACTTATAGGCCACATACTAAGGCATCCTGGAATAGTCGCTTTAATATTGGAAGGACAGGTAGAAGGGAAAAATTGTGTAGGCAGGCCACGTTTGGAATATGTAAAACAAATTGTTAGGGATGTAGGATGTAGAGGGTATACTGAAATGAAACGACTAGCACTAGATAGGGAATGATGGAGAGCTGCATCAAACCAGTCAAATGACTGAAGACAAAAAAAAAAGTCTTATATCTTTATTACTCTAAATAAATGAAAGGCTATATAATACTAACACGCAATATTCAATTATTACTCAAGAAAAATTATTCTAGAAATTTCCTTAGCATTTTTTATTAGTTTATATATTAATTTTGTTACATGTTGCTCAAGTAGATATGTGGTGTAAGTGAGAACGTGTCGAATCCGTAACCATGTACATGTCGGTATGAATCCTACTTCATATACATATATTCTTTTTAACTTTTTTTTTTAGTTTAAATATATTGATTTATTAATAATTATTAATCTCTGATTGTAAAAATTTTAGAATTAAATTGAAAAGTGCATAAAATTTTATTTCACTAATAACTTCTGATTTTTTTTTACACTTTTTTTTGTATTTTTATTATTTAATATTATTTATTGTTAATTTTTTTCCAATCAGAAGTTAATATAATAAATCAATATATTTAAATTAAAAAAAAAGTTAAAAAAAATATATGTATATGAAGTCTGATTTGAATCGATGTGCCTTCACCTTGTAAGATCCAAATATTTCATTAATGAAAATTTCATTTGGCTATAACTTTGGAACAAATGAAAATAAGTACTACTTATTATATATTGTTGAAAATCTCTCAAAAAGACAGTTAAAAAAAAGTCTCATTACTGCAGTTAAGAAAAAGTAAAAAATCCAAATTTATTTAGAGGTCTGACTGTATACACATTTTTGGACCAGTTGATTACAGTCAAAATGGGAGGTGCTCAACAACTAGATGTTACAACAGTCTTAAATCCAAAATTTCAACATTCTATGGCTAATCATTTTAGTTATGTGAGATAGACACGTATGTATGTACAGACCAAAACTAATCAAATGTACGTCACACCAAAACTAGTTAAAATGAATTCAGGGATGGTCAAAATGGACATTTCCATTGAAATCTGAAAACCGAGATTTTTTATGATTATAATACTTCATACAAGGAAATAAAGACAAGTTATGTAATCTATATTTTTCTCAAGCAGTTAGTATAGATTATATTGAGCAATTTACTCATATGATATATATTACTGAATATATGTATTCTTATTTACCTAACAAACATATAAGTACAATTGATATTTGTTATTGAACATAACCAAGGTGAAAAGGATACTATTTTTTGTTGGTTGCTGAAAAATTTATTTGCATGGGATACTTTGTTGCTGTCCCCAACTATTATTACTGTAATACAAAGTCACCATTGTCAACCAACAGTGCTAGCACAGAGCAGATCATATGCATTTCAGTATCAGTCAAGTGAGGAACAAAATTTATAGTATTTAATATATAGAATCTCTGACTTTCTTTGGGAGTGGCTTCAAGGGAGCTTGACCTAAAGTAAGGTACCACTGAGCAGAATGTGACCTCTGGGTCGTTATGGTTGCTCCGACTGTGGCTTTGGCTGTGATTCCAAAGTGGAGCAAGTGCAGACTCATTGCCTTCTTGTGGCGGTACTGTTAGTAACTGGACACACTGCATCCAGCAAATGAGCGGCTACAATAGGCCCAGAGTGGTTTGAATTAGGGTTGCAGATCTCTTAACATCAGGGGGTGTGAACCCATGAACCGCTGCAAAGCTCTTCTATCGCCTATCCCCTATCCCGTTGGGGCCTAGCCATGGTTCTAAAGCTTAGTGCAAAGTTGTGCATGTGGAGGAGGGGTTGGCTTCCTGCAGAAACAGGTGCAGGGGCATGCAAGCCATGTAATGTTGGCTGTGGCTAATGATGCATGGTGATTTATCCATGCCATCTGCAGGGGAAGAGAGTGGTGACCAAGTGGCTCCTCGTGGGCCGCCTATGGTGTGCATCTTGCACCGGTGCTGCTGATGTTCTCCTTGATATCTGGTGTCGGGGTGTGGCAAACAACTCCTTGAAACTGTGGGCCGATTCGGCAATGTTTCTCGTTTTTCTTTTGCTGCATGATAACCCACTACCCAGTTCCACTGTCTGGACAGTAGCAGGTTGGCTGAAAGTTGGCGTTTGGGTAGACTCTAAGGAATATCCTGGACGCAATTGCTTTGCTCCCTATCCTGTTCACAGGGCGTCTGGAGGCTTTGGTCCAGAACAAGAGGTCTGATGGCTATGTGGGTTGCCAGCCCAACATGGCTCAAGTATGTGTTAGCCCAAAGAATTCAAAGGAAGTTAGAAATTCTTGTCGCAGTGCTAATTGTAGCTGCGGCCCAACATTAAGTTAGGAAGTGAACAATTTTCTTCTTTTTCTTCTGACCTCGACGTTTCTTTCGAACTTATCGGCAGTTCAGTTGTAAGCTTTGTTCTCATATTTACTGTTCAAGCTTCTCTGCTTGTGCTTCATAAATATGTTGATTGCAATTGGGTCTTTTCAGTAAAGTCTGGTCTTAGTGTTCACTGTCATTGTGCCCTCCTGGATTTGTATGAGGTAGGATACAGATGTTAAGGCACAGATGTTAAGATGTTAAGGCTCAGATGTTAAGGTGTGGTGGATCCAAGAAAAGATGTTGGCCAGTGAGGAAGCTTCAGCTTCATTGGCTGGAGTAAATTTTTTAAATTTCCATCTTGTGTCTTGCAAAGGTGGTTGGTTTTTAGAAGCCATAAAAGGAATTCACAAAAGGTCTGAGTATAGGGCAATGGTTAATGCTGCGGTTGGCGTCTTTGGGCTCAGCCCAGTGTTGATATTGGCTCATCCTCATCTTCTGCAATGAGCACTCTCAGGGTTGCATCTTTATCTAGGACCGCTGATGTAGCCACCATGTTTTCTGCGGTTTTACCGTTACCTGAATCTCCCTCAGCTTCTTCTAGCAAGGCATTTTGCCCTAACTCTTCCTTGTTGACATCTGATAAACTCCAGTTTCTTCCTGTGAGTATTAACGTCCTGTTGTTGGTACTATATTCTCTATGGACGCTGTCCATGGTCTTTTTGTTGATGTCCGGCGTTGTAAATCTTTCAGTGCCATAAGACTGGCCCCTGGTGCTGAGTCTTATCTTTGGTTAGAGCCTGTTCAATCTTTGTTGGGTTTGTTTGAGGGCTGGTTCGTGGAGTGTTTTCCTGTTTCCAGGCGACTTCCATCTGGGCTGCGAAGGGGTCTTGTTTCTTCTATTTACAACCCCTCTTGCAAAATGGTCGTTGGTGGGAATATGCTTCAGATCAGCGTATATTCAAGCGAAATCCTTCTAGGGTGGTTAGGGCTGTTCTGGATGGTGCCTACTTTTTGGAGGATCGGCATCATTCTGGGCTTCATTCTCTCGAGCAGTTCATAAATCACTGGACTGAGTTGGTGTTCCATCTTACCCTGTTCCAACAGGGTAAATAATAATAATTAATAAAATTTAATTTATTAATAAATCAATATATTTAAATTAAAAAAAAAAAGTTAAAAAAAATATCTGTATATGAGGTCGGATTCGAACCGATGTGCCTGTCCCTTGTAAGATCCAAATATTTCATTAATTAAAATTTCATTTGGCTATAACTGTGGAACCAATGAAAATAAGTATTATTTATGATATTTTGTTAAAAAGCTCTCAATGAGGGCTTATTACTACAGCTCAGAAAAAGTCCAGAATCCAAATTTTTTGGATTTTGGGCTTTTTTGGACACTTTTAGTCCAGTCGATTGTAAACAAAAGGGTAGGTGCACAACTATATGTTATAAGAGTCCTAAATCCAAAATTTCAACATTCTACGGCTAATCGTTTTTGAGTTGCATTGTATAACTCAAAATACATATGTACGTATGTACAGACATCACGCCAATACTAGTCAGAATGGATATTTCCATTGAAATCTGAAAAACGAAATTTTTCACAATTACAATACTTCCTTTACTTCGAGCATTTTCTTCTTTACTTTGTTGAAAAAAAAATGCTTGTACTTTAATTCTCATCCCCTCCAAGCCTGCTTCACTCTTTTAGAGGGTGTATGTGCTGGTAACTTTCCTCCCTGCCTTCCAAGTGTTGATCATATAGACCTTTAAACAGAATAAGTAGACTGTTATTTCCTGGCGAATAATGAGGTCAGTACATTATGAGCTACAACATTGTTCATTATACTGAATCAGCAGTGTACTTTGAGAAGGCTAATACTATCATTTAGTAAAATATTAGAAAAAAATAAAATAAATTAAGCTTTTATACTTAGAATGCTAGCAGTAATAATATTATGAATTGTGTTAAGATAAAAGTTGCCAAAATGTGTGGCAATTATTTATTTATTTTTCTCTTTCATTTCATCGCCCTTCATAGTTTTTCTTGTGCTGCTAGAATGTAACCTAGCAGCACAAAAAATGTTAATGTGCCTTAACTATCCTTTTGCTAGTAATTGCTTTGATTGTAGTATAATCATCTTAATCCTCTTTTTTGACTGAACTCTTTCAACTTTTTTAGGACAATTTCATAAAATACGTGGCATTCCATCTTGGGATTGCATTGAAATTATTTGACTTTTGATTGGACCATATAAGTTATCTTAGCTACTGATCCCTTTGTTTGTTGGATTTTAGAGTATTCCTGTTCAACCAAAGAAGAACCGTCAGTTCAGAGCAGCTGATTTTATTTAATTAGAACTACATCTCTTTTGTTTCCCTAATTTTAAAATCAAACATGTACTTTTAAATTAGCATTTACTTTTAGTATTATATTTTTTTTTTACAAAAAATTTTAGCATTTTAATTTAATAAGTTTCAAGTGACAAGTTGCAAACCAAGTTGACATTTGAAACTTGGTTTGAAGGTTCAACCTTGCATTGAAGTTTTTATGCAAGTTTACATCCAAATTTATAATCAAGCTCTTTTTCAAATTTATGTTCAGGGATCCAATTTTATCCAAGTTCTTCTCATATGCATTGTATAGGAAAATCTGAAATGGCTTTTGTTAAATTTCAATGTAGTAGCTGATTACAATTTACAGTTTTTGTAATCAAAATGGATTTATGTAATGGTTCATCCTTTTATTGATGTAATATTCATAACTCTTAGCAGTTTTTTGCAACTGAAATTATTGAGGAATATGTTAGTTAATCTTTTTTAAATGAATACTTCAATTTCTGGATAAGATAACCGCTCTCACACACACACTCTCTCTCTCTCTCTCTCTATATATATATATATATATAGGGTATTTATTGGTCTAAAAAAAATTAAATTTATATTTATTTTATTTTATAAATATTAGAATATGTGGTTATTAGTTCTTACTTTTGCATAACCATACAGAAATGATCTGCTATTATAATTTGTTGTGATTATTTCTGTGATACTTTTTATATCCTTTTTGATATGTATTAGAAGCATTATGAGTGAAATTCGGATAGAAACAAAATTTTATTAAGGTGGAAATAAGTACCCCATTTAACTCAATTATTTGACGCTTTGTTTTTCCAAATACACAATTTTATGACACAAGTTTCAGAATGTAATCTCCAAGCACACAATTAGCCTGTAGTTCTTTTAAAGCTGCCATAAGTATATCAGTGGTATTCAAGTCATTAAGTTCAATTGTGCTGATTACTGTTGTGCCTTATTAAAAAAATTAGAATAAGATTCTACAAGTCTTAATTACAGCATTAGACATGTACAGATATACAGAATAAGGTAAATCCTTCAGATTTAGATTTCTAGGAATTCGTAATTCTTGTATATCCACTGAATCCTAATTACATGATTTCATTTATTGCTGATTGGTTATTGTTTAAACTAGATTTACAATAATCCTTGCAAGTTAAATATATACCCATCTCATATTCCGTACAGTTTAATAACCAGTATTATAAATTAATTTTTCCCTCACCAGGAAATTTTACTGCATATATTTTACGTTTAAAGTTTATTTAGAGGGGAAATGCAGTTAATTTTAAAAATGATTGATTTATAAAGATTTAAAGAAGAGTCTTTCATATGTTTTGGTTTTTTGTTATTGCTTTTTTTTTAATAAGATTTACTACTGCAATTAGAAAAATAAGTAAGCTTACTAGAATTTACTTTATATATAAATTTACTGAATTGAATAACTAATTTTTGTGAATTTGTTTTGCTCTTTAGCTCCTGGTTTCACAGCCACAAGAGATGTTGGTGTGATGTGTGCTGTAGTAACTCGTGATGTAGGAATTAGTCTCAGTCAACCAAAATTGAAAATTGCTTCAACTCAGGCAGATTACTGTCAACCTACTGTTGAACCTTCAGTTATCAGTGTTTCTAAGGTTGAAACTACAACTAGTTGCACTGAAACTGATCTTACTATGCCACATGTTTATTCAGAAATAGAACTCGATCAGAATATAGCTAAAGCAATTAAACTGTATGAACAAACATTTTATCATCTTTTACATCCAAAGAAAAAAGAAAAACCAGTCGTTGAGAGCACAGGGATACAGACAAGTCCTATTGATTATTCATTGCTTAGAATTGTTGAAAAGCGAGATGTTGGTCTTCAAGCTATTTCTGATATACATCATAGGGATGTTGGTATCACTGCAAAGACTATAGTGGCTGATGTTGCTGTAAGTGCTGTGGTTAGAACGAGAAATTTTGGTTCATCAGATTGTACAATTGATCAGATGATGTGTGATAAGTGTAATGTGAAAAGGTACAGTGTCAGTGTTGGTACAAATATGGGTGGGCAAATAAATAATGATTACATACCGCTATCATTAAACTCTCTAAATGTAGCTAGAAGCAAGTCATTTGATTATACTGAAAAGCCTTTTGGTTTTATGAGAAAAAAGTACGGTATGATTTCTGTCGGTTGTGGAACGACTACCCGATTCACTTCTACAAAGTCTACCGATACTTCTGATAATGTAAGTCTTATATATAAAGATACTGGTGTTAACACTATGAAAAGGAAACTACTAGATGCTGCTGTAGGAGATTCCGTGCAGTGCAGTGAAGAAATCAGTATATGTGACAAGTGTGGTGTAGCTATAAAAAATGTTGCTAAAGACATTATTTTGCAGCAGTCTTCCAATAAGGTGAAACAAACCGTAACCCCTTCTCGAATTCCTAGACCTACAACTTTAGTTACGACTCCATTTTTTACTTTTAGTGAGCCAGATAAAAGAAAATTTCAACGCCAAGATACATATACTAAAATATTTCCTAAAGACATTGAAAGTGATTTTGCATTTGTATCAGCTTCAGATGGGGAAACTAGGATGATTGACAGGTATGTTTATGTTATGCTGTTTTTATGTAATATTAAATCTAGCATAAACTAATTTATTTTCTGCTTGTTTTGGATCGGTACAGCTGTCTGTAGGATTGCAGTTAGTGCATTCTTCAGAATTTTGTATTACACAGAACCAGGAGTAATGAGGCTTTGGCTTATCCAAAGTGATATAATACATTCCTTCCAATGGCATTATTGAAGTTAGGTCAGAAAACAAACACTGATAAATTTAACAAATTTGTATGAAGAATAAGTTATATATTAAATGTTATCTTTATTTTTTAAATATTGAAAATACTCCCTCTATGAATCATGAGACTTTGCCGTTGGTGAGCTGGCTTGAGTGCTCAGTGATACAGAGTAGCTGGACCGAAGGTGTAACCATATCGGAGAGGTATCTGTTGAGAGCCAGACTAAGGAATGATTCCTGAAAGAGGACAGCAGCTCTTTCAGTAGTTGTTAAGGGGATAAGTCAGGACGACTTACGACCATAACAACATCACTCAGTCCTCTGAGTACTGCGCAGCTGAAAGGAATGGAAAACTACAACTGCTTCTTTTTCCAAGAAAATGTAGCTCTCTGCATTTTCATATAGCAATGATGGAGGCGCCTTCATTGGTAAAATATTCTGGAGGTAAACTAGTCCCCCGTTCAGATCTCCGGATGAGAACTACTAAGGAAGGGGTCACCAAAAATTAAAAAATAACATTCTACGACTCGTAGAATCTTAACTTCTAACATTCCATGCTCCAACTCGGAGCATGGAATGTTAGAAGTTTAAAAAAAGTTGGTAGGTCAGAAAATTTAAAGAGGGAAATGGATAGGATAAATTTAGATGTAGTAGGAAGTAGTGAGGTTCGGTGGGAAAAGGAAAACTAATTTTGGTCAGGTGGTTTTAGAATAATTAACACAGCTTCAAATAATGGGCAGGTAGGAGTAGGTTTTTCAATGAATAAGAAGATAGGGAAGAGAGTAGAGTATTTCAAAATGCATAGCGATAGAATCATTGTAATAAGGATAAAATCAAAACATAAACTGACAATGATTGTTAACGTCTATATGCCTACAAGCGCCCATGATGATGATGAGGTAGAGTGTGTATATGAAGAAATTGATGAAGCAGTTAAACACATAAAAGGGGATGAAAATTTAACAATAGTTATAGAGTTTTGTTTTAAGTATAATGTAGTAATTACCAACACCCAGTTTAAAAATCATTATAGAAGAATATACTCTAGGAAAAAGCCAGGCGATACTGCAAGGTATCAGATAGATTATATGGTTAAGCAAAGATTTAGAAATCAACTCGTTGACTGCAAAACTTACCCTGGAGCAGACATTGATAGCGACCATAATTTAGTGATAATGAAATGTAGATTGGGATTTAAAAACCTGAAGAAAAGGTATCAGATGAATCGGTGGAATTTAGAGAAGCTTGATGAAGAGAAGGTAAAGAAGATTTTTGAGGAGGATATCGCAAGAGGTCTGAGTAAAAAAGATAAAGTAGAAAATGTAGAAGAAGAATGGGAAAATGTTAAAAAGGAAATTCTTAAGTCAGCAGAAGTGAACTTAGGCAGAACAAAGAGAACTGGTAGGAAACCTTGGATTTCGTACGATATATTGCAGGTGATGGATGAACGTAGAAAATATAAGAATGCTAGTGATGAAGAAAGTAAAAGGAACTATTGACAGTTAAGAAATACTATAAACAGGAAGTGCAAACTAGCGAAAAAGAGTGGATTAAAGAAAAGTGTTCAGAAGTGGAAAGAGAAATGAACATTGGTAAAATAGACGGAGCATACAGGAAAGTTAAGGAAAATCTTGGGTACATAAATTAAAATCCAGTAATGTGTTAAACAAAGATGGTACACCGATTTATAATACGAAAGGTGAACTCGATAGGTGGGTGAAATATATTGAAGAGTTATACGGAGGAAATGAATTAGAAAATGGTGTTATAGATGAAGAAGAGGAAGTTGAAGAGGATGAAATGGGAGAAACAATACTGAGATGAGAATTTAAGAGAGCATTAAAAGATTTGAATGGCAGAAAGGCTCCTGGAATAAACGTAATACCTGTACAATTATTGCGCAGTACAGGTGAGGAAGCGATTGATAGATTATACAAACTGGTGTGTAATATTTAAAAAAAACAGGAAGTTCCGTCAGACTTCAAAAAAAAAGTGTTATAGTCATGATACCAAAGAAAGCAGGAGCAGATAAATGTGAAGAATACAGAACAATTAGCTTAACTAGCCATGCGTCAAAAATCTTAACTAGAATTCTGTACAGAAGAATTGAGAGGAGAGTGGAAGAAGTGTTAGGAGAAGACCAATTTGGTTTCAGGAAAAGTATAGGGACAAGGGAAGCAATTTTAGGCCTCAGATTAATAGTAGAAGGAAAATTAAAGAAAACAAACCAACATACTTGGCATTTATAGACCTAGAAAAGGCATTCGTTAACGTAGACTGGAATAAAATGTTCAGCATTAAAAAAAAATTAGGGTTCAAATCCAGAGATAGAAGAACAATTGCTAACATTTACAGGAACCAATCAGCAACAGTAATAATTGAAGAACATAAGAAGGAAGCTGTAATAAGAAAGGGAGTCTGACAAGGATGTTTCCTATCCCCGTTGCTTTTTAATCTTTACATAGAACTAGCAGTTAATGATGTTAAAGAATAATTTAGATTCAGAGTAACAGTACAAGGTGAAAAGATAAAGATTCCACGATTTGCTGATGATATAGTAATTCTAGAGAGTAAAAAGGATTTAGAAGAAATAATGAATGGCATGGATAAAGTCCTACGCATGAACTACTGCATGAAAATAAACAAGAACAAAACAAATGTAATGAAATGTAGTAGAAATAACAATGATGGACCACTGAATGTGAAAATAGGAAGAGAAAAGATTATGGAGGTAGAAAAATGTTGTTATTTGGGAAGTAGAATTACTAAAGATGGACGAAGCAGGAGCGATATAAAATGCTGAATAGCACAAGCGAAACGAGCCTTCAGTAAGAAATATAATTTGTTTACATCAAAAATTAATTTAAATGTCAGGAAAAGATTTTTGAAACTATATATATGTTTGGAGTGTTGCTTTATATGGAAGTTAAACTTGGACGATCAGAGTACCTGAGAAGTAAAGATTAGAAGCTTTTGAAATGTGGTGCTATAGGAGAATGTTAAAAATCAGATGGGTGGATAAAGTGACAAATGAAGAGGTGTTACAGCAAATTGATGAAGAAAGAAGCATTTGGAAAAATATAGTTAAAAAAAGAGACAGAGTTATAGGCCGTATATTAAGGCATCCTGGAATAGTCGCTTTAATATTGGAGGGACAGGTAGGAGGAAGAAATTGTGTAGGCAGTCAACGTTTTGAATATGTAAAACAAATTGTTAGGGATGTAGGATGTATGGGGTATACAAAAATGAAATGAAACGACTAGCACTAGATAGGGAATCTTGGAGAGCTGCATCAAACCAGTCAAATGACTGAAGACAAAAAAAATTTTAAATAATGTAAAACAGATTAATACCATTACTATAGTCATAAACAGATGCTTCTTATTTAATTTTATGTGACCTAAATTGTGATGTTAGAAAACGTTTTTAAAAAATAAACAGTTGAAAAATCACTCGGTATTTCAAAATTACTGAAAATGCTCTACGTGTATAAAAAAGGCAAAGTAAATTCATTTAAGTTGAAAATTTTAAGAAAAAATTTGTTATATTCGTTACAAGAATCTGGAAGCTGTGATAAGAGTAAATGATGAAGAAAGAAAAAGTACAATTCAGAAAGGAGTGAGACAAGGATGTAGTCTATAATGTGTTTTAAAAACTCATTTCATTCATTATAAACCAACCTGTTTTTCATCATTTGCATGTAACTACATTTGAAAAACCTCTTATTACATTAGTTTGTGATATTCATGTTGTCTACATTTTGAGTCCATAAAATGTGTTCTTTCATAAAAATATTTTAAGAATTTCTTTTTGAATGAGTTATCTATGTTTGATACTAGGAGATTTTTTTTGTGCATAAAAGCTTTCTTCATTTGTGCTAGACTGCATTTGAAATCTTCTTTACTTTACTTATCATTTCTAATTTTACTGCTTAAATAATAATGGATCTACAAAAAAAGAATATCGGTTTTGTTTTTTTAACTTTTTATATCTCTTACATGAGGTGCACAGTGTTGATTACATCATAATCAACAGTGTCGAGTGGAACCACTTGACAGCATCACTAACAAAGGTAGGTGGTGACGCCTGAACAGAAAGTCTTCTTTGTTTTACAGTTTGCTAAATGTGAATCTGTAGTTAGAATTCAATGTGTGTTCTGTAGAAAAATTAATTGTGATCCTACAAGTGACAATAACATAATTACATTCATCAGTGGCAAAATCAGTTTGAAACAACTGTATGTCTGTGTAAAGGGAAGAGTATAGGTCAACCGATGGTATCTGAAGTAAATCTTGGCTGTGTCAAGGAGTCTTTCCTGCATAGACCTGTTGGGAAGGTCAGCCACGAACTAGCAATGGCAGTGTGGAATGTTTTAAGGAAATGCTTTCATATGCGTCTGTACCATTTACAGCTGTTACGGGCTTTGAAGCCTACTGACTGCACTGTGCACGCTGACTACACAATCAAATTGTTTTGAAGATGACAACTTTCTTGATCATATTTTGTTGATGAGACCATTTCATCTTAATAAAAAAATTAACACATATAATGTTCATATCTGGGGCTCAGAGAATCACCATGAACTCTTACAATGTAAAAGGGACTCCCAAAAATTACATATTTATCCACATAAGCCCTGCCACTGCATAAAACCTGCAGGCTACTTTTTTTAAGATCAATGAGAAAGAAAAAAAAAATTTTTCATTCAATATGTTTCATTATGCGTATTTTGTTATAGAATAAAGAATTAATAATAGAAACATAACAGTATTAACCTGTAACGTACAAGGTGATGTCATATCCAACATGAGGTTCAAAATCTTTTCTCTATCAAAGTGTCATCTATTTTACATCATAATAAGCTTCAGCACCTTTCCTTGTACTCTTCCTGTAGTTGCAAAGGCGGATATTATAATAAAATTCATCTTTGTTTACTTGTTGTACCTGTTTTTGTATAACCTTTGATAGTTATAATCGTGTATGACACTGACTTGTAAACAAATACTTTTTTGTGAATACCATTTTTATTTTGTTTTTTGTTTGTGAGCTTTTTCTATTAGTGAATCAGTGTTCTTTAAAATGGAAAAGTGATTTGTGTTGATGAAAGAGACATTTTAAGAGAATTTGAGCTCCAGTAAAGGGAATAATTTGAACTTGGTGAGGATACAGATTTTTCTTGTAGTGAATATTGTGATGTCAATTGATGATAATGTGGATGATGTTTTATACATATACTTTTGAGTAGTTTTATGATCTGTATTTCATAATCAGTAAAAATATAAAAATTCATTACCTTCTGCTAATGTTGACCAAGAAATGTCAACAAAGCTGCTCTCATTTGTTTTTTCTTGTCTTCAGAGACAAGATGATAGTTGACAATATTATTTAATGTCTAGGTAGGTTCCTTGATATTATTCAAAGACCCCTATCTGCTAACAAATGTTTTATACACCACACTGCAGGTGTCATAGACTATTTTGCATAGGAGAGATCTTGAACTTTGTAGAAATGTAGGTATTTAAACCATCAGTAGTGAAATACATGCATTACATTAAACCTTGAAATTTAATTATCAGTGTTCTGCTTCAGTTATTCAGCCACAAGACAAATGGGTTATCTCTGGTCATGACCAGATCACACTTTGAATTTCAGTTTTAATGGGATTTTCAGCATTATCTCAATATTTTTTCTTTACATTTTGAATTTTATTGAAGTGCTCATTCTAGTAACTAATCAACAATGATTTTGTTAAATGAAAGTGAATAACTGATTCTTAAAGTATTTTTCATTCTGATTTTAAATATGAAATCAGAATTCTTCTACCAGGCTTAGTTTTTTTGTGATTACCATTCTTATTTTCAGATAGTATTGTGCATGAACTCCATAAGACTAGCATCTTGTGAACGCATTTTATTATATTATGTAAAAACTAAATAGTTTTCGTTTATTTATTACAATCTCTTAATTGTTGTCACATTGACTTGTTAGACATTAGTCATGCTTATTATTTACACACTAATTAAAATGAACAAGAATGTGACTCATTCTTCCCATTTTAATCTTACTATAAACATATAATCCAGTCATTAGTTATTTCTGTCATTATTATATTTATTTATAAACTGACATGCAGACTAGTTAAATATTTTTATTTCTCATTCAAGTGCGAGTTTTTGGGTGTGTAACATTCAGTTTTGTAGCTGACTTTTGTATTTGCATGTATATGTTGTTCAGTGAAGTGAGTGCAATTCCAATGGTTTGGAAAGAACTGAAAGATCACACCACAGACTGTTTTTTTTTGTGTAAAAAAGATATCTGGGATAACAGTTAAAACTAGACATACTGTTAAATACCCTGATATTCTCTTTGTCATGCGGCCAGTGCCACATAGCCAAGAGCTTCCAATTCCACTACCACCAGAAACATGGAACTTATATGAAGATGAAAATGTCAAATCTTGTGCTGACATCAGGTGATGAAGAAAGAGATCCAAACTTTTTAGAAAATAGATATACTGCACCCTTTTTAATTAATCAAATTAAATGATCTGGTTCTTGATCTAAATTTATCAAAGAATCAATCAGAAATACTGGCATCAAGACTGAAAGGATAGAATCTTTTACAACCAAACACTAAAATAAGTGCTTTCCGTGACAGTCAGAATTTGAACAGTTCTTCTCTCAGTACAAAAACTTAGTATACTGTAATGATGTGGACTCTTTACTGGAAGCTTTGTGACATATGCACCATCTTAATGAATGGCGACTTGTCAAAGCTTAGTTTTTTGAGAGTGGTTTTACTTCACACTGGAAATAAATACCCATCAATATCATTAGCATATGCTGTTCACATGAAGGAGTCTTATGAAAACATGAGCAGGATTCAGTAAGAGAAATATTTATGGTATATTTGTGGAGATCTGAAAGTAATAGCAGATACACTATTATACTCAAGTTCTGTTGCTTTTTGTGCTTGTGGGATAGGAAAAACCATTACATAAAAGAGTAGTGGCCAAAGAGAGGGGTAGTGACTGTAGGAGAGAAGAATGTTGTTAGTAAGGCATTAGTAAAATCAAAAAAGTTAAATCTTCTGTCACTACACATTAAGCAAGGTTTATTCAACAATTTTGTTAAATCAATGGATCATAATGGTGCAGGGTTACAGTTTCTAAAAAATAAATTCCGTAAGATAAGCGATGCTAAAATAAAGGAAAGTATATTTGTTGGACCACAAATAAGAAAACTAATGAGTGATCAGGCATTTGAAGAATGTTTGAATGACTTGGAGGTTGCGGCATGGAAATCACTTCAAAATGAGGTAAACAACTTCCTTGGAAACCATAAGGCCAACAACTACAGAGAACGTGAGAGAACTCCTTCAAAACTATAAAGAACTTGGGTGTAATATGTCATTCAAAATCCATTTCTTACATTTACATTTTGATTTTTTCCCTAACAATCTCGGCACTGTTAGTGATGAACATGGAGAATGGTTTTACCAGGAGATATCTACAATTGAAATATGATACCAGGGAAAATTGAACCCAAAAATGTTAGCCTACTACTGTTGGAATATAAAGAGGGGTCTACCTACAGCAAATTACAGCAGTAAATCAAAAAGAAATAGATTTTAGGTGAGAGTACAAAATGCATGTTGTCCTCATATTGTCATATACGTTCACCATACATTTTTTGTTTCGAAATAAATTTCAATTACAAAGAAACTTAGCTTGATAGAAAAAATTTATTAACATATATGAACAGCATAAAAAATACTGTAAGAATCAGCCATTCACTCTCATTTAACAAATAAAAAATTGAATTTTGTTGACCAGTGTTTTTTTACATAAAATTCAACAGTTTAATTAAATATGGAGCAGCTGAAGATAATGCGTTCAGTTTGTTTTAATAGAGTACTACATCGGCTATTTGTTTTTTTTATGTTAATACAGGATTTTCATTAAAGAATGGTGGGATTTTGAACATGTATTAAATGAAAACAAAAATACTTACAGTTGATGTTTATATACCGAATTTGTCATCTCAAACAGTTTTTTTACATAACTAAGAAAATTCAATATATATAAAAAAAATTTCATAGTATCATTAGTCGCTCGGCAAATATCCAATTGATACTCAGTTTCTGCTTATACCCAAATTAATATATCTTCTGTTATAGTTACAGTTGCTTCATTAATCCTTTCCTTTAAGTGACATAGGTCGCATATTTTTTGTGAATAAACAATGTTTTTTGTATACCCTCACAAGGAAAAGTTGCAAGGTATCAGGTCTGAACTCCTTGAAGGCCAGGATATAGTTCCTTATCGATCTACCCATCAGTGTTCAAATTTTCCATTCAAAGGCTGGCAATAAGGTCTGCTAATGCATTAAAGGGGCCATCTTGTTTGAAATGAATTCATTGTATGTTTTCGAGCTCATCCAGTTGAGAAAAACAGTAGTTGCTTAACATATCAAGATAAAAATTTCCACTAATAATCTTTTCAGCGAAGAAAGAAGGCCTGATTACATGATTTTACATCTCACCACACCAAATATTAACTTTAGGCATATCGTGTCATTTCTCAAAAATCACATGTGGGTTTTCAGATCCTCATATTGGTGAATTATGTCTGTTAAACACCCCCATAAATATAGAATGTAGCTTCATCTGTAAAAATTATATAGTTTAAAAATGATTCGTTTTCATTAAATTTTGTGGAAAATTTCAACAGCAAAATTGAAACGTTTTTCTTCAGGTTTTAATTCCTGCAGAAGCTGGATTTTATATGCGTATAATTTCAATGTTTTTTGTAAAACTTTGTGAATTGTTGTTTTCTGAATATCTAACTCAAGGCTTCGACAAGAAATGGATTTATTAGGATTTCAGATTGTAATGCACGTTGAACTAAAATTATGAACTTTAATTCAGTCTGCCACAAAACAAACTGCTTTTTTTGAACAGTGAACATAGTAACCAACTAAACACACTTCAGCAGCAATACGAAAACTGGTGTGTTGGTTTGAGCTATTGTTACACAAAACTTTGGGTAGAATGCTTTTAGGGCTATTAAGGAAACTTCTCAAAATTTCCCTACTGCCTTGATAGTTTTTTCCTGATTAGCCTCCGGGAATTACCATCAGGTATTACTTCAGAGGATGAATGAGGATGGTATGTTTGAGTATAAATGAAGTGTAGTCTTGTACATTCTAAGTTCGATCATTCCTGAGATGTATGGTTAATTGAAACCCCAACTACCAAAGAACACCGGTATCCATGATCTAGTATTCAAAAACTTATAAAATTAACTGCCTTTACTAGGAATTGAACGCTGAAACTCTCAACTTCCAAATCAGCTGATTTGGGAAGACGTGTTCACCACTAGACCAACCCGGTGGGTCCTATTGCCTTGATCTAAATTACAAAAACGCCACAATCCTTTTATGAAAACCCTGTATTTACCAATTGTAAAATAATAAAGTTAATATGATCCTTTAAAATTTATTGTTTTTATAAATTATTATCCAATCTCGTTCTTTTCATGCTAATCTATGAAATTAATATTAGTTAAAAGTGATTAGATTTTCTTCAGTAGCAATCTGAAACTCTGAATGCTAGGTTACAAGAGTATTTTTATAAAGAGCCACATTACACTGCTATTAAAAAAATCTGTTTCAGAAAAATCAGTGAAATTAACTGATTCCATGCTACACACGTGTTTATCTGGGTAATGCTGAAATAAGTACTGTACAGTACCTACAGCTGCTAATTATTTTTGAATAATTAACGAATTATTCAAGGGTCTTAAAATGACAAGACGTAAATTAATAACTGATTAAATTTTTATGCAGTGATAAATTAATAGTAGGACAACGAAATAAGCTATCACTAACCCTCTAGGGTTGTACCATTCGAACCCATGACTGATGGGAGCGCGGTTGGCGGGTGATGATCAAGTTTCGCTTAGTGTGGGGTGGAAGTGTACCAATATTGACCGTTCTGTTATTCTCGTAGATCAGCTGTTTGTAAATGACGCCTTACTAACAGCTGATCGTAGTTTCTAGTAGTGTATTATAATAATGAGAACTGCATGCGGTTCGTCTTGTTGGTATATGATGGATTTTTATTGTTTCCGGTGATGAGGTTTATTAACGGTAATGGAGCTTTACTGATATGACTCTCCATAACTACTCTTTAGACAATTTATCAGGTTTATGTATTTATTATTATTATTAAGTTTTGGCCTAAAATTCGTTATTGTCAGGTCTCGTTACCCAATCAATTTGCGTAATTATAACTATACGTATGCAGGAAGAGCAAACGGTGTGGCATGCGGATTCTTTTAAGTAAGTACTGGTAAAATATTTAGTTATTTCACGTTTGTTATAAAATATACTAGAGAGCTGTGAAACTTTGTCCTTCTACCTTCCTTTTTACGTTTTAATTATCAGGCCGATAAGCTGGTAGATGTAAATACAAAGTAACATTGATTAAATACATCGCGTGTTAGAAATTTTGTTGGGGTTTGTTTCCAGAAGTCTTTAGGTCTTTAAAATATTAGTCACACTACGACTTAATCTAAAGATTGCGTCGATTTGCCTTTTGTTAATGACGTGTGTCCTAGTTACACCTATAAATTTGGGTATCAAAAATACGGTTTTTATTCGGAAATAGCCTTTATATTATTAAATTAAAATATGAAAATTCGGCACTGCAGTATCACAGATTGTTTTTATATCAGTAGTACATAGTGTATGACAAAATGACTAGATACAAGTAAATTTTTCTTTAAAATTCCAATTGTTAATTTTCTTGTAGATTATTATAAGTCATTTTTGTTTAAAAAAATGAAAATAATGATATCATGCCAGACCCTTTGTGGAATTAAAGTGTAGTTTTGATTACTTAGTAATAAAGTATTTAGTTTTAATTTTGCTTATTATATTTGCACATTGGCTGTAAAATAAAAATAACTTTTTTGTCTTATTGTAAAAAGTATCATTATAAAATGCTTCTGTTTTTGCCAATTATTTGCTCTGTTGGGTAAATAAAAATATTATTTTAGATGGTAAAAATTGCTTTTAATTTATTCCTAATATTAATTTTATTTTAAATTAATTAGCGAATACCTGTTAGTAATTTTAATTTAGTGTGAATTAATATCTTTAAATTCATTTTCATTTCTATTTATCTGAATTTCTTCAGGGTGAAATCTGGAAGTGAGGAAGGTGCTGGAGGTAATAAGACAGATAGTGTTTCACATGATACTGCATATGAAGGCCATATCGATGAAACTGCAAATTCAGTTTTATCGGATGATGCATTATTCCAGCCCATCAGGAATGATTCTAGGAAAAAGTAATTACTTTTCTAATCACCTTTATTATAAAGCTGAATATAGACTAATCTGTATTCAGCCTTATAATTTATGGTGTAAACTTTTACTGTATTAGTTATACAATGTGAGACTTATAATGTATTGCTAAGGAATATATATATATATTTAGTAAAATCAATTTTTAAATTGTCCATATTTTCTTCTGTACTATAATTAATTCAAAAGCAAAAACAGAATTCAACAGTACTGAACCAAATAAGAGCTCTTACCTTATTTTTTCATTTTTATTATTCTCCCTTATGTATCAATAGCACTTTCAAGGAATTCCTCATCAGTTGATTAAAATTAAAATCTCATAATTACCCATTAAAATACCAAGTATTTACTTATATAAAATATGTGTAGTCAAGTAATTAAAATTTTTTAAGCATCTTTCTGGCTAGCCACTAAATACAGCACTGTACTAATTAAATATAAAGTTTATCCGCTATTGCCAAAAGTTAAAAATAAGGTAAGAACTCTTATTTGGTTCTGTACTGTGATGGATTGCTGAATTTGCTTTTGAATTAATTAGTACAGAGGAAAATATGGAAAATTTTACTAAATTAATTGTGAATGCCAACCAGGCAAAAATGTCCATTTATTTTTACAAATTTCACATTAAACTTCATAATGTTATACATTTGATAAATTTTAACAAAACGTGTTTGAAATTAAATATAACACTTAAGTATGCCAAAATAAAATTAAGTAATCCTCAATATAATAAAAATGTAGTTAAAACAAAATTTTTTGCACAAAGATTTAGAATAAAACAAGGTTATTATAAAATAAACTGCGTAAATATTGAACTGTAAATACACATCTTTATTTACTAAAAATTTTGGGAAATGTTATGTGATTATACAGTGAATTTAATCAGATATATATATATTTATATATAAATAGAAATTAAATTTATAACAAAAGAAAAAAATAGGTTATTTGATTGAAATAAAAAATAATAATGAAAATAAAAATTTTATAACAATTTTCATAAAAAATGTGTTTGAGATGGGGTAAAGTAGTATAATTTGAATTTTTGTAAATATACATGAAATTTCAAGTAAATGTGATAATAATGATCTTGTAAATTTAACTTGCCAGATAATAAAAATAAAATTATCAAAAATATGATGCTTATAATATTATAATTATATAAATATAATGCTATTGATTCTGAGTTAAATATTAATAGAATTGACCATATTGACAAAGATAAAGAAAAATTACGTAATACCATTAGTAATAATATCTATAAAATGAAAGATATATGTATAAATAAGAAACCAATTTTAATGAGAGGACAGTGTACAATATAAAAGAAAATTACTGTGTTATACTAAAATCAGATAAAACAGATACACAAGTTATTATTATGTTAATTAAAAAATTTCCCTCTATTAATCATGAGACCTTGCCCTTGGTGAGGGAGCTTGAGTGCTCAGTGATACAGAGTAGCTGGACCGAAGGTGCAACCATATCAGAGAGGTATCTGTTGAGAGCCAGACTAAGGAATTCCTGAAGGAGGGCAGCAGCTCTTTCAGTAGTTGTTCAGGGCATAGGTCAGGACAACTTAAACGACCATATCAACATCACTCAGTCCTCGTGAGTACTGCACAGCTGAAAGCAATGGAAAACTACAGCTGCTTTTTTTCCAAGAAAATGTAGCTTTCTGCATTTTCATATAACAAAGATGGAGGTGCCTTCCTTGGTAAAATATTCTGGAGGTAAACTAGTCCCCCGTTTGGATCTTCGGGTGGGGGACTACTATGGAAGGAGTCACCAAAAAATAAAAAAAATAACATAGTACAAATAGGAGTATGAAATATTAGAAGTCTAAAAAAGGTTGGTAGTTTAGAAAATTTAAAGAGGGAAATGGATAGGATAAATGTAGATGTAGTAGGAATTAGTGAGGTTCGGTGGGAAGAGGAAAACTACTTTTGGTCAGGTGATTTTAGAATAATTAACACAGCTTCAAATAATGGGCAGGTAGGAGTAGGTTTTGCAATGAACAAGAAGATAGGGAAGAGAGTCGAGTATTTCAAAATGCATAGCGACAGAATCATTGTAATAAAGGATAAAATCAAAACATAAACAACGATTGTTAACGTCTGTATGTCTACAAGCACCCATGATGATGATGAGGTAGAGTGTGTATATGAAGAGATTGATGAAGCAATTAAACACATAAAATTTAATAATAGTTGGAGATTTTAATGCAAGCATTGGAAAAGGCAAGGAAGGAAATATGATGGGTGAATACGGGCTGGGCAAAAAGGATTGAATGAGGGGACTGACTTATAGAGTTTTGTTTGAAGTATAATTTAGTAATTACCAACACCCAGTTTAAAAATCATAATAGAAGAATATACACTTGGAAAAAGCCAGGCGATACTGCAAGGTATCAGATAGATTATATCATGGTTAAGCAAAGATTTAGAAATCAACTTGTCAACTTCAAAACTTATTCTGGAGCAGACATTGATAGCGACCATAATTTAGTGATAATGAAATGTAGATTGGGGTTTAAAAACCTGAAGAAAAGGTGTCAGATGAATCTGTGGAATTTAGAGAAGCTTGATGAAGAGAAGGTAAAGAAGATTTTTGCGGAGGATATCGCAAGAGGTCTGAGTAAAAAAGATAAAGTAGAAAATGTAGAAGAAGAATGGGAAAATGTTAAAAAGGAAATTCTTAAGTCAGCAGAAGTGAACTTAGGCAGAACTAAGAGAACTGGTAGGAAACCTTGGATTTCGTACGATATATTGCAGATAATGGATGAACGTAGAAAATATAAGAATGCTAGTGACGAAGAAAGTAAAAGGAACTATTGACAATTAAGAAACACTAAACAGGAAGTGCAAACTAGCAAAAAAGAGTGGATTAAAGAAAAGTGTTCAGAAGTGGAAAGAGAAATGAACATTGGTAAAATAGACGGAGCATACAGGAAAGTTAAGTAAAATTTTGGGGTACATAAATTAAAATCTAATAATGTGTTAAATAAAGACGGTACACAAATTTATAATACGAAAGGCAAAGTCGATAGGTGAGTGGAATATATTGAGTTATACGGAGGAAATGAATTAGAAAATGGTGTTATAGATGAAGAAGAGGAAGTTGAAGAGGATGAAATGGAGAAACAATATTGAGATGTGAATTTAAGAGAGCATTAAAAGATTTGAATGGCAGAAAGGCTCCTGGAATAGACGGAATACCTGTACAATTATTGCGCAGTACAGGTGAGGAAGCGATTGATACATTATACAAACTGGTGTGTAATATTTAAAAAAAACAGGAAGTTCCGTCAGACTTCAAAAAAAGTGTTATAGTCATGATACCAAAGAAAGCAGGAGCAGATAAATGTGAAGAATACAGAACAATTAGCTTAACTAGCCATGCGTCAAAAATCTTAACTAGAATTCTGTACAGAAGAATTGAGAGGAGAGTGGAAGAAGTGTTAGGAGAAGACCAATTTGGTTTCAGGAAAAGTATAGGGACAAGGGAAGCAATTTTAAGCCTCAGATTAATAGTAGAAGGAAAATTAAAGAAAACAAACCAACATACTTGGCATTTATAGACCTAGAAAAGGCATTCGTTAACGTAGACTGGAATAAAATGTTCAGCATTAAAAAAAAATTAGGGTTCAAATCCAGAGATAGAAGAACAATTGCTAACATTTACAGGAACCAATCAGCAACAGTAATAATTGAAGAACATAAGAAGGAAGCTGTAATAAGAAAGGGAGTCTGACAAGGATGTTTCCTATCCCCGTTGCTTTTTAATCTTTACATAGAACTAGCAGTTAATGATGTTAAAGAATAATTTAGATTCGGAGTAACAGTACAAGGTGAAAAGATAAAGATTCCACGATTTGCTGATGATATAGTAATTCTAGAGAGTAAAAAGGATTTAGAAGAAATAATGAATGGCATGGATAAAGTCCTACGCATGAACTACTGCATGAAAATAAACAAGAACAAAACAAATGTAATGAAATGTAGTAGAAATAACAATGATGGACCACTGAATGTGAAAATAGGAAGAGAAAAGATTATGGAGGTAGAAAAATGTTGTTATTTGGGAAGTAGAATTACTAAAGATGGACGAAGCAGGAGCGATATAAAATGCTGAATAGCACAAGCGAAACGAGCCTTCAGTAAGAAATATAATTTGTTTACATCAAAAATTAATTTAAATGTCAGGAAAAGATTTTTGAAAGTATATATGTTTGGAGCGTCCCTTTATATGGAAGTTAAACTTGGACGATCAGAGTACCTGAGAAGTAAAGATATCAGTTTACCTGAGAAGTAAAGCTTTTGAAATGTGGTGTATAGTGGTGCTATAGGAGAATGTTAAAAATCAGATGGGTGGATAAAGTGACAAATGAAGAGGTGTTACAGCAAATTGATGAAGAAAGAAGCATTTGGAAAAATATAGTTAAAAAAAGAGACAGACTTATAGGCCGTATATTTAGGCATCCTGGAATAGTCGCTTTTATATTAGGGGGTCAGGTAGAAGGAAGAAATTGTGTAGGCATGCAATGTTTGGAATATGTAAAACAAATTGTTAGGGATGTAGGATGTACAGGGTATACAAAAATGAAATGAAACGACTAGCACTAGATAGGGAATCTTGGAGAGCTGCATCAAACCAGTCAAATGACTGAAGACAAAAAAAAATTAAAGAATATAATAATTGAATGGAAAGGTATATAATTGATAATAATTTTAAATAAAAAAAAAGACCCAACTAATAAATTTTTAAAGATAACAAAAAGTTTAATAACAAAATATAAGACTATATTTTATTATGGTAATAAATTGAGATAACACATTAGATTATATCCATTTAAACTATTTACCCCCAAACTTACTAAAATACACAAGCAAGGTAACCCAATGTGTCTGTTAATCAACTTTAAATTTGCTCCTTGTTATTTTATTACTAAAATAATTGATAAGATACTTACATTAAGATTAATTTACCTTATAAATATAAAAAATGGGTATGAATTTGTTAACAAATTAAACAATTTGACAATAAATGAAAATACTATAATGATAAGGTATGACATAACCAACATTTACCGTAATATTTCCATTATTCATATAATTTGTATAATAAAAAAATAATGAGGACCTAAAATTTATTGATAATATTATTACAATTATTAGGCACATAGTTCAACAGAATTTTTTCGAATTTAATAATGTATATTATACACAAGAGAATACTTTACTGATGGGATTCCCTTTATCGGCTGTCATGTCCAAAATTTATTTACAAGAATTCGAAAATAGAATAGTTTATGGTATTACTTATATATACAAAATTCTATTATGGGTTCAATATGTTGATGACATTCTGGTTATCCTTAATTCTGTTATAAATGATGAACATTTTATAATATTGAAAAAACTCAGTTTCTATCATGATAGTTTAAAACTTTGTTTGTTGTCATTTGAAACTGTTAAATGCAGAAAAATAAGTTTTTTAGATGTTAATATCGAGATCAATAAAAAGAATCAATTTATAACATCAGTATATAGGAAACTTACAGAAATTAAAGTACTTATTAATAGAAAATCAAATGATCCCTGGTCACACAAGATTAATATATTCACAAATATGATGAATAGAGCGATACATTACACACATAACAAAGAAAAATTAGATGCTGAAATAAAAATTATAAAGGATATTGCACTAAAAAATGGATTAATACCTTGTTAATTGATAATATTTATTGAAAACAAGATTTAAAATCTATTAATGTAACAAAATTGAAACTTATAATACACATAACTGAAAATATCTACATGAAATGCTCTTATAGTAATAATATTATTGAAAATTTAATTAATGTTTATAATGATGAAAATTATAAACCAGCATATGAGCCAAAAAAACCATATAAAGAAACATAATGATAATAATGATTTTAATAGTTCATGTGGAGTTATAAAATAACATGTAATGATTGTGATAAAATTTATGTTGGGAAAACTAATAGATCATTTAAGGCAAGGTTTTCAGAGCATTTTAGATATATAAACAATAAATTAGATTTTTCTAATGTTGCAGACTATCTAATAATAAATAAATAATTGAAATTGAAATTACAAATGAAAGTGATAATAATAAAAAATTAACACATTTTATAGCAGCTAAATCCTTAGAAATGTATTATGATTTACTACATATGAGCAACTTTTGCATTTGTTATGTTCATGCTTTGTGATATGCAGGATTACTAAGGCTATGTTATAAATAATAAAAAAGTTGATAACATAGTGTTACTGAGAAACCATGCTTTCTATTTAATGGGTTTTATTCTTCTGTTTAAATTTTAGAGCAGAGCCTAGTAAAGAGATGAGAGCGGCTATGAAAGTACTGAATGATTCTTTACAGAAATCACCTGTTGGAAGTGTTCCTCATCACTTGAAGAATGCCAATAATATTGTACAGCAAGAATGGTTTAAAGTAAGTTTACCTATATACATGACAGTTTTGTTTAAAATTGTTATAAAAAATTATTTACTTGTTGCATAACATATAATATAAACTTTCACGTCTTAAATTTTTTTAAATACTTTTAAGTGTACTAGTATCCAGAGTACATTTCATTGACTCATCTGATGCAATTGATATTGTACTTGGATGAATATTACCGTAGTAATGAAAAGTAAAAATAGATTTTAAAAACTAGTTCATAGTTGAATCCTTTGGCAGTACATAATTACAGGATATGAAGTATTTGATAGTATTTTCAGAAGATTAAAAGTCAAGTATAGAAATGTAAAAAAACTAATATATAATTGCTTTTCATATGTTATTTTATATTGAAAGTAAGTTTCATTTTAATAATTTGTTTTTTTACCATCAAGAAATATATACTTTTAAATACTGTACTAATTGTGATATATCCCAGTATGTCAAACTGATGAACGTTCAGAAAGTAGTTACGAAGCAAAAGTATGTTCTCCATATACAAGTATGGCCAGTGAAGCTGTTGATTCAAAAGGGTTAATCAGAAGTGATTTTCTATTCCAAATAATGGTTACACATATTGTGGATAGGTGACAGTTTATAAATTGAAGATTTTGTTTTAAATGGAAATATTGAATTTCTATTTAAAATTTGTGTCATCATTTAAACCCACAGTAAATAATAATATTATATTCAACATCTTCAGTAAATGTATTTTCAATATTATATTTAATTTATTAATTAATAATTATGTTTGGAGTATGAAAACTTGATCATCTTAATACATTGTTGATTGATAAAATCATTTAAATAATCTCTGGTATATCTTTGTTATAGATCTCTAGTACAGCCGATGCCAATCCATTAGATGTTGAAGATTATTTAGATTGTTTTGAAGAAATTTCTAGCCAGTTACTGGAGTATATTGTTAATATGACTGATGTTAGTGTAAGTATTTTTTTAATAAAATTTAATCCTTTAAAAACATAATTATTTTATGATATTAATTATTTTGGGTAAAGTTTGTTTTGATATGTGTTGCAAATTAATTATTATCTGAATGTTATTACTCTGAAATCCTATTGTCTACTAGTTAAAAAAAAATGTATATTTATAAAAGGAATTTCATACTTTTTATTTTTTAATAATTTGAATTGCATAACAATTTCAGTTACATGAATTTCACATTTTAAGAACTAATACTTTTTTAAATTTAGTATTGAAGATGTATGTTGATTATTTCACATAAAATTTCTCTTTCAGTGGTTTGATTGTTATTACTGTTACTGAATTGACATCAGGCGTATGTCACTTTCAAAAATAGCATAGCTATATTCAGCATTAAGAGCACAATTCTACTTCTGTTGGAGAGAGTTAAGAGAGAAATTATTTCAAATTGACCTTTTTGTTCATCAGAATCCAAATTACCAAAATTTAGCCCCAACAATTGATGACTTAAACAGTGTGGTATAGAAATTAACATTGTTACAGTGGTCATTATTGCTGTCAAAGAAAACTGCTTTGTTTATTTGTACTTCAGATGCTGTGTGTTCACGCAGCCATTTTGAGAATGTAATAAGTGCAAAGCAATAAGTTTTAATGTTACCTCTTCTGACAGTGCATTAATTCATGCATACCTTATTTTCTCAAATCTAATTCATTCATTTTGTAAAAAAAAAGTTTCAAAGTTAGGTGGGCATTTAGAATCAATGTTGTTTGAGAATCTCACCCATAACATGCACACACACACACACACACACACACACTTTATTCATTTAGTTGCAACCACAGCTCAAGGACATTAGTCTTCCCCTGCGCAACTCAGTTCCTTGCTGATAACAGGTAAAAAAAAAAAAAAAAAATTGGAAACAAGATAAAATAGGTGAATTAGAATGAAATCAGTGTTTCATCACTCTCAGATTTTTAGTTATGACCCTTTAAAATATTGAGAAACTTCTTACTAATACAATGCAAAAATAATTACAATTAAAATTCCTACCTTTATTTTGCAGACATTTACGTTTATATAATTTCTTTTTTCTTATTTTTCTTTTGTGTTCAGTGAAGTGTTCTCTTTTTATCATCCAGCAGTAGTCACTCATCATAGATTTATCTCATCTGCCTTGATAATGTTGTTCCATCTGCAATATATCTTGGTGGATCTTTCTCCTTGTTTGTCAGTGATGTCACCCAAGTTTAAAGAGAGAAGTCCAAATGAGAATGTAAAAAATGAATTTTCATTGACATTCTGCAACCTAAATTTTTGTAGTTCACTAAGAGTTCATTTATAAGCTGATCATGGTTTTCAGCTTTTTTCCCCAAGAAAACCAGTTATTGCATCTCTGAATGACTTCCATGCTGCTAGTTCTTTAAGATTCAGTTAGCTATCAAATATATTTTTGTGAATTAATTTTCTTAATGTGGCCCAGTGAATATATTCCCTCTTTTAATTTGGCTTCACTTAATTGTGAAAAACTTCAGCTAAATATTTAAAGCCATCTCTGTCTTTATCTAATGCTTTTACAGAATTCTTCATCAGGCCTAGCTTTATGTATAGAAGTGGTAAAATAATACCTGCTTTGACAAGGGGAATATTGACAAAACTTTCCTTTCCTGGGGTAAACTGATTTCTTTTAGGCCAGTCTTTAACTGCGTAGTGATTATCTGTAGTCCAACTATCTTATAAACACAAGAAACACATATATTTTGTAAAGCCACTCTGAAGATCGAGAAGTCATATTGCTTTCAGGCCAGCAGTGATTTGCTGTGAGTGTTCATCATACTTCATAGCTTTTAAAATTTTTGACGTACTTTCATACGTTTCTTTCATTCTTACAGCATATGCTACTGGTATAGAAGAAAACATTCAAGTTATACAACAACACTGCCTTTAAGCTTCTTTTTGATGAGTCTATAAATAAATGCCAATCATGAATAACATATTCAGTGTCTAGTTCAGACATTATATCCTTAATATCATGGCATAAACAAATTAAACAATCTCTTCTAAAGTATTTCAGTAAATTTTCATTCCGATTTCTAAATACTGAAATTTGAATATCTGTTTAATAAATTCCATTCTTTAAGACATGAATTTAGGAGTTCTGCATGTTGTTTCGACAAATACAAGTCATGAGTTGGGTCGCTCAGTTCTGCTTGTGTGATGAGGTGAGGTTCAATATTTGATTTTTCTGGAATGTAATTAATATCTATTGAAGTTGAGGATTCATCAGTTTAGCCTTCTAGAGAATAAGAAATTTCTTTCCAAGAAGTTGGTGCAATCAGAATTGGTAAATTAACACCATGAAGTACTGGTGTCCTAGCTGAACGAACATTTGGGTGTGCAACACCGCTTTTGTTTGAATTGAAATCAGTAACATTTGTTAAGCAAAAATAGCAGTCTTTGTAATGGTTAGTAGGCTCTTGTCAAATCGTACGCCAAAAAGCAAATGCTCTTTTTTCCTTTTAACCACTGAGTTAGTTTAACATAGCACTTGATGCGTGCTACATGTGCAGCACTGGATTTATCTTGGTCTCCCAAGGGATAGTCAAAATAATGTTTGTAAACAGTTTTCACCAGATTCTATACAGGTTTTCCATTGACTTTTCATGGTGAATTCTCCACAAAGTAACAAAAAATATTTGGAAAATTTTTACAAGTCCGACTTTTATTCATTGTAAAATTCAAAATGTTTTAATGAAAGAAAATAAACTGAAATATTACAGAATTACTTACTTGATTATAAAAATAATAAAGTTTTAATTTATAATTCATCATAAAATTGTTTCACCATAGAGTGAATAAAACACGTGAAACACACACACACTCAACTTAACAAATCTTGATGTTCAATAAAATAATACCAAACGTTGTTCTCTCATAAAAATCTTCCACTAAATTTATGGTGTTACTTATGAAACAATCTTTTGTAATATGTATATAATAAAACCACTCCACAACTAAAGAACACAGCAAGTCATACCAAGAGCTGAACTCATACTGAAAAAAATTTCATCACGAAAAATTACTCATTACTTGACACTCATTACTCATTACTTGACTCGCTGACATGTCGATACATGTCTGGCTTGACATGAAATGACATCATTCTGCTGTTACGTATCAAATATAGGTCTACAGCATTCATCACAATACAAATCAGAGATGTGTATAAGCAAACATATAGATGTAATAACTTATTTGTATTATTTGTTGCACGAATGAAGGAACAAATAAATTTAGGGAGTTGTAACTTAAGAACATGTGATGGGTTGTTTCGGAATACATATTCAGTTTCAGCATATAAAATACTATACAGAACACCTACTCCCTTTTCAGTTTCAAATTTTATGTTGACCAGTGTAATGTTTGTTTGCTGCTTTCAATAATAATCTTGCATTTGATGTTTGTGTACAGTTTTTGTTTGATGTTGTATTGAACAGTTTGTATTATAATGTGTGTTTCTATTATTTTGTTACTTCAGAATATCAGTTTAATCTTTACTATTTTCTTAGTTTTTCTTATTTTTGTTGTAATTTTTAATACAGACAATAATAAACAGAAAACAATATCCTATAAAGCAAGCTTCTAAAGAAAAGTTATAATTTGTTGAAAAGAAAGGAAGCAGGCAAGCCACTAGAAAGTTCAGAATAGTGGAAAGCAACATTAGTGTAGTAAAAGCAACATACTAAAATATCTTCCTGCCCAAGAAAAAACTTACAAGATTCTAATGAGGAAGATAGACATGCTGACATTCATAATGTAGCTCTTGAATTTGTAACAGAAGAAGAAGGCATTAAAGAATTTCAAAAATGAACATTGTATCTAAATTATGTTATTTTGTTCCAAGAGGAGTGGATAACAGATGGCAGAGCTAATTGGTTTAGAAAGGTGTGGCCAGGAGCTCATTTCTCACTAAAGATTTGTTTAGACTTGCATCTTCAAAATAAAATGTTTGTGATGTAAAGAAACTCATTCCAGAAGATATGACTTAGGTTCTACAATCTGTTAATGTCAGTATCATGAGATCCTTCAAGGCTAGAGTTGAAGAACAATAAAACAGGTAGTTACATAACCCAAAAAGAAAATAAACTAAAACAATGAAAATCAAGCTTTCTGTGCTTGAAGTTGTCTCACACTTTGTTTACATAGTATGAAAAGCAGAAAATATAATTCAAATATCATTAAAAAGAATGCTCAACTTCAAATGCACTAGATTGTTTGGAAGATGATATTCTAAGGAATGATGCTGAAGGGGAACCTAATTGAAAGTGTTAGTGGCTGACAAAATTATGTCAGATTCTTCTGAATTTGAAGATCTTTTTCTTTTGTTAGAAAATTCCATCTGTATGCCTGTGTTGTTTACTTCAAAACATCTTATTATTTAAAGACTAAGATTTATTTTGTGAACATCATAATATTTTCAAGAATACTATGTAATTTTTCTGTTGAAATTTGTTTTAAAGGATTAAAAATAATTACTTTTTTCTTGGATATGAATAGTAACTATTACATATATTTTTATTTAATTCATTATACCAAAAAGGTGGGTGCACATTAGATTTGTCAAAATGTACACCCACCTTTTGGGTGGGTGCACATTACAGTTTATACTGTATATAAATTCTCAGTATTAACTTTCGGAGAATTTCATAACATTAACATAAGACTAAAAATCTATCTTACAGATTTAATTTATTTTTGAATATAGAGATAAAGTAAATACTATTGTGTAATAACATTTATTTATTTTTAATAAATAATGATGCAAAATAATGATTTTTTATTTTGTAACAGGGAAATACTGCCATGCATTATGCATTATCTCATGGAAACTTTGATGTTGTCTCAATTTTATTAGATTCAAAAGTTTGCAATATTAATCAGGCTAATGCTGCTGGTTATACTTGTGTTATGCTAGTCTCTTTGGCGCATGTTACTTGTAAAACGCATCGTCAAGTTGTCCGTCGATTGTTTCAGTTGGCTGATGTCAATATTAGAGCAAAACAGGTATCTCATTTTGTTTGTTTTATAATAAATACTTATACTAATTATTAGCTGTAAATGATTTCATTATTATTGAAGCTGAATCTCATTAAATGAAGTAATATATACTGTTATTAAAGAACATAAAAATTAGGTATCACATTCATATTGTGGATGTAATCATTGTCAAACTATAAATCATTATTTTTAGCTACCCATTTTTTCTTGGCACTTTGTCATAACAACATAAAAATACCTTTCTTTTGGAAAAGAGTTCGAATTCATTCAATTTTGTAATGAATGAAAAAAGTAATCTTTTTCTTATATTCTTAAGATTTCCCTTTCTATTAAGCTTGTATTAAAAAGAAAGAAGAAAAAAGTAATTTCATTTTAATGAATGTCTATAATAAAAAAAACATATAGTAAAACCTGTTTTTAATATTTACAATTTTAAGGATTTCCTATGAAACAAAATTTGTTGCTTGCCCTACCAAAAGCACATGTTAAAATCATTATTAAACATTTAACTTTAATTTTATATAATATAATATTTAACTTAATAACTAAAAGTTGTAAAAGCTATTTTTCATTATTTTGTGTCATTCATTTTAAGATTTTCATTTCCTGGAAAGAAAAGTGAGAACTAAAAGAGTAAAATAACAAAATATACTTTTTGTGTGTACAAGTTCATTTTTTTTTTACTGCTGCTACCAGCAGCAGTATTAGTCGGTGTACATGTCGTTCACCAAAGGTGTGCACTGTACACCTAAAAATATAATAATTTTAGCTGTTTATATTTCATGTTTTTTTATTTAATGTTAGATAGTCAGTCTGTAATTCTCATCTGCAGGGATGTCTGATATATACTGTAATCCTTATAATTTATAGCTTAGGTACTTGTGTCCATGTAACGGTAATAACATTTTTACAAAAAAGAAAATACGTACAAAAACATTTTTCTTCTAATTTTATTTCATGATTTTCTAACTTGTAAATAAAACTTGCATTTGTGCAAGATTTCGGATCCTTCAGAACAAATTAAAATAAAAATTTGTTATGAAGATTATTTTAAAACTTCTCCCTCTCTCTCACCCCGTACCCCCTCTCACTCCCCCCCTCTCTCTCTCTCTCTCTCTCTCTCTGTGTGTGTGTGTGTGTGTGTGTGTGTGTGTGTGTGTGTCAGCTTCCAAAATTAGTTTATTGATTTTTTCTTACAAGAAACTTGTGTTTAGCAAAAGCAATCCATGAGACATTTAAATTTTTTTAAAGTTAGTATTTTTTTTTAATGTTTTTGCACTTTTACTAATTTCCTTGTATCTACTGATTCTGATTGTTTAAAAGTTGAAATGAACATCTACTTATAAATCTTAAATTTTTTGTGTTTCTTGAGTATTCTCTAAACTACTTAAAAAATATTAAATTTAGATAATTGCTTGTCATATATATTTAGAAACTTTTAGTATAAAAATTTTCAGCGTTTGTTTATTGAAATTGTTGTTGGTTAAATGCACTCTATGTTATCAGTGAATGATTTAGATGGTTTTTTTTTTTAATCATTGAATGATAAATGTCGATCAGTAAATTTGATTTTGCTATCAGTTTTTCAATTTTTTTTTGTATTGATTTATTAAAATTATTTTTTTAATAAAAACCGCCAAGACACATTTATATTACGAGAATATTTACCATTATTGGTGCTTTAATAGAGTTTTTTATGTTATCAGCTACACATATAACAGTTATATGTTACAATTATTTTTTCAGATGTTCATTAAATGTAAGATTAATGAATTTTCAGTAGTTTGAAGTTCATAAGTTTCCAGTTTTCTGATGACTGTTTCAAACAGTTGATACAGCAGGCACTGACGATAGTCAGTTGTGCTGTTATTAACTACATGATTGCATCATGTTATGATTGTAGTGTATTACATAGACAAATTTTCATGATTACAAATATTGCGGGTGACTGTTATTGAAATTTTATGGCACTTGTGTAGAACTTTAAATTTACCCATTATTTTGCAATAAAGTTGTTTAACCTTTTTGTTACTTATTTAAAATAAAATAATTTAAAAAGCTACTGGTTGATTTACAATACCTGTAGAAGTTTATGAAAAGTTTTTTCTGTTATAAATTTAAAGCTTTTTTTTCCTCGCAGTCCATATTTGGTAAAAACGCTTCTTTAAATCCGTGTTTCTAGGTAGAACCCTGTACTTAACCCTGTAACCTTTCACTGTGTGAAGGTTTTCTTATTTTGTTATTGTACAACAAAAACAGTGTGAAAGTTAATGGAAGAGATTGAGATGTTGCAGTATAAAACTGTGGGATTACATTATAAAAGTAAAGAAATTAACAGAATCAGTATTGTAGTTCTGGAAGTACATTTGTCACTCATTTTCTTTAGTGTAGTTCCAGAACTACATGCATTGATTAGTTGGTGTATGATAATTTGGCTGCACATTTATATGTTTGCTTTTGTTTTCAGTTGTATATTATAAGTGGAATTGCTTGGGTCAATAATTTTCTGGTTATGTTTTGTTGTGTATATTGCCTTTTTGAAACTTTATAAAATTTGACCCAATTTTTGTAACAATTTTTCAGCATGGCCAAACTGCACTTATGTTAGCAGTATCACATGGTCGTCTAGAAACTGTACAGTTACTTCTCGAATCAGGTGCTGATGTTAACATTCAAGATGAAGATGGAAGTACTGCTCTAATGTGTGCAGCTGAACATGGTCATATTGATATCGTGAAACTTTTGTTTTCACAACCAGACTGTGATCTAACGATTACAGATAATGTAAGTGTCTTGTTTGTAAACTTAAATCTCATAAGTTGCATGAAATTTAGCAAGAGAATATGATCATGCTACCCTCTGGGTTTAGCTAATCATCGAGTGAAAAACTAATACCAGAAAAACAAATGAATCTATTTGATATAACATACTCCTTTCATACAATCTATCTTCTAGTTTTATTTTAACCAAGGCAGCATATGGTTTTACCGTAAAGTTAATAAATAGGTAAGGTTACCATGTAACATTTTTTAATACTGTGTGGACACATCAAAATAAAACTACTACTAAATATTAAAGTAGGTGTTAATCCTCTTAAAAACATCCTGTAAAGTTTCTAGATTTAATTTATACTAAGGTTCGTATTCCATAGGGTTTGTGGTACTGTTTTTGAGTAAAACAATAAAAACAAATATTCATTAAAATTTGAAATTAAACAGTTAAAAATGAAAAGGTGAAATAATTATAACTTCAAAATTATTTTTATTGTTTATCAACAAACTCATCAGTTTTCGTTGAATTGTTTATTAAAAGAAAATTTCTACACAGTTTTTGCCATAATTTGAAACATTATGCCTAACAGACATCTCTTCGTCTTTATAATTTTCAGTTTTTGTTTTCTTGCTTTTTCAAAATTACCACTTTTATTATTTCTTCACACTATTTAGCTGTTGTTTTTCTGTGATTAAATAGCAAGTATTTATTTAACTGCACTGCCTGTAATTTTGTACTGTTTAATGATTCAGCTGTTGTTTTTGGAATTATTCTATTCTTTATGATGTCATTTTTTTCAAAATAAAAGGCTAATATTAATATATAATATTAATATTTATATTAATATTTCAGCAAATAACATAAATTTTGATAAAACTAATATTTACGAAGATATAACGGATTGAAAAATAAACATAGCCACCATTTTGTAGTTTGCAAAGGTGTTTAATTCCTGATTTTTTATAATTTTATAACTTTATTACCAAGACACTTAGCAAATTAATGTGGTTTGTCTATCCAAACTTGAGATATAAATTTTTATATAAAAATAAAATGGCAGACAGGGGAAGAACAAAAGAGAAATCACCATTTTTCCAAGGATATTTTTTGTTTAGTTTTACAAGTAGAATCCGAAACACTATAGCCAGCCCACCATTTTAGAAACACTGTCTAAACTCAGGGTTAAATAAATAACTAATAAATACGACGTGGATTTGTTCATTGTTTGAAATAAACAATAATCGTACCACATACATACTCTCTTTAATCAAGTAGTTTTATAAACCCATACTCATTAGTCAGCAAGTTATATAGCTATGCCGTTTATCAGATCTGTGCCAATTCAGCTTGGAGAAGCTGTACCAGTTTATTAATATAAATCTGAAATTGTTGGTGGCTTCCATAGTTCAGTGATAATGTCTCTTAACTTTCATGTGGAGGTTTGAATTTTGTTATGTGGTTTAGGATTTTTCATCTGCCAAATATTCTTATTTGGTATTGTTATATAAAATCTTATATATAAAATCAAGTTCATATGGCGAATTAATTTTTCCAAGAGAAAAATGGAACCCAAAGATGCAACAAATGAAATGCTCAGTTCCAACTTAAGAAATAATGGTATTCATTTTCACTTTTAACACTTTTGGATACAAATTGTAATAATGTTGCTGACTAAGAATAAGAACTAAGAATACTAAGTATGATTGGATATTTACTTTTTTTATCATTCATTATTGGCCACATTTGACTTTTCTTAAAATATTGTTTTTTCTCTTGCTAAGGGCTTAGTGCAGAATAATTTAACCAAAAATACAAAACATAATGAATGACCTTGTGAATCATTGGGAAACTGCAATCTGCATTACACAGTTTGATTAAATTAAAATTACTCTTTTTAAACTAAAATTTGATAAATAGCTAAAATTAATGACTTTTTAATTTTTTTTATTAGTAGATCAAATTGACGTTTCTTGATTATAATTTTTGTTTAGTGTAGTTTAAGTATGTTAAATGTTTTTTTTTTTTTTTTAATTATAAAAATATAATGCAAACCTGCAAAACAATCAGAAGAATATGTTGATAGTTTTCTCTTGGTATTTAGCAATAAATGTATGTATGGAACTTGCAATTCATTAAAATATAAGATGAGTAATCGTGGAATAATTGCATTGTACCTAAAATGTTAAAACTTATTTGTTAATATAATACTTGTTTTATATAAATGTTATTTCTCTATTACTTAAGTAAGACTTGAACTGATTAACTCCATGTATGTAATTCAAATCTCTTTTTATTTATTTATTTTCAATACTTATGTATATTTTTTCTAAATTTTATCACAGGACGGAAGCACTGCTTTAAATATTGCAATGGAAGCTGGTAATCGCGATATAGGCTTATTGCTTTATGCGCAAGAGCATTTTTCACGGGGCAGTTCTCCTCATCCTTCATTAAGACCAAGAAGGGCGAAAAGTGTAACACCAACACCTACATCACATCATAGCCATCATCACAATCATAACCCGATGAAAGGTCTTGCCAAGCATCAAGATAATTCATTCTGAGATTATTGTAAACAATCCAGTATTCTTAATAAATCAATTAAGTTATTTAATATATTTAAAGTTGATTCATTCTGAGATTATTATAAACAAACCAGTATTAACAAATCTATTAAGTTATTTAATATTTTTAACGTGACGCATTACTTTAATGTTATTCAATTTTAAATTGAAAAATTGTCAGTAGTATTCAGAACTTTCAGAAGATTGTTTTCTTTGTCATCGACTTTCAGATTTGTAATTCTCTCTGGTTGATGGTAGTTATTATTTATATTCAGTTTGAATTAATTTAAATAAAAACTGATAAGACTTCTTGCTGATTAATATTTGACAAAAATAAGAATAACATTAGTAATTTAAATTGACTTATTGTCATTATTTCTATTCCCATAATGTTTATGATGATTAATTTTTAGTATAAACAATCCATTTGTTTTTTTATAAAACAGCTTACTATTAATGACTTATTTCGCTATGATACAGGGGATTAAGTTTAAGATTTTTTTTAATGCACATTATCTCCCAAATGTCACTAATTAATGACATTTGATGAGGGTAAAGATAAAATCCATATTTCAACTATATATTTTACAAAATTGTTTAGTAAAAGTTGAGGTGTTTGGAAATTTTATATGCCAAAAAACTGGTATAAAAGAACATGGTTCCCGTGCTTATCTGAAAATGCTGACTGTGCATAGCATTTAAGTTGATAAATGCTGTATTTTTATATTTCTAATCCTTAGTTAACAGATTAAAACATCTTTCATTATACATTATAATAATCTTTGTTGTGTTAATTGGAAATGCTAAAAAACTACTGTCACGTAAACAACACTTATACAAATTATTTTTGTATGGAATAAACTCAATTCTAAGTACATACCAAAAGTATGGTTTGTAAATTTTGGCCACTTTTTGTGATATCTTACATTTTTAATAATAAGGAGGTTTTAATTAAAAAATTATTCATTATGATCCAATGATAAAAATGATGCACTGCCCTATTTTTAGGTGTACATCTTGTGCATATAATTCTAAGAACTCATTTTGTATATAAATCCTAGGTCTCATCCCAAATCCCAAACTATCAGACTTGGCTGTTTTTTCCTTATGTAACTCAGCTTCAGATGAGATACTGATTTGTTCCCTGTTTCTGACTTGTTTTACGTTTACTAATTTTGAAGTAGTACAAGATGCATGCATTTTTTCTTCTACTTAGTACAGTCAATTCCTTTTTGTTTATTCTACTTCTATTGTATCCCTGATAGAATCTTGTTGATTTTCCATGAAACAGTCCATTATTGTAAAATTGAACTTAATCTTACCTTAATCAAAAATTATTTTAATTACTAAAAATACTATAGTCTAAAATTTCAATAAATTTCTTACATAATTAAATTAGGCGAATTATTATAATTGTGACATAGTCAGATTTATATTCTTTTCATCATTAGCAGTGTTAATTATTAACACAGTTTTACCACATAATTGCTCAATGTTTAATTTGTAGATCTCTTCTACAATTTTTACAATATATCTGATGCAGTACTGCCAATTTTCCTCAAAAGTATTGTTATTGTTATAAACTGTCTGCTTTATATATTACTGATGTCACTTGAAGCACAAAAACTGTATTAACCGTATATATAAATTAACAGTTTGCATTTTTTATTTATTATATTTCTATACCTGCAGTTTGAATTATTATAAATTAAATAAAAAATAACATAACAAAGTTTTTGAAAATTTGGATGAATTAAGATATGTTTCAAACATATTACTTATGCTCTTGATGTTAATGTATTAATAATTTAGAATATAATAATATACTGCTTACCGTGTTACAATGTTTCTTATGGGCGCATGCACACACACACACATTCTACAGTTCATTTGTAAAATGATTATGCATAAGATTTTAATATAATTTAAATACATACATTCGTTAGCGGAAATAGAAAATAATATTTTAACAAATAGCAAACTTAATACATATAATAATAAAAAACTGATTTAATGAATTCTTAATATAAAACTAGTGAAACATCCGATAGGGAGTAAATGGAAAACAGGAATAAACAGGATAGTAGTAAACTTTTATACAGATTTGAATACTAGATCGTGGATACCGGTGTTCTCTGATTGAGGGGTTCCCTGGGGCCTGTGGGCTGATCCTGTGAAGAAAAAATGTTTAATAACGCTGGATCTCCCTGGAGCTCTTTAGCTGCTCATGGCCCTCCCCAGGGCATTCTGAGGCCGCTGAGCCAGTCAGGCCTCACTTTTTTTACCCAACTGACCCCTGGATCCCCCATAGCACTTGCCATTACTGTCTAGCCAGGGGCACCCCTGGCGAACTCCCACATAGCATGTTTCTCTCGCCACTCCCACAGAACTCACTTTGCTCCTGGGGTCAGCTTTGGTGATCCCCAGGGGTCATGGGGTTGAACCCAGGGCTGCAGAGCTCGCTTTGCTTGCCATTCAGGTCCAGCCAGAGCGCTCCGCCCCCTGGACCCCTGCACTGTTTATTATCCTCATGGTTTTAAGAATAATACTGATAAATAACAATCAAGGTATTCATGCTTTATAGAAACCTAAACAGGAAACTAAATTACAAAGACAAAATAGTAGTAACTTAAGTACACAGACCTTTGATGAGGAAATCCCCCACATGTTTCAGTCGCCATGGTGACAGAAGTATGATAATGAATTAAATGGATTAATTTTTTCCCTTTAATTCACAACTTCATCCTCAAATAGGATAATCCTCTATCTATGGCTTAAAATAAAACCTTTCCTGGGATATAACACAAAGGAATCCTGCAAATTTGAAAGCAATCGGTTGGTTGGTTCTCACGTGATGGGAGAACAAACTGACAAACTTTCGGCTCTATATATAAGAATTTAAACATTTCTTTAAATTATTACATATTATTTAAAATCGGTTATTTGTGAAAGTTGAAGAGACCCATTATACTGTAGCATTTAATTTTAATTTACCTTCTTGTTCATAAAGAAAATTATTGAGTTGCACCCTGCCTATGAGTCTTCATAACACATAATGAAAAGGCTTCCTTGTTAATTTGATAAAGAAAATTTTAGAGGTTATAAATATCATTATATTTATAGCGGTTTAACATTGTGAGTACCAACATGATCATAGCACTAAACATTAAATAGACCATTTTGTAAGAATAAACATTTAAGAAGATTATAGATATTTTTAATGCAAAAATATATTTATGCAATAAAAGCTGTATGTTGATTGATATATGAAATCTAAAATTATTTTTAATATCTTATGTTGTAAAAAGTACATAACTATGTTTTTCATTCTTAATTATAAAATAAGTAATCATTTAACTGTTAAATTACTATTGTATGGACCGATTCGCGTGACACTTTATTTAATTAAATTACATTACAATGCTGTTTGAATTTCTATTGATATGATTAACAAATTATAATGTTTCTAATATTAGCATATGTACTATTCAATTTTAAATTTGACTTTAGAAATAGTAAAACAAATTGTTTATGTAATAATAATAATTTAACTTTCTCTTATGTATATTTGTAATAGATTTTATAATGATGAATGTAAAGTTGTGATTAAAATTTGTTATAAATGTATGTAACCCATTTACTTCTTATATTCACATAAAAAACACATTTTATTTCCAATAACGTTTACTGGCATACTATTTACATTGATACTGTAATCATTTATAAAGATATACAAGAGTGACTTTTGTACCATTCACTTACTTTCAGTTTATCAGAAAATTATACCCCGATATGTATTTTAATTCAGAAAAACAGCAGGTTGTTCAAATCTCTACAAAAACATTGTATAAAATTTCTAGCTACCCAGTGACGTAGTGATACATTAACACACATCTTTCACATGTGTACAGAATTATACATACCTTTTACCTCAGAAAATAAGTGCAAAGCAAAAAATTTGCTTAGTGATAAAAAGTTAAGCATCCAGAAAGATACAGACATTTTATGTGCATATAAATGTTATGTTTATTTGGTTTTAAATTTTTGATAATATTTTTTTTTTTAAATGTACAAATGTATTAAACTTAAAAGAAAAGTAGCAATACATTTTGTTAGTCAATCCATAGTCTTAGAGCTTCTCGTTAAATTTTTTATATCGGTAGTTATTTCTAAAGAAACAAAAATAGTAATATAAATTATGCTTTATTTGCTGGACAGGCAAATGTCCAAATTTTCAGATTAAACATGTTTACTATTTATAGTTATTATTGTGCAACACTTAAATTTTGGTGGCTAAAACATACTACTTCTGACAGAAGAGTCTCAGTATATGGTATGGTAGATTTGAACTTTTAAAACAGATTACAATGATTAAGAAGATATGACTATTGTCTAAGTTAAAAATTCAGCAGCCATATGCGAATAAATGTTTGTCATATAATGAAAGTTCATATTCAAAGCTGTAATTATTAACAAAGTCATAATAGTACTGCTTTATTGTATCTATATTTTTGCTAGAGCTATATAATATCTTCTTAGTTAAGTGAAAGGGAAAAAATAAATAATTATTAAATTGATATATTTAATAAAGTTCACAGTAAATTTTTAAAAATCTGTCCCACTTCAATACAGTTGGCTGCATGCTTTTGGATTGCTAGCATTACTCTCTGCAATTCTGCACGACTTTCCTTAATTTGTGGGGTGGCATCTGTAATATGAGCAACCAACTCTTGCCGTGGTCAATCCATTGCTCTGGAAATTGCTCATTTAAGTAGATAAGGCACGTGAGAAATAGGAAGGCACAACATTCTGCTGAAAGTACGTGTGGTATCTTGATTCTAATGAAACTTCTAATAGCAGCAATTGTTCCTTATGGAATTTCAAGCTAATGTCAGAATTTAGATGCCCAGGGAGAAATAATGGTCCAATCGGCTGACTAATACTAGACCACACCACATATTGACTCTTAATTGATGTTGGAAATTACATTTTAATTTTGTGTGTGGATTAACTTCTGTCCAAGTATGTTCATTGTGAAGGTTATTTATGCTGTCCCGAATAAACTGAGCCTTGTCAGTAAATACAATGAACCTGTGCAATTGCTAGTTCATATTAAACCAATTGCAGTATTACAAAGAGGAGGATCTCTTGATTGAAGATTTTGTACTTATTGATTTTGGTAAGGGTACAGCTTGTTACAAAGTGTCCTCCTTACCATAGACTGCAAAACTAAGAACTGCTGGAAAAGGCATCATGTACTAATACTGGACACTGTGTTGAGTTGCCTTGATAATAGTTTCATTAATATTGGCATCTTGATGGGCAAAACAGGTTGTGGCGAGTACTAATGCTGGGAAGTGTACCCATTTTTCATAGCATATGTAACGATAATTGTTTTAGGATTTGGAACTCGGAAGTTAAGAAAGCGTTTTTGATAATCTGTAGCAGCAGTTGTATTTCCATCACACACCCCCAAGCTAAATGCCATGTTGGCGTATTCTTCAGTTGTAAATAACAAAGGTATGCTGCAGTATGATAGATTAAAACTAACACACTTAAACTACACTGTACTGGCCACAATTCAAAGCAGTAATGCAGAAAATGCAATGCACTGATGACATGACAAAATGCATTGATGGCCAGTTGATTTTTATTACAACTTATGAAATCATAATTTCTCAAATTTTCAATTTGACAGTGAATTTGAGAAAGATAAATAAACTTTATTGTCTAAATAACATTAGTACTGGTTTTTTATTTTATTATTTTTTTTTATTTTATCTATAACACTATTTTTTATATCATTGCTCGTTATAGTGAAGCAAACATGCTTTGTATGTGTAATCCTTCGTTTTCGTAATGCAAGTGTAAGTGTAAAATCAGATTTCTTAAACTTGCATTTGTCTTTTATTTGGCTATCTTAACATCAATTTTCTCAGAATTGAATTCTCTTCAAGTTTTGATAATAGATATTAAGGATTTATTAGTCATTTAACAAAATTTTTGTATTACAAACTTAAAAAAATGTGTTTTGACAACAAATTTTTATGTTTTACATTGGATATTATGAAAACTACTGGAGATATGGTTCTGGAACCTTATTTTTATTCAGTTTTTCAGGTCAATAACCATAACAAACCTATCAGGTTTATTCTTTAATTTGGGTTCTTAGAATTTCAGCGTGGTTTTATCTCACTCTTTGCCCAGGAATCAGGGTGAACCCTTTCACTAGCTGTAACTCACTAATAGAACATTTTAGACCCATGTTTATATGATTTTTTTTCATTATTTATGCTAGTAGAATGAGCTCAGAAAGCACTGGTAAAACTATATGAATCGCTCTGTTCATACTTTCAAAAAGCAAAAATCATATGAAATATAAAAAAATGCTTCCAAACACTAGCATAAGATTTGGTAAAATTAAGAGAGCTAACAGTTTTAAGTACCATGGAGAAGTAATACAGCTCAATAGGCTAGAAAAGAAGCTAATGAAACCAGGATCACAAAACTTTATTATAAATATGCGATATTTTTTAATTTAAATGACTTAAAAAAATAATTTGTAATAATTTAAACTACAGCTGTGCGACTCCATTAATTTTACTGATTTATTTGCGTCCTATTTTAGATTCACATATTTTAAAAAGTTAACTTTTCAGAGCTCTCAAAAATAGATAATACATATTTAATTTACTGTAAACAATAATTTAATTGTAATATATGGAATTATTATTTTAAAATAATACTCTAATAATATATGGAGTTTAGAAAACATGTGATCGGAAGCATTGGAATGCTCCAACATTACACACACGAACAAGAAAAAAATAAAGTCTTGACAGCAAACCAAAGTAAATCCCCTAAATTTCCACACACAATGTAAACTCACTCATACAGACTTGTTAACTAAAAATAATAACTGGCCTAATTGACCAACACAAAATTCTCATCAACACAAAACATTATTCTCATCGTATAGGCTCTACAAAGATATACCTGGGAGAGAGTGATGAAAAATGTCCCACAGTTTGGAACAGGCTTTTGTCAGCCTCAAAATAATAAACTCCATACAAGAATTCAAGTCACAATCCCCAAGAATCTCAACACTTGCCCTAAAACCATTTAATAAAATCTACACTGTAATAAATGCCCATGCACCCACTAATAATAAAAATAACTCTCCAAAAGACCATAAACAAACAGAAAAGTTCTGGGATCTACTCAACCTGACTATAAATGATATTCCCAAAAATCATGTTAAACAATTAATCGGAGACTTCAATGCTGAACTAGGCAGAGAAAGAAGATATCGCTACATCATCAGAAAATGGCCTGTACAAAATTAAAAAAATAAAAAGAGACTTGATACCACAACCTAATCGAAATCCACTTATTTCAAGAGGAAACCTCAAAACCTGGAAACACCTCGACTACATTAAAGAATGGCAACTAGACCATGTCTTCATGGACAAACCACCACAAGGATCTACTACGTAAAAGTCCTCTGAGGAGTAGATACAGGGTCAGATCACTATGTAGTCAAAATTAAATTTATTCCCCAAAGAAAGTAACAAACTAAGCCTCTAAAACTAAAAGAAAAATGGACCCTACCCAACTAATCAAGAATGTAAATTACCATACAGCAACCAAAAAAATAACAATTACGGATAAACTCGAAGATTTAGTCAACAACCTTAAAACAAATCGCAAAAAAATTAGCTCCAGTAAAATCCCATAAAAAAAACATCAATGGTGGAACAGTGATTGTGATGAAGGAGAAAAGACGTCAAGCATGGCTATTTTACAGATCCCAAAAATCAGAAACATCCTTCCAAAATCTAATAAAACAGAGAAAAGAAATCACCTGAACCCTAAGGAGAATAAAAAGACAACACCATAAAGATGCACTGAAGTCAAATAGAAGAAGAATTCGATAAAACACTGTCAAATGACCATTACAAAACCTTAAAAAATCGTTCCAAAAATATGAACCCTGAAACCTATTAATAAAGAATGAAAACGGTAAATTGGCCCATAACAATAAAGACAATGCGGAAATCCTAGCTAAATAATTCAACACTTTCCTAAATTTTGTAGAACCAACAGAATATCAACATCAACCCTACCACAATAAAAGAAGTCTACCAAGCACTCAGTGAGATGAATTACAAAGCAGCGGGAGAAAATCAGACTTCTGGAAACATGCAGGAAGATCAGCAAAAATTGCCCTTCATCAACAGCTTGTCAACATCTGGATCAAAGAAGAACAACCGGAACACTGGACAACAGCCCTCATCCATCCTGTACACAAAAAAGGGGACAAAACAGACCCTAACAACTACAGGGGAATCTTTCTCCTATACACAACATACAAAATTCTTTCAAGAATCATCCTCAACAAGATCAGTTCACAACTTGCGAAAGAACTAGTAGAATACAAGGGAGGTTTCAGACCCTGTAGGAGCTGTCCAGACCAGATCATGAGTCAAGCTAATCATGGGTTACAACAGGAAAAGAAGAGACATAGTGATAATATTTGTAGATTTCAAAAAAGCTTATGACTGCATCCTCAGATAGTCCCTACTAAAAATTCTAATACACCTTGGATACATACCAAATAAATAAACATGATAAAACTGACCCTCAAAAACACAAAAGTCAAAGGTGAAATTCAGAGGTGAGCTCACAGAACCATTTGAGATCAAAACAGGTCTGTGCCAAGGAGATGGGCTCTCACTGCTATTATTCAACTGCACTGTTGAAATAGTAATGAGGGAATGGCTCAAAAAATGCCCCTAAAAGTAAAAATAGGTGAAAAATCAAAACAAACTGTCTTAGTTTCGTCAGTGACTTGGCACTGCTAGCAAATGACATCGACAAAACTAAATCGCAGATATTAGAACTTCAAAACATTGTAATAAAATTGGCCTCAAAATATCATTCGAAAAGACAAAAATTATGTTCCAAAAACCAAAACAATCTAAAAGAAGTAAATGTAAACAGTAATAAAGTCAAAATAATAACGCAATTTAAATATCTCTAAGAAATAATAACAAACAACCTAAATGAAAAAACTTTGATCCAAATATGAAGAAACAAACTAGCTAAAGCTCAACAATTAACTAGGTGCAATTACAATAAAAAATACCTATTAATAAATGGAAAAATAAGATGCAACACAGTTATAAAACTAGAAGCCACTTATGCAGCAGAAATACTCTTCCACCTGAACGAACAATCAAAGATAGACGGACTCGAGAAAACCAAAAGAAGAATTGAATGAACCTGCATCAATAAAAAGTACCAGAAAGACAGGCAGTGGTGGATTGTACCAAACAAAGTTGTGTACAAAGAATTAGAACCCATCACTGATATCATGTATAAGAGGAGACTAGGATTCTTTGGACATATCATGAGGATGCAAGACTTCTGAAATGGCTAGTACAGTGCAATTTTGACTCTAAAAACACCAAGACAGGATGCAGATGGATCAGAGAAGTAAGAGAGGATCTGAAGGAAATTGGTCGTACACCAGAAGAAACCATAGATAAGATAAAATTAAACAAGAGAATCAAAAATGAAAACACTTGTTTCACACTCGCAACACGAACATTTTCAACATTAGAAAGGGTACAAAGATTGGAACATATGAAAATGTACTGGAAGGACCACAAGGCCCAGACAATCCCATCGAAGAGACTTGGATAATGGACTGACTAAAGTGATGCTATTCTGATTTCTCAGAGGTGAATTTATTCACTTAAAAAATCCATAATTATCACGGATTTTGAAATTAAACAGTTAAATTTTCCTTTAAAAAATTTCATAAGTGCAAAAGGAAGTAGTTATATGAAAATAAGATGAAATAAATGACACACTGTCTTTTGATGTATCATTTTCTTCATAGAAGTATTCTATAAAATAATAACTTTTTTATAGGTGAATTAAAATAAATAACTCAAAATAATTTGTTAATTAAAATTTATACAAAACACTTTTGTATACAGTACAAATTAGCATACACATTACACTAATTGCATGTATTTATTTTAGATCTTTATTTTTATGCGGATATTTATAAATATAAACAATTTAAATGACTTACTTTTTAAAATTAAATATTATACAAGTATTCTAAATATGTTTTCTACAAACAAAAAGAGGAAAATAGATAATTCCATCTAGTACAGTATGCTTTCTTGGTTCCCTTGTGTTCTGGTATCAACAACACTAATGGAAAAAATTCCTTGTAGAGAGATTTTGCTTACTGCTACTACTACTCAGATTTTATCCTGGAGAAATGGAATGTGGACAAAATTAAAGCTATAAACGTGTACTATGTTCATAGTAATTATGCAGGAGGTCTATTGTCAAGATAATCAAAGAAATAAATTATTGTGATTAGAAAGGAACCTAAAAGGCCAGTATTTTAGAAAGTAACTCGGTTTTTCTTGTATAGTGAGCAAACAAAAACTATTTTATAAAATTTAACGTACATTTTTTAAAAACATTTTTACATTTGGACATATTTGCAAAAATGCATTCCCCTTTCTAAAACTATTAGCTCTTTGACCGTATTATGGAATCACTGACTCTTGAAAGAATAAATAAAAATACCATTTATCATTGCTCAACTAAATTTTTACTTTTTAATTAAAAATTAAGTGTTTTTTTTAGATTATCTTTTTCATCTTACGTTATGGATTCAGCCACACACACGATTATGATCTCTGTTGCTGCAGAAAACTTCTTGAGTTTTCTCACACTTGGTAGTGTTTGTATTGTTTTAGTTGTGCCTGATTTTCATTACTTTTTCTGTTAAGAAATCATGATATTTGTTGCTTTTTACATTTGTTGAATTTTATTTACGTTCTGCAACATAATTGTATACCAGCAATTCTGTGCTTGGAGAGACAGATACTTTTTCAGTTTTTGATTAAGAAAAATATTGCACTTAATTATAGTGTTGGATGTGATAAATTAAATTATCAGGCATGTTTTTTCATGGTTACTTCAAACCTCTTGTTTACAAATTTCATCTTTTATCTTGCGTATCTCATTGAAAGATTTTTATTCTTTTTCATTCATTTCAAATTTTCATAGGTTACTAATAAATTTATGTTAAAGTTTTAATAGTCTACTAATAATTTAAGTTGAAAAAAATTAAGTTTGATGCAAGATTGCATAGATCCATACTTATAATTTATCATATAAAAGCTACAGTTTAATAAAATATCACTTACTAGCATGAGTATGTGGTTTCATCCTGGTGGTTCTCATATACTATCATCTCCCATAGAAGCAGTATGAATTGTTACCAAAATAATTTATCAATTCAAACAGATACTTATGCAATCTTTATAACTTTATTACGCTTATCAGAGATTAATGAAAAGTTGTTAGATGTGGCAATGCCATCCCATGAATATTTTGTGTTAAAAGATGGAATATATCCCAGTCATTGTTTATGATTTATGTCCTGTCCAAATTTTATATAACTTGTTCTTAATTAAGTAATAAGAAAAAAATAATTAATGGAAAAAGTAGTAAAGGTGGTAATAATGCGGCTTGTTTGGATCAGAGTTTTTTTTAAAACAATATTATTTAATGTGATGGCAACATGTACACAGAGATTTAATTTTATGCAAATACATTGCAACAATGATTTGTTTTCTCAAGTGTTCATTTTATGCTTTTTGTAAAGGCCAATAAGGAGTCTTGTGAGTTTCATAATAGAAGGTCAAGACATGATTGAGATGAGCCACTTTATTTATTAGCTCTATAAATGAAAGTTTTGTAAAAGAATTTATAGAATATCATATTATTTTTTATTTATATAATTTAGAGGCAAGAAAAAATTACTTTCAGTTTTAATTAAATGAAGACTTAGATTGGGAAGGATTCTCTGACACCATTAAGGTTCTTATTTGTCATCAAAAATTCATGTAGACTAAAAACAGCCTGATTATTACAAAATTTATTTTTCTGTTAATGAACGGCTTAAGGAACTTAATACCTGGGTGGACAACATTGCTCAAACTTTTAATATGATAAGATTTTTATCGGCTCGCAGGAGATATGACAGTTTAAAAGACAAGAGAACTTGTAAAAAGAAAGGTTCCAATTTTCTAATATTTTATTTTTTTTTTACTTTTGGTGGCTAGGGGACAAGTGCTGTTAGATAGCTGAAAGGAATCTTCTAAATGATTTTTTATCTTTTTTTAAAGGTAGAACAAATTTTGGAAAAGAATCATTCAAACATTTCATTTTTCTCACCTTTGGAGAGCCAGAGATTAGAGATATGTAGGAAACTCTTTTAACTCTTGGATATCACTATGTGTCTACTTTTTCTAAAGGTAGAATATGTTTTGAAAAAAAAATAATAATTTGAATACTATTGTTATATTTCAAGTTCGGATAATTAAGAGGAGTTATGGAGCATGACCCCCTTTGGGAAGAGAAAAGCCATGAGTCTCTTTTTTCCTATATGATTTTTAATTTTTTTCAAGGTATTACAAACCTTGAAAAATAAAATTTGAATATTGCAATGGTTCAGTTTTTGTCAATTAGCTGCTAGACAACCTGGACTTCTCGTACAGTTTATTTTTTTCTGAATGTTTGATGCATTTTGTTTAGAAAAATTTGAATATATCATTTCATTTTTCTAGAGGAGTAAATTGGGAGGGTAGTTCCAAGGGGAGCTATGGGAGTTTAAAATCTTTCCAACTCTAGTGGAGTTATACTTGTATAATCTGAATCTGTAAGTCCATAGAATCTGATTCCAAAATGCATTCTGGTGAATGCATGATAAATGGTTTTCTCACAATCATCTTTAATTTTCATTTCAATATTAATTTTATTACCATTAAGAGGCACCAAAAGGGGACAAATTAGGGGAAAGGTTTGTTTCACAATTTCTATATAGCCTTAATATGGAATATTTATGTTGTATTGTATTTTATAATTTGAAGATAAAAGCACATTTGTATAGCATTTAATATAGTTCTGTAACTATAGTTTTTTCGCATTATAAACATGGTTTATTGTTAATTTCTTTAATACGAAACATCCATTTAAAAAAAATTGTTATAATAAATGTATTTGGTTTTGCACCTTTGTATTTGGACTTGTATTTGCATGTTGATTTATTCAGGACCGATTAAATGTTAAAATAAAAAATAATTATCTTAACAATTTAAAAGGCTAAATTTTATGTTAACTAACATGATGTATCAAAGTTGTGTAGTGCTGTTAACTGGTAAATTTCTTAATGAGATAGCTTTTTAATTGAAGTAGTTCACATAGGAGATAAGATTTATTTTGTAATAGGCTGTTTTGCATTGTAGAAATCACTTGCATAACATGGACTACCATTTGAAATACATTTTAAAAAGTATTCTGACTGACTAATGGAAATGTTCATTTCTAGTCTGAGAAAAATGTATTAATAGTTGTCATGACATGGGTTTGACACTATTCTGTATTCTAGTGTGGATTTTTTGAGACTTGGTTTATACAGTCACAATAGGTCAGTCACTGCTCACCAATCAGTAGACAAGCTAAAGGTTTTTCATTATCACATTAATGTGTACAGTTTCTATAGTTTTTCAATTTTATTTTATCCTTTCTGTTATACATCAATACCATTTTAAGGTCCAACCATATTTTCATGTTAGTTCTTTAAAAATATGTTTTTAATAATTTTTTATTAACAACCCTCCCATTCATCTATATTTTTAAGGGATGGAGGAATATAAGTTAATCATTCAGAACTACAGTAAAATAAAGTAAAAAAGTTCTAATTTTTCAACTGGTGATAGTATACTAGAAACTGACTGTGAAATATTGTTATGTTGCATTACAAAATCTTTTTTTTGAGAACACAGCAGCAGAGCAGGATGTCCTTGTAAAGTATTCATAAAACTTCAAATTTATAAGATAGATCTGTGTTGGGATTTGATTTTCCTAACTAAAGTAGAGTGCAGGAAATGAAAGGAATTGTATGAAATACAGTATTGATAAAAACAATATAACCTCATTGTTTATGATAAAATATATATTTATTTAACAAAGTATAATGTAACATCATGTTATCCCCCAAGATATTACAGACTTTTTCTTTTTTTAAATGAACAAATAAATCTTACATAAGGTATAGTATGTGGCAAAATATTATCATTTCTCCATTCAGTTATTTTTTTATTAATTGCAATTCATTTAGTTGTGAAATCTGAAATTAATAATCAATAATAAAATCAATTATCAAGAATTCAATATTTTGTCCATTAGATTTAAAGATGCAGTGTTTATTTTTCTGACAAACCAAACAAAATTTAATTTATAACAGGAGTATTTTTATTTTCAATTGTATCATACATTTCTAATTATGCTTGAAGTAGTCTTCAGTGATAAAAGGAGCTATTATTGTGCATTGTTTTCCAGTAGAAGTATTTGCAAGTGGTTTTTTATGCTGAGAAGAAAGGTATTCAGGATTTTTTTATCAAAAGAGTATAATAGATCTTGTGTGGGTGTCTCTCCATTTAATCATCATTATATATGTTTGTGTAATTCAGTTCTTGCATGTTAGATGTGATGCTTTTAAGTCTATACTTAGAATATCTAGGTTGTGAATGCTATTTTATTTATGAACTCTTTCTGTGAGTTTGTTGGAAAATATTGACTTCATTACATTATTCTAGGGTGCTTTTATGCATTCATTATATTTTTAATTTCATTCTGCTTCCCTAATATACAATATTTCACTTAAGTTTGTAAATTTGTAAGGAGATACGTTTGTCTGGTAAAGGTTATATATGATACTCTGTTACCCTAAAAGCTATCTTACTTTCTATTTTAAAAAAGAATCTGGATATAAGACAGTATTTGCCAATATTTTCATATAAACAAACAAATTAAGATGTGGCCATTGTGTTAGATATGTGTGAAGTGTAAACAATATGAAATATAAATATATCAAAACATGTGTTTTGTATGTTTTTCACCATATAATAAGCAGACAGACACAGTTCAAACCTAATTTCACATTGTTCATACTTTAAATAAGTCTCTTTGATTAAAAAACATGCAAGCAAAGAATTCTGATTGAAACACACTGAAGCAATCGTAGTTGGTTTTGTCTAAGGAAGATTACCAAGCATATCGAAAACTTTATGTTTTAAATAAATAAAAATACTGCTTGTGTTTAAAATTTGTTTTCACTTCTCAAAAAATGAATACTTTGGTTCAAATTTACACATATATATGAGAACAGAATATTCTCGTAAAACAGAAAAGTATAAAATGTAACAGATATAATGGAAATTTTTCTCAGAACTTATTATATTTTATAATGACAATTTGAATTTCTTTATTTTTTAAAATTAAATACATTAAACAGTTTTTATTATTAAATCTTGCAAGTAAATTATATGTTTACATTGTGTCAAATAATCAGTAAAATCCTTTTACTTACAAGAACTGCAATTTGATATTGAAATGTATTGAATAACGTATTTCATATCAGGTCATAAACTTGAGTGTTCTAGAAAACCATGATTTTTTCCAAAAAGTTGTTATAATATTATTTGAATTATTAAACTTTTTTAAAATACAAATTTCCTTTCTTATTACAGGAAATAAAAATACAGGAGTCTGTTTTATAGAATAAATAAGAATAGAATTACAGTGGCCTATTTTATACAAAAACAATTTGTTTTATTTTTTATACTTTTGAAAAATTTCTCATGTCTTTCACATATTATTAATGATGTATTAAAAAATACTAATTGTTTTAGTTCAAAAATATCCAAATTAAAAATACTCTTTACTAACTGAAGTTTCTATTCAAAAGAGCATGATTAAACACAAGAACTTGCATTACAAAGTGTTTGGTTAAAGACAGACTATGACAACATGCTAAGAGGTATGCAAAACAGTTTATTTGAAAATTCTCTTTTATTCCAATAGAACTACATAAAATAATTTTAAAAAATTCAGTGAATAATATAAAAAGATATTGTTATAACTATTCAACAGTGGCAGTGGATGTTATATAAAAAGGGAACTGCTAAATTATTAAATGCTTTGTCAGTTGGGAAGAACATCTCACTGTAAAAGTCCTGCAAAATCATTATCCAAACTTCTTGCTGCACCATATGAAGAAAATTTTGATGATGTGTATGGTTTTTTGAATTTTTTTAAATCTTGAATGAAGAAGATAAAAATTTCTGGCAGTTTTTTCTATAGGCAAATGATTTTTAAATATAATGGGATAAATTAAATGTGTGTTTAGTGGCCAGAGATAAATCCTCATAAAGTAATATAATACAGACTATGCCTGGTATTATGCTCTCAGGAGGAATTCCAATAACTGGACTTATAAAAACTAATCTCTTTTAAGGAAATATTACCTCAGAAGCCTAATTAGAGATGTTACAGAAGTAGTGCTGTTAGAACTTGAAAACAACTTGGCTTATGAGAAACAATTTTTAATATGGTAGCTTGCTTTGGTGTGAACGTAAAACATTTTTAATGAAAATTATGAAAAAAAATATATATATCTATATATGAGTATAACATGGATATAATAAAATGCCACCTACAACTCCACTGATGAAGAAGCTTTTTAAGTAGCTGCAAAATAATTTTCTGGAAGCATAATTCCACTGAAAATAAGTCATTTTGGAATTCTTAAATTTTTTAAAAATTTTGTTAAGTTTTTATCTTGATAATGAATTATTTAAAGTAATAATTTTTATTTGACAAAATCTATTAAAATGCTATTTAAAATTTGCATGGATTATTATGTTCATGTGATGTCATAATTAGAATAATAGTAATTATGACTGATAGAAAATTGTTAATTTTATAATTATAAATGTTGTTCTTTACAAATTGTGTTTCTTATCTTAATTCTGATGAAGAAGTTTGACAATTTAAGGAAGCATTATAGTTTAGATTCTTTTGGTAAATGGTACAAGTGATTTTAAATTGCTGAAATATCACTCTTTATGGTATCTTAAAATTGCTTGATATATTTAACAAATAACTGATAATGATTTTACTTTTATACTGTGTAAATATTTGTCAATTTAGGTTATTCTACGTTTCTTTTTAAAAATGAACAAGAAGGAAATGAATGAGTATCAATGAATTGAGGGTTTGTGCTAAGTTTGAATTGCTTGCTGTTGGAATTGTTAGGACAGTACAAATCTAAATCATCATTCTAGAACCAAAATAATATGATTGACGTAGACATAAAACAAAAATATGAATTAAAACATGGCATATAAGTTACAATCATTGAAAATACGTTATGTTATTTACACATTTTATTCAAATAAGATTGGTAATTTTTAACAATACAAATACATTTTTTTCTTAGCAAGAGTTATGGCTCTTCAAAGACAGAAGCCAAGTTGGTTTGGTCTGACTGTATTATACTTGAGATGGGAACACTATGTTACTAATCAATGTTTTCATGTTGATTGACTCAAATGTATGCTGCACCAGTTTAATTTTCCTCCATACATTTTAGAGCTTCAGCCACCTTAGAACAGTCTCAAGACTTTTCAAGGAAAACCTTTACCTATCTTTGGAGTTGCACAGTATTCAAGGATATCCAATTGAACTAAAAGCAGTTCAGCCAGATCGCCATCGGCCAGAAATTACCTCATACTATGGAAGTACAGAAAAAGATATTCTTTTATATATACAGAGTATGTTTTACCGATTGATGTTTAAGAGTTAAAATTTAGACATCTGTGGGTAAAAGTAAGAAGGCTGAGTAATTAAGCAAGAAGTATGTGTATTTTTGCAAATCTGTTAATTTGCAATTCTGTATAATCGTTATAATAAAGAAAATATTGCAGTATTGTAAGTGGCTTTAAAATTACCCTGATTCCTTCTATTATACATATTTAAAATGCATAATTTCCAGGTCTATATGGCTGCTAAAACCATTCATAGCTTAAGAAAGAAAATTTACATTACATTACAAGGTAATTTATTTACTAAGGCGACAAACAAAGTCTACGGTTAATTAAACACATTTGTTAAAGAAGTGTTGGAAACTACTACATGTTAAAAAGTATTAATACTACAAATTTTTATATTAAATATTCTTATCACTACATGAAAGATGTAGAATAAATTTCGATTAAAACAGCTCAGAATCAGTTGTCTACAAAAATTGAAGTCAGATATTTAAAAAGAAATTATATTGATAAATTTACTATCATATTGAACAATATGGTAGTAATCACAATATGATATAATCATATATTTCTTTGTAAAGGAATATTTGAGTATTACAGCAATTACAATTATTTTAATTTAATTTTTATATTAAATATTTCAGTAACTATAAACTAAGAAAAAATAAAGTGTGATATAATAACAAATTTAAACACTACTATTGTTAAGGTTGCACTACTATTGTTAATATCGTAAACCGTGTACGTATACAAATTCCTATGAAGTATAAAAATAGCCAGTAATTGTATTAAATAAATTTTAATTCTTCTGATAGTTCTGATATCCTTTATATATCTCTGATATCATTTCTATAAATAGTAATTCATATTTTATTTAATAAAGGCTTATTCACAAAATAATGCAGTGTTTAATAAAATGAGCAAAACTACTTTTAAAGTTACAATTAAACTTTACATAGGAATAGATGCAAGTAGGAAAGTTTATTTTTCTAAAGTGTAACAAGCTATGAATGAAGTTTATTTATAATAGATTCACTTATCAAATAAAACAATGAAAAATTATGTACTATTAAAAATGATTTTTTAATAACATATTAAATACAGCAGTACTTACTTCTTCTGAGTGAAAATTGCTGTTAAATAGTATATTTAATATTTGATTAAAAAATTTACCTCAGTTATAGTTTTTATATGTATGGTTTGCAAAGCTTTGTAAGCACCGGAATTGAAAAGGAAAATGGTGCTGTCAAAATCATAGCTGCTTTAGTCAGTGTTTTTAGTCATTTTGTTCATTTTGTTTTTAGTCAGTGTTTGTTTAGTCATTTGTTTTACATTGTTAATAAGATTGATAATGTGGTCTGGAAAAAATTCCAGAGTTATAACTTTACTATGAATAATTGTATAATTCATGAGTAATGAAAATAAAATTTGAATAAGCAATTCCCCTGAACTATATGTGGTGATTAAGGATCTCAAAATCAATAAGTTTTAGATGATCAACTAATTCACTGAATATTACAATTTTCTCTGTTGTAAAACCTGTGGAAAGCATGTAGGAATATATGATATATATTTTGGTAAAATATTTCTGACTGATTAATAATTTTGGTAAATTTGTTATAAATTTACAGATTTACCAAAGTTTATAATACCTAAACATCGCATAAATCATTTTAATTGATACATAACCAAAAGAGTTTTTCTAATAATAATGATAATGATAATGAAAAATTATGTGCTATTAAAAATGATTTTGTATAAAAAAATAACAATAACATAAAAAACTTTTAACTAGAAGAGTAATCTGATCATCAAACACATATTTCTTTAGGTTTTAGAAAAATTAAATTATTGAACATAAAATCTTTGAGTATAAGTACCATATTGCATATGCAAAAATTAAGGTTTAGATGTAGAAAAATAATATGTTTGGTAGACTAATTAAAGAAATAAACATGGGGAATAAATAATGGAAGAAAATGTGCATATAAGTAATCTTTTCTTGGCAAAGAAGGAATGGTAAGAAATATTATACGCTGTACAAATATGGGAAAAAATCTGACTGTGGATAATAGATCATGCGAAGAGAAATGTGTTAGCACTAGGAAATCATAGATTTTTCTTTGATTGGACAAGATACATGACATCTGCTTGATGAAATAATTTAATATTATTACTGAATCATTTAGTTTTATTATCTGGAGAGAAAAAATCCATTACAATACTACAATGAATCAAATTTTACAAGAAAGAATAAACGTCGTTGTATTAAGTTGAAATTCATTTTAATATTAATCTAATCCACAGTAATGAAAGACAGAAAAGGAGAATGATTGTTTTTACTTCTTTCTCTATCACCCCATTGAGAATTGCATAAGGGATAGCCGAAACGGGTAAAATTACAAGACTATTCACTATTTTCTAAAAATTAATTTAAATTTAATAAAATTCTTTTTACACTGAAAATCAGTTCTTTACTACCTTATTTTAAAAGGAATAAGGGACATGTATGTATTGAATTTTCCTATAAATTACTTCGGTTTTTCTATCACACAGTTGCATTAAAATTTAATGTAATCAGACAATTTGTGTAAATAATAAATATAATTTACTAAATTCATTAATTTTGACAAAACTGATGCGTAGTAAATATCTTCAGCAGTTTGTTAGAAATGTTTATTGATTGTTTTATAATTATTTTAAAAGTATTTTCTTTTCATACAATAACAACCAAAAACAGCATTTTTATGAGATTTAACTGCTATTTTGTTTTTGTCCACAATTGTAATTTTCCCCTTCCTTATTTTAATTTTACGTATAAAAATCCAAGTAAAAAATGTTATAGGTACAGCTATAAGTCTAACAAATACATTTAGAATAATCATTAATAATTAACATAACTATTCCTTTGAAGATTTTGTTGTTTATGAAAATTGGCAAAAAGTTGCACAAAAAAATTATACTGGAGTTGAGGCAAAATGAATTTAAACTAGAGCTGTGACATCGAATCACAATTCTTTACTGCAAATACCTAGTATAATCAGAAGAGTAATCAACTGAAGTGCAACAAGTTGACCTATTTTCCAGGTCAGTTTACTTAGGGTCAAGACCAGACACATGTTAAGGACGTGGATCATAATTTTGTCAGAGGCTGTGAACACCGATGTTACTAAATGACCTTGACAAGAATGATTATAGTCTGATAATGAGTAACAATTTCAGTTTGTAAAATATTAATATTAGTATTGTAGAATTAATTGCAATAACAAAGAAATTATACTTCTCTGACTACTAAAAATAAATAAAAAAAATAAATGAGATTCATACTAACAATGACAACGATTTAATATATTTTATTTACCCAAAAAAAGGACCACGTTATAACACATTGTATTTGAACAATATGAAATGTACATACAAACAAAACATGTAACGCTGATACACTAGTATATGTATATCAGTCTACTAAGTGAGTAGAGATTGTTAAAATTTAATGGATTTATTGTCAGTTTGTTACATACATATCTTTTATTATAAAGAAAATTACCAGCAACAACTTTAGTTGAAATCCAGCTTCAATTGAAGTACAACAAAAACAGTGAGATAGTCACTGATTAAGTTTACTCTCATGTGCACCTGAAATAAGTTGATATGAATAAAAAACTATAATTAGAGTTAAAAATTCCGATCATTTCATTTTAAATAATGATTTCTTTATATAATTATTATTTTAAAAATTATGTGGTACTTGCATATATATTATTTCTAAAAAAAAATATTAACTATTCTTCTTTACTTCTCCTTAGCAAAATCTATAGCTTATTATTATTACTTCTATAACAAATCTGTTAATTTTAGTAATATTTATTCCTAAAAAAATAATAAGGTAATGAAGAATAATGGAATAATCACAGGAATAAGAAAATGAAGAAGAAAAATAAAATAATTAAAATTAAATGTAAGAACTAGTCCATAGAGTAATTTGTAATAGAAGTACAAAATCCTTGTAAAAGAAAATTAAAATTGTTGTTAAGGTAAAAAGAAAATAAGTGGTAAAAGTGCATTTAATTTTGACATATACATTAACACTCTTTGAAAGATCATATTTTTTATTAATATTAATAAATGAATTGCTAAGTAATAGAACAGAAATCTTTCTGAGTATAGACTGTGTTCAGTCTTTATTTATAATTTAATATTACTTCAAAATATGTAAATTATTGAAGTAGTAATGCTTCTATTGTGCAAAACGGAAAGGATACGATCAGCTGCAGCATCTTTTCCCTTTTCATTATTTTTATAATTGAAAATTATTAGATTAATAATAATTAAAATTACAATTGCAAATAAAAACTGAAGATGGTAAGATGACTGGAATACATTTCTCTGTTGGTGAATTCTCTTTGTTACTCTCTCATGTGATTTATTTATCAATGTTGATAAATTTAAATATATTAAAAAAACCCTATTATTTACGTAACTTAATACAAATTTATACTGGAATGCAGCTACCTGTATAAATTTTTATTTTAGTTTTACTTAGCTAAAAATGTTGGCTCTTGTGATTTTTTATATTAAATCTGTATCAAAAATTATTTGTACATCCAGTAAGTAGAAAATAATAAAAATAATTTATCTGTAAATTTTTTAATAAAATCTTAATTGAGTATAAAAATAATATTATATTGTGTCTGTTAAAAGGGATATGTATAAACAGCAAAATGATTTTTATTTTTACTATACATTTTTTTTATAGTAATTTCTGGAATATATATTATTCAACAGTTAAAAAGACAGTAGTGATAGAAAAACTGATTATATAGTAATTATTACAAAGAAAAAGAATAGTTAATAAAAAAAAAAGAAGAAAAGCTGCGTAAACAATAACAGGGCTGATTCTTTTAATTTTAAGATTTAGGAACTACTGACGGATTGAGGAAGATCATTGATATGTGTGGAGGGGAACAACTGGCCAGCCACGCCCGTAGGTCATGTTCCCACGCCAATAGCAGAATGTCTGAGGAGGAGCTAACATCGTCCCCTGCGCAACGAATTATAATCCGATCTCTTGCCAACGAAGGTGTCAAATACTCTGAAATTTTGACTCGGCAACAGGCACAGTTCGAAAATTCTACCCTGTCAAAAATTCAAGTGTTTGATTGGGCCAACAAATTTGAAGAAGTAGAGAACGAACTTCATCCATGGACCAGATGACATCATTAAGGCTGTTCGCGACCTTGTGGAAAGTGACCGTCACTGAAAAAGCATCAGAGGTGGGCATAAGAGTTGGGATTGTGCACACAATGTTGTCAGAAACTCTTGGATACAGCATAGTGTTGGTGATAGATAAATGTGGAAATACGAAACGTGGGTCCATCGCTACACCCTGGAAAGCAAGAGAACAAATATGGTGGGGAGGAAAGCTGGGTAGGTGGCACCGATCAAGTCCCAAGAAAAGCTTGTCAGCTGGAAAAGTTCTGGCAGCTGTGTTTTGGGACTCAAAAGGTGTGTTACTGATTGATTTTCTGCATGAATGAAGGACATTGAGGCATACTACTGCCAATTGTTGGATGACGTCGCGCTGCTTCTCGCAACAAACGACGCTGGCAACCGATTCGCAATGCTCTACCCCATGACAACACATGGCCGCACACAGTTCAGATACGCAATAAACATGCCAAAATTTAGTGGACTCCTCTTGAACACCCACCGTACAGTCAGACTTGCCACCGTGTGATTTCCACATGTTTGTTTGCTGAAAGCAGCTTTAGGAGGGGAACGATTCAAAGAAGATACCGCAGTCGAGCATTATGTGCACAATTGGTTGTTGGGGTAGTAATTTGTTTTTTTATGAGGGGATCAAAAAGCTATCTATTCAGTGGAGAAAATGTATTTCTGTTGAAGGAAACTATGTAGAAAAATAAGGTAATTTATTTACAATTTTATCTAATATCAATAAAGGCTATATAAACAAATCCTGGTTTATATTTGAATGGCCCTTGTATATATAAATAAATTTTTATTTTAGAACCCTTCTAATTTTGGTCCCTTGTTTGAAAATCTTTGGCCCTTTTTCAGTTGCAGCACATAATTAAGTCATGATTTTCTTTTAAATTTCAACTTTCTGATATTAGATTGTATACTTTTGGTGTAGACACAATGGGTAAAGGATTGGAAAGGAAATTATATAAGGCTCATAATAACATTTTTTATATTTTGAGTGCAAAAAATAAAACATAAAACAAAAAAAATTTGTCAGAGCATGAGCCTTTGCTATGAACCAAAGATAGATATGATGAAATCTTATCAAAAAATACTGTTTTTGGTAGTTACAGAATTTAATACTTTTGAATAAATATGCTGTGTCTGCGTGCGCACTTAATTAATAATCTATATTTTGTTTGAGAACCTGATTTAATCTGAATGTTCATAAAAATATAGTAGTAATTTAAGTAATAAAAACAAATGGTACTAAAAATTGATCACACTTTTTCGTAAAATGATAAAATTATCAGTACATCAATTATAATAAACACATTTCTTGTGCAAAGGGTAATTTGTTACGTCATATCAATACATGAGCAAATTAATATATTTAAGAGGTCCCATCTGATTTACATCATGTTTAACTTTAATTTTTATTTATTTTCTGTAATAATAAGTAACATGATCAATCATACTTATTTGTGTTTAATCATTTTGAGTGAATGTAGGTGATTATTTAAGATACTTATGACAACGATGACGTCAGGCAACATGTTGTTCAGTGCCTCTTGGACTAAAGCTGGGAACAGGTGTTCCAACCGCAGATGCAGCATTACTTCTTCGAGATAATTGGACACGTAATTGTCGTACTTCATTTTCAACTTGATTTTTATTCTGTAACATAATTTTCAATACATTAATACTCTGTGAATTAAACAATTAATTCATCAATTCCATTAAAGATTCCAATGCATCAAAATATTATGAGAATAATGCAAGTTAGAAATGTCATTTTTTAATGAATTGTACAAAAACTGACACGTGATAATTTTTTTTTCAATCATTTTGGCAAGGCAAGCTGTGGCTAGTGATTGATGCTACTTTTATGAAACACTTTTGTTATAGCATTGGTAGTAATAAAAAAAATTGAATTACCATTCATTAGCATTCAATACCTATGATTTGTTTGCACTATACAAAAAAAATTTGCTCATATTTATTTATATAGTATGGTTTTTGTGAGCATTAAGAGTAAATTAGAGCAGAGGCACTGACTTAGTATTCACTAATATATTGACCTCATATTAATAACCTTCTATGTATTACCTAATATTAATGAATTTTGTTATTAAAGATCTTATAAAACAGTTAAAATTATTAAAAAAAAAGTAATGAATGAATTTAGCATGAGTCAATGGATGTATAACTTATAACATTTTTTATTCTGCTTAGTCTGATTTAATTAGTGTGTTTTAGTCATTTAAAATTTTCTATACATTATGTATGTATGTAGTGCATATTCAATACTACAAGTGATCTGTATGAAGTGCAGGTTAATTTTTCTACAGCTATGAAAGTTTAAATGGAATTTAAGTCCAGAGTAAAATAAACAAAAACCATAACCTTATACTAAAACCTTTATACCTTCATGTGTTGTATCGTTTCTGTGTCAAGATTTTTTTTATCATGCATCTTTTTTTCTTTTTTTTTTAAACTACTATGATCATTACCCGTTAAAAATAACATTTGTTATTAGTTGGACTAGTACTTATTTTAATGTGTCATTTTATTGCACTTTGACTGAAATTTATTGTCTAATTGTATACCCATAAATGCTAACAACATACAGGAACTCAGAGGGTTGTTTAATTATGATGTGGAAACTGCTTTATTAAATAGTGGTTCAGCAGCTGACATTTTATCTTTGATCTTTCTTTTTAAATTCCTGATGCTACTCCCCAAGATATTCCAGGTGTTTGTTACTGAAAAATCAGATTATAAGGGATGCTGTTTACTGTCTTACTCAGAACTACATCTGTACTTATAAACTACAGGACAGATCAATAATATAATCTGTGTTTGTTTTTACAAACTTATTAAATTAAGTTCTTTTTCTTTAAAACTTGTTTTGAATATGCCTGTGCTTCATGATGTTTTTGAGGAACACTTTAACCATGGTGAGGTGCACCTGTGTATACATCAAATACATCTTTTTTGTTACTATACCTTTATTTCTGTTAAGAGTCGTAATTTTGTAGTATTTACTCTGTGTTGAAGGGCTTTGATTTCACCCTGAAGCCGACTCGCTGTAATCTTATAATTTGCCTGTAAACAAAGAGGTAATCAATTTTTATAGATTTTTTTTTTTACTATAAAATCATCCATGATTTATTTTACACAATCAGTAAATATATACACGTGACATACAGTTTTGTCATTTTGTCTGAAGCTATTGTCATGTATCCAGAAATTAAGCACACTCATACCCACACTTTAGGGCTGAGTGTGCTGTTGATATTAGCTGTAACTGTGATATATTTTCATCTACAACAAAATTAATGGTAATATTTACATGTTTCTGTATGTTATATGATTCACGAAATTGTATTTCTAAAACTCTGTAAACCACTTTTGAAGATCAAAATTCCAGGAAAATGAAAATGTTACTGTAACCGCCTTTAACACTACAAGATTTCATGAATTACTCTCTAAACAAAAGAATGGGTTTTCTTTTTGCCTAAACAACAAAAATTACAATTAACTGTAGCTGCCACTAACTAAACAAACTACTCTTTTTTCCATATATTTTTATCCTATTTATATACATATATATATATATTTAATTCCTATAAACAGCAGGGTAATATTTCACCATTTCCTGTTGGATCTATCATTGAAAATTCACATTTTATTCCATCATTATCTTAAATGATTCTACTATATTACATTGCATATCATATCTTTTGTAAAAAGATCTGTATATAAACAAAAATTACCAGCCATGACCAACTGACTACCAGGTCAGTTGGTCATATTAATAAAATAAATTAGTATTTTTTATACAGTCAATTATAAGATAAAAAGTAGTATTACTTTTTCTTTTTACTCATACCTTTCTTGATGGCATATCTTTGCCTGATTTTGATGCATCCAACGGCTCAGTGATTTTTATACTTGTTGTATGACCTGACTGTTGTTGAGCTAACTGCAGTTGTTGACGAAGATTCTTCAGTTCTGAATCAAGATCAGCACCTTTCAGTTTTGCCTCTTCTACTCGATTATTCCACAACCTTTGGATCTGCAAAACACAAACATTTACACTTTATTAGTATATCTAAACTTTAGTATATACAGAAACTTTATACAGATAATCACACGTGTGCATACACATATACATACACATACCCACACCCCCCCCACACACACACACATGCATATATATATATATATACAGAGAGTGAGAGAAAGAGGTATAGACACATAGCTAAGTAGCAGTATTAGCATTAGTAGGACCCTTAAAATCTCTGAACTTAGAAAAATAATTTCTTGTTAACCATATATCATTTCATTCAGTTTTGAAAGACCTGCTAACATCTTTTTTGAAATTTAAGTTGTTAAGTTAAGTTGTGACATAAGACACATTCACTTCTAAAAATGGCATAGCCATTTTTGAGTATAGAGAGGGACATTTAAAACTAGCCCAAGAAACTGCTTGGTAAATTTAGTTTACTGAACCTAATTAAAATAATTTTCTTTATGATACACTAATACGGCTTGCTTAAAATCTTTTTGTAACTACATTATTAAAGTATGCATTATTACTATTAATAATGAAATATTAATTGTAATTCTTACTTGTGTTTCAGTGTTAGCATACAGTTGCCTACTGTTTGTTAAATAAGATATTAATAAAAAATTATGAAATAAAATAATGAAATAATTCAACTTTAACTATGAAAAAATGTTTAAGAGCAAACTTTAATAGTTAAAAAATGCATTTGTATGGTAAATTAAACACCCCCTCCCCTCGAAGAATCAAGTATTGTAGAATGTGGGCCGGTTTTGAATGCGCTACTCTGAGTAGCAAAAATGCCATGCCTGGTTAACCAGGTAAAGTGAGAAGTGAAATAATACTGACTTCTTCACTGAGCTGAATATGTATGTAGTAGTGGGATACTTCTAGACTGTTTTGCAAATTTTTCTAATACAGGGAAGTTATATAATTACTAAGCCGCTCACCCTTTCTCTCTCTCTCTCTCTCTCTCTCTCTCTATCCTTCTCTCTCTAATGTGAGTATTTTCTCTTATAACTTGCATAAATCTGTAAACATATTGTGCTAAATGAAATTTTACAATGGGTTATATTCCCAGATAAAAAGATATGTTAAATATTTTTATTTATTTCAACCTCTGTAGGAATTAGATAGCAATTACATTAAATGTTTAACAAAACGTCTAATGAAATTAAAGTATTCCTTACCACTGTAAATCTGCAAAAAATGTGAAATTAATTACACTTGCACACCTCTCATTAAAAATTATGCATGTCTATTTATTTTAGGGAACATGATTAATTAAATATTTTTCATTTGATTATTATTATTTATTACTTAATTCTGCAACAATTAACATTTTTTTCTGAGAAGGTATGCATATGAATTAGTCAATATTCCCGTGATTCTGTTTGAAGGATCTACCTTAAATATCTTCATATATTTTTTCTTTCTATACTTTAGTTTATTACAGCACCGTAAATTTTTAGACAATTTGATCATAAGGTAGATGCTAAATAAAGCTTTCAATTTCATGGGCTGGCTAATAATAGTATCATTATGTGTCCTCAAATAATATATTATAATAAATTTATTATATATATTTCAATTAGTATTTAAATAGATAACTAGTTCAACAATCAAAATAAATATGATTAGTGGCATAGAAACCCTCTTCCAATGGTTTACATTGCTTTCCTTCAATTTTTATGACTAGCAGCAGAAGAATTAAATTAAACTGTATAGAAAATTTCTTATCGAAGAAGACCTTCAGAAGTCTAAAACAGATATGAATGAGAATAATGAACAGCACAAAGTATAAAACAAAGTTATTCTGCTACAGAACAAGTCAGATAGCTGAAATAATATCAGGCAAGTAGTTATTAATATTACAAACTGCATACTCCTGCTGTATATAAAACAAAACAATAAACTGTTGGTGAACAAAGAAAACAATTTACCATTTGAATGAAATGAAATAAGGCTATACCTCACTCAATATTATTTCTTTTATCATTTATTAGCTGATGTTTTTCATATGAGATTTACACTGCTGTTAAAAAATAAACTACTGAGTTTAATTTTATAGTTAAATCCTCCATAAATCCCTATAATATTTCTACTCTATGCTGGCACTACCATCACTGAAAAATGAAAAAAATTCCTCAGATATATATACATATTTACATAAATATGTAATAAAAAAATTAAAAATATAGAGAAAAGAAACAAAAAGGTATATCACAATGTTTTAAAAAGGTTAATAGGAGAAAGAATAGCTATGAAGAAACACGAGCCACTATAAATGGAGAATCCTTCATGAGAAGGATTTTCTTTTTTTTTTATAATTTTTAGGGCTCCAGAATTTTAAACTTAAACATAAATAAGAACAAAAATAATAGAATTAAAATAATTAGCGAATATATTGTTTATTAACTGTTCCATTTTTTTTACATTTAGTGCTTCCTACTTTTCTTAGCTTCATTTTTTTAATAAAAAAATGAAGCTAAGAAAGGTAGGCAGTACTAAACATAGAAACTATAATGATCTTAGCAGAAAAGATAATAGTAATTATTATCTTAACAACAGCAACAATTTTAATTTTTCCATGGTTGAAGTGTATGATTCTGGACAGTTCTAGGTTTCCAAATCCAGAAAATTTAATTATTTCTGTACATTTTTATTTGTGTTTACACATATATAATATCAGCAAAGTTTGCATGCTGTTGTTAATATCTTTAGTTGCCTCCAGTGCTCTATGAGATAATTTACAAAGACAGATCCTGATTTTGTATATAATGCTTGTACATTTATTTTTATCTGTGGTTGAATGTCTGTTCAGTTCATTCACTATAGTATTATGTGTAGTTTAATTTGTATGCTCCTGGAGTACTGCATTTTATTGAGTGTGCTTTATTAGAATGTCATGTGTTGTAGTATGTTGTTAGTGTCTTGTGTATTTTTTGTGGTTTTGAAAGCAACATTGTAATCTTCTTCCCTGAAAATGTCAACAGTTTTATATGTATTGATCAATTATGTTGGTGCTATATTTTTTAGTACAATACAGTAGAGACTCTTCAACAGTTTATTCACTCTGAAAAGTCATTGTTAAATTATGATAAAAATGTAAGGAAGTGAAAAAAAAATGAATCTTAAAGAAGAGTTCCTTTAAGGGTTGGTTATCTGGGAGAGGTGGTTGCTTTAAAAGAAGGTTTTACTGAGTTACTTAAAGTACACATTAACACTTATTCGATGATATACGCATACGTAATGTTAAAATATATGTATAATTACAATATACTTTTTATAATTCATAATAAATTCACTAATATATACTGTTTTGTTTTATTTATATTTCATAGTTAAAAATTGATGATATGTACATAATGTATAAAAAGCTTTATGTACAGAAATATTTACAATTTGTAACCATACGTCTCTAAGTGGTCAGAAATTCTAACTCGTCAGAAGATGAAGGTGTTACATATATTTAAGGAATTTAAATACAAATAATAAAATAAGGTGTTATTAGTTATTGCATCAAAATTTAAAGTGCAATTTTAACATGTTTACTTAAGCTGCAATAGAATAGGTCCAGGAAGAAGGATGGTGGAGTAAAATTTAATTGAAAGAATAAAGATGAAACATCTATCAAATAATTTATAAATAAGACTCAAAATTCAAACCGAGGCAGGGCTTGGATTTTGTTTGAATTACCTTGTAGCACTTAGACTAATGATGATATCTAGCTATTAGCATTTTCTGCCTCACTTCATACTACCCAATTTTCAGATTTATAATTCCAAAGATATTCCATTTATAGAGCTACTACAACGTCTTAGATAGTAAGATCCCCTTATGAGGTAAGATGCAAGTCTTACCTAAGGTGGCAATTTATCTTTAGCGATAAATTATTTGTAATTAATATAAAATAAAAAATTATTACTGTATCATTTATTATTGAGAAATTGATTATTTTTATCTTGTGTATCAGCAAGAAATTATGCTTGAAAGTTTATATGCTCGTTTGACATTTCACTCAAATCTTTGACAGATTTATGATTATTAGAACTTTTTAGATTAAATTACAGAAAGACCAGAAAGCTCAAATTTTACTAATAGATATCTCAGGAACTAGTCAGGTTATTTTGGAAATCCTTGTTGGGTATGAAATGTGATCTGTGGACTAGCTAACAAACATCATTGCCACTATCACTGAGTTCCACTAAGGAAGCAGCTGTTAACAGTACTTCTGTTCCCATGATAATTATCTGGGAAAGAATAAATCAAGGATGTAAGGAAAAGAAGAGAGGGGTGACCATTCACTGTAGTTTAGGGGAGCTATTCAGTGTACTTTAAATATTGTCATTATTAAACTGTACTTATTTAACTTACCTTATAAGTACTTTTAAAATTTTGAAAAGTGAGTTTCTTTAAACCAAGTTATATGCTTTGTTCATGAAAAAAAAAAAATATTTAAAAGTAAAGATTACCGACTAATTTCATGAACATATTGTAAAAGAAAAAAATTATTAAAAAAACGGTAATGATTCACAAATTGTGAATACAAAAACTATGTACATTGCGTGAAAAATAAATTCAATAAAAAAAAAATTCATTATTTTACAATTATTTTTTAATATCGAGTATCATTAACTTTGTTGTAATTATCTGCTAATAAATGTCATCAACATTCAGGTTAAGTGTGTTTCTCTGTATCAGGGGAAACAATTGGAGTGATCTATGGAAGCCAGTTTATTAAAAATAGCTTCAGCCATAAGCATTTAACCTTACCATTTTCTAGTCAAATGTTTAAACAATAACATTAATTGGCAGGTAGATAGATACCCAGTACTATAATAATAACAGTATGTATGAATACATTACACAGTCAACTCTTGATTTAGTGAAGTAATGTAGGGGTTAATAAACTTGTTTTTTTGATTTCCCTAGTAAATCAAACAAATCCTTTTTATTCATTCTAAAAAAATAGCAGGTCATTTATAATCTATTCCACACTCTGTAAATGATTTCATAAATAAGATCCCCCTAGCTGAGCAAAAATAGAATTTCAGGTGAATAAACTCTGGAAGGAGGTTTTAGTAAAATAATGTATCATAAAAATATTTCTAAGAGTTACTGTGTTATTACAAATTACTGATTTCAGTACATCTACACTTCTTGGGGAAAAAATCAATCATAGTCTGTGTCAAAATAACAATAAATTATACATCTGTACTGTGCTGCAGAGTTATGAATAATAGAAATAGTCTTCATATTGAAGAAATGTACTTTAAAAAAGTAGATACTTCATTTTATAATATAAGGATGATAGATTCTGTACCTTAACTTCTTAACATGACAGGACTGGTCCTGCTGTGTTGAAAAGTTTCAAAACTGTTACAAAGGAATGTTACTCATACTACTTTTAGTTTTTGTTCATTGAATTCTTTCGTCTGGATATTAGCTCCTTTATAAATAGCTATAATGAAAATCTATTTTGAAGTTGTGGTAGAGTAAAAACCAGTATGCATGTGTGTCATGTTTTCATCCCTTATACTACAGATCATCCTTACAATAGGACAGTATTTTAACTATAACTGGTACGCTTAATTAAATGGGTACACTGAGTGATTTTCTGTCTACCTTTTGTGTTTTGCTTGGTCACAATAAATCTGTGCATGTAAAATTGGGTTGACTATATTTAAATATATGTATATATATTTAATATATAATATTGTATAATATAATAATTTAATATTATAATAATATATATAATATTTATTATATACCTCTGTAAAAAATACGTTATTTTAAAAACAGATATTTAAATCCATTAGATATAGTTCAAATAAACACCTATTTATAGCGCTTTCAGAGTTTTTACTGCTTCATCAGCCAACAAATTTTATAATTCTTCAAGTTCAAATTCCAGGAATTCTTTTTAAGCTAATTATATCCCTTCTTCAGAGAATTTACGAGCAGGATTTTATTAAAAATAAAAATTGGACCCCTGGTAATGTCACTGACAAAGGAGCTACATAATTAACCTTAAACAACTTTAAAACAATTTCTACATAATTTGAAAGCAAGTCATTAATTTTTTATATTTTTTAAAAATATTAATCAAAACTTGTTTTTTTGTACTTCACATTTACAGTAGAAGGTTTAATGTGAAAATTAAAAAAAAGTAGTAAACATAACAGTTTAAAGTAGTAAAAGACTAGTGAATCAATGGAATAGGTTTAAATTTAATAAAACCAAAAAAGTAGAGGCTTTTCAAAGTGTGATTCAAAAAATTATAAATAAGAATAATTAAAAAATATAATATATGAAAACCAGTTTAGACAGGAATATAGATCAGTGGTAAACTAAAAGGCTGCATCTGTAAAAAAATTTAACTGATAAATGAAACTTTGGTAAAACACTATAATAATAAAGCAGGCAACATTTTTTTAATGATAATGTCCATGATAAATGACATTGAACTTTCTATGTGGAAGGTTGATGGATTAGCATCTTGCTATGACAGTAAATCTCAATGCTGTCAGTGTCTCAAAACTGCCTTGACAATTTATTGTCAGGTTCTAATTGACAAAACACCTGGGCCTGACGAACCTTCAGTGTAACACACATATTTGTGAACTGTCACTTCACTAACAAATGATTCACCTGAAGCTGCATGTGTTATATCTGAGATCTCTGGATTATTACATAAATAATCCTGTAGCTCAATAAATAAATAAATAAATATATATATATATATATATATATATATATATATAAGACTAACTGAAAATTTTATTATTCAAGTATTATACATTCAATCTATTACAGGCATCTGTAAAGTATCAAAACATTTTGCTAAATCTTATTTTATAATTTGATTCAATTTGTATATATATATATATATATATATATATATATATATATATATATATATATTGATGAATTAGCATATTAGAATATTTCAGAAAGACTGTAAATGCAGCTACAGCAGGTAAATTATCTGCACTGCAGTTGTCATCAGGAGTAAGTTTACAAATTGTAAAACACATTCTCATGTCTGACAGCTCTGCCTGAATCTCAAATTTAATAGCTATTTATACAACTTGCCAAGGTAAAATGTTAAAGCTACTATTTGAAAAACTGAACTTGCTTACATGAATTTGTTGTTTACTAGTGTAAATCATGAGAATTTATCATGATGAATATCATATCACTCTCATGATAAATAGACTGCAGTAGATTTTTGTTTTTGAAGTTGTGCATGATCATTTTTAATGTTGTTTATTAGTTATTTCTAATTAAACTACTTTTCACATAATATTTATTATTTTTGGTAATGCCACATATTAGTTGTTTACATATCAAATTTGATTAATTTAATTTAAATGCAGAAAAATTTTAAACACGTTTGTTTTAAAACTTTCTAATAATTTGAACTTTAATAAAATAAATAGTTCTTTTTTATTGTTATTTGTTTAAACTTGTAACAAGAAACAGTTATCAATTACAATTACACAACAAATAAACACTGCATTAATAATTTTGGTAACATAATAATGATAATAGTGGATATAATGAGGGGATTATACATAACATACCATATACATGTAATAAAAGCAACTCTGCCAGTTTTATCTCTGTACTAGACTGTGCAATTTTCTCTATCACTATATGAACAGAATCATTCCTGGTCATTTAACTGCTTAATGGTATGCTTTGTTTTGTAATACATATCTACAATCAGATTTGTGAACAAAGCACATAAATTGAATCAAAAATGTTAAACTGCCATAGAAAAAATTTCATTTCATCTTTATTTCTATTAATCATGGGCTCTACTGTATTTTTATAATCTTCTAACTTCTGTATACTAATATAATTTGATGGTAAAATCGGTAACTAGTTTATAAAAATTGGATCATGTCAATGTAAATATATTCAGCAACTATTAGTATGAAAATATTCCCTTAATTATAAATAAAATATTACAGAGAATTAATAAATAAGTCTGTATAGTACTTATGGTAATCAAAAATTAATGAACAAAGTGTTGTTATATATGGATGGTATGCCAATGTGTATATACTTTTTTAACATCTCAAGCCTTAAACTCTGCAGTATTTTGGCAAAATTCAAATTTATATCAGGTCATGCAATACATGAATAATATATACATAATAAACACATTTATTCTGATCAGATACAACCTTTAAAATGTGAAGTTTCAATTTACATATGTGTTTCTATTTACATCTTACCCTGCGTTTTGTCTCCTGTACCTGGTTTTGCAAATCACTAGCTTCTTGAAGTAACTGATTGTGTTTTTGAACAACTTCCTGACGTTCCTGTAAGACTTCATTAATTTCAGAAAGCAGCTGAATTTCTGAAAGAAAAAAGATTACAGTTATATGATTCTGTTGCACCTGTCACCACACATTGTTTCTAGATACATGTTATTTCTTTATCATACTTTTACTGATTTTTATTTTTATACATGCTTGTTAACATAAAATAAATACTCAATTCAAATATATAGTGTGGATAAAAATCATTTCTCTTTCAAAATTTCACTGTTGGCCAGAGTAAAGAGCCATTTATTTTTGATCAAATTAAATAAATCTGAAAAAAGTTTTAATAACAAATGCTCAAAACTTAGAAAAAAATTTGTGGTAATAATTTTTTAATTTAAAATAGTTCAACAGTGATAAATTACTAAATTAACAAACATAATGCATAATTATAAGGGTAAAAACTAAGTCATGGTCAAAATCTATACAATTTAAATTTTCATTCATAACCCAAAATTTTAACTCTAAAAGAAGTGAGGTAGTTTTACCCTAGCTAATGTCTTGTAGATGGGAATATCAGTAAATTGTGCTACTTCACTAGTTGTGGTGTAATAAAATTGGCAGCTTCCAAGTATAAGTAGTAACTAGCTAGAAAAAGAAAATATTTACCATTAAAACTCAAGGAAGAGAATAGAGTAAGGGTAGTCGGGTAAGTAATCAGTAAGAGAACTGAATTGATCGACACAATGGAAAAAACTAAACATTTCAACTTGAAATGGACTGGCCACCTTGTAAAAAGATTAAGAAAGGTATCAGACACTTGATGAAATTCAGAAGTAGGTAGCAACACAGAATAAAAATGGAAGTAACAAGAGCTAATCATTGGAGACAAAACAATTACTTCAGATATGAATTAATTTTTTGAAAGTCAATGTTGATAATATCATCAGCTAGTACATATGTTCTGTAACCAGTGACCTAATAGAATAGAAAATTCACCCAAAACTATTTATTTTATTTTTTGTGAACTACATTAAGTGATTAATGGATCTGATCATTGCCATTATTGGTACTTTATTTCTGTTCATTTTCAAGATACTACTCCCTTAATGATCCAGCTATCAAATGGCAGTTAAGATAATAATTTTGTCTAGTCCCTGGGAAAATTGGACCCTAGACAATTTGTTATTGTGGCAAACATAAAAATTTTGACTTTTTGTTTATTAAAAAAAGACATGTAATTTCCAGTTTCATTCAGGTCTTTATACAGCTTGGGGTTGTTCATTAGACAAATACATAATTTCAACATAAAATTGTTTTTACAAAATTAACTTGTTCATAACTAATAATTCTTCCCTTTAAGTTGATGGCAAAGCTATTGTTTGACAGATTATTATTATTTTATTGAAAGTTTAATTGGTCACAATTTTTTAGCAAAAATTATTATATAATACAAGAACTACATAGTATTTGAGCATTTAATTTATGTTATAATACATAATTATAATTGGTTTGCCAATCTCCATAGCAGAGTAGTAGAATCTCTGCCTTTTATTCAGAAGTTTCTGTGTTTGAATCCCAGTGTTTATCATACTCTGCTTAATTCATTAGCCACAATAAAAAGAAAAAGAAGGGTGTTACCTGTAATGGGTGTCAGACTGTAGTCTAGAGAATAAGTGTGTTTTAGAGAATAAATATTTATGAAAAAATAAATAATTATAATACATTTTACTGTCCATATCTACTTACTCTGTGTATTTTCCAGCAACCTTTCAAGCGCTTCTTGTTCTTTATTATTTGTTATGTCCATGGCATTTTCTTAAAAAAGAAGTTATTCACTTTCACTAACATGAAACACTATTTTTATGAATGTTTTGGAACCATTCCATATATATTATTTTAATGGCTGGAACAAAATAATATATCATTGTAAATATAATTTTTTTCTAATAGATTTATAAGTAAATCAAAACATTCTATAACTGAGAACCTCAAAATTAATTTTAAATTATTTTTAAGTGAGAAAAATATTTGTATTAATTGTAGTTAAAGGGATTGAAAGTATGGCATGAAAAAAATTAAATAATGAAAAAAATGAACATTATTGTGAGATATGCATATATACATACATTAAATTATGGTCAGTGAATCACATTATTATTACATAGCAATATGTGATTATAAATAAATGATCTCTGTATGGTTCTTAAACGTTCTTTCTATCCTACTGTTTATAGGAAAATTCCCAATGTATTGCATTATCTATAAGATAATAGACATAAGACATCTTATCTATAACATAATAGACATAGAGAATATTTATCGTTAAAACTCAAGAAAGAGAATAGAGTAAGGCTAGTTGGGATCAGTAAGAGAACTGAATTGATCGACACATTGAAAAAACTAAACATTTCAACCTGAAGTGGACTGGGAACTTGTAAAAAGATTAAGAAAGGTATCAGACACTTTGATGAAATCCAAAAGCAGGTAGCAACAAGAATAAAAATGGAAATAACAGGAGCTAATTATTGGTGACAAAACAATTACTTCAGATATGAATTAATTTTTTGAAAGTGAATGTTGATAATATCAACTAGTACATGAGAACTGTAATCAGTTACCTAATTGAATAGAAAATTCACCCAAAATTATTTATTTTATTTTTTGTGAACTACATTAAGTGATTAATAAAGCAGTTATATAATATGTTTGTATATTACATACATATTACATAGATCAACATATTTTTTAAGGCCTCTTCTACATTATTATTAGATCAGTAAAAAATGAAATGTTTTATTACAATAAGTTTCTTTTTCACTTTATTAAAATTACACTTCCTTTACATAAAACTAATTAAATAAAGTGTTACACATCCTGCAAGTATAGCTGAAATAATATAGGATTGTCAATTATGACTGCTATAAACTACCAACAAAACCCCTCCCAGAACAGAGATGTAAACTGATATCACATATAAAGCAAAATAATAAATATCAGAAAAAATGAAATAAAACATTCATTCAGTAAATGCTATTTTTTATTATATCATTAGTTGATATTTACAGTAAGAAAATGAATTTATACTAATGTGAAAAAATAAAAGCCTTCAAAAATTGAGAAATTAAATTTTGATTGTTCCTTCATCCATCAGCCGATCTAAATTATTCATATATATATATGATTATTTTAAATATAAATTGCTAAAAAAATTTGCTTTTGGGTATTCTATTCCTAATTTAGACCTATCTCAGTAACTTTAAAGTAGAAAACTATGGTAAGATAAAAAAAAAATAAAAGTTTATAAAGTAATATACATATTTATATATATTATTATTGTAAACAAATTTTTCCGCTGAACAAAGGAAATTACATAATGGATTGTTTTTTTTTAACAAGAGGGTTATTATTTTGTTGTTTTACATATTCTGTACCAATATTTTTTACAGCTGTAATTTATGTAAAACACTTGTGGAAAAAGAGACACTGGTTAAAGTAATGATGTCTTTCTGATAGTAGTTGTGTTCATTGTACAGCCATTCTTCATCCATCAGCCAGTACTGGAAGAGCATAATGGAAATAAAACAAAGGATAGCTTCTGTAACATAAAGAAAAAATGTATCGCTTGTAAGTGTAGAGTATCTTGTACTGGTGGACTTGGGTTGATGATCTGCCACAGTTTGTTCAGCTTGGTGAAGAAGTCAACAGGAATTCACTTCACTCTACATTTTTCTTCATAAGTCCTATATAGGATGATTATTTTTCTTGAGAAAATTATGAGAGTTCTGGGAGGGCCATGTGTCTCATATTCGGTCACCTGTAGTCTTTTTTGGTTATGACACCTTACATATATAAACACAAATATGCAATATAAACATATGAGTATATATGTACAAGGCCTACTCCAAAATAAATGACACAATCATTGATGCCACAGAATAAAATTATTTATTTATTTGCCACTCAAGTGTTTATAGTTTAAAAATGCAGGTGAAATAAGATTCACTCGTTTAAGTTCCACAGTTTATTTGAGCTTGTCATAGTATCAAGTATAAAGGTTTAACGTAAAGTATAACATAAGTATAAGTTTAAAACTGCGTTTACACACATCTGTTTAAGATTAACATACGTTTGTAGTCCACGGCAACGAGTCCGCGACTGATCCCTCACCCTTAGTGCATCCTTAGTTAGTGTGGTGGGGACTAAAATGAAGGAAGTGGAATATCAGGAAGTTTAATATTGTCGGAAACATCGGGAATTCTGGATTAAGTGTGTGAAGAAGAGGGAACTGATGATAATTTTTGTTCGGTAAGGATTTTGTTAATTTTACTTTCAATGGCATAATACCTTTCTTCAAAGTTACTGAGTTCTTCTTCTTCTTCATACTGATCATCGGTGCTCAATGCCCAGATTTCCGATTGGACAGAATTGAAGTCTGACCAACACTCTTCAAGTCGCTTGAACCTTGTCTTTAAATCTGAATGGGAATTAACGTTACTATCGAATGAATCCACGAAGTTTATAATACGAGTAAGTCGACCCTTTATATAACCTCTTTTACGTTTTAATTCACGAAGTTTATCACCAAGAGGTGGCTCAACAGAAATATCGTCTAAACCCATATTTAATCAATGGCTTAAACGAGTGCACGAAATTACAACAATGTAACAAAAAGAAAATACTAAAATGATATAGTAGAACAATATATGAAAATACAAAAATGATAATTACAAACGTGAGTAAGTACGTAGAGTACAATACATCAATGGATATAATAAACAGTGAAAATAAAAATAAGCATTTTTATCAGTAGCATGATTGAACAATTATTCTAAGTATAACCATGAAAGAATTTAAGAATAATACTAAACAAAAATAAATGTTAACAAGTGAAATCCTTAATTGAAATTCTTGGAATTAATGTTTGTACATAACATAAAACAAAGATTACTAATGAATAATAAATGCTGAAGGTTTATGTAATCTTAAAAATATAGTAACTTATAGCTAGACAAAACAAACATAAGATCATTAAGAAAGTGATAAGCGCAAGTGCGCAAAAATGAGTTGATAATAAACGTAAATTAGAATGTGTGTGTAGGTTAAACACGTAGGCTCTACTCTAAACAACATAAAAATGCAAAATAACCGTATTTTTGTATACTTCAAATGTTCATACATATAATAAACAAACAATAATACATATAACCTGAAATTCACCTAATGAATGATTTTTATCTTTAAAAACTTGTTGGTGTATTTATAGCAAAAACTGTGCCTTTAACAAAAACATCAAATATATACGAACAATAAAAAATACCTATAACTGTTTACTTTACTTAACAATGAAATGACAACATACAAAAATAAAAAATATCGGTGTCTAACTGAAAACAACATACAACAAATTCACAACTTATTACACCAAAATAATAATAGCGCATAAACATGAAATCGATAAATTACATATAAAACATCTTAACCTAAAGAAAACAAAGTTTCCACATAACTATTAATTTCAGTAGAATGAGTATAAAGAGGATACAAATTATCATGAGCGAAACGCCGTTCAAACAGTTTGCGAAGCGTACGTCGGCTGATGATATACCTCAGTGAGTGCGAAATGATGATATCGTAGTACGTAGTCAACGTAGAATGCAGTGGAATGATCCGAAGCCCCACACAAATCAGCATACAAATAATAAAAAATTAAAATACCTTCAGTTTAAGATTTCCCATAAAATAATGATGTTTAAATAACGATAACGTTTATTGGTTTAATGTTTTTAAACTAAAGTTCAGTGCATCACCACAATTAAGAATGCATAAATTACGAAATGTTTGTAGTTTATAATAATAGTTTAAGCTTACGTTTAACTTTGAAGACTGCCGAATCACTCAAAAAGTTTTTACATTCACAAAAGTTTTTCGTAATCAATCACGTCAGGGTCACCATGTTTATAGTTTAAAAATGCAGGTGAAATAAGATTCACTCGTTTAAGTTCCACAGTTTATTTGAGCTTGACATAGTATAAAGTATAAAGGTTTAACGTAAAGTATAAAGTATAACATAAGTATAAGTTTGAAACTGCGTTTACATACATCTGTTTAAGATTGACATACGTTTGCAGTCCACGGCAGCGAGTCCGCGACTGATCCCTCACCCTTAGTCCCCACAACACTCCTACTACTCCAACATCAAGAATAAAAAATAATAAAAATAAATTTAAGTAAAAAGAATAGGAAATTAAAGACTATGAAATGAAAATAAATATATGGAAAACACAATGGAGCACAATGGAATAAAACAATGGATAGTGATGGTAAAAAAAGCCTTCAGTAAGAAGAGGAAATTACTATATAATAAAAGTATAACTTAGAGATAAGGAAGTGATTAGCCAAATACTTTGTACGGAGTGACTTGCTGAATGGGAGTGAAGTATGGATGATAAGGAAGAGGGAGAAGGACTGAATTGAGGCTTTTGTGATGTGAATATGGAGAAGAATAAGAAAATTTAGATGGATGAATAAAGTGATGAATGTGGAAGTAATGAACATGATTAAAGAAGAAAGAACGCTAATGTGGGAAGTACATACAAAAAAAAAGAAGGAAACTGGTTAGAACATTTGAGTATAGGAAATGGAATCTTGACAACTACACTGGGAGGGTCAGTAGAAGGAGAAAGAAAGCAAGGAAGAAAAAGAATGAAGTTAATAGATGAAGTGAAGACTGGATAATACAAGAGGATGAAGGAGAAGGCTTAGGACAGAAATATATATGAAATATATGAAAACAGAGGTGTTGTAAGAGACCTGCCACTAGGCAGAACACTAGATGATATATTGCACAGAATTTATAATCGACCTGGATACCTGATAGTCACATACATACATATTTCCCAGAACATATGTGATGTGGTTGTCGTGTCATCACTTATGCTGACGATGTGCTGCTACTGATTGAAGGGGATTTGCGTAACGAGGTGGAGTTCCGAGCTACTCGTGTTTGTGAGACACTCTGACTGTGGAGTCTCCAACATAAGATGATTTTCAGCCCAGAGAAAATCACAATGGTGTTACTTAAAGGCCGATTGGCTGCTTCCCGGTGAATCCAGGTTCGGATGGCTGGTCTCCCCATTCGGTACATTACGACTCAAAAATACCTGGGTGTTATCCTTGATGAAACTTTTCGGTTCAAGAAACATCTACAGTATGTAGCAAAAAAGGCCACTGATGCTTTTTATGGAATCTGTAGGGTCATTCATCCCAATTGGGGGTTGAATTACCATACCATGCGTATCCTTTAAAAAGGTGTCAGTGAAGCTATTATACTGTATGCTGCGCCTGTCTGGGCTCAACGCATAGCTTTTAGTCCCAGAACATAAAAAGAGGGTTTTTTTACTAAGGGTATAATTCTAATTTTTTTTTTTATTGTGGCAAACCATATCCTTCTGGTCATAATGATGCACTTAAACTGTATCTTGCATCTCCCATCACAATAATGAAAAGTAAGTCATCCACCTCGTCAAGTTAATGTTTCAGAAGGTGTTCATAACATTCTTTTTGTTGTTGTTTGTTCTTTCTTTGAGCTTGCATGGAACCCACTGCAAACAGAATTTCTGGTTGCCTGGTCGTGCTATGGTATGTTCCATAATGTTTTATGCCACACCAGCGTGGCATGCGGCTTTCGATATTCAGCGTAACAAGAAAAAGCTAAATGCGCTGCAACAGAGGATGAATCTTAAGATTACATCCGCGTATAGAGTCCATTATAGCGGCGGGAGTCCTCGCAGGGGTTCCTCCGATCTAACTTCAGGCGAGAAAACGCTTACGCATCTATGAGGGAATCAGTCGTCAAGATGCGACAGACATACTAATACAGGAATGGTAGGCTATGTGGGACACTGCCCAAACGAGCAACTGGGCAAAAAGGTTGATCCCCCAGACTGCGCCCATGGTTGGAGAGGGAACACGGTGAGGTGGGGGTATTACATTTCCCAGTTCCTCTCTGGCCATGGAGTATTCGGAGAATATCTAAAAAGATTTAAAAGAAGAGAATTTAACAGTTGTACATATTGTGGATATATCGATTCACCGGAACATACTTTCTTCACCTGTGAGAGATGGTCAGATATCAAAGAAAAGGAGCAATGGACGATCATTACTCCAGATACAGTCGTAAATGTTATATTAAAAGGAACACAAGAATGGAGACGGATTATGCGATTCTAGTGAAGAAAGCAGTAAAACGTAGAGCTACAGTTATGAGGTGTCCGCAAGAAGTGCTGAACATAGTTGATGGGCTCTTCCCCTCGGGGGACGAATTACTCCCAGAGGTAAGAGGCGCGGCTGGGACTGCACCGCTGTTTATCGATGCAGAACTGGAGGCCGCGATCACACGAATATCGTCAGCCAGAGCGCCTGGCCCTGATCTCCAGTCTGGTTATCAAGGTAGCGGCTCGGGCTGAGCCAGAGGCGTTTTTAGAGACATGCAACGCCTGTCTTAACGAGACAGTTTTTCCTGGCAGATGGAAGCGTCAGCGGCTGGTGCTGGTTCCTAAACCGGGGAGGGATTTGGCACTTCCCTCTTCGTACCGGCCGTTGGCGATGATTGATGCGCTAGCGAAGGTAATGGAACGTATGATTCAGCAAAGGATAGTTGGTGTACTGGAAGAGCAGGGTGGGCTTTCCGCGAATCAGTATGGATTTCGCCGGGGTAAGTTTGCCCTCGATTCTGTGGCTGCTGTCTGCTACTTGGCGGGAAGATCCTTGAGGAGAGGTGATGGTAGGATCTGCGTCCTAGTTACACTGGGTGTACGAAACGCGTTTCATTGCATTCGCTACTCAGAAATAATGGTAGCAATGGAGGACCTTCGACCTTCTTACCTGCGACGGATGGTGCGAAATTACCTCATTGGATGTCAAATGACCTTTATGGTCATTGGTTATTGGATGTCAAATGGGTATGTTGAGAAGAACCTCGATAGAGGGGTGCCACAGAGGTCGGTCCAAGGACCGACCCTCTGGAACATGGCTTACATTGAAGTGTTTCGGGTTGTTCTCCCACAAAATGTTACATTATTTGGCTACGCAGATGATATAGAGTTGCTAGTGGAGTTGCTAGTAAACAAGGTATGAGGCTGAAGGCAAAATAACTTAGTCGTATAGAAGGATTAGTGAGTGGATGGCTGGGGTAGGACTGGAGTTGGCTCCTGAAAAGACGGAGGTGGTGGTGATCTCTGCCGCCAGGAGGAGGCCAACTTTAAGTCTGATCCTTAATAGCAGAGAAATTGTGTCTCAGGTGGCCATAAAATAGTTGGGAATCTGGGTAGACTCCAGACTAAGATTTAGTACTCACGTACTCCGGGCTTGTGAGAAGGCGGAGAAAACGAGGAGGCTTCTTGCTAGCCTACTACCGAATACACGAGGGCCCTCCCAACATAGGAGGTAATGCTTACTGGTGTGGTCTATTCAGCCCTGCTATATGGCGCCGAGTTGTGGGCGGGCGTTGTTAGATTTGCCAAGTACAGGGGTAAATTGAAATCATCCATAGGAGGTGTTGCATCAGAGTAGCAGCCGCCTATAGGACGATGTCCAGGGAGGCGGTTGAGGTGATTGCTGGATTCCCGCCTGTAGACTTGATGATAATGTGGCGTAGCAGAACTAGGGGACTGAGAACACTCCCATTAGAGGAAAGAAAGCGTTCTGCCGAAGAACTAGAAGAAGAGATCGCACAAACATGGCAGGAGCGGTGGGATCGGGCCACGAAGGGTAAATGGACCCACCCCCTTATTGAGGACATCGGGGGTGGTACCGGAGGACCCACGGCACGCTGAGTTTTGATTTAACACAATTCATGGCGGGTCATGGGGGATTCAGTCTTATTTGTGTAGATTCGGGCTCGATCAATATGAAAATTATCCGGAGTGCGAGGTGGAAGAGACCCCCAAAATGATTTCTTTTTGTGTCCGCGATTCGCCATAGAGCGTAGAGAGATGCTCGGAACCTAAGACGTGTGTACATGTTTCGCCTTGAAGATACCCTACGAGTCCTATTACAGGGTGAGGCGCAGTGGAAGACTGTGGAAAGATTCCTCAGGACGGTCATGAGGAAGCTCCAATTATATGAAAAGTCCCGTAGAGGAAAATGGCGCCGTAGGGCGCGGGGGCAGACAGGTCCTCGGCTGAGTGCCTAGAGGGCCCCCGTACGTGTGTAGGTTGCCTGGGTGCGATGAGGCTGGGGACACTCTGCTCGTGCGTCTGATGGTGGCTACTGGTAAGTGGTGTGACTATTTAAGATTTCTGTCTTGACGGCTGCGTGGGTGTGTAACGCGTGGGTGTTGTGGATGTTAGTAGCTTATCCTGCTTTCTGCAGGTTCTTGTGTGTTGTTGTTGTCGGTGTATTATTTTTTATGTTGCTTTCAGTAGTGTTGTTTGTGACATTGTTGGATTGTTATGACTGTGTGTGTGGGCGATTCCCCCTTCTTCTGATGAAATGGTTTTATAAGCAGTCCCAGGAAGGGGGAAGCAAGGGGTGGAGGTTTAGTCGGTAGTGCGCAGGTATATATACGCCCTTGGTTATACTGGCGGAACCTGCTAGCGAGCCCGACACTGCTTAGGCGCCCGTAAATAATGAGGTTCCTCCACCTCTTTTAAAAAAAAAAAAATAAATGGATACGGATCGAAAATACGATAACAGAAATTTTGGAAACGAAGGAACTCAATAGTGATAACTGGTTCCGGAAATTAATATAAGAAAACCGGTTTGAGACCCGGTGACTAGGGAGGGGCTCGGGAACGACGTAGTCGGGTCCGAATTACCCCTGTCTGGTTTACCGGTGACGGTTGATGATGAGACCCATGATAATGATAAGACATCAGAGATAATTAAAAGATATCCCTAAGTAAATAGAGCATAACGGATGAATATAAATACAGTTGTATAGAAGAGTAAAACAGAATCGATATTTGTATAGAAAAATTAAGTAGAAGAGTTAAAGAGAGCAAAATACAGAAGTTAAAATAGAAGTGTAAGTTATATTAAATAGAAGATGTAATAATATGAGATAGCTACGTCAGCTAGTGTATGGATTACGATTAAAAAAAAATCAAATCGAAAAGACCGAGTCCCAGGAACGACATCGTCGGGCCCGGACTACCCCTCTCTGGTTTGTTAGAGCCAAGGGGAATTCCTCAAAAGATCCGAACCGGCGAGCCGACCTGCCATCCCGGACATACAGCGGGCCGGCGGGGAGGCTCATTAGAGTCTAGAGACACTCTGCTTGGGCCGAGCTAAGCTTAAATGCAAATCCATCCCAAGCAGAGCAGAGGAAAAACATACAAAGTTGTCAGACAGCATACACTTAAACTATTTCAGCTATATCTCAGCTATTTATTAACTAATTTGAACAAATGAGATATTTCGTTCACAATAAAAGACAAATTTTTTTTATCTAATAAAAGAAAATTCGTTAGAACTAATATTTACTAATTATAAAAATAATGTTACTAATATTTACGATAAAACATAATTCGATAAAACTACTTTCGATAAAACTAATGATTAAAAATAATTAAGTGGCCGCCATTTTGAAATTTTCACTTATTTATTTTGTAAATGCTGTTGGGTACATGTACAGTTAATTTATAAACCAAATCTCCGGGACACTTTGTATAACAAAGGGTTGTTCGGTACACGTACATCATATTTCATAAATCGTATTTCTTGATATTTTAAAGCCTGCGATTCTAAGAAAGATCCAAGATTCTAACCAAAAATTTATTATGCTTTATATCTAAGAAACGGTTTAACTTATTCGTACGATCACGAAATTTGGTTTCTTAGTTTGTGATTTATAAGAAATGAATAAACTATTTTTTTTTTTTAGATCGGTTGAAGGAATTGGGAAATATAAAGGAATTCTGGATCTTAAACTGTTGGACTCGATGAAGATTTTACTATTGATTTTTCTTGAACACACACACACGCGCGCGCGCGCGCGCGCGCTCTCACACACACACACACACACAAACATAGTAAAAATAATTTTTAGATGTGCAGCTGGAAATGATACATTAAAATAAAAAATAAAAAAAGCATCCCACCATAACTATTGGGGTAGAAGACGTTTTTTTCAATGTTTCACTGTTTCTGACCGGTCAGTTGGAAATTCTTAAAATAATTTTTTTATAAATCATGAGAGGGGTACTTTTTAAACAATTACCGACTTAAAAAATTAAATTTATTTAGAAAATATTTAAGTACTACGCAAACTTCAGGAAAGTTTAGCAACGTTGTTTTCACCTTTTTATTTTAAAGTTGGCAGTAAAAATGGGTCAAATTTACTAAAGTGAAAAAAATAATCTTTCTAAAATTTTTTGAACGAAATAAGCTTTTTTCTCGTTTAATCGGTTTTTGAATAAGTGATTAAAAAATGTTTAATTTATATGTTAACCACAAATGAAATTTAGAAAATAATTTAAAATTTTAGAAATTCATAGAAACCAGGTCAAGTGTATTCGAATTGCGAACCCCTTTCGATGAAAAAACCTATTATAATTAATTTCATTAAATAATTAGGTCTGTGTATACACAAACCTATTTTATATTTAATTTTAATTTTATTATTAATTTTATATTTCTTCCAGATTATTGTGTAATATTATAAAAAAATAATTCTGTTAAAGCTGATCAAGAAATGGAAATTCGTTTAGAAGGAATACATTTTTCTAACCGTTCACATATTTTTTATTTCTTTTATTCTTTCATTCAAGATGCGCAGTTGCGCGCTTGTCACCATTCCGTCACAAAAATTGAAAAAAAAAAAAACAATAAAAGGCTGTGTATGTTAATATAAATATGTGTATTCAGAATACACAGGTATTTTAGTAAAATCGGAAGATATATAATATTTGTATTTTGCAGACACGTCAATAAGTCACGCACACTGAAGAATAATTTTGTTGCAATTCTCCGAATAAAACATATTCTGGGTCGTGAATTTTGTATTATTGTTGTTATTATTATAATACTATCATTTTTAATGTTATTATTTGTGAATTTAAATTTTATTTAATTTTAAATGTATAAATAAGACAAATTTTATGGTAATTTTTTTTCTCGAGAAACTGATACATGAAGGAAAATACTTTTATTGACGGTAGTGGATGAACCAACGACATACAATAGAACTTGGCAGTGGATAGCATAAAAATTAGTTTTAAAAATCAAAAAAAAAATCTTTAAAATCATCTGTATAAGGTACTGAAGGTTCAAATTCTGCCTTCATATGTGTGTGGGTGTGTGCGCGTAAATATATATATATATATATATATATATATAAAACATTTACTTTCCTGCCTATTGCTGTAGCAGAGATATAGCTATAGAAGGTAAAGTGTGGTAATTGGTCCAATTTGGTCATATGCGGTTTTCACCGCATCTTTACGATTTGACACCTAAGGAACCCGAAAAACCAAAAAACCAGATGAAAATTTTTTGGATCTTCGTATGTAAGCGTGTGTGTTCGGGTTGTTGTCCCCTAAATCACCTTATATCTCCAAAACTACTCGATCGATTTTGACCAAACTGTCAGATTACTTCTATACATGGGGCATTGATGCCATTAAATTTTCAATTTAAAAGGTCAAGGGGATGAGGCTATACAGCAGAGTCATCTTCAGTATCTCGAGATTTCCCCTAATTAAGGTCTTATTTTTCTTAGGTACATTTGTTAACAATTAAAAAATAATATTTCCAAAAAAAATTTGCAAAATTGCACCCCCACCCCAAAAAATTATTTAAAATACTCTTAATAAAGTAGTGGCTAAGTGGGTACAGTGTGTCATTAGTACTCCATCTCACCACAAGGAGCGCTAGTGTAGCACTGACGTACAGCTGCTGTTATCGTCCTTCTTTCTTTTTCTGTTTAGTCTCCAGCACCAGCTCTGTTGTAACATCACAGGTGAGCGGTAAAATTAAACAAACGGATAATATTTAAAGTGTAAAAAAACTATTTAAAGTGGCCGCTAGTACCGCCACACCTAACCACCAAGGATACCGGTGTTCTTTGGTGGTTGGATTTCAATTAACCACACATCTAGGATTGGTCGACCTTAGACTGTACAAGACTACACTTCATTCATACATATCCTCATTCATCTTCTGAGGTAATACCTTACAGTGGTCCCGAAGGCTAAACAGAAAAAAGAAAAGATAAGTACCGCCACACCCGCGCGAATGAAATACTTAAATAAATATTTTAAATTAAGTTGTGTGTATAAGTGGTGCATCAGAAAAAAGCTGCGTGGCGGGAAATTCCTACAACTATGTTGTCAGCTTTTTTTTTAATTCTCATTAAAATTAAATAAAAATTTGTAACTGAAAAAGTTTTTAATTTAATTTTCTAATCTGAGATTGTAAGAAAACAGATACTAGATTGAAGTTTACATAATCTATACCGAAGATAGGAAGATTTTTTTGGTTTTTTTTTTTCTTCAAGGCTTACTATTGAACTATTATAGTGTAATGTAATCTATTTTAACTTGGAAGTACTTCTGATATTTGAGATAACTTCAAATGAAAATTGATAGAAAAATATGTGTTAGAGTTCCTTAATAAAAAAAAAAAAAAAAAAAAAAAAAAAAAAAAAAAAAAAAAATGGGATTCGGGGTTAATCCTATCACGTTTTCCAATTCCAGACTTTATAATATGAAGTATTATACATCATAACTTAATTATGATGTATAATTATATACATTTATAATTATACATTTTTATAAAAAAAAAAAATAATAATAATAATTTATCTAATTTTTGTAAATCTAATCATTTATTAATAAAAAATAAAAGAAATTAGGTAAAATAAACTTAAAAAATATAAACAAGAATTAAAAATTGTGTTGGTAGTTTTTTTTACTTTAGCGTAAATTTAAAAAAGTCGAATTTTAAAGAATTGAACAAAGTACTCTTTTGTTACTTTTTAGTACGTTTTTTAAAATCTAATATATTTAAAAAAATATATTTATATTTCATCCAATGATTTAAAAAAAAGTTATTTTTGTGCACTCCACTGCAGGTGACTTAAGAGTTTTGTAATTCGGTTAGATATTACTACAGGCCATACAATTCTAGGGACAAGCGATGGTTTTTTTAAGAAAGCCAGTTTTCAGGGTTTCAGTAGTAACTGAAAGAAAAAAAATATTTCAGCTAAACGATGCAAAATTGTTGATCGGTAACGCGGTACTCCCATCGTGAGTAAAAATTCTTCTATCTTCAAAAACGTAGCAGACGGGATGACATCATTTAGCGGAAGGAATCCTTGAAGCATCCTTATAAAGAGGGGCAAGAGCTAGTCTTGCTTCATTGTTCTCTCCGGAAGAAGGCGACTGTTGCCAATCTGGGTACGTGTGCGTAACCTGTGAGTCCATACCTCTCAAGAGGTCAAGTACCTGGGTATTAGGCTGGACAGTCGCCGTAGTTTCTAGTGCCATACCAGGAAAGCGTCTGAACGCGCAGGTAGGACGGTTGTTCCACGAGGAGAATGCTGGCGAGTGTGGTGTGGACCACACTGTTATACGGATTCCCAGCTCGTGAGAAGGCATTAAAGTAGAAGAAAGCATTTCAGGTGATGGGAAGGCTGCTGCGCCAAATGGCGCTGAGGGTCGCCTGCTGCTATATGACAGTCTCCGCGGAGGCTGCATGTGTGGTGGCTGGCATCCCTCCAATTGAACTGATGGTGATTAGGTTCTTGAGCGCTGGTGAGACCACCTTAGTGGCGATCCGGATGAACGACTGATGCTCAGATGGCAAGAACGTTGGGACAGCGCAACAACAGGCAGTTAGTCCCACAGGCTGATACGTCATGCGAGCCGCTGAGTTAATAGGGAGTGGGGAGATGAATTTTAAAATGGCCCAGTTTTTAACGGGTCACGGATCGTTCAATACCTATCTATACGTCAGAAGAAGACGCTCGTCCGATGCGTGCATTTATTGTTGGCAGTGTGAACACAAAATTTTCAGCTGTAGCCGATGGCCTTGCAAAGAGAGAGATGTACAGAAGCATCGGGAGAGATAACCGCCGACAACATTGCCATCATGATGCTCCACAGTGCGGAGAATTGGTCGTCTGTAACGAAAGTAGTGACCTCGATTATGATGATGAAGTCAGAAGAGGAGGTACCGGTGTAGGACATCCTGCGGTGCTAGTAGTAGGTGCCCCAGTTTGCGGGGGTAGTTGCCTATGATGATGGCCGCAGGAGTCCTGCGGCAGGTGCCTCGACAACACATCGCAACGGGGTACACTCTCGATGCTGTGTAATACCCCCGTCATATACTCTCGATGCTGTGTAATATCAGGTATGGTTGGTCCGGCATCGTGAGGGGGAGGGGTTTTAGTCAGCGAGAGCCCGACACTACTGTATGTACGGGACAACGGTGGCTTATAGAGCTTTTCCCTCCTCCGACGCAAAAAAATGGTGCTGCAGAACCATCAGGTTGAAGAAGTTTATATTTTACAGATGACTATGAATTAAAAATGATACATTAAAAATTTAATCTCTGAAAAAGGCTCAAAGCATTTTAATAGAAATGTAATATATTTATTGTTGTGTAGAATACTAAACGTTTGGGCATATTTTTATCATATAAAGACAATTTTTATAAAATTATAGGAAAAAGTCACTTTTCTCACATAATCGCGCGCTACTTTAAAAATGTTGGTGGGAAGAATTTCATATTGAAGGAATGTCGAAATGTTACAATAATTAATAAAAAAATCAAAACCGCCTTGAAATAGTAGTTTTACGTATTTAAAACCTAAAAAAAAACATACATTACCGATTACAGAATCCTTTCTGAAAAAGCACCGAGAAAGGTTACTCCCAACCAAAGTGCATTTTTTTAAGTGAACAATTTCATAGAGATAAAGTTTTGGCTATCGAAAGAGTTTGGTTATCTCTTTGCGGTCGTCCATAAAGAACAAAGTAAAAACCACAAAAAGAATGTTAAAATATTTTTTAATCATCATACAAAATAGGCGAACCAATGATAAATAAATTAATTCTTTTGTTGTGTATTTTTTTATTGAAAACAAAACGAAGAAAATTTTTTTTTTAAATACAGATAAATTCAGAGGTAAAGTCCTATTACATGTTTAAAAATATTTAAAATTAAAAGAATTCATAAAAAAAAAGAAAAAGAAAAAAAAGAACCGATATAAATATTTTTCGATAAATTTTATTAGAAGTTACTTACCTTTGGCTAAGAAGAATGATTATTCGTTATACAGTTTTATATTTGAAGCCATATCATTATAAATTTAACAATACTCTATATTCATTCTAAAATAGAATGCAAAAACGACAGACTAAGTTTTATCAAACAAAAAGTAACTTACTGTCTACAAAGCGTTTATTCACCTTCACATCTAATAAAAGAAGAAAAAACCATACAGTGCGGCGCAGGACTGAATAAAAGTGGTGGAATCATCGTGGCAAGTTTTACCTTATTTCACCCTCACCTAAAATTACTCTAACCCCGACCCGGTAACAAGCTGTCAAGAACTTGATCTGCAATAAAAATACGATCACCTATCGTGAGCAGAGAACGCTTTGGTAGAATTGAAATAACACACCATTCTATTTAATTTAATTTATAAAATATGGAAACTTGCCTAAAAAATTATTTGCCACAGTTATTGAACGTAATTAACTTGACTTATAATGGGTGAGGGGGGAATGAATCGAATTTTTTTTTAATGTAATTTAAATTCCTACTTTAGAATAATGTAATTATTATTTATAAATGCATCTGCGCCAATTAGAAATTAATCAATTTAATTTTTTCTTAGAATCTACAAATATTAAACATCGAAAAAAGTATGGAGTAACTTAGAAATTATTATGCTACGTTGAAAACCACAGTAGACTCGTGAAATGCATGTTTCATTTAAAGAAATTATTATCCAGTTAACAACTTCGCATTGAGGCCTGGCTGCTTTTGTTATACAATGCTTTGTTTCCTTCTAGTTGCTTTTCATTTTTATTCTGTTGCCAGGTCTATTTTCTTTGACTAATTTATTTTCTATTTATATTTATCTATCTACATCTACAAATATACAAAAACAGACGATAAAATAGTTTGCTTAATCATTATTAATTATTATTTATGAATATTTGTTGTTTATAGTATCAAAATTATTTTTTGACTATCATAAAACTTAAGTGTATAGTCTATAAATTTTTCTGACAGACGGCCGACTGACAAAAGTTTATTTTTATTTTATTTTGTGAATTCAGTTTGAAAAAAGTTATTATTATTATTTTAAAAGTAGATTCACTGACAATGCTACTCAGCGTTTTTTGCACTATACAGTAAAAGAAAAAAAATAGATTTTCAGCGCATTAAGAAAAGTGAGAAAGCAATTTTAAAAAGTGAAAAAAAAGTTCCGCAGAAGAATAGTCTTCCACGAAAACACTTGAAAATTATTACGAGAAAAAGAAGATCCTAACCGGTTTTCATATAGTGCTACTCAATATTAAAGATTAACCGATCAGTTACTTATCTATTATAGGATCTATATATATATCTGTATAGATAGATATTATATCTATTAAATAGATTATATAATAGAGGTTGTGTTTTATTCTATAGTCTCGGTTATATAAGGGGTGATTTAAATTTAGTTCGTTTTTATTATTTGGTTTTTTTATTTATTTTAAGTATGGTTTTTTTAATTTTAATACCTGATTTTATTTGTTTATTGTTGGGTTGAGATGGTTTAGGACTGGTGTCTTACTGTTTAGTTATTTATTATCAAAATAGAGTTTCTTTATATTCTGGCCTATACAGAAAACAGTCGAACTGAGACTGTGCAACACTACACTTCATTTACACTAATCCTCTGATAGGTAATTACCGGAGACTAAACAGAAAAAAGAAAGTAAAAGTAAATTTCGTAAAATTTTATTCATGTTCAGTCGATGTTACTTGGCTAGATTTTTTCCAAAAAGATTAAACTAGATTTTCGACAAATTTTTTTGCAAAACTTTATTTGTTTACTGGAAATTTAATGAAATCGTTTATTGTCAAACCTATAAAAATTGTGTTTTTCTACACCAATCTTTTGTGTTTTACAATAATTTTCTCAAGAATTACAAGATATACAGTTCTGAGACCTGTTTAATTAAATTTTTAAGAACAAAATCATCAAATTTAACCCTTAATTTAAGTATGGCTTCATTTTACTTTTGGAGCAGAAATTAGGACGAAAATTTATTTTGTAAATCATAACTCAATAACGAAGCGTTTCCGGACACATGTTTATATGAACGGTTTTCTTTATTTTCACTTGCAGAGCATGTAAAGAATTTTTTCCGTTTCTTTGTAGGACAGCCTATATACAGAGTGATCCAGAAAGAAGGGAAATAATTTGGAACTGATTCTATAGCTTGAAATAAGGAAAAGGTTCATACAAACGTATGTCTGAAAACGCTTTGTTACAGAGTTACGGCTCGAAAGATTTCGCTTGGATTTAAGTTCCCCCGGTGAAATGAGGTCATACTGACATTTTTAAGGAATTACATAAAATGGTTTGTTATGTTTTTTGATTTCAAAAAACGATTAAAACAAGTCCCAGAATTATATCTTCCTTAGTTTTCATGAATCCAACGTAAAACAGAAAGACTCGGTGACGAAATCATGTTTTTTAGGTTTTAAGTACAATAACTTTGTTAAAAGACTAATAAATGCGTAAATTTTATTAACGAAGGTTGTAGAGAATTTAATTATGAGAAGATTGATGTAATAAAATTTATGAAAAAAAATCAACTTTTATTATTAAAATCAAAACAGAACAAAAATTAACACAAAAATGTTATGAATTTGAAAAATTAAAAACAGCTGTTTTAATACAATAAATTTCGACCTTTGAAAAATTAGGTTGGCAACACTAACTATATGCTTCGAAATTAATTTATTAAGTTATTTGGGTTGAAGATGACGGGACGGTAGGAGAGCTTGGTCGACAGGTTGTGATAAGATTTAACAAGATGTAATTTGTTTATTGGCAGCTATCCGTGCCACTCATGCACCGTGCAACTACTATCAATGCTGTTTTAACATCAGCGTGTGTAAATCGAGTTTTTACTGTCCTCCGTGATCAAACGCATTTTTGTCGGTGGAAAATATATTTTCAGCTCACAAAACAAACTTACCGTTTTCAAACTGGCTTCAAGAAGCTGCAAAAATTTTGCAGATGATTCTTTTTGATACATTTGTGGTGAGTTAATGGTGAAAAAGCAAAAAAGAAATATAACAAGTTTCGTTCGACAAGTGTACCTCACGTATTTTGGAGTGATTATAGGAAATCAAGACAAAACTTGGGCAGTCCACTACGTTTGTTGCAAATGTGTTGAAGGACTTAGACGGTGGTCGAAGGGTGAACAAGAAGCATTCAGATTTGGAGTTCCAATGGCGTGGCGAGAGCCACGAAATCACACCAATGATTATTACTTTTGTTCGACTGGTATTCACGGTTTCAACTGGGAGAATAAAAAACAAATCGTCTATCCAAATATGCCATCCGCTTTACGCCCGGTTCCTCATGGTCCAGACATACCAGTTCAATTACACCACAAAATTTACCTGAAATAGAGGGTTCCACAAGTGATTTAAATGAAAATAACATCGAGGAGTTCGAACCAGGAGATAGCTGTGCACCAGAGCTTTATTCATAGTTTGAACTAAACGATTTGATTTGAGACTTACATCTAACCAAAGAAAATTCAGAATCGCTTGGTTCGAGGCTTAAAGAGAAGAACCTGTTGGCAGCTGGCACCTCATTTTCCTGGTTCAGGTATAGAGAAAAGGATTTTCTTCCATATTTTTTTGGAAGAAGAAGAATTGGTTTCGATTTACATCTCACTATCAAGTGCTTCTAAGTAAACTATTTAAAAAAAAATAATCTTACGTGGAGTTCTTTATAAGATCAATACGACCAGAGATAATAAATCGTAGAGTAGATTAAAAATCATTAATTTTTTTGGGAGAAATCTTCATAAACATTTGGGTAAACTCTTCATAAGGTTTTACTGATAGTTTTATAAGATATTCCGGAAGCCTCTAAATATATAGTGTAGCTTTCTCGATTCAGGCCCAATTCGTGTTGTGGATTTCTAGTAGGTCCAGTTCAATGAATTCTATTTTGTGAATTCATTAATAACTTTGATTCTTCTTCTACCTTCTCGTCTGTTCTTGATTCCTTCTATATTATTACATATTTCTCCTTAAATATTTCCTTATCCAATTCTTCTTTCTAGAATTTTATTTCATTTAGTAACATTTTATTCTGTTTCAATCTTTTAGTAAGTTTAATTTTTACTTTCCCGCCTACAGTAGTACATCCTCCTATAACAGCTATAACTATAACGGCAAAATATATAGATCGGTAAAAAATTGGTCTTTTTTAGGTTTTGTGCCTTTAGGAGACATTAAATATATTTCTTTTAACAAAAAAATAAGTTTAAATAAATGTTAAATAATCTGCAAAAAAATGTTTTTATTTCAATGCTCCCAAATCAAAAAAAAATCTGTCTTTATCAGTTGGACATTTGTGAGTATATACGTACGTATGTATTCTGGCCTGCATTTGGTCTTATAACTCTGGACCCCGTTGACTGTTTCTTCAAACTTGATAAACAGATACTACCTTCGGGGGGGGGGGGGGGTGTATTAAATTTTTGCAAAAACTAGAAAAAGGGGTGGGGGTGTTTTGTTAGAAATAAAATTTCAAATCTTTACTAGGGCACTTTAGCAAAAACGTTTTCTTACAAAAATTGAATTTTTTTATCAAGATCACAAGTTACCAAAAAATCTTTATTTAATATTCACCCCCTCCCTAAAGAATAACTATACATTTTTATTTGTTTTAGCTATATTTTGCTTCTGAAAAGGAGTTAATGGGAGTTTTTCATCTATATTTTTTTAAATAAATAAGTCTTCAACCACTATGAGAAGTTTTTACCCATCACAGTCCGATGGTTTATGGTAATAAAAAATATTCTTTTAATTTTTATAAACTTTTTAAAAGTTCATTTTAATTTTAAATTCATTTCTTAAGTTAACCATAGCATTTAAAATGTAAAAATCTTAATTTTTTGATAGTCCTTAAAAAAGAATTATCCAAAAAGTCTCACTCCCTTCCCAGAAAATTGCAACTTTGTTTATTTAGAATTACGCCTGCATCTATAATTCATAATTTTTTTTATTGTTTTCCAATAAAAATGGATTACTTTATCATAAAGATACAAATAGAGTTTAAATAAATGAAATGAAACAAATGAACTGCATAACTTGACCGGCGTTGCCAGGAAAATGTGTGCGATACAATTTTTTTTCACTAATCATCTACCTACATAAATATTACTTTTCCCCTCCTACTCTTACTTTTATTTCTCATCGTAATCTACCACAATTTTTTTCAAATAAGTATACTCTTTCACCAGTTGCATCTCGGTACATTTTACTCGCATACATTTATTTATCAAATGTTATTACTTTTATTTTATAGATATGTATTTATTTTCAAACTCCCGCATTTTTCTAAATTAAACAACATATTCTTTAACTGTAATATAATCTATGGCATCTAATAAGCATATAGAAAATTAATAAAGGTAATAAAAAGAAAATTATTTCTTTCCTTAATAAAATAATTAAATTTAGTATAAACAAGAAGAAAAAAAATGTTTAAAAAAGTCAGCAAAGAAAATACGATCTGATAAATGAAAATGTACAGGCAATGTTGGAAGTAAATTAACGATAAAGTTCAGAGAGAATAAAAAAATCTTAATTCTATCTTAGTTTTGAATTAAAATAGTAAATGACTGTACTTGACCGTCTTCAGGATGAAAAATAAATAAAAATAAGCCTATATATATATATGAATATTTATAAAAGTTTTAGTAATTATTATGTTAAGATGTTAGAATATATTTCAAATTACATCTCTAATTAATTAATATTTAACAATGAAAGATTACATTAAGGGAAAGAAACATTAAATTCAATATAAACTGAAGTCTTTCTTAATAAACAGAAAAATAACCCTTCCTAAGGAGATAGCGTGCAATAGTTTAACTTTGCTATTAAACCTGTTGGAGCAAAATACTAATAGAATTATTACATTAATTTCAGCAGAAAATTATAGCTTACTGTTAAATATTAGCGGTTATTTTCTGGAAAAAAATTAACAAAAAGGACGTAAAAGAAGAATTACAGAAACAAACAGGAATGTATTTATCTTTTTCAACTTATAAAAACGAGGATATGTGTTTTGGTGATGAATCTGATAATCCAATCAATATTTAGATAAATCTATGATATATTTAACGGGGGAAAAATGTTTTGTCTATAACAATATAAAATACACATTATTACATAATATAATATCAGTCGTTTTCTAAGTACAAGGAAATATGGTTCCAGATTATAATACGGTTGTCTCTACTGATATACCAGACCGTTCTGTTTTTACTAGATTATAGTATTAATAAAAATCTTCTGTTCCCTACTTCCTGACGTTTAGTGAGTACTCATATATAAAGCCGAAAGTTTGTTTGATCGTTTGTTCTCGTACCACGCAAGAACCGACCGACCGCTTGCTTTCAAATTTGCAGGATACATTCATGTTATTCAGGGAAGGTTTTAATCCATAGGCCAAGGTCCTAGCCCACTTGGGGTGAAGTTGTGAATTAAAGATATTCATTAAAGAAAAAAAAATAATCTTTTTATTTCATTATTATATTTCTGTCACCCATGGCAACAGGAATAAGTTACGAATTTTTCTTCTTCAAAGATGTGTGTACTTTTGTTACCATAGTTACTACAATTCTTTCTTTTGTAATTTAGTTTCTTTTTCAGGTTTCTATAAAGCCTCAATACTTTAATTTATTCATCAGTATTATTCTCACAACCATGAGGGTAACCAAAAATGCGGGAGTCCAGGGGGCGGAACCCTCTGGCTAGACGGGAATGCTATAGAGCTCAGGGCCCCGGAGAGCCTTTGGGTCGGTTCTAGGGTTCATCTAGACCCTGGGGGTCGGTGAGTCCTGACCGACTAGTATTATATAACTATTTTATAAAAAAAACCTTTTTCTGCGATTCATATTTAATGGAAAATAGATGTTTACTTGAATTTAGTACTCGTGGGCGATCTGGTATTTATTCAGTTCACTCCGTATCTAAAAAAAAAAAATATTATAAAAATAGGTAGAAAAGAAGCCGTAATAAGAAAGGGAGTCTGACAAGGATGTTCCCTATCCCCGTTACTTTTTAATCTTTACATGGAACTAGCAGTTAATGACGTTAAAGAACAATTTAGATTCGGAGTAACAGTACAAGGTGAAAAGATAAAGATGCTACGATTTGCTGATGATATAGTAATTCTAGCCGAGAGTAAAAAGGATTTAGAAGAAACAATGAACGGCATAGATGAAGTCCTACGCAAGAACTATCGCATGTAAATAAACAAATACAAAACAAAAGTAATGAAATGTATTAGAAATAACAAAGATGGACCAATGAATGTGAAAATAGGAGGAGAAAAGATTATGGAGGTAGAAGAATTTTGTTATTTGGGAAGTAGAATTACTAAAGATGGACGAAGTAGGAGCGATATAAAATGCCGAATAGCACAAGCGAAACGAGCCTTCAGTCAGAAATATAATTTGTTGACATCAAAAATTAATTTAAATGTTAGGAAAAAATTGTTGAAAGTTTATGTTTGGAGTGTCGCTTTATATGGAAGTGAAACTTGGACAATCGGAGTATCTGAGAAGAAAAGATTAGAAGCTTCTGAAATGTGGTGCTACAGGAGAATGTTAAAAATCAGATGGGTGGATAAAGTGACAAATGAAGAGGTATTGCGGCAAATAGACGAAGAAAGAAGCATTTGGAAAAATATAGTTAAAAGAAGAGACAGACTTATAGGCCACATACTAAGGCATCCTGGAATAGTCGCTTTAATATTGGAAGGACAGGTAGAAGGAAAAAATTGTGTAGGCAGGCCACGTTTGGAATATGTAAAACAAATTGTTAGGGATGTAGGATGTAGGGGGTATACTGAAATGAAACGACTAGCACTAGATAGGGAATCTTGGAGAGCTGCATCAAACCAGTCAAATGACTGAAGACAATAAAGACAAAAAGGTAGAAAAGGGTTAGATTATATGTTATTATTTGTATAATAATTAGGAAATCTAATCAAATTTTTTTTACGATAATATGACGGCAGCTATTTTATAAAAGATTTGTGTTAAAGTAGCTGGAAATAGTTTTATCATCGATATCATTAAGCAATCACTAATGGAATACTATTTTTTTTTAAAATGCTTCAGGTATATGACAAAATTCGTAAAAAAAGATAACCTAACTGGTAAAAATGTTGTCAACCAATGAGCCGCTGGTTGAGAGCTTATCTTTCTAACCCAAAACAAAGTATATAAAATCTTCAATTAAAAATTATTCCGATGAATGTTTAAAAAAAAGAATCTGCCGAAGATCTATTTTTAATAAAATTGACTAATTTTAACATAAGATGATAAAATAAACAACTTTTATGGAATAAGTGTAGAGAAAGAAAAATCGTACGCTTAGATTGCTACTTTATACAGACTTTCATAACCTCGAAAATTCAAATGTAATAATAGTAATTTATATTACCCTAAAAACATACTTGATAAAATTCTTACTTATTAAACATAAATAAACTAAACGTAATAAAAGTGAAAATAATCAATAAACATACCCAGTAAATATCAAGTAAAACAACATTTACTGAAAACTTCTATCAGTTCTTGAATCGAATTTTCTAAATCTTGCCTTCAAGTTATTAAGTAAACTTACAAGTCATATCGTTATCCTCAAACGAAATATAAATTATAAATATTTATTATTTGTAAATTCCATAGTTTTAACCGAAAAATACACGATAACATCGATATCGATTTAAATTTATAAAATAGGATCTTACGATCCTAGATTGCATCTTGATTTTAATCCTAAATCACAACTTAAATAAAAGTGTGTTTAGTTAACCATGAAATCATCATGCCATCAATCCTCTAAAAGTAGAATAATTTTATATTCTATTTTTTTTAACTGTAAATTGACAAAATTTAATCGAAAAAATTTTAATTTGTGTGCAACAGGAAACATTTGAAAATCATAAATTGCAACTAGATATCAAATTTTCAACACTCAAGAATTTTTTTTTTCTAAATCACATGTAGTTTGAAATGTTTTTAGGTTTATAATTGTTTGCGATCTGTTATCTCTTAAATTCTTTTTATGTTGCTAATTCTTGAAATGCTATAGTGTAAGATGTGATATCTGTTCGGTAACAGATCTTAGCTTAGCTTTCCGTATTTGGGGAAAAAAACACCATCATATATTCTCCGCTTCCAGTACTCATCAACTCTAACCGTTTTGTCACTTGGTATCATCAGTTCTTCACGTGTGCAAGCTTCACCCATATTTGGACACAGGAAACGACCCATTCTCTGGATCTCCCACAATCGCACCTGTCACTCTCTCCAAATCTCCACCTCACCATATTATTTTGTCTTCTCACCGCTCTAGTCCTAATTATATTCAGCGCGGCCAAGTACAATATGGGGAGGTGATGTCCTCTACGGAGCGCCTCTTTGTGTACGAGACCCGTTTCAACTAGTAATGTCTCCTTCCACAAGTGTTCACGTCCAGCCCCAGGTGGAACTTCCACCTGGGACTGGGCTGTTCTCTGGATGAAGCTATTTCTAGATTTAAGCCGAGGATTGACATGAGTATACATAGGGCGTTCAGTGTCTGTCGTCTGTTTTTTCTTTCCATTTCTCCAGTAACTAACTGATAACATTTAGCTAATCGAAAATGTTTTGAAAAACATTTTTTCAACCGTTCTATGCAGCTACGTTTCGCTCCGCCCTTCTTTCTTTGTATTTCAATAAATTCTTAAAGGCAGCTGTACATTACAGAATTCGGTCGGTCCGACCAATTAAAGAAGAAATTCAGTTACGAAAACGTATTTTTCGAATTGGATGCAGACGGTTTTAGAATGTTTCTAAAAATGGAAATTTCAGTTTCAACAAATTACTTACTTACTTAATGGATATTTTTTTTCCATTTATTGGAAAAAATTTACATAATTAAGAGAAACTGTGCCTGATGAAGAGGGATTATCGTCACCCTAATGTTTCCACAGGAAGAAACTGAGGATTTAAAGTGCAGCTCAGTTACATGACAACTGATATCGTTGATCGTACCGAAAATGTTATAGAGTGACATGATGTCAATACTACTCTGCAGAGATGCTAAGACATCTGTACGCAGGTTTGACGTGCAAATGTAAATGCAGCGGTAAACGTTTAGTCTCGTACAGACTCAGGCCGAGCACTTCTGAGGCGTGGTTAATCGAAACCCTAGAACCGTAAAACACCGATATCCACTACCTAGTATCCAAATTTGTATAAAAGCAACCACCTTTACTAGCATTTGAACCTTAGAACTCTCGACTTGAAAATAAACTGATTTACGATGATGAATAACCGCCGAATACATATTTTATGTACAATTTTAAGTGTTTTCTTAACTATGTGTAATAGATATTGATAAATCTCTTCCCTTACATTTCTATTTCTGTACTGAGGTGAAGATGTATTCCATCGGTTCGTGTAATTTTATAAGTCTCCTAAAGTTACAAAATAAGTTAGTTATCGCATTCATTTCACTACTTTTCAAAACCGTTAATGATTTTAATATTAACGATACGTAAAGTAATAAATAAAATTGAAAATTTTAATTCAATGTCATGAACACATGAAATTAACATTCTAACAATATTTTGTGAAGTCATTTGGTCGGTCCGGAAACGCTACTATCACCTAACAATAAGGATAAATGGTGGGGGAATCCTAAAGTTGGATGGTTTGTTCCTCCTACCTACCGCCCTACGTAGAGACATCTAATTTAATTTTACAACAGACCTACATACAATACAATTTGATTGGATGGACAGCACGACCCATCCAACAGAGCTGGGGTTATAAGTATATAACATCACGTAAACATATTTCTTTTAAACGCGCCGCTCTCTATATATTTTAGCCCTTGAAAATTTTTTTTGATACTTCATCAACATCAGACACTTTATTGCAACATTCCTATTGTCTTCATTGTCTAAACTCATATCTTTCAATAGTTTTACTCTGAAAAAATAGTTTCTTTCCAATGAAATATTACATAAGTTTTGTTTGAGGATAAACATTTCCTAAATGGATCGTCAGATTTTCAAAAAGTACAGTTACCATTTCACCCGCTCTGTTTTAAGTTTATTAATTGCTTTAAAATTATTTTCAGACTCTTTATTTGAAAATTTTCTTTCGGAAAATTCTTAAAAAAGATCTGTTACCGATCTTTGACTCCGAAGGCCTTATTATTTTTTTAATTCATTTATCCTTTACACGTAAAATCTGTAGCCAAATTGTTTCATATTCATAATAATCAAAGTGTTTTAAATTGATCTGCTGAATCTTAAATTACTAACATTTATAATTTTCTATTTTTAAGCACCGTATTTATTCGAGTACCCCGCACATTTTTTCTTAGAATTGGAGAGAAAAAATAAGGATGCGGGGCTTACTTGAAACATAGCCTTTAGCCAGGATTATTTATGCAAAGTAAACGTTTTCTTAGAAGTACCTAAATTCAATCGCATAAATATAGTTACATTAGGCATTCGTAAATCAATATCGGATGCCGCTTATACAGAATACATCGTTAATTATTAACATCCTGTTCATATTATCAATAGGAATGAAGTTACGGTATTTTTATAAAACTGATTCAATCTGTATAGGCTGCATCCAGTTCTAATGACACTACAGTTAATTACAGTTACAGTATCAGTTACCCACCGTCGTCTTGGCTATTCGCCATAGTCATTGTACTGTTTGTATATGCGGACAGTTATTTGCTTTTTATCTATTTAGTATATCTTGTAAATTTTAATACGGGGATTTATTTTAATTACGGCATTAAAATAAGTACAAAAGGTCAGCATCTACGATCTTTTACAGTAAATGAAAAACTGCGCGTTATAGAAGAGGCTGAAGAACTTGGAAATCGGTCCAATCGTGGATGGATAACACGACTTTTTGCACGAAATGATTTGTCAATAAGACGAAAAACAACCATTTCTCAACGACTTCCAGACGCTTAAGAACAAAAAATATTACGTTTTCACAAATACATAATAAATCATAGAAAAGATAAAGGCTATTTGCCTTCTCAAATAGAAAACGCTGATCAAACCTCCGTATATTTTGTAATGCCGTTCGACAAAATCGTAAACAAAAAAGGTGAAAAATGTGTTACGATTCGCACTGGTGGTAATGAAAAACAAAGGTGTAGTGTTATGCTTTACATTACTTCTAATGGATCAAAATTACCTCCGTACATTGTTTTTAAAAGAAAAACTCTTTCTCCCGTACAGGTAAATGGAGATATTTTCAGAGCACAGGAATCAGATTGGATGGACAAAACCTTAATTTTAGATCGGATAAGGTGTGTATGGCAAAAGCGATCAGGTGATTTACTTAATAAAAAAATACCGGTATGCTAGTAATGTATAGTTATCGGTGGCATACGACTGATAAAGTAAGAGACATTTTAAAAAAGGGAATGACAGACCAAGTAATAATTCCAGGCGGATTGACATCTCTATTGCAACCACTAGATGTCTGCATTAATAAACCGTTCAAATCTGCTTTAAAACAACTGTACAATAAATGGATGGCTGATGAAAATTTCTTTCTCACGCCTACAGCAAGAATAAAATTCCCGGATTTTTACCAGATTTTTGTTTGGATAAAAGATGCTTGGGAAGGTATTTCTACGGAGTTAGTAAGGAAAAGTTTTAAAAGATGCTGAATATCTAATGAACTTGATGGTAGTGAAGACGATCACCTTTGGCAAAGCGACGTGGAGACTACCGGTAACTCTTCTACAGACATTGACAGTGACAGTGATTAATTAAAAATAAAATCCCATATTAAAAAGTGTATAGAAATGATCCTTTTCAACATGATACTTTCTTTTCGTTTTACCGGCCTACTGATTCTGAAATAAACTAGTACCTACGGTAATTAATTATTAATGCAATATTAATATTGTAATTTAAATGAACGAATTAAATGCTTTACATTCAGAATATTTTCATATTTACGTATTTTTTTATCTCGTGTGTTGCACTTTAAAATACCGGTATATAATCGATTTTTTTTTTGTTCCGGAAAATCGAAGCGCGGGGCTTATTCGGGGTGGGGGGGGGGGTGCTCGAATAAATACGGTATTTTTTAAAACTATATCTCAGTTCGACACGACTACAACTCGTAGAAATATTGAAGTTACTTTAAAGATTTTGTTACGAATTCACAATTATAAATTAAATACATATAAAATGCTCTATGATTAACAGATCTTATTATTATTGCTAGAAGGTACAAATGGTGGGATAAAGGAGCGCAATATTTGCTAGATTCCTTCGGGCGCATCAGTTTTCACCACCATCGAGGAATCTACATACTTTATTTTCATCCCCGAACAGATATAAATTGTGAATATATTACGGTCCATTCATACAATACAGTGATGTGTTCATACATTTTAGTGAAATTCCACCAGTGCTAGTGATAAAAAATATCGTTATATTATTTTGTAATCGGTTTGTTCAATGTTTTGGCTCGTGACAGTAGCAAATATCTATCAGTGTTACTAAGTCCACAGAACGTGTGCAGATACTGATTATAAAATTAATTGCCAACGATATTTTTGGTTTTTCATTGCCGTAATACTGTAATATAACATTATTACAAACTCTCTTTTCTGTCTTGACCCTCTTTTTACGTGGTTTATCCTCTAAGAACCCTTTAGGAAGTATTAGTCTGGACGAGCCATCCGACCGTAATGTAATTTTCTGGGATTAACTAATCAATTTTTTAAAAATTCATTAATTTTAGATAAGGTGAATCTACCCCAAAAAAGTATTGGTTTAACATAAATAAATGTACATACGTAATTTCTGTTTGCTGCTCTGTAAAAAATGTTTGCCTACATTTCTTTCAATGTACTCGTAATTATGGCCGAATTATAAAGTTGTTGGATGTAAAACCTTTGGTTGCGTTTGGAAACCATCTTACTTCCTATTTCTTTATGTTAAAATATAACTTATTTATTTTTCATAGAGCCAGTTCTTTCAACGATTAATTGCTTTTATTTTATTTTTTTAAAAAATATTTTCAATACTGTTTTTTATCTAGGAGTAATATTCGGATTTAAGTCCAGAGATTTTGCGTATTTATCTAAATAAAAAGTAAAATTACAACTAAGGATGAATAATTCTGCTATTTATTAATAAGCAAAAAAAAAAAAAACGGTATTACGGGTATATTATCTTCATAAATATCTATTTTATACTAAATTATATTCGGAAATAATGATTATGGGATTTAAAAAAAAAAAAATATTGATTATATAGTTAAATACTATTAAATACAAGACAGAAAATGAAGATTCTATTTCTAAAAAGTTACGACAATAAAACTTCAATGGTATGAGAGTATAACATGGTTTCTTATGTTGAAGGACTTATTGATCGGCCAGATTCGTTCGGAAATAATAATAATAATAACAGTAATAAAAATAATAATAATAATGAGCAAGTACGTCCTTACCTACTGCTAAAGGAGGGCCAAAGAAGCTATCTTCTGTTTAATCAAAATATTTCGCATATAGCACGCGAAGTTTTCTTTAGCGGAGGTAGACTACTAGTAATCATATTTACGCAGCTAAACTAATAGCGAAATTCTATTCGATAGAAAATTCTTTAAATCATACCTAATTTGACCTAGTTATATAAATCAGTTGTAAAATAGATTTTATTTTTTTCAAATTTACAAGTTTAATTTAGAAGGAGACTTTTCTGACTCTGCACGACATCAGCTAATATATCATGCGTTACTTTACCTTAAATAAAACTGTGTTAAATAATTTACGGTGAAAAAAGATTTATAAATACATACAAACTTTTAATGATATAATAATTATGCGTACAAAAACTACGGAAAAAGTTAAGCTTACACTAAAAGTTATAATTTATAATTAAATTGTACATTTGACCGTTAAAATAATATCAAATGCCATTTCATAGGAAGTGTGTTTAACTGTATTCGTAAAAAAGTGCATGCGTGCATGAAGTTTGTAGTAAAGAACAAAATATGCATTTAACGTAACGAAATAATTTATGTATGAAGCTGATGATGTAAAACAAAACTCAGCTAATGTGCTATTATTTTAAGCAGGCGTTTGCAATTTTTACATACACGTGAATTTGGTCAAACACACACATGTATGCGCACACACACACAAACTAATAAATCCCACACACAAACAGCAACAAAAAACATTATGAGTCTCGATAATAAAGAAATAAAGCTCACTAAACAGACCCCTCTGTTATCTCTGTTTATCTCCCCACATAAACCTGAAATCAGGCTATACGACCCCCATTCTCTCACCGGTATCGGTCAGCCAAACGAAAATGTAGCTTCAAATTCTCTTGCTCAATTGGAGATGGAATACTCCAATTATGTAATGGGTACGTGATAACCCATCTCCCAACATAGTTATGTTGCTCACGGGTTGGTTTCATACACTGTTATGTGTGGAAGAAGGGATTGCAGATAAGGGAGACCTAATGAAACAACGGCTGGTTTTTCTTCCCAACTGCTTTTCGAACAACCCGACAGTCCCCGTCCGTTCTTTAGTTTCACTCTCGCTTGGTCTTGCCTACGGCAATGACAATCCTCCGACTCTCTTATCCGTTATTTTACTATAAACATCATTTCATGAGGTGGTAATAGATGAGGTAACTTGGACAAAATTGGAATGAGGAAGAAATATTAGTGCCCTTCACTCTTCTTTCTTTAAAAAGAAAAAAAACAGTAACTGAAACTTCAGCAAAAATTTTTTATTGTTTCTGAGCCAATTAGTAGGTTTTATTACTAAAAATTGTGGTTTTTAAAAGAAAAAACAGACGAATTTTACAAAAATTAATTATTAAAACTTAAAAAGACTTGCGAGTACTTGAAAAATCATTATCGTTGATTTAATAATTCATGGAAAAAAAGAGTTGCATGAGTGTGTGGATTGATTGTGTTGATTGTGTGTGTTTTGATTGATATTATTATCAAAAGTCTAATAAACGTTTAAAGTAAATGTGAGCATGTTCAAAAGCGATATTTATAACAAATGTATTCACTGTTTGTACTGTTTCACTTGTTAGTTTTTCACTTGTATTGTACTGTTCTTTACAGATTTCTCTGTAAAGAACAGTACAGAAAAAAAGATAATTTATGAAAACAAAAAACAAAAATGTTTTTTGAATAGAAGAAAATATTTTACGAGGATGAAACTGCGGTAAAAACCAGAATGGGATTATGTCACGGGATAGTCCATAATAGCGCTATATTTTCTTTATTCAAAGGCCTTTAAGGTTTGTAAATCGATAAATAATATTCTCTTAAATTCAAAAGAATGAATAGGAATTTAAAAATGCTTATATAAAAACTAGTGTTTACCAGCTGGAAAATTAATTGGAAATCTTTTTTTTAATCATTATTAATAAATATAAAATATTATAATTAAATCCTGTTACAATTTAATTATTATGAAATTGCAATTCAACTGAAAAATTCTGTTTAAATTTAAAGGAAAATCCAAACAAGTGAATTTTGTTTCAATATATACATCGATAGTTCGTGAAGTTAATGAAGTTACTTCAATTCGATTTTTTATCGGGTATCATTTTAGGAATATTGGCTGAATCAGCTTCAGATTGATAAGTTTTACTAAAATAATAATTTAAATAATGGTTAAGAAATATCACTTTCCCGTCTTAGAAAAACTTGAATTTTAAAATAAAACGTTTAAATAACATTTTGTGGATTAGATTAAAATCTAGAAACCAAGAAAGAATTAAATACTTCGTGTTGCCACTGTATTAAGAATTTTTACAACTATTATTGGCGTATACCAATCTAAACTTACAGATTTTTCAAGCGATTAAGTTCTTTGATAGATATTTTATCGTGCGGATCATACAGCAATTTTCTGGGATCCAAACAAATAATGGCTAAAGTCTCCGATTGTCTCAAGCGACTCAGTGCTACGTTAGCCTGGTCCTTGACAAAGATGCGAGTGCTCAGATCTACGACAGCTCTATCTAGGATAGTCCCTTGTAGTTTATGCACCATCACAGCCCAGCACAAAATTAGTGGCAGAATACACCATTCCACTTTGCCCTGTCCCCCTAAAGCATCAAATTCGACAATAGTGGGCTCGATCCTCAATCCGATGCCGAGAGCATTACCACTAATCGTACTGTTATAAAACTGTACAAAGACCGTTTGTGGGGGCTTGCCGGAATCAAGCTGGTCTCGACGTAACGCAGGCCACTCATTTTTTCGTAGTAGATCAGTTACTTTTGGTTCTGGTTTGGATCCATCGCGATTTTGTATTATACTAGCAAATACACCACATGAATTTTGAAAATCGGAGGATTGTTTGTAGAAATATTATAAGAGCATCCCGTTTGGAAGAGCACCTTCCAAAACAATGAAGTTATCTTGGCATCCTGTCTTTTACCAGTTGATGGTGATGACTGGTAAATGTTGATTTAGCCTTGCACGTCGTGCTCGCATTACCTCACCACTCTAGCCTCACACGCAGTCCTCAAGGGTAGCCCATTATTATTAAACAGACATTTTTTAAACTTTTTAATATTATTTAAGTTTAATTTAATTCTATTATTTTTGTAATATTATTTATTCGAGTGATTTGAATCATTCAGTTCAAACCCCGCTAACACAGTGATAGAGGCTCACAGTCCATTAATTCTATTCATTAACGTTTGTGCTTCAACCGGAAAATATACATATGTACAAATATACATACTTCTACAGCCTATGACACCCCCAGTAACGTAAGGATTCCAACGCGGTGTCATACGTCAAATCGTTTCGGCTGTTGAGTTACTGCGGTGGAACAAACATACATACTTACACCCTAAATACATTACACTCCTTTTTGGGCAGTCGTGTAAAATAAAGAGAAGATCAAAATGGTCTAAAAAACATTACTTTACGAACGGACACAAATTCATAAGGAGAGAATATTTATGGATTCTACTCATAGTAGTTAATAGGTGATGAATGTATTTAACTACCATTTTTTTTATTTGTTAAAATTATAAGTTTTTGGTGATCCCAAGATTACACATAGATATATCTTAAAAGAGATATAAGAAAAAAAACTATTTTTTCAGTTAGGCCTAAAACGGGGCAAAAAAGGCTGCCGTACAAGGAATTATTCCACTTTTAGTATAAAAATTTCACAGTTAGTATGCAAATTTACACAATTTTGATAAAGTTTCGTAGGTTTATTGGTTGTTTTTGCGGATTTTTTATTATTTAAAAGTAACTTTCACAAAATTACTCAAAATACTATAATTTGGAAATGATTTTTTTATTCATCGGAGAAAGGGACATCTTTTATAGACACTATGCGACCTCGAATCGAAAATGGAGACGAAAAACACACGATTTTATGTTTGTCATAAAATAACTGTAAAAGGGTAATAAACACATAGACGTTTTAAATAAATCTTGTAGAGAATTTGGTTCCGAGTAAAACTGGTATGAATAAAGAAACTAAATACAAACGTAAGAATTTCGAAGTTTATTAAACACAAAACATTTCAAAATGTAGCGGATTATAATTAGGTATTAAACGAAATAAAATTTGGGTTTTAGGTAGTAGTTTATAGTTAGGTATTAAACGAAATAAAATTTTTAGCAATACTTTCGTTAAAATCTTCTTTTTTTTCTTAATTTCAATTAGGGTTTCGTATTCCTTTTGGCAAAACCGTTTTTATGATTTACGAGTTGACCGTGCATTTTTAACGAAATATTTCAAGCAACTAAAATAAAAAAAAGACAACCTATATATTTACATGTGAATTTAAATTTTATTTAAACTAAAATTTTATCGTGGGAACAGTTTTTAAAAATAATTTATTCATTGGGAATGTATTTTAGACAAAAATTCAGAAAACAAGAATTAAAACAAATAAAATGTATAAACGACGAAACCACTTTTTAAATTATATTTGGTTCAATTCCAGGTTAAACTGGTACACAAAAGAACTCTGGATTATTTGGATTGTTTAATGCAAAAGAGAAATAATGTAATATAAAAATCTTTCAACTTCATAAATAATTGTCTTTTCTACTTAAACAACAACCATATCTAATTATTTTGATAAGGAAAATTTACAAAAACATAATATAGTAGTACTAAGAAATAAAGGGTATACAATGTATTAAATACGAATATTCTGATATTTTCCTTGAACGATTAAAAAACAACAGGAAAGTACTAAATTTCTCTAGCTCAACCAGTAATATAACAATATTGCACACAGCTAATTAGGTGACTTTGTTTTAAATTGATCAGGTTTAATACGGAAAATAACAACCTTGCAAAGCAATCATCTGTAATAGTAAATGAATCGATAAAACAATAAAAAAAACTTTAAGATCATAATAAAATGAGCTGATAAAATCACAATATTACATTTTTTTGAGCAGCTGACTCGTGTACTTGTTACACAATATTTCATGTTATTAAAACCATAGTTTTAAAACATTTTTAATTAGACGCCGACTTCAGAAAGTCGATGGTTACTAAAGAATTGTATCGAACAATATTTTGTTTTTTTTTAGATTTTAGTACATTTTTTTATTTTTGATAAATTACTAATAATTATAGTCATTTTTACTATAATTACTAAATTATTGTAAAAAAGTTATAATTGAACTTTTTAATCTTATCAATAAATTAAAAAGTTTATACTTTGTTTTATTTTTATTTAAGTTATAACCTCGAATGATAAAAAGCCGTTAATAAAAAAGCAAAGGCAAGATTCTTACGGCTTGATAAAAATAAGAAAAAGGACTTAAAAGAAATGACATTTGGAGCTAGTAGAAAGCGTGAGGTAAAGGAAGGTGTCTGAAATACGGGAATATTAATTATTTTTTTTTATGTTACGTTTTTCAACAAATTTTATAGAAGTTTCGCGTGAAAATACTTTAAGTAACAGAACGACATCAGACTATATATCTTTACGCTATAACAATCGATACTAAGTTATGACAACAGCAAACAAAATATCTCATCTAATTGTCAACGAGGTCGTGTAACTTTAAATTAAAAGAAAAAATCCTCCTCTAATATTTGTGGAAGAACTTAAAATAGATAACTTACGGAAGATAAGTAGATCTTTAAAAATGGACCATTAGATTGACTTACTCTAAAAAAAAATCTAAGACAGTATATTTGATCATAAAGAGGGTTGAAAATACTTAAAAATAAACACCCAAGTCAAATTATAATATTTAAACACAAAACCAGTTTTTTTACAATAAAGACTGAAAGTCATTTCGAAAAAACTATAAAATAAATTTATATTTTTCCTTCACAGTAAGTACTCCAGATCAAGTTTTACTAAATTTTAACAGAGATTTGTAAAAACGATCCTGTAATTTTAAATCAATTTTCTCATTTAAGATTTGGAGGCTGAAAAACTCCAGTCGACAGTGGATGGAGAATTACTTCTAGATAAAGCAATTTTTCAATAATTTTAGACCTACAAGTGAACTTTTTTCCTCGTTTTGTGACTGAGAATCTCTATGAAGCACATAAAGCGCCACGGTTTATTTTTTGAGTATAAAGAATAGTTACTCCATTTGGAAAATTAATTTTTTAGATAATTTGTTAAAATTAATAAAATGTGTTTTTATTAACAGAAATAACTTTTATTCATTATATACTGCAGTAAATTATTTTTAACATAATGTAAATCCTCCTCTATGAATCATGAGACCTTGCCGTTGGTGAGGGGGCTTGAGTGCTCAGGGATACAGAGTAGCTGGACCGAAGGTGCAACCATATCGGAGAGGTATCTGTTGAGAGCCAGACTAAGGAATGATTCCGGAAAGAGGGCAGCAGCTCTTTCAGTAGTTGTTAGGGGCGTGAGTCAGGACGACTTAAACGGCCGTATCAACATCACTCAGTCCTCTGAGTACTGCGCAGCTGAAAGCAATGGAAAACTACAGCTGCTTTTTTTCCAAGAAAATGTGGCTCTCTGCATTTTCACATAGCAATAATGGAGGCGCCTTCCTTGGTAAAATATTCCGGAGGTAAAATAGTCCCCCGTTCGGATCTCCGGGTGGGGACTACTAAGGAAGGGGTCACCAGAAAATTAAAAAATAACATTCTACGAGTCGGAGCGTGGAATGTTAGAAGCTTGAAAAAGGTTGGTAGGCTAGAAAATTTAAAAAGGGAAATGGGTAGGACAAATGTGGATATAGTAGGAATTAGTGAGGTTCGGTGGGAAGAGGAAGGCGACTTTTGGTCAGGCGATTTTAGAGTAATTAACTCAGCGTCAAATAATGGGCAGGCAGGAGTAGGTTTCGTGATGAACAAGAAGATAGGGAGGAGAGTGGAGTATTTCAAAACGCATAGCGATAGAATCATTGTAATAAGGATAAAATCAAAACCTAAACCGACAACGATTGTTAACGTCTATATGCCTACAAGCGCCCATGATGATGATGAGGTAGAGTGTGTATACGAAGAGATTGATGAAGCAATTAAACACGTAAAAGGAGATGAAAATTTAATAATAGTTGGAGATTGGAATGCAAGCATTGGAAAAGACAAGGAAGGAAATATAGTGGGTGAATACGAGCTGGGCAAAAGGAATGAAAGAGGGGACCGACTTATAGAATTTTGCACGAAGTATAATTTAGTAATTGCCAACACCCAATTTAAAAATCATAATAGAAGAATATACACTTGGAAAAAGCCAGGCGATACTGGAAGGTATCAGATAGATTATATCATGGTTAAGCAAAGATTTAGAAATCAACTCGTTGACTGCAAAACTTACCCTGGAGCAGATATTGATAGCGACCATAATTTGGTGATAATGAAATGTAGATTGGGCTTTAAAAACCTGAAGAAAAGGTGTCAGATGAATCGGTGGAATTTAGAGAAGCTTGAGGAAGAGAAGGTAAAGAAGATTTTTGAGGAGGACATTGCAAGAGGTCTGAGTAAAAAAGATAAGGTAGAAAATGTAGCAGAAGAATGGGAGAATGTTAAAAAGGAAATTCTTAAATCAGCAGAAGCAAACTTAGGCGGAATAAACAGAACCGGTAGAAAACCTTGGGTTTCAGACGATATATTGCAGCTGATGGATGAACGTAGAAAATATAAGAATGCTAGTGATGAAGAAAGTAAAAGGAACTATCGGAAATTAAGAAATGCTATAAACAGGAAGTGCAAACTGGTGAAAGAAGAGTGGATTAAAGAAAAGTGTTCAGAAGTGGAAAGAGAAATGAACATTGGTAAAATAGACGGAGCATACAGGAAAGTTAAGGAAAATTTTGGGGTACATAAATTAAAATCTAATAATGTGTTAAACAAAGATGGTACACCAATATATAATACGAAAGGTAAAGTCGATAGATGGGTGGAATATATTGAACAGTTATACGGAGGAAATGAATTAGAAAATGGTGTTATAGAGGAAGAAGAGGAAGTTGAGGAGGATGAAATGGGAGAAACAATACTGAGATCTGAATTTAAGAGAGCATTAAAAGATTTAAATGGCAGAAAGGCTCCTGGAATAGACGGAATACCTGTAGAATTACTGCGCAGTGCAGGTGAGGAAGCGATTGATAGATTATACAAACTGGTGTGTAATATTTATGAAAAAGGGGAATTTCCGTCAGACTTCAAAAAAAGTGTTATAGTTATGATACCAAAGAAAGCAGGGGCAGATAAATGTGAAGAATATAGAACAATTAGTTTAACTAGTCATGCATCAAAAATCTTAACTAGAATTTTATACAGAAAAATTGAGAGGAGAGTGGAAGAAGTGTTAGGAGAAGACCAATTTTGTTTCAGGAAAAGTATAGGGACAAGGGAAGCAATTTTAGGCCTCAGATTAATAGTAGAAGGAAGATTAAAGAAAAACAAACCAACATACTTGGCGTTTATAGACCTAGAAAAGACTTTCGATAACGTAGACTGGAATAAAATGTTCAGCATTTTAAAAAAATTAGGGTTCAAATACAGAGATAGAAGAACAATTGCTAACATGTACAGGAATCAAACAGCAACAATAACAATTGAAGAACATAAGAAAGAAGCCCTAATAAGAAAGGGAGTCCGACAAGGATGTTCCCTATCTCCGTTACTTTTTAATCTTTACATGGAACTAGCAGTTAATGATGTTAAAGAACAATTTAGGTTCGGAGTAACAGTACAAGGTGAAAAGATAAAGATGCTACGATTTGCTGATGATATAGTAATTCTAGCCGAGAGTAAAAAGGATTTAGAAGAAACAATGAACAGCATAGATGAAGTCCTACGCAAGAACTATCGCATGAAAATAAACAAGAACAAAACAAAAGTAATGAAATGTAGTAGAAATAACAAAGATGGACCACTGAATGTGAAAATAGGAGGAGAAAAGATTATGGAGGTAGAAGAATTTTGTTTTTTGGGAAGTAAAATTACTAAAGATGGACGAAGCAGGAGCGATATAAAATGCCGAATAGCACAAGCTAAACGAGCCTTCAGTAAGAAATATAATTTGTTTACATCAAAAATTAATTTAAATATCAGGAAAAGATTTTTGAAAGTGTATGTTTGGAGTGTCGCTTTATATGGAAGTGAAACTTGGACAATCGGAGTATCTGAGAAGAAAAGATTAGAAGCTTTTGAAATGTGGTGCTACAGGAGAATGTTAAAAATCAGATGGGTGGATAAAGTGACAAATGAAGAGGTATTGCGGCAAATAGATGAAGAAAGAAGCATTTGGAAAAATATAGTTAAAAGAAGAGACAGACTTATAGGCCACATACTAAGGCATCCTGGAATAGTCGCTTTAATATTGGAAGGACAGGTAGAAGGGAAAAATTGTGTAGGCAGGCCACGTTTGGAGTATGTAAAACAAATTGTTGGGGATGTAGGATGTAGAGGGTATACTGAAATGAAACGACTAGCACTAGATAGGGAATCTTGGAGAGCTGCATCAAACCAGTCAAATGACTGAAGACAAAAAAAAAAAATAATGTAAATAAAAAGAACCGTGCATAAAATAGTAGACCATTTAGAATTACTATAATAATCAATTTTTGATTGGAAATTCGTTTAACACACCATTAATTGTAAGAGTTTTTTAAATTAATATTCAACTGTTTTCTGAATCAATGAACATAAATATGAAAAAAAAAAACTGAGAAAATTCATCATTATACACTAATTTGAGTGGAATATATATATATATATATATATATATATATATATATATATATATAGTGGAGAATATCGTGAGTGATTCATAATCAACGCCCAGCAAAAAATACTGAAGGTAGATTGATGAAAATCTGTATACACCTTCTTCTTACGGTGTAAGTGCACATTACGAAAGTAGCTTGTGAAATTTTGAGTTTAAAGGGTTAAAATGGAATAACAAATAAATCTACTATTTTTATAATTTCTCGGTAACAAATGAAGATATCAACTTGATTTTTGGTGTGTGTATAATCGTCATGTAAATATCTAAAAACTAATTTGCAGATTTTTTGAAATTCGATCTTGAAAAAAATTTTGAAGAATGATTGCAAATTTCCTCATTTCCGACTGTACTAAACGAGATAGTCAACAGATTTGGGCTTGCAAATACTCTTCAGATAAATATATAAAAACCAAATTCGGGTTTTTTGTATTTTGATTCTTTATGGGGTGAGACGGTCAACCAACACAGCACTGCCACTGTTACTGTATATGCGACGCGACTGGCTGCACCTGTCTCTGTTTACTTTACTAAAAAAAACATAAAATAAAAAAAATATTGACCGCGAAGGGAAACGCAAGTAACAATAGAGCGCGGAAGGGATTAAAGGCTACGGAATTAAAATAAATATAGGAAAAACTAAAGCAATAGAAGAAGATAACAAAGAAGATATAGTGGTAAGGGCAAGTATAGGAAGAATAGAACAAGTAAAAAATTGCAGACTTTTGGGGGTCTGTGATGAAGAAGGACTGAAAGAGCACAATGGAAAAAAGGAAGGTTATCAGTGGCAAAGGAAGCATTCAGTAAAAAGACGAAATTAGTAAGTGAAAAAGACGGGACTAAGGAGGTTAGCCAATTGCTACGTGTGGACTGTCCTTTTGTATGGAAATGAAGCGTGACGATGAAGAAGAGGGAAAGGGACTGGGTTGAGACTTTTGAAGTATGGGTATGGAGAAGGTAAGATAGATGAATAAAGTGAAGAATGTGGAAGTAATGAACAGGATCAAAGAAGAAAGAGCACTAATGTGGGAAGTGCATAAAAGAAAAGGAAATTGGTTAGGACATTTGAATAAAGGAAATGGAATCTTGACAACTGCATCGGAATAGTCAGTAGAAGAAGAAAAGAAGCGAGGAAGAAGAAGAATTAAGTTAATCAAATGCAGAGAAGACTGGAAACTATGAGGGGATAAAGGAGAAGGCTTGGGACAGGAACGGGTGGAGACAGCAGTGGCGTAATTACCTGCTGCCAAGCGGAATACCTGATGATGCTGATGAAATAAAATAGCTACGATATCTGTTTCGTTAAACCTGCACTAAAAGGTAAAATATTTTTTCAATTCTTATTTAATTTTATAGGTCGGCGCTAATTAAAAGCAAGTAACTTACCGATCCTTAATTTGCTGCCGACTTCAAAAAATCGAAATTTAATAAAAATAAATGAAAAATATTATTTTTTAGTTCTTAGCGCAGTTTTCTGACGGCGGTTGTATATTTTATAAATGTTGATTTATTTAAAAATGTCTATTTTAATTAAAAATCTTGGTGCTCTTATAAAAACCGCTGGCCAATATGAAAAAAAAAGTTCATAGAAACAGAAAAATAAAGAAACTGGTACCGAAAATCAGCAACTCGTATGATTTTCTGGATTGCAGGAATATGTACTATATATTAATCCTAAGTTTTACCAATTAATTTTCTTGAATTTTGCCATAAAAATTCTTTGAATTTCGGAATGACATCGACCATGTCACTATTTTATAATAATGTAATTTGCTAATAAGTGGTTACTACAAAAAATTAAAAAAAAATTATCGTTAAATAATTTATGAAGACAACGTAGTTTTACAATTTTATCAGAAATTCCATTTCTATTTTAATTAAGAAAGTCATACGAAAGTCCAGAAAGTCATAACAGGAGCTGATTTTCGATACCGGTTTCTTTATTTTTCCATTTCTGTGAACGATTTTTTTTCATATTGGCCAGCTGTTTTTGTAAGGGTATCCAAACTTTTAATTAAAATAGACATTTTTAAATAAATCAACTTTTAAGAAATAAACAACCGACGTCAGAAAAATGTGTTAAGAACTAAAAAAAATACGTTGTCTGAAAAAACTCACAGCGGAACCATTAGAGAAAACTGTTCTAAAGAAAGACTCAGTTAACTCATATAATTCGGTTAAGAATAAGCGTTAAACATTAATAAAAAGCAAAGCTATATATGAATAAACATGTTCCGTTTATGACTAGGTTAAAAATAACTATTTTTTAATGATCCAGTAGATAAATAATCACATAAACAATAATTTCTGAAGTTACTTCCTCTTAAAAAATAACAATATCCATTCCTACCGACCAAGACGACGGAATTTCTTTCGTATAACTCAAAACAAATTTTCGGCTTACGAGAAAGGATATTATTAATGCTTCCGCTACCATTTTTAATAAATTACCTAACCATTTAGAAAATCTTCCCATCAGTATATTTAAAATACAATTAAAAGATTTTTTACAGAAACTATATTACTCTGTCGATGAACTTTTAAATAATATTAATTAAAAAATTTAACAAAAGAATCTAGAGTATTCTGCATACCAATCAAGGTATATATTAATATGTGCTGAAAGTAATTATGAATAACGGTTTCTGATTTGGAATTATTTTTTTGTTATTTTTTATATTTATATTTGTGTTATTTAATATATTTACCTTAACGAGGGTTTATATTTTAAATAATTAATATGGAATTTAATTACATATATTTTTTATCTAATAATTTATCTTATAATGAGGTGATCTACGAGTATATAATGTACCGACCAGAATAATAAAAAAATTGTTTATTATTAATAAAACTATAAATATACTTCTAGTTATTTCTCATTGTATTAAGTTAATAAAAGTTCTGAACAAATTTTTGTTTGTTTAATAAACAGCACAAATAAACTTCTCAAATAAAATTAACAGTAATAAGATCAGAATGAAGAAAATCTCATAAAGTAAAAGAGAAATTATCGGTCAAGATTTATCAGACAGTCGCGTCATATTGCCAATTGTTAGGTGACTAGTAAATTCTGGGCGATACGTCACTGAACGCGATGAACGTATAGATAAGAAAATGTTTGTAAAATATTTCAAAACCAGTTTTTCAGGAATTATCGGCTAGATAAGCTTATATAAGGACATACCAATGATTTATTAACGTATCAACCTTCTGAACTCGCAAAAATCACTTTATAAGTTTTATCATTTTTTACTATTTGTTTCAAAAAGAGAAGACCCGATTCAATCGGTTTAGAGTTCAACCCAATAGTTCCATACATCCTAAAATTCCAAAAACAGATAAGGATATTATTATAAGAAATTTTAGCTTGTTCTTGGAGAACTTTTCAGTTTTCTGGAACAATATAACGCTTGTTAAGGTATGAATCTAAGCTAGTCGATTTAAATAAACGATTAGTAACGTGGTGCTCTGATTATGGCTTATCAAACCCTAATCTCCCAAAAAATTTCAGGTAAACGGCCACTGTTGCTCGGGGGCCTCTTGAAGAGATTTTCTACATTAAGGACTTCTTTTCTTTTAACCTTACTCAGAAGTTTCTCTTTTGGTAGGACATCTATCTCACCATCCGCTACATTTCTTTATTTTTCGGTTTAGATCCTTTGAGATCCTGCTCCAAACTTCGTTTGGATGTAACCTGAGGTGATGGAAAGACGGCTTGCTTGTGATCTGTCCCATATGTGTATCAGATTTCGGTGGTTGTCAGGTATAACTTTCTCATTAAAAAAAACACAAAACTGCTAAAGAATCATTGCTTCTTTATTCGTAAAAAATAAAAGGATAATTTTAGTCAATTTTCTGAGAAATGAAGGAGAGTGCAACTGGTTTTGTAAATTAATAATTGCTCACAGTGACAAAACCTTAATAGTCTAGTAGGCCAAGCCAGCGTTCCGGAGGAGGGTTACAAATTATTTACAGAATTTATATTTTAATTTCTGTTTATCAGATTTAAAAAAAAATTAAATTTTAATTTTAACAGACTTAAAACTTACATAATAATGTTGTATTTTTAAGGTAATGTCTTATTCTTTGTGTCTGAATGATAGAACAAGGTCATACCTCTCTCATATATATTAATATTTACGGAATCGTCGATGCGCGCAACTGTTGCATATGGTTAAAATCCGTTTAACTCTATACTGAAAAATTATGCTCAGATAAGAATAGAAACGATTATAGGCTGCGACTCAGCCGGTTACACAGACATTGTAATAATATGTATTGCAGTATTTAGTAATGAAATTTATTGTTGATAGATTTAATAATTACTCCGTATAATAATCTTCATAATATTTCTGGCTTCGGACACTACTTTTGCTAATGTGGTTTGAACCATACAAATCGTCTACTCTGCTTTATGGAAGTTCAAGATCGGTTTCATTTTTCTTTTACGTTCTTTAAAGCGCCTTCATTTTATCACACGACTGCTATTACTACCAGCAATACAATTTACGAGATCGGTGTACGTTTCAATCGACCTAACGCAAGAATAATGAGTACTTCAAACTCACGCACAAATTTATGAGGTACAATACACACGACTGAAAAAGATCATAGTTTAAGATACATATTTATAATCTAAGAGAAGACCGACTATAATACACACACACACACACACACACACACACACACACACACACACACACACACACACACACACACACACACACACACACACACACACACACACACATACACACACACACACACACACACACACACACACACACATATACACACACACACACACACACACACACATACACACACACACACACACACACATATACACACACACACACACACACACACACATACACACACACACACACACACACATATATACACACACACACACACACACACATATATATATATATATATATATATATATATATATATATATATATGTATGTATGTATGTATGTATGAGGTAAAATAGTAAACAGCGTTACATAACAAAAAATAGATAAAAAAAGCGTAAAGTAAATAAAATACATAAACGTTTACAAAGTATAAGAAGTAAACATAAATAAACGTCTCAAGAAGTTTGATGGCAAAACTCATCATCACTGACACTCCATTGGTCATACACAATCACGAATACGTTATGAGTAATGTATCCGGTATTACGCAAATCAATTCATCATAAAACATCTATTCTATTATCATTTCGTCTTGTCTGTTGAGAACAATGCTAATTTTTTCATTCAAAGTATCATATTTATAATCAGGAAGATAAATGTAAATCTAGTACGTTCACAGATAGGGGATCAGTGAAATATACATACATAAATATATATACAAATGTACAAACCGTACGTTCTGACAATGCACCTAAAATGTCTCGGAAAGTTTTAAATAACTTTTAAACCGACAGAAACTTGAGATTTCATAAACGTTTATTTGTGTAAAAACATAAATTTTGTTGCGGAATAGTTTGGGGAATAGATATTATTCTTAAATGCCCTTAAATTAAATAATATTAAATATAAATAATATCACGGGTAATATTTTAAAGTTCTTATTTATTGAAGAAAAAAAAAATGGCTTGAAATTAATCATTTTACTGTAATACAGAATGCGATCGGTAAAATCCAAAGTTACCGACTTAAATTTTTCAGTAGAGTTTGATTTTCCAATTCGTTTATATAAAAACGGCTGCTTGTACATTTTCATCCACATTTTTTCCCCCTTACTTGCCGGCAACATTAAAATCAAATTAAATGCAGTTCATCATCTCACAAACTTAAATGAAGGAAGTTTAGCAAGTGCTAATTACAATGCGAACAATTAGTTTTACTTACATATAATTCTAAAATACTTGGTATCTATTTCTAACAGTAATGAGAAGTGGTTCGATTTAACCATTATTTTTTTGTTTCGTAATATCTATCAAAAATACAATAGAAAAAAAGACAAACTTGTGAAATACTAACTTTCATCGGTAAATTTTGTTGTTGCTGTTATTTTAAATGAAGAATCAATCTTATTCTAACGAAACTGATTTTAATCGCTCAATATGAAATTAAATCCACATTTTCATGGGAGGGGAGAAATTATAACAAATTTCATTTTTAATGTCCTGTGTAAAATTGAAGCCTCAAAGCATACTAGGTAAACATCAATTTTGTTTTCGAAAAAGCAAGGAAACATGAGAAACGATTTTCCTCATCAGGTTAATCTTAGGAAACATATTGAAAAAAAATAACTACAAATACTTTAAATATCAAGAAAAACGTTTAACAACAAAGAATGGAATTGAAAATTTTTTGCAGGTACTAATTTCCTATATATATATATATATATATATATATATATATATATATGTTGTGTGTATATGAAATAGAGAAAAATGAGTTTTTCATAACTATTACATGAATTCCATAGCTATAATTAGATCAGCAAATAAGGAAAAACAAACCGTACAACAGAAAGGGAGTGAAACAACGGTGTAACATTTCTCTCGGAATTAAATTTTTATAAGGAAGCAATTAAGGAACAGTTTAGAGACAAAATTGAAAAATATAGATTTGGTGGTAATGTTATTTAAACTGAAGTAATGAGTTAACAAGAAATACTGAATAACGTAGATTCATTGCCGGGGGAGAAATTTCATTTTAAAGTAAACAAAAAAGTAAAACAAACTTCCTCAAAGAGAGAACGGAATGCGTGGGTATCGGGGGATGTTTTATCCCCCTATTGATTGCAGAGCCTGAACATCAGTCTCTTGCTGTTGGATCTTTCTATTTATTTGGCGGGCAACCTAATTTTTAATGACGGTTATATGTTTATTTTTTTTAAAGATAGATGGAGGGATTGCGTTCCGAGCCTTTGTAGATTGCTTTTGTGAAAAATATTTTTACTCGGGTTATTCCTTAAGAGATTAGCAAGATATATGCTTCCTACTCCCGACGGGATTCCCCTTCCGTCCGTCCCCTGAAAGCCTTTCAGCACTAGAGGACAACGAACAGTTAAATATTAAAAACTATTGGCTATATGAGAAAGACAACTTTCGTGTCGAAGTGGTAACTTCTTCGACTTTCATTTGGAAGGTCTGTTTCGAATCCCAGTCAGGTTTAACATTTTTTATGCTGAAAATATTATACACCGTACTTCCAAGCGCAATCTTTGAGGAGGTTGAATTAATCAACCGACCAAAAAAATTAACAGTTTTACAATTCGAAAAATAAGCTTTATTTAATCGGAACGAGTAGTTAGATACATTACTTGTTCATAAAGTGGTAGTGTACACATACGTATATTGTATACTCACCGAGCCAAAACTTATTGTTAATTATAATCGAAAAACAAAAGGTGACCGGGAAATAGAACTGAGGAGACGATTCAACAGTTCAACAAAATTCAACAGTTTTGACCAGGGTTCATTTGTTAACCGAAAAAACAAGCAGTAAAATCTGAACACCAGTAATGTACAAATTTTACTTTTCCGGCGAATATAGCTAGAATAACTACATTAAAAAGAAAAAGTATGGGGATCATGCCACAAATGGGGTATCGGGTTTTTTGCAAGTATTTACGTTTTAGGGTCCGACTAGTTTATCTAGATAAAAAAAAAAAACATATGTATATATGTATTGTTAACACATACATGTAAATAAATGTGTCGCACTGATTTTGAGCTTATATCTTAGGACTGACCGAACCGATTTTCTTCAAATTTGGCTCAAATATTTCTATATATGGGGCATTGGTCATAGTAATTTAAGAGGGTGGGGGATATCGTGAAAAAACCAATTTTTTTTCAACATAAACATTTTAGAGAAAACTTATTTATTTAAGCTAATTTGTTATTTGCGATGCATATACAATAATCAAAAAATATTTTTTTCAAAAAATCAGCCCCCACCTCTTAAAATTGAAATAAATTATTTTTGTTTTTCGCTCTATCTCCCTTCGAAAATTTAAATATATTTTTAAAATGTCTACCTATAGATTACCTATCTATACATATACAGATAGACCTATAGATCTATTTATAGACCTTTTGTACTTAGAGATGAATATTTTTGGAAAAACGTTTCTTAAATTTATTCCCCCACCGCTAAAAATATATATATATTCTCGTGTTTTTTTGCTCTCTTTTAATTTTTATTACTAATAGCCGGGAAAGTCATACAATACTTTGTCAGCTTTTTGTATAACAGGATATATAAATTAAATGACCTTTTTTCTCTCTATTTATCCATGTATTTATAAATATTTCGGGTAAATACTTATAAACAAGTTACTTGATAGAAACAGAATAAAAAAAGCACAATTTTTACAATATATATATATATATAGTACGAATAAATAATTAATTATTCATTATTCAAGGAAAGTTACATAGATTATTTTCTGTGAATTTTGACATTTATATTCAATAATAAATCAATTACTGTCTCCTTTCAAATATTTTTCTTTGTCCTAAATATTCGATGCAACACAAAGCATAAGTTATGCTAAATGGTTATTGAAATAAAATAACAAAAGAAATGTGAAGAGTATTATAAAAAAAATCAGAAAATCTATAACTAGACGCGCATTTTATTTGTTAGACATCATCAGTTGACGTAAAAAAGATAAATCTGAAGAAAAAACAAAACAAATAATGATAAAAAAAACAAAACAATAATAACAGATAAATAAACTAAAAACCATCGCTTATAGATACTACAAACATACTTCTCCCTGTGTTAAAAATATAAAAATAATAACATAATCTCTCTGTGAACTATCTTTTAAGACAGGCTCTACGGATCTGTCTTTAAAGCCCAAATGGGACTTTATGTCGTAAGTTAACATTTTACTTTCAACTTTTCAGCTCTTCGATTATGTGTATTACATTTTAGTTTTTCGTTTTATTTTGTTAATTCAGGGATAACCGTTTTTGTAGTGTTTTGTAAATACTGGATTTCAGTTTAGCCAAGTTATGTTTTTACGTTATGTTCGCTTTCTTACTTCTCTTTTTTATTTATTTATTTTTACAAAAGTGTGGTATATTTTCAATTTAAAATAAAACTATACAAATGGATGATTTTAGAAGAGCACTTTCTAGATCAATCTCCTTAAAGTAGCAAATAAATGATCTTTTTCTTTTATTTTTTTATTTGTTTTTACTTATTCCATAATAATTATTGGTGATGATTTTTTTTTAGCAATCGAAATGCATAATATTCAGTTCTATTTTTGTTCTCTATAAACAAACTGTGCTTAAGTGTTTCTTGCTATTGTTTCAGATTCATTTTAATACTTACTGTTGCAAAAAAAAAAACTTATTTCAATAAGTTTATTATCTGAAAAAAATAAAAAATTCGTTATATTTAATAGTTTATGAATACTCTATACAAGCTGTGTATGGATACATTTATAAACCCGAGAACTGGTTTCACACAAACTATCCTCAGTTACATAAAGCATAGTTCGCACAGAATGGAACGGGAATAAGGCTAAAAGACTACAGGCTAATTTTTCTCTAAAATAATAATCATTAACCGGTAGTGATAAATTTACGGATTAACCATAATGTTATTAATTAGATACAGTCACGACTAGCAAAAAGCAATATAATTAAAACGAAGAAAAAAATTATACACTAAAAGAAATAATAAGAACATAATTCTCAGCCTACTAAAAATCAAGGATAAATTTGTTTTTCCAGTTATAACGATTAATTTGTTTCATCAATGCCAACTTTTTTACGCAATCCGTAGAACTATTATAGAAATAATACTGAAAGTAATAGAGATGCAAATCTATACAAAACACAGCACTTAATGACTGAAGCGTGACATTTGGCAAACTGAAAACGGTAGCTAAGATGTTTATTTTAAAAGATAATATTAAATAAAACCACCCAACATCTTGAAAATATCTAAAACAGTACTCCACACTCTCATTTAAACTGACACTCACAAAAATTTTACTTAGTAAAAAATCAAAGCATCTTAAATTTTATTTAATAATTTTTTTCTACGGTGAATAATTATAAAGTTACTGTACTTTTTTCAAAAAGTATATAAACATAAAAATTAAACTGTTCGATATGCTCAAATATTTATTATATTTATTGTAAAAACTAGCATCCCCATCGCGGCTTCGCCCGCGCTCTATGATTACTTGCGTTTCCCGTCACGGTCAATTTTTATTTTATTTTATGTTTTTTAATCAAGTAACCGGAGGCAGGTTCCGCCAGTCGCGTCGGACATACAGTAAAAGTGGCAACGGCTGTATTGGTTGAGCCCCCGCACAGTACACCGTCGTACCCCTTAAAAAGTCGAAACACAAAAAAAACGAAAAGTGTTTTTAGATATTTATCTGAATAGTATTTGCAAGCCCAAATCTACTAAATATCTCGTTTAGTACCGTCGGAAACGAGGAAAATTTTTAATCACAGTATAACATTTTTTTACATTTCTTCAACCCTTTTAACTTGAATTTCGAAAAATTTAGAAATTAGTTTCTAGATATTTACATGAAAATTACACACCAAAATGAAGTTGATATCTTCATTTATTACCGAGAAATTAAAAAAAATAAATAAAATAAATTTCATTTTTAACTCCATTTTAATTCTTTAAACTCGAAATTTAGAAAATTTCTTTCTTAATGTACAGTTATATCGTAAGAAGAACATTATCTTCAACAGTTTTTGCTGGGCACTGATAATGAATTAGTCACGAGATAATTTATTTTTTTATTTATTTATTTTAGACTATAGTAAAGTTTTTATTTGTTGAGGTTTAAGGGAAATTTTCTCAAAAATTCTTTTTATTTAACATTTAAAAAAAATACTCAAAAGAACAGAAATGACTTCATACCTTCAAAACTATAAATCGCAGAGAAATATTTACTCTTATTTGCTATGTAGTACAATACAAAGAATATCGTGTTTGTAGTTTAGGAGTAAGAAAATTTATAAAACAATAATAAGAAATTTTAAGTTTTTTTAATTTATTTTCTAATCAAACGTTGAACTGTTTTAACTCTGAAATCATATAACAAAGAGACTTCCAATGTGTATTATTATAATTATAAAACTAAATAAAAAAGAAGTGAATCATTTCTTCGATATTTTCTATTGTTTCAAAAAATATAGTGAAAAATTAAAAAAGTGCTGTTATCAGCAGCTCTTTATTAATTATTTTCCCTCATTCACCCTTGAAATCGTTTCCGAAAAAAAATCATGTACTTTTACAAGTAAATAAATTTAAATACAGCATTATATGCTTAATTCTACTCAACTTATTCCTTTGTTGAACCTTTTATTTTGAGAATGGGCCTAAATACCCTCAAAATTAAATCAATTTGAAAATTTAAAGTTCTTATAATTTTTCTACCGATCCATAAAAAGTTTAACTCGGGAGAAGTCATAAACAGAAAGTTTAGAATAAAACAAGACACCTTCTGTTTCTACAGGAATAAATATACAATCAGGATTATATAAAGAAAAAAAAGAAAAAATAATTGAGGTTTTATTTTTTTTTTTAGCTCATCTTATGTTTCATTAACGTCAAACAGTAAAACAGTGAGTTATCTTTTGTTAAAGAAAAAAAAATGACGGTTGTTAAAAAAATAAAAACAATTTTATAAACCAAGGGCTATTAAATCAGATCCAGAGATAAAGAACTTAAAAAAAACTTTTTTAATTAAGTGGACAAATAATAAACTTCGTGGTAACTATTCTTGGATTTATAATCTATATTAACATGCTAGGTGCTCTAAATAAACGTTGCTCACAATCCGAAACTACCCACAATTCATTCCTAAAAAAAGATACCAACTCTCAAAAAATTCAAGTATCCCATCGCAGACTTACTTTTAAAAGCGAGGAAGTCTTCCGTTTTCCCCTTTACCGAGCCGGATATACTGTTACATATCAGAATGCCAAGCCCACGGAAATGCAGGTAATATTCAACCCTTCATAGAACACATTCAGTCTGTTCTCGAAAGGCTATATAATGAATATTACTCTCAGAGACAGCAACTCTGACTAGTAGCTCATATCGCAAGATAATTTATATAAGTTACACACGCAAGGAAAATTGGGACAGGTTATGCAAAGCAACAGATTAAGTCTTCTGCTTAAAACAATGCTTTATATATATATATATATTGTCACACTCAATCTGGGGTAATGGACAATTACAATGTATAAAGTAGATGACGTACATGTAAACAGTTAAGTTAAAGTTTAACAAATAAAACAGCAGTAGCTGTTATTTTTATAACCGGACTTGTGAAATTATCAGTGGTGAAATTATGCTATCCAACATTTTGTAGACTACTAGTTATGTTGTTTAATAATAGAAAAAAATTGTAATACTTTCCTGGCATTGGTTATTTATTCTTATATAATGGAAAAACAGTGATAATATATGAAAATAAACCAAAAAAAGTTTTAAAAATTAAAAAAAAAAAATTTTTTTCTATTTTTTCTGCTCCTCGACCTCTAAATTAATCAAAGAAACTTTTTTTGATTTTTTTTTTACGTTTTACTGTGTTAAATACTAAAACTAAAAAAAAATTCCACTGAAAAATTTACAACCAATAAAATGTTATCTAAGATTTCTTTTTTGGTGGTGGGGTAAATAATGATGAATTTTTATTGTAAAATTATTATTTAAAGTTTAAATAAACAAATAGTTTTAAAAAATTCATAAATCAATATTTTTAAACTTTGATCGGCTTTCCCAGCTACAATATTGACCCCAAAGTACTTTTTTTTGGTCACGTACTACTACTACTATGCTTAAAAATACATTTAAAAAAATAATTTCAGCAAAATTGGTTCATCCGATCACAAGTTATTAAGCTTGCACACACACACACACACACACATATATATATATATATATATATATATATACACACACACACTATGTGATGTATAAATAATCATGCACGTGTAATTATTATAAATGCTGATATATCTTTATACTCAAGCACGCTTATTGGTTGTAAATATCTGAATAAAAATGTTTATGAACTTTTTTTTTTATATAAAATTACAGTTTCAATAAAATTCTATACGCATATATGTATATCAATTACAAATTTCACAAAAAAAAAGTAATAATAATAATTAAAAAATAAAAAATAACAATAAAAAGGCGAATAGCGACTCTTTCTTACTGTAAAATACGAATAAGCACGTATATGATGCAGGCTTGGCTCGATGTTTAGTGCGGCAGTGCTGCTTATAAAACTGGAACTATCATAATAAACTAGTGAAATACGGGGCTGTATACCCCCAACAATTCCACTACCTACCCGAGCAACCTATCTACCATTCCCCTACAAAGCACCCTGCACTTCTTTACTCATACCATCGATTGTATCCATCATTCAAAATACTGTCACGAGGTTCGTACTTTTCTTTCTCTGACTGGTAAATCGATATCACTATTTTATTACATTTCCGATGACTCTTAGCGACTGAATTTTTTCGTCTATTCTATAATTCACTTGCACTTTGTGTATTGTATAAATGAAATAGATGGTTCTATTTAAATCAAAAATTGAACGTCAATTACACAAAATGTACTTATAGTCAATTTATTCTTACTATTAAAAAGAAACGTATTAATGATGTACTTTATTATTGAACTGACATAATTTGTAAAAAGTCAACAACCACGACCTACGTTGTGTACAACCAATATTGACCCAGTTTTTATTGTATTTTTGTATATATATATATTTTTTTTTTATATTTTTTTTAATTAGAACAAAACTAAATAATATAACTTTTCATTTGTTGATTGATGCTTTTATTTCCTTAATAACCCGATATAAAAAAATTGAAATTTGGAACTTATTCCAGTTTAAACGTAAAATTAATTTTTTTTTTTATAAAAGAGTAATAACTAATTTTAAGCGACTTAGTTAAAAGGAAGGCATTCTAAATTATTCTAGTAGTATTCAAGAAGCCTTATTACCAAACCCACCGATGTAATGAACCTTTTTTATTTTTCCCTCTCCGTATAAAGAAACAAACATGAATTATTTGACATTAATTTAATATTTTTACACATAAAACTTACTTTAAATTACTACAGTATGTGTTCTCTTCCATTGTCTGTAGTTTTATCAGTGGCCAATTTTCTTCCATTTTGAAGGATCAAAGTCGAAAAAACAGATTCAGCTCATCATCAACGATCGTTTTCTTTGATTATGTCCCAAATGGAGTTGAGGTAGGTTGTTGTCTGAAATTTTAGGCGGCCACTGAATTTCGGAGTATCTACCGATCTACCACCCTTCAAAATATTCATTTAAAAAATTAAATATTCATATAAAAAGTAACTATTGAGCACAATAAGTTGGAGCGACAGCTTTGCTGCAAAGTGGAAGTTAATTCCATATAGATCGATCAAAGCCGATGAATAAAATAATTTTCAAACATGTTAAATGATATTAAATGATGTTAATACTTCCTTCAGAAAAGTAGGTTTCTATCAGATGCGATTCACATATCATTGCTCATATCGTTACATATCGGGGATGGTGTGTGATTTCCTCATAAAAGTGGAATTTTTCTTTACAAGAAGAAAACTGGTTTTGGTGATTGAATATTCTATAAACTTCTTAAAAAGCACTGAAATAAGTCTCCTTTAAAGCTATGTCCCGGTCAGAAAGCTCATTAACACGAGCAAGCTTAAAGGGTTTCAACACAACATATTTTTTCATTATTTTCTGAAATCCTGATCGGACAATATTTAGCTTTGAAGATTTTATTCCCGGTCAATTTAATTACGATAGATTTTAAAAAGGATTCCTCAACAATATTAAAGCTATTCAATCGACTGGAGGATATCCAGATCATTTCAAATCGATGCACGCTGGAAAAGGAGTGCTTTTCCATTTTCAGAGTGTTGTTGCTGATGGAGCTTCTGCACACTAGATTCAGTATATCACCCTGGTAAACCAGCATCAGACACCTTTCATAACGAATCGGCTTTACCTTGAAGTTACTGTAAAAAAGTTTTTTTTTAGAAAAAAACCTTTTCCGCTTTGCAATTGATATTTTTTTTTATATCAATCAATATTCAGATTGGTGATTATAAAATGTCGTTGCCGCTGAAAAGTTTTCAAATTCCTTAGCCTACATACAATACTCTACCTTTTGTTCGACTGAATAGCTCATATATCTGAAATATAATCTCTTGTGAAATAATATATTATTATTTTTTATTTCATTTTTGTTGTAACATGAAAATATCTGTAAAGAAAATTAGCTAGATGATCATAACACAAATCATAGATTTACAACACGCGTTAAAAAAAAAACGTGAATTCATGTTATTTAAATCATTTTTAGAAACAGGAATCTTATGTTTTAAGTAGAAATTTTGTTTGCGTGTAACTAAAAAGGCTAATATTTTACGATACTTATTACGATAGTTACTTATTTCACATTAAGTGCTCGATAAGTAATATATTTACAACCATAGATGTATGTCTTTTATTTCTGTTTAGCCTCAGGAACCACCGCCAGAATTACTTCAGAGGACGATGATTTGTATGAGTGCAAATGAAGTGTAGTCTTGTACAGTCTCAGGTGACATTTCTGAGATGTGTGGTTAATTGAAACCCAACCACCAAAGAACACCGGTATCCACGATCTAGTATTCAAATCCGTATAAAAGTAACTGCCTTTACTAGAATTTGAACCTTAGAACTCTCTACTTCGAAATCAGCTGATTTGCGAGGACCCGTTCACCACTAGACCAACCCGGTGGGTTTGTAGATGTAAGACTATTTTTGGAAAACATGACTCTAATGTAATTTAACTGGGGCCTAAATTATCATACCGGGTGTCCGAAAAATAACTCCTCGGTTTTAAATTAAATTTACTTTATTTGATTTAGAATTACAAATGTATGTGTTTTATTACTTCAAAGTAAAAAGTGTGAAGTTTTCTTTTACTTAATGTAACTCAATATGTGCACCCGTTTACAGCCCTCCAGACGTTAAACTAATAATCCACCTCATTATACAATCTGGCGATCACATCTGCAGGAATTGCTTCCAGGGCTGCTGTTATTCTTAAGCACAGGTGGTCTAGCGACTGGATTTTTTCTTGGTATACGATGTCTTTTGTGTAACTTCAAAAGTAATCACATATTGAATTTATAGTGTACTTCTATATGTGAATTACACATAATTTTATATGTGATTTACAAGTTTATTGGGGAACGGGAATGTAAAAACAGTTTACATTTTAACAGGTATTATTATTTAAATGGTTTTGTATAATGGCTTATATTGCTCACTTTAAGTAGTTTATTACCGACGAAAACCTTTTCATATGATAGGTGGAATACGTAGCCAAACACGAATATTTGTTACATGTTCAAGCTAATATATGTTCTAAAAATACTATTTTTCTGTGGCTTGATATAAGAAAAAACAATGTAATTTAATTTTCTGCTAAAAATGAGCAGTTTCGAAACCGATTTCGATTTTATTATATCGAAAAAACCCAACAATCTTATCTAAGGTAACGAGGTAATTTGGCAATTACATCAGTGTTAATATATTTCTGGTATTAAAACTGGGTAACAATTATTTTTTTTTTTTTACTTATCCGTAGAATCCTCTTTTTTTCCTGCAACTCGTTTTTTCCCATTTCTTTATTAAGTTATCTGTCATGACTAAATCAAAATACTTTAAAGCCACTTCATGTATGTCTTTTTTAAAATTACGACTTCCTCACTTCAAAAATTTTACTCGATGATAAAGACAGAACTATTAATTCAAGAAAATTGAAATTGCACACGTGCAAATTATTACAAATTCTTCAAAAAGTTTGAATGTAGCTTTACAATATGAGAGAGACGGAAAACAAATTTTAATCTGTAACGAATTTTGATTAGAATGAAAACAGAATAAAAAAAAAATATGTTTCACGAAATCTTAATTATTAAGTAACGTTGCAAATTAAACTAGTAAATATTTTTTTTAAATTACTTTATTATTATCAATTTGTTTTACAATTTTGACTTAGCAACTTAAAGCCTATTTTCTAGGAAAATTAGTTTTTTGTAGTTCGTTAACTATAAATATTTTATTTTTTATTATTCATACTTAAACTTTATTTAAAAAAAAAAAAATACACAGCTTATATTTAAGTAATTAGTATAAAATTTAAAATGGATATATTTATTAAAATTTAATCATAATTTAAAATTATATTACTATATATTAAAATTTATAACTTCAACCTACAGTTCCAAATTTTGACCTATTCTTTCTAGGATCTGTTTAACTTGTTCAAGCTAGCAGGATTCTGTCGCAAACCATTGTAGGGAAATTGCTTCAAATTTCTATACTGAATCAATTTATTGTAAAGTGTGTCTATATAATTACACTTAATTAATTTTATTAGAAAGTTTTACTTATTTTTTAAACCAATACTGTTTTTTTATCGATTCGAACTGACCATAAGTTTAATAATACTAACGTTAATTAGGTTTTATTTTTCACAAAAATTGACACAACTTAAAATATGGACTGAAATTAATGTATTCGGGAAAGCTGTGAAGTTACGAACATCTTCAAAACACCCGTTTGGCTCGGGAGTTCAGTTAATTAAAATATTAATTGATCTGCAATTACTTTCCTGGCATTACAGCTCTAGAGCAGTAATTGTCAACCATTTTAGCTCCACGATCCCCAAAGATTGAAAACAATATATAATGAATATTTTGCGATACCCCAACCCCAACCCAATGAAACCTAGTAATACCTGCGTTGGTAGCGGCGGATATGAACATGCATGTATGAAGTGTAAAAACATGAGCAACTAACAGGTTTCAACTTGATGTGTACGTGCTCCTTGTAATTTGGTCTTCTTGCATAATATTCACTGTGAATGCGTCATGTTCGAACATGTATATGATACGTTTAAATACGTTGTGCTCTCAGCAGTATAAAAGACGCATAAGGGATTGCAGAATGTCAGTTTAGTTTCGAATGCAAAGCGTTTGCATTCGAAACTTGGTCTGATCCCAAAGCGTAATTACATTGAAAATAATAATAATCGAAGTTTTGGGTTTTTAGTGTGCGATCAAACAGCGTAACTGTTTTTTTTCAAATAGATTCTAATGAAAAATGGATAAATTGGTGAAAAAGAGAAGTGAGCTTTGAATCAACTGGTAAAAAGACAAGATTGTACAATGACAGTTATTTAAATTATGGTTTTACCTCATTGGATGGGAAAGCTATATTTCGTTATTTCCTTTTAAGTCCTCCCGATGAAAGCATTAGGCCATCAAAATTAATTCAACACTTGGAAACTAAACATTGGATCATAAAAGCAAACCCTTGGAATTGTTTGAAAGAAAATTACGTACTTTGAGATATCAACAAGCTTCTATTTGTAAATCAAGCCGTTCTTGATAAAAGTGAACTTGAAGCATATTATCTCGTAGCATTAAGAGTAGCTAAGATGTCCGAACCGTACAAAATCACTCGCAGAAAACCTCATGTTGCCTGCTGAAATTGATATGGTTATTGTTTTAATAGACGAGGAAGAAGCAAAATAATTGAAAAATATTCCGCTTTCTAATGACATAGTATCAAAGCTAATCGATGAGATGGCTGCCGATGTTCACGATCAGATAATTCAGTAAGCGAGTTCAAATGAATTTTTTAGTATTCAATCTGACGAGTCGACAAATGTGGCAAACATTTCACAGTTATTCTTTGTGAGATATATGAGATATATGTGCTGTAGGGAAATGATCAATCAAAGAAAATATGTTGTTTTGCAAATCAATACCGGTCATGCAACAAGACAATGTCTTTTTGATACTTTTAATGAAGCTACTAAAAACTATAATATAGATTGGACAAAATTTGTTGCAGTATGTAGTGATGGTGCAAAAGCGATAACAGGGAAGAACACTGGATTCCTTAAAAAATTAAAAGATCGTCTTATACCAAGGGTGGAAGGACGCACTGCTTCCCTCACAGACATGCCCTTGCCACAAAAAATATGCCAGAACATCTCAAACAAATTCTTTGTAAAGCTGCAAAAATGGTTAATTTTATTAAAAGTCGACCATTACAGAATACGTCGGTTTGCTAAACTATGCGATAAAATGGGCGAAAAGAAAAATTTCTCTTCTTTTCAATACAGAAGTCAGATGGTTATCGCGTGGAAAAGTGTCAACCCGGTTATTGGAATTGTTAGGTGAATTAATAATAGTTTTCAAGGATAAACAAACGCCATTCTTAATGTTTTTACAGAATAATAAGTAATGTTGCTGTTAGTTTACTTAGCTGATGTACATTCGCATTTAAACGACTTGTATGTGAATTTGCAAGGACGTGATAAAAACATTTTACTAATAACAGATAAAGTTCATGCTTTCAATAAGAAGCTTGATATTTGGATTATTCGCCTTCAAAGCAATAATTTTGATATGTTTCCACTCACTTCCAATTATATTGAGAAACGTTTGGATGAAGAAGACAATTATTCACCCCAGTTTGGATAGCATGAAGGTGCATTTGCATCTGTTAAAAATTTAGTTGGCAGAGTATTTCCTGGATACAATGATAAAAATGATTTTTCGGTTAGGTGGGTACTGCATCCAATTAGTGAAAACGTTGTTGCAGCTGTTAAATTCCTAGTTGAAATTCACGATCAGCTCTTCGAAATGTCTGCCGATAAAATGTTACAACTACAAATCACAATGAAGATCTAGATACGTTTTGGCTTGCTCATCGAAATGAATATAGAAATTTAGTTTTAGAAGCATCAAAGTCCCTTTCGCCACGTCTTACCGCTGTGAAAAGGGGTTTTGTCTATGCTTGCGCTAAAAACTAAGTATGTGAATCGTTTTTTATCACTAGAAAACAATTTTCTTTTGTATGTTTCTAGCATAGATCCACGTATGGAGAAACTTTTAAATGAAAAACAAACAAACGCAACTATCTCATTAATATATTTTCTTTACATGTATACTTATAGACGTAAGTAAAATGTTTATATATATATATATATAATCATTGTAATAAATTTATTTTTCTCATAAAATGATTTCATTATTGTTTACTTGTAAAGTTGTAGGCTAATTTCGCTACCCCAGGTTGAGAAACCCTGCTCTCGAGCTGTGCTGCAAGAAGGAAAGTATGGTAATCAGTCAAAAAGTGGGGAATGGTTTTTTTTTCATTTCTCGACGTTTCATGACCCAGGGACCCTAAAACACAAAAAAGGTGGAGGAGGTAATGTTTGAACGTACGTACATACTTATGTACATATGCTGGTATGTTGAACCTTATAACATTTGACTGGATAAATGAATTTTGTAGAGAGACTCGTGTGTATGAGTTTTGTTTGTAAAATTCGTTGGTAGAATTTTGGGGTCAGCATCTATTGAGAGAGGGGTAGATCGTTTTTTGGGTCAATTTTTTCAAAATTTTGCAAACATAACCGCACTTTATGTTAAGCTCAGCACATGCGTGCATACTTACCTTACCATTAAAAAAAAAAAAAAACAGTTTTTGAAAACTTATTTTGGTTTTTTTCATGTATCATTATTGTTTCACTATGTAAGAATAAATAACTAATGCCAGGAAACTATTACCACTTTGTTGTCAGCGTTTTTTACTACAAATTCTTTAAAATATAAAAAGGATGCCAGCGTTCAAAATCAGGCGTGCTCGTTTTTTTCGACCCTGGATACATGTTGTTTTGTACCTCACGAAGGCAGAACGACAGCCCTGAATTCTCGAACTCCTTTAACAAGTCTTTACTGAAAAGGCAATTTCTTTTTTAAATGGTATCAAATAACATAACATGAAATGATGAAATTCTCGCTCTTGCATTCCTAAAATATTTCTAGCCAATCCTCAAGAATTTTTGGTTTTCATCTCTGATTTATTAGTCCAAAACGTTTATCTACAGAGTGATTTTTTAGTCCTGTTAACCAATTTTAAATGTAATTTAAGAAAGGGAAATTTAGGTGGAATAAAAAAATGTATTTGCTACTTACAAAAGAGATTTAATAAAAAGCTATTACTTACATAATTGTTAAAGAATATGCTGAAAATTCCCACCCCTTGCGGTTATACACGCACGGACTCTATTCAGCATATTAGCAGAAACAAAGAGTTTCAGAGTTGCAGGGTTAAGACTTGCATTGGAAATATTCGTGTTTAAGTCTGTAATATTGACTTTAAGTTCATCAATAGTGTGAGAATTGTTTTTGAAGGCCTCGGACTTAATATAGCCCCACAAAAAGCAGTCAGGAGATGTGAGGTCTGGGGACCTTGGAGGCCATAAGCCCTTGCTTATTATTCGATCATCAAAGGACTCTTGCAGAAAATCCATGGTTTCTCGAGACGTGTGGCATGTAGCGCCGTCTTGCTAAAACCAGCAATACCGTTCTTGAGGTTCCAGGAGGGACACAAATTGGCGCACAATATTCCTGTATACTTCACCATTTACTGTCTGTTCGAAGAATATGGGTCCGACTATACGATGACGAGATATCGCACAGCACACACCAATTTTTTCAGAATGCAAAGATTTGTCTTGTAAAGCGTTAGGATTTTCAACAGCCCAAATTCGACAGTTTTGACTGTTCACATAACCATCGAGATGGATCCAAGCTTCATCACTAAAAAACACTGTGTTTAAAAATTCGATTCCGTTATCTTTTACGAGAGAACTAAACCAACGGCAATATCGCAATCCCTTGTTTAAATCTGGAGGCTGAAGCTCTTGGACTAATCGTACGCGATATGGATACAATTTCAATTTTTTAGCCGATTTCTGAACACTCGAATATGACAAACCAACTTACGTGGAAAGTTTTCGTAAACTTTTCCGTGGAGAATTGAGCAATCTTGTTTTCACATTATCTAAAACGTCATCTGTCAAGCGAGTTGGTCCACCACTACGTTTTCTGTTGCAAATAATACCTGTCTCTCGAAATCGGTTTGCTAGCCTAGAAATTGAGATTTTTTCTGGCGGAGGAACACCAACAAATTTAATTTGAAATGATTCTTTTACACTAGCGTACGATTTCGTAGCAAAATATTGTTCAAGAATGAAAAATCGTTGTTCTGTGGTAAAAGACAGGAAATCGTTGTTCGTAACACGACAGGAAATGGCACAAATGTTTACAGAGTTCAAGGACAATCAACTCACACTGCCGTATCTACACCGGTTGAGTAGCGCTACCAACTTCGTGTCACAAAAAAAATTTCCCTTTCTTAGAAAAAAATTACCAGACATGAACAATTGAGTAACAGGACTAAAAAATCATCCTGTAGCTCTACGTATGATTGACCTTGAATTGGGAATGTTAATTTTACAAATCTCAGCCTCTTTTTTCATGAAATACTTGATGAAGTAATCGAAAAAATAGTTTTTCGATTACTTCATCATAAACATATAAACATATAGATGTTTTTTTAGTTATCTGTTTTGTTATCTGTTGAGTCGTAAAATATTTCAAGCTGCTTGACATCGGATTTCCGAATTTTAAAAAGTTGTGAAGATGCCAGCAAACATCATCGCTCTCTTTTTTTGCTTTTGTTTTATCATACAAATAAATTGAACCTTATTTTGTGCAACTAAACAGTGAAATAAAACAGTAAACTGAACCATTTTTTTCTTTTTTGCACGGGTAAGACGTGTCCTTTCCAAGTACTTTTTATATGTATTTAATTATTTTTTTATAATGTATAATTACAAATTTACCAGCAACCATTATAATTTATGTTATTTAAATTTTAAAACTAAATACAGAGTTTATGCTATTACTTCTCCAAAAATACTAAATAATTTAAAATATATACGAGTATGACGCTGATAATGCTTGCAAAAACTAAAATAACCTTCTTGACAAAGATTCATGATCATTTCACGATATTAGAAAATTCAACCATAAAAGATGACTTATATATATATATATATATATATATATATATATATATATCTTTTTACATAATTCCTTATTGTTTTTTTATAACTAAAATTATTGATGTACAAGGTAATGCTAACACAAATTGGCTACATAAAACATTTAACTGATTGTGGATTCGCTACACAACTAAATCTATATATATAAAAATGATAAGTTCGTTTGCGTACGCTCAAAAACTCAAAATGTTCTGCAACGATTAAGCTCAAATTTTAGCACGATATATAACCCGCATCAAAGATTGTTTTCATCTATCTTAATAAATCTATCTATTTTTAATTTGTACATTTTTAATTTGGAAATATAAAGAAAGGAAAACCAATCAGATCAATGCAAGATGGCCGCTGTAAAACACAACGACCAAATTTATTTGAATTATATTTAACAGCTAAAACATCTATATTTTACAAAAATTAAAAAAACACGATTAAAAAAATTTTTAGCACGATATATAACCCGCATTAAAGATTGTTTTCATCTAGTTTTAATAAATCTATCTATCTATTTTTAATTTGTACAGTTTTTTAATAAATAAGAGGCTAATAAATCAGATGGAAATGTAAACAAAGGAAAACCAATCAGATCAATGCAAGATGGCCGCTGTCAAACACAACGACCAATCACAAAGAGCCCGTATGCCCGTTGCCAATGTAAACAAAATCACTACTGATTAAATAACAAATTTCTTTGAATTATATTTAACAGCTAAAACATCTGTATTTTATTAAAAAAAAAAAAACACCAAAACAAATAGAAAAGCCACCAAGAAGGATGACTTACAGTAAATAAATTAAAACACCCAACTTTCTTATAGCCCAGATAGACTTAAAACTATGCAAACAAAAAAAGTCGAAATAACCGCATACATAGAAAATAGTATCCCTACATAATGACCAAAAAATCCTTTGTTAGGTTAAATATTCACTTTTGTCTGAATTTACAGAAGGCATTTACAACGAAGCATTGATAAATATTGAAGACAAGTGCTTAGCTAATGCAAATAAAGTTCTTAGTCAATTGGGAATGCCAGCACCCACCCGAGCTGCGATTGCTTCATTTGATGTGGATTTACGCGCCGTGAACAGAGTTACAACATTGGTGATCTTCAGTCATATGTCCAATCAAACATTCACAAATTAACGCGTGAACAGAAAGGCATTTATGATTGCATAATGCAAATGATAAATGACGGAGTTGGGGGGACCTGCTTCTTGGATGCGCCAGGAGGAACTGGGAAATCATTCCTCATTAGATTGATTCTAGCAACGGTTCGATAAAAAAATGACATAGCCTTAGCTCTTGCTTCGTCTGGAATAGCTGCGACATTGTTACCAGGTGGAAGGACTGCGCATTCAGCACTGAAGTTGCCATTAAACATGCAAATCATCGAGACTCCCACGTGCAATATTTTCAAAGCATCCTGTATGGGAAAAGTATTACAAAAGTGAAATCTCATTGTTTGGGATGAATGCACGATGGCACATAAAAATCGCTTAAAGCTCTTGATCGATCGTTACGAGATTTGCGTGGAAACGTTCAACCATTCGGGAATGCTTTGATATTGCTCGCAGGAGATTTTAGGCAAACATTGCCTGTAATTTCTCGATCGACACCAGCAGACGAAATAAATCCTTGCCTGAAATATTCAACACTGTGGCGACACGTACGTACATTGCAGTTGAATACGAATATGCGTGTCCAGTTGCAGAATGATCCATCAGCTGAGGTATTCTCACGACAGTTACTGGACATTGGAAACGGACAGCTGCCAGTCGATGAGACGTCTAGACGAATATCATTTCCTGATAATTTTTGTAATTTAGTAACATCGAAAGAAGAACTGATAGAAAAAGTATTTCCTGATATTCAAATTAATCATAGAAATCATGATTGGCTCAGTGAACGAGCTATCCTTGCCGCAAAGAATAAAGATGTCTATCAACTTAATAATGTTATTCAATCCAGCATTCAATGTGAGGAAATTATATGTAAGTCGATAGACACCGTTGTGGAAGCAGATGAAGTAGTTAATTATCTAACAGAGTTTTTAAACTCACTTGATCTGCCAGGGATGCCACCACACATATTAAAATTGAAAATCGGTGTGCCAATTATCCTGTTGCGGAATATTAATCAGCCAAAACTCTGCAACGGCACGCGACTTGCAGTTAAGAAATTGATGAATAACGTAGTGGAAGCAACGATTTTAACGGGGCCTTTCAAAGGTGAAGATGTCCTCATTCCTTGAATACCCATAATCCCGACCGATACACCATTTTTATTTAAAAGATTGCAATTCCCAATTCGATTGACATTTGCAATCACAATCAATAAAGCTCAAGGTCAATCTTTAGAATTGTGTGGTTTAGATTTAGATGCGGATTGCTTCTCACATGGACAACTGTATGGGCGTGTATCTGCCTTTATATCTACGCAGACAGTGGAAAAACAAAAAATATTGTATATCCACAAGTATTGCAAAATTAAAGTTCTATGAAACGTATGCTTTGTTTTGTTTCTCATTTCTCATCCATGCAACCACAATGTGCCACAGCGAAGCGTGGTGGGTACAGCTAGTCTATATATATAAAAATGTTAAGTTCGTTTGTGTACGGCTTCAAAAACTCAAAATGTTCTGCACCGATTGAGCTCAAATTTTAGCACGATATATAACCCGCATCAAAGATTGTTTTCATCTATTTTTAATAAATCTATCTATCTATTTTTAATTTGTACATTTTTAATTTGGAAATATAAAGAAAGGAAAACCAATCAGATCAATGCAAGATGGCCGCTGTAAAACACAACGACCAAATTTATTTGAATTATATTTAACAGCTAAAACATCGATATTTTATTTTTAAAAAACACGATAAAAAAAATTTTAGCACGATATATAACCCGCATCAAAAATTGTTTTCATCTAGTTTTAATAAATCTATCTATCTATTTTTAATTTGTACAGTTTTTTAATAAATAAGAGGCTAATAAATCAGATGGAAATGTAAACAAAGGAAAACCAATCAGATCAATGCAAGATGGCCGCTGTCAAACACAACGACCAATCACAAAGAGCCTGTATGGCCGTTGCCAATGTAAACAAAATCACAACTGATTAAGTAACAAATTCCTTTGAATTATATTTAACAGCTAAAACATCTGTATTTTATTAAAAAAAAAAAACATCAAAACAAAAAGAAAAGCCACCAAGAAGGATGACTTACAGTAAATAAATTAAAACACCCAACTTTCTTATAGCCCAGATAGACTTAAGACTATGCAAACAAAAAAAGTCGAAATAACCAAATACACAGAACATAATATCCTTACATAATGACCAAAAAAATCCTTTGTTAGGTTATTTTTTCACATATATATGACCAAACAATCGTTTTTTGGTCATTTAGCGTTCTTTGCTATGTAATAGCAAAGAAAAAAATTCACAAATAGTAACACTGAAACCACACAACTAAGTATTCGTTTTTTTTTTTGTTTTTTCTAACCTCCGAAACCACCGTTATGCATTGCTTCAGATGATGATATGAATGATTTATATCGTATGAAAATGTCATGTCTGACCGGGATTCCAACTCGGAACCACCGGATTAAAGTCCGAGACGTTACCACTCGCGCCATGGAGGCCGGCAAACATATTCGTTAGGAGCCGAATAAAAACACGACTTACCAATATGGCGTTGTGTGTCAAACCAATTTTATACGGACTATTATTACTTTTAATACGCGAAACCCTTTTCGATGATTGAATATTAACTTAAACCTCTTCAAAAATTATTCCTTTTGAACTAAGCTTCATTTTGATATCATTGTTTTTCTATAACACGGCTGGAATTCTTTTCGTTTAATGATAAGAAGCGTTGTCGAAGACAATAATCGAATTCTCTTCCAAAGGACATAATACACCGCTAAACTATTTCTAAATAATTCAAATTCGTGTAATTTTTTTACGAATCGCGTTTTTATCAAAATCTCACCTTTTTCTCAATTGACCTGCGGGGTTTGGTTTTCTTTGGAGACCGTAATTCATTAGTAGATTCATACTCGAGAATCACGTTGTACACTGAAGCAGCACAACTTCTACTTACGTTAGCAGTTTATTAACATCTGAAATCAACGCCGTTTGATTGTTCTGTAATTTGTAAGCATTACTCTGCTTTTGTAAGCATTTAAAGTGATGTGTTTTTTCGCACGACTTAAGGGCTTTTTTTCGCAGCCCACAAATTTTTATATATAAAAATGTTAAGTTCGTTTGTGTACGCTTCAAAAACTCAAAATGTTCTGCACCGATTGAGCTCAAATTTTAGCACGATATATAACCCGTATCAAAGATTGTTTTTATCTATTTTTCGCATCAGTCACATACCCGCGACCGCGACAAAACAGTTTCTTTAACGGTCAGCTGTGTACCGCGCCATCTGCCGGAAGCGAGGGAAACAATCGCCATACTAGCTAACGACAACCGCAGTCACATGTGAAACAATACCTGTTCCCAATTACATTGTTTATTAACAAAAAAAAAACAAAAAAAAAAACGTATCCGCTTGCATCTGATTCAGATTATTATGCAATCTGAATTAAATATTCACTTTAATCGAGGTACTTTTGTGTGATCGCGTCGTGATTGAGCTGCGCCTTTCACCAAGCTCTGAATTTATTAGAAAACGACCAACAGTGGGATATATGTATTAATGACGCGTGCAACACTGCATATCTAAACCAAATTCGCGCATTATTCGCAATTATATTGATCGCTTGCTTCCCTTCATCTCCCACAGAGTTATGGGAAAGATATCGATCGCATATGACTGAGGATATTTTGCACAGAGTACGCCTAGAAAATACCAATATGACCATGGAATTTACAGAAGGCATTTACAACGAAGCGTTGATAAATATTGAAGATAAGTGCTTAGCTATTGCAAATAAAGTTCTTAGTCAGTTGGGAATGCCAGCACCCACCCGAGCTGCGATTGCTTCATTTGATGTGGATTTACGCCGTGAACAGAGTTACAACATTGGTGATCTTCAGTCATATGTCCAATCAAACATTCCCAAATTAACGCGTGAACAGAAAGGCATTTATGATCGCATAATGCAAATGATAAATGACGGAGTTGGGGGGACCTGCTTCTTGGATGCGCCAGGAGGAACTGGGAAAACATTCCTCATTAGATTGATTCTAGCAACGGTTCGATCAAAAAATGACAATTATCCTGTTGCGGAATATTAATCAGCCAAAACTCTGCAACGGCACGCGACTTGCAGTTAAGAAATTGATGAATAATGTAGTGGAAGCAACGATTTTAACGGGGCCTTTCAAAGGTGAACATGTCCTCATTCCTCAAATACCCATAATCCCGACCGATACACCATTTTAATTTAAAAGATTGCAATTCCCAATTCGATTGGCATTTGCAATCACAATCAATAAAGCTCAAGGTCAATCTTTAGAATTGTGTGCTTTAGATTTAGATGCGGATTGCTTCTCACATGGGCAACTGTATGTTGCGTGTTCCCGAGTGGGCAAACCAGATAGCCTTTATATCTACGCAGACAGTAGAAAAACAAAAAAAATATAGTATATTCACAAGTATTGCAAAATTAAAGTTCTATGAAACGTATGCTTTGTTTTGTTTCTCATTTCTCATCCATGCAACCACAATGTGCCACAGCGAAGCGTGGCGGGTAGAGCTAGTATATATATATATATATATATATATATATATATATATATATATAAAAATCTCTCTATTAATAATACGCTAAGGATAGACAACAGTTTTGTACCAGTTTTAAGACGCCATCAATACAAAACTCCATAAATATTATATTGGTAGATAGGGAATTACCCCTCGGGTATGCATCGAAAAAATTTAAGATTAAAAAGCAAGTGAAAAAATAATGAGTGCAAAAAAGTTAGTTAAAATTCAAATTTGTTTCACTTGCCCATTGATAGTCTAATCGCCACCGAAGAGCCACCTTTCGGTTGCTGTGATACAACTAGAATCAGTACTAATGTTTTGTAGCAGCTATATTTTCCATGTTTTCTGTACAGTTTGTTACTGTAACATTTCAGTCACTGTAATTACTTTTCCTCTGTTAAAAATAAATTATTACTGCATGTAACGTGATTTGTTTTAATCTTAATAAAATCTAAAATGCGAAATTTTCCCATTGTCCGCTCGTGTTTTCTTAAGAGTTGTAACCGTAATGGTTGTAAGCGACCGGAAATGAGATACATTTCACACCCGAAAATAGCATAACTAAGAATCACACAACATACCATGCCGAGCTTACTAGATGAATTAAGAGTGAAGCGGTTTCCTGTTACCTTCTTGAACGGGCCGAATATAATGTCATAAATCAGTATGCCAAATACACCGAAATACAGATTACATTCGGTCTTGTAAGCGACACCTTCATTATGTTCTCCTCAAGGATTGGATGTATAGCGAGCGTCACTATTCTCAGAGATGACTACTTTGACTAGTGCTGCTTACACTTCAGACGCTTTGCATCAAATGATAGTAAAAACTGCAGGATGTAAAGCAATAAAATTAATTTATCCCTCCTGTGAAAAATTATGCATTAAAAACTGTACACAGACTCAATTCAGTGACAGAAAATATATATGTATATATAAACTCATATTTTTGTAATTTAGGGATTTTTGTACTAAGAGGCTTAACATGATTGAAATGTACATTTATTTATCGGATAATTATACAGCCACTGAAAAGAAAACCGGCTGAACTAATTGGTTTATACCTAGGCGCTATAAGCTCTTTAACTTGAATCTAGCCTCAACTCGGTGTGGGTCAACCACAAAAATAGAACTAACTGGAAGACAAAGAGATACGATTTGAAAAATGGCTAGACAGAGAGAAAAGATGGTCCAGTCGCAAAAGGACCTAAGTAGATTGATAAAATCCCATTACAGAGATATTCCAAAATCCCTTTCGGGTAATGGGCATACAACCTACCTCTTTTGAGGTTGAGGAACTTTTAATCAAGGTTGGGAATAGTATATAACTGATCAACGGGTTTGCGGTGATCTACTTAAATATACATGCTGGTGTTTCTGAATATTACTTATTCTGAGATACGTACGTTTAACTCGAACATAATTACTTATCCTACAGAAACTTAACTTTAAAACGTTTGGCCAAACTAATAGTAATACGAATACAAACAGTTTAACGTGATTTAATTACAGAAAAACAGATTTACCAGATTTCATAATATTATCAAATAGTACATGTCTGTTTTGTTTTCTCCCAATAAATTTACCATTACGTATTTTTAAAAACTAAACGATAAAGGCGAAAAGTAATAATAAAAACAGAATAAAAAAAATTGTTTAATAGATGCTGATATAATTAAACAATTAAACATAATAATAATAATAAATATATTTTATAAACATACAATCGGTAAGTTGTGGTTAAGTTTCAGAATCAGTCTTGCCATCATTAAAGAACAAGAATAATCTACACTCGCTAAAAAATAAGATGATTTGGATAATTCATTTTTTTTAAATTACTGTTTTTTCACAAGGTAATTTCAGACGAGTGAAAGATCGCAATTAAATTTGTTAGTTCGTTCATTTCCTCAGCGAACATGTGGTGGGAATTTCTTTAAAGGAAAGGTAATAATTGAATAGCGAAGTAGTGGGGGTTTGAAGCGTGTAGTCGACTACTGGTCATTCGTTCCTTGTTTCAAGTACGAGTAGTTTCGCTGTGGTTTCAACGAATTCATCGAAGAAAATGGGAAGATGGCAAGCAGTTTTACTGCTGGGTATAATACATGCCCATTGTATTCGTGCACAAATACCGAATTATTATCGAGGTAACATTACGTTATCTTTTTTTGTTTTTTAATATTAATTACATTAAATATATTAATTTTTTTTTTCAGTGCCTTCTTTAGAAGTAGATATCACACTAATTTAGAATTAAAATAAATAAATAATAAACTTAAAAAAAATAATTTCGTAAAATAAATAATTAAGACGTAAATCTAAATAATTTTTTGTATAATATAATAAAAATTAAATATTACAAAAACGGGATTAATAATACCAGTCAGAGAAAAATGAATAGATAACTACACTTATTAAAAATATATCTATACAAAAACAATTATTTAGATGTAATTCACGCACTCAGCTATGAGGAAAACATCTATCTTCAATATCAGATACTGTGTAATAAATTTAATTAGTTAATTATTTTCATTCAATTAGATAAATACACGCGTGCGCGCGCTCACACACACACACACACACACACACACACACACACACACACACACACACACACACACACAAACAAAGATATATATATATATATATATATATATATACAACGTTGATAACAAATATGTATTTTATCACAATTTCACTTTGTCATACACTACATATTATAGCAGGATAAAAGATCATGTGCTAATTTAAGAAGAATTTTAGGAAACCGACTGGCCACTGTTTCCTGATTTTAAAATCAGGTAGTCTCGAGTTCGATTCCCAGCAAAGTCTGGCAATTTTTTTTCCTATAATTTCACCGATTTCCTCTACTTAATAACAATACGAGTAAAAACATTTCGAAGATAGTAATAATGAAATTAAAAAGAAAGAAATAAAGATAAAAACCAATTTAATCTGTGTTAAATTCAATAAAAAACTTACGGCTGCACTCAAATGGTAAATCATTGTAATCACCATTACTATCCTGTAAAAGTGATGGTAACACTGGTAATAATGTAGCGTTGTAACAATGGTAACATATGGTGATTGTTGGTAACAAAAAAAAAACTATTTAAACAAAATGTATTCAAAATAAAATTTTGAATAATTATAATTATATAATAAATTAAAATTATAGTTTTTTATAATTATATTTTAATTTATCCTCGTAAAAAATGAAAAAAGATTTACAAAAGTTATGAAAAATTTAATATCGTTTTTATTTATTTCACGCTTGTTTGCATCAGTTTTATATGAAGAACAGATATGTTAAAAGAGCTTACTTTGAATAATATTAAAATAAAAACGGTTCGAATAATACAGGTTTTCATAAATGAGTAATGGTTATTGGCATCTGAAGGAAAATTCCCCATCTATCGAAGAATAGAAAGAAGGAAGATTGTATTTCCCTTATCGGCATCATTGAGGTTTTTCTATTCCCTGGAAGCAGAACTTTTTTTGAATAAGAACCGTTGATAAATCACTAAGTTTTTAAATTTGTATTATTTGAAGAGGGTTGAGATGGGATGTGGGAACTAACGAAGGTCTTTAAAATGGCTTTTTACGCGATTTTAGAAAAAAACCTTTTTTTATTAAGAACAGGTCAAATATTGAAATTATTTTCAGTTGAAGATGGGTTAGTGAACAAGAAGAACCAAATTCTAAGACAAAATAAAGGGGTAACTAACTATGTGACAGACTATTTGTCCAAAGTGTAACTAAGTGACAAACTATTTGTCACTTATGGGTAGTATGATTTAGGAAAAGAAGGGTTTAAATATCGCAGTTATTTTCACTTTTCCAAGTTATGCAACGGCGTTCGAGAAAGTAACGAGAATCTGCACCCTTATCAAACGAAAAGAATTTCCCTATTTCTGATCTTGAAGAAGGTTAGGAATTTCATTATTTAATTATTATTACAATTTAATTAATTATTATCACAGTGAGATGGCAAATGGAATGAAATCGGAGGATTGAGCTCAGGTGACATTAACATTTACTATATAAACTGTATTTTTCAGGAAGAAGTAGACTTTTAAACAGCGAAATAGCTTTTTAAATTGGTTCAATAGTCTCTGAGATTAGTTTGTAAAACAAAATTCTATGTAACAGAGGTTGATAACAGATAACAATCGTCTTCTATGTAATAGAGACAGTTATGTACAGCGCACTACTAACAACATTTTGATTACAATTTTAAATTTTGTCAAAAGCATCACATTAAAATATTCATTAATATAACAACGGCATATTTATTTCTTATATTTCTATTCAAACGATTACCAGTAGAAACATGATTACCAGTAGAATAGAAACGATTACCTCAAACAAGAGGGACGTTCCCCGTACTATATAATCAGCTTCGTTGTCTTACTTCTATTCCTACTACAAAAACGATCTGAAATTCTATCGATGTCTTTCCTAACCTTTCTTTGTTTTTACCCTAAATAAAATATTTTTCCTACCTTATGTCCTTAATCTAAAAATGTTTATTTGCCCCTCTAGCTTTCTTACTATCTATATTTTGCTGCCATCAAGCATCTAATTTCTTACAAATACTTTTTGCAATATCTTACCAATTCATAAAAATCTACATCTGATAATCATCAGATCTCTTACCGACATGAAATCTCACCCAGCCACTGTTAGTCAAATTTTGATATTTAGACATTTTAGTTAAATGTCTGGGATGCACGTATTACGTTTTATTATCACGGAGTAGAGGTTGAGGTTTAGCTGACATACGCTACAATCCGAGGGTGGGCTTTTTCTACACACACAGGATAGAAGTGGACTACAGTCGCCTCCATCAAACCGCACAAATAACATGAGTGCAATAAAGCAGAGGTCTTCTAATCCTTTACCCGGATAGCAAAGGTCTCCTAATCCTTTACCCAGATTCAATGGACCTCTAACAACAACCTCACCGTAAACAACCGGGAAGGAAAGGAAAAAAAAAAGGAAAGAAGTAGATGGTGAAAAGGGACGATCTACCTAAAGAGGGATTGCGAACCGATTAACCTCATTTGACAGTGTGCCTCGGACTCCCTCCGTGCAATGGATGTTTATTCCGCTCATAACTCCTCGAAAGATTGGGTTATCTTTATCTTTTTCGGGATGAGAGCAGTACATTACTGATAAAAAAGTTTCCTCTGGGTATAAAAGAGCCACCTAAGACTCAGACTTCTTTGAGGAGAAACCTCGTCCATCCTCTACGACAAGAAACAAAGTTTTCTTGTCGTAGTATTCGTCCGAATAACATAAAACCGTTCAGCCAAATCGCTACTGGAAGGCCAGAATACATGGCGACTACAGTTTAGTAAATTATGAAAACGTACAAAGAATGAGATTTCGAAAACTGTCAGGAATAAAAAGGATAGAGTTAACAATCTTTTGATGGAAATATAAAAAAAATATTGCATAGAAGATCCCTAGCGAATATAATAGTCTTCTGTTATTTTGCATTTCGAAGCGATGGAAAAAATAAGAATGTTAAAATTATAAATTGAAATAAAATAGCTAATGTCAGCAAAGCTAGACAAACTTAATATGGAGGACAGCTACGGAAAGGATCATTCATTTTAGAGCAGGAAGGGAAACTCAGGAATATATATAACTTGTAATGTTTATAAAAATAAATTATGAAAGTCCCATTTAAATTACGTCTATGTCAGAAGCTTACATTTTTATTTTAGATAAACGCTTGGAAGCACATCAACAGCAACGTCTGTGGTAAACCTATCCTGTGACAAGTATCAACTAAATTCTCTTTTTTTTTGGTTTTGAGCATCTTCATTTACTTCATCGTCTTTTCTTTCTCCTTTAAATTCGGTTATCATCCTTGCTCTTCCATTTTTCCTCCATAATTCTTAAATGTTGACAATCCTTATGAATTATACCGCTTGCTTAACAAAGATTTTTTCTTTTTCCTTATCGATATCCTTTCCGCATCAAAATCTTTCCATTAGTTATTTTTATCTTCCATTTCACATTTTAATTAACCAGATTTCATAGATTTTTCAATTATTTCTCTTCCTTTTCTCTAATTTTCCGAACAAATTCGTAAAAAAAAATGTCTTTTAAGTAAGTAATAAGACCGCCAGATAAATTACTAACCTGCAATTTATCGGAAAAGATTTTCCGTTAAAATAATTCTATTTATACGTTGTTATTTACGCAGGATTGAAAAATAAACACAATTTTATTTTTAGTTTGTAACATAGGCTTTGAAAAGGATTACAATTTTACAATTATAATCCACAACAAAGCACATACATATAAAAAAATTATACAGTACAGATAAATAAATAAATAAAATATAACGACGAAATGTAAATAATCTGTGAAAAAATTATTAGTTAAAAGTAAATATATACTTTTTTTAACGATGATACTTTAGAAGATAACAGAACCTTTAAAGTCATTTATTATAATAAAAATTGTTTTGACTAATGTTAAAAAAAACAGATAAAACAAATATGAGTGCGCAAACATTACACTCGCTACAATTATTAGTGTAATATAACAAACCTTTAACTTGTATTTTGTTACGTTTAAGTATTTAACTGTACTACATAATAGATTCATAATATTTACGGAAATTACATTCCAGCTAATTAATTTAAATTAAAACTCATTAATAATGATATGATTCTGTAAAATAACCGATTTTTTAAAATTACATTTCTTTTAAGAAATAACGTATTATACAACTTTGCCTAACTTTTACTCTGTTAATCTTTTTGAGTTGAATAACACAAACGTATCCTTTACGTTAAACGAGAAATTTCCAGCGCAAGATCCATCTGGCCGACTCTCTGTAATTTGCAAAAATTTTATTAAAATCTATATTATTTTGAAATATTTATATAATATAAAAAATTAAACGAATATTTTTCGTATCGGTTGATGCAAATAAAACGATTCAAGTTATTTTAAAGTTTAAAGTACTGAAAATATACATCTTTGAATGGCTACTTGTATTACCCACAGATTTGAATGAAATTTGGTGTGGAGAACAGAAAAAAGTCATCAAAAAATATACTACATAATATCATACCTTTATAAGTCGAATTCAAACAAAACCTTTCATAATAAGAGCCCAATAATCAATATTTTAGAAAGTTTATCTAACATTGAAACAATTATGGTTTTTCTGTAATTATTAATTATAGCCGGGCTGTAATCCGTTTTGATTTAAGCTTTTTTTGATCGATTTCATGCACATATTAATGTGTAATGTTTTAATAATGAAGGTTATGCCGATTTACCGTACCGCTACGATAATATGTAGACTCATCTAAAACAAAGCAAGGGGACACCTTTAAAAATTGGACGATCTCATAACCTACCGCAGTTGCGAAGCGGTAGCACCTTGGATTTTATCCGAAAGGTTTATGTCCGCGGTTATGCTTATGCTTGGCATTCATATACGCTACAAATATTTAATTTTAATTTCTCAAATACACACGAGCGAACGCGCAGGCGTGCACACACACACACAAAGAGACACAAGTCTCGAGTTAATGTAGTGAATTAATATTCTAAAAAAAAAAAATAATAATACTTGATGACTTGAAAAAAAATTCTATTCTTCGATGATCTCCAAGAAGGAAGTGGAAGACGTGATTTTAGTAGAATTGATTTTGTTTCTTTTTATAATTTTCTGCACTGTAGAAAAAATCTTTTTTTTGGGCGAAAAACGTTTTTACGTTATCGTCGCCCGGAAAACAGAAATATAAAAACAAAATATAATATCTAATAAAAAACAAAAATTAGAATATAATAAAAACTTAACTAGAATATTAAAAACAAGATTAAAACATTTGTGTATACTATTACGTCTAGGTTTATTTTGGACAGGATGGAGAAACACTTGCTGAAAGACGATAGGTGGTATTGATTATTTCTTGTATATGGTAAGATCAAAAATAGAATTTATCAGGTTGATTCTCCACGGAGGATATCCACAGGGATACGTTGGAAAAATAGAAGGTATGTCATCGTTTAAAAGGTGTAGTAACTGCCGGGTACGAACACCCGTAGGTGCAGTATAACGTGGATGGTTTTCATACCTTTGTAAATTAGGATTCACAAGAACTGAGGTAAGAGCCGGGTGATTCGGTTGCCCTTAAAGACAAGCAAAGTAAGATGCTAGAAGTTAGTCACGTCTAGTGATGGTTCACCGCACTCAACAAGTATGCTAGTGACAGGGCTTGATCTAAAAGCACCTGTAGCAAGACGAAGAAAAGGATTATGTACAGCATCTAACATTTTCTGCGCGGTATGAAGCGCTGAAGAGTAGCCGACACAACCATAATCTAAAAGGGAACGAACTAAGGAATAATAAAATGACAACATTCATGACCTACCGGCTCCCCAGTTGGTGTTGCTAAGAACTCGCAGCATAGAACAGTTACGCAGTTATAGCAGTATAGCAGTTTAGAATATTTCGTTTTTAATTGTTTGATATGATTAACCCACGTAAGACGGCTGTCAAAAAATAAACCTAAAAACTTAATATCATGACAGATAGCAATTAGCTCTTCGTTTAGTAAGATTTGTGGTGTAAAAGGGTCCCGCAGGCGAGAAAAGATTACACATTTTGTTTTCTCATGTGAAAATGTGAAGCTGACAACCTTAGTCCAAGCTTCAAGGCAAGCTATAGTGTTTTGTAGTAGTCTTTCTGCTGTGGCTGTTGAACGGGACGTAGTATGCATAGCAAAATCATCAGCAAATAAAGAACATGAAACAGGTGGCTGCAAACATTCAGTAATACTGTTGATGGCTGTATCAAACAATGTGGCACTTAATACACTTCCTTGAGGCACTCCATTCTCCAAGGTGACGCTACTCGATAAAGAATCTCCAACACGAACACGGAAAGTTCGGTCATTTAAGAAACCTCGAATAAATGCAAGCATATTGTTCTTGACTCCCCATTCTTTAAGGGTGTTTAGAATACCACGTCACTAGGCGAGTCGTACGCCTTCTTGATATTAAAGAAGATAGCAACAAGGCGCTGGCGGAGTAAGGAAGAATTTTGAATACCTGCTTCCAGTGATTCTAAATGGTCAATGGAAGAACGTCCTTGATGGAAACCGCACTGTTTAGATATAAAAGGCCATGTCTCTCTAAGTACTATGTAAGTCTGCGGTTCACATTCTCTACATCACTTATCATAAAACGCTTGTCAAAGTGATAAGGCGGTAGCTTGACGGCCTGCTTTGTCTTTACCAGGTTTAAGTATTGGTATGAGAATGGCTTCTGACCCGACCGACGGAAAGACTTGTGAGGAGAATAAACCATTATAAATACAGAATAGGTGTTGTGGCGCCCAGTTAGGAAGGTATGAGAGCATACGGAGACGCATGTTGTCAGCTCCAGGGGATGTGTCACGTGAGTTTTTAAGTGCGTGTGACAACTCGTTGAATGAAAATGGAGCGTTCAATTCACCGATCGAATCACCAAGTTTAACGATAATATTTCCATCTGTAATTTGTACCTCTGAAATTCATTACTGTATGATGAGGTGAGGGACACAGAACGAAAACAATCTGCCAAGTTACTTGCCACTGCAGAAGGCGATGTAAGAAGTGTCCTTCATGAATGAATCCGAGAATGGATTGTTTCGGTGATCCGCAAGTTGCACGGATCTTTTTCCACACAGTAGACGTGGGAGTAGTGCGTGAGATAGTGTCACGTATTTCCTCCATGACTTCCTCCTATCGTCTAAGAATACCCGACGACATACCGGTCTAGCCTTACGGTAAAAATCTAGATGTTTACTTGTAGACCTGCGGTTAAATATGCGCAGCCCCTGCCGTCGATTGCTAATAGCGTTTTGGCAATCATCATTCCACCAAGGAACGGAAGGACGTCTTGGGTTTTCCGATGTTTGCGGGATATATCTATAAGCATTCTCAAGTATCAGGGACATAAAAGAGGTAAGTTCATCAAGGGCGTCTGCACCATCGTCATACTGTGAGAAGGCTTTATGGTAACCGTTCCTACCTGCCTTTTCAACAATCCATCTCTGTGGCCTTTTATTCACCTTGCGATCGACACCATAAGCAATAACAATTGGCCTGTGATCATTGCTGTGAAGGTCGTCACAAGCAGATCAATTAAGACGAAGGATTAAATTCGGTGAGCATAAGGAGAGGTCGATGTTGGAGAGTGTACCAGATGATGAGGATGGATGTGTATGACTCATCATTCAGTAGACAAAGTTCCAAGTCTTGCCTCGGTCTGTTTATCATATTTCCTCCAGAGAAGCAGAAAGATGAGTCCCAGGAAATATGGTGGGCATAAAGTCTCCTACTATTAACGTCGGCGATGGGATTTTCGTGAGGAGATTTGACATTTCTAGAGCATGGAACTCAGAGTTCGGTGAGAGATACAAATTGCAGATACGTAATTTAAAGGGAACTGAGATTTTTACAGCAACAGCAGGAATGAAGATAGCTAGTGGTATCCTTATAGCTGACACCTCGTTTCGCATGAAGATACCAACACCACTATTCTCTCTACTGTCTACAAGACAGTCGTATCTCTCACAGATATAGCCTCTGAGTTTTACCGCATCTTGTTATAATAGATGCGTTTCTTGGAAATACATTAAGGTTCATGTGCGCGCATCAACACTCTAACAACTTCAATGCAGGATCGAAGACCTCTAACGTTCCACTGAATAATACTCATAAATAAAGGTAGATAATACAAAGATACAGATAAATATATGAAAAAATTAGTTTTAGGTAATCTGGTTTTTCTTTTTCGAATTTCTTGTTTAAGAAACTCCGATATCCCGGGGTCGGGCGGTTCCTCTACCATATCCTCGAGGGGGAGATTTTGAAAAATGGGAAGTTGCAGACGACATCCCAGGGGAAGTAGTTGTGTGAGCTCCCTTAACAGGGAGCTTATTTGGTGGCTTACCACCAGATGTATTCACTCCTGTCTGCAAAAGTAAAACTTTAGGGACAGGAACTTTCAGAGAGATCCCACTAGTGTTAGTTTCACTAGCTGTAAATACCGACTTCTTATTCATCTTCGTTAACTCAGATATAGTTGCAGTAAGTGAAGCAGCGACCATAATTTGGTGATAATGAAATGTAGATTGGGGTTTAAAAACCTGAAGAAAAGTTGTCAAATGAATCGGTGGAATTTAGAGAAGCTTGAGGAAGAGGCGGTAAAGAAGATTTTCGAGGAGGACATCGCAAGAGGTCTGAGTAAAAAAGGTAAGGTAGAAAATGTAGAAGAAGAATGGGAGAATGTTAAAAAGGAAATTCTTAAATCAGCAGAAGCAAACTTAGGCGGAATAAAGAGAACCGGTAGAAAACCTTGGGTTTCAGACGATATATTGCAGCTGATGGATGAACGTAGAAAATATAAGAATGCTAATGATGAAGAAAGTAAAAGGAACTATCGGCAATTAAGAAATGCTATAAATGGGAAGTGCAAACTGGCGAAAGAAGAGTGGATTAAAGAAAAGTGTTCAGAAGTGGAAAGAGAAATGAACATTGGTAAAATAGACGGAGCATACAGGAAAGTTAAGGAAAATTTTGGGGTACATAAATTAAAATCTAATAATGTGTTAAACAAAGATGGTACACCAATATATAATACGAAAGGTAAAGTCGATAGATGGGTGGAATATATTGAAGAGTTATACGGAGGAAATGAATTAGAAAATGGTGTTATAGAGGAAGAAGAGGAAGTTGAGGATGAAATGGGAGAAACAATACTGAGATCTGAATTTAAGAGAGCATTAAAAGATTTAAATGGCAGAAAGGCTCCTGGAATAGACGGAATACCTGTAGAATTACTGCGCAGTGCAGGTGAGGAAGCGATTGATAGATTATACAAACTGGTGTGTAATATTTATGAAAAAGGGGAATTTCCGTCAGACTTCAAAAAAAGTGTTATAGTTATGATACCAAAGAAAGCAGGGGCAGATAAATGTGAAGAATATAGAACAATTAGTTTAACTAGTCATGCATCAAAAATCTTAACTAGAATTTTATACAGAAGAATTGAGAGGAGAGTGGAAGAAGTGTTAGGAGAAGACCAATTTGGTTTCAGGAAAAGTATAGGGACAAGGGAAGCAATTTTAGGCCTCAGATTAATAGTAGAAGGAAGATTAAAGAAAAACAAACCAACATACTTGGCGTTTATAGACCTAGAAAAGACTTTCGATAACGTAGATTGGAATAAAATGTTCACCATTTTAAAAAAATTAGGGTTCAAATACAGAGATAGAAGAACAATTGCTAACATGTACAGGAACCAAACAGCAACAATAACAATTGAAGAACATAAGAAAGAAGCCCTAATAAGAAAGGGAGTCCGACAAGGATGTTCCCTATCTCCGTTACTTTTTAATCTTTACATGGAACTAGCAGTTAATGATGTTAAAGAACAATTTAGATTCGGAGTAACAGTACAAGGTGAAAAGATAAAGATGCTACGATTTGCTGATGATATAGTTATTCTAGCCGAGAGTAAAAAGGAATTAGAAGAAACAATGAACGGCATAGATGAAGTCCTACGCAAGAACTATCGCATGAAAATAAACAAGAACAAAACAAAAGTAATGAAATGTAGTAGAAATAACAAAGATGGACCACTGAATGTGAAAATAGGAGGAGAAAAGATTATGGAGGTAGAAGAATTTTGTTATTTGGGAAGTAAAATTACTAAAGATGGACGAAGCAGGAGCGATATAAAATGCCGAATAGCACAAGCTAAACGAGCCTTCAGTAAGAAATATAATTTGTTTACATCAAAAATTAATTTAAATCTCAGGAAAAGATTTTTGAAAGTGTATGTTTGGAGTGTCGCTTTATATGGAAGTGAAACTTGGACAATCGGAGTATCTGAGAAGAAAAGATTAGAAGCTTTTGAAATGTGGTGCTATAGGAGAATGTTAAAAATCAGATGGGTGGATAAAGTGACAAATGAAGAGGTATTGCGGTAAATAGATGAAGAAAGAAGCATTTGGAAAAATATAGTTAAAAGAAGAGACAGACTTATAGGCCACATACTAAGGCATCCTGGAATAGTCGCTTTAATATTGGAAGGACAGGTAGAAGGGAAAAATTGTGTAGGCAGGCCACGTTTGGAGTATGTAAAACAAATTGTTGGGGATGTAGGATGTAGAGGGTATACTGAAATGAAACGACTAGCACTAGATAGGGAATCTTGGAGAGCTGCATCAAACCAGTCAAATGACTGAAGACAAAAAAAAAAAAAAAAAGTGAAGCAACCTGATCAGATAATATCTGAACAAACTTTTTCAGCTCACTGCAGAATCCGTACTGTTGGTTGCCTTCATTTACAACAGCTTTACTTGATGTCGCGGCAGCGAAAGAGACATCCGGTTCAACCAGGTTTCGAGAGCTAAGTGTCTTTTTATATTCTCTTCGGGCTGCTGGAAAGAAAGCTTTTGCTCGGTACAGATTTTTAGGATTGCCTTCTCTTCTTTAAAACTTGGGCAATCTCGAGATCGAGCTGAATGTGTTTCCGCACAGTTAGCACAGCTTCCTTCTTCCTGGCAGTTAGTGTCGTTGTGACCTTCTTTGGCACATCGAGCGTAAATTACAGTTTTTGATTAAGATATTGTGGTAAGGCCATATCCTTGACATTGGAAATATCATCGTGGGTTGGAGATTGAAAGGTCATATCCGAACCGACAGGTAACTCACTTTAATCTTCTCTGGTGGTACCGGTAGATTAGATGTTAATATAAGGGAAGGTGTAGGTTCTTTCTCTCCGTTGCGTCGTTTCGTTATTCGTTTCATCTCCGCAACTTCCTGGTTACGAAGCTCATCAACTATTTCAGTTATATCCATTTCCAGAAGGTCGCGGCAAAAAATTACTCCCTGGCTGGTTTTTAGTGTCTTGTGGCCTACCGCACTTATGTTTATGCCGCCCATATTGTTGAGACTTAACAGAGAGCGACTCTACTCATCAGAAACGTTTATATCAGAAACGTTCCGTCTCATAATTTTCTGATGTTTTTCGGAGAACAACTTGAACTTGTTACAACTTTGTCAATCAGGAAAGGCGAGATCTTTTGGAGGGAGCCACCTTCCTGATTATTCCAAAGAACAACAAAACGAATATTTTTATATTTCAGATCTGATGCTTTACAATTTAATGTACTCTCTTCTTCAGAACTACTATCCTCGTCACATAAAGCTGACCGAGACCTTTTCACTAGACAAAAATTAGTGGTTTTTTCAGATGGATCATCAACCATCATAGAATTTATTTGTGGACTTGAAATTTTGGTCCCACGAGTGCCGGCGATGACGGACCACTCCAGCAGAGCGCACGCGTACTGGAGCTAGAGCAAAATACACTGGGTTCGCCCAGGTGCCCAGAGGATATCGTCAAGACTCACTACGTAGAGCCATTCTCTCATCGGCACGATAGTTTCCACCTTCGGTTACAGTTGCGTTTCGCAAGATGTCGCAACACCACCGAGTGTAAATGTAAGAAAAACAGTGTAGGATGTTGTTGTGTAGTTGTGTAAGGGTATATGTTTTAATTTGTACAGTGTTCTTGGTGTAGTGTGTGTGTTTAGTATAAAGTGTTCTGCAGCTTTGGGTGTAGTCGGAAGAAAAGCTGCAGAGACTAGAGCCATGGAGAAGCCAACCCCCAAACTCTTAAAGAGTAAGACTCCCCTTTCGGGGGGGAGGGTTAGAAAATACCTGCACAGAGATTTTCTGCACAGTACATAGGCATCAGAAAATTTTTATAACGAGTCTGCTTTACCTATAAATCATAGTAAAGAAGCACTATAATACTTTCGTTTTTTTAACATCGTCAGACTTTTTTTTTGGAAACAGCAAAGTTTTCAGCTTTGCAATTAATGGTTTTTTTTTATGTAAGATCAAACTCGGATAGGTAATTGTTAAATGTCATTGCCGCTGAAAGAATTTCAAATGCCATAGCACAGATACAACGCTTTAATTTTTTTCGATTGTGTAGCTTATATATCTTAACGATAACTTTATGCAAATTATAAGACAAATTATACGTTATTATTCTTTATTTCAATTTTTGTTGTTTTATGTAACAGCTGTTAAGAAAACTTGCTGAATATTGATTTATATAATAAAAAATCATACTATTACATCACGATAAAAACAATTGGATTCATATAATTAAAATGTTTTTAGAACAGGAATTTTATGTTTTAAATAGTCATTTTGTTTATATCTAACATAAAATGTTACTATTTAACGATTCAGTATTTGTTACTTATTTGAGGAAAATTTCACCCGAATCGGTCTGTAATTAATACATTTATTACGATTGAAGACATAAATCTATTTGCGGAAAACATTTTGCATGGAAGATTTCCGTTGTCTTGTAAACTAAAGGATTTCACAATTTAATAGTAATTTACAAGTGATAACAATAGTATTTTCTTAGATTTTTTTGAAACAGATAAAAAAATAAGGAAATCCAATTACAAAAATTCTATTTGTTCTTTTAATAAATAACCCTATGTTCATTATTCGCGTAAACATTTGCTACCGGAACATTACATAAATAATGATTACAGACAGGAAGGAAAAACTGGTTTCTGCTCTCTGAAATACGTAAAATAGTGATGGCACGTAGTTTCGAATCGCAGTAACCTTTTTAAAAATGCTCCATCTGTCAAACAAACCGAATTATCAATTACTGATGGGAAATTTATAAAAAATAATAAATTTATAAAAATTTATTTACATCTAAGACTAAAAAAAGAGTCGAGGCATAACTATATTACTGTCACTATTTTAAAGTAAGTCACTGTTAAATATATTTATTGTCATAAAAAGAGCTTATTAAGAAAAACTACACATTGTTAAACACTTAAAAATTTTAGTTTTCTTTTCAAAATTTTATTTAAACCGTTCAACAAAAATTTGTTATTTGAAGGCTGTTACCCAGTGCATCGAGAAATATGAAATCGCGAAATGCGGTTTATGAAAGATAAACAGACTACCCATAATAAAAATTTCGCTGATAAGTTGATGTTAATTTCACTGTAGTCATCACATTGTATAAAATTATATCGTAAGTTTCGGTCAGCGCCCGAATCTACTTACTTGATTTCTTTTGCAGAGATGTTACTATTAATGAAAAACTATATTTATGTTTACTGTATTAATACACAATGCGAGTAACAGTTATTAAAAAGCTTAGATTTCGTAATCAGAGCAACTAATTGAATATCTCCTAATTTTTAAGATGAAAAGTAAACGGAGTACACAATTTGGATGTAGAGTACTTATATTTAAAAAAAAAAAAACTAAGGTAGATTTCACTTATTATTCTGATCTTCACCCATAATGAAAATAATAATAATGCCCAGGATGAATCCAGCCAAGCATCCATGCAGTTGGATCTGCGCGCGCATACGTGAGGGGGGGGGGGGCAGCGCGGTGCTTAGACATTGTCTAACTACCATTGTAAGAAATACATGGAGTAATGAATGGAGAAGGTTAAATGCGAAATTAAATGCAATTAAAACTTCTCCAAGAGCGACGTGAAGCTGACTCGCCGAGAACAAGTGGCGGTGACCAGACTCAGAATCGGTCTCACACACGAATAACAAATTTATATTTCTTAAACGGCGAAGAAAGACCGATGTGCGCTGTTTGTAATAAACAGCTTACAGTCAAGCATCTACTGAAAGAATGTACGATATATGAGGACCTCAGAAAGAGGTACGATCTAACAAATAATATTACTGCTGATTTGGAAAACGGAAAAGAAGAAAAGATAGTTGCGTATCTGCACGCCAACAGACTATTAACCGGTCTGTAAGTTAGTAGAAGTTGTTATTTAAAATTCTTTTTATGAAGTAGTTTTTTCTATGAACATGGATGGTTTTTAATAATGTTGGTATTTTAAAGATTTTTGTTTTTCATAATTGTTTTTGACGTATTTATTTTTTTATTTTATTTTATTATGAGGGCCCTTTACACTCTGTGTTATTAATGTATAATATGAGTAACTAAATGTTTCGTGTATTGTTTTTTTGTGTTTTTAAGGGCCCTTTACACCCTTAAAAATTGCGAACCTGATGGCGATTTAAACCCTATTTTAAAGAATATGACTATTTTAAAGAATATTCCTATTTTAATGACCGTAGAAATCGATGCCCATAAAAACCAGGAGAATAATAAAAGTATTCAATATGTTGTTCATTAATCTATTTTTTTTGTAGTCTCATTAAAGTAAGTTTTTTCAAGGATTACTTTTAATACTTTTGAGATATACTCAGATTTTTTATACAAAACCTTCGAATTTTGGTTTATAATCAAAATTACCAATATTTTTTTTATTTTTCCATAAGTATTCTGGAATCTATGTTTACAAAGTTTTTACTAAAATCGTCTGAATTTCTAAGATCGTAATCTAAACAATTATAAAAACGCTGCATTTATTGTATAAGAATAACCTTACTAAAAGGTCATTTTTTCTCTCTATAAATCATTCTTGTCGGTAGTTAGTATTTTTCAGGTGTAATAGTCGAACAATGTAATTTATATATATATTTTTCACTCTTTTAAACTTACCGATTGAATTACACAGTTTTGTGTGTGTATTTATATATATATTCTTAAAAACTCAATATTCGAAACAGATATACAGATGTGTTAGCTTTAAAGTAAAACAGCTTAGTATGTATCAACTAGGTAATACCAAATCTTTTCTCACTGTCCTTGCACGATTTAGACATTTTCCGATGAAAGGGTTTTCAGACTTATCAGCCGTTTTAAATGTAATAAATATTTTAAGTAGAAATATTTATTTTAAAAAAGAAAAAATGTTTTGATAAACCAAGTAAATAAATACAAATAATATTGAAAAATAGTATTACTACATCAGGAAGAATTGATGTTTATAAATAAAAAAATCCCTTTTGGCACGCCGGAAGGCGGAGGTAGATTTCACCGGTGTTAAGTAGGGGATAAAAAATATTTCCACTTTAAAGTTAAGAAAAACTTCAAATTTACTCAATACGACAATGGTTGCATGTGAAAAAAAGTTTCACATGTTTAGAATACGACAAGCCCCATCTTCTTACAATTCCAGCAATATTTTGTTCATCCTTTACCGTAAGGGTTGGTCAAATAAAAACTTTTTCAGACAAAGGTTTTAGGTAATGTTTAGAGGACTAATGACCACTTTAAACCGATTTGATACTGTGCCTATTAAGGGAGGATGATATTTTTGTCTTGGAAACCCCATTTTTTCCACCTCCTGGGCCAATGGTTAGTGATATCAAAACCTTTAACTTATATAAGTTTTAGGCCCTTATCCAAAGAATAGTAGGAACTTTAAACGAATTCCATATTTTACTTAATAATAAAGTTATAGCGATATTTTGTTTTTTGACAAAGCCCCCTCCCATTTCCATTCCCATGGTTTGATTTCGCCCATTATCTTCGATTTTTCCCATTAATGAACTCGACCGAGATTTTGGGTCGTTATATTTTATGTATCAATTTGAAAGTGATTGGCGCAAAATTACGGCAGTTATCGTATCCACAAGAAAGTTAATATTATATATATATGTATATATAAACTTTTGAGCTGACGGCTGTTTTGGGCTCTGGGAGATGTGAAACGCGAAGATATGTCGAAATTTTCCGGAAGTCGAATCATAGTACTCATTACAATAGGTAGCTTTCTTATGAAATCTACCTAAAATATGATTAAATATTTAGCATCAAGCGTAATGATAACTCCGCTTGATGCTAGTAACTCCCGCAAGAAAATTATTAGCTTAGAGATTCTCTTACGTCTAATAATTAATATTATTAAGTGATATTACAGTATTTTTCCCTCTCGGCAACAGTTATTTTAATATACTTATTCCTTCCAAATACTACTTCAACTCCATTGGAGTAATGGTTACTTTTCATCACTGCGCACATTATTTTCTTGATTCATTAAAACGATATCAGATTTTTTTCATTTTAAAAATAATCACCACTGACTGAAACAACGATTATTTGTAAAAATCCGCGATAACTGGAAAACCATTGGTCATAAAACGCCCAAAATGGGGGAGAACAGTGAGAAAGAATTTATTGGTAGGGTGTTATGAAAGCATAAGTTATATTTTTGTCTATTTGATAAGAACATAAAACCATATACTTTTAAAAAGTAGTCAAAAATGGTACATTTCTTTAGTTCTTCAGTATTTAAAAAAAATTTCAGTAATGAAATTAAACAACATAAAGGTGGAAATACTGACGGCCATGTAAACTTTTAATATTATATCTTTTATATCTTTTCAACCGCAGAATATTATATTATTACAAAAATTCTTAACTGTTTTATGCCAAAGAGATCGACGATACCTTATTTATTCAAATCCGTTCATAAATAACAAATATATAACATTTAAATAAACCAGCGGTTGCAAAGATATTAACAATTAAAAAGTTTACATGGCCGCCATTTTGAAACGGATTGAGAGACAGGTTCATTATTTTTATGTAAAGTAAATCTCTAGATACTTTAGCAGTATACGAAATTTCAGCTCGGTACGGTCAACCATTCCTGAGAAATAAATTCTTTTGTTAAAAATACAAAATGACGGATAGCCGATAAACTAGGCGTTTCCGGAAATATATTGATACAAATATTTTTCTTTATTTCAGTATGGGGATCATCCTCTGAATTCTTGAAAAGGTTTTTATATTTTTTATAAACACTCTGTATGTAGAGTGATTCACGAAGAATGTAAAAAAACTTTCAGGATGTGCTCTACTGGTGAAAATGAAGAAGAAACTTCATATACACATTGGTTGAGACAATGGTTGGAGATGCTTCGTTAACGAATGTCGGTTGGGGAAAGATTTCACACTGATTTCTGTGACTTCGGTAACATTTAGCAAGACTGTAATTCTTGCAACTAAAATTAAGGGGTAAATTTAGTGGTTTTATGTGAAATCTGGCTTGCAAAATTGAAAAAATAAGCCCCAGAACTGTATTTTTCGAAAAATCTGCGGTAAAATACAAAATATTTGGGTCGAAAACACATGTTTTATGTTTCGTTTAAAATAGGTAATAAACACACAAACGTTTTAAAAAAAACGTAGATAATTGGATTCTTAGTAAAATGTTATGAATAAAGTCCACAAAGACTAGAGACAGACGTACGAATATCGAAGTTTATTAAAAACAAAACATATTAAAACAAAATAGATTTTATCTAGGTATTAAACGAAACGAAAATTTTAATTATTAATTTACACTAAACATAAAATAATGCATTTTTCGACTATAATCTTTTGTCTTTTACCCCAGATTTCTCAAAAATTACTACAAATACAGTTCTAGGACCTATTTTTCAAATTTTCAGGTCAGATTTTACATAAAATCACTAAATTTAGCTCTTAATTTGAGTCCCAAGAATTATAGTTTGGCTTAATTTTTACCGCAAGCGCAGAAATCAGGGCGAAATCTTTCCCCAACCGACACTCACTAACGAAGCGTTTCCAAACCCATATTTATATACATTTTTTATTTATTTTCACCAGTAGAACAGGTCCTGAAATTCTGTAATGACTCTATCATTACAGACTCGTGAATCACTCTGTATATTATTAAAAAAAAAAATCGCGCTGGAATATTTTACAATCGCTCGAATGAGATGTTGAGCATATATATAACTTAACTCGATTTACAAAATGTTTTAAAACCAAGTATATGAAATTTAAAATTTTAATCTCAATTCGTTATTGTTTAGTGGGTATCTAAATTTTTAAATATCCAAATAAATAAAAAAAAAACCGCTATATTTTTTTTCTATGCCAATAATAATTAAACTAAATAAATAAACGTTAATTTATCAGTTTTTTATAGAAACGATTAGGGATATTTTATAACCTTTATTACTTTTTTTTTTGTTGAGAATGATATAATACTTTAAACATAATCTTCATCTCTTGTGGCGCTAATTAAAGTCAATTTCGTTACGCAAAGAATAATAAAAGATAAAAATTCTAATGAAAACCGAAATTAAAGTACGTAGAACACATTAAAGATGATGAAATTAGCCAAAAACGGAAAAAAAGAAATAGGGAAATCATGACAAAAAAATAATAAATAATTACTTTACGTAATTGTAAGTGCAGATGAGTATGTAAATAATACACAAAACATTTATCCAGAGAGCAAAAAATTTCAATTCTGAGTTCAGACAATCACTGTGACTAATATGATGTATCATCTAATAATTAGCATTATTCTCAACGGTTCACACGGACAATTACTTTACAAGTAAAAACGTGGTAGTTGTCATAATACCAAAGTTCCAACAGCCACGTGAATGTAAAGGAAACAAGAGCTATTATCATGCGCACCAACAAGACACGTGTACCAGCGTACTAACATTCGTCGGTTCCCGATGCACGTCCACATAAGAATTTTTCCCTTGAATCTCGATATTAAGTATTGCAAAGGCGCAAATAAAAATATAGTTATGAACTTTAGATCATACATATTTTGATATTTGTATAATTGTATAAGTGCAATTTTATACTGTTTACGCGTAAACAGTAAACTTACCAATATATAAAAATTAAAAAAGATTTATAAAAAAATTCTTTGATTACGATAAACGACTTAATTTTTTTTAAAGATACGAGGATTCTATCGAAAACCATTCAAATTATTATCGCTCTCTCCTAGAATTTCCTTTCATTGACCACAGAGACCCAAGAAAGACACAAAAAGTGAGATTTTTTCTATATATAAACAAATTTGTTTTACGTAAAACTTAAAAAAATTAATAGTTTGTTTTTAAATTTGTTTTTCTTACCGTTAAAATAATAATAGTAATAATAATAGTTACCGTGAATTCTGAATAACGAATTCAGAAAACCGGATTTAAAAGTTATGTTACTAATTTTTACCTCCCTTCTGATCGGATTCGACGGTACAAGAAGGCCCTTATTCTTTCTAAAGCATACAAAATCTCTTAAGAACTTAAGTTATAGAAAATTTTTATTTTATAACAAACAGAAAAAGAATAAACAAAATAATAAGTGGATTATCCATTCGCATATATTTTCTGTGAGTGATTGGAATCGATCCAAAAATATACTACATTAAGAATTAAAAAATATCTCATTTAAATTTCTAACTTCATATTAAATTAACGGAATAATTCCACGGGGTAAGGAGCTTTTTTAAAAAAAAATATTGTTTTATAATAGATGTATATATTAAGCTAACATCCGTTTTGAAACTGTAAAAATTGTAAACCATGTCTCCCAAATTGTAAGGAGTACTAGATAAAAAAAGAAGTGTAAATTTAAAGAACAGCTTTAGATACGATTTATTACGATCAATTTATATAAAGATATATCTAGAGTGGTATGTCATAAGCTAGTATATCAGTTTGTGTCATCAGGTCACACTCACCTACAGTATGACATAGAGGTTTTTAGATGAGAAAAGTCCGATTTTAGAGCTGTCACTCCAAAGGTTTTAATTTTTTTTTAAAAAAGGTCTTATTTTTTTCTTACTGATTATAACTTGCGAAATCCGTAACCAGGTTGTCTCAGATTTTGAATTATTACTGTCATAGACTTTTAAATAGATCTGTCGAATCTCAAAAGACAACTTCTGTTTTCTATTTCTATGATTTTTTATTAAGTGATAATAATATTTTCTTAAGCATAACTATTAGATTTGTACAAAGCCATCAGTATGTGTCCGATTTCTGGAGAATATACTTTGATTACTTTATACGAATTCAGTGTATAAATTAAGCATTAAAAGTGAAGCTTTAATGAGAACATTTTTTTTTTTTAGTTTGGTGAATTAATTAACCACAGAATTTTTAAGCTAGTACGTGGGAATACGGAATTGAATTCTGTAGCGTATGAAAAAATGCCATGTCTGACCGAAATACGAACCCGGAATCCCAGATGAAAGGTCGAAACATTACTAATCCACCATGGAGGGATACATTTTTAACGTGGCGAGGAAGAAACTCAATCTTGTCAGATTTGTTTGGATAACCAGCTATTACTCCTGCAAAGTATCCATTTACTTTTATACTTGAATGAAATCTTTCGTTGTCGAAATTTCTTTCTCGTTACACATATCACGTAATAATAAATTTAAATAAAAAATCAATGAACAATAACTTCACTTCGACGTTTTATTTATAACACTAAATTCGGAACGAAGCCAACACAGTGCGTAGTTCATCCATACGAGACGTAATTTCTGTCTTTATAAAAAGCATGGTTAATGTAAAAGTAAAAATTCGAGATTTGGCAGATCAAAAAACATTACGGAAAATTATTTAATATTTGAAATAATCAGGTTATGAATTCATCAGTAAAATATAAATAGATCAAAATAAGATCTACGAAATCAGAGCACTGTAATCGGGTCTTTTATTCTTCTAAAAACTCCTTCAATTAAAGTCTCAGAGAATTCTTCAAAAGGCAATCAACAAACACAAATATAACAGGTTAAATTTTTATTTATACTTTATGAAAATCTGACTGTACATTTCCGAGATATTATCCTCAGACCGCATTTAATATGTAATCCGGTAGTAAGAGGCACAACCTTGTTCGATGACAATCTCGACACAAATGAAACTCATGTGTGCAGCCTATGTCCGGTTCCTTGAGTCCGGTTTTGGTATCTTACTACACATAATGAAAATGACATGAAAAAGATCTGACGTAAATACAGTCATTGTAAAAAAAAGAAAACAAAAATCAAGTATTTATGACTGAAACAGGGGTCCTCTCTTTGAAGTCGGACGGACACCTTATACTATCTCAAGTAACAGACGTATGGGTGTGAATTACCATGTTATTCGTGTTATGAAGAGGAAAAATTCGTTAAAATATATTAAATAGTTTGTTATATTAATTTTTAAGTTATAAAAAAAAATCGATTGAAATAGGGGAGTATGGAAAAATATAAGGGTTGTTGCCGAAAAGTTAACATTTCAAACTATTCCGGAATGTGTACGAGTAGCATATAATTTCATAGTAGAAAATAAATCTTTACTACGTTTCACATTAGTATATTTTAATGTTAGAAATATATAGAAGAGTTTCAAAAACGATTTCGAAACTTTGAAAGCGTAAACAAGTTTATTCAGAATACTTACAAAATCAAAACGGTTGACGAGTCATTTTGTAGCAAAATATATCAAGTTTTCAAAAAATAGTCAATTTATTTGAATATGAGAGGCACTGGTGATTGATACGGCAGCTATCCCATCTAAATTCGATTTTTTACCGTACTCGGTTCAGCATCTCCGGCGTCACTTCTGCAAATGCGAAGGGACATCGACTTTGAGATCAGTAAGATTGGGAGGTAAGAACGACGAAACAAACACTTGATCTTTAATAGAACTTCCCCTCCCCGCACAAAAACAATTGAATAAGAGAACAAGGGGTCAAGCAATCAGGTCAACTCACCCAATCCAGTGGAAGAAGCCACTTGTCCTTTGTTACCAACCATTCGCCATTTATAACTAAAAAGTGGTGTCTTTCATACATATCAGTAAAGCGTTGTTATGACGCCATTAAACTAGTTTTATCAAACCAAGAAAAATTGGTCAGTTGATCAGAAAAATTGGTAAGTTTTAATAAGTATCATCTAAACCGTTAAAATAAATTCAGATCAACAAACCGTATTGTTGTATTGATAGTAAACGCTGCTATTACAAATTTAAAAAAACAAAAAAATATATATATATTTTATTTTATATTCACTTACATATGTTTTTATGATACAAACAACTTCTAAACCTGATTTACGAAGATTTTAAAGTTTAATAATTAATTCTTGTAATGAACGGTAAATTTAGTTTAAACTGGATCATTATATATGAGTATGTGGGAATGTGAAACTAATAATTGTTTCATGGTAAACTTTCCATATTACATGACAAGGAAGTGCTAATAATACTTTTCATATATATAAGTATAAAATAACATTTTGAGCGATTGCTGAGCATAATCAATGCTCAGCAAAATTTGTGTACACGTTCTTCTTACCATTTAAGAGTACACTAAGAAAGGATTTTTTGAAATTCCGAGTTTAAAGGGTTAAAAAACGATGAAATTTAATATTTTATTTTGAATTTCTCGGTAACAAATGTAGATATCATCTTGATTAGTCTGTGTATGTAATCTTCATGTGAATATCCAAAAACCAATTTCTAGATTTTTCGAAATATTCCCTTTAAACAGGTGAAGAAAAGTAAAAAATTAAAATAAATTTTTCAAATTTTCCTCATTATCGACTACACCAAACGAGATATTCAATAGATTTGCGCTTGAAAATCTATTGAATATTTAAATCTATTGGTGCGACGGTCAACCAACAAAGCCACTACCACTGTTACTGCAAATGGGACGCGACTGGCAGCCAATAAAAAAAAATTGACCGCGACGGGAAACGCAAGTATACAGCACGGGGAAAGCCGTGACGGGATGCTAATATATAAATATATATAAACATACACACAATAAAACTCAATAAAACAATTTGTGTGGAGGACGGTCTTGTAAATTAATACTCAAATATCCGTTATTACGTAACTATTATTCAGCTCGTTTCTTCATTTCTGATAAAGCAGCACACATAAATTTATATTAAAAACTAATAATGCCAAAAAAAATTACATGATACCATGATTAACCACATTTATATGTTTTATATTTTCTTGAAAAACGCTAAGTTTGATTTTAAAAATAAAAAAAAAACAGAAATTAAGGAAATCAAATAAGTGAGAAAAATATGTAAAGTAATAAAACGTGTTTAAATAGCTCCGAAATTTCATGTAATTTTCAGCAAAAAAAAAAAAATACCAGTCGGCAATGATGATTTTTCTTATCGTATCGGACCGGTTTCAATTGAAGTATTTCACTCATTTTAATTGATGTAAGATTAGCCTTATTTGTGATAGAAAATGTAATATTAACTACACGTAAGGGAGAATTACAATATTTGAAATGAAGAGTATGGATATAACAGGAATTATTAAAAAATTAAAATAAAATCGTAGAATAATAATAATTAAACAAAATAATTCCGTATAATACATGTATCTATGGTACGTATTTTAAACGAATATCGTCAGGAAATACATTCCTATTAGAAAGTATAATAAGAGGTGTCTTACCTAGTATTTTTGGGGCCAGGTTTTTAACTTGCACTTCTAGTACATCGTCCACCATAATTTATTTAATTTCTTCGTAAAAGTATGGTTCTAAACGAACCTCATTCCAAATATACGCCTATTAATGCCGCCCATAAATGGAAATCGTTCATAGCGAGACGGATTAATTAATTTAAAAAGAAACAATCCATTGCGTCGAAAAAACATTTTTGCCCGAATTTGGTGGTCCGTAAATGACATTGAATTAGTTACCATTATTTCTATTTATAGACAGATTTTGTAAAAAATCTTTCAATACAATAAGATCAAAATTAAACTGGTACAATAATAAAATAAATAGTATACAAATAGTTAATCGGTAGTTAAATAATATTTCAAGTACTCTACTTCACTAAGGCAATTAAAAAATGGAACTTTGTTAATATATAAATTCATGAACTGTTCCACGGACATTTCATTAATATGAGATTTTACTTTACGCTATGCGTTACGCACAACTTTATCATGTTCGCCAAGTTGTCGTGTAACAGTGTTGTTAATCCAGTAAGAAGGTTATAATAACCGTTCAGGAGGAGACATAGGATATTTATAAAACAAACGTACTATTTCCTTGAACAGTTTATTGGATTTATTGGTTTTTATCATTTGCATATTTGATTTTAAAGAATGTCTACTTTTCTCTTGATCAACTCCAACGCTAGCGACATTTCCTCGCTCTTCTCATCGATCAAGATTTTCGCACGTACCGATGCGTGCCGCCATCAGTCCCGTTCGGAAAATTGCAAATCTTCTCCGAGGGGAATAAATTCAATTGTAGGAAGGATTCCTACGCTTCTCCTCCGACCGTCAGGAATACGATTTCCCGTTCCGGTTCAGATAAATACTCGACGATGCGGCACTAATCGAGTTCCTGAAGCTTTGAACATCTAGATACGTTTCTAGATCGTTCCAGTGCTGAATAGTGGCGGGTCCACGAACAACTGCATGTCGATCTGTTATAGGAACAGTTGTGTAAGATGTGAAAGTGTTTCCACTTTGCGTTTCGGGTGTCGTGGTAGCTGACGATGATGAACATATCAGCATCCGCACTCCTGAATCCTTGGATTCGTCGGAGGTTCTCTCAAATTCTTTTAAGAATTTCAGAGCGGTTACCGGCGCTTCGAAGGGGAACGACGTCGTAGATGAGAACAGGTAATATCTGCTGGGTAGCTGATTTAAGAGATCTGTTCCACGATCCGCTGCCGGGAAACAGCCCCAGATTCTCATGATTTCTATGAAAATTAATCTTACTTGTGTCTTCAAAACTATACATATTTTCAAATAATCTTCCGTGTATAGATTCGGCAGAAGCTGGAAGATTTGCGTTATCGTCAGCAGATCCATTACTGTTCTCATTTCTGGAGTCTTCCTCGGTTGTGGTACATTCGCTGTCTTCTTTGAGGAGGGAGTAGCAGTCTTCTTCGTGCTCTTTTTCGCCGGTTGACCGACCGGGGCAGTCGCACATTTCTTTTATTGCTTGATTTAATGACGGGAACCGCAGCAGCAGGAGCTGGTGACGAACTTTCTATATCAGTGTCGCTGATAATTTGTGAATCTTCTTGTAACGTCTCGTTCAGATCATAACAGTGGAAGCTTGCGAATAGTTTTCAAAACTGCAATCTTCAACCTGAGTGTTACCGACCAAACATTCTAAAATATGATGATACTCTTCTTCTTCTTCTTCTTCTTCTTCTTCTCGAGTTGTTGTAAAACTAACCAAATTTTTATTTGGCGAATGCTTGCGAGTAGCATTATTAATAAGTTTTCTAATATCAGACATTTGTACTGTACTAAAAGTAAAACAAGAATTGTAAATTAAATCGTGCTTGTTGATCATTAACTGCTTCAGTTTCATCTGAATAATTTTGAAAGTATTCATCGTATTTATACTAAATAACTGACGTCAGCAGCACTCTAGTTACTTGCCGGCAGCGAAGCTGCAGCCTGCCGACGACTCCGAACTTAATCGGAAGACGACTGTTGAAATGATATTGTCATTACACTTCGGACTATTTCAACCATTCCCTTATAATAATTATAAATTTGAAAAATAAACGCATTTATTTATAAAAATTGACTGTAAAAATAATACAAAATGTGTGTGTAACATTATTTTTAATACTTTATTAGTATACAACACACGTTCAAAAAATAGGAAAGTAAATAATTGTGACCAAATACAAAAACGTGAGAAAAGAAATTTAAAAAAAACTAACATGATTCTTTAAAAATAAATTATTCCAATACCGAAATTTATATATATATATATATATATTTTTTTTTTCCCCCCCCCCTACTCCCCTGGGCCGGACATACAAAGCTCAGACCAGGGGAGCGTTCTTTAACTCTAAGGGGGCCTCCCTATCTACCGGCAATAAGTCCGGCATGGCAGATATCAGCCCCCCCGGTTGGATCTTCTGTTTTTATTTTTATTTGTGCCTTTTGCCTCTAACCACAGGGGAGAGGAGAACCGGGTTTGACTATGTCGCCCCTGGATCCCCACCCTGTGGCCGGGACTTGGTCTTTTCTTTTATTTTGTTTTTTAATTCCCCAACCTAAGGCCCCAGGAGTTCCCAGCCGTTTATTGGAACCGGCACACTTCGGCATGCCGGGCTTCGCGACTGGGGCTGTCCGTCCTTCCCTAATCTTACACTAAAAGCCACGTCTGCGAGCTCTTCGTCCTTTGTGCGCAGAACTACCGTCGCAAGTTCGTCAAATGCCCTCCAATTATTTATAGATAATAAGATATGTAGCACCAGTTGAGGTGGTCTTAGGCCCTCTACATCCGCCTGCATTCGCAACTCTTCACACTCGTTACATTCAAAAATTGTATGTTCTGCCGTATCATCCCTGCTGCAATACATACAGCAGGGAGAATCGCTTCTGCCTATTATATTATTATAAATTAGTATTATATTATTATAAATATAATTACAGGAACCGTGGCCTGTAAACATCTGGGATAGTTGATAATTCACCTCACCATGTCCACTTCTGATCCATGCTTCTAGATCTAATATGAGACATTTATTCCATAACGATCTGTCACCTGTTTCCCACCTTTTATTCCAAATATTGAGCGTTCTACGTTCCACATCTGATCTATCCATGCCTCCGTACGTATTACTCGTTTCCTCAATCTGTAAATCTATCGGAGGAACTGCAGCCAGCACTCTGCTGACTCGTAAGAGACAGTCCTGTAACTTGCAGTTATGCTCTACAGCGTGCGTCTGTGTACACTCTGTACTTTATTTAGATCGCGTTTCACTCTCACGGCAGAGCCCCAAACTGGGGAGCATACAGCATCGCAGACGTTACCGCCGACATTATTAGTCATCGTTTAGAAGCGCGGGGAGCTGTATGTGGCGCGAGGAGCAGTATTTTAAGGGCGTTTGTGGTCCTCTCTGCCTTGTCACAGCATTCAGCCCCATGCTGGCTAAATTTGCATGCACTATCAATCTTTACCCCTAGGTATTTTACACTTGCTTTGTTCTTGAGCGGCTGGTCTCCCACTCTTAGATCAATGCGACCTATCTTTCTTCTGTCGGTTAACGTTGTGAACTCGCATTTATTCGGTGACAGTTCTAGTCCGTGTTCATTCAGCCACATACTTATACTAACTAAAGCTGCGTTGTCACGCATCTCCAAGTCGCCCTCCGTCTTACCAATGACCAAAATGGCCAAATCGTCAGTTTAAGGTACTGTTTCAACTCCGTCTGGTAGGCGCAGGCTAAGCACTTCGTCATACACTAAGAGCCAAAGAAGCGGGCCCACGACTGATCCTGCGGTACCCCGCCAAATATCTGGAATTGCAGTCTCTTGTTCAGTACGTCGGCGGTTATCCAACGATTCCCCAATCTGCTTACGTAGATAGTCGTTTATTCCTTTTGTCGTAAGGGCCGTCTTTACTGAATTCCAGGTTAAGGATCCGAACGCGTTCTTCACATCCAATAATATAAACATTGGCATAGATCTCGTTTTCCATGTGCCCTGGCGTACTTCTGCTGCCCAGTTTACCACTTTGACAATGGCTTGAACTGCCGACCGTCCATTTCAAAATCCGAATTGATTTGCGTGGATACTGACGCCCACTCTTCTTAACTCCTCCAGTAGCCGGAACGCCAGCATCCTTTCAACCACCTTTCCCATGTTGTTTATCAAGCTTAGTGGGCGGTATTCAGTGGGTAATCCTCCAGTCTTCTGTTTTAGCAGAAAGACAAGACGTGCGTCTTTCCAGCACCTAGGGAATACCTTGTTCTCTAGACCGTAATTTGCAATATCAGTCACCCAAGACACCAGTTTGACCAATCCCTTCAGCACAGATGCGGGGATTCCATCTGGTTCTGGACTCTTTCGATCCTTTAGTTTAAGAATCGCCGTGACAACCTCTTCTGTAGAGAAGCGTTTCCTCTCGTATTCAACTACTAGATCATCTCCCACATCTTTTCTCGGGAAGAGCCTGTTAATGTGCTTCCTCGCCTGGTCACCCGTGAGGACGGGTAAACGTATTCCAAACCGTTTTGTCGCAATCTGATAGGTCCGTCCCCACGAGTCCTCATCCAGCTCTCCACATAAATCTCTCCACTTATTTGCCTTGGCTCGTTTTATTTCGTAATTTAATGTTCGTCTGTTTGTAACGTACTCACGAGCCGGAGCATCATAGACATCACCGCCTCTTCTTCTGAGTCGTTGATTCGTCACCTGGAATGCTGAAGTTCTTGTCTCATATGCGCAATTGTGTTCGACCTCCAATATGGAGGCTGAAACCTCCTATCACCAATTCGTATTTGCGCTGTTTTTTCTATGATGAGATCTTGCAGGATTTCAGGTGTCAGCTATCTCCCGTCCCGTAACCTCCTTGACTCATTTGTCACTACGATCGAAATATGCCACTGCTTCAGTCTTTGAGGTTTAAATCGATCAATTGACCGAAAGGAGGGATCGTATATCTGGAGGGGAGTGTCACGGTGATCGCTGGATGGGCTAGATAAAAAACTCAAGAAAGCCTGCGGAATGACCAAGAATCTCGAGAATCTCAAGATTGGTGAAAACGAGACACTACATAACAGCGGTAAGACCCGAGGTACTACGTGCGGCCAAACACACAACCTTAGACCAGGAAGAAATAAAAAAAATTGAAAAATAAAAAGAAAATACTAGGATCCAGGAAAGAAAAAGATTTTTGGAAACTAAAAAAGAACGATGACTTTACCAGAAGACAAACTATCAGACCGGTTTAAAAAACACATAAAATCACAGAGAAACGCTCAGTCAGAACTCAAAACGTGTAAAAGATTCTAGGAAAAAAAGGAACAAAATGCATCCAGCAAAGAGGAAAAGAACACTCATGCAAAATGGAAAATTACTGGGATCAAAAGAAAATATTTACCAATAAGTAAAACTATTTATTACTATTATATTAAATATATATATATTATAAAAGTGGTCTTACAGAGACCGGTGTCGATAAATGATGATGAATAAAATATATATACAGAGTGTCCCATATGAAACGCAACCCAACCTTATATTGGTAGGTATTGAAATAATAAAAATACATGTGTAAATGTAAATGTAATTTTTATTATTACCATCCATTACCTAACATTTAGAGTAAATGTTGGAAGTGGCGGCCATCCTAGAATTTCAGTATGGTTTTATTTCACTCTTTGCCCGGTAATCGGGGTGAAATCTTTCACAAGCCGTAAATTTCTTGAACTTGTATTTTTTTTCTTGGGGTTATTTTACATCGATTTTCTCAGAATTAAATACTCTACAAGCTTTGGTAATAAATTTTACGAATCTGTTAGTCATTTAAAAAAAAATTGTATTACAAACGTAAAAAACCGTGTTTTTAGACAACAAATTTCTCCATTTTACGTCGGATATTAAGAAAACTACTGAAGATATGGTTCTGAGACCTATTTTATTCAATTTTGTCAGATCAGAAACCGTAAGAAACCACCACGTTATCCTTTCCTAGAATTTCAGTATGGCTTTATTTCACTCTTTGCCCGGGAATCGGGGTGAAATCTTTCACAAGTCGTAACTCGCTAACGGAGCGTTTCGGAACCCATGTTTATGTGAATCTTTTATTATTTTTGCTAGTAGGATAAACTCAGAAAATCTCCGTAACAATACGTGAATCATTCTATAGTGCCTTCAGAATGTTAGAACAGAACATTCTATAAACACACATACATATACCAAAATAGATAAAAATGCTTTTAGAACGGATATTATGTTTATGTAAGAAATTTGAAAAATGACAACGCAGAATGATATATCTAACAATTAATTATTTAACTTTTAAAATTATCTTTTAAAAGATAATCGGTTGTGTAAAAATAATTGTGGAATTCCAGGTAGGTAGGTATTATTTAAAAATAAACTATAGTCTTTGCTACTGAATTTTCGTCACAGTAAAACTCAAATGGTAAAAAAACTGCTGTCAAAATAATCCTGAGAAATAGTTTATAGAATTAATTTCATCACAATTTTCGTTCCTTGAATTAAAAATCTTTTTACTTTTTTTTTGGTAATAAGGTGTCCGAAGAAAAACAATATTTACATCACGATCGAATTGAACTTGTAAAAATAATGAAAACCGAATAATAGTTGCATAATTTTAGTTATCTGATTAATTCTTTTTTTTTCATAAAAGTAATTACATTAGAAAAAGCTACTGAAGGTCAGAAATAATTTACTTTTTTACACACACTTACATATATATATATGTGGTGTGTGTGTGTGTGTGTGTGTGTGTGTGTGTGTGTTTCTCAGTATGAATTATTATACGCATGTAAAATGTATGTATGTATTTTATTATGAAATATATAATGAATTCTTCATAATTCGATGCTATACTTAGAAGAAAATTTACTATATTAAAACTATGTACATAATGTAGATTACCACCCGAGTTAAAAGTTGAAATCATTTCTTACGATCTTAAAAGCTAAAATAAATAAATTTAAAAAAATTTCTACGTCGATTTACTCAACCAATTATAAATTATAATTCGTAAAATGCAAGCTAAGGTAAGCAATACTTGGCGAAATAGCAATGCCTAAATAGCGAATAACCTTCCTACCTCTTATCACTAAAGTGGAAAATAATTTTAATAAATTACAGTAAATAAGCGTTCATACGACTCAAAGATGGCTCGGTAGTTGCAAAACTCGACTACCAAACGAAGGGTATCTATCCACTAATTATATTAAATTTTAACTTATTTTATTTTTTTCTAATTAGACTAATATTACTAATTAGATTGACGTGAGGATTACGGAAGCACACTGGACCCTAAAAAGCCGTATCCCCTTACTAATTTATTTTATAATATAACGAAAACATAAGTAGTTTACTATAATAAATTTTAAAATGATTTGATTTTAAAATATATGGTGGCAAACTAATATTGAGTTACTAAGAGTTCCTTTTTACAAAATCTGGGTCTACGCGGTTTGGTGACTTAAAAGGTAAGGTGGCGGGAGAAATTCTAGTTAAATTACTATAATTAATTCATTATGGGGCCGAACTTAATTATTTTGTCACAATAGAAACAGTTGAGATAAGTAATTTTGCGAATTTTTTCAAACAAAAGTTGTATCCGTAAAAGTTTATTGGAATTTCAAAATATGGGTTTTCAGAATACTTCAGATCAAGTTAATTAAAATAAAAAGGTACGAATATCGTTGATTCTTCAACGGGTAAAAGACAGTAGGCTATTTATGTGTCTAAACCGTGTAGACAACACAAAATTAAATAATTAAATAAAATATTCATTATATTTTATTGGCTTGAAAATATTAAATCCTCAATAAAATCGTAATTTTTCAAACAATTTTATACGCTTATATGTATTAAGGTTTAAGGTTTGTTTAAGATGAACAAATTCACTTTCAAAGAAATGTTTGACTCGATTTATTCATGCGGATCTAGCCGGCGCGGCCCGGGACAGAACCGCTTCACAGATAAGGGCTTAGGACCTTAGGGATTAGACACGGCCTGGGACCACCCGCTTAGGAACCCGGTTTTGACCAATAGAGGATCGAAGCAGAGGCCACCGTTTGCAAAGTCAGATGCAAGATACAGAGCTTGTCCCGGGTTTGAAGATGCAACCTTCTTACCTGCTTTGGTGATGAGGCCCACCGCTACCCGCACAAGTCTGAACCTCAATCGGCTACAGAATGAACGTTTTGTTGTTATCATTACATCACTGAGAGAAATCTACCAATAGTATGTTTCCGTCCACTCCTTTAGATTTCATCCACAGATCTACAGCCGATTAAATAACCAAGACGCATCCTTTTCGAATTCAGTCACATGCACGGTACTGGGCTGCTGGTGGCTCCAATATTAATCGAATGGACGCGATTCAAATTCAATACAATTTTAGACTAAATCTTATTTATGTGTTTTCCTAACTACAAAAATAAAAAAAACCAACAGCATTAATTTCAGTTGACACCAGAGCGAAAAACTGCAGTACCAGACACTGAAATGACGTTTAAAAGAGTTATATTAAAATAAATTTGATTGTTTTATTACTAAAAACTAATGATCTTGAGTAATCTTTAACAGCTTAATAATAATCTTTCACAGCTTATGTACATAAGCTGTGAAAGTGCCATAAGTTTTATGGTTATGTATAAAATATCGGAAATTTTAGCAACTTTATTGTAATTTGAAATAAATCTGTCTAGAAGATAAGAACTCGCAGACAAATGGCTATCATGACAAGTAGCTTAATATATCGCTAAAATGTTACACTGATATGATTCGTTCTGTTTGTGAGTAATTACTCACTTTGTTACATTAATCTAATACATGATTATTTCTAACTGAAATTCATCTTTCATGTTTAATGTTAATATTACTACTTATTTGATATTTTAAAAAGAAAGATTTATACAACATTTTACATCGAATTTTTATAAACAATTGCAACCTATCGGAAGTCGAAATCAACCGAACTGCTTATCTGGTTTCATGTTATTTTAAATAATTGACGTAATGTTAACTAATTGACGTAATACAAAAATGGAATTACAACACTACAAATAAACAGAAACTTTTACAATGCAAAATTAAAATAATAATAATAATAATACATTTAAAAAAATAATTTAAGTACAGCTGAGCAGTTACAGCAAGGCGCTTGTGGAGAGGAGTAGGTACAGTAGTGGGAGGTACACAACAAATGCGGGGAAAAACTTATTCGTAACAGGAATCAGTATACTAACCTATGCAAAAAAACATTAAAAGTAACATTATTTACTTATCCTAATTAATACAACTCTTCAATACCGCTAATTTCACCGACTGAATCTTCATCGTTAGTGGATTCACTGTCGCTATTACTATCAGTATAGTTTTCACAATCGTTTGCTGCTTTCACTCTAATTTCCGATACCTGGTCAATTACAGGCTGTCTCTAAATATTTTTTTTCGATTTGTTGCACATGCTGGCATTTTTGCATCCAATCATCTTTATTAATTGCACTTATTTTATCTTGCACTAATTTTATACAATCATCCGATTTGAAAATCACATTTTAAATCAGCAAAATAATTCTTTATATCAGTTCGTATCATCTCAAACGGATTGAGATCCGGGCGATACAGTGGAAGCCGTAATACACTGTGACCCTTTTCAGCAAGTAAAGCAATTAACTTTACACATTTTAAATCTTGATTTACCGACTGAAATTAATTTATATAGCTCGGATTTTCTCACTGAATTATATTTTTTCAGTAAGCAATTCAATCATTTCACATTTCTTGGAGGCTGATTTCGGTGCACCATTCAAATCCTGATATGGTGTGTTATAAATGACTAACACTGAATGTTGTGTTAAATTTTTTATGAGTTGATTTATAACCCGTTTTTCATAATTTCTATAATTCATACTATCATGGTAATCGCCAGACTTTTGTCCAGATTTAAAAACGCGTCTTTTACGAAACCATTTTCCTCACCAGCGTGAATGATAATTTTTCTTTGACCTTTAGAAGTCGGAGAGAGTAACCCGGATGTGTCATCGGAATCGTTCGTCTAACAATATGGCCTTGTGTGTGTTGAAAATGTGTTGTTGCACGTACGTTTCGTCCATATAAATGAGTGGCCGTCCTTCAGCTCTGTATTTTTCTAACGCCCGTAGATATAATTTTCGTTTCTCCGGAATGTCATTTTTCTCTATCAAAAATGTTCTATTATTATGTGGCTTTTTCCACCTGAACCCTAATTGCCTAATAACCTCCCGCAAAGCCCATTTTCCATCCTTAATGTGTATTCAGTTCTTTACCACTGTAATAAACTTTTTATAGTATGTCGCTGACCTTGCGAAACATGAAATTCATTTATTGCTCGTCTAATAACACATTGTAAAAATTTTCAACTTCTGTTTTCGGTTTATTTCGCCAACGTATTTTGTTTGAAGTAGAAAATTCACTACCTGATGCTGCATTTTTTTACATTCTTCAATTATTCGCTGAACACTACGGCGAGAAACTCCTGTTGCTTCAGGAACCCTTTCCTGAAAATTCGTTATTAACCGTGGACCTTCCGCGGCGTCTTGTTTCATAAAAGGATGGACATTGAAAATAAATTCACGAGTCTTTTTTTCCTGTTTAGCCTCCGGTAATTACCTTTCAGATAATACTTTAGAGGATGAATGAGGATGATATGTATGACTGTAAATGAAGTATAGTCTTGTACAGTCTCAGTTCAACCATTTCTGAGATGTGTAGGTAATTGAAACCCAACCACTAAAGAACACCGGTATCCACGACCTAGTATTCAAATCCGTGTAAAAGTAACTGACTTTACTAGGACTTGAACGCTGGAACTCTCGACTTCCAAATCAGCTGATTTGGGAAGATGCGTTCACAACTAGACCAACCCGGTGGGTTAATTCACGATTCCGATTGTGTAAAACTTTACGAGGTGAATGTCACGCGGGACTCTGTGATGGAGCCGAGCGGGAGTAGGAGGTCTGTTCGCCTCTCCCTAGTGGACCAGACCGGAGTCCTCTAACATAAATTAACCTAAGTCTGAGGTTTGAATTAAGTTGAGTTCACTAAGGGAACTAGGACTAAATTTCGTTGTTGCGATCAACATGTTTGGTGGTATGTCGGTATTTTGCCTCGAATTACAAGACATTCACGAAATTGGCTCATAATAAGTAGAACTAGACGCGGGGTTCGCACTTCCGCGAGCTCGGTTAGCTAGTTCAGAGGGATACGATGCAGGACATTCAACATGTCCGGACGAGGCCTACAGCGAAGGCAATAAGCTGCAAATGCCTCGGCATTTGCATCCCAATGAGATCAGGCTTATTACTATGAGATATAAAGAGTCAGAGGGCGATAGACGACTCCCGTTAAAGCCCAACAGGGCAATGAACGGGGGGGGGGGGTATGTGTGGAGACCAGAACGTCACTAGGCGGGTGTCTTCTCCTACGGGGTTGGATGTGTAAAACTTTACGACCACCAATTTTCTTTGGAATTTCCATAACCACAAATGTGTAGCGGGCGGCGTATAGCTGTGCACATTGTGCGTGAGAGAGATAGACCGATAAAACGAGTGGAACAGTTAGATAGTCATTCCTTTACGAAAAGATCTCGTATAGCTCCTCCGTATTCTTACATAATATGCAGTACATCGTTGGAGTTGTTCAGGATAGATAACAGCGCGGTAAGCTAGCCGTCAGCCTATGTGCACAGCAATACGCTGCACGCTATAAAACTGGTAATGATAAAAGCACTGAAACAAGTCCGGTATTATACAAATTTGAGTAATTCAAATCAATAAATAAAAACAAAAAATATAAACAATATTCCTATGATAAAATAAAAATGAATTTGTAAAAACTTATTCTCTTAATAATTTCTAAATAAATCCACACGACGATTTAACAGCAACGATAGTGCTTCGTTTTTTTATACTATACAGAATACATTTCTTTGTTTTTATTGTTGAATTAAAATGCTTGTTTTTGTTGGTAAGTGATGACTAAACGGATGACTCATACACACATTCAATTTTTAGAGATTAACAATTTACTTGAAGGAAGCAAGACCAAGCCCGATGATTAAAATGTTTAGACTATTTCAAATGTTCGTTTTAGCTGTGAGACGGTCATGAATTTGTTTACAAAAACATTAAATGCATGCAAATTGATGCTTATAAAAAATGTATGTAAGCATTAAAACAATTTGTACATTTTCGACAATCGGCCAATAAATGAATTTATTTAACAAATTTTTTAAATATAGTATAAAAAAATTACGCAGACCTTTTTTTTAATGTCGCACTGCACATTACGCATGTACAATCATTGCAGTGTAGCTAATGTTTTTAACTTTAATTTACACTTTGAATTGAACTCGACGATGCAGACTGAAAACTGAGTAATCGGTAGCCTCACTCCGATAAATGGCTTAAGCCTTTATAAGTAGAAGGGAAAGAGCCTTGCTAGAAGGGTTCCCTATACATAGTACGTAATAAATTTTACATTTAAGTTGAAAGTTGTACGGTCCGAGAGCAGGCGATCAACCCTTCCCGTTTCCAGTGGTGTTTAGCTGAAAGCAATGGATTTTTTTCGGTAGCGTACAAGGTCTCAGAACCTACCGATCCTTACTTCGGCTTAGTCACACGGATCTAGCGGGCGCGGGACAGAACCACTTCACAGATGAGCGATCGACCATAGGGATTAGATACGGCCTGGGGCAACCCGCTTAGGAGCCCGGCTCCTATAATTTAATTTTTTTTTTATTTAAAAATTTTTTAATTAACGGGTAGTCGTTTAAAATTCTTAATTTTTTATAATTTAAAAATCTAGGGGTCGACTTAATAAGTCGTAAGTTAAATTAAAATGTTTTAATATTTCCATGAAAATAAAAATTATAAAATAAATTTTTAATTACATAAAAAGAAAGAATGAATAATTCAGTGATATATTTTCATACAACTATTATTATTTACAAGTAAAAACTTAATTAGTTATCATAAACATAATTATGTTATCTTTATTACAGTTTTAGTGTTGAGAGTAAAAGTTTGTTCATTTCACTGGGTAGAGATGATATCACAACACATATAAGATGGTTATTCGTGCTTTACACCGGCAGAATAGTTAAAAAAAAAAAACAGATCTTAGGATACAGTTTGACTGCCGATTTAATAGCGACTAAACTGTAATAGGCTTAAGCTTATTACAATTTTTGAGATACGGAAGAGATTTAACGTCTCGCTCCATCATTCTAATAAAAACTATGTAATGCAGATGTAACATGAAGTATAAGGCTATTATGTACATATAAAATAGGTAAAAATAAATACTTAACAAACGTTAAGTAAAATGTAAAGCCTAAAAATACCCTGTAAGCCTGCTAAAGAACGCTGGTAAGATCTACCAGATCATGGGTCTTCAACTCGAGCCAGCCTTAAAGTTTTGTGGCTCGTAGACTTAAAAAAAAAAAAAAAATAGTTATAAAAATTTATCTTATTAAATTTAGTTATTAAATTTATTTTATTAAATACTTGTGTATTTATAAAAATAAATGCAAAAGAATTAAAATATAAAACACTGGATTCAATCTCTTATTTAATCTCAATTATTATTTGTTAAGATTGTAAAAAATAAACAGTTGCAGTTTATTTTTCACAACTATATTCTTAGAACCGAATTTAGTGAATACATAACACTTATCCTAAGCCAAAAAAGTGGGGGTGTATCTCAAATTTCTTTTCAAATAAAGCGTAAACAGTAAAACTGTTAATAAATTATTACGCAAGAAAGGGTTTTAATACGGTCACGTAGAACATTTTAGAAAATCTTCCATAGCTCAAAAATAGCGTATATTAAGATACGCCCTTTTGGTTTAAGACGGCAGTACAGGCTTAAAAACAACATAAATATTTCTATATTCAATTAAAATATTGTTTGAAGTACAGATTGCAAATATCGGATAAAAAAAGGTTGAAGACCCTTGGATTAGATAATTAAGCTATCCAGAATTGTCAATGTGCACAGTTTTTATGATAGACAAATTATGTACGTCTGACTCGCGGATCATTAATGTAGCTTCTTCCAGACTACCGAAGGTCCAAGAATGAAAACTCTTGGTACAGCAATTCCGCTATATCCGTCCTTACGTTCTCAGCTCTCCAATTCAGAGCACACAATTTGTCTAATATACAGAATGTATTACGAAGTTCTCCCGGGCTTTCATAACCTATTTTCATAACTTTCAACAAATGTTTCACATCATCAAAAAAATTTGGTTTTTGTTTACATTAAATTACTCTTTCCTGACAAATGCAGTAATTTACTATTTCTAAATAAAATTCGAATTTTTCTAACTTTTCTTTGTTTTATTCACTTATCTTACACCATTTTGTTTAGAATGATATTCTCTACAAGTATTTTTTAAGATTTTTATGTTTTTATTACCCGTTTAACAAAGTTGTACGTCAAACATAAAACACAGGGTTTTTTAACCCAATCTATTGGTTTTCACCTCAGATTTCTTAAAAATTACTATAGATACGGTTATGGGACCTATTTTATTTAATTTTTCAGGTCAAAACCATAAGAAATCACTAATTCTCTCCCTTAATTAACGACCTAAAAATTTTAGTACGACTTCATTTCACTGGGGTAGCTGATATCCGAGCGAAATTTTTCACTAGCTGTAACTTGCAAACGAAGCTTTTTAAACATATGTTTATACGAACTTTTTCCATTATTTTCACGAGTAGAATAGGTTATGGAAGTCCCGGGAGAATTTCATGGTACACTCTGTATAGAGCGCATTTTGGATGGTAAAATATCTCAATTTTTTTGGCCTAAAAATTCTTTTAGTAACACCTTACCAAGTTCCTGCCCCATTAATGTTTTTATTATTCTTCAAACTCTGCAAATTTTGATTTAAATAACGAATCGTATTCTTTATTTAAACAACACTCACTTTAAAATTATTATAAATGCAAACTATAAAAAAATATTAAATTTTAATAATAGTAGGTTTACTACCGGTTTCGGAAAATAGATGTTACAATGATTACATAAGAATATTTGATGTGTTTTTTATTTTTAACAGAAAATTGAAGTTGGTATTGCTGCTACTGCGGCAATCCTGTTGTATATGATAAATATACAACAATCATGGAAATAATTTAAATCCGATTTGTGTGGTATCTCGTGTCAATTAATTCAAACTCCTATCGAAATTAAGAAGTTGGAATTACATATCAAATCGACTTATATGCCGATACTTACAGTAATTTGAAATAAATATGATGCATTTGTTTTATAAAAAAAAATTTAACAAGGAGCGAATACTAAAAATATAACTTAAAGATAAAAATATAAGTTAAAAATTAAATTAAATAGGATAAATATAACATTAACATTGATTTGAGTGTTATTTTCTGCCCCCCCCCTTCCTAGCATTGTCACTCTTAACATTCATGAAAGCCAGAAGTAGTTTTGAACATGGAGGTACTCCGAAACGTGTCAACTACGAATCTTAGAGTGATAATGCTAGGAAGTGCGGAAAATAATATTCAAATCAATTGATAATACTTGCGAAAATATAAAATATTGTGAAACTTTTAAGACATTAAGGGTTTAAACTTAGAACTGCTTGTACGTAAACAATACAAATTTTTGAAAAATTTATTTTTTTATTAAAATAACGAATGAAATATTGATTATTATTATTATTATTTTTATTTTACAATTGCTTGAGTTAATTAATCGCAGAAGACGTGACATTTCTTTAATTTTTCATACAAATTTGATTTGTTAGAATGAAATAAAACTATTGAAAAAGCTTTGCGATTGATAAAATTCTGTTAATCGATTTGATTTTAAGGGGATTTTATCGATATTTTGATAGTAATATGAAATAAACGACTCCATCAAACCGGAATAGATATCGGTCGATGTTACTCCCCGGTTTTTTTTCTCACTAATTCACGGTAATGTCATAAAAATAAAATTAAATCGTTACTGCTGTATAAAAACTGATAGAAAACTATACATTTTTTATCTTTTCATTAAAGTAGCCTATGATTTCTAATAAAGGTTTCGTTAATTTTTAAACTCAAGAGTTTACAGATTACCTCTTCTTTATGTAAAGAAGAGGTAATATATTGGTTTTATAATACGAATGAAATCGGCATGAAAATCCAGATACAAATGAAACATAATCCGATAATATTTAAAAAAATTATTATCAATCATTCAACGGTAAAACGAGATAAACGATTCTAACTGATCGGCAGTCGAGATCGAATAACTATTGATCCACTTTTGAATGCATCGATCTTATTCAAAATGCTGTATCTGTTTTTGAAAAAAAAACTTATGCAGTGTAAAAATAAGTAATTAAACATCTATCTATTATCATTTAAGAGATGCACACAAACTAATAATAATAATAATAACAATAATCAAAAGATGGTAACCTCCAAAAGGTATGTATTTTTGACAATGAAAAATAAAAATTCTTTTATCTTTATTATCTAACTTATATGAATATTTAATATCGATTATGCTTATACAAATTAAATAAAAATCAATTAAAAAATAAGATTTTAATTTTAATGAGAAAAAATACCGACAATTTTTTAAAAATCTAAAACATTAAGAAAATAATACATCTATTAGTCTTAAAAAAGTTGATATATAAAGAAATCATTACACGGATTTCTTTACAGAAATTAATATTTATTACACAATTATTTCACCGATCAAAACGTATAATCGGCAAATTAAAAACACATTCTTAGCCTATATGTTGTTGTGTTAGATAATAAAACTAAAAATAAAATGTATTACAATTGATTATCGAACCCATAATATACACCTTGTAGTTTAGGCTTTTAATTAGAATTTATACAACATATTTCCTTACAGTTGTAAACTGAAGGTTATCGGTTCTTTTTTCAATTAATTAAAAAAAATGTTATACAAAAATTCTTAAGATAAAGTGAGGAAATAATATAGCTTAATTTAATAATAAAATGATAAGTTTTTATGAAAATTTTATAATTTATTTTTTTTTTACCGATAAAAATAACAATGAAAAATTTGATCTACATTGTAAATGAATACTTTCAAAAATATTGTTTATATTTTAAGTACTTTTCTATAAGGAATTAGATGATAACCGATTACAAGTATTTCAATTTGTATTTATCTGATTTTATGATGAAGTTAAATGACGCACTGGAAAATTCCAAACCGGACCGAAATTTGAACCAGGGATTAATGAATTTTTATTCATCGTTCATTCCTAATCTAAAGTAAACAAATACTTATTTAAATAACATTATAGATAAAATAGATCACATCAGGAACGTTGGATGTGAATTATGTTTATCCAACAACGACAAATTCTAATCGGCGATCTACCAGAAAATTTTGTCGACATTTAAACTTGTCTTCAACGCGAAGAACAGAGAAAAACTCTGATAATAAAAATAGTCAATCCCTCAAAGATTTTAACCTTCGGAAAATAACAGACCGGCTGAAGTTTTTCATACTGATCGTATTTTTGTGTAGGCTGTTTTAAAAAAAGTTTTTACACAACTTCCGGTATGTTTAAAACAAAATGGCGAAAAATTTGTGTTCTTTTTCATAAATATCTAAAAAAAATCATTTAACTGGGATCATAAAACAAAACAGGAGAAAATTTTACGTAAAAAAATATATTTATTATTTTTGTAAATCGAAAAGTTTTTGAATGAAAAGCAAACAAAGGTAAGACGTTTATATGAAGAATGGGTGAAGCAGGAAACTACAGAAAGTTTCCATTTATGATATAACATATACGTTGGTAACACTGTATGTTATCAAATGATTATAAAGATAAATCGGCTACTTTCATTTACTCAATAAAGCGCCAGGATTTTTAGAAGTTGATGTTATTGTCAAGTATACAGTGAGAATTTTGATTTATGCAGTGGTAGGTTAAAACGGCAGTCACAAGCTAGTATTCAATTTAAGAAAGACTTGTTGCTAGTGTTTGGGTGCGTGAACTTACAAACACCAATGAAATTGTGGAAACATAAAGATAGAGTTGTTCAGCGTTTTGGTAACGAAAACTCTATCAGTAGTAACACTTCGAAAGTAGAAAAACCCCTTTTCCACCGGGTCAATCCTCGATTTGAAACGATCTAAATGTCCTTTTAGTCGATTTACGATATTCTTTTAAGTCGACCAGGAAATGGTCTTCAGAGCTAAATATTTCCTGTTCAAGACTTAAGAAAATAATGAAAAAACATGTTAGTTTGAAATCCTTTAAGTCTGCTCGTGTTAATGAGCTTTCTAACCAGGACATGGCTTTAATGGAAACTTGTTGTAAACCTTTTCTAAAAATTTTTCCCAATGTTCAGTTACGGGAAAAAGGTTTATTCTCCGTCGAATGTGCTGTTTACCTGAGTAATTGATCTCGGAACGTGTATTTTGGATGTAAAGGAAATTCCCACAGTTATAAGGAAATGACACACCATCTCCGACGTATAATGATGTGGACAACGATATGTGAATCGCATCAGACTGAACCGTACTTTTTTTTTAAAGACGTGTTCACATCATTTCTTATCTTAAAATGTTTGAAAGTTATTCTATTCCTCGGCTTCGATTGATCGGTATGGAATTAACTGCAGTTTTACAGCAAGATGGAGTACCAGGTCATTATAGTCGGTCGGTAATTGACTTTTTAAATGAATATTTTGAAGGTCGGTGGATCGGTAGATTCTCCGAAATTCAGTGGCCGACCAGAAGTCCAGACTCGATAATCTGTGACAACTTCTTTGTGGTATAATCAAGGTAAAATATTTGACATCTGCGGCTAAGGAATATTGATGAGAGGAAAATTGCTGTCAGAGACTGTTTATATGACTTTTTTCCTTCAACGGAGAAGAGAATTTCGAAATGCTCTTGGGGACTGATGAAACTGTGTGCGGTCAATGGGGGAGCGTGTACAGATGTAATTTAACGTCAGTTTTATGAGTAAATATATTAAATAAATTAATGACAAAAAATCCATTTTTATTTGTTTATACAGAAAGGGAATTTTCGGCCACTCTGTAGAAAATTCAAATCTTTATAGGTTCTTTTGTAGTTTAGTATAACATATAATTCTAAAGGAGAATTTAGCTTTCGGTCCAGTACAACATATTTATTTTTACTTCTACGTATTTTTTTTTAATTTCTAGCAAAACTTTGAAAAAACTTTTTTTTAAAACGATGATCAGATAAAATGATCAAGATGAGTATATGGGCAAGAGAGGACGAACTTACTATTGCGATGGTTACTGTAGGACAAATTAAATTTAAAATTATCGAAGCTTTTCGTATAAATTTAATAATAAAAACAGTATTAAAAATTTTCATAAACTTACAGTTTCGTAAATTTTCATATAACTTCTAGCGGATAACGAGGCAGAAAATAATCACTAAATTTGGTGGTTTTTTCGAAAAATAATTAAAGAAAACAAATTTTTAGATCTCTTGGATTAAATTTTTTATTATTTACGGGTCAGTAAAGAAGTGAATTATATACGATAATAATGTTTACCTACTAATGTAATCTATATTAAAAACTAAAGACGCTTGTCTTATTTAAAAAATGAATAAACGATGTTCTGCGTAGCCGGTATACAGTTCCGCTTTGAAACCTGAATCACAGTTTTTAATAGTTCAATTATATGTCGTTGTTAGACTACCAAAAATTATTCCGTCTTTTCCTGATTAGTACTTGTAAATAAAGTAATATACATATACTGAGAGCAGTATAATATTTTATATTATACGTATAAGCGCGAGGCACAGGTCGGTCCGCTCTAACGAACGAATGTGAACGAAGGTAACCTTGCAACTACCGTTGATAATGCTATTACGTTACACCCGCAAGAATAAATGAGCGTTCGTTCGTCTAGTGTGGACCAGTCTTTAACGATTAATATATAAACTCACTCGTATGTATTTGTAACACTGGGTCAAGTTTCTGGTGTCGTTACAGCCCCGAGGTAAGAGAAAAGTATTTTTATCATTAAACTTCTCTCCATAATTTACTCGAACTTTACTTAACGCTCTTTAATCTTCCAAAACACTCTTCAAAATAAAGCTTATAAAAAAACCCAGCCGCACGGTAAACAAAAACAAAAATGAAGCTTTTATTCACTGCCTTTTTCAGATTTTTGAATTATTAAGCGGTCGACTTGTTTTAATAAATATACAAAGCCTAATATTTAAAAAAAGCACACGCTTCGTGAGTTTGCTAAAGCGTTACAAATAGCTGAAATACTTGTTGAAAGACGAATATCTACTTCCGTTATTATATAAATCGTCATTAAACTACAATTTTGAGCGTTTATATAGTGAGTAGAATTCTTTAAAATATGTAATTACGGAAATTATGAACAATTCAACTACCATGCTGACCAAGCTTCAGCAAGGTGGAGAAATGGAGTTTTAAATAACTAAACGACTTTGAATTAGTCATTTTTACGATAGTTATGAACTCGTTAATGTACTTTTCGATGACAAAAAACCGAAGCTAACTTTCGCACCTTACAAATTAAAAAAAAATATGTATACACACACTTTAAATATAAAAACAAAAATAAAATTACCTAAATGTTTTGCGATAAACATAACACAAATTAAAAAAGCTTTATTTATGCCAGGGCAGGGTAAATTTTGCTACCGAGCTGTTTCAGTTATTCCTAAAGTCATGAACTGGTATATATTAATTATGTTTATATATTATACAAAATATTATTAAAAATCTTAGTCAGAAAACTGGAACTAATTTACCCAACGACATTGGTAATTTGGAAGTTACTACCACCGAATGATTCACATGTAAAAAATAAACAAAATTATCGCTCGCTTAAAATGTTCATGCTCTGTTAATTTTCAGCAACAAATAAAATTTAGCTAAATAAAAACAGAGATGTAAACAAATTACGATAATAAAAATAATTTTTATATATTTACTTAAAAATAAATCACAAAAGTAAAGAATTAAGTATATTAAACTGTTTAGATCTTATAATTCTTGGATCGAATCAAAATTATAATTACCTTTACAAAAAAAAAATATATTAATTCTGGACAAAAGAACAAAAGTAATTAATGGGAAATTCTAAACGTCCGTTCCCATACAAGATGTAATGGGTGCCGGTTACATTGTTCGGATCTGGGTTAGGCCTTGACGTTGCTAAGCTCAGGTCCTTCAGCCTTGAGGCTTCTTGCTTTCCTTTCTACGGTAAATTAGACTGTTGTTTATTTTACTCTTTTTTAAAATTTCCTTGTTTTTATGAAATAATAAACACGAGCGTACGTCCGTAAAAATTAAATTAATCCGATCCTCGTAAATAAATAAGATACGCCGACATCAACACACACACACACACACACACACACACACACACACACACACACACACACACACACACACACACACACACACACACACACACACACACACACAATTACTTAAATTTAGTCGGTAATTCTATAAATAGTAGATCGCTCGTAGGCTCATATATTAAAATTAATATAAAAACAGAAATGGTTTTACCTCATCTTCTATAACTTTCAATTACAAAAAAAAAAACTACACTTTATGATATCAATAGTTAAGGTAATTACAATAAAAAATTATATTATTATAGATTTGTATTAGCAGTATTTTTACTATAAAATGAAAATAAAACATATTTATAAAACTTAAATAAAGTAGGTATGATCCATTATTCTTCAACAAGGCGAGCCCATCTCTTTGATCGCTTTTGTCTAATAAAATACTCAGTATCAAAATGTTCACAGAACAATCATACAAAATTTACTTGAATTTTGTTCTGGTATTAGAAAAATATCATCAAGGAAATACAAAGTTTTGAGCTGTTGAAGCAACTTTGTTACTATCGGTTAATTATGCACTATATAGTGTAGTTAAATATTTGATATCTGATGGGGAAAGACTATCAGCTCTCTGCTCTCCATAAATGATTATAAGGAGGAGTAAATATGCTTCTCATTAAACTAAATGTACCTGTTATTTCACATGTGTGTAGTGTATTAAAGTGAAGATAAAGCCTAGGGTAAATTGCAAAAAAGATTTGGAGTACAAAAAGCAAATTTGTGTCAGAAGGTGTATTTGAAAACTTAAGATTAGTCATAGAAAAAATATTTTCTGATCTCAAGTTAAAAAAATACACTTTACATAAAAATAGTAAATTTAAATTTACCTTATTTTACACATTTCAATTTTCTGGATGCCATACAAGAACATCTTTGAAAGAGTATCTTTCCAATGAAAAGATATTCTTTGAGAGGGTACTCCCAAAAATGTTCCGGTGACAATACTATAGCATTCCAAGAAGATAAACTATCCCTCATCAGAAGCAGTCATGTGGATCCATCATCCCCATCCACTACCTCTTCTCTCCTATTTCTTTATTCTTTATTCCTTGTTCCTAAGACAGATGCCATGGGAGTCAGGTCAGCTCTCTGGTTCATATACAACATCATGCTGTTACCCTCTTGTAGCCAGTGGAGCAGCAATTTATTAGGATTGGCAACCTCATACACCTATGCAAGTGGTTGAGAACTGCTTCTTGTTTCTTATTCGAGGGTAACGCAAAAAGCAAAACTAGTAGTCAAGATGTCTACCAGGTAAAGCTGAGTCTCTTACTACCAATTTAATATAATTAGATTTAGGGGATTCCTGATCTGGAACAATAGAACCTAAAGTGTGAAAAAGTAACATTACAATGAAATATAATGGAAACTCTAAACTTTAGCTAAAACACCTGTTCCAATGTAGCTATTTTAAATTGAAATCATACAGAAGATTATTAAGAATGTTCAGTGTTGGAGAAAAATACGTCTTTTCAAAAACAACTGGTCATATATACAACAAGAATATTTTTAATATTATAAATTATTAAATGTTTGTTACAAGACAATAGAAGTAATAAACCACATAATAGAGGTATTCCATTGAAGCACAATTCAGACAGCTAGTTAAAAAAATAAACAAGTAATGATTAAACCCATTTCAACAATTTAAGGATCATTAATCCAAATACTGGAAACACAATTTTTAATTGATGGATTAGGAATGCTACTATTCAAAATCTGAATAATGTGAAGAACATTGAACATTAGGTTTATTGTCACACACATGTAAGGTTCTTACAGAAATCAGTAGTAGAATGTTGCCAAAGATATGAGAAACTAGAAAATTCAATTCAACATCAGTTCAACATCATGATGGAGAAATCATCCCAAATAAAAATACCATCATTGTTTGCTTTTATCAGTCTAGAAGAAGGTTTTGACAATATTAATTCACATAAAGTCTTGAAAAGTCAGTTGGATTATAGAGACAAAAAATAGATAGTGCAAGAAAAGCACAGCAATAATAATGATTAAAGATAATGATCAGAAAATGTTAAGCATACACCAAGGAGAATGATGAGACTTTAATTTATCACCAGTATTATTTTACATTTGTATTAACTTAGAAATCTTCAACAAGATATCTGCTGAATGAAAGGTAATTAAACGGAAGATTACAAAAATGCTGCACTGTTGACTGAGATTATGCTTACATTAGACGTCTGTCTAAATAGAAAATGGAAATAGAAGAATTATAAAGTGCACGGCAAGGACTACCAGAATAAATAATTTTGTACGAAGAATTATAATTAACTACATTAAAAAGAATAATAAAGACACATAACTTACTTAGAAAGCAGATCAGCCCAAGGGGCTGATAAAAGGGGTTGAATAAGATATTTTATTAGAAATGACAACTGAACGTTGTTGAGGAAGATGGAAGATTACTTTTGAAGGGTAAGACTAGAATATCTAAAACAGATCTTGAAAGAAACCAGGTTAGACAGTTTCAAGGAATTCAAAAACATTATTGAATTTTTATATTTAGCATATGGCACCAAGACACAACACCAATTACAGTCAAAAATTACAAACAAACATCTAACAAATTAATATAAGCTACTGATTCTGGAGTCGCTATCAGGAAATTTTCAGGAATCCCTTCATAACCTGTCCTCAGGCAAACTCCTGTGATGTGTTTAACGATTTTATTTTCACCACACTTGCAAAGGGGCATCGGTGTTTTACCCCATTTACACAGGAAATAGGTACACCTACCATGCTGAGTTCGTATTCTGTTTAACGTTGACCATGTTTTACGTGAAAAGTCAAAACCTGGTGGCTTTTGAGTAATACGTGGAATTTGGTTATTCTGCTTTGTGGTCCATTCTTAATGCCAGGCATCAGTCAGGTTGAATTCTTCCTCTGTGGCAGCAATTGCTGTTTTTATAGATGGCTTTCTAGACTGAAAAGGACCATGATTGGCATCTTCAATATCCTCATGTATTGGTAGGTTTCGATTGTCCATAATCTTCTTGTACTCTCTTGTAAGAGTGTTCATATGGCGCATATTTGGGGGTGGTATGTGACTCAATGCTGGGAGCCATTCCACAGAAGTAGACCTGATAATCCCTGCAATCATTCTCATAGTGTTATTAAGTTGAGCATCAATTCTATGAACATAAGGACTGTTAAGTCACTCTGGTGCACAATATTCCGCAGCCGAGAAGACGAGGTTCAGAGCCGATGTGTGCAAAGTGGAAGCCAATGCTCCCCATGTTGTTCCACAGAGCTTATGTATAATGTTGTTTCTTGTTTTCAATCTCTCTGCAGTTTTCATTAGGTGCTCCTTAAATGAAAGCGTTCTATCAAGTGTCACGCCTAGGTATTTTGGTGTCCTGTTGTGAAAGAGCCATGTATTCTTGAATAAAATTTTAAGCTACCTATTAGCAAACTTGTTATTTAGATGGAAGCATGACATCTCTGTTTTACTAGCATTTGGTTGGAGGTGCCATTTTCAGAATTAATCAACTGATTCAGTTGCTTAGATTATATTTAGGTAATTATTAAACAGTTTGACTAGTTACATATAAATGCCAAGAAGAGGGTGAAGTATTATAGTGAAATATTTGTTTATACCCTATAACTCCAAAATAGTTGTATTCGTGGAACAGATGTAAAATAATTTATCTCAACTGCTTGAATATCAGTGGGTGAATGATTATTAAATAAAAGGCAGATAATGTAGCTACTTTTCCATTGCAAAATAAACCAAAATTGTTTGAAATTACTCAATTCTTTTTTTTTATGTCAAAAGTGTTTAAACAAATGAATTTCAAAATATTTATTTCAAAATATAGCATAACATAACATCATTTATTTTTTCATCTGGCAACAACAGGCTAAATCCCAGTTATAGTTACCCAATAAATTTTAACAATTAGATGCATTTTGTAGAGTGTAAAATGCCAAGCCTGCCATGATATTCAAACCCAGAACCTTTTGGATGAAAGACAGGGATGCTCCCACAGTACTGTGGACGTCAGCAAAACTCTGGCCAGAGGGTTATGGATACAATAGTTATAAAACCTAGAAAATATATAATATAAAATAAATAAATACATAAATTAAAAACTAAATAAACAATTTAATTAGAAATATAATGAAAATATTAACAAACAGTAAAAAGGAAAAGAGTTTGTAGAATTTAATAAAAAAATCAACAGTTATATGGGTTTTAGATATAGTTAGTTTTTTTAAATAATCTAAATGTTGTTTTTATTATAATTAATCTGTAGTGTTATATAACAAAAAAAAAGTATTATTAGGAAAACTTTTAAAAACAACAGTGTTCTGAGGTTTCAGTGCTATACTCTGTATCTTACAACCTTGTGGTTCTGCAACACAGAATATCGCAGAGAATACCAACCTGTTAATTGAAGAGATAAAGTAAGATAGAATGCCAATGACCAAAATCATGTTTAATGAACCAATTAATCACGACAATTAAAAACTTTTAGATGTGGTTTTACTACATATTGTTGGTATTTATTAGTGACTACAACTGCAATAGTCAGTATTAAAAATAATTTAATAACATTGAAAATTACCTCCAGATGCTAAACTATATGCGAAAATGTAGTAATTTACACTACAATTAAATAAAAATTAATTACTACAGAAAATTGAGAATTATATAATTGAAATTTCATAAAAAAATCAGATCAGCAGATAATGGAATAGAACTCCATTATCTGCTGCTACCATTTTCCACCATTCCACCATTTCTTCCTTGACAACTTTTTTCATTAATATTCTATATTGCACGTCTTTTTTGCACAATTTAATCATCTCTATCTTAGTTTCCTTGTATTCAAATAGTTTCTTCTTCCAATATATTTAGATTAATAATTTTTTTAATAACTCTACCACTTGGCAGTCTCTGTACGAGCCCAAACCATATCAATCTGGCCTGTTCAGTTCTCTCCTATAATGATCTACATACTAGGTCTTCCTTACTGCAGCATCTTTTCTCAGTCACTTCTCATCTTTCCTACTTTTGCTTATTAAAAACTTCATCTGATCTGCTTGTCTTTTATTTTCTTCTCTTGTTGTAGTCATCACTGAAACACTGAACCACAAGTTAGAATAAATATATTGTTATTCAACTAATATTCTTATACTCATGGAAATTGTTTATTTACATTATTCTGACTAAAAATTTAATAAAATGTCCCTGAAAGTTTCTTGCAGATCCGACCAACCTTGTGAATTAATGTTAACAAATGGAAAAGTAATTATAAAAAATATTTACAAAGGTTCTTTGCCATTCCATAGCAAAGTAACCCATAACCCAACTTGGGTTGGTTTTCTTTCAAGTTACTATCATTATGACAATTGTACATTATAAACTTTCTAAATAAAACTGTATGCTATTATAGAATTATTATATAATAAATTTAATTCTTTTTTCCTTAAATTTTAGATGTGATCATAAATCACCCGCAAAGTTCAAGTGTTCATGAAGGAAAAAGCATAATTCTTCAATGTTCAACAGACAAAGATACACCAGTTAAATTATGCAAATGGATTTGGCAATCAGCACATGGAGATGATCCAGTGATCGTGGAAGAATTTCCAGCATTTGGGGAACAAAATACAGACTGCAGTTTGAAAATAAATAATGCAACATTACCCCAACGTGGTTTCTGGACATGTGCTGTTCAGCTTCAGAACGAGACAACACTTAAATCATCTCCAGCATTGCTCAATGTGATCAAAAGTAAGTCAATTATACACACACACACACACACACACACACACACACACACACACACACACACACACACACACACACACACACACACACACACACACACACACACACACACACACACACACACACACACACACACACACACACACACACACACACACACACACACACACATATATATATATATATATATATATATTTTTTTTTTTTTTTTTTTTTTTTTTGAAATGCTGTCCTTGAATCTTAAGATTTATAGCAATTTAAAAGTAGATAAAAAGAAGCAAAGTTGAAATATAAACAGCTAATACTCGTATTTAGTGAAATTTTGTACCAGGTATTTCATTTAAATGTTAAGACATTTAAAAAAAATATATTTAAACTATTGTATAACAGCATGACTTCTTCTCCAGTGAAGAAGTAATTAATAAAATGGACCAATTTTTTTTAGAAAATAATGTATGTCTTTTGTACAAAAATAAAAAAAAGTTTGTACTCTTTTTCTTCTTCTTTAGTGGAACTGTCTATTGAAAGGTGTCAAGAAACAGCATTCTCCATGATGGTCTGTCCTGAGTTTTTTCTTTTAAATTATATTATCCTTGCCTCCCTTTCAAATCATCTAACATTCCTATTCTCCTTCCTCTTTCCCTCACACCTGGAATCTTTCCTTCCATTATTACTTTTTTTACTGCAGTCATTTCTTAAGATGTGGCCTATCCAATTAGCTTTTCTTCTTTGTATTGTCTTAATCACACTATTGTCTCATTTATATTTGCCAAGACCTTTCTTCTTTCTTTCTTTTTCCTGTTTAGCCTCCGGTAACTACCGTTTAGATAATTCTTCAGGGGATGATTGAGGATGATATGTATGAGTGTAAATGAAGTGTAGTCTTGTACAATCTCAATTCGACCATTCCTGAGATGTGTGGTTAATTGAAACCCAACCACCAGAGAACACCGGTAACCACAATCTAGTATTCAAATCCATGTAAAAATAACTGGCTTTACTAGGACTTGAACGCTGTAGTAACTCTCAACTTCCAAATCAGCTGATTTGGGAAGATGTGTTCACCACTAGACCAACCCGGTGGGTATTTGCCAGACCTGATCATTAGTTACTTTCTTATAGAAAAATTATTATATATATATAATAAAAAAAATTATATATATATATAATATGAATTACTAATAATAATTCTGGAAGTAATAAAATTGTTAACTTATTTGTATAAAAAATTATTAATTGAAAATTTAATTAGAATAAATTTGTAAATTATAAACAAAAGCTATAAATGTTATAAACAACAAACAAATGTATACATGGTAACAGTGTTTCTCCTAACAAATACACACAAATTCACATACATCAACTGCTTAGTAATCCAAATGAAAAAACGCTTGTTATTGCATGCGTAATACAGGATTATCATAAAAGAATGCTACGGTTTCAGTAATTCATAGGAAGATTGTAGGGAAATTTCTAGATGTTATATTGGTATCCCTGAAAGCCTCCAACCCAAAAGTTTGTTTATCAGCAGTTGTAACCACAACGTCAGTTCTTGTATTGTTGTTGAGTTACTATGTTCTCGGATAAAGACAAAGCAAAGTGTGTTTTATTGATATCTGAATTAAAATCCGTAATTTTAGTTCAACGTGCGTTCTGATGTGAATTCGGAAGAGATCCACCACACAAAAATAACATAACACATTGGTTCAAACAATTTGAAGAAACTGGATCAGTTAAGACAGAGAAATCAACCGGCAGACCAAGTGTACCAGATGAAATGGTTGAACTAATTAGACAATCGGCAATTAGAAGTCCTGGGAAGTCCATCTCCCGTCGAATTAGGTATTCCAAAATCAACAGTTCACAAAGTTTTACATAAAAAACTGAAATTACACGCTTATAAAATCCAGATTCTGCAGGAATTGAAACCCGATTAATGAAGCAATGACACTAAAAATATATCCCAGCCCTAAAAGATGGTTGTTTGGTAAGGCAGATAGGACGAACTTCACTGTGGCAACCAAAACTGCCCCATGGAGGGTATCTTCCCCTATGGGGTCAGGATGCTGACACAAACTCCCTAAAACAACTGGAGTTATTGAAAATGATATCAAGATATATTCCCAGAACATCCAGGAAACTCAGGAAGCCTTCCTTTCTGTGGTGAAATAATGAAGTTATTGAAATGATTAAAAGAAAGAAAAAAGTTACAATGCTTTCAAAAAGTGCCCAACATTAGAAAATTTAATTGCCCTTAAAAAAACATAGGCTATATGCAAAAAGACTTATAAAAGATTAAAAAAAAACCTATCCTGGCAAAAAAACATGTCACCCATAAGCAGAAATATGACTGCAGGAGAAACTTGGAAGAAAGTGAAGACCATCTGTGGATGTACATACTTTATCCCCATATCATACCTTCAATGTGAAGATGATCTAGTAGAATCACCAAACTAAATTTCTGAACTACTACCCAATCAATCTGAAGGAGTCAATAAAATGGTTAATTATGATGACTGTTTCAAGAATAAAAAAAAAAGAACTTAAGGGTCACTTAAATTTCTCAACAGAAACGAATCTTTTGTACAATGTATCCTTTAAAATAGACAAACTTTTAAAAGCGTTGAAGAAAACGAGCAATACAGCACCCAGTCCAGATGAAATACATTATGTCATGATCAAACAGCTATAGACTGCTGCAAAATTTAAATTACTAGAATTGAACAATAAGGTCTGGCAGGATGGAATATACCTGCAGCATTGGAAGAAGCATATATTTTTCCTATCCCAAGAAAAAAATAACATCTGACAGATCCCAATATTTATTGTCCTATTTTTTTGATTTGTGTTACTGGAAGTTTTTGAGAAAATGGTTAATAATTGACTCGTTCAGATTTTAGAAAGAGAAGGTCTTTTATCCTCGCATCCAGCAGAATTTCCACAGTGCCATTCAACTACTGACCAAATCATCAATTTGGAAAATATTATATATACTAGTTTCATCACTAAAAACACTGTTGCACTCTTCTTCGATCTTCAGAAGGCTTTTGATATGATTTAGCTCATGAAAATTCTTAATATTCTGGTTGGTATTTCATATCAGCCAGAATATGGTACCGCAACTGAGCAGTTAAACACAAATTTACTTTGCATGACACATTAGCAATTTCTATGGGAGAAATACCTTCATGGTTTTTGGCAAGTGTAACAACAAGATTAGATTTCTCTTATGGAAAAAAAAGAGAAACCAGCAGTGATTATCCAACAGGAAGTTTCATCAATCCTCAATACCTGTGAAGGATATACTACAATTTATATTGATGGTTCTAAAACCGAACATTGTGTTGGATGCACTGTATACATTAATGGGGAAGCTCATTTTTGGAAATTGACAGATATGGCCAGGGTATACATAGCAGAGCTCATCCATATACAGCAAGCTCTTTGTTGCACAGAACATTTCTGTGAAGAGAACAGGCTTACATGTCCTACTTTTTAAGTGTATTAACTGCTATCTGCTATTCAGAATAAAAAAATTGAGGACACTCTTGTTGCAAACATCCTGCCCATTCTATATGTGTAGTGAGTGAAACAGTGATGTGTATTTATATGGACTTCAGGGAATGCTATCTCAAGAAATGAAAGCGCAGATGAAGCTGCCAGAATGGCAACAAATTGTGAGAATATGAACATAATCCCTATTCGAATGGCTATCATTAAAAATCATCTAACCAACATTATTAGGAACAAATGGGGCAAAAAATGCAGCAGATTAAACGTCAAATTAAGTAATAAAAATTACTCCATATAAATGGAAAACTGTTGTGAAACTGACTTGTCAAGAATAAGTGCCGTTGACAAGACTGAGAATCGTTCACACATGAATAACAAATTCATACATGCTCACTGGTGTTGAAACACCAAGGGTGTTTCAACTCGAATAAAAATAACTAAAAAACCTTTTCTGTACATTGTTATATGTGATAAACCGATCACAGTTGTGCATCTACTTGAAGATTGTACAATGTATGACAACCTCATTCTGAGGGTGTCATACCTCATGTTATTATCATTAAGAAATGATAATGCTTTAATTGGGAAAACAGTAAAGAAGAAAAATACTTGCTGCCTTAATACCAACGCATTACTAACCCATTTGTAGTAAACCTTCATTGAAATAAGGATTTGTGTTATGCTTGAAGACCAGTCCTCTGTGTGAAGGCTCGTTACACCAGAGCATAGGATTACTGTAGAAATGGGGAGTTAAGAACAACCTTGACCTTTGATTCCAAGACATTATCAAGGTCAAGGTTCAAAGTCACCCCACCACCAAACGCATTTCAGTATTTTGGTCATGCGACGCTGGCCTTGCCCCTCCACCATTTTGTCCCTGCCACTCTAGTTATGGCCGAGACAGGGAAACGCTATATCTCGGTAATGGTTGGGCGAAGCAGGACGGGGCGAAGTCCATTGTGATCACAATGACGTAATCTACCTTTTTTAGGGTGAGGGGAATGAGGCTTTCGGGTCGGAGTACGCTAGTGCTCGTGCGTGCATGCGTGAGTGCTAGTATTATGATACTACTACTACCACTACCACTACGACAATTAAGAAATCGCTATATCTTCGTATGGATGGCCGTAGCGCAATGAGGAAAAGTCAATTGCGATCAGTATGACGTAATCTATACTTAGAGGCGCGTGGATGTCGGACCGCTGCCCAATCGAACATATTGCAACATATTTGTTTGCTCGTTTGTTGTCGGATGATGATGCATTTGTATCAGTCATAAAGCCTGCGGATTCGTATGTTATATAATATATCAAAATAACTGATAAATATTATACTCGTATTTAATGAGTTGTATGTATAAAAAACACTTTCCTCGCCAATTCGCGCTACAGTTTGTCAGAGGTTGAAGTCTCCATCAAAATTTAGCAGAGGCCTTAAGACCTTTCATCCGAGTAGGTTTCTTTCACTAAGGTACGAAAGAAATAATATTACAAAAACTTTTCAAAATTTTTAAAAACTTGCTTTATACTTTTTAGTCATACTTTCACTCGAAACCACAAAAACTCCCGTATAAAGTTTTCATCACATTTTTTAGTTCAAGCAGCTATTGGATTTTTCATCTGCGTTCCCAAAAACCCCACATAGCCGTTTTTCAGATTTTGCAATTTTTTACACCGCACCCTTAATTTACCCCCGTACGGGTGGATGTTTGCAAAAGTAATGGTGGAATATTGCATTGTCACCCGACCTTAGAAACTGTACAAAATTTCATCTATAGGCAATGTCAGAAAGTATATTAAATTAAGGATGCAAGATTTGAGGAAAACATGAAAAAAAAACATTGCGAAAAAAAACTATTAACTAGTGAAATCTCTCCCCAGGAGGCCTACCATAAATCACTCAACATTGTTTATTTAGTTTTACTATTTTAAAATTATTTTTTACATTTTTATTATTGTTTTTTTTTTATTACTTTACAAATAATTAGTCTCAACTGAATATTGTGCTTCTTTTCATCATATTTCAATCTGAGATAAACCAATTTCGTCGTATAAAATCTTCCATATCTTAAATTTTCATCGCTAATCCGATTTACACATTTAGATAGTAAATAGATTTGAAACAACTCGTTCTTTATCGTGTCGTTCAAAACAAATAACAACGAAGCTCAATATTTGGTAAACACCCTTTTCATGTCCCATACACCGTACTCATGGAATACTGCTGATCTACTCTTTTTGTTAGATAAATGTCTGTATACTAGGCGTCGTTAAAGACGCTACTCTTTAGTATTTAGTACTAAACTATTATACATTTAGTATTAAACTATGAATTTAAATTAGTTTCTGAATATATCGTTAATTTTAAAATTATTGAAAACTGTGAACAACTTAAATTCAAATTAATGTAATTTTCTCTGCCAAATGCCCTCTTCGCAACTTATTTTCATTGAAATTTTCCGTATCACTGTTTGTTAATCATACCCATTAAAAAAAAAAAAAAAAAGTTAGGAAGCTCCTTAATTAATATGCAATCGAATCAAATATTCGATGAATGTTGTATTTTTCGTTTAGTAATAAAAATGGACATTTTTCTTTTTCCCTTAGATTTTAATATTTACATCTCCTTAATGTCCGCATTACGAAAACCTTAGAATGAGGTATGGATTAAGAAATGTTATTTCTGCTGATTTGGAAAACAGCAAACAAGAAACAATAGTAGCTTACCTTTATGCTAGTGGATTACAAACCTGTTTGTAGTAAGCCTTTGGTGAAATGAAGATTTGTGTTATGTTAAATTGCAGATCACCTGTACCAAGGCCCTTTAAATTTGAGCATAACAACTCTTTGTTCGTTTGCTATTTTTTAGAAATTTGTTTGTTTTATTTACGTGTTTTTAATCTCAGGTTTATTTTTGTGTTATTTAAATTAAGGGTTCTATACAACCTTACATCTGATATCATATTGGTGATTTTTCCTTAGTTTTAAACAATGAGACAAAGGATAATGAATGACCTTAGGAGTCCGCTGCCCATACATCTCAAGAAAAAAAAATAATATCATTTCTCATACTAGTAACCGTGCGTGGTTTTTGTCTGAATGCTAATAAAATGAAACCGTTTATTGTTAGACAAGATCAACTTGTAAGAGTAATCTTAATATTTTCTTAAAGTTTAATTCAATAACGTTAACAGTCCTGGCTAAGATGGTAAGCTGCAACTCATAATCTTTGGTTAATCAACACCTAGAATTTCTGAGGTAGTAGGTCCAGGAAACTAAATAGTGTGAAGTAAGGTAAAATGCTATTAGTCAAAGACATGTTTAATAGACCAGTTTCTGCATTCACTGAACTTATTTTACCACAGTTCACTGAATATTGCTGTTTCTTATTACAGACTAATGACCATAGCACTAGATTATATTTAAAAAAAAGAAAACAATTTAAATATGATTATAATTTCAGCATTAAAAACTTAGGAATTACATTTAATTACAAGTCATTACTTACCAAAATTAATGACTTCAGTTGATTTGCAGGGTGGGGATAGCTTTCTGGGCCAGTGCCTGGCTAGTACCTAAAAGTACTGTCTGATACACTATCCCTTCCACTGTATTATTAATAGTGTCAGCACTACTCTGGAAAGAACTACTCTGCATCTGTTTGTTTATGCTTTCTAAATGTTGATGAGTAATACTTGTATGTGGAATGATCAAGTTGTTATTACAATAGGAGTTTTTGGTGTTTTTACATATCAAAAAAAATTGTATGATTAGTTCTATAGTGGTTGGGGGAATAATAAATAATTTGTTTTTATTTTCCTACTTTAAATATTGTGATATTTTTTTAATTTATTTTTAGCCATTCAAGTCATTAGGTTTCAAAGACCTCAAAACAATAGTTTATTATGTTGTACTTTTTCTTTTAGGAGATTGTATTGGTCAATATTATGGTGGATTGGACACGACAAAACTGCAATGCAATTTTTTCTTAAATCAGTTCACACTAAGTAGATATCAGTCAATTTCTGTATGCTGCTTATGTTAGGTATAAGAATATTTGGCACAGTGAGTTAACACTGTATTCCAAAACATCAGAATTATGAAAAAGATTTGTTTTATGTAACAACTACCTGCTAGTTGTTTTATAAGTTCATTAATAATAGAAACCATGTTATAGCAGAGTAAGGTTTATTAAATCAATTAATAATTTTGGAATTACAGTCCTGTAAGTTATAGATGTGTTAGACAGTAACTTGTCTGCTTGCAATGTTGAGCGTATAAATAAATATGTGTGATTTTTCTAATGATTTTGTTATAAGTAATTTAAGTGTTGCTTCTATCCTTCCCACAATTTTTATACATAATCATCTTATACTATTGTAGTGAAAGGTTAAGAGTTAGAGAGACCATTATAATCCTAACTTTACCTTCATTTGTATATGCCTTTTCTAAGTGTAAAGGCAGTGTTTAGTATTTATTATTAAGATTTCAATTTCTTCTTTGTTTTACAAACCATGAGGAATTGCTTTATTAAATTTCATACTAATTTTCATTATCATAAAACCATATTCTTAGATCAAATGTATTTAATTTATCTTCTTGATCTACTGGCATAACTAATTGAACAACTGGCACTATATACTTCACTTTCAAAGATCACAAAATTTTATGGCATCAATCTATTGTAGGGTAAAATAATGAATAAAAATTTTATTGAATTATATGTTTCTCAAAGATAAAATACAATATTTTTCATATTCTGGTAATTTGATTAACAATATTGATGTCAATATGTCTTAAAACTGGACCAGAAGTTGAAAAAAGGCTTTTTTCATAATTTAATCTGTTGTTTAAATTGGTTTTGATCCACTGACTACATATTCGTAGTACAAATGACTTGACTATAACACATACTAGTAACTTGTAATAAAGATTTAATTCTTTTTTTTTTTGGTGTGTAAACTTGCATACTTCTGGTTGTATTTGACTAATACAGATTTGAAGTAATGAAAATTCATTGCATGGTGTTTGTTTTATATAATTCTAAAATATATTGTATGATTGAAGTTTAGAGCCAAATACCAGAATATCTACAACAATTTTCATTTTTATGTAAAAATAATTTTGATAATAAAGTGAAGCCTCCATAAATAATACAAGCTTGTTGTTAAAAAATACTTTTCTGGAAAATATCATCTTGTGTACTGACATAATGTAATACAAAGAATTACTGTTTCTTAATAATTAAATAAAAATGTCATTATATTTATCATTAGTAGTTTTAATGTAACAAATTTATTTCAGAAATAGACTTCATTGATGTTCCAACAAACACATCAGTAGCTGAAGGAGAAAATTTACTTTTATCCTGCATGACAGAAGATGAAATTCATGAATGTATATGGATGTTTCAACCGCTTAATAAAACAAGTGCCAAGCCTTTTAAGACATTTTCTGCAGAAAAACGGAGAAATTGCATGTTATTGGTAAAGAAAGCTCAAAAGGATCAATCTGGATTATGGTCATGTGGAGTAAGGAAGCTGCTAATAGATGAATACAGCTTTACTGAAACAGCATATGTTCTTGTTCATGGTAAATTTTAGTCATAAATATACATTTATATTCCTTATTTATTTAAAATTATTTTTAAATAGTTTAAGACAAAGAAATGATCAAATCAAAAACATTCCTGGTTACTAATTCATAACAAACTTTTCTGGTTACTATATACGAGGTGCGACAATAAAGTAATGAGAATGATTTTTCTTTGCAAGATGTGGCAACCCTGCAGCTTGCGTAGGCACACCATCTTTGACCTTGGTCTACAAGCTACTTCTAGTCCAAGTGGCACATTGATGCAACTGCTCAGTCGTGAGTTGTGCTGTTATAAGTGAACACGTGTTTGTGTCTCTCGTCACAGAAATGAAACCGCAAAATATTGCCCAACGGTATGCCATTTCTTTTTGCGTTAAATCGAGTGAAAACGCGACGACAACTTATGGTAAGCTTCAGAAGGCTTTTGGAGAGGAGGTTATGTCAAGAGCTCAAGTTTTTCAGTGGCATAAAATTTTTAGTGAAGGCAGAACGAATGTTGAAGATGAAGACCGCAGTGGACGACCATCAACCTCACGGACAGATGTCAACTTGACCAGGGTGCGTGAAATTGTACGATCTGATCAAAGATTATCCGTGAAAATGATTGCAGAAGAACTCAACATCAATCGAGAAACAGTTCATCTAATATTAACTGAAGATCTTGGTATGAGAAAGATTTGGCAAAAATGGTCCCCAAAAATCTCACACAACAGCGAGAAACACGGAAAAATGTGGCAGCCGATCTGTTAGAGCAAACGGGAATCATCCAGATTTGTTGAGCCGTGTTATCACTGGTGATGAAGGTTGGTTTTTTCAATACGATCCAGAGACAAAACGCCAAAGTTTGCAATGGTGCTCAAAAGGATCACCCAGACCAAAAAAAGCTTGCATGTCAAAGTCAAAAGTGAAATGCATGCTTGTGAGCTTCTTCGATTCCAAGGGAGTTGTTCATAAAGAGTGGGTGCCTCCTGGACAAACAGTTAACCAATATTTCTACAAAGAAATTTTAGAAAGACTTCGTAAACGAGTTCTTCGTGTCCGTGCCAACATTGCTGATAATTGGATTCTGCATCACGATAATGCGCCATCCCATACTGCTCTGTCAGTACAGCAATTTTTAACCTCAAAACAAATTTCAGTACTAACACAGCCACCTTATTCACCAGATATCGCTCCGTGTGACTTTTTTCTATTTCCAAGAATCAAAATGGCAGTCAAGGGACACCATTTTCAAATAACACAAGATGTCCAAAAAGCTGTGACGAGGGTCTTGGAGGATATTACAGAAGATGAGTTCCAGAAATGTTACCATCAATAGCTGGAATAAGTGTGTGCAATCAGAGGGGAACTACTTTGAAGGAGACAACACTAAACATGACTAAAACGGTAAGCAACATTTTTTTTCACATCAGTCTCATTACTTTATTGTCGCACCTCGTATACCCAATTTAAGGTTTCAATTATTTTTTTATAACAATCTATGGAGAATTCAAAATTTTAATCATTGTAAGTCACATTAAGATGATACAGCTACAACAGTCCCTGATATTTTTTTCTACATTTTCTTCAGAAAGAACAATTTTAACAATTCGTTATATATTTTTACTTAATTTCACTGGTAATCAGGGAACTAATTTGCTGACCAGGTTACAGCCATTGATGAAAATAAGCCTGTTATAATAATATTAATTATTTCTTAATAAAACTAAAAACGGAATTTTATTTTGCATTAGTGATGGATATTGCATGTTTTACTTTGAAAAATAGAAAATATTAATACATATTCAAAATGAAAAATCAACTAACTAATATGGTTTTCTTTTATGAGTGCCACACTTTTTATTTAATGTATCTACATATTTTTTTAAAAATATGACAACTAAAAATGTTGTTAAATACCTACAACATTTGATTAAGTTTGTGATGAATATTTTCAATTATTATATTATAAAAACAAAAAAAAAAATGTTTAATGAAAATCTAAAATATGCATTTTATCACAAAAAAGATTAAATTACTACTCTCCATACAACAAAAGATGAATTCTGGGTTTAGAGCTATGTACCTCATTGCTGCAAATTCATGTGAATTTAACAAACATTTATTTTAAATTTTATTCTTTTCTGAATTTATTCATGTAAAATATATCACATAAAGTTAATCTGAAAACTTTAATGCTCTTAATAAAAGAAAAAGACTTATGAGGATTTTAAAACCAATATTTCCAGCAGGTTACTTTAAAACCCAATAGTACATCAATTTTCACTATAAAGAAATGCTCTTCATCAGAAATATTCTTGTACATCCTTCAAGTATATCAACAAAATATTTAGTCATCTAATGATAGGGCTCAGGAGTTACAGATAATTAAAAAAAAATTGTTATTTCCATTTCAGAGATGTTCCTTTATATTAATAATCAAATAAAGTAAATAAACTTAAGGTAAAGGGTTATCAGTGATTGAATGAAAGAAGTAAAGTAGTAAAAATAACTCTTGGTTCTCCATTTTGGGAACAACTCATTTATTCATGTAATCTGTGTTTCAAAAAATCAGGTAGCCATCCACGTGGTGCTGATTCACTGGAATAGACAGAAGTTACTGGTAAGTAATCAGTTGGTGGTAATTTCATTTTGTGATTATCATCAGATTGTTTCATGAAAAAAATTCTGTGTATTTATCTCCTTTGAAAGACAACTATTTATGTCAACTATTATTTCTACATGGTCCTAAAGCAGTCTATTTTAAAAATAGAATAAACATTTGGTACGATTTCCTTTTATAACAGCTCTAAAGTTTCTAAATAGATTTTAGGATACATGAGTAAATTTATTAAAATATAAACTTTAAAACAAGTCATGCATCAATTTTATTCGACTTTTGACACAAATAAGGAAAGTGGTTCTAAACAAAGGTATCATACTTCATTTATGCAGTGTAACAATCGGTAAAGATTATGTTCATAATAATATTAAAATTTTCAATATTAAAATATTAATCACAAATGATGGGGACAAAAATTATGCAGAATTAGAAATTTTACATTGATTTTAATTTTACTTTTGTTCTTTTTAAAGTATGTAACAAATGAAAAATATATTATTAAACTTGTATGTGGTTTGTTTATAGTTTAGTTAAACATAGTAGAAAAAGATAATAAAAAACAATGATAATAATTTACCAGTTAATAAACTGGAAACCAAGATAACACTCCAAAAATTGTTACAAAAAGAAAAAACTTAAAATCTGAGCTTGATGACCATTTTGATTATTAAACAAATATCAGTAGACACTACGGAATAAACATATCTAAAAAAAGTTATAATAATAATAAACTACACTAATTGGCAACTAAACAGTTTTAAGAAAACTATAAAAAGGCATTTTCAGTCTCAAGATTTCAGAATAAGAATAACAAATAAAAGTCTTATATATATATATTATTTTTTTTAAATGGATCTTTTCGGGGAATCATATTCTTCTGCACTATACAAATTATATTAATCCATTCAACCCAAGTGTACAGAATTAATAAAATAAAATAGAATGACACCTACTTTATTCCTTAATCCAAGCAAGAGCACTTTCATGTGTACCTCGCAAATTACACATTAAAATTGTACATTGCAAATTGCACATTAAAATTGAGATTTAAAATTTTTAAAAGATCCTTTTCCAGTTAAATCAAAACAGAAATAGAAATAATTTCTTTTAAAAAATATATTGTAAATTAAAATTAAAAATTGCATATATACAAAATATGAAGTCATTGATAAAAAAATTAAATTAAAAGTCAACATTTTTATTATTAATTTTAATTTTGACTTTTAATTTATTTTTTCATCAGTGACTTCATATTTAGTATATCTGCAATTTTTAATTTTTAATTTTAATTTACAATTTAAAAAATGTTGAATATTAAAAAAAAATTTAGCTCTATTTCTGTTTTGATTTAATTGGAAAAGCATCTTTTAACAATTTTAAATCTCAATTTTAATTTTAATGTGCAATTTGCAATGAATAATTTTAATTTGTAATTTGCAATAAAAGATTTGCAAAATTATAGAGCAGCAGATGATGCGAGGTACTCGCAAAAGCACTCTTGCTTGGATTATGGAATAAGGAAGGTGTCAGATCAGATTAATATAACTGTTGTCATTCTAGGCTGTACTGATAGAAAGCATAAATTTAATCTAAAATATTTAAAACTTGAACCAGACTATATGCAGGCCTCTTATAAGTTGGGTTGATAAAACATATCTCAAGAAAGATGACAACAGTATGAATCTTAAAAAAAATTCAGAGATACACCCTCCAAAGAAAAAAAATTTAAGGAAGAGAATAACAACTTTTATGATTGAAAACTTTCACAGAATGATTTTTAACAAATTTAAAAATCACAGGCTATTGGACATTGATCTCCTATTATGATCAACAATGAAGTTTCTGCTTCACTATCGTACCATTTATTTAATTTCCATTTATTAAATATATTTTCTAATATATCAGTTTAATTTATGAAAAACTGGAAGAAGTTCAGATATAGTCATGGTTTCTACTTTTTACAACAGTCATGAATACATTATTTCATATTCTTCAAAACCTGCACATAATAATTGCATTAACAAGAATTTCAGCATGGTAGGTTAATTAGTAAACACAAAATGATAAAAATACAATATGAATAAATAATATGTAAAATAAATAATAAATTAGAAAATAATAAATAAAAACATACTAATAAATGAGATAATTAAAACCAGTGGCAAGAAATGTTAAGTCCAACACATTTTTAAGAATTTATTTTTTATCAGAACTTTGTGGGTTAAACAAGTGAGAAAAGAAATTAAATTTTGTTTTCTTATTAAAGTAAAATCAACTAAACAATGAGCATGAAGAAAACTTTTGGAACGTAGATATTTAATTTATGTCCAAGAACCTGAAAATACAATAATCCCTCTTAATATGAAAATTACTCTTTATTCCAGTAAAAATAAACTCAATTTTTTAATAAAAAAGAAAAGAGTAACAGAGTGGGGAATTTGGTGTACGTGTTCATATGAACTAAGTCTTTCAGGAGTAATTTGATCACAGGACGATCTAGGTGTTGGTAGTTTAATGGAGGATAAACAAGATAAATCTTTTTTTAATATCTCCAAAAATAAGAGTTTTATAAAAAACAAGATACTCTTTTTAAATTTATAAATTATTAAATTGTTTTGTTTTGAGCACAATAAACAATATTTTTATTCTATATTCAAAACACTGTAATTATTGAAATACAATCCTTTTGATGCCTTATTGAAATCCCTAATTTTAAACTTTATTTTCACAATTGAATCAAAATTTATACCTCCTACAAAAAACCTTTTTGATTAAATTTTATGCTTTTTTAAGTTAATTTTGGCTACAGGTTCCTTTCCCATTATTGTACAACCAAAGTTTCACAAAAAATTCTTCAGTTCTTGGCAGGGATTGTCCCCTGGATAATGGTATCGGAGTCCTTACTGCTATGTGGAAGGTCTGGGATGTCGGTATTGTGGATCAGGCAGTACCTGACTCTCCAACCCAGGTTAACTGTGTGGGAGACAGGTGTCTGGGGGAACCCGAGCAGGATCAAATGATTCGGGACATGCCCAACCATCTCTCCACCCGCACCTTCTGACATATTGACTGCCAAAAATATAGGTTATGAAGACATCCACAACTTTCATGGCAGAGGGTCCACGTAAAAACTCTTGTCTTGGAGAGCCTGTCTTTGCAGGCGAAGAGGAGGAAGAGTGTTGAGTTTTTGAATATTGAGAAAACGGATCGAACTAAGTTTTGACCAAAAGGCAACGCAGTGATATCTAAATAATTGGTCATTAAAAGGAGTGAAGGAGATTTTAGCAAGGTAAGTCCTTTCCTGATAGCCAAAGGCATCACAGAAGCTGCTGGAGGACCGGTAAAGGATATAAGGAAGAACTGCAGTAGGATTGTTCGTTGAAACTGTCAACAATATACAGTTGTCATGACTGCTTATGGCAAAGAATATTGGACTGTTAGACGTTGTAGTTACACCACGTGGCACTCTTGACAGTAGTAGTTGTGCGCAGGGACCTGCTAAACTGCATAGAGGAAGAAATTGTTGAGGAACTAATGAACAAGGACGACGATTAATACCCAACACAATGGAGAATTTGTACCCTCCGCATTGCATTTATTGATATTCAACAAGCCGAACTGCCCAGAAAAGACAAAGTATAGTATTTAAGAAAACATTGTTTTTATGTGTTTTTGAAAAATTTTAATGTAAGGATATTTTTTTTTTTTTTATTTTTTTTTGTGACATGAAGTGTTTTTTAGACAGTTTTGACAACCTTTCATTAGAAGTGATATGTGTGTTTTTAAGTGGTAACGCCCTTTACACCCTTGTCATCTTGTGTTTCTTTTTTAAGTTTTTAATACATGTGTTTTTTAATTTTCGTATGACAGTGAAGTTTTTTTGATTGTTTTGACCACATTTCATTAGAAATTTTTTGAATGTTTTTAAGCAGCAAGGGCCCTTAAAAACACTCAAACACCCTTGTCATGTTCTGTTACTTTTTGAAGTTTTAATATCTTTTGCCAGATCTATTTCTGGATGATCTGTTATGACAAGTCTATTCTTCTTATTATATCACTAGTGCTTTTATCAGGGAAGGAAAGAAATATTTTCATTTTTTTTTCTTGATGTGGAAAGAGGGGCTAATGACCATAGTAGTCGATGCCCCTAAAACTTAAAAAATAAATAAATAAAATAATAATAATTAAAAATTTTACACAAAATCAGTATCACATGTTTTACTCAATTTAATACAACCATATGAATACACTGTCTCTTTCTCTTTAAACATTTTTTTCACTAATAGTATAGATTCATACAAGATATAGATTTAAAATAATAATAATAAAATAGTTAAAGCTAATCAAATTATTCTAGTTAGTAAAATTTGCTCATTAGTCACTCTTTAAGTTAATATATTACCAGTTAATATTCATTCACCAGTCATTGTGAAAAAAGAGTGTTAGCTGATAAATTAAATAATCATATATATTCATGTAATTTCTATTAGCATTTCATTAATTTCTATTAACTTAAACATTAATTTTTTAATGTTCCAAACAAACAATATTTATATTAATTATTTTACTGGACATGTAGTACTGTACTACACAGAAACTTATGTTCCAGAACTTCTTCATTTTTTTTCGTTTTAGTATTTTGATTTTGGACATGCTACACATATACCAATAAGATGTGTGAAAAAATGGCAGAAATCAAAGGCAGGACTAGTTGGTCTATTCGTATATCCCATGAATAAATCGTGACTGGAAGCAAACCCAGATTTTTTTGTTTCTCTCTAAAGTAGAAAACTGACACCAAATTCGTTACCAATAGTAAGTTGTAGCAAAATTTCAAAATAATACCTTGTGAAGAACTTTTAATAACAAATGAATATACATTGGAAAAAAATTAAAAATTTCACATTGAGTCATTTTATATGAATAATTAATAACTGTAATATTAGATACAATAGAACAACAAACAAATTTTTTTTTTCTTTTAAGACAAAATAAAACAGATCTGATTTTTTTGTTTTTAGATCAGGAAATAACAGTAAATTTTAATGAAACACCTGTAGACACAGTCTTTACAGTTGGCTCAAATGGCTCAATGCAGTGTAAGACAAACGAAGAAATACTTCAGTGTAGATGGTTTTGGCAACCTCAAGGATATAGTATCGAATGGCAAGTAATAATGAGAGAATTTCCTCCAGAAGATGGTCATGATTGCTCTTTACATTTCAAAGACATAACAACAGAACCAGAAGGAATTTGGATGTGTGCTGTTTTACCATATAATTCAACGATTTATATTGAAACTGAACCAGTAACACTACGCCTTAAGACACGTAAGATATGATTTTCTTTTATAAATTTCTAAATTAAATTTATCAAGTTTCCTTATGGCACAAAATTAAGAACTTAATGATTATTGAGAATGTTAAATTAGATGCAATTCACCTCTGTTAAAAAATTTTTTTTTTTTAATACAGATCTGTAACACTATACAGGCTTTCATCGTTCTTTAACTACAATTCTTGTAAAACAACTAATCGTGTCCAGCAATATTTGGTTTTAAAGGTACGATTAAATTTTAATCCTTAATCATTGACTAGTGTAACTTTACACAAACTAAATATTTGTTTTTCAGTGATCTCTAATCAGAGAATGGCAGCATTTGTTTCTGCAAGCTATGCTTCCATCAGTCACTATCCTTAATCACACTGAGAGGGGTTAAGGTAGAAACTAATTTTTTGTTAAATGTGGTATAGACACAAGTTTCTGTATAAAATACCTATGTGTATTAAATATAATATCCATACATAACTGTATGGTTAATGGTAATACATATAAATAAAGATTTTAATTAGTGTTTGAATAAAATGAACTTTCAAAATTTTTAAACCTGAAATTCTAATTATTATTTTTTTTTACTGTGTATAAAACCCAGCAAATAAATAATGATATTACAAGAATATTAAGAGAAGATGGATATGAATATATTGCAAATAATGATTTTAATTACCAGAATGAAGAATAATTTCATAATAATGAAATTATTCTTCATTAAGAAAATGCCTAGTAAGAAAAAAGTGTCAAAGAAAAACTCTAATGGCTAAAGGTAGAAGAAACTTTAAGAGAATGAAGGTTTGATTTTTTTTAATATACTAATGAGATTCTAGAAAAAAAGGAAAGTGTAGAAAACTGGATTATGTCAATAAAAATAGTTTCAGCAAAATTATTGTTCACATGTAACCGATCCCACTTGATGTTCTGGACTAAGCTATACAATATAACAGAGCCGGTTAAATACCTCAAGCAGGTTTTTTGAGATGAAATAATGCTGTAAGAGATGTAATAAACAAAATTGTTTAACAGAAAATTTTAAAATATGGATTAAGTCTTCTCTTTCAAGTTTTTTTTAATGAATTCTGTGCAGTGAAATCAATGTTGCTCTAAATTGAGAAACTATCAGTTAATGTTAAACCTTCTTTAAGGCATCATATATTGGAGATCAGTATTTTCATAAACCTATACAAAATTTAATTACTGTTTTACTTAAATATTCATAAAAATATACTTAAACTAATCATGCATATTATGTAAATTATAAAGTTATTGGCATAAATTCCAACTATTTTATACATAGACCAACTTAACCAAGTTAAGATTCATGTTTAAGATAATATGTACAATTTAACTATTTCGATTAATACATTTAATATAATAAAAATCAATAACGTAACACAGATTAAAAAAAAGTATTTTATTCACTGTTAACCTAGTCTAGAGAGTACATATATGTATTTTATCCATAACCTAATAAATGTGGAAATTAGAAATGAATACAAAAGGTTAATCTGTATACGAGTATTTAAAAAAGGAGTTGATTTCTTTGAAATACAAGATTAAGGACTCCATAGGTATACAAAAAAATCTAATTCGGCAAGGGTGGCTTTATGTTTTTCTTTTATACTCTCGATTACCTGGTTGTCCGGTTATCCCATTCTCTTATTCTGAATTCAGCTATATCCATAAGATGGTATGACCAATTTTAAAAAATTCAAATGGCTTATTTTTTACCAAGTTGAGTGCTAATGTTTACATAAAAAAGATGTATGCTGGATCATTCAGTTATCCTTCATTTTTCCGAAAATTTTTGTATATCTCCAGAAGGGTACAACCAATTTTAAAAATTCAAACAGCATATTTACTAGCAGTACAAGGGTTAGCATTTGCATACAAAAGATATACTCTTGATGATGAATCTCCTTTCATGCCCCAAAGAGTAGAGCAAAGCGATGCCTGGCTGTGAAGCCGGACTGGGCAGCTAGATGGAACTATAAATGCGGAACATAAGTTGCAGATTGATAAATGGTGCTGTAGCTATAAAACCATTACAATCAGTTCATCGCAGCTAAATGCTAATAATTGTTTTTTTAAAATACTTCAGTAAAATACTTAATATTCTCACAAACATGAGGATATGAACATGTCGAAGGTCCAGGAGGCAGAGCTCCCTGGCTTGACAGTCGGGCGAGTGAAGTGAGCCTGACTGGCTAGTAAACATTAAAATTATTTGGAATTTCACAACCAATTGTTATCGGATTGTACTCCAATAACATACAAAGCAGGATTGTACTTTCTGCTTTACACATAATTCCACCTAACATTTTTATACTATGCAATGTAGTCCTTTTAATCCTTTTAATCCTTTTAGTCCATAATATTATTATGTTATACTTCTTGTCATTATTACAGAACACTAGGTTACTACTTAACAGAGATATGTAGCGCAAATGGATTGAATTTGGAAAGCATATGCATAATCTGCATGAAGTTTTTTTTAATACCTTATTTAGCATTATTCTTAATAGTAACAGTTTTTATAAATAAAGATTAATTTTTAAAAATAAAGAATTTATCAGAATCATTTGAATAGCTTTTGTACAAGAATGAATGAAGTGGTACATTTTTAATACAAATATTCATTTCTTAAAAATACTGAATTTCAGGGTTAAATTTCTTAAAAATGGTCAGAATGACTTTTTTTAAATTCTTCTTTTTTTTATTATAATGCGAAATATTACATTTTTCTTATGATTCGAACAAACACAAAAGTAATTTTTTAAACATTTTTTTTCAACATGAAATGTTTTCATTTTTACTCTCACTATATATATTTTTTTACTCTCATTTGGAAAGCATTGGGAGGTCATGCAATTAAAACTTGAGTTCTTGTATCAATTAAAAAAACAAAATAAGTAAAGTTCAACCAGGAAAGTTTTTACATGAGGTGTAAGTACGTAAACATTATTTTTATTACTATATGACTCCTTCAACAAAAAATTCTAAATTCAAATTTAATTTTTTTTTAACAGTTAACAAGTTTTAACAAAATTTCAGTATATTTATGATTATAGGTTCCTGGGAAGAAGAATGTCTCATGTAAATCCACTTAGCATTTTTAAAATTACTTTCAGACAAAAATGTAAGCTCACAGAAAATATAATGGTTCATTTCACAGAAACCTTATTGCTTTAGGTCACTTTTTAGAAAATATAAAAGTGTGTGTGTGTGTGTGTGTGCGTGCGCGTGTGTGGATGTGTGTACAAAAAATTAACTGACAGAAGTTAGTTAAAAGAGAAAATTAATTTTTAAAATGTAAATTACTTTTAATTCTCAGTAGTTATTTTACATTATTATTTTATTATCATAAGTTAGTGAATTGTTAACACCATGTTTTATGTTTAGTTATAGAGTTTACAGTATTGACTCGTGCAGTAGTAGTGGCAGAAGGAATGGAAACAACATTACGATGCCAGACAGAAGCAGATGTTGCAGAATGCCGCTGGCGTTGGCATCAGCTGGGAGAAGCGAATGAACCATCATTAGTTGTCAGAGAATTTCAACCATACGGGCCATCCAATCAAGATTGTTCGATTCAATTCACAAGCATGCTAATGGAACAGCAAGGTGTATGGGTTTGTGGAGTCAGACTTAGAGATGATACCGAATTCAAGGAAGCTTTACCGACATCAGTTTCTCTTAAACCAGCTGGTAAGTTTTATTGATTAAAATTTTTCAGTTTTCAATGAAATGGTAGCGTTTATTCAATTAGAAAACACAAGTTTTTTAAAATGAATCTCTTCAGTTCTTAGATCTTTCTTCCTGCATCAGAATCATTTATTCTCTTGAAATACCTATCTGCTAGGCCCAATGGTGTTATAAAATATGCGGCTGTGGGGCTTTATGAAGAAATTGTAAAGGTAATCCCAATTGTTTTTAATTTTTCTTATTTTTACTTTCATCCTCTCCATGTCCATCTACTTTATTCTCTTCTTCCTTCCAATATCTAAATCCCCAGCCCCCTTTTATTTAATGACTGAAATTGTTTCACAAATAGCTACATTTTACACCACTCTCAACAAGTCATTTTCCTTTATCTAAATTAATTTTTACATATGAATAATTAACACTATTTATCAAAGGTTACTCTCTCATGTTCTATTCTTGTTTCTTTTTCACATCACATACCTTCTAAAGAACTTTCAAAATATCTACAGCAGCTAAATTTCTCTAAACACAACATATTATTTTTACATAGCATAATGAAGATGTGAGTTAAATGTTTATTGAGAGTTTTTGTCAAGCTATTAAATTGTTATGAGTAGGCTAAAACATAATTGAATGAAATTCAAATTAAAGGTAATTTTTTCCTTAACTCTGATTAAACTATAGGTTACAATTTAATCTTAAAATTTTCTTTAGAGGTTCTGTCTCTCATCTGTAAACAATTTTTTTTTAGAATTTTATTCCTTATGTATACTTCATTCTTGTCCCAGCACAAACCTTGTCTTTCCTGTTCCTTCACATCATAAACGTTTTGAAAAGATTCACTGCTTATTTTGTACAAAAAGAGTTGTTTTTTAAGAACATTTTTTTCTTCCAACACAATTCAAAATGTTATAATAAAAATATTTTAGTTAATATTAACTATTCTATTAGGTAGTTCCATAATTATTATTTCAACATAATATTTGTGGATTGAAACTAATTTTAATGAATAGTTCTAATGCATTGTTTATAATAACATTTCATAAATCCAAGCGCTTAAAATATGAAAGAAAAAACATTAAACAACCATATGCATGAAACCAGCAGCAAGATCTGCAAGAAACAAGATTTAGTTATTAAAATTAGCAGTTATATTTATTTTTAATAATGGAAATTTTAAAAATAAATAAATACTCATAATTTTTTCTTGCTTCATGTAAAATAATCCTGATATAATTTTTTTTTTTTATGATAGGACAAGTGCATGAAACCAGCAGCAAGATCTGTAAGAGACAAGTTTTAATTATTAAAATTAACAGTTATATTTATTTTTAATAATGGAAATTTTGAAAATAAATAAATACTCATAATTATTTCTTGCGTCATGTAAAATAATCCTGATATAATTTTTTTTATGATAGGACGAGTGAGGATAATAGAAGTATCTCAGCCAAAAATAATCGCTGAAAAAGAGTATCTGAATTTAATTTGCACTACTTCAGCATCAGTTAATGAATGCATTTGGGAATGGACACCTACAAATACTAACGTAACACCAGATGTAATTCGTTTTACACCTGACAAGAAAGATAGTCGGAACTGTTCTTTCAGAATTGACAAAATTGAAATGAAACATGATGGGTACTGGAAGTGTTCAGTGAGAGCAGAAAGAGAAAAGGGCATAGTTAAAGCATCAACAGATCCTGTAAAAATTACAGTCATTAAACCAGGTCAGTAATATGTAATAGTTATAGTGTAAATAATAGTACCATATAAAGTAATACATTTCAAATTAAAATGTTAAAAAAATTGTTAAAAAAAACAAAAACTTTCTGTTAACATTTAAGTAAACAGCACCTTTCTTTCTTTTTCCTGTTTAGCCTCCAGTAACTACTGTTTAGATAATACTTCAGAGGATGAATGAGGATGATATGTATGAGTGTAAATGAAGTGTAGTCTTGTACATTCTCAGTTTGACCATTCCTGAGATGTGTGGTTAATTTAATCCCAACCACCAAAGAACACCGATATCCACGATCTAGCATTCAAATCCATATAAAAATAACTGGCTTTACTAGGACTTGAACGCTGGAACTCTCGACTTCCAAATCAGCTGATTTGGGAAGACGTGTTCACCACTAGACCAACCCGGTGGGTTAAGTCAACAGCACCTAAATGTCGAAAAACAATTAATAATTTGTGTTAGGTAGGGTAGGTATTATTTAATCAAATATAACTTCCAGTATGTGTATTAGTTAATAGAAAATCCTTGGAAAAATATAACAAACCAAGTATTATGCAATCAGCTTATACTATCGACTATAATAATCTATTTTTCACTTAGAATCTGAAGAAAATTTTTCATTTTGGTATCACTGAGATTAAGTATGTTTTATTATTAGCTGCTAATCATATATGACCTTTAAATAGTAAGAATGTAGATTTATATGATATTTTGAAAGTCTCCACATATGTAGTGCTGTTTTCTTGATTCAGGGTTCACAGGAAGGTTCCACTTGTCACTATAATGAGTGTGCCCATAACTTCTTGCATCTATAGATTACTAAGCAGGATATGTTACAAATCAGAACTAATAATAGAATTGTAGCCAGAGATGGTTTCAAGGAGATGTTAGTGTTAAAATATAACTTATTCAGAGAGGCCTTGAACTCAACCTACTACATTGGAAGGCTAGTGCTAACAATCAGCACCCTCAGACACCCAAATTATTAATATTTACTCTATAATGGAAGTTCTTCACATTTTTTATGTATCAAGCTGCCTTAAATGCAGCTGATATTCAGCCATATAAATAAAACATTCACTCTGATCACCAGATTTTTTATCTGTCCAAGCCAGATACAAAAGTCAGACAAATAGTGTATAGCTACAAATTAAGTACCCCTTTCTATTGTGTAACGATACTTTATATGATGTATATGTATATAATATACATTGCCTCAACTCAAAAAAAAAGGTTTATAAACATAATATAATATAATAAAAACAATAATAATAATGTCCCCGATAAAACCGAACACTCCCTGCGTAACATCTACGCACACGTCCGATTTTGTGGTTGTGCTTGTTTCGCTGTTTGCGGCGGTGACGGGAGGCATGACCGAGATCTAATTTTGCAGACGCTGGGAGGAGTGTGGACGGGGAGTGCTCATCCCTCTTCTCGGTTGTGGAGCCGGGTTGAGGGTGAGATGCTGTGAGCTAGCTCTGCCGAAGTCTTGCGCCGTTCAGCGTGAGTCACTCACTTGGTCCCTTGGCCGGGATTGTTCTATGGATAAAGGTGTTGGAGACTTTACTGCTACTTGCGAGCCTGGGATGTCGGTATCGTGAGTCAGGCAGTACCTGACTCCCTGACCCGGGTCGAACACCCGGGTGACTGGGGGAACAAGCACGATCAAACAATCCAGGGCACGTCTAACCGTCTCTCCTCCCGCACCTTCTGACATATTGACTGACGATTCTATAGCTTATGGATATGTCTACTTCCACAACGTCCATGGCAGAGGGTCTACATAAAAACCCTCGTCTTGAAGAGCCTTTGTTTTCGTAAGAGAGTAGAGTTCAGCGATAAGGAACAATGTAAAGTCCAGGAAAAGAAGGATCGAACTAAGTTTCGCCCAAAGAGCATCGGATCGATTCCGAAGTATTTAGTGATCAAGAGGAAGGAAGGTGATTTCTAAAAGATAAGTCCTTTTCTGACAACCCTGGGCATCACGGAAGGTGCAGAAGAACCTGTAAAGGAGACAAGGAAAACTAGCGTTGGACTATTTACTGAAACGGTCAACGATTCACAATCGTTACGACTTTTGAAAGCAACGAAGTTGGAAGTCATGGATATCGAAGTCTCACCACATGGAACGTTAAACACCTCAAAAGTAGTGGTTATGTATATTAGGGATTTACTAAATTGCACGGAGGAGGAAATCGTCGAGGAACTTCATAATCAAGGAACAGTACCATGTCGGCGATTAAAAACACGTCACAACGGAAAAGTTACACCATCAGCGATCCATGCGTTAACGTTCAACAGACCCAAGTGTCTAGAGAAAGTAGAGGCTAGATTCCATAGATTGGACGTTCATCCATTTTTCACGACTCCATTGCGGAGCTTTGGATGTCAGGGATTCGGACACATAGCGCCAAGATGTACTAAGAAGCAGATCTGTGTGTGTGGTGAGCCGTTACACCCTGTTTATCCGTGCAGGAATCCACCTGTCTGAGTCAGTTGTCGTGGGCACCATTCAGCGAGATCACGGAATTGCCCAATACATAATCAAGAAGTAGCTGTTCAAGAGGTCAAGACAGTAAAAAACGTCAACTTCTATGAAGCTAGAAAAATTGTACTCAGCAAAACACCAAGGACTGCGTCATATGCACAGATTGTTGCAGTTCCTGTAGCTCCTTGTAAACCAGAAGATGTAGTCTTGCAACTGGCACCAACTCTGGCTAGTATGGTCAATTGTACCATTAATGAAATATTGAAGAGTCGACCATGTGCAGAAAGTAATCCTAAAAACCAATGCAAAAGAAACAAGATGTCTCCAAATCAAAGATTGTAACACAACCTAGGATTGAGTCTTCGACCAATCAAAAGGTGAGAGATACAGAAGCTAAACCACTGAAGAAATCTCAACAAAATGCACTGATGGTAAAAGTTGAAAAACAGAAAATCCCCACAAAGGAAACCGAGAAGCCTGAAATAAAGTTAAATTTAGTTTTTGCGTGTAAGTGATTTTTAGTGGCAAGGACCTTTTACACCCTTGCCATTTTGTATTTCTTTTGCAGTTTTAATATCCCATGACAAGTTTACTTATTAGATGATCTGCATTGACAAGACTAGTCTTCTGACTACGTAGTTAGTGTTTTTGTCAGGGGGAGAGAAATATTCTCTTTTTTATTTTTTTTTTTGACATGGACATGGGCTAATTACCACAGTAGTTCTGTAGTCGGTGCCCCCAAAACCTCAAAAAGTAAAATAAAATAAATAATAATGATAATGATAATGATAATGATAATGATTCTTATCAATCGAATGAATAATACTACAAAAACAATAGAATTAAATTTATGTTAAATAAAATAATATTAAATAAATTTAAAAAAAATTCTGTTTAATAATAATGAGCTTATTGTGGGGACTGCGTGTGAAGTTAGTGATGAGGTGATGCGAGTACCTCGTGCGGGGCTAGACCAATCATCACAATCAACTGATAACAAACAGAGTGTCACTGGGACGCTGTTTTGGGAGGTACAATGGGGTGCTCTTATAACATATCTGCAAGCATTCGTCCGATTTCTAAAATTCAAACGGGATATTTGCTAGTATGCTACAAAATCACGATGGAACCAAACCACAACAAAAATTAACTGATATATTCAGAAAAATCGAGTAGCCTGCGTTATGCTAAGACCAACTTGAGCCAGGCGAGCTCCCACAAACGGTCTTTGTAGCGTTTGATGAAAATACGATTAGAGGTAATACTGTCGGCATTAGATTGTGGATTGAGCCCACTATTGTCGAATTTGATGCTTTAGGGGGACACGGCAAAGTGGAATGGCGTATGCTGCCACTCATATTGTCCTAGTCTGAAACGGTGCATAAACTACAAAAAACTACCCTAGATAGAGCTGTCGTAGATCTGAGCACCCGTATCTTTGTCAAGGGCAAGATAAATTGAAATGTTTAGTTTCCTCATTTGGCTCAGTACGTTATATCCTTAAGTTTTCGAATCGTGAATTTTTCTTGATGATCACTAAAAAGTATTAAATAATAAAAAAACAATTATAAAAATTAAAAAACTCGACTGCCAAAAATGTTAAAATAAACAAATTGAATTAAAAAAACAACAATAAATCGAACTAGAGATGGAAGCAACGAATGGGAATAAAGGACTAAACATCGTTAGGAAGTATTTAAATAAATAAAATAATGGGTGACCAATCAATTTCCAGATGGTTTTTATTTGTTTAAATATATTTTTAATGTTGTAAAAATAGTGGACATTTAAGGTTATCTAATGATTAAGTTCTCGCCAGGTCTTATAACGATAAGAAAATTTTGTCCTTCAACAAAAATATTTAAATTCAGTCGGGAGAGACTCTGAATAGTGATTGTCCTATATTAAAGAGTTCTAAATAGTAATTATTCAGTATAAAATAGCCACCCGATTACATTTAAATATTTTCTATAAATGAAAAATATATTTAAACAAATTAAAACCATCTGAAAGTTGATTGGTCACCCATTATTTTATTTAATTAAACACTGCATAATGATGTTTAGTCCTTTATTTCCATACCCTGTTTTCTTTTATTTTAATTTGATTTATTGTGGTTTTTTAGATCAATTTATTTTTTGGTAGTCATGTTTTTTAATTTTTATAAATGTTTTTATTATTATATGATCTCTATATTTAACATTGTAACAAGGAAGGACTACTACACAAATATTAACTTTAATGTACTATTTTTAAGTCACTCACATGTAATAATTTGAACTAAATGGCAAGAATAACAACACTTGTTATCACCACCTGTTATGCAAGCACAGCACCTGTGTCCTGGGTAACATGGAATATTGTATTTCTTACAACCTGATGTTTCCATAACACCTGAAAATTCTCATGGAGTAGCATTTTCACATGTGTGAAGTAAGGTAAAATGGCAATGACTTAAGCCACATTTAATAAACTAACTCCTGCAGGTAACTAAGGTAAAAAAACAATGGGTACAGTTGAAGTTTATACTTATTAGTGGTTAATAACCAACTATCACAATCAATGAAAGTTCAGAAAAAAGCATCTCTTTTAAATAAAATTTGACATTTAGTACAAATATAAATAACATATTTATTGATTTATTAAGAATTTGTTTATTGAGTAAAGTTTGAATTAGATATTATATTATTATTATATATTATTGAATTGATATATAAAACTATGTGCTTGTATTTCATTTAATAACTGAAAAATTATTTACTGAAATAAAATAACAACTTTACTTCTAAATGTATAAATAAATTAACAGTCATAAACAAACAGAACAAAAGTAATTATATTTTAATACAAACTTCAGTTCTTTCTGGAATAAAAATTAGGTCATCTGATTAATATCTTATCTATTGTCATTAACTTCTTAGCACCATTTTTAACAGCTATAAAAAGTTTTACAGCATAAATAATTCATACAAAAGATATCCTAATGCGTTTTAAATCAACTGTTTCAGTCGAAATACAATTTACTAATATAACTACTGTGCTACATGTTTCACCCGGATCAAGTCGTCGTCTGATATGTGAAGTTTCTCACAAGGTGGAATCATGTCAATGGAAATTTCTTGGTAAACCAGTAATAAAAAAAGCTGAGTTTCCACCAATCAATGGAACTGACTGTGGTCTAAATCTGATCGATTTGCAAGTACTAAACAGTGGATCCTGGCAATGTGGTGTCAAAAATATTGGTCAATATCATTATAGTTGGGCTCCACCGACAACATTAAATGTGCTTCACACAGGTAACAATCAGCTATTTAATATACTACTTAAATGTATTCTTCTAACCGGTTACGGGTATTAAATTAATCTTGAAACACGTATTATTTAGTTATCTATTCAATCCATATAATTATATCAATTTGGGAAAAGATTTTGGCTTATGGTTGGTTTGTTTTATGCCATATTTTATAGATCTAACATATGTTAATATTTTGGTGATGGACAATTAAAAAAAATTCTATATTAGTTATACTATAGCTTTATTAAAATTAATTAAAAAATTATTTCACTTAGTGCTTTTTATTTTAATGATTTCTATTAACCACTTTCACAGAGTGATGTCTGCTTCTTCAGAACAGATTTTTTTTTAAATAATAAACTTAAACATAAATTATTTATTTTATTGCAATGACTGAGACAGCAAATTCCTATCACTACAATTTTAACATTTTAATTAATTTCTGTTAATTTTCTATTAAAAAAAAACCCATTCTGAAGAAACAGATTTTTAGGAAATGCTCGATAGAGATCTCAAAAAAAAAGAAAAAGCAGTAAGTGAAATATTTTTTTTAATTCATTTAACAAAATTATTATTTTGTTATTAGGATACAAATTTTGTAAATATTTAATTCACATTATATTGTTGTTAGTGGACATAAAAACAAATTTATTAAATAGTAAAAAGCTATAGAATGTATATCTTGTAATTGCATTCTTTAACTGCATGACTGGTGTTTAAATTAATAACTAACTCTTATTACAAAAGAAACAAATAAAAATCATTGTATTAACTATCACTTAATATTTCTTCATTGATTTATTATGTTTTAATCACTTAAACTCAAAAAGTCTGAAAATTACAATTTCTTTCATTTTTTAAAATTTTATCTTTATATTTTTATTTTGATAATAAAATAGTGATCGCTAATTTGAATTTCAAAACTGCCAATCAGCATAGCCTATTTTGCTTCTTAAAATCTACTTTACGATCTGCCTAGCTGAATCTATCAGTTTTTATTCTTCATCTTTCTTAGTTCATACTCATAGTTTATTCATTCTGTCTAAGCTCATGAACTTTTTCCTTTTTATACTTTATGATTTTTAATTATAATAGAAATTAGAGAAATAGGAAATGTAGAAAAAATACAGATATCGTCTACATTCAAACTGTTCATTAAATAAAAATAAAAAAACACATTATGTATAAAATAACTATTAAAATAATGATGTTTATAAATAAAAATGCATATTAAAATAATAACCTAAAATTAAATGAAACGTATAAAAAAAATCAGCTATAAAGTACATATTACTAAAAGTTAAATGAATAGTTTTAATATGCTCGATACCTCTCATCTCTGTTTTCAAGGCAGCTTCTTAATTTAGAATAATTAATGAAAGCAACATCACAGTAACACTATGTGTTAGAGTTAAGTAACAAAAAATTACTAAATGTTTTTCCATAATTAATAATTAAAATAAAATCATAATGCAAACATTAATGTAAAATAATTCAATTACAGACAAATAATGTAGCAAATAATAAAAATTTCATGTAATAAATAAGTAAATCTAAGATTTAAGAGAAAGAGTGTAGGAGACATTTATTTTTGGAATTAAAAATACATATTTGTAAAAAGGTATATTTAACCATTAGTTTTAAAAAATTTTATAGGTTCCAAGGAAAATAAATATTAAATATTTTAGTGTAAGAAAAAAAATTGAAAACTTGCTTGACTTGAACCGTGACCAGGGCAAAGATGTTGTAAAAAAACGTGATAACTCATGCGATCACTGAAGAGGTCTTGGAAGAGAAAAAAATCTTCTACCTAAGAGAGAAAAAATTTTATATGCAAAAATATACTGCACTTAAAACCAGTAAATTTTAACTGAATTTGGTTCATATTTTAGCTCGATAAAGATTATGCTGCATACAATATTTTACAATATTTCATGATGATCAGATGAACCATTCAGAAATTTTATGGAAAAGCCAGACACACATACTGACTTTACAGTATAGTGACTTTTTGAGTCTACAATATTAGTAAATGAAGAATAAAGAATCTGATTTTATAAATAGTTTACATTCAACAGTGCAAAGTTTATGGGCTATTAAAGCAGCATGCAGATTAAAGAGTCAATTTATATTTAACAAAATTATATAGTCAACCTATATTTCACACATCCATAGTTCATTAGTGATGACTGTACAAGTTGTTACTTTTAATTTACAACCCAGAAGTACCTAACAAAATGTAATGCAGTCTGATTTATCATCCTTACTCAAGATGTTTAACAAATTTCAATTATCTAACAAATCTCTAAACTTTCAATAAGAGTAGAAAGTGTGACCCTTTTGATTTGATCTTCTAATCCTTATAAAATATAATCTAATCTAATATTACACCCAAAGTATGGCTCATTACCAGTATATAATGAAATGATTAAAAGATGATCTTCAACAATCATAAAAATTATATATAATAACTACTATTTTCTAGATGTATCAATTGTATAAAATGAATCACATAATTATTGATGTTCTTTATATGTTTTTTTATTTTTTAAATATAATATCAATTTATATCATTTACCTGAGAGATTTCAGATTAGGAATCATCAGGTTATAAAGGGATACATGCAGTGTTTGATTAATAAGAATGAAAAACATGCTAGATTTTTCCAAAAAAATCAGATCCTAAAAGAGACTAATACATAGGGTTTTCCATTTAGATAAGATTTACTAGTATGTCTTTTTAATAAATACTGTACATTAAAACTGCACTTGATATATTATACATTATTTCAGGGGACCCAGTTGAATTTGGAAGTAATAATTACTATAAAATTAAAGAAGAGTATGAAAACAAATATGAATAAATAAGACTAAAAAAAAAAAGTAAAAACACCTAGTCAGAATCTGCTCAGCAACAAATTATGTGTGTATTCAATCTAAACACTGAAAATAAGTTTAATGCAAGTGTTTATTATTTATAAAATTGAGTAACTGGAAAAAATATTTTACCTAAAAATATACAGTATTATTAATATACATAAAATTTTACAAGTAAATATATATAAGTATATGAAGAAGTGTTTAACATTTTTAATGGAGAATATACTAATATTTATGTCTAAAGTGATACATATTTCAAAAGACATTGACTACTCTTTAAGTGTTAAATATAAATATTTTTTTTTATTAATCTTTTATACTGATTGTAGTGTAGATGATTTTTTTTTTAACAACTGTGCCATAAAATGTTTTCATTAAGACTAGCAATGTAGACAAAAAATATGTAATAATATTACATGTAAAAAAAAAGAAGTTATTTCTGTTAAATAATAATTATTTACTAAATACAGAAAATATTAATAATAGATTATTTAATAAATATCTTTAATTATTATTAATTGAACAGTTAATTACAACATAATTAATGTCAGGGCAGATCAGAAACATGAGACTACCGGACTGATCAGATGCTTTGAAGAAATTGTTTTAACTAAAATTTTTAATTATGCAAACTGCAATAAATAAAAACAGAATTGTATAAATAATTAATATTAAACGCTAGCTTTTTTTTTTGTGGCATTTTTTTATTTTTATTTACACATTCTCATAATTTTAGCTTTAAAACTTGTAATCAAACCGTCAAATCAGGTGCATTCAGATAACTTTCAAACCTAATCATCACTGACCCAATCAAGGCACTGCTAGCACATTTTGCAGTGATTTACACTACACAATGTCAAGAAAATGTTTTAGTTCAAAATGCACTGTTTATAGAGTTCAAAATGTCAGTACCAGTATCTATTCCTTTAGATTTATCCGTGGATGCATGGTTATCTTTACATTAAATTCACTGCTCATATTTCTTAATTCTTAATCCCTTAGATAACGTAAAATATTTTTATTAATAATGAATTTTTGTTTACACCTAGTACTACTCATAGTTCATGAAAAATAAATAATATTATTAAATAAGATATGTTTTATAAAAACAAATTTTATTGATAACTATTCTTTTATTAATCGATTTAAACTTGAATACTGGAAGGTAAAAAAAAAAAATCAAATTCTGAACACTAGTTACAAATGACAAACAAGCCTATAAATTTTAAACATACTAGCAAAGAAGAAAAAGTATATAAATAAACTTATCCTTTAAGAAATTCTTAATGTTGAGCAAGTCAAGTTAATAATAATCATGGAAAATCCGAAGAAAGTCAGACTTTGCATTCCTTATAATCTGTAAATTTCTTAAAGTAATAATATAAAAATGTTTCATTGGAAAAGTGACGAAAACCCCTAAAAAAATGTCCATTTTTCAGTAGTTACTCACTTAGGAAATTTAAAAAAAATATTAATTTCTTTAATTATTTTTTTTTTTTTAATTTTTTATCTACTGTCTATTTAAGGGGAAAATGATAATTCTGAGAGATCTACATTGTTTGTGAATAAAATTATGAGAGTGTATGCATGTTGAAGAATCAGAAATGGAAAATAATGGTAAGGATATATGGTGGAGAGGAATTGATTTTAAATCATTACTCTTGATGGATGAAATGATTTTTAATTGATGAAACTAAGGATGAGCAACAGTATTCTATCTAAAACATTTGATTAATTTTGTAAAAATACACTGAACAAATATCAGCTGTTAAAAGAAGGATTATTATCTTTATAGCTGTTAATTACAAAGATTACGGTTTTCAAAGGAAGGTACCAGTACCTCATTAGATCCAAGGTTGTTAGATCATTTTGTTATGGGGCAAATACACATCTTCAAATATAAGTTGCCTTATAAAAAATAGAAGCATGTTAAGTAAAAATACATCCTAAGAGTTACAATTATTTATAAAAACCAATTATCATAGATTACAAAAGATAAGCAACACTAAGCATATAAATAACGTTTAAATAATGTTTGCTGACAACCGTAACAGTAATGATTTTTAAATTGTGGAAAAAGCTTTTAATCTTATTTTAAACTCACAATCGGCAGCTTTCTTTCTTTTTCCTGTTTAGCCTCTGGTAACTACCGTTTAGATAATACTTCAGAGGATGAATGAGGATGATATGTATGAGTGTAAATGATGTGTAGTCTTCTATATTTTCAGTTCGATCATTCCTGAGATGTATGGTTAATTAAAACCCAACCACCAAAGAACACCAATATCCACAATCTAATATTCAAATCTGTGTAAAAATAACTGGCTTTACTAGGACTTGAATGCTGGAACTCTTGACTTCCAAATCAGCTGATTTGGGAAGACGAGTTCACCACTAGACCAACCCAGTGGGTCCAAAATCAGTAGCTGTACTAAGAAATCAATTCTGCCAAAAGTTTAGATGAAGGGCAAACAGACTTTAAATGTATTAAATTAATTATTAGTTAACTTGTTTATTCATACATTTTTTTTTTTTTTTTATTTAATGTTCAGAAACATAATAAATTTAATCTATTAAAAGTTAAATTTTTTTGTGCTTGCAACACACTTCTTGATCAACATTACCAAAAATCTAATCATTTGTATAACACTACTAGAAGTTATCTTTTAAATTATTTATGGATGTTTTTGATTGTCCTGAATTTATCAAGTAAATAATTCAATGCCACATCCAAAAAAGTTTTGTGAAATTGTAGAATGAATTCAGGTTTACTAAAAGCACAACTCACAAAGTCAAGACTGGAAAACTTGCAATTAAAATGTTAGATATTAAGATGAAACATTTTTATAACTCATATTAAAAGTTTATCTTTATTATATTTTAATCTATTGTCTTCATTACAAACAGTTTTGTAATGTGTATAAATATAAATAATAAAAATGCAGTAATAAAGTTGTTTAATAATCATTTAAATATTAGCTGAACTTTCCTTATTAGATTATTTGTTTTATTTATTTAATCTATCAAACCTAATGTTTAACCTTAATTGAAAAATTATTTTCAATGTCTAAATCTGGATTCATTCATTGTTATTGTTGTTACTGTATGTTAAACAATAATTTAATGGAAATATAAACCTTATAACTTTATAAAACATAAGAAAATCCTTTCTTAAAAAGAAAACTAAAAATGATTCATTCTTTAAATTCATGGATTGTAATTCCAGAAGTATTATTATAAGGTTCATTTATTATTCAACAGATGACGGAGGTTTGATCGATCGGTTCATATGATATTCTATAAGTCTCCTGATATCTAACATAACTTTTTTGATTTTGTAACCATAGACTGCTGCATCTCTTGCTCAGGTAATACGTATACCTTAACTTGTTACATTTTTGTATTACAGAAGACTAGGATGTTTTATTAATTAGAAGCCGATAAAAGAATGGTTTTTTAAAGACATTATCAAGGAACTACTAGCATTAAAATATAACTGGTCTAGCTGGGCTTCAAACTGTTTACTTTTTGCACATAAAGGCAAGTGCTAACCATCTTTATCTTTTGAAATATATAGCCTAATATCGGCTAATAAATATTTTCAAATCATAACAGTACAAAGAAAATCTCCTAGAAGCACAGTTCAGCATATTAAAACATCAAGTTATTTTAAAATAATTTAATCATTTCATCATACTGATCAATAAATTCTGTCATGAATTAGCTTACTATGACAGAATAGATATACACATTGCTAAAAATGAATTATTTATAAAACATAATAACCTTCCACAAAGGTATATTTAAAAAAGTATAATTAAAATCATAACTACTGCCAAAACTCTGAGTGAGAAGAGAACTGAAAAGTTTTCTAACAGAAGTAAACTAATAAGGAGAATAGATGTGAAAAGTGAAATTTAATAGAATTATAGAACATATTCATATAATATACATGGAAAAATTAAGATAGCACTGGTTCACCTAGTTACATCAACAATTAATGATTTTACTTTTTAACATGTCTTGAAATCTAAGTTCCAAAGCTGACAGAACTGATACAACTTGTTTGCTTTGTTTTTAGTATAAGTAACTGAGTAACACAAATAAATAATTAATAAAAATTAATTGTCCACTTACTGATTTATTTTTTCCTGCATATTTAGTACTTTCCTAAACAGAAATCTCTCTTCAGCAGAAAATTTTGTGGAAATTAGATTAAAAACACAATAGAAATATTAAAAATATAGAGATGAGATATTACTAGATCAGTTACTGATAAAAAATTAAAAATTAACTGTTCTATTACAATTATACTCTGTCACAGATAAATTAAACTAATATTTTTGAGGCCATAATTTGATTATATCTTTTAAATATAAGTTAAACAATTAAAATTAAATATATATATAATTTTTCTAATCCAGTCATGACAAATTTTTTCTTATTCATTAATTATATATTATTTTATTGCTGCTTTTTTTATTTATGTGTATTTCCTTGTTAGTAAGAAATTTAAATATGGTACTTATTTCTAAAACTTGCATGATTTCTATTTTGAAAATGCATGTTTATTATCTGTAATATGGTATAATATTTCAACTTTCTTTCCATTTCCAATTTAATTTCCATTTTATTTTAATTTAATCTTCAAATTAATTTTTGTTTTCAATTTAATTTCTACAAAATGTTCTAATTTCGCAGAGATCTCTACAAAAAAAGCAAAACGTAGAGGAAAAGGTAAAGCAGTAAATAGAAAAATTAATTTTTATAAGTAATTATATTACACTGGGTAAAGCAGTAAATAGAAAAATTAATTTTTATAAGTAATTATATTACGCTGATAGGATACAATTTGATAGTCAATTAAAACATCATACTACTGTTTAAACAGTGAATACTGTGTAACTGCTATATGATATTGCTAATTGTCTGTATTATTTATTTAACGGGTAAGCACTCTTAGTAAAACTAATGTAGATTATAATATATATTATTGCCCCTGATATCTCTATTACAAAATCCTCTAATATAATGTTGAAACCATATACTTTATTGAAACTCAATGGACATAAAGAAATGTTGTCTTTCTTTTGGAATTGTAACAAAAGTAATGTAAAAATTTCACAATCAAGAGTTTTTCCATTAATTAGCTCCCAACTATAAAATCTGCAAATAAATTATTAGATAAGGCAAACCACATGAAAAAAAAAACTGTTATTCATATATAAAAGTATGTTGACTAGTTTGATATTTCATTCATTGAATCCGTACTTTCTTTTCTAGCATAATTCTCTATGTGACTCTACATTATTAAATGTAGGATCTGAAAATCTTTTAATGTAATTTAAAAACCAGGAGTATATTAAAAATCTTACTTACAATTATTACAAAAATAATCATTTTTTTAATGATTCTCATCTGATACAGTTATGGGTGATCTTTAAATTTAATTACTGTTTCTGAGAAGATTAGGTTTAATACATTCTGAGGAAAAAAAAACAAAAAAAAACAATTATTCATATTAATCAGATGAAAGGTGGTCAAACTTCAAAACAAAATTTTAGATTCTAAACAAAGAAACAATATCATTGGTTCTTCAGCTTTCTGTGGTTGAAACCTATAAAAAAATAGTTTCATTGTTTCTTTAGTTTTAATATATAGTGCAAAATCAAGGATAAATTTACTAGGGCACACGACAAGTATGTGAAGGAAATTTGATAAATGAAAATGTTTATGAAGGGGCTTCTAATCAGAGTGACTGCATTATTAGTATTGTAATTTATATTCTTGAATTTCCACATTTAATTATCAACTTGCAACAGAAAATATGTTATAGATTTATTGATTCAAAAAATAATAATATTAAAAATTGTTACTTCTAATGTACGTCTGCAAAAAAAAAACAAAAAAAAACTAGTTTTTTCTAATCTAATAACTTTTCTTATATATATATATATAATATATATATATATAACCTTAACATTCTAAACTTGAAGACAATTTACCAATAATATAAATGGTAAAGGGAAGTTCTTTTTCTTAAGTATGAAGTATCTAATATATACCTTGCAATAGATTTCTTTTATTAATATTTATTAAACTGATTACGCATGATTCAACTAATTGCATGGCACGAAAATATTAGTGTAGTATGGAATGTATTTAAAATATTTACTTTTACTTAACAGTTATGACCAAAATTAACATTTTCGTAAAGTTATTATGAGGTAATTGTTTCACTCTGATTGTTTAATATTTAAGGCATTAAATTAACATGTATTACAACTGCTGATGTGTGAAAAACATTATAAACACAACTATTAAAGCAGTACAAAATAAAAAAAATGTTCAATCTTTTGAACATTTTTGCTAGATATATCTGAGGTATATTTCTGTTTTACACAACTACAACAAGAAGATTAATATATTTATCTATCTATGATTGTAGTGTTATACATTAATATCAAAATGTAAAGGGAAGTTCGAAATGTTAATTTTTAAAAAAATAATTAAATAATCAGTACTATTGAATAATCTTGACAGTGTTTACAACTTCCAAATCAAAGAGGCTTAAAAAAGCAAAATAATCATTAAAGAACTGCCTTAATATATATTAAAATACATGATGAAAATGCATTTTGAAATGAACTTCAATAATATTTAAGCCATGATATTATGCGATTATTTTACTAGTTGATGTGGTTATACGCAGGGATTCACAAACAGAAATAATTCATTTTCTAACATTTTAGTATTAAACTGTATTTCTTCCATTAGCAAAAAACATGTATTATATTTCAAAATTTGCATAAAATTAAAAGGTTAGGAGATTATTTTCTATAACTGTTTATGAGAACTGTGCGTGTGCGCATTGTGTAGATGTTATATGCAAAAGTACATATGCAAGTATAACATATATATATATTTATGATTGATGTATAACCAAACAATTTTCACACTTGTTTTAATCATTCAAAAATATTTTAAAGTATTTTTACAAACTGCGGATGATGCTACTGTCAAAATTGTTATTTTAAAATTAATTAATTAAAAATAGAATAAATACAAGATTTCTACAGAAGACATCACTAAAAAAGGTAATAAATTATTTATATATAAATAGCTAATTTTACTGTTCCTTTATTTATCCATAACCTATTAATTAATGGAAACCTTTAATCTAATCATTTGGAAAAATTATTTCTTTGTAAACAAAAACATTAATTAAAATCAATTAAAGAATAAAAAGTTATATCTGAATCAATGTTTATGTCAAAAATTGAAAATGAACATCCATTTCTAAAAGAATCACAAGTTAGATATGGTAATAAAAGAAAAAGACAATACCTAAATAACTTTTATTTTTACCAACATCAATTATTCATTTCAAATTAAGGGCAAATTTTTCTTCTACCATTTTTCTTGGAGCTCCTTGATAAATGTAATTCCTGGTACTGCTGTTGGAAATGGTGCCCACCTTAATGCCCCCTTAATGAAAAATATAGTTGATCATGTTTTTCTGGTTAATTATATGTTGCTTTTGTTAAATTTAGTATGTTAGTAAATCTCTTTTATGAATACACATACAAGTTTGTAAATTAACATTTCTCTTTTGTTAAGTGTCGTGCCTAAATGTGATTTCTGTAAGTAAATATTCACCTGGTCTTTGCAAAACTTACACAAAATTATACTGCGCAGAAAATTTCATTTTGATTCAAATGAGTCTAGGAATTATTATACTTATGGCCAGACAAGTAGATGCACATGTGATTCTATGATGTACTCTTTATTTTAATGTAAAAAAAAATTAAAAATTTGCCATTTTTATAAAATCATAAAACAATAATTTTAATTCTAAATTAAGAAAAGTAGATTTCTCTACCATTATCTTCTATAACTTCATAATAAGAGTACATATAAAGACATCAGAAACCAGTAAAACTCTTCAACTGTATTAAGAACTAAATATCAAAAGTCCACGCCTGGCTGCCCTGATTATGTCACTGATGACATTCTAATATTTACAAAAGAATAGATTGTTATTATTGAATGTTACCTTTCAGCTGATTAGACATCAAAATTACTATTTCTAAAATTCTTTCTCACCCACATGCTATATTATAGAAGTGGATATTTCTGTTGTTTCTCCCAAATCAAAATGAACTGTTGAAAAAAGAACTGTCACTGTTGGGAAAAACAGGTTTTATTATCAATCTTTAATGTTCATGACTTATTTTTCCATTACATTGCTAAACTGCTTGTTTTCTGTATTTAAAAACAAAAGTTTCATTTTAATATTTTTCTCAACATATTACTGCAGGCTGCAGGATGTTTCAGTTGACGCCAGCGAATACTATAAATCATTTTATCACAAGATTTGACAGTTTATGATTTTTTTATTCTGCACCTAAATATTATTCTATTTTCATGAATAAGATTTATTTTGTTTGAGACTGTTTGATCTTAGCAGTTAGCTTACAGCATATTTATACTCATAAAACAAGTTTGCTGTGCATATGACCTGTTCTCAGCAAACGGCAAACAGTTTATTCACTTTATCTATTTTCATTAACTTAAGGTTCGTTAGACCAAACTGACAGCCAAACAGTCAAACTGTTTGGTATTTTCTGACCATGACTACTACACTGCATCTCAGATGGTAACATCCTAAAAATGAAAACTTATAGAATAGAAATAAAATTTCAATAGCCAAGATAAGATACGTCCTGAATACCATTTAAGCTATTCAACACTCTTGGTATTATTTTTAAGACCAATAAACTATAATAGTTGATTCACCTTAAAAAAAAAAAATAATTTTGTCATATATAACAATATGCTGATCACTATAAAGGAAAAACATAAAATAAGTTTCCATCCACTACAATTTATTAAAAACTTATTTCACTGAAATACACACATATTATTCTTAACTGAGAGACACTGAACAAAATACATAGTTTCAAAACAGAAAGAGATAAATTAATTAGATTTACACTACTACTTTTTCCAGTTTTTCTTTCAATTGAGATGAACCTTCACCTCATAGATTAGATATGACAATCACAGTCCTTTCTCTTGAACTCATTACAATAAAGGAGATGAGTGAGGAATGGATTAGTTTTTGTGATTCTTATTCAGTGGATCTACCCACCACTTACTTTTTAGTATCCTACCTGGTCATGAACAATGTTCCAGATTATACTATTTAAATTATTGAATTTTTTTCAACCCTTTGAGAGTTATGAGGTGATCACTGAACAAGACTTGGACACTTACTTCTTTAATTATGTGTTTATCTGTCACATTTACTCAACTATCAATAAATTCACATCATTTTCACACCCACTACCATCACTGTCATCATGTTTGAGAAATAAACAGCGTCAAGTCTATGATGAATTTCAATTGATGCTGTCTCTTTTTCCAAAAAAAATAAATAAATAACCATAATTAGTCTTGTATACAGTCAGATGAACAGCATAATTCAAGATGAAGGCAAAACTTGGGCATAATTAATGATTCTAACTCTAGCAGTCAAGGGCTAAATTATATCTGTTTAGAATCACCTTAGTGCAGTTGGAGAGGCTGAGTATGTTCAAATATACAAGGAGTTATAGAACTACCAATTACCATTAATGTAATATACTTCGAATATAATTCTTTTCCTTCTGTTCTTGTTTCGATGTAGAGTTAGCTCAACAACAGACTATTACTCTTGAATACTAAAGAAAACTCTGAATAAGCCATAAATATTAAGTTTAAATTAAACCATTAATCAGCTTTGAACTAATTACAGTTGATTTAAATCTCTTCTTTCACAATCAACACATATATTTAAGGCCTTAGTTAATGTAGGCCCTAAATTTATTTTTAAGAAAAAATATGCACATGAATTCTGCCGTATGCTATTTAATTCTATGCATGTTTTTGTATAGAATATCTTGCATGTATAAAAGGTTTACCAGCTCTATATTTCCATACCGACAAAATCTTACCACTCGTAAAACAATGCCATTAAAAAAGTTAAAAGTACCCAACTTCACAAGCTAAACACAAAAGAGCTATAAAATTAAATATGTAGACAGATTATAAGGAAAAGTATAAATATATGTTAGGAGTTCTTGTTACATTTAATCTTCAAATATAATTATTTTAAGCTCATGGCCCACTTCTGCAGTAAAAGTTACTTTAATCCAAATTTATTTATTTTATAAAATTTAATTAGTTATAGTGTTGTGTAGATTAATGTGTATAAGACTACACTACTGGTAAATATAATAAAGACGTAATAAAACTAATAAATTCTTCTTTCACATTCACTGATGTAATCAACAAACTGAGAGAAAAATACTGAAAATCTCAGCCTAATTACCATGCCCTTCTATACAATTAAAGGTAAAAATTTCCAAACTGATCAGAACTCTATACAGTGTTTCTATATTCCATTATTCCATTGTCTAATCAAGTAAGAAACATCCTTTCTGCTGAAATTTCTTATCATAGATTCATACATAATGAAAAATTAGTCACAAACAGACTTTCAACTAAATGCATACAAAAATAAAGAAATATTGCTTCTAGGAAAGGCAAGAAGTTGCATTCAATAATAAGTTTCACTTTTGAAACAATAAATAAGAGTAGCAAATTATAATGAAAGACAATCTGAAGTAAAAATAAAATACACTGGCGAAAGTCACATTTAAAATATTGGTTGTAATAAGATCATCACTGTTAAACTGTGGATACAGTTTCTTTTTTACTGTTAATTCTGCCTGAACTCTCTACTGGTTAGCAACCATGCAATTACTGCTTCTAAGCGCTACTAAAGATTAACCAACAGAATGAAAAAATAGATATATATGATATTATGATTTCATCCAGATGAAATACGCTTATCATCTATCTGTAAGAAAACTAATATCTGAGTCTTTACTAAAATACCAGAAATTAAATAGAAAATTAAATGCATAAATATTATTTACAGGCAAACATAAAAAATGAGACATGAATAACATTTATTTGTAAATTTTTGAGAGGTATTTGAAAATACTAATGGTGACTATCAGTAATTCTAAAACAATTAAAGTATGATAATAAATTAAACTAATTAAAACTATCTTTATAAAATTTCACCTAAATAAAGTAATTTTATTAATTTATTGTTATTTTTTTGTGAATTATACAAAAAAAAATATTAAAACAAACAAGAACTCCAAAACCTCTTTGGTGAAAATTTTGATTTCAGAGAATATTGTAACAAGTTTTTGGATATCTGAAATAAATAACCAATTAAGTCTAGCATGCCATCTAGAAACACAACTTCCATTATCTATTATCAGTTGCCACTGGTTACATCCATCAAAAATTAATATCTCTCTACTTAACTCTACCAACAGGTAAAAAGATATTTTATATAATAATTTTAAGTTTTAATTTAAGAATTATAATAATTATCTAAAATAAAATCAAAGAAATTCAAATTGAGAATAAAGTAATTCACAGAACTAATCTATAAGGGCTAAAAGACTATACAAACTCTCATGCTTTTATTTTTTCCAAAAATTATACATAAAAACGTTTTTATTACTGCAAATACAGAAATGTTTATTGAAGGTAATATTATATAAGATGTAGGACTCCTACCAATAAGCTGAAGGAAGCTTTAATGCAAGAGTTTTTAAGATTCCTGAATTAAGATATCTTTAACCTAAACCACCAAACATTTTGTGCCATCTCTTCACCAATCACTTAGAAATATAATAATGTTAACATACAAGGGCTGCAGACTGTTAGCGGAAGTTGCTGCCAAGCATGATTTGGTCTGCCTGAACTCTGAAGGTGCACTTACTTTTAGGAGGGGAGCCATTGGGTCGGTGGTCGATGTGACATTTGCCACCCCGGACTTATATGGCAAGATACATGGCCAGTGATTATCAGGCTATCACCATGGTCCTCACTGGCGGTGAGCCTGGAGATCCTAGATGGACTGGAATGAGGGGTTCGAGTACCAGGGGACTAGACCAGCGACACTTACAAGGACATTTGACCTATGGGGCATTGGTGATGTCATTACTGTGGAGGATAAGGTTGCCCACTTAGTGAACTACCTTCTCCCGAACCTGGTGGTGAGGGCAGCGGCTCGAACTGCGCCAGAGATTCTGCTGAAGGTCTATAACTCCTGTCTCAGGGAGGGTGTATTTCATGAGATGTGGCGCAGACAGAGGCTTATATTGATCCCTAAGCCGGGGAAGGATCCCAACTTCACATTGTCTTTCAGACCATTAGCAATGATAGACACCTTGGCAAAATTATTCGAAAGAATGATTCAGAAGGAATTGACTAGTGCATAGTGCAGTGGATGAGGCGGGCGGTTTATTTGCTAGTCAGTAGCAAATATATATAGCAAGTATATTTGCTTGCTTCAGTAGGGGCAGGTGTGCGCTAGACGATGACCCCGCTGTTTGTACTATGGCCGACCGAATTGAACGGGGTAGCTCGAATCAAACGACTGCGTACTGATCACAGTGGATGTTGAAAATGCTTTCAACAGCATTACACACTCTGTTGTTATGCAGGCACTCACTACGATTGAGATTCCGGGTTATCTCGTCAGGATAGTATCGTCATATCTTACAGGTCGACGACTGTTTTGTCATGCGGAGGACTACGAACTAGAACGTGCTGTGAACAGAAGAGTCCTGTAGGGGTCGGTCCTTGGACCGACCCTATGGAATCTGGTCTATGATGCGATTTTCCGCTTATCGCTTCCCCCAAAGGTCAACCTAGTTGGATATGTTGATGACCTCGCTATTGTTGTGGAGGCGACTACCAGACTAGAGATAAGATTCTTAGTGCTTATGGCATAATTAGCGAGTGGATGCGTAGTGTCGGGCTGCGGATGGCCCCACACAACACCAAGGCAAAGAATAATCAGAGTAATCATAAGAATAATAATAATCATAAGAGTAATCAAGCGGCACCTTTACTGACATTGACCTTGGAGGGTCATAGAATTGCCTCCAGACCGGCAGTTAAGTATCTGGGGGTCTGGATTGACGCCCGGCTGCGCTTTGGCGCCCATGCTATCGAGGCCAGCGGGAAGGCGAACAGGGCACTGAGGATGGTTGCCGGCCTGCTGCCTAATCACAACGGACCAGACAACTCTGGTCTGAGGCGGAGACTGTTTGTTGGTGTGACCCTCTCCACTCTCCTTTATGGTGTGGAGGTGTGGGGGCGGTCACAAAGTATGCCAGATGTAGGGGTGTTCTGGAGGCCCTGCACAGGAGATGCTGACTCCATGTGGTGTCTGGGCATAGAACGGTCTCCAGGGCGGTTGCGAAGATACTGGCGGGCCTTTCCCCAATTGATTTTGCCATAGAGCACAGACGAAGGTTGTGCGAACGGAGGCCTTTAACACCAACCGAAAAGAGGAGGCAGTCTGTGGCTCTGATAGATGAAACTACGAATTGCTGGCAGAGGTGGTGGGACGATGACGATAAAGGACGGTGGACACACCAACTCCTGATTGATATCAAGCGATGGCTAGAGAGATCCCATGGCTCGCTCGATTATTGTTTGAGTCAGTTCTTGATGGGCCATGGGGGCTTTAGGTCCTACCTCTTTTGATTCTGACCGTACTGTTCCGAATCCAGCCCAGTATGCGATTAGGAGGAGAGTAATCTTTTTTTTTAGTATACAAAAAAAATAAAAATAAAATGTGGTTACCATTACATCCCCTTGTCCATGGTGTAAAAGATCAGGCCAAAGCTGGGATATATATACAGGGTTATCATAAAAGAATGGTGCGGTTTCAGTAATTACATAAAATAACATAACACGTTGGTTCAAACGATTCGAAGAAACTGGATCAGTTAAGAAACAGAAATCAACCGGCAGACCAAGTGTACGAGACGAAACGGCTGAACTAATTAGACAATCGGCAATTAGAAGTCCTGGGAAGTCCATCTCCCGTCGAATTAGGTATTCCAAAATCAACAGCTCACAAAGTTTTACATAAAAAACTGAAATTACACGCTTATAAAATCCAGATTCTGCAGGAATTGAAACCCGTTGATGGTGTAAAACGTTACAATTTCGCAGTTCAAATGTTGGACAGAATAAGTGAAAACGAATCATTTTTAGATGATATAATTTTTACTGACGAAGCTACATTCCATGTGAATGGATGTGTCAACAGACACAATTCACGAATTTGGGGCTCTGAAAACCCACACGCAATTATTGAGAAACAACGCGATTCGCCTAAAGTTAATGTTTGGTGTGGTGTGATGAAATATCGTGTAATAGAGCCTTTCTGCTTTGCTGAAAAAACAATTAATGGAGTTCTTGACATGTTAACATGTTAATCTTGACATGTTAACCAATTATTGCTTTCCTCAGCTGGATGAATTCGAAAACATTCATCAACTTCATTTCCAACAAGATGGTGCTCCCCCGCACTTCAATGCATTGGTCAGGGACGCTTTGAACGAAAAATTTGGAGATCGATGGATAGGCCGGCAAGGACCCATACTTTGGCCTCAAAGGAGTCCAGACCTGACACCTTGCGACTTTTTCTTGTGGGGGTACATCAAAAGCGTTGTTTTATACACAAAAAATTCGCGACCTAAACCACTTAAAAAACTGGGTTAATGAAGCAATGACAACCATTAACGAAGAAATGTTAACCAATGTTTGGAGAGAAGTTGAGTATCGTTTGGACATTTGTCGAGCGACTAAGGGCGCACATATTGAAATTGATTAATTATGTAAAAAAATGTTTGAGACGACGAATTTGAAAAAAAAACATAAACAGCAAGTAATTTTGTTTTAATTTAAACTATGTTCAAAACCGCACCATTCTTTTATGATGACCCTGTATATATATATATATATATATATATATATATATATATATATATATATTTGTGTCAAATTTCAAGTTTTTTGATAAACGGAGTTTCGAGATATGAGGTAAAAACTGTGCAGAAATAACGTTGAATATCACCCCTAAATCCAATCTATTTAAAAATCCTTGGATTTTTAAATTGCTTAATAGTTAGTTACTTTCATCGTACTAAAGCTCAAATTTCTACTGACTATGAAAAAAATTAAAAATTAACTCTCCCCTTTTTTTAATTTTATCCAAAATTTAATAGTATCAATCCCTCATAATAGAGCTTTTATGCGCCATTTTCGAAGAACTGTGTTGCACCAGTCTGGAGATATTAATTAAAATTAAGGCCAATGTACGTATACGTACTTACATACATCTTCCGGAAATTTCTATCATCTTTTTAATGTTTTTTTTGAACTAAGGGAATCTTGAAACATCGATATTTGCATTTGAAAAACCGACGCCCAAAATTTTAGCCGATCGCTATTCTTTCTCTTTATAGCTAAACTGCTACAGCAATAATAGAATTGCACCCGGGAAAGTAAAAGTATAGACATAATATATTAAATCCATTTAACATTTTAACTGAGGAAAGGGATGGATTATTTTATAAAAGTGACCTTTTAATAAACAAGTATTTCATTTCAGTTTTATTGACTAAACTGAAATTCAGCAAAGTTCATCATCCCTAACCAAAAAGTAATAGTTATAATATGTCTAAAGAGATCACATATTTATCTGCTAAATAAATATTGCATACTATCTCATTACAGTGCGTTAAAAGTGTTAACATGTAGTTCAAGACAGCCATCTTCACAAATTTTAAACAGATACATAACTTCGCTCAAAACCACAATTTGACATTTTCCTTTTTTAACAACTTAGTAAAATTGAAATTATTAAAAGATTTTTTTTGTTATATACGATATTATTAAAAGCTTCATTAAAAAAAAATTATTTTCACTTTTTAATTACATTAATAAAAAGCTATGTTAGTAGTTATTGAAATAAATCGGAAAATAAGAAAACACCCAAAAACCGTTTCTAAAAAATGTTATTAAAATCTGAAGCTAGATGACCTTTTCAATTCTTAAACAATCATCATTAGTAGATACCGAGGAAATAGTGTATAATTAAATATAAATATACCAAAATATTAATCGTTTCCCTCAAGCGCTTTCGGCTATTATGCCATCTTCAGGAGGGTTATAATTTATGACTGAAATATATAAAAGTATAAAATTCAGGTATTTATATTATATACATAACAACTGATCGTCATTTTGTAAAAGTTAAAGTCTTAAGTCAAAGTAACTACGCCCGTATTGAAATAGTATCGCAGTTGTTATCTGCTATACTAATAATTGTTAACAATTGTGATACTATTACAATACGGAAGTAGTTACTTTGACTAAAAAATTTAACTGTTACAAAATGACGATCAATTGCTATGTATATAATTTAAATACGTAAATTTTATACTTTTATATATTTCAATCATAAATTATAACTCTCCTGAAGATGGCAGAACAGCCGAAAGCGCTTGAGGGAAACGATTAATTTATTGGTAAGTAGTTCATATTAAATATAATAATTATATTTACCAACGGTGCTATGTTAGAAAAATTTTATATATATATATATATATATATTGTCGCCGAATTGCTCCGACGGCACGTGATATCTTATGAACCTTGTGGTAACCCTGAAAAAGGTTGTTTGAATTTCTGTAATGGTGGCCCTGAAAAGGGCTGTTTGTGCGTTAGATGAGGTAGCCCAGAGAGGGTCTGTTGAGTCCGGTCGTTGGTTTCCAGCGATGTCGGCTCGGCTCGATGGGTTATAGTACGGGAGTTGTGGCTCGTCCATTGGAATCGGACTGAGCTTCCCCTCAGTGGTAATCGGGTCCCCACTACAGCGTGGCAGTGGTAGCCCCGCAGTGTTGGGTCAGCGTCGGTCATCTTGCGGCCGAGGCGATTCTCCCCGAGCACGCTCGTCCGGCTCCGTCTTCACCGCTACGCCTCCTGACGCTAGCGGGCTTCGTGCCAAGCCGATCAGGTGGGGGTTAAAAACTCCCAACCGATGACTTATGGACCTCATCGGTTGGAGGTATGGATTCATTTTATTCCTTTTTAAGTAATCTCTTTGTGGCAAAAAATTCTAAAAAATTGAATTTTAATATTTTCGGCCAGGAGGAGGTGGAGAATAAATTTTAAGAAAAAAGTTTCCAAAAATATTTATGTAAAGCTTAAGGTTAATAAATGTGTTTAAGTAAAGTTTTCTCTAAATCTAACACCCCTTTCAATAAACCTAAAATAAGAAAAAGAAAAATTTTCAAAAAAACCTTCTTGGATTTTAGGTTTGGGGTCTGAAATTTATAAAATTGTAAACATTTCTTGGTAGCTTTAAAAAAAAACTATTTAAACTGACGAAAGATAAAGCGAAAAAACGAAAAAAAATTATTTCATTTTTAAGAGGTCGGGGTTGATTTTCTGAAAAAAAGGTTTTTTGGATTATTTATTTATGCATTGTAGGTAACAAATCTACCTTAATAAAGTTTTCTCTAAAATGCCTCCGAAGAAAGTCGAATTTGTTTTTTTTACGATATCCCTCGCCCCGTTAACGAATTTTGAACAAAAATTAATATGATCAATGCCCAACGTATAGAAATATTTAAGCCAAATTTGAAGAAAGTCGGTTGGGTCAATCCAGAGATATGAGGCAACCCATCGGGTTGGTCTAGTGGTGAACGTATCTTCTCAAATCAGCTGATTTGGAAGTCGAGAGTTCCAACGTTCTAGTCCTAGTAAATTCAGTAATTTTTACACGGATTTGAATACTAGATCGTGGATACCGGTGTTCTTTGATGGTTGGGTTTCAATTAACCACACATCTTAGGAATATTTGAACTGAGATTGTACAAGACTTCATTGTACACTTCATTTACACTCATACATATCATCCTCATTCATCCTCTGAAGTATTATCTGAACGGGTAATTACCGGAGGCTAAACAGGAAAAAGAAAACAGAAAAGAGATATGAGGCAAACAGTGCGATACACATACACACACACACACACACACACACACACACACACACATATATATAGTGTGTACAATGAAAATAAAAGCTTTAGTCGGAGAAAGTCGAAACTGCATTACTACCGAACCTGAAAACATTTTCATCCATCTACAACAGTAATAATCGTTGTACTTTTATTTATGCACGTTTGATTTATTATCGTTTTCATGTGTTATCACTTCTAATTCATTATTACGTAATTATTATTAATAATTCAATTAATAAAGATTGAAAAAACAAGAATTTTAATTTAGGTGTATTTTTAAACTAAAAAAACTAACCAGTATTTTTATGTATATTGTATCCGTAATTATATTAAATTAGATGTACAATTATTATTGTAATTTTTTTTTGGACGATTGTTTTCATTGTTAGTTGTACTACTACTATTATTAAGACTTACTTGAAATTTGCATTTATGTCCAGTTCCTGTGCAAGTTCACAGTCTTCTCTGTCTTTATCGGAACAGTCACTTTCACTACCACTGTCTAGATAAATGTATAATAATTTTATTCGTTACATCGATTAGCGGTTCCATCTTTTTATACTCGGTTTCAACTTTTTTTATATGTTTGCAATATGGTTTCCAATCATGCTTATTCATTTTTTCCTCAGCTAAATTTTTAATATCTGACTTTAAAAATGTTGTGTTATTACTACCGACATATCTTTTCAGACCCGACCATACCATCTCGATCAGATTTAAATCGGGATGTAAAGGGGAAGCCGCAGAACCTGACGTCCATGTTTTTTTTAATAGTTCTTCAAATTGTACTTTATTTTTGAATTTCTGTGTGATTCAATTATGTCATACACTTGTGGTTTTAACATCACTTTATTAAACGTTATATTGTTCTTTTCTAACCAATTAATCATGTCCAACCGTAAAAATCATAACCAAACCAAATATCATAAAATGATATTTATGTAGATTCTGCCATTGCAAAAAAAATCACAGATAAAAAACGAAAAAACATACGAATTCATTAATACACACAAACACTGACAGGTCCAGCACCACTGTAATCAGAGTGCAGGATAACCTAACTTTATAATTTTTGGTAACTTCTTCCTGTGAGTGTAACAACCAGACATTACAGAAGGAAACAACTACACCATTCCTACCGGGACACGTCAAGAACTGAATTAAATCAGTTTAGTGCAAATTAAAAATAAACATTAGTATTGAATATTAGTAAACAATGCGATACAAAAATTACTTAGCTATTCTATGAATACGTGTAAAATGACTAAGCTATTAATAAATTATTATAATTTGTAGGGTATAGACCAAAAATTTAATGATTATTATAATAAGCATCAACAATAATACCCATTATAAGTGCATAATACAAGTATAAACTATTCGTTTTTGTATTGCATACAGTAAGAAATTTTTATAGGTACGCTAAATATTTTTAAAGAGATTATTGTCTGAAATTAAACAAACTGATAATAAATTTTAATTGTGGAGAGAAGTTTAGCTATTTATGAAAATAGTTAAACACACTGTATTGCAGAATACTGGGTTTCTGAATAAGCCTAATGTTATTTTTTTCTTTTAATTACGATTTTATGCGTACAGTAATGTACTGTAAGCTATCACTTGGCTGGCGCCGTGGCATGCCGATGATAAGCGATTAAAAATCTTGTTGAATCTTTGTTATCGTCTCTGTTTAATAGCGATAACATCATCTGTAATGCTTCACACCATTATACGTTTCAGTGAAATAAAGTATTTCAGTCTGTGTTATAGTGTTATTCCATACGGTGCGATACAGTTTAATAGTTCATTGTTATAACAGTGTTATTTTCAATAATTTTAATTTAACCTGTGTTTTTGTGCCAGTTGGGTTGTAACAATGAGTGATTGTGTCGTGAAAATATAAACCGGGATAACCCTTGTGTAGTACCGAAAAAAAATAATCCGCAACGTATATATAACCTTAAAACAAGATAACCCTGAAACTGGAGTCAGAAATTGCTCGGAAAGCATGTAGTGCAATAGGCGTTAGCGAAAGAACAATTTTTAATATAATAGAGAAACCCAAAATTGATGGTAAACATGTTAGCCATAAAAAGACTCGAAAGCGTGTGAAAACGATTGAAAGGTTGGATGATTTAACTAAAACTGCTTTCAGAAAAAAGTTCATTCGTTTTATATCAATAACAAGCTTTCTAACTCCAACAAAATATTAAATACCGTGAGTAGCGATTTTGAACTGCCGAATTTTTCTAGAAGTACATTCCATCGTGTTTTAAAATTTGATGAAATTTCGTTTCATATCCAGAAAATAATTCTTTGCTTAAGAATTCTCTGTGACAGTGGCGGCTCACGTATAGGCACTGTGGAACTGCAGCACCCCCTATTTCCACTTGATATTATCGATAACATTTAATATAATGAGTTCTTTTTTCTTTAATTCTTTCTTTATACATGTACAATATGTAATCCTTAAGCTTAATGTCAGTAGCCATCCTCCCAGCTTATGGAAGATACAAAACTTTTTATATGGAACTGTGCGCTTCACAATTCCAGCGGCGTAGTGTTTGACTGTTGTGCGCATGCACACATAGAAAGCTGTACGTGAGGCAGTGAAGGAGAGAGAGCACTGTCGCTCCCGCATTACTCCGCGTGTGTATGGAACTTTCCTTGTCTGTTCCCTTTTCTAGTTCAGTCGGTGGAAGGAATATGAAAGCGGTTTAGTTGTTTTTTCAGTAGTGATCAGAAGATGACGGAAAGCAAGGGCTCTTTGATTGCCAAATCTGTCCAAAAACACGCTGGTAGAGCGAAAGAGAAAGTAATTAGTAAAAACTAATTATGTATTTGTTTCTGTGTACATACATATTTAAATTAAGCACCATTGGACTATAGTGCTTTTAAGCGGACATTTATTAAGTTATCTGATAACAGTAAAAAATATTATCTGTATTGAAATTTTATTATTTTTATAAATTCTCCGGAGCAGCACCCCCACTAATTTTAGCTACGAGCCGCCACTGTGTATGTGAAGTAGCTTTTGTACGAACATGGATTTTATTTAGGCTTCACTGAATTGTCAAGACTCCATTTTATTTATTTTTTAAGATGTAATGTTTTTAATTTTTTTCGTTGTGTTTTTATGTAAGAGTAAGGGCCCTTTACACCCTGTAAGTGTTATTAGTGTGTGTTGTAAGTGTATTTAAATATTACATGTTATGTTATTTTAGTGTTTTTAAATGAAATGTAAGTGCCCTTTACATCCTTACATCTGACGAACCTGCAGATGAATTTAACTCTATTTTAAAGAATGTGACGAAGGCTAATCACCTTAGAAGTCGATGCCCACATAAGAAAAAACAATTCTTTAGTGATTGAATGCGAAAATATTATTCTATGGCGTAGGTGATATTTAAGAGAAATTAAGCGATTTCGTGAAGAGGATAAGAATTTATTATGTAGATGAACAGTGGTTTATATGTATTTGAATCCAGATCTTCCTAAGAGTATCACGAAAAAATGAATAGTGACAATTTTATGCAGTGGTTTAAAAACAATTTTCGAAATTGTTGCTAAAGGATTCATCATACTAATGAATAATGCGCCGTTCTGTTGCCTGAAAACTGAAAAAATTCCAAACGATTCGACCTGAAAATCGGAAATTACCGAATGGTTAAAATAAAAGAAAACCGCATACACCGAAGCCATGTTAAAAGTAGAACTTAAAAGATTAATAAAATCTGTTAAAAATATATTCATTATAAAGTACATGAAATAGCAAAATTAAAAGATTGTGTCGTATTGCGTCTTTCTCCATACCACTGCAATTTTAACCTGACTGAACAGATATGGGCACAAGCGAAAGGCTAATTGGAAGTAATAACACAACACTTGTAAAAAATCTCTTGATAAAAAGTTTTGATAGAGTAGATGCAAATCCCTGGAAAAATTTTATTTAACATGTAATTAAAGAAGAAAAAAACAAAGGCACTTTATATGAAAATATTATTGAAGATATTGTGATAGAATTGGGAAACGATGACAATAGTTCAACAGATAGCAGTTTATCAGGCATTGAAGAAATACATTGAGGTAACAAATATTTCTTTCTGGCGACGTACTTTCTTAAACTTTTTATTTTTAAGATAAATATATAATTTTATCACAACTTTCTAATCTCTTATTCTCTAATAATAAAGTTATTTTTACTTCATTTTTATATTAAAAGAGAAGTATTTTTTCTGGGATGGATTGCGCTAAATTAAATTAGAATCTTCATATTGTTATATGTTGGTTGCTGCACGCTTTTGTGAAACAAATTATAGTTCGGAAAATTATAATCAAAAAACAAATAAGCAGTACTTATGAAACATTATAAAACGAGTATTAGGATTTCCCAGCTCAGTCAGTCTCATCCTGAAGCAATGAATTATTAATAAATAAAAAATACAAATTATTGGTATTATATACCATTACGTTTATCAAATATTATTTTCATCAATTTAAAATAAGGAACCTTGTCTCTTGTTTGGACGTCGTATAAATCCAAAGATAACACGGCTTTACAATCGAATAATAACTCAAAATCGGTTAAAGATATCAATTTGGAAATTCGTCATAAGTTAATGAACTGCGCTAACTTGAATAAAAACTTGAAGGCATTTGATCCGGATTTTTTGCAATAAGCGATCAAATTCAAGGTTTCCAAGAAAGGTAAATGCTGTAACTTTTTTGTTGTCACTGTAATAATATATCTTAAAATATCTAAAAAAAATTAACGTTTAACATTTTCAAACGCAGCATACAATTCTCTAAATTGTAATATAGTTTTTTCGAAATCTGATGGACGGTTTTATTTTTATAAAAATACGAGTAAAATACTTTCTGTGTCAAAAGTAAGAATCAGTTGAGGTTCTGGAAAGGTAGTTAAGCTACCGCGAATAGAAATCCAGTCTGAGCTGTGGCAAGGTGCCACAGCTCAGACTGGACTTTCTAATTCTAGTATTCAGCCATTTTATTGGTCCTCGGTAGAGTGGTAACTCTGCTTATGAAACTGTTCATACTCGATTTTCTTACCCGGAAGTGCAAAAAAGTCTAACTTGTTGAAATAGCTACTCTTGCTAAAATCTAAGAAACAATATAACTTTTAAAAAATTTAAATAAAATAAGCGTGGAACAACTGTAAAAAACTTGCTTTAATATTTTTTAAAAATTATATTAAAAACATTATAATTCATTTAATGTATATCTTACAATAGTGATTGTTTTTTGTCCTTTATAGTTACAATGAATATTTTGACAAAAGCAACGGTGAATGCATACTAGAATTTCATTCTCAGACATCAGATCTAGGTGTTTGGCAATGCTTATATACTGTTGACACCGAAAACGGAACATGGAATTTGGGAGAGGCTGAATTTTTAGTACTTAGTAATCCACACAGTAAGTAAAAAAAAAATTAAAATTTTTCATTGAAACATAATTAGGAAATCGGTGATCATTTTTTTAAATGTAATATTTTAGCGACTTCAGTACTAGAAAAATGTACAACTACAATTGCGAAATTCTGTTTCAAACAGTCTAATACACTACGATACGATCACAATATTTTCGATAAATTATTTTTAATCATTATGCAATTAACTGACTACCGATGATAGACATTTTTAAGAAAAATACTTTTTTTTGTTTAAAATAACATTATTATATCCTACCCTACTAGAGGGCATTTGGATGGGTGTCTGTCTATCTTTCCGTCTCACTTAACTGAGAACATGCTTACATGATCGAACATACTGCTCACAAAAAAATCATATGATTTTTTTTTCTTAAATGTTTATAAACAATAAGTAAGAAGAAGGAACATCAACAAATAAGAGCAAAACGAAGGAACATGCTTACATGACTGAATATATTGCCCGTAAAAAAAATTATGAGATTTTTTCTTAAATGTTTATAAACAATAAATAAGAAAAGTAATAAAAATTATAAAATAAATTTTACTACCGTTATTCATTCATTCAGTATCGTAGCAGATCTTAAAACAGCTATTTTCGATAAAAATAAATCGATACTGAGAATACTACCGATCATCTATCTGGAATCTGATATATATGAATTTTTTTTTGGCCTTTTAGTTACAATTAAACATAAATATAGGCAAAACATGTGGGTCAAATCAAATGGTAAACGATAATAAAAATTAAAACAATTTTGAATCCTATATATCCTCCTTAGTGATTATTGATTTTGAAACCGACTTCTCTTTTGTTATTGTATGAAGGAAGGTTAGTTTCGTATTACAATAATTTGTTTCGTAAAGTGAATATAATATGTAAATAATAAATAAATAAATTTAATTTATATTTAAGCTTCCAGCTCTCGTATTGAGTAAATTTACATATGGATATTATAGATCTTAATAAAGATGTTGAGAGTGTGCAATCTTTAAAAGATGCCTACACCGATCTTAACCAAATTTAATTGGGAACATTTGCTGATAATTTTTCACTTTTCCTTGATCAATTTTCATCATTCAAAAAAAACATTTTTGCACAAGAGATAATCAATTTTGGACACCTAATAATCCCATTCCGAGACGCCACCCGCCAGGGCAACCCGCCCGGAGGGCCTAGCTGCGGAGGCGTGCCGTAGGTACACCCTGCAGCTAGTAAAATTCATAAAATCAAATATTATAATGAATCCAAGAATAGTTGGAAAAATCACTAAAACTCATTCCGCTTACATAAACCACACTCGACTCGGTTATTATTGGACTAAGTTCTTCAGCTCTGAAAATAAATCTGTTAAAAACACTATATATGTACTAGATCGATATTACACGCCACCATATTCCCATATTTTTTTAAAGGTAATACTGCGATAATTATTTTTTAAAACTAACATATTTCTGACTTTTCCGTCACTACTCTCTAATCGGTTCGTTTACTTACGTTTTACAATGGGTTTCATGTTTTAATTATTAATCCTATCAGTTAGGTCGTTTATAGGACTTGTTACTAATATTCGACTAACTATTTACAAACGTAGATTACAAAACAAAAATTCACAAAATGATTACTACCGAAGCATAAGCAAATTTAAAAATAAAGCTGGATTATTTTTCTTAGGACGGAGATTTAGGTAACTGGATAAGATAAAAATACGAGATTAAATGTGCCCACGAAGCCGGGGTGTAGAAGTAGAATGGTAGACTTAAAGTACCAGGTAAACAAAACTATCTTAATACCTCCCATACTAATTCAGTAGAGCTTTAGATCGGTGAATACGAAATTTAAAGTTGCTAGTTTTATGTGAAATATTATTGCATAAAATTAAACAAGAAAGAAGATAAAGCACTTAAAATTACGAATCAGTTGAGTAAGACATCCACCAGAATAATTGTTTAATGAATTTGTTGATGCCATTTGATGTCTCGCAACAATAGAAATCTTTTGTTTAGTTGGTATTTGCACATCTCAATCATTTTCTCAAATAAAAAATTACCGAAATTATTAATTTCTTTTTTTGTTAAATTACAATATTTTTAATCTTAAGATCTGTCCTAATTCGTTTTCTTCATTTTCCATAGTAGAAACAAAAGATAGTGTAGTTCACTTTCTTCTTTACGTGTAGTTACACCTATGTTATGTAATGTAATATACGATCAAGAATCGCATTTGAAACTAACGATTTATTTTCATTTTGAATAGATTTGCGACTGAGGTGGATCGTCGGTATCTTAGCAGCAACAACAGTGATCATGGCTATCGCATTAGGTGTAGTAATAATTTACGGTTGCCCTTGGACAACAGTAACAGCGAAAGATAGACTAGGAAAATCCAACGTTCCACCACCAATACCATCAAAGCAATCGGTCAGATACACCGAAGAACCGGCAAAAATAAATTTTCATTTCCAAGAAACACCAAAACTCTTGGTTAACCTTTCGGGAGGATCTGCACCGTCTTCAAATCATGTGTACGAACGAGTCGGACAATACGTATCACCCAATGTAGCGAAAAGTATTTACCAGAACATAAAATAAATATATTTTTCTTTAAATTAATGCTACGATATTACTAAATCAGGAATATTTGTGCGATTGATTACAAATCTTTCAGCTACATTTATTGCTCAAGTTATAAAAATATTCTCATTCTGTGTTTAAACAACTTAAAATGTAAACTTACGTAATTTAAGGTAAAATCATCCAGTACCTTTAATGTCAGTAATAGTAGCAAATTAGAATAATCAAATATGTATACATGAATAAAACAGACATTTTTATTAATCAAATTTTCTTACCTAAAAAATGAAAGCAGAATTATAAATTCCATTAATAATAATTTGATTTGAAATGTCTTCAATTTATAAACTAGTTAATTCATTAACGCATATTACAATCTAACGATCCACTACTAAACGATACGAAGAGATTCAACTGTAAATCGCTCGATATACAGTTTTTGAATTAACTTCACTCGTTATCGAGTAAACACGCAAAGTCGTTACCAACAAGATTCATAACCTTACCATTGTCATATTGCACTCTTGTCAGATGTAAACATGATAATTGCGTAACGAAGTCCCTAAAATAATTGTAGTTAATTCATAATTGTGTATTAAATTACTTTGTAACAACGATCCCTGTTTTCCCTAAGCATGAGTATATGAATGAATATGAACCACAGATTTAATTTCGGCATTAATTTTTGTGGGAAGTACAATAGCTTGTCAGGAATCGTATGGAATGTAGAAGTAACAGATACAGTTCAATGTTATTTTTGAGGCATAGCAACTTGTGTTTACTTCCTACGTGGTTTTCTTCATTATCCAAATAATTATTTTTTGAAATTCATGGAAACAGATTAATTTTATTTCTTTTTAAGTAATTGTTTTTTGGCAAAAATCATTTTAAAATTTTAAAAACCTATATTTAATAAGTACAGAAACAAATTTGATAACTCACAACTGTATTAAGATATGCAGGGTGTAACTTGTTAGCTTAGCAAACATATGTATTGACTACAACACAATGTCCATCAACAAATAACTTTATTTTAAATCTTATCTTTTTAACATTTCTACATGATGTAATGGAGAAATAAATTTCTTAATTGTTAAAATGAAGGGCAATTTTGTTGATCTCTTGATGAGATCTTGAAATCTTTTATAAGCTTTGTAGAAAAATTCATTAACAATTGTACTAGAGTTATATTACATAATAGCTTTCTGCAATGTGATTTAAAAGTAATTCTAGATTATATTGTTTTTTGTGATGTAAATAATTATGTGTGTGATGAATATTAATAATCAAATAATTAAGATCTTTTCTTAGATTACACATTTTTCAAGTTTATTTTTAAATCCTTATACTTCAAATATTATTTACAGTATTTCTTTGAACATTAAAATTCTGGATGAATCATTTTTTTAAATGATTCACTGACAGTTTTACTTAAGTAAAAGAAACTTAGTAAAAAACATTTTTTATGTTAATAACAAATTTCATTAAATAAAAATTTTAATTGTTTGTTATTTAAAAAAAAAAAGTAATAATTTTGTGTAATTTTCATCAGTTGTCATAGACACCACTTTATGATTGATACTTCACCTTATTCATGAAGGAGTTTTGATTTTATTATTGGTTTCATCAGTTTCTCTGTTAAACTGTAATTCTAGTCTGAATGTGTTTGTTAGTGCAGTAGTGTTCAATAAGACAAGTATTCACAGATATGATCTTTCACTCATAAGTTTTGAAAAAATGTTTATTCTGCACATGGTTATGTTTTTTCTTGTTTAATTAAGTTTTTCTTAATTTTAAATCAAAGTAAAATAAGAATTATTTAATTCACAAAATATAAAATAACATATGTGTAACATGTTATATCATGGGTCTACATCAGTGATTCCCAACCCTTTCTTTGTTTCAACCTGTAGTAAATATTTGATTAGAATATATCACACTTAAAATAAAGTATAATTTCCAGTTGTTGAATTACATGAAATATTGTGGTTGGATAACCTGATGTTAGAAAGGAAAACTTGTGGCCTAGAACTTGGAATTCTAGTATAAAATCTGACATTTCATTGAAAAAGAATGAATGCATTTATGGAAGCCATCACTGGTCCTGTTTCAGTTCCTACTCAAGTAGCAAATAAACTTTCCCAATGGTAACCCAAAATATCTCTTGAAATAATATATTTTTTCTTCATTGCATTCAAAACATAATAGCAAACATCTCTAAACATAATATTGATATAGTGCAATATAAGTATAAAAATCAAAATGTACTGTAAAATTGGTTCTTTATGGAAGTCAATTTTAAGTGTTTAAACTATTTAGAATACTGCAGGTGAATAGGTTGAACATAAAAGATAAAAAAATTTGTAACTGTGCATAAAATGAAAGTAAAAAGTGAACAGTTTAATTTTAATCTATTATAAAAAACTTTAAACAGTGAAATCAGTCCAAATTCAATGAGTTCTTTGTTTCTATTTCTCATTCATGAATTTATCAAAACGAAAATTTTTTTGTTGCCTGTGATTCAAACAATTCCTATATTTTAAATTCAAACTCGTGCAATATATTGTTACAAGTAGCACCAGGATACAAAGTGAGAATTTTTCCACCGACTCTTGGAAACACTTCCACTGCAGTATACCAAAACTAATCCAAATGCATGCAAATTAATGTAAACAAGGGGAATTTTTTGTTTATTTCTATGTTGTTGCTACACTGTTTGACCATACCTGTTCTTTAAGTTGTCTGTATAATGTGAGATTATTGTTCTTTGGTTACTTAGCAATTTTCATGTTATACTATTTATAACAAAGTGTTTTGTGAAAGTTTATTTCATTTTTTATTACAAAATCAATTATCATATTTTTTGTGAAAGTTTATCTGAAGAATACATAATAATGGAAATTACTTCAAGAAAGAATTCGAAAATTGTTTCTCTTTCTGAGCATACTAGTATGACACAACAACAAATAGCTTCTGAGTATTGTGTTAGAATAGGGACAGCAACGATATTTTAAAACAATTTAAAGATATTCATTCCTTTTCACCTCAAAAGAAAGGCAAATGAGGCCATAAAAGAAAAACTACTTCGATACAGGATCAGTTATTAGTAAGAAAAGTAAACTTGGTCCAAAATTATCTGCTGTGGACTTAAATTGAGAATTAGCAACCAGTGGAACAGATTTGCATGTGATAATTGTTAGATACTGACTCTTTGCAACTGTATGGAAAGCTCGTCGGCCAACTAAAAAGTAGTTTTTAACACCAGCAATGTGCAAAAAAGACTCTTCTGAGCCGAAGCACATAATAACTGGACCAAAGAAAACTGGTAAAATGTTATGTTTTAGTCACAATTTTATGTTCAGAGGCAAAAGTTTCTATACGTTAGAAAAGCGTCAGATGAAAATACATCACTGGCTTATATCTAACAATCAGTAAAACATTCCCAAAAAAAAATGTTGTTGGGTTGTTTCACATTAGAAGATCCTTCTTTGTTCATTACTTCTACTAGATTGTATGTTGAAAAGTGATAGATATATCAAGATTCTGCAGGAAAGAGTTGTGAAACAACTTCAAAAAAAATTCCCACCAGACAAAACATTGTTCCAACAAGATTTGACACCATGTCAAACTGCCAAAAAAGTGGAAAAATTTTTGGAAGAACAAAACATTAAAGTGCTCCTGTGGCCAGGCAACTCCCCAGACTTAAACCCAATTGAAAATCTTGGAAATAATAAAAAAACAACTCTAAAAAATGAATTGTACCACAGAAATTGACCTCATTAAAGCAATAATATCAGTATAGTTTCATGATAAAGGAATTTAAAAAAATGTGTAGAGCAATTATTGAATCAATGCCAACTTGTGAAAGTGAAGTGATTAAAAATAAAAGACAAAAGACATTAATTACTACACATTTGCAAATTGTACAGGTATGATTTTTTTTCTAAATAAAGTTACCTTTTATTAAATAACAATCTGAATTCGGATTAATTTGCATGCTACTGTACTGTTTCAAATTAAAATGGGTGGACCAGATTTGTTAGTAAATTAATAAGATCTTCCCTCAGCTCATTATCTTAATATTTTCTAAAAATTAATGGAATGGAATAATGATCTATTTTTCTGAAATCTTCAGATTCAGTAATTAAAAAATATCTATCAAATGATTCTGACAATTTTCAAATGAGGTGTAATTTCTACATGTATAGTAGAAGTTGTGGATTCATCATCAGTTGTCTCTTCTGTTGAAAGAAAATGTTAAGTTTCAGATTAAATAAACAATGAAATCACAATCTATACAACCAGTTATTATCAGTTCCCAAGACACACTGACTTTGGCAGTATGCCTTGACATGTGATTCAAGGACACTGACTATTTTTTTTTCATTACCAGGAATGAGGCATATCTTTAATCAGGTTTGAAACCTATTCCTACATAATCTTTCCTCAATTACATTTTATAGATTATACAAAATACAGATGGTTCACTAAGATATAAGGTGTAGCATGTACAAAAAAACAAATACAAAACATTTACCTACTTTTAAAAACTATATATGAAAGAAGTTAAGAAGTAATAACAAAAATAGGAATTATTTTTATGATTTATTTGTACTTGTATACCAGTAAATTACATTGCCTTCATACTCAACAGTACTTTACATAAATTAATTTAACAATATTAATTATATATACATATACATGTATCATATGTTATGGCAATTTCAATTACAAATATAGTTTTACTCATAATTAATAACAGTATGAATAATATTAATAAACAATAAATAACATTATTAATTACAATAAATTAACAAAAATCATACATGAACTAAAACAGAATGTTATATTAAATTACTCAATTTTAAATTTGAATAATACTCTTGAAAATGATATACCGTTACATACATGTATTTCTTGTATATAGGATGGTCATCAGTCCAAAGGCTGGTTAATTAATCTATCTAATATTACAATTGGTTCTTATACAAATCCTAGGTAGCACTAGAGAAGAGTCCTTTGCAAAATGTTATGGAATGTGGCCATTTCCTTTCTCATTCAGAAACATACATTACTAAATGATAATCAGTACATTAGTGAAATAAAACTGTAATCAACATACCTTCACCACATTCCATGTAACAAGCATCGGTAAATACATTTCATTAATAAAGGGAACATATTACTTTGTCAACAAATAAAGCAGTTTTTTCTTAGCTCATGAGAATTAATTATATTTTATGTATTGTTAATAACATTTTTTATGGCATTTATTGTTAGCATTATAAGTTTTAATAACATTTAAGGCTTATGATATATTAATAAAAGGTAATGTTCTATTTGTTATAAATACTTGTATTAATTGTTATTAGGCAACTACTAAAGTAACTCAATAGATAAATATAAATGCAACATTTTGAAAGAATTAAATTTTAATTACAGTTTTCTTACAGTTTCAATTATAGTTAACAATATGTAAGTTCAAATACAATTATAGTAATAATATTTTAAGTGAAGATTACAAAATTTATATAAATATACAATTGAACATCAGTTATCCAAAACAATTAAGCTGTGGCTGAGTAAATTTATGATAGCTAACCTTTTAATCACATTTGGTTACAGAAAGAATAAAAAGAAAGCAGAGTAAGTAGCATACACATTTTTTATTCTTCAAAGAGAAACACTGCATACAGAGATATTAACGGTAAGACAGAAATAGTTTTATGTCAAACCAGTATAGTAATAGTATGAAATTGTCCTAACAGTTGTAATATTATAAAATTTGATCTTTATAGACAGTGACACATAAGTGGTAATACAGTTTGCACTACCCTGTCTAGCTTTGATTAAGTAATAAAAGAAACTGAGTATTCATTACAGCTGAATTATTACTGATCAATGATGATCTAGTTATAAAATTTCAATTGGTCTAAGCCAAAAATGTTGTTGAAAATTATATGATAAAGTTGAAACCTATGCTGAGTTAAAGAGAGAGAGGGTGGAGAGGGAGGAGAGGGAGAGGGAGAGAGTGAAAGCAGTTTATGGAAAAATCTTGTTTACTGATGAATTTATAGCTGAATTTATAACTATGTATTTTAGTACCCAGGATAGTAATTTGGCCATAAAAGGTGGAGCTTAGAAAAAAAATTAAAAAGTAAGAAAACAACAGTTGCAATATATAAAACACACAAATGGGGATCCAAGATACTATTATGAGAATCCAGTACATGTATTTAGGTTAAAAATTAGCCCAGAATAGAAAGGAATAAAGAAGTGCATCAAACCAGTCACATTTCATGAATCAGTAAACTGTTGTAAATTGACAATTCTGGTGCTATACAATATTATCTAGATTATTTGGAATTCTCCTTTTTTAACTATTTTAATTTTGTTTAATTTCTTAGTATGTTTGATAAAAAAAAAATGTATATTATATAAGGAAGTCAGCAAGAAGCAAAACCAGACCATCAGGTAAATTTTATAAACTTACCTTTTACTACTTTTTAAGTCCATCTGTCCACTAAACATATTTCAATTCATATATGTATACTACAGTCCATTTAATCAAAGCACACAATTTAATCCTAAAACAAGTTTTGATATGTAGCAGGCAGGGCTTAAATAGTAACTTGATGCAGTTATATAATTACCAGAATATTAGTTTCTGGTAAGAAAACAAAATTTTAGTTGTAAATTTTGTTGTGTGTGTATGCAAATTCATGTATGTCTGTACACAGACATGTTTATTCATGTATGTGTATGTATATGTAACAGCAGAGAGAAAATTATTAATGCTCTTTACCTATAGCCATGACAATTATGGATAGTACATACTAATGTCTTGCTACCATTTTATAAAAAGTTCTATAATGCTCATTTGCTTCCTTAACAGAATCATAAGACTTAAAAGATAGCCTTCTCACCAACAATATCTTGTATACATACTTTGTTTAAATTGCACTCCTCTCTCATTTTACTTTTAAATCCACTAATATCCACTAATATAGAAAAACAATGAAAATGTTCAACATTAGATTGTAAAAGCCTATTTGTAAACAATAAGCTCTACAACTGTATGATTTATTTATAGTTTAAAACAGATTAGTAATTAAGAGTTGAACCTAGTGAATTACACAATATTCAACAGTTCTATCATGACATGTAAGTGGCACATTTTCATTTATTTCAATAAATATGATCCTAAATGAATAATTTGTACAACAGAAAATCATAAGTTATCTACTAGAGTTAATTTTTTTCAACATAAATAATTTCAGTAATTTAAAACAGACTAATACATATCTTAATAAAATTATATATCTATAACATAGATGTTATATTATTACATGTATTTATCTTAATACATATTCACAGTTCTAACAAAAAAATAAAAGCAGGGGCTTTATTCATATTTTTCCAAGTTGGCTTATGATTGTAACAAAAGTATAGAACCAGAGCCTAGATTTGGAAATTTAACCTTCTTATGTCTTATTTGAACAGGCCTGAATGTATAAATTATATACAACATAATACAATTTTTTATGTCAAATAGTAGATAATCATACAAAAAGTTTAAAAATATTAATTTACTTTAGAAATAATTATAAAATATAAGTGATCAATATTCTATTAATTATTATTCATTTTACAAATTATATATATATATATATATATAATTTAGAAAACACTTCTATAATTATAAAACATTCATTAAAAATAAAATAATTCCATTTTTTCTTCAATGTAATAACTACTGCAATCATTAAAAATTATTAACAGTTAAGTATAGGCAAAAATGCTTACAATTGTTTTACATTCTAATTTTAATAAAATTACTACTTAAAACAAACACAACAAATTAAATCTCTTCTTTAAACCATTACATCTAACAAATAAACTATTTATCTAAAGTAAAGGACACAATGGGGACAATTCATAGGAAACTAGAGGACTATTCATAAACACCATGCCTACTCAAAGATGCGACTCAACCAAGTAGCAATCCAGCAGATTATTCAGACAAGTCTCTGGCAGAATAAATACTGGATTGGATATGGTATCCACAACCTGCCCTTAAGTGAGAGTTGTGTCCATCTTGTCATTTACCTTCAAAACCCACCACACAGTTTGTATGATTTATATTGTCATTATAATGTATTTATTATATACAAAAGAATATATAAGTGCTATCACATTAAAATAAAAAATATGTATAATTAAACTTCATTAATTAAAAGTAGCTGCAAAATTAAATTGAATCTGTATTTTACAAAAAACAAATAATTTATTAAATGAAAATAAAAACTGATGTGTGTGGATAAAATGAACTGCAATCCTACAAAAACCTAATTACAGATAGATTTGAACACATTCACTGACTTCTTTGAGCGAAAACAGTTAAATAGTTATAGAAGAACCATACTTTTAATTTTAAAAATACTTTTTTATAATAATAATATTTTATAACAAATGTTACCTCTTTTATTCATTAGCTAAATATGACATTCATTTTGAAATTAATTTAAAAAATAACTTATAGATGAAATATTCTTTATTCATACTTTTTATGTTAAAGTATGCAAACTCAGAGTAATTTTAAAATATACTTACTGTTTTAAATTATTCTACTAATTATACATCAGTTTCCAAAACTGAAACATCAAATATAAACTCTGTTAAAAATCATAATGCACTAAACATATTTAGTAATAGCCAAAATCTGATTCACATTATTTTCCCATTTCATTTTATATTACTTCTACAAGGGCAATAAAAACTAAGGGCAGCTCAAAATTACAATATGAATGTGATATCAATGATGATAAAGATTAATCAATTATAAAACTAAACAAGATTTTAAACAATTGAAATGTTCATACTGTTGTTTTAAACACAACTGAAATAGTACCATACATGATTGTCCCTTTTTAAAACAAATGAAAGTTCTAGTCACAAAGAAATTAAATTCAAAAATATCAAAGAACTAACCAACTTTTTTTTCATTAATTAATATTTAATATTCTGTATAAATACTTAAATATTTTTATACCCTGTAATAACACCATATTACTATTTGATTGCATATTGCATGCAAATGAGTTTAAGGAAAAATCTTTTGGAAGTATTTAGTCAGATTTTCATAAAAAAAACTCATAAATTCAGTCTATTCAGTTTTTCATCTGTCGATTTACTTTAAAAAGTTTCCACACACTTTATTTGAGAGGTTTTTGGGAAATTTGTAAAAATAATGTGATTATAATAAGTGTATTTTTTTACAAAGCTTTTACTTTGAATTGCTTACTTTTACTGATTATAATTCACAAAATCCATTACCAGATAGTTTTAAATAATAAAGCGTTATTAACTGTAGTGTTTTAAATGAATTCAGAGGTTCTCAAACTTTTGATATTTCCATTTTGTATAAAAATGTGATACTTCTGAAAACTACAACTCATACAGATATGGAACATGGTGTGTTGGCTTTATTATGAATTTAGTGTTATATATTAAATATTGAAACAGAATTATGTTGAGCAGAACTATTATTATAACTTTAAAAGTTTATTTTTTAATAGTCTATATTTCAAGGAAGAGGTTCAATATTCTTATCAGGCAACCAATCCAAAAGAAACTGCAAAGAATCTACTTACTTTTACATCCATAAAAAATCTGGCAAACTTGAATCTCTTCCCTAGGGCTTCACATTTTCATAAAAAACAAAAATTGGAAAGCATATAAGTTGTTAATTAGATATTCAGAAAATCAGTTGAAAATAATATGAAAAATGTTGCTTTAAAATTTGAAACAATCTTTTTATGGATTTTGCAAGTTATAATTAGCCAAAGGAATGGCTTTGGAATCCGTTATTTTTCAGATTTACCTAAAATTCCCTCAAATAATGTATTCAAAAAATATTTATAAGCAAACAAAAAAAAAAAAAAAACCTAAACTGAAGGGGCTTTATAGACACTTTATGAAAATCTGACAGACCATTTTCAATTGGAAATGGTCAGCTTTCCTTTTCTTCAAAAAGGAAAGCTGTTAGTTTTAGTTAATTCAAATTATTAACACACTATCTATTTTCCTAACAGTAAAGGTATACAAAATCATAAACCAAAGGTTTCAAATTCCTATAATTCTACTACTGTTAAAACAGAAACTTTTCCAACAATGGATTCTATTTGTTATTATTTTGTTGTAATGATTGTTTTTTAAACAAATCAAACAGTTACACATTTATTTTGGTATAGCATAAGAGAATTTTCTGATAAAATATTCAGTTTGCTAAAACATTAGAATGAATTATACCTTTATTTTATCTTGGCCTAATAGATTTGTTTTCACTACAATGGAAAGTAAAATTATTCAAAAATGATTATTTTTTTAAAATAAACCAAAACAAATTTTAAACTGAATTTATGATTTTAACTCAAACCAAATTGTTCTTAAGTATGCACACAACTCTGAAGGCTCTAACTGGCCTTCATTGCTTACATGCATTGCTCTTCACAAAAAAATTCTGTGCTCTTCATGCAGAATTCCCAAAAGTTGGTTTTTCAAATCAGGGAGACATTTTTATTTATGAAATTAGAAAAAAATAGCGCTAATAGCTGATGAAGATTACCTATGCAAAGTTGTATATATATTAATGTGAAAAAATATTTAATATAAAGTGTAAACTTAATTTGATTCAGCTAATATGTATAAATCATATTTTTTGTATCATTTTTTTACAATCATTTTCCATTTTATTTCTGGATGTGATTGGGCTCAGATTCAGGGTGTTTACATTTTTGCTCAATGGGACTTTAGATCATGACAATTCATTAAAAATAGTATCTATACTTATGATACAACTTTTATAAAGTTTTTGAAAACAAAAAATGACTTTTCTAAAACTATTTTTAATAGCCTAGAACATATATGGCACAGAACCAAATGTTTCCTTACAATAAAACAAAACAGTTCAAGCTCATCAAAGTATGGATTAAAATTGCCAATAGACTAAATCCAGAACATAATTGCATATAACTCTATTCTGACTGACAAAGGAAACAAAAATAGTTATACTGTTACTTCCTAACAAAATCCTAGAATTCATTAAAAACAACATACATGAATTCAGAAAGTGAGTAATTTTAAAATTTGTTGTTATAAAAACATAACCACATTTCATCTTAATGATCAATTAATATAAGGTTTAAATGGTTCTTTTCATAATAAATTATCAACAGAAAAACTTATTCTAGAGATCAGCTGATTGTCAAAACAAAACTATTTATAACTATGATATATCTATTTATTTAAATGTAGGATGCTAATCAGAAAAAAATTAGTATAGTGAAAACTTTTAGAACTAGAATCCAGTACAAGCAAACAGGCATGCACCGACTAGTTAATACTAGTAACAGCAATAATTATGTTTTCAATGTAATGAAAATTCTATTTCTTTCTGTAGTCTGTATAATGAAATTTTGTTAAACTGAGTTATAATTACATGTACATCTCTGCCTGAATGTGCTAATATATATATATATATATTTTTTTTTTTTTTTCACCTTTTTGATGACAGCTTAGTACTGGATAAATCATTGTCACAGTATACAGTCAAATTTGCAACTATATTTTATACAACCAATTAAAAATCAGATTTTATTTTTTAATAAAAATAAAAAGATTAATTTGTTATAAAATTTGTAAGTTTTGTTTGCAGGTCACATACAATAAAATTAATGCTAGATTATAAAACCTAGCCTGACCTTTTTTTAGACAATAAAAACATTTTTTTAAATATTGTATTACTAATTCTAATTGTCCATGATTAAAAAAGTTTCACAAACAGTATTTTGCTGAATTTGAACCCAATCAGAAATGACATTATGTTATTTACCTCATTTTAAACCCATTCTGTCACTTTTTTTGTCTTGTTTTTTCATACATCTTTCCCCTCAGTAACATCTAATCATTACATTGCAAGCATTCAGATGGTCTTCTATCATACTGTATGCTTTTTAGGTAAAAAAAATCATACAATTTCCATGGCAGGGATATAATTCTTTGTAATACTCTTTGTAAGCATATCAAATATTAGTGTACATCTATAATAAGTTTATTAGATCAATAAATTCTAATTTCTTCATTAAAAAAAAAGAAGATTAATCTTCAATTTAAATGATGTTCAAATTATTTTTTTTTTAAAGGAAAAATTCCTGAAATGTTTCATTAACTCTGAAAAACACATTTTTATCAATTTTTTTTACAGAATTAATGTTTTTAAATAAAAAGTTTCAAAATACAATTTTCTGATGAAATAATTATCAATTCTGATCTACTGAAGTAATTTTTTAATTAATTTTAATTTTGTTTTAGAGAATTATATTAATTTTTAATTATATATCTTTAAAAAGTTGGTGGCTTTACTAAATACAAACTATTTTCATTTAGTACTTATGTGGTGACAATTGGTAAAATGTCAGAATAGTATAAGTAACTAATTTTTTACAAAACTGGTTAGTTTCCTATTGTAATTTTGTTAATAATCAATCACATAACAAATATATTTGTCATGAGGTTATCCATCCACCTTCCTAAATAAAAGACTCTTATTCTACTGATAATTTACTTTCCACCATCAAAGAATGATGTAATTTCTAAATTGTTCCTTTTAATACATTTCTTCTCACCTTTGAACTGGATATTCTTTTCATTATTTTTTTTTTAATCAAAGTATATTAAAAAAAATCATTTATACAAGATGGTTTAGTTATCACAGTGATTTTAAATTAAACATTTATAGTAAAAGTTAATGTTTTGTTGTAAATCATGACAACAAAACAAAAAAAAAAAAAAAAACAAAAAGCAAAATTGTACTTTATCTTCTCTTTTTCTTTTATAATTTAATATCACAAAAATTGGTCATAATCTCAAGAAAATATTTTATCTTAATACTAATTCCAAATACATATCTACCCTTAATAAATTTTCCATTTGCTTTATCAATGAATTACTTTGAAAAGTAAAACATTTAAAAGCAATTTTTATCCTCTTTAATCTACAATAAGTTTATACTAAAAAAAAAACTAATACTTCATGATTAGTAATTTTTAAATTTTTTTAAATATGTTTAAACACTTCTAAATATATATATTAATACACTAAATAAGAAATAACTTTCAGAGCTCATTTCTATAACTAAGGTAAACTAATAAAAACTATAAATATTATTGTAATATCAAAATATAAAGCATTTCTTTCTGTTTATTACTATATAAATAATAAAGCATTTAAAGATATAAAGCAATAGGACTATAGTTAACAGTTCATATCTTAAGAAAAGACATAATGTATCTCAATTATAATAAATTCTATTGGACATGACAACATTTAGTATTTCAGAAGATTTTAAACAAACAGTAAGTGTCTAATAATATCACATGTTGCGATGTAAGTCCTGAAATATGACATAATATAACTTTTTTTATTTAACAAAGTATACACAACAGCACCAGTACCCATTTAAGAGTTTAAATTTAAATTGACATTGTATATTCAACTCACATTGTAAAAATAAAGTCATGCTTCATGGTGTATTAAACTATAACTGCTTATATAATAAACAAAACAAATATCTACTAAACTCTATGAATATGTATACAAATTTAAACGTGAGACTAATCATAATGTTATGGAATATCCATGCAACTTATACACAAACACTAAATTAATTCAAATATAATCCCCATTATTCATATACATCATATAAGTATTAAAATATTTTCATGTATATAAATAAACTTAAATACATGTAACTAAAATTTATTATGGAACACGCTATTAAACTATATAATGTAAGAAATATGTGATGTGGGAAAAACATGTTAACTCACATTAAATGTCATTAGTGAACAAAAACATTCAATTTGGAGTTGTTTTGTTACTGGCAAAAATATTTGAAAAATTCATCTTTTAGACCTAACCTACAATTTATCTACTGGATCTTTTTTACCAGTCTATCTATAATAAGAAAATAATCTTTGACCATTATTGAATTAGCAAAAAATTAGTAATTCTGGATTTTATAAATTCTTTCCTGATTTGCTTTGTTTTTATTTTACAGAATATTTTTCTGTACAATTAGCTTCATTGTTACATCTTCCTAGTTTTAAAATCTGAATAATTTTATCTGATATTAAAAAAGCAATTGTGTTGATGTTTTTTTTTAAATTACCTTTTCATAAGGATGATTCAACAGATTCTGAACTGACTAAAATAATTTATTTATAAGACATCAGTACTCAAAACTATCTCTCATACTCCAATTGAAAATAGGTCTTAATTAAAACATACTCTTGCCAGATAGTGAACGAATACAACAATTACAACTACACTTTAACATTATCAAGACACAACTACATAAAAGTTTCTTCTGAATAAATCTATACCTGATATCCTAGAGTATTCCATAATGTTTTACAAATTAATCAATAAAGAACTACAATCTTAAAATTTGTAATTATGGTAATACATTTAGTTGAAATAAATCTGAACTATACAGAAAAATCTGACATAAAATCAAATATTCAACAGACATTTCATTACAACTGACAAAATACCTTATTTTACTGATTGAATTAAATAAAATTATATTTATTTTTAAAGGTTAAACTCTTTCATCAATGAATTAATGTATAAATACAAAAAATAAAAAAAAATAAGAGATACAGAATCATTTATCTGCGCAAGGGAGAAAGAGACAATGAAAATTATATATATATTTTTTCAAATATAAATTAATTAAATGGAGAAAGATTTTCAAAACATTTATGCATGATGGAAGTTCCATGCATGGTTTGTTTTAATTAGTAAATAGTACTGTTTTAGTTTCTAAAGTTGTGGTTCTAATTTTATTCAACAATAAAAAACCCAGTTGGTAGATGCAAGTTTGCTCTTCAGTTTGTTACACTGCATTACATGTAAAGAAGAATGAGTGATAATAGATACTGGAAATTATTTATAAAGAATACAGCACTATAAAAATAAAAACTTACTTGAAATAAAAACAGAAACCAAAAATTTATTGTAAAAAAATAAAGAGAATAAATATTTCTTACATTGTACAGATTTAATAGCCTATTGTATAATAATTACTATAAACCATAAATCAATGTGTGTTTTCAAACTATAAAAACATATTTTAAAAAATTATACAACACACACCCACTTTATCGGAAATCCAGGTAGTCTAGATCACATTGGTTTTGGGTTATTTTAAATGCATACAATTTTTATTCAACTTAGAATAACATTTCTTTTCTAATTTTGGTTTGACATTTTAATTTTAAGTTTTGGTACAGTATTTTGAAATACACACCATAAAAGAAATTTATTAACCAGAGTTTATATTTTTTCATATTAGCACAACAGTAAATTAAAGACTATAGATTATAGACCCATCTATAGTTAGATTAAGAATGTATACAAGAATAAACTATTGTAGTCAAACCATACTGAAGTCACCCATATCTTGTTTGAAGAGAATGTGTGCAATTGTTAAATTGTTAATATATACATTAAAAATGATTATTAATAAATTTCTGTATTTTGCTCTTCACACTTACTGCTATGTCAACAGACTGTAGACATTTCTGGATTATGTGGCCATCATCCAACCAAACCATATCCAGTTCTGTCTAACCCAGATGAATGGAGTTTGTTATACCTACACTGGAGGTAGGTACTCCATTACAATGGAGTTATAATGGTACTTCATTATAACTCCATTATGGAGTTATAATGAAGTACCATTATAACGAATATAGGCCTATACTACAGAAGTACAAAACAAGATAAATACAGACCGGTTCCAGAAACAATCGGCTTTATTATTAATTAAAGTAATCCATAGATCAGTAATATATATTTGTTAATTATTACTTCTGTGAAAGAACTGAATTAATTTATTTCATAATTATGTAAGGCATGTTATAACCTACATTAAATTTTCATTTACATGATTAATTCACTAAAAATAGATTGAAAATACCTCATAAAAAATAATTTATTAACAGAAATAAGAGCCATTTGATTGAAAAATTTGAAACAAACATTCATACAGAAAATTAATTTCACACACACACACACACACACACTAAATATATATATATATATTAAAATATTCATGTTTTGAGAAACAATGTCTATACATTATATTGACTAATAAGATATATTTTACCATATTTGTTTACTGAAAACACAACGTAATAGTAATAATAATAATAAATAAATAATAATAATAATAATAGAAATTTCAAAAGATTATACCTAAATTATAAATTAAATCCTACTTACAATGAAATTATATTTTTAACTTATGTTGTATGATTTATGAGCTAATAACTAAAAACTAATATAAATTACAAAAAAGAAAAAACACTCACACACATATACAAATACTTATATATATACATACTCATATATATGGACAAAGTATTATTTGTAATTACTAAAAAAATGCGTATATTTTAACAAACCTGGCATAAAGTTAAATCACAGGTGGATAGAAAAAAATCTCATTAATTCATAAATTTGAGGAAAATATACCTTAATTTTACTGCAGATGTAGATGTAAAAATAAAACCATTAAAATTAAATGAAAATGTATAAACAATAATAATAATTTTTATTCAAAACATGCCTGAATATATTTTAATGTAATATTCATTATCCTAATACTTTATAAATGTAAAGCATCCTGCTAACATATGAAATTAATTGCTCCATTATCACAATTTATTTCTATCCATGTTGTTATTTTATCACATTGACATTGAATAATTAATTTCAAAAATATCATCAAATTTAAAAGAAAAAAATTATTAAAACAAGTTGTATATATCAAATATCTATTATTAATATACATATATTAATAAAGTATATATTATTATAATGACTGTACATTATTTGTAAAAATTATTCAAAAACACAGGTATGATACTAGCGCAAGGATTTACTCGTTTAGTAATCTATTAGTAAAAATATATTTGCACTGAAAGTTGCAGTGATAAATAATATTGTAATTTCACATGTTGACACCTTGCTGAAAACTGGTAACATCCATTGTCCATAATAATGTACATTATCAAAAAAATAATTATCCTATAATGAAAAAGTTATCATGGAATGATGGGATGTGACACAAAAGTTGTTAATTGATTGTGTTCCCAGATTAATTGCATTTATAATATCAAGTGATTTATTTGTTAATATTTCTGTGTTTTCAATTACACTTTGTGATTATCCTTGAAAAGTTGTTTAGTTTCTAGTTCAGTTATAATTACTAATCTTTTATTTTGTTTGATTGAACACGTTCTAAAATATATATCATATTTCATCACAACTTTCAATACAACTCTGAATTTTGCAATAATATATAACATTTAACACTAACAACTCTTTTAGTGTCAGAATAGTTATAGGTAGAGTGTAAGGTAATAAAATTCACTGATATTAGAGTCCAATGATTTATTAAATTAATTATGATTAAGTTTTACTACTTGTAAAAACTGAATTTACCCAGTTTTTCAATCCACTTTTTTTATAGTAAATCATAAACACACAACATTGAGTATGTTAGAATTCTTTAATGATATATTACATTTGATTATCTCAATGGATAAAGAGGGTTTGATCAGAACTGAATAATAGAATATGTGCATTTTGAGAATTGTTACTATAAAGTATGCTAAACAGAAAAGGTAAATACGTAACAAACTGAATTCTTTATTTTCAAGGTTCCGTATGTACAGGGTCACCATTACTAACTTTAATTATATTCCACTATACACACATATTAAAGTGAATATAAGAAAAAAATAAAAAATAAATATAAGTTCACTTACACAAAGTGAATCTTTCATACTTACATAGATATGGCACGAATAACATGAAAATTAGTTTGATTATATACTTATGAATAAGGAAATTGATAAAAAAAAATCAGCTGAAATATTTATTAAAGAATTACTTTACATACAAAATGTTGAATAAAATACTACTAGAATTAACTAAATCTTAATTTTACAATTTATATGATTATATTACCAATTGTATGTAGATCAGTATAAATTTAATCACATTTTTAATAAACAGAAAACTTTTTTCAGTGAGTAAACCTGCATTTAGGTCTCATATCTCACATTAATAAATCACAACATTTTTATGAAAAAATAATTTTTTAATAATATATTTCTCTTTGAAAATTTATATTTACACGTATAATTGTAAATATTTTTAAAATATTATATATTTTGCAAAACTGTATAATTATCAATATACTAACAATAGTAGTATAAATCTAAGTTTTATACTGATGTATGTTTTATGTTTACGTTTATGTTTTCTTAGTCTGAAGCCAAAAATAATGATCAGCATCAAGTGAATAAGACTAATGTATAAGAATAGGGTTCAGAGGTCAAACCTTTTGAAAGTCTTAAAAGTTGTGGACATTAAATAGCAAATATGGGTCCATATTACGAATTGGATAGATTGTTTACTTCATGGCATGATAAATACTACAATCTTGGTAAAAATTATTTTTATATTATATTTTCTAATATAGTTTCAGATGGATTGAAATCATACGACCAGTGGATTTAGTTTAGGCAAGCCCGGTTCAATTTAGATTCAATCTAAACTTTCTCCAGGTAAAAGTTTCTACCAATACCCATCATTTTGGGCAAAATAATAAGTATGGTGATTTCAATTCTTCTGAAACTATATTACAAAATATAACATAAAAATAATATCTTTAATTAAATTTTCCCATGTTTAAGAAAATCTTTAATAATTAACAACTTATTTCTTGATTTTAGTCAATGTTAAATCATTAACAAATAGTCATTTTTTATTGCAAATATACAATTTTTATTTTGAATATAAAAAATCCTATGAAAAATATGTACTTCCAAAACCTAAAAGATTTAAGTATAGCTAGCCAGTGCAGAAGGGTAATAACGTGGTAAAAAAGATATATATATAACAAATATATACAACATGTATATGAAATATATGCATAAATTATACACATTACGTGATATGCATCTTATAATTTTGCTTTATTTAAACAGTAATCTGAACAACCATCATTAGATGATTTAAATGTAGTCAACTGAAATTTCTTAAAATAAACTTTCTAACAGTAATTATCACATGCGGTGAAAAAATTTGTATCATACTGACAATCCACAAACAATAAACTGATCACAATTTTTGCAATCAAAATTTTTATTGTAACAAAACAATGATAAACAAAATCTTTACTTATTAGAAAATGATTTAAATATTTAATAAGTGCACTTAAGGTAAAGTCAATAAATCATATTTTTAAGGCAAATTTATACAGTTGCTAAATACAATTAGTATATTACATGAATAACATAAAATATATTTCTATTTAAAATGAAATATAGCAATGAACTATTAGTAAAAACACTTACAATGGAAAGCGTTAACTAAATAATCAAATGGCTCTTAAATAAATCGTTAAATTAAAATAAATAAATTGCAAAAAAATTATTCGTTAACAATAGGAAGACCTTAAGACAATCTACCAAGGCCACATTCCAATGTTAAATAAATCTTTATTTGTCAATACCTATTATCAAGTATTATCAATCGATAGCAAGGTCTTTTAATTCCATATATCCACCACATAATTTAGGACAAAATTTTCTTTTATCAACAGCAGCGTAGTGATGTCTCTTCTTATACACCAGCATCCTGAAATACAAAGAAAATCACTACTTTAATATACCACAAAAAAAATGTAGTTAAGGTGAAAACATAATTAGTTTCCAATTTTCTGTTAAATAAAACATAAAAAGAAATTTAATAATGGATATTAAGAATAAAATATAGCCTCTTCTAATAATTTTTTACTTTCTTTTAAACTGCAGGTCAGTTATGTTGATAGCTTCTAATAAACTGATTATTATTAAAAATATTACATATAAATAACTAAATAATTATTATAAAAGAAGACAAATATATTAAATAAAAAAATTTAACCTTAAAAATTGTTTATGCTACATATATTTTAATTTCAATTAATTAGTCATAATTACATCAACAATAGCTAAAAATACTTTTATGGTGTATCAGAATAGAGAATGGTTGGTCATAAAAAGTAAATTAAACAGACAAATAAAATTACAAAAACTAAAATAGCAACGGTACGTCGTAAACAGGGCATCATTATATCAGTTTCAATAACGCACACTCACATTCATATGAATTAACAAATCAAACACACACCTACATGTAGTGCCACATCATACTTGTAATTCCAGACACACAGTATCTCTGTTTTTTGTTTATCACTCTAACATACATCTGCGATGAAGTACTTACTATGAAAATATAGGAATATAAGTTTCTATAAGAATTTAATCAAATAGGAGTAAAATTGAACAGACTTCATTATTTTTTATGGACACTGTTTACCAAATCCCAATAATGTAAGTTTTGAATTAAAACGTTTAATTAATGTAAGTTTCTAAAAAATACATTTTTATTCCGTACTGTCTCTAGATTAAAAAGAATTGAATAAAATTAACATTTTAAAATCACCATCGAATCTGATTTTCAAAGTTGAAAGTTCTAAGGTTCGAGTCCTTGTAAAGGCAGTTGATTTTATATGGAGTTGAATGCTAGACTGTGGATACCGGTGTTCTTTGGTGATTGGGTTTCAATTAACCATACATCTCGGGAGTGGTCGACCTGAGTTTGTTCCAGACTACATGTTTACTGGTACATTTATACTTGCATTGCAGTTATATCAGGCATGGCAAGCTGGTAGCGGTAATAGCATTTGCCTATATACACACACCCAGACCTGACAGTAACTGGAAAACTTGTTGGAGAAAAACAACTACATTTTAAAATAAAAATATCCACAGGAAAATAGATTATTAATTATAAATTTTTAATGGACAACCTTACATAAAGATTACATCATAATTTTGAAATTCAAATGAAAACATAAAGGCAGGTTTTCTCCAATAAAACTACATGCTTTCAGAATGAAACTCATTTTAATTATACTTTAGTTTTCAATTATGTAAATTACACAACGTTAAAACCAATTATGTAACTTCTGAATGCGTGAACTTTTAAATATTGACGACATATTTAAACATATGACTGGTTTTTTAATAATTGGTTTAAAAAACACAAGTGTATATGTTTATTGAAATTGAGGGAGTGTGTGTGTGTATGTGTGTCTGTGTCAAAGTTAAATAAATTTAGTTATATAAGAAGCCAATTACTTATACAACTTTAAAAAATTTTGCTATAAAAAATACAGCGGTATATACTGCTAATAAAAGCAGAAATGGTTTTGTTAAAAATTTAATAATATATTTTTACTATTAATTGAAAATAAAGTTGGTGTATGTTAAGCACATACCTATAGAGTAACTACAAAGATTTATTTCAATTTGGTTTAGTTTGACCAGGCACACACTCTGTTATTCACTCCTAACTTTGAAATGGATAAACCAATCTTTTCAATTAATTGTATAAAAGGATTTTATTTAACATTGTATGATTACAACAATCCAGATCTGATTTAATTTGTTATTCTTGTATTTTTTGATAACCCATATTAATTAATTAACACCATTAGAATTACTTCACAGTTGAAATACATACATAATAAAATATATAATACATAAAAAAATCCTCACTAGATAAAGCATGGACTGATTTTAATTTGAATCAGTTCATTGACTGCTCTGTAAAAATCATCAATATCATAGAAAATGTCTTTTGCCAGACATTTGAATAACATTTTTCTAAATTACACTATTTTAAAACAAAAACATTTAAAAAAATTTAATTTGAGTATCAGATAATATTGTTTCAAATAGGTTGTGTAAATAAATTCTGTTATCTTAGTTAAGAAAAGCGTTTAAGTTCCCAGTAAAGTGAGTTCAACAGGTTTCACTTTCCAACCTTCTTTCTACTGTACTGTTCATGAAGTCATTCCCTTCCTCATATATAATAGCTAAGAATTATTTGATGGATAATTACATATCTAGATCTCGTGGATGCCACCATTTTAGCAGTACTGTGGCACATCAATTATAATATAAAACACTTTAATTTTAAAAGTTTTAAAGGTTTTTATTTTTTTTTTTTTGCCCATTTTTATGATCAAGTGATATTAATTCAGACAGGTCTTAACATCTGTTTGTAAATAAGTAATTTATTGTACATTGACAATCCCCATCTTTTCTTTCATGGCTGATAATTTTTTTAAAATCCATGTTAAATAATTCCTTGTTTCAGTTTGTTTAAGACTTCTGTATCTAGAGTAACACCAGGTAAATCATTAAATAAACCCACTGGGTTGGTCTAGTGGATACTGGTGTTCTTTGGCAGTTGAGTTTCAATTAACCTCACATCTCAGGAATGGTCGACCTGAGACAGTACAAGACTACACTTCGTTTACATTCATACATATCATCCTCTGAAGTAATACCTTATGGTGGTTCCAGCGGCTAAACAGAAAAAGAGAAAAGAGAAAGAAAAAGAGAGATATAAATCAATAAATATCAAATTTCTAAAACTATGAAAATCTTTATTGGAATTTAAAAAAAATATTTTTATGAAAAGCAGCACTTTATGTAAGCAAAACATATACAATAGGAAACCAGGAACAGAATTATCTTCTAAAACAAGAAATTATTAGAAAAACTGGAGAAAACAGAAACTTATAGTAAAATCTTTTTTGCAGAAGAAATAAGTTATTGGATGATACATAAATGGACCTAGAGTTGATTAGGTTAGTAAGAAGCATAAGGTAAAAACATAAAAGAAAGATAAATATTATAATTAATCTTTATCTCTTGAATATATAGAGCATATCACACGTATAACAATAAAAGCATTCAAGCACATTGAAGGGAATATAACTAGTCAAATGAGTGATTAAATAAAAAAACAACTAAACAGAATACATCAAATATTACTTAAATATAATAAAATAACATAATTTAAAGAGATGAAATAAATAAATGATCTTGATAAAGAAAAGACTGGACAGTATTTGAATATTTTAAGAATCTAATGTTAATTAATATTCTATACTGATTTACAATGATAAATAATAAATTAAGATGGATGACAGGTAAAACTTGACTTTATTATTGTTTGTTATGAAAATAAAAAAGAACTGATATACAAGGTCAGGTGAGAAAAAGAAATGAAATTAAACTATTGAATAACAACATATTTTGTTTCAACTCATTAGAAGAAACTTAAATAAAGCAAAGTAATTTCCTTCAAATTAATTTTATTCATCAGATGCTATGCTATTTTAAATAAATTTTAAAAATTTGGTTTGGCATGCATGATGAAAAATTATACATTTTATGATAAAGGGGTCAATAACACTATAAAATCTGATACAATGTTTTAGCATAATTATATCAGCATGTTAATTTAATGATATTAAGTAAATTTCAGATGGGCTACAAAAGTCAAACATCATACATTAATTCCTTCTATTAACAAAATATCTAACAAAAAAAATCCAAAAATACAAAATTTCTGTGTAGTATGTTTGCAGGGGCTGCAGGGACCTTAGGATCATAAATCCCCTCAGTTAATAAAATGAGTTTATGTATATAAAAATACCATATCAAAATAGATGAATTTTGGTAAAACAGACAAACTTATAAAATATCAATCAAATACAAAGGCAACTGCAAATATGTAAGAAGATGGAAATTAATAAATTAGAAGGAGAACAGAAGGTCAAATGTTTTCATTGTTAATCTACAACTAATTTTATATATTACACTAATCTTTAGTAGAAGTAACATAAATTCATTTTAACATAACTTGTTTAGTCCGTTAACTTTAAATACTTTAACGTTAGTCCAAAACAGATCTGCTGTAATTAAATTCCATCAAATCTGTTTACTGAAGAAACTATAGGTGTAATTCCTATAGTGTATATTCCTAGGTGTAATTCTTGATTTACATTTGATTTGGATTCAATATCTCAGTAGTAAAATTTGTATCTGCCATTTTCTTTATAGAATACTATTTAATTACATGTTCACAGATTATCTTCTAATCATATAATGTGGGGTCTTCATTCTTTAGATACTTGTAGAATTAAATTTTGGTATCAGGATCGTAAAATAAGATGATACATCTGAACTTTAAGCATGGTTATACTGAATCATGTAAGCTTCTATTCTAGTCTCATCATATTCTAATATTATTTTCTCTTCATTTACTTAAAACCATAGTAACCTTTATCATATGTAGCCACCAGTTTTAGTTAAATTTAAATGAACAAAGCTATTCAATCAGGCAAAACTCAGATTTTTAACAAATAAACTTTTCACTTCCATAAAAATGTTTGATTAAAAATTAATTATAATTCTATTTTTCTAATCTACATTCAAATGCCACTAATTTGATTATTTAATACAGTATAATAAGAATTACCATACACATATTTAATATGAATATTAATATAAATAACTGAATAATTTCTATAGTATATATATATATATATATATATATATAAAGATAACAGTATGTTATGCAGTTTTTATTCTGGAAACTGTATGCACTTTTATTAAAATTAGTTGCAGATTAAAACAGTGTATGTAATAAGAGAGGCGTAATATAATACTCGAACTTAACAAGAGCATTATGTATAGCTTATAGTATTTACTAATGTAGTAAGCTAACATTTTATTGTTATTATTATTATTATTTGCTATATTTGTTTTATACTTTTCTAACTAATTAATTTACTTATTATAATATAATAATAAATTTTTCAATAAAAATTATATAATAATATATAATAATGTAATGCACGGTATATACAGTAATATGTTAATTATTAATACAATTTTTAAATTGGAATTCTACAATTAAGTTTTATCATAATTACATATATTCTGAGATGTTTCTGATATTTTATTGCAAAATTAATGAAAATAAAGAAAATTTAATTTAATTTGATCTACAGTATGGATCTGGCTGATGAGATTTGAGTAAAATATCATGATTTTTCATAGAATTGTGGGTTGTAGATGGGATGGGGTCTCTAAACATGAACTTAGGTAAAGTTGTTTTCCTTAGGGTAGAATTGTTTGTCTTTTACTATAATTCTTCACAGGAATTTATCCCTATTTTGTAAGCTCATGTCTGGCTATTTTGTGGTTTAGTCTGCTGAAGTTGCCAGGACCTGTTAGCCATTGAATTCTTGATCTGATCTGAAGAGTGTACAAACTGAGGATTCAATTCCCTGTCCAGTTGCAGAATAGCTTAATGGCTGAAGTGCCCATCAATAAGTGCTCATCAATGAAGACACTGATCAAAGTGGAAGACCACCTAAACTAAACAAAAAGAAGCTGCTTGATATTTCAGATGCTACAGTTGAAAGTCCATCAAAGTAAATTCATAAGTTAGCACAGCAGCAAGTCATCAGACTTGCTACAGCATGTAAAGCAGTTAAAAAAGAACTGAAACTTTTTCCTAACAAAGTAATGTGTGTTCAAGAACTGAAACGTACAGATCATGTCAAAAGACTAAATTATTGTCAATAGTTTAAATGTTTTATTGACCAAAATTCTGTAGGTAACCGCGACATTATGTTTTTTACATTATTTTTTCATCTGGAAGGGTATATTAACTCACAAAATACACTATAGTGGTTGACAACTAAACCCCATGAACAACACAAACAATCTACACACAAAGCGAAAATTGGAAAATTGGTGTGAATAGAACACACATTTTGGGTCCAATCTTTTTTGAAAATATAGTTAATAGTGATTGTTATTGTGCTGTTTTAACAAACTTCATTTATCAGTTGACAGAAATGGAAATCAATCATGGTTGGTTCCAACAAGATGGCACCACAGCAGTCGATGTTTTTTACGAAATGTTTATGGTGAATGAATCATTTCAACCTGGCACACAGTGCCTACTGCATCAATGGCGGACCTCCCCATCCGGAAGCTGTATTGGCTGGCGGAGAGTCCACCACCTCGGATATTCTACGTTGGAACATACGCTTCAACACTTTCGCTAGGATGTCTATCATGGCCAGCGGCCGGTACGAGAGGAGTAATGCCGGGTGTCTCCCTGGTTTGAAGATTAACACCAACCGCTGGCATCTTCACCTGTGGGGGAATATCCCCTCTGTGAGGCAAGCATTATATATCTCAAAAAGTACATCCGGAGCGGCTCGGACCACCACCCTTATCACCAAATTCAACAACCAGTCCACGCCTGGCACCTTCCTCGGGGACATGCGTAATGTTGCATCCAATAACTCCTCTTGTGTAAAAGGGGGTGGAATCTCTCCATCGTTCCCGTCATCAGTGATTACCTCTGGTTCGTCCGGAAAAAGGCCATTGATTATGCCCCGTACTTATTGAGCTTCCTACATAGCAGGGACCCTGGGTCTCATCCTCCTTTTCACCAATATAGTGTATGGTCTACCCCAAGGGTCTGGCTCTACCTCCACAATCAGCTTATTCCATGCTTTCCGTTTTACTTCTTGAATGCATGATGCAAGGTCCTTCTTGGCCTTCTTGTATTGGGCCATACATGTATCCCTCAGGACAGGGAAACGAACCCTAGTCATTTTCCTTCTGGCCGCTAGACACACCCGTCTCTTGTTGGCAATCTCCAATGGCCACCAATAGACGGGGGGTCGCCCCTTTCTAATATGTCTCCTACAGAATGCGCCGCAGGTCATCTCTAACGAAGCCACTAACCTGTTGACCTTCTCTTCCGCTGAGCTAGGGGGGCAGACTTCACTTAAGTCAAGCTCCTAAGCTCCTCTACGAAGTAGAGGAGCTTGACTAGGACGCTGGTCTAGGTTGGTCCCGAGTACTCCACCCAACAAATATGGGAAGTCCATCCCCGTTGTTTCCCTCCTCTGAGATCACAGTGACAATAGGTTGGTGGTCACTTCCAGACAGGCCTTCCCACACCCTCCATTCACAGACACGCGGGGCCAGCTCAGAACTTACAAACGTAAGGTCGACCACAGATCCAGTTGTGCCCCTCCTGAAGGTTCCGCCCACGTGAAAATTCCGCCCACGTTCAGACAAACCAAATCCAAAGTAGCAGCTGTATCCGCAAGGATCCTTCACCTGATGTCCATTCTGGCAAAAACCCAACCCGTAGACTAGGAGTTGAAGTCGCCAGCCAGAAGAGCAGGACGGTGCGTAAGAATGTCTCTGGCCAAAGCAGTCAGTGCCTCCTCAATTTTTTCCATCGTAATATTCGGCGACATATAACACGAATATAAGATGCCGCCGACTCTCGCCCGAACTTAGCCTCTATCGAGGTGCACATCATATACGGATACGCTACCACTAAGCCATAAAGCCGACCCCCCGCGCCAGGATAGCAGCCATCCTGATCGAGAGCGGGTGTCATACGGCTCGGAGATGAGCACAACATCCGCGTCCTTCTCCCACGAGTATCCGGCCACCAGGTCATTTGCCAGCCTAGCGTGATTAAGATTAATCTGGATGACCTTCATTTTCGTGCGGTTGTGCAGACAGTCCTCTCCCGACTTTCCTCAACTGTCTCTTTTCCGGGTCCTCTAGAGCGTGAGGAAGCGCCCGTTCTGTACCTCTCAGTTCCACAGGTCAAGCACCTTGCTGCCGCCTTACAATCTATGGCTCTATGACACTCGGCTCCGCAATTGAAGCCCGACCTGTCTTCACCTCGGCATCCTCTGGCCATATGCCCCACCTCGAAGCACTTGAAACACCGCAGAGGCTGATCCACGGTTTCAACCTTGCATGACACTATGCTGATCCGAAGGCGACTCTTCTGTACTATGTGCGCAGACAAGGAGGCCGGCAGTCTGCAGATTGCAATCTTCGTATCTCCGTAATCGGGTCGCATCGTAATCCGTAAATCATCAGGTAGCTCAGGGCCGGCCACCTACCTCCACAAGCCCCTTTATTACATCCTCCGCCTGCATATCGCCCTCTAGATTTCGTATGCGAATAGCAACAGTTCTGGTCCTTGACTGTACGGTGTCATCCTTGATGCCAGTCGTCACTGCCTGCTTAAACGTCCCATCGTTTTTAACCTCCTCCTTTGATAAAAATTTGCTGCTTAGCAACCACATTAGGCAAGTAGCGGCGGACGCTGTCTCAGTGATGCACAAACTTAGGAGGATTGCTCGGAAAGAGTATTGGTTGTCGGGCCGTCAAATGTACATGGTGTACCGAGATGTCTTCGAAAGCATGACCTCTTATGCGGCGCCCATTTGAGCGTATAGGTTGGATATGAAGAGAGCACTTTTTCAAAATTTAAGAAGTGCCCAGCGCAGAGCCTTAATTGTATGCACTGGTGTTTTTAAAACAATCTCCTAAGAGGCTACCACCGTACTGGGAAAGGTTCTTCCAATCGGTTTAGTGGTGAAAGTTCGAGCAGTCATGTGGAGATTGCGAAGAGGCCGGGAGGCCTAGGTATTTGGGATGCAGTTTCGGGCCGGGCCAGAACCGGAACAGAACGGTGATACAAAATACACCGGATCTAAATTTCGTTAAGTTGCCGATCTCCCGTCTGCGGAAGAGGTTGCAAAGGCTCGCGATGGATGCATGGCAGCTGGAATGGGACACCACGATTAAGGGAAGATCCCTGTAAAGTTTATACGGAATCTGGGGGGATGGTATGCCTCGAGTTCGTTTTTAAGGGAAACGGGTACCCAGGTGCTCACCAACCATGTTAATTTGAATCAATATCTATTTCGGTTCTGTCTGGCAGCTGATGAGCTGCGCGTCTGCGAGGAGATCCAGTCAAATGAACACCTGATGTTTGACTGCTATGCTTTGGGGGGGGGGGGGGGTCAGAGACTGTTCCACCCTGGAACTTAGAGGTCAAGGGGAAAGTTGGCCACTCATAAGTGGCGAGAGCCGGATCGTCGGACCGTGTGGGAGTTCCTTGATGCGGTTACTTTGTTCAACCGACATCAGTAGTTTACTTAAGGGAAAGACTCCTACCGCACTGCTGTGGGAAGTTAACCTAGAGATATATGGCTGACCACCAGCCAATTAAGGCTCCAAGCGCTTAATATGGCGAACAGGTATTTCCTGACATTCAGTGACCTAGGCGTGGCAGCGAATTCCTATCTAGAAGAAGTAGATTTCAATTTATGGATGTTATATATATTTTTAGTATATATATTTTTAGGGTGCGCCTACGCATTTTAGTAAATATATGACAAGTGAGCGGTTAGGACACGTAAGCCGGTGATGTATGGTACCGCGCTTAGTCCGCTCACGCTGTTAGGTAAGCTCTAGGAGCTATTTAGGACACTGATCACTAAACTGTTTCGAGGCTCAGTAGCCGTTTGTGACATAGACATTCGGTCTTATGCTTTAGGGCGACCAAATGGGGTGGTGGCGGTTGAAATGCCAAGCAAACCAATAATAATCTCCTCCTTAACTCTAATCTCTATACGTTGTCCAGATTAAGCTATGGATGGTATCTCGGTTGTGCCTGCAACGCCAACATCCGATCTCACGGTTTTAAGTAAGTCAGCGTAAGACGTATTAGACTTTACAATAAGTGTCTCCGTCCTATGCGTTTTTTTCCGCCAGTGGTTCGCACCGCCAGACAGAGGGAGTTCTACCACTCGGGACGGTGACATAGTAATTACTTCCCCCCCTCTTGCCTTCACACTCTGGTATTTTTCTTACGTATACCGAAGTCTCCCCTCCGTAGATCTGAGCTTGAATGTCATCAAGGTTCCCTCCATTGTTCTTACTAACTTTCTGAAATGCGTCAACCAGCGCCTGGGAGAGATCGTTCTCATTATTGGAATCAACAAAGACCATGTGAAAAACATTCCTAATCGGTACCCGTTCTCCCGACTCTTCGCCAATAAGCGTGACCTCCATGGCTGCCGACAATACACTCCCTGTTACTAGCCTCGGGGTGCTCATCATCTATGCTGCTTGAGGATGCCTCATCACCAAGCTGTCCGTCAGTCTGCCCTCAGTAATCTATTTGATGTCCATAACTGCTACTATGTTCTTTGGGGGGTCACTCCTATCTGGCATTTTTGTGTACGTATTACAGTAGGCCTTACTGGGCCTACTATAATAACTTTTAATAATAATGTTTACTTTTAATAAAGTCAACCAAATCCTTCACCCTGACATCATTGTCCAATCCATCTAGTATCGGGCACCTCGTAACCACCGATGTCTGGGTAGTCGCCTCGACCGTTTAGTTCTTCCTAGTAGCTCTGGCTGAAGAACAAACCAGTTTCCGTAAGTCTTTCATACCTGTGAACTTCATATCAATTTCCTTTATACTTCTTTTAACATTTTTTCCTGAGTTCTTTGACTAGCTTTTCAAGCCGCCGGACCATCATCTCCATGTTAAGTGGTATGTCCTCCTCCTCGGTGGAGGATGTCCTCCTCCTCGGTGGAGGACTGCCTTCAGCTGTGGCTCCCTTCCTGCCCTCCACAGTCACTCTGGGGGGCAAGCCCTCCACCAACAAGTCAGATGTTACAGCACCGGTGGTAACTGGGATGGGCAGATCCTCCATTGGCTCCTGTCTCAATGAAGTAGGCTCAGGGGGGACTTCCAGTTCTTCTGCCGGCTTCCCTTCCATTATTATGGAGGGACCAGTAAGATAAACAAAAATAAAATAAATTAAATATTCTAATTAAATGTCAATAATGTAGCTTGAGTAGTCAAGCTACTAACCAAGCTATTGTTTAAACCGATAACACCAGTAAATAATATAAAATATGTAATCAGTACTGAGAAATAATATTATCTCACAAGATAAGATAATATAATACTATTAAGTATTGTTCATTAACTAATAAAAAAGACAATGTTATCGATAGATAACAAAACCTTCAGTCTTCAATGAATATAGCGAAAACAGTGAAAATAGTCTCTTTTGCCAGAGGCAATAGAGCCAATCTTGTAACAGGCAGAATAAAAAGTAAGTCCATTAACTGATAATCAAAAAATTCACAAGACACTTCCATTAAAATTCCATCAATCAATCCCAATCATTCGTACCAAAAAATACATCGAGAAACAAAAAAAAAATTATAAAATCGCAGAGCAAATGAAATACATGTCCACACTGTGTGAGTTCATCCATTTGACTACCCATGACACTAAAAGCTTTCAAAGAAAGATTAAAAAAATTTTTTTTTTTCGCACATCTGCTACAATAATTATCAAATTTAAGTGAGTTAACAGGAGCTTCATAACATAAGTATAATAAATTTCAGACGTTAACTCCATCTTTCTTAGTACATAAGATTACACAATCTCATATTTTTAGGCATTGATTTTTAATATAAACTACAATATAATGGTTGAGTTGTATCAACTAAATTCTGAGCTGTATATTTAATGAAACATTCCTAATCTGGTACCATAATCCCACCAGTGGTATATAAATCAATGAACAATACCCATCTTTTAGTTAAGCACAGTAATAGGGTGATGCACAAATGCTTACCTTCTCATATGGGAGGTAGATAGTTTAAGATCTGACCATAGTAGTTATATTTTAATCCTATCAGCTCCTTGATACTATCTTGCGGCCACAATATTTTTGTTAATTATAATTTAGAACATATTTTGGTCTGGTGATCCAGGGATGAAAAAAATACACGTACACTCAGTACATGAATGTAACTGATCGTGATTCCTACAAGAAGCTGCCCTAATTATCTGAAGACTTCTGGAATACTGTACAAATCAATCAAACCAACTAAACAGAGACCCTTGCATTATCCTTTGGGTGGGATTGTTTATGTTATGTACAGCTCCTTCATGATGGTTCATCCTTTCTCCCGATCTATTCTTTTTTTAATCTCTGAACCCTTCTTTCCCATTTTAGGCTTTGTGGGTGAAGATCAGATCAGCTAAATCTATAATAAGAATGCCAGATACGTGTACAGCTAGTGCATTCTTGGTATAATCTGACAAATTCAGATATGGGAATCTAGTGGTTATACAGTAACTCATAGTAGAAGTGCTTTTTGAGTAAAGTCGTTCCCCAAATCCCCTTAAATAAAAACAAAATATAGTAAATAACATATATATATATATATATATATATATATTAGTAACCACTCCCTCTATGAATCACGAGACCTTGCCTTGGTGAGGGGGCTTGAGTGCTCAGTGATACAGAGTAGTTGGACCGAAGGTGCAACCATATTGGAGAGGTATCTGTTGAGAGCCAGACTAAGGAATGATTCCTCAAAAAGGGCAGCAGCTCTTTCAGTAGTTGTTAAAGGCATAAGTCAGGACAACTTAAACGGCCATATCAAAGTCACTCAGTCCTCTGAGTACTGCGCAGCTGAAAGCAATGGAAAACTACAGCTGTTTTTTTTCCATGAAAATGTAGCTCTCTGCATTTTCATATAGCAATGATGCCTTCCTTGGTAAAATATCCCAGAGGTAAACTAGTCCCACATTCAGATCTCCGGGTGGGGACTTCTAAGGAAGGGGTCACCAAAAAATAAAAAAAATAACATTCTACGAGTCGGAGCATGGAATGTTAGAAGTTTAAAAAAGGTTGGTAGGTTAGAAAATTTAAAGAGGGAAATGGAGAGAATAAATATAGATGTAGTAGGAATTAGTGAGGTTCGGTGGGAAGAGGAAAACGAAACGACTTTTGGGCAGGTGATTTTAGAATAATTAACTCAGCTTCAAATAATGGGCAGACAGGAGTAGATTTCGTAATGAACAAGAAGATAGGGAAGAGAGTACAGTATTTCAAAATGCATAGCGATAGAATCATTGTAATAAGGATAAAATCAAAACCTAAACTGATAAGATTGTTAACGTCTATATGCCTACAAGCGCCCATGATGATGATGTTCATCAATTTCTTCATATACACTCTAGTGTATGAAGCAATTAAACACATAAAAGGAGATGAAAATTTAATAATAGTTGGAGATTGGAATGCAAGAATTGGAAAAGGCAAGGAAGGAAATATAGTGGGTGAATACGGGCTGGGCAAAAGGAATGAAAGAGGGGACCGACTTATAGAGTTTTGCAAGAAGCATAATTTAGTAATTGCCAACATCCAGTTTAAAAATCATAATAGAAGAATATACACTTAGAAAAAGCCAGACGATACTGTAAGGTATCAGATAAATTATATCATGGTTAAGCAAAAAATTAGAAATCAACTCGTTGACTGCAAAACTTACCCTGGAGCAAACATTGATAGCGACCATAATTTAGTGATAATGAAATGTAGATTGGGGTTTAAAATCCTGAAGAAACGGTGTCAGATGAATCGGTGGAATTTAGAGAAGCTTGAGGACGAGGGGGTAAAGAAGATTTTTGAGGAGGACATTGCAAGAGGTCTGAGTAAAAAAGATAAGGTAGAAAATGTAGAAGAAGAATGGGAGAATGTTAAAAAGGAAATTCTTAAATCAGCAGAAGCGAACTTAGGTGGAACAAAGAGAACTGGTAGAAAACCTTGGATTTCAGACGATATATTGCAGCTGATGGATGAAGGTAGAAAATATAAGAATGCTAGTGATGAAGAAAGTAAAAGGAACTATCGACAATTAAGAAATACTATAAAAAGGAAGTGCAAACTAGTGAAAGAAGAGTGGACTAAAGAAAAGTGTTCAGAAGTGGAAAGAGAAATGAACATTAGTAAAATAGATGGAGCATACAGGAAAGTTAAGGAAAATTTTGGGGTACATAATTTAAAATCCAATAATGTGATAAACAAAGATGGTACACTGATTTATAATACAAAAGGTAAAGTTGATAGGTGGGTGGAATATATTGACAAGTTACACAGAGGAAATGAATTAGAAAATGGTGTTATAGAGGAAGAAGAGGAAGTTGAAGAGGATGAAATGGGAGAAACAATATTGAGATCTGAATTTAAGAGAGCATTAAAAAATTTGAATGGCAGAAAGGCTCCTGGAATAGACGGAATACCTGTAGAATTACTGCGCAGTGCAGGAGTGCAGGTGAGGAAACGATCGATAGATTATACAAACTGGTGTGTAGTATTTATGAAAAAGGGGAAGTTTCGTCAGACTTCAAAAAAAGTGTTATAGTCATAATACCAAAGAAAGCAGGAGCAGATAAATGTGAAGAATACAGAACAATTAGTTTAACTAGTCATGCATCAAAAATCTTAACTAGAATTCTATACAGAAGAATTGAGAGGAGAGTGGAAAAAGTGTTAGGAGAAGACCAATTTGGTTTCAGGAAAAGTATAGGGACAAGGGAAGCAATTTTAGGCCTCAGATTAATAGTAGAAGGAAGATTAAAGAAAAACAAACTAACATACTTGGCATTTATAGACCTAGAAAAGGCATTCGATAACGTAGACAAGAATAAAATGTTCAGCATTTTAAAAAAATTAGGATTCAAATACACAGAGAAGAATGATTGCTAGCATTTTCAGGAACAAAACAGCAACAGTAATAATTGAAGAACATAAGAAAGAAAAGCCGTAATAAGAAAGGGAGTCTGACAAGGATGTTCCTTATCCCCGTTACTTTTTAATCTTTGCATAGAACTAGCGGTTAATGATGTTAAAGAACAATTTAGATCCGGAGTAACAGTACAAGGTGAAAAGATAAAGATGCTACAATTTGCTAATGATATAATAATTTTAGCTGAGAGTAAAAAGGATTTAGAAGAAACAATGAATGGCATGGATGAAGTCCTACGCAAGAACTACCGCATGAAAATAAACAAGAACAAAATGAAAGTAATGAAATGTAGTAGAAATAACAAAGATGGACCACTGAATGTGAAAATAGGATGAGAAAAGATTATGGAGGTGAAAGAATTTTGTTATTTGGGAAGTAGAATTACTAAAGATGGATGAAGCAGGAGCGATATAAAATGCCGAATAGCACAGGCAAAATGAGTCTTCAGTCAGAAATATTATTTGTTTACATCAAATATTAATTTAAATGTCGGGAAAAGATTTTTGAAAGTTTATGTTTGGAGTGTCACTTTATATGGAAGTGAAACTTGGACGATTGGAGTATCTGAGAAGAAAAGATTAGAAGCTTTTGAAATGTGGTGCTAAAGAAGAATGTTAAAAATCAGATGGGTGGATAAAGTGACAAATGAAGAGGTGTTGCAGCAAATAGATGAAGAAAGAAGCATTTAGAAAAATATAGCTAAAAGAAGAGACAGACTTATAGGCCACATATAGAGGCATCCTTGAATAATTGCTTTAATATTGGAGGGACAGGTAGAAGGAAGAAATTGTGTAGGCAGGCAACGTTTGTTGTATGTAAAACAAATTGTTAGGGATGTAGGATGTACGGGGTATACCAAAATGAAACGACTAGCACTAGATAGGGAATCTTGGAGAGCTGCATCAAACCAGTCAAATGACTGAAGACAAAAAAAAAAAAAATTGTAACCAATCTACATAATTATAATACTAAGCTACCCATCAATGTGGATATCTCACTGGGAGAGACAAATGGTGTTCTTTATTTAACCTGTTGTTTCAAATTGAGACATGATTGTGGTAAAAGAAAATATTGTCAATGGCCAAGCAACATTTAATAAATTTGTTGCAGTAGATCATTTAAGTTAAACAAAAATAGGTAGGTATAGTTTCAATGCATATTGTTGGAGGTTTTTTTAGTGGCTAATGATCATATATTAGTCAAAGCCACTTGAAATAAAAAAAAGGAATTTGCATTATGTGGAGGCAATCTTACTACTTTCATAAAATGCTGTCTGCATTGCATCCTTTAACCCATTCATTGCTAAAAATGAAGTCTTATTATATGGTTAATTTGACAGTTAACCATTTTTTTTGCAATTAAAACTAAAAACAGTGAATCCACAGTAATTTTGAATGAAGAAATATGTTGCAAGTTCTTACCCACGCATAAGCATATACAAATTATTTTGCCATAGTAGTTGTCTAAAATAGCAAAAAATGTTAAAACCCAATTTTTTCAAACAATTTTTGAAAAATCTGTTATTACATGGTATTCTAATAAATTAGCTAATTTCTGATATTACAAAGAAATTCAGTTTCAGTATAAATAAAATGGTAATTCTACAGCAATGGAAGGATTAAAACCGTATTTTTTCTATTCTCATAGGCTGACTTTTAACTCATACATGAACAGAAAACTCTATAAAGCAACACATATAAAAAATGTACACATTAAACTTTTCATTGCTCTTTTTTTATTTCCATAATAAAATTTATTACTACTCTGGACACTCATTGCTGGTGACTTGGATGTTACTCTGCTTTGACACTTTCTAAATTCAACAATAATATTATGGAAAAAATAAGCTTATCTTGAGTTCTAAGTGTTTCAAAGTTTTGAATCCTAATAATATATATACTTTTCATATTCAAATTAGAAAGTACATATGGGAAAAAATGGAAGCTAAAAAATTTAAAGAGATTTCTAAAAACCCTTGTAAACCTGTCAAATAAACAAAAAGAGGATGAATTCATTCTTAGCATAATACTTTAATCATGCTTACTTAAATCAAGATCAATCAGAATTCAGGTTGACCACAACACTGTTAATATTTTTAGTATAACATACTAAAAAGTAGAGAAAAAATATACTAATGTATTAAAATAGAGAAAACATCCCTGATATTTATATCTACTAATTTTATGTTATATAAAGAAACTTTTGTTAATATTATAAAACAGCAAAGTGGCAGGAGGTGAAGGTATTTGGTGAAACATTGGTCTAGAGAGGTGTAGTTACTGCTACTGTTGTTCCAGATTTCCCTATACTGAGCTGAATAGGAAGGTTAAAATCCTTGCTCTGGACACATGTTAAAACAAGTAAAACACTTCACATAGAGAAAGAAGGTCAGTGTTAAATTTATACCACACTTGAAGAGATAGTATGCCAATTGATACAATATTGTCACTTAAGCTTTACCACTTAAGCTTTAAGAGATTTTGGCCTAACAGCTATGAGTTTTGTAACTGTGGAAGGATGATCCAGTGAAGCTCTCATTTTACAGTTGACTGCCCTGCTCTTGGAGGGACTAAAGGCCATATACCTTGAGATTCAAGCTTAAGGGAAAACTGGCTAATCATTAACAACTAACCATTACGGCATGAGCTGCAGTGTCACAATATGTGGAAGTTCCTTGTTCAACTGTTATTTTTAGATTGGAGTATGGCTCTCTGCAAACATAGACCCAGTTATGACAAAGTAAGTGACAATAGTGAACATACCTTCTAACTAGGGTCTTTTCAGCCATATCCACCTTCTAATACTTTTATCTTATAACTGCACTTAGTTTTTAATTTTATTATGATTAAATGACTGCCACTAATTTAATATTAGTAAGAGCTCCAAGGAAAGACCCCAGGTTAATGTTATCTGGGGACCCAAAGGAAAGTGGCAAAAGACATGCTAGTAAAATAATTACCTAGTTTTCATGCAGAATGAATTCCATATTAGTTCTAATATGAACAATAAAGTTAAAAATCAATGGATATAAGTAAATGAATGTAACTGTTCATTTTTGTGACATATTGCTGACATCCTTTAACTTTCTGCTATGAGGAATGATATCCAACTGCAATTATTCAGTCAAATTCTGCCAAGAAAAATATGGTAAATAATGATGGTATGTAGCAGCAGAAGAAAAAAAAGAAATGACATTACGTTTTAGAGCATTCTAATTGTAATTTTAACCATTACATCTGCAGGGCTAGTCGACATACATTGCCACATCTAATAAATCATTATTAGTTCAAATTTTTTGGTTATCTAGAATTTAGACTTACATGAAACCAGCCCAAAAATTTCAAGATTTTGCTGCAGTTTTTCTTTTTCAGAATCTGAATGATGGTTCACCCTCGATCAAGTCATTTTTTATCCTTAACATTTTTATTCTCTAATTTTTTTCTATGCTTAGGTGGGAGTGTTTGGCAGTTTTTTTATGGATGGAATTTCTTTCTAATTCCATTTTATTAGAAAATCCAGCAATACATGATGTAAGTGAACATGAACAGTTACTATCCTTTACTTACCACACACAACATTATTTAACAATAGTATTCCTATAGCCATATATTTAACATGCTTTTTTTATAATCTAAAAATATTTTCTAAATTTTGTGTGCAAGATGATCCCAAAAACAGTACTGATTATTGAACATGAATGATTATTAGTCCATGAGATGCTGCTGCTCTCAATTATTTATCATCATCAAGTATAGATATTAATTTCTCATAAGCAAATATGTTCAAGCTTAATTTTGCAAATGTATTATACACGACACAACAGATAAATTAGATTATATCTGCTATAAAATTTAATTACAAAAAAAGAATACAAATAATAAAAATATGAACTAAACGCTCAATAAATGCAACTTAAACAATTGTTTGATAGGGAAGATTATTTTCAATGGTAGGATTTATGGACAAGGCTAAAAATGATAAGATATTGGATAAAATTAAATAAAACACTTGAAACAGTCCACAAAATCTATTTATTTTCTAGGTAATGTTATTTAATCTTAAAAATAAAGTTGGACACAATTATAATCCATCACAAATAATAATATATATTTAACTATCTGTAGTGCTGTGAGTTTAATGCCATTTCCTGTGGAAAGACAAAAGAAGCTCAAATTTTTATATGATTTTCAACTCCCTAAATCCTTTTATATACAAAATGAATATGTATGAGAAACAAACAAAATGAACAGAATACATGTTTTTACACATAGAAGCCTGCTTTGTATTATTTCTTCCTATGCTATCATTATCAAAGTCAGACTTGAAAGTGTCTTGGTCCACCACTCCAAAATTAGTGAATTTCACTAGCAATAATTAACTAAATTAGTTTACAATGATTTTTTTTAACATACACATAAGTATGAAAAAATAAATGTTAAAAACACAGTTTCTTCTGGGTCCTAATTAATTTTTTTTTCACATTGTTAGGCAAATAATAATGTTTAGATTATATTAAATGGTAAATCAGCAGGCACTTGAACTACTAGTTTGGTTTTGGCAATGGGAGGGTTGTCCTCCCATTTAGCCCGAATAAAGATGAGGTTACCATACTGGCAATTAGATTGTGCTAGCATGATGTCACAGATGAAACTTGGCTGATGGCTACTCAATTCCCAGTTACTCATGCAAGAAAGAAGGAGTACAGGAAAATGAAAGGAAATGATCAACCTAGCAAGAGAATACTCTTGATTAGGATAGATCAGAAAAATATAAATAAAATATGTGTTTATGAATAGATATTACTTTTCTTTTTTATTAATTTTAAGTGGCATTAACTGAAATGATTACCCACTATCAGCTGACAGCTCTGATATATTCCAATCTTGGTTATCATTGATAACAGTTTTACTGAATGCAGCTTCAAATTTTTTTCATGTAAGTTATTTGAAGTGATACAAATTAAACAAATTTCTATTTATTGTTGGCAAGTCATTATGTTAATATTATATGCATATGTAGTGAGAAGTATTTAAATTTAGACCCATCATTCCTTCAATAGTCAGTTAAAATATTTATAAATTTTTTTGAATTCTAGCCATTTACATTACATTAGCAAACTTAATGAAATAAATTAAAGAATTAATTAGTTAAAATTATCATTGATTAAAGTCTATCTCAATCTAAGATTAAAAAAGCATTAATTAGTCATACTAGTGCTAAGATTAGTGATCATTATTGTTATATAATTTCCTCATAAAATAAAATAATTCATGGGATAAGAACACAATATAAATTGATTTTAGAGAGGAAATAAACATTTTTGAAAAAAATGTTATACAGTAAACATAATCAAAAAAATACCTACATATTTTTGCGATAAAAAAATACGTCAAAATAAATGAATGAAAGAAGAAAACACACATATTCTCTTTCTCTCTCTCTCTCTCTATCTATCTCTCTCTATTTTCACCTTCTAAAATAAAGGTAATAAATCAAATCTCTCTCTTTCTATGGTTGATGAAATATACACAAAATATTGCCACACAAAATAATTTTGTCACTAAAGGTTTACAGACTTTTATTCATATCTCTGGGATTACTATATAATGCATTAAAAAAGTAATGACAACAAAACAATCTTTTTATCTCTGTTTTAACCAAATAACAAAAATCTATTTTAGAAAAACAAAAAATTATAAACTTTAGGTGTAGTATTTACCAAAAAACAAGAGCACATTTAGTATTGAGATATTAGCGTCACCCTCCAACTGCCTGACAAATTACAATCATGTAAACTAATAATATAAATTGTATTAATCATGTGTCATTAAAAATTTAAGTAATTTGAATTGGCTTCAATGAAAAATATAGTAAATCACCAAGTAAATGTTCCCGCACAATCAGGATATCCCGGATTCATTTTCTGGCAAAAAATCTTAGTTTCCAAATTTTACTACATAACTTAAAGAAAGTCAGATTACAACATACATACCACATTAAAGGGACCAAAGAAGTAAATTAAAATGTATATTTATTTTAAAACACATAAGCATAAAAGTTAACAACTTCCTTAAGATGAAGGAAATCATCTTCAACCATTTGTATGTTTCAAAATCTATACAGATAAATCAGTTTTAGAACTCAACACACAGCCAAGGCTAATGAGTAATATTAAGAAGTGTTAAAAGAATTAAACACTTAAAATAAACAGTAGTAAAACACAGATATTTCTGGAACTACGATTCAGAGCTTGTAAAAGGGGGTATACACAAAAGAGTTCTATGAGAAGTATAGTATTCACTACTTCAACTCAACAAGAGAAATATATATATTTTACTGTTATTACTTCTTTATTAGACGTTACTTTAGACAATGGTGCATGTAAACAACCAATGCATTTTATATTATATCTGACAAAGAATGCATGTTACTCACTGAGAAGAGCTACGTTATTTTCACAATTGACTTGCAACTCATGTCAGACAATTTCAGAATTGGCATTTATTTGTATATTAATAAATCTTTAAATACCCTATATTAATCATTGTCTTACTTTTCTGTTATGAGCATTTTCATTGTACAATAGTTAAAAACACATAATATTCAAAGTTTAATATATTTAAAAAAGCAGGGAGAACAAACATGTTCTCTCTGTTAAAATATTTTATCAAAATTGATTGAGTGAGCTACTTTAGAATAAATTTTCAACTGTAAAATTTTTTATTACATATTTTATTGAACTGTCTGATAAAAAAATAGTGAAGTTTAAAAGAACTTACGACAAGACAAAGAGACTAAAACGGTGATACAGGAAATATTTAAATATATTTATTAATGTTTTGCTGTAAGTTTTCATTTTGTTAGAATATATGTATTATTTAATTCTAAACTATTTAAAGCAGCTGTGATTAAAAGTATTATATGAATGTGACAAAATTTAAGTCAAATTATGTTTTATTATGTCTTTAACAGAAATAAAAATTTTAAATTTAAGAAATATGTATATATAAAAAGGTTTTAAATTACTAATATAGTTTTTTTATTGTCATCACGTTTTAAAAATAAATTTAAAAAATTTTATAATGTAATTTTTTTAAATATTTTTAATTTATAACTTTTTATTAATTATAATTTTAATTTTATTTCAACAGATTTTATAAAAATTTATAATTTATAAATATATTTTTAAAAACTGATAAAAAAGATTTTTAACCCTAAAAAATTTTTAAACTATCAAAAATTAGTTATTTTTAATTATTTGAAATATATATTTCAAACAATTAAAAATAACTAATTATATATATATATTGGTTTAAATATATACATTTTATTCAAATTAATCTTTTTAAGATTCATTTTTAAATTTTTGTTCTAGAGTAACGGAATTGTTTCAATCATGACTGAGGACATGGGATCCGTGAAAGTACTTTCATGAAAAATTAAGGTAAGATATGTCTTATATCAATACTGTTCTAGGGGTTTATTTAATAGACTTGTGTGTGTGTGTGTGTGTGTGTGTATATATATATATATATATAAAAATAATAAAACACATAACACATACACAGATTTTGCTAAAGATGCCAATAAAAAAAATAATATTATTTATACAAATAGCACACAGGTCCTATATAAGTGAGCATTTAAAATACATAAAGGTTTACATAAAAATAATAATGATTATTAAAAAATAAATTTGTTGAATGGTGGAAAGAAAAAACAAAATATTAGCAAATAAGGAAATTATAAATCAAATCCATAAAAATCAAGAAACCTACAAATAAATGATAAAAAAATCAAATAGTACACTGCAATGAATTTTTTATAAAATAAATAAATCTGCATAAGACAATAATTAATTTTGACCTTAGTTGTCATTTTTGTTCATCTATATTAATTATCAACAGATAAGTCTTAAATAAATAAATAGAGAATGAAGCCGTTAAGATGATTATCGTCAACTTAAATTTTTTTTGCTTTTTTTAACTGAATTAAGCAATAATCAATCAATGAGTAATAGGAATTTTAAACTCTACTTGTCTGATAGAATAAAAAAATGTATATATTAAATTTCAAATAAATATGATTAACAATAATCATTTTTCACCTTTATATGATTTTTTTAAAAATATAGATAGAAAGAGATAAGTTTAATAAGATTACAGTAAATTTCCACAAATTGTGTATTTTTTGAAGTCAATATACACTGTTATATTATACTATTATTATACTGAGTGATCATTTGAAAAGTTACCACATTTATTACTCAACAGCTATCAGTCTCATCATAGTTCTGTTTGCAGGCATGTATACCATTCTCGAAAGGAACCTTTTCAAAATTATTTTCAAAGGGGTGGAACCCCTTTGAAAATAGGTGGATAGGTGAAATAGGTGGAAATGGAACACCTTCTTCGTTACATCTACCCTATACTCAAAAATCTTAAATAGCAATAACATTTAATTACATTAATTGACAACCAAAAAAAAAAATAATGAATTTTGGTGAAAAGAAAATTAAAATTCACCAACCCCTTTGCTTGGTAGGTGCAAAAATCATTTGAGGTAGTACTTTTTTTTAAATTTCAGTCCAACAAAAATAACTATAAAATTATGTGATATTCTTCTTAAACCATTTGAAATAATCATAATTTGTGGATAAAAACTGTGAAATTATTTTTTAAATTACTAACACAAAATCTCGCCCTTTAATGTTTTATAAATTTTCAAGGGTTGAAAACTTAATTTTTCTAAATGAGATGATATAGCTTGTGACATTTCATTGGAAGGCCCTTTGAGTGACAAGTAATTTGGTACTAATAAAATAAAAATTGGTTGACTGGTATTGAAGTATGATTAAAGATATGGTTTATTAGGTTATGTTGGGATACTGAACCAAGCATTAGGTCTGAAATCGTCCATTCTTCTCAAAAATATAAATTTTAGTTTCTCTAGCGCTGAAAAAAACATACCAGTAATCATCATTATCAAATCATTATAACATCAGTGAAACATATGAAAAACCAGTTATAAGGTACCTACTTCTTTCAGGTAGTATCATGCATGAACTCCAAAGCATATAATTTTGTAAACTTATTTTATTATATTATCTATCAACTAAATAGGTTTTGTTTATCTATTATAGCCCCATAATTGTTATCACATTGATTTATTAGACATTAGTCATCATGTTTATTATTTACACACTAATTAAAATGAACAAGAATGTGACTCATTCTTCCTATTTTCATCTTGCTATAAATATATCATTCACTCATTAGTTATTTCTGTCGTTATTATATTTACTTATAAACTGTCATTCATACTAGAGAAATATTTTTAATTCTCATTCAAGTGCCAGTTCTTGTGTGTGTAATATTGAGTTTTGTAGCTGGCTTTCATGTTTGCGAGTATATGTTGTTCAGGAAAGTGAGTAACCGATGTTTATTAAATTAGTGAGTTTGTAAAGTGTTTCTTTTTAAACAATATTAGTTATTGCAATGTATTAACAATGCCTCACAGTTGCATTAATCATCCAAACAATTTCTATTGCATCTGTTGCGAGGTAACGTTGAAGTCTCAGAAATAAATATAACTCCACTGATAAAAAAGTCATAAGATCTGTATTTTGGATGTAAATTAGGTGATCAGAACAAATCTTAAGCTCCTCACATTTGCTGTGCTTCTTGTGTAATATTGTTGACTGGTTGGCTAAATGGATCGCATCACATATCATTTGCAATTCCAATGGTTTGGAGAGAACCAAAGGATTACACCACAGACTGTTATTTTTGTGTAATAAAGGTATCTGGAATAACAGCTAAAACTAGACTTACTGTTAAATACCCTGATATTCTCTCTGCCATGCGGCCAGTGCCAGATAACTAAGAGCTTCCAATTCCATTATTACCAGAAACATGGAACTTAGATGAAGATGAAAATGTCAAATCTTGTGCTGACTTATCAGGCGATGAAGAAAGATATCCAAACTTTTTAGAAAACAGATATACTAAACCCCATTTAATTAATCAGTCAGAATTAAATGATCTGGTTCATGATCTAAATTTATCAAAGAATCAAGCAAAAATATTGGTGTCAATACTGAAAGGATGGCATTTTTTACAACCAAACACTAAAGTAACTTTTTTCCATGGCAGGCAGTCAGAATTTGAATATTTCTTCTAAAAGTACAAAAAGTTAGTATGCTGTAATGATATGGACTCTTTAGTGGAAGTTTTGGGACATGTGTACCATCCTGACAAATGGCGGCTTTTTATTGACTCGTCAAAGCTTAGTTTTTTTAAAGCTATTCTACTTCACATTGAAATAAACACCTATCAATGCCATTAGAATATGCTGTTCACATGAAGGAGTCTTATGAAACTTGTATTGAGTAGGATTATTTGAGAAATATTTATGACATATTTGTGGAGATCTGAAAGTAATAGAACTTTTACTTGAACTGTAACTTGGATACACTAAGTTCTGTTGCTTTTTGTTTTTTGGGACAGGAAAAACCATTACATAAAAAAACAGTGGCCAAAGAGAGAGGTATTTACTGTATGAGAGAAGAATGTTGTCAGTCGGGTATTAGTAAAACCAGAAAAAGTTAATCTTCCGTCACTGCACATTAAGATAAGTTTATTCAAAAAATTTGTTAAAGCAATAGATAGTAATGGTGTAGGGTTTCAGTTTGTAAAAAACAAATTTCCTAATATAAGCGATTCTAAAATACAGGAAGGTATATTTGTTGGACCACAAATAAGAAAACTAATGAGTGATCTGGTGTTTGAAGAATGTTTGAATGACTTAGAAGTTACTGCATGGAAATCATTCCAAAATATGGCAAACAACTTCCTTGGAAACCATAAGGCCAATAACTATAGAGAACTTGTGAGTGAACTCCTTCAAAACTACAAAAAACTTGGATGTAACATGTCACTCAAAATTCATTTCTTACATTCACATTTGGATTTTTTCCCTAACAACCTCAGTGCTATCAGTGATGAATATGGAGAACACTTTCACCAGAAGATATCTACAATGGAAACATGATACCAGGGAAAATGAAACCCAAAAATGTTAGCTGACTACTGTTGGAATCTAGCGAGGGATCTACCTACAGTAGAAAATAAAAAAATAAAAAATAGATTTTTAGATTTTAGGTGGGTACAAAATGCTTGTAATGTATTGTCATATTACATTCACCATACATTTTTTGTTTCAAAAGAAACTTCAATTAAAAAAATCTGAGCCCGTAGAAAAAATACATTAACATATGTGAAATCAGCATAAAAAATACTTTAAGAAACAGCCATTCACTCTCATTTAACAAACAAAAAATCAAATTTTGTTGATCAGTGTAATTAAATAAAAACTAATTCATAAACGAATAATTGCTAATTAAAAAATAAAGCTTAAATTATTCATTAGTTAATTTTGTTAACAAAGTTTTTAACAATATGAGTCCTTAAGAAATAATAAATGAAACACATTTTTTTACCTCAATAAAATAAAAGTATCAATTTTTAAATCAATTGTTCAAAATGATTCCTATTTTCCTGTAAACAATAATAAGTCTTTGTTGAACTTCACGTCTTAGTTTTATTAAAGTTTCTTTAGTTACATCCCTACTAATAATTTTTCATAAACATTGGATTGGCATCTATTAATTGAATCATTTCTTCACAGAATTCAATCCTTCTGTCAGCATCATCTTCATTCAGTTCTTGATGCAGTTGAATATTATACAGAAAAACTTATTTCATTTTAATGTAATGAAAACAGAACCACAAGAAACCCCAGTTTCATGGGATATTTTACGAATTGAGCTCTGAGGATTTGCTACTACATTTACTAAGCTTTCAACCAGAGTTAATTCATCTTTTGCCCTGCGTTTCTTATTCATGACAGATCCCGTTTCTAGGAATTTTTTTACAAGTTTTACAATGTAAGAGTGTAAAACATTTTTATTTGGTTGCCATTCATTAAACATCTGGGCAGTTCTAGCACATTTATTTTGTTCTCTGTATGTAAAAATTAGTTCAGTCCTTTCTTCCAGATTGTAAGTCATTTTAGCAAGACAAACTTACTAAAGACAAAAACTAAAAGGCAAAATTGTAGAACAATAACACAAACCAAATGCCAATTTTAACTAAAGAACACAACAATTTAAATAAAACATGATGATGAAATAAATACAATAAATACTTTTTGTCACTAATTACATACAAAAGAAAACAATTACCAAAAATTTACCACAGAAACTAAGATCTCAACAATTGGCAGAAAATTATAATCTGTTATAACAAGATAATCAAATTTTTCAACATGTTGCCAGCAAAGAAGTAGGAACCTAATTGTTGGTTTTCATATGTTTAACTGATGTTATAATAGTGCGTTTACTGGTACATTTTTTCAATGCTGAAGAAATCTAAAACCCATATTTTTAAGAAGAATAGATGACCTCAGACCTACTTTCTTTCTTTTTCCTGTTTAGCCTCCGGTAATTACCTTTCAGATAATACTTCAGAGGATGAACGAGGATATGTATGAGTGTAAATGAAGTGTAGTCTTGTACAATCTCAGTTTGACCATTTCTGAGATGTATAGTTAATTGAAACCCAACCACCAAAGAACACTGGTATCCAAGATCTAGTATTCAAGACTTCAGACCTACTGTTTTGGGTCAACATAACCTAAAAAAAAATAATTTTTAATCATAACTTCAATACCAGAGAACCAATTTTTATTTTATTTGTATCAAATTACTTATCATTCAAAGGGTCTTCCAACGAGTATCATAAGCCCCATTGTCTCATTTAAAAAAATAAGTTTTCAATCCTTGAAAATTTAGAAAACATTTAAGGGCAAAATTTTCTGTTGACAATTTAAAAAATAATTTTCATAGTTTTAATCCACAGATTATGATTATTTCAAATGGTTTAAGAAGTAATATCACGTAATTTTATAGTTATTTTTGTTGGACTGAAATTAAAAAAAGTACTTCCCCAAACGGTTTTTTACACCTACTGAGCGAAGGGGTTGGCAGATTTTAATTTTCTTTTCACCAAATTTCATTATAATCTTGGGGTTGTCAATTAATGTAATTAAATGTTAATACTGCTATTTAAGATCTTTGAGTTGGAGTAAGTGTAGCGGAAAGGATGGGTTTCATCCCTTTGAAACTAATTTTAATCCCTTTGAAACTAATTATCCCTTTGAAACTAATTTTTCCAAGAATGGTATACCTGCCTGCAAACAGAAATAGAATGGGACTGATAGCTGTTAAATAATAAATGTGGTAACTTTTCAAATGACTACCTGGTATATATTATATATTATACAGATGGATATGTACTTTTAAACTTGATGAAACACTGAAAAATGGAAATCAAATAAAAATACTTGTTTTTTAAATCTAATTCAGAAATTTATCAATTTATTAAGACTACTAAAGTAGCTAACCAAGAATTACCTACTGTGTTCTTTTTTATATTGTTATTTGCCATTCATAATATGATATAACTAATGTGAAAAAAACACTCTAGAAGTTAATAACTATGTTAGGAATTGTTTCTGGAGAGAAAATAATCAAATTAATACAGCAAATAATTAAAGAAAATATGGTACCATGAAGAAATTATGAGGCTGAACTATAATAATTTCATTAATAGCTAGAAAATTAAGAAAGTTTAAGCTTAAAATTGTAATAAATAGATGAATATTTCTTAAGTGAAGTGAGATGTATAGGAAACAATGAAATACAAAATAATTATTTCTAAATTTTTCCTTGGAGAATGTTAGTGAAAAGATTATTATATATTTTATTGCAAAACAAAAGTGAACAATTTTGTTAATCCATGTTAAAAAATCACAAAAATATCACTGGTTTAAAGAATAACTAGTTTTTACTTGTGCAATAATCAAAAGCATTTACTTTGTCCTAAAATTGTAACTTCATCTATTACAACTTGATAATTCCACAAAACTGGAATATCTCAAATAGTAGCATCCTAGAAACAGCAGGGAGTGAAGTAAGGGTAACATATAAAAAAAATTGGAGTCTGATTAATAAACTGGTTCCTGTGGAACACCGAAGTTAAAGAACTGGTGAAGTCTATGGCACAAAAAAAAGACTGTTGGCATTTTTTGTCGCTTATGATCATAGCAGCAATCTGAACTATTTAAAATTTTAAAATAATAAATAGGATAAAAAAGTATTTGCAGATCTATTATTGAAAACAAATCTGAATGTTTTTAAGTAACCTTATTTCCCAATTCCCACACATTTTTTTCTTGAATGAGGACCTTTTTGTACATGTAACAAGTTAAGATATACCCATACAAAAATTCTAAAAATTTGAATCATTTAGGACATTCTTTTTTTATGTAAATTAGTACAAAAATCAAGTTCCATACTGAATACAGTAACATTCAGAAATTTTCAAAATACACTATCTGTGGTCAGCATTAATAACCAACTTTGAACAACATTATGTTGAAGTAATTTTGCTTTATAAGATGAAGGATAAATCAAAATGGTTTTCTGACATACTTATTTTTTTTTAACTATGTACATAAAAGAGTAAGAATTATTAAAATTAAGTCAATAAAATATGAAAGTCATTCTTTTAATAAATGTTCAGTATTTTAAACTTATGTCGCTAAACGAACATGATTTTAAGATAAACTGGATATGATTTTGGCAGATTGCTATACCAAACTGGTTTCAAAATAAACCAAAGACTCGATCAAATTTGTCATAAGTAATTGTACAATAATCTGGTATGTAGTAATATTTTATAAGTAGTACTAATTTGTATTTTTCCCCACTCACTTTGTCAATTTTTTACAGTTTTTCTATGCATCCTTTTAGATGTTAACTTATTCGAGGATGCCATTAGCATATGATGTTTATGAATTGTCATCCACTTATTTACTAACTACGCCCAATGTTTATTCTGTTTGTATATTTACTGATGAAGTTTTTATCTACCATCTAATATATAAATCTGCCACTTAAATATACATTTTATATGTTAAATAAGAACTCTAAAAAATAAGGTGGTTAGGCAAGTGTTAATAAGAAAGGGTAAAATGAAGAAATTTAGAACTTCAGAATTGATATTTAATCAAAGTACAAAAATATTACAGAACTAATAAGAAAATTATCACTCTTAGACATAAGGGAATGACTTTTACATTTCATATAGTATTTGTTCTGAAGCCCTAATTAAACTACTAATGAAATGCCTTGAGATGAAGGTACAACAGAATAAATTTTAACAAATAGTTTTAGTAATTAATTTTTAATGCTTTGGTTTAACATTGATCACATAAATCACTTATTCATATGAAATCTGGTTAAACAATCCATCAGCTTCACCTTGTCACCGATTTATTAAACACTAGCAATCATCTATAATTTTATTCCAGAAACCATACAGAGATTTTGTAATATTTAATCAAATTTATTTAAAATTAATATAACAACATAAAAACTTACATCATTATGTTTTAAGCCACTTTTACACCCATTATCAAATACACATGGCTGTTTTCCACTCTACTGTTAGCTGATGTTATTTTCTGTTTGTTTTCTTGAGTTAGGAAGACACATACTTAGGATGTGATTGAAAAATATTGTGTTAAATATCTGTATCATGTCTGTTCATTTAGTATATTGCTACTGCTCTTTTTTTAATTTTTATTTCTGTCTTAATGCAATTTATGTGTTTGTATGTTTCATAAGGTTTGGATGTGACTAAGACATGGTTGTTAATACTGGTAAATTTGTGATTTTCATTTATGAGGTTGTTAAGTAAGTGTAACTCTTTTATTAATATATGGAATACTTTTATGCTTTCATTTTATCTTTTTTAGCTGTGTCTTGTTTATCGAATGTAAAATATTGTACAGTCAGAGTAGCTCAATTTTATACCCCAGGGGCTTTGTATTTGCTTCATGATTATTTTATCTTTGTTTGTTTTGTTTTGCTTTGTTCTGAAGACAAGATTTTTATCAAGATAAATATATTTTATATATTTATAAAATATCTTGATACATTTTATCTAATACTGTATATCTCAATGTATTATAATCTTGATATATATTTTATCAAGATTTTTAAAAATTTGCAAGCTATTTCTTTTTATCTTTATTTCTGTATGTTAGTACGATGTATTTTAGTTTTATTTATTTTTGTAATTATTTAGTATAGGAGTGGTCAGTGTGTGTACTCTTACATTAGTATGTGCATGCTGAACCATATATTTTGTATTGTTAAGTCCTTCAGGTGATATGGATACAGTGAATAACTGTAGAACATACTTCTAAAAGCTAGTAGTTTATGAGATATGAAATCTTTGAGCTGTTCTGAATTAATGCTGATTAACAGTATATTTTTAAGTAAGTTATTGTTTATTTTTTTAATGTAGGTGAGACATAACAATTTTTCATTATGCTCATATTCAGCTGTTATTTTTAAAATATGGTGGATTTTTCTTAAGTATGCTAATAATTTTTTTACATTATCTTCTTTTTCTTTAATGTATATAATAAAACTCATATATATATAAATTCAAACCTAATCGTAAATATGTGTCTAACTAATATGCCAGCAAAACATCAGCTGAAGCCAGAATGAAGGACAGCCGCACCAGATACTAAGATGGCCACACAAAAGACTGAAATTATTATAATAGTTTTTTATAACATTATATTAAATATATCTGTTCAATCTGTCATTTAAAAATTAATAATTCTACATATTGGCTGTGGCTGGCGTGAACAAAAAATCACAAAATAATATATTTTTTCAATTACTGGTTATCCATCTACAAAATTTTTTTTTCAAAATTCAAATGAAATGTATCGATAAAATAAGAAAACTTTTAAGACTTGAATAAGTTTATTTTTTAATTTTCCCAATTAATAATAATAATAATTAATCAAAGTTAACGTCAATTTAACGTCAGTTAAGGCCAATCTTTAATTTTTGCCTTGCACTCACAAATTATGCTTAAAAATAAATTTGGTAAAAACCAAAGTAATTGAAGGGTATAATTTGATGTTACAAATTTAAGACACCCCATACAGTACATGTACGTAATTCATCAATATCAAAACAAGCATTATAAATAACTACAAAACAAATAAACTGATTATTATAGGTTCAATGAACATAAAATTGTATTACTTTTATTATGTTATCATAATAATCAGTCAAGAAATAACAAATAATACAGTAATAACAGTCAAAATAGAATAAAAAAGTGAAAAAAACCATACTGTAACAGTTTTGATTTTTGTTTTTTCTCGGTGTAACTTGTGATTCCATATGGATAACCTGAAAACATTCATAGAGCTTTATTAACTTGAAAAATTTCTTATTGTACTTTGACAGATGATGAGCGTGAAAAAAGCTATTATGAGTGCAGTGGCTTAAGATAAATATAATACATAGAATAATTATTCCTAAATAATCAAAACACATCTTGAGAGTAGTAGATCGTTTGAAGAAAAGAAATGTAGCACTAAACTAAATGACAGACTGTAAAAAAAAATCAAATTTCTACAAAGCACAGTTTTTAAACTTTAATAGTTTTAAGTTTTACGACCTCAACCAGAGATAGATGTATAACTAAAAAATACCTCCAAAGCAATGAAACTAAATGCTTTGCACAATTAAGTATATCTGCAATTTAACAGAAACCAGAAGTTTAACAAAAGAATGAAAATTGTAAATAAGTGATTAATATTAATAATGTGAAGTGTCCTCAAAAAATGAACTAAAATTTTTCAATTTTGAAGCAGGTTTAAAATTAATATTCTTTGGCAGATATATTACCACGTATATAGCAATATTAGAAAATATTTATTAGTAAGATCATATCTGCTACAATATTGTGTTTTCTGGAGGTTGAATGGTTCAATTGGTGTATGTATATATATATATATATTTCAATGTGAACAACGTGACCGGAAACAAGCTCAGCATATGCAGACATTCTACCACATAAATCCTGTGTATTATGTTCCTGCTGCTTGTCTGGTTTACTTGCAGGGGTGTTCTGTTTTTAAGCTTGTACATGCCTGTTTTTCATTTTTGTCATTTTAGAAAAAAGTAAGCTACAAACTTACATCAGGTTTTCTTAAAAATATGAAAAGAACTTTCTTAATATTACAGATAGTTTATGTGAAGGATTCTGTAAGTAATATTCAAGTTTTTTGGTGATAATAATATTTTTAAAAGTTATCAGGGGAACAAATGATTTGGAAGGTCCAAAACCAGCAAGAATTAAAAAAATAAAGAACCTGTTCATGAAGCTGTGTTGAAAATTGCTTAATTGCTATTCATGAGTTATCTGAACTGAAATATGCCACAGGCCAGTTCTACTGATTCATATGAAAAAGTTGAACCTGAGATAAGAGGTCTGTAAATAAAGTAATGAGGTTGGTTCATAAAAACATTTTATTTACAATCCAGTTATACATGGACTCTATCACCTTCGAAATAGTTCCCTTGGGAAGTTGCACAACACTTAAAATGGTTTTTCCACTCTTCGTAGCAGTGTTGGAACTCAGAAACTAGAATAGCCTTCAGATGGTCAGTTACATTTTTTAAAATGTTTTCTATTGTTCCAAGATGGTGTCCTTTGAGGTGTTTTTTTAAAGTTGGGAATAGAAAAAAGTCACAGGGACTCAAGTCAGGTGAATAAGGTGGTTGAGGAACTACAGGAATGTTTTTCTTTGCCAAAAACTCATTAATTGGGAGTACAGTGTGACAAGGTCAATGTCATGATGTAGCATCCAGTTATCTTTGATGGCTGGCTTCATGCGAGCAACTCTTTTCTGCAGTCTTTCAAGAATTTCTTGGTAAACATATTGATTTACAGTCTGTCCTGTAGGCAAAAACAACTTATGGACAACACCATTACTATCAAAGAAAAAAAATAGCATGGTTTTGATTTGCTCATTTTTGCTTTTTTGGTACGTGGTGAGTTTGAAGCGTGCCTCTCCTTGCTCTGGCGTTCTGTTTCTGGGTCGTACTCAAATATCCATCACCAGTAATAACATTTTTTATAAAATCAGGATCAGTTTCAATTCACCCTAGAAGATTGCAGCACACTTCCACCCTGTTGTTTTTCTGTTCAACAGTGAGGTTTTTGGGATCAATTTTGCACAAACTTTTTTCATGTCCAATTTGTTTGTCAAAAATTTGATGGACAGTGATATGGTTCAAACTCAATTGTTCTGCAATTATTCTGACAGTTAATCGCTGGTCATATCGTATCAAGTCTCTGATATGCTCAACACTGTCATCACTTTTTGACAATAAGAGTCTTCCAGAGCATGGATCATCCACAACTGATTCCCGGCCATCTGAAAGTGCTTTAAACAACCTAAAAACTTGGGCTTGTGACAGAGCGTCATCTCCATACGCTCTTTTCAATTTTGAAAGAATTTCAGTAGCATTCTCACCTGGTTTAACACAAAACTTGATTGCACAATGTTGCTCATAATTAGCATCACTCATTTTTGTAATGCACAACAAAAACTCATTTCACAAAAAGTTTGTTTACGTCTCACATGGCAACAATAGACTAAAAATATTAATACCTAATATCAATCAGCTGTTCGTATAACCATATGTTTACTACTAACTTTACAGTGTTGACACTTTGGCTGCCAAAAAAACTAGTCTCACTACTTTATTTACAGACCTTGTATGTTTCAACTCATCCAAGTTTGTGTCACAGTTGTTCTTGGATAATCAAAAAGAGGCCTGCAATTCAGTTGACCTACTCAATTGAGTCTAAGGTAAATAAGTTTTTTTTCAGCTCATATCTAATGATGGATCAACATTACAGTCTAGTATCTAATGATGATTCTAGAACTAGTAATTTTGTATTCATACTTTAACTAGGATTTAGGTACAATCTCAGAATTATGGTTATCTCGTTTTTTTATCATGATGGAATCTATTAGCATCGATACTTCAACAGGATAGAAATCAAAAAGGAATACAACTTTCAAGTTTGTGGAGATGAATTATGTCATAAAACATCACCAATGCATGTAAGTGATAAGTAGTACTTCATTATTACAAGTCTATCGACACACTGCAACTTGTAATCCACAGCAGATGGTACTCCACAGGTTCACCATTTTATTTACAAACTCATACGCCCCATGACTTTTTTGTTTTTCAGAAAATAAGATATCGCACTTAAAATGAAAAATATTTTATGATGTAGAAGCAATAAAACTGAATGTGATGAAGGAATTTTTTTTCCGATTTTCACAGATGATTTCAAAAATGCTTCAAACAGTTGAAACAGTACTAGGTTAATTGTGTACCTTCAGAAAGGAATAATTTTAAGGTAATTGATTTACAAATATTTCAACTCCTCCAATTAAAAAAATAATAAATCCAATCTAAATATGTTTTATAAGTTACATATACAATAGCTTATTCAATCAATATTTGAAGTTTTTCAATGCTATGTAAAAATATCTGTTGAGAATAACGTCATAAATAAGATATAATAAGGTTATTCAAAGTTATTTATAAAGCATAATAATAAAAAATAACAACAATAATAACTACATTATATTAACAACTTGATATAAAGAGATTATCTGAAAACAATGCTATTGCAAGTACTAATTTAGAAAAACATTCTTATTCTGCAGAATTAATCGTTATATTTCATGGCATATATAGTTAAAAAATGGTTACTGAAATGACTTTCACTTGTACCTTTGCAAACAACAGACCTCACTGACTAAGTTTGATGCTACTAGAGAAGTAAAATTACTTAAAACAAATAAAAGAATATACAAACATATTTTCAAACTGTATTAATCATTTTCAAAGGATGTCTACTAAATCTTTCTAAAAACCTAAATTAAAAACAACCAGAAATCTAGTTTCTGTGCCTACAGTAACATATAAAAAAATGTAAATATAAATATACCAAATAATTATCATTTTTTTAATAATGTATCTCTTTTGGTTTCATCAAATGCATGCTTAGAATATAAAAAGAATACTTTATTTTGGAACAGAATAATGTGAAAATAATTTTTCAAATTGCACACAAATTATATAAAAAACTATTAGTTTGGTTTAACACTGATAGACTGAGCTAGATAGATATAGAGAAAGAAGTAAGTAAAAAGTTACCATTTTCAAGCTTTATTTCCAGCATTAATTATTAAGTAGATATAATTCAACTTTTCTTATTTCTCAATACAATTCTTTTTCTAAAAGCCAATGATAAAGGAATTGCATCTATGTTTAATATTTACTGCAGTAACCTTCAGTAAAACATTTCAAAGAAATACAGAAAAAAAGAGATGGTATGAAATGGATACTATACCCACCTAAAACCATTGCCACAATTACAATTGGCAAAACTATCAACTGCTGAAATTTAGTTCTTTTTTCTTTCTACTTACTGCTGTTAAGCATCAGATTCTGATGGGAGTATTGTCTTAAAATACACATCATTTAAAGGATCAAGCATCGATCAAATAGGTAGATATGTGTGCATGACATCAGTAATCCTGTTTTATGCGAGTAGTGTCATTGACACACCACTGTGTTCTCTTCAAATTAAAAATAATTTATTTCTATAATTTGAATACAAGTGTTATTTTATAATAAAATATTAATATTCTATTATAGATATACTTCTACTCACACTTAACAATCCTGAATGTTACTTTTACACATTTTATGTTGAATATTTAAAAAAAATTGTTATAACAGTTTATGTAAATGTTATGGTAAAGGCTTATGCAAACCTTTACCATAACATAACTTTACTTCAATATAGCACAGTACTATTTTGGAAACTTCTTTTACAGTAACCAGGTGCTTGGTATGATGGAATGCTGTCAGTTTAGTAGGTATCACAATACACAATGTATTCACTCAACGCAGTGAATACATAACATTATCATAAAGTAGAGTAAAATTGATTTTGCACACAAAACAAACTTTTAATCCAAGTATTTACTTCATGGTAATATGAACAAGTAGTAACAAACATAATAAAAATAGTGAATTAAATCATCTTATTACAATTACAAAACATCAAGTAGAAAACAATTGCAAGCACACATTTGATTGTTTTCAATTTTCCATGCTAGACTAGAATGACGAGTATAATGAACCGAGCAGATGGAAATTCTATTATTTTTATCATTTTGTCCAGTTTATTTTCACATAAATTAGTGGACCTGACCTGATCTCCCAATAAACATTCAGTAACTCTGCTGAAAAATTGTCTCCTTCCTCTACCCTATTTCCTATTATAATTCTTAAATCTTTCTACCTAGAATAGATGACATAGAAAATGAATCAATTCCCAAACTGGCTCTGTCTACAGTCTGCAAGGGTGGAATTATAAGAGCCAATGAAATAGCCATTTCCAAAGTAGGTAGAAAAAATAAGATGGCCAAGAAATTACATTCCCTTTCTAAGGATTACATAAAATGCCAAAATATAGGCTGAGGTGCCTATTTGCTAAAGTTGAGGCACTTAATTTTTGTAATTTAAATCTAATTAAACATATATCATTTTAGAAAAAGAGAGATGATTAAAAAAACTTACAAAACAATTTTTTCATATATCATAAAAAAGGTAATATGTTATATGATTCTCACAGATTGTTTAACTCATTTTGTTACCAACATCAATACTAAATAAAATAAATCATTATTGAGACTTTGCAATGCAAAGAAAAAAGGTCAAGATATTTGCCTGTTTTTTCATTAAACCAACAGAATGGGGACTTTTCATTTCTAGAAATAGAATAAGTATCACAATACTAAAAAAATAAACAAAATAAATTTACATTAAAACATTAAGAGGCTTTATATAAAAAAAATAAAATGATACACATCACACTATAAAACAAAAGACAAAAACAGGAAAACTTATTTAAATAATGGATACATTTACTACTATCACAAGCTAAAAAAACCTGTATTGCTACTTCAGTAAAATTAACATATTTTGTACCAAACGAATTAACAATAAATACTATCATTTTCAGCAAAAACAAAAAGTTGTTTCAGAATAATGAATGCAAAAAGTAGAATTACTAGAATAAAGGTGTATAATTATATTTCTAAAAAAAAAATATACAAATAATTCATGTTGTAATGACCTTGAAATTTGATATATATATATATATGTATATATATATATATATATATATATATGTATATATATACACACACACACATACACACAAAAAGGTATATCTGTGCTTAATTCAAAAATATACAATAACTAAATAAGAAGTACATAGTTATCGTATTTAATTGAAGGTCACAGTGAAAATATCTATAATTTATTCATAAATTAAGTCATGTATTCATTAAAAAATAAAGATTTTTTTCAAAACTTGTTATAAAGACAAAAAAGTTAGAGATAATTTATAAATATAATATCAAAAGTATATGCTTTTCAGTAACCATAGATTCATGCTACCACATTTGAATTTGTAGATCTGCTTGAAATAATTTTATTGATCAACTGATATTAAAATTTCCATTAAGTTTATTTTCTGATATATGTTAGCTTTAAATTTAAGTCAGATCAATTAAAATAATTTTTTTTAATATAATTCATTAGCTGTTGAACATGCACCTTTATAAAGAAATTAGTAAATGATATTTCAGAACTATGACAACTACTCTCACTAGTTGGATATGTAGTATTTAGATAGACTGATTCATCAAAACAAGGCTACCAGCGCAATAATTTGTTTAAATTTTAATTAACTGTTATTATTTTGACAAGAAACTAATATTTCACTACAAAATAGTAATTTATTAAAACATAATACTGATACAAATGATATTGCATTTTTTCTAAATTTATGCCTTTAGACGTTAACAGATTTAGTTAATCTATTGGCTACTATAAGGGTCCTGTTTAATTATGTTTATAGCAGTATATATTTTTTCACAATTCAGTGTTAGTGAACATAATGTGAAGATTAGTAAACAAAATTCTAATAATCTACGATATCTATAATAATCAGATATAACACAGGATAGCTAACTGTGTACATTGCATACAGGATATTTAAAAAAATTAATTCAGCGTTTAGATTCTGGTGAAATGATCCGAATATTCTTTTCATATAGAGCACATATCCACCAATCCAAACTTTGAATTTGGAGTTAATCCAGCCAGAGGCAGCAGAATGAAATTTCTAACAATTTTGAAGGAAAAATAACTAACAGAAATATCATAAAGCCCTTGTAAGTGATACACACTCAATTAATTACCAAAAGCTAGTGCTTGGTGGATTGTAACGTGTAACCAAGAGCTACATAATATATTTTCTGGAAATGTTCCACATCCATATTTGGTGCCATGAACTCTAGAGCCAGAATAAAAAATTATAAGTTCTACTTCAAAGTTTTGTTTAAATATTCCAATCAAAAACAAAATGATATTAAAATTTTTTAACTGTATATAAAAAAGGATATTAAAGATAACTTCTGGTTAATACTGCATGAACTTTCACTAATCCAGACTGAGTGTAGTTCAGTCAAGTTTGGTATACTAGGTTTCTATAGTAATTTGAATAATACAAAGTAGAAGAATTCCAAAGCAATGTTCATGGTATTTTAATTTTGCATTGACTTAAAAAAATTTGGATTACTATCACAGCATTTTTTGCTAAGAACGCTCACATAGTTCTTGTTGGGAGTTATATTTATTACTACAATAACATAAACATTTTCATCATAAAATCTACTTACAACCAAATGAAAAATAATTGTTACAATACAAAAGTCCACTTTCTTTTCGATGCAACAAAATAATCTTCAAAATGTGTGATAGTTTATTAATTCAATTCAGTCATACAAAATTTTTCAATGAATCCTACAATTATACAATAAGCAAAAACACACATGCCATGTGTGCAGACCCATATGTACTACAGGTATAAAGAGATTAATTGGATTCAACGAGAGACTTATTGCATAATTTCATTAAAGTTTCTTGAGAACTTAAACAGTGAAGGTCTCAGGACTCTTCTGTCATTTGTCTGGTAGATGTAGTCCTTGCACGTACACATACACATATTTGGTCTAACTACTCATAACTTTAAGAATATAATGGTTTTTTAGAAATGAAGAAAATTCGATTTAAAAGTTTGTATGATATAAATCCAAAAATATAATTTTAATCCACGCAAATTTACACATTTTCTTTCTTGTTTTGAAAACAAAACTTTTAAAATTAGTAAAAATCTAAAAACATTCCATTGCAACAAAAATGAGAATATGTATTTTATTAAACAGAAAAAGGAAACTCTCTTTATTTTCGTACATTAATAAATTATATTTATATTATATTAAGCAATTTTTACTCTCATTTCTTCTCCATTAGTCGGTTTATTTGTTTAAAATCTGTATATATACAGGCTGAATAGTTACATAGCACGGAATAAAACAAATAATTCATTCAAAATACAACCAGATATAGAATTTCCATTTTGCACAGCAAATTACAATGATGAATCCTAATCACTATTAAAATTGTATAAATGTGGTAGACAGTTCAGACATGATAGTAGACAGTTCATGAGACATCATTTAAATTGCTGAGTTATAAACTCAAAATTTGCTATAGCAGGAATAACATTACTGGAGATATAAATTCAAATACACTGTTTAAGTGAATATATAATTTCTTTTTATTTGGTACTGAATCAATAATCTGGGGATTTTAAAAATTTACTAGACAAAAGAGTCAACAATATTCAGTAAACAGTTAAATCAAAACTGCACCCAGTACTATTTAACTTTGGTATTGAATAGGAATTAATTTATTATAAATGGCTTTGATAGTTGAAATTAATTCCTATTTTATGTTCTTTTCATTTGTATTGTTACTCCCCGCAATAATTGAGGCGTTCTGGAACCTAAAACGAGAATGTGATTTACTATCTTATTCAAGCAAGAATAATGCTTATGTCACTAAACTGTCATAATTTAAGTTTAAGATTTGTTTAATGTCATACCTCAGATTTTTTAAAATCTGAAAAACAATCTTAGAAATTTTTAGGAGAATATATCAACTAGGTTTGTTTTGCAACTGGTTATTTTGAGGTGTTTCTTATTTTAAAAAATTAATTCTGTTTTTTATACTGTATATACTGATATTATATTAAAATTATTTTATTGTGCTGTAAGTTTAAAAATCTTGTGCGGGCCTGGAAACATTAATGAAATTTCATATAATGTTGTAAGCAGTTATTTTCCATTGAAACTGAACAGATCAAAGTAGTATGTAGTACTGTACGATGCATTTTTATTAAATACTATATTTCCTGTATACTTTGAGTGACTATTTGTTGTAATAATTAATGCAAAGATAGTATTTTCTATATTATACAATTATGAACTATTGTTCATAGTAAAAGGTTACTAATGAATAAAATTAATCATCACGGAGAAAATTGCCCTAATACACAGTTAAGTCAAGGCTTCATCATTTAATTTTAATCATATATGTGTGGTATATAAAAATATGTTATTATTTTACAGGTCGGTTTGGTTCTTACTGATGCTATCACCAGATAGGTTTTGTAAAACCTAGGTAGAACTTGTAACACAGTTGTAAAGCATAATTAGATTACTTTATTACTTCCAAAGAAGTGTACACAATCAGATAATCAAAGCATTTGGGTAGTCACTGTGCACTTTGTTCACAAATCAAATAATTATTCCACAGCCTCTACAAAACTTTGAAGATTTCACATCACTTAAAGATAAAGTTGAGAGTCATTTATCTGCATGTACAAGTAAATTCTCCAGAATACATGATTGCAGCTCTGAGATGTTCCCAGTTTGTATGAAGGTCTTAAACATGACCTAAAAATTTGAGTAGGTTTAGAATTTTCTTGAATAGTACTAAACCTCCTATATTTGTTGAAGAGATACTTAATAGTGAATATTGTTCAATTACATCAACACAAATCAGTTACATCAATCAACTCACAATAATTAAGATCTATTATAGCAAGTGCCAACAAGATGCTGCCCCACAGTACCGCAAATCACAGATCAAGATATCCATTCAAGGATATCTTACAAAACTTTTTAAAGATGTTTTATTATTCTTCAGTAATCTGTTAGAAATCTAATTAATCTGTTTATATGAATTATTTTATAAAGTTAAGTGTATAGGAACATTCTGAACACAATGCTGGAAAAAGGTGAATATGACAATCAGCGTCATTCTCTGAAGAAGCTTATCTAAGCAAATTTTTCCCTAATTACTTGATCAATAGTAGTTAGCATATGGTATAGATATAATAATTTGGCCAAATACATTTTTGTTCAGTTACTGCATCAAACTTCATTCACTAGGATCTAGGATAACACTTCTGGGAAGAGGGAAAGGAATTGATAGTCATTTTATAGCTAACCTATTACATTTAACCAATCCTGTCTTGGCTTTATGTAACAGTTGACAGTAGTACTGGGAGAGTCAAACCAGATTTCAGACTATTACAGACATAATACTGATATATTCTTTACCACCAATCAAAGTATTAGGGCAGTAAAATCAGTAAATCCTGATGTGCCAAAAATATTAAATACAAGTATATTAAAGCAATGTCATTCAGATATATAATTTAATCAAGCCATTCTACTGTACAACAAAAGTAAAAAGTGTTTAATTTACAAGAATCACTCACTGTTTTTCAAAGCAACTTAGTGTTAAAATACTGACTTAGAAATTTCAGGGACACTAGGATATTATCTAGTACACAGTGATCCCTTTGATTTATGCAGTTCAACAACAGCATGGATCAATTATTTTTACATACTCCATTGAATATAAAATACATCTGCTTTAACTTTAATACAATTAAATGTTAAAAAATGATGTATCACTATCAACTACATTACTTTGCAATAAAATTTTTCTTCAAAAACTTGTGCTATAATATGATGAACTAAAAACTTATGCTATAATATGGTTAACTACATACCGATGATGACCTTGCTACAAATTTCATATATCATGTTTCAAACATATGATAAACACAACCTTAAATGGGTAAAGCTTTTGTATTTAAGCAGGGATTATACTGAGATTGAAAACAGCTATAACTGTTATTAAATGTCCCTGACTAAACTAACATGCAAAACAGATCAAAAAATGTTTTCTCAAACAATCCAAGAATGGAATGATACAGTAACCACATAAAATTTTAGAGTGATGACAAAGCCCTTTATGTAGTGCTAGCTGTCCAGCACACTTTGTGTATCTTTCAATCTTGCTTTAGGGCTAGGCCCTTGGGCTCCAGAAGGAAGTATTTATTTATTTCAAAAGGGTTACACATCCTTTATCATACTCCAAAAAGGTTTTTTAAAAACATTTACTAATTAAATATTAACATTTAAGGAATAATTAAGTGTATGCCAGATTTTTAGCACAGATTAGAAAGTAAATTTGTAGAAAGTGAACCCTCTTCTAATTTTTTCGTAGTCAGTCATTTGATTAATCTGATGAACTTAATTATTCTTTTCTACACTTCGTTAATTTTTTTTTGTATCAAAGAACCTCCTATGCCCTTCTATTTTATATACTTTAATAGTCGTCTTTCTGAACAATTTTCATTTGTTAAATATTCTTCTACAAGCAAATTAACCAGTCCTGAATGCCTTAAAATGTGTTCTACCAGCCTACTTAACTTCTTTTTCAATTGTTACAAAACATTTGGCTAGAAAGTTTTTGTAAGTACATCCCACAAAATGAATGAATGAACAGTACTAAATATTAAAGTAAAATGAACAATAACAGACATTACATATTTTTACTAATCCTGATTTTTAATTCTACACAAACAGAAACAGAAAATTACAAATTAATAGTATCATACAAATTAATAGTTTTAAGTTGAACCATTTGAAATGATTTTTAATAATCTTGACTTCAAGACTTAAAGTATGTACTTGAAGCTATGAGGTCCTACCCAAAAGTTTGGGGAATTTGAATTTCGCGCGCGAACAATTGCTGGTACGACCTGCTGCCGCTAGATGTGGCTAACAGTACTCTTTGTGAATCAGTGTTCCAACAGCTGTGACGGTGAGAGGCTGCATTGTTGACTTTCGTGCGGTTGTGTAACGTTGTGTTTTACTGCTTCGGCGAAGTTCTAAATGGCAGATTTTAAAGAGCAAAGAACCTGCATCAAATTTTGCTTCATGCTTAAAAACTGGTGCAGAAACCCATCGCATGCTTGTGGAAGCATTTGGTGACAATGCTATGAGTAAAAGTAAAATTTTTTTGGTGGTACGAACGATTCAAAGATGGACGAACGACAATCGATGACGATGAGTGTTCAGGAAGACCATCAACAAGCCCAACACCGGAAAACATCGCGAAAGTGTTAGAGGCTATTGTTGCAGATCGTAGACAAACAATCCATGATGTTTGTGCAATCGTACAAATGTCATATGGGTCCGTGCATTGTCGGATAAAAAATTCGTCCCGAGACTGTTGAACAGCGACTAGAAACAAAATCGCGTAGATGTCTGTAGTGAATTAAAAAATTCAGCAAGAGATGACGCTAACCTGATCTCCAACATCATAACCGGTGATGAGACGTGGGTGTACGGGTATGACCCTGAAACTAAGCAGCAGGCGTCGCAGTGGAAGTCGGCAAGTTCACCGCGGCCAAAAAAAGCACGCCAAGTTCGCAGCAACGTGAAGTCCATGATGATTGTTTTTTCGACATCAAAGGCATTATCCATAAGGAATTTGTTCCTCTTGGTCAAACTGTCAATGGGATGTTCTATTGTAAAGCTTTGAAGCGGTTACGTGAAAGCATTAGGCGCAAACGTTCAGATCTGTGGGGTAACAACACCTGGGTTCTGCACCATGACGACGCGCCCGCGCACACATCGCTAGCCGTTCGGAATTTCTTGCCTTCCAAAAAGACGGTATCTTTTTGGAGACGGTGTGGGAGTGATAACCCACCCACGCTATTCGCCTGACCATGCCCTGTGCGACCTTTTTCTCTTTCCGAAAATAAAATTTAATTGAAAGGCCGTCGTTTTAACACAATTGAGGAGATTCAGGAAGAAACGCAGAACGTGCTTCGAAGACCTGCAGCCTTCCAGGGATGCATGGAATCATGGGAAAAACGCTGGGATAACTATCAATGCCCAAGGGTATTACTTTGAAGGAGACAGTGGAAATTATAATTATTATGGTAAGCTATTTTATTTTTATGGTAAAATTCCCCGAACTTTTGGGTAGCACCTCGTATAACACTTGTAAATCAAGTTTTATAGCACTAAAAATTCAGAGATTAATGACACTGAGAATGAATAAGAAAATTTTCAGCTTTATACCTATTTGAAAAATTAGTGATGAGTAATGATAAAAGAATTTTTGCTTCAGTGCATAAAGATTATTTAAATTTTATAAATTCTTTTCTATATCTTTACCATAAATTGTTTTATGTATAATTTTTTCATACTGTTTTACTGTGTTGTTTTTGTATCAAAACAAAATTAAAAACATTTTTCTTTGTGATCTAAGAAATAGTTAGTTAATAACTTAACTAATATTAGTTAGTTAAGATCTAACAAATAGTTAGTTAATATGGTACTTGTGGTTCACAAGTACCATAAGCTACCTTACAAGACAATGATTATTAATTTAGAATGATTTTTATCAAATTAACCATATAAATTAAGATATGTTTGTAAAAAAAACCCATAATAATAATAACTCTTATAGCTGAATATCTACCAAAAATATATCCTACTAAAACTTAATAACAATAACAATGACAACAGATAATAATAACAAAGAAATCATCTATAAAAAACATTTTACTATAGATAAACTGCTTTCTTGACAAAAATACAGCCAGAAATATCACAGAAACATGTTACCTATATATTTTGAAGCAAATTTCCACAATCTACATACAAAGAATGAATGACAATAAATAATAGTGCAATAAAATAATCATTACAACTAATAAAGTGTAGTAATATTAATTAAATCTTAAACAATACCACCAAGCACCTAAACATTGTAAAAACTAATTATTTTTTCAAAAAAATTAGTTGTAAAAAGATTATTTGTTCATAGAACTTACACCTGAACTTTAAATAATAATACTGTGCTCAAATAAATACCAATATTAAAAAAGTTCTGAGATGAACTCTATATATTATTAAATTTGAGATGTACATTATTTCATAATAATTGTACTTAAAAATATCACAAAAAATTCAAAAGAAGTTATTACAGACAGACATTTCACAATTTAATGTAATACAAATCATATTTGCAAAATTTATAAGAAATTATTTACTTTAATTTATGAATAAATTAACCATACTCATATATAAAAAAAAAGAAAGAGTATATATAAAAACACAGGGCATAGCTGATTTATACCCCTCAATAAAAAACTGCAAACAGTAAATATTAGAGAGACAGATATAATCCAAAATTTTAAATATAGAGAGAATTTTATTATATTTAAGACTAAGTTAATTACTACATATCCTACTGGCAATGGTGGTTCATTGGGTGACACTAACAAAGCCTGTTAATTAAACTGTCATAAACTGTTCGTAAAATAATTCATAAACTGTTAAGGTAGTTTTATTTGTGAACAGCAAAAAGGTATTTGCAATTAAAAGAACTTGTCTTATCTATTGTACTATTGCTGTTAATACAAGACTAGTGGTTAAAAGTGTTAAGACTAGCTATGACATAGTGGTCATACTATGGCGGTCACACGTGGTTATGCTATGTCTTTTGTCACTGAACTATGTCTTTTGGGACTGAATTATGGTTTTCATTATTTATCTACCTGTGAATAAATCCTGACTATTATTATTATTATTGACATTTATGATTATTTGTTTGTTATTGACATTTAATATTATTATTGATTATGACATTTATGATTATTTGTTTGTTATTGACATTTATGTTAATAAATAATAATTGAATATTATTGTTTACTGTTGCCGTTATTGTTATTATTCTAATTATTATTGTGGGATTTTTTTATTGTCTAATTATTATTCTATTATTGTGGTTGTTATTACAATACTTTTTTTTATTGTTTTATGATTGTTGTACTATTTTTATTGATTTTTCTAGCTTTACTTATGTTTTTAAACCAACAACTTGTAATTATATAAACATTCTCAATTGTCAATCTCTCAATATCCTGATTGAGTCGTGAATACGCAATACTGGTGTCAGAAGTGGGACATAAAGTTTTAACAGTTTTTATTTATTTATGATTTATGTTAGTTTACGGTTTATATTGGTCAAATTTTATTTTTATTTGTTGATACTAGTTGCTTATTGTTGATTTATTTGTTGTTGGTTGATTTATTCTTGTGTTCTTTATAATTTATGTATTGTTAAATTTTCAATAGCAGTAGTAGTTAGCTGTATACGTTGATACATTTTTTCTATTTATTTCATTTTATTCTTGGGCTTGTAATAGTAATTTTACTAGTAATAAGATGGATGCTACTAAGGAGGGCATTATTGCCCTGATAATACAAATAAATGAAGAAATGAATAGAATGTATGTCTCATATTATGGATAAATCCAGTAGTCTTTAGTGTACAGAATTTAGAAAAGATGTAGAAAGTGCTAAGTCTGATGTAGATATGTTTAAGATAGACTCCAATAAGTTAGAGTATAGGATAGGTTAGTTAAAGTGGAACAATTAGTTTATGTTAACTTAGAAACTAATGTAGATAACGTTGTAGATATTAGCCATAAGGACAAGGCATGGGCAATGGAAGTAGCTTGTAGCGCCGGGTAATCTTATGTTAACAGTTCACAGGACCAAGGACCAAGGTGCACTGGTAGGATGTTCTACTGCGGTGAAGCCACCCAAGTTCAACGAGAGTATATCTTAGGTTGTCTACAAGCGGCATCAATTCAAAATGGTTGGACAGCACCAGCACCAGAGAAGAACACATTCCTGATCACCACACTTCAAGGCCAGGCAGTGAAAGTTCTTCAGAGTGTACCATCCATGACTGGCTATGACAAAGTCATCATGGCACTAGAGGATCACTTCGGACAGCACAACTAGGCAGCTAGCTACAGGTGTGAGCTATGGGGACAATTCCAGAAGAATAACATTTGCCTTCATTATTAATAGCCAGCTCAACATGGATTAGTTGGGCTTTCACCTGGATACACCCAGGAGAAGGCAGCACACACTTTCATTGACAGGACACCAAGAAGCACCTTCTTCTGGGGTCGGTGAGGTCAGTCAACCTTTACTCAGGCTCTGCGACTGAAGGAATCCAGCGTGCTGTCTCGCAATACTGCTCATCTTCAAAGAATGGGAGTTGGCTCCAACAAGAAGTCAGTGGGCAACATCCAAACTTCTGTGAAGTTGAGAGTTACTGGAACAACTATAGCGAGAGATCAAAGATTGGCTGCTGCAGCATCAAACAACAAGGGTCGACCAGTCTGCTGGAATTGTGTGACAAACGAGGCCACAAAAAAGTAGCCTGCAAGAAGAGGTCTATTACCTCCATTCAAGTTTGGACCTACTAAGAAGACTGTAGTGGGAGGAGCTGATTGGAAAGGTGTAAGCCTGCAGTCTGGGTAGCTCCTAGAAGTTTGGAAGAGAAGGTGCTGAAAAGGAAGAAACAAACAACTCGCTGCATAGAACACTGTCAAGAAGATAAAGTCAAAGCAGGTGCAAGGTACGACCTCCGGGCAAATTTGCCTAGGTTTCGAGAAGGAGATCAAGTCAGGAAGACAACGCCAAGATCTCTGAAACACCAGACCATTTCGAGAGATCTTACACTGCATTGAACAATGACGTAGTATACAGGAATCAGCACAGTTCAAGAAAGAAGAAGATGAAGGTTCATCTGAATCGCCTGGCATCTTATCAGGGAGCTGTTCGGGATGAACAGCTTTAAGGAGGGGGCAGCATAACAAGACTGGTATAACAGACCTGAGTAATAGATTCCTACCAATTAAGAAGAAAGTAATAGAGAATATAATAATGAGAGGAATCCAGAAAGGGGCTAAAAGAAACTCTTTTAGTAAAGGTAATAAGGTCTGTTTAACAATCGTCTTTTGTAACACTGCCCACTGAGATACACCTAAACAAATGCTGTACTGTGAGAAGAGTTACTGGGCCAAAGTTTGGAATTTCATGGGAAAATGTGAAGGCTCGGTCAATCATTCTCACGTTTCAAGTTAGGTCCGGTGTGGCAGGTAAAGAGGATAGGAGTATAAATACTCTAGACCTGTTAAAAATCAGTTCTGCAAGGTGAGAGTCTGCAGATGTGAGTCTGCGATGTGAGTTCTGCGAATCAATTTGCGAGAGTATTCTGCGAGGAGGTCAGTGAAGGAGTGAATTTTGAGTGCAGGTTCGATGCAACTAAGGTAACGTCACAAGTAATGGTTAGGTAACTTACAGTAAGACTACAAGTGAAAGAGATAATGTACTAAATTTCATTCATAAACTGATATGGTAATTTTATTTGTGAACAGCAAAGGTATTTGCAGTAAAAGAACTTCATACTTGTCTTATTTATTGTACTATTGTTGTTAATACAAGAGTAGTGGTTAAAAGTGTTAAGACGCTGTCTTTTGTTAGTGAGCCTGAATTCTGGTTTTCATTATTTAACTACCTGTGGATAAGTCCTGACAATTACTTTAAATTCTGTTTTGTATGTAATCTCTGTTTATTATTATTACTGATATTTATGATTATTTGTTTGTTATTGTCATTATTGTGATTATTATTGTGGAATTTTTGTATTACTGTCTATTATTATTATTATTATGATTATTATTGTGGTTGTGATTACTATACTTTTTTAAATTATTTATTTCATGATTGTCGAACTATTATTATTACTATTGTCATTATTACTGATTTGTCTGGTTTTACTTATGTTTTTAAACCAATAAATTGTAATTATATAAACATTCTCATTTGTCAATATCTCAATATCCTGATCAAGCCACAAACACGCAACAATATTTTAATTCTATGTTTTTGTAATCTTTGTATTTTTAGACTATTTTTGTAACTATAAATGATTTACACTTATTTTTCAACCATTAAGCCAAGCAAATTCATGTAACTGATACACTTATCAGAAGATGAAGATCTACTTCAGTTATTATGCAACAGAAATCAAACCTTAACATTTTTGAATGTTGAATAAATAATGAATAGAAGCTTTCTTAATGCAAATACTTAATCAAAACTTTCCTAAACAATAACGTTTGAACTTTGCAAACAGACTTTCTTGTGTGTGCACTTTAATAACATAGATCTTATATATATATTTATACAGTGACAGCACTATATCTATTTAATTATATTCTTCACAATAACTAAACACAAACTTCTCTATATCTTCAAAGTAGTATGGATAATAAACGTAATTACTAACAATTAATAAATCTTATGGATTAATATAATCTCTTCAACCAAAGATTGTACCCGATGAAGACATCAAAGAAAAGGCAGGTATCACATCATAGCCAGTAGCATACTGGAGGTTGATGTCATTTTTATAAAAATAAAATAAATTATTACTAATGCCATAAAATGAAGTGTGCTTTCTTATCTATCATCTAAACTGATTGCACCCAAACTTTCTTTTTAATTTTTTTTTTTAATACACCTAATGAAGTTTAGAGAATGGCTAGTTAAAGTACAGTTGTTTTATCTCTAAAAGTTAGACTAAAGAAAAAAAGAAGAATAGCATTTTGGAGTTATGAAAAAATGTTTATTTCAGAGCAACAGCTCCAGTTAAACAACTACTAATATTTTTTACAAGTTATCAACTTATCATTTAAAAACGGAATTCAATGTATTAAAAAGGTAAAAAACTGGTTACATAATGCAAAAAGGGAAAAGATCATGGATTCATAGTTGACCTGAATTGTGACAAGGAATTGAGACTGGAGGCCAAAAGTAGGAGAGTAAAGAAAATACCTGCAAGAATAGAATATAGACTATTCAAAAACTAAACAAAATGTGCAGAAAGTAAATTATGAAGATTAAAAGTGTTTCCTTCACATATTTTTAAAAACTCAAATACTATAACAAATCTCTGCATTATCAAAGAAAAAGTAATCTACATTTTTATATATGAGAGTCTGCATCTTCCCTTTTTAACAAGGTATCATTAATACAAATAAACTTATTCTAATTACTGTATATTTTTTTATGTTTTACGTTAATCTGAGAGTTCATCTTAAAATGATTTGTGTTACATACTTGAAAGTAAATTAGGATTAATTTGTTCAGTTTATATTAAATTCAAGCAAATTGGATACTGAATGAAATGACTTGCATTTTATTTATTAAAATAGTATAACAAATTTTATGAATGCAAAAACATACTTAAATACATGTTATGGTGGAAAGCATTTCATAATAAACAGAATGCATTGTACCATTAAATAAAAATTTCACTAATAGCATCATACCCATAATTTAATTGTGAAATTATTACAGCTACTGAAGTAAAACAGCATTTTCTAGATCGCTTAAGATAAAATTAAAAATATTTAAATCTCATTTCAACATAATGTAAAAATTATTTTCATAATGTGCAAACCATTAAAGTAAAACATAATTATGTACTGTTTTTAATAAGAATTAATTATAATACAAACTCACAAGCCAGATTTTATGTTTATTTATTTATTTGTATTTTTTACGTACTTTAACCAAATGGTTGCAAGTAACCTGATGTGAGATATAAGTCACTCCCAAAAATAGAATGGTCATTCTCACAAATAACAAGACCTGTCTCCACCTGATTAAGAAATGTGAGAAGTGAAGTGATTTCTTATTGCCTTTTTCACAAAACTGAATACACTTTAGCGAACTACTATATGAAGCCCACTAATGTAAGTAATCTTTAGCCCTATGACACCTTCTTTCTCTACATCATAATAAATGACTCAACATCATTACTCTCAGTGAAAGAAAATATCTGACTAGTGTACTTCACATGATTTCCAAATGTCACAGCTATAACAAAGATATGACCAGATACGAGTATTGTAAAACAATAAACTAATTTGGGCCTTTCTGTAGAGAATGCCTTATATAAGACTTGAACAATCTGAATTACTGATTAATATGAAATTTCTAACAAATATTTGAGGAAAAATAAAAACAGAAACATAAAAATAACATCTTTGTGAGTACTATGCACCAAATTTAATTATTAAAAGCCAGTTTTTTGTCCCATGATATGAGTGAGGATAGCATATTTTTCTGAATCTAGTACTTTCCATAAATGCAATTCTGTACTACTTGGAACCAGTATTACAAGTTGTAATCTATAATTTAAATAGTTCAATAAAGCAGTTAAAAATGCATTAATAAGGTTAAAGTTTGAATACTCTAACTGAAAATAAAAATGGTACATTAAAAGAACTTCTGGTTAAAGTCAGAATTTCTTTTGTTTTGGAACAAATGTATCCCATGATGTCCAGACAATATGGTTCCTTATGCATAGTAATTGATTTTGATATGAATCTTTAAAAAAAATAAGCAAACAAAAATAAAACAGAGTTCTTTAAACTGACAAAAAACACTGAAATAATTTTTTTAAATATACAAAAGGTTTAAATAACAAACTATAAAAATAATTATACATCACTCTTAATGTCAAAACCAGTTGATTGATTGGTCAATAAATAACAAAATAAGTTAAAAATAGGGCTCATTCGTATATTACAGCTGTTATTATCAGTTATAATATCCAATTAAATTTAATTCTAATGGGCACTGACAGCAGAAAATTTTATATGTCATAAATGATTTCTACAAAACACACACAATCATTTTTAATTAAATATTGAATAATTTGTTGTTCACAATCAAGCCAAAAATTGAAAGCATGATTGAACCAAGTTTAACATATAATCTAACTTTCTCATTCATATCAAAATCCTCTTGACTAATTGCATGCAGCTCTAAAAAATCAATTTTTAGAAAACCTCTATTACACATAAAAATTTTTTAATTATAAAAAAAAATAATCATTTATAAAATCTTTTAAATTAAGAATCTGTATTAATATAAATAAAACCTAAATTCAGTGACTGTATCTTGCGCCTACAAATTTATCTATTAATTACTAATAATAATTTATAAATCATACAAAAACAATTTTTTAGATTTTAATCAAAAAACTTACATTTTTTCACTAAGAATTATCCTTAACCAAACAAATGTTAATTAGAACACTCTGCAACAAACTTAATGGATATTATATTTATGCATACATAAACAAAATTTTTTCAAAACCAAACACACAAATGATCAGGTAACAAAAGTTTTTACACATTTACCAGCTAACAAACCTTCAATGCCAAAAAAGTTATTTGTAAGCCACTGTACACTTTTATATCCTTTGGTGTTGTATAACAAAATAAATGAACTTCCTTTCGCTTTGCTTCTCCCTTTAATCTGAATTAAATAAAGTAATAAATTTACGTTAAGTCTGAAAGGCTTATATTTTAAACTGAATGTCCTTATTTGATTTCTAATTTATACTTGCACTATTTTTGTTAACAGTTTTTTTATTAGAAAAAAATAATTTTATATAAAAAAAATGTAACCATATAAGTTAGATTATAGATATTCCATGTAGATATCAGATTAATTCAGATAACTATATATATATATATATATATATATATGTGTGTGTGTATGTGTGTGTGTGTGTGTGTGTGCATGCATGTGTGTGTGCATGTGTGTGTGTGTGAAATTCTTGAAAACTGATAACAATATGAGTTTTTTCTTTCCATACGGTGGTCAGTTTTACAACCCATAATGTTATATTATTAAACTTTATTTTTATTACAGCAATTATATGTGTAATGTATTATTATTAGTATTATAATTACTTATTGTTTATATACTTGATCTAATAAACAGTAATAATTATTAATAAAAAATCTGTAGCACATAAAATATTGAAATTAATCTCAAAATTATTAACTAAAAAAAATTATTAACTTTGTCTTATAAAAAACAATGTCTTATTAAAAAAACACTATGTCTTATAAAACAATTATTAACTTTGTCTTACAAAAAACGTTATTATGCTTTCATTAATAGTTTATCTACCTGGATGATAAATTCCAGTTAACTCAAAGATTTATAAAAAAAATATTATAAATAAATGAAAATTATATGTCTTAAGGATGAATTGTCTCAAATTGCCTAATATGCACATATACTCAAACACTTAAAAGCAAAAATAACTAAAAGCAGTAAAATTTGTTATTTAATCAAATGCTAGACGGATATATTGACATAACTTCTCTCTACTGTAACATGGATGAGTAAATATCATGTGATATGTGGAGAAGGAACAACATGGACAATTATCAATCTTATCCTTTGTATGTTATCTGCAGCAAAATGGCCTCAGCAACAGGAATTAGAGTGTTGTCCTAACCATTTGCAAATCCAGTTTGTGATTAATAACAGTAGCATGAATACTAAGGATGATGGAAAACTACAATGATCAAGTGAAGAGCTCACAATCTTTCTGTGGGTCGATCGTCCCTTCCCTCCGCCATTTCTTTTCTTGGCCTTGATTCCCTCTTCTCTGGATAGATCCTATGGGAATTAAGTCAGCCATCACTCTAGCTCATTTTACAAGACCTAAATGGTAGTAACTGTTTCATTATAGTAACTTTGTAGTTTACAGTAACTCTGTTGGTGAGAGTTGCACAAAAAAACCAAACTACATGCTAAGAATCCTATCACGTAATGCCAGAAATCCTACTTCTCCTATAATCTATCTGTTTAATGGCTATAATAATCAATTTTGACTATACCTAAGAAAGTAACAGACCTTTTACTCTCCTGAATGTTCTAGAAGTAGCAGATGACTCATATAACTAATAAGTTGTACGTAAATTATGAAACAGATTAATTTTTATTGAAAGCTAGTTTGTAAGCCAATTATTCTTCAGTTAATTCATTAAAAATTAAGAGAAAATATCTTGGTTCAATCCATTTTAAAAGAATCTATACATAAAAAGAAGCTGTATCGCAGATTAATTTATTGTCAAATTAATGATTTGAGTGACACAAAAGATCAGCTCATGTTAGTGAAAATTAAATAAACTAGAACTGAAACTTTAACGTTTTAATTACAGGCAAGAAGTAAACACAGAGGATGAAAGGATGGGCTAAATACATCAAGTGGTAGGACTAATCTTATGTTAGCAGTTTCATATAAACCAATAATTTTTCCAAACTCATTTACTTGTGCATTGTTGTTGCTATTTTAAATAATTCTTTAAAGAAAAAAATTAATAAAACTGATAAATAAAAATAATCCTTTTGATTTAGAAAATTATATATTATAATATTGTAACCAATTCCTGCCAGTATATATAGAATAGTTCTTTCAGCGTAATTAATACAATTACTCATAATTTATTTGGCCTACTTAAAAATATGTCAACAAATAAAGTAATTTAACTAAAATTTTATACACATTTTGGGTCAAATACCATCATTACTATAAATTGTTACTCCTTATCAAATTTTATTACCATTATAACTACTATTTACAGCAAAACATAAATATACCTTCAATGTACAAGTCAGAGTACCATTTCCTGAAAAACAAAACTTAAAACTATTAACCAGTAATAATATTTAAATATATATATATATATATTATTTCATTTACTTGATAATAATTTCTAAGTGAAATATGAGCTGTTAAAACATTGAAAATTATGAATAAAATGTAGCCCCATAATGAAATCTGGAAGTTATCAATGTTTTAATTAATTCATAATCTGCCACACAAAAATTATTTAAAAAAATTATGTATAATATTAATATTTATTAAAATTTTAATATATTAGGTATATGTTTAATAACGATACAAATGAAACTTACTCACTTTTACTTATATAATGGATTGGAAAAATAAACAAACTGTATTGTTTATTGAACACAAATCAAAAAGAAATAAAATTTTCACGATTATTTTTTCATCTAAAATATTTAATCCTAATAACAAAAATTATACAAAATCTAAACACAATCATACAGAATAATAAAACATACATAAAATTAATAAATTTAATTTACATACATAAATTTTTGTTAATTTACAAAAAAAAACTTTACAAAATTTTATATATATATATATTATATATTTTTGTCCATACATTTATATATAAGCTATAAAAAAATAATTTATATTGTGACAAATCACATATAGTGCTTAAAACATTTGTACATTATATCTAGAAAGCATAAATTTAAAAGATAGGAACAAAATAATTTAGCAATAACTACTTATCTAGCACTTAGGAACTAACTACATCTAAAAAAGAAACAGAAAATTAATTCATTACTTTGTCACATTTATTTTTCCATTATTTAATAAATAATTATTCACAGTTCAATAAAGATAAAAACAAGATCTGCCAGATCATTAGAAATTACAAGCAATAGATTTATAATTTATTTTTATTGGTTAAATAAACATTTCAGAGTCAAATTTCTTGACTTATCAAGCAAGATAAGCAGCCACAGCAGTGCAGAGAAGAAGTATGCAGTCAATTTTGAAGAAATCCCCTTTTGCGCCCATGCACAGGAAATGCAATCGGTAGAAACTATAGAAGTGGAAAAATACAACATGTTTTTCAATTTATCATGTCTTAAACTACTTTTTATTTAAAAAAACTATACTTTTTTAAATATACCTTTTTTATCATAGATAAAACAAACCAATCTTTTTTTAAAAAAAATTAAAATGGTTATATTCTTTTAAAGAGCATTAACAAGCAAAAATAAAATGATTATAAACTAAAGAAAAAGAATTGTTATTTTTACGTGACAAATTATTACAAAAATAATTATGTAAGCACAAATCATTTACCAATCAAATATTAGTTAAAAGAGCCATTATATTCATAATTTAACAATGATGGAAAATGTTACATTATTATTTTTGCATATATGTTAGCAAATATAAATGCAATAGATGTGAATGTTAAAAATATATACGTATGTATAGAAAAATGAACTATTAGCCATTATAATTTTAACTGGATAATGAAAAAGATATTTCGACTAAATACTACAATAAATGTAAGTAATAAAAAAAGCCATGCAAAAATAAATTACTACTGAAAAGTAATAAACTAGTTTAACTTTAAAAGAAAAGAAGCATTTGTTAATTATTAATTAATGAGTATTAAAAACAAATATATAAGATATGATGCAGAGTAGAGTAATATTTTATAAGCAAGTTTTTTTAAAGAGAAACGAAGAGAAAATGGTGTAAGGAACAGAAGAAAGTACTGTCTTAACAAAACGTTTATAAAGTTTGTCATCTACCAAATATTTTTGGCTCTGAATGAAGGAACTGTGAACTATTTTGTATCAAATAAAACATCGCTTTAAAAATACATATAATATACTACATTTGTCAAATATTTTCATTAAGCCTACCTAGCATCCTAATGCAAGAACAATCATACTACAAATAAAATGGACACACAAAAATCCAAAATTATATGGACATAAATGTATGAAAACAGTGAAAAAAAAAAGTAATACCACACACCATGCATGCACGTGCATACATAAATAAAATGCATACACATGCACATTATCACAACACATTCACTCAGATGTACACAGTACACAAACACATATACATTCAAAAATAGAAAACACATTCATACAAACACAGTTCAATTGTTCTACTTAAACATAATATTCAATGGATAGGAGAGCCGAATGAAGACTTCCTACAACCTCTGACCTGCAGTTTAATGGATCGCCAGCGATCTTAGGCTGTTCCAACTTACCAATACTTTAACTGACACTTCAACAAAATGTAAAGTTATCTGTAACAAAATAAAAAATAAAAAAAGATTTTGTTATGCACAAAAAATAACAATATATTTATAATTTTTAAAAACAAATGCTAGAATAGGCTGTCCTTATAGGTATAAGGTCCTTATAGGCTATTTAAATGATGGCTAAAACAACAAACAACCTGGATCAAAGGTACTCCCTTAGTAGGTTGATCACTATTTCCTGAAACTGTTCTTTCTTGACTAGGTATAATGGAAACTGCATGAGATACCTTGTCTGCATTTGTGGTACCAATCTGGCAGCTTCTATAATACTACTAAAATTAGAATGGCACCTATAATTGGAATAATCATATCAAAATGTCCAATTTCCATGGTAAAATAAATAATCAGACTGTGGACAGACTCTTTAAATCTGTAAACAATGATCGTAGTTACAAATGCTATTGCCAAAATAATTGTTCTCATATGAAAAAGTTACTATGGACATGTTGTCAAAGATTTAATTAATTATCAATGAGGAAGTGCATTTTTAATAAGACTTAAGGGGAATTGACAACTCCCAGTGAGACTGTCTAGAGATTCTGCTTCTTATTCAGGAGTTGTATAGAAAGTGAAAGTAGTATTTTAGCTATATACTGAATAAAACTAGCAGCTCATTCTATCTACAATTTCAAACTTCATCTAACTTCTTACATGAGCTTCATGTCCCAGATGTACTGGTATTGTTAAGATAAATATTATAAAATAATAAGTTCTCTGATTACTGTTTTAATAGTAATAGAAAATATATTTAACACAGCAGTCTACAATATCAATTTACGTAACTAAAGATTAATTTTAATATTTCATTTATATTTTTGCATAAGCTGCAAATCGCTGGCTTTCAAGAAAAACTTTAAATTATTTTTTCATAACCCAATCTACAAACCTCTTTCTTATAAATCTTATCTATCAAAATACCGACAGTACCGGGAATTTATTTAAAATTTAAATACTTAGTAATACCAGTATTAACAAAATTTTCAAAACTAAAATCAAAATCGACAGAGTTCTAGAACATAATCCACTAAATAAAATGTAAATAATTTCTTGCAAAAATATTTTTCCATCTGAAAGACAACCCACTTCAAAAACAAATGAATAATTCATAGTCATTAAGTTAAAACATTTCCTTATTCATTAACAGTAATAAATAACAATCTATTCTTATCTAAGTTTCAGACAAATGGTGATATAAAAGTACAGTCAATCCCTTTTAGTATGGAAATTAAACATACAGAAAATAAAACTTCAGGTATAATGACATTAATCATTAATTTAAAAGTACAATGGTGGTGAAATCAATGTGGTATGTAAATTTGTTAACAAACAATAAAATTTTCAATCCTAATTATTAATATTAGGGAAATCTTATCAGTTAACGATAAACTAATCTTAATAAATAACATTTAGATACACTTATAAGATGTAATAAGTATTTAATTAATGCGTATAACACCAAATACTGAAAATATACTTCTTCATTTGATAAGAAGTATTAACCTATTTAGTAATACAAAAACAAACAAAATCTTTGACCTCATAAGTTTGTTGTAAAAAAGAAAAAATAATGCATTTTCATACAATCTATAGAGTAAATCTATAAGGTAACTGAAACTGTTGTGAACTGTGAAATAAATCTTTTTTATTTTTATGTGTATTATTTTTTAGTTAAATTTAGTATAGAAATTGAGTGTGGTACTTATTCACAATATTACTGGTGTGAAATTTTACAAATTATGAATTAGTTAAAATACTTCATTAACCATCATTTTTCAAATCATATACAAAAATGTTATTGCACACAATCATCAACATCCTTGAAATGATTGATTTACACTTTTTTTTTAGGCAAATGAACAACATATTAAATAATATTACATAATTTTTGTACTGTACTTAAAAACAGTAAAATTCACTCAAATATTATAATCATTTCCTTATTTTTGAGAATATACCTGTGACTATTTTTATTTATTTGTATATGTAATAAACACACACACACACACACACATATATATATATATAAATTTGTTAAAATACTGTATTTGAAATGGATTGTGAAACAAACTGTTAATGTCTGGAAGAAAAGTGTGGAAAGGTGACTGAAAAGTATAGTGAAAAATAGTGGTCAAAGACAGATTACAAAATAGAGTAAAAGGATTTCTCTTTTAATGAGAAACAATATGTATGTAAAGTTCTTGACCACAATATTTTACTAGTATTTACACTTATATTACAAATTTTTTTTAAGCACTCAAATCAAAAAATAAAGTTAAAAGTTTGAGTATTGTAACTGTAAATAAAAATTAAACCATTAAAAGGTAGATCCTAGTAAATCTGGATTTTTGCTGATTCTAGAGTGTAGTGTGTCCTGCCAAGTTTGCATTGATAGGTTTCAGGTGTATATATATATTTCCCCATGCAATAATTTCTGAAAGGAATCGTTGAACAGTTCATTCAGATAAGAGAAACACTTTTCATATTACTATACTGCATAGTACTTTGTAAAATAAAAAACAGATCAAAAACATGTTCCAGCCTGTGTGGGAAATCGATCCAATAACAAGAGTTTTAGGTAGAAAGGGACTGTCTTTTTTCGATTCTAAGCCATTTTGTATATCGTTGAATTTTTAACATAACCACATTTTCGGTCAGTTCCAATTATCTTATTGTGATTATTGACAAGTCTGTTATATTTCTTTTATAGTGTGGGTTTGATTCACTGATTTTGTTGTACAATTACAGAAAACCCACAATCAGCTTGGGTCCAAGTTCTCTGCATTCTCAAAATGAGAGCCTCTATGTGAATATGGGGATAATCTGCAGGGTATATCATAAAATTCTTTGTATAAATAAATTAACTCTTTGGAGTAGAAGTCACTCATTAAAATAAATTACATTTAAACAAATGAATAGGGACATAATTAGAATATTTAATTGAACATAAAGACTGAAATATATGTACTGATGTAATACATACCTCACCCTATGCATCCTGCAGCAAAGGTAGCGATGAGAGCTAAAAGACCTGTGAGGACTTGTGCGACAGTTGAAAGGGAAGCTTGCTGGATAGCCATACCAGTTGCACTAGCACCAGTCTGAGCTGGTAAAGATGTAAAATGGTCTTCAACAGTTAATCTGTCTCCATATTTATCTAACAACTCCATACAGATTCCATTTGTCCAACCAAACCCTAACTGAAGTTCATATTCTCCACCCCCACCATGTCCACCAACTACAGTTGCATCATACTAAAATTAAAAAAAAATCACAAATTAATATCATCAATTTTATATGTATTTTTAAAAAGATGTTTATTATTTTTAATTCATTAACACTGAAATAATCTTGTTGTGTGAAAATAATTCCTTTTTATTAAAAACTATCAACAACCTAAAAATGTAGAAGTAAAAATCTGTATTTAAAAAAATTTAATAGATAAAATAAAACTAAATTTCAGATTAAATAAATTTACAACTATTCTGAAAATGTTAATTTTGTTAGTAAGAAAGAAAAAGAAATTCATTTATTGGCATTAAACTGTTTATCTCTTAAGATCTAATCAGAAGTTATTAATTAGTTTTAACTGACACTATCTAAGACCCAACATCTCTTACATACACGTGAATTTTCATAGAGGGAAAGAGAGAGTGAGAGAAAGGAGACACATACACAAAACAGTTTTATTCCTTTTTTAAACATATATTTTTAAAAAAATATGATTCTAACTGATTTATTTTGAATTGTATTTAAAAAACCCATAAAAAAACCAAGATCCTAAATTCGATCTGCATATTCTCTTTATTGTGTATTTATTACTAGAAGCCTTCTACATATACTGAGTAAAACATTTTGGATAGGTGGTTCATAACAGCCATAAGTGTAACTATATGGACTGGGTTTCACTTATGCAAAAAAATTAGACGTAAACATGATTAACTAAGCGCTTTTCTATTAACTTAAAGTATAAATGAACTTTATATACTCTTATTATTTGTCACTTGATAAACAGTTGTCAACAGTTAATCTATCTAAAAAAAAGCAAAAAAGTGGCACCAATGCGCACAAACCTTTCTGAAACCTAAATGATCATGAACAATCCTACCAATAACAGCTCTTCAAACGCCACGAAAAAGAAGGGCCAGGTCAGAAATTGTTAAGTAACGATCTTTTCTGATTTTATCACTGACGTATTTCAGTAAGTCCTCAATGATTATCGAAGGCCTCCCCAAACGTTCTTCATCATGCACATTAATTCTGTTATTTCTAAACCTTTCACACCATTGAAAGGTGGTGAAAGGTTGATTAAAAGACAAGAAAAGTTGAAAAGGTGATTGCAAGGTTATTTCTATTTATTCCATTTGATTACCGGGATCTTTAAAGTAAAAAAAACCTCATGAGTAGTATTCAATTTTAAACTTGAATTTTAATTATATGATTATATTTAATTATTTTACCTTTAAATCGATTATTTAATAAAAAAAAATTATTATTATTATTATGAACCATCTATCTTCTAGTCAAGAAGAAGAAAACTGCCATGTTTAACTGAGTAACTAGAATGGAACCAAAATAATTTTTTCTTGTAGAAAATATAACTGAATTCAGATCCATTAAATACATATTTATTTTTGGGAGAAGATAAACCTGGAAGTTCTGAGGAACTTGCATGAGGATTATTACATTCTATGTAAAACAATGACCTTATAAATATGAGAAAGACAAGGAATGAAAAAATGTTGTCTGCATTTTGAATCTGAAATTTACAGAACAAAGAGATTACCAAATCTACCAACAAAGAGACTACAATAAGTTACTGCAGTTTTTCCATCATTAATTGAAGTAAAAGATTGAAATATAATCCTAGTACTTCTGATATTTAGATTTTACATTTTACTTTTTTTTTAAATTAGTGCAATGTGATCATTACATTTTTGTAATTTTGATGGTAGTTTTATTAAAATGATTGTTTTATTAATAAATTTTGTAATTTATTCTACATATGAGGGATATCTCTAAAGTAAAGACCGTTGGGAAATTTTTCTCCTTAAGGTTGACGAACCTATGTTATTCATGGCCACACTAGTAATGTACACACTGCATTGTTGTCTGTAGGTTGTCGCGCTATAGTATCTTTGATTATCTGTAAGTTATTACATTATAACATGAATAGGAAAATTGATGTTGCCGCCGACTGTTAAATACTTGGAGTCATACATTTTTTAAACCATCAAAAAGTTAAGTCGGCTGAAATTCACAGGCAGCTGGTTACTGTGTATGGTGGTAATGTAATGAATGAAAGAAAAGTCCAAAAATGGCATGAAAGGTTTAGAAATAACAGAATTAATGTGCATGATGAAGAACGTTCGAGGAGGCCCTCGATAATCATTGAGGACTTACTGAAATACGTCAATGATGAAATCAGAAAAGTGTGTGAATAGGAGAGGGAGTAATTTGAAGGGGACAAGGACCAATAATATGTAAAATTAATAATAAAATTTGGTTACTTTCTGAACAGATCTCATATATCTTAAGAACATATTTATTAGAAAATAAGTCATCAGAACAGGCATACGATTTAGTTTAAAAAAAACTAATTTGATAAAATTCACTATTTACAAATGTGTCTTCTATTACTTAGCTACATATCAGTAATCTTATATAAAGATAACATAATTACAAAAGCAAAATAAACATGAGCAATTTTCACAAATATTTACACAGATTAGTAAATAATATAATTTTAAAATCTGATTATTTGTAGTACTTAATTTAAACATCATGCTGTGTAAGTAGTTTAGCAAAAATTATGAAAAACATTTTAACTGTCAAATGCAATACTGATAAACAACTGTTTAATAATAAAAATACTAATGTAAAAGAAAATATGTTGTATTATTCAGTCTACTTTAACATAAACCTTTATCTGTGAAAAATTAAATAATTCTTTCATAAAATTACTTAATACTGGTCACTGATATACACAGAATATGAAGTTGGTGAGGCTAAGTTTGATGTAATACTGATTGATTATAAATATCTTAAGGAACTGGTAAAAAAATGAAATATTTATCGTTATTAAATTAACCATATAATAAATAATACTTTTAAAATATTTGTAAACTATCAACTGAACATTTAAATATTTTTAATTTAATATGTATATAAAAAATATGACACTGAAAATCATAAGAAATTTAAAAAGTTTCTAAGCAAATTTTGCATCTTATTGATGCAAGATAATATATATTTTAATAATAATATTGGACAACATATATAGTTAAGGAGATAGTAGTAATATAAATTAATATATATATCTAATGTTTTGGTCTGTGATGGTCAACAGTGGAAATTTTAAAAAAAATACTTATTTCTAATGAAAATAATATAAATATAAATTTTTAAGAGAGGAAAAATTGGCTAATATACAAAATAAAGAAGAAAATTATCTGTGAAATCTGTTTATAGCTGCATATTACTTGGAAGCTCATCATCATAAATGATGTTCAGATATTTTTCAACGAACACACAAAAGAATCCGCAATCGAATGGTAGACTAAAATTATAGATTCATCAACTAGATTAAATTCATAGACTAGTTATAAATTATCTCTGCTTACAGTCAGTCATATTTTATAAACAAAGTAAAGATATGCAAAAATTAAAAGCATGGATTCAATATGTGATCAGTTAATAAAATAAAAATTATTAATATTATTAAACTAGAGAGTTTATAGTTCATTAAAACTGATGTGAAATGCAAAAAATTACAAAATCTTACCTTTTCATACATAGCATTAGTCTCATTAAATGCTTTATAATTTGATCGAATCCATCTGACAGCAATTTCATAGGCAAGATCTTGCGCCCAATTATCACCAGTCAAATCTAGCCCCATAATCATTATATACTGAAGAGGTGGCCAAGCATTTGGATAATCCCACTGTTCACCAGAATGTTCCAAAGTTGTAGGTATTCCACCAAGATTAACCATTATCTGTGATTTTTCTAAATATTTCATTACTTTTGAAACATAATGATCCTTCTTATTTACATCATAACAGTTGGTCCAAAATGGAGCAATATTTGATGGATAAAAATAATCTCTTTTTACTTCATTATGTACATCATAATCTAACCAAGCACCAATTTCTTCATGCCATAAAACTTTAGTCACTGCTTCTAACCAATCTTCTGCAATTTTTAAATACATGGAATGTTTGTCTCCCATGTCTAATTCTTTATAGAATTCTGCTAACAGATTTGCATTCCAGTAAATAATAGAATTTAAGTCAACTGGTATAATTGATCTTGTTCTCAAATTTGTTAAGTTGCCTGAAACAAAAAGTAAACAGTTCACATTATAGATAGTACTTAATGATAATTGCATTTATAGTGTACACAATTAAAGGTTTAACCACTGAATAATAGCTGTTTTATTTTTTTTTTAAATACCAAAGTAATTATTCTTTTAACATAATTATTAAGCCTGCTATAACAATGTATACTTGTGTAACAGAATAGTTATATGAACGTAGTGGTTCTATGTTTAGAAAATACCTCTATGAAGAATATTAGTCATCATTTTCAGAAATGAGTGACTTTAGATGCGTTTTGGGCCTAGAAAATTTAGAAAATTTTCTAATTAATTTTGGGCTTATAAAACTTTACTTAGAAAATACTAGTTTCTAACTAACTTGTATGTGTACTGGATTTATTTTTATCCAGTACAAACAAATGCAAGGAATAATCAATTTATTATACAAATCTTTAAAACTTTGCCAACATAAATGTTACAGATGTATTTTAATCAATCCATGTACATTGTTTCCGAATTTTATATACTTAAAGGTTATTTAAGGAGATACCCGAAAATATTATGTCATAATTTAATAGGGAATATATATAAACTGAAATACTGTCAATAAATTTTTTGGGCTCATGAACTGTGATAAAAATTGAGTGAAATAATTACAGATATTTTTATTTTAGATGGGATTAGGATGTCTGACCCATTAGGCAATTTGATCAGACACGAAACACAGCCCCCATGTCAGTCCAAGAACGCCCTCCCCTGCCAAACCACATTAAAAATGAATTGTTTTTACAGGTTCTGCACCCTCAGAATTGACTTAGCAGGGTCAAATCTATATACAGAAAATAAAGAATTAGTAACAAGAAGTTAAGGATAAAAAAAAGGAATGTACAATGGAAAAGGATTATCTGTTCTTGAAAAAAATGAATAAAAGGCAAACAATCCCCACCTCTGAGGAAGGATTCTTTGCAGCATCCAAGATTGATTTTCCACTAGAATTAAAGAGTAATCCAATAGCAGGTACAAGATTTCTTAAGGTACAACACTGCTTGTCCTTCCATCAGAGTAATGATGAATTAAGCCTTTTATTTATTTCTTTGTTGCTCGTGTTACATAACATACATTGTTTCCATAACATGCCTTTATCTATCACAATGATAAAGAAGCTAGTAGTAGAAATGCAGTCTAAATTTTCTGATAAGCCAACATATTACAATTTTTCTGCCATTATGATTCATACAATAATTTATTAAATCTGCATCTCTGATATTTATTCGAAAGACATTACATTTAAAATAACCCCCATTACAATACTTAAAACTGCTCAAATATTTTTCTGCTTCCGGGTTTGTTGGTCATGTTGACTTAACAGTTTTTATATAATTACATAATTCTACTCTGCTTAAGTTTTAAAATTTTGAATTTTATATTTCTCTGGACAGGGTTTCTTATTCAGAAATAACAAATAAAATATATTCATAGTCAAACTACAAACGATGAGGAACGTGCATGAAATTTTGATTTTAGAAATGCTTTGTTTTTGAAGCATGGAGAAATATCTCCCATTCGTTCATATAATACTTACTTCAATGCCACGCATAAGTCAAATTTATATTTTCTGAAACATTATCATCTGAATAATACCTCAATTGTCATATTTCCTTTCTGATACAAGCAAAAAACAGAGTTAACAGGATATAAGATACAAAAAAGATTAACTGACTTTCATGTAGAAGATAAAGAAATTCATCTATTAATGTGTATTATAACATGAGAGATAAAAGGGGAAAATTGCAATGTAACATTTTTAATTTATTTTTTACTTTATTATCTCATTTCATCTGAATAGTAATAATATAAATAAATAAAATATTCTGCAAGTTAAATATATCAAAAGTAATTCTACTTGCAATGACTAAATATTACAATGAAAAACAAAAAAAAAACACAAACATTCACATAATTAATAAAAATTAAAGCTTACCTTTATTTGTTCCATTCAGAATAAACCATCTGCTTGAAAAATCCCACCCGGATTCAGCAGCAGATTTTACTTCTGAATAAAAGTTTTCTTTTTCACTTTCTGTTCTAAATGTCTGGGCACTTGTCATCATATCTTCTCTAAAAAAAGAAAAAAAAAGGATTAAATAATTATTTTAAATAAGTTTAATTTTTTTTTTAAATCAATACAGTATAACCTCATTAACCCAGACTAGATGGATCCAGATGATTGAAAGTCTAGATAATCCAGAAATGACAGATAGCTGACTCAAATAACAAATATTGTGAAGTATTACATAAAGAGGCTTATTTGAGATTATTTTTAAGGAAAATGTAATAGTTTTTAATTATTGTTAGTAAATATAAGCTTTACTAACAGTAATATCAATATTAAAAGAAATAAGCCAACATAATAAGTAGAATTACAATACAATTACTATATCACTCACATTTTTGTAAACAATGTGATTTCATTTTTGTGAAGGGTGAGTTCAATGTGTGAGTATAGCAACATTTAATATGAAAACAATTTTTCACGTTTAAAAAATTAATAAATTAAATTTATTCAATTGTATATATTTCAAAATATTGTACCGACTTGAAATAAAAAAAAAATTAAAATTAACAATGAAATAAAAGTTCTAAAGTTTTGTAAAAAATAAATTGTGTATGTATTTATATGAGTAACATCCTGAGGCTGATTTTTTCTGGATATTCAGATGTCCCAATGAACAGGATCTGGATAAACAAGTTTATACTATACATAAAAAATTTATAGAATCTTCTTAAGAAAAATTAAAGTAAATGTAACATCATGCACAAATATTACACATCTATTCAATATGGCAAGTACAGTTATACCAACACAATCGAATTGGTTATAAACAGAAAATAATTTTCAACAACCTACTGAACTGATTTTTACTACATTAAATTGTTTTTATATTACGTAGAAATTTATTAAATTGAATAATTTGTGACATGAATCAATTTTTCAAATAGCTATTTCTGAAAATTTATTATTATAAGGGCTATTCAATATGTAAAGGGAACAAACATTTTTTTTTAAACGGTTAATTTCTTTTTCAACATGTTCTTCTACAAGCATATACGAGTATATATTTTAGTACATTACTAGCATTTTTAAACAACAAAGAAATTTTTCACTATAAATCTGAGTCAGTTTAGAATACCTCTTTTTATTTTTTTATTTTTCCTATTTTACTTCATTTACTGATTTCTTGAGGAGGCCAGAGAAGAAGACATTTCATGAAGAAAGAGCGTGAAAATGAAATAGAGATTAAAGAAACTTCCAGCTTTGTTTTCAGTGTTTCCAAACACTGTGCCCATGCAGGAGAGCATATTGTCATGAACATAAGCAATCCTTCTATTTTTAAATCATTTATTTTTTGATTAATTAATAAAAAAAGGTTGAAGCTTGTGCACCAAAATTTTGTAGCACATGAAAAATGCCGATCTAGTCTGACTGGGATTTAAACCCTGGACCTTTTAAATGAAACCTGAGATGCTACCACAGAAGGTGGCCCAGATCAGTATTCCAGATTCAACTTTTATTTCCAAGCTACATCGTTTTACTGAAAAGTTGTAAAAAATTAGGCTTGTGTTACAAAAGACACTGAGAAAAACTTTGCCAATTAACAATAGTTGGATTTTTAATTTTTTCCTAAATGTCTGATAATACCATTTCATAATGTTTCTAAACTGTCACTTATAGTGATGTATCAACAGCATCACAAGACTCTGTTCTTTTCAAAAATTAATCAGCTTAAATCAATTAAACAATGTTTCAGTTCCTTAATTGTACAAGTTGGTTTCTTTGTACCTTTCTCTAACATGTCTTGACACAACTTGAAGAAATTTTTACTTTATTTTCTAATCAACAATGGCATAAACCATGACAACTCCTATACTTCACTTTTCAACAATTTCTTCAATTGTAAATCATCTATTTCCTGTTATACCTTTATCAATGGAAGATTCCATAGCTACAGTTGAAACATCAATATGTTATCTCCCACATAAATCATCATTAAAACTTTTTCAATACTTTTAAATGAATTGATCTGCTTGTAAAAATATTCATGTTTCACATAATAATGTATTGTATAAACATCAAAGAACAATTTTTTTTATAGTTCTGCACCCTTTAAAAACACAATTAACCAGAAATCTTTTTACTGAACACTTATTTTTTAAAAATCCACATTTTAAGAACACTTGCTGTTTTGTAACAGCTATAAAAACAATGTTTTCAAAAGCCCTAATGGAACAGATAATTTTAAATGATGTTATTGAATGTTGAATGACAAAATGCTAAATTTAAATTTCTGAAAGCATCATACCTATTATTTCAAATGTTTAATACTACAATTCTTTGTCAGTTACTTAAATTAAACAATAATTCTTTTAAGCTTATTATGAGCATATTCACTGTGATAATATCCTCAAATAAAAGTGTTAATTCTAAATTGATGTGTATTAGTTTCATAAGATGTTAACTAAGCTGTCAGATTTGTTTTATAGTTATTTCATCAAAACTTGAGACAGTCATTGTTAATCTTTACAGAGTATTGTCAAAGATATTAATTATACAATAAAAATGTCCAATTTAAAAATAAAGAATAAAATGCAGTGAGGTCGATAGAATTCAGCAAAAATAATTAGAAACAGTTAATTTGGTAAACTGTTAATATCATTATCAATAAAACCATTATCACAGCTCTTCAGTAATGCTGCAAATTTGCATAACGTTATCAATTAATTTTCTTTAAATATGAATACAGTGTAGTTTAGTTGTTTAACGCATAGTCTCAGAAATGTTTGGATAAGGCCAGTCATTAATAATTATAAATGGGTGTGCAACAATTAACTGTGAGGACATATAATACTCGTAACAAAAGATCAATAAAAGCAAATACATTATGTATTTTTATACTAAATTCATACAAGTATATTATACAAGAAGCAATAATTTCCTATTGCTTTATACATCATATAATAGAAAAATTGGAACAAATTGATGAAAAAAACAGAAAAGAAAAAATAAATGTGATAATTATGATATTCCGAGTAATGGAAATTCTCTAATTAGTCCTAGATTAAAATTCTGATTAAAATGAATTATAATCACAAACAACTATTTAAAATGACTTTAAGATCAGCACTTCAGTAAATTGTAAGAAAATATTTATTTATACATTATCTAACCAAAAAAGGTACATAATATATAAGTTACCTGTAAGACTCTGGCCGTGGTCCAGAAGATTCATCTTTGAATCTTGCTAACTTATAAAGTTTGCCATCTTGTTCTACTTGCACTGTACGATTTGTCATCCAGAACTGAAATTCCTTTTCTAAAGTAGCAATGTTATTTTTCAAAAATTCCTTATCACCGGTAACATCAAGGTAACTTTTAACCATTGGAATAAGAAGAGGTGGTTGAGACCTCATGGCATAATAAATTCGTCCACCGTTTGGAATAAAGCCATATGATTCAACAATTGATAAAAAGTTTTCTAACATTCCTCTTACAGTATCATACATTTCTGAATAAAGTAAACCTCGTATTATCCAATAAGAATCCCAATAATAGAATTCTCTGAATCTACCACCAGGAACTATAACAGGATTCGGAACATAAATAATTGAATAATGGTCTGCATTGGTACGAACTTCATCTTTCATTTTTCTTCCTAAAAATTTCCAAAGAAGATTTAATTTGCTTCCCCATTCTTTTAAGTCCGGATCAACAATTTTTTCTAAAAATGAAGGTTTCTGGATCCAGTCAAATGGTTCATAAGATTCAAATTCACTTCCTGGCGGATCAAATGTTTCATTTACAAAACGTTCAACATCAATCCGTGTAGGTGTGTGTTTAGTTTCTTTCATCATTTCTTTGAACCTTCTTAATGTTTCAGTACGGTCATATTTCATTTTCATATCAACAAATGTTTTTGAATCCTCATATATCGATGCCATTTGGACGGTATGTAGGAGTGGTCCATGACAGTAGATGTCACTGTAACAAAAAAATGAAAAATGTTAAGAAACACATTAGATTTTAATTAAAAATAAAATATATTTCTATAATACTTAGGGATGCAGAATTTTTGTGAATCTATACTAGATCATTCAATAAAAACTTCTTTCTATTTGAGAGAAAGTTAGTTACAATATTCAAGATCGGATAAGTTTTTTCATATTTAATGAAAATTTATAAAAAAGAATTTAATGACAGATTTATTTATTTATTTTTTTTATTTCTACTGCAATGGCATACTTCACACTACGGCTAGCCCTAAGTTATTTTATCAAACTACATTATATGACTGTTGCTTTAGTAAATGTCATAATAATAATACAGCAGTTTTAACAATAAAATAATTACAGAACTTTACAGAAGATTTTACGAATATAACTGTTGATGTACGCATATGTGGAAGCAGCAGCAATTCTGATCAACTGCAGTACAGGAAATTGGTAGCTGGAAGAAGTGTGGGACTGCCAGATAACTGACACTAGTGCACTCAAGGATTTTTCAAAAGTTGTTGATGTACATAAACATAAATTACTGATTTATAAATACACATATATCATTAGTAATATACGTGACTCAGTGTCTTAAGTAACAATAAAAGTAACGTGTGACTACGCATCATAAGTAACAATAAGCTGTGTGTACAAATGCATAGTTGCTCATTCATCAATGCACCAAAGTTTATGTTAAAGTAATTTGAAACACATCAAAAATATTTTTTATAATTAGGCATCAATCACAAATAATTTTTATAATAAAAATAAATTTTATAATGTTAACTGTTTTCAATGTGGAGTTGATTTTTAACATTTTATGTCTATAACAGTTTTCTGTTAATGATCCATATACATATAGAATCAATAAAAACATTTTTCACAGTACATTTAAATAAAATATTGTGAACCTATTTTAGGTGTAATGTATTCAATATCTTATACATTTCTGTCGTTTGATCATTAACAACAATAATATTTTCTCATACAAACAGAAGCATGTTAGTAAAATATGGTACACACTATCATTTGGTAGAAGTCAGTACAGATTTTGTTGTCTAATAAAACTTGATGTTTTTTAAAAATTCATTTTTCATATCAATAAATCATTTTAATACTTTATTATCATGAGATCAATAAGAAGACATAAACTGATGTATATTTCTAACAGAAATTAAAGAATTCTTTTCATTTTATTTATAGAAATAGATGCAAATGATAAAACTGGTCCTTTTTCATATTTGGTGGTTTCTATTTAGCATGTATAATAATTTCTTGTGTTAACTGTAAAGTAGTTGTGTCTGGTAAGAAATATTCTACTTTATCTTTAGACATCTTTGGAAGTATATTTATATCTAACATAAAAACAAAATAATTTAAACTAATATTTTCAGAGAATAAAATTATATTTTAATATGAAATTAAATCTATGCCACTAAAAAATTACACTTCTAAATATGTAATACTTCCATAAGTGATAGAAAACATTTTGTTAAAGGTGAGTGAAACAATACATCAGGTCAAGCAGAATAAAATTTTTAGCATAAAAATGTGAACGAGCTGAAAATGTTGACTTAATTATCTAATTTAAGGTAATTAAGACAACATTTAACATTTTAAGTCTTCCAGCTGGGAGGGTTCTAGCTGATACGTTTTAAAATATAAATGCGGTGTGATTACCTATAGAAAGGTTTATTAATTTTTGCTTAACTTCACTACCTCTAAGGAAAAAGCAGCTAATTTAAATGTTAAAAAATAGATCTAGAATTTGTCAATACATTAACAGAGGTGAGAACTGATAAATTTTAATTAAATAATAAACTATAAAAATGTAATTATTTCGTTGGTGTTTTGAAACATTATTTGGTTGACATTAAAAAAAAATTGTTTTTAATTCAAAGATAATTTTTATATTAAGTTTAAAATGGTCTTATCTTTTCATAACATTAACTGAAGGCAGTAAGCAACTGAATTACCTAGGCCGTATTTAATGCAGTTTATCTGTTATGAAATAATACTTGAAAACAAAAGAGCAACATAACACCAATTAATTATATTTTATATCTACATCAGATGATTACAACAATAGTAAAATTAAATAAGTAATTTTATTCAACTTATTTTATTACTACTATTATCAATCAAATTTTTTAAACCAGCTTATTATTGCACAATCTTCAATCAGTTAATGCTAACATTATAATCTCACATTTTGAAAATTTCATAATAGGGTTTAATTTCCTACTACCTAGCATTATATCCAACTATACAACTTCAATGAACTTGTGAGTGAGTTACTATAAATTATAGTATCCGGCTTATGTATGTATCACCAAAAATGTTTAATTCTTTTATTTCATAAAATAATGGTATTATTTTCTAAAGTAACTAATATTATCCAATTAATTTTGAAATAATTCTGTTATTTATAAACATTTTGAATGAATTATTCTATGGAAACATTCTGTTACATTTTTAATTGAATACCGTGTAGGGGTTTAAATGTTACTTTAGATCGATTAATATAGACTGATTTTAAGTAAATAAAACATTCTACTATTTTCATATGTTAGTATTTACAAATCTGCATTATTTATTAAAAGCAAAAATAAGAAGTAATTTATTCCTTAAAAAAATTACTAGTATTAAATCAATTTACTATTTTTATGTTACGTAGTATAATACTTCAGAAAGTTCCATTTTGCTTCATTTTTTACTTGCAATTAATTACATAAAGAACTAAATGATCTTTTGACCAGTTAATATAAGATTATATTAAAAGGTCTCCTTTTAGAGGAATAATACAACTCTGTATTTCAAATAATTTAATATTTTCAGTTAATAATATTATCCATAACCATTTCTCTTTTTAATTCATTTTTAATTCTCATTTTTGTTTTTATACATTTCACAGAGGCATAGAGTCAAAGTAAATTGAAAAATTAGTAAAAATTATACTTTTCTTTAGTTTTCTTCAGCTTTTTGAAGATAAATTTTAGTAATGAAATTAAATTGGACAGATTAATAGAAAATTGATTAGAGAATAAAACAAGAACATTCTCGATTTATTGTTTCTGTGATAAAGTTGGTAAGTAATTAAACATATTAAGATACAACATGGATATTGTACTGATGACATAAATAATAGCCTAGATAGAAATGCTATGATTCTAAAATAGCATATGAATTAATCCGAACACAATATTATTTAGTAAAAAGTATTTTTATTTAGAAAAAATCATACCTGTAAAATTTGTTATTATCTATTAATTAATATGTCCTCCTTTATTCTTAAATACTTCATATACACAATTTGGCATTAATCCAACAAGTGTACTACACATTTTTTTTGATTTCTTCATCATGAAACCATATCGATGTTATTGTTTTAATGAGGTCAATTTTTGTGATACAATTCGTTTTTGAGAGTTGTTTTTTTACTATCACCCAAAATTTTCAATTGGGTTTAAGTTTGAAGTTTTTTTTTGTGTTTCTTTAACCTCCAGGACCACCGATAGGTATTCCTTCAGAGGATGAGATGAATGACTTGTAGTATGTGTGAAAATGCCATACCCGACCGGGATTCGAACCCGGGACCTACGGATGAAAGGCTGAGACGCTACCAATCATGCCACGGAGGCTGGCAAGTCTGGACAGTTACCTTGCCACAGGAGCACTTTAATGTTTCATTCTTTGAAAAATTTTTCCTCTTTTTTGGCAGTATGGCATAATGCTAAATCTTGTTGATACACGCCGTTGCCTTGTGGGAGTTTGTTTTGAAGTTGTGAAACGTTTTCCTTCAGAATCTTGACATATCCTTTCCTTTACGTCTTCCAGTGGAAGTAATGACAAAGGGTCTTTAAATGTGAAGCAAACCCAAAACCATTTTTTCTGGGAATGTTTAACCGATTGTGGAATGAGTCAGCGATGTATTTTCATTTGATGCTTTTCCAACATATGGACCCTTTGACTCTGAACATAGAAATATGACTAATCAGAAAATATAACATATTTTTCAAGTCTTCTTTGATCCAGTTAGCATGTGCTTTGGCTCGCAAGAGCTTTTTTTTTGCACATTGCCGGTGTTAAAAGGTACTTTTTAGCTGGCCGACGAGCTTTTCATCCAGCTACAAAAAGTCGGCGTCTAGCAGTTGCAAGGTGTAAATCTGTTTCACAGGTTGCTAATTCTCGATTTAAGTCCACAGCAGATAATTTTGGATCATGTTTAATTTTTCTCACTAATCACCGATTCTGTGCTTGAGTAGTTTTTCTTTTACGGCCGCATTTCCTTTGATTTGAATAAAAAACAGTTTCTTTAAATTGTTTTAAAATAGCATTCACTGTCCCTAGTCCAACACCATGCTCAGAAGCTATTTGTCGTTGTATCATACTGGTACGCTCAGAAAGAAAAATAATTGTCAAAACGCTTCTTGAAGTTATGAATTATTATACATTCAAGACACATAGAACAAAAAAATACGAAAATTTGATTTTGTAATAAAAAAAAAAATAAACTATCAAAACACTATTTATAACATGAAAACTGCTAAATCACCGAAGAACAATAACCTCATATTACACAGACAACTTAAAGAATGGGTGTGGTCAAGCAGTGTAACCACATCAGAGAAATAAAAAAAAAACCCTGTGTTCGGATTAATTTGCACTCTACTGTATGTTTATCGTATGAATAGCAGATTCAAGGTCTTTCTACAGCAATAGATTGTAACGCCGAGCATTTTATGTGGCCTAGATCAAACGTCAGGTCGATCTGATGAAAAATAATAAATGGAATATCCACAATAAACCTATGTTCCGATGGTCGGGCAAATCAGGCCTCCGAAAACACTATAAGATTTATTTCTCGATTCCAACCTCTGATCGTTTCTTGTAGTTTGCGTAAAAATAATTTACAAAAAAAAAATAAAATACATGAAAATGCGCATTTTATAACCTATTTAAATTATAATATTAATCTAAAATAGTGACATAAAGGAGAGCGTGACATGTTGGTAAATTAAATTTTTTATGATAACATAGACTAATTACAAGCAGGAATTGACCTACCAGCTTTTTAACACGAAAAGAAAATAGTTATGAAGTTAAAAAAAATTGCTTATAACTAAATCAGCTAAAGTTATTTACATAACTAGCCGATCAGGGCTCCCTTCACTCGCCCGACCGTCTAGCTTGGACCTCGGACACGTTTGTTATCATGGTTGTGAGCATTATATGCTCGTTCAACCTCCAGGCGCTGATCTTTTCCTCTTTAGTTTCTTGTTCTCGTGAAACCCGGCTACGCTTGGCGTCACGTGATGATCGTCCTAGATTCGATTTCTTAGATGGCTTAATGAAAAAGATTGAAAAGACTACGTGGAAGGAAGAAGAAAAATGAATAATGAAATGGGTGTAATATACAAAAAAAGTAAAGAGAAGAATTGACGACGACGAAGGAATCATACAGATTTTACAAATACTTGAAAAAAAATTAAATTACAAAAGATAGAATAGTATAGTAGAGTGAATATTAAATATTTTACAGAAATTCATTAAAGAAAAAAGAATTCATTATACTACTGTTGCCATGGAAACAGAAATATAATGAAGTAAAAGGATTAATTTTTGTTTCTTTAATGAATATCATTAATTACAACTTCACCCACAAGGGGACTATTGCTTAGATCTACAGCTTTAAAACTTCTTTGGAATAACACGAATGTATCCGGCAAATTTGAAAGCGATCGGTAAATTGGTTCTCGCTTTATGCTGTTGCAAACAAACTTCGCATTTATGTATAAGATTAACAGTTTTTTTTTTCAAGGAAATAAAATTTGATTAAAATCATTTAAACTACTACCTATCTTCAATTAATTTGGCGTTTACGGAAATTTTATTCCAACAATAAATATATTTATTAGATTTAAAACAGATATAATGCATATTGTTGTAATACGATATATATTGATTAAATACGATTAGAAGTGAGGCAATATTTTCCATGTAATTTTAAAAATCTTTTCACAATTATTTATAACATAAAAATTTGATAATGAAAATTTACGGAGGGCGGGCGCGAAATAACTATTTAACCTTGACATTATAACTAACATACAGACTGGAATAGTAACTGGTATAGTAAAACAGATACAATGGAATTTTAACGAACAAATACGGCAGTTCAAATAATGCGACTATTTCAAGGTCATGTCTCCTATAATTTGCCGTAAAAGTTAAATAAAACAGAATTCACCTTTTTTTTTTTGTAAAAAAAAGAAAAACTTTTTTACGTTTATGATGAATAATTAACTAGAACTTGGCAATTAAATATTGTACGTAAGTTAATACCATTTCTATTTGCATGTGTTGATTATTTACATTACAAAAACTATATTAACTGTCTGTAAATTAAATAATAAAAACAATAAAAAGTATTCTATTGACAAATATAAATAATACATCTAAGTTTACGATACTTTTCATGTTTATTTGCATTATAATTATACAAAATTATTTATTAAAGATATACCGAAACATTAAAACTATAAGGGAAGGTAAAAAATAGATAACTTTTTAGGTTTTAGAAGAATGAAATGAAATTGAACCGAAAAAACTACTGGGGAATAAATAATAAAATTCAAATAAAAATGCTTATTCCTAACAACTTAAAATTGTTTAAACTAGCGTAAAAACCGGATGTAAAAGATAACCACAACTACAATCTCTGTACAAATAAATTTACAATTTTTATTTCATCAATCGATAAAAAAATAATTTTTTAAATTAAAAAGAATCGTTTGAATTTCTTTATTGTACAATTGAATAGAAGAGCTTAATTTTTTTATATCAAAACTTCAAAGTTTTATTTCAGTTTGATGAAACTAAAATGTGTTCGTAGATATACTAACCGACGCGACGTTGTACATACATTTTTAGTACCTAAATGCAATTATTAAAAATAAAAATAAAAAAAATATTTTCAGGTAACGCGATTACAGTATTTTCATCCATATTAAAATTATATTATAATAATTATATTAATATTTACTGCAGGAAATTTTTAATATTTTTACTTCAACTTAAAAAGTTAAATTTTTTTTTATATATATATTAGAGGATGAATATATTTATATACGTAGACTATTCAGAAAGTATTCATAAAGTTCGGTTCATTCGAAATAAACGTTTTGTAAACTGTCATTATACATTTTTAGTGTTGGTAAACCCGGAATTAAAAGCCACACCTCTTGCTCATAAAAATATTGCTCTTATAAAAAAAAATTGATCATTATTTCTTTTATATATTAAAGCATTATTTAATTAACATTATAACATTCAAATGGAAAATCCCGTACGTTAGCGAGGAGTTATTTCACCTGGTAAAGCATGTCAATAAAAAAAAATCTACGACCATAAACAATAATTAAATATAATAATAATAGTAATTAAGAAAAATAATAATAAGTATGGATAATTGGATAACCTATACGGATTTTTCCAGAGTGCTAGCACACCTTACAAAATCATTATATAAATTCTGACTCTTACATCATAACAGCATTGTAAATATATTAACATCGTATGGTTATTTGCTCCAAGGCAGGTCCTCCACTCTCCTCTACTTATAGCTAAGTTTTTAAGATTCTAATATCATTTATTCTTTTTAGATCGTCTATAATTTTACTTTTTTCCGGCCTGTCTTTTTGCACCTGATAGTTTTAATCGATCCTCTTTTTACGATATGTCCCCATCGATTTATTTTTTCATTCTATCTGCCAACTTAAACTTCGTCAGTCTCCACAACGCTTATCGTTTCAAATGTCTCTAGCCTTTTCTTTTATCTTTTCCTTAACGACAAAGTTTCCCGTCCATCCAGAACTAAACTCCAAACATAACAATTTAGCTGAAAAAATTAGACGCTTCTTCGAATAAACTTTATCTTACTATACAATAACTTTTTCTTCAAGTTAAATGTTTTCTTACCCATTAATATTCTTGTTTTTTCGTTTTCACTTTTGGGATCTTTTCTTAACAAATGGTAGTCAAGTATCTATACCGTTTTATTCATTTCTTTTTTCTTTTGTGTAGCATTCATCGTCTTACTGTCTTCTGTCCTCGTTATTTTTGATATCTTAACATTCACTTTAATTCCATATTTTGTTATAGCGCTTTCCAATTTTGGAAACATCTACTAAATATCCTGCGCTTCATCTCCTTAAAAAGAACCATATGTACAATATAGCGTAAAAACCGATATACCCGGACGCAAGGCACGCAATCCAGTTAATTAAACGTCTTAATTTTATTCGCCACTTAATTATATGAAAATTGGAATGAAGAAAGGAATAATTTAATTGAATTTATCCAGTTTGGAAAAAACAAAGAGAATTATATGCCGTAATTAAACTTTTTGTTTTTAATATCAACATTTTACACATCCATATTCATATTAATAAATTAATTAATTCGAAAACAGTAAAAATATACGGACTAACTTCCTATCATTATTACGGAAAGATATTTTCAAAACAATTTATTATTTAGCTAAGTTATTATTTAGCCAGTTTGTTATTTAGCTAAGATGTTAGCCACAATTTCGATTGAAGAATAAATGAAGGAAGTTTACATATGGATCATCTTCCGATTAAAGACGTTTGATATCGAGTCGTATATATTTTGTTTATTTCAAAATTTATTTATATTTTTTTGTTAAGGATAATACAAAATAATGTAGTACAATATTAAAATTAAAACATATAACAGGCCTAATTTGGAACAACACAAACTTGTTATTAAAAAAAATAAAAAAGAATTTAATAATGAATATACTAATTCTGGCACACATTCAATTTTAATTATAACTAACTCCTTTCAAAACAGTTATAAGAAACAAGTAAGTCACGTAAGTAAGTCAAGTAAAATAGAATCACACTCAATAATTTACAACTAAACATTTTTTAATATTTATTAAATTCATTATTCACTTTTTGAATAGTAAGAGATTCTAAATGTAGGATTTAATAACAAAAATTTATTTCCTGATAGAAAGATAACGTCTTGCATATGAACTTCATTTCAGCATAAAAAATTTTATCATTTTTTAGAAACATTACCGATGAATATACGCAACCTTATCAAAGGTACTCTTAAAAATTTTTCTAAAGATTTTTATCTTCACTATTTGTCATTATTGGTAAATTGATCTGTATATACATTATTTTTCGACGGATAATACAAATAAAAGTATAATATTTTCAAATCCAAGTATTTTTAAAAGTTCAACAAACGTTGTCTTTAGAAATTATTTTGTCACAAATAAAACAACGTCTTCTAATAAATATTATTATGGAAAATTGGGGAAAAGTTACGGGACATTGCCTAGTCATGAACTTTATTAAGCAGATGCAAAAACTATTGTTCAGTTTCATCACTTTTAACTGTAATGAAGTGATAAAAGGTTTCTCGGCCGGATCAAAACTTTCATCACTTATAAAAAATTACGTTTCTCTTGAAAAATCTCCATTATATGACTTCAAAATTAAAGAATTTTGCGGGTACTATTTACTAAACTTAAAAGATATTATCACCCAGAAGCAATCAAAAAAAAAGATAACTTGTATTTAATTGTGTCATTTAGATCATCGCATTAAAACTAACGTTGGAAATAATTGCAGATGAAAGAAATAATGTTTACAACATGTAATTAAATTGATACGGAAGATCATAGGCAATGTCCCTTAAAGATTATAAAAATGATTAAGCTAAAATCTAGGTCATCTACGGGTTTATCTTCAAGAAATAAAGTTGCCTACGAAATTCTTAAAATATATATTTTACTATACAAAAACCGTTAAAATATTAAAACAAAAAAAAAACAGCATTAAAATTGGTTTGTTTATCTCAAAAATTTATATATTTTGGAAAATATTGTACAAAGAGTATAATTAAGACAAAATCTAAAAAATACTCGCCTAAATGTTGCTCATATATATTATTCAATTCTACAGAGAAAGTAATAAATTTATTTTCGATTTTATCTTTTACAATTGTCCCCGATGTAATATCATCATTGATCAGTGCAGCGAAACTTGCTAAGATCGATAACCGGAGGCTAGGTTAACAAAGAGTGTAACTAATTTAAAAGAAATGGAAAGCTACTCGCGGCAGTCAACTGTGCGTGCATCTAAAAACCACACCGTGAGTACATTCAACCTGAATATTATGCAGCCTTATTGTCAAATAATATAATAACTAAGTAGGTAAACATCAAATTTACCGTTTACTTTTTATTTGTACCATTTCAAACCGTTCCTAAAGTAAATCCACCAAATACGTGGTTTTTTTTTCTTTTCTTTATACGTTTATAATTATAAATCGGCCGAATGAAGTAAAATCATTCATAATGAAATTTAAAAAATAAAATTAATTTAATAATGAAATAAATATTTAGCCGCCACGAAGAGATTAAAATAAAAAAGCTTCAAGTCGATAAGCTAAAAGAGTAGAAAGTCAATAAAATATGAAGAGATTAAATTTTTAGACGAGGAATATTTTTTTAATCTCCAAAAGTATTATTTACAACTGCACTATATTATTTATAATTTAAAAATGAAATAAGAATTAAATATACATAAATTGGAGCCTCTTGCATATATCTATCCACTACCTGTTTTAAAAAAAAATTAAAAGAAAGAATCCCGCAACATACCATTACGCAATTTATGGAGAAGATTGGATACTTCTGCCCTAAACACAAAACAACCATCTATAGAAAATTTTGTAACTAAAGTTTTGTGTTTTTAAATTCACCGGACCGTAAACCGTCGAGAAATACTACAAAAATCCGAAGAGGAAAAGATTATTTTTTTTTAGGAAAGGAATATTTTCTTCTGTTGATCTATAACAGCTGGGAAAGTTAAATTAAGAGCAGTTGTAACCGGTAAGGGGGTCAAAAAATCTTTTTTTTTTGGAATTTCTTCTCAGTTTATTTTTCAATATTTTCTGAGTCATTTGATACAAGATTAATAACTGTATGTTAGTTAACGAATAAATTTTTTATGATTTTAAAAAAAAATTGCGTCCCAGCTGTTTTGCAAACAACGACGCTCAAATTTGGCAGTAAAACTGCAAATTTAATTTAACAACAAAAACTGTTCTTACTCACAAAACGTCTCTCCCAATGTCTGTTCTTCAAGCTATAAAGCCAATATTTCAAAGTTTATCTGATGAAGATTTGTTCAAAAAATATCTCCATAGACAGATGCAGAACTCCAATGAGTCTTTCTACCACATAATTTGAAACCGGTTGCCAAAAAATACTTTTGTGGAAAAAGAAACACTTGAGTTTGGAGTACAGTTACAGTGTCAACATTTATTTAATAATGGAAATATTAGCAAGTGTGAAGTTCTGCAGCGACTTAAAATCAATCCGGTTCTTAATATCGTAAAAATTTAAAAAAAATACTGATGCGGAATGGGTAACGGAGGCAAAAAACAGTTCAAAAAATGGCAAGATGGCCAATCAGAAATAAAAAGCTAAAGCTAGAAGATCAGGAAGCTAACACTGATGACCCAGATTATGAAGCTGGGCAATTTTAAAACAGGTAACTTAAAAAAAAATCGTTTATGTAATTCTATATTTATGACCAATTATCTTAGGAACCATTCAAGATAATACCTTCAATTTTTTTGTCATTATTATATATATATATATATATATATATATATATATATATATATATATATATATATATATATATATATATATATATATATATATATATATATCTTTTATTACATCTAGAATTATGAAAATATGTGAACAATTAATCGTTAAAAAAGTAACAATTCCTAAAAAATTGGAAAAAATTATTATTATAATTATTAATTTATATTTCATTAGGGAAGCGGTTTATAGCTATAATTCTAAATACATCTAATCTACTTAGAATATCAAGTATCCAGAAAAAATGTGAAACCTGTAGGATCAATAGTTCCAGAGGTCTTTAATATAGCTAAAATTAACATGCAAAGATAGGCGACTGCCCTTAACGGTTTTTTAACATTAAAAATAATAAAATCTAATATATTAAATAATTTAAATCCAGAAGATCTATTCTGTGTTGCTTAACTTCGTATTTCCATTACTTTACGGCCTAAAAATGAAGCTGTTTATAATTAAGTTGTTTTTAATACGTAATTTCTATTTTTATATATATATATATATATATATATTAAATACTACAACTGTAATACCTCTATCAACTTTTCTCAACCTGGGGGTGGCGACCCAATATGGGGTCGCGAAATTAGCTCTTACAACTCTATACATAAACAATAATGAAAACATTTTACGAGAAAAAAAAATTATTATAAACATTTTACTTACATTTATAAACACACATGTAAAGAAAATAAATTAATGAGATGGTTGCGTTTGATTTTCATTTAAAATTTACACTATTCGCGGAAAGAAACGCATAAAAGAAAACCGTTTTCAAACGATAAAAGACGATTCCTATGTATTTAATTTTTATCGCAACCGTAGACGAAAAACTTTTCACAGAGGTAAGACGTGACGAAAGGGATTAACGTTAATTTTCAATGTTTCTGTGACTAAATTTCCATACTCATTTCGACGAGCAAGCCAAAACCTAAACCTTCAGATGAAATTGACTGGACTAAATCGTCAGTTATAAATTGTAGTTGTAACGTTTTATCGACAGGAATTTTAACGAGCCGGTCGTGAATCTCAACCGGTAACTTAGCAGCAACGTTTAACAGTAATAATAACAAATATTCCACGCCAGGTATAGTAAGAAATATGAAAAGTAAAAAACGGTTTCTTTTTACTTAATTCACAGAGTTGAATATAAGATCGTATTATATCAGTATGCAAATTCCACTTTTTGTTTCTTTTTTTTCTGTTTATCCTCCGGAACCAATGTAAGATATAATTTCAGAGGATGATGTGTATGAATTTAAATGAAGTGTAGTCTTGAACAGTCTTTAGGATGTGCAAATTCCACCTATGTATACTTAAGATCACATAAAATACCTAAGGATACAGAATAGAATTCACAGTAAAACGTTTTAATAAACTCATTTCAAAACGTTTTCAGTTGTCTTTACGATCAACCTCAGTGATTGGTGGTTTCTTTTTTTTGTATAATGACGTCAGCTTTTTTTTAATCATATAGACGTTGAAAATGTGGTCGAAAATTTTGTTCGGTTCAAATTACGTTTGTTCAATACGTATATGTTTGTTCAATGCGTATTTTTTTACGTTTATATAATTTCAAAATATTCAAGTGTATTAAATGTTGTGCTTTTTTTGGTGTACATCTAGAATGTCAAGGTTGTCGTCAATGTCGGTGGATTCATGTATACGAGGTTAGTAATTGTTGAATGTGATGTGCTATGGCGGGCTTTACGTATATTGTATCTATTTAAAACTGCGACTCGTTTGACCAGTATAGAACATTATCCAATCGGGACTGTTAATAAAAAAAAAACAAATAAGTAATTTTAGAATGCATTAATTTTTTTTTTAATTGCGTAATCACATCTCGTTAATTAAATACATACGCTAATCATACACCATTAATCGTATAATATATACATCGTTATACGCGAATATTACTCGTGAAAACAAAGATAAAAATACACATATATATTCATTGTAAATTATGTTTTTATTAGTATTTATTAATTATTTTAGAGTTATTTATAAACATAAAGAACCAGTTAACGTTACTAATTATTTTACAAAAATTGCAAATATTACGCATTAAAACAACAATAAAAAACATGTTATCGCTGTTTAATTACATTTTAATTTAAAAATTTAACTATTTCACGTTTTATTACCATTGAAAAGGCTAATTAAACTCATTATCAGTAGAAAAAAGGAATGAACCCACAACCGTTTGCTAAACCGCTTATTAATCCAAACAATAACATTTTAACAAAGCCGAATGGAAATATATATATATATCTGGTTTAAAAGATTACTTACCCGTAAATCTACAGAACATCTTTTGAAAGAAACACCAAGAACAGCACGGGACGTAAAAATTTCATAATCGTTCACCCACTTAAACCCAGAAAAATTAGGTATAAAATATTTTTTAAAAACTCAATTCGTAATTTATTTTTAACTATTTCACCTTTAATATAAATATAAAATATTGTACAAATCATTCTTTTAAACCAACGTTTCTCAACCTTTCAGTATTTGCGACCCAATTTTCAATCACAATTTTCATCGCGCCCTCCTCTAATACAATAACAATGTGGACAATAATAATGTATTTTGAGTATTTTGACGCTAAAGCTACACTACGACCTTAATTAAAAACCTTACAAATTATCAAGAATAAGTAAATTTATTGATATTTAGCAACACCGATACGCTGCATTGACAAAACCAGAATCGTTACCTCTCTATTGCTCTCTTTCTTACGTCCATCAAATGGACATTCTCGCGGATTCTCGAGAAGTTCCGATTTGTCTAGAACATTCTGGAACGTCTGCACAAACTTGTATAAATGCTACCTCGTTCAATTCCAGCTAGTCTCAATCGAGTCGATCCTTCTATCGCTATCGAATCTATCGCAAACGTGTATGTTGTAATTTGCTGTTAATTTCAATTTACGGTATTAAATATTCACAGCAGTAGATTTATACAGAGTAATGGATAAATTTTTAAGTGGACGTAAGCATCCACAAGTGCACAGACGAGCGTGGTTCCGAAAATAAAATCAAGATAATATTCTCAAGAATACTTAAATTTTGGGTTTACTAGTACTGAAGTAAATGAAGAAGAAAGGTCCCTGTGTGTCTTTTGCTGAAAACTTTTAACTGAAGTAAATTATATAAAAATGAGACACGTAAAATCAAGAATGTTTTCTGCACTTCAAAGACATGGATGCAGTACATATAGCGTTACTATTTTATTGCGAGGCAATAAAATGAATTAAGAGATGAAATCACCATTTTTCTAAAAGAGGAAAACCGAAGTTTCGAGATGGTTTACTTGTGATGAAATTGAGCTACTTATTTGAGAAATTAAATACCTTAAATCTCCAACTCCAAGGAGCAAATACACATATGTTGGATACGAATGATAAAGTTAATGCTTTTTGTAGAAAATTGGAATTTTGGAGCAGAAATTTAAATAAAAAATCCTATAAATGTTTGCAAATGTGAATGAATGTGTTAAAACTAACGAGGCTGAAGAACAACATGTGAAAGTTTTTTTTGTAACCACTGAAAATCATTTAGCCAAGCTGGAAAAGAATTTTAAAAATTCAGCAAGAATTTCTTGCTGACGACAACTTGGTAGCAAGTTACGAGCGAGTAAGGGGTCCATTTCAAAATACTTCCGAAGGGCTTTCAACTATCGAAGTAGAAATCTTCATAAACTTCACGGCAAGTGGCGAAATCAAAAGACAATTTAGTAATAAATCATTCTTTGAATTTTTTTTGGACAGGGGTGGATGATGAGTTTTCTGTACTGAAAACAAGAGTATCTCTTATACTATTACATTTTCAACATCCTACCTTTGCGATACCGGATTTTCTGCGGTGGCTGCTTTGAAGACAAAATATAGATCTCAGCTAAATATAGAAAAGGAACTAACAGTGTCTATTTCTAATATTAAGCCTTCCTTCAAAAAACTTTGCTGTACAAGACAGGGCCAAGGGAGTGACTAATAATTATTAAACTTGTTTTTAATTTAGTACTGATAAGTTAATTATTAAATACATTGTGCAGTACGGACACAATGCTATTTATAAGTGTACTATATCAGCGTAAATGTGTATTTTATTATTTATTATGTCAGAATGTATTTTTTTTGCTTTTCTTTCAATAAATTAATAATTTTTTTATGCTCGCGCCCCCCCATTTATTGTTATCACGCTCCTTAGGGAGGCGCGCCCCACAGGTTGACAAACACTGTTTTAAACAGTATTACTGTAACAATGGTAAAATATATTTTATGCGACTTAAGATTGCAGGCTGGCATCACAAGATAAAAAACAAATATTCTTATGACGTCAAAAGCTAAAACAGTGTTTACTTGGCACCAAATCAGTTTCTTCATTCAAGAAAGTACTAAAATTAGTACAAATTTGTATGAAGTTCATTTTAAAACAAGACCTGTTTGAAATTACTACATATGAACATTAGAAAAGTAACTATAAACAGAATCAATAAAAGTCCATTCTTTAAATATGTAGCATAATGAATGAATATTAAGCTAATTTTAAAATATAAAACAAGAACGAAAATTAAACGGAAAACAATATTCCAACTATTTTTAATGGGTTTGCTTTTGAAAAAACACCCTATTTTTCATACCCTATTTAAACATAATGGGTATATATAGATTTACCAATTTTTGTCGTGATGTCTGGGTATTTAGAATCTGTCCGGTTTTTATAAACGGTTTTTTTTTTAAATAACAGATAACGCTACGGAGAAGATTTTTACTTATTATTAGGCTGGCGAATCAGGTGACTGAGTGTCAACAATTAAACTAACATTTTTAGCCAGGAAAGAATTATAAAATGCTGTCTATCTCCTTTTCTATTATAACTTCATTCAAAGTCACACACTTTTGTTCATAAAAATAATTTTAGAAGAATACCAACGTGTAATTAATCTAAATAAACGATATGAAGTAAATCATACTTATTTAATTTTCAATTACTGATGATTATCAATCACTGATGAATGTAGAGAAAAACTTTGAGGAAGACACCCACAAGGAAAACATTGATTGCTAATCACCACGGTAAAAATACAGTATAATGATATAGATATTTCGAGTGATTTTTTCCCGAAAATTTACTAGAAAAAAAATTTGGCTTTCGTGTTATTTCAGGATTATTTTGTGCTTCATGTAGCATAATTTAAACGAAAAAATAATATTTATTCATTAACTTAATAAAATATACGATAAAAGTGGGTAGGAATCTGATATACTAAATAAATTTTACTCCAGAACAATTCTCAAGGGCAGGTTAGGCTCTGTGTAGTAACTAACGACAAAAAACAGAAAATATGTGATGAAAGACACATTTATGAAATCGATTTAGTATAGTTAAATTTAAAGTAAAATTATCCGCAAAGGATCATAGATATAATCCGAAAAGAACCGTTCTGGACGGGCCAAACTTTAAAGCGTGAATTAATTTGTAGAAATAGAATTGCCACGGAAATGCATACTATTGCACTATGGTGTAACTGATTGTGGTCGTTTCCATAGCAACTTGCTAATTCTCTCTTCAAAATCCGCTGATTTGTGACGTCTTTAAATAATAGTATTTTAGTAAGTTCTCTTTCATTTTTTACATTTTACAAATGTCGCAGAACGTTAAGTAGAATCGGTTTTTTTAATGTTTTTTTTTCAGTTTTTGAAAAGAAAATTCTGCTAAGTTACGAGATCAGTTAAAAATAAAATTACTGATAAACGGGTTAAAATAGAAACTACGCATTAAAAAAAACATATGCAGAAAAGTAATTATATCGTCAATCATCAATTACAGATTATCATTAAAAAAAAAGATCCAAAGAAATAGCTTTAATTTCATCAATATCAGATATGTCGACATTAAAAACTGAATGATCGTAAATTATATTCAGTGTTTTTTTTTTTGTTTTTTTTTATTAATTAATTGATCACAGTCTGAATGTGATATGCTAATTAATTACGTAAGGAATGAAATAAATGTTACGTAATAATTAATGTTTTATTATTTATTACGGCAAAAGTACAATAATATTACTCATTGTTTTTATTGTAGTAACAGTTTTACAACAGTTTAATTATCCGCACAGGTGCACGTGCACAAATACACGCGCGCTCACTATTTATCAACATACCAACCCCCCATCGTAAAGTAACATTACGTTTAAGCCCATTTTATAAAAAAATTGTCTTTTTTTCTTTACAACCAAACTTTTAACATAGATTTTTGAAGTTATATTTCTTTTGGCGCGTTAGGAGAAACTGATCAGAGTGTATATGCAGCAAGTTAAGGAAGTTACGCGCGCCGATGTAACACACCACGAAGATTTGCGCAGGCCCAAGTGGATCAATTTGCACGTAAATGCGTATAGAGTCTAATTCAGTCAATCGTTCAATGCAATTAAGTGATTAGCACGTGTTGTAAACATAACAGATATTGAGTCGTAATAAATATACATAGATTTCTGAAGACGGATATTTTAAACTGTGAATATTTTTATTCATATTCATAAAACTTTATTTATATGGCAGCGTATATTTATTTACCTTTTTTGTGAAAACTGTGTATCAAGATTTGAGGTTATATTTATGTAAGTATTATTTTTTATGATTTAAATTATATTTTTTAATAAATTCTTGATTTTGCATAAATAATTTAAATTTACCAAAAACAAAATTTTTTATAAACTAAAACTATTTGCATCATATTTTTCGTATCATAAGCCGCTGACAACCCTCGTGCCTACTCGATCGTCATCCGAACAATTAATGGAACTAAACTAATCGAAATATTCGATGAACATTGTTTTATACGACAACGAATACTTTAATACTTTTTAAACTGTATAAAATAAATATTATTTAATTTAATTTTAGTGTTATTTATTCAAACTTTTATTCATGGTATTTAATGTCGTCTATCGATAGTTTGAATCAGTATAAATATGTTTGAATGCGTAAAAAAAAATATTTTTTTACTCACGCCAAAGAAGTATAACTTCTTACGTGCGAACATAAGTACACACGAGCTTTTTTTTTTCAATTTTTTGAGATAAAGAAATATGGAGGGAGAAATACTCGTCCTACATTTCCGTTTACACTTCAATACAGAACGTAAGGACGTAAGCTTTACCCGATAAATATCTAATAAGTAAATTAAGCTTTTTGTATCGCCGTAAAATAAGTTTATTCGCATGTCTACCCTCACCATACCAAAATAAATAAAAAATAAAAAATAGTAGTGCCTCTAAAATTCTAATATCCTCAGCATCGATAATCGTTAAACCGAAACCCATAAAACATGACATAAGGATCAACGATAACGAAGAATGGTAGATAGTAGGAAAGGACAACCTATCACGAAACCAGTCAATAATCAAACTAAAAGAAATGAATTAAGTCTCGCTTCAAGCATCACAATCCCTAGGGAGATCGATATATCTTTTTATTCAGAACGGAATATATTATTAATCAACGATTTTCCGCTAATCAGCTAATGTAAATGTGATCTCATCCCCACGATTTTGTACCGTGTGGGTTTATTCGAACAAGTTACAGACCATTGAATCAGATATCTTCTCTCATTGAAGGAAAATATACAAATTCGGTGAGTTAGTATTAAAATTAAACAAATGGTACACCGAGAAAAACATAGAAAAATCAAGACCTATGGGAAAAAATTAAATTTCAAAGTTGTGTGTTTCAGCCTCTTGTTTGTTTCCGATTAAAAGTACACTGAATCTAAAATGTAATTCAGCAAACATACACAATAACTTCACGAATAAAGGACGCATTTATACACATTTTTTCTGCTAAAATATCAGTCAATTTTAAATTTAATCATACCACTCACACATACACGAACCATTGGCTTTATTGTAGTTTTAATTATAATATTAATTTTTAGTTCAATTTATAGATGTAGGATTTTTTAATAGACGGTCACATTTTGTAACTAAACAAATGTAATTATTTATTAATTTTTAATAATTACAGTAATATTAGCGTATCGGTTAAGAAACTGTATAGTTTGAGAAGAATAGCTAATTTAATTTATTAATGTACCGGAATTGCAACGCATAATAGAAGTGGGCGTCACAATACAAAGTCATCTAGTAATCGGCAAACGGTTCGACTGTATTATCGCGGTAAAAACCTCTTTTCTATGCCATAGCAGTTTAGCGACACAATTATCGCTAAATTTAGCAGGGAGTTCTTTTTATTAAATGCTTTGTTCCAGACAGGACGTATAAAAGAATGACTGGAGACTTTAAACTACATACTTTAACTCAATAAAAGTGAAAAAAGGATAATTAAATTATACCCGAATAGAAATTTTATTGCCAATGTAGCGTGTATTATTATGCAGTGAAGTTAATAGAAAGGCAGAATATGACTTCCGCTAATCGTATACGGGAGTAAAACAAATAATTTGTAAATTTAATTTTTAACAAGTCTAATTAAAAAGATTAGGAGGAAAATGCCATCAAGAAAGAATTAAACCCTAATTTAATATTTCAAATTTGATATTTGCCCATTATAATCGGCAAGTTGTACATTTATTTTCGTTATTTAATTCTTAAATTAACTTTTATAGAACAATTTTCAATTTAGATTTATCGCTTGATTGTTATCAATTTTTATTAAAATAGGTTGAACAGAATCGTGAGATATTTGTGTATACTAACTATTTTAGAAAATAATTAATCATATCCCTTATTCATTTCGTATTTAAATTTAATAAAATTAATTATCTATATGATATAAATAACTTTTACGAGTAAAATATTCTAAGATAAAAAATAAATTTTTAAATGTTTACTTATAACTCTCTATTCATATCCTTACAACCCATTCTGGTTTGATTTAGTATAAATTACTGGCTTTAAACCAACAAATTCTATCTATGAGGCAAGACAAGAAGAAGTTGGCCGAAATTTTATACAAATGTATTCTCGTGCCAACCTAATAGGAACAATAACAAAACTATACAAAACGAAGAAAAAAAAATTAGAACAGCCGGTGAAACAAATAACAAATCATATCGTAAAAAAAATTAAGTAGAAGATGTTATTTTAAATTATTGTATAAGTTTTTAATCGTGAATAAACGAGTATTTTTGTATTTTTTAATAATTCTTATAAACCGTATTGCATAATACACAACGTAATCCTCAAATTTTTTTTTTGATAAGTTAAAGAAATATAAAAAATTAAGAAATAAATGCACGGATTAGAGTTTTTAACTGTTAAAAACGTATTGTTATGTTATAGGAGTGTACAAAGGAAATAGTTTACATTATCGCTTACCACTGAAACAAACTGTAAAAAAAGTAACACTTTAAGAAACAACGTAGACTAGTTCACTTTGAATACAAATAATATTTACTTAAAAAATCGAATTTACCTGTCAAAAAAATGTAATTTACCTAGTCAACTGTTGTGAAAAACTATATAAATCCAACAATTTTATTAAATGGAAAAAAGAATATTTTCATGGAACCATTAAAAGGTCATTGAGCATGAATTACACACGTGTGTGTGCGTGTGTCTTTGTATAGTTAATACAATTCTGACATGTTAAGTAAAACACACACTCACATGTATATATCATATAGACTATACATATACATATACGAATATATAAACAATATCGTTTTAGCCAGTTTATTTAAATACAATATAGATTAGATAAAACAATTTCCGAGATAATAAAACAGATTTTATCATTTCAACATAACCTATTTAGGTAGGTTTTTATAACACGTTAATATCATAACCAAGATGTTATAAATACGGAAGGACATACATTACGTTAAACCGTAGGCAGATAGAAATGTAACATATTTATAGGTTACACCAGTGGTTCCCAAACTTTTCCGAGTCGCGGCGCTCTTTTTCAATTTATATTTTTCCATGGCGCCCTACCCTAAGTAAATGTATGACTACTCGTAAGTAAGAGATAAAAATAAATAAAACTTGTGTATGTTCATTATTTTTTTACTTTATTAACATTAAATTAATAATTATAAATGTCTTGGTTCAATTAATTATGAAGCTTTTGCAATATTTCGCGGCGCCCCTGTGAAGAAGCCGCGGCGTACAGTTTGGGAATCGCTGGATTATACTAGGTCTTGAAAATTACAATTATTTTTTTACAGTAAAAAAAAAACTGAGAAAATATTTGCGAAGCGATATATAAAAAGTGGGTCACTTTACGCAGTTAAAACATAGATGTTAAGAAAAATATACGATGATTGTGTTTACACAAATAAAGTAGTAATGAAAAATCAGTTAAGCCGAAAAAGGAATAGAACAGTTAGTATTAACGGTTAATGTGTCCTGAAGAAGTTCTACGAAGAGTAAATAACAAAATATTAAAGGTCAAAAGGAAGATGTAAGAGAATCGGCTAGGAACTCTCCAGGTCCCCTGATCATGGGTACGACCATCGACCCCTCTCACTGTCTTCCGATGGTGGTCTGTGGTAAGTGATGCGTAGTAAGTATGTCAGTGATTGTTTATGACTGTGTGTGTTGTTAAGGGATGTGTCTATGATGCGACTGTGCATGTGTGTGTGTGTGTGTGTGTGTGTGTGTGTGTGTGGGGCATAGTGTGCGAGTAAGTTTTGACAAATGTGTTGTTGTTAAGGAGATATGGATGTGACTTGTGATGTGTAGCAATGTGTTTAGTTTGTGGTGGCTGTTAAGTTGTGTTGTGCTTTTACCTTATATAATCTTGTTCGTGTGTGACTTTCTGACTGTCGTTTGATTGTATGGGCGTTTTACCCCTTCCTGATGAAATGCAAACCAACTGTACTAGGAAGGGGGTTGCCAGGGGTGGAAGTTTAGTCGGTAGTGCGCAGGAATACAATACGCACCTAATAATTTGCGAAACCTGTCAGCGAGTCCGACACTGCTTCGGCGCCCGTAAATGGGGTTCCTCCACCCCTAACAGAGATTGTTTTCAACAATTTGATTTTTTTTTTAACAAAAAAAAAAGGATAAAGGATGATTGTAGCAATAAAGGATGATGATTTTTAATGTCGGTGAACATTTAAAAGTTAAAAACCACGTAACTCGACGAAGAAGTAGGTCAAGAATTGAAAGACTTAAAAGATAATAAATAATTTTTAACCATATATTCCAAGGCAGATTACGAAAATTAATGAGTAGGGCATATTTAAATCGCAAGATAATCCTTCTTGAGAAACAAGCAATAAGATAAAAAAATTAAAGCTATTTACTTTACGTCAGGCAGGATTTTCTGTTATTCTTAAAAGACTGACCTCACTTTCATAGTTTACGCATGGTATTTTATAAATAGTTACGGACTAACTATTTATTATAATTACACGAAAAAATTGCGAATTCGACTGCTAACAGCTAACCCAATGATCTTTACAACAAATCAAAAAGGTAAAAATGTAATAAAGCAAAAGGTAAACATAAAAGAACGTTTTAAAAGCCTTCAGCGGTATAATTATTGAAGAAATGATAATTTACTCTTTGATACTCTAAACGTAATAAACTTTTAGGAGTTAATAACTTTATCCTTTTCAATTTTTTAACGCACGTGTTCCTCTAACATAAATTTACTGTACCTGTGGTTGTTTTATGGATGTAACAAAAGATGTTCTGATAGAAAGGATCCAGTTTTCCCATTTAATATTTCTCTAAGTATAACTTGCCAGTGATAACCAGGACAGTTTTTGTACAACAGATCATGTTGATATTTTTGAAGTGAAGTTAAATTTTTGGATCGATAATTTATACGTAAACAAGAATTAGATTATGAACTGACTGAACGAGTACATTTACATCAGATTACAAAAAAGATTTTTATTAGATGGCTCTTTCTAAATATTCTATCTTATAATCCATTTGGATTTTGGCAAGCAATCGGTACATTTTAGTACCTTTACGCTTTTATTCTACTTTCCATTGCCTGGATTCTTTGCCATGGATTTACTTTCTCCTGGTTAGGTCCGACTCAAAGTTTTTCCTTATTTCTTCGGGTTGGTCGTTATAAATGATGTCCACCAAAACATTATTGGTATATTCTATGATCCCATACATAATTATCACGAAAAATCTGCAACGACAGATATTTTCCTTTATATCTATGTCTTTTTTGTAATTTTGTAATTAATATAGATAAACTTAGTCATCTTCTTTTTCTTTTTCTATTTTTTTCCATTACCCTATTTATCTCATTAGACAGTAAATATTTTTACTAAGCTTGCGATAAACAAGGTAAAATTTATGGAAATGTGCTACCAAAGTGCAAGAAATTGAATAAAAGTTTAGAAACCGCTGTATTAAGGATTCAAAAAAGGAAGAAAATAAAGTTATATCGAGAAGTTTAAATATTCCTTTTATCGATGAACACGAAAAAAATTAATTTTTAAAGGAAATCGATAATTTAAATATTTTAGATTACGCTGTTAAGTAACAAGTTAACAAAAGATGAATAAAATTCACCTTTCCGACACAATAATAATTGCCGGAAACAGAAGACCTGGTCCCGCCCTTGAGTAACAAGCTATATTTTATCACTGTTAGCGAGCTACGTAATAGACGTTAACATCCAGTACGCATTCTTTTCATTAATTCTTCCATTTTTATGGTTTTTTCCTCTTTTTCAGAGTATTCCTTTTTATTTATTTATTTTATTTATTAGCAATACAAAAAATTACATCGCCATAAAATCTCTAGCGAAATAAGAAGAGAGGGTTATCTAAGTGTATGCGTGTGTTTTTGTATATTTATGTACGTACAAACGCAAGGTTATACAACTAAACAGTCACGCTGTAAAAACACGAATCTATCAAGGTCACAACCATAAACCGATTATGGTTATAGTTCACTCTCGTAACAACTCAATAAAATTTTAAAATACAGTATATTTAAATAGTAATTAATAAAAAGAATAAATCCGCTATTGAACGGCGAATTACACCAAGTGATTTATCTTCCTTTTTGAATAACCCTTAATAAATTTCATTATTTAAAAACAGTTTTTACCAGTTTCATTTTATATTGTATTATTTCCTTTTGTATTTATTTAACCTTCACAATAATTGATAAATAGGGTTTATAATTACTCCGAATCGTGAGACATATTTCATCTATAATAATACGATAATTAATGATGAGTGTATACACAGAACAAAAATGAAGAATTTATTTATTATTTTTAATTGTAATAAAAATAAATACTTAGTATATAAAATATTGACTAGCAATATAAATAATAAAACTTTGTGATGTAACACTAAACTAATAAGCTCTTTACAAAGAAATTTTCAAATAAATTTAATTTTAGTCACGTTAATAACAATAGTTTTTGCCTAGCTGTATAGTTAAATTAAAAAAAAAAAAAACTATGTAAAAATAAAAATAAAAAAATGGTGTCAATTGATGTAGTCTATTAAAAGTAGGGTGGAGGAACCAATGTGAAACACAAATGAACAGTAAATAAAGTTATCCGCGCTAGAGTTAGCACAAAGGTAAGGAATCTAACTACTATCTTTTTGGAAACATTTTGTATACTAGTGAGCGAACTGAAAACATTACCTCGATCCGCACATCGCCTTACACGAAGGATAGGAAATGTCAGTGATATGTATGCTAACTGAACATTACATTATTGCGACACTAATCTTGTTAACTCTTGAGACATGGAGTAAATGTAAGCTGTAGTGCAGCCTGTTATTTTACAATGTCGTGTGTCATCCTTTTTCAGAATCGTTTTCAATAAAAAAAAGTTTCATATTTAAAAAGTGAAGTAATTAAAAAACAAAAGTAACTATTTGAAATTATATATTTTTCTAAAAGCATTTTAATTATTCAAACTAATAGAAATTTTCGTAATTGAGTTTACGATGCATCCCTAACTTAAGAATACTATTCCTAAGGATGCATCCCTTTTAGGGATGCATCCCTAAAATAATCGTAATATTATAAATTCATTAATAATTTTTTTTGCTCACGTACACTATAAACCTATTACTAAAGAAACAAGAAATAATATTCTCATTGTTTCATTATTAAAATAATAATAAAAATCCATAAAATTTAAATAATAGAAATCCAGAGATAATTTTTTGTTAATTAACATTTATTTTAATAACTGAATTTAATGTAAAAACAAAGGACAAAAAGAAGCAGACCAAAAACTAATGTGATTAAGTCGGGATATAATTTTACAAAACGTTAGTAAAACCATAAAGCAAATGGCTTCATTTTACCAAACTTTCTTTCTTCTAGTCTCCAAAACGCAATCGTATAAAATTTTCTAATTAATCTTAACGTCACTGGAAAGTTATCGTTTTACATAAACTGAGTTACCATCGGTGAAGAAGAGTTCAAGCAAGTTCCATCAGAGATCTCTGCTAAGTAAAATTTTAAATATTGGAACTATATTATCCAAAGCTCTTTCTGCTGAAGAACTTAGTTAAATAATAATAATAATTTTTTTCCTCCTCTATGAATCATGAGACCTTGCCGTTGGTGAGGGGGCTTGAGTGCTCAGGGATACAGAGTAGCTGGACCGAAGGTGCAACCATATCGGAGAGGTATCTGTTGAGAGCCAGACTAAGGAATGATTCCTGAAAGAGGGCAGCAGCTCTTTCAGTGGTTGTTAGGGGCGTAAGTCACAATGACTTAAACGGCCATATCAACATCACTCAGTCCTCTGAGTACTGCGCAGCTGAAAGCAATGGAAAACTACAGCTGTTTTTTTTCCAAGAAAATGTGGCTCTGCATTTTCAAAAGCAATAATGGAGGCGCCTTCATTGGTAAAATATTCCGGAGGTAAAATAGTCCCCCGTTCGGATCTCCGGGTGGGGACTACTAAGGAAGGGGTCACCAGAAAAGTAAAAAATAACATTCTACGAGTCGGAGCGTGGAATGTTAGAAGCTTAAAAAAGGTTGGTAGGCTAGAGAATTTAAAAAGGGAAATGGATAGGGTAAACGTGGATATAGTAGGAATTAGTGAGGTTCGGTGGGAAGAGGAAGGCGACTTTTGGTCGGGTGACTTTAGAGTAATTAACTCAGCGTCAAATAATGGGCAGGCAGGAGTAGGTTTCGTGATGAACAAGAAAATAGGGAGGAGAGTGGAGTATTTCAAGACGCATAGCGATAGAGTCATTGTAATAAGGATAAATTCAAAACCTAAACCGACAACGATTGTTAACGTCTATATGCCTACAAGCGCCCATGATGATGATGAGGTAGAATGTGTATACGAAGAGATTGATGAAGCAATTAAACACGTAAAAGGAGATGAAAATTTAATAATAGTTGGAGATTGGAATGCAAGCATTGGAAAAGGCAAGGAAGGAAATATAGTGGGTGAATACGGGCTGGGCAAAAGGAATGAAAGAGGGGACCGACTTATAGAGTTTTGCACGAAGTATAATTTAGTAATTGCCAACACCCAATTTAAAAATCATAATAGAAGAATATACACTTGGAAAAAGCCAGGCGATACTGCAAGGTATCAGATAGATTATATCATGGTTAAGCAAAGATTTAGAAATCAACTCGTGGACTGCAAAACTTACCCTGGAGCAGACATTGATAGTGACCATAATTTGGTGATAATAAAATGTAGATTGGGGTTTAAAAACCTGAAGAAAAGGTGTCAGATGAATCGGTGGAATTTAGAGAAGCTTGAGGAAGAGGAGGTAAAGAAGATTTTTGAGGAGGACATCACAAGAGGTCTGAGTAAAAAAGATAAGATAGAAAATGTAGAAGAAGAATGGGAGAATGTTAAAAAGGAAATTCTTAAATCAGCAGAAGCAAACTTAGGCGGAATAAAGAGAACTGGTAGAAAACCTTGGGTTTCAGACGATATATTGCAGCTGATGGATGAACGTAGAAAATATAAGAATGCTAGTGATGAAGAAAGTAAAAGGAACTATCGGCAATTAAGAAATGCTATAAACAGGAAGTGCAAACTGGCGAAAGAAGAGTGGATTAAAGAAAAGTGTTCAGAAGTGGAAAGAGAAATGAGCATTGGTAAAATAGACGGTGCATACAGGAAAGTTAAGTAAAATTTTGGGATACATAAATTAAAATCGAATAATGTGTTAAACAAAGATGGTACACCAATATATAATACGAAAGGTAAAGTCGATAGATGGGTGGAATATATTGAAGAGTTATACGGAGGAAATGAATTAGAAAATGGTGTTATAGAGGAAGTTGAGGAGGATGAAATGGGAGAAACAATACTGAGATCTGAATTTAAGAGAGCATTAAAAGATTTAAATGGCAGAAAGGCTCCTGGAATAGACGGAATACCTGTAGAATTACTGCGCAGTGCAGGGGAGGAGGCGATTGATAGATTATACAAACTGGTGTGTAATATTTATGAAAAAGGGGAATTTCCGTCAGACTTCAAAAAAAGTGTTATAGTAATGATACCAAAGAAATCAGGGGCAGATAAATGTGAAGAATACAGAACAATTAGTTTAACTAGTCATGCATCAAAAATCTTAACTAGAATTCTATACAGAAGAATTGAGAGGAGAGTGGAGGAAGTGTTAGGAGAAGACCAATTTGGTTTCAGGAAAAATATAGGGACAAGGGAAGCAATTTTAGGCCTCAGATTAATAGTAAAAGGAAGATTAAAGAAAAACAAACCAACATACTTGGCGTTTATAGACCTAGAAAAGGCATTCGATAATGTAAACTGGAATAAAATGTTCAGCATTTTAAAAAAATTAGGGTTCAAATACAGAGATAGAAGAACAATTGCTAACATGTACAGGAACCAAACAGCAACAGTAGCAATTGAAGAACATAAGAAAGAAGCCATAATAAGAAAGGGAGTCCGACAAGGATGTTCTCTATCTCCGTTACTTTTTAATCTTTACATGGAACTAGCAGTTAATGATGTTAAAGAACAATTTAGATTCGGAGTAACAGTACAAGGTGAAAAGATAAAGATGCTACGATTTGCTGATGATATAGTAATTCTAGCCGAGAATAAAAAGGATTTAGAAGAAACAATGAACGGCATAGATGAAGTCCTACGCAAGAACTATCGCATGAAAATAAACAAGAACAAAACAAAAGTAATGAAATGTAGTAGAAATAACAAAGATGGACCACTGAATGTGAAAATAGGAGGAGAAAAGATTATGGAGGTAGAAGAATTTTGTTATTTGGGAAGTAGAATTACTAAAGATGGACGAAGCAGGAGCGATATAAAATGCCGAATAGCACAAGCTAAACGAGCCTTCAGTAAGAAATATAAGTTGTTTACATCAAAAATTAATTTAAATGTCAGGAAAAGATTTTTGAAAGTGTATGTTTGGAGTGTCGCTTTATATGGAAGTGAAACTTGGACAATCGGAGTATCTGAGAAGAAAAGGTTAGAAGCTTTTGAAATGTGGTGCTATAGGAGAATGTTAAAAATCAGATGGGTGGATAAAGTGACAAATGAGGAGGTATTGCGGCAAATTGATGAAGAAACAAGCATTTTGAAAAATATAGTTAAAAGAAGAGACAGACTTATAGGCCACATACTAAGGCATCCTGGAATAGTCGCTTTAATTTTGGAAGGACAGGTAGAAGGGAAAAATTGTGTAGGCAGGCCACGTTTGGAATATGTAAAACAAATTGTTAGGGATGTAGGATGTAGAGGGTATACTGAAATGAAACGACTAGCACTAGATAGGGAATCTTGGAGAGCTGCATCAAACCAGTCAAAGGACTGAAGACAAAAAAAAAAAAAATAATTTTTCATAGAGAAAAATTGGAGATATTGATTCCAAAAATTTTACCAACAAATTTCCCCGTATATACGAGTCTCTGTACAAAAGTTCATCAAAATCGGTTAATACAGTCAAAAGTTAATCTGATAAAGTTAGCTAATTTTTCCCCACTTCGGCAAGGAGTGCATTATTTTTATATTACTAAAAATTTAGAAATTATAGTTTTTTTTTCTTAAAATATGAAGCAATTAAAAAATAATTCCTGGAAAAGCCATTTTTTAGCAAATGTATTCTAGAGTAGCCAGGAAAGTAAAATACAAATAATAATAAAAATGTTAAAACCTGATGGACATCAGAAATGTTTTTTCCATATTTAGAATTGTAAAAATATAAATTCTAGGATCACATATTATATCATAAAAATCCTTTTATCTAGGTATACAATGTTGTGCAAATAAAAAAACACTTGTAGTTTTTACTTTTTATAGCAAATGGACAATAATTATACCAAATCTTCTTTTTTTTTGTGGAGGGGGTTTGTTTGATCAGTTTACATTAAGATGACGGAATTAAATATATCTGTTATTATTATTATTTTTTTTTTAACAAATAGATGCTATAATTAAATTAAATCGTAAAAAAAAAACTTGGAAAATAGTGATTACCTAAACTTAAATTTGCTCAATTAATTTAAATTATTTATTAAAATAACAGCTTATGCGAGGCCATAGATAGGATTTTACTCTCATCAGAAAAAAGCAATATAATTTCACACGCTCGAAAAGCATCGACCTCGAAATTCGGCCTTCGTTTATATACCTGAATACAAAATAGCTCTGTTTCTTTTTATGTAGAAAATTTAATAAATAAACTTAATAGTAAGTTTTTAATTTTATAAACATCTCTTTTTGAAAATCGGCAACAATTCAACCCATATTTTCTATCACATGAAACAAAAATCTCCAGTCAATAAAATCATAATTAATATCAACCATGTTATATTCATTACATAATATTATTACACAAAAAGGTGAATGGAAATTTCCACTACTCCACTACAATCTTAGATGACTTCATTTCATGTTTATTTCTTCTTTTTAGGTTTTATTGAATAACAGTTTAAAGTAAAATGTTTTATTAAAACAAAATAAAGTATATTAAAAATTCGCTGTTCCAGTTTTTTAAATACGGAATTTAGAATAAAAAATACATATTTAACAAAACAGCGTAAACAAATTTAGCGACAAAAAACAATCACTTAAACCTGAAACGGATCTACTTGCGTCAATGGCACAGTTACGATTTCGCAATTTTTAACAACTTTTGAAAATCGATCTTAGTATAAATAATCATGACAATTTCACCTTTTTTTTTATTTTTACTTTTTATTAAGTTTGACTTCTACTCTTTCTAGTGATGTACCATAAATAAATGCACAAACCATACGGCCTATATCTTATTACTTTTCGGTCGCGCAGTTATCCTTTCGTAGAGTTTTCAAGGTAATCATCGGGGGTAATTGACAGGGTTAATGACCGACAGAAAAATCTGTCTTTGGTCACGGCAAATGTTAAATATGTATCGTATTATATGGCTATCCTTGAAAGACAACCAAAGAGAGAAATGAGGCTTTATTTATTTTAAGTCGTAAAAACAAAAATCGATCGATGAAATTTATATGAAAATACAGTAAAATGAATCCTAATTATCAAAACATTACATTTCTCTCTATAATAAAATATCTACAAATGCATTTTTCATTTTTACACTAATATTTATTTTGCTTTTATTTACAATAAATAAATAAATAATTGTAATAAAACTAACTGATAACAAATGTTTTAATAATAAAATACAGAAACTATTTCAGTATAGCCTAAAATAAAATCAAAACAGAAATGAATGAACAATCTAACTTAAAAGATAAATAATTATCTAGCAAAAATTTTAATACACTTGATTTCATGACTGAAAATACGATATAAAGTAACTGAGTTATAAATAATAATAACAATTATGACGATTATAAAGCAAATAATTTAAAAACTGAGATATCTGTAGAAATAAAAAAATTTTTTTTCTATAATTCTAATTATTTGTATTGGTTTTAAAAATAACCACTGAAACTATAAAATATAAGAAGATAATTTTATGAAATTAGCTGTGTAATTAAATATTATTTTGTATACAACAAAAAATTATGCTTAAAAACCTAATCGGTAATTATTTAAAATTATTAAAAAATCGTAACGATCTGTAACTGAAATTTAATTATACGTAACTTACATAAAAGGAAACACTCGTATACTAAATACGTAAGGACTTTAAAAATCCTTATGGTGAGGTAAGGATATGCTAAAATCTAACAATTTCTTACCGCGATCGGGTAAGGAATACGATGTAACATCTTATGTAAGACTTAAAAACGTCCCGGATATCTCTTGTAGGATATCTCTTGATAATCGATAAAAGTCATAATATAATAATAACAATAATAATTATTATTATTCATTATTATAATCCTCTCAGATTACACCGTATTTAACAGAATTAGAAATTTATACGTCTGAATTTAAAAATTCATTCGTTGGGTGGGTTGTAATTATCTTAATATAAATATGTGCCTTATTTAAAAATTATAATTACAACAGAATATAATAGATTATAAAAGGCCATGTCACGCCTATTTAATTAGTTATCGCCTCCCTCAAGGGAGAGTCCGATATTGTTCCTGATGTATGTTAATGGCTTATCGAAGTTAGAAATAGTTAATGGTAAAGTATTTTCATTTGCGGATGATACTGCACTAATTTTTAATGCAAAATCGTGGAATTTAGTATAAAAATTTGCAGAAAAAGGTATTTCTAGTGAGAAATCGTGGCTGGATAAGCACTATTTAATGTTTTACTACAGTAAAACAAAATATGTTACCTTCTTTCTACTTCACTTGGTCAACCTTTGAGTAATATTTTGAAGATCCATAGTTCATACTCTTTCTTTTGTGATGTGTCTACATGAAAGTCTCCGTTTATACGTAAGACAACTTATATTAAATATCTGGGGGCTGTAATAGATGAAAACTTGAAAAGTAACCGACATATTAAATTTTTTTGTGATAATCTTAAATTTATGGTCTATTAATTTTAAAAGATAAATAGAATAATAAGATTTGATTACTTCAGAATTATAAATTTTGCTTTTATGTATTTTATTTTACAGTATGGGATTATTATATGAGGCAGTGATGCTGATGGTTTTGTGAATGATACCTTTAATAACGGTGAAGAAAATTGATTACTTTGATTTATAAGAAAATTTCTGACTGTGATTCGCTGCCAGAGTTCAAGATTTTCTTCTACTGGCAGCTTCAATACTATGTTTATTGGTATTAATTAATATTGTAAAGTTTTATTTATTTGGTAAGCTTAAAAATTTATATATAAACCAGTGTGATTCCAAATCTCTCTGGAGATAATTCTATAGTCAAAAATAAGAAAAAAACTTCATATAAACATAGCGAGTTCGGCTCGTGAAACAGTTAGCCCAGCTTTCTGCTCTCTGTGAAATTAAACCGTACTAAAATACTCAAGATACAAATGAAAGGGTAAGTTTGGCGCTTCCTTTTGTATTTCAATTGAAGAAATTGAATAAAAGGGGTCCTAGACCTCTATCTCACTTAGGTCTTAAGAAAAACGGGGAAGTCTTAGTAAAAAAAGTGAGTATAAACTTAAGGGAATTTAAAAATATATTTGAAAACCGTTAGAAGACAATATACTTTTTTTCAACACAAAAGGCTTATGCAATAAAATTATCTACCACTTTTGCCTTTTGTATTTCAAATCTATTACACCCAGTTATTAAAAAGAAAAGAATTAAATTAAAGGCTTGTTCGTAAGCAGCATGCATGAGTGTAATGAAAATACATAGTAACAAATTAGTACGGGTAAACATAATTACTAAAAAGATTTTTTTTTTAAATGGAAAAAATATAAAAATCTACCTCGTATAGCCTCATTTTTTTTAGATTATGATAGAAAAAAATATTTAAATTTATAAAATAATGAGGGCCATAAAATATTAATCCATCATTACTTTTCAGAATCTACATGGTCAAATGGTTTTGTAATATATCCATGTAGACTTAAAAAAAAAACTTTTAAATGGTTATTAAAAAAATTACATGTAATTTTTTTTATAATTCAAAACCATATTCTACTCTTTAAAGAATTAAATCTTATCTTCACTACGTAATAAGTAAGGGGTTTTTTTTAAGTATACCTATGAGCAAATATACATACTGATTACAAAGAATACCTCGTGCTTGCCGCGTTTTATATTTGCCAAAGTTTCTTGATTATTTGCCGATCTTAAGAACTTGCTTCATAATAATGGTAGTGAAAAATCAAGCTTTTCTCCAAGTTTAACACGTAAATAAAATATAATTATATTACATTTTGTATATCATAATAAAAAAAAAGTGTAAAGATCTTTGAAAATGCAAACGGGTGTAATTATAAAAGGATATAAATAAAAAGACAAAATATTAAATAGTTATATAAAGCAGGATGTAAAATATTCAAGATTTATACCACTTCTTTACCATAAATAAATATTACATTACACATGCCATAATACAAAAATATTTTTTTTCTGCCTGAAATTTTTTAGTTAATTATAAAATGTAGTTGACCGTGTTAAAAAAATTCTATCTCGTTCCATTTTAAGAAAAAAATTTAATTTTATAGACATTTAAAACTTAATTCAAAGGGAAGTTTTCAAAATTTTTGCATTTTCCCTTAAGTAAAATTTGAATTATATTCGAAGATGAATTTTAAAAAGGAGAAAAATTTGACTGAATTCATCTTTGAGCTGAGACAGTAAAATGTAAACTAATATTTTTTTATAATACTTACAAAATTTTCTTTATTCATTATTTTATCGATAATTTCGTTCAATTATTTTACTGGAGTTATAAAAATCAATGCAGTATAAACATTTCATCTTTACTTCGATACGGATTTAATCTTTAACCAAATATAATATATTGTCAAAAAGTAAATAAACTTTCGATCGGCATGCAGAATTAACTGAAAAGAGACTACTACGAACAACGTTCCATTCTTTAAAACTCATTTTGTAACAATTTCTTTTTAATAAAAAAATTAAATAGAGAAATTTCTTTTAATTACACAAATTTTCACATATCCTTAATTTATTTTTAGAATAAAATATTAATTTAATATAGAAATGAACAATTATAAACCAAATTTTATCCCTTAATAAATCAAAATGAAAAAAAAAGTAAGGAGTAAGAATAACCAAAGTTGTAAAGCAAACGAAAATTTTTTAAAAAATTTCTGGTGGTTGGTATGATTACTAAAATGAATTGTCAGTAAATTAAAATAATAGCTTAAATCTGTTCTTTTCTATATTCAATAGATAATTTCCTATTGAAAATAAAGGAGTACCTGGCAAATAATTTTGTAATTTTTTTTCATTAATGTCCCTCCATTAGTAAAACTTAACATTTCTGATTTCAATATATATTAAACCAATCTAACAAAAAAATTAATAGATTATAGATTTTTCTTTATAACTTATTTCTGCTCTCAGAAAGGCAGAACTGCTTAATAATCATGAACGTTACAACATAAAAAAAGGTTTTCATTTTAATAATAAAATAAAATTCATATTTGTCAGTTATAAGTTAAAAATAAGACTTAAATTTTATAATAAAATTAAAAATAAACATCAGTTTATCATTATGTAATAAGATTAACAGAATAATTGTTTACGGTTAAATTAATTTAATTAGAAAAGTATAACGGATCATTAGGATACCTTTTCTTTAAGATTAAAAGTGAACGAATAAGTTCTGTATGAAAAATGATTAAATATTTAATTAAGGTTAAAGATCTCAAAATGTTTACTTTTTACTTTTAACTATAAACGATAAGTACGATCTGTAATTCACACGAGTTGAAAACGTGCAGTAGAATATATATATATATATATAGTGTGTGTGTGTTTTTATGAACGACTTATACATACATATGTGACCGTTAAGTGTATTTAAAAATGTCATTTTTAATTACAAACAAACTAATAATTATCAGTCAACCTAAACATGAGATTAAAATTCAATATGTGGATTATACAGTAAAAAGATATTTTATTTAATTCAGTTCATATTACCTCGAAGTAAATTTGATTTTAGAGAATAGTGATTTAGTTAAAAAAATATTAATGACCTATATTTTTCAATATTATTAGTATTTTTAACAATTATAGGGCATTTAAAGAAAATATGTTTTCCATTAAAAAGAAAGATTAATTTAATATGACGCATTTCGAATAACGACAAATTTAAAGAGATTATTAAATTGATTGAAGTTAAATAGTATTAGGTTTCTAAAACAGTTAAAACAAAAAACTGTTCACCGCTCAAACTCAATAAAAATCCCTGGTTTACACATTGACGTCTCGTCTACTATGTTTTTTTTTTTTTAAATACTACATCGTATTTAAAAAATAACTTGACTTATTCATTCCGTTTGTTATTTTCCTAAACACAGAAGAGGGTAGGTTCATAAGACTATCGATATTATAAGCTATATCAAACGTAATTAAAAACATGTATTTATAAACTGAAAATATTACTTAATGAATCTTACAATAAATAAAATTAAAGCAAATAAATTAACTACACAGAATAGATTTTCAATTAAATAATTGCAAAGATCAATAATTGGCACATGTGAAAGGATAGTAGCACATGTTTTTACTGCTAATTTCTCTTTTACATGATATAAAGTTTATAACTGTTAACTGTTGCTTATATGAATAGATTTACATTACCTGATTATCTGACCCTGATAAATTATTTTATTACTAATCGGATTATAAATTTATAAGGTTTTGGCTACTGATTTCATTTTTCACTTCATTTTAACCGATAAATTTTATTTTTTTTTTTACACTTTCAGTTAAGTCTAAAAAAAATCGAAGTGAAAACAAATATTTAATTTTTCAGGAAATTATTTTTCTACTAATAAACTAAATAACGCACTTTTATAGTAATTTTAAAAATTTTGAATTTACACAGAAAGGTTTTGAAAATGTATTATTTTTTATCTAAGATTACCATACGTTCTCTGTTGTTTACGTCTTCATCAAATACGTATTAATATGTCTGTTTAAAAAAAAAACCTTCGAATTATAAGACATTTAAAATTTTTCTTTTTTGGTAGGTATATTTGTGAGAGATAGATAGTTGTATTTAAAGTGTTATTACAAAAAGATGGATATGCATTAACTGTTAATTGAATAAAAGAGAAGCTTATGGCTTTTAACGTATGTTACAATTTTATTAATAAACAGCATAAAACAATAAAAACAATAATCACACAATTTTTAAGTAAATATACTCTTAAACTCTTTTATATCAGTTCGATAATCATAAAATCCTAATATTACAAAAAATAAAAGTAGCTTCCTAAATTTGATATAGAGTACACTATAATAAGCTGAAGGTTTGTCCCTGTCTTTGTCAAACGAACTGGCGGCGTGCTTAGGCGTGGCGAGCGGGGTTTGTTGTACTATCTAACCAGATGACATCATCCGATTACTAATAATATGACAAATTTATGAATATATATAAAATGAAAACACAACAGACTAGTACACTAGACACAGCAGTTCGGCGAGGGGCAAACTTTTAGCTCACGTATTATACAATTCGATTAAAATAAATAAGTGAAGTTATAGTACTTACTGAATATGTCGAATTCAATATTAAACCGTTATTGAAATAAATTGAAAAACAGGAAAGCGATAAAAAAATTTAAACGATATGTTAGGAATTAGCACGTAAAGTAAATGATAATGAAGAAATCATAATAAAGTAACAAATAAAAAATATTTATGAAACATTAAAAATCGATTAGATTCTTTCGATTTCATAGAATAAAACAAAATAAATAAAAACAACTGTTGACCAAAAATGGTTTCGTTTTACTTAGTAAGAAGTTTCGTTTTAAATAATTTCGATTTGGAATGGTCATTTAGTATTTGATTTTAAGTAATATTTTCTTCTTTTTCTACATTCTTGTTTTCCATATATGCTGAAATTATTTTAAATGTTTTAAATTTATATAAAAATGTTTTACATTTAGAAAGATTAAGTCAACGATCCATTTATATTACTAAAAAAAAAAAGTTAATTCTAATAAAATATTACTAAATATTGTAGCAGTTAAAATAATATAATTACTTAAATTATTCTTAAATATATTTTCTAATGGTTTTTTTTTTTTTTTTTTTTTTAAGTAGAAGTTTAAAAATTTTATATGTTTTTGGAAAAAGAATATGAAAGAAATACGAGATTTTTTTTATAGCTGTTTGAGATTTTACTAACCACAATTCATCTACGTACCATACCGTTCTATTAAAAATTATTTTTTAAAAGGAGTCATAAGTTTGCATCCCTAAACTATTTCTTACAAATTGTTCGTATTGTAATACAATATGATCTCGAAATTTACTGTCAAGATGACTGACGGGTAATACGCATTTTAAATAAATAACAAACAGTTTTTCAATTTTGTCAAAAAAATTATAGTTTCCCATTAAATTTATTTTCTACAATTGAGTTACCAACATATATTATGATAATTTTAAATTAATTTAAAAGGAAAGTCGTACCGCCCTGATGATGTCGACTGTAATGTAAGAGTTTTGTTCTCGTTAGTTTGTTATCTTAAGCTTTTAACGCCAAATATTATATTTTAACACCTTGTACGATATCAATAATAGCTTATATGAAAATGAATGTACGAGTACACGTGCTAATATTTAAATAATGTACGAACATGTATTTTATATTTTAAAATTTATAGATTTTTTAAGTACTTTAAAATACATTATTTTTAAGAAATATTTAAAAATTTAAAGTACATTACATTTTTTATAAAATTCTGGTTAGCCACGATTTAGGTAGGGTTTATCATTAACGAAACAAAAATAATTAAAAATATTAGGGAAGTATAAAAAATAAATTATCAACAAAGTGACAACTGATGTGAATTCAAAACGGTCAACAAATTGCATTTAAAAAAAAATTTTTTATTCAAATAAATTTCAGCAAGATTGAAATATAACACGGGCGTCGGGCTATATACTCGTAAATATACAATTTTAAAAGCAACAAATATAAAAAAGTACTTTTTCTTAAATATTTTATTAGAGAAAAACATATAATTAAATATGTAAAAACCTCTTAAAATACGTTGAGGCTATTATATAGTTTTTTTTTATGTATATATTAAACACGAATTTTTTTTCAGAAAGTATAGTATTTTAAATATTATGACATTTTTTAATAAAATTTTTATTCACAGAACAACACTAAGAGAAAAGAACATAATTGCGAAAAAAATAAACAGGCAAAGCCGTAGGCAAAATCTGCTAAGTTCCAATTACTATTAACTAAAGAAGCAGTTTTTTTTACCGGATAAAAATGGTTTTCACGGTTTCTAAACGCTGCGCTGGTGAATGCAACAAATGTCCTATTCTCGGCCATGATAGTAATTAAATTGCAAGGTTATTAGAATTAATTACGCAAAGAAATTTCTAACTTACAATAGCTTAAAGCAAGAATTTTGCAATAGTATATTTAATTATATATATATACACCGGCTACAAACTGATTGATAAATACCGAGAAGCGGTAAAATTAACATAAAAAAATTTGAAAGTTACAACAATAATGACACTACAACAAGATTCAGTTAACAAATACACACCACAGAAGAAAAGCTAAGTAATAGAGCTGCAAGCAAATTAATAAATTTAATCGTACGAAATAAAATTTGCTAAAATAAAAAAAGTAAAAACGGAATATTTATTATAATAATACAATTATTATTATTTTAATTACCGTATTTTTTAACCAAATCAAATAAACGAAGTTTCACTTTTTATCATTATTATATTTAACCAAAAGCTCTTTTATACTATATAATAATATTTAAGTAATAATTATTTTACAAGTTATATGATGTAATACTGTAACTTCTTGTGATGTAATACGAGGTCAATTTAATTAAAACCGAGTGACTTATTCGACCTCTTTCCATCTATTATTATTTTTAAGTAAAGAAAATAAAGATATCTACAATAATATACCTATATAAAAATATTTATTTGTTTTTTATCAAAAAAATGTGACCTATTCCAGATATATTGGATTCAAACCAACGACTACATCTGTTATAAAGGTTTATTTAATGAAATTAAATTATGTTATTAAAATAGAAGGTTATCGATTATTTTAAACTATAACTAAAATTTGAGTTATAATTGGGATTCCTGGTATATACTAAAATAGATAAAACAATTCACCTTTTATGATTTAACAAAAAAATTTAATTAATAACGTTTTTAAAAAACGTTATACATCAGTAACTCCAAGTTATAACTTAATCCGTAATTTAAATAAAATTTTACGTCAATATATTTGATCTATTTATTACACTCTTGTTAAATAATAAAAATACAAATATTAAAGAATTATAAAATATTACACTACCGCGTCACACATTTATTTTTGTGCCTAATATTAAAAAAAAAAAATGATTATAAAGAAATAAATACGCGAAAATTTTATTACCGTAGTGAATTATAAATAATTTTTTTTTAATCATAATTTTAATATACAATAAAATTATTTATAGTAAAACCTGAAGTGTTTTATAATAAAACTTGACTGAATTAACTGCACTGTTGATAAGGAATGTGATATTATATGAATATAACGAATTCATTTCGTAAAATGTAATAATAATCTGGGTTATTTATGTATATTTTTATCGTGATGAAATCGGCAACACCGGCTTAAAGGGAACGCATAAAAATATTGTGCAATATATTCTTTTAAGATCTGAAATAAGTTTAGCCTGATTTCTGTATGAAAACCGATCGATAGCGATTTGAGAGAAAGTCATACTAGTAGCTTACTTGTATTTATTTATAGAAATATAACGATAAAATAAGTTATTAAATTGTCCCAAAATTTAGCTGGCTTCCTTATTAAATCTTAGGAATAGTAGATTAATTATTACTCGTCAAAGTTTAAAAATTGTAACCGCATAGATGTGCAGTAATTTACCTGGGGTGTCTGAAAAAGCGTTGGCATCGCTAATAATACAGTGGAGGAAAGAGCAAGCGAATCGCCGGTTCAGTAATCCATCCTCACCGCTGAGCTTTTTAAACTTTGACGGGAAATACGTAATGATAGAATTTCATGTTTTAAACTACACATTACGTAAAACTTTTACAACTTATCTTCCTTTATTTACATTAAATATGCAGTTTTTCTACGAATCGGAACCTTTAGATTAGTTTTCTATATTTAAATAAAAATATTCGTCCCTCTTTATTATGATTATAAAAATTTTTAAACAAAATATTACAAAATATTATTTGATTATTTTTGTGAATTACGATTCAAAAAACTTTTAGCAATTACGAAAAAGTACCCCTTCTTTCACAGTCTTCTTGAGTAGTATAATTTCGTTGAGAGATTATAAAAGAAGTTATTACTTAAATACATTTAATATCAGTATTTTTTTTATCGTAATAACAAAATTTATCCGGTAGTTTGTTTCAATACGGCAAAAACCGAAGGTAGATAGATTTCGGTTTCCGAAGATAGACAATGTCTTTTTTTGTAAACCTTTTTTTAACAACACAATTAGAGTTCATATAAGGTCATAATTTTAATTTAAAAAAAAGGTTATGAAGGAATAAAGATTTTCAATTAAAACTACTGAGAATTTCAACTTTCTTTTAAAAAAGAAAGCAATCGCTTCACAATACTTCCAGAAAACTCAGTTAGTTATATAAAAACGAGTAAGTCTATTGTATTCCATACTTTCGTGACGTTTATTTTAAGGAAAATGTTTTATCTAGGTATTGTTTCCTAGAAAATTAACTAATAGATGTATTATTTACTTAATTACATTAAAATTTGAAGGAAAATTTAAATTATTTTAAAACAGGTGCAATTAAATTTAAAACATATTTTACGAACTCTAAGAAAAACAAAATAATAAAATAAATAAATATATTTTAACCTGCTAATACTCAAAATAAACAATAAAACCTCCAACTTAAGAAACAGCAGTCTTATTATTTGTCATTATAACAGCAACAATATCTTGTAAATAAAATAAATTGTATTTAAAAAACACAAAAAACTACTAAAGAACGGTTAAACTTAAAAAGTAGGTGAAGGAAAATATAAACTAAAATAAGCACACACAAGCGGAACTTATGCAATAATGTAGGTTGTTAGCAAAGGGGCATTACTATATTTCGATCATCCATGCACGATCGGAGTTCAACGTCGCTAGGTACTTTAGATTTAAATAGATTTTACATTTTCTCTAAAAAAAAAATTAAAGGAGACAAACTCCGAGAAAATACTACTATAAGTAGGAGTTTAAATAATGTTTCTTTTCTAATCTTAATCTGTTTTAAATTAATAACTACTTAAAAATTATTAAATAATACAAAAAATAAAATAAACGATGCTAGAATTTTCGAATAGCAAATTTACGAATACCTACCTTAAATAGTTATTTATTTATACACGCGTAAATATATCTTCCTTAAACAGAAAATTCTTTATTTTGCTATCACAGTACTTTTCTATAACTAACAGTATAAATTACTCTCAAACTTTTCCACTTTTTTCCTGGTTAATATAAAAAATTTAATTAAAGTATACGCTTGTTTATTCATATTTTAAACTAGAAACAATGAATTTGTTATTAAAACAGAAAACCAAATAGCTATTAAATTTTCAATAACAATATTTTCCGGGATTAAAACTTTAAACTGCTAATAAAATTATAAAAATTAAATTATTATTTTTATTTATTATTTTTTAAAAATAGCATTCAAAAGATTTCAGATGATTGATATTTTGAGAAAATGGGAATACTAATTTTAATTTATGACGTTATTTATAACTAAAACAGACCAATAATTGGCGCCTAAGATATCAGGAAAAAATTTACCGGGCAATCTTTATTTTTTTTTTTAAAATTTACAAAAATTAACAAGTTTTTTTAATTTTTTTTTATTACGTTAACTAAGAGCGAGAAAAATTTGTAATGGTATTTCGTCAAATAATTTTAAGACGGACACCTTACAAACTCACTGACTGGAGGACGGTAGCTCTTAAGTTCGATTGGTGGACTGCCGTGCTGAGGCGGGGCATATTATAAAGTTCGTAAAAAAATCTATTATCGGACCCAAGTATAAATTTCGAGATTAATTCTTACCATGAACCTTTTTATCTCATCGGCACCTGTATACTTGTAAGATATTACAGGTTTCCTACGCCATTAACGGGCAAGAATAATCTGTGTTTAAAATATGCGAACTAAAATTACCACTGCCTAGATCAGAACTTAGTTTTATTTTGTTCCTCAACCATATAATTTATTCTCCGATAATTTTAAAACAGAAATGAGGTATTTAAATCTGTACGGGTGGATTTAATTTTACTTACGGTAGCTAGGTTTTGAGTAATAACCGTAACACAATATATGGTTTGTTTTACCCCAGTTTGATGTTTTAGTTTTCACTTCTTTTTTTAATAACAAAATAACAGCAACCTTTTCATTTTAATGCTGTATTTCTTCCTTTCTTAACTTCTAGTCGCCAGTATAAAGGGAAAATAATTCCGCGGTATCTTATTCCATAGGTGATATCTAATTAAAGAAATTTTTTTGAACCGTAATGTAAGAATCTATACCAAGCTCTGATTAGTTGGATGGAATACGGTGAGTAATTGCAACAGTGCGTTTACATCAGTAATATCTTGATAAAGCTGTATTTTTAGTGCCAGATACTACTTCCCGGAGTAATTTGGCTAGATAACCGACTAAATGAATCGCTGTAAATATGTTGGTAATCAAAAGTTGACTATTTTTTGTAATACAGAAATCCCATAAAGAACGCAACTTTTGAAATGTCCGCCATTTCTGTTCTAGTAAGTTGGCAGCACTGAACGTTACACGATTTTCATCTGTTGTCTTTGTGGTTAGTAGTCACGGAGCGCCGAATAGTGCACGATCATCATCTGTTTTCTGTACAGGTAGGAATGGAGCGCTTCACGACGAAACAGCTTGTTACCATAGTAAAAACGTATTGGTGAATGTTGTGCAGAGACTATTCGTAAACTCCGTAAAATGTTTGGTCAACATAATGCGCCGAATAAGTCGATTGTGATGACACTGATTGCTAAATTTGAGAAAACCGGTTCGGTAGTGAACATTAAACCCTCGGGGCGTCCTTGTGTTTTTCGTTCTGCATAAAACATCGCCATTGTGGGTCATAAGTCCGGTGAAATCTATTCGACGACGTTCATAACGATTGAATATTTCCAGAACCAGCAAGCAACGAATTCTGAAAGAAGATCTGCAATAAATTTGTATGTTATTACGCACTCAAAAGTTGCGTTCTTTATGGGACACGCTAATAGTAATGTTATTATTAAGACATCACACACTTGTCTCCGCCATAGCACTACATAGAGTTTGGTTTCGGGCAGTAATACTTAAACTTTTACATATTGGAGGTTGTTCAATACCTTTTTTTTATTAACAACTCTATGATAAGTGTTTTTCACATACATATTGCAACAGGACCGGTATAGTTGACCACGATAATGGATTTCTCTAATTAAGAAGAATGAAAGATAAAATAATAATGAAAAGAAGAATTCAAAAGGAACTAAAAGAGATCCTTTTCTTAGAGGAACAGGTCCGTTTTATAATCTGTTTTTTGTAACACAGACAATGGCACGTACATAAGCTATTATTCGACCAGAAGGGTTGTCGGACCGAAATAAGAATTTATAGAAAAACGTAAGGACGCGGACGATGAAAATTATTACGCTTTAACAATTAAAGGGATGAGGCGGGTACTGGTTCTGCAGGCCAGGGGATATAAATACTGCCAGGAACTAGCGAGGGAGTCAGTAGATTGGCAAGGCTGGATTCGGAGCAGTCATGATAACAAGCGATAACAGAGTAGTTTTGAGAGGCCGTGTTGGATGCGGTTGCGTGACAAACGAGTGAAGAGTACGTCACGAGCATTCCACTGTGGACAATGGGTGAATACAGGAAGTTGTTCGGTGAGTTATTGGTAAACGGTAGTGAAAGTGACAGTATTCCATTCATTCATAAAGTGTAGGGTTAGTTCTACTGTAAACAGTAAAACTATTAATATTTGCAGAAAGAGTATATGAACTTTAGACTCTCTAGTGTTATCTTGTTGTTAATGAAATACTAGTTTCTAGCGGTCATTTTTAGTAAATAGGATTGTATTTTGATATTTATTAATTTAACTGCCATTAAATAAATTTTGTTCTTTTATTTGAATTACTGTTCTGTATGTTATATCTATTTATTATTATTATTTATCTATTTTATTTTTATGTTTTTAGAGTAATAAATTTTATTTGTAAGAAATTTTTAGTTTGTTAATCTCTCAATGTCCTGGTCGAACCGCGAACACGCGACATATATATATAAAATAACTGTAATGTTCCTACTGCGTAATAATGCATTAATGTAAAACTGTTTGCACTGCTTGTAGTTTCAACAGTAAAATAATATATTATTATTTCCACTACTACTACAATTATGTTTTAACATAAAAAAGGGGAATAACAAACACTATTTATCATAGTCCATAGAAATGTATCAGGACGTATAACTACCGATAATGTATAAAATTAGAAAAAAAGATTTTAGCAGTGAGTAATAGGCTCATTCTGACCCGTTTACGCCATAATAACAGACTGAATACGAATATAACGAAGGAAAACCGGAAACTAACAACACAATCAACAAGCGGTTGCGTGATAACAATACTGAAGTTTTCCGCCTTTGTTATTGCATTAATGGAATAACTGTTGCAGTCATAAAATATAATATTATATTAGAACAAACTGCCTACATAAAATTTAAAAAAAAAAAACCAAAATCAAAGAGAATTAATTATAAATTATCATTAACTATATATTATGTATTTAAATTATCAGGGTAATTAAGATTCTTACAAAAAAGAATTCTATTCTTCTTTATTTTACCTCTAATAATTAGAATGGTTTTAAGATTGTTTGTAGAATGCCCAAACCATGTTTGAATAACTTTGTAAATATTCATTGAGAATTTCAAACATATATTAAAAAGTGTGAATGATGTTGTTAAACTTGAAAATGATCCTGTAACCAATCGCCGAAATATGTTTATAAAAAAATAATAATTCAATATAATGAAACAGGTAGACTGTAGTATGTTAAACGTTTTGGATAATCTAATAAACAATAATTTAGTTTATTGTTAATTTAATTTTGAAGCAAATAAAAGTTTTAACAAGACTTATTTTTTTTCGAATTGACCATCTCTGGACCGCATGAACGAACTTTATTTTCCTTTGAGGCTTTAATTTTTTTCATCTCTGTGATTATTTTCCTTAATCCTTCTCTGTGTTCTTCAATGATTCTCCTGTTGTTTTCACTTCTATCCTGAATCACTTTAAATCTTTTAACCGCATATAATTTTTTCCTGAAAATTTTCCTATGTAAACTTTCTTCTTCTTTTATTCCGACATCTTGGAAATCCTTTCATATCTCTAAAAGCCGATTGTTTTTTTCTTTTGAGAATATCAAAGAAGTTGAAAATCTTTCTTCACTTATTCTCTTTAAATGACTGTAAAACAGTATTCTATGTTTTTAAATCGAGTCAATTATGTTTTCAGATTTTCTATAAATCTGTTCATTTGACTTTAAAACATTTTTATTATTTTCACACTTTGGACCTAATATTTATTTTTCCTTTTTCAAAATATTCTATTCTTAAAGTAGTCTCTAGTCTTCCTTCATTACTAATAGTAAAATTTCTCTCGCGTAGACTTTTACAACCGCATTGTAACATCTGAAATTCGCATTGCACGAAATCGAATTTTTATTGTAAAGTATTTTGGTGAACTGTAAAGCTACTTCCATTTTATTTGCCCGATTTTCTAAACGCATTTTGTCTAGTCCATTTTTCTGGATTAACTTTGCCTAGATATTTAAATCTTTCCACGACTTTATTATTCCCGAATTTCGTTTCTATTCCTCTTGGCTGTTCTTTTATACCTGTAGACTTACTTTTAAAATTTAATAAAAAATTTTGTAATTTCAGTCTTTCATTTGTATTCTTTGTTTAATTACAGCTACCTTACTGCTTTACCAAGTAATATAAGGCTCAATAATTGAGAGGAAAAAACAATTCAAATAAACGGTACACATTTCATATGTAATATATAATGTCCTAATTCGGGATCCATTTCAGAGATGGACCCTTATTCCAATTATTTACTGCATATTAATGGCTACCGTGATACCGTCCATTTAACAATTTTAAAATGGGAAATGAAAGGACGACTGGATTTTTATAATATCATTATAAACATAGAGTGATTTAAGGATTCAACTTTGTTAATCGTTCTTGCTCAAGGAAAGGTAAAGCATTAAAAATTCAATCACACATCTAATTTCGTAGATTAAACAAAAAAAAAGTATAAATGAATCTAGAAATCTTTAAAAGGCAAGAAAATTTTACAAATTAATACACTGATACGTTTTAAACTGTAGAGTTTAACGATGAATAAGTAAAGAGAGAAATAAAGAAAAATATTGTAAAAGGAAGAAGTAGGTCGGTGGACCAAACACCAATTTTAGAGATTTTGGTGGTAAAACAAACCCACCAGGTTGGTTTAGTGGTGAACTCGTCGCCGTAAATCAGCTGATTTCGAAGTCAACAGTTCTAAAGTTCAAATCCTAATAAAGACAGTTAGTTACTTTTATACGTATTTGAATGTTACATCGCAGATACCGGTGCTCTTTGGTGGTCGGGTTTCAATTAACCACACATCTCAGGAACGGTCGACTTGAGACTGTACAAGACTATTCATTTACATTCATACATATCATCCTCTGAAGTAATATCTTAACGGTAGTTCCGGAGATTAAACAGAAAAAGAAAGAGGGTTACAGGACTCTTTACAAAATAAAGAAGTTGTAAAATAAAGGATTAAGTGAAAACCTTATAAAGGATAAAAATGAGAACATACAAGATAAAAATTTGCAGGAGAACAATAAGTACGTAAAAAAAAATTATGGAAAGATCCAGATTTAAATGTTAAAGAGAAATGTAAATTAACAAAACAACATTTATAATTCTTTATCTGAAATCTAAAGGAAAAGAATTGTACAGTACGAATAATTATACAGTTAAAAATTAATGGACTAACAACGTATAAAATCATAATATAATTTTTCTTAAGTTATTTTAAGCTATGAACTCTCATTTAAAGGTCAAATTTAGCATTCCTAACAGATGAATAACGTAACCCATGAGCAGTTTTAATCTAATTCGATTAATACACCTACGACTAGAATATTATCTTTTCAGCGTATGTATAAAGATAAATTGGGCCACCAATTTTTAAGTTAATTAGTAAAAATTAAAACTATTGTGTAATATTAACGGATATTATTATTAAGATATACGATCAAAACTGAAAAGGGGCTTACGAGGAAAGTTACTTTAATAAACAATTTCAAAATACATAAATGTTTTACATATCTTAACCAATATCTAAAAAAATTTTTTTTTAGATGTTATCATAGTTGATTAAAAATGTTCATTTTACTACGAAATTCTTAATATTTTTTGTCGTAATCTAATTGATCGGTTTGAAGAACAATTCCTTTCTATTCTGAAAGCTGTTTATTTTAAATAAAAATTATTATTTAATTCTCCTAAAAAGTAAATAAATGAGGCTTTATGTATTATACATATTGCGACTTAAATGTTAAAGCAAAACAAAAAGCTATAATGGAGCGCATTAAACCGTCATGCGACCGATTAAAGAAAAAAAAAAACAATATATCATTCAAATATTGAAATCTAAAAATTTTTAACAATTAATAAAAAATAAAAATTTCCTTGAAAAAAATCATGGATAACGATAAAATGTCATTGCATTTATTTATAAAACGTACAATTTTTAAATAAGAATAAATACAACACTGAAAGGTTGAATTAATAAAACTAATTGAAATACAAGGTATAAAGTTCCATTATAATAAGTGCTGATTATTTCTACTATTTTACAGCTATCTTAACGTGTTAAGCGTACAATATTATTACGTAGTAAACCGTAAAACACATGTGTAGTAACCAACAATAACACACTCAAATGTTAACAGCATATGTACGAGTATTTGTTGTAGCCTAGATGCTGAATTAGTGTCACAAACAGAGAACAAAGCACACATACCCTTGTGAAAGACGTAAAGGGTAATGATTTCTAGGTGCACAATAACTCTCTATGTGGTTAACATATTTTTAAGGGCACATACAAGTTATAATGTGCTTTCTTTTAATTATTTTTAATAAGAAAAATAATTGATTATTAAGAAAAAATATATGTATGCCACTATAACATAAAAAAGGCCGCCTTCTTTAGATATAGGTGAACTAGGTAATGGTGTACGACCTTGCAAACTAAGAAATAAATAAAGTGACAAAAAAATACAATACAGCAGGTAGCGATAGAATTTACTTTTTTCACTTTAACACCCTATTTACAAGTCTCGTTCATTTATTTTAATATATATAAATCACAATGTCGGGCTGTATATTTATTTGTATATATATATTCTCTTAAAATGTAAGAACCGCTGGGCCGATTTGAATTATTCTTTTTCTAAGATTTTTATTGAATTTTAAACTTTATTAGTTTTAGGCGTATATCGATCCTGATACATTTATTATTAGACGAAAAGTAAAACGTAATCAGGGAGCATATCTTTTACTAACTCTCACGTACTGTAAGACATAGGTTTTACATTTCGCGAATAATTTTTTTATAAATACTGTAAAGTTTTTCAGTAATCGCACTTATCAAAATAGAATAAACATTTTTCAAGATAAAATTATTTAACAGAAAATTTCATTGTACCACGATTTTTTGTAGAGAGGTTATTTACTTTTCCTGTTTAGCCTACGGGAATTACCGTTCAGGTATTACTTCAGAGGATGAATGAGGATGTATGTATGAGTGTAAATGAAGTATAGTCTTGTACAGACGCAGTTCGACCATTCCTGAGGTGTGTGGTTAATTGAAACCCATCCACCAAAGAACACCGGTATCCACGATCTAGTATTCAAATCCGTGTAAAAGTAACTGCCTTTATTAGGACTTGAACGCTGGAACTCTCGATTTCCAAATCAACTGATTTGGGAAAAAGCGTTCACCACTAGACCAACCCGGTGGGTTGTAAAAAGGACTATCTACGTATATATTAAGTTATATAATTAAATTTTCATCCGTAAAATGCATTTTAATTTGTTTCTTATTGCCTTTGCATTCTATAAAATGCAACAGCAAATAAATTAGAAGGACCTTTACCTTAATGATTGTTAATTTCTATGACCGTTACCTCGTTTTTTGTCTATTTTATTGTTTATCTTTTTTACTATTTCATAAAATTTTATTTTTAAAAACGAGCATTTGAATACAGTTTATGATAACTAAAATTACATTTAAACAACTTACAAATGAACGGTCAGATTTAACAGTAAGTAACTTACGATAAATCCCTATCTTCTAACGGTAAAATTTGCTGTTCTCAAAAGAAACAAAACACATATCAAGGACTGTTATAAAATAGATTTCGTTTATAATGAAAAGGAAAAATTAGAATATTTGAACTGAAACATGTTATAAAACCGTTTTCTTTAATTGGATTTTTATTTATCCACAATTGAAATCAATTACTGCCAAAATATTTTCGCTATTCCGTTTAAAGTTCTTCGTTATAGTAGAAAGTACAAGTTTATTTAAGATAAAACACGTATTATAAAGCTTAGTGTTTTCACTAAGCTTTAGCTTAGTGTTCAGTGTTTTCACCGAAAAATATTTATATCTAAGGATATTTTATTTTTAAACTTTTAATAAATTGTATATTTTTAAAATACACATTTTATTAGATAAGAGGCAAATGATTTCAATATATATTACTTTCAACTACATTATTGTGATGTTTTACATCGAAATAATACTGTTCCTACTCTTAAGTAGGTCCTGTATTATATTTTGAAATATATCATGAAAATAATCACAGTAAATCTTTGCCTGTGAGTTTGAATTGAAGCTAAAATCATAATAAAAAACATAACAAGGTGATAAATTAGGATGATTTTATATTATTATTTAACTTATTTTTATATGAAACCGTATCATTTTATTTCACGGCTAAAATTTATTAATAAAAATTTTTAAAAAAATCTATAGAAAGTACCTTTTTTGAACTAAATTTTAAGTGAATTTGGATTTACATCAAATTTAAAAGAGGGGAAAATAAAAAAAAGACTCTATTAAATGAATAATACTTAATCTGTTCTCATTGTTCTCGCCCAAGTTTGGATGGTTTTCAACAAAACATTTTTCTGTTAACGGTCATTTATCAACTGATAATGATTTCAGTCGGGAATGAATATTAAAAAAAGACAGAACAAATATTACATTCGTTTTTTTAACTAAGCAACTCAAATAGTACTGCAATGTTCACTTACTCGTATAACAATGACTACAAAGCTGCTGCTGTAAAATGTTATAACAACGTGTCGCCTAATAATTTTCTGCAACTCTCTTCTCGAGGGATAACATCTCTCTCTTTCTCCCCCTCTGTATATATATATGTCTATATGTATGCTTGTGTTTGTGTGTGTGTGTGTGTGTGTGCGCGCGTGTGTGGATGGGTGTTTGTAATTACAGTACACATTTCTAAGATTAGGAATTAATAAAAAAACAAACATAACATTTAGTTTTAAAATTAACCATTCCAAACCGGAATAGCTGTAACTAAATAAATGCCTGAATCTCGAAAAAATATTTCTCAAAAGACTCTTAAATCATTAAGACAATGAGTAAAGATTTATTATTAGGCAGTTAATACGGCATATTTTTAGAATTTTTATTGGAGACATTTCAAGTGTAAAGTAGAGTAAGGTTATAGTAAGGTTATAAAAAGTAGTCAAAAAAACTAACAACAAAATTGTTATACTTTCCTGGCATCGGGTATTTATTCTTAAGTAGTGGAAAAATAATTATATATGAAAAAATTATCTAAGACTCTTTTTTCGGGTAGGGGTAATTCATGGTGAAGTTTTATTACAAAATTATTATTATATGTTTAAAAAGCCCAAAAATGAACAAAATTTAAAAAAATCAGTATTTTTTCTGCTCCTCCCAACTCCAAAATCACCTTCCAAGAAATTTTTTTGATTTTTCTACGTTTACTATGTTAAATGGAAAAATTAAAAAAAATTCCATTGAAAAATGTACAATCAATAAAAATTTGATTAAGATTTCTTTTTTTTGGGTGAGGAAATGAGTTATAATGTAATTTTATTGTAATATTATTATTACAAATTTAAATAAACAAAAATGTTTTTAAAAAATTAAAAAATCGATATTTTTAAACTTGGATTGGCTCCCCCCCCCCCCCTACAATATACCCCAAAGTATTTTTTTTTGTCACTTGTACTACTTTTAATACTATGCCTAGGAATACGTAAAAAGAATCTGTTAAAAAATATACAATAAATAAAAAGATAGCTTTTTTCGGTTTTCGGGAAAAGTAGGAATTTTGGGATGATTTAGAAATGAAAAGATAAGCATGCTACTGAGCTTAATATAAAGTGTTTATCTTTGCAATATTTTGAAAAAATTGACCTCACAAAACTATCTACCACATCCCCTGGAGATACTGATCCCAAAACGAGTCTCTGTAAAAAAATTACATCAAACTCGGTTTATCTACTCAGCTTCAAACACGCCGACACAGTGATTAAGTAATAAAATAAAATCACCCGCAATTTTTCATCATTACTAAGAAGCGACTTATTAAGGTTCAAACTCATCGGAAAAGATATTGCGCAATTATAATCTTCAGTAATGTTAAATAACATAAATGTGAGTAACAATAATAAAAAGACTTTAAGTGTAATGATAAATGCCTTTTTTAAACTGAAAATGAACGCTTTATTATTGAAATATTATCTAATAAAAAAAAATTATAAGATAAAAAAATAATTTTATATTGCAAAAAATATATTTTATGTTACGTGTTTACAGATACATCAAGTACTATGACAACCTACATTAATATTAAACGTAAATAAATATTACATTTTATTTATCTTAAGCAAACATCATATTTAGAATACATATAGATAAGTTTTACCTCTACTTATCATTAAAGTCAAGTATCATATTTTTTGTAAGAAAAAAAACTTTTTTTAATATAATAATGATAATTTTAATCAGTTATTAAGGTCGAATTCAAAAGTTAGTTTTCTATGAAACGCATCACCACTGAACTATAAAATTTCTAAGCCAACTTTTTAAAAATATTTAGTATATTTTTAATTAAATTTTTATAAAATTATATAAAAGATTTTTCTTTCTTTGTAGAATACTAAATACTTTCTGCGATTAATTTTCATAAGATTATATAAAAATATTTATATTAAATGCAAAATATATCAAATATAACAAAACCGGTTTGTTAGAGTTTGAAAAAAAATTGCAAAATATTATATTCTGTAATACTAAATTTTTGACATATTTTTAATCATCTATAAGGAACTTTCACAAACTTATTTTAAAAAAAAGGTAAATTTTAAATAACCATTTTGTATTTTATTTTTTAAATGCAGATTCAACGTAAAAAAAATTCTTACAGTGACAAAAATAAAAAAAAATTAAAATGCGTCTAAATATATATACTTGAAAAGTTAAGACGGTTACATTATTTGCAGGGTTTAAAATGATCCTTCATAAAACATAATTAGGTAAATAGAATTCTATTGTAATATAAAATAACGGAATCGTTTTTAAATTATTAGAAAAGCTTACCAAGAAGCTTTATCGAGTTATATATTGCAAAATAAATGTTAACTTTTAAAAAAAATATTGATAATACTAGTCGATTTACATTTTCATCGATGAGTTTGACGTTAACAGCTGAAAAAGTTTAATAGTACAAGCAACAAAATTTTAATTAAAAAATTCAGTAATGAAATAAAATCGCACAAGCTAATAGAAAAGGAATGGGGAGATGAAAAATTACCGTCCTTGATGTTCAGTTTTATTTTGAAGCGAATCCTTGATTTTAAAATTTATCGACAGCACGTCAAGTGTAGGACGTACTTACACGAATAAAATTAATTTATTAAAAATAAATGATACGTGGAAATTTTTAATGGCGTGATTTACTGTATAAAGTAATACTTAAAATATTCGACAATTTTTTTCTTGAAAGGGAATCTGATATTAATTTAAAACATTTTTTACAAGTATCGATCTAAGAAAAGTAATAATATTACTTTAAAGTACCGTTACTTTAAAGACATATTATGATATTCTATTATTATCCTGATATCTAGCAAAAAAATATGTTTTACCTTTTTAATGTTATATTAAGTTAAAATAACAATAAAAGAAGGGATATTAAAGCTTTTAGTATTAAAAAAAAAGAAGTAAATTCAAGTTTTATACATGTAATGATATAACAGAATAAGAAAAAAGTAAATTAACACAAAATGGGGAGTAATGTCAAATTAATTTTACACAAAAAAAATGTAAATGTAAAATTACAAATAAAAAATTCATATAAAATTTTATTATAAAAATACAAACTAAAGTAAATTTAAATAAACATAATTAACAGCTCTAAAATGAACACTTATTTTTTTGTACAAAATAAGACTGGATTTCAAAATCTAGAATAATGTTGCAATCAATGACACAGTTAATATTTTGGGTGATTCAAAACAATATAACTGTGCGCGTATCATTATATACGGTATATAAAATGAAAAGAGAAATTCAATTTTATTTTGAAAACATTAACACTCGAAAATAAAATTTATATCTTTTTCCAAAGAACTCATTAAAAACGTACCGGTAATACACCAAAACGTAAAATTTCTTTTAAAAAAAATAATTTATACAGTGTTTCAAAATGAATATCGGGGTTTAAAGCTGTGTAATATTTCTCAAGTTTCACGTACATTGATTAATTATAGATGAAATGAAAAACCAACTCAAACAGTTTTAACTGTGCACAAGCTCTAAAGTCTATAGATTATGGTTTGCGTGCTAGCCTTACAAATGAAACGATGCACAGTGACGATGAATACTTTCTTTATCCCGTCGTATTCAGTGAAGAATCAACATTTTATGTTAATGGAAAAGTAAACATTCATAATTGCATATCTGGGATCAGAAAATCCTCACGACATACTGCAATACGAATAAAACTGAATGTTTTCTGCCGTATCTTGACGTTAAGTTTACGCGGAAGGAAGTGTGTCTGGAACGAACTATCTTGATATTCTACAACTTTTTCCTCAACTACAACACGAACTACAGAATTTTATCTGGTAACAAGATGGGGCACCTCCTAATTGGCACAACGCTGTACGCGATCGATCGGTTGAATGAAATTCTCCCCAACCTCTGGATCGGTCGCTGGGGACCAGATGACAGGGCGTGCTTGCCGTGGCCTCCACGTTCGACTGACCTGACCCCGTGCGATTTTTTCTTTAGGGGTTTCTTTTCCTGTTTAGCCTCCGGAAATTACCGTTCAGGTATTCAGATGATGAATGAGGATGATATGTATGAGTGTAAATGAAGCGTAGTCTTGTACATTCTCAGTTCGACCATTCCTGAGATGTGTGGTTAATTGAAACCCAACCACCGAATAAATGTGATAATTTTTTAAAATTAATATCACATTCCCTTTCAAGAAAAGAATTATCGAATATTTGAATTATTACTTCATAAATTAAATCACGTCATTAAAAATTTCCACGTATCATTTATTTTTAATAAATTAATTTTATTCGTGTAAGTACGTGCTATACTTGACGTGCTGTCGATAAATTTTAAAATCAATGATTCGCTTCAAAATAAAACTGAACAATCGAGGACGGTAATTTTTCATCTCCCCATTATTCCTTTTCTATTAGCTTGTGCGATTTTATTTCATTACTGAATTTTTTTAATTAAAATTTTGTTGCTTGTACTATTAAATATTCACGATCTAGTATTCGAATCCGAAAAAAAGTAACTGCCTTTATAATAGTTGAACTCTGGAACTCTCGACTTCCAAATCAGCTGATTTGGGAAGACGCGTTCACCACTAGACCAACCCGGTAGGTTTGCTTTGGGGGTTTATAAAGGATCAAGTGTGTGTACCACAGTTACCGGCTGACCTACCTGACTTGAGACACGGATCGAAGCAGCTGTCGCATCGATTACTCCACACTTGCTGTTTAAATTACGGGATTAACTCTCCTATCTGGTGAATGTGACGAATGGTGCCCGTACTGAACACTTTTAGAAAACCTGTTTGAGCTGCTCTTTCGTTTCATACATAATTTATCAATGTAAGGAAAATTTAATAAATGTTACGTAACTTTAACCCCGATATTCATTTTGAAACACACGGTACCTAATTTTTTTTATTAAATATAAAAATTGTTAATTAATTTTCAATATTTTTATTAATTTATCATCTGGTGAACACTTATTCCAATTTAGTTAAAATAGTATATTTATTTTATAACCTATCTTACATTTTATTAATAAATAAGGATTTTAATCAGACTGTTAAATAATTTACACATCACGTCGATCAGAGCAGAGATTATTAGATGGGATACTCCAAAGATGAAAAAAGGAACTGCTCTAACATTTATCCGAAAGGATCACGGAAATTCATGATATAACATTCCATCAGAGCAGAGTTGGAAGATACAAATGTTAATAAAAAGGTAAAAGTAGAAATGGTTTAAATCAATTTCCCGAAAAATAAATGAATTAAAATTATTTGTACACATTAAACGAGGATACAGAAGATTTATCTTTATCTAAACTCGCTGAAACGTCGTGTTGTAACTGCAACAGAAAATATTTCATGTAATTTCAAAATAAACTATTGACAAGATCTTTTAAACGGGTCGGTAATTTAGTAAAAACGGCAAACGAAGCATTATAAGATGAGAAAGTAAGTAAATAAGGCATCGTACGAGAAAGTAATTTTGTTATACGGTTTGATATAGGATGAATTTTTTATTTATTTTTTAATTCTAATTTCAGATAAAAATAAATAAAAATATCACGTAACAATAATATTTAAATTAAACAACTTTAAATTAGCATCCATAATTGTGAAAGTACAGTATAGTCTAGATCTAAGGCCTTTTCAACAACTGTAAAATAAGTTAAAATATCTATCTAAATTAATCCATAAGTATGAAAACTATAAAATCTACTACAAATAAAAAAATAAATAATAACACTTAAAATGGTTAATTTCTTGAAACTAAAACATCTAATAAAATATTATAATTTACCGAATTATCGACAATAATAAACGAACGTAATTTTTTTTTTATTAGTGACGGAAAGAGTTTAATAATGAAATAAAACATTTCCCATGTAAGTTGAATATAGAAATTATTTTAGAATAATCTAAAATAAAACGACTCATTAAAAGGTCGTATTATTACATTATTTTTAGAAACGGAGATTTTTTTTAAATTTACGAAGGTATAAATTTAAAAAAAATATTATTTTCATCGGTTATATAAATTAAACAAGGCGTTAATAAATATAAATAATTTGCGCCGTAGTTTTTATTTAAATAATAATAAAAAGAAAACTTATTGTACGAATTTAACATAGTAAAGATTAATTTAAGATATTACATGTAATATTTTTAATATATTTTATCGACTTTTTATTAAAAAGGATAACAAGAATTTCTTATTTATTAATTTATAATATAATTTAAAATATTACATGCAGGTCGGAGAGAAATTTAATAAAGATAATTCTTGATAGATTTCATTTTCAATTAAAAATAATATTAGATCACTATGAAAGAATATAAAAATCTTTTAATGAAAAGTAGAAAATAAAAAAAAAATATATATATATTACAGTTATTACATAATATCTTAAATTACTTGAAATGTTTGATATCGTGTGTGTGTACCAAACGTAATTTAATCTGGTATGAAATAAACTAAAAAAATATATACACATATATAAAAATTATATTAATGTTAGAAAAAAATTACAAACTGTCGAAATTTAAACGTTGAATAAAAATTATTTTTTTTATTATATTTATTTTATACACAGGTTGAAAATTTTCAAAAATTATATGTAAACAATTAAATTGAATGAAATGTGGCAGATTTACACAAATTTAAAAACTTTATTCGTATCGAAAAAAAATTAAGTCTTAATTTTTGAATAAGAACAATAAATAAAATTTTAAAGTATATTACGATAATAAATTTTACGTTTTAATTACCTGGAACATGTTGGTGGAAGAGATTCATAGGCGGACACAATGATAATAGAAAAGATCAGCCTTAATATAAAGCCGTATATAAAGTAGTATTCTGCCATTTTAGTCGTCCACACACACAGAAAACACAACACTAAATACTGATTTGCAGAAAACAGTAGTTGTAGCAGTAGGGTTCACTTCCCGACCTCATCTCCGTTCCATGTCGGTTCCTGTAGCAAGAGAAAACCAAATGAGTTAAGTTATCAACAGAGACTGAATTAGTAAGTCAGCTATCTTTGAAAGCGGTTGCATAAACTGTAGTGGGGAGAATGCGTAAAAGCTAACTGGTTAAATATCAGGCGAGCCTACGTATTCCATACGTTTCATTGGCTGTTTAAACACACCTCCGCAAGTGCCAGCCGACCGTAAGTTTATAATTAGAAGCAGTAGCTATTACATACGCCAAACGTCGAAATTCTGCCTAGCGAAAACAATTACTACGTATATCGATAAAAGGATTTATTATCAAATACTTTCTGCATCATCCTTCTAGGTATTTATTCCTCGATATAGTGCAGTCGAGGAAATATTTGTACCGTGATATCCGCATAAGGAAAACAAATAATTAAATATTAAGGTTTTAAATAATTTTAAGAATTATATAAAAAAATTTGTACAAATTAAAATAATTGTAATAAATCCTGCCGGTGATAACATAAAATTCAACAAATCATAAAATAAATAAATGCGCAGATACTCTTTTAACCGAACTCCTATAAATACGAGGTCTCAGTTAGCCGAATTTCTGGTTCCCACCTGCGTTAAGGTTACGACATAACAGTCAGAAGTAAAAAAAATATTAAAAAATAAATACAAAAATTAATCGAGTTGTCGAATGTAAGACCTATAATACAAGTAACGATTGCAAAAACAGCCCGAATATATATCCGGTAGTTAAAATAAATTCACTTTTACTCTAAAATACTATTTAAATAGAAAATTTTTCGATAAAATACGAACAAAAATTAAAATTATTACACAACTCCAACCCCACAAGCACTATCTAATAACGGATTAATATCGATATTTGAAAAAGTCGAACGGCTGGAATGTTGAAAACGGATTAATAAAAAATATATTTTGCGTATTTAATGATAACAAAATTATATACGTAATAGGGGCTATAACTTACGTGAAGAAAATTATGTAAGATGAAGACAGATCGATGATATTTAGTAATCGATGTAGAAGGGGCAGTGATAACGAAAAGGCAATCCACTTTGAACACAGACATGGTCGTTCTGTTTTTAATTGTCATTCAAAATTAAGTTAAAAAAAAATGTATTTAACAGTTACAGTTTTATTTTTACTTTAATCTTAACAAATTACGTTAAAGACTGAAGTTTAGTTTGGCTTCTGATTTTAATTTCGAATATTTTACTTTTGCATAACGACAAGAAAAACATTCTTTTGTCGTTGTAATTGCAAGTTAATGAAAAGTAATTCACAATTGGCTTAATTACTCGGTTAATTAATTCTGAGTATTTTCTGGTTTTAAAATTGTATTTTTATTAAGGTCAAGGTCTCAATTATCGGAGGTTTCCGGTAACAGAGTCGGCTACTTCTCACTTGTTAAAAATGTTTCAACTACAAAAAAAATTAAAAATGAATTTTTTTCACATCGATTTATTTAATGAAATCTTCCATAATGATTACCTTAAAACGATGAAAAAATGCCATACCATCATTGAGAATTAAACCCAGGGAAAAATTAAATTTAAACCTAGCATGTTGATCCTTATACCAACCCATAATTATTTGATTTACTCTCCTTTTAAGGAACATTATAAAATACATTCCTATTAACCGGGCACAATCTCAATTTTTTTTCTTTCGTAAATGCGTGCAGTTATAGTGTGTAAAACTAAAGATGAAGTCCAAGCACGGATTTGAAGGTACGTATTTTATCAACGATATGTCATAAGAAGTGAATTCAGTTTTAAAGCATTTTGTTTCTTATTTAATTTATATGTAATATCCAATATGTGAACAAAACTGCGCGAATAATCAGCTACGAGTAAAACCCTAAAGATCTGCGATTAGTTATTGTTTATTCGAAAAAAATAATGCAATTTAATCTGTTAAAGAAATTAAAATACGCTTTTATTTAAGACACAAATACATTTATATACAGAGTGATTCATAAACGACATCACAATTTTAAAAGGATATAACAATTTATTGAGACAACTTACAGATTCGTTTGACGTCTCATTTCATAAAAAAATACACAAAGTTTGTCGCCCGACATTCACTTTGGTTCGATATGGCTTTCATTTGTAATGCGACATACGTCCTAACTGAAGTCGGTTTCATTCCAGATTGTAGCCATCAAATCGGGCATAACCTCTGCAGCTGTGGCGTTAATTCGCAGTTTTAGCTCAACAAGATCGACAGGCAAAGGTGGTAAATAAACCCGATCTTTAATGAAACCCCACAAGAAAAAATCTAGCAAGATCAAATCTGGGGAGCGAGGTGGCCTTGCTATTGGACCTTAACGACTGATCCACCGACCTGGGAATCGAGTATCAGGAGAATCTCCGACTTCAAAGCGGTAGTGAAGTGGTGCCCCGTCTTCCTGACAGTAATAGCGCTCATCTTGGTCATCATCGTTTAACTGAGGAATTAGACAATTTTGAAACATGTCCTGATAAACGATACAGTTTACGGTCGCATCCTGAAAGATGAATGGGCCGTACAGTCCTTGCTTGCTTAGGGTACGAAAAACATTAACCTTGGGGCTATCACGCATGCGCTCAAAGTTTCACGAGCGCTACCCCATAATCGACAGTTGTGTTCACCTTGTCGCTGTTGTGAAAGGTTGACTCATCACTAAAAATTACATCGTATAAAAATGTATCGTTATCTGCAATTTTATCCATCATTTCCACACAAATTACGGCTGAGCAACTTAGCCGTCATCTGTAGCGTGTTGAACTGCGGTTAGTTTGTATAGCTTTAAGTGCAATCGTCCAAACAGTCTTCTTAGGACTACGTGCAAAGCTTTCCCTGAGTTATTTCATAACAGCTTCAGGGTCGCGTGGGCGTCCTGGTGATTTTGTATGGCTAACAGAACAACCTATCCTAAGGAAAGTTTGGTACCAAAAGTAAATTGTACTCCTTGAAGGAGGCTCCTTACCGTACTCTACGAAAATTACGTTGACTGCAGTTGTTGGCTGCAAATTGTGAAATCAAAACTTACAACAAGCACGTTCTGCATCGGTAAATGTAACCATTTTTAACAATACTGGTGGCCGAATTCGGTACTAATGAACTACGCGAGTCAAAACTCGATATGTTTTGCTATGAAATAAGACTTAAACCGAATCTGTAAATTATCTAAATAAATTTTTATATGCTTTTAAAGCTGAGAAATCCTTTTTTACAAGTATTGTATTGTATTGAAAGTAGTATTGTATTGAAATTGTATTTACACGTATTATATATATTATAATAATAATAATACTAAAATGTTTGGTACTCGGTAGATAGTATGCATTATGTACGAACACAATTTTACATAAATTCAACTAACATCTTAAAAAGAGCTGCGTCTTCTAATCAGTATGTCTTGTAATCGCAAATAATCAGAATGTGGAGATTGCAGTAATTATAACTCATTGTCATATGAAATAGCGTTACCATATAAGCAAGGAGTAAGGAGTTAATAGAAATTAAAAAAAAATAATACTTATTACACTAAAATAACGGAAAGGATTTGCTATCTTGTTAGAAAATTGAGACTGAATTTCTTAGGAAGAATTTAAGAACCTAATAAGATTTGAAATTTTCAAAAACTAAAGGGTGATAATGTATACTTCAGTCTTCAAAGTCAAACCGTGTTCGAAAAACTGAAATTCTACAACATTTATAAATCTGTTAATTTTTTAACTGTCAAAAATTATTTATCAAAATTATATATTTTCCGGCATTACTGGTCAATAATTCATGAAATTTCGGAGGAGTCGAGAAGAAAATTATTTAAAAATAAAATTAAATCATTCAGCTGCTAAAAAAAATCACAAAATAAAATCGCTAACAAAAGTTATTTAACGAATATGCTGAAATCAAACAAAAAATTCAGCATTTAATTCATAATTATTTTATTCAGATTTTATCAAATGTAACTCAACAAAAATTAAATACATTGTAATTTTTTTAAAAAAGGTACTAAAAAGTTTAATTTTTTTCAACAGTTGAAATAAATCGTTACGTCTTAAGGGAGCAATAAATTACCTAGTTTACTTTAAAATACAACGAAATTCATAAACGTAATAAAAATAAAAACATATAATCTATGCAAACAATTAAATTACACGGTATATTTTCGATTACATACAGCAATGATGTTCTTAAAATTTTCTAGTTTTTAATTATTCTAACTATATTTTCTACTATACGAGTAATCAGTACTTAATTTAATTAATGTTACGAGATCACACTATCTGAAAATTTTATTTTCTTTTTATGTAAAAATATTATTAAAAGAAATTCCTTCAATTAAGAATTTTATTTATTCGAATTGCAACAGAAATGGTGGAAAAAACCCATAACGCCTAAATCTTTCACAATGCAACCCGCACACGTTGATGTTTAGCTATCAGATGTAATATAATTATGAACGGCGTTAAATAAAATTTATATGCGTTAAATATTTTGTAGCTTATGCAATTCGATAACGAGAAAACGATTTTATTATAATCGTATTATAATCGATAGGTCAAATACAGTAATTAAATACAAATATGAAAACAAATTCAAAAAAATTCTTATCTAAAATTTTAAACGTTTGTTGAAACAAGTAATTAAATAATATTTCACAAATTAATTATTTTATTTCATTGAGAATTTTTTTTCTTAAAGAAACAATTAAATATAATTATAAAAATATTATGACAATGAATTGTCACTCGAGAGATTTCTATTACAAGTTTAATTTTCCCGTAATCAGATTGAAGTAAAAAATATTATACGAAATCTTTTTAAAACATTAATGACTGTAATTAGTTATATGTGGAAATAATTTCATTAAAATTATAATTAGTCATAAATTCTTCTATGTTTTTATTTAATTGCCATAAAAAAAAATAATAATTTGCATATTTCCAATAACTAGTACGTTATTCCGTATTTTATCTTAATAATATTATTAAATTAGTTACAATAGGCCTAAATCACAGTTAAATTGATAGTGGTAATAACTTGCAATACGTCAACGCAATTAGTTGTATGTTTAGCATGATCGATCCAAAAAAAAGGCATTCCACACACGTCAGTGCTTTGTATCAAATATCATAGTACATTAATTAGATCACCGTATGTGTATCATTTAACTTTTATTAAAAACACTACTCTATTATTTACAAGTATTAATCACATTTTGAATAAAAATAAGTTTTTATTATTATTAATAAACAAAATGAAAGATTTAATCGCTCTAAAAACAAGCATATTGTGTATGGAGGTAATAAATATTGCTCGTTAAAGAACAAGATGAATGTAATCGATTGAATCGTCATGTTGACAGAATAATCTTTCCTTACTTATGTACGTCTAGCTGTTTCCGTAGCAAAATACACTTATCTTGAATTTAATCAGTTTGGGATGACAGGACAAAATTGCGTAAGAAAAATTAGAAGAGGTTAGAAGAAAAATAAGAAACAAGTTTTTTTGGCACCATTTAAATAGCTCATCCCTTTTAAATAAATATAATAAATATATCTTATAAAAATTATCTTTCTATAAATGTAAATTCGGAAATATAAATATACGTTTACAGAGAAATAGGATGATACACGATACATTTTTGATGACAGGATGAGGGAAAGAAGATATAAGGAAAATATCAGATGCTACATCTTACTAAAACTTATCAAAAATTTTGAATGAAAATTAATAAAAGGAAAATGAAATTTTGGTTTATAGGCGTAACAGGAACAAGAATAAAAGACAAGACCGAGAAGGAAAAAGTAGAGAACAATACAGAATTCAAGTATCTAGGAAAATCTGACAAAAACTGTAAATACAAAAAGCTACATAAAACTTAGGCTTATATAAAGGACTGTATAGAAAGGATTGAGAAATAAAAATGGAAAATGTTTCGTACAGAGAATGAAACTAGACTGGCCGGAGACACAGATACTATGAAAGAGTATTGGAAGCGTGTATGATAACTATCGAGGATTAAACCGGAAAAAATTGTAGAATGAACGATGAAAAAATTTGGGAAATAAAGAAGGATAATTGAGATTATAAAAAAAGAACAGGAACTGGATAAGAAGGCAAATAAGTTGAAGATGTATTTTGATAAGAAGATCTGGAAGAAATAGTTAAAGATAATAATCAGTCATCGAATAAGAGACGTTAGTTAGTATTTTATATAGATAAAAGAAGTGCATGAAAGTATGGTCCATTATATTCACACTTCTCCTGTTTGGTCGTATCAGAACACTACGGTACGTCGAAAGTGAGAACGTGCTAACTTGTAGTAGTAAGAAATATTGTAGGATGTGTGTGTGGTAGTACACAAAAATTTTTGATGAAAAGACACGTTTTCAATACCCTGATTTAAGGGAGTACACCCGCAACTGTTTTAATCAAGGGTTTATAGATCGATACAATATTCAGTTTTTCTTCAATACGACAAAACGGTTGACGCGCTTACCGTGAAGCATACAGCGATGGCACCGCCTAGACCACTGATTCTCAAACATTTCCAAAAAATTTTAAAAAATCAAAACTTTTCTAGAGTCCCCCAAAATTATTTAACTTATCATCTGTTAAAAATAATAATTCAATTGCTGTTTTTAAGATGCGCTCTTAAAAATAGCAATTGCACTTTTTGTTTTTAAACGTGGCATATCCTATTTCCGAGTTGAAACCTACATTTTAAATGAGAGCAATTATAAAATGAATATTTAATCATATTTGGAAGTATTTTTATTAAAAATGCTTTCGAAAAAATTACAATTGTATCTTTATAGTTATATAATAAAGATAGTGATAGCATATTCAATATAAAAATACAATAATTAAAACAAAGCTATCAATTGAAAAATTACACTTACATCAATGTGAAGGATGAATCTAATGTGCTTTTCCCCAATTTTCTGTGGGCCTTCTACCCCCCCCCCCCCCCCAAGTGAAGGCCTCCAGCCCCCACAAGGGGCGTTATCACCCACTTTGAGAACGAATGGCCTAGAGGTTTTCAAACCGAGCCGATGGACTGAAAACTGCTCGGCCAATTTTTATTATTTCTTTACATTATACTTTTTATTGTTTTTCTTTATTTCATTTTGTTTATAATTTTTAAGTATACCTGAAGGTATTTTTTTTTAATTTAATTAAATTACAGTAATTAAGATTAATGAAAAAATTGGGAAAAATTAACTTTGAACAATTAATTAATGAATGATTAATGGATGATTCGAAATCATCCTGGTGTTTAATAATCATAATCAATTCGTGAAAAATGGCTACTAACATTGCCTTATGTTTCTTAGTTTTCTTATATGGGAGAATAAATTATAAAAATTACTTTCATCTGATCTATTCCGTTATAATTGATTGTGTACCCACATCCTTTTTCTTTCCTTCACGTTTTATGTTTTTCTTCCTTTTCAACGATAATACAATAATAACATAAGTATTTTTTATTCTGTATTATCGCACATTTTTAAATTTCTTCTGGAATTTCCCTGTCTTTTTTCCTTTCACGATCAGACTAGCATTGTAATCCGACGCTATAAATGTCATTATAAACGAAAATTATGTTAAAATTCTTCAAGAACGACTCGATAAATACTTCCGTTAAAACAGCTGCGTGTATCATTACCCTTTGATGACTAAACGCGTTTGTAGTACTGATTTATTATAATAAAACATTGTGGGTTTTTTTTTTTAATATTACTCATTAATATTCTGTATGACGAATAGTATATTACGAGGTAGTTTGCACGTACTACAACAGTTTGTTTACTACAAAAAGTTCTTACGCTAAACATTAAACACAATCCCAAATACACGACGCATAATGTAAAAAAAAAACATAGATTAATAAAAAACTGTTTGAAGTACACGTATTATTATCGTACTTATGCTCGTTAATTAATAACGATTTTTTGAAATCAACACAGCAATTTGTAGCCTAATAAAATGTGAAGTAATGAATACATAATTCCCAATATCAAGCACACGGTATAACAGTTTAATCAGAAAAATCTAAAGTGTTATTAAATCTAGTTTTATAAACGAATATTGATTGTTTGCAATCGAAAAAAACTTTTTTACAACAACAGATAAGCAAAGAATTTTATAACAACATCATTAGACGTAATTATAACATTATTTGCAATAGTGGAAAATATAGCGATAAACCTACAAAAAAAAAAATAAATAAATAAAAATAAAATGATAAATAATAGGGGGATATCTTTAATGGCAATAATTAAGATATTTTTAATTTTATTAGGCGATCAGGTTTATTTATTCCCATTAAAAATCGTTATGCTACATAAATTAACCAGAGATTTCACAATCTGTAATTCTATGAAACGAATTTCGATTAAATATTTATTCTAAAAATATTTATTTATTAATCTTCTTTAAAGTTCTTGTTTATTGACACGTTTTTTTCCGACTCACGATGCTTGAAGATGATAAAACGAAAGGTAAAGGCCAAGTCAGAATTTTTAATTACTGATAAAACGCGATTGAAGTACCAAACTATTACAGGTAATCCTGAACCTTTTCAAAGTAAAATCATTCTGAATAGCGATTACATTCGTAAAATTTTAAACGATCCCTCACAAGTGCAGCGGAAGATATTGTCTGCGCGTGGTATCGAAAAATGAGTAGGAATTTAGACATTCTTCTATAAACTCAAGCACATGTGCAGACCAAAGATAGTTTGTCCGACGCTGTACCATAAGATCATCCCTTGTTTTAATTACAAAATGAGAATTGTTAATTTTATATCAATACTTTATACATAAATATATTTCATTGTTTTGTTTTTTTTAATTTATGGTTTTTTTTTGTCTTCAGTCATTTGACTGGTTTGATGCAGCTCTCCAAGATTCCCTATCTAGTGCTAGTCGTTTCATTTCAGTATACCCTCTACATCCTACATCCCTAACAATTTGTTTTACATATTCCAAACGTGGCCTGACTACACAATTTTTCCCTTTTACCTGTCCTTCCAATATTAAAGCGACTATTCCAGGATGCCTTAGTATGTAGCCTATAAGTCTGTCTCTTCTTTTAACTATATTTTTCCAAATGCTTCTTTTTTCATCTATTTGCCGCAATACCTCTTCATTTGTCACTTTATCCACCCATCTGATTTTTAACATTCTCATATAGCACCACATTTCAAAAGCTTCTAATCTTTTCTTCTCAGAAACTCCGATTGTCCAAGTTTCACTTCCATATAAAGCGCCACTCCAAACATACACTTTCAAAAATCTTTTTCTGACATTTAAATTAATTTTTGATGTAAACAAATTATATTTCTTACTGAAGGCTCGTTTAGCTTGTGCTATTCGGCATTTTATATCGCTCCTGCTTCGTCCATCTTTAGTAATTCTACTTCCCAAATAACAAAATTCTACTACCTCCATAATTTTTTCTCCTCCTATTTTCACATTCAGTGGTCCATCTTTGTTATTTCTACTACATTTCATTACTTTTGTTTTGTTCTTGTTTATTTTCATGCGATAGTTCTTGCGTAGGACTTCATCTATGCCGTTCATTGTTTCTTCTAAATTCTTTTTACTCTCAGCTAGAATTACTATATCATCAGCAAATCATAGCATCTTTATCTTTTCACCTTGTACTCTTACTCCGAATCTAAATTGTTCTTTAACATCATTAACTGCTAGTTCTATGTAAAGATTAAAAAGTAACGGAGATAGGGAACATCCTTGTCGGACTCCCTTTCTTATTACGGCTTCTTTCTTATGTTCTTCAATTGTTACTGTTGCTGTTTGGTTCCTGTACATGTTAGCAATTGTTCTTCTATCTCTGTATTTGAACCCTAATTTTTTTAAAATGCTGAACATTTTATTCCAGTCTACGTTATCGAATGCCTTTTCTAGGTCTATAAACGCCAAGTATGTTGGTTTGTTTTTCTTTAATCTTCCTTCTACTTTTAATCTGAGGCCTAAAATTGCTTCCCTTGTCCCTATACTTTTCCTGAAACAAAATTGGTGTTCTCCTAACACTTCCTCCACTCTCCTCTCAATTCTTCTGTATAGAATTCTAGTTAAGATTTTTGATGCATGACTAGTTAAACTAATTGTTCTGTATTCTTCACATTTATCTGCCCCTGCTTTCTTTGGTATCATTACTATAACACTTTTTTTGAAGTCTGACGGAAATTCCCCTTTTTCATAAATATTACACACCAGTTTGTATAATCTATCAATCGCTTCCTCACCTGCACTGCGCAGTAATTCTACAGGTATTCCGTCTTCCCAGGAGCCTTTCTGCCATTTAAATCTTTTAATGCTCTCTTAAATTCAGATCTCAGTATTGTTTCTCCCATTTCATCCTCCTCAACTTCCTCTTCTTCCTCTATAACAGCATTTTCTAATTCATTTCCTCCGTATAACTCTTCAATATATTCCACCCATCTATCGACTTTACCTTTTGTATTATATATTGGTGTACCATCTTTGTTTAACACATCATTAGATTTTAATTTATGTACCCCAAAATTTTCCTTTAGTTCCTGTATGCTCCGTCTATTTTACCAATGTTTATTTCTCTTTCCACTTCTGAACACTTTTCTTTAATCCACTCTTCTTTCGCCAGTTTGCACTTCCTGTTTATAGCATTTCTTAATTGCCGATAGTTCCTTTTACTTTCTTCATCACTATCATTCTTATATTTTCTACGTTCATCCATCAGCTGCAATATATCGTCTGAAACCCAAGGTTTTCTACCAGTTCTCTTTATTCCGCCTAAGTTTGCTTCTGTTGATTTAAGAATTTCCTTTTTAACATTCTCCCAATCTTCTTCTACATTTTCTACCTTATCTTTTTTACTCAGACCTCTTGCGATGTCCTCCTCAAAAATTTATGGTAAATTACGTAAATTATGATACCTTATATAAATTAAAATAAGTATAATAATTGTAAGAGATTGATTCTGATATTATGTCATTAAAAAGTTTTACATAAAAATATACATTTTTACAAGTAATTCATCAAGAGACCTGATAACCTAAGAGAAAGTTATTAATTTGTCTGGGTCAATACAGTGTATAAATTAAAATCCTGTAGAAGAAGAAATAAGAGTTCTCTCATAAAATGTAACGAAAATAAAAATTAAAATCTTATTTATAATTTGAGAATAATTAAGAAAACATTTTCTTAAAGGAGAGGAATAATTTAATTTTTTTTTAGAGAGCTCACTAAAATGAAGTCAATAAATGTACCGAAAACGTGCGAAAAAAGTAGTACTTTACGGTCATTCACACAGCACACAGTTCAAGCAAGCCGAATCATTTTACAAGCAAGTTATAATGATTACTATTAGATATGTAAATACATATATAAATTACCCTTACACTGTATAATTATAAAATAAAATAATAATAATTAGGGTTAAATTTTGAATATAGATATTTACAAGTACTTGATTTTATATATATATTTTTTTTCCTTAAGCAGTTTTAATTTATTTGTATAATTTTACACCTGGGAGGAAATTTTGTATTATATTTAGTTTCCTGATTGCCTTGACGAAACAAGGAAAGTCTTTACTTTAATTTTCATAAATATGTAGAACACAATAGAATTGATGAAAGAATTAACGAGAACTGAAGAAGTTACTATGGTTTTAAGAGACGGTACTTCCAACTTAATTTGGTTGTCAAAACACTGCTTAACTGAGTCGAGCACATCAATGTAAAATGTTTATATACTTTGCCGTACAAGCGCCTACGTCTTCATATTCATCAATGTAAATTAGAATACTCCCAAAAATTTACATGAATCTTCCAGCGGCAACTGTACCGTCTGATAAAGTAAACAGTAAGGGCGGTGGGAGTAATAATTTGACGGGAACTCTCCAGACGATACTGTGAATGAAATTCTGTGAAAATTCTCTGGCTGTCCCGAACATATTTGTGTATTTTTGTTTTTATTTTCTACTTATAGTATCAAGAGAATTAAAAAGTCAATAAATTATGCTAAAAATTAAACTTTTCCTTGAAGGAAAAGTGAACAAAAATTGATAAGTATATGACCATTTTAACTAGAATTCTTCGGTCTTTTTAGCTAAAGCAACTTTATTATTATTATTTATTACCCCCTAATTAATAAATTTTATTTAACTTGCAAATCAATAAGGTTTCTTTAAAATTACATGATTTCATGAAAGTTTACTCGAGAAAGTAGTACAAGAAACAATTTATGTTACGCAAAGCATACGTTGAAAAAGTTCTTCAGTAAGACAATATTTCCTAACAGGAAAAAAAAATTACGCTTGTACTTCTATGTCATTTCCGGCTGGCTGATGATATGTAATCATTATTCTGCAGTGAGACACGTCTCTCGCACCATGTCTCATCTCTATTCTCACCTATTCGTAGTTAACCTTTTACGATCCTGATAACTCAAATTTCCTTATAGATCGTCTATAAAGTTTGCTTTATCGGCCTCCTTTTTTCGGATCTTGCTGGACTGTTTTAGTTAATCCTTTTCTTCTCGTGATATGAGCTAAGGAGTTGAGTTTTCCTATTCTTCATTTTTCTGAGTTTCTGTTCTGTTCAAACTTCATTTCATTCATTTATTTTTCCATTTAATCTTCATCAATTTTCTTCACCCCTACGTTTCAAAACTTCCAGCCTTTCTGTTTCCCTTTTTTTTAGTATTCATGATTCACATCCTTAAAGTTCGGATTCTAAACTTAATGCTTCCTCAACTCTAACTCCATCTTAATCAATGATTTATGATCTGCTTCAAACAATAGATGAGATGGAAGACAAGGGCAGTAAATTCATTTTAATCTATTCTCTAATGGGAATCTAGCCGAATATTTATATTTCAGTTGAATAATAATATTACATTCCATATGATTCTGGTAACGATGGTTAGCCTTAAGGAATTCTGAAACTTTACTCTAGCGGTTATTTTGTAATAAGGTCGACGCAAAATCGTTCATCAACAATGAGTAGCTCATCCTGGGTAATGATATTCTTTAATACCTCAAGGAAAATGTAGTTATTCAGTGTTATATACGTGTTGCATGCTCACTATCTGATTAGGACTTCAAGCGCTTCTAGCGATAAGGTAATTCATCTTGTTTTGAGGAACCTCCGCGATTAGATTATGACATTTTACAATCGATGTTTTTCCTTATTATCAATCCATTCCTGCTCGATAATATTCGATAGATTTTGATCACACATCTATCGAATACATGTTAAGATTACACGGACCTGTTTGAGCGACTATTTTCTTAGAATTTATATACATACCACTGCGTAAAATAAGTTCATGCAAGGCAAATAATTTATTACATTTTTAAATTAAGCCTACATAATGGTATTTCTCACACAGAAACCTTTCTTTCATTTAGTCATTTGATTACAATAACTTCTTCAATCTAGGAAAATTGTTATAATAAACTTCTATCAATTTTCAGAATTAAAAAAAAATATATTCAACACAAAGAAATAATTGTCTAGCCGTATTACAGTATGATAACTACATATTGAAAACTCAAATAAAACATTAATAGAAATTTTGATGGTTTAAATATTATTATAGGTGTATTCATAAGCGTGGTAGCAAAAACCTACTAAAAATCATTATGACCCGAAGCAATAGATATTAAAGTTTTCTCGTAAGATAAGCTCGTTCAATTCCGTCTGCTGCTACCCGACTCCCTTTTTCAAACCGGTCAATTGCGTTCCCGTTACTGCTAACAATAAGAACGGTTCAACACCCCTACCCGCCCAGCTTCTTGTATTTATAACTTTTAGAGATCTAATCTTCATTTAGTTGTCTTTAGTAAGAATTGTCAAATTGGATAGATGTTTTGAAAAATTTGCAGGCTGATACATACATAAAATTAAGAAGCAAAGAAAATATAAGGAGATGTATCTTCGGGAACAAATAAATAAATTGACCAGAAAAATCTCTTCTCGAATACAGTATGTAGAGAATGTTGCGTGAAATTTTTACCGATAAAATAAAGTAACACAGAAGATCGACAAAATTATTTTAATTAGTTAAGAAAGACGACACAAAAAAAATAAAATAAAAAATTTAATTTAAAGTAATTAACTCAGCGTCAAAAAATGGGCAGGCAGGAGTAGGTTTCGTGATGAACAAGAAGATAGGGAGGAGAGTGGAGTATTTCAAGACGCATAGCGATAGAATCATTGTAATAAGGATAAAATCAAAACCTAAATCGACAACGATTGTTAACGTCTATATGCCTACAAGCGCCCATGATGATGATGAGGTAGAGTGTGTATACGAAGAGATTGATGAAGCAATTAAACACGTAAAAGGAGATGAAAATTTAATAATAGTTGGAGATTGGAATGCAAGCATTGGAAAAGGCAAGGAAGGAAATATAGTGGGTGAATACGGGCTGGGCAAAAGGAATGAAAGAGGGGACCGACTTATAGAGTTTTGCACGAAGTATAATTTAGTAATTGCCAACACCCAATTTAAAAATCATAATAGAAGAATATACACTTGGAAAAAGCCAGGCGATACTGCAAGGTATCAGATAGATTATATCATGGTTAAGCAAAGATTTAGAAATCAACTCGTTGACTGCAAAACTTACCCTGGAGCAGACATTGATAGCGACCATAATTTGGTGATAATGAAATGTAGATTGGGATTTAAAAACCTGAAGAAAAGGTGTCAGATGAATCGGTGGAATTTAGAGAAGCTTGAGGAAGAGGAGGTAAAGAAGATTTTTGAGGAAGACATCGCAAGAGGTCTGAGTAAAAAAGATAAGGTAGAAAATGTAGAAGAAGAATGGGAGAATGTTAAAAAGGAAATTCTTAAATCAGCAGAAGCAAACTTAGGCGGAATAAAGAGAACTGGTAGAAAACCTTGGATTTCAGAAGATATATTGCAGCTGATAGATGAACGTAGAAAATATAAGAATGCTAGTGATGAAGAAAGTAAAAGGAACTATCGGCAATTAAGAAATGCTATAAATAGGAAGTGCAAACTGGCGAAAGAAGAGTGGATTAAAGAAAAGTGTTCAGAAGTGGAAAGAGAAATGAACATTGGTAAAATAGACGGAGCATACAGGAAAGTTAAGGAAAATTTTGGGGTACATAAATTAAAATCTAATAATGTGTTAAACAAAGATGGTACACCAATATATAATACAAAAGGTAAAGTCGATAGATGGGTGGAATATATTGAAGAGTTATACGGAGGAAATGAATTAGAAAATGCTGTTATAGAGGAAGAAGAGGAAGTTGAGGAGGATGAAATGGGAGAAACAATACTGAGATCTGAATTTAAGAGAGCATTAAAAGATTTAAATGGCAGAAAGGCTCCTGGAATAGACGGAATACCTGTAGAATTACTGCGCAGTGCAGGTGAGGAAGCGATTGATAGATTATACAAACTGGTGTGTAATATTTATGAAAAAGGGGAATTTCCGTCAGACTTCAAAAAAAGTGTTATAGTAATGATACCAAAGAAAGCAGGGGCAGATAAATGTGAGGAATACAGAACAATTAGTTTAACTATTCATGCATCAAAAATCTTAACTAGAATTCTATACAGAAGAATTGAGAGGAGAGTGGAGGAAGTGTTAGGAGAAGACCAATTTTGTTTCAGGAAAAGTAGAAATCATTAGAGGGAGACACGCTAGCATCTACACCTATCAATTAGGTCAATCTTTCGGAATAGCAAGGTATAATTTCCTATGAGGGACGCAACTGACCAATGTCCATTTTTTAGAGACAGCTACAGACCACATATGATATGTAGTTCCATACAGCACAATAGGAAGAAAGGTATGCTCTATAAAAATAAAATCACGTATAATCAGAAGACCTTATGATATAGGTTTTAAAAACAAAAATGTATTAGATTACGGGATAAACATTAAACAATTTTCCTGTAAGTAGTTTATAATTATGTCTTCTAATACGTACGGGTTTGTGATTGTACGTAAACCGCAGGATATACATAAGTACTGAATTCACTAGTATATACTCGTAATTATTAGTTTTTGTTAAAACTAAATACTGTAACAGGACCAGTATAACGAACCAAGATAATGGATTTCTTCCAATTAAAAAGAAAGAAAGAGAAAATAATAATGAAAAGAAGAATCAGAAAGAACTAAAAAATCCTTTTCTTAGAGTAACAGATCCGTATAATAATCTGGTTTTTTTTTTAATACAGACAATGTCAGCTCCAAAAGCTGCTGTTCGACCAGAAGAGTTACCAAATCGAATAAGAATTTATAAAAAAACGTATGGGCGCGAACGAAAAAAATTATTACGTTTCAACAATTAAAGGGATGTGGCGGGTACTGGTTCTGCAGGCCAGGGGACATAAATACTGCCAGGGACCAGCTAAGAGAGTCAGTAGTTTCACGAAGCCGTGTTCTACGTAGTCGTGGTAATAACGATAACAGTCAGTAGTTCTGCGAGGCCGTGTTCGGCGCAGTGGTAATAAGAAGCAATAACAGTAAGAAGTGTCGCAAGCCCGAGTTCGATGCGGCTGTGGTGACGGCGATATCAGTAAGCGTGAAGGGTACGACAACGAGTGAAGGGTACGTCAAGAGTATTCCACTGTGGACAATGGGTAAATGCAGGAAGTTTTTCGGTGAGTTATTGGTAAACAGTCTTGAAAGTGGCAGTATTCCATTCATTCAGAAAGTGTAGAGTAGTTCTATCGTAAACAGTAAAAGTAATAATATTTGCAGAAAGTGAATTGTATAAACTTAACACCGTTCGACTGTTATCTTGATGTTAATGCAATACTAGTTTTTGTCAGTCATTTTATAGTCAATTGGACTACATTTTGGTATTTATAATTTAACTGACATTAAATAAATCTTGTCTTTGTATTTGAATTACTATTTATATGTTATATATATACATATTGTCATTATTATTATTATCATTTTATGATGATTATAATATTTGTATGTCTCTAGAATAGTGAATTATATTTATAAGAAATGTTTATGTTTGATAGTCTCAATATTCTTATCAAACCGTGAACACGCGACAATATTTAATTTTTTAATTGCCATTATTATTTACTTTTCGTGTTATCCTTGAGGAAAACCGGAATATAATTATTGTCTAAATCTCATTTAAACGTATAACACTTATTCCTCTCTTACATACATATTGAGTACTGCACTGATGTTAGAAATTTATTTAAAATATTAAGATAAATTTTTTAAACGAAATCTATCCTGTAGAATACTATTCAAATTAAGTTGTCAAAATTAAAGTTATCTTAATTTTTTTATTTTAGGATGATTTTATTTTATTTTATTCATACCTATATTAGTCACATTATATATTTGTCTAAATATTAATAATAAAGGAAAAAAATCACATGGTCTAGTTTCATTTCTCAATTACTAGTACTATTCTTTTAACCTACACATTTTAATTTCATTACGAAAAATTGTACCCAAAAAACTGCTAAACTATTAAAGAATATTGAACTCTATTTTGAATAACTGTTAACGCTATTTCAATTTTACGCCGGTACAAAATGAAGGAAAAAAAATCTAAAATTTTACCTAAAAATGGCTAATCTTCTCTTATTTATCACAAACGGTACAATTTGAGTGTGTTTGAATAAACGGTTTTATAAATATCACCCGATTTTTGAGTAGAATAACTGCTTAAGTTAAAAAAGGTTTTGAAAAATTATGAAAAGAAATTATAGAGCTGTTTTGTTAAAATAAATGCAAGCTAAAAAATGCAGGGAGTAATTAAAATTAACCAGTATTACGGTAGAGATACAGTGGTTTTTTAAAAGGAAGATTACCGTACGATACCGCACAAACATGATGATATTAATTTAAATATTATAGAAAAATTAATAGAAAATTGGGAAATTAAAAATTTATTCTGTTTGTAAAAAAATATTTTGTATATATTATACACAGTTAGATTGCAGTTGTGATTCACTGCTCAGAAGTTAACGCGCTAGGAATTACTATACATTTTCCTAAATAAATGAAATATTAAATCACATTTTAATTTTAAGTGTCGCTCTATTCGTGACGTAATTTTGGTTATTTTTACTTTTTATATACGATTGTTCTTCATTTATAGAAATTATTTATTTTTCTATCGGATTGTTTTTTTTAAAAAGGTAAATTTGAGTTATATTAGAAAGTGATAACATACATTACCGCAGTAAAGAGAAAGGTATGGTTAATATCGTAGTTGCGCTTAATGACAAAATAGCAAATTTTAGTAGTCTAGTAGGTGTAATAAACGTTCTTTAGCAAACTTAAAAATTATTTACAAAGTATTATATTTTAGTTTTAATTTTACACATTTTCTTTTAATTAACAATATTTTTATATACATTGTATTTAAGTAATAGCATTATGCGATTTTTCTCTACGCATGTGAACGGAGTAGAGAAAAATCAGACAAAGCGAAACAGTCGCATCGAGTGATTGTTGCGTAACCAAGAAACGTCACAGTGACAACACAGATTCTTATCACCTACTTCAAGAAATTCTTCGCTTATTGGATAAACGGAGTACGATTGTTCTTATATTATTTAGATTTATTAATATAATTTTCGTTTGAGTTAAAAATGCTCTGTTAGCAGCACTTTTTATGCGTCATAATCAATTATCACTTCAACGATTTTTATAAAAATTTTAGCTTATTTTCTCTTAAATTTATCAATTTATTCAACAAAATCTAATTGTTTACCTGCTGACAGTAAAATTTACGTTTTTAAACTTATTTTAGGAAACTTCATCAGTAATCATAAATAAGAATGTAGGGGTTTTTCATCAATATAAGAGAAAGTGATAGATAGATACTTATATAGAGACAGACAACAATAAAGAGAGAATGTGTGTGCATGCTGTGTGCGCACGCGGGTGTGTGCATTCATGGAAATTGATTTTTTTACTAAAAATAACAAATGACAAAAAATACTGATTACAATTTTAATTCAATAAACATCAACCTATAAAAAAAAATTTAAATTTTTGTAATTACAGAAAATCCTCATTCATCCGATCCCATTAATTCGGACTATAAAAGTAGAGGAAAAGTTATCGCAGAATTCTCACGGTGAATTGTCGCAAAAAAATTATACTTCAAAAGTAAAAACTAATTAATTATTTAAAATTATGTTAATTAATAATATTATACGTGTTGGCTTTATTTCGCTTTAATTAATTAAACAGTACTGGCAGGAAAGACTGCTGATCGTGTTGCCAACTGATTTCCTCCCAACTGGGTTTCGAAGTATCTGATCACGTTAAGAACGGTTCCAGTTTAAACTTTTTTTTGTTGTTTAAACCAGTTCCACGTAATTAAAATGCCAGACCGTGTTCAGATTTTTTAGACTATAAAAAAAAATTTAATTAATTCAATTCTATATTAAGTGTGTATATTTATTTTATTTATGTATTTTAATGAGTTTCAACCTACAATAAATGCGCAAATTTTTCTACTAAAAATTTTTCTTCTTTTCTTTTTTAGTATATATAGAATTACAATTCTTAAATATATTTCAGTTAATCCGGATTATTACTACTATTTTTATCCCTTATTAATGAAGTTTTACAGTAAATTCTTATATAAATTACCCAACCAAACATCAAATTCAAAAAATAATTTATATAAGCTTTTGATTTAAATGAAAAAGAGAAGCAGGCAAATATTTAAATTGTTTATTCCTTCTTAAAGTTCAATAAACAAATTTAATTAATTCAATTTTATATTAAGTGTGTATATCTCTTTTATTTATGTATTTTAATGAGTTTCGCCTTATAAAATGCGCAAATTTAAACAATTTTTTTTAAAACCAGTTACACGTAATTAAGATGCCAGACCGTGTTCAGATTTTTTTTTACTATAAAAAATTTTAATTAATTCAATTCTATATTAAGTAAAAAATAATATCCCCATACTCCCATATTTTCATATTCCTATTCCCATATGTTTTATTGTATTATAATGTATTAAATAGAATTAGGAGGCCCTTCTTTAATCAAAAAGCATCTCAAACGAACGTCACGCTTAGGTAAAGCCTAGTAAATAGTATAAAGAATAGACAGGTGCACAGGCAGAGTCGAACCCTTCAAACGATACAGATACCTAAGCTACATTAATTGATATCCATAATCATTTAATACGGATCTAACAGAGACGTCTATCAAAAAGCTGAAAGGCAAAACGAATCATTGATAAAGGAAGGATAGGGATACAGAATGATCTATCAATGAAACAAGAAAATAAATCCAACTAAGAGTACTTCAGCCCTCCCGTCCGGTTAACACAGATCCATTTCACTCGCAATCCATCACGATATCTTAACAGAAAACGGGAACATAACACATCTGGTAAAAAATTTCGCTTAGATAAATTTAAAAAGTTTTTCCTCCGTGTATTAGCCAACTGAGGCTGAACTCAGGATTGCTCATCCGTAGGATTACATGGTGCGGAATAGTACCCTACTGAACTATGTAAAACATTCAGAAATATATCCTCGCTAGAGATTTTAATTGTCCGAAACTTAAAAAAGAATAAATATTATACTTTTTATTCTGATTTACTTGAAGAGAGATTGCTTTTCCGTATATCCAGTTACAGACGTCACTCAAATAATTTGAATCATAGCACGAATATAAAAACGATACTGATTTTAAACGACTTTTTGACTACACACTTCACATAAAAAAATCTACGGATTACCTTTACAACCTTTAAAGAAAAGGGAATTCAGATATATGACTATCATATTCTGATCGTAATTCATAATGTCACATAGTACTATTTCTAAGGAAAGGCTTAATTCTATATTATCATAGAATAAAAGATTCGAAATTAATCTTTTAATGTAACTTTCCAAATAATTAAAGCGATGAAAACAAGTTATGTTCATTAATATAAAAAAGAAACAGAGTGTGTGTGTATGTGAATAGGTGTTCTCTTATTAAATGATGTTTATATGAATTTAATTGCATCATCTAAATTTGTTGCGGAATTCTTTCGCATCACATGCAATAACTTCAAACTGATTGGTTGTAGTATTAATATAATAACTACAGTACAATTCAATAATTTGCTTGCAGACGAACTATTTGTTAACAGAAATAAATAATTAAAACAACTAATAATCCAGCTTATTGCTATAAAATACAAATATGACTAAATACGTAAAACAGTGTAATTGAAGGAATTTTTCAGAAAAAACAAAATTAAATAATCCAATGCTTTACGAATACTTCATAAAGTGTTGTGTGTGTGCACGCACGCGTGTAAACTTTTAATTTAATATAGACTCGAGGTAAATTTAAAGAAAAGAAAGCTGTTGAATTAATTTAACTAAATAAAAAAAAAGTAATGTAGAAAACGCGAGTGTCATTCTATTTTAAAATGTAATATATAAGTACGCTACATACAAGAATAACCGGTAAAATGCAATATGCATTTACATAATAAAACCAAAACAGCTTTTTAATGTTTACGTAATTTTACTACTTCTCAGTGCACTTAAATAATTTTATTACTTTTATATTTTAATGTTTATAGATTTTACATTGAATTTTATTGCCCTATACAATAGTTATTCACAAATAGTTAGACGATTATTACTGTATACACGTATACCAAGATGGTTTTTAAGATTTAAAAAAAAAACGGTAGTTTTTAGAGTTAAAAAAAGGACGAAAAACAGGGAAGAAGAGATCAAAGGTAAAGAAAAGATGAGAAAGGTGATAAAGGATAATTAATCTACGGATGAACCGCAGCATGAGACCGACAATCCCATCCAGTGGATGCTTCTTCCAGGTAGCAGTTTCATCCCGCTCACAAACTGTAGAAAATCGGAAAATTTCTATCCAAGAAAGTAGCAGCACATCGCTTTTTCGTTGACCAGATTAAATATATTCTGCTATAAATATTGTTTTTTTTTCCGCCAGAAAATAAAAAGAACTGCTTATTATAGATTTGTGGTTCCTAAAATAAAAACCTCGTCATGAAAAGTGTGTGGGGTGTGGAATCATCAGAATGGATTATAAATTGTTATGCACCCTACAACTTAAAGGCACAGAAAAAAATTAAGACAAACTCTGTAACCGTTTCTTTTCAACTCATTTATAGAAGAAACTATAGGCTTGATAAAGGTGGCTTTCCTACAGATCTGTTCAGGAACTCCGTATCGTATTCCATTGTTTTAACCAGTGGTCTCCGCCTTATCTGAAATCACTATCTTAATTTCTGGTAATACTAGAAATTACGACAGTGACATTTCTAAAGGATTGTAAATTAAAGAAAACATTATAAGCAAAATAACAAAATCAAGGCGGTAGTTCTTATGTTGTCTTTTTAATGGAAATATAAAACTACATAAAATAATCATATTACTGGTAAAATAAGTAAAGCGTATAAAAAATGAGGATAATGCTGTTTTAAGCTACGTAGTTAAAACATTGCATAATTATTTGTAATATATAATTTGCGAAAAGGAAATTGTTTTCATATATCTCACAGACACTACATTAAGAAATAAAAATTGTACATGCAAGTTTACGGTATACATTTCAGTTATTTTAGACGGGAAGAAAACTCATTTTAAGTGGAAACATGTTTGATGTTTCGAAAATATTTCTGCTTATAACTAATTATATTCTCGAATCTTTTCTTAAAATCTTTTTCATAAGTAAAAATTAGTTAAGATAAAAATCCAACCTAGAAAACATGTTGGATATTGGTTAATGCTAACCAGTATTTTTAAACAAGCTCTTTTCTTTTTTTAAATCTCATTAATTCAAAATCTGAGACTACGAACTGTCTTCAAGGAGATAATCTCTTCTGACTGGTTTTCCTCGTAGTTTTAAACGATAAAACCGGTTCTATTTAATTACATGGCGTTCTAAATAATACCAAGTGATTATTTTTTCTTATGAAAAAAGAAGATCTGATGTAGAGATTTTACAGAATTCGCTTAACATTTTTATTTCTTGTACTTAGTCGAGTTGTAAGCTCGGATCGGATGAAATGGAAGTTTTTATGTATTGCGATTAAATAAATACAATTCAAACTTCATTCGTCCATCAGCTGCTAAAACAAATAATATAATGTACAGAATGATTCAGGAGGAAAGGAAAACAATCGAACTGATTCTACAGTTTGAAAAAAGGAAAAAGGTTTATACTAAAATATGTCCGAAAACGCTTTGTTATCGAGTTACGGCTAGCAAAATATTTCGCCCGGATTTCAGTTCCCCCGGTGAAAATATTGAAATTTTTAAGATGTTATGTAAGGGGTAAACTTGACGGTTTCTTATGTTTTTTGGCCGTAAAACTCGAATAAAACAGGTCCCAGAACTGTATATCCCGTAGTTTTCATGATATTCAAAGTAAATGTTTTTTTAGGATTCAAAAATTAATTTTAATAGTTAATGTAAATAAATTTAATATGTAAATAAATTCAAATAAAATACTAATCCATACCATTTTTCAGTAAACATGACTATCTCCTTTCGATTCTGGTTAATAAAAAATTGAACTCATAATAATTTTCTAAAGAAATTAAACATGCGAATTATTATCAGATATCCTGCATCATTTCCAATCTGCCTACCAGGATTTTTCTATCCGATGAAGAAACGTTCCAGCAAATTTCCACTAAAATATAAAATTAATTTTTGCAAATTAACCTGGTCAGGCGAACACAAACATGTGCTAAAAATCCCTATAATTTAATATTATGAAAGACTTCTCGCTTTGTTCAGTCAGTTATAAAACTACAGTGGAAAATTTCGTGAGTCTATCACCAGCAATTCACATCATACGTATACACCGTAATATACACATAAAAACAGACTAAATAGATAAATTAGATAATTATTCATCATCATCTTCACTAGAACTAGTTCAAACTACAGACTATTTGTATTTGCCTTAGTTAGTAATACAGATGGCACAGATGTAATCTAAAATTGGCAAGAATATTACGCCCACATTCGATAACAGAATGAATTGTGCGCATTAGAAAATATTGCGCTCGTTTCTCTATAGGCCCTTCCTTTTGAGTTTCTACGTGACATGATTATAATCATTATTCTTATTATATGAATAAAACAGTTTATGAACCGATTATTAATTAATTAAAAATTTTCACAACATATAAATATATATATAAAGATATTAATTCAATATTTTGGATTTTTTTTTGTTACTTATATTGTAATAAAAATAAATTTTACATTAATTATTAGATACAACTGTACCTGTCATTTCTTTTTTCAACATTAACAAATTATTATAATAGTACCTATTTAGTGTTGCCAAAGCTTTCTATAATTATTATGGAAACATAAATGAGATTTAAGTTCACTTTTTGTCCAATACATCTTTTTTTTTTTAATATAAAAATAATAAGTTAACTTTTTGTAATTATCTTCTCCATATTTGGAAATACTCGTACTTACTATTTCAGTCAGGAATGGTTATTTTTATAAATTATATCTTGTATGTTCGTTAGATGTAACTAAATAAATTATAAATTCGTATTCGTAATATAGTCAAAAAAGGATACGCTCATTATTTTTCTTTTAAACACAGATTTTATTAATGAAATGAAATTTCATAGATTAACAGATAAATAATCTGAAAGAAATTAAATAACACCATCCTCGTCTTCTTTTATCGGAGCAATAAATCGACTTAGCTTCAACTCATCGGTGAAGATATAAAACGCTACGAGTATTTCTTTAAAGGCACGGTGAAAATCAAACTCGATAATAAAAGCCAGTAACATTATGAATCAGTAAATCTTTTTAAAGTTTATCAAGACTATATAAATAATATTCAGAAAAACGTTTTTTGAAATTTCATAAAAGAAATATACCAACGGGTACAAAAAATTTTGTCTAACAAAATTATGAAAAAAAATAAGAGAATTGTGATTGATATTTATTAAAACAAAAGTATAACAAAATGAAGGAGTAATATTTTTACTTTGAAATTCGATTAAATTCTAAAAAGCTTAAATAATAAACACAATATACAGAGTGATTCAGGAGGAAAGGGAAATAATTTGGGAACTGATATTAAGAGCTTGACATAAGGAAAAAATCCCTTTCAGTACGCCGGAAGGCGGAGGTAGATTTCACCGGTGCTAAGCAGGGGGTAAAAAAGATTTTCACCTTAAAGTTAAAAAAAATTTCAAATTTACTCAATACAACGGTTGCATTTGAAAAAAAGTTTCACGTGCTTAGCATACGACAAGCCCAATCTTCTTACAATTCCAGCGAAATTTTGATCATCCCTTGCCGTAAGGGTTGGTCATATCAAAAATTGTTTCAGATAAAAGTTTTAGTTAATTTTTAGAGGAGTAACGACCACTTTAAACCGATTCGATAGTGTGCCTATTAAGGGAGTTATGTTTTTTGTGTTCGAAACCCCTTTTTTCCACTCCCTGGGCCAGTGGTTGGTGATATCAAAAAACTTTACTTAGATAAAATTTAGGCCCTTATCCAAAGAATAATAGGAACTTTAAACGAATTCGATATTTTTATTAATAAGAAACTTCAGCTATATTTTGTTTTTTCGAAAAATCTCCCACATTTCCACCCCCATGGTCCGATTTTACCCATTAACGAACTCGACCGAGGTTTTGGGTCGTTATGTTTTATGTATCAATTTTAAAGTGATTGGCGCAAAATTACGGCAGTTATCGTGTCTACAAGAAAGTGAAATATATATATATATATATGTTAAAATAAACTTTTGAACTGACGGTGATTTTGGGGTCTGGGGGATGTGAAACGCGAAGCTATGTTGAAATTTTCCGGAACTCGAATCATGATACCCATTACAATAATTTTCTTTCTTATGAAATGTACCTAAAAGTTGATATAAATACATATCCAAAAACGCTTTGTTTACGGCTAGCGAAAAATTTTGCCCGGATTTCAGTTTTCCCTGTGAAATATAATCGCGCTGAAATTTTTAAGGCGTTACATATAGGGTAAACGTGACGGTTTTATATGTTTCTTGACCAGAAAAATCTAATAAAATAGGTCTTACAACTGTATCTCCCGTATTTTTATGGTATCCAATATAACAGAAAAATTCGGTGACCTATGAACTTTTTCTCTTATTTCAAGCTCTAAAATCAGTTACCAAATATTTTCCTTTACTCCTGAATAAGTCTGTATTATACCGAGTTAATATCGTTCAGAATTCTCTGCGTATCATTAAAACTAATTACTGTTTATCAAAGTTTACAAGGTTCAGTTGACGAGCGGGTTGAAGATGGGCCGGTGGTGAGCATGAAGAAACTCAACACATACTACGTACACGCATGCACGTGAGTGCGCGGTGCGGGAACGCATCTGTTGCCTTTTATTTAACTTAATGATACTTTATTTTTATATTTATTCTATATAATAAATTGTTTTAATATTTTATCAACTTAGTTTTATTGTTTGCATTTTGCTATTTACTATTTTTTAAGTTTTAATATTTTCATTTGTTTATTTTAACAAAGAGTAAATGTAGGAAGAAAAAACGATATTTTTCTTTAATTAACCCACTTTATTTCGTCCATATTATCTGTATTGTCACTGGCGACAAATTCCAATGGTAAACCTTTCGGTTTGCATGTCGGCAACTCTGTCTCATTCTAATTCTATTCTATTTTTAAGGCGTGTTCTTGGCACGGCTTCCAAAATTTAGGCAGTAGTTCAGAAAGTTTTTTCTCAGCCGTTTCTTTTACTGATATGGCCATTTTCTACCGCGACCTGACTTTTTATTTTCATTCGAATCAGCTCGTTCTACCTGAGTTATGGGGGTACGATGGCAGTCTTAATATGCTGTGATTGTAATTCTTCAATATTTTCTCCAACTGGTACTCTTCATTGCGGGTCTTATTTAATTGCATTAATTTTTACACCATAGTTTTTAACATATCTGCTTTACATGGAATATTTCTGTTTTAAAATTAAAGTTGTATAAATTATTATTTATACAATTTGAATTCGGTGACTTGTTTAATTTTACGTTACGATAGCGAGCGTTGTCAATAACCAAAATTGAACGAAGTGGATGGTTTGTATTAACTTTGTTTCCAGCAACTTATCGTTTTTAAAATTAATGTTTCAATTTCGTATTCAACTTGCTTCTGGTCCGATCTAAATGTCAAAAGTGCATTCGAAATTTCTCCTGCAACACTGCTGATGTGCAGTGATATCAACTTCGATCCTATGAATGCATATTCTTTTGCAGTCATTAATAAACTAATCAGTTTAACCAAACGATTTTACATGTGTTGGATTAACGTACTACCCTAAAAAAAAACTGATTTTTCCTTCTCGTCCGTAAATTTTCCCAACCAGTTTTTCTCGTTTTAACCAGTTTACTTGTTTGAAACGTTCATATTTTTTCCTATCAAAATTTTCTTATTACTTTCAGTCTTTTTTCATTTAAAACCCAACTTTTAAGAATCTTCCGTAAAATTCTGCGGGTGCAATATCTCAAAATCCGGATGTCTGTTTTTTAAATTGCTAAAAACTCCGTTAAAGTAGGCAACTCTCCCGTTTTATGAAACGTATATCTTTGAAAGTTATTGATGTTAACTTTCTTCCTTTACTTTTATGAGATTTTCCGGGAGTAAAGAAATTTTTATTTTCTGCTAGTTTATTTGATTGTTATAACTTTACTCACCAAACTGACATACATGACGCAAAGGTTAACTACGGTAGCTTGAATTTCTGAACGTAACCTTTCTGAATTTTGTTTTAGTTATTTTATTATACGTTGATTATTATATATTTCCTTTAAAGCCACATCTTGCCCTTCTCTGCGGCTAGAACTTGATTGAGGCATTTCGAACGTACTCATGAATGAAAAGGAAAAAAACCTATTAGTGATGAGAACTGAAAAATACTGTTTATACAAAATTTAGACGAAAAACGTAAATTTAGCAACACGTGTGCAACAAAGCAACTGACATTGCTACTCAACCACGTTGTATCGCGATACACTATCCTTATCCCCTCTACTGTACTATGCAATACCAAAATACTACTTCAGATGCGCATCTATATGTTTATATATTTTTAAATTTTGATGAGTAATAGTAAACAATAATTAATTTTAACTGAAAGATCACTGCTTTGAAAGAGCAGCATTGTAAATATATATATATATATATATATATATATATATATTTACAATGATGCTATATATATATATATATATATTCAAAAGTTTCTATCCGATTACGTTAAAAAAGAAATCAATATTGGTTAAAGACTGCATCAAAATGATGTTATTAATTTTCAAAGTTATTAAGTTTCAAATGATTCATATATCTTGAATTTGAATTCCCTTATTCATAACCCTTTGAAGGTGAAAACGTTTTAACGTTTTTTCAATACTTTTTCAAATCCTTTCCATAAACTGAGTTTTAAAACTAGTAGTTATATTTAAAACCTTAACCATAACTATGGAAAACATTGTGCTATTTATATTTTGATTTATTTTAACTTTCTTAAAAATGTATAACAGAATTGAAATTTAAACAAATCCTGAACTTCTGTCCTTATTTTAAACATTTATAATATTGTCATTTATAGTATTTATTTTAAACAAATATTGTCATCCGACCTTAGTAACTGTGCAAAATTTCATCAATAGGCAATGTCACGAAGTATGTTAAATTAAAGATGCAAGATTTGAGGAAAACATGAAAAAAAAAACATTGAGTTAAAATAAAGCAAGTAAAAATGATCATTCTAGTCCTAAAATTAACTTTTTCGTGATTTTTTTTTATCAAAGTCTTAACTTATGAGTGAAATATCATTTACGTTATGTTAATAACGTCATGTTATTACGTTCAGAAAAAATACAATCAAACTTGGGAAAATTTCTAACAGCAAAATTTTACAATTAATAATATAATGTTTATTTTAAAATGTACTAACATATTTTGAAGGTTAAAAACCCAAGTAAAAACACACAACTTGTATGCGCAATTTATAAACAAAACATATCTGATCAGTTAAATTGCTATTTTGTTTAGTGTAATATAAGATCGATATCTAAGTAATTGGAAAAACAGATACAGAAATATTTACTATTTTTGTTTTTTTTTAGTAAATAAAACAAATATGATCATGAATTCAAAGATCAACCGCCGTTTAAAGACACCATTTCATGATCACGACTCTGTCTCACCAAAACGGAACGGAACGGAATGCTAGGATAGCGGGAGAGTTATGTATTTCCCTACTAATCGCAGAACCTGGACAAGTCCCTTGTTGCTGTGTCTTTCTTATATCGGGCGGGTAATTATTTTTTTAACGGCGGTTATATTTATTTTGTTTTATTTATGAGCAGAATTATTTGTTGCGTTCCGATCCTTTAGACCGGGGCTGACATTGGAAGACTAGTCGCGTATGAGCTTCGTTCTCCCGGCGTGATTCCTCTGAATTCTTTTCGGCGCTAGAACCAAAACGGCAGTATCATAATAAATACGATCCGATCGTTAAACGGCTGGAAACTAATCAATATAATTCAATACTTTTGAAATCAGTTCTGTTAGGGCATATGTTTTATCTGAGTTAATAAAGAACATAGATTTTTCTTTATATAGATATTTATTTCCTTAAAAGCAAAACAAAAACAGTCTATTTCGACGGAATAAGATGTTACTAAAATAAATAGCAAAAATCTCATCTCTTCCTAACCATTTAAGCCGTACATCTGTGGCACGGCTAAGGTTGACAGAAGTTTACGACCGACGCGAACACCCACTCGTCCAGCCATCATCCGTGCTATTGCATTAGCTTAATTCTACAATAATACAATGCTGAAAGTACTCCCGTACAAACTCTGTAAAACCCCACCTTGAATGATGACGAGTCCTCACTATAGTTTGAATATTATAGATGGCAACAAGACAGCATGCTGTCCAATAGAACTGAGGGTTTTGAATAGATCAGTTGTTGATGAATGAGTGTCGGATCACACGTTCATTTATACTGACGGATCGAAAACAGAAAGAGGAGTAGTGGGCGCCATTGTAACTAACGGGATTACCCATACATGGACGCTTCCAAGAGAGGCAAGCGTGTACGCTACTGAAATGTGTTGTGCTGAAAGCGTTGTGCTACTGTGAAACCCGTAACATTAAAAGATTTGTTATCTGTACAGATTCTTTAAGCTTATTAGCCGTATTGGACAAATATACAACAGATCCATTACTTGGAACGATGAAAATAATAATCTTTTTATTGCGTAAAAATAATAAAAAATTGCATAAAAATCGTCAACAATCAATAACTAGAAAATGTGGTTAAAAGTCTGCAGAAATTATTAAAATTTTAAAGTCCCATTCAAACATACAAAACGTTTATCATTCATGCACAATTCACATCTTTTGATATCAGGCTCTATCCTTATAAAATGTTGAATAATAATCCCAGCAGCCATCCATGAACTAGTAGAACGCCTTAGACACCAAAAGACGTCTTAGTCGAGATTTAAACCGACTCAGAATGGGAATTTGTTTGAAATCCTCTGGGAGCCTATTCATTAACGATTCTTGATTTGTGCCACGACCTAGAACACCGAGGCTCGTCATTCACTTTCATCTGGTGCAATAGCCATACAGGCATTCAAGACAAAGAGGAAGCAGATACTACCGCTAGGAATGCTGCAAACAACTCCCTAGTCGAAGAAATTGCTATAAGACCGGAAGATGTAATGAATGCAGCCGCAACCAACATTTTCTCTGCGTGGCAGTGGAATTGCACTACAGTACACATAAAACTAAACACAATCAAAGTGTCAACAGACGGCCAATACCTGGAATGTATAGTCCACTTGCAATGAAGCAAATCACTGAAGACTGCAATTTCCACTCCGACCTCAGATTCAGATGCGGGCTGAAAAACAAAATCAAAGAAGACCTTGCGAATAACCAGCTAGCAATAGTCGGCAATCTCGGATTTCTAAAGGCTGTAAAGCTTTTTAGCAGTCTGTAAAATACTGTGATTGAAAATAATGTAATTTTTCCCTGTAACTGTGATTAAATGCAATAAACAGGCTACATGCTTCAGACGCCAAGCCACAAAATAAAAAATAAATAAAAAAACCGTTTAATTACTATAAAAGTAATAAATGTAGACTTATATATATTGAATTTATAAAGCTGACCGTAGTACAATTTATAAAGGCAGCTAATACAGTATATTACATTATCCAGGTCTTACTTAACCGCATAATAAATGGCTTTTATGATTTCTAACCATATTGCAAAAGATATTAACAAGACGGATAACGGTTCTTTAAGCGTGATTAACGGAGCGTTAAATGTTTATAATTATTAGCCCAGTTTCTACCGCGGAACATAGGATATACTCTGCATCATAAATAGTAGAGATATGTAATCTTGATTTGTAATAACAGTATGTTATTTCTCTCATGACATAAAATATAAAATATGTATTATTACAAGATTTTATAAAATAAATAATTATATTAAGAATAAATATTTTTAATATTGCTAACACAGTGTTTTAAAATATCTGAAAACTAGTAAAAAATATACTTTTTAACATGGAAATTATTTTTTCTAATAAATTTTAAAAAAGCTGGCTTTTACTTATGAGGCTTAAGGTACTTAATATAGAAAAAAGCTAACTGAAGAGCAAGTTAATTTTTTTATAACTTTCATCGATAAAAAAAGGGTAATGTAATAGATTTTAAAAACATTTAAAGAAATATTTATTTAAAAATCAAGGTTTTCATCGATAGAAATTATTTTTATTATGAATATTGCATTATTTTATAAAATTTTTAAAAGACAAATAAATAGAATAATTAAGATTTTACACTGTAAAACAAAGTATCAGTTGTAGGTTACCCTAAAACTTGAGTATTGTTAACTATAATATTCGGCACAAAGAAACAGCATGTTTTAAAGAGTTATCTCTTATGAAACACTAAATAAAAAAAACAGTAATTTATAACATATTAAAAGTTGTTTTTTTGTTTTTTTTTTTTAATGAGCTACGACTTGAAATTTTCAGTTTATTAAAGAAAAAACTGTTTTAACTGTATGTTAAATAATTAAACTTGAAATTTCACAACCGGGAAAAATAGAAAAGAAAAACAGGATCTATTTACGCGTAATTTATCGTAATTGGTAAAGAATTTCTTCAAATAAATTAATTCATTCAAGAATAAAACACAAAAGAACAATATTAATTTTATCTATTTATTGGACTATAAGAGACAACTTTTCAAACCAAATGTTTTTCTTTAATAAAAAAAAGTAATAATAAATTATACAGTTGTGAAATTCTTCTGGTTCTGACCTTTAATCATTAGATAGGCCAATGAGAACCAAGAAAAGTACACCGGACAGTGATTATTTTCGATCTTATAAAATTAGTTAAAAGACGTAAAATTAATAATAAAAGGAATAAAATGAAAAATGTATTAAAAAAATACTTCAAAATTTAACGAAAAACTCGATATTTCTTAATAGCGTATAATATGTAAAAAGGTTTTTATAATCGATTAATAAAATTACAAATTAATTAACAGCAACCTTACAATTCATCCAAAATGTTATAACTCAATTAAATGAAATATATTTTACATAAAATTAAAAGTAAATTAACAATTAATATAATCCACCTTACCAGCACGTTGATATGTTTTCTAGATCTCTAGGCTTATTTGGAAGCCATCAAGTTAACTTTTGACTTACAAGTCAAAAGTTAAAAACTTCCGGTCCTACAAGTATACTCTATACTAGTGAGTATACTAGTTGGACCGGACAGTCATGACTGTTTTTAAATTTTAACTATGATTTTTTAAACTTTTGACTTTAGCATTAATTTTAAATCCTGATGGTGGGTTCCAAGTAAGCCGAAAGATCTAGATATCATCATGGTAAGGTGAATTATATTAAATGTTAATTTATTTATTTAACATATCAGCGGTACCATGTTTGAGAAATTAAAAATTAAAAGTCTATACCGATTTTAAATCGACTGAATTAATATTTGCTGCGACCGAATAATATTACTAAACTTGATAAAGTTATCAGAAAAACAAGTTATATCTTCAAAAATATTATGTAAAAAAACAAAATGGCAATATGTACAAAAAATAACTGTCCGGATTGTGGCATATTTCCAAAAGAATTAACGATTACGTTCCCACTACTTATTTATCTTTCAATACAACGTGTTATATAACGTTAAACTACTTTAAAAAAATAAAATTGTTAAATAAAACCTAAACAAATTCAAAAGAAAAACTAGAGGTGTGGTTAACAGAACCGGTTCAGATTAATGACGTGAGTCGTTTATAATATGAAAAGAACCAACGAGCGTATCACAAGACCAGCAGACTTTCAAACGCATCGTCAAGGTCAGGTTTTATTGACGTCATTCTGTTGCTAGGTTCTACTATTATTTATGTCTAATTACTTGGCACAACTCGTATTGGCACACTATTCAGGTAGCAGACATTAAATAACAATTTACTTTTAAAAATAATTATATTATTTAAGAATGTAAAAATACATATTCTTATTTTCAAAATATCCCATTGTAACTTTCAAATGTACGCAAAATGATAGACGTAACGTGATTAATAAAAGTTATAAATGTTTTATAAATACAATTCTTTCAAAATTATAATTTCAATGTACTTTATACATTGGAGAATAATTGTATAACAAGCTCCATATGAACTCTGTACCATCATACCTTAAAGGTTAAGTAATTATAACATGAAAACCTTCACCAAAAGTACAAGGTTAAAGACGCGCGCACACATACACACAATTTATGGCGCAACATTAACACTCAAAATTTATATAGTTAAACCACAAATTGATTTAAATAAACTCTTATCATTATAATAATGCGTTCAAGTTATGATATTTAAATTTTAAACGGAATATGTATCTTGTAGATGATTTTTTTTCTTCTAACTTTTATAAGAATCAATTAAATTTAATTCGGATACAACAAAATAAATCAAATAAGAGTAAAATGCACCAATCTATCTCCTTTTTAATCTGAATCGGTTCATAAAAAATCTGATGTGGACACCACATAACTTCCTTGTACGCCTATTAAATTACATGTACACATATTTTGCGTCACTTCATTTAAAATTATTTCATTTTAAAGTGAGATATAGTTGCCCCAGAGAATCTACGAGCTTCTGACGACACGTGCTGACATCTCATTATATTAATGTTTTCCAAAACATTATTTTTTGCGCGTAATTATTATTTTTATTTCATGTTTCGACTTACAAACAATACGGGCGTCCAAACAATACATTTATGTTGTTGTGTGTTCAATTCTTTCCACTTGAGTTGATTACATGTATAAAAATGCTTAATGATTCAATCTTGTCAACAATAACAATTCCTTAATGCTCTGATTGGTATTATGTACAGACCAATAAAAATATATACATGCAGTTAGAAATGATGTCTTTTATCACGATTATATTTAGATCCGTCATTCGTAGTCCACAATGTGTGTATAAAGAAATAAACTTTAGTCCAATTTATATCGTCTTCAGTGAAGGTATTCGGATAGAGTTTTTGGGCGGTCATATTATTTTATAATTTACTCATTGTTTTTCGCAAATTTTTTGTAATATATTGTTTTTTGTTTTATTTTTGTTCGTGTGTTATTAGTGCGGTTTGCTATGGCAGAATTTAAATCTTTAGTTAAGAAAAAAATTTAGGAGTCAAGCACGTGAAATTATCAATAATGTTTATGATTTTATAAAAAAGAAGCTCTAAAAGTAAGTAAATTAAATGACAACAAACATATAATTGGCATTATAAAATGCAAAGAAAGAACTGCTGCTGCTTGTGGGATAAGAACACAGGTTCAACAACTCAGAAGAGAAAAAAAAGACATGATTCTTCAATCAACATCCCAATCGTGTTCTTTCAGCACGCCGAAAAAGTATAAACGACGTTCGAAACCTGTCAGTGAACTGCACAGTTTTTATTTAGTTGTAGTTAAAAGAACGCTTGCCTTCCCACTGTTGACAGTCGAACATGACATGTTCAGAGGTGTCTGTTTCTCCACAGCAACGGCAGAGGTCATTTATCTGTCCTTCCTCTTCCGTATAGGTACGCCCTGAACACACCATGTCCTGTCAGTAGTTGGGTGAATCAATAGTTAAATCTATTAAATCTGGAGTTGGAGGCAGGAAGTGGTCTGTATGAGAATCAGCTTGGTTTCAGGGCTGGCCGGTCTACGCTGGGGGCTTAGATCGCACTAATGAGTTGTAATACCACCCTACCGTCATACAGCTTAACATTCATAATAAATGCATTCAGCAGTATTTAGTGAGACGTTATTTTTAATGAATTGGAAGAAAGGCAAATCCGGCTCTTTTACGGCGCATTATCCAGGCATATCTGGAGGACAGATATGTTATAGTGTTCCGAAGATGGGGAAGTCGGAGTTCCCGTGGAGAGAGGTGTTCCACAGGGTTCAGTTATTGGACCCGCCCTGTGAAACCTAGTATACCTGGAGTTCTTCGGCTGAATTTTTCGACGGGTGTGATCCCTATAGCATATACTGATGATTTCGCTCTAGTGGTTGATGGAAAGTGTGAAGGTGAATTGATGACGGGTGGTGAAGATAGAGTAGAATTAGTGAAAGCTTGGCTAAAGAATAATGGGCTGTCACTGGCTGAGGGAAAAAACCCAGGTGGTAGTCATGGCGGGTTGGAAGAAGCTGGGCCAATTAAGTTCAACGTCGGAGGTGTCGAAATCTAATCTAGCCCCGTTGTTTAGTACCTTGGGGTTTGGAAAGACAAGAACAGGTCTTTCATTTCGCACACTGAGGAGACTGTGAAGAAAGGCGAGTGCACTGTGACGGCATTAACCAGGCTTGTGGGCAATGTTAGCGGGCCCAGGACGAGAAAGAGGCGCTTGGTTGTCCATGTTTATTTGTCAGTAGTGCTTTATCGAGCTTCTGAATGGATAGGTGTACTTGAGCGGAGTCGTAATAGAGAAAAATCCTCAAGACAGCAAAGGAGCCTGAATCTACAAGTCATTGCGGGGTACCGGATCATTGGAGCCGAGGCGGCATCATTCATAGCAGGTATTCCTCCTATCGACCTGCTGGCCAAGGCGGGGGCGGCAGTTGCAAATGGCAGCGGCAGGAAAATGTCTGAAGAGGAAATGTTTGAGGCCTGGAGTGAAAGACGGCGCGTAACTAAAACTGGGCGGTGGACGTACAGGGTAATTCGAAATGTCAAGGCATAGATACAGACACGGTGATGTTGGATTCGAAGTAACCCAATTCCTGTCCGGGCACGGGTGCTTCCAAGAATATTTATCAAGAATGGGTCTATGCGTTACCACGGTATATTACGACTGCGGTGAAGTAGATACTGCAGAACATGTGATCTTTTCATATGATAGGTGGAGAGAGAAGAGAAATGAGTTGGCAATGTTCGACGAGGTCCAGGTGGACAATTTTGTCGAGGTTATCCTGCGAGATCACGCCAGTTGGAATAGGATTTCGGGTAGCGTGGCGGACATAATTAGGACCATGTCAGCGGAGGAGAGGGCAAGACAGGCTGGTAAGTAACCTGTGGATCGTTTGTAGTTATCTATGCTACTCGTGTCTGTTGTATTAGTAACTTATATCCGTATGTATTTTATAGTTAATCGTTTTTATGGAGCTCTTAAGCCACGAGGGTGAGAGTAGATGAGGGACAGCCTGTGCGCGGAGGTGGTCAGTGGCCATTTGAATACTCGGATCACTACTACTGATAAACCGTTCGGGCCGGTAAGACGGGTATCGGGCATGCTATTATAAGTGGGAGGTGTTTTTAGTGGGTTACTGCACTAGGAGGGAAACCCTACACGCCCAGCAGTGCGGCTGCTGATTGCCGATTTTCCCTCCTGCTACGAAAAAAAGTTTGACGTCCTCCGTTTTTACATAGAAACTTTCAGCTAATAAATGTCATTAATTTCATTAAATTTTTCAGCAATGTTAAGACTATTATGTTGTAAAACAAATTTTCCTAATAAATTAAAACTTAATTTTATTTTGAACGGTTCCCGTTTTGTTTATATCGAACAAAAAAAAAAAGTGTGATATTTAATGGTATTTCATGACTTGTTTTTCGAATCCATGCAACATTGATTCGACAACCATTCAACTAATTAGGTAGGTAAATAAATATATTCTGCCAATGAAAGATGTAAATCTTTCTTCAGCCATACTGTATAATTTAAATCTTAAATTTTCTCTGATATTCTGGCCCAAACTTATTGTTGATTAATCTTTTTGTCCACTTGGATTTTATTCAACCTAAACTGTAAAATGAAAATCGACGTTAAAATCTAACTTTAAACAATTTTTGTCAAACATTTTTCTTCAGATTTAAAAGGGGGGAATTTCAAAATCATTTTCAATATTTATTACTAATAAATACATATATTTGTGTGTACTCTATTACGTAAATTGTGCAATATAATATTTTATATTGTATTTAAAAAAAAATATATATACTGTTATTTCAATATAATAATAATAATTTTTATAAGTCTATTATATTATTATGATGATGATGATAATAATGAATTTATAATTTAAGTATAGCAAAGAAAATATAATCACAGATCCCTTTTTTAATTGTAACTCCATTCCGGTGTGTAATTTTCTCTCTAAGAATTAATTTTATCGTAAATTATTCAGACGTTTATAACGAAAGAAAAAATTAAATTCATATATTCATAATGGTTTCTTTTCTTAAACATTAAATTAAATTTTATCCAGCTTTTCTTATACGCTAATAAATTTTTTTATCTTTTAATGCCTTCTCAGTTGGTTATTGTTAATTCAGACTACCAAGATTTGTGTAAGATCTGGGTTTAAAATTTCAAAGAATTTGCATTTAACGAAATCCATTTCCCGGAATCCCTAGTATGGAGAAATACATACATTTTTACTTTCATGACATTATAGCTATGCTGCAAGACGGAAAGTATAATAATCAATTAGTAAAAAAAATGGGGTATGGGTTTGTTTTACAGTTTTCAACGTTTCATCACACAGGGACCCCAAAAAACAAAAAAAGTGGGAGGGTAATGTTGGTACGTACATACGTACGTAATGTACGTATGTCGTCGTGTTTAAGCATAATAACGTTTGACTGGAATTTATGAAATTTTGTACAGAGACTAGTATGTGGAGCACTGAAGGGCACAAAGAAAGAACGTTCAAAGTCACAAAAACATTTGTTATGGGAAACTAAAAAAACAACTTTAATACGAATTTGATAAAACTGTAATTTATTTTTCATTGTTAATTTGTAGATAAAATAGAATACACATTTTTGAAAAGTAAGTTTAATAAAAATATTTTTTTCAACATATTTTTGCTAAACCTATGACAAAAATATCAAGTCCCTTTCGTAATTTAAAAAACGATCATATTCCAATAATTAGTATATAACAAAAGTATTCAGTTATAATGACAAAATATTATTCAAAAAATTAAGTATTACTGCGCTGATTAGTAAAACTGGATTGTTAATACTTAAACTAAATGTGTAAATACAATATGTGTACAATACAAAACAGTATACGGTAAAATATACCCGAATGGTTCTTCAGGTTTGACTGCTAAATGTTTCCTTTCACTTAATAAAAATATTCATTATATATTACAATAATAGCTACTTAAAAACAATAATGATAAAAGAATTAATGGTAATTATTTTACTGGTCGGGTGGGAAATGAACATTTTTTATGAAAGTACATGTCCATTACATTTTGTGGTACCAGGTTATAGTATCATACATGTATACACCTCCTGTATGAGCACAACTATAGCTTTTAGGGTACATTAGAAATAACGATAAAAATAAAATTAAAATAAAACTAGGAAATATATAAAAAATAATAATGAAAAATGATAAATATACCATTAAAGAAAGAGGTAACAAATTTACACTTAATTGTGGACTGTGATAAGTTATCTACGTGTAATAAACACTTTATGTTATAAACTGTCATATAAGAAACATGACAAATGACGTCCACAGAGATAAAAAACAGTATAAGTCAAAATAAAAATATTTTTATGTAAAATATGATAAAATTGCACACACGATAACAGACACAATAATTTTACTATCGTAATAAATGTAATATGTTAAAACGAGGTAATATTATATAGATAACAATTATACTGATAAATTTATCAGTAGTTAAGGAAAATTGTTAACTTTAACCCTGAAACTTTCGAGACTAAAAGTTTAAAGTTTTTATAATTTACTTTTAAATTAAATTATTAAAAAAAAGGAACAAGTAATTTTTGCATACAAATTAACTAAAACATCTAAAAACTTTTGAGTTCCATTTTATCCATTAAACCTAATCTTTGTTTATCATCCCCGGTAACTGTATAGAGTCAGATGTTGCAATAAAATTAAAAATTACTAATTAATGGGAAAAAAAGGAATTTTTCTAACGGAAACATATCAAACTTTTATTATCTTGATTTATTTTAATCGATTTCAACAAACCTTTTTTTAAGTCAAGTCCCCCAAGTCTTTATTTTCAACATTTTTATTTGTTTTTAAACCCTATTTTAAGGTAGTTATTTATGAAATATATGGGTACGTACTTGCATATATTGATCTTTATAACAATCTCAATAAAGGAGAAAGAAAATAGTACATAAATCTGAGGATTAAAAAAAGATTGATTATAAGAAAAAAAATTAATATACGCTCTAATATTTATTCAAATCAAAAAAATTATGCACAACGTGTAGGAAAAAATTATACACAACGTTTTTAATTACATGACAGGAGAAGCTGTAGTTGGAATGTCTGTTAGTGCCCCCAAAAACGTTGTAGAATGTGTTGCGTGTGCCACAGGAGTCTCAAACAGAAAAGTTAATCGAATTACTGGTGAAATCGCTTTGGAAAAAATTCAGTTCTCCTCGCAAAGGAATAAAACGCAAAAAGGAAATGACAAACCCGGACAGTTTTGATCGGAATGCTATACGACGTAGTGTTAAAATTTTACTTAACCGACGACTGCTTGCCTTCTCTAACGAAACTTACCGCAAAACTAAAATGTGATGGGGTAATGGGCAAAAGAGTAGCTTACGGACACTTTTGTTAAGAATGGACTTAAAATGGAAGAGAATCAGAAATAACAGGGCAATTCTTATTGAAAAACACGACATTCAGTACAAACGATTCGTGTATTTGATTAAAGTTGAAGAATGTCGAGTTGAAGGAAGGCCAGTCGTCTACGTCGATGAGACTTATATTTTAAGTTCTCATTGCCAACAGAAATTTTGGCACCTTCAAATGCGTCTGAGTGTTTTACAGTGCCAATTTCAAAAGCAGAAAGGATAATAATTATCCACGCCGGTGGTGAAATGGGATTCATTCCCAACTGTTTTTGACAGTATGGAAAGCCAAATCTTCCTCAGGTGATTATCGTTCTTACATGAACTGCAACATGATTTTAAAGCGGATACGAGAAAAAGGAATGCCTAACTTGCCAGTAAACAGTGTCGTTATTTTAGATAATGCTTCTTATCACAATGCTGAAGAAAGTCGAGCACCGAATTCAGCATCAACAAATTGACTGGCTGCGGACTAACTGCTTACCATTCCATGAAAACTTGACGAAAGTTCAGTTGTATGAGACAATTAAAAAAATAATAAAGATCATCTGAAAATATATAAGATAGATAAGACATTGGAGGAAGGCTGATTCCCTGTTTTACGCCTCCTCCATATCATCCCGATTTGAATCCCATGGAGATGATATGGGGACGGGTGAAGAACCGGATCGCAGAAGAAAATGCACAATTTTCGACAGCTGCAACAATGGAAATTTGTCATAAAAAGTTAGCAGAAATCTGAGTCGAGGACTGGATAAAATATTGTGAACATGTTGAAAAAAAACGAAGATGATTATCGTAAGCTGCAAGGACCTCTACAACAACAAACTGAACGTGTCATCATCAGTTTGAGAAGGGAGAGTTCAACAGAATCGTCAGAAGAAGACGAAAACATGCAGTAGGGAGTGAAGTATTATGTATTCGGCAACTTTGTAATTTTTTACTTTAGTTATTTGTATTATGCTAGTGCTAGTTACAAAATTCATAACGAAATACATTATAACGAAAAGTGTAAAAGTTGCACTGAAAAAAGGATTGTCGAGCTAGTAAAAACAATTATAAAAACACAGAAAAACAAGCAATACCTACATTTCAAGGTAATAATTATATTTATTATTTTTTTTACTTTAAGTATTTAAAAATAAGTTAACAAAATATTTATGTATTGTTCTATTCGGTTATGAATTTATTTATTCTTTTATATAAATATAAGACTAAAAATAATTAAAAAGTTTACGATTTGTATTTGTTTATTGATTGGAATAAACATTAGTATAAAAAATACTAAAAAAATTTATACCGTAAATTAATATAAAAAAATTAGCTAAGTTGAAAAGTTACCATAAAATAATTTTAAAAAAATTATACTGTGTATATACCTAAAATTTATTATACCGTATATATACTGTCTTCCAGCGTATACAGCCCCACGGTTGCTAAGCAACCATCGCCTCGATCAGATCTGTGCCAATTCGGACAAGCTATACTCCTGTAAGACGTGTAATAAATCTGATATTATTATAATAAGAGAATATTAACCGCTTAAAAAAAAATTCATAATAATATTATCGACAATTAATTAAGAAAAGTCGCAATAAAAAATTTTTTAAAATGACGCATTACCAAAAACTGAGGTAACAAAGATACGAGTAAATAATCATCGTACTAAATATAGATCTATTACAAGATACACTAATAAATAATGACCAACTAAAATGTTAAAATGAATTAAAACTAATCTAGTACAGCCTTTTTAATTAATAATTATTGAACAGTTTCTTCACAAAAAATACGTAGTTAAATTTTATAAAATAATTTATAAAACACTAAATTTTCCGAATTATGAAAAATAAAAGTTACACATTTTCACAGGTATTTTTTATTACGAGAACATCATCAATTTTTTAAAATTTTTTAAAATTATTATTACAGGACATAAATATCTACGATTAATCGAGAATTCGTTAGTTTCTTTTCCAGTGATGAAAAACCATTCATTATTACGTCGTAGATGACGAGAATGTATAAAAAAAAATTATGAAATATTTCGCACTATAACAAGCGGATGTACAGTAACTGTAGCAAGAAGAATGATAGCCTATGAACAGCATTTTACTACAGTATTAATCAATCATACGAAGTGACCGCCAGAGTTTTTTTTTTCCCACAGCTGTTAATTTAAAATATATGTTATATTTTTTTAATATCGAATTATCCCTTCGTAATAACGGATACTTACAATTCTTAAATACATTTCCTAATTAGCTGATCAAAACGAGTATATATATCTTAATAATTCCTGACTGAAATATAAACTATATTAATTCCTGACTAAATTATATTTATGACAATACGAAAAACCGTTGTTTTAAAAACGTCCGAATTGGTCGAGAATAATGAGAGAAAGTTAGTAAACAGAGCATATCTTTAATTTTTTTTTGCACCTTTTACATGGAAGTTAAATCATAATAAGTTAAAAATTAGTCAAAAAGGGTATTTTTCTTTAATTTTTCTATAGTTTTCTTTTAAGAAATTAATTGATTATGCTATAAAAAATTTATTTACCGTAATTATAGTTATTGAACTTTAAATTTATCGGCAAAGATAAAGCGCGTCTAGATCTTATTATTAAGCGCGATTATCTTTATTATCTATAAAGATAATCGCATGAATTTAAATTTCTTAAAGATAAGGTTAATTTACTGATAAACTAGTAGCTATAAAAAGTTTCGAAAAAAATATTTTATTCATAAGAAAAATATTTAATTTTTTGAGAGTATCAAAAGTCAATAAATTTTTCTTAGACGCAGATTTATCCCCCCCCCTCAATGTCCACCACTGAGAGATATCGAAAACTGTCGTAACATTGTAAAAGAGCACAGCTTTGTGTTAAATATAATAGTTTTACAAAAAAATAAAAAAAATATGTTACAGAATATGCGTTTTACTTTTTAAAAAGATTCTGTTTGTTTTTATCTGAAACCATAACTTTTTTATCCGTTGTTGGTATCCGTATCTGGATCATCGACTTTGAATTTAAGTTACTTTTTCACACAACATTAATTCTGTCATTCTAATATATTTTATCTACAACATATATAGAAAAATACTTAAGCATAAAGCGTTTTACGATAATGCTTAATCATAAAGCAGTACATTTTTACATCAGCGAGAATATTTAAAAGACATGCTTCTGCTATTTCAAAAGCTTAAGGAATAATGTGTACACTTCGTACGATATTATAAATGCAATAAAAACTTTCACCGCTTTCTCATGACTAATTCACTAATAACCACAGTGGAAACGATAAACTGTTAGTTTTTGTTAACAAAATTAGAATTTTTGTAAATTTCCAAATAATCTTTTAAATTTTAGATTAAGTTTTCAAGTTTTACTTGAAACTTTTTTGCTAATTATTATTTTAGTATAATTACTGCGTTTTTTAAGATAACTTAAAAAATTAAATATGTTAACAATAACGGTCCTCTTTTTTCCTGCCTCCGGGAATCGCCGTCAGGTATTACTTCAGAGGATGAATGAGGATGATACGTATGAGTGTTAAGTGAAGTTTAGTCTTGTACAGTTTCAGGTCGACCGTTTCTGAAATGCGTGGTTAAGTGAAACCCAACCACCAAAGAACACCGGTATTCAAATCCGTATAATGATTTGAACGTTGGAACTCTTGACTTCAAAATCAGCTGATTTGCGAAGACGCGTTCACCACTAGACCAACCCGGTAGGTAATTAAAACGTCTGAGTTTTCTTCTATCCACGAGGTTCCTCTTTCTTAAGATAAATTATATGTTGGTTGTATTTTATTTATTATGGTTTCAGGTAAAAACCAACACACCTTTTTTTAACGGCAGGGAAAACGCATATTCTGTAACATTTAAAAAAAATTGTTTTGATATTTAATAGTATTAATAACAATGATATTTAGTAATAATGTTAAGATATTTTTTGATATTTCTCAGTTGCCTACAGAGGGGGAAAAATCTGTCTCTACGAAAAATTTATTGAATTTTTATACTCTTAAAAAATTAAATCTTTTTTATGAGTAAAATATACTTTTGAAAATTTGTGTAGTTACTAGTTTATAACAAAGTAATTTTATCATTAAGAAGTTTAAATTCATGCAAATTACGTGTCGTATCTCTAGGATCTAGAATATTTTATTATAATTTATCGGTAATATTTTACATTCTAATAACCGGATGTAATCAGTTTAAAACAAAATAATGAATATTACAAATGTCAAAATATTTTTAAAAGTAAGAATAAGGAAGCAAATCAATACCGGGAAAGCCCGGTCAGTTTTACTGAAGTTAAGTTTTGAGTTTGTCCTTTATGTATCATAACGTTAAAGGACTAACGAATAATGCGCAATATACACTTATAAGATAGCAACTTTCCGCTCGTAAAAAGCATTTTCTAGTACTGGTCTTGATCAGAATTAGCCATGTTTGAAGAGGAAGAAAAATGAAATATTTATTAAAAAATTCCTTTTTAAAAAAAAAAAATATTCTCTTGGCTCAATTTTAAATATATTCATAATACATGAAAGGATTATTCAACAACACTGATAATGTAAGGAGCCTACATTTAATTTTTAAATATTAGTTCACCCGTTTTTATTTCATATAAAAATAAATTGCTTTTTATGTTAAATAATATTTCCAAATTTCATAAAAAAAGACAAAACAATTTTCATGTTACATGATAACGAATTTAACATAAAACAATCAATAATAAAAAAAATAAAGCAATTATTAACTAGTCGATACGAAGATAAATCATTTTAACATTTGTACTGATAGACAATGTTGTAAAAAAAAACCCGGATAGAACAGGCGTCTTCTTAGATTAAATTAACTTGAGAGGGAATATGGATCACTGTTTACGTCACAAACTGGAGGTGTGTACATCGCGTGACTTCTGACGTCATTCAGTTGATTGTACGAGTCAAGAATGTCAGGTGAACCGAGTTAAAAATATAACTTTTAATACAATCGTGCTAGCTAGCCGACTGTTGAATAGGATTTAAGTACTCGGTTTCCTTTTTATTAGTGAAAAATATATATGTTTAATATACCACAGACTATCCAGTAATTTTTCTTGAATACCTCGGATTACAGCGATTTCTACAGAATATCATCTTACGGAAAAGAACATTCATTGTCATTAGTGTTAACTTATTTTCCATTTAATTGCAAATTGTACGTATATTTTTAACCAATGTATTATTTTTTTAAAGTACCTAACTATGCGACTTTGATTGCGTCACATTATCCAAAAACTATTTAAGATCAACTCGATTCTAGAATCGGTTATCTTTCCTATAAACCCTTTATAAGCGTTTTATTAGGTTTAGCCAGATATACTGTCACAAACCACCGGATTGGTCTAGTGGTGAATGCATCTTCCCAAATCAGCTGATTTGGAAGTCTAAAGTTCCAGCGTTCAAGTCCTAGTAAAGTCAGTTATTTTTACACGGATTTGAATACTGCATCGTGGATACCGGTGTTCTTTGGTGGTTGGGTTTCAATTAACAACACATTTCAGGAATAATTGAACTGAGACTGTACAACAGTACACTTCATTTACACTCATACGTATCATCCTCATTTATCCTCTGAAGTATTATCTGAAAGGTAATTACCGGAGGCTGAACAGGAAAGAGAAAGATATATTATTACGCTATATATAATCAATGAATATTCTAGCTGTTCCTTAGAAAGTCTACTTTCAAGTGACCTAGAAATTTCAAGAGTAAATTAAATTTTATCGCACCATATACGCTTAATAAATCCAGTCGTTGCAAAACCGTTAATCAACAATGCGCAGCTACCGTCCCGGCTAAAAATGTCCCGGTCTTCTGAGAGATTGTGGGGGTACGGGTGACTGATACGTGCAAGGGTCTTAAATCTAAATCGTCTTCCTGTAACGATAAATTACGTACAAAAATGATTTTTATATTAATTAAGCTTACACGAGCTGTATTTTTAACAAAAATGTGGGTTCCTAATTTATAAAAGTTGTACTATTAGCCATAAACACGACTATAAGCACTGATCGATAAAATATAAATGTAAATATATTAAAAAAATTGCTATCCTACCGAAAACAGATTAAAAATCATTTTAACAAATTCCTGTATAAAAACAATGTAGCTGAATCTAATGGAGCAATTTCTTTTAATTTACCGATAAAAGATATATCTTTGTAATACTTGAAAATTAAAGCTTTTCGGTATACTAAATTATTATTAAAATTCTAATAAGTGACTATTTATAAGGTAAGTATCCATTAAAAACGATGAAAACAACGTACTTTACACTAAAAACAAAAAACCGGACAAAACGATGAAAATTATGGGGAATTTACTACGTTAAATTAGGTGAAGGAATTTTTTTTTTAATAAAAGAAGGAAACTAGATATCCCAGCTGTGTCGGCCAGAATCAGTTCCTTGTAATTGCCGAGAAATTTTAAACAAAAAATGGAGTGATGCTAGCCGTAAAACAGTATAAAAGATAACGATGATCGTAAAAAAACTAAATTTGCCTGTATTTTGACAGTTGCGCATAGTGACAAATTCAGCAAAGCACAATTTTCTTCTAGTAAACCAAGGGACTTGTAAATCCTCAATCATTAACTTCGCTATGTGTAAAACTACAACTTCTTCAGTAGTTTCGGAAGATAAATTTACGAAGCCCAATTTTTAAGATAAATTTACTCTTCTTATCCAAGATAAGAATAATGTTTTTAAAAGCACTTATGTCGATACAAACAGAAAAATAACAATTCACTTGGAATGTTAACTAGAACATGGTTATTTATTATACACAAAGTTGCAAGGAAATTGCTTTAAACAAGGACTTATAATAGACAATTTTGTTTGCATGATAAGTTATATTTAATGTTAACATTTTTCTCGTGTTTCCATTAATTAAAGGTTAAATAAGGAAAAGTTAGAGCACGGAAAAAAGATTTTCGTAAAAGAGTTAACATTTGAACTATTCAAACACGTTTCTCGACTTACTTTTTTCAGTTTTCATTATTTTAAATCCTTATACGGCAATAAAAAGCTGACAACAGAATTGTAGGACTTTCCCGTCACGCGGCTAAGTTCCGGAAAAGTCCTACAATTGTGGTTTGTTTCTGATCCACGACTTACACACTCATACACTCGAATTTAATTTAAAAATCATTTTATTTAAATATCATATTTTTTCGTTTATTTAACTTTCTAACTAAAGCGCTCGCTCGCATACAATATTTAATTCGCGCGGGCGGTGACGGTCAGCGCTAATTAGACTAATGTAATTGCACAACTTACATAAAATAAATTTCGCTTGTACGGTCCGCAGACCGGTGTAGCGACGTGACTTAAATTACCAGGTACCTAGTCGACCGGGCGATCGAGTTCGAGACCCAGCAAGACCGAGTTACTTTTTTAAACTTTAAATATTATTCATTCATTTAATTCTACCGCTCACCTATGACGTCATAACATAGCAGTAGTTAAGAGAATTTTTTTGAGTGGGGGTGCGATTTTTCAAAAACAATTGTTGCATATATGGTTATTTTTTAATTGTTAACAAATGTGTCTAAGAAAAATATGACCTTAATTAGGCGAAATCTAGAAAATGAGACCTTCCTGTACAGGTGACCTTGCTCTACAGCCTCATCCCCTTGACCTTTTAAGTTGAAAATTTAATGGCATAAATATCCCAATATAGAAGTAATCTGTCCATGTTTGGTCAAAATCGGTCCAGTATTTTTGGAGATATAAGGTGATTTAGAGGCCAAAACTGAACACACGCGTGTACATTCGAACATTAACATCCGGAAAATTTTCATCCGGTTTTTTGGGTTCCTTAGGTGTCAAAACGTCAGGATCCGGTGAAAAACCGCATATGCCGAAATTGTACCGATAACAATACTTTCCCATCTACAGCTATAGTGCTAGACCGGAAAGTACAAATGAACTTTTTTCATTCCCAAATGTAATATAAGTAGCTTTAATCGGTCTGGTTGTAAAGATCAGTTTTTTAAATGACTTTACTATAGATGATGATTAAGATAACTCAAGCATAAGTGATGGCATTTTACTAATAAAATAAGAATAGTTAAATAAAAAAAAACCCTTGACATTTTGTGTTTAAGGTAAATGCACAATCTATGCAAATTTCAATTATAAAATTTATGTACTTGTAAAATATTTCTGCTCCATCATAAATTTATTAAGTTTTCTTAAAATTTAATAAGAAAAATAATTTCTAAGAATCAAAGAATAAATAATCGGGAATATTAAACATTTTTTTAAAAACCGATAGTAACAGAAAACGACATCATATTTACCAATCATTACTAAATTACTGCATATATCTATGAAAAGAATAAAAAAGTAGTACCTGAGAAAAACTATATGATTGACACTCTCGCCATCTTGTTTTCCCAAAACAGCTTAGTATTAATTAAATAATTTAGAATATGCTCGTCTAAAAATGGGATACATAATTTTTGTATTTGGAGAAGTCAGTCATAAAAGCATAGTAATTATACTCTCCTTGATCGAAAACGGCTAGACTGATTTCCATAAAACAAACGTAAAACCATTCATCTAAACGGAGAAGTTAACATTAAATAGATTTAATTGAATAGAAAAGAAAATAAATAAAAATAATAGCTTATGGAAACAATTTGTACGAACACTTATACTATCTATCCTAATTTTACTAAAAGCTACGATACAGTAATGGACTTGAGTTCAAAGAGACACCAGAGTTGTTTTCTATGAAAGTAAAGATGTTCACTATTCACAAATTTCTTATGTTGAACAGAATGAAGGTGCTTTTGAGGTGCTGAATATTACTGTAATTTCATTTAATAATACGTAAAATAACTCGGTGAAGACAACGGAAATCATTTCATTTCTCACTTTCCTAGTAGGCCCTGAATGGGATGCAGATTATTTTTGAAAATTGATATACTGTTTTCGGAAGTTACTTATTATGATACTTGTTAAATCGCCTCTAACTAGTACTTTGTAATAGCAAAGGTTAAAAAAAAGACAAACCTTAGAAAAAAAATCAGTATTGGCTTCTATATCAGCTAATTTGTTTCATCTATTTTCTGGAATCAGAGGAAATAATTTGATGTCGGTTACTTTAAAATCGGACTAACGGTTTAACCTAAGAAGGAGAACAAAATCCCCGTTTTGGTAAATAAATATTAAAACTTATATTTGTAATTCGTGATTCCTACATTCACACTTTCGACTATACATAATAAGAGGATTAAAGGTTTTTAGTTCGAAATCGGAGAATCGATCCCATAATCTAAAATCGATAAATAGGTTATTTTAGTAATTGAAATACGAAAATAACTTTTTAAAGAAATTAAAAAAACTTATACAAAGTAATCAATTTTACAAAGAAATAAACATGCATTTGATTTTTTTTTTAGCTATTATATCATAAAATCTTGAAGAAATACAATTTCTGTTTCATCGGTCAGTTACATACTTAAAAAAATTCTATGTACCAATCACTTTAGGAAAAGGTGTTTCTGATTAATTTTTTGTTTTCTTTTTTTAACCTCCGGGATCACCGCTAGGTATTGCTTCAGAGGATGAGATGAATGATTTGTAGAGTGTGAAAATGCCATGCCTGACCGGGATTCGAACCCGGGACCTCCGGATGAAAGGCCGAGACGCTACCACTCGCACCACTGAGGCCGGCGTCTGATTACTTAAGTGTAGTAACTTAAGTGTTGTTCACATGTAATAATTCATAGAAAATAAAAATGTCTAAATATTAACAACAGTAGTAATAATAATATACACACGACAAATACATTTATTAAATAATGTACACATTTATTTAATAAAAGAAAATAAAAGTATAAAGTACGTTCCTCCAATTTATAATGGAATTAAAGAAAGAGAAACCATCAACTGTCCATGCGACATGCAGAGCGAGTTAACTCCCAATATTTCGGTCAAGGAAAGGTTTCAAACAGAGATCCTTGGTTTTTGTTAACTATGTTGCACAGACAGGGTCGATCTGTTGGGGAATGCAACTTAACGTCCACTTTCTTTTTTTTTCTGCAGTATCAATAATTTCAGAATATGACCTCCTGAATGAATTCTACGGTTCCTTCATTACATCTTTAATTTCTTCCGTGTCGATGCCCTTCCTTGTTTAGCTGATATTTATCCAATCATATTTACCAGCAGTTTTATATAATAAATAATAAATGCAGTCCTCGCTTATATTTAATAGTAATGTAAATCAAGTAACATTATTGTTTTCCTTTATTAAAAAAAAAAAAAACTTGTAGATATCGGAAAAGCTATTATATAAAATACTAGCTGGTCAAGACTGACTTCGCTTCGTCTAACCAGGGGGCTCTGCCTCCTGGACCCTCGACTCAATATCGCAACAGAAATTTTAAAATAATTAATAACCGATAACTAAATAACGATCGACAACATATGTTTTTTATTTGGCATATCGATAAATAATTAAAAAATGAATCTTCTGGTTATTTCAGAAAAAAAAATTGTATAGCCGGATTTGTACAATAGAAATGTGTGGTATACTGCCGCATGAGCAGTATACCGCACATTTATACCGCATTAAGCAGTAGCATCGAAAAAGGAAAAACTTAAAAACCACCCTTACAATAAATAAAAACTATTTGCCGTAGATATGAATATACATAACGGGACAACCGGATGATCGAGAGTATATCTTTTGTATGCAAACGTTATTCCTTGTACTGATAGCAAATATACTGTTTGAATTTTTAAAATTGGTTATACCTTTCCGGATATATAAGAACTTTCGGAAAAATAACGGATAACCGAATGGTCTAGCGTGCATCTTTTTTATGCAAATGTTACAACTCAACATGGTAAAAAATAAGCCGTTTAAATTGTTAAAATTGATCATACCGTCTCGTAGATATAACTGAATTTCGGAATAAGAGAATGACCGGATAACCAGACAACCGATAATCGAGAGTATAAAATAAAAACATAAAAACCACCCTTGTAATAAATATAAACCTTCTGCCGAATAGATTTTTTTGTATACCTATCGGGTCCTTAATTTTGCATTTCAAAGAAATCAACTCCTTTTATATATATATATATAGAGATTTCATAATACAGCCGCTATGCCAAAAAAGAGACTTAGGGTTCACATCCGCACAAACAAAGAATCGACTGCCACCTGAGAAACGTAGGAATACCAGACCTCAAAATGAGATCAGCAGTATCTCTATAATGAAAATATGAACTTGAAGAATACAGTTGCAAGTTCTGATCATCGCACGGACAACAAAGTGATGATCGTTTGCGTACTGTAGAATGATTTCGTTTCTTCACATTGCAGCAGACATGCTAACAGAAACAAACTAAAAACTTTTCCAACGAGAAAAACCTGGCAGTTCACCGGACACAACATAGGATACTGCAACAAGACAACATCCAACCCCCTACGCGTGGCGATCTCGCCAAGTTCTATCTCTGCAATATAAGACCCCTACGCAATTATTTACTGAATTTTAACCATCTAACGATTTTAAATTGTATTACATTATGAAGCCCGATTATAACGCGCACACTACTTATTTACAGAGTGCTTGTGGTCCTTCCCAAGACGTCTGCTGTTAACACAAGTCGTGCCTCCGACGTCTTCTTAGTATACTCCTCTCGTTTATTACTCTCATCCACAAAGTGGAAGCACACTACCTCCAGATGTTTACACCTTTCAGCTGTGTGTCCAAACTGGCGGCATTTGCACAAACGATGAACATATACTATTATTCTTTTACCTTACACGAAGAGAAATCAGTAAACAAACTGCTTTCGGATTAGACGCCTTAAAATAGGTCAGAACTCGCATGGAACACAACAACCAGGCTGCTGGTGGTCTCCTGCTGGTCGAGGGAGGCTCGTGGGCACAGGTTGAATTCCCAGCCACTGAAACATGCAGGATACGCGAGCTAAAGGGTTATGCGGCGAGTCGGCGTATCAACGATGTCTAGAACACGAAATTTATTCTAAAAGTTCTCACAGAGACAATTATAAGGAGGATCACTTTTTTTTATTTTTCTGACTTCCTGTTCATCCTAGACCAAAACCATTCAGGATCTCCACCGATCCGGGCCACCGCCATCTCTTGACTCCAAATCCTAAAAACCCAAAAAAATACGCCCTCCCAAAAAATTTTCGCCGCCAAAATCTTGCCGTTTCTAGACGTTTAATTTTTTTTTTTTGATAGAGATTTTTTGGGCCAAAGGTCGGAAATGGCGAAAAACGGTTTTAAACAGAAGGATTTGACCTGGCGAAGATTTTTTTTTGATGGAGGGGGTAATTTTTTGGGGTTTTTTGAATTTTGGGGCAGGAGATAGCGGAGGCCGGGATCGATGGAGAACCGGAAGCGTTTTGGTCTGGGAAGTTTTGGTCCGGGAAGTCGGAAAAATTAGAAAAAGTGATCCCCTTATAATTGTTTCTGTGAGCACAGAATGTACAACATACTTCATTATAATACAAAATAATGTGATAAGTACTGGTGTATAAGTTTTCCTTTTGAAGCAAACATTTTTTTTTGTTTTGGAATAATCAATTTTTTCCTAATGCCAAAACTGCTAATAATTCCATTCACTGATTGTAACGCAGAATAAAATAAAGATTGAAAATAGAATTATGGTTAATCAAAATATTTTGGCTGAAAATTGAAAATAAATAATGGGTCAACCGTATAATAATATAATGTAAAATAATATATGTCAGTTTTGAACCCAAAGAATCATATTTCCAATATTCAAGAAATAATTATATCAAGTTTTGTTATCCTTTTAGCCGAACAAAATTAAATATTGAGAAAATGAATATACTGCCAGAATCCGAGCTAGCAGTATGAAGTGGGTGGGGGGAAGTAAAAATCAACTTCTGTTCATAAATATATGTATAGCTTGCATTTTAGTCGGTAACTAGTATCTACCGCTACAAAGAGACCTTTAGTAAAACATTATTAATACAAATTCACTCCCTCTCTATAGTACTAACACAGCATTCCTAACAATTATTTCGAGGTCGAACTCTGCCGATAATAACATAAGATTCTGAGATACCCTCAACCACTAAGCCAGCATTGCATCTTTATGTAAAATACAGTCGTATTTCCGCTACATTGCGGCTGAAAGAGAACATTTAAATTACCATTAGTCTGAAATTACAAATTATAAATATTTTTAATCGCTTTCAAATCAATTGAGCTAACTTTGTACCAAATTGTACCAAATTCAATGGTGTATTATTTTCCCGTCTAGATAGCGCTATAGCAGAACTATAGCTTAAGAAGGGAAAATATTGTAATCGGTCCGATTTGGGTATATGCGGTTTTCACCGGATCTTGATGGTTTGACATCTAAGGAACCCAAAAAACCGGATGGAAATTTTCTGGATGTTAATGTTAACAATTAAAAAATAACGGTATTTGCAAAAAAAAAGTTTTGCAAAATCACACCCGCACCCCAAATCATGCTCTAAACTACTGCTATGTTATGACGTCACAGGTAAACGGTAGAATTAAATGAAAGAAATTAAGTGAAAGAAAGTAACTCGGTCTGGCTGAGTCTCGAACTCGATCGCCCGGTCGACTCGGTACCTGGTAAGTTAAGTCTCGTGGCTACACCGGTCTGCCGACCGTACAAGCAAAATTTAATCTATGTAAGTTGTCAAATTACATTAGTTAGTGCTGACTGTCCCCGCTAGTACAGTCACACCCGTGCGAATTAAATACGGTATGCCCGCGCGCTTTAGTTAGAATAATTGAATTAAATAAACGAAAACTATAAATCATCGAAATTTCTTCTTCGGAAAACGACGTTTGAAGATTACTTGGATTTTTTTTTATGTGCAGCAAAGTCTTTACATAACGCTCGAGTAGGAATATCCTAGAGAGATCTAGATGTCATATTTATTTCTTAAAAATTTGTTTTTATATCTTAAGTGAGGATTCCATAGAATATTTTAATTTCTAGTAACCAAGAGAGTCAGGAGACGTTTAGAAAAGCAGTTCCATAAAATCTGTACCGTCTAAAGTTTCCTCCAAATTTTAATATCATACATTCAAATTACTAGACGGGTTATATAATTACTGATTAGTTTGAAGCTTCTTGATAATGATAAAAAAAATCGAGAGCAGTCTTGTTTTATTTTCCGATAGAACTTTTTTCCCCTTAATGATTGATTACCTTTCAACTTAGTTCGACTTTAAACCGATGTAAAACGTCAAAAAAAAAATTCTTATAATCCTCTCTTTAACAAATTTTCTTGTGAAGAAGATTAAAAATATTCAAAAAGCGTATATTTGTTTTTTAATATTTTAAAGACAAATTTCATTAATGAAATTAAATTCCATACTTCACCAGAAAACTGATAGAGAAATAAAAATCTTAATTCTTTTTCAGATGGTCTACCCAATATTTTTTAATTTAATTACGAAGCTAGTTATTAAACTTCAAACTCATATAATGTATTAAGGAGAAACCTGTTTTTCTTGATTCAAAATAACTAGCGAAGTACGATCATAGCAAATTTTAAAAATTGTTTAAGATCTAATGTAATATTAAGCAAAATAATATCAATGTAATTCAGTGTTTGGACGAAATAATGTAAAATTAATTATTTAAAAAAAGGATTCATATAAACAAATCAATGTTTCAATTAAAACAGATACGCTTACCACCTCAATATAGATACAATTAATTATAAATAATAATCAAAATTTAATATTTTTTTTTTCAATTTATTGTATATACAGAACTGAACATATAATAGTTTTCGTCGTAATATTAATACATAGGAAATAAATTCATATATTTTAAAATATTGTCGCGATAGTGATAAGAAATTTTAATTAACGATGTTAGATTACCAAGATAGATTATCAACCGACTTTGATGAAACGGTTCCCTGTTTTAAATTTTATTGCAGTATTTATAAATAACTACATTTACATTAATTAAATAGATTACCAATATTTTAATAAACACTACAAAAATTGGATTATATCCAGTTGTTTAACGACAATAACTTATTTTTTATTGGTTAAACGCCAAACATGGAGGGCAATTTATTGATAAATATACGGTATAAAAAAGAGAATATTAAAGATTTCATTACAGATTTTCCTGAACTACTGATTACCCGTCATAGTTCAAATTGAAATAACTTGACCTCTACTAATAATCTTATGCAATATTAAATGAAATTAATATAAAAAAATGTCATATGATTTGCTTTATGAAATTATCAGAATAAAAAAAAATTAAGTACCAAAATATATAATTCAGCCTAGATTATATAAGTATATGTATTGTTACAACAAAACCAGATAAACGATAGAGTGGAAATGTTTTTATGCAAGCAAACATGCAGATAGATTGACATTTGATGCACTACAAAGTGAAAAAAAAAACCACACAAAACGATAACAACAGTTTTTTTATTCAAAATTATTATATTCAAAGCCATAATAATGTAGAAAATTCGAGACCAGACCAACCCGAATGATTTAAGATATTCAAAAGCGTAAGCTGATCGCCCGTGCTATCTGTAGGCAGATATTGTTCTCCAGGCAACGTACACCGACCCACCGGGTTGGTCTAGTGGTGAACGCCTCTTCCCAAATCAGCTGATTTGAAAGTCGAAAGTTCCAGGGTTCAAGTCCTAGCAAAGGCAGTTACTTTTATTCGGATCTGAATACTAGATCGTGGTTACCGGTGTTCTTTGGTGGTTGGGTTTCAATTAACCACACATCTCAGGAATGGTCAAACTAAAACTGTACAAGACTACACTTCACTTACACTCATACATATCATCAATTGTTGATATTTATAAAATAAACTTGTTTCATAAATTTGTAAAAAATTAAGAAAAGTCTTATTTTATTCTGCAATTTGTTTTTTTTCCTCGATAAGTTGTACAGTATTAACATATTGTACTCTACCCTTCACTATCTTCTACACCCAGACCTGTTCTTCACAAAAAATCCATTCCGATTCTCAAGGTTTCTAAAAACTTGTTTCGTGAAAACAGTGATGAATTAGTGAACTGATGGAAGAAGGAATTTATGACTCAGACTTTGAATTACAATCCTGTGAGCCATATCTTACATCACAAGGTCATCCAAATGATTCGGTAAGAGATTTAAACTTATCAAAAAATGATGCTAAACTTTTAGACTCAAGATTGCAAGATTGGATCTCTTAAGGAATTAATATGAAAGAAACGTATGATGTTATGAAAACTATTATTAAAAAAATAAAATTATAAAAAGCATATTCGGAACGTATATACAGATTTAAAATTTATAGATTTTTGTTAGGCATGCAGTTAGGATATATAAAATACTGTTACTTTATTTGTGAATCGGGTAGCCAAGCTAGGGATTAGAATCATGTATTAAAATAGCGGAATAAACGAGAGAACTAAACTCCTGGTAAAAAAAAAGCATTATTCATGAGGCTGTAGTTAAACCAGAAAAGATATTTGACCTGCCATTCATATCGAGCTTGGATCAATGAAATATTTTGTAAAAGCTATGAAGAAGGACGGTTATGAATTCTTGCACGTAAACCAGAAATTCCCAAAAGTATGTTAAAGAAAAAAAAGGGATTTTTATTGGCCCAAAAATAAGGATACCAGTCAGAGATGAAATGTTTTAACTTTCTGTTGACCGATGTAGAACTCACTGCTTCGACAAAATTTATAAATCCTACCGAAAATTTTCTGGACGTTTTCCATAAATTACAAATTACCAGGATATTGTACATAAATTCATACAAAGCTATGGGATGTAATATGTCTCTAAAAGCTAATTTCCTGGATTCGCATCTTTGATTTCCTCGCGCCCAAATGTTGGGGTAATAAATAATGAATACGGTAATCGTTTCCACCAAGGTATTTCGTTGTTGGAAAACCGTTACAAAGGCAAATGGAATGTTAATAAACCAGCTGATTATTTTTGGACTTTAATTCGAGATGAAGAAGATCATCTACTAAAACTTTTAATGTAAGTATATGATATCCTGTAGCATCGGTTGTATTACAATAATCTGAAACAGGATGTAACAATACATAAACTACAATAAAGGTAGATAGATTAATTATCTGCTGAGAAAACCATCTGATTGTATACAGTGATCACAGTTTATGCAACTTATCATAAGAATTAAATTTAAATATTACAGTCTCATTTTTAGAATTTTTGAAAAATTAAAAAAAAACTTTTTAAATAAAATGTAAAAATATATGATTCCACCTTATTTTGAACGTTACAATATAAACATTGAATGAAACATCTACTTTAAATAATAAAATAAAATATATGATAAGCTATTAATTAATCAACGACACTGTATTTTCAATATTTTAAAATGTGAACTGCGATTTCTTTATTGCTTAAAATTTATCCACAAGCAACGTCACGTGGTTTTTTTTAAATCCTTCAATTCAGCTTAGGAAAAAACGCTTACTAGGAAAAGAATTCTGGTAACTACAGAGAGCTAAATTAAGGAAAAAAATCAAGGTAATGTTGAATACATAGGTTTGTCATGTCTTTTTTATCTTCTTGAAAACAAGGTTTTTAGATAACAGTAGGCATATTACGTGAAAAATATACAATTAAGGAAGAAAGTTTATTTACTCAAAAAAAAGCTCGTGCGTACTTATGTACGCACGTAAGAAGTTATACTTCTTCGGCGTGAATAAAAAAATAATTTTTTTTACGCATTCAAACAAATTTGAACTCAGTCAAACGATTGATGACGACATTAAATAACCTGAATAAAAGTTTGAATAAATAACACTTAAATTAAATAATATTTATTTTATACAGTTTAAAAAGTACTGAAGTATTCGTTGTCGTATAAAACAAAGTTCATCGAATATACTTCGATTAGTTTAGTTCCATTAATTGTTCTGATGGCTATTGAATAGGCACGAGGTTTGTTAGCAGCTTATGATATGAAAAATGCGATAGGAATAGTTTCATTTTATAATAGTATATTTTATCAAAAATTTTGTTTTTGGTAAATTTAAAATTATTTATGCAAAATCAAGAATTTACCTAATGTGTGCTAGTTTCTAACATTAAAAAATATAATTTAACTCATAAAAAATAATACTTACATAAATATAACCTCAAATCTTGACACACAGTTTTCACAATAAAAGGTAAATAAATATACGCTGCAATATAAATAAAGTTTTATGAATATGAATAAAAATATTCACAGTTTAAAATATCCGTCTTCAGAAATCTGTGTATATAAATATATATTTATTACGACTCAATATCTGTTATGTTTACAACACGTGCTAATTACTTAATTGCATTGAACGACTGACTCAATTAGAACTACACGCATGTACGCGCAAACTGATCCACTTGGGCCAGCGCAAATCTTCGTGGTGTGTTACATTGGCGAGTGCAACTTTCGTAACTTGTTGAAAATACACTCTGATCAGTTTCTCCTAACGCGCAAAAAGAAATATAGCTTCAAAAAGAATTATAATAATATAAGAAAAACAAAGTCCAAGAAGAAGTATAATTTAAAGTAGTTGCTACATTTTTAATTTCTTGTAATTGTGATCAGTCCTTGGACCGTCCAATTGGTTGATCAATAATAGATTAGTTTACGGAGGTGTAGTGGAGATAAGTTCATTTGTCACAAAATCATACGTAAATATTTACATAGATTCGGTTAAAAAAACGTTTTCAAAGAAAACGTTGTAAATGTTAAAGTTCTTGTCCAGTGAAGGAAAGAGGAAAAAGAGAACAGAAGGGAACAAACTGAAACGACCCTAAACGAAGACATAACGTGAGATGTCTGAAAAAAGTAACCGTGGATGGAGAAAAAGTGAATAGTTTTCTATTCGCTTCGCCTCAACAGCCAATGAAGAGAAAAATTGAAGAGCCGAAATATTCTATCCTAGTCTTCATTCACGCTCTCGGATACTATTCGGTGAAACTACCGTCGCTACATACGGTCATGAACTTAAATAAGATGTGATAGAAGATCTACTTTTCCCTTAGCCGAGTGAACATCCTGTAAAACAGCGCAATTATTTTCCCCGCCCAACTTGACAATCACCAATAAGGAATGAATTTTTCAATAAGGTTCCTCAATAAGAAGTAAAATAAAGTTTGCTATAGCTGAAAACAAAGTAACGAAAGAAAATATGGATTAACAAAAAAAACTAGTTTAAGAAACCTGAAGAAACACGAATTTTCTTTTTTACCGGTTATGTTCCTGTTTGTATCATGTTGTGTATGTGTACTGTTTGTATCAATACAAAACAGAAAACTATAATGAAGACAGAAGATATTGATAAGTAACGTTCAGCTTTCATATTAAAGGGTAGACCTAAGTAAAAAAGGATTTTAATCCCAAACTTTGTCGAGAAGGCAAAAAAATAAAAACTCTAGTTAGAAGGAATATATCACAAAATACAAAACAGCTTCTGGAAGGTGCCATTGGGGAAACAAATACAAAGCAATCTTTTTTCTATTTTCTTATATAAACTCTACATGTAAGTAATACAAGAATAAATTTGACAATGTCTGAAAATTATACAGGTGAACATAAATTACTCAGAGTATTTTAGAAGCTAATAAAAAATGAACAAAGCAATGTAACGCGCGCTGATTTTTTTCAAATATTAATGTAGGTACGAGAGTTACAGATAACCTAGAATGAACACGCCGTTGCAATGTAATGACAGGGAAACACCGTCGGTTGAGCAATGGTTACTGTGCAGGAGAAAGCATTATGGATACTACGATTTCATGAGAGCGGATCTGTTTTTATTGTTCGTAAACTTTTTAGTTTAGAGTATGGCCGTGATCTTTCTAATGAAGAACTCTATTAAACGTTGGTATCAGCAGTTTAAGGATACAGGAAGTGTAGTACACAAAAAAAATGCTGGTAAACCTTCCATCTCCGAGGAATTGTGGATCGAATAAGAAAAACTTTTCAGAGAAGCCCGGATAAATCGACTCGTCGTGTAAGTTTAGAACGGGGAATACCGCAATCGACAATCATGAAGGTTCTACACAAGCGTTTAAAATTCACGCATACAAAATTCAGTAGGTGCATACAACTGAAGTTGACGATAAACCAAACCGTTACAATTTTTCTATGGACATTCTTGATAAAATGAACGAAGATAATGTGTCTTTAGAAAAAGTAATCTTCCCTGACAAAGCAATCGTCTATGTTTTTGGTCACGTTAACAGTTATAATTTTCGGATTTGTGATAGCGAGAACCCTCATTCCGTTCGACAAACACAATGTGATAGACCGATAATTAACGTTTGGATTGCGTTGACTGCTGATGAAGTGATCGGATCATTCTTCTTCGCCGAGCCAACGGTTACTAACGCTAGTTATCTAACATTTTACAGGAGTGAGCAGTACCAAAAATTGAACATCGGCAATCCATTGTTTACTTCCAACAAGATGGCGCACCACCACACTGGGGTTTACATGTTAGGGACTACCTGCAAATACAACCTCCTTGACGTTGGATCGGCCGTGATTGACCTATTTCCTAGCCGCCCCTACATTCTCTGACGTTACGCTACTGGATTTTTTCTTTGGTGGTTTGTCAAAGATAGGGTTGTACGCAACGAAAACTGTCAATAACTAAAAAGAAAAATCGAAGGTGTAATTAATGGAATAATTCCAGATATTCTTCGTAATGTGTGGCGTGATACTGAATACCTTCTAGACATTTTACGCGTGATAAAAAGTGCTCAGGTGGAACTTCTTTGAAGTTAATAAGTAGTGTAAACAAAAATGCCCTGTTGAACAATAAAACAGGCAATAAATACTGATGTATTTATTTATTTGTATTTTTGTATTAACACCTAAAATGCGCTGAATAATTTATGATCACCTTATATCTCTTAAAGTATCGTTCCAATAAACTTTAATTTTATTAAACTTGTATCATGAGGAAATTAAAAACATCGATTTAAGAAATAAACTTCAGTTTACAAGTATTTTACACAATAATTCGATTTACTTTAATTAGAGATCATTGATTAGTATCGGAAAATAATATTCTGTTAAAATAAATTTCAATTAATTCTTATCTACATAAAGTTTTTCCTTTATATGTAGAATGTTACAATAAAGTTATTCATAATATAAGTATTCTGAAGAACTTAACAATCGCGGTTTGAAGAAATCAAACAGGTTCAAGAGTTCATTCATATAAACTCTTCACTACAGATAAGGAAATACATTTCCAGTTATCGGTAATTAAATTGCTTTTAATAATAAAAGTAATTATAAACCATGACTGCCAAAAAATCAAAAAAAATCTGACAACACAGTTGTAGAATTATCTCGTCATGCGCCTTTTTTCTGATGCACGGCATACACACATAACTTAATTAAAAATATTAATCATTTTATTTAAATAAAATGATTTTTGTTTATCTAATTCAATGATTCTAACTAAAGCGTGCGCGCATACCGTATTTAATTTACGCGGGTGTGGCGGTACTAGCGGCCACTTTAAATGCTTTTTTACACTTTAAATATTATTCATTTATTTAATTCTACTGCTTAACTGTGACGTCACAAAATAGGAGACGACTACGTCAGTCCTACACTAGCGCTCCTGGTGGTGACAGGGAGTACTATTGACGTTAATGTATTAACGTTAGTATTAACGTTAATGTAAAATAAAATCTTCACTGCGAGAAGATTGTTACTGTAATGGATCGTGCATGTAAAACTTGGTCATCGTCTTTATTGCATTACTATTAAATAATATAGGCTTGGCAAATTTTTCCCTAACTTCAAGTTTATTGTTTTCATTTATTGTTTATAAATCAATAATTAATTAATGCAAATAAATCAATATATATATTAAATTTAATAGTAATTTTTCTTTTATTAATGCATACTGTCTTTTTAATAGTTTGTCATTCCGCGAAAACTATTATTATTTTTAATAAAGATGAAGAAATTAATCCAAACAAAGGGAATTTTTGTACTATTCTAGGGAATTTTCATTCCATGGCAGACTGCTTGCTGTCTGGTATTTCAGGTTATGTTATTAGTTCATATAATAACAAAATTAGTGGTTTATGTGCTTCTATAATTCATTGTCAATTAGTTTTTGGTGATCTTGTGAGTTTCTGTTATAAGTTTGTTATTCGATTCTAGTTAATACAGTGGATATAACACCACGAAAGCGATCAAAAAGTGTTGCTCTGTCCCAACATACACATATGACTCAAAGACAGATTGTCAGTGAGTGTAATGTGGGGTTCGATACTGTAAATCGTGAAAAAGGTTTAGGGAAACAGGTTCCGTCTCTCCAAAGAGAAAAGGAAAATATGGACAGAAAAGGAAAACCACGCCTACACAGGATCGATTCAGCTGTTGACCTTAATAGGGACGTGAGAGCCAGTGGGACTAATTTTTCTGATATGACAGTTCGTAGAACACTGTTGGCAGTGAGAAGGATTGTTCGGAAACCTAAAAAGAAGCAGTTACTGATACAGGTTATGAAGACAAAAAGACTTCAATGAGAAAAGTAACACAAAGAATGGACTATTGAGATGTGGAAAAAAGTTAATTTTTCAGACGAGATTAATTTCTTTGTCCTAGGAAAGAGTCTTCAGAGGATAGTACCCTACATTCGTAAGTCAGCAGATGAGAAGACTACTACGTCAGCACACCTGTAATAAGCTCCCAAACATTCAGACAAATTGATGTTTTGGGGATGTTTTTGCACATGAAGGTCGAGGAAAACTTATGTCTGTGGGTGAGATGATGAAATCGGACCGATACATTAACATATGCCAAATAAAAATAGTCCCACTTATGCAGAAGAACCCGTAACTCATTTTCCAAAAGGGCCTTGCACCATGTCACACGTCAAAGAAAGCAAAAGAGTTTTCAAAAACAAAACAATTCGAGTGCTCTCGTGGCCAGGGAACTCCCCCGACCTGAATCCCATTGAAAATTGATGGGCCGTACTAAAAAGAAGTCTTGGGAAAATGAATCGTAGCACAAACACTGACCTTATTAGTTCAGTGATACAGATTTGGTTTCGAGATGAAGAAATCAAAAATCATTATTCTGTCTTAGTGGAATCTATAACAAAGAGAATTATGAGATAATCAAAAACAAAGGAGGACACATAAACTATTAAATTTGAGTAAGTTAGATTATTAAACATTTTTTCTTTTAAAAATAAAATTTATTTTAAAAATAATGTGTTCGGATTAATTTGATCGCCACTGTAAAATAACAATAATGCAAGCAATCGTGATAATTACCACATAACAAACCAGGTAAATGATAGAAAACTGATTTAATATGTGAAATTGTCGAGAGGTGAACGGTTGTACTGTTTTACGTTACTATTGTTCTAAAATTTGACTTTTTTTGTTGCTACAACAGAGGTACCTCAAAAATCGGCTGTATAATTTGTTTATAGTGAGCATTTAAAAAAACAGTTTTGTGAAAAAAAATTGAAATTTCACGTGAACGTGCCTTACTATGGATGATTTTTTACGGTTTTAGTAAGGGCCTAACTCAACAACAATGCCTCGAAACGCTTCGTTCAACATTTGTTAATGAATCACCATCGGGAAAGACTATTTACAATTGGTTTGCAGAATTTCGTCGTGGTCGTGCTTCCGTCAGCAATGAATTTCGCGACGGTCGACCAAAATCGGTTGTTGTTCCAAAAAAAATCTATTTTGTGCGCTACATGATTGAAGAATGTGACTTACCGTGAGACAGAGGCATCCTTATGCATATCGAAAACTACAGTACATTCGATTTTGCATGAAAATTTAGCTCTGAAAAATATCTCTATTCCTGATGGATTCCGCATACTTTGACCGATGCTCTAAAACAGGCTCGTGTCAATCGGTGTAAGGAAGTGCTCAAAAGATTCGACCGAAAAAATGCAAAATCCGTATACAACATCAAAACAGGAGACAAAACTTGGATACATTCGTACAAGTCGGAAACTAAGCAACAGCCAACTGTTTGGATGTTCCAAGATGAACCGAATCCAACAAAAGTGGTTCGTTCGCGAAGCACTTCCAAGGAAATGATCGCTTGTTTCTTCGGTTACAGTAGACATGCAGCAACCACCGCTTTAGAGGATCGAAGAACAGTTAATGCTAAACGGTATACAATTTGTATGCCAGAACGTATCAATGAAATCAGGAAAAACAACCGAAAACGTCGCATCATTCATCATCATGACAATGCCAGCTCTCACACAACACGTCAAACAACTGATTATTTGACGGAGAAAAACATTGAATTAATGTCTCATTGCCCGTATTCACCTGATTTATCGCCTAACGACTTCTTTTTGTTCCCGAATATCAAACAAAAAATGCATGGAAAGCGATTAAGAAGCTGTTGAATCCTTCCAAAAACTTGTTTTTGAGGTACAAACTTCAGAGTGGAAAAAAATGTTTCGAGAATGGGTTCGAACGTATGAAAAAGAGTATAAATGTTAGAGGTGAATAATTCGAAAAATAAAACGATTTGTACCAAAAAAAACTTAAAGGCGGCCCTCGTAACCGATTAAAAAAAAGAAAATATCAGTATTTAATACGCAATAGCTGTAATATACAAAGCATAAAAAATAAGAAAAACATACAATTTTTTATAATAGTTTCTAATAATAATCTATGTTGTTAGCATAATAATTATGCAAAAAGAGAAGTACCAATGCACTTCTTATGTTGAAGTTTCCATGAGCACAACTTGATCATAAAAATATTCATTGTACATCCGTTAAACTGCTATGCAGGAGGAGTCAATGTTTTTTATATTGTTATTACATCAGGTAATAACAAAAAAGGTCATTCGGTGAGCAGATAAAATTTAGAATAGGATATTTATTTTAAATGGATAATTTCCAATCTATTAAAAACCATAATTTTACGGTGAAATTATTTTGTAAGCCATTATATGCAAAAAAAACTACATGGAAGTTAGTATAACCTAACGTAAATAAGTTTACGTCATAAATTACATCGGTAATTGAGCAGTACTTTTTAATTTTTATAGCATTGGCTAACTGAATAAAGAAGATATCAGTGGTAGCCTCTGAAATGCTAAGTAATGTAATTTGTACATGAGCTTTAACAATCTAAGAACTTTCCGCTTTTAACCGTAATTGATCGGTTCTAATTTTTTAAGCTCTCATATTTTTTTTGCAAATCACAATTAATTTTGCTATAAAAATTAATTTTTATAGCATTGGCTAACTGAACAAGAAGTTATCAGATCGAACCAAAGAATTTAATTTACTTAGTATATGCATGAATTTCCAAGAATTTTCCATATGTTAACCGTCATTGATGGGTTCAATCTATCTTTAAACCGTCCTGATATAATTATTCTTTTTAATTTTTTTATGATTTAAATAATATATGCTAATTAAAGAAGGCCGTTAATAAATGCGACGTTAAAATCTCAAGTAATTAAGATTGTGAATTTTGTTTGTAATTCAATCATAATCGATTGGCGCAATTAAGTTCTTTTATTGCTCTCATACATTGCAAATAAAGTTACGTATATGTGTTAATTGAACAAGAAAATTAGTAGATAATAATCTGAAATTTTAAGTAATAAAATCTGTACTTGAATTTTAGCTATCCAGGAATTTCCAGGGTTTTAATCACAATCGATCGGTATTAATACGATTTTTTTATCGTATTAATCGACATTATATATCTAATACGATCGTATTAATAGTCTTTTTTAAGATGTTACATTATCATAATTTCTTTGATTGCTAATTTATTCATTCATGTTTCACTGAATATACGAATCCATTAAATTTGATATAATAGAGTTATAAAAATCGTATATTAGGGGGAAAAAGTTACACATAAACACAATAACGCCTCAAAACAAATAATTCTGTAAAAACGAAATCGACAGTGAGATGCGCAGAACAAACGAGCGAGAGATCAAATGTAAGAAAACAAATTTATGGTTTACGGTCGATTTACCGATACTCTTGTATATGTTGAGTCGCTTGATTATATTAATCTTTCTAGATATAAGAATATATTCGAAGAAAGAAAAAAAGTAATAACTGTAGCAGGATAAAAAATAGAATGAATAACTTTTGCTGATGATACATTAATTCTAACTGAGGACTGGAAAAGTCCAATGGAAATAAAAGGAAGGATAGCGATGGTAAATGAAGCCTTCAATAAGAAAATACGATGTAGTAAAAAGTCTGAACTTACGAGTTAAGAAAGAGGTTAGCCGAATGCTATGTATGGAGTGTCTTGTACGGGAATAAGGCATGTACGATAAGGAATGGGGAGAGAAACTGGATCGTGGCTTTTGAGATGAGGATATGGAGAAAGTAAGCTGGACGGATAGAGTGAGAAATTAGAAAATAATGAAGAGGATTAAAGAAGAAAAAACACTTATGCGGGAAGTACACAAAAGAAAACGAAACCGGTTAGGAGGTGTGGTTGAAGGAAGTAGAATTTTGACAGCTGAATCGGAAGGATCAGTAAAAGGGAGGAAGAGGAAGGATAAAATTAATAAATGAACTGAAGATTGGAAGCTACAAGGGAATGAAGAAGGCTTGGGACAGGAATGATGGAGATAGCGGTGGCGAAAGGACCTATCGCCAGGCCGAACAGCAGGTAACGATGACTGGTATCGTATTCACCGCTCCCCATACATTTTCGTTTTTGCCAAATCGTACAATAAATCCAAAAAATATTCCCTTACCCCACCATTTTTAGAAATTAATATTATTCGGCGACTTATTAAAATTTTTCAACGTAAACCCAATATGACAATAAACACCAGTTTAACTGTAACCTGCCTATAAAGTTTCATTTGAATCTTATTGGCGAAAAAGAACTAGTATTAGATCTTAATCGCTTCTTGTTTTATGACTGCATCGTACAGCACAGATATGTATAAAATTTATATTACAATTATCAATCGTGAAAATGAAAAAAAAGTACAAGTAACTAATATAAGTAAACAAAGGTATAGAAAAGAAACGATGTTCAACTTGACCTAAAAGTTTGAAGCCCTTGTTTCTATTTGTTGACCCTTATTAAATAACAATGATAACACTAAATTCAATAGACATTTAAGATACCAGATAAAAGCACAACTATTAAAATGATAAATATATGTTTAAAAAATAAATATGTATACATATATATATATATAATTAATTGCAAATTATTTTTGCTAGTCACATTTATGTTGTCATATTGTCAACTAAGCAACAATTAAAAAAAGTGACACGATGAGGGTCGTATAATTCAATATGATAACATTATCATGTTTTATCACTTTACTTAGGCTATAATATCTGAAATTAAATGACCCATTAAGTCTTAATTAGTATTATTATTTTCTTTTAAAATATAAATCACCCGATATTAATTTTTATAGTAATAAATATTGTATTAAGTAATAATAGTATTGTTTAACTCTATAATTTTTATTAGATTGTAATAAATTTTAAGAGGTTTTTTTTGTTTTTATATCAATGAAGATAAATCTTTATACATTTAGAAACATTATCTAGCGGTCAAATATGACAGTATTAGTCTTAATAATACTTAACAAATTATATATAATGCATATATTGCATATATATAATGAGTCATAAGTTACATAAATAAATAAAGAATTAATAAAAATCCGGAAGATTTATAACTCTGGCAATTAAAAAAAAAGCTTTATTTACATATTTAGCTTCTTAAAATAAATAAAAATATGTAAAATACGTATTAAGAAACGTTTAATTGCTTAAAAAAAAAAACACTTCTGTAAATTAAATTACTTTAGAAATAATTAATGTAGTTAACTGAAAAAAAGCTGAGATCAGATTCAAGGACAAATCAAAAGATTTTATGTCCTAGAATAACAATAATGAATGATGAAAAACAAGGAATTAAGATAACGGAAAAATACACCAGAAATTTGCAAAGTTGTAACATTTATATAAATCTCAAAGGGCAGACGAAGTAAGGTAAATACAGACTATCACTATGCGCAAAGAGCATTTTCACGAAAAAAAAAATTCTATCTATATCAAAAATAGATCTATAATTAGAAAGAAATTCATGAATATTGTGATGCAGCGGTTAATAGTTATGAAACTTACGAAGGTCTGTTCAGAGAATAACGAAGTTTATTTTTTGAATGTTTATTACTAATTTTATAGATTGTTGGTTCTTGTCCCGTTCAAAGTATTCTCCTTCCCTATTTACACACTTTTCCAAGCGGTCTTTCCACTTCGCGAAGCAGTCCTGGATAACTTAATTTGAAATGATCTTTAAGGTCCGCGACGAATTTGCTTTAATATCATCAGTAGTCTCAAAACGGCGTTCTTTCATCACTGATTTTAATTTCGAAAATAAGAAAAAAATCGCAAGGAGCCAGGTCTGGCGAGTAGGGAGACTGAGGGAGGACATGCATCTGATTTTTGGCACAAAACTGACGAATTGACAAAGCTGAGAGTGCGGGCGCACTGACGTGGTGAATGAATTGTCTCAACACAACTCTTGTCTCTTTTTGCAGATTTTTTCACGTAACCGTTGTAAAACGCCTTGATATTGCGCGCACGGTTCATTGTTCACCTTGAGGCAAGAATTCAAAATGTACAATTTCATTAAAATCTAAAAAACAGGCAGCATCACTCTGACACTGAATCGATACTGAAGTGCTTTCTTGGACCGTGGAGATCCTTTGACAATCCATTTTGATGATTGAACATTGTCTCCATGTCGTAGCCGTAAACCCGACTTTCGTCTCCCGTTATGATCCTTTGCATGAATGTTTCGGCTTGCAAAGTTGTAGAATTTATATAAATCTCAAAGGGCAGACGAAGTAAGGTAACTAAATACAGACTATCATTATGCGCAAAGAGCTTTATCACGCAAAACAAAAAAAATTCTATCTATATCAAAAATAGATCTATGAATTAGAAAGAAATTCATGAATATTGTAATGTAGCGGTTAATATTTATGAAACGTACGAAGGTCTGTTCAGAGAATAACCGAAGTTTATTTTTTGAATGTTTATTAGTAATTTTATAGATTGTTGGTTCTTATCCCCTCAAAGTATTCTCCTCCCCTATTCACACACTTTTCCAAGCGGTGTTCCACAACTTTGCAACTTTGCATTCGTCATCGGCTTGTTCAAGAAGTTGCCGACAAATATCCACTCTATGTTCTTTCTGCTGTTCGGTCATCAAACGATGAACAAACTTTGCTGCAACTCGAAGCATGTTCAATTTTTCAATCAAAATGTCACGGCATGATTCAATTGAGATACTAACCTCTTCTACAAGTTTTCCAACAGTCAATCGGCGATTTGCACTCACCAGATCGTTGATTTTCTGAACGTGGGTGTCATCAGTTGAAGTCGAAGGCCTTTCTGGTTGGTCATCTTCAATTGACGGACGATCACTTTTATCGTGAAAACCATTCGTAACATTGCGTACAACCCGGAGCCTCATATCCGTAAGCTTGTCTCAAAAAATTGAAACGTTTCCGTGAAAGTTTTCCCCAGTTTCACGCAAAATTTTACATTGTATCGTTGCTTCCGAAAATCGCACATTACAGAAATCGCTACTATCACTTAAACACGTTGCACGGAAATAACAATAACACGAAAACTAAACGAGACAACAAAAATCCAAGAACATGAGATTACGGAGGAGAACAGAATTCTGCCAACCGCACGTCACTAAATATCTCCGTTGGCGCATAATTAAAACTGTTCGGTTATTTTCTGAACAGATTTGTATACAATACGAAAAAATGAAAGTAAAATAGAGGTCTTTAAAATGTGGTGTTGTGTATCTCAACACTTTTACCCCTATGTGTATAAATTTCATACACACAGAAGATTATAAGAAAAAACTGTTTTGTGAAGTCTGGGGTTTAAAGTGTTAAAAACAAATTAGGTGGCGCGATAGATTCAAAATGAAGAGATCTCAGGACGAATAAAGGGTAGGATAAATATTTGATAGAACCTTTAAAAAAGACGATCGAGGTTATCGGGCTATACATGTTAAGACATCCAGGTTAACTTTATTCTGAAATAAAGGGTATGTAGAAGATAAAAACGGTCCAATAAACAAATAATGCTGCATAAAAAACAGATAACCAAGAATGAGCGGTCTAGTAGAAACAGAGAATAGCATCAAACTACTGAACTTACTGATGACTCGAAAAAAAAACAACAGAAAACACTGTTGTAGAATGAATAAAATCGTTAAAAGTAGGCATTAATAGGCCAAATTTCAAGAAAGGTAGCTGAAGAACAAAGAACATCGTGATTAAAAAACAGAACGAAGAAATCAGGAAGTAGAATCAACAAAAATCGGAGAATACGACGGGACACAAACAAAAACCAAAATGGCTACAATGTTAAAGGAAAAGGTAATGGGTTACGCACAATGCGAGGATGGGCAAATTGAAAACGAATTTCCTCGTAATAAAGTGGTTTAAAAAAAATCACGAACAAGAGGACAAACAATCATGTAGATTAATGAAGTCGAAATACTTCCTAAATTTAATTTACGACCACTACGTATAACTATTTCTAACTAAATACTACTTTTTAAAAAATTCACAATAAATAAAATTATCATGATTTTCATTCAAAACCGCAGAAAATTTAAAGTGGAATAACTAAACTAATATTACTATATCCAAAAAATGCAGATCTTACTAAAAAATGTTCATCCATTTCGAAAACAAACTAATGGGAATTTACCATTAATAAAAAAAATCGGTAAAATCTTAATAAAAATAAATTTGAGCAGAAAAGTACACCCTGAATCGAAAGATCATTTTATCAATAAGGCTTAAATTTATCAAGGCTTAAATATTTATCCCGCAGAAAAATCATAGTTACGGGTAAATGAAATCATAATAAATATATATACATACGTATACCCTAATAATAATAAAAGAAGTTAACAAATAAGATTAGTGATCCTTTAGACTTTACAATATTAAATAATTTTAAATACATCGATAAGATTTTTTCAAGAAAATCTTATCTTTTATAAAAACCGAAAAAAGGTTGCATAACTTTCCCCGTTTGCCTTTGATATGTTTTCTATTTCAAACACAACATAGAGGTTTTAAACATTAATGACTTAATTAATATGACTTAATATGACACATTTATGCAATATGACTTAAGATCAATATGTTCGGAAATTTTTTTTTGTTCGATTTAACAGCTTGATCAAATGACGTTTTTATGTTAATATTTATACAGTATTAAAATTATACCTGAGAAAAAAATCAAAATTTTGGTAAAATGTTTTGGGTCCCTGTCGACCTCCTTAACTAAATGACATTTTTATCATCATAATTATATTGTATTTAGAATATAATTCTAAAAAAAAAATTAGAATTTTAATAATACAATAGGGTTCCATTTGATCCCCTTGTTATACAGCTTCACATAACATTTTTAATAACAACCACAAATTAAAAAAAAAACATCTGTTTCAGAAATTATGAAAAATTAAAAAACTTTTTCAATTCTTAAGTCGGAGAACTTTTTCTTAAAAAAAAATTCCCACGTCGTATATATTAATACTAAATACAGTTGGTTATTCAATCTTGAAAATATAAGTTTAAAAAAATTTATATTTTAAGTACAGTTTCCGTTAAAAAAAACTGTTTTAAAATAATGTTGAATATCCTCGTCCATCGGATATAAGGATATCCGATGGACTTAAAACTTTGTAATTTTAAATAACTTAATAAACAGGTTAACCGTAATAAACCTCAATTCCCTACGACTACTATAAAAAAAAAATAATAAAATAATAATAATAATGAACTCAAAATGGTGAGAACTACCTCCCCTTTTTTTAATTTTGTCCAAAATTTAATGACAACAATTTATAGAAATTTTTTGAACTACTTTCGAAGGACTTATGTTGAGTCAATCCGGAGATATTAATCAAAATACAGGCCGACACACGTGTTCGAATATACATCTTCCGGAAATTAGTTAAAATATCGATCTATGTTTTTATATTTATAGACCCAATAAATGATCTGATAGTCCACTTTCATAACCTGAAACTCATTCTGAACTTTGTTTAAAGGAAAATATATATAGTATGCATAATATTTACATTATATATATATAATGAATAGAAGTTTAACGTTTTATGCAAAAAGCAGACAGGAAAAAATGGTTTGATTTTATTGTGAATGGAATCGATTTGCTTGTTTCACTAATATTTACAATCACTGACGTATTAGTAGAGATATCCAGGAAAGGGGAAGAAACAAAGTTAATCCTTTTTCTTTAAGGCCATTTTAATTTCTAAAAAATAGATCGGTTTAAAAGCTGGTAAATTAATCTGATGAAAAAATTAATTTAATTTCACTATAATATTTTAATACTTAATTTTTTCCAATAATAATAATAATAATATTAATAATTAATTTATATAAATATTATCCACACTTTTTTATAATTAAATTCACCCCACCCCAAATTATTGTAATCGCAAAAAAAAAACAATAAATGTCGAGAGATTAAATAATCATTTAGACTGTATTGCAACACCATCGAGTGTCGCCGACTGATAAAAGAAAGTATGAAATATTTCATTAACACAAGTTAAAACAAACAGCTTTATCAGCGAACAATACCATTCAATATTATTAATCTAAAAAAAAAAAAAAAATATATAATTTTTTTTTTAATATAAAAGACTACCATAAAAAACATAATTCTTTTTTAGTAAAATTATAATTACATATAAATATATAGTATTTATAAGAATTTTCTTCAATTTTTGAGGTTCAAAAAAATGGGAAAAAGTTTTAAACACAATAAATTCGGTTTACGAATTTCATCTTCGTCGTTAACTACACTGTACACTATTATTACACCGCATATACAAGCATGGCGATACAAAAACTATTATACGACAGATCTATTATAATTTAAGTTGACCTTGGCGCTAAATAATACATGTATTAAACCTGTTAACGTAATTACTGCGTTCACAGTACTTCAGACGTAATTACAATTCATCTTCATCCTAACGCTACGTAAGTTAAGGCCAATGGAATATTCCAGTTCTGTTTTTTCTTATTATTTATTTTAAACTTATCTCGTAGTAGTTTTTAAACAAAAGTGTTTACCTGATTTTTGATAAAAAAATTGTCAGTTAATTATTTTTATCTTGTTATACCAAAGTCTTGTATACGATTGCATTTTTTAACCGCAGAGCGTTTAATGTATTCGTACGTAAACATCCATAAATTACGACTTGATTTTAGGAGGAGTGATGACGTAAATGATATTATGATTTGTAGTGTAAAAAGGGGGTCAATTTAACATGTTTTTATTTGTTTGGTGTAATAACTGAATTTCGTAAACGATCTAATAAAAATACACAACTCCATCCTTCCTGTAAGTGGCATAACTGTTCTCGTAATTACCGGCATTCTGTCTACGGTAAAATAGGGTAAGTAAGAAGTAAAGTTGCTATCCGGTCGCTTTTTTATCGAGCAGAATTTATTGTTCAATATCGTGGCGAACAGTGGAAGGAGTCGCGACTTGTACTATTTCCGAAACCAGGAGCTCCAGCTGATGCTTACCGCCCAATATTTCTAACACATTGTTCAAGCTACTGGAAAAGATGATAGACGTCATGCTGAAACAGGGCATAGAAAACAGTGGAGGCTTTTCAAACAGCCAATACGGCTTTAGGAAAAGGAGATCTGCCCCAAACGCTGTGAAAAAAGTCTTCAGTCTGGCATCAGAGACAGCAGCAGGATCCAGGCGCACGAAGAGAATTCCAGTGGTCATACTATTGGATGTGAAGAATGCATTCAACTCGCTGCGCTTGGAGGCCGTATTCCAGACCTTTAAGGATAGGGGGATCGATAACGGAACTAAACGGCTCATACAAAGATACCTGGAGGATAGGTATCTGTTGTATGACACCGTTGACCAGAGGCTCCGCATTCCCATCACATTCGGGGTGCCACAAGGCTCAGTCTTAGGCTCCACCCTCTGGAATGCCGTCTTCGACTATGTCCTCCGCCTTCAATTACCTGAGATAGTGACTCCAGTAGCTTTCGCAGATGACCTCGCTCTTGTGGTCTCGGAAAGAACAATTGAAGAAGTGACAACGACGGCTAACAAGGCCATAAGGCGAGTACAGATGCGGTTGTTGGACAAGGGTCTAGCCATCTCTGGGGCCAAAACGACCATCGTCTGCTTGGATGAAAGACGGCCAGTACCGGCCATACCGATAAGGATTGACGACGCCTTAATGACCCAGGTCGAAACAGCTAAGTACCTGGGGATATGGCTGGGCCACAGAAAGTCGTTCTCGTCACATGTGAAACAAGTGTCAGGCAAAGCTGCAGACAGTGCCAGCTCTCAGCAGACTACTAGGAAACGTCATGGGTCCCAGAACGAGCAAAAAGAAGCTCTACGGCCACATCGTCCATACTACTGTATGGAGTATCAGTATGGGGGAAGGTCTTAGAGATAAGTAAACATAAGCATATACTAGAAGGTACAGCGACGGATCGCTCTACGAGTAGTCTCCACGTACTCCTCGGTTTTGACTGAGGCTACACTAGTTTTGGCTGGCATGCCTCCTCTTCAACAGATGGCCCACATGAGGAAGAATGTGGAAGAAGGAACAGACAAGACAGAGGCAAATATTACAGGAGTGGCAAGGGCGATGGGACCAATCTTCAACAGGGCGATGGACTCTCATCGCCATATAACACAGATTGATCCGTGTGTCAAGCGTAAGTTCGGAGAACTGAACTATTGGTTGACCCAGCTACTGACAGGACATGGTGTGTTCAGGGCGCACCTATACGGAAGAGAAAGGGCAGAAAATGACTTCTGCCGTTACTATGGAGAAACAGACACCCCTAAACATGTCATGTTCGACTGTCAACAGTGGGACGACAAGCGTTGTCGATGCACTCAAAACCGGACCTTTCACCACTGATACTTTAATTGAAACCATGCTGAACAACGAGGAGAATTTTAAAGCCATTGCAGGGCTTACTACACAAATCCTGCAGCAGAAGACCAGGGAGGACGAAATGGCGAGGGATGAGGGATAGCCCTACAGACACAATAACACACTGTAGATAAAGGGCGACTCCCAAAACCCCTTGCGGGAAAGAAAAGACCCAGACCCGCCACGGCGCTCTCTAGGGAACGTACGTGTTAGAGGCGTGAGGCACAAAGACCGAGACCCGGCCTTTAGGGTGAGGCCCAGAAACGGCAAGTTGGGCTTGACCACCTTATTTCAAAGGTTAGAGACAAGCAAAAATAAAATATCCAAACCGGCGAGCTGACCTGTCGTACCAGACGAACTTCCAGCGGACGGGAAGGCCCGTTTGAGTTAAAAGGACAACCTCCTGATCTGTGCTAAGCTTAATCCTGCGGTATCCAGTTCGGAAGGTAGAAGAAAAAAAATCGTGGCGAACACCGCCACCAAAATGAAAGTTTTATTTAGTTAAGTAAGTAACAAACACTTTCACTCTATTCACTACAGGGATTAGCTGAAAGGTGAGTATCATTATTATCATAGAAAACGAGTCTCGTTGATACCTCCTGCATCTCAAGTGGTTTTACACGCATCAAAACCGTCAGTAAAACTGGGACAAATATTTTAAAGTAAAGTAGAATAAAATGTAACACGTATGTCATTCTCAGTGTTTAACAATATCCGTTAATAAAATATTGAATTTTTTATTCGATTATAAAATTTATTTATATATTATAACAAATTAAAAAAAAAATTATTCCTTTAGCAAAAATAAACCAGTCTAATTACTTGACTATTCGAAATAATACTACTTATTTTAAACGATCATTACTAAATATATTTTGAATAAAGATAAATTTACCTTTTGAAGACTGCAGCATTCGATTTCTCATAAAAATGTATTAAAATAATACGAACTCCAATACCTGCAAATGAAATGAATTCTGGGATCAGTTAAATGAATTTAACATTGAGGTATCTCTCTTGAGATTTATAATTTTTTTTTTATTTCAGAGTGTAGATTTAATGATAAAAATATTAGCCCTAGATATATTTTTGTAAATATAAATAATATTTTTGTAAAAACGTTAAAAGAATGTTTTTTTTTCAGATTTAATATTAGATTAACGAGATGTTATTTACGCTTTTAAAAAAATAAAAAAGTTTACAACAGAATTGTAATACTTTCCTGGCATCGTTACTTTTTCTATACAGTAGAAAAATAAACCAAAAAAAGTGTAATAAAATTCAGAAATCGATATGTTTAAATTTTGATCGGCTTTCCCCCCATTATTACCCCCAAAATATTTTTTGATCACTTCCACAATTATTATGTCAGGGAGACAAAAAACATCGGTTAAAAAAACATGCAATGAATAAAAAGATAGTATTTTTTTCAATTTTTGGGGAAAGGGTAATTTGGCGAAAAATATTTTTAAATATGTTAACATAAACTTGCACACGTTTAATATAAAGTGGAGTTATGTTAGCAAAATTTTAAGAAAATTGACCCCAGAAAACTACATATCCCATCCCCTGGAGATATTTACTCAAAAATCTTACCAAAAGACTCCTACATACACACGAGTCTATAAAAAAATTCATCTAAATCGGTTCATCTATTCAAATATTTTTATACTCCAAACACGCTAACACACATATTCGTACGTACAAGCATTATCCCTAATTTCTTTTAATTTTTTGGGGACCCTGGGTCATGAAACATCCAGAAATGTAAACAAAAACCCATACCCCAATTTTTTGACCGATTACCATATTTTCGTTCTTGCAGCATAGCTATGATGCCAGGATAGTAGAAATAAACAAAATTATAAAAATCATGATTCGCATTAAAAATACCAAAAAATATACTACCACAAGATCTTTTCGAAACTACGATCCAGCATCACCTTCAGTGAAATTTTAAACTATGCTGTTATTATTTTTGCTTATTTAAACTAATTATAAAATTCATTTAGTGAATATTGTATGAAATTCACACTGTGTTGGTTGGTTTACTTATGTTATTATAATTATCGTCAAATAGTTGGGGTTTTTTTTATAAATTTTGTACTTTTCGGGTCTCTTAAGTTCGTGACTTTTAGGTAAAAGTCATTAATTCATCGGGTTGGTCTAGTGGTAAACGCATCTTCCCAAATCAGCTGATTTGGAAGTCGAGAGGTCCGGTTCAAGTTCTAGTAAAGGCAGTTATTTTTATACGGATTTGAATACTAGATCGTTGATACCGATGTTCTTTGGTGGTTGGGTTTCAATGAACCACACATCTCAGGAATGGTCGAACTGAGACTGTACAAGACTAGACTTCATTTACACTCATGCATATCATCCTCATTCGTCCTCTGAAGTAATACCTGAACGGTAATTCCCGGAGACTAAACAGGAAAAAGAAAAGAGAGGTAAAAGTCATTACATGTAAAATTTATATGTTGCGGACCTTTCAATCCGTGTGTTCAGTTTTTATGACATGATTTGCTAAGGTTAACTTTGACGAGTTCGGTGCTTGTACGTGGTTCTTCGTAACTGCGGGTGAATGTATGTGAAATCCGTTCAATAGGTAGTTATATAAGTATTTTTTATTATTTATATATTACTATTTTTTTTTTTTTTTTTTTTACAATGTGTTCACTTAAGACTGAACAGGAAGAAATAATGAACGAAAATTTGTATTAAAAAAATGTTTAATATTAACTCCAACGCTATACTGAAGAAAAATTCGGATTAACACAGATTCCCGATCGATAAAACTTTGTCAAAATTATCATAAACATTATGTACTGAATGTCCAGTGACTGACGGAAGTAAAGTTTAATATCAACTTAAACTGACTGTTACAAAAGTAAAATTGTTAGAAAAAAAAACAGAAACAGAAAACCTACCGTTTAAGAAATTTAAAATTATCAAACAGCATATTAAGAAAGGTAAAACGAAAATGTTAATAAATAATGCAATTAAAAAAATGTATTACATTTTTCTGCACAACAGCTACATAAAGCCAAATTATAATTCTCTTAAGTTCAGTGAACCCGTAAAATAATCAATCCATGGGTAAATCATTTTATCACACCGATCAAATTAACGGTATAAAAAAAAGTAACTTTATTCTCCTATATATTATCTCTTTAAAAAAAAAATAGTGAATCAAACAATTATAGTATTATATTGATCAAGGCTAAAAAGAAAGATATATAAATTTATTACAACACGTTCCTTAAGATTAGATAAAGAAAATAAACAACTATTAGTGACAAATACTCATACACGAAAACACACATAAATTAAACTACAACACAATAGTCTTTGTGTTGTCTTAGCTCATATGAGCTAAATAAACGTTAATTTATTATCCTCCCTAAAAATATTAAAACAATACTCTCTACCTTTACCTTTACAGTCAGAAAAAACCGTTGGATACGCAATATTTTCACCCGCATAATTTGTCTTATCGAAAAAGTGAAACGATGTCATGATACGATCATTACCATGACTGCTGAACGAATAAAAATGATACGAGATCGACGAAAAACGTATTCGTACATGAATCATGAAGAAAAAGCTTAATTCAAACGTGTTAAACTGAAATTTATTTTTTCCCGACTTGTCATAAGAAAAGGAATAAAATGTTGTAAATCAGATTTTTCTGATAATTAAATTTTAGATTAATTATTAACAAAATATCGGAGCTGTAAATCTGGGTAGCTAATGATCGATTGATTATGTACATTTTTATATGCCTACGGACCAATCATTAATATTTTTTTTTGTGCGTGAAAGTAGGATTCAGGTGTAAGAAAAATATAACGTGAAAAAGGGTTAAATCTGCTCTGGATTTAAACCCAGAAACTTCTGGTTGAAAAGCATGGACGCTACAATTTTAACTTTCTTTAAATGGAGGGAGAAAGTGTCAGAGATTATATTCTGTAGTGACCTTAATCGTTCATTATCTGTCTACCATCCTTGAAGTAAATCATTTATAAACTTAATAATTACGTAATTTAATATTATGGCATTTAAGTCGGAGACCGGTACATTGCGATAACAAAACGTACTTTTACTTAACGTTTTTGTCACGCTAACGTCAAATGAATTCGCTCTAGTACAAACCTACAAGTCCTTTGCTCTTACCGCAATGATTTTTTCCGATATCTAACCAGTAGTTCCGATAAACTGTACATCGGTTCTGATTTATGGCTCTACAAAATCGTACGCATGCGTCACCGTTAAGTGATAATAATTTAGCGGAGATACTGAATTGTACAGAATACATTCAGACGTAGTTATAAAAACAATTAAATTATTTTAATTATTATTCTAAATAATAAAAAGGAATTAGACATATTAGAAGTAAATTTTCAAAAAAATATTTGTGTGGTGTGTCGCGTTTTACGGTAATGAAACCTGGAAAAAGAAAAATAAACAGAAAGGAAAAGAAGAACCTCCTTTGAAGTGTACTGTTACACGAGGGTGTTTAAAAAGATGAGTCGATAAAATACGAAACGAAGAGATTTTAAGATGAACAAAGAAAAGAGAAAATTGCAGAAGAATCTTGCAAAGAACTCAGTAGGTCGAATACTAAGACATACAGGTTTGGTTAAGTTAATAGAGATATAAGTAGTAGGTAAAAACCGCAGAAGATAAAGATTAGAATACATGAAAGAGATAATTTAGGATGTAGGTTGCGGTAAACGTGTTGAGATTATAATATTATAAGAATGCAGAAATGAAAAATAGTATCAGACCTTTTGACTGTCTGATTATAAAAAGAAAATAATAATAAGTAAATAAAAGGGCGGAAATTAACTGCAAAACTCTCCTAGCGATTTCCTTATGTTTAACAAAATTTTAAAATGTATACAATAAAATTAAGTAAAATTTATTTAATTTTTAATAATATTATTTGGCTTTTAGCAAAGGAAAATCAAATAATATTTAGAGCCATGAAGTTAATAATTTTTATTAAATAAAATAAAAAATACAAATTGTGAATATTACTATTAATACTATTAATAATAATAATAGTGAAAATGGTGCTTCTATTGGTTTGGCTAGCCAGGTACAAGAATAAGATTTGACCCACAATTACAAAAATATAATAATGTTCTGCAAAATAATTTGGGTTCGATTTGGGCCTCTTGATCAATGACATTTTTACCTTAAAAATTATGCAGTATTAAAAGTATAACTGAGAAAAAATCAAAATCCTTAATAAAAAGGGTTGGGTCCCAGTTGACCCAAATGATGTTTTATCATCAAAAGTATGTAGTATAACTGCTCATGTATTAATCCCAATGTTTGATAGGCTACCTAAGAAAAACTTCGTATAACATTTTTAATAACAGCCACAAATTTAAAAAAAGATAAGTCTAAAATTAAAATTAATTCAAAATATTTTTAAAATTCTTAAATCCGGAAACTCTTTTTAATAAAATGTTTTCATGTTGTCTACATTAATACAAAATACAGTGGAATTTTCAATGTTGAAAAATAAATTTTAAAAAAGTTATATTTTAAGTACGGCTCCCATTCAGCCCCTTATTTTTGAGGGCTTAAAAGTTTATTTATTGGAATAATTATTTACTACAATAAAGTACGATTTAGTATTTTTTTTAAATAAAATAATTGCACGACTCATTGCAATATTATTCAACAGAGTACAAAAAATAATTTATTTAAATGAAAGTTTTTTAAAATATAGGTGCCGTAATAGCCCCTTGCCCAACGGGGAGGTGTCGAAAATCATGCCGAAATTGGAATATATATTCTAACCGAATGTATAGCAAAATATAACTTAATTTATGTTCAGCCAATTCGAGATATTAATAAACAAACAGGCTAACCAATACACGTATATGTTCCGGAAATTTGTATAACTTTTTTGTGCTTCTTTTGGACTAAGGGTGGTCTTGAAACATATCATTTTTAAAAACCCCGATATCCAAAATTTTGGCCGATCGCTATACTGCTTCCCTTTATATAGCTATGCTGACCTCATTACATCCGGGAAAATAATAAAGATGTAAAATATTTATCTCACAAATGTTTCAGTTTAATATTATTATCTGAGAATTACAGTGTTTTAAATTAATAAACAATTATGCTTTATAAATATTTTTTGAATTAAGGCTTCAATAATCAAAATTTTGTATCCAGCAAAAATACCCCAATTTTCAGATAAAATTGAAAGCAACAATACACAGTGAGACGGCAGTTTTAATATAAAAATTTATTGCTTTCCTTCAATAAGTTTTATTGTAAAGCTTATAAAAAAAAAAAATCAACGAATTATTTTAAGGTAGCAATGAGCATGTAACAAGTATGCCAAATAAATGAGGTCACATTTGTTTGTAGTAATTACAATAATACCAATACTAATAATAAATTAACAATATAATACGATAAAGATGTTACAGATGTACTTGAGATGATATTGTGCAATTAAAACAACAAAAAAAAAAAACAATAGAATATTAAATAACCATACTATTGTTTTAGTTCAGTGAATATTAAAATGTCTAACAACATATCAACATTGTAACATAACTAAGTAAGCATAACGTAGCATAAAGTAATGTATTTCGTTTTAAGTTCAGCCGGTATAACTTGCAATACGATTTTCCTTTTTATTAGAAAAATATTGTATTGCAGATTTTTTTTCTACTGAATTTATAAAAACCTTATCAGGATTTTGTAAATTTATAATAATAATTTGTTTATTTTTCTTCTATCGATAACAAAAATAAAATCACGTTTTCTTAGAGTACATTTAAGATTTTAACGGAAAGAAAACAATACATCTTCTGACGATCAAAAATCACATATTTTTTTTTTATGATTTCAGATATGTTTTATTTTTATATATAAATGTGGATTTAACATTTGTAAGGGTTTTTATTGTGTATCTTGTAATACTGCTTTGATAAAGTTTTTACCAATTCCCCTTAATCCTCCAGGGCAGTTCCTTTTTATTTACACAGAGCCCCTCATCTAACCATTCTTGATAAGCATTGATTGTTTAATAATAATGTACCGATGTGGTGCATATACACGTGTCACAAAAAAACGGAAACTTTTGAACTATCACTGGTTTTGTAAAACATTTTTATGGCGAAAGCACGTTGCTGATCCTTTCACTGCTCCATGATGACCGAGTGGCAGGTTGACTTTGCATAAAGCAGCGCTGCCAACTGTACATGGTTGCCACTACGCATTTCAAAAGTTCCCGTTTTTTTTGTGGTCACCTTGTTTTGCAAAAATTAAGCACAACATGTTTTAATAAAACCGATGAAACTAATTTTTACATAATTGAGCTGTCAAGTACACATTTCTTGGAATTTTACCAGTTTTCAAAAGTTATTTACTTAATTTCAAGGCTTACTTAGTTTTCAAAACTTGTTTACTTAATTAGTAGTTAAAAAAAAATTTGATTAAGAGTTGCACTATGATCTAGCAAAACTCGATCACATATAATATTTTATTGTAGAAATGATGTTAAGATTATTCTTTAAATTTACATATAAACAACTGAAATAATATATATATATATTTGTGTCTGCGTGTGTGTGTGTGTGTGTACAAATTGGGATATTACCACTTATAAAAAACCAGCTAACTATACGTTTCTTGAAAAATCTACAAACAACGAAAAATCATTTACATACATTACTTCACAAATTCCCTCCACACATAATGTTTGTTGATAGATATATACTACCAAAACACTGTAGAAATGTGTTTTCACATACTACATGAGTTATACTACGCATCACTAACTCCGATACAAAATTGATGAATATTACCTCTTCAAAGGTAGTAGACGGTACTTTCTCATTTTATGCCGTAGTGGTAGTTTAGTACCGTAATGGTAATCCCATAGTAGTTGACGTGGCAAGAAAGGACTATTTTAGGAAGTATTTTGCAATGTTTTCATGAAAAGTTGACGAAACAAAAAAAATAATTTAATTACATTTCTATTTATTTTTGTAGATTAATGTATTGCCTAGCTCGGCTTTGCTGTCTTTAGCAAATAAATATAAGAAGAATCTCCCGATTCGTATCCAGTTCAAAAAGATAACAAGAAATAATATGCTAAAATCCTTAAAGATCCTTTAACAACGTACTTAATATAGTGTGTTATTTTAATTTTTAACTTTTCGATCTAAGAACAAGACAAAAGAGTTTTTATATTACATTACTGTACCAGGCAAATCGGGCTGTCAAAATAGTAATCAAGAAGATAGCAATCTAGTAATGCAAAGGAATTTCATTAAAATTATTTATAATATATTCCTAACGATTGATAATGATGTATAGATTGTAAATGAGGTGTTCACAAGTGCACAATACATGTAAAATTATCATATTGTTCAGTTATGTCTACCATTACGTTTTGCCGCCGTGCTATCAAAAAATTAATTTTGCTATACATAGATATTTCAGATTTGTAATAAATTAATCGTATATGTCTGTGGTCGTATTTAATTGCTAACAATTCACTTTTCTGTCAATTAATCTACTTTTTTTTTCTATGTTAATCGTAGAAAATGTAAGAAGTGTACAAAAGATGCAAGTACACGTACATTACAGAAACGGAAAGATGGAGTTATAAAATAGCGTATGATATGATAATTAAAAATAAAAAAGACACTATTACAAGATAACAATTTTTTAATCTTAATTTTTTTTTACTATTTACTTGATAAATTTACTTCGGGTAAAGACATCCCATTTCTAATATCATAAATTCTAATAGACGTGAATTTATTGAGGAAGCATTAATTCTACCGTACATAGGCTACTGTTTAATCGGAAAGAACAACATAATTATATTGTTATCAAAATTCAATGGCGTAGAATGAAATCATTGATCGGCGTGTGTCTCGCCGTACTGCTTTATATAAAAAGTTTTGATTAAAGAGTGGGAAATAGAGATTAATCTATAGCAGACCGGGAGTAAAAATCTATGGGAATTACATTACACTGGCGATTGTGTGGTAGAATAGGAAAACTTGCACGGTACTTTCATGCAGGAGTACAAAACTGACTGTTAACGGAAAAGATCTGTAAATATATTCAAAGTAACAAATGAATTAGGTAAGAAACTTAAATCAGAATACTTAAAAATATAGGGACAGTTTTAAGTGCCTGGCGTATTAAAATCCTGGAAAACGAAATCGAATTTATCTAGAAAAAGTTTAATATCCTAACGTGAGCGTTTTAATGCGGTGTCGTATAACCAAACGTCCGTGGATGTCGCACGGTAAAAAAAAAAAAAAAAATAGATTGATTTTTAACTAACAATAAAGTAGAGAGTTTTGATAATGAAAATGAAAAAACTGGGATTGAAGAATTCATTTTGTAATACCAGCTATTAAATATCTTCCAAGACGTGAAAGAAATTTTGGTAAATTACAATACCTTGAATTATTTTTAATTTTCGTTTTAATAATCTCCACTTTAAACAAACAGAAAAGAAAACTCGACAACAAAAATAGAAGTTGACAAAAGAAGTGGATCACTATTTTCTAATAAAGAGATCCAATTTCAAATAAAATGTTCTCTCAAATAAGTTAAATTCTTGAAAAGGCTGAAGGGAAATTCCTACAAACTTTTACTAAAGTCCGTTAAGGTATTCCGAAGTTATTTTTAGAAAAAAACAATAAATATAAAAATATATATAAAATAAACAAGCTTGGACTTCACACAGAGAGCAAATACTTTGGAAGATAAGCAAACCGATTTTGGATTGGTTCAAAACAGACATTTGAGACCAAGAAAGTACAAGGACCTAGATATCGATAAAAAATGATTAGAAAATGATAATAGAACATGAATGGTCGGGATACCTAGATTATATGGGAAGAGAAAAAAAATGTTCATATCGACCACATTGTAAAAAAAGTAAGACTCAGAACTAGAAACCTAGATGATCAAATGCACAGATGTCTGTGGTCACTGGAAATAAAAAATTGGGAAGAACATTGGAAACGTTGAGAGTTAAAAAAAAGTGTAGAAAATTTGAAGAATTTTATGTTCAACTGGACCTAATCCAGCATAAAAAAAGATACTTGGTAAAGAACAAAAAAAAGTCAGAAGTCATAAACTTCGTTAAAATAATGTATCAAAATTGCGCTTAACATTAGCAGTTATTATAACTATGTTATATATATATATGTCGGAGAATAAAGTACAGTGGAGTATCTTCCGACAAAACGATGAGAATATTCTTTAGAATGTCTGTATTTTTAGTAGTTTTAAGAAATGTATTATTACTAGTAATATTTTGTAAAATAAGGTTTAAATTGTTTTATTGCGGTAGGCTTAGGCTAGGTAGGCACATGGTTGTCAACGTAGTCGGGATCCCAGGACGATAGGGGTATCATAAAATTAATAAGGAAAAGGAAATATGCAGTAGGTATATTATTTGAGAATATGGAGAAAGGGTAGTCTTGCTTTGGAACCCAGATCGAACAGACGTCCTGGTGATCGCGAATTCGTTGTTTCCCTGAGCCTCGGTCTATCGCAAGTTGTTTTAATATTATTTGAATTCTAAATTGAATTAATCTTATATTGTAATTCGTGTGCTACTGAGTTATTGATAAGTGATAATTATCATTTGTAATTATTTCATTCTACGAGTTATCTACTCATTTTTATTAATTGAACTTTATTGTAATCTGATATATTCTCCACTTGTAATGGTGGGAATGAGTGAAGCACAAAACGTTGAATCCCTGACAAATCTCCTCGCCTCTCCGACATCAGAAGTGGGATCGTCTCCATCTGGTCCATCACCTGATCACTGGAATACATTGTTTGAGTTTATGAAGTGTTGTATGCAAAAGCCATTATCGACAAAGAAAAGTGTTGCGTTACCACGATTTAATCCAGAGAGTGCGGGATCGGATTCTGTTGCTTGGTGCTCTGCAGCAGAATTGTGTCTATTAGAAAATCCTCTTCAAGGCAGTGAATTGATATCTGCGCTTAGCAAAGCTTTGGAAGGTTCAGCAGCCGTAGCGGTCCAGGGAACAACAAGGAGAATGGTAGCGTCGAACGCCGTGTGAATCTTTGCACAGTTGCAGCCCCTACTGGTATTCTAAACCATCTTGGTGAGTCGCTTCCATATTGTTTTGATTCAGGAGCGGAATGCTCATTAATAAAGGAATCGATAGCGATTAAGTTTTCTGGACGTAGAATTAATGAATTAATAATTTTGAAAGGCATCGGAAATGTTGTAGTAAATTGTAGCATGCAAATTTTATCTATTGTGATTATGGATTTGTTTACATTAGAGATTCTTTTTCACGTTGTCCCAGATGAATATTTGAGTTATAATATTTTAATTGGTCGAGAAATTTTGAGCTTGGGTTTTGAAGTAAATATTTCTCAAAATAATTTTAAAATCTGTAAATCTAAAGTAGTAAATGAATGTAGTAAATTCGAAATTATAAATTTTTATAATTGCAGATACGATAGAAGAAGCGTTTGAAAGACTTCGAGTGGTATTTAAAATTCTTATAGATGCGGGATTCTCATTTAATTTTTCAAAATGTTCTTTTCTCAAAACATCTGTTTCATACCTTGGGTATGAGATTCAAGAAGGACAAGTTCGTCCAAACCGTCGTAAAATAAACTCTTTAACAATGTTACCCGCTCCAAGGACCGTTACTCAGCTTAGACAGTTTATTGGCCTTGCATCTTATTTCCGACGGTTTGTCCCTAAGTTTTCACAAATCATGAAACCATTATATGCTCTTACCTCAGGTAAAAAATATATTGAGTGGACTGAGACACATGAAAACGCCCGACAAAAAGTAATTCATACTTTGACCAACGAACCCGTCTTAATTATCTTTGACCCGGATTACCCTATAGAACTGCATACCGATGGGTACGGAGCAATACTCATGCATAAAGTAGACGGTAAAAATAAAGTTATTGAATACTTTAGTAAAAGGACAAGCCCAGCCGAGTCCAGGTATCATTCTTACGAACTCGAAACTATGGCCGTTGTTAAATCTATTAAACCTTTTCGGCATTACTTGCATGGACGACAATTTACTGTTGTAACTGATTGTAATTCATTGAAATCTTCTCAAAATAAGATTGATCTTAATGATAGAGTCCATAGGTGGTGGGCTTATTTACAGGCTTTTCAGTTCGATATAGTTTATAGAGAAGGCAAACGTATGTCGCACGCGGATTTCTTCTCTCGAAACCCTTTGTCCGATTTACCAAAACAGGTTAATAAGTTTAAAATAGGAGATCACGTTTTGATTAAGAACGAAGAACGTAATCAAACGAAACTCGATAGGAAATTTAGAGGTCCATTCGTAGTAACAGAATTACTTGGTACCGACAGGTACACACTAAAATCTTTAAGTAGTAGTAGAAGTTATAAGTATAGTCATGATAAGTTGAGAGAAATGCCTGAGAATTATATTCCTAATGAGTTGGATGTTTCCTCGGACAATGAAAGTTGTGCCGAGGAGACTGTTGATGTTGGTCCTGAAACAGGGACTATGGTTTAAAAAGAGACCACCAATGACGCAATGCACTAATGGCTGGCAGCAGGTCGTGGACCTGGAATTTTTATTTTTCGCACATGCATCAGTGTGTAGTCGTAACTGCAAACTAAATTAGTGGCTAATGTTAGTTTGATCAGGGCGCGATGGGCACCTGATGATGTGTCGGGCAGGTAGTTGTGGCAACTACAGAATATGTATGATACTGTATGTGGCATACAGGGTAGCCTAGAGATAGTGCAGAGGTCTATTGGTGGAGGAAATAAAATCTTATTTGACAGTTAACTGATAAGGAATAATGATTGATGGCTTTTCGATCTCTTGAGTACTGTACGATGACTATTTAGGATAATGAATAATTAATGGATTTCTGTTACTCGAGAGGACTTCTGAATCTATCTTTTGTACTTTAACTATTGTAAAACGCTTTATAATGACCGAGGTCAGTTGAAAACAAAAATTAAAATACCACTGTAACTCAATGTTTTAGATACACCCGAGGGCGTGTGATTGTCAGAATGGCCGTGTCGGAGAATAAAGTACAGTGGAGTATCTTCCGACAAAACGATGAGAATATTCTTTAGAATGTCTGTATTTTTAGTAGTTTTAAGAAATGTATTATTACTAGTAATATTTTGTAAAATAAGGTTTAAATTGTTTTATTGCGGTAGGCTTAGGCTAGGTAGGCACATGGTTGTCAACGTAGTCGGGATCCCAGGACGATAGGGGTATCATAAAATTAATAAGGAAAAGGAAATATGCAGTAGGTATATTATTTGAGAATATGGAGAAAGGGTAGTCTTGCTTTGGAACCCAGATCGAACAGACGTCCTGGTGATCGCGAATTCGTTGTTTCCCTGAGCCTCGGTCTATCGCAAGTTGTTTTAATATTATTTGAATTCTAAATTGAATTAATCTTATATTGTAATTCGTGTGCTACTGAGTTATTGATAAGTGATAATTATCATTTGTAATTATTTCATTCTACGAGTTATCTACTCATTTTTATTAATTGAACTTTATTGTAATCTGATATATTCTCCACTTGTAATGGTGGGAATGAGTGAAGCACAAAACGTTGAATCCCTGACAAATCTCCTCGCCTCTCCGACATATATATATGCGTACTTATATATATATATAACTGCTCCTTATACAGTTTATAGAAGAAGAAATAAATTAAAAATTACAAAATCGGTCTAAACAAAAAATGATACATGGCTACAGAAATTTTAAATACGAATTTAAATATTCAATTTTTTTTTCCTTTATATAAAATTGCATCTTTATAAAAGAGCACAGTTGTAGATAACTTAAGCTGAAACAGTAATTGATAACAAAGAGATAGAATATAAAGTACTAGTAAGAAATAATTAAATTATTATTTGAATTACAACGTAATAACTCGTAATAATGAATTAACAAAGTATATATATTCCTGTTACAAACCAGTAATTGTAAATAACAACCTTCAATAACCTTGACTAGAAATACCTCATGAAAAATTGTCATTTACAATACGATTTCAAGGTTTTTAATATGTTTAACACTATCTCAGTTCTTTAAAAACTGAAAATGGTCACACGAATAAAAATAATCTGCAACAAAGTTGCATAATTATTGATAGTAATTCTAGTAATGATCCGGCTTAAATATTAATTTAACGTTAAATTATAAATAGTTACGAACTTAATTTTAATTTAATATCACTCATTTTAACTTCCACGATGTAAAATTATGTTAAATCTTTTTAAGTCGCAGTTTCAGTTCAACAACGTAGACTAGATTTTTCCCAAGTAGATAGAAAGGTTTTCAAATCACAACCATAAGAGAGGCATATGGCAATACAAAAAATGCCACTGTGGTCACTAACCAAAGAAACGCTACTAAGCTCATTGCATCAAGGCTGAGGGTTGGCTGGGTGTGCTGTAGAGCATACATACGCACAGAAGTCGAGAAATGCTATCGTTGCTGGAATACAGGGCATGGCAGGAGAGAACGTAGAGGTCCGGATCGTTCAGAATTATGTTTCAATTGCGGCAGACCGGGACACGTTATTAAAGATTGCAAAGAAGCAACGAGATGCCTTGACTGCGAATCTACGTCACATAGAACTGCTAATACAAGTTGTAACAAAAATCATGTGTAAGATATTTCTAATCAATAATAATAGGAGCTGTCGGTAGAGATGGCCACAAGAGGCAATTTCAGTTTTCTGGTGGCCACGGAACCCAACGTGTACTCGGTGGCCAGGGGTCAATGGTTGCCCGACAGAAACGGGGACGTGGCCATTAGGAGAATCGTAGGCAACGTGGATCATAGTTTATACCATAGAGAAGATGGCATTGTAGCCATAGAACTAAATGATATAATAATTATAGGAATATATATCAGCCCGAATTGCGACATGGAGTTTTTTCAGCAGAAATTACTTAGCTTACAACAACTTATGACACGCTCCCGTAAAAGAACAGTCGTGTTGGGAGATTTTAACTGTAGGACTGCATTGGCTGGAGCCACCACCTCCAATGCTAGGCGAAGAGTTCTTGAGGAACTGCTGGAGGCCACCGGAGCGTCTGCATGAATGAAGGGACTGCCACGTACTGTGCGAGAGGACATGAATCGATCTTAGACTTAGTTTTAGTTGACGGCAGGTTGAATATTACTACAATTGATTTCGCAGTCCTCAATGAGGAAATCACAAATAGAGCACAAATAGACCCGGTGATATTTCAAGACATCATCAAGGAAGAAATGGACAAGATACCGCAAAACAACAATAGACACCTTCCGGTATACTGGTGGTCACCGGAAATAGAAGACCAAAGGAAGATAATGCAACGGTGTAAAAGAATTGCACAACGTTTACGAGCTAGAAACGGCATGATAGAGAAAGGCAATCTAGCTGTAGAAAACTACAGACAAGCCAGAAAGAAATTGAACTTTCTTATAAAACAAGCGAAAAGAAGTAAATGGCTGGAACTGTACCATGAACTTAATGCTGACCCCTGGGGCAAGGCATTTAAAATCATCACTAAACGTCTGGGCAGGCATGTGCCGACGTTGAGTAATGAAACGTCGGCACAACTAGTAAAAACATTCCCCATTTTCCCCAGAGCGGAAAATCCTAACAGATCATTGATTGGTTGCGAAGGCGGCAGATTTACTCAGCAAGAGGTAATGGAGGCTATCGGCAAATTGAAGAATAAAAAAAGCCCAGGGCCTAATGGCATAACAGCTGCCATCATTAAAGGTCTTGCAAAAATAATACCCTGGGAAATGGTGGACATTGCCAGCTTTGGCCTACAAAACAGGTGTTTTCCTGACTGCTGGAAGGCAGCCAGGACGGTCTTTCTCCCCAAGGCAGGACCAGCCAATGAAACAGGAGGTTATAGACCAATTACGCTAATTAACAATATGGGGAAGGTCGTAGAAAGACTTATTGAAACCAGGCTTAGGAAACAAATTGAGGAGAGGCAATGCTTACACCCAGAACAGTACGGGTTTAGGAGAGGATGCTCTACTATAAGTGCTATTGAAAGAGTTAAAAACTGGGCTTTAACAACTAGAAGTGGATCCTGGAGAGTCAGGAAAATTCCCTTCATAATTATGCTCGATATCAAAAACGCTTTTGACACAGTACCGTGGATAGCTATAATAGAGGCCCAACAAAATATGCATGTAAGTGACTATCTGATTAATCATTACCTCCATCTTAGGTTTATCGAAGTTAAAACGCTTGAATGTAAAGCTATATATCACGTGTTTGGAGGCGTTCCTCAGGGATCCGTGCTTGGACCTACCCTGTGGAACGTCTTCTATGACGGGATTTTTAGATTAAATTACCCGGAAGGGGTATCTGTGGTCGGCTATGCGGACGACATAGCGGTTCTAGTGGAAGATAGAAATGTAGATATCGTAGAGGACAAAGCCAATCGAGCGCTATGTCTAATTGACGAGTGGCTGGAAAGAAATCAGTTGCAGATTTCCCTTAGGAAATCTTGTTGCATGGTTCTTGCTGGTAGAAGACCCATCAGAAACATAAATATAAACATCAGAGGAGAAAGAGTCATCGAAGTCAACGAAGCAAAATACCTTGGTGTTCTGCTAGACAAACGCTTAAAATTTAGTAAACATGTCGATATGATTTGCAACAGGGTTACCCCCACCATTAAGGCCTTGAGGGGGCATTTCAAAATCATGGCACAACTAAGATAGAAATCAGGAGGCTGATAACGGCGGCCACCACATCGGCGTTATTGTATGCGGCCCCGGTATGAGAAAATGCAATAAATACACAGAGAAATAAAACTAAACTAAAAAGTGTTCATAGACTCGCTCTGCTTAGGGTGGCTGCAGGCTACAGAACAGTGTCGTATGATGCGTTGTGTATAATAACAGAAGTTCCCTCTATAGATTTGCAAATTAGAGAGAGGACATTAAGAGCCACGGGACTTCCCAGAGGCGAGACCATAGAGCTAATACAGCAAGATTGGCAGAGTGCGTGGGCGCACTCAAGAGTTGGGGATTGGACGAGAAGGCTAATCCCCAACATAAATACATGGGTTGGTAAGAGACTGGGTGACGTGAACTTCTATAGGACGCAACTATTGACAGGTCATGGTTGTTTTGGTCAATATTTATTCAGAATTGGGAAGAGGGCCACCCCACTATGCGTTTATTGTCAGGAGATCGACAATGTAGAACACACCATCTTTGCATGTCCCAGATGGGCTGATAATAGAAGGGAAATTTAAATTAATAGACTAACCCCTGACAATTTAATTAATTAGATGGTGTATAGTCAGGAAAATTGGTTCAAGAATTTCGCGGGGGAAATTCTCCGTATTAAAGAAGACGAACAGAAGACGGGGGTCGTAGTTAAAGTAGGGAAGGCAGGACAGTCCCTCCGTGGAGGGCCCGCATGCTGAGATGTGCGGGTTCCTGAGAAGGGAGGGAACTCCTGGGGAACTGTGGGGTAAAGTAAAGACCGAGTCCCAGCCGGTGGTGTCGGCCTTGCGGGTCCCTTGGTGCTTAGTGGGGTCGGTGCCGCCGGTTTGAGGCATGGCAAAAGATAAAGACCGAGACCCGGTTCCCTGACGAGGGGCTGAGGGACACGGCGTTGCCGGACCTTGGCCATGAGGTGGGGGATTAGAGGCATGGCAAATGGAAAATAAAACATCCGAGACCGGGGAGGCTAACCTGCCGTGCCGGACGTGCTGCCGGTGGTTGGGGGACGCCTCCTTTGAGTATATGGACACTCTCCCCGACTGCGTATACTTAAATGGATATCCGGTCGTGGGGGGGGGGGAGTAGATAGAAAAGGTTTCCTTTTTCTATTATAGTCATTACGAGCGTGTAAAGAAAAATGTTTCTTTTAAAGTTTCCTTGGAAAGTTTTCTTTTAAAGTTGACTTCACGTACATATACATCATAAATAATTTGTTTCAGGTTCTTTAATCAGGTTTATTAAAATATTAATGTTCTTTTTATAATGTAAAGAACATTTTACATACGACCATTGAATTTTGGTTTATAATAAACACGATACATTCTGTTTGTATCAAAATACTTCCTTACGTATTTTAAAATTTAAATTTGCAAAATTCTGACTAAAATATGAACATTTTAAGAATAAATATCGTAAAAAAATACAGATAGATAAACGCTACATCTCTTGCAGGAGGGATAACACCAATTACTGTAGAGACAGTCACAAATAAAATTTAATATAGATTAGTTTAAATATAAGATCATTTTTAGCATTACGATAACTAACTGTATTTTTTTGATTTTGTTATACTGCGAGGGTAATTTGTAATTAGCAATCGTTTGCACGAGTAAAGAATGCAAGCTGACTTTTGGAATCCATCCAGGTCGTTAGCTGAAATCGATCCAAGTTATCAGTTGCATTAGATGTTATTTTTCTGTAACGATTCATTAATAATATCGATCGTTGAGTCCTATCGACTGCGAGATGCGATTGGTAATTCATTTTAGATGCAAAAACATATTCACCCGGCCAAAAATCATCGATACCTAGTTGAAATGTACGGAGAAGATGAGATAAACGAAGAAAATATGCCGAAATGGTTTCGGTTATTTAACGACCGTAGAATAAAACACAGATCATGAAGAAAGATCTGGACGCCCTTCTGTTGTCAACAAAGAATTGTGAACTGTTGATACAAACACTCGATAAAACAGGAAGATAACAATCGATTAGTTTAATATGAGTTCTCCTGATGTGTTTAGTTATATTGTTTAAGAAATTATTAGTGAACATCACTAATCACTAAGAAGGTGGGCATGCTTCATAATAACGCGCTTTCTCACGTTACTCAAAACACGGCAGAAAGGTTTCAAAAGTTTCGGTAGCATGTATTAAACCATCCTCCGTAAAGGTCGGATTTGGTTCCATCAAATTTTCATCTTTTCCTATCATTAAAGGAAAAAATATAGCCAGATGACAATATCCAGTAAATCATCACTGAGGATTCAAGGAAAGGGCGAAAGTGTTGTGCGATGAGATAATCTATGTCTCATGAAATTATATGTATTTAGTCTTAACTCCTGAACTCAGTATTGGATGTCAACATGGATTAAATAGAAAAACATGTTGAAACTTTAATTTAAAAAAAAAGATTTTGAGTTACATTAAATCAAAGGAAAACTTAAAAAAATGACCAAAATAGTAAACATAAGGGCACTCGTAACCATTGCTATGTTAATTTTAGCTATATTGAAGACCCATTATCTCAGGAATTATTAATGCTACAGGCTTCACATTTTTTTCTGTAAACTTGGTATTCTTAGCAGATTAGATCCATCTAGAATTATAAATATAAACCACTTCCCTTATAAAATATAGTTTAATTATAATTTTTTTTTTTTCAATTTTTTAGGAACTGTTTTTTTTTTAACGTTTACACATCTTCATAATTCTAGATCTACTGAAAGATACATACATATAGAATAATGATAAAAAAAATTCAAGTTATCTTCAGTGGTTCCTAAGATAATGGGTCATAAATATAGACAAATATTTTTTTTTTAAAACGGGATTTAAAAATTACACAAACAGGTTTTTTTTAAGTTACCTGTTTTGAAACTGCCCAGCTTCATAGTCTGGGTTATCAGTGTTAGCTTCCTGATCTTCTAGCTTAAGCTTTTAATTTCTGCTTGTCTATCTTGTCTTTTTCTGAATTCATTTAATTGTTTTTTCCATCTAGGTTACCCGTTTCTCGTCAATATTTTTTTAAAAATTTTTACGGGATTAAGACCCGGATTGATTCCAAGATGCTGCAGAACTTCACACTTGCTTCCATTATTAAATGTTGACACTGCACCGCGTACTACAAACTCAAGTATTTCCTTTTCCACAAAAATATTTTTTGGCAACCGGTTCCAAATTATGTGGTTGAGAGACCCGGAGTTCTGCGTCTGTCCATGGAGACATTTTTTCAACAAATCTTCATTAGATAAACTTTGAAATAATAACTTTACAGTTCCAAGAACAGACATTGGGAAAGAAGTTCTGTGTGAATAAGAACTGTCAGTTTCTATTGCAGGATTATATTTGCACCACGATTCTTCTCCTTTAGGACACAACCCCATGGCATGGATATTCATCCGTAGACAATTTGTTAAAATAAACTGCCCAGATGGCCTGCTTTATTCCTTGTAAATGTTTCGTGTTTCTTCTGATGGCCAAGCCATAATAATTTTTACAGTTTATCAATTTCTACCTGTGATAGCCTACCTCTTCCACCAAGAACTTTTCCATCATCCAGCTTTTTACCTTTAATTTGTGTCACTAACTTGCGTAGTCTTGAACCTAGTCTTTTTTGTGGATGCCCTATAAAATCTAGATTTTTAATTTCACAGTCTACCCCCATATGGCTTACAATTTACTACGCTAGTATATCCTCTACTATCACCATCATACTTAAACATATCGAACGCCTCGTGTTTGCAGTGATCTGTGTAATTATGATGTAGCACCAGCGACTTCCATTCCACCGTTGATTCCAACATAATTTGCTTTGTGACCATTTTCATGGGCTTCTGTTCTAAGATTTTTACAGAACTGGGAGTACTGGTGAGAATATCTACGTCTGCTATCTTTCCAGAATCTACACTACTAACAGACATAGGCCGTTCAAAAATGTGAGGCCTCTTTTCTACCAACTTCCATCTACAGCTACTGTCAAATCTGTTGAACCATCATTCAACTGTATGATGGAAGGGTGTATACAAGGGTACGATTATGAGAGTTGCACTTGCAGCTCCTTTCGTACTCAATGCACCAACGTCTTTCACAACAGGAAGTAGAGTTTCATAAATTTTCTAAATCTTTGTGGTGGTTCTAGTAAATTTAACAAGCTAGAGAATATTCTACCGCCTACAAATCCCTTGCCTATCGAACATAATCCATATAATAATCCATATAAAATTCTAGTATTTATTTCATATAGTTATTCAAATTTGGTCTACTAGAAGTCTTATTAAATGGCCGTATTTAATTTGGTCTACTAAATGGCGTATTAAAATTTCAAGAATCATATTTTATGAAAATGTTTGACGCAAGCCGTACACGTTTTTGTACATCTTCTTCTACAACCATATTCGTTTTTGTACATCCTTTAAAACCATACTTTCAGCAACTCTAAAATATTTACAACTACATTTCTAACTGCATTACTAACTACAATCAAATCAACAATAATATTTACAGAAGGACTACTGGATATTACACTTTTCAATATAAGGAGACAGTTTATTGAATGAAAAACTGCTTTCTTGAAATGGAGTTGCACATCGTTTTCTAGCCTCAACATTCGATGTAGAAGGCTTCTTGATATTTATGTATTTATTGCTTTGAACACTTTACTTTTAAAAACGCCCTCTAGTTTTGTCACTTTAATATATTTTTCGATATTTTAACGATACACCAACCTACAATATAACTTATAAACAAAAATAAACATGGAAACTACGGACTAAACCTAAAAATCACCGCTAAGTAGACTAGCAAACTGTATTGTTTATAACAGATCAGGGTTGCAGAGAAAATAAGAATGAAATTTCCCTCTATAAAGCAAAAAATTACCTAGCATGCCGCGAAAGTTTGAATACGTTATGAATAATAGTTTCTAAATACGACACTTTTAAAAACTGGCAATATGAGAGTCGTTTGCAAAATATGAGTGATGTCATTTTTTTTTTAATCGTAAAAAATTTATTTGATAACATACATATAAATCTTATATCAAATGACTAAGAAAATATTGAAAAATAAACTGAGAAGAAATTTCAAAAACGATTTTTACATATAAAACCCGATCTTGGAAGTTTACAGAAATTAAATAGAAAAATAGATGGAGACAAATTTTAATTTTTTTAAAAACAAAGATTTTGAGTTACATTAACTCAAAGGAAAACATAAAAAAATTACCAAGAATACCCTGATATAATATTAATACAGAATGTACTTTCATAACAAAAAATAGGATTTTTCGTTACTTCCCGCAGACTAAAAAACAAATATCACGTACAGCTTTGTTTTAATGCAGGAATTAAAACAAAGCTACTTACAGATTAAATTAATTTAAACAATTATTTTTTTTTTGTTTTTAAAACTGAAATGACGCATAGTTTCTGTATTCAATATGATAATCTTGATTTTATAAAACCTTTTTACATTATACAATATGTAAACTAGCTAAATTACATTAGAATACTTCATTGTTAACTAATTATTTTTCATCATGATATATTTTTCGTTATACATTAGTAATTACTGTTACATTCTACTTAGCGAAATTATATTCTTGAAATTCTTTTTAAATTAAAAAAAAATTCTTATTAACATTGCCAGTATTTAGTATATCACAATAAACTGGTAGCGTTGCGATAAACGTCGATTTTGATACAATAAATAATTTAAAATAAGATATTGGACATGAAACAAAGCTAATCTTAAGATTTTCAATGACTTTTTAAGGGATAATAAACAAAAAAATAAAACTTTATTCTATAAATAAAATATATTTAAAAATTTTATTACAATTTCCTAAGGGGGGATAGTGATATAAGAAACAATTAGTTTTATTTTGGGGAAAATTGTAATACTTGACGGTAAATCGATTTAACAGCAGTTATAAGATTCTCTTATATTACAGAATGAGTATTTAAAAAAAAAACAAAACCAATCGATACCGTAAAGACATATTTTTATCTTTAATTTTGAGATATTTCTATCTTCTAGTAGATAAATCTTTTAAATTTCTACATATTCTTTCCGTATTACCTTTGATTTTTTTTTTTTAACACTGATTTTTACTGAACAAAATTTCAACATAATCACAATCGTATGAAACATGACTATCAAAAAGTGTTTGTATAAAAATATCATCATGATGCGGTGTTCTGCCTGTTGACAGGTCTCTGGCACCACTGTTGTCTCCATCTGTTTCTGTCTCATGTTTTTTTTCGTCTCATTATAACCTTCACTACCCTTTATATCATTTATTAATTTCAGCCTTTTCCTTTCTCTTCTTTTTCACCTTATACGGAGCCTTCAAGAACTGTATTTATTATCCTTTCCCCTAATTATATCCCCGATCCAGTTTCCATTCCTCCTTCCGATAGTGGGCAATATTTATCTGTCTTCATTTATTCTTCTTAATACTTCTACTTTATTCACTCTCTTCACCCATTTTATCTTCTTCATCCTTCTCCAGACCCGCATCTCAAAAGCCTCCACCTTATCTTTTTCCTTTTTCCTCATCGTCCATGCTTTACTATCGTACAAAAATATTCTCCAAAATTTCGCATTTTACCTATATCTTCCTCTGGTTTAGATCCATATTGATGCAGAATAGGTTTTTCTTTCTTAAAAAGGTTTTATTTTCCGTTACAATTCTCGCTTAGTCTCCTCTCTACTCTTTCAGTCTTCAGTTAGTAATGTCCCGAGATATCTTTTCTTTATCTTTTTACTTGTTCAATTTTTTCCTCTGCCGTTACAACACCCATATTTTCCTTCTCATTCATCTTCGTAACTTTCGTTTTTCTCACATTTATTTTCATCTCGTATTCCTTCATCCCTACTTCCAGTGCTTTTATTAGTCCTTTTACTATCTGAGTGTCTACCTACAATCAACAGATCGTCAACAAATCTGACACAATTTATATTTCTTCTACCTATGCTTACTCCTTTTTGACCATCTAATATTTGTTTCAATATTTGCTCAACATAAAGGATGAACAGTGTTTGTGATAAACAGCAGTCTTGCCTCACTCTGCTTAATTCTAACCAAACTGTGAGATTCTCATTTATTTTCACAGCTGCTTTTTGCTTCATATATAATTCACTGGCCAGTCTCCTATCCGTTCAATCAACTCTCTCTTCTTTCAAAAATATATATTAATAATACAATAGAGCCTTTTTTTACTTATGAAAAAACTAATTTACAAAACAAGATATGTTACAACTTAAATCAAGGGTATAAGCACTTTTTTAAATTTCTTTTAATTGAAATATATAATTACAAACACTCTTATGTTAATCTGGTAAATAATTAATCTTGTTTAATAACATTAATTATCTATCATAAATGAACCCTAAAATTCCAAAAATAATAAATGAGAAATTATCCCTTTCTCTTCTTCATTGTGCTTTATCATAGACTTTTACCTTGGCACATCAGTGTATGCCAAGCCTGTTAAATTAGAGAAGATATTCAGCCCTACAACTGGTACCTTCACTCTTTTCAATCCGGCACTGGTCGTGCAATGAATATCATTATTTTCAGACAAAGTAATTTTTGATTTGTACCTTTTATACCGCAGGTACTTTCCATGCGTCACAGCAATAAGTAAAATCGAGAACGACAGCGTATTTAACAAATCAATCTACTTATTTCTGTTTTAAAAAACAATGTATCTTGTGCACTGTCCCGATTAAATAGGGGAATATTAAAGATTGATTCAGTAATTATGTTAAATGCAAAAAAAATATGTTTTTATTACAGATGAATTTAAAAAAAGTTCTAAAACTTTGTAATCGGAAATATCATATTTTAATGAATCTTAAAATAAATATTGTTTGTTATAACATTTGTCACAATTTGCAAATCAAAAATATGCTAAAGCGTATTGGAGTATAATTTTACGAATTATTTAACAACTCGTAGTCAAAAGATAACTTCATTTTATGAGCTATTATGTGGATAACAGTATCCGCAAGAAATTTTCAAACATAAAGTTCTTCTGGGCGAAAAATTGTCTCAGTATATTTTCTGAAGAGCAATACATTATTCTAGTAGAAGAGTATTTTTACGCAAAACTACTGATGTTTTGGTAATAATCTGGGGAAAAAATAAAAGAAATTTACAATAATTTGGAATGCTCTAGGAAATTTTACGATATTTATCGAGAATGGGGAAATGAACTTCCTTTTAAATACGAGATTTTTTTTGCTACTGGAACACACATACACACACACACACACACACACACACACACACATATATATATATATATATATATAACTAAGTTTGCTTGTCCGTCTGTTTGTTTGTTTGTTCTCGCATCATGCGAGAACCAACCGACTGATTGCTTTCAAATTTGCAGAGTGCATTTGTGTTATCCCAGGTAAGCCATAGACGGAGGCCCTAGACTCCTTGGGGGTGAAGTTTTAATTATATTTGTTAAAGAAGAATAAAATTAATAATTAATTAATACTTAAAAATTAAACTAATTTCTGTCACCACGACAACAGAAGTTTCCCCCGTCAAATTCTGCCAGACCCCTGGACTGGCTAGACGGTCGGGCGAGAGAATTAAGCCCCGACCGGCTGTGTATGCACACACACACACACACGCGTGCGCGCTCTTAAGTCTTACGGCTGCTAAAATCTGGTAAGTAAATTTGAATATACAAAATTGAAATAATTTTACCTTATTAAAAAAAATATATATTAAATTATCGTTTTAAACCTTAACGAAGTAAAAATTAAATGTTTCCAGCCCCAACTGTAAAAATAATTTAATTAAAAATTAATTTTAGAAAATGGACGCAATATTACGTCAATGTCTTTTATAGATGTAGCACAAAAAAAAATAAATAAATAACCAAACTGAAAATATAGCCTTGAAAGACACATAAACACTGAACAACAAAATAATTATTTAAATAAAAAATAAATTTATACAAAGTGAATTTTCCTTGTGTTCCTAAACATTCTTATGTTTAGGAATACTAATTTTGATTTAATTTGATTAATTTGATTTAAATTGTAAATTTAAATCAATCCTACAATAATTAGCACGACATACTCGTACATCTATATTTAATAAAATAATAATAAATAATTTTGTAATAAATAAGACAATATTTATTGCTTACATTATTTTACTGTCAAATAATCTATTTTAATCGAATAATTAATTCTACAAAAAAAATACGCGTTTGTAGATATAAAATATGATTGGAGAACAAAAATATTTTATTTCTGCTGGAGTTACCAGTTGGAAATTATATATTTGTTTCCTTCTGATGAATAAAAATAAACATGAGCCTTCTTCTCACCTTGAATTACATATATTTATTTGTACTTCTTAAATTACATATATTTTATTAACATTAGTAGTTTATGTTAACCAAAGTATATAAATATCAAGTATGTAAATTTTTATACAGCAATTGTAAAAACGTCTAAAAAACAAATCCTTGGATTTACATAAGATAGGAAGTTATTACTAATGTCAATTTTACTACTAATGTCATTCCACTAGATATAAAAATATTGCATCAATTTTTTTAGTCAACGGTTAATTTATCGATTACTTAATTCCTTTTAGCTTTGCACGTACTTTATAGAAGATATATTTAGTATCCTACACTGTCAATTATTAATTTTATTGTATTCTAGTTTCTGTCCCGTCCAACAGTTTCTATCAACTAACACATCTAAAGTAGCTAAATCGATTAACCTCGGGTATCTTAATGTATGCCTACTGACCTGATTCTACTCTTCATAAGACTTTTTCACAATTTTCTTTATTCATTTAATAACTACATCATTTCGAAATTTGTCTACCACCTAACTTTAAAAATTATATTATATAACACTACAAATTTTCAGATTCTTTGACTGTCTTTTATTGCCGTAAAGCGTTACTCTTGAAAAAATGAAATAAGTCTTCGTTTAATGTTACATTTTACAATTAATAAACGCAATTCAATTCACGTTCCCTGTAAGTCGCTATAAATTCGTTTGTGCCATTTTATAAAAAGGAAAACACTTTCAAGAAAAGTTTTGACAAAAATGAAGAAAAATGCAGATAAACGATGTAAAGAGGCTGCTATTGAGCAACCTATTCGGAATGCAAAAATATTTAATATTTTTTTACCTTAAATTTTCCTACTAATTTCCATGAATATTTTTGTGAAAATTAATTTAAATAAAAGAATGATTTTAGACTATGCGTTATTATACTATATAAAAATACAGTACTAAGAAATAATTACAAAATTAAATATGAATATCCTCAAACAGTTAATGAAATTTTTGATTAAAATAAAATTCACCATAAGTCATTTGGAAAAAGTTTATAACGGGACTACCAGGAAGAACTCCCCTCAAAATAAAAAATAATCATTGAAATCGGTCCATCTGGTGAAAGGCAAGTTTTGAAAGTAATTATACAAAAAAAATATATAAGAAGGACCATCGTTTGCAATCATGGTTTTTGTGCTGAAGTTAAATGTAAGGACGTATAAGATTATTTATACTCTAATTGTATTATATTAATGAGATAATTAATATATATAAATATATTTATTATCTTATTATTAATAATATTATATTTATTATTATATACAGGTTGATTTTAAATGAAATATTAAAAAAAAGATAACTTTTATATGTAAAGATATAGTAACTAATTATAGTTTTACGGGAAATGTTTTAAAGTTGGTACAGCTGTTGAGATCAACATTAACTATTGTGTCACATAATCAGTGTGGCAAGATGAATCCTACTCGTGTAGAAAAAGCTTTCTGTGTTATCCGAATTAGCAAAAATAAACTTGGTTGCGCTATCTTGCAGAGACGTTTAAGGACAGAGTACAGTTAATGACCAGTAACAAGGCGATTGATTGGAAAAAGCTATTAGAAAACACAGATTGCCAATTTAAAAAGAAAAGTTCTGGAACACATGCGGTGTCAAAAGAATAAGATTAAGTGACGATGATAAAGTCTTTTCCTGCGAAAAGATGTACTGACAGTTCTTTTTATACAAACAGAAGTTACTGGAGGAATTTGTGTCAACGTGTTAAGTAAATGGCTAATACCTCAACTCAAGAACTGTAATCTAAGAATTTAATTATCCTACAATATGGAGCTTCATATTATCTGGAGCTCCAAAAATATCTGGATGAACAAAGTATCACATATGTTGTTGCTAGGGTTGAGGAGGAAGCGCTTTCACGTGTATGGGACGAAAGAAATTTCCTTTAAAATCATACAGAGTGTTTTAAAACGCAACCCAAGCAAAATATTTTTTAGAAAAGCTAATACAATAATATCGGATGAAGAAGTGACAGCACTGCCTATTGTTATTTTATAATCGGTTGATATAATTTTTATGTCTTTTTTGTGAACAGTTAGTTACTTTTGGCTATCTCTGTTTTTTGTTAAGAAGAAATGGTTTTGAACATGGAAGAAAAGATTTTTATTGTGAAAAATTATTTAACAACTAAATATTTTGTTTTTTGCCAAGAAACTTTTCGATTGCAGTTTCCGGGTAGAATGTACCAAATAAATCTTCAATTCATCGTTTGATAAAGAAATATAGAGCGACTGGTTCTGTTTGCGACCACAGGCATAGCCGAAAACGTTCAGTACTCAATGAAGAAACAATGGAAGATGTTAGGGTAAGCTTTCTAAACTTACCTAACAAATCATTATGAAAACTTGAGCAACAAAAAGGAATATCTCTGTACAGTGCCTTCAAAGCTACCCGGCTACTTAAATTAAAGCCATACCAAATTCATGTAACACATGAATTACCATAACGAATTCATGTATCACATTAATTACATCCGGTTGATTATGCTGCTAGGCTCCAATACTGTCATGGTTTAATCAGTTTAATGTGTGGGATAGTGTATTTTTTACAGAGTAGGCTTGGTTTCATTTGAGTGGTTACGTTAATAGTAGGGAAGATCGCTATTGGAGCTCCAACAATCCTCACATCATCCGTTCACGGCCTATACAGACACAGAAAATTGGTGTGTGGTTTGCAACTTCCAGGCGAAAAATAATCGGCCCCATATTCTTTGAGAACAATCTTAATGCAGACCTCTACTGAGAAATTGCAACGCAATTTATTGTAAATTTTTGGTGATCTTGGAGAACCTGTTTCTTCGGAAGCGAAAAGGAGCCAATAAATAAACTTTTAAGCTCAAAAAATTTAACAGAACCCGTGATTAAAATATCAATTTTATTTTTAACTTCAATTTTCAAGACTGAAAATCCAACTATACTGTTCCAATTAATACTGTTATAGTATTAATGAAGACGACGTGGAAGTTTTTTAAAAAAAGACCCCCGACTTATAATTTTTTTTAAATGTTTGAATCTGTTATAATTTCTATAGCTTTATCTGTTTTTGAAGTTATTCATAAAAATAATATGAGGTAGTTATCGAGCAAGAAGGTAAAACGGCACCCGCATTGTTTTATTAGAATATCTTCTTTTTATATTTAGCAATTATACTCTAAAATTCAGCATAATTTTGATGGTAAAAACGTAATTTAGTCAAGGTAGTCGACTGGTATCCAAAAATTTACTAGGAATTTTTTTCCTCAATTATTCTTTTAATTCTGCGTAATTTCTAAGATAGTGTTATTTGATCAAGCGGGTCAAATCGAACCCAAATTTTTTTACTAAACGTTTTGATAATTTTCGTTATAGTACTCTAGATACTACATAATGAAGTCATTAACATTTAAAAACCCTTTGATATATTTGAAATAGAAATCTGTCAAGGATAAAATCGGGAAAGTTATGATACCCTTAAATTATCATACAAAATATTTTTTTTTTTTGTAAACATATATACACGTATTTGGAAAATAGTAAACATAATAGTTAAATACAATAATTTTATTAAATGTTTCATGAATTTAATATAAACCCGAAGATGATACTTTATAAAAAAATGATATATTTTTTACTAGCATTAGTAAATACATATTTGTTATTAATTATTGAATTAAAAAATTAGGCGTAATAAATTATAATAATTATTACCAAATGAAATAAATTAATACTTTATATTTTATGTACGGGCATGGTTATAAAAAAATACACATCGAGACGGTTGATGAATTAAAGATTTACTGTATTAATTTTTTTTACATTGCAAATGTATCACACGTAAATTTTGTAAAAAGATTTCATGTTATATCAAGCGGGTGTGGAAGTGCTAAATTCATTACTCGGTGAACAGAAATAGGAAAGATTGGAAGCAAATGGAGAAAAGATTTACGTTAGTTATTATCAAATAGTAAGATCTTTTTGTTCGATATAAGGTAACGGTAACAATTATTTTTTTAATAAATCAATCCACAACCTTTATCTATACCCGGAAATTCAAAATATATTACAAACAGATATAGATACGTAGATAAATAGTTAATCATTTTTGATTTACAACAAAAAATTAGGAGTTTTTAAAGCCTGCTCGATTACAGGAAGTAACTCGGTTAAACCTTGAATTTTTTTAAGGATTTTTTATATTATTGTAATTACATAAAACTTATAAAAGTACCTCTCTCACATACCTATTAACATTAGTAGTAAACTGCCTGCCGTCCTTAAAAATATGCCTCACGAACTCTTTCTATCACAATGTACCTACACTACATTCTTTATTGTGTGACCTTGTTTATTCGTGTTTAAGCTTTAAATTAATAAAATACTGAAATATTTAATAATTAGGTATCTGTAATAAATATATTACGCCAACATTATATTAATTTAAAAATAATATTACGCAATTATGATAATTTTTTACAGCTTTGTAACAAATCAGGAAAATTAATTTTTCGTTTTAATTAAATAAAAATTACTACTAGTATAAATTAAGCAAAAGTCTTGTAATTATCTTGTTAGCTTCATCTTGTTTTCTCCATATAAATTATGGACAATTAAAAATTAAAATTTGTCGATATTTATTTTAAAGCAAGCGTCCCAATATAAAACCTTAAATGAAATATATAACGCGTTTACTCAATTAACTTGACCAAAGTGGACTTCTTAAAAGTTGGTTGTACGTATTACATGAATATTAATATAATGGATTTAATTTTCCTCATATTTGACCAACAGGTGTTGGAAAGAAAAAAATATTTTGTTACGCTAAAATACGGCCGTATTTTTTATTTAAAAGAAAGACACTAGTTAGGGCGATTTTTTTCCATTTGGTGTTATCTGATCTCATAGACATATTGATAACCAAAACAGCAGGCTAACTTAACTACGCGCGCGCGCGTAGTGTAAGTTAGTGTGCGACCTCATAAAACACACACACATCCATAAACATTCTGCAATTACTAATTAAAATAAACATTTTATTATATGTTTAAACACAGTAAATGACGTGTTCAAAGTATTGTCCTTCTGCCTTTTGCATTCGTGACAGCAATTAACCATTGAACTACACATTTCATCGACTGAACTGTATTTTTATCGATAGCTCAAGGCGGTTCAAATCATTTAGATTTAAAGAAAGTACCACATACTTGACGTTTCCCCAAAATTAAAAATCACAAGAAGATATCGTATGAACGTGGTGGCTATTCCACTGCTTCTCAGCGTCCTATCCATTGAGAAAATGTTTGACCTACGTAGCCTCTAACTTCAAAAGAGAGCAGAAAGAGAGATAGAGATGATGGACCATCTTGCTGCTAAATATAGGGATTTCGAACACAGGATTGTTTACTCGGGTATAACAACACCTTGTAACATCTAAATATATGAATCGCTGATAAACAAAAAAATAAAATCCCAAAACTCCTTTCGTTCTGATATAACATCAACCGTGAATTTCAGATACATTGATGTCCTTCAAAATTATACTAGGATTTTCATCATACCACAAACATAATTGTGAATAAAATTTACAGGGCAATTCAATTAGTAGTATTCTTCATCAGGCCATATTAGTGAGAATTTCAGGTCTGTTTCAAAACAATAATAAACTTCTCACAAAACTCCACCCTTCTGTCAAAATCATCCCTTGGGGGTTCTATTGTTTTACTGTTTTTGCTTTGTTTCAGGTGTATAATGATCAATCAAGATATAATAGACGCAGATATTTATTTGGAGTTCACCTGAAATACTTTAAACTACGTCATGAAACACTCAACATAACAATATTTTTTGAATGCCAGAAAACGTAAAAGCTGTCGCGTGCAAAGCTTCTTCATACGGAAATGTTCGTCTAGGTTGCTCTACAACACATTTTCAGTCGAGATGCTTACCGTATTTTACTAACATTCAATTTACGGTCAACCAAAATTATTTTACTAATATTTTATAATTTTTCCCGTTATCAATCGTCTGGACGTCTTCACATTAAACTCGGCGATCTACGTATCACCGGTTTCAAGTAACAGCGCAGACTTTTCTTTTTTATTTGGGTCCGTTTTTCTATCAAAATACACAATTTTATGATCAAAAGAACTTCCTTTTTCACCTAACAATAAAACACAAAGTCACGTACTGAACTGATATTTAGGATTAAATCGCTTCAAAAATGAAAAAAAAAAATGACAAAGAGTGCTGTCAATTATACTGCTATCTATGCGTCATTTACTTACCTATTAAACCGCCTTCTTATTAACTTCTAAATAATTCATTCATAACTAACAAAACAAGTCATCTAACTAATTCAGTAGAAAATTTAAATATTATTTATTTAATTTTAAGTAAATTATATTCATAGCAAAATTAGCGGTGAAGAAGAAACCGACAAAAAATGAAATCATTAAAAGGCTTAGTCCACCGTTCTTCGATATTATGTCATAACTCATTTTTAAAGAGTAATTTTTTAAACAAAATTATTTTTTTAAAAGAAAAATCGTATAAAAAATCTTTTTGAAATCGGTAACAACTTTACGCTATCAAATTATCATGCACAAAATTAATGTGACTATTTGAGATACGAGTTGTGAAACAAGTTGTAGCTAAGACCTTTTAATGTTTTTCAGTCAAAGTACAAAGTGTGTTCTAAAATCCCAGACAAAATAAAAAATGTATCAATTTTTTAATAAATTTAATCATTGTTCTTGTAAATTAATTAGATTAAATTTAATAAATTAATATTGCAATAATATTATTAATATTTATTAAATTAATTAATGATAATATTAATTAAAAGCAACTGATAAATTATAAAAATATTAATAACGTATTATTACGTAACTTATTTGTACATTGGTCAATACAACAATAGACCTTCTTTGTCTAGAGAAAATTCCTGACCATCCCTCAATAAAATCTTTCTGACCTTTCATGTAAATAATAAAAAAAAACAAATAATTAAAATTATTATAAATTAATTAATTTAGATTTATTAAATATTATTGTTTTATGATATATGTACATACATTTTTTTATTACTGATTAGTAAAAAGAAAAACCCTTGTTGTATTAAGTTAACCTTGTAACGTTTAATACCACTGAAAATTATTTACTTCGGTACACGTTTTATATATCTGTTGATGTTTGTCTGCTAAATAAAAATTATGTTTATTATCTTACCTATTTTAAAATGAATTTCAATAAATTCTTTAGTTTTTACCAAAACAAATTTTTCACAACTCCAAAATAGGAACATCAATACATTAATAGGAAACAAGCTGTCAATAGAAGCGGCATAATACATTCGATGAAAATAACAGGTGGTTTAATTGCTGCAAGATCAGGATCAGATTACCTAAAAGGTCTTAATTGAAGCTAACGTTCTCCTCTACTGATTAAAGGTAGTATATATAACGTAATATTTCACGATATAAAGAGGTAAATTACTTTTTTAATACGCGCTATCAATAAGAAAGGTTCACAGAACTTCTGAAAATACTATTATAGAGAACAGACTGCATGTATTATTTTATGATTACCTATATTACGATGAGATTAGCAGTTTGTTTATAGAAATAGTATAATCGGATTTGAAAGTAAAACAGAACATTTTTTTTAACCTTAATACGGGAAGCTCTTTGTCTTTGTTGTGTGTGTTGTGTATGTATGTATGCATATGTGTGTCCGCACACGTATCTATGTATATTAAAGCACTAACGTACTCGTAACAAAAACTCTCGTTTGAAAACGTACTTTTTTATTTGTAGATGCCATAATCATTTTTTAACAGCCTTCCCTTTTATCTCGTTTTTTATAAGACCACTTAAAGTAAATAAAATAATGACAAAGCTTATGACCCACATTTTATTGGAGGGGGGGGGGGGTTTACCAAAAATATTGTTCCTAACGTGAAAAAAAGCTGACAACAAACGTATAATACTTTCCTGGCATTGGTTATTTATTCTTATATAATGGAAAAATAATGATAAATGTAAATAAACCAAAGAAAATTTCAAATGTTCAAAAAAATTTATATTTTTAAATTTTGATCGGCTTCTCCATCTCCAATATTGCCCCCAAAGTATTTTTTTTTTGCGATCACTTGCTCTACTATTATGCCTAGGAAGACTTTTTTTTAATTTGGTTAAAAAATATACAATAAATAAAAAGAGAGATTTCTTTCGATTTTTGGGAAAGGGGAAACTTCGGAGAACTTTTTTTTTAAGTGGTAAGATAAGCATGCACAGCATATACTGAGCTTAAAATAAAGTGGGGTTATGTTCGCAAAACTGAGAAAATTGACTCCAAAATTTTACCGACACATTGCCCCCATATGCACGACTCGCTGTACAAAATTTTCATCAAAATCGGTTTATCCAATCAAAAGTTACTAAGCTTCCACGCCAATCACACGTACATACGTGCGAAAATTACCTCCACGTTTTTGCTTTATTGGGGTCCCTGGGTCATGAAACGTCGAGAAATGCAAAAAAATCCATCCTCCATTTTTCCTTCGGATTACTATACTTTCCTTTCTGCAGCATGGTCTAGAACTATGATGACAGGAAAGTACATATAACTTAACGAAATTATTTAAAACGGTCTACCATTAATTATCGAAAAAATAAGGAATTATAAGAGCTAACATAACATTTTGAGGAAGTAAATGAAACAAACTTGCTTAAAAGGCTTTTTCTAAAAAGAAAGATATGTACAAGTATTTAGCTTTTACCTCACTTATGATGGTGACGCATAGTTTATCAGAAGACCATAATTGAGAATAGAATGCAATGTGGGCCGTCAAAGACAGCTTAAGTTTGCTACAATAAACCAAACAGTGAAAAGTTATAAGCAATACCAAACAGCCAACATTCCACGATTAGTGAAAAAAAAAATCTGCCGAATTAATTTCTATATTAGCAGGTATTTTAGTTTTTTTTTTTTTTGTTTTTTTTTTTAATAGTAATGCAGTTAAATAAACAATTTACACAACAACATTATAATACAACTAAACCAATCAATATTACTTTTGTTCTAACAGAGAAATTTGCTTCGATTAACACTGTTCTGGTTAATGTCGTTTTTTTACAAGAACGTAATTATGATATTAAACAAATTTGCAGTCTCTTTTACACGTAAATAATATGAAACAGTTTTTGAAAATACGATCGATAACCTACATATTTTTTGGAAGACAGATTTTATACCGTTTAGCCAAGAGGGTTCGCCTTATAGACCCCCACCGTGTTCATTACACTCATGTTTGAGAGAATAATACTGATGAATAATAATAATTAAAGCCTGTTATAAAAACTATCAGTCTATTGTTATTTCTAAAGAGCAACAGTTTGATCAGCATAGGACTGGAAACTTTGAAAATAAAGTATTTTTTTTAACGTTATTCGTTCTTAGCGTTATCCGACAAACAACACAAGGAGGTGACCGTACTTCGTTTCTTACTTTTTATGTTTTTTAGTCAAGTAAGCGGAGGCAGGTTCAACCAGTCGCGTTGTAATACAACTGGTTGAACCTGCTTGTGTGTGGCAGTGACATAGCCACTGCCACAACAGTAACACTTGCAGTGGATATGTCGGTTGAGCCACCTTGTCGTATATCATCGCATCTTAAAAGGTAACTTTTATCGATAACGAAAAAGAATTATCAAAAAAACAAAAAAAGAGACCTTTTTTGTAGAAAATTTCATTTTAAATACTGCAAGCGGTATCCAAACTTGATTTGACCATAGTAAAGTTGAATATCGGCAAGGAACATAATCCGTTTGTTATCGCAAGCCATTAAAACGGCTACCATCTTGAAACGGATAAACATTTCTTAACGGCAATGTTCTTTCCGGATATAAAAATTATGTTCAAGCGAAATTTCAGCTAAATCGGTCGAGTAGTTTTTGCGTGAAAGAGTAACAGACTCAAAGAAACCGCCAGATTTTTATAAACTTAATAGACAGCAAACTCCGAGTCGGATTCAATAAATTTTCCTGTTTCAGATAAAAATATAAAGAAAATTGTGATGGATCCTCGTAAAATCAGGTAAATTGGTGGGGCGAGTCATGTATTAAGAATTAATTATTTTTACTTCCTTGTACGAAGTAAAGGAAGTATTGTAATCGCGGAAAATTTAGGTTTTCAGATTTCAATGGAAATATCCATTTTGATTAGTTTCGGCGTGACGTCTGTACGTACGTACGTATGTATCTCTCGTAACTCAAAAACGATTAGCCGTACAATGTTGAAATTTTGTATTTACGACTGTTGTAACATCTAGTTGTGCACCTTCTCTTTTGATTGCAATCGACTGGGCCAAAAATGTGTATACAGTCAAGACCTCTAAATAAAGCGGGGTTTCAATTTTGAAACATTGGATTTTGGATTATTTTTTAACTGCAGCAATAAGCCCTCGTTGAGAGCTTTTCAACGATACATCATAAGTGGTACTTATTTTCACTGGTTCTAGAGTTATAGCCAAATAAAATTTTCATTAATGAAATATTTGGATCTTACAAGGGGAAGGTACATCGGTTCTAGTCCGACTTCATATACATATATTTTTTAACTTTTTTTTTAATTTAGATGTACTGATTTATTAATATTTATTAACCTGTGATTGTAAAAAAAAATTAACAATAAATAAAAGTTCAATAGTAACAGTACAAAAAAAAATATGAAAAAGAATCAGAAGTTATTAGTGAAAGAAAATTTTATATACTTTTCATTTTAATACAGAAATTTTTACAATCAGAGGTTAATAATTATTAATAAATCAACATAAACAAATCCCCCCTTAAATATAATTAACAGAATACTTTCAGTTTTCTTCTTTTTCTTTCGATTAGACCTTTTTAGACCTCGTTACATTGTCTTTCTTCTGTATTTATAAATTAAAAAAAGAAAGTTAAAAAATAATATACGAAGTCAGATTCGAACCGATATGTGCATGGTTACGGATCCGACACTTTTTCACTTACACCACATATCTACTTGAACGACGTAAAACAAAATTAATATATAAACTAATACAAAATGCTAAAGACATTTTTAGCAGCGAAAAATGTGTATACGTAATTTAATAGGAGTACAAGGAAGTCATGTGGTGCCCACGTCAGAATTTTAATAGAGTCTAAATTCGCTACAGAAATAAAAAGTGAGAAAATATAAAACAAATAATTAAGGATGCAGAGATTATAAATATTTTCATCTTAAAATGTTGTTAGTGTACAGAAGAACGAATAAAGAATTACATCTATCACTCAAATTTAAGTCATGCTAAAAAAGCGTGTCAGGATTGGCAACCTTTCAGAGGCACTGTGCCGAAAAGTGATTTGGACGACTATATTTAACGTCCCTGATAATATTTTTCTACACTTAACTATTTTAAAAGCCAAATTAAGATTATATAATACTATGTTAGATGTTAAAAAAAACCTTAAATATAATTAACTGAATACTTTCAGTTTTTCTTCTTTTACTTTCGAATAGACCTTTTTAGACCTCGTTACATTGTCTTTCTTCTTTCCCTCTTCATTCCGTTGTTTCCAGTAAGTTTTCAATCTTTTTAAGAGTGCTAGTTTGTGCTCTTCTCTAAATTTTCTGAAGCCTTTGTTTGGTTTTCCTTTTCATGTAGTTTGAAATTCTCAACTGTTTTTCAAAACTCTATTCTGTTATTTTTTTTTAATTTTCATTTAGTTTTCCAAAATCTTGTTTTACCTGCCAGTGCCACCTTATTTTCAGTTTTCTATCTTTGCAAAAGTTGAAGTTAAATAACGGTTTGTAAGTCTGTTATTATAAATACGGACGAAAAACCTCATTTCCGCATTTCCGTTTCTAAATCTTCTATTTTGAAAATTTCTTTGTTAGATTTAAGCCTTCCTCTATTATTTTCAGTCCAAAAATCCTCCTTACGATGTTTCTTTCTTCTTTTAAAAAATTTCTTTCATTAAACTTTCCTAAACACCCGCTTGCATATAAGGTTTCCGGGCAACTTACTATTTTGTAGTATCGTAGTATAACTTTCTAGCTTATGAATTTCTATTTGTAAACATTCGCAAAGTCAATCGATTTATATCATAAAAATGATATTTAAGATTTATATTATAAAAATGAAAATTATTCCATAGTAATCTAAGTAAAAAAGAATTAAAAAACATATCTCAAAAAAGAAAACCGAGATTAAAAAACCGTTCTGTAACGTGGAAAAAAATATACCCTATTAAAATCGTAAACGCTTTTTTAACAAAAAAAAAAAACAAAAATCTAGATAACGGATGTATCGTAAAACTTTTGAATCTAAGAATTAGCGTATGTTTGTGGGAAAAAAATCACGCCTCGAGTATTTCTACAAAATAATTCAACAAAAAGCCGCCAGAACCATCATCCATTTAAAAATTTTTAAACAGAAAAGAGTTAAAAAAAAAATTATAATACAAAATACATAAAAATCTTAAATAATTGCGCATTTCGAATGTTAAATGATGATCATCAATTACATACAAGGGAAGCAAGGTTATATTAACAGATTAATAAAATAAAAATTTACAATCAAAATATAATTACTGATAATAATAAACTAATAAATCAATAGAAAGAAAATTAAAAAAAAAGTTTTTTTATTTTAATTTTACAAACAAAGATATAAATATTTATTTTATGTTTGATGCGTTATGGTAATTTATTTATTACTCATTATTTTTATTAGCATTTATTTACTGATTTTTTGTTCATAAATGTTTAATTTTATTCACTTTTACTTTTTTTAGCTTTGTTAATTTCTCTAAATTTATCATTTTTCTGATGATATAATAATGAAACTCCTAACTTAGTTTTAAATTTTTATTTATTGGTAAATGGTTTTTTGAGATGTTATTTATAAATTTATCTCAATAAGTATTAACTATAAATCTTTCTTTATAACTGTGGTAAATTTAATCCTTTAAAAAGCTTTGTTAAAAATTCAAAATCCTATGGATTGACAAAAATGGAATATCATCAGAATTATTTTTTACTCAAATTTTGAAGTAAAAGAGCGATAGAAAAGTTTGTATAACCGCCGATTATTATTCAGCTGTTGATTTTATCCGTCATAATTGAGAGCGATCATAAGTTAAAATAACATCTCTTTCCTTTTTATTCAACATGAATTGAATGCTATGAGTTTCAGGGCAAAACGGATGACAATCGGTTTGAAATTTTACACAAAGAAATTAATTCTACCAAAGATATAAATGAATTTAAAGGATTAATAGAGAAATCGGTAAAAGAATCGACAACACATTTTACAGAAAAAAAAGATATCAAAAGAAAAAAAGTTGTATACGAATAATAGAAAAGAATGAACAGGATAAATGACCAATATTTATTTATTATTTCTATTTCAATTTTAATAAAAATAAGACTTACAATATACGTTACTGAGTTTACTTCTAGGAAATTAGAATCTTCTCTTGGAAAAGTTAAACGTAAAACTAAACCGGTTAAGAAAGCAGACATCTATAAATCAATTTGTAAAGAAATAATTGTAATTCAGGATAGGGAAAGAATAAAGAAACTATTCACTCATCGTACACTTATAAAAATAAAGAAATTGACAACGCTGTTTTATTTTTCCATAAAATAAATTTATTAGATTTAATTTTATTAAAATATTGTAATAAGCAGTAATGAAAGTAAGTAGTTTGATAAGTACATTTTATTTACGATGATAGAGAAAAACATTATTGTTTAATAATAAATACTTAATTTTATCTTGCCTACATTTTTAATAGATAGACATATTTTTTCAACGGTTGAAAGTTTTTATCTGCGTCTGTCAAGATAAATCTTCATATTTTCCTCCTTTAGAAAACTAGGGCGTAGTTTTTTTTTGTAGGTGAAAAACGCCTTAGCGTTATCATCGCCCGGATATAAAATTTTATAGAAGAAAAAATAAATAAATAGTTAAAAAACTAAAATATTGAATCTAAAAAAATTAAAACAAAACTTATACCTAATATCACAGCTAAACTTTCGTTTTTAAAAGAGACTTAAAACTAGTATCACAGTCTTAAAACTAAAATTATAAATAAGCGTAAAATTAAAAACGTAAAACCAAACTAAAACTATAAAGAATTTAACAAAGTCCAAGAGAGGGGTAAATGGCCCAACTTGGGTAACGGGAACACTAAAAATAAAAATATTAAAGAAAAAACTAAACCTAGGTTAAAAACGTAAAATAAAAAAGGCTAAACTTAACAATTAATAACAGATAAAATATCATTAAAAAAAACTAAAAACTTAAAACTAATATCACTAAAAAATAAATATAACTACTATCACAGATAACAAAACTTAAAAATATATATAAAAAACTATATATATGTATATACAAAATAAAATTGAAATAAATTTATCAAACTCCGAGAGGAGTGTAAAAGGCTCCTTCTCGGATAACAGAAGAAAATATAATTAAAAATCAAACATACAACAGTAAAAAAAAAGAAAACCAGTATTAAAAGGTATGTAAAATATTAATACACCTAAGTTATAAAAAGATCGGTCCAAAACTTCCTTATTATTGCCCAGGATTTGACGAATGGTCCTGGGCAATTTAAATTTACGACGCAATGCCGGCGCACAGAATGTGGCGCACAGTAAAGCGGCAGTTGCACCGTACGCATGTTGGTGCATTATATATGACATTAGACATACAAAAAAAATAGCACGTATGTCTACGACTAAAAGCTGTAGTAACCGCCGGATAGGTACACCCATAGGTGCAGTGGATCGTGGATGGTCCTCACATCTTTATAAATTAGGATTCGCAAGAACTGCGGTAAAAACCAGGTGATTCAGTTGCCCTTTAAGACGGGCAAAGTAAGATGCTGAAAGTTGGTCACGTTTATCGTGACCTATCGAATCCCAATTGGTGTTCGAACTTTACTCGTAGCATATCCAGCAGTTTGGAACATTTTGTTTTTAGTTCTTTGTTGTGCTTGACCCACGTAAAACGGTTATCAAAAATCAAACCTAAAACTTGATAACAGGAGTGATAGTAATTTGCTCTCCGTTGAGAAAAACTGGCGGAGAAGATGAAATCGCAAGCGAGAAAAGACTACACATTTTGTTTTCTCAGGTGAAAATGTGAGGCCGGTCACCCTGGATCAAGCTTCAAGGCGAAATATTGTATTCTGTAGTAGTCTCTTTGCTGTGGCTGTTGAACAGGACGTAATATATATGGCAACATCATCAGCAAACAACGAACATGAAACAGATGGGTGCACATAATCAGTAATACTGTTGATGGCTATAGAAAACAAAGTGGCACTTAAAACATTTTCTTGAGGGACTCCATTCTCTAAAGTGACGATACCCGGTAGAGAATCTCCAACACGAACACGGAAAGTTCGGTCATTTAAGAAACCTCTATAAAAGCCAGCGTGTTGCCCTTTACTCCACATTCATTGAGGGTATTTAGGATACCACATCGCCAGGTCAATATCATCAGGAAGTGGGATAGATAGTTTTTGGCATCAATTTTCTCAAAATTTTTCAATTACACCACTTTAAAGTAAGCTCAGTACACACGTGCATGCTTACCTTACCATATTTTTTAAAAATTTTCAACAAATTCCCCCTTCTCAAAAAATTGAAAAAACTATCTTTTTATTTATTGTACATTTTTTACCGACTTTTTTTAAATGTCTTCCTGGCATAGTAGTAGTGTAAGACACCTAAAAAAAAAATATTTTGGGGACACAAAATATTTGGGGTGTGGAAGCTGATCAAAGTTTAAAAATGTCGAGTTTTTAATTTTTCAACATTTTTTTGAGTTTATTTAAACTTTTAATACTATCAAAAGTTTAAATAATAAACTCCTAGCAATAATATTACTATAAAATTGCATCATAATTCACCCCCCACTCCCAAAAAAGAAATCTTAGTTAACTTTTAATTAGTTGTACATTTTTTAGTGTCTTCCATTTAACATAGTAAACGTAGAAAATCAAAAAATTCTTTGTAGGAAATTTTGCAGGAGGAGCAGAAAAAATAAAAAAATACCGACTTTTTTGAATTTTTAAAACTTTTTTTCGTTTATTTAAACATACAGTGATAATTTTATAATAAAATTTCGTCAAAAATTACCCCCTTCCAATAAAAAAAAGTCTTGGTAACTTTTGTCATGAATAATTTCTTTTCAACTATATAAGAATAAATGACCGATTTCAGGAGTATATTAAGCTTGTCAGATTTTTAAAAAATAGTTCTTTTACGTCTCATTATTTTCTTTGATAAAATATTAACAAATATTCTACAATTACTATTTTCAGTATTTTTGTAACTATTTAAATTTATTCTGAATTTTTTGTACAACTTCCTCATAACCAAAATCTTTTTCTATTTTATTTTACCGACCTTTATTGATCATTTTAAGAGTCGATACCCTTTTTAACTATCAAACAATTTTCACGTATATCGATAAAATAATCCAGCAGGTGTAAATAACCCGACAAAAGACACAAGTTATTTTATTACAAAGAAAAATAAGCATCCCATGCCAGGTTTACTAGGGAGACTGAAGTGTTTAACAAGTGATTTTCAGTTTCATTCTTCAAAGAGCGGAATTTACCCCTTAAGGTTTGAAGTGATGTTAGGCCTTAAAGATGATATCTTCATTCTGTTCATTAGAAAAACTGGTTAATAATGAACATCATTACTTTCACAGAAAGCAATACTACCTATTTCAGCTTCTACCACATATCTTTTATTTGCGTTAAAACTATAATAAGGACTACATTAGATAACGTAAATTACCCCTTTAGTCCGTGTTGTGATTGAATAACCGTTATACACAATGTTTTCATTCAGTAAGGAATTTTTTTACGTATAACCACTGTTTGACTTTATTAATAAAATAAAGCTGTCGTAAAGTAATTATCATAAATGTGCATATTGTATAATGTTATCAAAGTGTAAATAGTTTTCGTTTAATGCAAGTGAAAGTTAATAACATTTGTAAGGATTACAAATTTTACGTATTAGAAAGATTAAAAACGACGAAAATCCAAATACGCATTAATTATGTTAATCCCGATGTAAAATGAAGAATTTCGCAACACAGATCTGAATTTTTTAAATATCTAATTAGAAAGAAAATTGTTTCATACTTTATTTTTCAGAAATTGCTGAGATAAAGTAATTACCATATATAAAACTAGTTTCGTTTTAAAATATAAACTAACATTTCTTATGGTTATTTTTTTTATAACAACCAGTGGTTTTTGTTAACACTGAAACATACTTCAGGTAGCAATTGTTCAAGAGGTAAACTAGTTAATTTGTTTACAGCTACTGATTGATAATTAATACCATTTGGTGAGTAGTGACTGGCTAAGAGCAAGTTTAAGCTAGTACAAGGTAATGCGTATCAGTTATCCATCTAGAATTTGGACTAGATATATTAAAGGCGGTTGTATGAAGTATATAGCACTAAGTGTCGTAATTTTCTACGACAGTAGTCGTATTATTTCAACTCAGAATTACATGCTATTTTTCCTGGTCAGGATTACATTTCTAAGGAAAGATAAAAACCAATGTTTTCTGATTCTATCGGGTGAATTAACAAAACAAATGTATTAATTAAATTATCGACATAATAAATAATGTAATAAAAACTTTGATCGTGCTTTAAAATATCAGAACTTAATAAGCAAATGAAAAGCAACGATCAAAAATCTACGACTAACAGATAAATAATAAATAAATTTTTAAAAATAAAACATTGTCATAACATTTTTAGTGATTTTTATCATTTATTTTTATTAATAATTTTGCTAGAACGCAGATTTTCAGTTAATAAACTTTATTAAAAATATATTTACAAAAAAAAAACGCGATTCTTCTAGAATTTTCTTGGTTAGCTACTTCATATTAAACAAGAAAAAGCCATTTTAAGAAAAACATTTTTTATTTCTGTTTTTTTAATTTTTACTTTAAAGTAAGGTCTAAAAAGGTTGGCTTCCAGTCATAGAATCATGCACAGCACTGAGTACTGATGCCTAATACAGAAAATGAACAGAAGTTCCAATGGTATAGGATGTGAGGATATATAGAGGCCCTTAAACAAATATATATATATTTGAAACATATTTTTTTGGATAAAAGGATCTCTCATTTCTAGTCTTTCTTTCTCTATAAATAAATACATATATATCTGCTTGGAACATGAGAAATTAAAATGTTTCGAAAATCCTTTAATTACTAAATAATGTTTAAAAATATTTTTTTCTTTATTGAATTTGTTAAATAATATGAGGTTAGTTATTTTAGAGATTAGAGTTAAGTCTTGATCGCGCTGAATTTACAAAATATTTATTTTTTATTGTTACATACATTTTGAGATATCTTATTAAATACTAGGATAATTCACGTCTTAAAAATAAAAAATAAAAGTAAAATCATTTTTAGTTGAAGAAACATTCGCAATTACAATAAAGCGTTAAATATTTTTTTAACTCTGATTTTTCCTTCCAAAAATTTTAGATCGATACCAATAGTAATAATCTTTTAAACCATTGTCAAACTAAAAAAAAAAAATAATTCAGTTTCAGCGAGTGATCGTTAGTATCTCTTAAGATTTTTTTATAACATATTTGAACCGATCGATATATTTTTAAAGGCTGATAGAAGTTATCTCAAATACGGTTTAAAAGATAAAAAATATAGATAGTTATTTTTTTATTTTAATTTGAGGATAAACTGTCAGAAAATTTGTTAATATAAAGAACTTTTTAACACCCAGGTATAATATACTCGTATAAAAATATTACAAATTTATTAATAATTTAAATTAACATAAGTGCAATACTGTACTTACAAAATAAATACGACAAAATTGTTAATATTACCAAAAATATGTTCCAAATACTAAATGAAAATGTTCGTGTAAAGATAAGATTGCATTAAAAAAAGTGTATTAATAGAAGGCTATTTTATAAAATTTACAAATACTTATTTAATAAAAATATAAACGGCAACATCACCCTGCTCGATTAGGGAAAAGTATGAGAAGCTTGGAACGACTCGTTAATCCATTGGTTCCAACAAATTGTCCCCGGTGAAACAACCCGACCACTAAAACAATAAAGCGCCATACTGTCACTCGCACAGAAAGGCGACGCGCGACGGCGTCCTTGTACCGAAACCACCCTGTCAGGATAATTTATTGGAAAGCGTCACAACTGGCCAAGGGCGGTCCATCCATATCCTGTCATTTTAGGTCGGAAATATTCATAACCAGGACAAGAGACATAATCGATCAATCATTTTTAAACTATAAAAGAAGCAACAGAAAATACAAACAATTCAACTGAAAAAGAACCGATTCGATTAGTCTGCTAGGAGTATAATACATGATAGATCGCAACTAAATAAAAGAAAAATAACAAACATACAAACCTATATAAATGTGTGTGTGTGTGTGTGTCAGTGCGCACGTACGTATATACATACACATACACACCCACACATTAACTCATACAGGTGAATATTTGTTATTTCCTGGTTCCTGGTTCAAAAGTTCATGGCTCAAGTGGGTAAATATTAACGTCTATCTGTAAAATCGAATATTTTGATCTATAAAAAAAAAATCAGAATAATGAAAGCTAACTCGTAAATACGTTCTAAATAATAATCTTTAAAATTTGTTTCACAAAAATGTTATCTTACAGTTTTATCTATATATCAATCGATAGGCCCTCTTATTAGGTTGAAGCGATATATAATGAAAAAATTTCAACGCAAAAAGTATATCTGCAATAAAACAAAAAGTATGTGTAATATAAACCATAAAAAACTTTTTATGAAATTTATAATGTTATGTTAGAAAATAATTTCATTCACAGCTTTGGTTGATATAACCGAGTCTATCACCGAAGTTTACAAGAGTCTCTTTCAAACAAATCTGCTTGAATTTCGCTAATAACGTGTCAAATACTTGCTTTCAAGTCATCGACCGTTCGCGGATTGTCGCTGTAAACTTGTGACTTAACAAAACCCTAGGGAAGAACGACTTAACATAACCCGGAGAAATATCGAATCACCAAACTTATGACGCAATAACTGAATTGTTTCAGCAGCTATCTGGAATGCGGCACCATTCTTTTGAAAACACATCTCGTTCAGATCAAAATTTTCCAAATTTACAAATAAAACATCACGAATCTTAGTTTGATAGCGTTCACCAATTACTATAACAGCATTTCCTTGCTGAATTTCGAAAGAATGATTCTATGATGCCATCAGCCCATAATCCACACCAAACAGTAATTTTTTTCGGCAGGAACTAATCCTGTTAAACAAAGGTACAGGAACGTTTTTCAACATACGAAACGGTGAAACTTCGGCGATAGATCTGTCATTTTGCAGTCCAGCATTGTCGCTTTCGTTGGATTGGAATGTTGAGGAACACCTTCATGGAAGCGACCGCTTTCCAATTATAACTAAAACAAATGTACGAAAAAAAGCACCAAATTTTATTCGGCGATGTTGTTTTAAACGTGCCGATTGGACTGGCTACAGAAACAACGTCGTTATGCCAAAGTTATACTGGAAACATCGATGAAGACATAAAAGTAGCAACACGGGCAATTTTAAATTCAGCGGAGGAAAACATTCCTAAAACCACCGGAACGTCGACAAAACCCAGTGTACCGTGGTAGAGCGTCGAAATATATATAGCAATTAGTAAGAAAATGAAAGCATTTAATTTATCCAAGAAATGTCCTACCCAGGAGAATTTAATATCTTTTAAAAAAACATCGTGCCTACGCCAGACGCCCCATATTATCTGAGAAAAAAAGCATCCTGGGAGGCATATGTATCCTCCATTGATAGCAAAACACCTGCTACGCAATTATGGAAGAAGGTTAAAGCTATAGCTGGCCAGTCCGACAGTCGTTCATTAAACGCGCTTAAACAAGCCGGTGTCGTCATAATTGATCAACAAGCTATAGTTGAATTGTTGGCCGATCAGTTCGAAACTGTGAGTAGCAATGAAAATCATCACATCAATTTCATTCGCATCTCAAGAGAGCAAGCAGTACTTTTCATTCGTCGAATTCAATCATGTTCTACGAAACTCCAGTGATACTTCATCTGGATATGATGATATTCCATATGAATTTGTCAAAAATCTTAACGACGATAATAAAGCGTGGATATTACACTTACTTAATAGAATATAGATCTCGGCCTCATATCCACAAATGTGGAAAGAAGCAGTGATCACTTTTGAAACAAGGAAAAGATCCTTTAGACATTAAGAGTTACAGACCAATATCTCTAACATCGTGTATAGCCAAACTCTTAAATAAAATTATAAATGCTCGTTTAGTATTGTTATTAGAAAGAAAGCGACTTCTTTTACCGTATTAAACCGGATATAGAAAACGTCATTCTACAATTGGTAATATGATAATTCTTGAGAACGTTATACAGAATGCTTTTATTAACAAGAAGCAATTCGTAGGGGTATTTTTTGACCTTGAAAACGCATTTGATATGACGTGGAGGTATGGAATTTTAAAACAAATGTATGAATGGGGACTACGTGTAAATCTCCCCATGATTATCGCCAGATATTTATCTCAGCGAACTATAAAAGTACGCGTTGGCAACATCTATTCAAGTAGGCGATTACAAAATGGAATTCCGCAGGAATCACCTCTTAGCGGTACCTTGTTTACAATTGCTGTCAATAGGGTTCTACAACCAATAACAGTGGAAATTGGTAAATGTATGTATGTCAAAACGATCTGGCGATCTTCTATGCCGGCACGAAAACTGTAATGGTCCGGTATAAGTTAAAACGAGCAACCAATGATATTGCTGATACGGCTGAAAGGTGTGGCTTCAGGTTCTCAACCGAAAAGTCATGCGCCGTACATTTCTGTCGCTTTAGAGAAGCACACCCTAGCCCACGACTTACAATAAAGAGTGTTGAAGTTCCAGATGAAGAAGAAGTCAAGTTTTTGGGACTAATCTTCGATAAAGGTCTTACATGGCGTTCTCATGTACGTCAAGTAGCAGCTAAATGCAAACGAACATTAAACGTAATCAAATTTATGTCGAATATCAATTGAAGATCGGATCGAGAAGTTCTTCTACGTCTGTATACTTCATTGATGCAATCAAGAATCGACTACGGCTGTGTTATGTATTCCTCGGCTCGAGAGAGCTGTCTAAAAGCCTTGGGCATCGTACAAAACGCCGGAATTCGATATGCGACTGGAGCGTTTCGCATCAGTCCCATCGACAGTCTTATATGTGAATTAGGATTGTCTCCACTACATTTTCGAAAAAAACATCCTGTTACTGCGCTATGTCAACGTCACGTCATCACCGCCCCATGTAAATTGACCAGCGTTCATAAGACATCCTTTCCAAAAAGCTTACAACCGGCGTCAGACCTATACCAGGCCGGCCGGAATCAGAGCTTGAGAATTGATGGACAAGTACGACATTGTGCTTCCAAGAGTTGTTGAATCAACGGTATGTGAATCACCACCTATGTGAATCACCACGGTGGTGATTCACATACCGTGAATCCGAAGCGGCAACGGCGGCCGCTTCCATCGGCCTTTTTTCGAAGGGATTTAGCACCTTTTAAGTAATGTAATTCTCAGGAAATAATTCATCGTTTTCGGAAGCTTGTGAGCAAACAAACCAGGGGCTAGTTTTGTACACGGATGGCTCTAAGACGGCGAACGGGGTTGGCAGTACCTTCCATTGTGCGGGCGTTAGTCATTCGTGGTCCTTGCCGGCTGTTGCATCTGTTTATACTGCGGAATTGTATGCTATTTGGCAAGTTCTGATGTATTGTGAGCACTATCATGTACCATCCTTTTTGATCTGCAGCGACTCAACGAATGGTATTCAAGCACTGCAGGATACGTTCTCAACAGACCCCTTGGTGAAAGTGATACTTTCACTGCTCCGTGCTAAGCAAAAAGGGGCAACAGAGCACACTGATTTGAATCCCGGGACACTCCGGTATTGCTGGATACGAGGCTGCGGATGAAGCAACTCGAGCGGCTGATGACGCGCCTGAGTCCGAGGAAAATCCCGTCAGACCTGGCAATGGTAAGTGTCACGTATCTGTTTGTGTCAGACGTTAATGGCACATAGTTTGGAAAGGGTTAACAACGAAACTTAACGCTGTGAAAAACTGTTCTTGCCACTCTGTTTACTATACTGTACCACTCTATTTACAATCAATAGGAGAGAGCAGATTGTAATAACAAGGTTGCGAATAGGACACACGAACCTAACGTCGAATTATATGTTGACTGGCAGCAATCAACCGGTTTATGAGGAGTGTCAGCAACCGTTGACACTCACATATTTATTAGAAGTAATCTTGATTGGAAGATCAAGATTACAAGATTACTCAGTCTACTTATTGGAAGTAATCTATTAAGACTGCATCGTACATGGGGATCTGCGTCGTCAATTTAAAATGGAAGTAGGAGTAAAGAAAATTTTGAGAAACGAATGTGTTATTAGAAACCTGCTGTTTTTTCTTTATGCAGCCTGTACTTAAATTTACTGTATTTAAATTTAATTTTCAGAGGAATGTCTCCGGAATATTTTCTATGTCCAGAGAGGATATTTAGATGTTCCTTTTCTTTTGTTTTATTTCTTGTTTTGTACTGAATGGGACCTTTTACAACCCATTCGGTTGTGTGAGTTTTTCTCAACGACTAAGTGATTATACAAGTATGTCTGCATAATTTTTGTTATTTTATACTTTTATTTATGTGTTAACTTTTATTCGTAGTTTTTGTTTTAGGAATTGACAAGGCCTAATGACCTTGGTAGTCGATGCCCAATAACTATGAAAAAAATAATACAGTTCTCGTGGTTACGCATTACATTAAAACAGTAACGTGATTAAATATTTACCTTTTTTTCTTCCCATCAATTATTTTAAAATTACATTTTTTTTTTTTTGCTAAGTAAAATTCATCCCTGTAAGTTACATCAAATTACCTATACACATTTTCTTATTAAGTTTATAAAAAAAATTATTTCTTTAATTTTTGTAGGCAATCATTCCTGACCAAATGATCAGTTATTAGGTGGTTACAATTAGCTCGTATTTTACATAAATTGACTAATGTTAAAAATATTCAAAAATTATAGTAACGATATGAAATTACAGAGATTAACAGAAAAGTAACCGGAGAATAAAATATAACACTTCTTGACTTTATTACTTAATTCGAAGGGAGACATTATAGCTTTCACTTAATAAGTTTCTTATTTATTAATGACGTAGCCTGACTAGATTCACTAAAGTAACGTTAAATATATTAAACGCATCTACCAAACAGGGGAAAAAATTGATATATTCATCTCTCGACTGCGTCATAGGTGAAAATTTCACAGAGTTGAAACAAGCAACCGGCCTTACCAGTACGTAACCTTTCTGTTTAATATTCCAGCGGAATCGCCAAGCGAAACAAAATACATGTGCAAATTGTGTATATCTTTTTTATTTTGCATTACTCAGAAAGCGAAATGTAATTAAATATCTGAAAATAAGGGAACTGAAACAATGTTTAAGAAAAATAAAACAAGGAAATTTGTCACCAGAATATTATATCCTTCTAGAAATATATTTGAATAAAAACTTTCTTTTTTTATCGTTAAACAATCAAACGACCTACATAAATTTTGCAATTCCTTGAAGAGTTGAACTCCTTTCGGGTGTTGTGAAAGAACACCCAATCATAAGCATCATAAAAGCAAAAAAAACTAAGCCAAATCCAATAAAAAAAATTGCAAGACAGAAAACCTTATTGTAAACTTTTTAAGCTAAATTTATCAAAAAGGTTTAATGATTTTCACTAAGTTTCAACAAGCTTTAAATTACGTAAAATACAACATTTTTGGATATATTTTTACTCCTTTAGGAGATTTTCACAAAATTATTCAACAAAAATCACTTCTTTAGTTTGAAACTTCGCATTTATCGGTTTTTGCTGTAGAAAAATTGTTCAAAGGTTTTTTTTTGTTAAATAACGTCAAATTTTTACAACCATTAGGAAAAAACAATACCTTTTAAAAAATTGATATAATACAGATTGTCACTCATGTATTATCACGATCAAGGCATTAATAATTACTTATTAAATAATATAAATTTAAAAGTAATGACTATAGTTAACTAAATACTATCAAAAAATAATGTCAATAACATATGACGACCTTTCTGGTGTGAAAGCGGTTCTCGATATTATGTCATTATTTCGTTTGCGATATTGAGATGATCTAGTCCATGCGAAAACTGTTTTAATAATGGTTTTCCGAGTCCAGTAGTGTATTATTTTTTTAACAATTTTCTGTCTGGTTTCTTCATCAACTAAAATGGAGATTACAGAATAAAATTAATAGAATTATATATGCAAAATATAATTTACGATAAATTATCTAAACCTGCTTAAACTATACTTAAACTGCTTACTGTGATTTACAGTAGATGAACGTTAACGATATGAGATTACCGGCTCCTATCGCTAGTAAAATTCGTATAGTAATGATAATTCTCTGCATAAAAAAACAACTAATACAGCATTTCAAGAATGTGTAATTAATTTTACTAACCCGTGAATTACTTTATCGTTTTTATTACATCGTTATCTCGCGATTCACGAACTTTTAATAAATTATCGCTAACTCATTGCATTTTATCTAGCTCATCTCATTTTAATATAAAACAACACTTATTACGAACTCGAATTCCGGCGACCGACGCAAATATATTAAAGATTCACATGGCAATCGATGCACATAAATTGTATTTACATCTTTATGCATAAACTGACTTAATTTCGCCAGAACTCTATCATCCGATCGATTTACATAATTTACGGTCTTATCCAGTAAACATGGATTCCATTGCAACTTAACACATTTACGACTAAGTCCGATGATATTGTTTTTTAAATTATTTAAATAATAGATTTATGATTGTAAAGGCACATAAATTTTCAATAATATATGCCGCAACAGGCAGGGATGCCTAATGGTTGATGGTAAAAAGGAAGTTTTCAATATCCTAATCCTTTTACTATGTCTTTAATTACACGACTGCCCAAAAAGGAGTATAATGTTTTCAGACTGTATGTATATATGCATGTATATTTGTTCCACCTTAGCAGTTCAACGGCCGAACCGATTTAGATTATGACTCCGCGTTGAAATCCTTACGTTTCCGGTAGCAGTGAAGATTTGCCGGTTGAAACACAAACTTCAGTGAACTGAATTAATGAACTGTGAACTGTGAGCCTCTATCACTGTGTTGGATGGGTTTGAACTGAATGATTCAAATCAATCGAATGAATAACATTACAAAAATAATATAATTAAATTTACATTAAATAATATTAAATAAATATTTAAAAAAACTGCGTTTAATAATAATAATGGACTTCCCGTGGAGAGTGCGTGTGAGACTAAAGTGGTGTGGTGATGCGAGCACCTCGTGCAAGGTTAGACCAATCACCATCAACTGGTAACAAACGGGATACTCCTGAGGCGCTGTTTTAGGAGATGCAATCGGGTGGTCTTATAATATCTCTGCAAAGAATCGTCCGATCTTCAAAATTCAAACGGGGTATTTGCTAGTATAATACAAAATCGAGATGGAAACAAACCAGAACAAAAATTAACTGATGCACATAGAAAGGTCTAGTGGCCTGCGCTACGCCGAGACCAGCTTGAGCCCGGCGAACTCCCACAAACGGTCTTTGTAGAATTTTGTGAAAGTACGATTAGAGGTAATGCTGTCAGCAACGGATTGAGCCCACTATTGTCGAATTTGATGTTTTAGGGAAAACAGGGCAATGCGGAACGGCGTATGCTGCCACTAATATTGTGCTGGTCTATGACGGTGAATGAACTACAAGGGACTACCCTAGACAGAGCCGTCGTAGATCTGAGCCCTTACATCTTTTCCAAGGGCCAGGCCTAGGTAGCACTGAGTCGCGTGAGGCAATCGCAGACTTAAGCCATTAATTGTTTGAATCCCTAAATAAAATAATAATTAAAAATAATTAATGAAAAAATAAATTATTTTACTTTTTAGTACCCAAATATGGTGTGCTAAAATAGCTAAATATAGTATCTTAATATATTTTGACAAGTGTAACACGATAGGTTCCACTAACGAAACGATCATCAACCGATCCGGTAAAATATTAGAAATCACTTAAAATGGTAAAATTGCAAAGTAAACGTAAACAGGAGCGATAATTCAGGTAAAGGGTAGGGTGAGTGTAGTGTTTATCGTTGAAGTTAGGATATATCAGGGATCAAATTTAGCTCGTATCAATTCAGTCGGATAATAGATGTATTGGTGAAACGATATTGTATCGTGTGAATTGTCGGCTAAACATAAGAAAAAAAATGTAACAATATATTGAAGGAATAAACGAAAGTGATGTAAAAGACGGGATGATGAAAATTATCAGAGTAAAGATGGCTATTGAAACGAGAGGGGGAAAAATATCTGGTAGTAAATCAAATTACGCACCTGGGATCTAACTTAGAGAAGGATGGAAAGTAGAGGCTTACAAAAATAAAATTTGATTGACGGATCGAAAAAGACGTACATGATTCCTTGTAGTAAAAAGATTAAAAAAAAGCAAGATTAATGAAAAAATGAATAAAACTATTGCTCGGAGATATGGACAATCACAAAGGCAGAGGTAAAGAAAGTCGAGGTGTAGAAGATAAGTGTACTGAAATGGATGAATGGATTAATAAGATGCGAAGAAATAGAAAAACGGCTAAAGTAGATCCTATGGATAAAAACATACAGGATTATACGCTGCAAAGGTTTGATCGTTCGGAAGGAACGAAAGAGAAATCCGTTGGAAACAAGGTCTGGAAGTTAAAGATTTCGGTGTAAAGAAAGACGGAAGACTCAAGTAAAAAGGGAAGAATGAATACAGCGGCAGAAAACCTGAAAGAGGAGGCAGAATACTTGAGAAAACCTAGGAGAGAGAATGATGAAAATGGATTAAAGTTGGAAAAATCTACCTCGTATAATACTAGATAAAAAGAAGATTCATATTAAATACTAGCAGGCAATGCTTCGCTATTGCTAGATTTGAGTCTATGTATAGATTAAATGAAAACAATTGAAAGTTTGATAAAACATTAACATAATGAACATTACGGAACTTCACTAAATTTAATCTTTCCCTTTTTCCCCTTTTCCCATTTTAATCTTTATTATATTCCATTTCTCCCCTTTCACCCTTTCCTTCCCCTATTTCTCTTTCCCTTATTTCCTTTTCCCCACTTCTCCTTTTCTTTTCTCCTTTACCCTTTCCATTTCCTTTCCCGTTTTTACTTTTACCCGTTTTCCTTTTCTTGCCTTTTACCTTTTTCGATTTTCCTTTTCCGATTTTTCCCTTTCTTGCTTTTTCCCCGCGCATAAATCGGTCCAGTAGTTTATTTTAGTCTATAACGGACACACATATCGGAAACATTGAAATGGAATCGTAAAATATATAGTATAGCGTGCGTTGCTTTTACGTTCAACAGATAGAGCTGTTAATAAAAAAAAAATGTTTTTATCTGTCACAGGTGTGACATCTTAAGTATATAAATAGTAGGTATATAAAAACACGCGTGTATTCGAATGCAACGTTGTGTCAAAATTTCAAAGCAATTGGTGAAGAACTTTCGCAGGTTTAAGATTTTGAACAAACGAACATTTACATTTTTATTTATATAGTTAAGTATTTTCTTCTCCTAGCGACTAGAACGCATCGTTTCATAATCGAAAGGATATAATAGTTCAAGACAGAAAACCGATTTATATGTTCACTATACTGCAAGTTCCTATCGAAAAAAGCAGGCCTTATCTTCAAGATCGAATACCAACCACACTGTGATGGGTTTGACATGTTGAAGTGCATCGGCGTACTCAGCTTAGTGAAAAAAGGGACGGGAAACTACTTCAACCTACTTTCCCCAATAACCCAACATAGGACTCTTGTTACTTTTAAGGATGAGTACAGTAAGGAAAAGATTTACGTTACCTATTAAGTCGCCTACAATCGTTTGGTTACGGCGTCTAATAGCCACTATTACTTTCATCAAAAGAAAATATTTATCTCTTCAGGTATTAATATGCTAACCCATCGGTCTAGCGGTGAACTCGTCATTGCAATCAGCTGATTTCGAAGTCGAGACTTCTAAGGTTCAAATCCTAGTAAAGGCAGTTTATTTTATATCGATTTTAATACTAGATCATGGATAACGGTGTTCTTTGGTGGTGGGTTTTCAATTAACCACACGTCTCAGGAACGGTCGATCTGAGACCGTGCAAGACTACACTTCATTACGTTCATACCAATCATCCTTATTCATTCTCTGAAGTAATACCTTACGATGGTTCCGGAGGCAAACAGAAAAAGAGAGATGTTAACAGCTTACAATTACGTACTTTACAAAAGTGAGTTTCTGAAAAAGATTATTGGAATATTCTTTTCTAATAACATAAAACAAGGAAATAAAAATATTCAACAAATTACTACACATACGATTTAATGGAATATTATCTACAGGAAAGATAGAAACCTTACATTATCTTTTAAATAAAATATGAAAAAAAATAATTATAAGAAATTTTACTCATTAAGTAGATTTAAGTGATTTTACTCATTATCATAACCGAGTACCTTATATGTTCTTTACATAAAGAATAATTGTTTTCCTCGATGTCGTAACACGATTACATCAATACTATTTTTCTTCCGACGGATTCATTAATATTTATTTAACATAGAGATTATATATATTTTTATTTTTATTAAACATCAACTACGTTTTTCTCAACTCTTTTTAAAAATAGTTTTCAAAACAATTAATTTTTATTCAGATTGGTTTCTGGGCGATTCTAATTATCATTACTTAAAATGAATCTTTCAAGGTATTTTTTTCAACAATGTAAAAACACTAGAAAAACAACTAAGTTATTAGAAGCCTTGACGATGAAAAATAAAACGTATTATATCTTCATTAAATCATGTTAACGTGTACATCTAAAAAGTAAATCGATGATACCTGAGAAATAATAGAAAATTACCAATTTTGCGTTTATTTAGCTAACAAAAAATCAACAGGTTACAATAACGAAGCGAAGTTATACCTTGTCAGATTTAAAAATAAAAGTGACTGATTTTTTTCTAAATAAAGATTATTCTAATAAAGAAACAGACACTATAAAAATGTTTTTAAATTAGTAAAATAAACAAATAAAATGGAGCGTTTAGATCCGAAGCAAACAATCATTCACTTTACAAAACGCCTTCAGTAATATATAAAAAAAAAACCACTTCTCAAATTGTAAATCGTTCTACGTGCAAAATTTTGAAATTTCTTCAAATAAATTATATTGAACATATTAATGCAATTTACAGTAATATTAATGTTTGTTTGCGAGCTACCTTATGTAGATATAAAATCAAAATAAGAAATAAGCCTACACTAAGTTTAACCTAGATTTTTTTTTTACATTACTAGAAAAAAAAATATATATATATATATATTTTTTTCATACATATACAGAACCAATAAAAACCACATCTCAACGTAAATTGATATTAAAAAATATTGTATAGAAAACGTAATATCTTTGAATGAAAAAAAAAAACATAAGCAAAATTAACGCTTTTTATCGTACATAAAACTGAAGTGTCTTAATAAAACGATAACCGTTATAAAGAAATTTAGCTGGAATCACACCAAATTTGTTTTTTCCCCTTTTAACCAGATAATTATATACAGAAAAAAAACATGAGCTACACATTTTTTAGGTGAATTAGAAAAACTATAAGAAAATATTTTCCTCTACTGAAATGAAGCAATCGCATTAGAAAAAATAAATTTATTCCTTTATAATATTTATCCCAGTCTCTCTCATGGCCATGGTGCATTTAAAATAGCCAAGATACAAAATTCACCGATCAAAGTAGCTTTCTGTTATAATAATGATGTTCATTATATATCCAGTCCCTGTGGTGAACCGAGTGAAGTTGTAATTTGTAAAGCCGAATGTATTTTACTGCGCTTGGAAAACGATGATATGAAACTACATATTTGGGACGGTGAAAACGGCAAGGGACTCTACTTCACTCCAGATTTTCATAATTAGATAGGCAATGTTTATTATTCTTGAGAATGGTTGCGTTATTTTCGAAATGATTTTTTGACTCGCGTAAACTCGCTTACATCCGGTGGTGTTACGGTGGTAGTGTTTTATATATAAAAGAAAATCTTTATGTAAACTTTTTAAGAAAACCTCAGCCAGATGTAAATATAAAAGAGCATAGAACAAATTTTTTGAGTAGGGCATATAGCTAACAAATGCAACAATAAACAGTTCTAAAGGAATCGAACAAAAGGACGAAAAAATTAAATACAGACGAGTATAAAAATCTACATTTTTTAAAAGAAAAAAAAGCACAAAAATAAAAAAAATTAAATGTTTAACATTTATAAAAATAAACGAATACTTAAAAATATATTACATTCCAAACATACTTTTAAAAGATTTCAAACATTTTTTCGTTTGTGGAAAAACATGGTCAATTCAATCACACCATCACCTAAAATATGTTAATTCTGTGTATTATATTAGATTCTGTTCCGCAATGCCGCGTAACGTACAAAGAAAATGTGACGCATTGATACAAGATATTCGTCCAAAAGGAATGCTGGAGCACCGCCAGATGACGTGGAAAATCTACGTGTTAGCATGTTGTGCCCCAAACAAAAAACGACTAAGGAAAATTCCTTCAAGGGGATTGTCTCGCATACACAATTTCCGCTTTAACACTAACTTTAATTTTTCACATCTTGTTGCCGAGCTTCCAAGTTGCCTTTGACCGACATTTCATAAATAATAATAATAAAAATGAAATAATAATAATGAAAATTATGCTCCATAATAGTAGTTCATGAGTTCCATAGCGCAAAAACCAGTGATAAGTATCATATGAAAAGACCGTAAGAGTGATTAAATCGGTTTGATAAAAAAAATAAAGTTAATTAGAGTAAATCTCGTTCGGTTTCTCGTTAAAGAAGTGAATAGTTTTTATTGTTTACGTAATATGTTATATTAATTACATTAAAGAACGAAACCTCAGATGAAAGTTTAGCTGAACAGTTTACAGTAGAGTCAAATGCTCAAATAATCGTCAGTTACTATCACAGTTCTTGGGATGAGATGGCAACATATTCCTTTAGAAATCACAAATCAGTTCTCGGATAACTCTCTAATTCTTGTAAGAAAATAATTTTTTTTCTTCATATATTTGACACGTCAGTACTAGATCAGAGACGTACAGCTCCGGACGTGGGTTAAACATCCTCGAGTAACGCGCGGAATCGGAAGTAGATGCCTGGAAGTAACCTTGAAATCATCCTCCAGGTGGAGAAGGTATCCGGCCTCCATGGCGCGAGTAGCAGCGTCTCGGCCTTTTATCCGGAGGTCCCGGGCTCGAATCCCGGTCAAGCATGGCATTTTTCACACGCTACAAAACATTCATCTCATCCTCTGAAGCAATACCTACCGCTGGTCCCGGAGGTTCAAAAAAAAAGTGGAGAAGGTAACTTTTTTTAATGTATCGTCGATTTCCTTGTCCTTGCATCCTTCCAATTTGTGTTCTTTGCGTGGAACCTCGAAAAATAAATTCCGAGAACCTTCTATTTGGTTTTTTGAGGAAGGAGACAGTGAAAATTTCTGGAAAACTTTATTACTAGTGGAAAGATTAATAACTGAAGTAAAGGGTCCTTCATTTTCAAGTCTCTGAACAAAATTTTGCGGGTGACTCTTTCGTACAAATCAGATTGAATTCCACTGATAACGAGTCGAATATTTGCTTTCAAGTCATCAGTTGTTCGTGGTTTGTCGCTATAAACCTGTGACTTAACATAACCCCAGAGAAGAACGACCAGGGAGTTAAATCACACGATCTTGTTAGCCAATTTATATTACTATTTCTTGAAATGACGTCACCAAACGTTTGACGCAATAGCAGAGTTGTTTCAGCAGCTGTATCGCATGCGGTAAAATTCTGTTGAAACCATATCTCATTCAAATCAAAATTTTTCAAATTTGCAAACAAAAAGTCACTATTCTTAGCTTGATAGCGTTTACCATTTACTATAATAGCATTTCCTTGCTGAATTTCGAAAGAATGATTCAATGATGCCATCAGCTAATAAACCACACAAAACAGTGATTTTTTTTCGGATGTAACGGTCATTATTGAATCATTTGTGTTTTGGAATCATCCCTAATATAGCAATTTTGCTTGTTCACAAAGCCATCAAGCCAAAAATGTCTTATCTGAAAAGAAGATTTTTTTATGAAAATTTGGATCGCTTCGAGCTGTTCTTTGTCCAATCAGCAAATCGTCTACGCAACAAATGATCCAGTGGCTTTAATTCTTAAGTTAGTTGAATTTTATACGAGTGTAGATCAATATCTTTACGCAAAATTTGCCGTGTTATTGTTGACGAAAAGCGTAACTCTTATGAACGATGTAAAATCGATAAATTTCGATTTTCCTGAACAATTGCGTTTACAACAGCTATTCTTGATTCCTTGCATTTCTTTTGCGAGTTGGTGTTTCAACGTCAAGTAGAAAAAATTCTCTTCGTCTATTTTAATCAAACGATGAATTGTGCTTTTGTTTAGCCGATTATGCACACCATAAATACAGCGAAGCGCACGATACGTAGCTGTAACCGATTCCATATTTCGATAATAAATTTTTACGATTTGTAAACGTTGTTGAGGCGTGTAGTATTCCATGATGATTTGTCATGAACTACTGAAAATAAATGACGATTGAATAATTTAAAAAAAAATCAACGTCGCCACCACATTCTCAATTATTTGCGCTCAATTTGAAAGAGCCCTTACTTATGGGTAAAACTGGATCTCGTAATATTTCAGCTTATAAAACACAATTCGGTAAAAAAACACATATGTATCACGCATAACTTTCGATCTCATGATAATATCATTTTTGTTCTAGAGAAACGGTAATAAAAAAAATCCCGCTTGGTAGGACTATCAGAAATCTATCACTTATCTATAAATATAAACATAAAATCAAGTTCTACTCGCCAACAAAAAAATGAAAGACTCAAGAACGTCGTTTTAAATTATTTTCAACTTTTTTGCTAATTTGATTACAGATAACAGCGCTAATCTTTCTAAAAAAAAGAAAAAAATTATCGTGAAAAAAATAACTATTAAATCGCAATCTAAAAATGTTTTAATATTTATTATGGATGAACCAATGACCTCTTCTTTATCTATATGAACTAAAATTATCGTAATTATTATTATGAAAAATAAATTACGTATGAAATAATAAATTATAAATATTTAAATGGCAACTTCTAAGCAATATTTATAATTGCAATATTTATACACATAAATTTTAATAGATAAGATAAGATATCAGAATGGACGATGAATATATGTATATATATATATATATATATATATATATATATATATATATACATAAATGGCATATTATGAAATAATACTATATTGATGACCTTATAAAATGAAAATACTGCATCGGCCTAAGCTCTTTAATCCTGGCGGCTATGCTGTTTTGTATATTCCAGGTGCACGTCTTATATGGTATCAGGATCAACGACAAATCATGAATTTGTCACCTTATAGTCGATTACAGGACGTTTGAAAGAGAGTGTTTTTTTATCGCAGAGACAGTACTGAAGGACAGTCATTCGATACAGAATTACCGGCAATTAAAGCGATGTATATAATAATTTTAAATGTTTCATATTATAACAAATACAATAATAATAATTTATAAAAACCATGTCTGATAAAATTATAATAAGAAATACATTAGTTTTTATAATTAAATAATTAATTTCCCCTACCGAGAAGAAGAAATTTATATTTTGCCAAATCTCAATAAAAAAAAGGGGCACACTTACGTTTTTCTCTTTATACTATCTTTTTCAGTCTTTCTTATGACTGTGACGAATTTAGAATACCCGTACGATGTAAAAAAGGTACTAATCAGAGTTGCTTTCTCCGATGACAATGACAATCATTAAATAGGAAGATCCCTCGGAAAGTGTCAATTTCAGGCTTGATATCACCTACATTTGTGTATGATAGATACACTAATATGCAACAATACATAACCGTCACAGAAAATAAATAAAGTGGGAATCACTCCTCGCTTTCCTATTCCTAAATAATCCCTGCACTTGTAATTTTTTTTTCTCAGTAATAACTGCACATGTCAGTTTATTTGCAACATTTGGTTATGGAACCAAAATAAATATATAAGTAATATTTATTTTATTTCGGCTTATTTTAGTTAACTATGAAAACATAAAAATATATCAAGCCGTAATTTAAAAAAAATATGTATATAAATAATAATTATAAATCGTTTAGTATAAAAAGAATTATTCCAGCTTCATAACTTGTAAAACGTCAAGGACATTTCTACGGTATAATAAACAGGTACCGGTAACAAAAACGAGGTAGTAAAAGTAATATTGGTATAAATTTTTATGGTAATGTGATTGTAGACATTTACAGATATAATTTATTACGGTATTTTATTAATTAATTAGTTACTTTAACGACTTTAAACAAACATTTTAGGGGAAGTTTTCAGTCCTGTCGCGAAGGAATGTCGTCGTAAAAAAATAACTGCACTACGTTTATTGCTTATTTGGCTGCGAACGCCATCTATTGTTCAAAAATACGCAACTAATACAGACAAGAACTAACAACAGTAATATTTTAAAATGTACTATTACAAACTAAACGTTGTCCACATAAATACTCCACACACGCTACCTACTAGCAACAACACATACTAACTTAACTTTTAATAAAATGTCTATTAACAGAGCTTACTCTTAATCGTCACCCGAATATATTTATTACCGATTTCTATAAAAGTACGCATCCATAAACATAAAATAATTATTTGTTAAAAGTTTTCAACTCAACCCAATTATGAACAATAATTAATGAAATTCTAAATTTAAAAAAAAAAACAATGGGGAATTCAAAAATATAAATTACTTTAAATTTAAAATCACGTTACTTCCAGTACGTCTAAGTTCTACTTGCGGGAATAATTTTCTTCCAACAATCAAATAATCTCGAAAAAATTAAATGATCTTAAAATAAAATTAATTGCAGTAGATTTAAAAATACTTTCTTTTTCTTACATGAATAGTCGTTAAAATACAATTTGACATTTAAAAAAATATTATAATTATTTTTATTTTTGGATGTTTGATTATTTATATACAATTCGTTTTTTATACTACACGCTATATCCTTACTTCTAAAAAAAAGTTGATTTCTGTCATTCAAACACCATAGTAGATAAAATTCCACGAATTTAATTAATACCTTTACTAGTGGCAATTTTACAGAATAAATCATAATGAAAAAAATTGCCTCAAATTTTAAAGCTATTTCGATTATAAACGTAATTTTGGCATTAGAGTGATCTCGGCATTTCGTGCAGAGATCCCGGGTTCAAATCCGGGTCAGGTATAGTGTCTTTTCAAATGCTACCATTTCCACCGGGCTAATGACCATGACAATGATCAATGTCAAGCTGTTGATGTCCACTCTTTCATAACGAAAAAAATTAGTCATAATAAACAGTTAGTTAAAATAATGTTTATTAATTATTTTTGGTAATATAAGTAAATTAAAGTTATGAGATCGTGATATTAAACTGCGACCGTTAGGCTAACAATTATAACTTATAACTTTATCAGATTGTAAAAAGATAACATTTTTTTTTATTATTCCTAGTGTGTACGTTTCAATCTGTTCAACTAGTGAAAAATAAACTACCCGTGGCCCAGTGAGATAAGGATGATATGTATGTCTTGAAAGAGATGTAGCCTTCTACAAACTCAGACTGACAATTCCTGAGACTAGTGGTTAATTAAACCCCAACCACTAGAGTACACTGGTATAGTCTAATATTCAAGTCCGTATAAAAACAATTAACTTTTATTAGGATTTGAACCTCAGAACCTTCGACTTTGAAAATCAGCTGTTAAATAAGTGATTTGCAAGAACGTGTTTACCACTAGATTGGCCAAGCGGACTAGAAAATTAACTACAAAAAAGGAGAAAAAACAAATTTAATATTAAGAAAATATTATTAAGCATTTTGACTGCGGTCGCTATCTCGACTTAGATTTCACAAAATTATTTATGTCACTACTACATAAAGAAACGACGTATTTTTCGTTTGTTATCGATAACCGTGAAAACTACTGAACCAATCAATACGAAATTTTAAGTACAACTTTCTTATGATCCCCGAAATGTTTACCACAGTCCAAACCTCACCGATCTGATAAATCATAAATTAATTTTAAAAAACGTATAAAACCTCTTTTATTAAATTTAACGTTATTGCCTATATCGATAATAGTTATCTCTATATCGATCGTTGTCTATGTTAAAACCGACTTCTTCAGACAATTATTATACGATTTATTAAATTTAATGTTATTATCTACATTTGTATTATTATCGTAATACACATAAAAACAATTTAGTCCGATAATAAAGTAACATTTATTATACAGAGTTATCATAAAAAAATGGTACGGTTTCAGTAATTCATAGGAAGATTGTAGGGAAACTTCTAGATGTTATATTGGTATCCCTGAAAGCCTCCAACCCAAAAGTTTGTTTATCAGCAGTTGTAACCACAACGTCAATTCTTGTATTGTTGTTGCGGTGAGTTTAGTGAGTTACTATGTTCTCGAATAAAGACAAAACAAAGTGTGTTTTATTGATGGGGGAATTAAAATCCGTAATTTTAGTTCAACGTGCGTTTCGACGTGAATTTGGAAGAGATCCACCACACAAAAATAACATAACACGTCGGTTCAAACGATTCGAAGAAACTGGATCGGTTAAGAAACAGAAATCAACCGGCAGACCAAGTGGACCAGACGAAACGGTTGAACTAATTAGATAATCGGCAATTAGAAGTCCTGGGAAGTCCATCTCCCGTCGAAGCGTCGAATTAGGTATTCCAAAATCAACAGTTCACAAAGGTTTACATAAAAAACTGAAATTACACGCTTGTAAAATCCAGATACTGCAGGAATTGAAACCCGATGATGGTGTAAAACGTTACAATTTCGCTGTTGAAATGTTGGACAGAATAATTGAAAACGAATCATTTTTAGATGATATAATTTTTACAGACGAAGCTACATTCCATGTGAATGGATGCGTTAACAGACACAATTCACGAATATGGAGCTCTGAAAACCCACACGCAATTATTGAGAAACAACGCGATTCGCCTAAAGTTAATGTTTGGTGTGGTGTGATGAAAAATCGTGTAAAGGGCCTTTCTTCTTTGCTGAAAAAACAATTAATGGAGTTGAGTATCTTGACATGTTAACCAATTATTGCTTTCCTCAGCCGGATGAACTCGAAAACATTCATCAACTTCATTTCCAACAAGATGGTGCTCCCCCGCACTTCAATGCATTGGTCAGGGACGCTTTGAACGAAAAATTTGGAGATCGATGGATAGGCCGGCAAGGACCCATACTTTGGCCTCCAAGGAGTCCAGACCTGACACCTTGCGATTTTTCTTGTGGGGGTACATCAAAAGCATTGTTTATACACAAAAAATTCGTTCATAACATTAAGCAATGAATTAAAGGAAAAACATGAAATAACCTTATTCTATAACCTTAGGTCCATCTTGTTTAGAACTAGTAAATCAATTTACAAGAAACACGTAACTAATAATGTTGATCCAGCTATTTGATTCATTTATCTTTCAAACCAACGGATATAGCACTACGAGATTCATTAGCGATTGTGTCGACTGGTTGATAACAAAAACAGAATCCGCATTCCAAAAAATAAACTACGCGTGTTAAGTGGTAAAATATATGATTGTCTAAAAACGTTTAGATCTATTAATGAAATAAGGTGTGCGAGTGGCGTTGATTTTAAATAATAAAATAGTTTCTGATCGAATTAGCGAATTTTCTAATTATTTAAATAAAAATTAGGTGATGACATCTGATAGTAATTACAGTAATTAAAATTCAACCTTTTAATAACAATAATAATGCCATTTTAACATAATTCACAAAAGAAATTAAAGACACACGTGTAAAAATTTTATCGTATGCAACAAAAATATAAGATGCAGATTACACAATAAACTTTTGACATTTATAAGTAAATATATTGCAGTTATCATGGTAATAATTTATTACCTGTAAAAATATGATTTGAAGACACTACCTTAAAAACAACTTTCACTATATCTTTGGTGCTTGTCATTCATGACCGGTAAGTAAGGAGCTATTGTTCTATGAATTTGACTTTCCATTGGACGTGGCATTAGTGTATTTTTGTCATAAATAAGAGCAGATTAAGCGACAGACCCACTTCGCCTAAGAATTTATAGCATACATAAGTATACTGCGTTTAAATGTATACATACACACACGCCTTTACTATGTCACGTTAAATTTACTTTGTGATCAGTTCATAAATTTTGTTACCAAAATTTACACTGATTATTTATTATGATATGTTTTTAGAGCATGTTTAGTCACCATTAAAAATAATAATAATTTTACTGACTAATGTCCCATAAATTAAAAGACAATTTCATTTAGACTTCGTTTTTTTTTTCTGTTGTCTCCTGGAATCACCGTCAGGTATTACTTCACAGGATGAATGAGAATTATATGTATGAGTGTAAGTGCCACGTCGTCTTGTACAGTCTCAGGTCGATCATTTCTGAGATGTGGGGTTAATAGAAACCCAACCACCAAAGAACACCGGTATCTACGATCTAGTATTCAAATCCGTATAAAATTAACTGCCTTTACTAGGATTTGAACGTTGGAAGTCTCGACTTTGAAATCAGTCTTCGTTATCTGTGTTACACTTTTGCACAACTTGAACAAGTGTTTGAAACATAAAGGCCTTCAAAAATTTGAGCCAAGTTTTCATTTCATGAACTATACCGTGTGGTCTCTCATCTATGTCTGAATCTTTTTTTTTTGGCAAACATACTCAATTGCTTGTTATAAATGTTCTATGTAATGCGAACACACGCGCACGCACGCACACGCACACACACACACACACACACAGAGAGAGAGAGAGAGTTTATTGATAGAAATAGTTGTTGCTTTACATCTTTGCCACTGAATCTGTAAGTTAACAACTCGCTTCATAATAACTGTAAAAGCCAAGGGTGGTTTAAAAACCCTTAGAGAAAATCACCCTTTTTTATTACTTTTTAATCTAATTCGAATTTACGCTCGGATGAAACACGCACATATCCTGTAAAACACCTAATCATCAATCATTTCTTATGAGTTTTTTCTGATTCGGGTGTTTATGTACTAACTCAGTGCTATAAAGTGTTTTTTAAGCGAAACCTATTTCATTAATAATTAAAAGACCCACTTACCAACAATTCTTTTGTAAATACATTCAAGCGCTTTCAGAATAAAATTCCATAATCAGGAACTCCTCCTCTATGAATCATGAGACCTTGCCGTTGGTGAGGGGGCTTGAGTGCTCAAGGATACACAGTAGCTGGACCGAAGGTGCAACCATATCGGAGAGGTATCTGTTGAGAGCCAGACTAAGGAATGATTCCTGAAAGAGGGCAGCAGCTCTTTCAGTAGTTGTTAGGGGCGTGAGTCACAATGACTTAAACGGCCGTATCAACATCACTCAGTCCTCTGAGTACTGCGCAGCTGAAAGCAATGGAAAACTACAGCTGGTTTTTTCCAAGAAAATGTGGCTCTCTGCATTTTCACATAGCAATAATGGAGGCGCCTTCCTTGGTAAAATATTCCGGAGGTAAAATAGTCCCCCGTTCGGATCTCCGGGTGGGGACTACTAAGGAAGGGGTCACCAGAAAATTAAAAAATAACATTCTACGAGTCGGAGCGGGGAATGTTAGAAGCTTAAAAAAGGTTGGTAGGCTAGAAAATTTAAAAAGGGAAATGGGTAGGACAAATGTGGATATAGTAGGAATTAGTGAGGTTCGATGGGAAGATGAAGGCGACTTCTGGTCAGGTGATTTTAGAGTAATTAACTCAGCGTCAAATAATGGGCAGGCAGGAGTAGGTTTCGTGATGAACAAGAAGATAGGAAGGAGAGTGGAATATTTCAAGACGCATAGCGATAGAATCATTGTAATAAGGATAAAATCAAAACCTAAACCGACAACGATTGTTAACGTCTATATGCCTACAAGCGCCCATGATGATGATCAGGTAGAGTGTGTATACGAAGAGATTGATGAAGCAATTAAACACGTAAAAGGAGATGAAAATTTAATAATAGTTGGAGATTGGAATGCAAGCATTGGAAAGGGCAAGGAAGGAAATATAGTGGGTGAATACGGGCTGGGCAAAAGGAATGAAAGAGGGGACCGACTTATAGAGTTTTGCACGAAGTATAATTTAGTAATTGCCAACACCCAATTTAAAAATCACAATAGAAGAATATACACTTGGAAAAAGCCAGGCGATACTGCAAGGTATCAGATGGATTATATCATGGTTAAGCAAAGATTTAGAAATCAACTCGTTGACTGCAAAACTTACCCTGGAGCAGACATTGATAGCGACCATAATTTGGTGATAATGAAATGTAGATTGGGCTTTAAAAACCTGAAGAAAAGGTGTCAGAGGAATCGGTGGAATTTAGAGAAGCTTGAGGAAAAGGAGGTAAAGAAGATTTTTCAGGAGGACATCGCAAGAGGTCTGAGTAAAAAGATAAGGTAGAAAATGTAGAAGAAGAATGGGAGAATGTTAAAAAGGAAATTCTTAAATCAGCAGAAGCAAACTTAGGCGGAATAAAGAGAACTGGTAGAAAACCTTGGGTTTCAGACGATATATTGCAGCTGATGGATGAACGTAGAAAATATAAGAATGCTAGTGATGAAGAAAGTAAAAGGAACTATCGGCAATTAAGAAATGCTATAAATAGGAAGTGCAAACTGGCGAAAGAAGAGTGGATTAAAGAAAAGTATTCAGAAGTGGAAAGAGAAATGAACATTGGTAAAATAGACGGAGCATACAGGAAAGTTAAGGAAAATTTTGGGGTACATAAATTAAAATCTAATAATGTGTTAAACAAAGATGGTACACTAATATATAATACGAAAGGTAAAGTCGATAGATGGGTGGAATATATTGAAGAGTTATACGGAGGAAATGAATTAGAAAATGGTGTTATAGAGGAAGAAGAGGAAGTTGAGGAGGATGAAATGGGAGAAACAATACTGAGATCTGAATTTAAGAGAGCATTAAAAGATTTAAATGGCAGAAAGGCTCCTGGGATAGACGGAATACCTGTAGAATTACTGCGCAGTGCAGGTGAGGAAGCGATTGATAGATTATACAAACTGATGTGTAATATTTATGAAAAAGGGGAATTTCCGTCAGACTTCAAAAAAAGTGTTATAGTAATGATACCAAAGAAAGCAGGGGCAGATAAATGTGAAGAATACAGAACAATTAGTTTAACTAGTCATGCATCAAAAATCTTAACTAGAATGCTATACAGAAGAATTGAGAGGAGAGTGGAGGAAGTGTTAGGAGAAGACCAATTTTGTTTCAGGAAAAGTATAGGGAAGCAATTTTAGGCCTCAGATTAAAAGTAGAAGGAAGATTAAAAAAAAACAAACCAACATACTTGGCGTTTATAGACCTAGAAAAGGCATTCGATAACGTAGACTGGAATAAAATGTTCAGCATTTTAAAAAAATTAGGGTTCAAATACAGAGATAGAAGAACAATTGCTAACATGTACAGGAACCAAACAGCAACAGTAACAATTGAAGAACATAAGAAAGAAGCCGTAATAAGAAAGGGAGTCCGACAAGGATGTTCCCTATCTCCGTTACTTTTTAATCTTTACATGGAACTAGCAGTTAATGATGTTAAAGAACAATTTAGATTCGGAGTAACAGTACAAGGTGAAAAGATAAAGATGCTACGATTTGCTGATGATATAGTAATTCTAGCCGAGAGTAAAAAGGATTTAGAAGAAACAATGAACGGCATAGATGAAGTCCTACGCAAGAACTATCGCATGAAAATAAACAAGAAGAAAACAAAAGTAATGAAATGTAGTAAAAATAACAAAGACGGACCACTGAATGTGAAAATAGGAGGAGAAAAGATTATGGAGGTAGAAGAATTTTGTTATTTGGGAAGTTAAATTACTAAAGATGGACGAAGCAGGAGCGATATAAAATGCCGAATAGCACAAGCTAAACGATCCTTCAGTAAGAAATATAATTTGTTTACATCAAAAATTAATTTAAACGTCAGGAAAAGATTTTTGAAAGTGTATGTTTGGAGTGGCGCTTTATATGGAAGTGAAACTTGGACGATCGGAGTATCTGAGAAGAAAAGATTAGAAGCTTTTGAAATGTGGTGCTATAGGAGAATGTTAAAAATCAGATGGGTGGATAAAGTGACAAATGAAGAGGTATTGCGGCAAATAAATGAAGAAAGAAGCATTTGGAAAAATATAGTTAAAAGAAGAGACGGACTTATAGGCCACATACTAAGGCATCCTGGAATAGTCGCTTTAATATTGGAAGGACAGGTAGAAGGGAGAAATTGTGTAGGCAGGCCACGTTTGGAGTATGTAAAACAAATTGTTGGGGATGTAGGATGTAGAGGGTATACTGAAATGAAACGACTGGCACTAGATAGGGAATCTTGGAGAGCTGCATCAAACCAGTCAAATGACTGAAGACAAAAAAAAAAAAAATCAGGAACTTAAAAACTGTATGTTATAATCTTAATAAAACTAAAACTTCTTGTAAATTTCTTTATGTAACGTAATATACATTATATACGTTTATGTAACGTATATACGTAACAGTAATCGTCAAATGCTACGGTGGAGACATTCATAATGACAGGACGTTAAGACGACATAATTTTAAACATTTGACGACTACTGTTATATTATATTACGTTACATAAACAAATTTACATGACGAAGAATTTTTAGTTTTATTAAGATTATAACATACATTTTTTAAATTCCTGATGATGTAATTTTATTCTGAAAGCGCTTCAACGTATATATAAAAGAACTGTTGGTAAGTGGGTTTTCTAATTATTAATTATATAATCATACCAACGAGCCATGTTTGATAAAATTATTAGAAACCTATTTCAATCAGAACGGATTGAAAAGAAGAACTTGTACGTTTGAAAACCTGACTAAATTCCCAAAAGTGAAGTAAAACACCGTAAAATTATTATCTCGAATGAACAATTCCTAACCTAATATGGCTATTACTTGAAAATCGGTCAAAAAGTGAAGATAAAGTCTAAGAATGCTCTAACTGTTAGAAAAATGAGGAAAAATGGATTATTTAGTAGTAATTAAATAGCAGTAACCAGTAATGGGTCCATTTATTTTTACGTATAAATTTCCTCGTATAGCTAAAAAAAATTCATCCTAATAACAGAAAATATTAATTCATAATTAAAATTAATTTAAACAATTAAAAAAAAAAAAAATTTAACTATGCTTTTCTTCTTTTTTTTTGTAACTTCGTTGATGAGTTTCTTTCTCAGAGATCGATTTTTTATTATAGTAAATTAATTTAAAGAATAACTACATTTTTAAAATAACGCTATTATTTTAATTGTTACAATTTTAAAATGCTTTTAACTGATTTTTTACAAGTAAAAATCCGTTTAAAAATAGGAGAGATCTCTGCTAAAGAACTTATCAATGGAGGCACAAAAAACGAAAAAAACATTAACTAGAAAATAAATATTTTCAAAATGATTACATGCAAAAAAAATATTGTAAAAAACGTAATAAAATTTTGAAAAATACAACAACAAAAAAAAACCATGGGAGATACAGTGAAAGAATTTTCACCTCAATCATCCGATGTCCCCGAAATATTAAACGGTACTGCTAATGGTAACATTATATTTCGTTTACGATTGGATAAACCATCAACAATTAATTACTATTAACAATTCCGTTTTTTTTAATTTTAATTTTCACTTTATTAATTCAATTTCGTTTAAAGCTCAATTTCAAAAAAATTGTTCAAAATGAGCGAGACGAGATAAGTGTATCTCGTCTCGCCCACAGAACTACAAAAAGTACATTTTTTATGCCGTAAAATTATCACGGTATGGAGGCAAAAGATTGAAAAAAGGATTTAATTAAAATTAAATAAAGAATTTAGAACACGTTATTATTCTTAAGTAAATAAAACTATGCGACCGTATGTAACCAATAACTAATTCAATAAATATTTTGTTCTGATCGTTACGCAATAATACATTACATATATCACGTGAGGAATGTGTAGATATGCTACTCCATAAATAAAAGAAGGAACTGCCCCCGCATTTAGCTGGACGAATCAAGGGAAACCATTATAAAAACTTTGATCGGAGCAGCATCAAAGAATACAATTTAAGTATAAGGTAAGAAGTCGATATGATCATAAATCATATTAATTGTTTAAAATATAAACACATGATTTATGTGTACAAGAAAATCTTTTAATTGTATTTTGAATAAATCGACGGGAAGATTTTTTTTAACGGTTCGGTAATTTTATTAAAATTACACAATTTTACATAATACCTTGAAGTTTTATCGGTGCTGAAAACCTAATCCGATAAGGAAGTTAAATTAAATTATAAATAATCGAAATTACTTACTATCGAACCAATAATTTTTCGTATATTATATTCTTAAAAAAAAATCTTAAGCCAAAACAAGAAGGCCAAAATTTTTAACTGTATAATTTTCTCGAGGGCACGAATATACAGAGTGTATCACGAAGTTCTCCCGGAACTTTTATAACCAATTAGCTTATAACAGAATGGAGAATAACATCAAATCAGTCAGCTGACTAATGATTTGAACAATGCTCATTTTAATATAAAGTATCACGATATATACAGAGTGTACAAGGAAATTCTCCCGGGACTTTCATAACCTATTCTACTCGTGAAAATAATGGAAAAATTGCTTATAAAAATATATCCTAAAATGCTTCGTTTGCGAGTTAGTGAAAAATTTCGCTCCGATTTCAGCTACCCCGGTGAAATGAGTTCGTACAGAAATTTTTAGGGCGTTTTTAAGAGGCAGAATTAGTGATGTTAAGTTGAATTAGTGAATTAGATGCACAATTAGTGATCTTATGTTTTTGACCAGAAAAGTCGAATAAAATAGGTCCCAGAACCGCATCTGTAGTACAGTTTTAGAAATACGGGGTGAAAACCAATAAACTGAGGTAAAAAACGCTGTTTTTTTATGTTGGGCGTACAATAACTTCAATAAATGGGTAATAAACACGTAAACCTTGTAGGGAATTTAATTCCGAATAAAATGGTGTAAAACAAGGGAATAAAACAAAGAAAAATTCGAATTTCATTTAGGAAAAGTTCACTAGACCAAAGTGCATTGTACGTACCAGTTAAAAATAAATGTTCAAAAATGAGCTGAATGCAAAACTCCGATCCGCTTAGAAAGACGTCGTGTACTGACACCTTTCTTTTTCCTGTTTAGCCTCCAGGAATTACCGTTCAGGTATTACTTCAGAGGATGAATGAGGATATATGTATGAGTGTAAATGAAGTGTAATCTTGTACAGTCTCAGTTCGACCATTCCTGACATGTGTGGTTAATTGAAACCCAACCACCAAAAAACACCGGTATCCACGATCTAGTATTCAAATCCGTATAAAAGTAACTGCCTGTACTAGGACTTGAACGCTGGAGCTTTCGACTTCCAAATCAGCTGATTTGGGAAGACGCGTTAAGCACTTGACCAATCCGGTGAGTCGTGTACTGACACCTGGACTGCGGTGAACTGCATCGATAATAATTTCATCAATAACAGCGTTATGTTGGACAGATCGATCTTATTTGTTACGAATACTAGGTAGTAAACCTGTTTCCCGAAGATTGCGAAAAGTCACTCTAATTGTTTTGGAATCTAGAATCCTGCGATTCGGAAGACGTATTTTAAATTCTGCTGCAGCAGCTGTAGCATTACCATTACACACACCCAAAATGAATACCACATAGCGTATTTCTCTGTTGTAAATAAGTTCGGCATTAATTCAATGACAAACCGATCACGTTCAAACTAAATTCACAGAAAACCTTCACTAACGACTGTGCTAGTTCACAGTACCCGTATAGTTAATGTATCTTACATAATGATTTAAACACTAACAGTATTGCATATTGATGATCAGCTGTTGTTATTTTATTGCCAGCTATGAAATAATAGTTTTTCAAATAATTTATAGTATTTCTGTCATTAATAAAACAAATTATTATCTGAGTAAAATGTTATTTATTTATTTTTATTTTGAAATTGTTGTGTAATTTTCAGTTTTTTTTTTTAAATCTTAACAGAAATTTTTAACAGTAAATTTTGTTTTTAAAATTTTTCATATCAACAGAAAAGAATTTGCTTTACGTTTACATTAAAAAATTATTTTTCTGATAAATGTATTTTTGCGCCATTTCTAGATAAAATTCGAATTTTTCTAACATTTCTTTGCTTTATTCAACTTATCTTAAATCATTTTGTTCATAATTAACTTTTCTACAAGTTTTGTTTGAAAGTTTTATGTGTTTACTATGCATTTAACAAAGTTATTGTACGTCAAATAATAAAAACAGAGTTTTTTACCCTAATCTATTGGTTTTCACCCCAAATTTTTCAAAAACTACTGTAGATAAGATTCTGGGATCTATTTTATTCGAATTTTCTGATCAAAAACCATAAGAAATCACTAATTCTGTTCCTTAATTAACGTCCTAAAAATTTTAGTACGACCTCATTTCACCGGGGTGCTGAAATCCAGGCGAAATCTTTCACTAGCCGTAACTCTAAAACGAAGCATTTTAGGATATTTGTTTATGCGAACTTTTTCCATTATTTTTACGAGTAGAATAAGTTATGAAAGTAAGAAGAACTTCTGTTAATATACAATCTGTATATTAACTTGTATTTTACTTAACAGCAATATATTCAAGTAATCTTAACGATTCACATTTTTATATTCAAGAAACGGTTAAGTACATCGAGTGTGTAATACACTTTGCAAGGGTGTGGTTTATATCATAAGGTTACGATTAGATAAGTCTAGAAATTTAACAGTCGTTCGCATAATGTCTTCTACACCACAAAAAACCTATCCAATGTTATCGTGTCATGACCACATCTACCCATATCCGATCAGAGTCAGAACACAATTTATTACTTTAAAAAAATCCTTTCATTTGTAATCGGTCTTTTAAAAGTTTATATACTACTTTTATTTACTTAAACATTTTTAATGCGTGGTTTTTTTTTAGTTTATGATGAAATCACGTTCTTCTAGAGGTAATTATATTTTACTCGCTAATTAAATTTATAAGGCCAGATTTTATATCATTTTTTTGTAAATAAAACCAGATTTCCACTATCAAGAAGTGGGATATGAATTTTTCTTAATTAACGTCCTAAAAATTTTAGTACGACCTCATTTCACAGAAATGAAATTAAAATTTGTTTCTTGTATCATTGTTCTACTTTGTTTTGTGGGGGGAGGAGTATATAGTTAAATCTGAATTTTCATTTTCATTGTTTTATAATAATAATAATTGCCTTTACTAACGTAATAATATTTGCAGGATGACTTCTACTATATATATATATATATATATGTATATGTAGCCTGTCGCGGCTTTGTCCGTGCTACATGGTAATGACTCGCTTCGTTCGCCCTTCCCGTCTAGCCAGAGGATTCTGTTCCTTGGACACTTTGTGTTCATTAAATTCATGCTTCTGAGATAAAAATTAAAGCCTGTTCAATTTATAAAAACTACCAGTGTTTTGTAATTTCTTCAGAGAAGCAATTTGGTCTGTACAGAACCCGAAACTTTGAGTGATCTGAATAATGTGGGTTTTTCAAATTAGTCGGCCTCTTAAATAATAGTATTATTATTAGTACTAGCTTAAAAATAGTAGTTACAGCTGGTTATCCGTTCTTTGTACGGGTAAAAACTATTTTTCCCGGTTCTTAGCGTTACCCGACAAACATAATACGGAGGTAACCGTATTTTGCTTCTCTTTTTTTTTTTTTTTATTTATTTTATATTTTTTAGTTAAGTAACCGGAGGCAGATGCAGCCAGTCGCTTCGCACGTACAGTAACAGTGACAGTGGCCGTGCTGGTTGAACCGTCGCGTCGTATACCGACCACCCCTTAAAAAATAGAAATTTAAAAAAAATCCGAAAATGGTTTTTAGATATTTCTCTGAAGAGTTTTTGCAAGTCCATGTCTATTGAATATGACGTTTATTGTAGTCGGAAATGGGGAAAATTTTCAATCATTGTTCGTAATTATTTTATTTACCATTCTTCAACCCTTTCAAGGTCGAATTCCGAAATATTTAAGAATTTTTTTTAGATATTCACATGAAGATTATATCACCAAAAATCAAACTGATATCTTCATTTATTACCGAGAAATTAAAAAACAATAGTCAATTTCATTGTTACTCCATTTTAACAAAATTTTTAAAAAATCCTTTCTTAGTGAACACTTACACCGTAAGAACGTGTTACAAATTTTCCATCAATTTATCTTCATCTTCAGTAGTTTTTGCTGGGCTTTAATTATGAATCACTTATGAAATGTTGTTTTACACACACACACACACACACACATATATATATATATATATATATATATATATATATATATAAATGTATAAATATACATACATACGTGTGCTCTCAACCGTAAGAGGAGTTGTAGAATTAGAAAATATTCATAATTAATAAAAAATAATGAGTTGTACAAATGATGATAATCAGACCAAAAAATAAATGAGATAAAGTAAAAAAAGTTTAATAATTAGTAAAATAACAAATACAAAAGCAATTTATAATTGGTAAAAAATGATAGATACAAAAGCAACAACAACTTCATAATTAGTAAAATATAATAAAAACAGAAATTAACAACTACGTAATTGGCAAAATGTAATAAATATAAATTTACCGAAAATAATACGAAATACGGAAAATAACAAGTTCGTAATTATAAACAATTAATATGAAGTTCAAAAAATACCAGTTAGTTCCTAATTAACAGAAATAAAGAAAATTATCAATAGGAAATACAAAACTAACAATAAGTTCATAAAAAACTAGTAATAAAATTAAAAAAAGTTCTCTAATAATTGTACTCTTGTATCAAATTAAACTAGTAAACTAGCCATGATTTCTTACATTATTTACTCAACTGCACCCAATTGTTACCATTTAAGTCGCTTTTCAATTCTTCTATCGTCCTACTCAATTCATATCGTCCTACTCAATTCATCATTTAGCATGTACGGAACAATGATGTTAACAGTTAATTATTTACGATTACATGTATACTAACTGTATAAATACATACGTGTTTTTTTTTAAAACAGAACTTGTTGAGTTTGAAACTTAACTTGTATACATTTATATGCAGAGTAATTCACAAAGAATGTAACAAACATTCACGACATGTTCTACTGGTGAAAATTAAAAAAAATTTCATATGAAGATCAGTTCGGATACGCTTCGTTAGCGAGTGTCGGCTGGCGAAAGATTTCGCCCTGATTTCTTCGTCTTTGGTAAAATTAAGTCAGACTGTAATACTTGGGACCCAAATTAAGGTGTAAATTTAGTGGATTCTATATGAAATCTGCCCTGAAAAATTGAAAAAATGTAGGTCCTAGTTTTCGAGAAATCTGGATCAAAATACGAAAAATTGGGGTCGAAAAAAACATACTACTTTATGTTTGTCATAAAATAATTTTAATTGGGTAATAAACACATAAAAGTTTTAAACAAAACTTGTAGAGAATTGTAAAATAGTATGAATAAAGTACACAGAAACTAAATATAAACGTGTGAATTTCGAAGTTAATTAAAAACAAAACATATATATATTTATATATCAAAAGTCAATCGTAAAATTACATGAATTAATATAAAAATAATTTGAAATGAAGAACGCCTTTTCTTCACTATTCTCTCTTAACTTGTAGCTCCCTAATGTCTATCGATATCTGTGTAGAAGATATTTGAAGACAGACTAATGATCCAATGGACACTGTAACAGTAAGTTCAACTAAAACGTCAAAGTACGCAACGCAACCGTACTCTCGTTGATCAAACTAATGAAAGGAGACACAAAAGAAGTAAACTGAAAATTTTTCAACCTAGAATGTAGGAATTCAAGAAGAAAGCAATGTACTGAAATTACGATTAGGACCTCAACCTCAATACAAGCTTCGTTAAATATACATCTTCTAGTACTGATACTAAATATTTCTATTTTTTATCTTCTGCATATGTCGAAGTTTTATTTCAGTTTTTATGTATGTAATCGAAGTATAAAAAAAAAACTATTTTAAGATAGTAACTTTTAAAAGTTACAAAAAATAATCAAATGGTGATCTCGATTTACGGATCTGAAAATACAGTACGTTCGTAAAGTCGCTGGGCAGTATACTTTAAAATTATGTGGTGCATTCTGTTCGGCGTTAGGTTGGTTGCCCTGTGGGTTCGTTGGGCGCCGCTCAGTAATAAACCAGGACTTCTGTTGTTGATTTGTGATTGAACGTGCTTCGTTTCGTTTCGTGTTGTTTTGTTTACCGGAATCAATAGTAACGACAAACGTAATGGTTCTTTCGGTAGAAAAACGCATTTTTCTCGTTGAACACGTCTTTCGTGAAGGTGACAATTACACTAATTTAGTGGAGCACAAATTTTCTGAAAAGTTTCCAAATACTCCTGTTCCTCACCGCTTTGCCCTTATCGAAAAGTTTCAGGCAACAGGCTCTGTCGAAAACGCTGATCGATTTGGAAGACCACCTAAACCAAACGAACAGAAGCGCTTGATATTTCGGGCGCTACGGCCGAAAGTCCATCAAAGTCGATGCATAAGTTAGCACAGCAGCAAGTTATCGGACTTGATACCGCACGTAAAGCTATAAGAAATGAACTGAAACTTTTCCCCTACAAAGTAATGCGTGTTCAAGACCTGAAATCTACAGATCATGCCAAAAGATTAAACTATCTTCCACAGTTTAAATGTTTTATTGACCAAAGTTCCGTAGGTACCCTCAACATTACGGTTTTTTACAGCTGAAGCGTGGTTTCATATAGGAGGGTATATTAATTGACAAAATATACGACGGTGGTCAACAACTAATCCCCATGAATTACACGGACAATCTTTACTCCAAGCGAAAATTGGAGTCCGGGTCGGTGTTAGTAGAACGCGCATTGTGTGTTCAATCTTTATTGAAAATACAGTTACTAGTGATCGTTATCGTGCTGTTTTAAAAAACTCATAAGTCAGTTAACAGAACTGGAAATCAATCACGGTCGGTTCCAACAAGATGACGCCACAACACCCACAGCTAATAGATAGATGACGTTTTACGAAATGTCTTTGATTAACGAACCACTTCGTGCGGTTTGTGGCCTACACGATCGCCCGATGTGACTGCCACAGATTCTTTCTAAGAGAGTTAGCGAAACAAGCAGTGTATCGCAACAGACCACGCACGATTCACGAACTAAAAACCGCAATAACTGCATACGTACGAGACAATTCCAGTACATCAGCCGGTTAAAGTGTTACGTGCAGTGTTCTACTGATGTAGGAGAAAGTAATTTTCAACATCTTTATATAAACTATCCCAATAATTGTAATATCCGTTTCTATAAAATAATGAAATAAAACTACAAAGTATTAATTAAGAAAGTCTCGTCATAACACTTCCGTAATTCTAGTGCACAGCAACTTTCCTAACGCTCTGTATCAATGAATCAGCGAACGTTTGATCATCGATCGCTCAATACACAACACGTAGGCAACAGCCTAGTTTAAAGGACAGAATAGATGCAAGTTAGCATCCTCATTTATAATGACGTACTATCACAACACTTACACTAAAAACTTTTAATAATGGTATATTTTAATTACGAACTATATTAGCCAAAGAGAAAGTTATACATTTATGTCATTAATAAATTTAATTAATTATCGAATAAAGGAAAGTAGACGGTAAAATGACGTTATTTAGTTACAACGGAGTAAAAATGAGAAAAATAGACGGAAAAATTACTTGGTGAGGGATATGTTAAGAGATCAATACTTGATCACGTGCATTATGGAATTCATTTTATCAGGAAAAATACACTTATGTTAATCTAATGCACTCGCTAATCTCTTACTTGTTAATTTAAGCCGATTGATAATTCTATGACGTCGATAAGATTATTTTTATCTAACAACACATTTGTTAATGTTTTTAACAATTCAATTTTGTAAGTAAAAATAAGTATTTTTTAATTCATATGGACGTGTGGCTACAAACGCTCAGAAAAATCTTTGTTTGTTCCTTAATATTACACACATTTTTTCTTTACTAGAAATAAAATAAGTTTCAGTAAAAGAAAACATGTTCTACTTAATTAAAGTGATACATATAATTATTAATAATAGCAAAATGTATTTAATTAATATGTAAAACTAAATAAAGAGACAGGAGAAAATTTATTATATATTCTTCAAAAAAAAAAAAAAAAAAGAGTAAATTTTCTTCAAGTATAAACGTGTCCAACAGTCCAGATGGAATTACTATTTACTTTATTCTTATTTATTTTTAATTTCGTTTAATTTACATTTTATTTTACGATTTTTTTTCTGAAATGTCACGCTTAAATACTTGATTCCAGAAAATTTTAATTTACCTAACCAACTCAATATTTATGCACGAGCAACTAGAAAGTTTTCATTAAGTCTCACGAAAGTTCCAACCGGTATATGAAAATCTAGAAAGAAACGAGTCAGCAAGGCCAAACAGGAATATAATAAACACGAAGAAAGTTTTATGCCCTTAAAAGACATCTCATTATAATGATTATAAAACAGCCGATTTTTTTTTTTTTTAATAAAGCTTTTTAATTTGGGTATTACAAAAATAAGGTTTACACCGATTACAACAATTTCTTTACTGTTAATTACATAATCTTAGACCCGGTATTTTACTTCAAAAAATTACTATAAGTTTAATTTTGTGACCGAAGTACAAATATTATCAGTTATCTTTGAATTAATTTATTTTAGGTAGATTTCATAAGAAGGCTACCTATTGTAATGGGTACCATGATTCGCATCCGGAAAATTTCGATATATCTTCGCGTTTCACACCCCCCACACCCCAAAACCACCGTCAACTCAAACGTTTATAAGTACATTATATATATATTTCACTTTCTTGTGGACACTATAACAACCGTAATTTTGTGCCAATCACATTCAAATTCACCAACCATTGGCCCATTGTCTCCCTTAATAGAAACGGTATCAAATCGGTTTAAAGTGGTTGTAAGTCCTCTAAACATTAATTTTTAAGGTGGAAATCTTTTTTATCCCCTAGCTAGCACCGGTGAAATCTACCTCCGCCTTTTTTTTGTTAACATAATAGTTAAATATACTACATTATCACCAGTTCATAGAATTCGTTTAAGTACGAATCTCTCCAGCGCTCTGCTTTTGTGTTCCTGTATCAGGAACTTTCAAACTAATATAGATCCAGTCACGCTGTTTTGTGAGTCTAAAAAATATATGAATGATTCGCCGTAAGAATATAAAAGCAGTTTTGTAATTAAATCATACGTTACAAACAGTGTTCCCTCTAATCTTAAGTGATCTGTGTGCGCATTATTTTGTGTGCAGGTTTTTCAAAAATAAAAATTTTTTGTGAAGCAATTAAAAAAAATGTTTGCATACGACATAAAAAAAAAAGATAAAACAAGAGTAGTCTAATATTACTACGCAACAAATACCTATGCAATTAACCACTTAACGCACAGCTCTGTGGCGTCCATCGGTAAATTTGATATAATTCAAAATTACAATTATACTAGTAATTTTAAAATTAAAATTTTTAAATCAGCATTAAGTAAGCTGTTAAGACATTCGAATGAAAAAAATAGGAAAATTTTATTGATACCTTTTTTATATTATCGATGTTGCGGAGAAATACCAGTTACGTACCTCCCATAAATGGGGGAGTGTCGGACTCGTACGGGTTCGACTAGATGTTATTAAGAGCCTATGTGTGCCCGCACCTTACCGACTAAAACTCCTAGTTTAGCGTTTCTCCCCACCGAGGTCGGATCAGTAATTAAGCACTACACGACCCCTGGGGTGCCTTTGAGCTCCGGGGGTCAAAAGTCCCCGTGCTTCATCACCATCGCCCATCCGCACAGGCGCAGACAAACGATGGCTCCGCAGAGGGCTGTCTATAACCCCTTCGCTCTCCGGTCCAGCTCTTCCCCTGATCTCAGGACGTTTTTAACGTCAGGTCATGACTGTTCATCTCCTTACGGTCTATCTTTCTGTCGTATGATGTTAGCCACGAAATTTGCTATTGTGACGAGCCATTCTTCGTTGTCCAACATTTTGGAGATTATGTTATTAACTTGAAGTGGGCCCACGGACGCTTCACATTCCTGTCTCTCGTCGCACCATTTTCTACATAGGAACACTACATGTTCAGGGGTGTCAATTTCTGAACAGTAAGGACACTCCTCGTTATCTGCTCTTCTCCTCCAGTATAAATACGTCCTGAAAGTCCCGTGGCCAGTTAGAAGCTGGGAGAGCCAATAACGCAGCTCTCCAAACTCCCTCCCGAACCACGGCGCAATATGCGGGATTAGTCTGTGGGTCCATCTACCTTTGTCAGTGGCATCCCACCTCGTCTGCCAATCATTCATCATGATCTCAAAAGATTGCTATTTTGTCTTCCAAATCATAAATTCTTTTACGGTGTTCAGCAAGTTGTTTTAACGATATCATTCGGGCAATCACCATAGCGGCTTCGGTTGGAACTGAACTGTATGCAGCTGCTACCCTTAGAGCCATTCGACGTTGCATACTTTCCAGAAGTCGGCAATTACGTTTTATATTGATAGCCCTATGCCACACTGGTATTCTGTATGAGAGAATAGAATTAACAACATATGCGTATAGACGCCGCTTAGATGTACGCGGACCAGTGATATTCGCCATCAATTTACTTAGATCTCTGACTGCCTGCTCGTAGACATACCTCTTTTGTGTGCCTCGTAAAGGACCATCCAGATCCCGAGATATTTAGCCGCATTCCGAACTTCCATCCGGAGCACGTTTACTTGTAGATCAATATCCAGAATTCTCCTCCTACCTGTCATGGGTAACAAGGACGTTTTCTCTGGACGCAGACAAAGACCTTTGCCTCTCATACAGTCTTGGATTTTCGTCACTGTCTCTCGTGCAATCCTATTTACTTCATTCTCAGTCCTCTCTGTAAGCAGTATAGCAATATCATCAGCATAAGCTAAGACCGTAGCTCCTACCGGGAAGTCCGTGCTCAGTAACCCATCATACACCATCATATTCCACAATATGGGACCCAAAACGGACCCTTGAGAAACACCACACGTGACTTTGAACTTTATTATCCTACCCCCTATCATATAGGTTGAAAAACGTTCGGATTGATAATTCTGGATCAGTCTTTGCAAAGAGCCTCGTATTCTTTTATCTCTGACGGCTGCGAAAATCGACTCTCAACGAAGGGAGCCAAAAGCGTTCTTTACATCTAATGTAACCAAGACAGGTATTCGCCTGGTCCTCTGTGTTCCAGCAGCAGCCTGGTCTGCTCTTTCAATAATAAAATTTGCCGCGTCAATTGTCGATCAACTTTCACGAAAACCAATACGGTTTTCTACACCCGACCTACATATAAGAATTCTACATCATCAAGAATTCATTTAGCTATCATTCTTTCTAGCAGTTTGCATGTATTGTTAGCCAGCGAAATCGGTCTATAGGCTTCGGGTGCATCCACAGTATTAGGTTTCCGGATCAAAACTGTTCTGGTTTATTTCCATGACCTTGGAATTTCTCCACTTATTAATATGTTGTTCATTACTTCAAGAACGACCACCGGTATTATCTCTATGATAATCTTGATCACTTCAACAGACATCTGGTCCTGGACTCTTTTTTAATTTCATTTTACATCCAGCAGCAAATAGTTCTTCTATCTGGAAAGGCTCTATCTCTTCGACGGCTATAAAATCCCTCTGTGGTTCAGGAGCCGACTGAAATAGGACAGCCACACAAGTTCGTACCCTCTCTTCTGTAAGTATCGGCAATCTTCTACTAAGTCGTTTTGTTCCTACCTTGTACCCTCTTCCCCAGGGATCTGTGTCAACTTCAGCTTCCAATTCTTTCCATGCTTTTTTCTTTGCCTCTTTTATCTTGTAGTAAGATAGGTATACACCTATCTGTCCACGAGCCATGTGGGTCCAGTGACAGCCCCTCGATTTGGTTCGGAAAGCAGGATAATCTCTACATTATTTCTGAGCGCCACTTCCCAAGTCAAAACAACGGACTGTCTACGCCGGTTAGTATTTAATTGCAGTATCTTCATTATTTTTTATTACATTCCACAGTTTTGTGGCTCTCCGAACCACATATACCACATATTCTGGGGAATTCACACTGCGCGTACCTATGCCCTTCTCTGCCGCAACGAAAACATAATTTAGTTCTGTCTATGCCCCTACAATTGGCCAAAACGTGGCCAGAGGCCCGACACCTATAGCAACGGTCTTCATCTATTCTTATAAATGCGCGACATGAAATCCACCCAATTTTGACCCTCTGTTCTGTAAATTTTTTAGCTGCCTTGTATGTCATAATCAGGGTGGCTCTCTGAGTCGAACCGTAGGCAGGATGAAGTGATGCCGCCCTGAATTCTTCCTCGTGACCTATAACATTAGCTACCGCCCTTCTAACTGTTAATTCATCCGTATCATCGTCAACGTCGCACGCATGTACTATTGTCTGACGATCTGCCCTGGATCGAATGGAAACTTGTAAGTCTTCGGTCTTTGCGTGTAAAACCTCCTTAACTGACTCTGCCGCTTTCATATTTTTCACCCTAATGTACATTTCTTCCTGGCTTCCTTTTTTAAGTAAAGGATATCATTGATTTCGTCAGATGATACTCGTTCTTTCATTGATTTTAATAACTTTGCGTACGAACGGCCTGCTGATTTTATGACCAGTATTGTACCCTCTTGATTCACTGGTTTTACTACTTCTATGGTCTTTTTACCTCCTGGTACCGGCTTCTCCAATTTGGAGAAAAAAATTCTTATAGATTTTTCTTCGCCCCTATGATATGCCAGCAGACATTTTGCAGAATGACCATTTTTATCTGCTGGCGGGTAAAAAACCGGGTTGCAACATCTCTGAGTATAAGCTTATATGCATTCAATAGATCAGTCAGTACTTCTTGTTCATCTTTTGAGTTGAAGAATACATAACTCAGTGCCTCAGGCATTTCCATCTCCTCTCCAAGTATTATGGAAACTTCTATTTTGTCTCTTATAACCTGACCCTTTCTTGCTCTGCTTTCCTTGAGTAAAGCCAGTGCCAGTCCTTTAAGTGAACGCCTATCTATTGTGTCAACACAGTTCTCCTCAACTAAATCTATCAGCCGTACTATATCATCAGTACCTCCAGTCTGTTTAATTATCTCGGTTGTTACCATAGTTGATACCGGCTATCTACATGAAGCTACAGATATCAATTTTTCCTCAGTCATACCTCTCTCTAATTTTTCTTCAATAAGTTCTGTTTATGTTGCCATCGTAACGTTACCTATTGGAGGGGATTGTTCCAACAGTTGGGAAAAATCATGAACCAACAATCTAAGTTCTTTATCCAGTAAATTGATCTTCCTTTTCATGCCGCGGTCGATAAAACTACTCAGGTCGTCTGCAAGTACTTCAAGATTAGCAAGAAGTGTTCGTAAATCAGCAGTCCGTTCCTCTTCATCTGATGAAGCTACCCGGATTCGTTTAGCTGTCTGCCTCTTCTGAGTGGTCGGAAGTACTACTTTCTCACCAGTCTCTTCTCGCTCCATTACTAGCGATGATGAGGAGCCGTGGATAGAGCGTTTCCCCCTTACAGGCGACCTCTCCAGTATTGTTGTAGCCTTAATGGATTTTCTTCCATATAAACTACTCTAACTCGTCACAAAAATGTTTTTAAAACATTTTGACTTCAGAAACGTGCTCAGAGCTCGATTCCGAGTAAATCGAGTACCCACTGGGCAATTTTAGAGGGGGGCCAAATCCGAGGTCGGATTTGAGGGGGGTCGGAGGGTTTTTTGAGGAGAGTCAGGAGATAGGAAAGGTCCCGGTTCGGACAGAACCGGGAGGATTTGGATGGGGAATGGAAAATAACGGGAAAAACAGTAAAAAAGGAATCCCTTATACAATGATCTCAAACACTTAGAAAGAATTTCGCTAACCAGGATTTATAGAAATTATTCCAAGTCCATAAAAGCGTAAACAAGTTACCTCACTGAACTAGAAAAATCTTTTAAATTAACTTAAAAAATGTTTCTTCAATCAACAGGTTATGCTGCTGCTGCTGCTCATTGTTCTTATGGAGTATATATTATACTTCAGGAAACAACTTAATAACTAATCAGTCCACTATCCAAATCACTTAAAATTTTATACACACGTCCGTTAACAATCCGCCTTCAAAAACCGTACGTCAGAATACAAAGCAAAACCGATTCATAATAGTGCTTCATTGAAGTATTCAAATAATGCTTCATAATCACTAATTATTGTCTTTACAGCAAATCGCCTCGATAACTACCTCACCTCATCGATGGCCTTGAAAGCTGTAAATTAATTTTTAGAAGCATCAATAATATTAAATTTACTTCTCTTCGTTGTAGATCTTGAGAATAGAGTATAAACAATCCTTACCACAATTACAATCCTTACCACAGTTTCAATATCTTTATCACTTTGCGTCAGAAATGCACAAATCCAATCTGGTTCTCAACAAAATTAAAAAATTAAAAAAAGAAATTGCAGAAACGATTGAAGAAGAATCGCAGGTCTGGTCTTTAATCGGGTTATTCCACAAAAACAGTTTATCTTTAATTCGTAGGCCGTTTTTTTTTTCTTTTAAAACTTCCTTCCATTTTTAACGCGATAATTTAGGGTTTTGTTAATTTAATTTATTAACAAACTTTGAACCCAGAGGTTATTATTAAACGAACACTTAATATTTAAAACTTATTATTTATTATACCGGTTATTTTAATAAAATTATTTCACTGAAACACTGAAAAATTAATATTTAATAACAAAAGTCGGAAATCACATAATTATGATTTTAACATAAACAGGATGTTAGCTTAAACATTGATGCAATCTTATGCACACATGACGCCATAAGCGTGACAGGGATTTCCAGAACTAATTGCGCAGCTCTCAAATGAGAATCACTATTCCAGGCCTCATCAGTCACCACTGACAATTGCTGACAGACTTTATAGTTGGCAGTTAATTTGAATTTAAAACATATAAATTTTTAATTTTTGAATCGTCTGCACGCAAAAATGTTTTGTGCGCGCTATGTTTAAAATCTATGTCCGCGAGCACACGCACACAACTAAGAGGGAACACTGGTTACAAATAATCTTTACACGATCGCTGAACCGGAAACTATACAATTTCTATTTATAGGTAACAGCTGTTTCGTACTTTATTTTCTACTGGGTAGAAATATTCTTTTAATTTACAATAATTCCTGTACAGCACGGTTCACAGGATGACAACTAAAACAAAACAAGTTACGACGTAATTCATACCGAGCAAGGTCAATTGCGTCCCCGTTACTGCTAACAATAAGAACTGTTCAACACCCTCACCCCACCCGCTTGTTATTGTATTTATACCTTTTCCGGGATTTTTGAAATTATTTTTTGGAAGACTATTTCACAGACGATCTAATGGTTTTACAACCAGACGGAAAACAAAGCATTACGAATATTCACAGATTACATATTCGATAATTACATCTCTCCTGACATTACGTTTCCTCCAAGAATATGAGCAGATTTCGGCGTTTCAACCAATTGTAAGAGAACGACTGAAAAAATTTTCACGCTCGATTAAATCCATGAAACGCATTCTACACTTCTCATCCAACATATGCAATGAAATTGATGTTTAGAGAGATCTCCAGGTTGATACATACATCAACAAATTAAGAAACAAAGAAAATCTAGGGAAATATAAACGGATAGAAGAGAAAAAATTTATCTTCGGGAACAAATGAATAAATTTACCAGAAAAATCTGTTATCGAATACAGTATGTAGAGGCTGTCTGCATGAAACGGTTACCAGTAAAATAAAGTAGCAGAGAAGACTGGTAAAATTTATAATTTAAGTTGTTAGATAAACAGCAGTAAAAAAATTAAATAAAAAAATGTAACATAGAAGACTGATAAAACTGTTATAAGTGGCTAGACAAAACGTATACTGTAGTTTCTTTCAAAGGATATCTAAAGGTGATGATTATTAAGAAGTGTGAAATATATTTTACCTATTCACTGGTATATTTAAACTACAAATGATTAGAAGAAGACAAACGAACGAACATGAGAATCTGAACTTATTATTATGATCAATTTTACGAAATACCGAGGTATAATTTCCAATGAGGGACGGAGTCGACCAGGTAAAGTTTACTATGAGGGATGCAACTGACCGAGATTTTTTCAGGCGCTCCCAACTGACGACGTCCATTCAAACACCCTATCTTTTAATTTTAATACATTATTATTGCACCCAATCTACTTATCAGAAATTATTATCCGCCTGAAATAATGATTATCCAGGGTAAAAAAAATATGTAGATCTTTTTTGTAAAATGAATATTAATTTTGATATTCAGTACACTTCACTCACGTTAATCAACCGACATACTGAATGAAATAAAAATTAAAGAAATTAATTACTGTTAATTTTTTTATCAATTTTTAAAAAAGGCTGTTTGTTTTAATTCTTCATAAATATTAATAAACAGTCATCCCGGCAGACGAGAGTAAAAAATCAAACAAAAATTAGGCAAATATATAAGAAAAAAAATTATCGTTAAAATCAATAATAGAACATATTAAACAATTTTCTAGATGTTCAATAAAGACCAACAAACCGTTACCATATTCTGCAATCAGAAATAAAAAGTAAGCCACTATTCTGATTTTATTCGAATATATAAAATTTCTTATATTCAAAATATATAAAAACATTTTTATAGCTACAGGAAAAACGAAAATAAACAATTTTCAAAATTTATACATAAATACGGTTAATAAAAAAATGTATTACTTCATTATACACGAAATTTTGACCGCTCGACCATCTAGTAACGTCTGTGCATCTTAATCCTTTCAGTACCGGGTGAGATGTGGAACCCACAAAGACAGTCGACCTATCTTTGATAGTGGAAATTACGCGATTTTTACACGTTCTAACTATACCTCACGTGATTTTTTATCACAAACAGAAAATACCTTTAAGATAAAAGCATAAAATTTGCATTTTATAATCGGTAACACGCGCTTTCATAATGTTATACGATGATTTACGTATGATGGACACTAGTTTGATTTTAAAGATTAAAATATATTTGGACCATTGTATTTCAAAAAAAAAAGTGTATATAAATATGTATAATCTGAAAAACGAATTAAGAGTTTAATTAATTTTTAACGCTCACAAAAAACGGTAATTGAATTTTTATTTAGTAAATAAGAGGCCTTTCGTAGGCTCTTCTTTTAGAGATCATAAAATTTTTTCAAGAAAATATCTGTTTTCCTTCCCTAAAAGATTTCTCCGTTTACAAAACCTAAGAAAGAGTCGATCATGCTTTAACTACTTCTGCGTGTCTGTGTGTGTGTGTGCTTGTATAAACATTAATTAATTAAATTAATTAATAAACTTATCATAATGACTTTTTATTCTAGTAGTATTATTCTTTTATCCTTCAACTTCTATGGCGACGATCTTTCGTTTCCGGTAAACGATATAAATTGAGGAAGTAAATCGGATAAAAGAGAGTTTCGATTCGAATGTACATACATTTTTTCGCTGAACAAATATTTACTTGGTCTGTGAAAATGTACCCCCAAGTGATAGACTGCTTGTAACAGGTCTCTCACCCGAACAAAGCTACGGCCGTACAGTAGCTAATAAATTACGTATACGAATCGTAGAATACTCTCTAGATACAATATTTAAAAAGAAAAATGAAAGTGTAACCGAAAATAAAATTTGGACTAGTTAGAGGATAATACGTTATCTAAGAATATTAAATAAATTACGTAGATAAGTAAACATAAATTTAAAAAAAACAATTATTGTATTTAAAACTAATAGTTACTGCCTCTGTCGCGACTGATACGAATAAAACGATGAAAGACAGAATTATATGAACTGTTGAAAAGGGGGAAAAGAGAGAAATTAAATTACAGCGTTATCGGTAATATAATTTCAGTGCAGAATCATTACAAAACTACTCTCTGTAGTACAAAGTTTTAACGACAGATAGCGTTTCGTATAACGTCATACCACCCGACCGACCTCATTAATACAACAGTGTGTAAAAAGTGCCAGCAGGTTTAGGATTAACTGCGATTCACTATGTAAGTAAATATTTTAACAATACTTTTAATAATATCAAAATTACTGTTTACACAAATCCAGTCGCTGATTAAAAGAATTCTTTTCTTTTGGGGCACTTAAGAAACAATTTTGTTTTACCCGCACTTCTTTTACGTACATTTTAACGAAAAAACCTTATTATTGCTCAGGATTAGATTAAAGGATCTTAACCTAACTTTTTCTCTCATATGTAATACAATTTATCTGAATGAAATTTCTTGTTTTTTTATTACGTATAACCTTTTATGCGTTATTTTGAATTTCAGTTTTTTGGGTGAGAAAAACCCTAGACGAATTACGGAAAATTACCTTTTTAACTGAAATTATGAAACCGTATACAGGTCATACTTAAACTATGGAAACGGATTTCAAAAATGAGACACTAGGTGGTAAAAATAAAAGCGGATGTGCATAGTTATAAAATTATTACTTTATGGTGTTTGAAATGTTATGTTTGAAACACCATATTGAAACAAACTTTTTTTTCAAATAGGATGGTGGGGGGTTACATTTAAATTATGCGATACATAATTTTAATGTAAAATTTTACGAGAAAAACGATGAAAAAATTATTTTCCGATAAACGTCTTCGTTTTTGAGTTAAACGCAATCAAAATTACAAAAACGGAAAAATTGCGGTAGCGATAGAACGAAGCAAAAACTCCGTAATTTTTTTATTTCATATTACCTTCAGAAATACATTGATAACAAACTTTAAACAGTTAATGTTCGAATTAATGTCCCAAACACTATAATTAGAAGCCTTCACAGTAATATACAACATTAATAATATTACACAGTAACTAATAATTTGCAATACTACTACAAAATTTATTTTGTAGCCGACTAATATTATTTACTTTAATTATGACAATATTTAATTTTAAAATTTAGTTAAATGTTTTAGGCCATAAATTATATTTAATGCAATAAATTGTGAAAAAAGATTTGAAATTTAAAAATGTATCACAAATTTAGAAAAGTTAATCCTCTGTAACTTAACAACAGTGGAATTAATATTACGTTACGTCAGTGCAAGTGATTAACTTTTTATATTAGCTTCATATTTCACCATACAAGTACAGTATTTTTGGTTGTCTCTAATCAATTAGGTATTGGAGAATTAAATTTTAGTGGTTCAATCCTTTTTCTAAGTGCAAATTTTATTATTATTATCATCTTGTTTACTCATTTAGTCTCATCATGTAATACACCCTTTAACTAAAACCGATAAAAATAACTGTTGATGATGTACGGGCAGGGTGCTAGAGTAGGGTTTTTAGAAAAGTTACATGTGATTTATTTAATACAGATTTCAAAACAGAAAACCGATAACTAAATCGACTGTGACAAGATTTAGGTTGTCATATTGTAATGATTTTTAAATACCATGATTTAAATTTGTACTATTTTTATCACTATGAATTAAATATCTAGGTCATATTTTGAAATATGACAGTACAACGATTTGAAGAAACCAGTACTGTAAGAAATTGTCTTCGCACCGGAAGACCAAAAACTGCCGCTAATGATACAAAATCAATTGACCTTTTGCAGACGTTTGTTTAGGACCTTCATTCAAAGATTCGGAAAACCGTTACCCAACATGAAATTAGCTATTTTTCAGCCATTTAATTTATATTGTTGTAATCTATTAGTTATTGTGTATTATTATTATTATTTATTGTGAAGGCTGTTATTACTAACGTTTGGGTCATTAATTCCAAAATTAACTGTTTATACTTTGCTACTGGATGTAATTCTGAAGATAATACGAAATAAAACAGTTACTTACACATCGTTTTACCTCGTTTTATTACTACCGCGATTTTTCTCCGTTTTTGCAACTTTGTTTGCTTTTTACTCGAAAACGAAGGCATTTATCGGGAAACAGTTTTCCTCATAGTTTAATTGTAAAAGTTTACATTAAAATCATCTATCACAAGTCCAGTTTCCTATTATTTAAAAAAAAAATTGATTCAATATGGCGGATCCAAGATGGCGGAAGATTTTCAAAAACACACCATAAAATAGTAATTTTATAACTATGTAGATCCGTACTTGTTTTTAATTCCTAGTATCCCTCAGTTTTGAAATATGAAGCCGTTTCTGTACTTTAATATCACTCTATATATATCGTAATAATGTATATTGTTACAATTTATGTTTCAGACCTGGTAGATCTTTACGGAGGACCGGTATAGGCCGTCGTATTGAATTCAACATAAGAAAAAGGTTGTACTACCCCTCCCCAATTATTTTATGCGTATTTATGGCAGAAAATTACTTAGCATTTCGGGAAAATTATTTTTAAATTCTTAAATTGTTACTTTACTTAAAAAAAATAGTAAATAATTGCAAATTATTTGTTTGCTAATTAAAATGATTTAATAGAAATTAATGGAAGATGAAACTGAGGTAATAATATTTGAAATATTGATTATTTATATATGAACACAAATATTTATTGAGTGGGGCAAAAAGTGGCAATATCTTCTAAAATTGCTTGAATCAATAATGTTGCTAGATAATAATATTTAAGCAGGAATGACAATGAACTTGACTTATAAATGTTATTAATACAGTCTTCTATACGTGCAACAATAAATTGTGGGGTAATGACGTTCGACGCACTGCGGTGAGAGGGGGGGGGGGTGAGTTGGATGACGCAGAAAAATTCGAAATAATATCAAACAGAAGATAAAAAAACTTATTAAACTACTTATATAAAAACTGAAATTAAACTGTTCTTAAATAATTCTAAACACTAAATTTGTAGATTTCCTAAACATGGTTTCCACTGATTTATGTTAATAATAAAAAAATAATTAAACATTTTTTAACTACCTTACCAGCAAAAAATATATATGTTCTTAAGAATTTTCGGTTTTTTCAAATCATCATCAGGGACGTTAAAAATATTATAATAAGTCAAAAATTAAAATGAGTACACAGTCACGACCGTTTGAATGTCAACAGTATACTGAATACAACCCACCTGTTTGGTCTAGTGGTGAACGCGTCTTTCTAAATCAGCTGATTTGGAAGTTGTAGCGTTCAAGTCCTTGTAAAGGCATTTACTTTTGAACAGATTTGAATACTAGATCGTGGTTACAGGTGTTCGGTGGTTGGGTTTGAATTAACCACACATCTCAGGAATGATAGAACCGAGACTGCACAAGACTACACTTCATTTACACTCATACATATCATCCTCTGAAGTAATACCTGAACGGTAATTCCCGGAGGCTAAACAGGAAAAAGGTATTAAAAGTAATTCTGGTGAAATAAAATAGAATTAAAGGAAACCATGTTATCAAATATAATATTTTAGTTGTTTATGATTATTTACTCTTTATATTTGTATTTAGGACTTATTTAAATAATTAATCTTCTTTAAAAAATGTTTCTTCATTAATTAAATTTTTATTGTTACTATATATGTGAAATTTTTGTAAGTTATGTGTATTAAAATAATTATAGGGAATATCTCAAAATTTTAATAAAATCATTTGGATTGTATGATTATCTTAGATATGTTTAGTAAAATTAGAATTTTCGGGTTTGTTATTTTTAATACTATTAATGTGTTCTTTTGTGCGCATGGAAAATTTACGGTTGGTCAAACCGATATATATCATATCACAATCTTTACAACTTAGATTATATACACATTCCTTGTTTATTCAATTTAGAATCATTATTATCTAATGTTTTATTATAATTATTATTAATATATTTCATTAATTTATTATTTGTAATATAAACCGGTATTGTTAATTTTTTTGTAAAATTTTTCAATTTTTTGTCATATGGCGTGTATTCATTTTTTTAATATATTTTTTCAGTTTTTTCTGGTAATTTTTCATTGTTTATAGTATTAATTTTATTATTTATTTATTCTTTTATGCAATTTATTTATTGTATTAGTATTATATCCATTATTTATTTATTCTTTTATATAATTTATTTATTGTATTTCTATTATATCCATTTGTATGGGCAATATTTTTAATTATTTCAATTTCTTTATTTAGAGTAACTTTATCATATTTTAAATAATGTATTGCTTATACATTATATAAGAGTGCATTAAAAACAGCCATCATTTGGGACCATGGATGAAATGAATTGTAATTAATTATTGTGTTGTTTGAAGAAAGTTTACTAAATATTTCTAATTTTATTTTATTGTTGTATATTTTTATGTTTAAAAAATTTAAATAATTATTATTTTCTGTTTCCATAGTTAATTTTATGTTAATATCAATTTTATTAAACTTATTTACTACCCGTAACGTATACCGAAAACGATTCATTTTGATCGTTTTCGTTGTACATAATGATGGTATCATCAACATAACGTTTGTATAAAATGTCATGTCGGGTTAAGATTGTTTTTTATAGAAATCTTCTAAAAATTGCGGTTATATTTCTGAAATAATTGCCGATAAAGGTTCATCCATTTCTAAAGCAAATGGTTGTTTGTAAAATTGATTATTAAAAGTGAAAAAACTACATTCGCAACATAATATAATCATATCAATTAATTTTTTTACGTATTGTTTATTTAAATCTATATTGTTTTTTAATGATTGCTGAATATTTAGTTATATATGTATTTGAATACGTTACAAATTTCTAAACGTATGATTTTTGTATTATTATATGTCTAATAAATAAAATACAAATAAATAATTATAAAAATAATAAATAAGTAAATTAATAAATAAATAATTATATGTCTAATAAAAATGCATGCACACACACACACACACACACACACAATAAAGCATTTCTTCTTTATTGTGCGTGTGTGTGTATGCATTTTAACAAAACGACACATGGATATGTTACGTACAGCGGCATTACATAATTAATTTAAATAAAAATTGTGACTCGAGATAAGGAAAGATGAGTGTGTTGATTCACAGGGCAGTAGGCATAAACGCTAATTTATAGAAAGTAAATATCAATGATGACTGTATGCCGTCGCCTGTTCAAGGTCTGTCTGTCATCCCCTAATATGAGTGGCAAGGTAATGAAAATGTAAACAGTTTTGTACTGTTAAATGCGAATTTATCAGTTTCAACTTTGACATGACTAATTTTTATTTTCGTTTATGTAGGGTAATTTGTAACAAAGCGTAGTACAGTATACTGCATACATTATGTGTAGTAGCGGTGGGATAAACGATTCTTTTTCAGGAATCGTTTCTTTCGATTCGATTATCAGAAACGATTTGTAAAAAAGAATCGTTCGTCAGATTCAACGATTATTTTCCTCGCCACCACTACCAGTAGTGTAAACTCTAATGCGCATGCTTTCTTTCTCTTCTTCGCCCATGTTTAGTGGTTCATCTGTGTTCATAATCCTGTTCCGACTCATCTCATGCATACCTACTAAATGTCCTCGATTCTTCCTTTTCAACTCTTATTCGACTCCTTAGACAGATTTATATGAGCCGAATCGTAACCGAGAAAGATTTTCTATCGCCTATCCAATTCATTGTTGAGAATCATAAAGAGAATGGGGTTTTCCGGCAAACCGATTCATCATTCTTTCGTTCAGTATAAAGAATCGAATCGAAGGAACGACTCGTTCACGATTCTTCCCATTACTATTGTATAGTACTGTACAATATACATATTCTTTTTTATATTGTGGGAAAATTTAGTACTGTACTTTATGTATAGTATTAAAAATTCATGGGACCAGGAAAATTTTCCGTTGTAGACAGGATTACGTTAAATCCAGGTTCCGTTAACTCAGGTTTTACTGTATTAGTTTATCAAGACAAATATAATTTTTATTTCATCGTTTCAAATAATTCTCTTTAAGTAATAATTTGTTTTTAAGTAAGGTACTTAAGAGTGACTGCATAAGATTTCTTTAAGATAACTTTTGGAAAACAATAATACAAAAGCCTAACATTAAAATATTTCATTTATGTATTTAAATTCTACACGATTCAAAGACTGGAAATAAAACATTATAGCTTATTTATACGTTAAATTTAGTTTCATCAAGCGTTTCTTATTACTAAGACAAATAAAATCTTATATTTAAGTAGCAGTACTTTTTAGATATTTTGGAAAATTCTACCTTCTTTAGCTAATATCAAACTATCAAAATTAATAATACGTGACATGGGGTCCACAAACAGATTTTTAATGCAAAAATTATTCTAAAGGTCTATTTATGAATTTGATGGAAACATGTTCCGCTCACTCAATCATGTTAAAGAGGTTACCACCGTCTTTTGGTTGTATGTCCGTAGTCGATGGATATCTAGTGTGTTTCGATTTTATATAGGTATTTATTTGCCTTGCGCATATTTTATTTTCATAAGAGATCCATTTTAAATTTAACAAAAAAAAGTTAAAAATTTGAGAAGGGAAAATGTTCCAGTCTTTTAATTCAGACCACTGCCTTTTTGCAGCAATTCCTGGCATAATCTACACAGATTACAAAAGCGTACGGCATAATATTCCTAAAATCCAGAATTTTTAGGAAATCGCATAAACTTAGACGTCTGATGAATACTGTTCAAGGAGGGATGGTGCGAATCGAATTCTCTTGAAGGAAGATAAGACATCCAGGAGTAGGTCTAAGTCGATAGAACCCACGGTTATTATTAAAAAGGAAGGGGCTCACTTATGCTCAACTTCTGCGTGAAGTTAAGGTAGGGACGGGAGAGATTGCACCTGGTGTAGTCATTGCTGCCAGGAAAGACAGAGGCGAGGCATTGGAATTTCGTATCAGAGATGGTGCTGGGGAGGCTCAAGCTCTCACGGAAAAGGTGCAACAGAGTGTACAGGGTGCGTTGATCACTCCTGGGGGCAGGTTAGGTAGGCCTGTTGTAGTCCATATTAGGGGTATGGATGGAGAAACTACGAAGGAGGATGTCTTGCGAACTGTTCAAGAGGCTCTTCCTGATGAGGACAGACACGATTTTCGTGTGTCTTCTGTGCGACCGGCTTATGGCCAGACGCAAAATGCGTCGGTCATATTACCAAGGAAGGCTGCGAATATTCTCTTAGCAAAAGACAGGATATCAACATAGGGTGGTTGTCCTGTAGGGTCGCTCTTAGGGAAGATTTTCCTCGCTATTTTAGATGCTGGAAGTAGGGGCATCTTGCGGGAGGCTATAGGGGATCTGACAGAAGGAATTCCTGCTACAATTGTGGGATGGCTGGGCACTTTAGTAGGGACTGTCGTGAGGCGGCTAAATACGCCAAATGTGGGCAACAAGGGCACAGATTTGGTAGTTCGGATTGTAATCAGGATAAACAACGGTCCACAGAATGGAGATATAATAAATAAATGCGAATAGGAGTGGGCTGGTTCACGACCTGCTGTGGGAGTCTGCTTCTGCAGGGGGCGTGGATTATGACCTGGTTTCGGAGCCAAATGGATTTACGGTAAGAGCTGATGACTGCTGGACGGATCTCAGAGGAGATGCCGCCATCAGGAACCTTTCAGGCAGATTTGCCTATTCAGATTTGAAGAGGGGTGAGGGATATGTTCGCATCAAGGTTGAGGAACGGTTCCTTTACAGTTGTTATGTCTTCCCTAGTTGTACGTGGGATGATTATCTTCAGTTTCTAGACGAACTGAGGGAAGATGTTAGGCGGGCCAATTGCCCTGTGTTAATCTTTGGCGATTTTAATGCGAAGATTGCGGAGGTTGGTGGTGCAGTAACTGATCGCTGAGGTGAAGGTTTGGCAGAATTGACGGCCTCATAAAGACTTAGTAGTCTGAATGATGGAACTCCAACCTTTTGGCGGGGTGGTAAGCGATCTGTTATAGAACACTTGTATGCCTCTGACTCATTGGCGGGATCGTCAGAATTTGAAATTTTAGGTGCTGAACTTGGCAGTGATCATCGGGGGCTGAGTGTCGTGTTGGGAAGTCCCAAGCCCTTGGAGGACCGGCACGATGGCGGATTAATCAGAGTAGTCTTCGGCGGTTTAAAGATAGGTCAATCGATAGGATTTACCAGGTATGTCCGAGGGTTGCGGAGGACTTGGCGTCCTGCAATTAATACAGTGTGCCAGGACACGTTTAAAGCGAATAGACAGCCAAAGAGGCCTGTATACTGGTAGACTGCAGAGATTGGTGAAAAAAGAGCTGTAGTGTGTACGGTTTTTTTGGTCATCCCTTGCCGCAAGGGTTACTCATATCAAAAATTGTTTCAGGCAAAGGTTTTAGGTAATGTTTTGAGGACTAACGACCACTTTAAACCGATTCGATACTATGCCTATTAAGGGAGGTAAGATTTTTTTAGTCTTCGAAACCCCATTTTTTCCACTCTCTGGGCCAATGCTTGATAATATTAAAAAAAATTTACTGAAAGAAGTTTTAGGCCCTTATCCAAAGAATAATAGGAACTTTAAACGAATTCGATATTTTACTTAATGAGATAGTTGTAGCGATATTTTTTTTTCGAAAAAGCCCCCCCCATTTTCACCCCATGGTCCGATTTTGCCCATTAAGGAACTTGACCGAGATTTTGGGTTGTTATATTTTATGTATCAATTTGAAAGTGATTGGCGCAAAATTATGGCAGTTATCGTGTCCACAAGAAAGTGAAAAAAAAAATATATATATATATATATTTACACATACATACACACACTTTTGAACTGATGGTGGTTTTGGTATCTGGGGTTGTGAAACGCGAAGATATGTCGAAATTTTCCGGAAGTCGGATCATGGTACCAATTACAATAGGTAGCTTTCTTATGAAATCTACCTAAAACATAAGATTGACCAAAAATATAATGAAATAAACTATTTTGTAATTTGGGGGGTTTTATCCATTTACAACCCTTAAAACGGGATTATTCATTCGGTTTGAAAAATAGATATTTTAGGTAAAAATAAAAACAATAATTTATTTTTAATTATTAAAGATCTTTTACTGATTTCGAATAAAAGTCCATTTAAAAACATGACCTCGTTTATTAGAGTAAACATCGGGCCTTTAATTATTAAATATAAAGTCATTTTTTTCAAGTCATTTAAATATAAAGGCATGTGTTGATATTAAAATGTAAGCTGCCCTATCCTATTCGTATTGTGTTATAATATAAAATAATAATTAATTTAAACTTGTTTTCATATTATAATTTATTATAAGCGTGTCATTCATTACACGTGTATTACTCGTATTTTTTTATAAATTTTGTTTTTATGAGGCATTTTTAATATTATTACGTTCTATTAAATGAAATGTTTTATCTCTTTAATTTTTAAATAGATAATTTAATTTCTAAGAAGCAAATGTAATAATATGTTTTATTACTTTAAACCGTTTATAATTCTATTTTGTAATATGTTGACATTAGAATATGAACAACAAATATATATATGCAACCTTTTACTTCAGGGTTATTATCTTTTTTCTGTTTAGCCTCCGGAATTACCGTAAGATATTACTTTAGATGAAGAATGAGGATGATATGTATGAATGTAAATGTAGTCTTGTACAGTCTCAGGTCGACCATTCCTGAGATGTGGGGTTAATTGAATCCCAACCGCCAAATAACACTGGTATCCACTATCTAGTATTCTAATCCGTAAAAAAAGTTATTCTTGCCTTTACTAGGATTTGAACCTTAGAACTCTCGGCTTCGAAATCAGCTGATTTGTGATGACGAGTTAACTACTAGACCAACCCGGTAGATTTACCAATTAAGCCTGCTGCTCTTCAAGATCTGCGAAATCGAATTGTTGCAGCAGTGAATTCAATAACCAGGGACCAGTTACCAATAAAAATAATTTGGGACCAATTAAAATAATTAACTGTCATTTATAAATCTCGATTTTTACTTCCTTGTACGAAGTAAAGAAAGTATTGTGATAGCGAAAAATTACTGTTTTCAGATTTCAACTGAAATTTCCATTCGACTATCCATGAATCCATTTTGACTATTTTTGGCGTGACGTCTGTATGTACGTATGTACCTAGCATAACTCAAAAACGATTAGGCGTAGATTGTTGAAATTTTGGATTTAGGACTGTTGTAACATCTAATTGTGCACCTCCCCTTTTGATTGCAATCGACTTGACCAAAACCTCCAAAAAACCCAAAATTCAAAACATTTGGATTTCGAAGTTTTTCTTTACTGCAGTAATACGCCCTCACTGAGAGCTTTTCAACGATATATCATAAGTGGTACTTATTTTCATTGGTTCCAGAATTACAGCCAAATAAATTTTTAATGAAATATTTGGTTCTTCCAGGGGGAAGGTATATCGGTTCGAATCCGACTTCATTTCCTTTTTTTAAATGAAAAGTACGTAAAATTTTATTTCACTAATAATTTCTGATTTGTTTTTCAAATATATATATATATTTTTTTAAAATTATTATTATTGAATTATTATTTATTGTAAAACTTTTTTTACAATCATAGGTTAATAGTTATTAATAAATCAAATACAATTAAATTAGAAAAAAAGTTGAAAAAAGATTTCACCAATGCTAAGGATGGGATAAAAAAATTTCCAACTTAAATTTAAGAAAATCTTCAAATTTACCCAATACGACAGTGGTTGCATGTGGAAAAAAGTTTCACTTGTTAAGCATACGACAAGTCCCATCTTACCAATCCAGCCAGCAACATTTTGGTCACCGCTTGCCGTAAGGGTTGGTTATATCAAAAATTGCTCAGGCAAAAGTTTTAGGTAATGTTTAGAGGACTAACGACCACTTTAAACCGATTCGATACTGTGCCTAATAAGGGAGGTAAGATTTTTTTGTCTTCGAAACCCCATTTTTTCCACCCCCTGAGCCAATGGTTGGTGATATCAAAAAACGTTACTTACATAAGTTTTAGGCCCTTTTCCAAAGAATCGTAGTAACTGTAAACAAATTCGATATTTTACTTAATAAAAAAGTTATAGCAATATTGTTTTTTCGAAAAAGCCAACCCATCTCCACCCCCATGGTCCCATTTTGGCCGTTAACGAACTCGACCGAGATTTTGGGTCAAGTTTTCTTTAGGGAACAATTTGAAAGTGATTAGCGCAAAATTACGGTAGTCATCGTGTCCACAAGAAAGTGATATATATATATATATATATATATATATATACATATATATATATATATATATATATATATATATATATGTATATAAACTTTTGAGCTGATGGTGGTTTGTGGTATGGGAATGTGAAACGCGAAGAAATATCGAAATTTTCCGGAAATCTAATCATAGTACCCATTACAATAGGTAGCTCTCTTATGAAATCTACCTAATAGTTTGTAAACGTCATAGAAACAAAGGAAAATATAGGAATTAATTTATAGCTGATATTAATTTCTTTGGCAAGGTATTAGACAACGATTATCTTATTCTTAAGGCTGATGGTGCCGATTCAGTAAACACTACTAAAAGCGAAATGACAAAGTACTACTTTTACATAATCTACTTTTTTTTAATCTATAAAAAAAAAAAAAATTGATTCAAAGAAATTGTTTAGTTTTTTAGTTTGCTTTGGACAGTTGTGCTATACAACTACACCTTAGAGAACAAAATCACTCAAGACTTTTCAGTCGCCTCTCATTACACTCCTTGCAGGATATAAAAAAAAATTTCTAATAAGTGCTGACCGGCATAGAAGATAGTAAAAGTTTTGTTAGATCAACACAGCTGTAATAATGCTGAATAAAGATATTTAGGTGTATTAACTTCAGCAGCCTTAACTGCTAACTCAGCTGAAGGGATGAATGAAAAAAAAGCACCTGGATAAATTATTTTTGATTTTAAAACGAACAAAAGTTAAACAGAAAACACTGCACCATCCTTTTGGTGTGAAATGCAGCATAAATGGTACAAATGCCCTTTCAGAAAATCCTATCATTTTTTTGTTAGGAATATTTCAATTAATTGTCATATGCAGAGTATATTACTATAACCTAATGTACTCTCCTTTCACTAGTAACACACTCTGCCCGGTGATGTGGGTCACACATAATATGAACTTTAATCCTGTAAAATTTCTTTTAAAAATTTATAAATTACTATATGCATTTTGATACTTTTATGTCTGTCATCAGATAAGGCAGATAAATACAGACATACCATCTAAACACTCTACATATCATTAACTGTGGACACCACTAGCCAGAGATGGTAGGTAACCTCTCTTTCAAGGTTATGGGTGAACAAAACATACTTCCATCGAAATTATAAATAATAGATGTAGACTTTTGAAATAATCTCTGACTTAAACATTGAAATATTTCTTGCTTGTATACAATTTTAAGCAATAAAACATTCATTACAAACACTGAAATTTTCTTATTCATTACCAACGCTGTTAGATAAGAACTCATAATTAGTTTTCTGTTTAGTTCTTCTTTAATTTTATCAAAATTGAGGAAAAAGTAGGAAAATTTAGAACACTAAATAGTTCTTTTAACAGAAACTGAATAATTAAATTTTTGAGAATGTAAGAGTTCATTTTATGAGCTGTCAGAAATAAAACAATTATTTACAGCTACCTTATATTAAAGTTAATAAATATTTAATTAGAAGAATTTGTAAAATTAAGAATACCTGAAAGATGAAGAAATAAATTTTCAAATAAAATAGTCACTTACCTGTAACAAAAAAAATATATGTATAAATAATTATTTATAAAAATCAAAATATTTAGATGATATTATATAAAATTAAAAATATAGTAATAGTATAATTAAAAATAATTTTTGGTTTCTATGACCAGTAAGTATTTTAACATATTTACAAAACTATTTTTGTTAAACATTAAATTTAGGATTTTATTTTGGAATCTACCATTCTTTTTAAATTGAGTACCGCAAATATTTTGTATAAATTTAGCAGCACCTATAGGTACCTATAAATGAAATCGTATTCTTTTTATAAAGCTGAGATAGTGAAAAACACTATTCAAGGTGTTCAGAAAATATTATAAATTAAATTCATTACTACATTCTTTAACTGAAAAATATACCATTGCATACACAAATATTGTATCCACAATGGCAAATACAAATATAAATTAAAAATAGATATTAGTGCAGCAAATGGCTATTGGTAACAAGTATTGTAGCTACTAGCTTACATCACAGAAGTTGAAGTCCCTAATAAAATTTTCATGTATATAACAAATGTACTAATGATCATTTTTGGTTATATTCTTAAAGAAAGCTATGAAAACATAAAGTAAATAAATTTTACAAAACCTAAAATAAATCTTATAAATTTGCCAAATTAAAATAAGTAAATAGATTTTTTTTCTTTTTTTTAAAAACTTTTTCCATTTAAAACATAGAAAAAATTTGTAGAATCTCTATTTAAGAGTACGATTCTTTTTTAATTTATATTATCTAGGCAGTTAAGATATTAACTGCGTAATGTTAACAATTAATATTATTTGTTTTTTCATCAAGCTTTATTGATTTGAAGTAATTATTACTTTAATTGTATAATAATAAGGCGTAATGCTCATTGAGAACTTATTTTAATGATCAATTCTGTAAAAATATATGGTCATTCATCTAAATATGGCATTACAGATGTCTAAATCATGTATTTTGATAAGTTTATTCTTTAACGACTAATAACTGAAAGTCATCAATATGTGTTAAGCCTGACCGATCATTTATATGTTTTCCTATCACAATTATATTTCTATTATTTAACATTCAGAATTGACCTTTTCATTTACATAATAAAATTTATCTGTCTGATTTCAGAAATGAGTGCGATTTTAATCTAGTCATGAGCAGCGATCAAGAGATTTCATCTAGTTCAAATGACGAACAAGAAGATGGCGTATATATCGTCGAGGAAGTTCTTGATCGAAGAATTGTTAACGATAAAGTGGAATATTATTTGAAATGGAAAGGTTATAGTTATGAGGAAAGTACATGGGAGCCTGAAGAGAATGTGACCTGTGATAAACTGATAGCTGACTTTGAGGAAAGAAAAAAAAAAGAAAAATTGCTGGAAAGTTCTAATCGTTCACAACCATACCCTTCTACTTATTCAGACTCAACTATTTCTCTATCCTCTCTTTCATTATCACCTGGTACTTCACAGAACAAGACTGCAATAAATAACAACAGGATACATGATGACGGTAAAGGAAAATCGAAAGATGATGACCATATAAAACACAAACATTGTAATAAAACTAATTCTAAAAAAGAAAACGTTGAACTACATCCAGGGACATCAAAATCAAACCAAGAACATAAAGTTAGAGGGTTTCAAAGAGGTCTTGAAGTAGAAAAGATACTTGGAGCAACTAATGCTGGAGGTGAATTATTATTTTTAATAAAATGGAAGGGAAGTGATGAAGCTGATTTAGTTGAAGCGAAACAAGCTAATATTCGGATTCCACAGACAGTAATAAAATTCTACGAAGAAAGACTGCAGTGGACTTCAGATTCCTAGAAAAAAAACAGAAAACATTTTCTTGGTAATTGTTAATTGTGAAATAATATGTTTTACATGGCCGTTTCATGTCTGGTGAGCGATGTGTTTCTTGAATTAACTGTGTCGTAATGTTTCTCTCCTGATTGCATACCCCTTTGGTTTTGACACTAAATTCCCATTGTGAATTGTCATCAGGTTGATCAAAATACATTGCTAATAATGTAGTTAAAATCATTGTTTTCAATAAAAAAACCTACCAGGGGTGTGGAGAATATTAAAAAAAAATTATTATAGTGTAAAAAGCTGAAAACTGCTACTTTTACATCATTAGCTCTCTTTCAAGCAACAAGGATTATTTTTAAACTTACAACTGCATTATCAAGGTAATACATTTTGACAGTAAAAAATTTTATATAAAGAAATGTAATGCTAAAGTATACTTTTTATTTTGCTTTTTTTACAGTTTTTATTGTGGTGTTTTATTTTATACAGTCAATAATAATAAAAATTAATTATATTTTGTATAAATGTTCAAAAATGTTAATTATTAATAAAATTTGTTCCTTGTAATTTGGTAACACTTATTCTTTTCATTTTCAAATTTTTAGTATATCCCTATTTTCAAGAGTGACTCTTATTTCATGTGGCACATTTAAAACCATTCTAGTTATGACACCTGTCAGACCTATATTTTGATTATTTCAATCTTATGTGCAAAACAGTTATTCTTTTCGATTGTTATCTCAAATTCTTTAAAAAACTGGTAATCGCAAATTTTGTACAAATAAAATATTTTTTATACACAGAGTATATATTATTTAATAAATAAATTTCATAAGAAAAACATTGTAATATCAGTCACTTTTCAAACCGTTAACTTATAATTCAGACATTAACATTATTTTATTAAATCATATTTGAAATTTGTCTTTGTCTCGTTTGCATAGCAATACAGTAAAAACTTATTATTGTTGCTATAGTAACTGATAGAAAACAATCTTAAAGCACAATCTAAAAAACTTTTGTAAAACAAAAAATATTACAATAAAATAGTAATAATAAACAACACTATTCAATTTTTGTTACATCATATATGTAAGCTGGTCAATGCAAAATCAATGTTGATCAGAAATGTGCTATTACTACATCAGTAAAAAATATCTGAACAATCCAAGCAATTGTGGTCACTATCTAGAGAGGGGACCTAGCACTTTTCTCTGGGTGGGATTGTTTATCTTGTGTTCTTTCCCATTTTGAGTACTGTGAGTGAAGGTCTAATTGTACAAAGTTAAGGCTTTGGGACCATTAGATTTAGTGCATCCTTAGTGTGATTTCAACTTCTTTAAGCAAAATCATTTTATGTAAATTTCCTTTAAAGGACAAGACATTTTAAAGTACATTTAAAAAATAAAATTTTTGAAATTCATATCAACATTTTTGAGTCCTTAAAAAAACTAAAAATAAGTACTGTCATGGGCACAAAGAAGCTTTATTTCCAGTTAAATAGTTTGTCATTAAGTTCCAAAAATGTAAAATCCACTAAATTCCAAAAATTTTTAAAGAATTTTTTGATTGTCATATACAAGTAGACAAGTTACCAATCTTTTATTCAAATAGTCTGGTAAAATTGGACTGTAATAGCTAATTAATGTACAACAAAATAAAAACCCTGGTGGTACGTATTTACTTCTTCTGTTTGATATTCCGACTGTATCTTTGCTACTGGTATACTGAAAGGAAACAGTGGAAGTGGTTTTAGCTAAAAATGATAACTTAGGTTTCATGATATTTTTTTTTAAGTATGCGAGATCCTAGTAGTCTGTACATTGAAAATAACAGCATAATGTGGCATGCAAAATAAGATAATGTCACCCACAGAAAAGATAATTTATATATAAAATTTAATACATAATAGATATTTTTAGAAATGTAACAATTTTATTTCACGCCACAACCAAAATTATAATTTATATATAAAATTTAATACATAATACATATTTTTAGAAATGTAACAATTTTATAATCCCAATGCTCTTACAGCATTCTACACAGATGTACCTGAATGTAAACTTTCAAATCTCTAGATCGAGCTGTCCAGTTACAATTTCAAAACTGCACAGACAAATAGATTTAAGAGTTTGTAAGAATCATAATGAAATATATATATATATGTACGTATAAAACACACACACCAGGAAAGTCAAAAAATAATGTTCCTTATTCTTTTTTGTAATTTATTTTACTGAATTATTTACATCTTTAAATAAGATATACCACCATAATTTTAATTTACGAAGTTGTCCTTTCGATTGATAGGCTAGTCTAAATGATAAATACATGAGTCAAAATGACATATTTTCACACTTCATTTTGACAACATTATATAACTGGAATTAGTTGCCATTAAACTGTCTTTTCATCACTGGAAAGTGATGGAGATTTGAAGTTGCTTTACAGTAAAGAAGAATTAAAATTGTCATCCAAAAAAACTAGTTTTTTTGGGGTAAAAATAGAGAGTATATAGTACTTATTGTTGAAATGCCTATATTATGTGCAAAATTTAGTAAATAGCACTATGACAATACTCTATTTTATGCCTGCTGTTGCCAAAATTAACTCTTATTCTCTTTTTCACTCTCACAAAAAAGTGATGGACTAAATTTATGAAATATGTCAGGTTCTGAAATCGGATGTAATGCATATGTATGTTAGCAAAAAGAGTATCTGGCCGCTCCAAAGTAGTTAGTTAACAAATCATCCCTTTCACCATGTTATACACTACACTCGTCCAAGTATAATTCAGCATTATGACAATACATCTGGCAACACTGCTATCCACAAGACTGTTTTTTTTAAGTTTTGTAAATACAGAAGAAAAGCTAAGACTGAGCTTAATTAATTGTTCTACTTTAATAGTCATGTTCTAGAATTACATGTCGGCTAAGAATCATCAATATGTAGTTTGCAGTGGCAGCAATTAAATAAGGACTAAATATTTTAAACAATTTTTTATAGCATGATCATCTTCAGAAATAATTATAAATGTTAAAAAACATAAAATTTTAAAACATTTTGTATAAAATTAATGTGAAAATTAAAAACTGTTTTTCAATATGGTCCAGTAAAAAATGCCATTATTATTCAAATCAGTATAATAGTACAGACTACAAAAACTTATAGCTAAACAATTTATCTCTTAGTTCATAAATTTACATTCATTTTTGTAACTGAATGTATAAAACTTTTAGGTGTTCCAAGCCATTATTTTTACTTTTAAAATTTATAAATCTATCAAAGATAAGCTTGTAATGAATAAAGTATTTTGCCTCACTGGATAGGGATATATTAATACTACTATTTTTAAAAGTATTTAAATGTAAATTAAAATTGCTTTTAAAAGAACCATTTGTCATGATAATTTCTATGTGGTACATCATTCCAAAATAATTTAATAAATGCATCATTTGTCATATTTACTTTTAGAATTCATAAAACACATTTAATTTTTTATTTAGTTGCATGGTTTAAACACTAAAGGTACATTATTTATATATATATAATTTTCTTCATTTTGAAATTACAATATTTATAATACAAATCTTTTCTAAGGGATGTTAAAAAGTAATTATATATACTAAGTTGTTCAACATTAAATTTGTCACTGTTTACATAGTTTTTAATATAACTTTTTATATACATTATTTGAGGCAATTTTTCATATACAGTCTAATTCCTTATTTAATTGTTGTAAATCATCTTATGCATGGGTACTTGTACCTTGTATCATATAAGAATAAAAATATTTTTTAATTTATTGAAAGGATAACAAACACACAGGAAAAGAAGTAGACAGAAATGTAAACATCTATCTTGTTTTTGGTCAAAACCACAATCGATTAATTTACTAATTAATTAATTCATTCATTAATTAATTGATTAATTCACTATTAATGAAGATGAGAACAATTACAGGTAGGTAGACAGAGCAGTCATCCAAGAACTTGTAATCTAGTCTGAAAACATAATAACACTAGAGTACACGGTAAAACTCCCAAACCAAAAGTGCAGTGGCAAGAAACTGATAGCACTGGATAAATATAAATAAGAAGCATCAGTGAATAAAAAAAAAACAAAAAACATGTAAATTTACACATGTGCACGTTTACAAACGAGATTCAACTATAAATAGAGATTTTAATATACTGCTCTTAAAAAAGATTACAAGGTAGATATAATTCATTTGAAAAAACATGCAAGTCTGAATTAATCTGTGCTCTTTCTCTCCTGTTAATCACAGCAAACTGAGCAAGAGGTAAATAGAAATGTTGCACAGTAATAGGGAGCAGTCATGTTTTTTGTATTCTTATTTTTATAAATTGTTGACTGGTAATTTTAAAGTCTATGATAAATTTGATACTAAGTTATTCAGAAAATCTTTTTCAGTGGTTTTATAATATTATTTGCTGTTTAGTTTCTTGTTTGGGGGGGGGGGGGTGAACTCTGAAAAACTAGTAAATCTGGGAGTCTTCTTTTTACCTTCAGCATAATCTATTAAGTTAGCTAATTATTTTCTTGCCAAGAATGTGGGTGTCACTGTCTCAATCTTACCTCTTTTAAGGGCATGCAAGTCTGACAACCAGAACACCAAGATAATATGAACAATTCTATTTCTGAAAGTCTACTTTTGTACATGGTGGAATATGGGATTACATAATATAACTGAATGTGGGCAATTGAAATTTTTTAAATTACTATTACTTCTGCTAAGGAATATACTGGATATATACATCAGGAATCAAGACTGACAGAATCCATATGTATAAAATCTGTATGAAATTATTATGATGGTGAATAGTCCTGCTCGCTAAGCCTGATGATTTTCGCTAAGAAATCTTATTTAATGTTTAAGGGATCTAAGTGAAGACTTAGAGAAGCATTTTAGTTGGGTTTTTTGGATTCAGTTAGTTGTCTTTTATTGGGCCTGATGATATTTGGCTTTCACAATGGCTACCGATAGTGCAAAGGATTTTTCAGTCCTTGTTGGTCTCATTTAAAAATAATTTGGTTAGTAAAACATTTTACTGAAAAGTAAGTAAAGTGAAGTTTATAGGCATCTCAGTAGTCTTTATTTTGGGGGAGTTAAAATTTTCCAAAAATGGTTTTTGCAGGCTCTTTTCTTTGGGTGAGCCTGATTATATTTTTCCTGATAAAATATTTTACCAGATAAGTTGAGTTGCTTTATCATTTTTAGGGGTAAACTTATTAATAAATACTTGCTGTTGGAAACAATACTGATGATACATTAGTTAAAATCTTTAATGTTACAGTTAGGTCATTTGACTAAATTATATGATACTTTTGTTTTCTATTCACATATACTTAAACTGAAAAGGATTTGATTTTAGGTTAATTGTTGAAATTGTATGAGTGTGTATGCCCCACTTTAAGGATTTTTATAGCTCTGCTTTTTGGTTTAAATTTAGAAGGGTGCTAAATAAGTTATTTTTTTTATAAAAATAAAAGATAAGAAAAAAAAGATCTTATATTCTGTGATTATTTGGGTAAATAAAGAAGCTATGTTATATATACACACACACACACACACACACACACACACACACACACACACACACACACACATATACAATATTTTACATATAAAAAAATATATATATTAAAAGTCGGTTTTGGGATGGCTGTTTCTGTCAAGACTGTATGAGTGGTATAATTCATTCAGAAACAGCCAAGGAAGAGCTGAGAATGAACCACATGCTTGTTGGCCAAGAACCTCTATCAATCAAGACAAAATAAAATTAAATTTAAGAATTTATTAGAGAAAATCAATAAATTACTATTAGGAAACTCAATGAAAAACTAGAAATAAGCACTAACAGTATTAAAACAATACCGTATAGAAATTGTACTCAACAATAGTACTGAGACAATCAGCATTTCTGATGTTAACTTAAAACAGTAATGAAAGTGTTCAGCAACAGTCACTCATTTGAACATGCCAATAATTTTAGAAGGCCGGCCTAAAAAGGGAAGAAAACAAAAATCTCTTTTCAAAACAAAAAATTTGTTAATCAAAATTAAAATTAATTTCCAAAAAAAATTAATGTTAATTTAAAAAAAAAAAGTTAATTTTAATAAAGATTAAATAAATGTAAAGGATGAACTCATATTTTTCAAATAATTTAGAGAGTATCAATACAGAAGCAAACTTATGTGGGACAGAAAAGTGACAGAAGGTCAAAGAAAAGCAATATTTACACATTTTTGGAATGCTTGAAGCAGGTGTCAAGTTTTGGTCAATCCAGTCAAGGCAAAGAGTATTCAAACTAAGCATTCAAAAGGAATCTGATCAGTGGTGGCTCGCTTATATGTATTGTGGAACTGCAGTAACCCCTATTTCCACTTGATATTATCGATAACATTTAATATAATGAGTCCTTTCTTCTTTAATACTTTTTTTATACTTGTACAATATATAATCCTTAAGTTTAATGTCACTAGCCATCCCCCCAATTTATGAAACTGATACAAAGATCTTTGTGTGGAACTGTGCGCTTCATAGTTCCAGCGGCGTGGTATTTGACTGTTATGTGGATGCACACATAGGAACCTGCACATGAGGCTGCGAGGGAGACAGAGCACTGTTGCTCCCATAGTGCCGACTTTGGCATGCTGGTGGAAGGTAGTTTTGTCTCTGTATATGGATGGAACGTTCCTTGTTCGTTCCCTTTTCTAGTTTAGCCGGTGGCGGGAATATGAAAGTGGTTTAGTTGTTTTTTCAGTAGTGATCAGAAGATGGCGAAAAGCAAGAGCTCTTTGATTGCCAAATCTGCCTGTTTTTAAGCACAATATGCTTAAAAACCGTGCACCATATTCTTGAATGTGATAAACTGTAGAATTAGATTATTATCCTGCTTCCAGCTATTCTATTTGATTCTTTTTTTTTCTTTTTTTATTTTACAGAAAACTTTAACCATGGCCTTGAAAAAGCCCAGAAAAAAACTTTCTGGAGCAGCACTTTCACTAATTTTAGCTACAAGCCACCACTGAATCTGATAAAAGAACTGCTTCAAGGGATTATTTTCTTGCAAATGAAAAAGTGTGTAAACCAGTTTTCAGAGATATTAAGTGTGTTTAGCTGTGTTGCTGACTAAGAATTAAAAAAGTATAAAGAAGACATTATTATTATTATTGACAGATGCAAAAGTGCAGAAGGACATAACAAACTACCAGATATTAAAATCAAAACAGTCACTGAATATTTCCTAAATATAAATCACATTACGATCACTAACAATTAAAGGCTCAGTATTTAAACATTGAATTCACACTTAAAGTAATATATGATCTTTACTGCCAAAAATGTGATGAATCTGTTTGTTTTTATTATGTATAGAAAATATCTTTAACCAAATTCAACCTTACATGTAAAGGCCTTAAAAGAATACTTGTAATGTCTACAACACATTAAGTATAAAAATTAAAAATCTAGTAGGATGAGAATGTGAAAATTTTAAGAACCATGATTTACACTTAAGATAGGGACAGTATGCCAGGAAATTAATGAGTACCAACTTTCTAGAAGCTGAAAGTTATTAGTGCACTTCATTTGATTTGGAGAAAAATTCACGTTTTCCAAGAATCCCTACCAATATAGTCTTCTATAAGAGACAATTGTGGTTATATAATTTTGAGGTCCAAGACTTGAACGTCTTGGAACTAGTGTTCTACATTTTGTTATTCATAGTGGAGGAGGATGTATGCAAATGAGTCTAAGAGTTTGGTCATGCCTTAAAAAATGTATACTACAATACATTCCTTTTTACACAAAATATCTTGTAATTTGGTAACACACTTGTGAGGGCTAGAGCAAAAACATAAAAATTGTTTTAATTTTAAAATAACTTTTGGAGGAACATCCTAGTTTCCAAGCAATAACAAAATGGTTCTTGATACCTGGCCGTAGTTTAAGAAAGGACTCTGCTTTCTCAGACTATCAATCTACAGCAAAGATTATATGTATCACAAGGTGTGGTATAATAGACATCTAGAAAAAATCTACTTTCAGTTCATCTAATAATTAAAGAAGAATTTTTAGGAACATCAAAAACTGAATCTATGATTACTAACTGGGAAAAACATTAATGTAACAGCAAGCTGAACTGGTTCCATTCTAACCATAATTTGTTGAAAACGTCTATTACATCAACGTCAATTTACACAAAAAGTAGTTTTGAGCAAGAAAGTTATGTTGAGAGAGGTATTGGTAAAATAATGGTAGGAAAACTAATAATAATAGTTAGCTGCTCAAGCTACCAAAAATTTAAAATAAAAGCACGGAATAGAAAATCTGATGTGGACACCACATGCCTTCCTTCTATGCCTATTAAATTACATATACACATTTTTTTGCTGCACTTCATTTAAACTTATTTCATTTGAAAGTGAGATACGATCCTCCAATTCTAAAATAAAGCGGACAGTTGTACAATTGCATTGTGGTGGACACCACATTGTATCAATTTGTTTGTGGTGTCCGTTGTTCACTCTCATGTTCTCATCATTTATGATAAATTATATAACTCTTTCTCCTTACTTATATAAGATATATTATATATGTTAATCGAGTTCTACAACTGTTTTATAATAAGAAGAAATACATATTATATCTATTGTAAAAATACACTTCTTTTTATGCAATTATTAAAGCTTTTTTAGTCTAATACAAAATGTTATATAGTAAACAATTCAGTTCTTATAAAATGTTAAAGTAAATCTATATAAAAGGCCTTCAATCATATTATAAAATGTAATTTAAATTGTGAATACATAGTAATAATAATAACCTAATGATATGAAAGTTATTAATACAATAAAATATAAAATAAATAAGATATACCTAATTCTACTACAATAAAAATATAATTAATCACAGTAAAGTATTTGAAAGTATTATTGAACCAGTGCTTTGCTCTGCAGTGCATAGTTTGCAGTGCATATGCTTTGAATACTAAAAGGTGTGTTAAGGCATGTGTTTGAACATTTTTTTTTGTCCTCCATGCCATGGATATGTGAAGATTTAATTTATTTTGGTATTCTTTAGTTAAAGACCGACCAGGTTATGTCTTACAGCCCACCAGGTTGGTCTAGTGGTGAACGCGTCTTCCCAAATCAGCTGATTTGGAAGTCGAGAGTTCCAGTATTCAAGTCCTAGTAGTTAGTTTTATATGAATTTGAATACTAGATCTTGGATACCGGTGTTCTTTGGTAGTTGGGTTTGAATTAATCACACATCTCAGCAATGGTCGAACTGAGACTATAAAAGACTACACTTCATTTACACTCATACAATATCATTCTCTGAAGTAATACCTGAATGGTAATTTCTGGAGGCTAAACAGAAAAAAGAAGAAAGGTTATGTCTTACAAATCTTTCAACATATAAATTTATGGCTCAATGTGGTTTTGTGGTTTCCAATTATCTGCAGCCTACAACTTATTTCTTCATTATCAACAAGTAATTAATTTAATTATTTCTCATTTAATTCTTATTTATATTTATCATTGTTAATAACGACTGTAATGAATAGAGAACAATTAATTAGACAGAGAGGATCAATTAAATCCTCTATAACAAGAATCGGAACTTTTATAGAAAAATATAATGTTTCTCAACTTGATACTGATATTCATCTTTTACGAATTAAATTAAGAAACCTTCAAGAGTTGCAAGGCAAATATGATACCATTCAAATGCAACTTGAAATGAAAGATGATGAGAGTATTTGTGGAGATCCTGTACAGGTTTATGCAGTTTTGAGTGTAGATTACAAAGTTTAATGGATAATGTTAAGCAAATGACCATTGATCCAGAAATTAATGTAGTTACAGCAACTAAGCAAACACAACTACAACCGATTAATTTACCATTTTTCAGAGGTAATATTCTTGTCTGGTAACATTATTATAGTTTATTTAGTGATTTAGTACATAACAGAAATGATTTAAGTAATTTAAAAAAACTTCATTATTTACATACCTCCTTGAAGGATGAAGTGTTAGTATCGTTAAAAATTTACCAGTTATGAATAAAAATTATACATTTGCACTAGATCTATTAAAAAGGCATTTTGACAATAAATATTTAACTGCATCTTATAATGCAGATTGTATTTGTATTTGTAAACTAAATTCCATTAAGGGAGAATCATTGGATAATTTATCCAAATTTATCATTGAAGTATCTTCATATGTCAATGCTCTTGAAATAATGAATGATCCAATCAATACATATGAATATATTGTTGTTCAATTATTAACATCAAGTTAAAATACCTCCAGATTATGGAAGGAGAAACTTTCAACTCAAAGATTTCCCACTTTCAAAGATTTCATAGAATTTCTTGAATTTAGAATACAGATGCTTGAACATATTAATGCAAATAAGTACATATTTCAACAAGACATATTTCCAAGGGACAACGATACAATAATGGAACTAAATTCTAAACTAAATGTTTTAATATAAATGATGATAAGTAATATAAGGTTAGTAATTTTAGCTCTTATTGAAAATTTCATTATAAGCAATATTTAATTTGTAATTCTAATCATTACTTACATTGCTGTAAGAAATTTTTAAGTGTTTCTGTTGATGAACAGAAGGAATTTCTGAAACATCATAATTGTTGTTTCAAATGTTTATTTAAAGGTATTCAGTTGACAAATGTTATTCTAAACATGTACGTGAGATTTGTTTTCAGAAACATACCACTCTTATTCATATAAATAATATTAATTCTAAATTAAAAGACAATAAATCTGAGAATAATAATCACACATCATTTAAATTGTATTCAAATAAAAACATAATTTTATCTACTGCATTATGTATTACCAATGATGTACATGGCAATTCTCAAACATGTCAAGTTTTACTAGACTCTGGCAGTCAAGCGAACATTTGTACTTTTGAATTCATATGAAGACTAAAACTTCCATTTATGAAAAATGATATTCCTACCTTAGGAATAAATAATACACTTTCTCATTCTGAATAGTGTTGAACTGACACTGTATTCTTTATATATGAATTTTTCATTCCAATTGCAATGTGCTATTTTAACAGAAATAACATATAGCCTACCGACATGTACTTTTGATATTTCGCACTTTAATTTAACTCATAATCTGTTTTTTGAATTTAATATAAAAAATAAAATTTGCATCCTTACTGGAACACAATTTTACTTGAATTTTATTTTACCTACAAAATTTATTTGAAACTTTAAATAGCCTGTTCTCCAAGAGACCAAATTGGAATATATTCTGCGTGGTTGTTTTCCTATTAACCATAAGAGCAATAATACCATTACATCTTTTATTTCTCAAAAGGATTCCACAAATCTTTCGACTGCACTAGAGAACTTCTGGAAAATTGAGGAGATTAATACTAATACTCCATTTAATGAGAGTTCTGTTTGTGAAAAACATTTTCAACTCAATACTATTCAAAACAATCAAGGTATATTTATAATGGCATTACCATGTAAACCCAACAATATAAGGCTAGGCGATTTTTTCATAAATGCAAAGAAACGATTTTTATCATTGGAAAGATGGCTAAACAATGATCCCAATCTTAAATGTGACTATTTCACTTTCATACAAGAATATTTGGACTTGAATCATATGTCATTACTTAACTCCAATGATTTTTTAATTGACAAATCAAATGTATGTTATTTACCCATCCCATCATCCATCCGGTATTTAAATCAACTACTCTAACAATCAAACTTTTGAGAGCTCTTCGATGGTTCATCTAAAACCACTAACGGTTTATCTCTTAATGATACTCTACTAGATGGACCTGTTGTCCAACAAGATTTATTTTCTATAATGTTTAGATTCTGAATTCATAATTATGTCAATACCTCAGACATAAAAAAGATGTATCGACAGGTACTAGTTAAATCCAGTGATTCTAATTTACAACGGATTCTCTGGTGTAATTCTCCAAAACAAGAGATAAAACATTAATATGAACCGAAACTTATGGAACCTCTTGAACACCATATTTAGCCACAAGATGTCTCATTCAAATATGAATTGAAAATGAAAATAATTTTCCACAAGCTTCTCAGGCTATTAAAAATTATTTCTACGCAGATGATCTCATTACAAGTTCAGATAACCTAAATGAAATCATTCAATTAAAGGATGATATCTCCAAATTATTACAACAGTATAGCTTTTCGCTTTACACATGGTATTCAAACTACTGCAGTATTTCTATGTCTAATCACAATTCATCCATACTAGCTAATCAAGAACACAACATATGTACTCTAGGAGTTGTATGGAACAACAAATCAGATACACTAAATATCCAAATCACTCATTCTAATAATTCTAAAATTTATCCTAAAAGGAATATTCTTTCCATCATAGCAGGTGTCTGTGATCCTCTAGGAATCACTGGCCCTAATATATTTTCATACAAACAGTTTATGCAATCATTATGGCAACTCAAAATTGACTAGGATGAAGTATCACCCAAATCATTAATAACACAATGGCTTTCACTGTATAATCATTTACATTTATTTGAGTCATTTAACACAAGTAGATCCATTAAGTTTAATAATAATAGTAAAATTCATTCTATTCAGTTACATGGATTTTCTGGTGCCTCTATTAAGGGCTACATTTGTTGCCTTTATATATGCACTTTATACTCCAACCATGTAATTAAATCTAATTTATTATGTTCTAAATCAAAATTAGCCCCCTTAAAACAAATCATATTACCCAGACTTGAGCTCTGTGGTTGTTTACTACTTTCACTTTTATTCTTGAAGGTATCTACTGCATTAAAGATAAACTTTGATGAGATACACTTATAAATGAATTCAACCATTGCACTTTGTTGGATTCGAAGACATTCTTTGAATTGGAAGGTATTTATAGGTAATACAGTTTGTAAAATTCAACAAAACAGTTCAATTACCAATTGGCATTACATCAAATCCTCTGATAATCCAGCAGAAGTGTTGTCTAGAGGTTGGTCAACAAGCAAGTTACTTGATATTTCACTGTGATGGCATGGTCCTCCTTGGATATTACAATCTTCTTCCCATTGGCCTACGGATCGTAATATTACGTTCAATGATGATAATTTAAATCCACAATGCTTATTTTATTAGAAAGGTGTAAATCTATGATAACTTCATATATGTCTAATGTTGTATGTAATTACACTTTATTAGAACATTTAGTTTCCGTTTCAGATTCATTCACAATATTAAATCAAAACAATTTGAACGTAATTTTAGTACTTTAACTATTAAGGAATTAGATCATACTATTTACTTTTTTATATGTCAATTAAAGTCCATGTATTTCAATAATGAGATAAAGAATCTTAAAAACAATCAGGTCATTGATAAACAAAGTACTTAATTCACTACATCTATTCTTGGATGATTTAGGTCTAATCCATGCAGGAGGCAGACTTCAACGTTCTCTCCTACATATCACGTACGCTTGTCTTAATTCTCACCCTATTTTTATTATTTTCATAGATTATCGAGATCCAGTACCACTTTCTCCAGGACATTGGATATCCTCTCACATCTTTACCTGAACCCAATTATCAAAAGGTTAAAATTATTCAATTAGGTCTTTGGCAACTGCTCTAAAAATTTATACAATCCATTTGGAAATGATGGTCAAAGGACTATCTACATTATCTTCAAAAACGCAACAAATGGCGTTTTCCCACTCATAACCTTTTGGTTGGAGATATAGTTCTGATCACCGATGAAAATACTTCACCCAAGCATTGGAAGCATGGAGTTGTAACTCAGGTTTATCTGGGTTCTGAAAATTTAGTCAGAGTTGTAGAATTACAAACAGCTAATGGGTCACTAAGGAGACTTATACATAAATTAGGTTTTTTACCAACTTTTAAGGATTAATATAAATTTTATTATGTAAATAAATAATTAGACAATTTAAATGATGATATTTCAAGATATTATTTGATTTAATGGATTACATTATGATTTCATGTTACAATTTGTAATCTCATGTTATGATTTAATCTGTTAATTAATTTATTGTTACAAGCTAGATACATATTAATGTAACTATTGCATTATGTTCATATTGCTCTTTACTTTATAGAATTTACAGACGGCTATCAACTACATACACGTACAAACATACATTACATGCATACATACATACATAAAACACAAACATACATGTACATTTAGCAGGTTACCTGGTGTACATTTAGCATGTTACTCCCAGTGTACATTAAGCGCGTAACCCAGTGCATATTAAGTGTGTAACTCAGTGCACATTAAGCATGTAACCCAGTGCACATTAAGCGTGTAGCATGGTGTACATTAAGCAGTTATAGGTACATTTAACAGTTACCCGATGTATGTTTAGTGTGTTAGAAACACAAACCCAGCATACATTAAGTGTGTAACCCGGTGTAATTAAGCAGGTATAGGTACATTAACAGGTTACCCCACTTTCTAGAAAACAATAATAAAATAATGCATACACTTATTTGTTATAAATGAATTATTGCTGATAAGCAATTTATTGTATCTAAGCTCTACAATAGTTATTATTAATCATTAATATTTATAACTGTATTATGTATAACAGATGTGATCAATTTAAAATTATTAATTCAATAATGTAACTGTAAATGATATGTATAATTTTTTTTTTTTCTTTCACTGATGTCATATTTTATACAGAATCATTATTTCATATTATTATCTTATAATTATCACGTTATTATACAGCGTCCTAAATCATCTTACTTTACATGTTATATATTTATATTGTTAAACTTGTCAAGATTGCAAATACAGATTATTAAAATTATCTCATTTAAATTTATAAAGGAAAAATCCTCGGGATTTTGATGGACAGTTATATTCACTTTCATGTTCTCATCATTTATGATAAATAAATTATACAACTCTTTCTTCTTACTTATGTAAGATATATTATATATGTTAATCTAGTTCTACAGCTGTTTTATAATAAGAAGAAATACATATTATATCTATTGTAAAAATATACTTCTTTTTATGTAATTATTAAAGCTTTTTCAGTCTAATACAAAATGTTATATAGTAAACAATTCAGTTCTTAAGATGTAAAACTAATAAGTTCTTAAATATATTAAAATAATTCACTTCTTATAAAATGTTAAAGTAAATCTATATAAAAGGACTCAAACATATTATAAAATGTAATTTAAATTGTGAATACATAATAATAATAATAATAATAACCTAATGATATGAAAGTTATTAATACTATAGAATATAAAATAAATAAGATGTACCTAATTCTACTACAAAAAATATATAATTAATCACAGTATAGGGTATTTATTTGAAAGTATTATTGAACCAGTGGCATATACTTCAAATACTGAAAGGTGTATTAAGGCATGTGTTCAAACTCCGTATCAGCATCTTATACTAGTTTATGTATTAATTTTGTTTCACGTTGCTCAAATAGATATGTGTGTAAGTGAGAATGTGTCAGATCAGTATCCATGCACACATTGGTTCAAATCCGACTTCATATATTTATATATTTTTTACTTTTTTTTTATATTTAAATATATTGATTTATTATTAACCTCTGATTGTAAAACTTTTTGAATTACAATGAAAAGTACATAAAATTTTATTTCACTAATAACTTATGATTTTTTTTAATATATTTTTTTTGTATTGTTATTATTGAATTATTATTTATTTTTAACATTTTTTTTTCAATCAGAGGTTAGTAATTATTAATAAATCAATAATTTAAATTAAAAAAAAAAAGTTAAAAAAATATATGTATATGAAGTCGGATTCAAACCAATGCCCCTTCCCCTTGTAAGATCCAAATATTACATTAATTAAAATTTTATTTGGCTATAACTCTTGAACCAATGAAAATAAGTACCACTTATGATATATCGTTGATAAGCTCTCAATGAGGGCTTATTACTGCAGTTAAGAAAAAATCCAAAATCCAAATTTATTTTAGAGGTCTGATTGTATACACATTTTTGGCTCAGTCAATTGCAATCAAAAGGGGAGGTGCACAACTAGATATTACAACAGTCCTAAATACAAAATGTCATCATTCTACAGCTAATCATTTTTGAATTATGTGACATACATACATAAGTACGTACAGACATCACACTGAAACTAGTCAAGATGGATTTAGGGATGGCCAAAATGGATATTTCTGTTGAAATCTGATAACTAGATTTTTTTGCGATTACAATACTTTCTTTACTTCATACAAGGATGTAAAAACTTTGGAAACTTGCTATAAATGAATTGATAACAGCAAGAGAGAGGTAGATCTCAACAGCAATAGATATGCAATGGATAAAAAAAAAGGATACCCCAGCATTTATCTGGATGAAACGAGGGAAACTATGGTAAAAATCTTGTTAAGAGCAGCATAAAAAAATATGTAATTAATTATAAAATAAAAAATAAATGTGATTAAGTCCACATTAATTAATAATAAAAAACACACATGAAATTTAGGTACTAAGGTACATGAAAATACTACTTATAAAAAATAAGTAGAAAATAATTCACAATTCAAAAATTTTTAATGAAAATTATTTGAGCATATATTACTGTACACATTGAACAGGATGTAAAAAATTCAGGCTTTTAAAGTTTTTGTACTTAGAACTATTTAAATTCATAGACAGTAATATTGTTTGTGTAAAAGACATTTTTTAATCGCACTTAAACTAAAAAGATTGATAAGATTTTTTAAATGGTTTGGTAACTTATTAAAAATAAGAACAAAAGAATAATAAGGCCCTTTCTTGTAATCCAAAGTATTGCATTGAGTTACAAAACAAAATTCTGTTATCTGGTTTTTGACAGAGAGCTGAATTTTGATATTTTTTAAGAAACCAATATCTTTCTGATCATATACCACGATACATTTAAAGTAAAAAAATAACAAAATGGAAAATACAGTAAATAACAGATTATAGACTTGTTTTAATTACAACAAACTATGCCTTATTATAACTGATCTTATTTTTATAACAAAATCAGACTGTATTGCTCCGCTTTAAAGTGCCTTAATAAAATGCTAAGCTTGTCATCATTATTAAATATATGATGACAAAAAGTCATCATATATTCCATCTACAAAAAGTCAGAACAATTTTTCAAGATACATAAATGGGAAGGTCATTGTTTGGTGACTATATGTGTATATAAATCATAAAGAACAATGTTAAGTAAATTAAAAATGTTAAAAAAACTCATATGTCAGTATTTATGAATGTAGAAACTTAGCTAAAATAAAAGAAAAAAAAATAGTTACACTTACAGAATAACAACTTCCACCTCTATCAAACCGGACAACAGAATTGTTTTCAAATCAACATAACACTTTGACGCACAAGAAAGGGCCTTAACATTATTACATTGCCATTTTTAACAAATGATAGATCCATTTAAAAGATCTTTCCACCAATTTATTTAAAATAAAATAAAGATTTCTTTTGCAGAAAGAATATTACTCAGTCAATGATTTTTACATATAATACTAATTAAGAGGTAACAAAAAACTGGATTTTCTGTATCAACATTTAATATGTGTACAAATATATGGTATAACGTATTATTTTATGATATTTTATTCACACACAACTAACATATGTACAAATATATCTCAGAAGATAGACTGATAAGAATCCCTCGGTTTGAGGCAGAAGCATAGGACCAGACAGCGACGGGGTGATGGACAGCCCTCTGTGGAGCATTTCATTCATCCTTGAATGAAATTGGTGATGGTATGGTGATGGTTTGGTGATTGGTTGGTGATGATGCATAGGAACTCTGGATCTCCTGAGCTCAATGGCACCACTCGGGGCCAAGTATGCTTGGTAGCAAAACTGGCCCCGGGAGGGGAAGAATCAGTGAGACAAGAGTTTTAGTCGGTAAAGTACAAGTATACATAAACTCTTAATAATGCCTTCTGAGCTATGATTTTTTTTATAATTAACATCTTTAACTATGTACTTTAATATCTGTTATATTTATATTTTTAATTATTAATATGAACTTTAACCGCTTTCATATTTTATTTTATATTAATTGCATGTTTTTTAATGAAGCTCTAATCAAGATTTTATCACTGTCACCCTTGATCCATTCAAGCAAATGCTGGGACAGCTCTTTTTTTATAAATGGAGTAGTAGTACACCTAATGATTCCTGATACAATTTATTAATTTAACATTATGTAATGATCAGAATAAAAAATTTTTTATTTAATATTAACAAATGAAAACAAAAAAATGCAAATTGATTATCACTGGGAAATTTTTAAAATCCAGAACCTTAAAAAAATGAAATTACTTTGAGATAGTTATTATGCTAACAAAAAGCCATAAGATTTTTTCAGCAATTGATCAAGTTTGACTAAGATACAAAGAACCAGAAATTAAAAAATAAACCTTTGTCAATAGCCTTAATAGAGTTAAACTGTTCTTACCTAAAAGTATTAAAAATTACCAATAATTTTCTTAAAAGATTATATGAAAATTATACACTTAGAATTTCTTTTTGATGTTCATTTACTAGTGAGAATTTTATTACCCTTCTAAAAGAAGACAGACCCTTTTTAGTTTGTTTTTTTTTGTTAAATCTACTGAGTGGCCACAAAGTCCCTTTCCATGACATAACATACAGGCTGATAACAGTGTTTGTCATCAGGTGATTGTAAAAATTAATCAGATGCTTTCATTTACTCAAAAAAGTGGTACGTTTATTAGAAAAAATTAGAAAAAAGATTTTCCACCGGCTCAGTCCTTGATTTGAAACAATCTAGATGTCCTTCCAGTCAATTGATTATCTCTGAAATTGTTGAGGTTTCCTGTGTACAACTTCCTTTAAAAGTCGACCAGAATAAAGTCTTCAGAGCTAAATATTCCCCCCAACACTTTAGTTCAAACTTTGGTTCAAAGTATTTAAGGCTGCTCATGTGAATAAGTTTTCAGATTGAGACATGTTATAAGGGAAATTTATAACAAAGCTCTTCTATGATGTTTTCCTGATATTCAATCACAGAAGCCAGATTTCTTCTCTAACAAGTATTCCATTTACCTGAGAACTAGATCTCAGAATATGTATTTTTGGTGAAAAAAAATTCCCACTTTAATGAGATAATGAGACTATCATACACCACTCACCATTTGTAATGATGTGGTCAGTGATAACCAAAACACATTTGATAGGATCAGATTTTGAAGGGTGGTGGATCAGTAAAGACTTGGAATTCAGTGGTTGCCTGGATCCAAAATTTAACAACTTTTGACGTCTCCCTTTGGAGCATAATCAAAGAAAAACGCTCCCATTTGTGACTAAGAAATTTTGATGAGCTGAAAACTGCTTTCTGAGTGTTTTTAAAACTTTGATCCCTCAACACGGAAGAAAATATTTAAACGCACTTGGCAAACTGATAAAACTGTGTGCAGACAATGGAGGAGCACATACAGTTGTAATTTAGACTATGTTTTACATTTAAATTTATTAAAAAAACTAATAACAGACAATTCATGTTTATTTCTTTGATGGAAAGGGACTTTGTGGCCACTCTACAGAGTGGCCACAAAGTTTCATATTGTTTCAAGTATGCTGAATTTGGCCTTGTTAAAGCGTGATGTTGATTTTTATGTGTTATGGGCGTAGTACATTTATGCGTTGTATAACGTACAGAATAAAAAATTCTAGTGACAGAAAACGACATTAAAACACATCTACTGTCATTACATTTTCAAGAAAGAAGGTCGCTATATCGTTTTCAAAACTGCAAACAACTAATAGCACGCACACATACACAAACAAATACAGTAATCCATGAATATACTAATTAAACAATAGTAACCCCACAAATACCAGATCGAGTGACTAAATATAAGGTTGAGTTTTATTCTCAGCAGTGCTTCCACCGATTACGAAAAGTCTATCCGTCTTCGTAAGGTATACTAAACAAATAGTTAAGAGGGCATTGTCACGTTCCTTTCCCGCTCAGAAATATAAACAACTGACTGATACCCGACCAAAATAGGTGAAAAAATAAACATACCTACACCGTGTACTGACTTTCAAATATGGTAACGCAGTATACGAGATACGAGTTTAACTAAAATATAATTTATCATACAAAACAATGAGAGGCGACTAGTAATACTGGAGACACAAAAAAGTAATTTTAGTCAATTACAAAACGGATATTATAGTTGTGGATGATCCAGAAATTTTACTGATATTCTATGAAGAATTGATAAATCTGTTTATATCCATTTGTTTTTACAATTTCTCAAACAGATTTTAATAAATTTTTTGTTTAATGGATTGAAATAGTGGACTACATACCGCATGAATAAAAATTCTTCTGTCAGTATTTTTAAAATGAAGGTAAAACACGGATTTTCAATAATACTGTGGAAAGTGCATTAGGACACAAATTTAATATTCCATACAGATTTAAACTATTAAAACCGTACAAACAACGTTTGAGAAACTGATTAAGCGGCGCCTGATCGATTAGAGCAAAGAAGTTGATATGGACATTTATACTTCGAGAGGCAAAAAATAATTTGTGAAATATTTTTTCGTTATATTATACTTCTTTGGAGTAGTAAAAACAATTTCAAAAAACTACTATCGGTAATATCTACCGATTTTTTTTTTTCGAGTAAATTAAACATTTTATCGTCAATATTTTATGAATCGGTACATCAACTGGACCTTCTGTGTTACACGTTGGTACGATGCGTTAGATTTTTCGTTGTATAGTGTTCGATATCCCATTTTACTAACGTACTACAGCAATGAGGATTATTTAAAAAATACATAAAGTTCTTCGAGATAATAATTAAGTAGTAATAAAAGCTGAAATTTACCACAATATAAATGGGAAAGGGTCTATCATTCATAAAATTGAAGTTGGTAGACATGTAGAAGAGGTGTTGGTCAACCTGACCGGAATTTGGCGGAGGAAAAAAATTGTGTTTTCATTCTAGTGATAGAAGTGCTCAGTTAGTTTCCGAAGTGATCTTCATTGGAAATTGATAATTAGGTAATTGACAATTTTTTTTTTAGATTTGTTTGAACTATTCATAGTAAATATATGAAATAATTCTAGATTTTCGTTGATTTCTGAAAAAAAATTAAAGTAAAACTAATCAAATTTTGGAATAGTTATCAAAATTCTGTAATGTAATAGAAATTAAGAAGGATCTCTCATGTTCTTTTGCCGGCTATCTTTTTTTTGTAATAAGTAAAAAGATTTAAAATACTGATCTTTTATAAATTTATCAAAATAATTTTTTTTTAAATCGTAATTTATATGAATATGTAAGGTCGTGAATGGTAAAAACTTAAAAAAAAATACAACAAAATAAAAATGCTCATGTATAAAATTTTAATGTATATACGAAACCGTTTGTAAATAATAATTATTAAGTTAATTTTTTAACTTAAAATCGAAATTAACTAGAATTAAACATAAACTATTTTTAATATAATTAATATCAGATCAAATTTTCATTAACAACCGTTCACAATAGACAAGAATCTAGAAAATAAGGTAAACTAATGGCCCCTTGCTTCTCCGCAGCGTTATTACAATGCAATATATTTTTTTTTAAATCGGCTAACCTATTCCATTCACAACCGTCTCACCACAACCCGCTCGTTTTTTTTCTTACTTTGTTACCCCAGATAAAATGCGTGCTCAAAACCTTTTTTCAGTCCGTCGAGATGTTCTACTGGACGGATCGGCTGATTTTTTTTTTTTTTTGCTTGGAATGGCCCGCAGATATGTCATCAAAGATCAAGAGACTTTCAAAGTGATTTTCCTGTGAGTAATAACCTCGGAAATTTCCTCAAGTAATAAATGAGGATATTTTTGAGGAATTCTCAGAGGAGACTCAAGTCTGGAGCCCGACAACAAGTTCGATGACATAAATGGGTCATTTTGAGCAGAATAAAACAAAAAACAGCTCGATCCATCCAGTAGAACGCCCACACAGACTGGAAATGGGTTTTCAGCTCAATTTTTTTAATATATAAGATGTGCAAAACCGATTTGTAAATAGATTAATGTTGAGTTAATTTTTGAATTTAAACAGCGTAAAAAAATACTCTTTAATTTTTCTTATTACAATATGTTGTATGTTACACTGTGAAGAGAAGCTATACTTTTTTTAGGATTAGTAATATTCCACGTTGATTTTACTAGACGCCTTGAATAAATATTTTATAAGCATATTCATAAAAAAGAAATAATTTTTAAACAATTTATATATGTTTTTTGTCCAACGATGACTGACGAACAAATTGATACGTAATTTTCTCTGATGGTTATCACAGTGATCCAAGAAATATCTAAGGATAAAAGACTATTAACATAATATCACGAGCGTTTCATAACAAACAATATCTAATACTTCTGTTTTTAACGATAACATTTTTCGATTAAAACTTCGAAGTAATATAAACTATAAGTTTATTAGTTCATTTGATTAAGAATATTATCTAGCAAGGTATGAAAAAATTTGTTTTTTTTTTAAATTCATTTTAAATTTTTTTTTTCAAATGATTGATCATACCTCGTGTCTTGCGATCGCTTAACTTTAAGTAACTTAAAAAAAACAAAGATTCATTAATACTGATATTTTTGTCATTATATGATTAAATGTAGGCAAATGTTTTAGATCATTTAAATTACAATGTAATTCAGGAATTAATATTAATAAGCAGTTCACCAAATTAGTTTAAAGCTTGTGCATAGATATATGATACAGACTTTTTTTTATGATTAATTCACAATATAAGTTCGAAAATGGCACGTGGGAATGCGAAATAGAAAAATTTTAAATGCCATGACATATCTGACTGGGATTCGAACCCGGAACCTCAGGATTAAAGGTCGAAACGCTACCACTCCGCCACGAAGATCGGTAACGTATTTCACCATTTTAGCTTAAAGTTTGTGCGTAGAAATGTGATACGGACTTTTTTTTTAAGCATAACAAAATTCCACATGGAAACAAGATTTAAAACCAGAACCTTCTAGATGAAAGACCGAGACACTGCACCAAGAATGTTAAATTATATAAAACTGTTGACCTTTTTTTTTTTTAAATTAATAAACTGAAATAAATTTATTAAACATTTCATTTTTAATAACTCTCATAACGCTTTTAGTCGCTTCTGACGCCGTCTTCTGCAATCGGTGCAGCCGTTCGTTCACATCCTGAAACGTCGACTGAACTTTATCGGTTAGGCAAACATTTGGAATGGGGTTGTAAGTGAACTGGATTGTTGCTTGTGTTTTTTTTATTTCATAATTATTACTTATATTTACTTTTTATATATAGTACACCCACATATGTTCTTAATTTTATTTCATTTATTTATATTTTTAAATAATATTAAATGGATCTTAACAACTTCTTTTTTTTTCTCTTTAATTGATTGTGTGTTTAGTGATAATGAGAATCGGTATATTTTATGTACCTGTACTTGTTTTCTGCAGGCAATCAAGTTTTATGCCTTAGCAATTTTAATAGTAATAATAATATAATTAATGTTAAAAATGACGGTAAGAATAGGGATTTATTTAACTTTGTCAAAGCAATACAATAAAATTTATGTTGTTCCAAACAAATTTTATTTGGTCGTCCCGTGATACAGTGGATTTATATATTGCTACACATTTCCAGCGGTTATAGGTGTTGAAATGTTCAGATTTTTTTAAATGAGATGAATCAATTTTATATGTGAATAAAAAATGTTCTTCCAAAATATATTTTCAAACCTTTTAAAAAAAGAAACTGAATAGTGTCTTCATCAGCGGCATTATTAGTTTTTGTGTCATTATTGATGGAACATATTAATGGTTAGGAAGCCCTTATAGTATACGACAAAAAATTAATCTGAACGTGTTGTATTTGTCGTTTAATATGCTGAAGTGTGCATCGGTAGCCGACTCATAAATTGTGTCAAATTTGAACACTGCAGATAAAATTTGCTATATGTATATCTTTTTTCTGTAATGTGATTTGCAAAACATTGACTTTGTTCTCTGTTTTGCTTAAGTATTATCTTTGTTCCTGCTGTTATGTGTTTATCCAGTCTTCCAGATGTTTGTGAAAATTTTATACTGCCGATGTGTTTATTAAAACTGCAGCTTTTTCAATTTTATATTTTTATATTCAAATACAAAATTTTAGTTAATCATACATTTATTGTTCATAATTTTAAGAGCATTATCATAAATGTAACATTCATAAAATACTAGCAGACCCACCAATGCTTCGCTATTGCTAGATTTGAGTATATATATATATATATAGATTAAATGAACACAATTGAAAGTTTGATAAAACATTAAAAAACTGAACTTTACGGAACTTCACAAAATTTAACTTTTCGCTTTATAAAAGTCAGAATGTAAATAAATCCGACTGTCAAAACAGCACTACCTATCGGATTTAATTCAAACCACTCACTAAACACAGAGTCGGTTCAAAATACCCCTAACTTTCCACTGATCAGATCGAGGATTTCAATAGCTTTAAACCTTTTTCGGACAATGCGAACCATTTTGAAAAAACCCGCGCGTAAATCGGTCCAGTAGTTTTTTAGTCTATAGAGGACACACACACGAACATTGTCTTTTATATATATATATATATATATATATATATATATATAAGAAGAAAGTTTGTTTGTATATTTGTTTCGTAAATATCTCAACACCGGCGCCACCTAACGGGTATAGTTTTTGCAAAAATTTCTCTTTTCATGTAACTAATATATATTCTGAATATGAGCAAAATCGGACCATAAATACAATTTTTCGAAATATCTCGACCCCAGCGCCACCTAGCGGATCCAAATTGATTCAGAAACCTTCGCGGGCATGCGCACAACTCACCAAAATCTCATCGCAATAGGATGAATGATATAGGATCGCATACAAACAAACATTCATTTATATATATATATATATATATATATATATATATATATATATAGACTACCGATCTGTGAAATAATTACAAACAACTTTTTTTGTTTTAATTACAGACTGATACTTTCTTGAAAGACAACTAAACCAAGACTTATTTCACCTCTGCTCAGCTTCACTGTGTTAATTTTCAACTAAAAACGCATCGAGTATTTCTGCAGGTAAGAAATTAAGAAAATTTGTTATTATAATCTTTATTAACCGTGTAATACTACCAGCAGCAAGCACTTAGAAATCGTATATTTTATATATAACTAACCTCTATTCTTTGGTTAGACAAATATAAAAAAAAACTAAATAAATTAGAAAATTATCCAAATTAATAAAAAATTTTGTAATGTAATTCATTAGGTCAACAACCAAACAAAACAACAAAAACAAAAGCAGAAAACCTCGACGTTTCGTCTAAGATGTAGGACTTTTTCTGTTTTTGTTTTTATTGATTGTTTGTTTGGTTGTTGGCCTAATGAATTGCATTAGAAAATTTTCTATTAATTTGGATAATTTTCTAACTTATTTAGTTTAGTTTATTTAGTTTATATTACTTTAGCTACAAAGAAATGTTGCCATCACGGTATGAAATTCAAAATACGAAAGTAATAATCTCTCTTTAAATAAATATAAAATTATTGCATTGCACTTCTCATGAAGACGTAATATTGCTAACTGTGTCGATAAAGTACCCATTAACTGTAACAAATGATTTCTGTTACCCACAGCGTGAAACTTTTTTTGTTTTACTAAATGACAAATTATGTTCGCAACAAAATCAAGCCGTACTATTTTGCTTGGATGTCTTTTAATAAAATCCTAAGCTTGTCATCATTACTAAACATTTATTATGCTTATATGTAATATCATCTCTTGGGGCTGACTCAAAGTCAGAATGAGTTTACAAGTTACATAAATGGATTATTTGTGATCATCGGTCGGCAACTTTAAGTATGAATCGTATAGACCAAATTTTAGTAGCTTAAAAACGTTAACTTGCGTTTATATTTATGAATGTGCGATCTTTGTTAAAAAGAATAGTCGCTTATTCTTAAAAAAAAGAAAAAAAACAATATCCACCTTCACGAAACCGACAACGGAACTATTTTGGTATAACTCAACACAATACTTCGGTTTACGAGCGTAATAAGGTCCTTGACCTTATTACGCTTACGTTGCCATTTTTGTTAAATTACTAAACCGTTTAAAAAATCTTCCGACCAATTTATATAAAATATAATATAAAAAAATTATTTTTACAGAAACAATATTACTGTCCTTAAATTTTTAAGTAATACAAATTAAGAAAATGAAAAAAATTTCTGAATTTTCTTTCACAGAAGTGGATACTGTTATCTTTTAAGAATCCAATGTCTTTCTGAACATACATTGATATTTAAAGACAAAATTATAATTTTGCAATTAAGGTTTTCTGATAATTGCGCTTCAGATTCGTGGGTGTAACTCTTTATATCACTGGGTTTATTATGAAATAGACACAAAACAAAACCGTAAAGATGATCAATATAATTTTCTGTTGGCGAGGAAACATTCTTTTTTTCTAAGAAGCCGCTTGTCAACGATTCAATAACAACCACAACATGAAGATTTCTATGGAGACCTCAGAAAAAGGTTCCTGAAAGCATCAAGACTATTTTTTAAATATTCAATGCCTACACCACCCGATTAATCACTTATATAAACTAAATTAAAGCTTAGTATATTCTACTTTGAGTACCGATGGGCTGAAGCAGTTTAAAACTACAGCTGTAGATTCCTATTTCTCAGGAAATTTGTATTCTTAATTTGTCAATTACAATACGGTGATTTCCTTCAGAGTAAAATATTTCCTTGATCGGGTTTGTGGGCAGGGACCGACGACCTAATCATTAACTTTATATTTTCCGTAAAGGAGATCTATAAAAATGTAAGAACAGTGATGTCTTCAAAACCGAGTGGTGGTGTTTGTAAGTTCAAAAACTAAAAAAAAATATATTGTAATTCAAAAACAGTGACGTGCTAACGGTTATGTAAGAATATCTTTTCACCTGAACAAGAAGAAAAGAAAAATGTAACTCCTGCTCTAAAATAACAAAACGCTTTTTATTTTTTAAATATCTGATTATATGTGTTTTAATAGGATTTTAAATTACTCTACCGACTTACATTACTCTACCCACGTGTGTTTAAGTACGAGAGTACTTAAAAACCATAGTTCAGTTAAACTATATAGGTATGCGATTCACATAGCAAAGTGAGAATCTAAGTTTTAATATGGATAAAACTTTTGCATTGTGCTTCTTATTAAGATGTTCGGATTGCTAATTGCGTTAATAACTCCCATAAATGATGAGAGAATTTCTGTTGCATGTAATGAGAAATTTCAGGATGCTTTATTGACAAATTCTTTTGGATGATTTTGATTGCAATAAAATCAAGAGAAAAAAATGTGCTATCAGATCATGTATGACCTATATTTATGAATAATGTAGACCGATTTTAACTAAATTAAAAATTTTAGTCTATCTATGTTGTTATGTTATCGATGGGCATCTTTTGCTAAAAAGAATAGTACATTATTCTTAAAAGAATATTATTATCTACTCCTATCAAACCAAACAACAGAAATGTTTTTTTATTAACACAACACGATAATTTGGCTTATTGTGCTTCCTTTGCGATTGTTAAATTTTGTAATTTTTAATAAAATTACTCGATTAATTAAAAAGTTTTAAAAACTGAATTTCTTATAGCTATGTTAAATTTGTGCAATAAAATAAGCGATCAAAATGATTTATGCTTTCAGAGTCGTCATTTATTTTGTTGTTATTTGTTATATTTATCGCATTTACTAATGTTATTATTTCATGTATTTATACTTTTAAATATTAATATGGATTTTAGTCACTTCTATTATTTATTTTAAAAATGCGTATTTTGAGGTGTGATGCTTTGATCGAAGTTGAATCTTGACTTCCCATAAATATCCAGACAAATGTCGGGGTATTTCTCTGTTTTATTCATAAAGTAGAATATCTGTCCCTTCTCACTAAGATTACAGAATTTATAGACATATATCGATCGATCGCCGGCCTCCATGACGCGAGTGATAGCGTCTCAGCCTTTCATCCGGAGGTCCCGGGTTCGAATCCCGGTCAGGCATGGCATTCTCACACACGCTACACATCATACATCTCATCCTCTGAAGCAATACCTTTATTAAGGTTAAAAAAAAAAGAAAAGAAAAAAAAGACATATCAATCAGAACGGTAAGATTTATTTATATAAGGATCAAAAATTATTTTCATATTATAAAAAAAGTCTCAGATCCTTTCAGTTTATGTTTGTTTAGAGTTGATTGTTGCTAACAGATTGCTGTTTGTCTTTTAAATAAGAGAACAGGATAGCATTTGAATTAGTTCATTAAAATTGTCTCTATTAAGTAAATAAGAGCATTTTTTTAAACAGCAGTAATCTTGGAACTCATCGTATAAAACGGTGATTTACTCGAGAAATAAAAATGAATAGAGGTTATTATAATTATTGCATCTCTATAATTATTATTTTTATAATAATAAACATTTTGGAAATTATGTACATCGATATTTTCAAAGAAATTTTGAGATCGATATCAAAGGCAACCCCTAACTGGAAAATAGAGTCTGTTGGATTTTAGTCTCTTCTATTATCTATTTTAAAAATGCGTATTTTGAGGTGTAATGCTTTGATCGAAGTTGAACCTTGACTTCCCATTAATCTTTTAAAATCTGCATAAGCACAAAAGTGCTTTAAATTCTTGAATTTAAAAAATAATGTACATGAATATACAAAACCATCTAAAAGTGATAAGAATAAAAAATTCATACTTAAAACCAATCGTACAATTGATCAGCATCTTCTATCCATGACACTGTAATTTAGAAAATATCTAGCAATAATTTTGGCCGAAACCAAAGAGAACCTTAATAAAAATAATTTAATTAAATTAATAATAATAATTTTTCAATGATAAATGATAATTAAGATTGTATAAAAAAAATATACATCGGGAAATTAAAGCTATTTAATATCTGTTAACTTTATGTAAAGAAATGGACCACAAATAACATGATAGAGTAACTCCAAACAGTTTTTCTCTACAAGTGTTCAATGTGAGCACCTTTCATAACGCAGCATACATCCAACTGATAGGAGGGTTTGTCCTGTACTGTATCAGAACATCTGGAGTAATGGAAGCAGCTACTTCAATCTTGTAGCGGAGAGGAGGCATATACACAAGATTCTTTAAAAAAACCGTTAAGGAAAAAATTAAATGCAATCAGATCGGATGACGTTGGAGACCACCGCAAACAAGCTGTGTCGGGTCCATGCCGAACGATCTAGCAATTGAGGAAAACATCGTTAAACCGATTCCATATACAGTTATGCCAGTGAGGAGGCCCACCCACTATCTTGTTGCCAAATATAATTCTCTGATTAACCTAGCGATTGAGGAAAGAGCTGTGTAAGCAGCACATCCAAATAAACAACTCCTGTTACGCTTGCTTCATTGGAAAGATTCTGGAAAGATCTTTTCATATAGTAAGAGTTCATGGGGATTTTTCGACCCCATATACGGACACTATGCGAGTTAACTTTTCCATTAAAATGACATGTTGGATCATCACTAAAAACAAAACGATCAAGAAAATCATAAACCTTCATTCTGCAACATTTCGATCGCGAAGTCGACAGGATTCAAAACCTGTAACAGCTGTAAATGGTACGGACTCATATGTAAACGTTTTCTTAAAATATTTCACACTATTATCGCCGGGGCATTACTAGTTCGCGGTCGGCGTTTAAAACAGATTTTTTTTTGGACTGCGCATGAAAGACTCGCTGACACGTTCAACATTTTCTTCAGACACCCTTGGTCGTCCCGTGCTCTTCCCTTACCGTAGTCATTAGGTCGTTTCAAATTTCACTTTGAAGTCTCCATATTATTGTCAGTTGGAGGATCATATTTAAACTTTCTACAGAACGTGTATTGAACAGTAACGACAGATTTACATTTAGAAAATTGCAAAACATAGAAGCCTTTCCGTCCAGGAGTCGTCATATTTGTTAGTAGTGCTGTTAAGTGGAAATATAAGGAATCAATCTTGGTCCTTACATATACCCGGTATAATAATTCTAACATTTAAAATACATGATATAATGTTTGAGAAAGAATGTAAGGATAAATTCACAGTAATACCGCAATTAGAATGGATTAAAGTATCTCCTGCGATATACATTCCCTTAACTAAGGGAACGTAAAGTAAGGGTTTACTTTCTCTTCCCAATCGAGTGATTTTTTAAAACTTCTCCGTTTAAAAGGTCTGCTATTCCCAAACACTACAACATTAATTAAAAAGTGGAACACAACTTATGTTAAAAATGAATAATAAACTAGTTCGTATTTCTGAAGTAAAATTATAATCCGCTCATCTTAAAACAAGGAAACTACGGGAAATAATTCTGGTATCCTTTCTACTAAACTCACCTGAATGGTGGATTCAGGATTTGTTGTCAATCCTCTCTATTATCCATCATAATAGGGGTTATTAACTCACTTTTTAGAATTTTCAGAAATGTTTATCTAAAAAAAAAACCATTAACACCCCTTCTACATCAGATAAAACAAATCATAGTACGCTAATCTTATAGAACATCCAGATACCTATTTTTTGATTAAGTTAAGTAGTACTTTTTGATTAAGTTACCTACTTTTTGACTGTGATTAAGTTAAGTAGGGAAGGGTGGACAGTCTCTCCGTGGAGGGCCCGTATGCCCTGGTATGCGGGTTCCTGCGAAGGGGGAGAACTCCAGGGGTGATGGGAATAAAAGAAAAGACCGAGTCCCGGCCGGCGATGTTTCTCCCTGCGGGCGTCTAGGCGCTTTGTGGGGTGGGTACCGTCGGTTAGAGGCATAGGCATAAAGACCGAGACCCGGTTCCCTGCGGAGGGGCTGGGGGACGGCATCGCCGGACCTTGGCCCTAACGCGGGGAATTAGAGGCAGGCAAAAAATAAAACAAAAGATCCAAGACCGGGGGGGGGCCAACCTGCCGTGCCGGATGTAAAGCCGGTGGGTGGGGGACGCCCCCTTTGAGTAGAAGGACACTCTCCCCGACTGAGTATACTTAAATGGATATCCGGTCGGGGAGAGTAGGGGGAAAAAAAAGATACCTACTTTCATTATATATAGACTAAATAAATTTATTTCTGTATAAAATTCAATATAGTTGTAGAAGAAAATTTTTAAATCTACAGGGTTTATTTCAAATATTTAAAAAAAAATTCCATTTGTCTGATTTCAGCGATGAGTAGAGCCGATTCAAACAAGACTGAGGTCAACGGTTTCAAGGATAAACACAACGAAATCCCAAGTGAAGATGGAAAACAGGATTACCAAAGTTTATTGAAGACTACTTCATTGAAATCCGGCCGTACTTCGAATGAATGTGAAAATCTGCACGGTAATTCATCATTTTCCGCCAATAAAAATAAACCATCGGAATCACAGGAATTTGATGAAGACCATTTTGATGATAATAGTAAAAAACAAGGCTTTTTCATGAACTCTAACTCCTCTGTAGAATGTTTAGAACCGAAGAAAGCTAAACTTGGTATCGATAAACATATAAAAAACGATGATATATCAGTCGAAGAGATGATGGAAAAAACTTGGAAAGAACGTGTTGATGAATGGGTCCATAAAGTTGAAGCAGATCCGCTGCTTTTGTCTGATGAAGAGGAGGAAACCGCTGGAAGCTACAGTGTAAATAGTAAGTAACTGACTTTTATAAAATAGTAAAATAGAAGGTCGTTGAAGACCAAATTTGTATGTTATGAACTCTAAAATTATATGGTTTAATATAAGCGGATGTTGTTACTTTTTTTTATATAAAATACTAGTAGTATAGAGACCTGAGGTTCTAGGACAGGCCAATCAGTCCTGAGCACCGAGCCACTGGCCTAGAACCTCAGGTTTTGTTTTACGAGAGTGACCCCCTCTTTCTAGTTAAATTTTCACCATGAAAGAGTGTAGTAAGCACAATTCTGTTTCCTTCATAAAACAATACTCATTAATTACTAAAGAATTAAAATAACTGACGTCAATGGGGAATCCCCAATCTTTTACATGTCTATAACACATGATTAGTAAATGGCGTCAATTGGGAATCGTCTCTCTCATCAGCTGTCAATCATTAATTACAAAACAAAAAAATAGATAGATAAAAAATAATAATAAAACCAACTAAAAGATAACGTTTTATTATCAGCACAAATAATTGAAGGTTGAACATATTCAGCAAATCCTTTTTTCAACATTATTTTTTTCTGAGTATCAGAAAAATTAAACTTTTTATGTTGCTTTGAAATTATATTTCGATATTTGTATGAATTGATGGAACACTTTACAAACTTTTAAAAAATGTCCCACTATATAATCCTTTTGTTGTTTATATAATTGTATGATATTTATATAGCTGTCAATCATTAATTACCAAAAAAAAAAAAAAAAATAGATAGATAAAAAATAATAATAAAACTAAAAAAATTAACTATTAAAGACTTGCATACATTTTAAAAATTTAGAAAATAATCATTCCTCTTCATTAGAATAAAATAATTTATTTGGTTTATAGTTGTAAGGAAAAGATAACGTTTTATTATCAGCACAAATAATTGAAGGTTGAACATATTCAGCATATCCTTTTTTCAACATTATTTTTTTCTGAGTATCAGAAAAGTTAAACTTTTTATGTCGCTTTGAAATTATATTTCGATATTTGTATGAATTGATGGAATTTTTACACTTTACAAACTTTTAAAAAATGTCCCAATATATAATCCTTTTGTTTTTATATTCTATCTAATAGTTCTACATCTAATAGTGTTTGGTAAGAGAGAACCATGTCTACTTCGTTTTTTGAATGCATATCCCCTCATTGTATTCACACTGGGGAATTCTGTTTTCTATTGTACTTCCTTCATATCTCCCTAGAAAAAAAATTGAAATTAAAAATTAATAAATTATTAGAAACAAGTGTCTATAAAATCATCTTCAAGTTCTTTTCTAAATGACTACTTCATCAAATAGACGCGAGTAAAAAATTAATAAATTATTGAAAAGTTAACTCACATTGAAACAAGCGCTCACATTTAAAACATTAAAATTAATTTTTGATAAATCATCGTGAAACTTTTCTAAGTTTCGTTTATTGTTTATTTTGATGCCCTAAATTAGTCCCTTAAGTCTGCCCAACATCTCCAAGGATACTCCCCCGTATAGCTTTTGCAAAAAGGGGAAAATAAAGGGATTCGTTCACATCAACGTTTTTGTTTGCTTTGATGTCTGAATTAGTCTCTAAGTTTGGCCAACACCTCCCGGGACATCCTATCAGGAGGTAAAAATACGGGTACCCTAATGTGCCCATATCCTATCGAAAATTAGGTCAAAACTGGATATAGACACATTTCTACTTTTGTAGTCGACGGATTTACGAGATATGAGGTTATAACGCTTTAGAAATAATGTTGAATATCCAACCACCCCTAATTCCGATTTACTTAAAATTTTAAATAACTAAATACTTTCCTAGTACTAAATTTTATTTTTCTGCGACTAATATATCCAGGTAGTCAAAAAAACTTTATAAATGAAAATTACCCCTCCCCTCTTTTAGTTTTTTTCAAAAAATGAATACCTCATATATAGAAATGTTTGGAATCATTTTCGAATAATTTATAATTGAGCCAGTCTCAAGATAGTAATACGAGCCAACACACATCTTACAGAAATTTCTGTGATTTTTAAAAATATTTTTCCGGTCGTGAAACAAAAATCCGATATTCGCAAAAATCCCGATATCGAAAATTGGACCGATCTATATATTTTCCCTTTATAGCTATTTCTGATATATAGAACCGATAGTGTTACAGGGAGGAAGGTAAAAAGGAAGTGTCCTTTTGAAAACTATTAATTTAATACCCCTTTTACATAGGATAAAACAAATCATAGTGGGCGTAGGCTTAATAACCTGCTAGATATCATCACTTTTTAATTTTAATTCTAATTATTTTTTGTATTAAGTTTAATCAATGTTAATTACAGATAATAAAAACAGATTTCACATTTTTCTGATTTCAGCGATAAGTAGCGCCGGTTTAAACAGTAATGAGATGCACGGTTTCAGGGATGAACGTTACGAAAATCGAAATAAAGGTCCAAAAGAAGAAGACATCAAACGTTTTTTGGAGAAGCCTGGTTCCGGTCGGATTTGTCCTGAATGTGAACATTATCTTCATCATATTTATTTTTCCGCCGACAGAAATAAACCATCGAAATCAGATGAATCTGATGATAACGGAAAAAAGAGAAGCTGTTCCTGTAGTTCTAACTCTTCTTCAGAATATTTAGAAACGAAGAAACCTAAACTTGATAACGATGAAGAGATGGACGGGATCGTAGAAAGTCCTGAATCTGAAGACGGAATGAGTGCACCGTCACCAAAATCTGATAAGACGGAAATCCCGCCGAGAAGGGGCGTAATTGATGAGTCGGACGAACGCGTCATCATGAAGGTTTGTTTGTCAGAAGGGAGATCTGGTTATGAATCGATCGACGATACTGGTTTCGAGAAAGGTTTTGAAGCAGAGAAAATTGTTGGATGCATCATGGGAGAAACGGGTAACATGGTCGTTTTGGTAAAATGGAAGGGTCGTGAAAAATTGGGTTATGTTCCCGCCGCAATAGCCAAAAGATACGTTCCACAATTAATGCTAAACTTTTACCAAAATAATATTGCATGGGAAATGCTAAACAATGAAGAGACCAAACAGTAAGTTACTGAAGTATTCCTATACTTATACTATTTACAAAGATTTGTTCTTGTATAACAGAGATTTCTACATAAATTTATCAAAATATCATGATTTAACTTTCTTTTATAAGCACTAAACTATAATATTTTTTATCTTTTTTTTAAGTATATATTTGTTGTTTTAACAGCCTGCGTAAAATTATTTTTGAACAATTTTGTATCAACAAACTTCTTTTTTGAATAAATATTTTTTTTTAAGTACAATATTTTTTTTTAAGTAGTTGCAATAATTAATGAACCGAGACACTTCCAGAAACAACCGATATGTGTGTAACAGTCTATTTTATATGAGAAATGGCATTACATAAAACTTAGAACTAGTTTTTGATTTCCCTAAAAAAAGGAAAAAATAATGCAAATATAAAGGTAAGATGTCCATAAAAGTACATTAAACTTCACAAAATAATAGGTACAGTAAATCAAACAAAACCGTACAATTTAATTAATTCATAGAGGACGTAAAACAGGTGTTGCCTGTGAGTAAATATATCCAAAAAAAATTACAATGAAATTGTAAACGGTACGGTAAGAGTCACGCAGATATCATTTCTTCAACCCACCGGGTTGGTCTAGTGGTGAACGCGTCTTCCGAAATCAGCTGATTTGGAAGTCGAGAGTTCCAGCGTTCAAGTCCTAGTAAAGTCAGTTATTTTTACACGGATTTGAATACTAGATCGTGGATACCGGTGTTCTTTGGTGGTTGGGTTTCAATTAACCACACATCTCAGGAATGGTCGAACTGAGAATGTACAAGACTACACTTCATTTACACTCATACTTATCATTCTCATTCATCCTCTGAAGTATTATCTGAACGGTAATTACTGGAGGCTAAACAGGAAAAAAAAGAAATATCATTTCTTCCACTTAAAAAACAAAAAAAAAAAATCTATAATATAAATAAAACTGTTTTTTAACAAAATGATAATGATTTCAAAAAAGGTAAGACACTATATTTCTATTATCAAAATCTGTTATTAATTTAGAATTTTGTTAAAAAAAAAATACATGTTAAATTTATGTAGTAAGCATTCCATATAATAAGAAAAAAAATTGAAAAATTTGTTGCAAAACTCTTACCGGCCCGATTTCATTTATATGTAGTACATATCACATTTACAAAAATAATACAATTATGATTATTCGTTGTTTAATATATGAAATCAAGCCGGTAAGTGTTTTGTTACAAATTTTTCTATTTTTTGCTTATAATATGGAACGCTTAAACATTGTTTATTATCTATTAGTGTGTATCTATTGTCTATTACATATATGTAACATGTATTCTTATCTTTTTTGATATCAGTATTTTGTTAAAAACCGTAAAAAATCCTAGTAAAGGCAGTTAATTTCATACGGATTTGAATACTAGATCGTGGATACCAGTGTTCTTTGGTGTTTGGGTTTCAATTAACCACACATTCATCAAATGGAAGAAAAAAGGTTGTCTAACAAAATTCGAGGTATTTTTTGAAAGTATTTTTTATTACAAATCAATTGAACTGAAATATAACGTTTTCATGCTTATTTTTTTAATTTTTCCCCCGTTTTCATTTCACTTTTAGGTTAGGTAATGTTTAGAACTGTAAACATAGTTCGTTGACTTTGCCGTGGCCATCCAGTTCTGCGGACTCTTACCGGCGAAGTTCTAACGAACTTCGTGAATTAAGATAGTAATTACTGCTTTCCAAAATGTTTAGTATGTGTTGAATAATTTTATTGTACCACAGGTAAATATAATTTGCATATTTAAAAAAAAAATATTTATTTATGAAAATTTACAGATAAAATAGCGGACCCGACAGACGTTGTCCTGACCCGACATTATCCTGTAATAATAAATGCACACACATAAATATAAGTAACTTAATTAAGTTAAAATTAGCAGAAATGTGTTCTAAATTTCATTAAAATGACTATTAGTATGATATTATCAGTTTGTGATTGTTGTATTATTTAATGGGTTTATTGATCAATTATGTGTAGTATCGTTAATATTTATTTTCACTAAATATTGAGATGTCCGATGAAAATTGAATTAAAAGATCGAAACGTCGTAAAATTAATAATTAGTGTAATTAATACATTTTCAATCACATTACTACTAATTTTCACTTAACATCATTCTAAAAAAGTACCTCCTACATATTTTTTTTTAATTTAATAATTTTGATGTTTCATAACCATGTAACAGCTTAATTAATCAATCAATAAAAAAATTAAAGCACTGTAAAAAAGCAACGTAGTTAAAATTTTAGTAGAGATTTTTCTCATTCTTGATTTTAACATCTATTTTACCAAATTTTAGATAATTGTAAATTAAAAATAATTTTAGAAATCTTTTTATAAAATTAATCAGCTAAAACATTATAAATTAAATTTTTTAAATATACTTTAAACTATATTATAAGTAACTTATATTTCAATTTTATAAATGTTATAATTTATTTTACAAACTTAAATTTTTATTTTCAAAGAGTCGTTCAATACTTCATAAGTTGCATAGAATCAAATGAGAACTGACAATTTAAATTTGTAGGTTAAGTTGATTGTTATTGAACGCACGTGTATACATCATTAAAATTCATGAAAAATCATGTAAAATACTCACTTCAATATTGCACCTTACAAATTTGCACAATGTACAATTTTTAATTAAATTTTAAAACATTATTTCAATAAATAATAATATAATATGATATTCTCAATAAGCGCGCAATTCTAGCAGACTCGGCAATGCTTCGCTATTGCTAGATCTGAGTATACATACAGATTAAATGACAACAATTGAAAGTTTCATAAAACCTTAAAAAACTGAACATTAGCAATTTAACAAAATTTAACCTTTTACTTTATAAAAGTCAGAATGTAAATAAATCCAAATGGCAAAACAACAGCACTACCTATCGGATTTAATTCACACCACTCTCTAATCCAGTATTCGGTGGAAAAGTCTGCCGGATCCAATGTAAAACATTCCAAAATCAACAACTACTTATAAATAAAAAATTAATTAAAAAGCATTTTCCAGTGGACCAAATTGTGAATATAATCATTCTCGAATCCCCTTGCACACACACAAAATTTCATCAAAATCAGTCCAGCCGTTTAGGAGGAGTTCACTTTCATACACACGCACACAAAAAAAATATATATATAGATATATAAATAAAATAGTTGGAGTTACAAAAAGATAATTAATAATTAATGTTTAATAATAAATTAAATGTCCTTTTCTTGAAGTTACACCTAAAGTTTATTGAATTCTTATCACTATTTTGTATTAACAACTCTGTCTTTGCCGTTAAGAAATTCAGATTTATTTTAAAATAAATAAATAGTAAATAATAGTATACCCCTGGGACTCCTCCGAAATCTGTTGTTGTTTTTCAATAAAATTACGAGTTATAAAATAAATAAAAATAAAATCGTTGAAATAATAAAGAAATTAATTTTTCAGTAGATATTGTATTTGAATTCATTTAAGTGAAAATTAGTACCTTTTTATTTCTACTTTTTGTCCTTGGTGTAGGTATTTATTGAAAACGATTATAATAAAAAGGACGTATAGTGTAACTGGACTTAAATTTAATGAAGATAAATCAAGAGAATATATTTTATTGTATATAATAAATTAAGAAAATACAATTCCTAATAAATGAAGACAAAAATTAAACGATTTAATTTTTTAGTAACTTAAATTCCTATATATTCGTATATAATATACGTATTACTAACATGGCCGTACCACATTGAAATACACTCCGGTTATCATCCGGTCACCGAAGTTATGACTAAAATTGTTTTAGATAAATTAAAAACAACTGAAATTTGATATAAATTTTTTAAATAATATAATGGTAGGGATTTGGTTTATTAGTTTTATTAATTTAATACTGAAATGTACAACGATTCAGTAAATACAGTCAGGTAAATTATGAAAAAAATATTAAAAAAACAAAGGATGACAAGTACGTTTGTGCAATTAACTTTTTTTGGCATGGCATTTTTTTTTCTTGATGGATTAATTCACCAAATAAGCTCGAAGCTTGTGCGTGGAAATATGAAAATGGAAATTTTTTAGCGTATGAAAAATGCCATTCCTGACCGGGATCTTCAAATGAAGGGTCGGGACTCTACCTCTTCGCCACGAAGAGGTATTCATTTACAAGTAAAATTATGCTGTAAAAAATTATACCTTTAAAAGGTATTATTCAGAAAAAAATACGGGATACCGGGATACAATATTTTTTAGATACTAAACAGGACGTAAATCGAGAAAAAATATTTTACTTTTAGTTTTTAATAATAATGAAACGCATATAAATATTCTCATAAGTTTTTTATTCCACAATGTAACAATTTTAAGTTAAACTGTAATGAATTACAGGGAAAGAAACTTAAAACAAAATCAGTAATTAAAGATGAAAAAAGGAAGGAGACAAGGATTGCAGTTTGTCCCTATGGCTTTTCAAAGGAACATACAATAACAGAATTTTGTTAATTAAAAGGAAAGGTTTCGATTGACGATATTAATACTTGGGTAAAGGTCTAAAACAAACTGGTTCGAATAAGATCTATCATGAGATTAGGAATATTACCGGTATCGCATAAAGATCTAAGAAGTGCAAAGAGATCCTTTAAAATATTTCTGAAATTTTGGTAGCGAAATATGACAACAGGAAAATTAGAAAAGAAAATAATGACTTTTCAAATACTATGTTAAAGGAGGAGTTGAAAATTAGTTAGGTGGGTTGATAAAGGACGAACTGAAGAGATTTTAAAGGATATAAATTTACGGAAGAATCCTACAAATAGACGAACTAGATTCGTTGACTATGTTATAAGACATTCCGGTTTCAACATTTTGAAAATAATGGGTTGTGTAGAAAGTAGAAAAAATGCAGCGGAAGGCAAAGATCATAAAACAGATAACTGAGGTTTTAGAAATGACTTTGAAGTTAGAACATTAGCACCTGATAGGATTGGGGAATAGCAGAAAGCCATTCTAATGACTGGCGACGGAAAAAGTATAAATTTCTGTGTATTAGATAGATAAAATGTTGTGCAGTTAGTAGCTCGATCGGTGTTTAACTTGAATATACTGTACGATGAGTTTTAGGCAACTTGAACTCAATAAATTTTCGAAGAATTTTTTTCATGCAGTACAAAAGGGTTTCGATAAAATATTAACACATACACTATACGACATCTTTACATGTTACATTAAGTTTTTTTTCTTAAATATTCGTTGTCTCGTATATAGAGTAAAACATTTTAAATAAAAAACCTTAAAGTATTTTTAAATACACTTTTACTTTATGACACCTTTAAGATCCACATATATTTCGAAATTAATCTAAACGGGTGAAACGTGGATATCCAACGAAATAAAAGTAAATTATAAGTTACGGAGATACGATACGGAAACTTAGGCGGGAACGCATACGGAAACCGAGTATAAGAGCGGCTTCAAATAAAATGCTTCTCGTTCAGATTTACAACTTACGAAAGTTGGGACATGTCCTGTGAGGAAAACTGCGCCTCGAAGAGTGGCCGAGTATAGCCTCAGGAGAAAAGGACGCGGAAGGCCTTTTAAGAAATGGGAGGAGATCAGGATAAGGTTGTGAGTGAAGCGGGACAGAAGGGTCAAGATTTACAAGGTTGGAGAACTCTCAACACCTAGTGGTATAAGAAGATAAAACAAAGTAAAATAACTACTCTTATGGATTAAATCAAAAGATGTCTTATTTAATTCTATTCAACAGTCATTAACCTAGTTATTGAACTGCTTTCGGGCAGCCTGAGAACAGGAGTGAATATATGCGTCTCTTTACCTCTTTCGATGCGTAAAAACAAACATATACAGCATATTCGATATTTTTAACGGATGATGGTAGTTCATAGTTTGTTCGATTTATCTTTTTCTAATTCACCCTACTCCTCACACAATCGCTCGAATAACACACATATTCTTCAAGATCTTTGCCCGGTCTTACTAAACGAACAAAAAAAGAATTAAGAAAGTAAGTAATATGTATACAACCGCTACTACTAAGTAAGTGAAAAGTAAATAAATCATCAACATAGGAAACGCTGGCAGCCAAAGCAAATGGGCGTATAAAAAAGTTAGTAAAAAATATATAAATAAGTACGAATAAAATTATTGACGTTAGCAAGAAAGTAATTTCGATTTTACAAGAAGATAGCTGCATGTTTGTTTAAAGGACATCTGTCAATGTTATGATTTTTTTCTTTTGCATTTGATAGTCGTTACTTTTAGCATACTTAAGCAAATTTCGCGTAATTTTGTTTGCACTCGTTAGGTTACGGTCAATTTTAAATTAGAGTGTAAAAACGGACATTTTCGACATATTTTACTTTTATTATTTTCCGCAAAGGCAAAAAGCTGCTGAGATTCGCAGACAGATATGTGAAGTTTATGGCGTTGATCGCCTAACAGAATCGGTTTAAAAAATTCCGTTCTGGAAATTCTTCATTCAAAGATGACCGAAATTCTGGTCGACCTACTGAAATAGATGAAGAGTAAATCGAATCGTCGAATAACTGCGAGAGATCGCAGAGAGGTTAAATGTATCGCACACAACGATCGTTAAGAAGCTCGATATTTGGGTTCCGCATGAATTGAAAAAGATTCACTACATACGACAAATCATAATTGCGATATACATCTTAGACGCGATGAAGTCGACCCTTTCTAGAAACAAATCATCGGTGATGAATGGGTCGTTTGCAACAACAATCGAAAACGATCATGACCCAAGCGTGATGAACCGGCACAAGCCACATTAAAACTGAATCGCATCAAAAAGAGATCATGCTGTGCATTCGGTGGGATTACAAAGCTGTTGTGTATTTTTAGCCGCTTCCGAGAAATCAAACGATCAATTCAGTTGTTTACTATCAACGATTAATGAAACTGGAGGAAGTAATGAAATGAAAAACGTCAGAATTGGCAAATCACAAAGGAATTGTGTTCCACCAAGACGGTTCACGGCCTGGCACATCTTTAATAACTCGTGGAATATTATTGGAGCTCGGTCGGAAAGCGATGTCTCATTCCCCATATAGCCCTGATTTTGTACCGTCAGATTACCATTTATTCTGAAGTTTGTAAAATTCTTTGAGCGGTAAAAGTTTCACTAATAACGATGACCTGAAATCGCACTCGATTCAATTTTTTACCGATAAGGATCAGAAGTTCTACGAGCACGTAATCATGAAGTTGCCAGAAAGATGACAAAAGATTAACGGACAAAATGTAAAATATATAATCGATTAAAGTTCATTCTTTATATCAAATAAAACCGAGTTTTATTTCACACTACAAAACCGAAATTACTTTCTTGACAACCCAATGAATGCAGTAGAATAATAACATTTTATTCTCGGTTGGATTCATATAATGTATTATATTCAGACAATAATATGTATTTTAAATACTGTGTTTTTTATTTTGTAAGCCTTTCTATTTCCTGTTTAGCCTCCGGGAATTACCGTTTAGGTATTACTTCAGAGAATGAATGAGGATGATATGTATGAGAGTAAACGAAGTGTAGAGTCTCAGTTCGACCGTTTCTGAGACGTGTGGTTAATTGACACCCAACCACCAAAGAACACCGGTATCCACGATCTAGTGTTCAAATCCGTATAAAGGTAACAGACAGCCTTTCTAGGACTGGAACGCTGGAACTCTCGACTCCCAAATCATCTGATTTTGGAAGACGTGTTCACCACTGGACCAACCCGGTGGGTTTATTTTGTAAGCCTAGGCAACTCTAAACGCAACCTAAGTATTTGTACAACATTTTACTTATAATTCTATGCTCTTTTTAGTATACACTAAAACCACGTTATATTACATTACCTGTCCGATTGACTGGACTGCTAAAAAGAATCATCCTAAAAAAATCTCTTATTTAACTCCGCTGATGAGTTGAAGCGATTTATTTAACACAATGTTCCACATTAACCGTAGTGATTCAATACCTCTGATAACACATATCAGCGAGTATTTACTTATTTTGACTTATCATTACAATGAGATTTTTATTTTTTTTTCTGTGAGAGGGAAAAATCTACAGCAATAGTCACTGAGGATATCGCAAAGATGACAGAAAACGTTTAATTAATGTTTTTTTTTTCAGTAAAGATATTTTATAATAGGATTTGATTCGGTGTACGATGACAAAGCCTAAATCCCATATTAAGATTTATATTAAATGCTGGTAAATAAATGTAAATTATATTTAAAGAAACGAAATATTAAACCATCGAATCTGTTGGCAAAAATACTTTTAATCGGGATCAAAATACGAGTTACTAGATGTAGTAATGTCCTTTTTACTCGTAGATATATTCACGATGTATATTTTTAAAAGGTAATAAAATTTTATTTTCGAAATTAATAAATTTCGAAAATAAATTGTGAAATACAAACTCAAATGAACATCCAACAAACAAATAACATCGGTCGCATTAAGGAAAAAAGTCAGTACCGGGATAAAAGGATAAATCGGTGCAATTTCGGTAGATGCGTACCGCAAGGACGTCCCCAACGCTGTATAAAACACATATGTATAAAATATGTTGGGGAAGCGCTGCCATTAGTTGAAGCCTTCGAAAATACTTTTTATGTAATATTTAAAAACAAAAAAATCGAAGATAAATTAAAAATATTATTCTTATAATCCCCGTTAAGAACGGAGAGATTTTACCCTATCAGAAATACGTTTAATAATAAAAAAAAAACTAAATAAAAATAAAGTATGCCAGAAAATATACTTCTGTTGAGAAAATATTTCCTAACGATATAAAAGATTATTAAATAACATTTACTTTTAGGGAAAGTTAAGTTTTCATTAAATCGACCCCGTTAAATAATATTTTTAGATATTTTGCACTATAGCTTAGTCCTAAAATCAGATTAATCGATCCTACTACGGATTACAATAAGCAAGAGTACAAAAAAATTAATTAATAATTTACCCGAAATTAATTACTTATTAATAAAGTAAAACATTTATTCACTAGGATTTACTGGCCAAATCCAGCAAATCTAGTGACGGCCTACGCAAAATAGTTATAGACAATATCTTTTTTTAATTGCGGTAAATTTAAATAAAAAAATAATAGATAACATTTTTACTTTTTGAAAGAAATTTTAACCATTAAAAAAAGGATTAAAAGTCGTTCACTGAAGTCTATTGTAGGAGATTCACAAATACCAAACAGTGTGGTTGAATTTCAAAGGTAAGTACAAAAAATCTGACTTTAATCGTACCAAACGAGTAGCTAATATTATTTACTAACTGTTAGATAAATAACGAAAATAATACGAAAATTGAAATATGTTCGTCCGACCGAATGACCTGTCAAAATATGGTTGGCACCTGGTCGACATGTTGGCATAAACCCAGGGCTATGACCTAAAACTAACCTTGAGCTCGAAACGGTGTCTGGGTAGTTGCCACGTCGTCTTATATGTTGAATGTTTTGTTCATGTTATGTTGTGAACGCGTAAAGGGATAAAGATGTGGAGTTTCGTCAGTAAATTGTCACGGGCTAAGTCACCAACGATCAAGAAATCATAAATACAGTTTAATAAATATAAGCGCGACATTTTTTAAAGAAATTTTTCTACTTATTATTCAGTAGCCGTAAGTTTTGGAATTAACGGCATATTCATTTCTTCCTGATTTTCAAAGAAGTTCAGACCAAATAAAGTATTTACGATGGAAAAGAACACGTTAGGTCCTGTAGCGGTAAGATTCGTTCACCAAAAGATACCTTCCTGGATCCACCGACTTGAATACGTAACCCGTTCAAAAATCCCCGATAGAAACTAAAACAACTGATTCAAGTTACAGGTTCTACCTATATTATTTCACAGCAGAGCCCATCCTAACTTTCGATATATGGTTTTACTATTAATCAACATGGAGTAATTAAAGATCGTTATCATAGATTACGTGAAGAGAAATAGTTTTATTAGTTATCTCTTAATAAACTAACTTTTTTTTTAAATTTATTTACAAGCTTTCCTGGCTGTTTATTTACTCTTTGCTGAAGTAAACTGTTAGATTAACTTCGATAAATTATATTAAAAAATAAAAAAATAAAAAAAATAGCGTTTAAATATATTTTTAAGAGCAGAGCTCTATCATTCTTTTAAGAATTTTTTCACAAATTTTTCTGATGGTAGGTTTTAATACAGCGGCCATTAAAAATTAAAAAAAAAACAAGTTATTTCAGCATTCGATGAAACTAGGAAATTTTTGTTTGCATTGAACTATGTATTTTAACAAATTATTACTGTGCGTACAGTTTCATAATTTCACTTTAAAAATGGAATGGAAAAAAGGATGGGCAAAGAATTCTAATAAAACCGTCAGAAATCTAGGCCGTGTGCTGGAGAATAGGACGAATTCGAAGTTAAACAGTCGTAAAGATTAGGAGATGTAAGCTATGTTCTACGGTTATGTGAAGCGATTGTACTTTTTCTAGGAAGACTATATCTACATTAACGAAACCTATAATCGAAATTCTTTTTCCTGCTTTAAAGATAAGCCTTTTCTTTCTTAAGGAATACTAACCTGTAATAAATAATTGGAAGTTAAAAAATCCAAAGTTGAACGTAAATATAAATAATCATCGACTAGGTTTTAGTTAAATAAAATTTTTTGAAGAGATGTCCGTGTAAGAAATAAGTTCTTAATAAAACTAATTCACGTAAAAATAAATATAAGGTAATTAAATTTTTATAAATATTCTGCAATGCATTTTAATATTATAATAAATAACACAGTTATGAATGTTTGAGAAACCGTCATTATTTCTACTGTTGTAAATCATTAGTACTACGGTTCCGCGTTACTTGATGATTTAATGACTCGAGATTTTCTGTTATTTTAATCGTTTTCAAAAGGGACGTTTATGAATACGATTAGTTTAGTTACACGCATTAAAATTAAATAAATAAAACGCGTTTAAATTATATCTTGGAAATATAATTAAATAATCCGATTAAGAAAGAGCACAGAAATTAAACCAAGTGGGCGTTTTTACAATAGATTTACATAATTAATTGTAATATGCAAATAAATGAAAGAAAACATACGCAACCTTAACCTAATAACCACTGACTACATGTTTCACACCCAAATTTATTATATTTGAAAGTGACAATGGTAAATAAAAATAAATAGTACCGGTCTATAAATCTAATATAATATCGGCTCCACAACGGTATAATTGTTTTTAGGACTGTCATATACTTGCTTTCATTTACCGGTACATGTATTTTTGAATTTAAATAAAAAATCATAGACGAAAAAATAAATTTAAGAAAATGAATAATTTTACTTAAGTATACGCCTTCTAAAACTAACTTGTGACGGCCTATCTGATCAATCACCCGCCTCGATTGTCAATCAACATTTATGGAAAAATCCTTACATCAATTAATTACGAAACCTTTATAGTTACGTATTTATATTTATAACAATAATTACATAAACATAACATTACATAACCTATATAGAGTTACTACTAATAAGACAAAAGAAGCAATACAGGGATTGAAGGGTAAAATTTAGAGAATTAAGTAACTATCCAAGAAAAAAAATAAAAATGTTCTTTTGGTAGAAACCAAAGATAAATTAGAAAAAAATATTAAATGTCATAGAGTTATTGCTAAAGATAACTTCAATATGAAAATAGATAAGAATAAACAAAGGTAAAGAAATATAACAGAAATAGGGATAATGAAGGATGATAGGTAATAGCGGATAATAGGGATAAATTACATCGTTTGTAATATTATTTAGGGAATAAAATTATAAACGACGGGCAAAGTAATGCATTTATAAAAAAGACTATTTATCATAGTGAGCTTTCATACAAAAAAAAATCTGCCTGTATCAAATAAAAATTTAAAAATTAGAAAAAAAAAATCTTGAATATGTTACTTGAATATGTAATTTTTTCAAACGAATAACGTTTTACGTTATACGTAACAACAGGAAAACAAAAACATAATAAAATATAGAGGCCTTCGAAATAGTGTTACAGAAAGATAAATTAGAAAATGAAGAGGTTTTAAGATGAATATAAAAGGAAAGAAGTTTATGGCAAAATCTATCAAATAGATAAATAAAACTGATGTATCCTGTATTAAGATATTCTGTTTTAATTAATCTGGTAATAAAGAGATATATAAAAGATAAAAACTGCAAAGGAAAACAAGATTCGAATATATGAAAGAGATAATTAAGGATGTAGAATGCGGTAAATATGAAGTTGAAATGATTAGTTTATAATAAAATGGAAAATAAAACATTAAAATCAATCAGCTGACTGATGATTTCAACTAAGTTCATTTAGGTAGATTTCATCAGAAAGCTACCTATTGTAATGGGTACCATGATTCGACTTCCGGAAAATTTTGACATATCTTCGCGTTTCACATCCCCCAGACCACAAAACCACCGTCAGTTGAAAAGTTTTATATATATCACTTTCTTGTGGACACGATAACTGCCGTAATTTTGCGCCAATCACTTTCAAATTGATACATAAAATATAACGACCCAAAATTTCCGTCGAGATCGTTAATGGGCAAAATCGGACTAAGGGGGCGGGAACGGGGGAAAGCTTTTTCGAAAATACAAAATATCGCTATAACTTTCTTATTAAGTAAAAAATCGAATTCGTTTAAAGTTCCTACTATTCTTTGGATAAGCCTAAAACTTATCTATGTACAGTTTTTTGATATCACCAACCATTGGTCCAGGGGATGGAACAAATAGGGTTTCGAAGACAAAAAAAATCTTACCTCCCTTAACAGGCACAGTATCGAATCGGTTTAAAGTGATCGTTAGTCCTCTAAACATTACCTAAAACGTTTGTCTGAAACAATTTTTGATATGACCAACCCTTATGGAAGGGGATGCTCAAAATGTTGCTAGAATTGTAAGAAGATGGAGCTTGTCGTATGCTAAACATGTGAAACGTTTTTCAAATGCAACCATTGTCGTATTGAGTAAATTTGAAGTTTTTATTAACTTTAAGGTGGAAATATTTTTTATACCCTACTTAGTACCAGTGAAGTCTACCTCCACCTTCCGGAGTAACGAAAGGTATTTTTTTAATATTGCAATAAATACAGAGTGTACAAGGAAGTTCCCCCGAGACTTTTATAACCTATTCTACTCGTGAAAATAATGGAAAAAGTTCATACAAACATGTTCTAAAATGCTTCGTTTACGGCTAATGAAAGATTCCGCTCGGATTTCAGCTATCACGGTGATGAGGAAATACTGAAATTTTCAGGACATTAATTAACGAACAGAATTAGTGTTTTATTATGGGGGTTTTCCTGAAAAATCGAATAAAATAGGTTTAAGAACCGTAACTGCAGTAGTTTTTGAGAAATTTCAAGGTGAAAACCGATAAACTGGGGTAAAAACCCCTGTTTTTTTATGTTAACTTTGTTAAATGGGTAATAAACACATAAAGATTATAAACAAAACTTGTAGAAAATTTAATTCTGAACAAAATGGTTTAAGATAAATTCAACAAAACAAAAAGATTTTTAAAAAATTCAAATATTATTTAGAAACAGTAGACTAAACCAAAATGTCTAGTGTGGTATACGTGCCAGTTTATAATAAAAGTTCAAAAACGAGCCCACCATTTTCAACACATTTCTTGGCACGCTTTTGAACTAATTTTTTTTGCTCATTTCAGTTCTGCAGGGTTGTCCTTAAGTTGCTCAGCCTCATCCATACTGCTGACAATCAATTCCTCACGAGAAAGAATTTTTGTTTTGTATACAATACTGTATTATTCATCTATTCCTAGACGCAAAAATCTAAAGGCTTATTGGGGGATTTGTTTTCACTCTACATTTCTCAAAAACTACTGCAGATACGGTTCTGGGACCTATTTTATTCGTTTCTTAGTTAAAAATTCATACGAAATCACTAATTCTGCCCCTTAATTAACTTCCTAAAAATTTCAGTACGACCTCATTTCAGTGGGGTAGCCGAAATCCGAGCGAAATCTTTCACTAGGTGTAACTTGCTAAAGAAGCATTTTAGAACATCAGTTTATGTGAACGTTTTCCATTATTTTCACGTGTACAATAGGTTATGAAAGTCCTGGGAGATTTCGTAATACATTTAACACACACACACACACACACACACACACACACACATATATATATATATATATATATAACATTTGATCATTGTTTCAGTGTGCGATCTTACTCTACTCATTAGTCTGCGTCACTTACTGCCTTTTCAATGAATCATAATATAAAGGAGAGACTAAGAAATGTCTCAAGGAATTAGAAATCCGTTTTGTCAGTATTTACTGAAAAAAAGATTACTCTTTTGAGCCATGTGATACATGTTTGAGAAACTACATAGTGTAGACAACATATATTATACCGTCACCAAGTAAAAACTCTTTTTATGATAAGACGAATAGAGAATTTTTATTTCAAAACATTTTCCTGCTAATTGTATCAGTTTTGTTACTGAAATTTGTCACTAAAAAAAAAATTACTGAAAAGTACTTTGAATAAAGCTCTTTTTTCAATACATGTTAACCTAGCTCGGTTTACACCTGATCCCGTAGGGGAAGACACCTACCATGTGACAGTTTCGGTAGCCATGCCACCCCGTCCGTACCTAGCCCTTATGGGCTTTACCGGAAGTCATCTTCAAAGGCATCTCTCAACCTTGATCTCTCCTCAATCAGGATTCCACCGATGGGAATGTCACACGTGGCATTCCCATCGGTGTACTACTGTATACTAAAAAACTCTTAAACAAAAACAAAACACATCAGGGCTAAGCTTTTAACAAATCTGAACAGACAAAACAAAAAGGAACTCGATTTACACCTGTTTGAAACACGCAAAAATGTCTCTTTTTTTTAAATCTGTTCAGAATTTAACGTCATTAGTGTCTCATATATAAAAATATTTGAGTTATTTTCAAAAAATTTATAATCAGTACGGAGATATTATCAAAATACAGACTAAGACACATACACATAAACATACATACATATATTTTCTGTAAATTTCTACAATCTTTTGGTTTTTTGAACTGAAGGGAACCAATTGTAAGAACTCCGATACCCAATTTTGTCCGACCACTGTAATTTCCCATTATAACTTTGTTACTACAGCAGCAATAAAATTATTGCTGGGAATATAAAAATAATAATTACCGTATATAACAATCAGATCGGTGATTCGGTAATTCGTTTAAAAAAAAAAAAAGAAAAAAAAACGTTTTTCTGGTACAAAAACATGAAACTGAAATTAACTATAAAAACTTAATTTTTAATTTAGTAATAGGGAAATATGAATTGATGTACTGATAATTTTTGAGGTTAGATTTTTTCATATTTCAAACGTAAATTTTAACCATATTCAGGAATTTTTTGTGATTTACATATTCAAGAAGGATTATTATAGAAAAAACTTTCAAACCCAAAAAACTCAAAAAATATTACCCCAAAACCCAATACCAAATAACCCAACACCCAAAAAATATTATTTGAAAAACATTCCTATAAAAAAAAAATTTAATTTGGAGAAAAAACTGCCTTGTTCATGATTTACTTGGTTAAGTGGATTTTTAGATGAGCTACCAATGAAAAGTCTAGAAATACTTCCCCGAACGAAAATTATAATTATTATTACTATTCTCCCAATTATTAATTCATTTTTAATTAAGTTATTATCTCTAACTTCTAGCAGTTTTCGAAATATTTAATATTTTGCTTTTTTTATAATAGTCGTAGAAAATTGAGTTTTAGTACAATGAAAGCTAATTTATTTAAAATTCCAAAGTTTTAACTCGCTCAGATTTAAGGATTAGGGATATATTCAACGTTATTTGTAAACAGCGTTTGACTGATTTTCGACCACCCCACTGTTCAACGGGGCTTCATTATACCCAATTTTTTTTAGTAAGCAATAACGGTTTTAGGCTTGTTGAATAACAATACACCAAATCAGGCCAAATTACTGAAATAAATAATTATTCCAATAAATGCATTGTTAAACCCAAAAATAAGACGGTTGAATGAGACCCGTACTTAAAATAACAATTTTTTAAAACATTACTTTTCAAAATTGAAAATCCTACGGTATTTAGTAGTACTGATGTAGAAATGGAAACTTTAAAAAAAAAGATGATACCATATGTTCAGACAAAATTTTTAAACATTTTTAGAATGTTAATTTTGTTTCATTTGTAGTCTAAATACAGTAGTTTAAAATATTTAAATCATAACACTATATCAATTTTAATGATAAAAACGTCATTCAAAGTAAGAGGGTCGGCTGGTACCTGAAATTTTTTACTAAGAATTTTGATTTTTTTTCAATTATAGTTTTGATATTGGATAATAAATAGTTAAGGTAAAAACGTTCATTGGATCAAATAAATTAAATCGGACTCAAATGTTTTACTGAAAACTTTGATATTTTTGTAACTGTACTCTAAATACTGCATAATTAGTCATTAATATTTAAAATCCTTGTAGCGTATTTAGAATAAAAATTTATCAAGGAAAAAACCGGAAAAGTCGGCAACCTTTTTGCCATTTTTTTAAATTTTATAAGTCATTGACAATTATGGTTATTAACTCTTAAATTTTAACACCGTGCAACTATCTACTGACAAAGAAATTGTAAGTAATCAAATAAAACTAGTTTAATAAAAGAAATTTTTTTATATCGGTTTCTCGTTTAAAAATTAAAATAAAATTTTACGATATTTAAAATTCTTTACTTTTCAGTCGGGTAAAACCATGTATATATCTTTTTACAAATTAGTCGTTTTAATCTATATATATAAAAATGAATGTTTGTTTGTCTGTATATCTTTTATGCCTTCCAAAACCGTTCATCCGATTGCGATGAAACTTTGGTGAGATGTTGTGCGCACGCCCGCAGAGGTTTCTGAATTAGTCTGGACCCGCTAGGTGGCACTGGGTTCGAGATATTGCGAAAAATTGCATTTATGGTCCGATTTGGCTCATATTCAGAATATATATTAATTACGTGAAAATAAGTATTTTTTCGAAAAATGGACTCGCTAGGTGTCACTGGTGTCAAGGTAATTACGAAAGAAATATATAAACTGTCTTTTTTCTTCTATGTATATAAAAGTCAATTTTTTTTAATGTTCACTATAGAAAAAAAACTACTTGACCGATTTACGCGCGGGGAAATGGGAAAAGGGGAAATTGGAAACAGGGATAATAGAAATGGGAAGGTGAAAGAGGACGAGAAATGGAAAAGGAGATAAAGGGAAATGGAACAGGGGAAAAACGAGAAAGGGAGAAGGGGAAAAAGGGAAATGTGAAAGATTAAATTTTGTGAGATCCGTAATGTTCAGTTTTTAATGTTTTATCAAACTTTCAATTTTGTTCATTTATTCTGTGTGTGTATATATATATATATATATTATAGCAATAGCGAAGCATTTCCGGGTCTGCTAGTATTTTATAAATCTTACAAAAGTGTTATTAAATATAATCTACCACAAGAAGCAGGATGTTCAGATTAGTCGTAAACTGACGAATCTGCAAAATGCGATTTTTCACATTCGTTACTTTAGTATGGTGGTAACGATATCCGGTTGTTGAAATACTGGAGAGAGAGAGAGAGAGTGATTGAGAGGCAGGAAAAGGAAGTCTTTTGTGGTAAAGAATTATGAATATTATAATTTATAAAATAAATAATGTGACCTAAAAGAAATGGAGATAACACTGATTCCTATTAAAAGAGAAAATAAATCTAGTAACGGTTAAAATATACGCACACGAATGAATTTTTCAATATAAAAATGATAAAAAAAATGTTTAATCAAAAGACGTAGGATTAAAACTGATCTAAATCAATTTTTAGTTACACAACAGGAAGTTTTTAATTACAGTAGAGAAAATTCGTTAAAACTAAAATAAGGATGTTCAAAAAGTGATGCAATCTTAAGGGAAAATGATTATGTTACAATAGGAGTGGAAAATGGCCTCTATTATGCGATTCACATAACTGAATACAATGTTATCTGCTCTTAAACACATGTTGAAACGTTTGTTGAGGGATTGCAGCGACATCGTTCGATTTCGCTCTGCAATTCGGGAACGTGAGGATGAGTTTTGTAATCAGCATCCTTATGGTATCCCCGCAAGAAAAAGTAGGAGGAGATAAATCAGGAGATCGAGAGGGCCACAACCCCTTCGAAATCACTTCTCCGTGAAAACATTAATCCAAGAAAGTCAGTGTAGTTGGCTGTATGAGCCGTAGCATTATCCTGCTGAAACCATGTGTACTCTAGCCGGTCTGCAGGTATAATGTTTACAAATTGTTGCACCATCTGTAAGTAGCTCTCACTGTTCACTGTGCCATGAAGATTCGCCTACGCGACATTGCACACCAAACACCCACTTTTTTTTCGGGTAGCTGATGTGGATTCTCCGTACACAAAATGCGTGAATTCTGTCCATTCACGTATCAATGGAGGTGGAACAATGCCTCATCAGACCGAAACCGATTTCGAATTCTTCCATCTGGCGTTACAGAGACATGAACGCTGACAGAAAGTTACACGTTTTCCGGTGTCTGCAGATAACAACTCATCATGAACAACACGAATTCTGTACGGATGCATCTTTAAACACTTACGCGATGCCGTGTGGGCACTACCGACGGAGAGACCAGACTGGCTAGATAGGCGTCGAATAGGACTAACAGAGTATGGAGCTTGCATGTCGATCAACTTTTCCGGTATTAGCAATTTCGATCGACCGCTTTTGGCTGCATCTGCCGCATTTCCTGTCTATTAGAACTTGTATAGCCGCTTGATGGAGGACTTGTTTGGTGCATCCACACCGTACCTTTCTGTGAAGGCATTCTGGGTCCGGACATAACTGGCATATCTAATGTACTGGAAGACAATGAAAATTCTCTGCTGCATTGTGTAACACATTTTTCCTCTATTAAACATGCAACAAATGAAAGAAACATTCTTCCATAAGGTTGTCACTTTTTGAACACTAGAATAAACACATCCTTATAAAAAGTTATTTATATGTATAATCTCTGTAGTCTATGTTAATTTAAGGAAAAACAACTCCCATAATTAGTAGGAAATGGTACATCAATCTATCAACCTCTTTGGCGGAATGGTGACGTATTTCCATTTCATTCGGAAATAAACGGGTTCTAATCTCGATCAGGCTTGTTATTTTTTTATACGCTTCGAAATTCATCGATCATGGTAATCGGGTATTTATCTGTTTATTTATTTAAATATTATTTAAAATAAAATAAATAAAATCAATCGATCCGTTCTACAGTCGTGAAAATTCATACGTACACCGCGTACATTCTGACAAGCGTTATTATTTATTTATTTCATAAATATAAAAACTACAGTCAATAATAATAACAAGAATAATTTAAAATAAATAAAAAGGTTACTGGAATTCATATTTTAAATGAAATAAGATTAAGTACAATTAAATCGATATATAATTATCAAATAGAGGTACTGTATAAAATGCACTGTTTATGTACTTATGAACTTATTAAATTCTGTTTAAACAAAGTGATTCACGAAGAATGTAACAAACTTTCAGGACATATTCTACTGTTGAGAATAAAGAAACTTCACAAAACATACGTTCGGAAACACTTCGTTAACGAGTGTGGGCCGGCGAAAGATTTCGCTCTGAATTCTGCGCCTTCGCTATAGTTAAGCCTGACTTGGGAACTAAATTAAGAAGTAAATCTGTAAATCTATTGAATTCTGAAGTGGAAAATTTAAAAAATAAAATAGGCTACAGAACTGTATTTTAGTTTTTTTCCACAAATCTGGGTTAAAAAACAAAAGATTGAGGTTGAAAAACACACTATTTTATGATTAGCATAAAACAATTTTGTTAAATGGACAAAAACACATAAAAGTTTAAAAAAAAATTAATATAGAATTTGATCCTAAGTAAAATCATTACATCTCAGTCAAATCACTATAAAATATGTACAATATAAAAACGAGTTAAAGAAAGATTCGTTCCATATAATGTTTCTCCCCCTCCCAGACATTGTAACATTCTTGCGTGAAGTACCTCCTAAATATTTGATGAAGCAGCTTTAATTTTAAATATTCGTCTAACGACAAGTAATGCGATTTCAATTCCTCAATGAGAAATGAACGTAGCGCCTACGAGTCCCGAATTAAGAAATGGTTCTAGAAACTTCGAAAATTTATTATCTTTTTTCTCTAGGACGATCGGTTCTAAATATTACTTATACATTATAAATTTAGAAACGACAGACCGAACCAAATTTTATAAATGCAACCTTTTTAATAACTTACTTCAAAATATTTCCATTCGCTTTTGTGATCATTTTTAGTGAAGTCGCATCAAGAAAAACTGAAACCGTTTATAAGTAAGTTATTACTAAAAATATTTTATTTATATAATTTTATATATCTTTTTAAGTAACTTACTAAATAGCACACAGAACAATCTAATCTGAAATATAGAAAATTTATTTAAAAGGGCCTCATTAGTATCTTTCTGATAACACAGAATCGTTCGAGGATTTTTTTTAGCAGCATTTAATTAAATTATTCTATAGACCCATCGGGCTGGTCTAGTGGTGAACTCGTCAACGAAAATCAGCTGATTTCCAAGTCGAAAATTCTAAAGTTCAAATCCTAGTAAAGGCAGTTATTTATACGGATTTGAATACTAGGTCGTGGATATCGGTGTTCTTTGGTAGTTGGGTTTCAATTAAACATATACCTCAGGAATGGTCGACCTGAGACTTTAAAGACATGTTGTCTTCATATGTACATTCATACATATCATCCTCACTCACCCTCTGAAGTAATACCTTTCGGTGGTTCCGGAGGCTAAACAGAAAAAGAAAAGGAAAAGCAGTTATTCCATGTATTAGGAAAAACTGAATCAAAACGTATCCCGATTATGTTAAAAAATAAATACAATATACATATTTGACTGAATGCGAGTCTTTTTTTTCGTGAACCTATTGAAAATTAGGAATCGTTTTTATACTATGTACGAGTATAAAGGACTCGTACAACCTACGCTGAACCGATGTACGAGTGTGATATATACAAACCGAGATGGTTTGATATTTCTTTACATATTAAAACCCCACGAGGTCTCGAAATTAAACATTTTGTTATAACAAACATTTACAAATACAAAAAATTCATATTTTAATTATCGGTAATGAAATTACTATCATCGGGCAGATAACAACGAATCAAGTACCTATTAGCTGCCAATAGTGATTTCAACCTCGAAAAAATTCACTACAGCAAATAAATTACTGGAATGCGGTCGGTAAAGTATGTAGAATAAAAGTGTTCCTTGGCGGATATGAGCGAATAACTATTTAATTTTTTTATTAACAAATTAGGGAAAAATGTTTAATTTTTTGCCAATAGCGGCTTTATTTTTAATCGCATGTAAAAATAAAAAGGACCGGTAGATAGCCGAGGAAGTTTAGAACAAAAAACCTTAAAGTACTTTTTTTTACGAGCAAAACTAAGGTCGCTAGCGAATTACTTACATACTTTTCCGAACCCGTTCCAATAATTTATTTACTGTACTGAATTTTTTCGAGGTTAAGGCCTATTTGAGTCTCTGTTTACTCAGCTATTTATTTGTAATATCCTAATATTTACTAAAATTACTAAAAGTTTATCGAAGCAATCGCTAAAATTACTTTACCGAAATATGAAAAATAAGAGATTTCTGGTAACTGGAGAAGCCATAGGAAGTCATGTAAAATTAATGTCTGTTTACTAAAATTCGGAAAAGGAGATTTTAAGACTAAGAACGGGTCGATTTAGGCTTACCATACGGCGTAGCGGTTTAATTCATCATTAGCAGGAAGTTTTATAAAAAAAATATGATGAAAGGTTATTGATTTTTCATCATCAGATTTCATAATTACGGAAAAAAGGAATCGAGTTAGATGTTAGATTGAAGACGGGCGTGTTTGTGTCTGTTTTTAACAGAGGGTAATGTTTGGCCAAGCGGCCACTGGAGTGATGTGATCAGTAATAAGAGAGTGAAGTCGCTTAGAAGAATGAAGGTTAGCTTCTAACATGATACGTGCGAAAGACGAACAACAAATATTGAATTTCTGTCGCAACAGTACTATGCGTTCCAGTTTCTGTTTCTTGTCTCTAATGCGTTGTTTTTAAGATTACATTGCATTACCTACCGTTTCATTGTATTGTCTCCGTTTTGTATAAATAATTGTATATCCGTTCAATAATTTAAGTTAATAATTCATGTGCAGCTATTAATAAGATACTGCGCCTAAAATAATGAAAGAGATCATTAATTTTATGTAAAATTTGTATTTTTAGTAGAAAGGCATCTTAATTTGTATAACACAAACTCAGATTATAGCGAAAGAAACTTCAACATTTCTCGCCCATCTCTTTCAAATACGAATACACCCCCGATAGCGCCGTCTTCTATCATAATTATTTATTTTTATCAACGTTAAATACGATACAGCGAAATCACCAGAAGATGTAAAGGATGACAAAAATCTTGTAAAGCTTCGAAACAAGACAATGTATTACTCTGCTATGTTGTTAACGAGAAAGTCACGTCATTAACACATTGCTATCTTGTTACGTCAGATCAATTCCTGTGTCGTTTTCGTGGGCGATCTTACTTCCGGTTTCTTTACTTGTATCTTTATAAGGAGTAAAAAACCACGGCAAATTGTTTTTTATAGTTTTATTACTGATTATAATGTCTGGTTAAAAGTTAATACTGGTTAAAAGAGAGAACGCGTTATCCTCATCTGATTTAGTTCCTGGGACCGTTCAATAAATCCAATTTCACAAACTGCCGGATACGTTTAACGTTTATACTGATAACCGAGTAAGCAGTCTGGCAAATTTGTTTATCGCTTTACATTTATATTCTGTTTATAAATCTATGTTTCATAACAAACATTTTGAAAATTCTAATGACATAATATTTCTACGAATATTATAGTAGCGGTAAAAGAGTAATAATAATACGTAGTACATAATCCATAATCTACAGAATGTTGTTTTATTTCTACCGTTCATTAAATACAAAACGGATTTAAAGCGATTATTTGAACAGATCGAAAAACTGAAAGATGTAATTAAAGAGAATACGGAGAAAGTGGTCAGGAAAGAGATAAGTAAATATCTAAAACAAAAATATTTTGTATTTCCTAGACGAATAAAACAAAAAGATTGAAAACCTAACAAAGAAAATAATGAACTTCGTCAGGAACTGTTAAAACAGGATAAAAGGTTACAAATGCTTTGCGAGAAAAAGATAATTTGATTTTTATGGGATAGCTTACTATAAAAACTAAAATCCCGAAAACTTAAAAGATACCGTGCGGGACTCATGTAATAAAGCTTCTCGTGGGGATTGCGTGTGAGGCTAGAGCGGTGAGGTGATGCGAGCACTTCGTGAGAGGCTAGACCGATCACCAATAACAGGTAATAAATGGGGTGCCCTGAGGCGCTGTTTTAGAAGATGCAATGGGTTGCTCTTATAATGTCTCTCCAAACAATCGATTCTCAAAATTCAAACGGGGTGTATGTTAGTAGGTTGAAGGCTAACTTTTGCACGCATCAAGTACACTCTCGATCTAACAGATCACGGTTATTCGGAAATGTTACATTTTCGCGACCAACCTTCCGATTTTCAAAATTCAAACGGGATATTTTTTAGTATAATACAAAATCACGATGAAACCAAACCGGAACAAAAATTAACCGATATAATCAGAAATGGGCCTTATTTAACGCAGCATAACATACGAATGTACTGTTTACAAATTTACATCTGTTACTAGAAATTAATGTGAAAGCATATTCTAAGATAAAACTATATCCATAGATTTAGTGACGACAAAAAAGACTTAATTCAGCATAATAATAACTATTTATACTGATTTAAGTGATGTTCTTCGTCCTGTCGCACGGTAGTTCTTATTTAGGGTGTATGATTGATTATATGTATGTTTGTTCCGCCGTAGCAGCTCAACGGCTGAACCGAGAAGTATGATCCACGTTGGAATCCTTACGTTACTGGGATTGTCAGGCTAAATCAATAAATAAATATATATATATATGTTAAATAAATTTAAAAAAAAATAATTATACTATATACAAAATTGTCACCCGCACGCTCTCTAATTATCCTATATTAGTAATTATACTATATTAAAGAACAATGTTTTTTTGCAGTCGTGTTTTCTACTATTTATCTCTAGTTCGTTGTTTCATTTTAGTTATTTCCGGATATTTTTTTCAGACCACCTACCATGGCTTTAGAAACCGCATAAAAAATTCGTAGTTTTGTAAAAAATTCAACAGCAAATTATTAAAAGAATTTAATGCTAATTTCGTTGTAGAAGACTTTTCTTAATAATGTTTCTTCCACAACAATTTGAAAGTTAAATTTATTCTTTGATACTTATAATTATTTATTACTTTGATTTCGTTACCGTCAAACCACTATTTTTATTTTAATCCTACCGCCATTTCTGAACATCATAATTGTGGATCTGTTTAATTAATTTCCAAATTCCATCTTTTGCAAGTGAAAATGGGCGAAAAGATCCAACAAGTTTAAAAAAAAAAAAAAATTTAATTTGTAAATGGATGTTTCTCATTAAATGTTGTATCTTGAAACTGGTTTCCCCCTATTTTTATACGTACTTTAAAACTGCACTTTATAAAAATAAAAAAAGTGAACCTACCAGCTCAATGTTATTCAAATTTTCTCTTAAATTAACTAACTGAACGTAAATTGTTTTTGTACTTGAAAGATCTTGAAACCCTGTATTATATAACTTTGGGGAATTTTATGACTGGAAATTTAGACGTCAATAATTTACTAGATAAGGTAGAAAATAAATTAAAGACGGGTTATAAAGTTAAATTAATAAATAGTAAACGGTCGGTACTTTATCCGAATCTGAAAGAGTACGGGAATTACTAACAGGATAGTCAAGACTTACATCTTAGTAAAACGGCATTTCAAAGCGAGAACAGAATAAGTACAAAGCAAGAACTATGTAATTACCGTGCTGGTGCGAAAAACAAAAAAGCGTTTATTTCATTATGTATAGTCTGTATATAGTCGGTTATTCAAGGTATATACCGAGAAGAATGTATCAAACCTTTAGGATATGTTGGTTTAAATAAATATTCGCTTATCTTTAATGTAAACTTTGTTTCCTCACTAACATGACGAAGGAAAAAGATATTGTATAATTTTTAGTTGAACCCCCGTGCCAACAGAACTTATGTAAATATACTATCGAAGAGGAAGTCCAACGTTAGTCGAACTAAGGCAGTACTTAAATAGAGAAAAACGGAAAGTTTTAAGTTTTTATTATGAATACGCCTGGAAGTACGGTTATAGACGAACTGAAGAATTCAATTACTAAAAGGGAAAAGTCTTTTATACTCGTACATGTATTTATTTATTTGTACTGAGATAAATCAGTTTAACTGAAAACCCCACCGGGTTGGTCTAGTGGTGAACGCGTCTTCCCAAATCAGCTGATTTGGAAGCCGAGAGTTCCAGCGTTCAAGTCCTAGTAAAGCCAGTTATTTTTACACGGGTTTGAATACTAAATCGTGGATACCGGTGTTCTTTGGTGGTTGGGTTTCAATTAACCACACATCTCAGGAATGGTCGAACTGAGAATGTACAAGACTAACACTTCATTTACACTCATACATATCATCCTCATTCATCCTCTGAAGAATTATCTAAACGGTAGTTACCGGAGGCTAAACAGGAAAAAGAAAGTTTAACTGAAAATGTGTTAAATGTTATTCAAAATCTGAAAAATTAATTTTGTTTCCTATTTTATCAACGTAGTTGTATGCGAATAGAGAAGCATTTTAAATTATTATTATTATTGGTAAAACTTATGCAAGTACAGTGTTAATCCGAAAAACAGAAAAAAGGTTTATTCCATTGTGCATACTGTATAGCGGACGGAGTATTGCTGTGCAGATAGGCTGACGGCTGGTTTACCGCGCTATTAACGATCCTGAAAATAACGTATACTAACTTAACTGCTGTTTTTTAAACATTTTCTGTTTTTATAATTTAAACAACAATACAATTACTGTTTTTGCAATTTACTAATGTAATTATTATTACTAATTATAATTACTAACATAAATAGCTATTACCGTTACTTTAATCTAATTACCTTGCATGTCTGAGACATCCGTCAGATTTCTTCAAAACCACTTGATGATTCGTCACCACTAGACGTATAAATGTCACTATCACTATCTCTAATTATAAAGGATTCTAAAGCATTGTCTATTAAAGGCTCTCGCGATCGATATTCATTTTCGATGTCTATCACGTGATCGCATTTCAGTATCCAGTCTTCTGGTCCCATTAAATTGGTTTTTTCCTTAAACAGGCTTTTCACTTTTTCAATATTAGATTCCGTATTTCGATTGCGAATGGTGTTTTACTTCTGCCCACATCATTTCTATTGGATTTAAATCTGGATGATACGGGGGCAGACGTAATAAATTATGGCCTTTTTTTTCTAACATGTCATCCAAAAGGTAGCGCGCGAATCTCTGTTTGTTTGACTTTATTATTTCATATAAATGCGGTTTAAGGAAGCTCTCACAAAATCCTATTCCTTTTTTGTTTAAGTCAAGATATCATTTCATTTTTGGTGTTAGATGTCTGTGCCTTTTCAATTAAAACGTCCTGGTAAGAGGCATTGTCAATTACGAGAACACTTTTTGGTTCTTCAGGAAGAACCAGAAGTAATTTTTTGAAATGTATAAAGTAATTAGCATACGTTTAAACAATCCACCAGGTTGGTCTAGTTGTGAACTCGTCTTCGCAAATCAGCTGATTTCGAAGTCGAGAGTTCCAACATTCAAATCCTAGTAAAGGCAGTTACTTTATAGTATTTTAATAGTAGATCGTGGATAGCGGTGTTCTTTGGTGGTTGGGTTTCTATTAACCACACATCTCAGAAATGGTCGACCTGAGACTCTACAAGACTACAATTCACTTACACTCATACACATCATCCTCTGAAGTAATACCTGACTGTGATTCCCGGAGGCCTAACAGGAAAAAATGACCAAAAAACATGAATGTGTGTCACACTGCTTTTGGCCTTATATCTCAGGATTGACCACACCGATTTTCTTCAAATTTGGCTCAAATATTTCTATATAGGGGGTATTGATTATAATGATTCTTTTTTTTAATTCGTCTAGGGGTTAGGGATATCGTAAAAAAAACAATTTCGATTTTCTTCATAAGAATTTCAGAGAAAACTTTATTAAAGCAAATTTGTTACCTAAAATGCATAAATAAATAAACCAAAAAATCAACTCCCACCTCTTAAAATTAAAATATATGTTTTTTGTTCTTCTGCTTTCTCCCTTCCGTTTTATTATTTTAAACAATTTTTTTTTGTTTTATACATCATATATAGTGCTATCAAAAAATGCCTAAAATTTTTTTTAACTGTAGATCCCGGACCCAAAACGCAGAAGAGTTTTTTAAAAGTTTTATTTTTTTTATTTTAACCTTTATTGACAAGGGGTATTAGATTTAAAGAAAACTTTCCTTAAGAAAATTTGTTAAGCTTAACCTATATATATATATATATATATATATATATATATGAATATTTTTACAAAACCTTTTCTTAAAATTTATTACCTACCACTAAAAATATTCTATTTTTTTGTTTTTTTGGCTCTAATTCTTTTAATTTTTATTATTAAAAATGTTTTTCTTCACTTTAACGTATATTAAAATTAAAGTAGCTTTGGCACCTGTATTACATTCCGGACCCAAAATGACAAACAATTTTATTCATTACTTTCACAAAAGTTATAGTTTATTTTTTCAATATTTTAACAATTTTTATTTAAATTATTTATTTTTTTTTCAAATAAAAACTTAATGTCTGAATTGAAATGAAAATGAAATTTAATGTTTGATTTGCAATGAAAAAGTTCTGCAAGGTATTGATGCCGGTCAAGTCATCTAATACTTTGTCAGCTTTTTGAGATTCTAATAGAGGATTTTTGAATAAACCAGTTAAAAAGAAATTTAAAAACATAATAATAATTTAATATTCTTGACAGGATAATTCTTGACAATTGCAAAAAAACAGATTTTATAGTTAAAGAATAGAACGCTTGGATGTCCTTCTACGACGACAATGTTACTTCGATGGGTAAAACGAAACAAAAAAAAAAAAAATGAAGGAAAACAGTAGTCTTGAATTTGATATTCAAGGTTTGGAAGAAATTTCTGCAGAAAATATTAAAAATAGATCTAAATTGTGTCGTACTTTGGAGAAATAAAATAGTTTTGAAGGTGATTTACACTGGAAACGCGATTTCCAGCTGTAAACGCTGCTGAAAATACTTTATAGCAATTAGAAATGTTCCTTTTTATAACATAATATTTAATTAATAAATACACCTTTAAACTCATTTAAAATTTTTGTTATTAATGGTTTTTTAAAATATTTTATGTTATTTGGAAAGTTCCGATTTGTTTTTTTAAATACCTAAACAAATTTATCAATAGTAATTTTTTATTAATGCTGTCACAAAGCTCGAATTTTTTATCCATTGTCCGTGAGCCATGATTAATAACAATAAAAACAATACTAACAATAGCTATTAAATATTTTTTAAGGTAAATCTCATTGCCAATATTAATATACTACAATCTTTTTATAATACTTAATAGAAAGATAGATCCAAACGAAGATTTATTTATGGTTATTTATTCTTCTTATATAGTGGAAAAAATAATATGTAATTGATAGAGTTAAAAAACTGCGCATAGATGATAACGAAATAATTACAGAATAGGTTGCAATGTGTGATGTTGCCAACACTTGATGGATGAGCTTTATCGAATAAAAGTGTTTCGTGAAACCTCTTTTACAGCCATATGTCTGAATACATTAAATTGATAATGGAAAATGGAAATTCTGGCATTGGTCATAATGTATTTGGAGAACATGGAAACAATTGCCTTCAAAAATCATAAAAAATCTGACAAAAAAGTTGTAATAATTTCCTGGCATTGGTTATTTATATTTATTCTTCTTATAGAGTGGAAAAATAATTACATATGAAAAAAGTCACCTAAGATTTCTTTTTTGAGGTGGGGGTAATCTCTAATGAAGTTTTATTGTAAAATTATAATTATTTGTTAAATATATCAAGTGTTAAAAATTTTAAAAAATCGGTATTTTTTACTTTTTTCTGCTCCCTTCCTCAAAATTTACCTTCCAAAAAAGCTTTTTGATTTTTCTATGTTTACTATGTTAAATTGAAGATGCTATAAAAAATATTTCACTAAAAAATGTACAACCAATTAAAAGTTACTTAAGATTTATTTTTTGGGGTGGGGTTGAATTATGATAAAATTTTATTATAATATTATTACTAAAAGTTTATTATTTAAGCTTTTAATACTATTAAAAATTAAATTAACCCAAAAGAAGTTTTAAAAACTCCAAAAAATATAAATTTGTTAAACTTTGGTCCGCTCCTCTACCCCCAATATTGCCTTTAAAGTAATCTTTGATTTTCTTGCACTACTACTATGCCAAGGAAGACATTAAAAAAAAACGGTTAAAAAGTATGCAATTAATAAAAAGATAGCTTTTTCGATTTTTGGGGTAGGAAGGAATTTTGCAGCAATTTGTTTTTTAAATGGTAAGAAGCATGCACGCATGAACTGAGCTTAATATAAAGCGGGGGTTATGTTTGAAAAATTTTGAGAAAATTGGCCCCCAACCCACCCCCACCAATTGGAGATATTTACCCCAAAATCTTACCGACAAACTGGCCCACATACACGAGTGTCTGTACAAAACTTTATCAAAATTGATTTATCCAGTCCAAAGTTTTAAGTTTTAAGCTTCAAACACACGCCAACGCATGCACATACGTACGTACCAACGAACATTACCTCCACTTTTTTGTTTTTTGGGGTCCCTGGGTTATAAAAATCGAGAAATTCCAAAAAACCATACCCTATTTTTTGACTGATTATCATACTTTCCTTCTCGCAGAATAGCGGGCGATAAATCCCTCATGTGGGCGCTGCAGGTCTTCAGGGGGAGGGAGGTAGGAGGCCCACAGAAAACTGGGGGCGTTCAGGCGGTCTAGGAAGGAGATGGCTGATTAAAAAAAGGCAAAACTTATGTTTTCCTGATATTTCAAACTAAAATTAAATATCTACTACAGTAGTACAAAAAATTAAAGGGACACCTACATTTTATGATAAAAAATTATTGTATTCAAACTACTTTAACTTTCCAACCGAGAGGCTTAGAGAGACGAATAAAAAAACATTAAACCTTGAATACTTCTTCACATTAATGCAAGTGTAATTTTCCAATTGAAACCTTTGTTTTAATTATTGTATTGTTAAATTGAATATGCTATCACTATTGTTGTTATATAGACACAAGTGTAATTTTTTTGAAAGCAATTTTAATAAAAATACTTCCAAATACGATAAGTATGTGTTTTAAATGCTCTCATTTAAAATGTAAGTTTCATCTCAGAAATAGAATATAAAGGTTAAAAACAATAACTGGAACAACTGTTAAGAGCGCATCTTAAAAACGATTGCAATTATTATTTTTAACAGATTGTAAGTTTAAAAATTTTGGGGGCGCTAGCAAATTTTTGATTCTCAATGTGGGCGATGAGCGAAAATGTTTGAGAATCAATGTTCTAGAGATTTGATGCCAGGAAATTAAAAATCATTTATGAAATACTGTTTATCTAATGCGGAAGACGGTTTTAAATCCCTGGAATCACGGTGACTCGAACGGAGTCTATTAGGCAACCGACTACGGTCGTGATTCTGACAATGACTCACAATTTCATTAGAAATTAAAGTTAGATGAGAAGACGATTAAAACAAATATTAAATTAAGTGGTTAAAGTTAATTACTGTTTACTTTTTTTTTTAACTGATAAAATTGTGAAAATAAACATCCAATATTATATCTTTAAAATTAAGTTAATTGTATAGCCCCCATATTTATCGTGTTTTTAAATGTGCATGAAAATCTTTTTTACCTATAGGAAAATTGTTTTTTAAAAATGCTGTTACATTTATTCGACGGTGATTTAATAATTTTTTCGGTCATTAATAAATAAAAGTTATTATCTAAGCAATTTTAGTTTACAGTTGTGTAATCTCCAGTTTTTTAAATTGTTTAACAGCAATTATTAACAGTAAACTTTGTTTTTACAAATTTATCACAACGCTAAAAAAAATTTGTTTTTTTTACATTAAATAAGACTTTTCTAGAAATGTAGTAATATACTGTTTCTAAATAAAATTCGAATTTTTCTAACTTTTTTTTTTATTCAACTTATCGTCACCATTTTAATCGAGATTAAATTCTTTACAAGTTTTCTTTAAAGCCTTTATGTATTTATTACCCATTTAACAAAAAGTTATTGTAAGACAAATATTAAAAACAGGGTTTTTTACTCCAATTTATTGATTTTCATCCCAGATTTATAAAAACTGCTGCAGATATGGTTCTCGTATCTATTTTATTCGATTTTTAGATAGACAGATAATAAGAGTTCACGACTAATTCTGCCCCTTAATTAACGTCCTAAAAATCTCAGTACGACCTCATTTCACCAGGGTAGCTGAAATCGGAGCGAAATCTTTCACTAGCCGTAACACACAAACGAAGCATTTTAGGACATATGTTTATACGAACTTTTTCCAATATTTTCACGAGTAGAATAAGTTATGGAAGTCCAGGGAGAACTTTGTGATACACTTTGTATATGTATAGGTACGTATATACATATATTTTTTCTTTTTTTGGGAGGTGTCAAGTCATCTCGGATAACCACCCTGGTTATGTGTCTAATTAAAGTATTGTTTTTTTTTCTTAAATAGGAAAATATTTCCCGATTTATTTCTGTGTTTTGGTAAGTGATTTCATTATTAAATTTTATAGTTTAGTGTTAAAGTATTTAAATTGAAAAATATGAACAAAAAATCGATAAAAAACTGATCACAGAACAAAAAAATATCTATAACTAGATTGTCATTTTGATTATAACACATCACCATCAGTAGTTACTGAGAAAATAGGATAAAACGTAAATAAAAATAACAAAATAATAATAAATATAAACTAAAAACAAATCTTAATAAACACTAAAACGAGAAATACGGTGAAATACGACTAACAGTGTTGGATATAATTTTTTTTTTCTATAAACAGAAATATTCGGTTTATATTATTTCTTAAGTACTATTTCCATTTTTTTTTATTTATTAATTAATATTTATTATTATTTCCTTATTTTCATTTAATTATTTACTTCTTTTTTTTAATGGACTGTATTAGAAATAACAAAGATGGACCACTGAATGTGAAAATAGGAGGAGAAGAGATTATGGAGGTAGAAGAATTTTGTTATTTGGGAAGTAGAATTACTAAAGATGGACGAAGCAGGAACGATATAAAATGCCGAATAGCACAAGCAAAACGAGCTTTCAGTCAGAAATATAATTTGTTTACATCAAAAATTAATTTAAATGTCAGGAAAAGATTTTTGAAAGTATATGTTTGGAGTGTCGCTTTATATGGAAGTGAAACTTGAACGATCGGAGTATCTGAGAAGAAAAGATTAGAAGCTTTTGAAATGTGGTGCTATAGGAGAATGCTAAAAATCAGATGGGTGGATAAAGTGACAAATGAAGAGGTACTGCGGCAAATAGATGAAGAAAGAAGCATTTGGAAAAATATAGTTAAAAGAAGAGACAGACTTATAGGCCACATACTAAGGCATCCTGGAATAGTCGCTTTAATATTGGAAGGACAGGTAGAAGGAAAAAATCGTGTAGGCAGGCCACGTTTGGAATATGTAAAACAAATTGTTACTGTAGGATGTAGGGGGTATACCGAAATGAAACGACTAGCACTAGATAGGGAATCTTGGAAAGCTGCATCAAACCAGTCAAATGACTGAAGACCAAAAAAAAAATGTACTTCTTTATAAACTATTTTCTAAAAAAGTCCTTTTCGGCACGCCGGAAGGCGGAGATAGATTACATCGGTGCTAATGAGGGGATAAAAATGTTTCAACCTTAAAGTTAAGGAAAACTTCAAATTTACTCAATACATTGGCTTAGCATACGACAAGCCGCATCTTCTTAAAATTCCAGCAAAATGTTGGTCACTCCTTGCCATAAGGGTTGGTCATACCAAAAATTGTTTCAGACGAAGGTTTTAGGTAATGTTTAGGGGACTAACGATCACTATAAACCGATTCGATACTGTGCCTATTAAGGGAGATACAATTTTTTTTGTGTTCGAAACTCCTTTTTTTCCAAACCCTGGGACACTCCTTGGGTATATCAAAAAACTTTACTTATATAAGTTTTAGGCCCTTGTCCAAAGAATAGTAGGAACTATAAATGAATTCGATATTTTACTTAATAGGAAATTTATAGCGATATTTTGTTTTTTTTCAAAAAAGCCCTCCTATTTCCCCACCCCCACGGTCCTATTCTGCCCATTAACGAACTCGACCGAGATTTTGGGTCGTTATATTTTATTATCAATTTGAAAGTGACTGTCGCAAAATTACGGCAGTTATCGTGTCCACAAGAAAGTGAAATAAATATATATATATAAACTTTTGAACTATCGGTGGTTTTGGGGTCTGGGGGATGTGAAACGCGAAGATATATCAACATTTTCCGGAAGTTGAATCATGGTATCCATTAAAATAGGTAGCTTTCTTATGAAACCTACCTAAAAATCTAAACATAATTGTTTAACGAAATGACCATCTAGTTCTAGATTTTTTTTAGTAATTTTTATTTTATTTTATGTTTTACTTAACTTATTCCAATAGCTGTTTAGAGTACCTCTTGGTTTTCAGTTATTTGTTTCAATATTCATGTATTAAATTCTTTAAATTTTTATTACATATTCCGTAGGGCTACCCTGTTTAATTTATTATCCATTATTACTGAAACATTTAAAATAGCCTACCTTTTCTATGAGTAAATCTTACCCATAAACATCTGATACTGACGTATCTTCTTATTACGATTACGCAGTTTAATGGCCGACCGGCAAAAAAAGACAAATTGACAAACAGTAGTATAATAAAAAATAATTTAAAGTAAATCAGGAAACATTAGTCCTTTGACTAGTTTGAACCGATAATCTGCATTTCTTTTTGTTCAGAGCTAAACGTTTAATCCAGTGGTTCCCAAACTTTTCCGAGTCACGGCGTCTTTTTTTCAAATAAAAATGTTCCATGGCGCCCTACCCTAAGTAAAAGTATGACTACTCGTAAGTAAGAGATACAAATAAATAAAACTCGTATCTTCATTATTTTTTTTTTTACTTTATTAACATTATATTAATAATTTTATAAATGTCTTGGTTCAATTAATTATGAAGCTTTTACAATATTTCGCAGCGCCCCTGTGAAGAGGTCGCGGCTCCCCGGGGCGCCGCGACGCACGGTTTGAGAATCACTGGTTTAACCTAAACATATTTACTACATCATAGATTTTCAGTTATCTATTTCACATATTCCAATCTTCGTCTTCCTTTATACGCATCCCATTATAACGAAATTAATTAAATCTGTATATCTTAGTAAACAATCACTAATCTAGTTTTTCTATTTCTATAATACGATTTTTTCACTTGTTTTTGTTCTCTTCAATTAGTCTAACGTCCTCTTTCACTTCGAACCGTATGAATCACAAAATACAGTTCTTTAAATGACCCTTTATTCTGTTCATTCCAGTAAAAAGTTCAAAAATAAATATCACAACTCTCCTAGAAAACAACTCTGACTCCCGCCTCTTTATTCGGATACATGTGTTAATTCAAAATACGATCGATCAGATATTGTTCCGATATCCTTTTATAACATTGGATTTCAAAAGGCCTGTATTCTCTTATTATTTTCGATGTTTCGCTAAAATGTTTCAATATTTTCTTTCTAATTGTTAAATCTAAGTGTGACGTTACTAGACATCTTGTAAAGATAAAAGAGCTCCCTTGCTTGTTCCAGTCTGTTTTTGAAGTCTTTCTTTCTTTCCTGTTTAGCCTCCGGTAACTACCGTTTAGATAATTCTTCAGAGGATGAATGAGGATGATATGTATGAGTGTAAATGAAGTGTAGTCTTGTACATTCTCAGTTCGACCGTTCCTGAGATGTGTGGTTAATTAAAACCCAACCACCAAAGAACACTGGTATCCACAATCTAGTATTCAAATCCGTGTAAAAATAACTGGCTTTACTAGGACTTGAACGCTGTAACTCTCGACTTCCAAATCAGCTGATTTGGGAAGACGCGTTCACCACTAGATCAACCCGGTGGGTTTGTTTTTGAAGTCTACCTTACTTCATCCAATCTTTATAATTTTACGACCAAAATAAAAACAAAAAACAACTTCTGCTATTTTTCATTTCCTTATTATAATATTTAATACCTCATTTTCCTCCTTTATAGGAAATTTTATTACATTTGCTTTATTTATTGTCAAAAATAAATAAATTTCTCTCGTACAAATAAAATCATATCGTTCAGTATTTCATCTAACTTATTTTTGTATTAAGAAAAATATCACCAAAAAATTTTAATACTTTTACTAGAATATAACAAAAAAAAAAGAATTCAAATTTTCCCTTCGATTCTGGTATCGCTTCTTCTAAACGTAAACTGAAAAGAAAAGAGATGATATTAGACCCTTGTATTACTCCTTTCTGAATCAAAAGCTTGTCTTTTTTATCTTCTATTCATATCATTATATTTTACACATAACAAAAAAATTTTTTCCTATATTTCAATACCAAAATAGGAAATAATAATTTCAATTTTATATTTACATAAAACTGTTTAACAATATATTTTTTTCGCATAATTAATGGCCGGTAAAAAATGAACAGCAAAAATAAATAACTTTTAACTATAATACGAATAAAAATACTAATTAAAAAAATAAGTGAGTTAACTGGACTTAATGAAATACCAGATATTCAAGGTATTTTAAATTTACGTAAAAAAGCAGTAAATATTTAAATCACAAAAGAAAAAACCATCAATATTATATATCAAGTGTTTTTATTCGTGACGTAATATTACGTCACAAATAAAATTTAAAACAACAATTTTATATAAGCTGTTTGTTACTAATTAAGAAAAAATTATTATGTTTATCTTCATAATTAAAAAAATAATTGGAGAACGATTTCAAACGTTTATATTTTTAATATAAAAAATAACTAGCAGCAGCGCCCATTACTTCCTCAACTCTCACGATGTAAACCTTTCTCTATTTCATTACTCCTAAGGATTTATGCGTTACGTATCACAACCAAACGGTTGAAGGCGACCTCACTGACATTAGTCACAAGCTACTTTCTACAACCGGAATAGAAATTTTGAGGTGTAGTTCCCAAACTTAAATTTATTTGAGGATCAAAATAAATTATCTATGACGATCCAGTAAATATTATTTACCTGTTAAATACGCGTATCTTAAAATAATTTATGAATTTATATTGATAGCCTTTTTCAAAATTCTTATTAGGATTGCTGATGACGTAACAGAACTGAAAGTAAACAAATAATAAATTAAGTTTTTTATATTTTTATTCTAAGAAAAAATATAATATGAAAACAAAAGAAGAAGAAGTTGTATGATATATCACACGACTAATTTAATTTACGACTAATATAACGTTTAATATGTAGATAGAATCGCTAGGTTTGGAGTAAATAAATATATTTTACGACTTAAGTCTGGTACAATCCTTAAATCCTTTAAAATAATCTGTATATCATTTATATTTCAAAAAAATATTAATTCAGAAAACGCTCTATCACACAGGTAAACTCTTTTTAACGTAATTAAATAATTTACGGTTGTATTAGACAGTTCTTAAATATTCCTAAAAATAAAGGATTTTTAATCGTAAATTTATTAAAATTTTCGCAACATATTTTTCTCCCAAATCCACCAGTGCACCTCGATTCCAGTGCTTCGAATTCTTTGAATTAGAATTAATTTGTTTGAATTTGAATTATAGAAGGGACTGGGCAGTTAAAATACTATACTTATCTGTAATATCAATACAATTTTTGCCAAAGTCAAAACCATCTAATATAAAACAGAATTGTACAGACCGTTTTTTTAAAATTAAATTTATCACTGCTTTTGGTTATAAAAAAAGAGCTAAGTCATTCGAAAGCAGGTTTGTTTAATCCTTTTTTTTAATTTCTTATCAAAGCAACTAATTTCTTTCCTATCTTGATCTTGATATACCAAGGGTCTCTCTTCCAATAATTTTATTTATAACTTTTTTTTTAGAACAGACTGCGTAGCATATATCACCAAACGTAAAAGAGACAAAACGGAATAATGTAATAATCATGTATTGCAATTGATTGTTTAATAATATTCGTATGCAAATTTAAATAATAAGACCAGTTCTTTAATAAGCGTTAGAAGGTATGCTAATTTTTACTTTCTATTAAGAAAAACTTTCAATCCATTAATTCAAATATCACTGTCTTAATATAATTGTAAATTGTTAAATTAGACCTGGAGGTCCAAATATTTCTAAAACAAGTAAAATGCTTAAGTAAAAAATCGTTTCAAGAAGTTAATTTTTTTTTTGAAGCGGTATTTTCATAAAAAAGGACAGAAATTTGTAATCGAATTACAATAAACAAAGGACTTCTTTCGAAAAATGTTGTTCTACGAACTGGAAAACTTAAATCATTTCTAAATATATACATATATATATACCAGATGGTACATTGTATTAGTCTGTCGTATAGAGTTCATGAATGATACGCAGAGTTATAGTAATCGTTTCCTGCTTATATACAGAATGTTTCACGAAGAATGTAATAAACTTCCATCAGCTGGTGAAAATGAAGGAGAAAGTTTCATATGAACATAGATTCGGAAACGCTTCGTTAGCGAGTGTCGGCTGGCGAATAATTTCATCTCTGCGATTTCATTAAAAATAAGCGAGATTGTAGTTCTTGGGATCCAAATTAGGGGATAAATTTAGTGTTTTATATGACATCTGACCTGAAAAATTGAAAAAAAATCCCAAACTGTATTTTTAGTCATTTTCGAGAAATCTAGGGTAAAAGACAAACGATTGGGGTTAAAAAACACAATTTTATGTTTGGCGTAAAATAAGTTTGTTAAATAGATAATAGACACGTAAAAGTTTTAAACAAAACTTGTAGAAAATCTGACTCTGAATAAAATGGTACGAATAATATCCATAAAAACTAGATACGTAAGAATTTTGAAATTTATATCTTAAAAAGACATATCAAAATGCGGCAGATAGGTATTAAACGAAACAAAATTTTCAATATTCCAAAATAGAAGAATTATTTAGAAAAATAATAAATACAAACATAATCAAATAAATAAACTGCTGAAAATGACCTCCACCACAGCGATTACAGCACTCTGCCCGACGAACAATGTTTTTGATGGCTATCCGTATTTCAACAGGGTTGTTTTGTATTTGAGAGTTTCAATAACTCCTCTCTTGTATTACACTTTTGTTCATATACTACTGATTTCGACCCCAATCTTTTATATTTTACCTCAGATTTCTCAAAAACTACTAAAATTACAGTTCTTGGACCTATTTTTTTTTTTTTCAGTGTTTCAGGCCAGATTTTATATAAAAGCACTGATTTTAACTATTAATTTGGATTCTTATAAATTACAGTCTGGCTTAATTTTACCGAAGGCGCAGAAATTAGGGCGAAATCTTTCGTCAAACGACCATCGCCAACGAAACGTTTTCAAACTTGCGTTTGTATTAAGTTTTTTTATTTATTTTCACCAGCAGACATATCCTGAAAGTTTTTTACATTTTCGTAAATTAATCTTCGTTAATAAGAATTTGTTTGAGTTCGAGAGTTATTGTTAATACATATTTTAATACCTTTTCTAACGAACTGCCCACGTCGAATCAGGTTTTCTACATAAACCCTGTAAACATCCATTAAATTATTTTCATTACACGTGGATCTCGAAAAACTGAAAGTAAATGCTGCTAAAGCCAAAATTTTCGTTAGACTATGTCAGAACCCTAGGAAAAGGTATTTTTTACTGCTAACCAAAGAAAAGACACGCTATATTTAGTACTTTCTACTGTCTGGTAATATTAGTGAACCAATTACTTCTTCACGTGTACGATGCTAAAAAAATAGAACATTTTAAAAATTACCAACATTATTTTAGGCAAGGTAATTTAGGTAATTTTTTTTAATAAAAAATACAAATTTTTTATTCAAAATTTTAATTGGAGATATATTTATAACCGTAGGTAAACATTGTTACTAATAATTATTACAAAAGAATTTTCATATATAAATGTACAATCGGAAATTAATAAAGCTTAAATAATTTATGACAAGAATTTAAAAGTTAGAACGTTATTAAAAATACGAAAAAAAATTAATAAAAATTCTATAATATATAAAGGAATGTTTTATGGGGCGCATAGAGTTAAGAGGCAAAATATACTTGCTGTATAGTATTATATAACTCCAACGCTAGTCAAATCGACTCTCGGAACCACACTCTAATACAATTTGTATTATAGCCAGCTACGCCTAAAACAGGATAAAAAATTCCTGTTGGAGACTGAACAATATTTCGGTTACAAATGAAATTTTCGTATATTGTACACGTTAAGTATTATTTTTAACCAAGCCGTTCAGAACTTTAATATAAAAAGTTTATTAGGAACAAAAAACAATGCTTTTAAAGATCAATTAATATTCTGTCAAACCTAGCCGCCATGTAAATATACCCGTTTTCAAAAAAGAGGACGACTTCCTACCAGCACTTAAAAACTATCTTTATCAACCTCAAACGCAACATTATCACTGTTTTTTCGGACTTATTTATAAAAATTTAATATTTTTAAAAAATGTGACAAATAAATTAATATTTATTTTATTTTTTTAATAAGTGATGTTTTTAACTAATGATTTTATTAAGTTACAATTCTCTAACTTTATTATATAATTAAAATCTTTTTAAAGCAACTACGAAATATTGTTCATTTTACAACATGCTCAATTAATTACGTAAATTTACATCTCAAAAGCGTATAATGAAATAATGTATAGTATTATATAAGTATTTTTTTTTTAATAAGCGATTTTGTTCTTAAATTAATATTATTACACAAATTTAGTCATTTTACCGAACACATAAATCGACTTAAGTAAATTTCGAACACTTACGGGTTACTTATGTCGTACAATAAAAATAGTCTTTAAATATATACTATTCACATTTAATTTTTACATTTTACAGAAATTTTTAATGTTTGTATTCCCCCTTAAAAAATAATAAACTGTTAAATACCTTTTAATAAGACCAGTTCGATTTCAGAAAGGAGGATAGAAAAAAGGCAATTCTAGCTTTAAAATTTATTTTAGAGGGGAGGTTTAAAAAATACGTTCATATCATTTGTAAATCTGAATAGATCATTTAATAATGAAGACATTAAAACATTTGGAATAAAACATATATGATAATCATCATGAGGTCTGATTTAGAAAGGAGTAACACAGGATCTAGCATATCCCCGTTACTTTTCAACATGTTTACAAGAGAATCAATAGAGGTGTTACAGGGCGAATTTGAGAGTAGAGTAATTATCCAAGAAAAGAAAATCAAGAAGTTAAAATCCGCTGACATAGTTTTTTGGCAGTAACTAGAAACAATGTAAAAGCAATACTGAGCGGCATAAATTTATAACTTAAGACAAACATTTACTTTAAAAATAAAGAAAACTAGAATAAATTAATGAAATCTGACCGGAAGGAGGATAACGAAGAATTAAAATTAACGATAAGGAAATAAAACATACCAGAAGCAGGAAAATTTTGTCGTTTAATTACTGAAATCATAAGGGGTGGACGAAGTAATGTAAACATCAAAGCACAATGGCATTTATAATCATGGAGATCTTTCGTGTAAATAACAATCTCTTAAAGTAGTTACAGGAAGTATTTGTGTAAAGATTAGCGTTTTACATTAGTGAAATATAAACGATACGAAAAACAGGAAGGAAAAGAACAGAGCCCTTAAAGATAAGGTGTTGCAGAAGGATGCTGAAAATAAGCGGATCAATAATATACAAAGTTAAGAAAATTTAAGACGATTCGGAAAGAAGTTTGTGCCAGAATCTTATAAAGATACGAACTAGGTTAATAGATCATGCATAAAGACAAAACGTCCAGATTTAGTTAATTTGTTAATATAAGGACGTTTGAGAGGTAAAAACAGAAGAGTGCGATAAAAACTGGAATATACGATACAGATAAATGACGAATACGACTGCAGTAAATATGCCAAGGTTAAAAAAGCTTAGTACAGAACAAAAAAAAGAAAAATATAATCGAAAAAAAAATATATATATATAAATTTTAACTGATTTAATTAATAGATTATAAACACTTTTTGTCATTTATTAAAAACAAAAACAAACGAGAATAAATGCATGTGCAACATGAGATCGCTTCTAAAAATAGCGTAGATTTAAAAATATAACAACCATTAAATATACTATATATTGATAGCGGTCAGACCGGACAGTCTGTGGGTGGCAGCCAAGCTCGCCAAAATACGTACACAACAAAAAACATAGAAAATATGAACGGTACTGCACTTTAATAAAAAGTTCAATGACCGGACAATGTTAGAAGGACGGCACTTATGAATGGTTGGCGCATGCGCCGTACAGAACTATACAGTTCTCACAACTTTAAATTGTTCTGATTATATATCAGCATTAGGCTAACTGGGGAAAGTAAGGAGTGAAGTGATTTCCCGTACCTTCTTTATCGAGCCTAACGTTGCAAACTAGCACGCTAACTTCACCGAAATTTAATTTATATTCATCCCTAAAAATAACGTCACTTTCAGTCAATAAACTACATGGATTGGCTGTATAATGGGCATCATTACTCTTAGAGTAAGTAACGTTGACGAGTGATATTTTTACCTGAAGTGATTTATATTCATCGTAGACGTAAGATAAATTTTATAAAAAAATGTAAAGCAACAAATTTAGCCTTTTCATGTAATGTTGAATATTTATACGTACTTTCTCATACACTATAATTTCGTTGGTGTTTCCGTTTGTTCGTTTTTTCCTGGTACAAACCACCGAAATGATTTTAATTGTATAAGAAATACGGCATTATCATAATCCTGGTTATCATGTTAAAGATTTCAACAGCCTACAAAAAATCAGTAGGACAAAAGCAAAAGTCGATAAAAGTAGTAAAAATTTCATAGGAATAATTTTCAAAATCTAAAACGGCCCTTACTAAGACCGTAATAAAAATTACATAATAAATTAAATAACTGGATCGATCTAAATAAAGCATAAAAGTTATAACTTACGCACGTTATACACACCGAATAGTTTGGAAAATTTCTCAACTGAATTTTTAAAAAACTGTATGAACGATTTCGATAAAATTTTAATAAAAATATATTTTTTAAATAATACAGTATTATAATTTTAGGTATATTTTTATCACTAGCAAACAAATTTTATAAAATTATTGAAAAGTACTTCTCTTCATTTTTTTTTATTGAAATATGAAAAATAACAAAATTGAACTTTGGTGTGTTTCTTTTGCTTGCATTTTTGGGTTTATTTTCCAGTATATTACCCAATAATCATCTGATAAGGACTGAAACCTATTCCATCCCTGATAACAGTTAAGTTCATGTAAAATATTAATAAAAAAAATATTTAATCGATATATAAAAATTTGTCAAAATTTAGGAAAATTAAAAAAAAATATATACAGGAGGAATGAATTTTTTTTTCAAAAACTTTTCAATGAATAATTTCAACTGAAATCCTTAATTTCATAATTTTTAGTCAGATAGACTAAAAATTACGAACGAATAAGATTTGTATAAATCCAATCCCTTCCAGATACGATACAATACTTCCTCAATACAACCTCAAGAAGGAATCAGGCTGAACGGTCAATATAATTTAGTTAAATACGTACGGTACATAATTCTTCTAAAGATAGTTGAAAGTTTTCCTTAAGTAAGCCTGAGCTCACCTCTGGCGGGTTTGCAGTACCTGAGGGAGAAGTAATTGTTGTTAATCTAGGTAAAATCTTTGATCGTGACGCTTTATTCTCATTCCGGGTAAATATACCTGATCTCCCGTGGGATTTTAGACCTACTAAAATTTCCTACTTCCAGGAGGTGTCCTACTTCTCAGGTTTCCTCCTAGAAGTAAGAAACCTGAGATAGTTCTTTGTTTGTTCCGTTCCAGGATTCGTCCCTTTATTAAAACTCACCCCTTCCGTTATTCTTGATTAACTTTTCTCTGCTTGTTTATTGAGCGTTTTTATTAGTTGCCCGTCGAATTTGTGTTAAATATGGAGACCTCTTTGAATTACTGTGTTTTTTACATCGATGCAGGCAGATTTATTTGTAGACCTGTACGATGAATCGATATCCTAATCGATAAGTATTCAAAAAGCCCATCCTGGGGCTGATATTTATCGGGTGAAGTCAGATTCTTATTTTTTCCTTAATAGAATATTCCTTTGGTATTCTTACCCGCCATGCCATTTATTTGAAAAGTTTAATAGAATCAGTTCCCGTAATAGGATGCTACTGAACTAAATTACATTAGGTTTAGGTTAAAATAATCGTTCCTGAGACATAAAATCAAATAAACGCGTAATTGCTTATAGGTAAAACTTTTTTAATCAAAATCTTACAATATTTGGACTCGCAGGCATCAAAACATCATAAAATACAAAAATTCAAAGAGATATCCATTTTTGACTGATAGCAGTACTTTTTCTCTGTTACATATCAAATAGTCTATAAAGTAAGAAATAAAAAAAATTTGTCCACAAAAAAAGATTTGAAGCGTTTCTTTTGCTTGCATTTTTGGTTTTATTTTCCAGTAAATTACCCAATAATCATCCGACATATATTGAAACCAATTCCAACCTTGATAACAGTTAATTTAAAGTAAAATATTAAGTAAATAAAAATATATTTAATCGATATATAATCAAATATTACCTGATTTTTTATTTATTTTTAACTTAACCATTACCATCTTGATTTTGTAAATACTCCATTTTCTAGGTTCATTAATTTGTTTTAGGATATGCTTTTTCTTATTCGATTGTAAATGTTAAAATCGTAACCGGTAAGCAAAATACACCTTTAAACTTAAACTGATCTATTAGGAACATATATTGGTTTAAAGGAAATTTGAAATTCTTTTGAAACCCCTTTTGGAAAATATTTTTTTAAAAATATAAATAATGCTTCATTTGTTTTTAATAATAACTTTTTAGGATATTAAAAATAATTATTTTACGTAGAATAAAGTTACTTACTGTAACAGAAGCTATTTATTGTTACTCCAAAAAACACAAGCAAGTCAAAAAAATTAAAGACTGAAAAGAAAATTTAAGCCGACGAAAATTGGCCCTAACACAAAACCGCTTTTCTTCAATGAATTTCTTTTTTTACCATTAATCTTCAAACGTCTTCAAATTTGACAGGATATACAGTATATGAAATAACGTTACATAGAAAATTCCATCTAGATCAGAAAAACATTCAAGCAACTATAGTCTAATCGTTCTGATGGAAATATTAACCGATTTTAAATGTATTAAATTTTTGAATAAAAAAGAGATAAAATTTTCACAATTCTAAAACTTATACATGTTGAATAAATTAAAAATCTTTTGTTTCAAATTATTAATCGAAAAATAATTTTCTAAATTCAGTAATTATTGAATTCAGGCGTCACTCAAATTATTTAAATAAAAGTACATAAAAAGTGGTCCTTTTATTATTTAAACAAATATATATATATATTATTGAATTTAGTACCAGATTCATTTTACAACGGCTAGACAAAATTCTATTTAATTTTAAATATAATAAACCCTCAATGTTACCAGTAAATTCATAAAGGGAACATAACAAGAAACGTACTTCGTTAAACGGCAAAACACAGTTGTACAATACACATCACAGCACGATCTATCGGTAATGGTATCGAATTATTTAAATTAATAGTTCATCACGTGACGAAAACCGATTGAATTGAGAGTACAGCGCTTTATTAAAAAAAAAGAAAAAAGAATTAATTTATTTTTGTATTCGTAAGATTTTTTTATTAAACAACTTCTAAATAATAATAATAATAATAATAGCGCCAACAAAGGACAAATTTGTAACAAATGATTATATTAATTTTATAATAATAGTGTTCTTTCATTACAAATTACTATGAATAAACGAATGGTATAAATTTATTTATTTATTTGATAAGGGAAATTAAAATTGAAAGTAAACTAAAACAAAAGAGTAAAAGAAAAGAAATTAAACAAAATTAAAGAAATAATATTTAAAAAACTGATTATTAACAAAAAAAAAACGTAGAAGATTGAAAAAATAGAAAATTAGCATATTGTAATCTATCAGACAAAAGTTGAACGTTCAACTTTCTACTTTAACATACATACAAGATCACTTATTTTTACAGAAATTTCAAAGTCAAAGTTCTCTAAAGCAGTTTGTAAAGGATTGACCATATTTTAAAATTACTTAAAAGTTCAAATGACTTGCTTTCAAATTACATGGAAATTGTCCTTCAAGAGGAGCTTTTGTAGTTAAATGTTTAGCTCCTTCCAGTGTATTTAACTGCTGCATGCTGTCATGGATAACATATTACCCAATATATTAATATGTTAATGATGTAGATTATAAAGTGTTGGGAAACACTCACTGGTTAGTATATAATAAAATATTCAATTTATTTTATGTTTGTTCACTTAATATGTTGAATAATGCATTTTTATATTTCATATTCAAATATGCTGAAATCTGTTTCGAGTAAAATTTTCAAGTACGGTTGTTAATGTAATTTATGTATATGAATGTTCTGTTTCAAAGAGAAAATTTCCAAATTTTGATTCTACGGTTTTGTGTAATCCATGGATGTGTACTTTGTAGACAAATATGTGTCCAGTCTGTCCGATGATGAAGTTTAGAGTTTATTTCAGATTATATAATCCTAGGTTACTATGTCAGTCAGTAGTGTTTTGTTAATTTGTTCTAAAATTTTATGAATAAGTTTACTGTATTGAAAGTGACATCACCTTTTCTGAAAATGTAAGCAATTTTGTACAATTGTTGCTCATGTATGTTAGCATTGTTTGTTTTCTGTCACTAAGCTTATTTTGATTTTATTCTTTATTTGTGTTCTATGATATTTATTTTGTTTAGGAAGATAGATATATCTGCTGAAAGACACTGACTGAAACTGCACTAAAAGCACAACTCAAAATCTGCAAAGAAGATACAATTAATCTGCAATGATGATGATAACATCAACAATAACGCTTCATTTTTGCACATAAACTACCAAGATGTACAGGCAGAATAATTAAATTATACTTAACACTTGAAAAAACAACTCGATAGAACTTGAAACTTGTGTCTTTCGTACTACTGACCTTTATACTAATGTATATATACACAAAACCATCAACTTTTTCATGAATCACAACAAAAATTGCACAACCAGAACATGTAACTGAAATTATAACCTGAACACAAGGAACTACAGAATAAAATTACATACAACAAATGCTATATTCAACCAGGCTTACCAATATTTTCACCCATTTTAAGTCTCCTGGCTGAAATATTTTTGTAACTTTTCAAAAACACTAATGTATTATAAAATAAGAAACACACAGCCAGAATATTACACTGAAATTTTGATTCCGATGACATCTTATTTTTGTATAAAGGAAAAATAAGACACATTGACATAAATTATATTCTTTTTGATCAAACAAAATATACCTCGGTTTAAAAGTCATTGGATAATATGAACAAAACAAATAATTTAACTTTCTTTACCTCACTGTATCCAAAACAGGTATCAAAGTTTTAAAATATATAAATATTATAGAAAACCCATTACAACTGACTCGCCCACTCATAACATGTCTACTGATCCCACACAGAGTAGAAATACAGCTTTCTAAAACACACTACAGCACCTAATACACCCCTTTGTCAACTAATACGATAAAGAACTTTACATAAGGCTACCCACCTGTACTTACTAACAACAGCCTGCATAAATACAGGAAAAATACAAACTACCAACATAACATGTCAATTAAAGGTCATAAAAGATTCCCTACATTTTCAGGAAAAAAAGGCTAATATATTGCTTTCAAAACTAAAACAAAAAAAAAATACAGATGATATAGTGAACTAATAAAACAAGTATTAACAAACACATTTATCCCAATTCAATTTATGTTATGTAACACATAACATAAATTGAAATCCTGCACTAGATACTGTGTCAGACAGACTAGACACAATTTACCTAAAGATACAAATACATTTAAATGCTACACATCAAAAAAAAATTTACTATTGCAAATCAATTAATAGAAATAAGCTCTTATAAAAAAAAATAACTACAACCTGCAAATTTTATAAAAGTACATAAAAAATAAGATTTCAAAAAATTTGAACAATGTGAAATTTATAAACACGCTAAATCTGACAAACACAATGAAGATGAAATATATTCCTTGACAGAGTAGCAATAGGGTTACCTAACTGCTTTATGATGGGTAACATTAATAACAGTGCCATTTGTAATACTACTAAGAAAAAGATTGTTTAATTAACTTAAAATAATGTTCTAGAAGAATTATTCTTATATAACTTAAAATTTAGTTATTTATAATTGTTAATCATTTTTAGGTGTTATCATATTTTGTCATGTTGTAGAACAATTAATTTTTAATTATTTATTTCTGTATTAATTACTATACAGGTTCGCATATTTTTAACATCTGGAAGGAATAGAATTTTTTCAGTTTAAAGTAGCTGCCATTTTATAAATATCAGTAGGATATTATACCAACACATTGTAGAGTACTTACTATAAACCTTAAATTTGTGTGTGTCAATAAATATAACTAAATTTGTTATGAATAATCTTGAAATAATTTTTAATTTTTTTTAATTAACATTTTCAATAATCTTTTTGTAATTCCATAACAATAAAATATAGTTCTCATGGTTGTAACTTAAAATTATAAAGAATGGATGTAATAATGAAGACTGAAAAGTGAACTACCACAAAGAAGAGTGTAAAATAGACCACAAACCTAAAAAATATATATATTAATATATTTTTTGTATAATTACAAACGAAGGAACAAATATTTTTAAGCAATCATTTTTAAAATATTTTCAAAGCCGCTTCTCGATGCTACTGCACATAAAAAAAATCTAGAAAATAATTATAAAAATTTTCTGGAAGCATATTTTATAAACTATAAGAATGGTAGGGAATGGAAGGTTAAATTTAACTTTATTTTTCAAAGCTCTAAATCAAAAATTAAAACATTAATGGTGTGTTAAATTACTGAAATTCAGCTGTTATTTAAAGATAACAGGTAACAGCTGATTAAACAAAAACTGCTTTCTTATTCAATGAAGAACATTATATAGTCAATGATTACAGTTACTACTGACAATCGCTTCTCGGCCACTTGGCTAAGATCAAAGAGTAGTTACTACTGACAAATTTAACATTTTAAAAGTTTTATGTTTTATTATACTGTATTTAATCATAATGTTTAAATAAAAGTAAAAATATAAGTAACATATGATTTTATCTTTACAAAGGAAATTCATTATTTTTTTAGAAATAAAAAAAATTCCTTAAGATTAATATTTTTTTTATTAAGTTTAACATTACAAATAAATGATGACCACTTTTACAGTAATTTAATAGTGACAACTACCTCATAAGATCAACATTAATTTAGGATATATACATATGATATTCATTAATCAATCTTCTTTGTATGCAATTTTATCTCATCAGCAAGAAAAACACCCACTCTAATACAATACACAACTATCAATTAGGCATATTAGAGGTATGAAGTCGTTGAAGAAGTAGTAGCCATATAAGAGTATAAGTAGTGACGTCATTTATTTGTAAAGTTGATTTAGTAATTGATCATAATTTATTGTTATACATTACATTAAGGGAACAACAAATTCCCCTACTAGCCTTGACAATCTTCTTTTGAAAATTGTAGCTGATACGTGATTTAAAAACACACTTCGCTTATGACATTGACATCAGTTATGTAACTTTGGAAAATTTAATACATAGGAGCAATCTTTTGTACATCAGGTACCCTTTATATCTTTTTCTGACTCGTTATAAAGCCTTTAACATTCCATTCTATTCTGTACAAGTTTTGTAATCTTTTTATATTTTCAACATCTTACTTTTAAGCATTTATAAAAAATTTACTCTACATCATTTACACTTTTTTCCTTCGTCAAATAAGCTAATCCTGAAAGCATTAGTAATTTTTTCTTTATTACATAGCTCTTCTAGTGAGATTTTCTGCAGCTTCTTTTTTTGTCAGATTCCACATAAAACTCTTCAATTTGAATACCTTATCTTCAACATTTTTCAATAAAAATAAGCAGTTCATTGTTATACATTAAATAATGATAATCTTAAAAGAACGATTTTAATGAATTGTTATAATAGTAAAACTGAGGTACTGATTTACAGAATTAACAGTTTATTGATTAAAAAGATGGAGCACAAATTTACGCCATTAAATTCTTCTATCAATTTTTATTTATTTTGCCACTATGGATTTCATTACAACTTTCACTTCACCTTATTCTCTTGTTTTCTCTTTTTCCAATAATCCTTCATCATTACACTGTATCATTTCTTTCTTCAAACCACTGTATCTTGGTTAGTGGCTTTTTAGGCTCAGGAATCTTCTAATGTTTTTAAATTTTTTTCTAAAAATTTCCATTTATTGGATTTCCTCTTCAGATTTCTTTTACTCTCAAGTCTTTCACTCCTGAGGACCAACTTTATTCAGTTTTTTGTTTTTAAAGAATTCAAATATTTTCTTTGTTGATCTATTTTTGCCCATAAAACATTAATCTTTTCTTTCTCATCGAATTTGGAATTTTTTTAGTTTTTTGGTATATTTTGGAATTATTTTTATATCCTCCATTTCATTTTCTTTTATGGATTCTAAAGTTTTCATAAGATTATTTTTTCTCTTTTTTCATTTCTTCTTTATTGTTTTTGTTTAAAGAATTCAATGCATAAAGACTTTTGTGTTTAATTAATGCGTTATAATGTCTTATTTATGCATTTGAGTTGTTCAATTTTATCACTAGATGGCAGCTAACGTTTGTAATTGAATTGCTATTTTTGCCTCATTGGGAATAGCAGTAATGGTCCAAGCCACAAGACTGTGGGAAACATCTGTATTGCAGAACTATTGTGAGTTAAATCATACTGTCTAGTTGTGCTTGTTGCTAATCCTTAACAAAGTCAGCAACATTAATTTGTTTATTATGTATCTAATGAAAATAGTATTAAAGGTTGCAAGTTGTTCTTTAAGGCTACATTTGGAATATTAGATGGTTACCTCACAAGAGCTCTGGTTGTAAAACCATTTGGCACTACACCTCCTGCAGACAAGTCAGGTAAATAACCTTGCCCCAATAAAACTTTTGAAGAAAAAATCAATCAAGTAAAAGAATTTATGGTACTTACATATTAACGCCACCGCAGCTACAGCTTTATTTAAAAACAAAGTACTCAATCGGATTTCGGTGGAAAATCGGCTGATATAGAGTTTAACATAGATTCAAAACAGTCTCTTTATTAATTTTAATAAATGGTTAATTATTTTATAAATATGATTTAACCAAACTTAACCTACGCTCGCTTTGCTCGCTAACCTTGACTAACTAACAGGCGTGTTTTGATATTTAAATAATAAATAATTGCAATAATTACTGAATTTATTAAATAAATACTCAAAAAATTATGGTGTTAATTCGTCAAGTTTAGCGAGTGAAGCGAGCGTAGGTTAAGTTTGGTTAAATAATTATTTATGAAATAAATAAATATAAATAGCCATTTATTAAAATTAATAAAGAGACTGTTCATTTCCCACCGAAATCCGATTGACTACTTTGTTTTTAAATAAAGTTGTAGCTGCGGTGGCGTTAATATGTAAGTACTGAATTTATTATAAAATTTCCTACTTATACATCACACCATTCACCAAATAACTCGCACAGAAAAATATATAAAATATTTGTCTCCAAATTTAAATCTACCATATACAAACTTTACACTGAAGAATGTTCTGATCCAGTGCCATAGTATATTTTCAGAAAAATATTTACTACAGATTTTAATCTTTTGTTTCTCATTCTGCTGACAGACACCAGCAAAAATTCAAAAAGTATGATGCATTTGAAACAAAAATAAATTCACCTAAAAAAGAAAAAATGGACTATATTATGACTGAAAAATAAATTCATCTGAAAAAAGTAGAAGCTGCTAGAAGTTGCACGAAACCAGATGCTGAACTTGGGAAAGCAGACCCTGATATAACAATCATTGCATTCAACTTAATGAAAATTTTGCCTTCAGTTCTTTTACAGTTCCTTCTGTAGAAACAGCGGACTGCAAAAGACAGTTGTGGATTTACTGCCTCGGGATTCATAATTTAAGTAACACTGATGTAAACTTGTACGTGCTGAATAAAATTCAGGCATCCATGGGTCCACAAGAAATACACTCTTTTTTGATGCATTTTGTACAGAATTATGTAACTACAATGAATGATAACATGCAGTAGCAATATGAAAGAGAGAGTAGTAACATAAAAGTAGTATCTCTCTGTACTTACATTTCCTTCTCTGATAAATATTTTGTGTAATAATTCTCAGTATCTAGCCATTTGTACTTAGCATGTGACCATGATTTTGATATTATAGAAAAATAAAAATGTTTTTATACAGATATTTATGTTCCAAATGATTGGCAAAAGGTTATTGCTCACGCACAAAAGAGGAATCCATTTAAAACCATCATAATGACACAGAATATGTTTAAATCATCAACAGAATTGCAAAACAACATAACGAATCGTAAAGTTAATACTCAGAAAGACAAAGTTCAGTAGTTGAAAATGCAGTGGATTTATATCCATCATGATCATCCTAGTGAAACTTTCTAAAAAATACTCCCATAATAAAAGAATTCCACTTCATAACGCAAATTTTCAAAAAGGAAAAGAAATGAACCAACAGATCTGTAGATTTTGTATCCAAAAGGTAACAGGTTGACAATGCTAAACACAAAGAATCTTAAGCATTTTCGCAATTTATAAACCATGCATTTTACAACAGTATAACATCTTCACTAGTTTCAAGATGTAGGGTTAGTTGATGAGTATTCAGATAATGATGAAGACTAATTATTTTTTGTTTATAGTAGAATATTTTGTCAGTATAATGTATTTTTAAAGAGTAATTAGGTTTTTTATTTTCAAGTTGAACTTTTAATGACATATAATAATAATAATCTCTTTTTTCAAATTAGGTTTTAAAGATTATGTAAACTTACAATAGGTACACTCTTACTTTTATTTTTTTAACAGATTTAATTCTTCAATGGCAGTAAAAATTATCTTTTAATATATTTAAAAAAATTTGTTTTATAATAATTAACTGATTATAGTATGTATCATATTATGAAGAATAATCTATATTAACAGTAGTTTCTGTTTTTCAGTAAAATATATTAATGTCTTTGTTTTATGATCTTAGTAAATGAAAATTTAAACATTTAGCATTAGCAAAATTTGCATTTTTCTTTAATAATAATCATTATTATAAAATAATAAGACATTATTATTTCTATAGACGTTCCATTATTCTTTCACAAAAACAAGTAATGTTTTATTTATGTAATTTTAATTTATTCTGTTTATGGTTATTATTTTGTTCTGCTCGTACTGAATGAATGATTAAACTTTTAATAACATAATTTTTTAATATTGTGTACATAAAAGTGGATAATTTATATTTTTTAATGTGAATTTTTTAAAATTAAAATCCAACTACTATAAAAGTTTGTTAATAAATCACTGCAGCTGATTAGTGATAGTGTGTTATATGTACATTTAATAAGTTTATATTGTATATGTATATTTGTGTAAGGTAGTTTAAGCATTTATAACATTTTCCAAATGATATTCCATACTTGTTCTAACCAACCACATAAATATATATACATATCTATAGTATATATAGCTATCTTGCATAAGGTAATCGGTCAAAACATGGGGTATGAGTTTTTCATGGCCCAAGAACCCCAAAACAAAGGGGGATGATAATGTTCGTACGTACGTATGTGTGTTGGCAAGTTTGAAGCATAATAACTTTTGACTATATAAACCGATTTTGATGGAATTTTGTGCAGAGACTCTTGTATATGGTGCAATATGTTGGTAAAATTTTGGGGTCAATATCTCTATGGGGTGGAATAGATATTTTGTGGGGTCAGGTTTCTCAAAATTTTGCAAACATAACCCCACTTTATATTAAGTTCAGTACATGCATGCATGCTTATCTTACAATTTTTAAAAGAAATTTGCCCAAAAGTTCCTCCTTCCCCAAAAAAACGAAAAAAGCTAACTTTCTGTTTATTGCATATTTTTTAACCAAATTTGTTTTAATGTCTTCCTAGGTGTAGTAGTAGTCCAAGCAACAAAAAAACAAATTTGGGGGCAATATTGGAGATGAGGGAGGTGTCAAAGTTTAAAAATATTGACTTTTTTAATTTTTCAGAACTTTTTTGTGTTTATTTTAATTTCTAATGGTATTAAAAGTTTAAATAGTAAACTTTTAGTAATAATATTTCAAAAAAATTTCATCATAATTCAGCCCCTTACCTCAAAAAAGAAATCTTAGGTAACCTTTTTCATGTATCATTATTTTTACATTATATAAGAATAAAAACCAGTGCCATGAGAGTTATTACACCTTTATTGTTAGCCTTTTTACATTTATCATGAATTTAATTTTTTTTTACACGTAGATTTGTTAACCGGTCTTTTCCACTATTCTTTGAGAAGACTAAATTTAATTTCTCTCGATTCTATGTTTTGGATTAGAGGTGCCATATCATCTGCAAAAGGTAAACAGTTCTTCTACCATTATTATATTGTTTATATTTTTATATTATTTTATAATCTTGATGGACCCTTGGAGATTATCGAGGAGGTAGGGTTCTGGAAAATGTAAATGAAAAATTGTAATGAAGCCTATCATATTTATTGTACAAAAACAAAACTCGGTAATTAAGTTCCTTAACCTTCCTCATGGCGTTGAGACCTGGACAATCAAGGTGGAAGACCTGAGGATAATTGATGCGTTCGAAAAGTCGGCCAACAGAAGAACACTCGAAGTCGCACGAGCGGAAAAGAGGACGAACAACTCGATTATAAACGAACTGGGTATACAGAGGAGGTTGTCTGCAATATGTTTACAGCGCATGCTCCACTTTTTTGACCATATAATCCGTAGGCTAAAATTTTGTGAAGCCAGTCGTTTAGGAAAAAATCGAGGGCATCAGTTCACGCGGAAGGCCGGCAAAAAGATGTCTGGACTAAATTGAAGAGGCGGCTGGAGAAACATTAGGCACATTGATTCGAATGGCGGTGGACCGTGAGCTACGGCGGGAAATTGTCAGCGGGATATGAATTCGGGTCACCAGCTCCCACACATGAGAAGAAGAATCACCGATGACTTCATTTTAGTATTTAATAACCCCTGGTAAGCCAAGTAAAAAATTAACCGATTCCGGAGAAAAAATGGGTAAAATAAATTAGTGCCGAGAAACAGAAAATTTATTTTCGGTTAGTGCCTGGACATATAAATGGCGCCCCCACTAACAAGGTTAGTGTTCGTCGGGCCAGTTTCTCAAAAAATTGAAATCAAAAGTACTAAAAGTGAAAAGTCGGATGAAACCATAGGTTGGCAGAAAGCTTAATCTCTTTGTTTTCTTTTACAAGTTTATTCATAAACCATTATCCGATTATCGTCAACAATATTTAACCGATTAAATTAAAAAGTAGTTAGTAGGATATATTAATAAAGAACGTTTTGCGGGTTTTACATTCGAACAAGGTTAAATGATAGTATTCAAAAAAATTACTTTCCTTCAATTTTATTATTTTTTTTTTTTTTGAAAAATTTAGAATAATTTAAAATTACATATATTAACAGAATGATTGGGGAATAAAGCGATATCTCTTTCTTTTACTGAGATTGTGAAACAAATTGAAGTTTCAATACGTACATTGGCAAAGATATAATGATACTTAAATTAGGCTAACTTATAATATTTAATATTTCTTCAAATTAAATAATTCGGGATGAAGTTGGTTTTACACCACTATATTGCAACACAATTCTTTGATGAAAATGTAGTGATGTGAAATAACAAATAGGAAGTCCGTAACTGTATATATATATATATATATATATATGAATCAGAATAAAAAAACTGCAACTTTTAATTCTTTACTTTATAGAGCAATAAAATATTTAAAACATAATATAAAACTAAATAACGAACAAAATAACATTAAAACTATTGCTGTAACAAATTGATACAATGCAAATTTAATAAACAAATTATACACCGAACTAAAAAATAAAACATATATAAAAGATAAAATAAGACTACCAAATTACATTACAAGAAAAGAATACGTTAAAATTGAATATAATATAAATTAAAGACATTTAATAAAATATTTAAATTATTTGAATTAAATACAACTAATAAATAATAAAGATCCTTCCAATACAATAAAGTAAAATAACAAATATAATTTAGACAAACAAGGAGCATATAACTTAAAATGTTCAGTTAGGATAAAAGAACATATTAACTTGAAAAATAAAGGAAATAGAGATTCTTCTATTTTTTCTAAATATGTATTGGAATATAAACATAATAAAAATCCAAACGATTTCTTCGATATATTAGAATATACTAACAATTTTTAGAAAAATAATATTTTCTGAGAAATTTTACATTTATTTAAATAATAAACTGATGAACGAACAAATTAATTCCAGAATAACATATTATTTAAACAAATTGTTAACATTAATTAATGATTATCGGGTTGGCCAAACTGCTCTTATTTTATATTATCAGTTAATTAATATTAATTATTAGTTAATATTTTACTTTACTGACAAGACTCGTTTTACTTTAACGTATGAATTTTAATTTTATTACCATGACGATCAATTGTTATAAATATATAACATTTTACTTAATTTACCATATTTTAAATGAATTTTTACACATCCTATAATTGATCGGATATTCCTGAAGGTGGATAATAATCCAAAAGCGCTCGGATGAATTAAACTTTTATATCTTGGTAAGATGAACTTAATTATTATTTATATATTATATATTATATATAATATATCAACGGCGTCATATTGAGAAAGCTTAATTTATATATATATTTATATATCACTCGTGAACGACTAAATAACGCAAGATGACAGTTTAAAATTCAACATCAGCTATTTTTAATGACACTGTTAATTTTAGTACATCATATATAATTTACCGGAAGCTGCTTAAAATGATACCAAGCATTAACAAGTTACAAATCCGTTTAGCAATAACAACATTTTTGGATAACTAACAGAATTCCAGAGCGGAGAACTGCAAGTTATTTACAAGTAAAAAATAATATTAGAAAAATGTATATGTGCGTACATACAAAACACACACACACACACACACACACACACACACACACACACACACACACACACACACACACACACACACACACACACACACACACACACACACACACACACACACACACACACACACACACACACACACACACACACACACACACACACACACACACACACACACACACACACACACACATAGAGTATATATATATACACTAGCACTTTCCGTCGCGGTTTCGCTCGCGAAATACATAGAGTTTAAACATGAATACACAAATTAATTCCTTAACGCCAAGCTTAATTTATTTTTTGGATTACAAAAAATGAGCATTTACTCAAAAATACAACGTAATTTAAAAAGAAAAGGGTACAAACAGTAGGAAATATGTATGAGCTGAAAAAGGTACTCTGTAAAAAAAGGGAAAATGTATACGTAAATACATAATGGTAGGTGTATGATTTGTCAGCATACTCTAACTTTATTTATAAACCCACACTATATAGTTACTTGCGTTTACCGTAGCGGTCAGGGGATGTCTAGCCGGTAGGGCTAGCCAGTCTAGCCAGGGGAACTCTGTCCAACCAAGGTCATATCAGTATTTTATGCTTTTTAGTAAAGTCACCGGAGGCAGGTACAACAACTAGTCGCTTCGCACACACAGTAATAGTGGCAGTGGCTGTGTTGGTTGAGCCGCCGTGCTGTACACCGTCGCATCCCTTAAAAAATCGAAATTTAAAAAAAACTCGAAAATGAATTTTATATATTTATTTGAAGAGTCCAAGCCCAAATTTACGGAATACATCGTTTAATATAGTCGGAAATGGGGAAAATTTTCAATCATTATTCAAACCCTTTTTATCTTTCTTCACCTCTTTCAAGTCAAATTTTAAAAATCTAAAAATTGGTTTTTAGATATTCACATGACGTACAAACACCAAAAATCAAGTTGAATCTTTAATTTTTACAGAAAAATAAAAAAAAAAATAGCCGGGTTACAAACAAAACCTAAAATTTCATTTGAACTCTTTAGACTGGGAATTTGAGAAAATTTAGAAATTGGTTTTTTGATATTTACATGAAAATTAAAGATACCAAAAATCAAGTTGATATTTACACTTATTACCGAGAAATTCAAAGAATAGTAAATTTCATTGTTATTCATTTTAACCCTTTAAAACCCTTTCTTAGTGTCCGTTTCCACCGCGAGAAGATCATGCATACAAATTTTTATTAATTTATCTTCAGTAGTTTTTGCTGTTTTTTTTTTAATTTATGTTCAGTAGTTTTGGGTATTGATTATATTAATAATTCACTAGATGTTATTTTAAATACGCAGCTGTATGAAAAATACTAATTATAGAAACAAGCACTGTTTATGCCTTTTTTCGTAAAACCTTGTTCTTTTTTCTTTAATTAATAGCAGGCCTATTTTTATAGAAATTAAAAATAAAAAACAGTCGATTTTATAACAATGTTTTAAACAATTAACAAACACGCATAAATTATCATATAAAATAATGAATACATTAAATAAAATTCACAAGATAAAAAAATTGTGACTTTAAGAACAGGATATTCAATATAAAACTGAAAATAAAAACAAAGTAAAAAACATATAAGTAGTGAATTAGAACAAAATATTATACCTGTAGCGCCTGTTTATTATTATATGATAATTTATAACATTTTTATTTTTATTTGTCTTTAAAAGCCAAATGAGATTTAAATCTTTGTCTGATATATTTAAAGGATTTAAAGTATTGAATTTTTTTGTCTAATTATTATTGTAAATTTGAATATGTACAAACACACCTATTGATTTTGTTTAATACATAACTAAATATTTACAATGAACGAGAGTGATTATCATAATCAAACAATTCGTCACAAAAATTCATAATAATCAGATCCTGAAACATAAACGAATTTCTTCGAGAAAAAAAAAAACAGGTAAATATTTATAGCATAATATCTATAATAACACTGGTCAACAAAATTTAATTTTTGTTTGTTAAATGAGAGTGAATGGCTGGTTCTTATAGTACTTTTATGCTAATTTCATATATCTTAATAGATTTTTTCTATCGAGCTCAGTATTTTTTTGTAATTGAAATTTCTTTTGAAATAAGAAATGTATGGTGAACGTAATATGACAATACATTACATGCATTTTGTACTCATCTAAAATCTATTTTTTATTGGATTTCCTGCTGTAATTTGCTATAGGTAGATCCCTCTTTAGATTCCAACAGTAATCAACTAAAATGTGTGGATTTCGTTTTCCCTGGTATCGTGTTTCCATTGTAGATATCTCTGGTGAAAGCGTTCTCCGTGTTTGTCACTAATAGCGCCGAGGTTGTTAGGGAAAATATCCAAATGCGAATGTAATAAATGAATCTTGAGCGACATGTTACATACAAGTTCTTTGTATTGAAGGAGTTCATTCACAGGTTTTGTATAATTACTGGCTTTATGGTTTCCAAGGAATTTTTTTACTACATTTTGAGATGATTTCAATGCAGCAATCTCTAAGTCTTTCAAACATTCTTCAAACGCCGGATCACTCATTAGTTTTCTTATTTGTGGTCCAACAGATATACTTTGCTTTATTTTAGATTCGCTTACATAAGGGATTTTTTTTTTACAAACTGAAACCCTGCACCATTACGATCCATTGCTTTAACAATATTTTTGAATAAACCTAACTTAATGTGTAGTGGCGGAAGATAAACTTTTTATGGTTTTACTAATGCCTGATAAACAACATTGCTCTCACTTATAGTCAGTACTCTTTGGCCACTGCTCTTTTACGTGATGGTTTTTCCTATCCCTGCTGTCCCACTCGCACAAACAGCAATAGAACTTAGTCTATCCAAGTTGCAGTCCAAATAAAAGCGCTATTACCTTCAAATCTCTACAAATATACCATAAATATTTCTCATACTGAATCCTGCTCAATACAAATTTCATATTTTCATAAAACTCCTTCATGTGAACAGCGTATGTTTATTGATGGGTATATATTTCCAATGTGAAGTAGAACAGTTATTAAACTAAGCTTAAAAACTAATACCGATTAAAAAGAAACACTTTACAAGCACACTAATTTAATAAACATACACTCAATTTACTGAACAACATATACCCGCAAATACGAAAGCCAAAAATTGAATGTTACACAAAAACGAAAGAAAATACAAAATTGAATGTTACACACGAGAACTCGCACTTGAATGAGAATTAAAAATATTTCTCTATTCTGCGCGAACGTTTATAAGTAAATATAATAACGACAGAAATAACTAATGAGTGGATATGTTTATAGTAAGATGAAAAAGGAAGAAAGAGTCACATTCTTGTTCATTTTAATTAGCGTGTAAATAATAAACACGACGAATAATGTCTAACAAATCAATGTGACAACAATTAAGGGACTGTAATAAATAATCAAAAGCTATTTAGCTGATAAATAATATAATAAATTAATGCTATGCTTATGGAGTTCACGCATGATACTACCTGAAAATAAGAATGGTAGTTAAAAAAAAGCTAAGGCTACAGAAGAATTTTGATCTCGTATTTGAAATCAGCATGAAAAATAGTATAAGAATCAGTTAATCAATCTTATTTAACAAAATCATTGCAGATCAGTGTAATCAGGCCGATCAAAAATAAAAATAATTTCTTGAAACTTTGAAGAGTAAGCTACTTGAAGAGTGGCTGTTACCTTATATTCAGTTAGTCAATAGCTTTTTAATATCCTACTAATATGGTGTTTGATAAAATTTTTAAATCTGACTGTGATTTAAATAGATTAAATTATTTCATTTAGTCCATTATAGTAGAATCAATAGAAATATTTACCCCGAAAAAATGTACTACAGCAAATAAATTACTGGAATGGGTTCGAAAAGGTATGTAGAATACAAGTGTGCCCTAGCGGACATAAGCGGTTAACTATTTAATTTGTTAAGTAACAAATTAAGAAAAAGTTTTAATTTTTCGCCAATAGCAGATTTATTTTTAATCCATGTAAAAATAAAAAGCACCAATAAATAGATAAGGAAATTTAGCATAAAAAACCTCCAGATACTTTCTCTACGAAAAAAACTAAGGGAGCTAGCGAATTTTACAATAAGCACCAAAATCGCACTATAGCGATGTATCATACATATGTAGTGTAACTCGAGGGCGCACAGTAAATAAACTTCCACAAATCTGTTCCTATTAGAGATTATTAAAAAATTCAAAAAGGTAAGAATTCATACGAACCAAGGCTATAAATGAGTCAAATTTTCGAAGTATTTTTCATTTCTGATCGCTCGTTAATCCGGATCTACTGTGAAAATTTGAAAGCTGATAAAACACCCCTATAATAATTAACAAATTGCAAAAAAATGAAAAAATCAATACAGCATTCTGTCCTTGAGCTTACTACCTTCTCATTCCTTACCGGATATCTCTATATCTTATTTAATTGTTTATTTATCACATTTGGAAATTACAATTTTTTAGAAAAAGCGTGTTTTGGTACCTTGGTTAACGCTCAAAACCAATGATTATTAATTTTTTTTTCAAATATAAAAATATTTTAATTGTTATTTGTAAGGTAAAACATGTAGTTTAATAAGCCAGAGATGGTTTTTCAAAAGCATTAATTTTTCAATGAGTTTTAGGAAGTAAATATTAGTATACTTATTTTTAATCTTATGAAAAATAAATACCACCAGTAGTAAACTAAGACTACGCACTTTACTAAGTGCTTAAACGCTTTAACATTTTTTTCTATGAGAATAATTAATAAATTATTAATTTATCCATTTAGTCTTACTGTATACGAGAAGGAACCCAGTTTCTAGGCTAATCTACCACAGCGCGATTTTGGTGTTTACTGTAAATTTCTCTAACGCCCTTAGTTTTGCTAGTAGAAAAAAGTACCCGTAAGGTTTTTTATGCTAAATTTCCTCAGCTATCTGCTGGTGCTTTTTATTTTTAAATGCGATTAAAACTAAAGCCTCTATTGGCGAAAAACTAAAATGTTTCCCTTAATTTGTTAATAAACAAACTAAATAGTTATTCTTTCACGTCCATACTTCTCCGAACCCATTCCAATAATTTATTTGCTGTAGTGAATTTTTTCGAGGTTAAGGCTTTTTGAGTATCTGTTGACTCGGTTATTAATTTAATTTTATCTATTTATCTATCTGTACATTAATATTATTTTTATAATTTGTTATAGTAATTAATATAATATGTAATTATAATAAAATAAACTTATGACATTCAAACATTCTTTGTTTGACTTATCAAACATTTGGTAAATATAAATTAAAAAATTTTTTGTAACGAAAATAAAAAGTTTACTGTCAACCGGAAACGCTAAAAATATCGATTAGTTAAAATAGAATAAACGTCTTATGTCGTTCTCCACTATAAGTAACCGATTTGCAACTGAACATGAGCATTTAAATCGAATAAAATGAGATCGAAGTAAAGCTATAAGAATTTTTCCAAAACTGAAAATTATCCCTCACTTTTATATCAGAACAGAAATATTCAGAGTGATTCATGAAGAAAGGGGAATAATTTGGCAACTTGTTCTAAAGTTTGAGATAAGGAAAAAGGTTCATACATACATATGTCCGATAACGCTTTATGAAGTTACAGCTAGCGAAATATTTCACCCGGATTTCAGTTTCAGATATAAGAGGTAAACTTGATGGTTTCTTATGTTTTTTGACCTGAAAAATCTAATACAAAAGGTCCCAGAACTGTATCTCCCGTGGTTTCATATCAAACGTAAAACAGAAAAATTCGGTGATGAAAAACACGTTTTTTATAAACGATGGATGCAGCCGTTACTTGATGAAAATCCATCATAACAAAAGAAAATAAACAAAATATGTTATTTGATTTCAATAAAACTTATTTTAAAAACCACAACAGCTGTTTCAGTATACAGCACCTTCCTCAGGTGTCACGAACAGAATATAAAATCTAAAAGTACATCACAACGAAAAGGTAAATACAAGAACGAAAAACCTTCTTTTTTTTGTTACACCTGTCTTTATGAATTTTATCTCTTTTGATTCTTGTAATTACCTTTTCGTTGTAATATACTTTTAGCTTTTGTATTCGGTTCGTAACACCTGAGGAAGGTACTGTGTACCGAAACAGCTGTTATAGTTTTTCAAATAAATTTTGTGAAAATCAAATAACGCTTTTTTTACGTTTGAAATACAACAGCTTTGTTAAATGACTAATAAATGTGTAAATCTTATTTCAAAACTTGTAGAGAATTTAATTCTAAAACGATGTATGTAATGAAGTCTTTGGAAAACTAAAACCATATCAACTGTTATAATTAAGAACAAAACAGAACCAAACTTAACAAGAAAAATATTATGAACTTGTAAAAATTAAAAACAACTTTAATTAATATGCCCTTTCATACCGGAACAACGTGTCACGAGGAGAAATTACCTGGAAATTTTAAACAATGAATTTTTTACAGCGCTTGAAAATTTCTCACTGAAGAAACGAATTGAAATGAACTATCAACTTGACGAAGCACCGACACATTTCTCGAATAAAGTAAGACAATTTTTAGATGAAATTTACTGGTAAACGGATTGGACGTAGAGGGCCGGTAAACCGGTCATCTAGATCACCGGACCTTACTGCCTTAGATTACTGTTTACGGGGGTGGATGAAACGCGAGGTATACAAACAAAAAGTAGACACAAGTATATGAACTGCTCGCTCGCATTCCCAATGCTGCTACCTTCAAGGAACGCGAAGATATCATTAGGTTGACAAAAGAAAATATAAGGAAACGAGTTGAAAAGCGCATCGATGACAACGGAAGAATTTTTGAACATTTATTGAAAATTATTTGTTATCTACAGCTGTTTTTATTAAATAAATTTGGACCTTTTAAAAATTAAAATACTTTTAATTTACTTTAAAAAAAAAAGAAAACTCACCGTGGTTTTTACTGTATTAATTTACAAAATGTTAACTCAGTAACAAAGCTTTTTCAGACATATGTTTGTATGAACTTTTTTCCATATTTCAAGCCCTAGAATCGTTTCCCAAATTATTTCCCTTTCCTCCTGAATCATTCTGTATAAATTCTTTTTTTCACATCAAACTTAAAATAGAAATAAATATTATTTCGAAATATAAAAACCGTTTAAAAAAAAATTACTAATACGTTTTGATAGTTAAATAAATCATTATTAGAAACAGGATATTAGTACAGTTTTTTCCTCTTTGATTCTACTGAAAATGATTGTACTATATCACTAGAAATGTGTATCCAGTTTAAATTTTTTTTGTAAACGGTTTGTAAGCGGTTTTTCTATTTATAAATTAACCTCAATAACCATAGGAGTTTTTTTTTTTAATTACCAGTAAGTGTATTTACGAAGTTGATAAACAAACTTTAATAACTTCATAATATATGTTGTCTTCTAGCTATTACCAAATAAAATTGAATCGATACTAAAAAATTACATCACATTTCCCAAGGTTCTGCAATTTTGTTCAAATAAGTCGTTTTATCATACATTCTGATACAATGAACACACAGATAATTCATAATATGTGATGAACCTGTTACGAATATTGTTTCATTATTACAACGATTTATAATTTGGAAACTTCCTATTTTAAATGATTACAGATTTTTTGTCTTGGAATTCTTTTAGTAGCATATAAAAATTCTAAATTTTATTTCTATTTATCTACTTATAATTATCAAATTACACAATAATATATATATTAATTAATTTTATTATATATATAATATTAATATATATATATATATATATATATATATATATATATATATATATATATATATATATATATATAACATTAATTTAATTTATATATATATATATCACCTAAAACAGTAAAAAAAAGCAAAGAAGTTATTTTAATTCGATTTTTTCTATATATAATGTGTTGCAGTTATGTCTGATTAATACACCTTTTTTGTTGGAAAATATTCCCCTTTTTACAAAACAAAACAGGATATATTTTACAATATCTGTCTCAGTACATAGTTATGAATCATTTTATTAGCCTGTGAAAGTGGCTAAAATTCGCAACGGTGCGGGAAGCCTCCATCAGTTTGGAACTAAACAATCAAGTGGATTTACAGGGCTGGAAAAAAAGGCAAAAACTATTAGGCAAAATAGAAACACAAGAGGTTACAATAGATTGCACACAATGTAAACAATATTGGGAGGAAAAAAAAGAATAGGAAAGACAAAAAGTGGTTCTCTGATATCAGTGATGTTATATAGCCGGTCTCAGTGGTGAACAAAGGAAAGCGTCCTTCGCAACGCTGAATATCACTAGCATTTCGATGATCTTGATACGCTAGTATATATATATATATATATATATATATATATATAAAACAAATATATTCAGCTTACCGCAGAAGGCAATAGGATACCGTTTCGCTCCTCATTCTCTTTATTAAACTCGGCACGATATGCTTCTTTTATGTCTAAGAAGGGCTTTATAATTTTCGAGATGGTTTGTTTCATATCTCGTATTTATCATCTACAACCTTTATTATAATAGCAACAGACATACACGAGTACGTACACCGAGTATTGAATTACCCACGGTTACTGATGAACGTGTTAAACGTGTCTGGGAGTTTTTCCTGCGTAGTCTAAAAAAATCTTTTAGGAAGGCCAGTTGCCGATTAGCAATGCCGTGACGCAGTGTGGAATGTTTTAAAGAAACGCTAACATATGTATCCATACCGTTTACAGCAGTTACATGCTTTGAAACCTACCGACTATGCTGTGCGTGTCTACTTCACGATCGAAATGTTACAGCATGAAGACAACGATTTTCTGGATCGTATCTGATTCGGCGACGAATAAACATTTCATTTTAGTGGAAAAGTTATAACGCACGTAACGACTGTATCTGAGGATCTGGGAAAGTCAAAAATTCCTATGAATTTTCACAATACGAAAGGAAATCCCCAAAATTAAAAGTTTAACGTTATTTTCCACTGAAGCTAGCGTAACAGGAGTTCGTTATTTGGATATGTTGCGTAGACGGCTGTTCTCTCTACTGCAAGACGGACCAGAGAATTTTATTCGACAATAAGATGGTGCGCCTCCTCGCTGGAATAACTTTTTACGAGAGTGGATGAATGACGGTTTTCCCGATGCCGAATCGGTCGGCACGGACCCGATAACAAAGAAATTGATTTATGTAGTCTCCAGGGTCATTCGATCTGACCCCCAAATGAATTTTTCCTTTGGGGTTTTTTAAACGATCTTTTGAATACGTGTCCGCTATCTACTGATCTATCCGATTTGAGGCGCAGGACTACAGCATCTGTCGTTTCTATTATTCCGTAAATGCCGGTTAAAGTACGGAACGTATTTCCTATCGGTTGGATGTGTGCCGCCGTGACGAAAGATACTAACATCGAACACTTTTAAAGATAAACTGTAGCAGCTACTCTTTCATTTTATTTGTAATCCATTACTGTAACTCAAGGTTAAAAAATAGCTTTAAAACACCGACTTTTTTTGTACATTCTGTACATTTATTTATAAGTTCCACCAACGTTTTTCAAAAAGTTCACGTTATTTTTTTCTTTGCCATTTTCATATTGTCCTTAATAAGATTTAAGCTTTTTGTGACATCTTATTTGCCTGTCATAAAAAGTTACAATCTATAATATTTTTTTTAAAAACTTTCTAACTCTACATTTATGTCTGATAAAACTGTTTTTTGTTTTTTTTTTGTATGTTTTCTTGCTTAAAGTAATACTGGAAATCTTTTCTAATCGATTCTTTGTAATTTTTCTACTTAAGTAAACTCCGCTTTTTATATAATATCATTATCCTTTTTTATTATATATATATATATATATATATATATATATATATATATATTCTAAATTATTTAACATTTCATTACGTTTATTTTATTTATGCTCAAATTAAATTTGCAGAACGTAAATTTAGCAGGAGTTATTTCTCTATCACCGTCTTTGTGGATGTCAAATCTATCAGAAGGTAAATCGATAGGACCGTTAAACGAGTAGGTTATTATTTGTAAAGTGTATTTGATTCAGAACTTACAGGGTAAACTCAAGAAAAAAATAAGTTGTAGAAGAGTATTTTAACTATGGAAAAAATAAATTTTTCTCAATTTCCCAAACTAAGTACTTATTTTATAAATAAAAATATGTAAAATGATAATGATATTGATTCTAAATGCGGTGATTAAGGAAAAGGTACCCTGAAAAAACTACAAACGTTTCACTGGAAAATTAAAACGGCTAAAAAGTAGTAGTTAAGTCAGCATAAACAGAACGTAGAAATTAATATATATATATATATAACTTTTTAAGCTAAATCATAGATTTTTTTCTAATATCTTTTTTAGTACTCTTGAATTAATTTAAAAATAATTTTAACATAGTTATAAAGTATGCTTAAAGATATTAATGTAATCTTAGAGCGCATCGCTTACCTCTTACCGAGTTAAGTATCCTTCTGCGAAGTATTATGTAACTATTTTAACAAAATTTTAACTGTAACCAACGGCAGAAAAAAGAAGAGTATTTTCGTATTCTAATTAGTAATCTATATATAACATAAATTTAAACCAAAAGTTATTAAAAAAGTATTAACTGATTTTATAAGAGTATGTTATTAAAAATAAAAAAAAATAACTTTGGTTTAATAATCACAAAATTAAAAAACGAAAACAAATTTTTATATTCAAAAGGGTTAATTTTTAGTCAATAAATTATGCTAATAATTACTAATATAAATTGTAAATTCAGTGCGAAATTGCCAAGTGACGTCATCCCATAGGGTGATTCAAGATTTATCGATACAACCTGATCTAATCCGTTTTTGACGTCTTTTAAGTGATTTATAAATAAAAACTTTCTTTACGTCTGGTATAGGATAATCTCTTAACTTCCCAAGTTAAACTATATAGAACTATTCGGCCAGATTCTAAGCGAAATTGGTAAAAATCAAAAGAATTATTAAAAATGAATCTAGTAGAACTTGAAATTTAAAACGCCTTCAGACCACTATTACACCACCCATATCCACTAACAGTGCGATAAATTGCGCACAATTCGCATTACCTGGGGAAATTCCAGTTACAATTCAATTTCAATTCGATTTCATTCCAATCCATTAGCAATTAACAAAAAAAGGAGATAATCTTTTAATTCAAAACTAAAAGAAAATCGATACGGAGACTGCATTTTATTTATATTTTAATTACTTTATGCAACATTAATAAAAATAAAAATTTCAAAAGTTTCCTTCCATAAAAATAAAAAAAATTAATTTATTCAATTCGTATCCACGTCACGAAATTTTACTAAAACTATGTATTAAGGATTTTAATATAGCAGACTAGAATAGCGACGACTACTTCCGTTTTAAATAGGAAATTCCTTTATTTATCTAATATCTCTTTGCAGGCTATATTTCATTACAAATTAACTTGCAAAGATACAAACTTTTTAAAAAATAATTCTTTTTATACGTTTAAAAAATCAAACATGTTCATACTAATCTGTCGGATTTAGATATTTGAAAGGATTTTCACAGTTTTCCCTTTATTTTTCTATCTTTTATAAGTATTTTTTAAGTATGTGTGTGTGTGTGTGTATATATATATATATGTATATAATTTATTTACAAAGTTTTAGGCCCTTATCCAAAGAATAGTAGGAACTTTAAATGAATTTGGTATTTTACGTAATAAGAAAGTTATAGCGATATTTTGTTTTTCGAAAAAGCCACCCCCATAGTCCTTTTTTCGTTGTTAACGAACTCGACCGAGATTTTGGGAAGAGTTACTTTTAAGGAACAATTTGAAAGTGATTGACGCAAAATTACGGCAGTTAACGTGTCCACAAAAAAGTAAAAAAAAAAAATATATATATATATAAATGTATATATAAACTTTTGAGCTGACGGTGATTTTGGGGTCTGGGGGATGTGAAACGCGAAGATATGTCGAAATTTTTCGGAAGTCGAATCATGGTACCCATTACAATGTAATCCTGTTAAATTTAATATGGGTTGTGGATACTCGATCGAGTCCTTTATCCTTCATCTACCTGATCTTTTTTTTTTTTGTTATCGGTTTTTTTAACGATCGTTCAAACTTACTATTTAACATTAGTTTTATCTTCTCCTTTTAACTCTTCCCAAATAAATTGTGGTTCCTTCGTTCAAATGTCTAAAAGTAGTTTTACATTCATAAAAACAAATATAACATTCACAGCATAATACGAGTATTACTTCCGAGTAGAACATCTCTATTACTAAACTGAGAACAATGGACTACTAAACAGATACTTTTGTAGCGATACAAGTAGAGTACCATTTTTAAACTGTACGTTTTATATCGATAAGGTTTTTGTATCGACAAACGAATGTATACAAGTACCTCAAATTCTTCCGCAATAAAATTACGTCGGTTATAAAAAGGATTGCTTTTATAGTCGCTTAATTCCAAATTTATAAAATATATGTACAAGTAAACATACAATTCGTCATTATATGTTACTCGTCAAAGATTAGAAAACGTAAATGCACAGATGTCCAGTAATTCCAGCAAGTGTGTAACACTAAAAGTAGTGTTGACACTGCTATTAGTACATAGTGTACCACAACCGGACGTTGTACATAGCAAGAAGCCAGTCACCGGCCAAGTAATCCATGCGCCGACTGAGCTTTCTAAACTTTGACGAATCTGTAAATATTAACATGATATACGGGAGGGGAGGAAGATCATTCAATAATTAAAGAAACAAACGGTTATAGCAGAAAAACTATTTAATAAATAAACTGGAACTGTCTGACGTTTAAGTTGGCACCCCTGACAGAAAATATAAGGGGGGCAAGTTAGAAGCGTGGTCCGTTATGATGCTGCAAGTCGGAACGTTGACGTTTCTCTATTTGCGTTATCTATTGTTAGTAATATTGTTCGGCGTATTTAGGTAGCGTTACCTACTTTGAGGGTCACGATGACTGGGGTATGTATTTTTTATCTAAGGGTTATGTGGTGTATCTTTCATACGCGCTTATGCAGCAAGTCACAGCGGCGAGCGAGTTGAAACTTGATGCTTGTGTATAGGGTTCAAAGATTTTTTTCAAATGTAAACAAAATAAAATAACAAAAAGTCTGCCTTCTGGCTCAGAACTGCGCAAAACCTTTTTTCTACTGAAATTTATAACTATCATTTACTTTTGTAAGCTTCACGAAGCAAATATGCATTCATAGTTCAACCATTTTCTATAGTGTTAAAATTTTTAATTTAAACCGGGATCACTTGCAATCGATTATGCCACACAAATTTAGTTAATAAGCGATAAATTGTTCACTATTATTTCTGATATCTAAACAAATTTATTAATTAAATCACCACCATGTACGAGCATATGCCCAATTTTTCAGGCTCAGGATAAGACATTATAGAGTGTTGTGTACACCCGTCTAATTAGGGGGGGGGGGGGGAGAAATAGGGCAAGGAAATAAAAAAATAAGGCATAACAATTCTTTAAATACATGAAAAATCTATTTTTACACGTTACTTGTGTATTTCAACAAAACTGCTAGTTGTAAATAATAAATTTGATCGTTACATAACATAATTTAAAACAATTATTATTACGCTTAAAGACATATTTTCCTTCTAAACTTTTACTTCATATTATTTCAAATACTAGTAAAACAAGCGATGATTTTTAAAACTGTATAAACGCCAATATTTGAACAAAATTAACATTTAAATGGCATCAGAAAACTATTTTCTAAGGCGTGCGGAGATTTTTTTATACCTAAGCGTTCGATCGGTCCTGTTGTGAATTTGTAATTTTCGACATTCATCAAACGCGTTATATACTACTTTTTAAGAGCCATATTAGAAAGGGTTTATTCATATAAATATCCGGTAGCTGTAAAATTAACTTCAACCCGACCGAAATTATTCAGTCGATCTTATCTACTTTGAACAAGTATTAATCATTTCAAAAACCTGTCGACACAAACGTATCGGAAAAGTTGTAAAATAACTCCGAGTCGCGTACGCTACACTTGTTTATCTAAACGAATTCTAAAGTTTAGCTTATCCATTATTATATTATAGTTTGAATATAAATTAACTTTTTTATTTTAAAAATAATAATTAAAAAGCTGTCGGGGTAGTCATCTACACCCTAAAATAGTAATATGACCTTTACGTCTAGTTTTTATTTATACCGACAGTTATATTTTGGCTTATTTTATGAAGCAATTTTTTTCTGTCTCGTTCAACGGTATACAGTACGGTTTAAAATGTAATTCAGCTGAACAGTTACTTTTATGCAAAACGATAATTTACCATGTAACTGATCAAAGAAGCAACAATTCAACCCGATGACCTTGCGTAAATTGTAAGGTAAAATGATGTGGGATGTCAAAAAAAACTATGCATTTACTGGTCCGTAGTTTTTGCCGGTTTAGTAAAACGGCACTTATAAATAATTTTGATGTTCCCTATTTGCGAAATTGAAAACAGCAACTAGTTTTTCGAAATCTATTGATAAATTTAGGAAGTCTGTTACTTCATTTAGAGGTATTATTTTAAATGAATATTTATAAACCGATTCCTCATCTAATATAATCATTACAAATCACAAGAACGATGTAAGTTTTTTGCTATTATTTTTTATACCTATTTTCCTAGAAAAAACACGAGTAATAATCGAATAAATACGGGATCTGCCTCCAAGCTGTTATTTTTATACGTCCGAAGCGACACGGTTCAATGAAACTTATGATTACAGGTTTTAAAAAATAACCTTTTACTAAAAGTTAAAATAACTTTTTTTTACACACTCTATTACTGAAAATCTACTTATTAGATAATGTAAACAGAAACCAGAGCTCTATACATCAGCTAATCCGGAGAAAGTACTGTTAAAGATCTAGACGCCTAACAAAATAAATACACCCTGTTAATATTGTACATTAGCGTATTAATTTAGCAGACTCCGATAAAAAAAATTAATAAAAAAGTTATTTTACTTACTACTTTCGATCCGCTTAACTTTTAAGTTTTGATGACGAGTTTATTTACTCGACACATAGCTTTAGAGATTTAATCCTATACTTGTTCCTGCCATCGTAGCCTCGGTCTTCCGACGTATTTTTCCCTACAGCTTTATAATGAAGGACAAGCGATAGCAACGTATAATCATCAGTTATCTCTATATGATTATTTCTGTACGTTTTAACGACATCATTACGGCTCCTGTTCGGAGCTAATTTCTAATATCTTTATCCCTCATATATTTAATTTTTTTATTCTTTTACTCTTCTTAAAAGTCTCATCTCAGCCGTCTGGACGTGCTGGTTTTTTTGTTGTTTTTTTTTAGCACTGTCGTGAAAAAGAGTAGGTACTGACATAATTTTGTAAAGTTTCACAACGATGTCGACGCTAGCGTAATTTTTTAAATTTGAAATAATTGTGCCGAAAATTTGTTACGATTTTGGAGTATTAGTAACGATATAAGAAATCAGTTAAATAAGAAATCTCGAATCCTGCACAAGTCATTTGTTTTAAAATCTGATTGTGTCCGACTATTTTTTATTTAACACAGTCACTGACTACAAAGGCGATCCGTGTGGATCTCCGTTCCCTTAGGAAGTTAGCGGTTATAGTCTTAAGCGATATAAGAAAATCTGTATAAACAAAACTAGAGTCTCAATCAAATTCACGCGGCAAAACCAGGTCGTTAAAAAGATAGAAAGCTATAATTAAAACTTTCAATATCTTGAACGCCGAAAGGTAGTTTTCCCATTTTATTTACTTCAATAAAATCTGTTATTTATTCAAGTTTTAATGGCAGTAATGATTGTTATATAATAAATATATGATTATTTAATTATAAATTATAATTAAATAGTATTCGCAATTTCAAATAAATCTAGTAAAAATAAACAAATAGCTTATTTATTTCAGCAGCTCAAATTATAAAAAAAATTAAAAACCAATGTTAAATATATCCATAATAAGAATGCGTACTAAACAAATTACAACTGCGTACGTGCAGTCGCAAAATACATGGACCCAATTCCAAACAGAAATTAAAAACTGCACGTGACGCAATAAATGATTCAAGCTTGTACACAGTATATTTACGGTGCTTTTAGAGTTGTATATCGATAATTATTCGTAAACATGATTCTTTTTATGCTAATGACTCTTTTAAATTACGGATTAAAACAAAAGTAAATAATAACTATGTGTAATTTAATAATTAAGGCTATAATATGAAACGTTACATAAGAAAAATTTTACAATATTTGTTAATGAGTAATGGATAAAATTACCTTACAAGTATGTAAAACATATTTTTTTTAATACTCATTAATTTAGCAATGATGAAAAAATGTTAGAAAGTGCTCGGTTGCAAGTATATGAACAAAGGCGACGTTGCATTTTCTTTCCCGCCTCGCGCGCAATGAAAAAAAAAAAAAATGTTCTCATTGTAACTTAACTTCAATATCTAATTTATATTACTGAATTCGTAACACATTGAGTATATCCCGTATCCTTACGAGAAGTAATTGTGATGTCAAACATTTAGAAAAAGTATAAAATTCAAAAACTTAAAAAAAGATATTAATTTGTGATAAGAGAGATCCATTTACAACAAATAATACTTCTAATTTGAAACAATCTTGTCATGGATTTCGCAACTTATAATCATCCAAAGTGAGGACTTTACGAAATTATAATTCTTTTTTATTGTTACCTAACAAAAAACCATCTTAAATAAAGTATCAAAAGAACTTTAAAGGGATTTAACAAGCGCAATTTCTTTTTTTTCTTTTCCTAATGTGTACGTTGCAATTTGTTGAAGTAGTAAACAATAAGCTTACCCCACCGCATTGGTCTAGTGATTAACGCGTCTTCCCAAATCAGCTGATTTGGAAGTCCTAGTAAAGCCAGTTATTTTTACACGGATTTGAATACTAGATCGTGGATACCAGTGTTCTTTGGTGGTTGGGTTTCAATTAACCACACATCTCAGAAATGGTCGAACTGAGAATGTACAAGACTACACTTCATTTACACTCATACATATCATCCTCATTCATCCTCTGAAGAATTATCTAAACGGTAGTTACCGGAGGCTAAACAGGAAAAAGAAAGAAAAGTAAACAATAAGCAACTTCCCCACGGACAATGAGATAAAGAAGATATGTATGACGCATAATTGCGATGTATTCTTTTACAGAATCAGGCCGACCATTCCTAAGACGTGTGTTTAATTGAACCGCAACCACCAAAGTACACCGGTACCCACTGTCTAGTATTCACATCCGTATAAATGCAAATAAAGTTTACTAGGATTTGAAACCCAAACCCACCGGATTGGTCTAGTGGTGAACGGGTCTTCGCAAATCAACTGATTTGGAAGTCGAGAGTTCTAACGTTCAAATCCTAGTAAAGGCCGTTATTTTTATACGGATTTGAATACTAGATCGCGGATACCGGTGTTTTTTGGTGGTTGGGCTTAAATTAACCACACATCTCAGAAATAGTCGACCTGAGACTGTACAAGACTACATTTTACTTACACTTATACTCACTCATCCTCAAGTAATACCTGACGGTAATTCCCGAAGACTAAACAGGAAAAAAAAGGATTTGAACCTCAGAACCTACAACTTCGAAAATCAGCTGTTAAACAACCGATTTTCGACTGCGAGTTAACTGTTAGACCAGCTCGGTGAGTTATATTTAACAGGAAAGCTTTTGATGTATACTTTGTGATGTATCATTCCATTCCCGAGATCCTTATAAACTCAACTACACTGTACAAGTTTATCATAAAAGAATGGTGCGGTTTTGAACAAGGTTTAAATTAAAACAGAATTACTTACAGTTTATGTTTTTTATTTTTCAAATTTGTCGTCTCAAACATTTTTTTACATAATTAATAAATTTCAATATGTGCGCCCTTAGCGCTCGACAAATGTCCAAATGATACTCATCTTCTCTCCAAACATTGGTTAACATTTCTTCGTTAATGGTTGTCATTGCTTCATTAATCCTGTTTTTTAAGTGGTTTAGGTCGCGAATTTTTTGTGTATAAACAACGCTTTTGATGTATCCCCACAAGAAAAAGTCGCAAGGTGTCAGATCTGGACTCCTTGGAGGCGAAAGTATGGGTCCTTGCCGGCCTATCCATCGATCTCCAAATTTTTCGTTCAAAGCGTCCGTGACCAATGCATTGAAGTGCGGGGGAGCACCATCTTGTTGGAAATGAAGTTGATGAATGTTTACGAGTTCATCCAGCTGAGGAAAGCAATAATTGGTTAACATGTCAAGATACACAACTACATTAATTGTTTTTTCAGCAAAGAAGAAAGGCCCTATTACACGATTTTTCATCACATCACACCAAACATTAACTTTAGGCGAATCGCATTGTTTCTCAATAATTGCGTGTAGGTTTTCAGAGCCCCCATATTCGTGAATTGTGTCTGTTAGCACATCCATTCACATGGAATGTAGCTTCGTCTGTAAAAATTATATTGTCTAAAAATGATTCGTTTTCACTTATTCTGTCCAACATTTCAACAGCAAAATTGTAACGTTTTACACCATCATCGGGTTTCAATTCCTGCAGTATCTGGATTTTATAAGCGTGTAATTTCAGTTTTTATGTAAACCTTTGTAAACTGTTGATTTTGGAATACCTAATTCGACGCTTTGACGGGAGATGGACTTCCCAGGACTTCTAATTGCCGATTGTCTAATTAGTTCATCCGTTTCGTCTGGTACACTTGGTCTGCCGGTTGATTTCAGTTTCCTAACTGATTCAGTTTCTTCTAATTGTTTGAACCAACGTGTTATGTTATTTTTGTGTGATGGATTTCTTCCGAATTCACGTCGAACTAAAATTATGCATTTTAATTCAGATATCAATAAAACACACTTTGCTTTGTCTTTATCCGAGAACATAGTAACTCGCTAAACCCACCGCAACAACAATACTAGAACTGACGTTGTGGTTACAACTGCTGATAAACAAACTTTTGGGTTGGAGGCTTTCAGGGATACCAATATAACACCTAGAAATTTCCCTACTATCTTCCTATTTTTTTTTTTCACTCTACTCCCCTGGGCCGGTCCGACTGGTTGGTATTGCGCCACCCAGGGGAGTGTCTGGTAAACTCTAACGAGCCTCTCCCCTACCGGCTGAACGTCCGGCATGGCAGGTCGGCTCGCCGGTGTCAGCTCTTTTGAGTGATTTTCTGTTTGCCCATTTGGAAACCACGACATACCTGGAATAGCCGTAACGTGGCACCGGGTCTTTTCTTACTCTTCTTCATCAGAACCTATCTAAACCCTTGGAGTCCTCAGTGGATCATTGAGAACGACACACCTCAGCGTGCCGTCTCTCACCCCTGAGGCTGTCCACCCTACCCTATTCTACACTAGTAACCTAGTCGCCTTTCATCTATATCCTTCTCTGTTAATACTGCTACTATAAATTCCGTAACCTTCTTCCAGTCCTCAACATGTGCTCTAGGACCTCTGCTGGGCTCATACCTATTATGCCACAGTTCCTCCTTTTAATTGCCCACCTCTCGCAGCAGAAAAATGTGTGTTCTGCATTGTCAATTCTCTCACAGTACATACATTCTGGACCTGGCCTTCTTCCAACACGATGGAGGTACTCATTGAAATTGCCATGACCTCTAAAAAACTGCGTGATATGATAATTTAACCCTGTCTCAAACATTGTTGTTCTACCTGCTCATTATTTAATACGGGCAGACGCCTTCCAAATCGCTTAGTGATTATTTTGTATGCCTGTCCCCAGGGGTCTCCGTCTAACTCCTCGCAGATTCTGTGCCATTATTTTTTCTTAGACATACGAATAGCTTTGTTTAAGGCCCGTCTGATCTCTTTATAAGCCAGAGATGCCTCCTCGTACTCCTGTCCGCCTCGCATTCTGAGTCTCTGCTTCCTTCTTCTGCGCGATTGTAGGAGCCCTCTCAGTGTTTCAATCTCCATATTCCACCAATACACTGAGTGTCTATTAGCTCTTCTGTGAGCTACTCTGCCCATTTCTTGTCTTATAACGTTAGTCAGGGCAACTGGTGTCAGATTCTCTATGTTGATAATCCTTTCGGCCGTTCTATCGATTATGATCTCGATCTGTTCCGTTGTAAAACTACTATAGGGCATTTTCTCTCTAGTCACATAGTCTGAGCCTTTTATGGTAATCATAGTGGCATGATGGTCACTCGCCACATCATGTGGTAACACTCGCCAATCCCAGTGTTCCCTACTCCATCTATCGTCTATGATTGTTAAGTCCAAGACTGACGAGTGTCCTCTCGCCTCATATGTAGGGGTGCCATCATTTACACAATGACAGCTAATTGCCCCCATCATATCCGTAAGGATCTCACCTCTGCGATTGGTGTATGCGCTCCCTGCTGCAATCTCTTTACTATTGAAATCACCTAGAATAATGACTTTCTTCCTAGCGTTATTTACTACTCCTTGTATTATGTCTAGTCTTCTAGTAAATTCATGTATGTCACAGTTTGGAGACACATAGGCACCAATCGCTAGTAATGAATCCGACTCCACCGCCAACATGCCTCCAGATCTGGACGTCAATCTCCATGCTATCCTGCCACTTACATCCATAATTGCCACGTCACCATTTGTATCCACCATCCAGCCTGATCTAGCAACAAGGTACTTGTTCGGCTCCTTGATTGTCAGTAAATCAGCCCTTTGCTCTATGACCAGTTCACTAACCAAATCATGAGACATGGTGCTTCTGTTTGCGTTAACCATTATCACCCTAAGCATTTAAATGTTTTGAGCACCCCCAGCCAACGGTGCGGTGTTCTTGGCTCCCACAATCCAGGCAGCTACTATGCTCCCGGCATTCAGCAATCTTGTTGTCTCTGCCTCCACAATTGAAGCAGAGATCCATTCTGTCAGGGCCCTTGCACTTATGTTTACGATGTCCAGTATTCCAGCATCTGAAGCACTTTTCCTCTGATTCCCTAATATATGCCCGACAATTTACTCAGCCAATCCTCAACCTTTGTTCCACCAGCTTACAGGCAGCCCTATACGAGGTGATAACTGTAACATTTTGGGTCTCGGTGTACCCTTTTCTAATTGACGATATCTTGATGTCCTCATCAGTACCTACTCTTGCAGTAATTGCAGCAAAAATTTCTGTCTCAGTCGTGTCATATTCTATATCCCTGATGTGAACTATTGTGCGCCTTCCCGCTCTTGTACGCAGGTCAACATGCCGCCTTATCTCGTAGGTTACTTGTAAACTCTGCAGCTTTCTGCGCTCCCTGAATTCTCACGTGGAGTTCTTCATTCCTGCCCTTACGTAAGGAGATGACCTCTCTTGCATCTTCGCTACTTACTGCAGACTTCATCGTTTTAAGTAAATCAGAATAGGATTTTCCAGCTGCTTTGATAACCACAGTACGACTGTCAACTGCCGGTGGTGTCGACTTTTTAATATGGGCTTGTCCAGACTTGCCTTGTATAGCTTTACCTTCAACTGAGATCGTAAGCACTTTAACCGCTACTTCCTCGTCTCTCCGCAAATAAGATATTAATTTCTTCATATAGTTTCCAATATTATTATTGGGGACGACAAAAACTAAATTACCAGCCTGAGGAATAATCTTCCTTAAAGCCCTCAATATAGCTCCCATTGTGCTCTTCTCAGTAGCATTACCATCATAGTAGATTTTGTATTTACTTTTCTTAATGTCGTCACAGTCTTCAAGAATTGATTGTACATCTTTACGAATGTCGCCTACTTTGTATTTTGTACTAATACCTTCTTTTTCATCCCCTTGGCTTGATTTACTTAAATCACTAACAGTACAAGAGTCCACCACCTCAGAAGGCAACTCATTAATCAAACTAATTTTGTTCCGCAAACTATTTGGCCACCTTTTGGGCAGTAGATCTATTATTTGCTCATCTGTCAGTTCCTTAGTAAGAATTTGCTCCATCTCATCTTCCACAACTATAGGGTCCGTCTGAGTAGCCTGCGTAACAACTGATAAAGGGGACGAGACTTGCGTCAAGGAAACTTTTTGGGATGGATTTATAACTTGGGATGAGGGATGTAGGACGAGTGGTTCAGAAATTATTAAGGAACAAAGAATTCCCTAATAAAAACTATTCTAAGGACTTAGAAAAATTTCACTCATATAACTACTAATACACGAAAAAATGTCCTAAGTCCTTGTTTACAATTAATTTCAGACTGGTATTAGCCTGTCGAATAACTTAGAATAATTTGCTATTATAAGCTCTATTATAACCTCAAAAAAACTGTTAAAAAGTTATTGTACAATAAGTTTACTCACTTTTTATACACACTAGTAGTCTTTTCGTTATTGATAAAAGTCACCAACACTTTAACACACTATAATATCTAAGATTTAGCGAGTAAAAAACACAAAAATATTGATCTAACTAATGAGAACAAAAAACTATAAAAACTTGATAAATCCGTAACCAAATAACTCAAAAATGATAGTCCGTATTCCTTGTCCAATCCACTTATAGTTCCAGTCCACCACATCAATGTAAAAACCAAAAAACCAATCGAAAACAACAAAAAACGCGGAGCTCTAGAAAGACACGTCTACACACCGTGCAGTCCACAACTCGACTTTTTTACTATCTTCCTATGAATTACTGAAACTGCACCATTCTTTTATGATAACCCTGTATTGAAAGCCGAATAAGAAATATTATCGATAAATATAGAATGTTCACAAATAAATAGCGGTAAGATTTCTTTACAAGAGAGATTAAAAAAAAAAAAAAAAATGGTAAACTGAATGTAACAACTTAGTACGACAGGTACGAGCACCAATTTTGGATTAAATTTATTGAATATATTGGACTGAATAAATCTACTTATTAACCTTAATTTTGTACAATTTATTGCGGTCATTTCTTCCATTATTTAACCGATAACAACTATTGTTTAGCAATGTTATGCTGACTAATATTTGACTTGAGTGTTATTTTCTAGCCTTCCTAGCATTGCCACTAAAACATTATTTGTAGTCGATACGTTTCGGAGTATCTCCATTCTAAAAACTACTTTTAGTACAGAGTCTTCCTGAGTTGGTATCGTCGAATAAATAGACATGTTTTCCTGCGTTATGCAGAAAAAGAAAAACGTTTAAATATTACAGAAAGCATGGAAATACTAAAACTAAAATTAAAAGGACAGGAGATAATTAATGAAGAAATAAGCATTCGATCCGATGTAATATTTAAAAATTGTTGTTAAAAAAGAAGAATCGAAAGGATTAATTTTAAGATATTGTGTAACTATTAGAGCGGGAGGGACAAAACAGAAGAGGTCATACAGTAGGGGTGAGGAGTGGGAGGAGCTTAACATTGCTAGTTATTCGACGATCCCGACTCGGGAAGACACGGTGCTAAAAGCAGTTTTGAGAATGGAGGTACTCTGAAACTCGTCGACAACGAATATTAAGAGTGATAATACTAGGAAGGGCAGAAAATAATACTCAAGTCAATTATGATAATCCTAGCGGAATTATACAATATTGCGAAAATTTCTGACTAATATTTTTTATGTATTCTTTATAAAATATGTCATTACTGATAGTAATTAAGACTAACATACCGTTTAATACGACTATTTAATTCGTTTTTAAAGGCATGAATATTCTATTAGGGAGGAAATACCTATTTTTAAGTTGAGTTGAAAGCAATATACCTGGAACTGAAAACATGTCGATTGAAGACTTAACAAATTGGAGTAGAAAATATTCTAATGACGTTGAATACGAAAGTTGAAATAAAAAAGGATCGTTGCTGATGTTCAAAACTTAAGAAATTATAAAGAAAGATCGCGAATTTTGAATGAGAAATGATGTGTAACATAAGAGGAACTAGATGAAATGGATCGGATGGAACGAGAAACAAGGAGCAAAATTAATGAGGTTAAGAGCATTACAATATATTAACTAACTTCCAGCAGAGATAAAAAAGATTCTTTGGAGCAAAAGAAAATAATCGTTTTCTTCAAGAAAACACCGACAAACCAGAAGAAAGAAATTAAATTAAAAAAAATAGTAAATATACTAGTGGTCCCTTGCTGCTCCGCAGTGTTATTATTACAAAGTAGTTATATATTTTTTTTAAATCGGTTAAAAATCTATTCCATTTACAAGACGAATCACCCCCAACTGCCTTGCTTTTTTCTTTTCTTTTCTACTACAGGTAAAATGCGTGCTTAAAACATATTTCCAATTAATGCAGACGTTCTATCGAACGGATCGGGCTGATTTTGTTTTTATTCTGCTCGGAATGGTCCGCAGATATGTTATTACTCATCGGTGGACCTTCAAAGTGATTTTCCTGTGAGTAATAGCCACGGAAAGTTCCTTAAACAATAAATGACGATTTTTTTGAGAATTTCTCAGAAGAGACTCAAGTTTTGGATTCGATAATGCTTGATGACATACATATCTGCGGGTCATTCCGAGCATAATAAAAAAAAAATCAGCCCGATCCGTCTAGTAGAACACCCAGAAAAACTAAAAATAGGTTTTTAGCCAAATTTTTTTAATATACAAGACAAAATGAGATTTTTTTTTAATTACGTTAGAATTTTTCTGTTTTACTACGTACGTTCTTTTAAATGCGATCTTTAATTCTACATTTGAAAAAAGAATCCATCAACCTGATTTCCTTTCATATTAATATAAAATAATTATACTATAGTTTTAAAATTCTGTTTTTTATACATACAATTAGGTTACACAGGCTAACATTTGTTGTGTTTTTTTTTTCAAATGAAACGTAACTATAATTACATACTTACTATAATAATTACTATACTTACTATAATTATACTTTACGGTTAACAATTCAGTAATTCATTTTTCTCATTTAGTCACCTATGGTTCTTGATAATGACGAATTATGAAGGTTCTTTTGTAAATGCGCCTATTGACATCAGATATGTAGCACTTTCTAAATGAAAATTTATTTATTTTAAATTGCATCATTACTTACAACTGCAAAAATGGAATTTACCAAAACATTTCATACGATATTGATAGTATATTAAGATGATAATTATTGTTACGCAACAATAATTATGTCAATTTTTTCCCAGAAAGCAATTTTTACAAAGTTAAAGGAATTAATTACACTGTTATTTTACATATTTAAACATTTTTTACAGAACTTCTTAAAACGGCTCACAAAATGTTTATTTATTTTTTTGAAAACAATATTCTTAAATTCGTACTAATTTTTCAAAAAAAATTACTGAACAAAAAATTAGATTAAACGCTTCGTAAACTGGTTCCCAAAATTATGGTTGTTGCTTTAAACTGATTGCAATGTCCAGTTCTTACTATAAAAAAGCCGTAATAAAAAGTTGTAATATTTTCCTGGCATTGGTTATGTATTCTTATACTGTGGAAAAATAACTATACATGAAAAAAGTTACCTAAGATTTCTTTTTTGGAAAGGAAGGTAATTTATGACGAAGTTTTATTGTAAAATTATCATTATATGTTTAAATAAACTAAAAAAAAGTTAAAAAAATTAAAAAATCGGTATTTTCTTTTTTCTGCTTCCCGTCTCCAAAACTTACCTTCCAAGAAAATTATTTGATTTTTCTATGTTTACTATGTAAGATGGAAGGAACCAAAAAAATTCCACTGAAAAATCTACTACTAATAAAAGGTTTTCTAAGATTCTTTCTGGAGGTAAGGGGTGAATTATGATGACATATTATTGTAATATATATTTATTATTTCAAAACGTTTAAATAAACCAAAAAAAGTTTTGAAAAATTAAAAAAAATCGATGTTTTTAAACTTTAGTCGTATTCCCCACCCGTAATATTGCCCCTAAAGAATTTTTTTTTAGGGTCTCTTGCACTACTACTAGCCTTTCTTTTTCAGTTTAGTCTCCGGAACTACCGTAAGGTATTACTTCAGAGGATGATATGTATGAGTGTAAATGAAGTGTAGTCTTGTACAGTCTCAGGTCGACCATTCCCGAGATGTGTGGTTAATTGAAACTCAACTACCAAAGAACACCGGTACCCACAATCTAGTATTCAAATCGTTATAAAAGCCTTTACTAGGATCTGAACCTTAGAACTCTCGACTTGCGACGACGAGTTCACCACTATACCAACCCGGTGGGTTACTAATACTATGCCTAGGAAACAAAAAAAAGATTCGGTTAAAAAATATGAATAAAAAGATATATTTCGATTTCTGGGGAAGGGGGAATTTTGGAGCAATTTTTTTTTTTAAATGGTAACATAAGCATGCATGCATGAAATGAGTTTAATATACGATAGGGCTATATTTGCAAAATTTTGAAAAAAATTGGTCCCAAAAAACTATCTATCCTACCCCCTGGAGATATTTACCCAAAGTTTTTACCAATATACTACCCCATATAAACGAGTCTATACAAAATTAATTGGTTTATGGAATAAAAAGCTTCAAACACGCCAACACACATACGTACGAACATTACTACTCTTAGTTTCTTGGGGTCCCTGGGTCATGAAACGTCGAAAAATGCAAAAAAAGCCTATGTTTTTAAAAGATTACCATACGTCCCTTCTTGCAGCATAGCACTACAGCTATGATGCCAGGTAAGTAAAAAAAAGTTAGTTTATACAACTTAGTTTTTTTTTTGTTTTTCTTAATTAATAATTTTTTTTTTTATAAAATTTCAATTTTTTGTGATCTCTTGTTTTTAAGGTACTCCAAGTAATTTTAGCTAGAGAAAACGTATTCATCTATGTTGTGTTTTGAAATCTGTACAAAACGAATGAATTTTGTAATAATATCATACAGTTTTATGAGAAAAGTAAATACTACTATGACTTATTCAGTTTCTTTTGTGTGTGTGTGTCTGTGTGTGTACCAACTAAGTTAAAATTTTATTATAATTTTCTGAAAAAAAAAACAATTTTTTTTGCTCATTAAATATACAATAAATTTACAATTATGTTTTTTTACGGATATCTTTTACACAAATTAAACCAAGTTATGTAGCCGACAATCAACTTTAAAGAATGCTAAAAAAAAGCCTTTGAAATAGTTTTAACATAATCGTTTCATTAATTGTGAATTAATAATTAATAACAATTTTACAAAAAGATATGGAAAAAACGTTATCTCGAAGAGAAAAGCCATAATTTTTTTGTTCTTGTTAGAATCTGTTAAAGTTAATGGTAAAAATTCAAACATTTTTTCTGTTATGTCGGTAAAGTTTCCATTGATATTTAAGTTAAATCAAACCTTTTTTTTTATCATTTTATGGTATATTTTTAATCCAAAAATAAAAAGCAAATAAACACTGGTTAATAGCAATGGTATCGAGTTATATAAGTAGATACTGCGTAGTACTGAAGTAGATACTTCAAAAGTAGATACAGCGTATCAGAAACTCGAAATAATAAATACTTCGTCTCTTTAAAAAAAAACAATTATCAGACACAAAAAAAAAAAAAAAATACTTTTACATGAAGTGAATTTTAACATACAAAAACACGTTCTACCTGACAAACACAATAAGTTTAACTACGTAAAAAAATACTTTTAAAACACTAAAAACTAATAGTAGACGCTACAAAAAATAATTTAGTAAGTTTTTTTTTCCATTTAATACCATAAAATATACTTGTTTACCTTCGAAAATTTTATAATATTATTTTTATAAAAGAAAAGATTGATCGTAAATTAACGAAAGTTAGTTTTTCGTAAGTTAATAGCTCACAATTTAAAAAAAATCCATAACCTTACGGTTTATCTCATTTAATAAAATTACTTTTCCATTAAAAAACGTGAGTGATTTTCCTATCTAAAGATGTAAATGGAAAACATTTTTGAAAATTGTCCATTTTGGAAAATAAACATTTTTGAATATAATTTAAAATGTAACATTAGATAAACCGTTATAATAAATTAATGAAAAACAAAACCGATGAAGTTTAATGAAATATGTTAAAATTGATATTTAATTATCTTACATGTGATAAAAGCTTTTAAAATTTTATACCGGTGCGTGCAAAATACGTAAATATATCGGTATCTATCAACATAGTTTACTAAAAGTTATATTTTTAAATAAATAAGAAGGTAAACAATCATAAATGACTTACCGTAAAAAAAATACACGAAAGATAAGAAAACACAGATCACGAATCGTACGGTACGAGCGCGCGACGCGACACAGTAAGCGATTGAAAAACGAACTGAACCGACAGCGGCTGATAAAACGAAACGTCCGCGATCCGCGAGCACACTAACCTACGTATCGTAGCACACGATCCCCGCCAACCACCGATGTCCCCGCTAACGTCGGACTACGTACACCAAGCAGTAAACAGGATGCGTGCGCAGTATCAACTCGACCGAACTGACAATGGATCTTGTATTCGCCGTCTCATATCATACGAAAAAGTTATTACCTACCGTATTCTAGTTTTACGAGGATTTAATCACGTATTATATCTTGTCAGGACCAACATACGTACAATAATCAAGCTAAACGAGGATTTTTATGCTTACATATTGTAATTTTCTCTCTCTCTCTCTCTCACACACACACACACACACACACACACACACATTTACTTAAATACTTTGCTTTAAAGTAAGCCAACTACAATAGTCCATAGCTTACACCAGGCTATTTTTCAAACTTTTAATCATCCCCACCCCTGTAGCTAAATGTCATATTATTTTAGATCACCTCTATTTTACGTTCACGAAGCCAACTGAGTTAACTGTATTGTAAGTGTCTGTCAACTCCTAACAGCTTTAATCGTTTTAATAAAGCGTCTAATAACGTTAACATTTTAATAACTTGATGGTATCTGAACTGAATTTATTTTAAATTACTTTTCTCTTTACTAAAAAAAAAATATTATAACTCCATAAATTCATTTCTACAATAGTGTGATTTTATTTTAACATTTAATGCTAAATATTTTACTTTTTGTCTGAAAGAAGTCGCAATTCTGTGTAAAAAAAAAAAAAATTCTTAGCCGAAATATTTATATTTCACAGTGTGTATATACAATAGTTTAAAAAAAATACAGCGATAGTATTATTACTCAAATATATATTAAGGGAATATTTATACATAAGGGAATATTAATACATTAAGGGAATATTTATATATCTTAAGGGTTTATATTTATACTAGTCACGTTACATTTTTTCCGATTTATTTGAAGCTTTATTACTCGCTTCATAATAAAGATAAAACAGCCCATATTATCTTCATTTATTCAAAATTATTTTTTTTAAGAATAAAATTTTATTTTACTACTGAAATATAACTTCAAGAACTAAAGAAAAGTACCCTTTATAGCAAATTTACAACTCGATTTATTTTTACATGATATACAAAATAAAAAATTGTAAAAATCTATCCTATTAACTGTTTAATAAGCAATCTTAATCCAGTCATAATCCCTAACGATGGCGTTTTTGGATCAACAGCTTTCTAATCATCGATTATTTAATTAGCTAAGAAATAACTACTTCAGTCGGGAATGGTGATTACTTTTCTGGCATCATAGATTTAGAACTATGCTGCAAGAAGGAAAGTATGGTAATCGGTCGAAAAATTGGGTTTTTACCATTTCTTGACGTTTGATGACCCAGGGACCCCAAAAAATGAAAAACAAAATTGCGGGTAATGTTCCTATGTACGTCTGTTGGCGTGTCTAAGCTTAATAACTTTTGACTGGATCATCGACTTTGATGAAATTTTTTAGAGACTCGTATAAACAGAGCGATTTGTTGGTAAAACTTTGGAGTCAATATCTCCAGGGGGTAGGGTAGATAGCTTTTTGGGGTCATTTTTTCCAAATTTTGCAAACGTAACTTCACTTTATATTAAGCTCGGTACATGCGTGTGTGCTTATCTTACCATTTTTCAAAAAAATTGACCCAAAATTCCTCCTTCCCCAAAAATCAATCTTTTTATTTATTGCATATATTTTAAATGTCTTCCCAGGCATAGCAGTTGTGCAAGAGACCAAAAAAATCTTTGGATGCAGTATTAGGAGTGGGGAAACCAATCAAAGTTTAAAAATATCGACTTTTTTAAAACTTCTTTTGGTTTATTTAAATTTTCAATAACATTATTACAATATTATTTCATCATAATTCACCCCATATCCCCAAAAAAGAAATCTTAGGTAATTTTTTATTGGTTGTACATTTTTCAGTGGAATTTCTTTTTAGTTTTTCCTATTTAACATAGTAAACGTAGAAAAATCAAAATAGGAATTCCTGGAAGGTAATTTTCGAGGTGGGGAGCACAAAAAAATAAAAAATTACGATTTTTGGAATTTTTATTTTTTGTTTTATGCAAACATGTAATGATAATTTTATAATAAAACTTCATCATAAATTATCCCTACCCTAAAAAAGAAATCTTAGTTAACTTGTTCTTGTTCATTATTTTTCCAACATATAAGAATAAACAATGCCAGGTAATTAGAAAAATTTTGTTGTCGGCTTTAAAAAAAACAAAAAAAAAACAGGTTAAATATCTGAAAAAAATATTTATACTGTAATTTTAAAAAAGTAGCAGATGAAATTACTCTTGTAAATGAAAATTTAACTAAAAGTGTATCGCATCTGTGAAGTAATTTTCGTAAGAAAACTATTATTTTATGCTTTCCTTTATAAAAAGTAATAATTATAAATTTGCAACTAAACAGTCTATTATTACGTGATAATTACAATAATTTCCTCCCTATAACAATAAGTTAAAAAAAGTTGTTTTCTTCTTCAAATACCACTTTGTCCCCGCCAAAATAATGGTTAATTTTAATTGCTAACAGTCGGACTAATAAAAAAAGTCTAAAGTGTGAGCCAGCCCAATCGCAAAATATTAATTATGGAAGATATCTTAAATATTTTTTCGTATTTCACAAGGATATAAGACGAAAAAAGTTGAAAACATGTCACAAAAGAGTATTTTTTAAAGTATTTCTCTACTTTTTTCAAGAAATGGAATTATATAGGTTACAACTAGTATAAAACAAGCTGCACCTCATCAGCAAAGTATAATGTAGAAAACAATTTAGACAACTTATTTAGAATAGCAATTTCATTTCTTACATCATACAAACGTGTTCGTGAATTATAATAAAATCAGCGTTTGAAATCAGAAGGAGAAGTTGCGATGTTAAAGAAATATCATTAAAATCTATCTAATGTTATTCGAATAACTATTCTTTACACGTTCACCATTTATACACCATCGCTTCATCACCTTTGTATCATTCATGTACGACTCTTTCCAACCAAATTTTTATTTTTTTCTGTCCGACAGTAAATTTCAATCGGAAAATCATTAAAAAAATAACAAATTTGAAAAAAAATGATATAAAAATTAAGTAGAAATTACTATGGTTCTTTAAAAAATGGCCCAAAAATGAATATAAAATAATTATAAAACTATACTCACAAACATTTTCATATGAGTTTGTAATACCGGTAAAATGCTTTGTAATACCGGTAACCGACTCGTATAAATAAGCCTAATTACAAATACAATTATTTGAGACTTCAATCGGAGTTATAATTGTTCCCGTTGTCGAAAAATTCAGCAAATAAATAAAGCTTTTTTATCAGTTGGCCAATGTAGACAATTCCGTTTATCATTGGAGACAAGTGAGTGCTTTACCTTTAAGATTAAGATAAAAGCTATTTTCCTTCTACAACGATTAAATAAAAAAAACTTTCTCTATAAATGCCAAAATAATAGTTCATCTCATTGGTAAAACTCATATAATCTATTAATACAATTTTCTTTTACCAGCCCGTGAAGATACTCTTATAACATCTAATTTTAATAATACTTAAAAGTTTGTAATAAATCACAGTACGTTGTTTTTTTTTTTGTTTTTTTTTTAGTATTACTATATCATTTATTTTGATTCTCTCTGTAGTAAGCGCTGGTAATACCAGCAATAGGGACACCACACGATAATAAAACGATTTAAAAAGGCAAATTATCAATGAAAACAGCGTATGTTAATTGTATATAAAAATTTATCGATAACCTGGCAATCGGACGAATCTTTTCTACGGTATAAAAATATCCATACTCAAGAGCGATAGTAACAGCATTGATGTAATCTAATTACGCATATAAAAATATCCATACTCAAGAGCGATAGTAATGGCATTGATGTAATCTAATTACGCATAAAGTATCTGTACGTTTTAATTCTTCCAAATAAAACAATTCGACATGAAAATCCACGCCTACCATGCATTTAAAGATGTCCTAAATCTGGCATATCAAAAATATACTATATTAATTAAAATCAATTGACTGTTTAAACTATTTTTACTATTTCTACGTAAAATATAACTAAATTAATTTAGATGGAGATTTATAACGTAAGGTGTAAATTAATTATCAAACAATCATATCTACCCGTGAATCTTGAGGCAAACTAGATAAAATCTGATATCCGGTAGCAAGTATGTGCTTTTACTCATTACAAAAAAGAAACTATTGTTGTAAAATTAACATTTAATTGGATTAGATCATATAGCTGCAAAGACGTGATGTTATTTTACAAAATTATTCAAAACAAAACTTATAGATTAGATATTTATCTAGCCCTGTACTGTCTCTCACAGAACGATCTAAATATGGCAAACTTAAATGAATTTTATCAAAACTGAAACGAGTGATGTATAATACACATTTTATAGTTTTAACTTAATCATTGTACATGTAACATTATTTCCTAAGGATATAAATATATACGTACAGTAGCCGCCACGTAATGGCGAACTTGGATGATCAGCCCGCACGTCACTGCTATATTATTGTTCTCTGAAACAATGGCATACTATGATTAGTCATTTCTTAGCAGCATAAACATGATGATCGCTTCTCGGCCTCTTGGCTAAGATCAAAGTGTAGCATAAACATGATGCATAATACGTTGGGTAATAATCATCGCCACTCCAAGCTCGCCATTACTTGGCGGCGATTGTACACACACACACACATATATATATATATATTGTGTATACACAATGTATCACGAAGTTCTCCCTGGATTTTCATAACCCATTTTACTCGTGAAAATAATGGAAAAAGTTCATATATCCTAAAATGCTTCGTTTGCGAGTTATGACAAGTGAAAGATTTCGCTCGGATTTCAGCTACCCTGGTGAAATGAGGTCGTAGTGAAATTTAGGGCAATTAAGGAACAGAATTACTGATTTCGTACGGTTTTTGAACTGAAAACTCGAATAAAGTATGTCCCAGAACCATATTTGTAATAGGTTTTGAGAAATCTGGGATAAAAACCAATAAATTGGGTTAAAAACCCAGTTTTTAATGTTTGACTAACTGTGTTAAATGGGCAATAAAAAAAAAAACAAAAAAAAATTAGGGTAAAACGTAATTATGTCATTTCATTTAAATAATCATCACAGAAACTACAATGAGTTTTTCATGTAGTTTGTACACAAAATCCATTTAAATTAAATGTTTTAATTGAAATTGTTTTCTTGTAATTTTTTTTGGTGTTAAAAAACATTTCTTTTGATTTTTAATTTTTTCTAGCGTAATTTTTTATTAAAAATATAAACTATTTTTTATTAAAAAACTGTTTTTTATCTTTTTACTCTTTTTTTTATTAAAAAAGATTTTGTAGTATTCGTATATTTTACGCAGCCTGTAAGCTTAATTTATTCTTACTAAAAAAAAGTCCATGTAATTAAAAATGTTGAAAAAATACTGACGTCAAGGATTTCCAATTGAAGATAGTGCAAACAGCATATAGGAATTTAATGTAAAATACATATTTCCCCATCATTATTATTCCCGAAGTATTTAACTTGAAGAAACGATGTTTTAGGCCGTGACACAAATTTTCTATAGATAAAAATTTCATTTCATTTCCAGTAAATTGCTGAAGGGACAAATTCTTGAAAACTAATTCAATAATTAATTATTATTAATTCCTAAGGATAATAATCTAAGAAACATTTAATTAAATGTTTTTCATTTTAATTAAATGATTATTGATAAAAAAAATCATGAAAATGTACTGATTTCCAGTTTTCCGCCGTTTTCTCGTAGAAGGTAATCGGTAAAAAATTCGACACCTTAAAAAATTATTTTTCTTTGAAAAAGAAAAATTGGGCAATCATTTCTTTTGAGAAAACGCGATAAAAAGACCTGAATATTGCAGTCACTTAACACGGCGGTTTGTTCCCTGATTCCAAATCTGATAATTCTGGATAAATCAGTGGCGGCTCGTGTACAGGCACTGTGGAATTGCAACACCCTTTATTTCCACTTGATATTATCGATAACAATTAATATAATGAATCCTTTTTTCTTTATACTTGTACAATATATAATCCTTAAGCTTACTGTCAGTAGCCCCCCCCCTCAGTTTATGAAAAAGAAACAAAAATCTTTGTATGGAACTGTGCGCTTCACAGTTCCAGCAGCGTGGTTTTTGGCTGTTATGCGCATGCGCACATAGGAAGCTGCACGCGAGGCTGCGAGGGAGAGACCACTGTCGTTCCCGCAGAGCCGACCCTGGCGTGCTGGTGGAGGGTAATTTGTTTTTACTCCGCGTGTGTATGTTCGTTCCCTTTTCTAGTTTAGTCGGTGGAAGGAATATGAAAGCGGTTTAGTTGTTTTTTCAGTAATGATCAGAAGGTGGCGGAAAGCAAGGGCTCTTTGATTGCTAAATCTGTCCAAAAACACGCTGGAAGAGCGAAAGAGAAGGTAATTAGTAAAAACTAATTACGTATTTGTTTTGTGTACAACGAAAATTTTAATTAAGCATCATTGGACTACAGTGTTTTTAAGCGGACATTTTATTAAGTTATTATCTAATAATACTAAAAAAATATTATCTGTATTGACATTTTATTTAATTACTCGGTTAAACCGAATACCACATTCTTGAATGTGATAAAGTGTAGAATTACATTATTATCCTGCTTCCAGTTATTATATTTGATTCATTTTTTTTTTTTAGTTCTTTTATTTTACAGAAAACTTTAACTATGGCCTTGAAAAGACCCAGAAAATACCCCACTAATTCTAGCTACGAGCCGCCACTGGGATAAATTATTCGGGAATGCTTTTGAATTTAAAAAAAACAAATTATTTTTAAAAAAAAAGGATATTTTATTTTGTCATATTACACTACATAAACCACGTCAAGCTGTGGTATTCCAGGGATAAAAGTAAGAAATTGTCCGTGCATTTGTTATGAAGAATTAAGGAAAGGCTTGTGAGGGCAGCGACAAAAAATGGAAAATAATTTAAAAAAAGAACGGCCTAAGTTCATATTAATACACAATATTGAAATATATAGTAAATAAGTGAAGATTGCAAAAAAGAGAATAATTGAAATTACTTGAATGCTTTTTATAAATATATTTTAGTGTCTATATAACAATAACTCTTCACTGGTTTCTAAATAAACTAAATACTGATCAATGAAATCAGGCTCAGTTACTAAACGTACGCCTCTCCCATCTTTGTCCTTAATGTTTATATAGTATATATTAAATATGAAAGTAAGCTATGAATTTAAAATTATGAATTACTGTTTAATGAATTACATCCAGACCTACGCATAGATACCTTTGGTATATAATGTACCAACAGTATGTAGATAAACACTGTAGGTCGCAGGTGCATATGTATTTTTCTTTCGTGCACGTATTTGAAAAATAAATAAAATTCTTATACACTTACCGAGTACACAGAAAATTCCATTATAATTAATTAATATACTCATTAATAGAATAATATTGTTTTTATTTTTAAGAAAATTCTTCAATTAAATTGTTTCTAGGAAGATGCTTTAAATAGGTCATTAATTTATTAAGAACGAGAAATATTTGTTAAGACAATCCTACGTAGGCGAAGCGTATCGCTTCTGGTTGTCTGGGTTTCATAAAGGTGAATAGTTATTTTTTAGGATAAATTATCATTTTTATTCTATTTTCAGGAAATTAAGCGCATTCCTTAATATAAAATCATGTGAGAATTTTTTTGAAGGAGTGCGAAAATGATACATAAAGAGTCTTCATAAAAGAATGGTGGGGTTTCTGTAATTCAGATCAAGGCCACCGAACCCACCGGGTTGGTCTAGTGGTTAACACGTCTTCCCAAAAAAGCTGATTTGGAAGTCGAGAGTTACAGCGTTCAAGTCCAGGTAAAGCCAGTTATTTTTACACGGATTTGAATACTAGATCGTGGATACCGGTGTTCTTTGGTGGTTGGGTTTCAATTAACCACACATCTCAGGAATGGTCGAACTGAGAATGTACAAGACTACACTTCATTTACACTCATACATATCATCCTCTGAAGAATTATCTAAACGGTAGTTACCGGAGGCTAAACAGGAAAAAGAAAGAAGATCAAGGCCACCGGGTTGGTCTAGTGATGAACGCGTCTTCCCAGATCAGCTGATTTGGTAGTCGAGAGTTCCAGTGTTCAAATCCTAGTAAAGTCAGTAACTTTTACACGGATTTGAATACTAGATCGTGGGTACCGGTGTTCTTTGGTGGTCGGGTTTCAATTAACCACACACCTCAGGAACGGTCGAACTGAGACTGTATACACTTCAGTTACACTCATACATATCATCTTCATTCATCCTCTGAAGGATTATCTGAATGGTAATTACCGGAGGCTAAACAGGAAAAAGAAAGAAGACCAAGGAAGTAGGAAAATTAGCCTCAAAGCAGTAGGGTTATGTCGGTAGCCCTGATAGCCTCCAACCCAAAAGTTTGTGTTGTAGTAGTTCAAACCACCATACCAGTTTTTATATCGTTGCTGAGGTGTGTTTAGTTCGTTATATGTTCACTGTTTAGGAAAAAAACAAAGTGTATTTTGCGGCAGGCTGAATTAAAGTCAGTAATTTTAGTTCAACGTGCCTTTTGACATGAATATGGAAAAGAACCACAGCAAGAAAATAATATATGAAGTCGGTTCAAACAGTTCGAAGAAACTGGATCTGTTGTCAAGGAACAACAACCGGCAGACCACGAGTATCAGACGAATTAGACGATCTGCGATCAGAAGTCCTAACAAATCCATTCCTCGACGAAGCCTCGAGTTAGATACTCTGAAAACAATTCATATAGTTTTACACAAAAGATTGAACTTACACGCATATAAAATTCAGCTACTGTAGGAATTGAAACCTTATGATGGAGAAAAACATTTCGATTTCGCTGTTGAAATTGCCCACAAAATTAATGAAAACGCATCATTTTTACACGATATCATTTTTACGGATGAAGCTACATTCCATATTAATGGGTGCGTTAACAGACACAATTCACGAATATGGGGATCTGAAAACCCACATGTAATTTTTGACAAATGATGCGACACACCTAAAGTTAACGTTTGGTGTGGTGTGATGAAAAATCGTTTAATCGGGGGGCCTTTTTTCTTCCCTGAAAAGACTGTTAATGGAAATTTTGATCTTGATATGTTAAACAATTACTGCTTTCCTCACTGGATGAACGCAAAATGATACAACTAATTCATTTCCAACAAGATGGCGCACCCCAGTACTTTAATGCATTTGTCAGCCAGGCTTTGAACGGAAAATTTGGACATCGATTCCAAGAAGTCCAGACCTGACATCCTGCGATTTTTTCTTGTGGAGGTATATAAGAAAACATTGTTTATTCGCAAAAAATACGCGACCTACGTCACTTAAGGGAAAGGGTTAATGAAGCAATTGTAACCATAGCAGAAGTTATGTTAATTCGGGTGTGGGCAGAAACTGAATATCGATTGGAAATTTGCCGAGCGACTAATGATACACAAACTGAAATTTATTAGTTATGTAAAAAGGTGTTTCAGATGAAAAATTCAATAAATAAACTGTAAGTATTTTTGTTTTAATTTAATCCATGTTCAAAACCTCACCAATTCTTTTTAGAAGACCCTTAAAAAAACATATAATATATATGCAAAATAATGAATATTTAATAACGATGAGCTTTTTGAAACTATTGTAATTTTTTAAAGACTGAAATCTGACAGATTTTACTGGTTTGGATTAATTTACCAGACAGCTTGCGCGGGAATATAGAACGGAAATTCTTTGGCGAATAAAAAATGAATGCTTTACCGAAATTAAAATTCAAGACCTTCTGGATGAAAGAAGGAAATACTACCGATCTGTTACGGAGATCGGTATTTATCTCGATTATTATTTATACCTGCTTGAGAAAAATCCTCTACATAAAATGTTATTAAATAAGAAAACGAAGCTATGAGACTATTCTCCGTATTTTTTAATGTTTTTCGATGGACAGATAAGGAAGATAATTACCATATTTTCCGAAAAATAAAAAAATTGTTTTACCTGGACTGCAACAGAAAAGAAGGTAACTAGATTTGGGAAATTGAGTCCCCTCATTGCTTGGAGGGATGAGGATCTTAAACGTTTTAAAGGTTAACCTTCACCTTTGTTGCAGCTCTTATGTGACCTCGGTATTATTACACTAATAAAAATGACATACAGTGAATTTGACACAATTGTATTCTATGACACGTCTGCCTATTGTTAAAAAAACAAACGTGGTTGAAATTATCATGCAGGATGAAATATTCAATAATATTCTTATATTATTATTGAATAATATTATTCGATCAAATATTCATTGTAACATTTATTAAAAATGAAAGAAAAACTCATAAACCTCATGTCAAAAGAACATTAGATGGGAATATTATTTTTTTTTTAAATACGTTGTTCCAGGTAGGCTATCATATAAAAAAGATTCCTACAAAGATTTTTGTAAATTGTTAAATATGTATTACGTAATGTTATGTCTAAGCAAAACAACTAGACAACGACAGCTCAATCACCTGCTTAATGCTTTGAAGCAATGTTTCAGACAATGCCAGAAAAAAATAAATGTACACGACCTTAGAAACGAAGTTCTACCAAACGTTCAACTTCGACCTACATGAGCTCGGCTAAGGGCGGCTAAGGGCTCTAGTAGTAGGCATTAATTTATTCAACAGATTAAATTATAGTTTAAATAATTACCCAATTTAAAAAATCAATTTAGCTTTTTTGGAACTCTATATTTTTTTGAACATCTGCATAAAAGGAGTACATTTTATTTAATCCTATTATAAGATTAGTGAATAACTTTTTAAATTTGGGCCGAGTGAGTTTTTATTAAGAAGCAGGCCGATACAATAACACTATGAATTCAAAAAAATTAATTTCCTATAAGTCAGTTTGTAACAGTCAAGAATCATTAGTTTTTTAACAGGATAAACAGGAAAACGTTTTTTTAGGAATTATCAAAATGTTGAGCAGCTTCAATTCCAATAAGTCTCATAAACATACACACTACAGATAAAAGACACTAAATTTCAATTTAAAAATTTTTCCCAGAACATTCTTAGCGAGAAAAAATTAAAACCAATAAAAAAAAGCGGTAGAATGTTTTTAAATGAATATTAGAACAGATATTTTGAGTAATATATATGAGCTTCTGTGAGGGATACTGAAATGAAATTATGTAGTGTATGAAAAATGCCACGCATGACCAGGATCTCTGGATGAAAGGCCAAGATACTACCACTCCACCAAGGAGATCGGCGGAGCAGATAAACATTTAAATGTTTATATCACATTATAAATACAATGAGAAATATATGCAATGTTACAAACATGGGAAGTGGAAATAAAGTAACAAAGGATAGCTATGATGGAATTTGTTGAAGGGATATTTTTGAAAATAAACACTTAAATAAATAATGTATTACAAAACACATTTGTAAATACATATTATACTTGTGTATATATATATATACGCATGTGCGCGTGCGCACACACAAGTATTGTGTGTGTGTGTGTATGTGTGTGTGTGTACATATATATGTTCAAGATAAAGGTTTGGGCTAAAGAGATGTTTTATCTCAGCTTAAATTAATGAATGAAGTGTTTAATATGATGTTGGAAACTTCTTTATTTGAGTTTTTCAGCTGTTCCAAAAACTAAGAAAAGGTAGTTTTTTATTACTTTTTCAAACATAAGCACATCACTATTTTCTTTTAATTTCAATTAGTACTCATTGCAATGTCTTTTTGATTATTAATAGTTATTTTTTATTTTAATTACAAACTAACTTATAGGGAGTTAAATTTTTTAACTCATAGTGTTTTGCATTGTCCTGTTTATTCATAAAATCTCACTCGATCAAAATTTAAAAAGCTATTTATTTGCCTAATCTTACACTAGGATTACATAAAATTTACTTCTTTATATATATATATACAGGTGTTCAAAAAACCATAAAAAGCAAAACTACATTATTTTTTAAATTGATATTTTAAATTAATTACAATTAATTTTGATAATACTACTAATGTACATGATTTAATATAATAATAAAAATTAATTAATTGTAAGCTAAAAAAAATTTATTTAAGCCCAGTTATATATTAACGATTTAATTTTTCTAACTCATGAAACTGAAAAAAAGATTTCAAAGATAAAAACATTTGTTTTAGAAGGTGACTTTTTGTGATGGTTGAGAATGTAAAATTAGCAGTATAAATATTATGGATTAAAAATTCATAGGGAAGGATTTGTAATAGAAGGATAAGTTTAGAGAGAGCAAAAATAAAATTATGTAAGATATATCATTTTGTAGGATATTTTTACAATTTTGTTGGATAAGCAACGCTGGCTCTCAGATCTTGAAGTAACTTTGAAGTGAAGGATTGTTAATACCTAAATGTTGGGAAAAATGAGTAAATTATAGATCTTTGTTGAACATTCTGTACACGAGAACTAAGTTTTATTTAACCTTATTAAAATATTAGGTAAATAGCTTTTTAAATTTCAGTTCCTATGATGAAACAAGCAGTCCTAATAACATCATGAATTCAAAAATTCAACTTTCTATAAGTGTTTGCAATTAAAATATAAAATAACTATCATAATAAAAAGGCACAAGACTTCTCATAAAGGGCCAAACTCAGACATTATGCCACAGTGATGAGACTGGTAGTATTTTATAGAAGGGAAACGTTACACCTCACCGACCTGGAAACATTAAAGAAAATAGAACTCCAAGAACAATTGTACGAATCAAGAAAACAACAGAAAGGCATAAGCTGAAATCCAACTGAGAAGTGTACGAAGAAATAGAGGACATAGAAAAAGCGATGAGAAGGAGACTGAGATTTCTGGGCTGTGTCTAAAGAATGGATGAACAGAGACTAAATAAACAAATATTCATTAAACTCTGGGAACAAAACAGCAACTATGGGTACCTATAACAAATGAAGAATTACAGAACCTAGGGATCCAAGAATAGGAAATGAAAGATAGAAAGCTAATCAGACAAAAAATACACAAAGATGAGTTTGAAACGATGAAGAAGGAAAAGAATCACACCAAAGTGAAACGGTAGCAAGAGAGAAAGACCAAATATGCAGAAAGAATGGAAGAGTATTGGGAGAAAAGAAAAAAAACAGAAGAAACTATATTTGTTTGGTCTACAGTTGGCCTAAACACAAAACAAAAAAATACCATTGTAATGAAAATTATTTGAAATCAAAAAAATAGTGATATGATTACTTATAAAAAGGAGAAAAATTGCATTTAGTTAATTTTCAGAACACTACTTTTATTACATTTTCAGCACCCCCTGAGTACAGCTCTAATGAAGAGCTTCGCAATGATATGTCAAACGCCTTTCTACATCTACTAAAAGTCAAAGTATATAATAAAATTTTTACACAACTCTGTACATTACAAATACTGAACCTATGATATGTATTGATTTAATTTATTAAATAATGATAGTAAAAATCATGACACTAACCTAAACAGCAATTTTGATTCCACTTGAAACATCATCAGATCAATTTTAAAAAATACATAGATAGGTTAAAAGAATTTGTTGTAAACCTTATCAAAATAAAACTGTATCAATCCTTTGCCTGAGATGGATAGAACTGTTAAATAAAATAGGCTTACCTATGTTATAGTCTTGATAGTTTATACAGATATAATAATTGACGCTTGCTTGGTGTTTTATTAATTTACTAATCTTTAAATCTATACATACAGTACTTTTTACACAATCAATTTCTCCATTATTTTGTTTTATTTCTATAAGCTCCATGTTGTACTTTTTACTTATTACTTGTGTTTTTTATAAATTATTAATTATTTTATAAACTACAAAAAGATAAATGTAAATTGATAACCAAGTAAAAATAATATAGGTACGCTTATTTTATGTAATTAACAGTTCAGTCTGTCTCTAGCAATGGTTGATGCAATTTTATTTTAGGCATTTTCATAGAGTTACTTCAACATATATATTTTTATAAATCAAATTTCATATTGTAAGTAACTATGAAAACACTACCTAAGTGAGTTTCATCAAATTTATTATCTTGCCGAATTAAATAATTATAAGATTAATAAATTATTTATGTACATAGGTACACATATACATGGTAGTCCATTTAAATTGAGACACATCTACATCTCAAAAACTACACACTTTAGGAAAAAATATTTCCTATTAAAGTTTTTCCATTTCAAGGGGGAAATACGTTCACAACCTATGTTGTCCTTGATAAGGTCAAATAAAGGGCATATCAAGGTCAACTTAATTTTTTTAAATAGGATCCTATATTTTTTATTGCAGAATTGAATTATTTGCAAAAAAGAATTAAAATTTCATTTCAAACCTTTTTTTCTATAATTGATACCGTTGTAGTTATTCATCTTCAAAAATGCTATAGGTGTATAAATTGGTTTTTAGTTTCATTAGGTCTGGCCCAGCTGACGAGTTACATCCAGCTGCAGTCAAATTTTAAATAAAAGCAATCAATAATGAAGAAGAAGAAAAAGAAGTTAAGCATCTAAACACCAGCAAACGTTTTAAAATAGCCTAAAAGTAAAGTTCAAGTCGCAAACGACATTTGTCTAAGTGAACGTATTATCAGTGTCTTCAATTAATTTTTTTATTACTTTGTTACTCGCCAACAATTAAATTAGTTAGTGTTTATTTATTGGAAATTATGGAACGATTTACAATCAGAATAAACGGAGGTAATTTTGCTTTACGGAGAATGCCACTAACATGTTGATCTGATAGTATGCTGTACGATTCCCCGGTAGAAATAATCCAAGTCGTGCTTCTGTATACAGAATTTGAAAACAGTTTATTGATGCTGGAATTGTGGGGGGCCAAAAATAGGAACCATCAAAATACTGTGACAGCACTAAACAATGAAATAGTGGTGGCTGTGGCAGTCACTGTAGATCCTCATGTTAGTTCAAGAAGAATTTTGCGTGAATCTGGGATATCAAAAACCAGTGTTCTGAGAATATTCCTGAAATTCCATCCGCACCACATTTCACTGCATAAGGGAAAGTAAAAAAAAGTCAAAAGTTCAAAGTTGAATTGAATTTGTCGATGGGTGCTGGAAAAAGTATAGGTAGATCAAAATTTTTTTCTTAATGGTCTATTTTCCAATGAATCAGGTTTTATTAACCATGGAACAGTAAACAGACATAATATGCATTATTGGTCAGTGCAAAATCCACTGTGGCTAAGGGAATTAGAACATCAATGTCTGTAGACTGTCTGTCAATGTTTGGTATGGAATCATAGGCTGTACATTAATCGGACCACATTTTTTCTATGTAAATTTGAACAGAAAGAAATACACAGATTTTCTAGAAAATCAGTTGCCTTTACGGCTTGATGAACTATCCTTGGAGAAGAGAAGAACGATGTGATTTCATCATGATGGCTGTCCGGCACATTATTCAGTCATCACCAGAGTAATTTTGGACTGTGAATACAATGATCATTGGATTGGTTGAGCTGGTCCAGTTCATTGGCCTGCTAGTTCCCCCAACATTACTTCAGTAGACATTTTTTTATGGGGTTACCTTAAAGAAAAGGTTTACCTAGAAGTACCAACTAACCTCGAAAACATGAAAGAGCGTATAACAAACATCTATAGAGATATCAAGAGAGAAACTCTATTAAATGTTCATAGGTCATTCTTAAAACGTATCGAAAAATGCATAGAAGTAGAAGGACATTTGTTGCTGTAATTTACATAGAGTAAGTTTTTGTAATCATTTTAAATAAAGGGCATAAAAAAAACTTTAAAGTATCAGTAATTCATTAAACCAAATATTTTCAAAGAGTTGAAATAACTTAATTGACCAGTATGCAATACATATAGGCTATGTACCATACCGGTATGTACTATTTGATTAAAAAAATTCATTAAATTGTAAATGGATTTTATTTAGGTTAATCCTTTAATCAATTGTTTTTTATTTAAAATTTAATTTTCTTTTATTTAAAATTTAATATCAATTGGATGTAACTCGTCAGCTGGGCTAGACCTAATGAAACTAAAAACACCAATTTATACATCTACAGTATATTTGAAGATGATTTTTGATTGCTTTCTTCACCAGATAGAATATTTAATAGTACAAAATGAAGTGCAAGACAATCAGTATCAAGACAATAAAGGTATCGATTCTGGAAAAAAAAGTCTGAAATGAAATTTTGATTCTTTTTTTGCAAAGAATTCTATTCTGCAATAAAAAATATAGGTTCATATTTAAAAAAATTAAGTTGACCTTGAAATGCCCTTTATTTGACCTAATCAAGGACAACATAGGTTGTAAACATATTTCCCCCTTGAAATGGAAAACTTTAATAGGAAACATTTTTTTCCTAAAATGTGTAGTTATATGATGTGTCTCAATTTAAATGGACCCACCCAGTATAATAACATTTTTTGATAGGGTCATATGAAATGGTTTTCAGATGAATTAAATTATAGATATAAAATAAAATATAACTAATTTTTTAAAATTAGATTCTCTAACTATTATTGACATATATATGACCGGATATGTGACAAAAATATTTTAAAAAATGGCATAGCTATTGCTCAAAAATCAATTCTCATGTTGTGCATACCAGAAAAACTGAAGAATAAATAGATTTTTGATTGCTTTCTTCACCAGATAGAATATTTAATAGTACAAAATGAAGTGCAAGACAATCAGCTCCACAAATGGAAACCTCCATTCTGTTTAATACAAGGGCTAGCTTGAATAAAATAAACATCATTATCCTCTGAGAAAATAATTCTAATTAGTGGTTATTTTACCTCAGAAGTTTTACATGTATCATGGCTATAATGAGATGGAGACCAAAGAAGTAAAATAACAAGTAATATAGCCTATCTTTTTTTTATGAAACACATTACTACATAAACATTGCCTCTATTCAGCAGTGGAAAATTTATAAGATTAAAAGCGGACGACTAACATTTGTATCATGAAGTAATCAAAGTTTTGACAAATAATGTAATCATTTTATTCAAAATCAGTAATACTGAAAATTATTCTTATCGCTATTTAAACAGGTTTAAAATAGATCAAGGTTACTTTTACTCTAAGCACAATCAAGCATGATCTTGTATATATTTTTAATTTTTTTAGATTGATAACATCTATTATGTAACAGATATGTTACATTTATTTATATGTGAAATATGTTTTAATAGAAAATAAAATTCCAAACATAACATAAAATATGATTCATAACACTTTAAGTAAAAAAGTATTAAACCAATAAATTAAATGTGGGTATATTTTTTATTAATATGTTATGAAGAATTCTACGCAATAACATTTTAAGCACGATACATAATCAAAAACATATCTAGTGACATAAAATCAACAAAAAATCACATAAAATTGCAAGCGTTTTCAGAAAAGGTGGTTAATACAATAGTTTCAAAACTACATCAAAAAAGATACAACACTAATACTAACCCATGAGTAAACAAATCTAACTTCACTTACTACAACATATATCAGATCAGGCAGACTAGAAGCTAATTCAATGACAGCACATCCAACTATTCCAAATCACCTTACAAAGATTTGACACAAATAAAGATGTTAAAAGGATGCAAATTTTGTACATACCAAAACACACTTGAACAGAAGGAAATTTACAGAAACACTAAATATACCAATAACAACGAATAAAATGAACAGCTATCAATTAGTTTATATGGCTACGTAACTAATGGTCTTTATTAACTACTTCAAAACTGACCCATTAATAATAATGCCTGATGGAGGAGCTGAATAAAAAATGTTAAAATGATTTTCTGTTAAATTAAGAGCTCCTGTTAAAGAATAACAAGCATCTGAAATTGGGTATATCAGAAAAATTGAAGAATAAATGGATTTGACTGCTTTCTTCACAGATGAGAATATTTAAAACTACAAACTGATCAACCAAATGAAATGCAAAACATTCAGTTATATAAATAAGATCTTCAATCTATTTATTACAAGAGCTGGCTTGTATAAAATAAATGTCATTACCTTTCTTCTGAAGGAAGAAAGTCATTTAAATGCTTTTTTTAAAAAAATGATCACATTTCATTACGCAGTTCATATATATTTTATGAAATTTTTTTTATTAAAAGCAAATAAATTTATATAATAAATAAAAATGAACAGTAACAATAAATATTTTAAAAGAACTCAATACGGAAAGAATACTGCAATTAATAAAGAAAAGAAAAAAGTAATACAAATGAATATAAATAATATAAGTCCATACATTGAATACACACTTGCATAGAAAGCATTAAATTTAAAAAAGGAGAAAAATTAAAAATTATATAAAACGTAGTACAAGTACAATGAAATAAATAAACTTGTCTAGATTGAAGACATAGTTATACTATCTACAATTGCATACAAATTTCTTTTACTCTTTATTCCAAAATTGTAATACTTTTTGTCACTCCCACCTTTTTAACAGTTTTCTAACTTGATTTTTGAATTTTACTCAACACTTCACCAGATGCACTTTTATAATCAAGTGCAGGATTCTATCGCCAGTGTCAATTAATTTTATTTATTCTTTATTTTAGAGGCTCTTGTTTTAAATACCGATACATTTTTATTATAACAAATAGAAACGAATTAGAAAATTTAATTTATGCTTTTGAAGTTACTATGCATTTTCCAAATTATACTCGTACTACTTATCTGACTCTCTAACCATAAACAGTATGTGCATATCCTTGAAATATTGTCATATATTAAGTGTGTCACGGCGGTGGAAATGATCTGTGCTTCAACTTTTCATGCGTGAGGATAACACTTTTGTGCCCAGTGTGACCAGCTATATTTTAATGAATAAAGTTTCCAAACTGGAAACTATATTAAAAAAAATTTAAGCAATTAATGGTTCCCCTCAATCATGTAAGTTAAATATCATAGGCACTGTTTTATTTTGGAGAGTAGTCGCTTGACTTATGACTGCTACTAAAAACTGTATTAAAATGATTAAAAATTATAAAAAAGTAATATAATAAAAATGATTTCATAAAGAAAAAGTGTGAAAATAAGTAGTCATTCTACAAAGTACAAAAAATATTATACTTAACTTCAAAAAATTAATATTAAATAATAGAATATAAACATTTAAAAAATCTTAATTAAAACATATGTATTTATCTGATTTTGATATTTAAGCACAATGAAATAAATTCAAAATAAATTGGTTTTACATTAATACAAAAATTTTAGTCACAATAGGACTACATATATATTCTATGAGAAAAATATTTACACTGACATACCTCATTTTTTATACTCAGCATTAAGTAATCTCTTCTGGCATTATAAAACCTATTTATCCAGCATGAATGGTGGGTAGCAGTATGTAACAACTGTTATTATATCTAGTACTGAATGCTCTAGCATATTGTCATATATATAAGAAGAGGAGTATCCAGCTACAAAAACCTCTTTGCTAATACTTATGGAAATGTGAATTAAATACATATAAAAAATATATATTCATATATTTTTAATAATATGCATCTAGTTTGTTAAAACCAAAAAACATGGGCAAAATTTGTGCTTTGAAATTTTTGTCAGTATTCCACATCAGGACACATCTTAAAAATAGAAATCTGTGATTCATGTAATCCTTCTTTATTATATTTAAACAAAAAAACTGTAAATTCCATTTGGAGTGATGGGTAAAATTCATTTCTAATAACAATAAAATCCAAGACTTCCCAAAATAAGGAAAAAATATGAAAAAATACCTTTACAAGCTACTCTAGATTAAAACTCACATAGTGCTCTTTTTAGTTAATTAATATAAATTATGTCAATTAAAATAATACAAAGATTAACAATACATGAAGTTATTATCTGTGAATGTTTATGTTTGATGATTAAAAATCATTCAAAGGTTTTTTAGCCTGTGAAATTTGGTGGTAAAAATTACACAAAATGATAGTACATGACAACCAATTAAACAACTTTTATAGTGTACATATTTGTGTAGTGCACAAATGAATATTCCAAGAAACAAATTCGTATGCTGTACAGCTTCAGCTAACTGGTTTCATATACTTCAAAATTAAAATATAAAATTATCACTGACCAATAATTTATCATATGTCAAAACATTGCAAACTTTAAACATTGCCACAATTAGAAATGTGTGGTTGATCAAACATAAATTGGTAAAACAAAATTACGTAGTATATAATCATACAAATTTACAAAATACAAAAAAAGCGTTTTCAACCTTTGTTTTCCTATTAATGTATTTAATTCATAGAAATGTTTCTTACCAGAATGCTTTTTTCCTACAAGAAAGTAATTTTAACCACAGTTGTTTCAAGTATAACCAAACCAGAAAAAAGTAACAACTCTATTACCATTAATATTATTTGCTAAGATATTTTAATACAAAACTTAAATTTAATTAAAAAACTTATCTCAACTAGAATTGTGATAAATATAATATCAATGACAAATGAAAGTGAGACTTTAATCACCATTTTTTAATTAGGTATAAAAAAATTACCAAAAATAAGCCTAGATAATTTGGATAACACAGAATTTGATGCTATATTCACATACAACAAAAAATATAAATAGGAAAACTTAGAATGTTAATAAAACCATCATTTTGTATACATATATATATATATATAATATGTATACAAAACTATTTTGCATTTGAAGGAAAATATCATCTCCAGACACATGGTCTTGCTTTGGGTTCATCTTTATGATCAATTCTATCTGAAATACACATTCAACACTATGAGTAAATAATAGTATATGGCACTATGTATATGGATGATATATTATTATGGGAGAGATATGTTGATGAGATGTTAGTGATATATAATGAAAATAAAAAAAATGAACATAATATTATTAATGTACATAAATTAAAATGTATAACAAACATTTTTAATTTACACACGAACGTGAAATAAATCACACTGTTAGTATCTAGATATAAGTACTGAAATAATAATAAAAAAACTTTAACTGAAGTTTATAGAAAACCTAATGATATTTTATTACATATAATTCACAAATCTTCAAACACCCTTGTATACACAGAATGAATGTTTATAAAAATATGATCCATAGAGCATTTATATATACAAATAAAAATAAGAATAAAATGAATAGATAAATTGAATATATAAAGGAAATTGCAAATATAAAAACAACAATTAAATATCTGAAAAAACATACTTAAAATCACAAATTATAATAATAATAATAATGACAACTATAAAAATGAATGTAACTTATAAAATATATTACATTTAAATATAAAAAAAAATAATATTAAAAAATCAACAATATATTTCATATAAAACAAGTAAAACTATAAAATATATCTTTTAATTTTCAATAAAATGAAAATATACTTGAACTTTCTGGCATATATAAAATTAAATGCAATAAGTGTGACCATGTATATATATAGATAGGAAAAATCAACAGATCTTTCATTAAGAGGTTTTCAGAGCACTTCAATAATTATAAAAGAGGTAATAGTAAATTTTCAAATGTAATGGATCACCTTCTAAAAAACAAACATACAATTACTGATGTACACAATAATTTTGAAATAGTAGAAATAAATAATAATAGAGAAATTGATATGCTTGAAAGATATTATGTTTACTAATATAATATGTTTCAATATTTCATATAATATCTTTCTTTAGATTAGTAAATCTAAAAATAAATATAAACTAAAAAATAAACAAATAGAATTAACTATCACTCAATGTCATGCCACAGACTGGGATGGTCAGGTCCAACAGTGGTCCTGGAGGTTAAAAAAAAAAAGTAGTATACAATTAAGCACTATATGTGTATATTTTTTATGTGTAATTTATAATTTTAACTGCTAATGATGATGATGATGTACTGAAATATTGACTTCGAAAGCACTACAGTTGGTGTCTTATTTTTTAATGTATTGTATTTGGTGGTTTTGGTTTTATAATTTAATTATAGATTAAATTATAATAATTCAATACAGTGGAAAAAAGTTTGATAATATTTATATACATTATAAATTATATATCATGTAGCAAAGAATTGACAAAGAAATACACATCAATTTTGGCATTATGATTTGTAGTTATGCAAAACAGGAAAGCTAAAATTATCAAAAAAGTAATTATATTCATTTGAAGAAGAGGTACTATATCCTCATCAAATTGTTTTAAAAAATCATAGCACAGTTGACAGATAGATATATAGTTGAATAACAACATACAAAATAAAATTAAAAAATGTTAACCGATGAATACATTAAAAAATATGATAAAATAATTTGAAATCAAGCCAAAATATTTCACGAGATATTTATGTAGGATGGTATAATATGATATTTAAAAAATAAGATACAATTTAAATGAGATTCAAGATTACAAAAAAAAACATGACTGATATAGATAATAAAGAGTAATTTATACAGTAATTTGCTAACTTTTCAATATGTTTCATCAATGTAGATAAAGAATAACAGTTAACATTTTGTCAAATAGGTCAAAGCAATTTATTAATCGAACGAAGAATTATATACATAATTAACATAAAACTTCAACAATTTAAACAGTACAGATTGTATTAGTGAAAATTATTCTTTTTGATTTTAGTTATTTATGATAAATAAAGGATAATATATGAAGTAATAAAGGCTTACATAAACAAAGATATCACCTTTAAAATATCATTAATTTATAATATATTTTTTTGTTTTTTCTTGATAATTGGCAATGAAAATTATTTTAAAATATAAACATTTAAACAAAATTAATGAATATATGTTCAAAATTTGCATTATGTTTTTGTCTTAATGTTTGAGTGTGTTAAGAAGAATTCATTTTTGTGTGCATATAATACTGAAGTCAATATTATTAATGTTGGTGGATCTGTTATTTGCATCTATAAGATGCTGAAAAATGTTAAGTGTTGTTATACAGGGCTTTTATGTATCTTTCTACGAAGCTGCATTTCACCTGACCAATGAAAAATATTGTGCGATCTCAGCACAATATCCCTATATTTGTTTTGGTAGTGACATTTTGCGTGTAAAGGTTTATTTATTTGTGTACTCTGGGTATTTTTGTGCAGCACGTACATACTTGTGAGTTCTAAGTATTTTACAGTGTTTGTTACTTGTATACACACAAACAATATGAAATACATAAACCCAACAACGATATTCTAAATGAATAAATACCATTTCAATCTAATTCACTTTTTGACCATATTCTAAACAGGTCTACTTAACCCAAAAAAGCTACTAGCAGTAACATCCATTGACACCATGGTGGAAACAACAGGACAACAGTCACTGAAGATGATTACAATAATGACTGAAAATTCTATGAACTAAGTTTTGAAAATGTTACATTTATTAAATTTAGTTTACTGAATGTATAAAACATTAATAATTTTAAATAAATGTACTTTTATTCAGTAGTTCTATAACACCTTATTTCTAAGTGGCCGGGAAAGTGATAAGCCAATACAAAACACATCAAAAATCCTGTTTTACAAAACAGAATTGTCCTTTAATAAAGGGCAATATGATTCACTTTATCTTTTACAGGTTGTCACCCTAGTTTCAAGACAACCAATCAGAAGTTTTAAAAACCTATAACTTTAAATATCTGTTCATGTATGTAAAATGCCAAAACCGTATTGGTTGTAAGTAAATGTGCACGAGTCATCACAAATGTCATTCCAAAAAATATAACGGCCATTTTCATGAATAAGTCTCATGCCAGACTTGCCAAGAAAAATAATGAGTTAAGTGGTTTCTCATTGCCTTTTTCACTGAGCCAAATATACATTGCTTATTAGCAAGCCAAGTCCGCTGTAGTGTAGCTGAAACTCAACTGCACAAGCAGGTATACATTCAACTAGTTCATCAAAGGGCTTGGTCAAGTAATGAACATCATTTGACTCAAAGAAACAAATTCTGGTGTCGTTTTTTTTAAATTCAAGTAGATTACATGTGTCACTACAAGAAAGACAGGCAGAGATGTATAAACAATAAATTAATGTATCCCTTCATGTTGTGAAACAATAACTTATACACTGCTTTTACTCAGCAAGGTATATTTATCTTTGATTTCATTATGCAATATAAGTGTTTAAAAAAAATTTCTGTACTGAAAAACAAATTTTTTCTTCCAATTTTTTATTTTTATTTTTATAATCATTAAAGTTATTTATTCTTTTAATACAGTTAAGAATCTTAGAATAGCATATGCTTCTATAACAAGACAATTTTTCAAAATTACTGGGTTCTGGAAGAGATGTTTTCTTTCTATGAAGCGTTATATTCATGATCTTCAGTGATCAGAGCGACTTTATTAAAAATACAGTTAGCTTTTCAAAAGTACTGGGTTCTGGAAGAGATGTTTTCTTTCTATGAAGCTTTATATTCATGATCTTCAGTGATCAGAGTGACTTTATTAAAAATACAGTTAGGATATTAAAGTTTTTATTTAAAAATACAGCCACTGGTTCAAGTAAACATGAAAGGGGTCATTAAATTAAAACCTTTAAAACTTTGTCTGCAAGAACGTTATGCATATATTCATGTACATAACTTTTTTATGAATTTTCAAAGTTTTTAGGCTGTCTGTGAATGTCCCTCAAAACACAATATTATAATTTACTAAGATATATACATTACTATAATATAACATTACAATATCTTTTTCTTTTTTCAAAAGAACTGTTATGGGGATAAAATGACAAAGCAAAACCTATTCACGTTTTTTGTTAGCTTTTAATTCTACCATGTTCCACCCACTCCAGAAATTCTACTCAGCACCACAATACCCAAAAAGGTAATTATAGAAATTTAGTTCAAATCTTCTGAAAAACTCTCTTTTCTATCATATTATCTTGCCTTAGTGTTGCCTATCACATTATCTGTTATCTTGGTACAAGATAAAATCATGAACATAAATGAGCTGATGTATTAGTTTGTGGGCATGTTTATTGGAAAAATTAACACACTATAAAATACCTAACATACATAAATGGATATAACAGTACTCTGAGACCTGCACAAAATAAATAAAAACATTGATAAACAAAACAAAAAATACATCATACTAACATAGTTAAGTACACTATGAGAAAGAAGATCAGAAATTTAAAAAAGCTGGATGTAGTGCAACCTTCAGAACAAAAAAAAAAAACCACGTAACATAAAATGCAGTCAACAAACAAACACTACTGAAATACATAAACTTGACTGATCCAATTGCAAAATATTACACACTGGTCAAATTGGAATCAGCTTTAAACAAAAACACAATGAACAATTAAAACCCCTCAATAGAAAATTGAGTCAAAATTTTCCACTCATCCAGCAACATTAACAACCTTCATATTTAAAACACACAAATTTACTACATGAATAGAGAAAATTAAAATCTAAGTACTTTTGACTACATTTTAAATACATGTCTGCCTAACTAAAAAAAAAAAAAAAAAAAAAAAGTGATGCCAGGGCGAGAACAACTGCAGTCTTAAAAGACAACAGACAGCATTAACTATATTTAATAAATTCGGTTTGATTTGTAATAAAAATTTGGGTACTTGTCAGTTATCTGGATGCCACACTGTTTGGCGGGTATTGAATTTTTATCTTCATTATTATTTTTACTGATATTATATTAGATAATTAAATTAACTTAAAAGTTTAAGTTAAGTTTTAATATACTAAGGTGATAGTAGAAATGCTGTAAGGTTCAGTTCAGTATCTTTAGGTTATATATGTGTAACCCACCGGGTTGGTTTAGTGGTGAACATGTATTCCCAAATCAGCTGATTAAGAGTTCCAGCTTTCAATTCCTAGTAAAGTCAGTTATTTTTACATGGATTTGAATACTAGATCATGGATACCAGTGTTCTTTGGTGGTTGGGTTTCAATTAACCACACATCTCAGGAATGGTCGAACTGAGACTGTACAAGACTACACTTCATTTACACTCATACATATTATCCTCATTCACCCTCTGAAGTAATACCTGAATGGTAATTCCCAGAGGCTACACAGAAAAAAGAAAGAAAGGTTATATATGTGTTGTAATGGCAGTTTTTGACAAAAAAAAAAGGGTAAAAAACAGGTGGTGTCCCGATAACCAGCAAGTATTATCATGGAGGAAAGCATGGTAATCTGCCAAAAAATGGGGTATGGATTTTATTGCATTTCTCGATGTTTCATGACCCAGGAACCCCCAAAAACAACAAAAAGGGGATAATTGTATGTATGTACATGTGCTGGCATGCTTGAAGCTTAAACACTTTTGACTGGATAAACCAATTTTGTAGACTCATGTATATGGGGCAATTTGTTGGTAAAATTTTGGGTCAGTATCTTGAAGGGTTTTGAGAGTCAATTTTCTCAAAGGTTTGCAAACATAACTCCACTTTATATTAAGCTCAGTACATGTGTACACATGTTTATCTTACCATTTTTAAAAAGATTTCATGCCAAAATTCCACGTTCCCCAAAAATTTAAAAAAGCGATCTTTTTATTGTTTATTTTTAACCAAATCTATTTTAATGTCTTTCTAGGCATAGTAGTAGTGCAAGCGACCCAAACAAAATACTTTGGTGGCAATATTGGTGATGGGGGGCCAACCAAAGTTTAAAAATATTAATTTTTTGAATTTTTCAAAACCTATTTTTAAAAAAAATTTCATCATAATTCACCACAACCCCCAAAAAATAAATCTTGGTAACTTTTTATTGGCGGTACATTTTTTGTGGAATTTTTTTTAGTATCTTCCATTTATCATAGTAAAAACAGATAAATCAAAAAAGTTTCTTGGAAGGTGATTCTGATGGTGGGGGACAGAAAAAATAAAAAGATACTGATTTTTTGAATTTTTAAAACTTTTTTTGGTTTATTTAAACACATAATGATAAATTTTATAATAAAACTTCACCAATAATTACCCCTCCCCTAAAAAGAAATCATACGTAATGTTTTTCAAGTATAATTATTTATCAACTGTATAAAAATAAATACCAATAACAGAAAAGTATTACAACTTTTGTCACCTTTTTTAATGTATAATTTTTTTACTTTATACATAACTATCTTCAAACAAATAACTTTCAGAGGTGCTGTAAAAAATATCAGGAACCTAAAAATTTTATTTATTTTTTATCGTGTAATAAAACACGATATAATAAAATATTAAGAATTAAAATAATAAATCTAAACCTTAAACACTTCAAGATTACAAAAAAATTCTCAAATAATTTAAATTTAGTTTATGTTTATACTATAAGATATTATGTCTCTTGGGCAGCAGTTACCAACAAACCTGCTAAATGTTGATTACAATTTTATTAGTAATGATTCAGAAGAAAACTCCAACACATAAATCAATATAATTTGAAGGTCTGAGATAAGATTACATGATGTATATGTATTCAAAATTACAACCTAGATTTGAAATATTGATACCTAAATAGCTAGTAACGTGTAATAAAAAATCTGTTATCATTTTACCAGTATGTTTAACGCAAAACAATGAACAGTTCCATATCAGTTCTTTTTTTTAATAACAGAAATTCTACTTACAATAGTATAAACAAGTAAGTATCAAAGCCCAAATATTTAATTCCAACAACTCTTTCTCATTTAGTATAAAATAACACAAAAAATGATTATTTATTCACTTTGAAAACAAGCTAATGATGCATGAAACATTTTTACATACTTAATTTATCAATAAAAATTGTTTGTACAAACATATCAGTGCTTCTAATACCAACATCAAATTCATTGATATGCTAATAAAAATTTCTCTTCTACATAAATAACCCATTATGACCATTAATAGCCCATTCACAAACCACGGATCATTTTATCTCAATGAATGTCTAAAATAAAGTACAAAAAATGCTCAGCATAGAAATGAATATATCCAGTTTGATCTTCATAAAGTATTATCCAGTTAGAGGCACTCTGACACAGAAACTTAAATAAATTTTGACAAGCTTATACAATTTATGGTAAAAAGATAAAATAACCATAAGAAGATAGATTTAGTAAGCAACAAATTAAATCAAGTATGCAAACTGTGAATAAGAATTTAAATTACTTGTTTGAAAAGAATAAGACATAAAATATGTATAAACAATAATAACTGTTCCTTCCATCGGCAGATTACAGTTTGGTGTAAGGTGAATTGGAAAGTGATGGCAAATTACCTTTGCCCAGCCACTAGAACAATCATGGCTAAAAACAATAATCGTTAACTTTTAAAACAGTTAAAAAAATCTGTAACAAGAAAAAAGATCAATACTTTTTTCTTAAACATTTTTATTCTATAGAATTTACAGAGTTGAAAAATATCTATCTTCGATCAAGTTTCATAACCAGTATAAATCAATTTTCAGATGATACTTCATTTCATTTGAAAAGAGATGGAAAACACTTTAAAATAAGATCTAATGCGGTCATCAATGTTGAACTGGCTGGTTTTTTGGTAACAATACCAGAAAATGTAGATGAGCATACAAAACCCTGATGATGCACTGGTGAATTAAATAATGCTATATATTTCTTCTTTTCTAGTATATGAGTATAACCCATCAACTGCGCTTAACAACTTTTGATTATTGGTTTACAGCCAAATAATAAGAAGATCTGATACTGTTCCCAATCATGAATATATTGATGAGTATAGTACAATTTTAGTGGGTAGTATTTTTTTAATAACATAAGAAAGCATTCTGGAAGCTATGGAAATGTAATTCCTAGGAAGGAAGCACGATAGGTAAGACAAGGAGAGATCATGTGTGTAAACTGGGTAAAAGGAATGGAATGTGGAAAATAACAAATATAGAGCTTATTATACAGACTGGGAAGAACAAAACTAAGGTGCTTGAACATTTAACAAAGACCAATAAAGAAATAACAAACACTGAAAATTCTGAATTAGGAAGTACATGAAATGAGACTTAAGAAATATATCAAGGAAACAGTGATTACATACAATTATAGGAGAAAGGACGAAGAATTAAATAACGGAAGATTAGAAAAAGATATTTTGCAAGTTTAGTAATATATAAAACTAATTTTAAGTTGGCTTCCTTGTTCAGTGACATTCCTTCAATATAAAATGACTCCTATGTAATACCAAGTATAAATGTGCATGGACAACAATGGAAAAAAAACTGGGCGCTGTGATGAGATGTCATATAATTACCGACATCTTTTCTACAGTTAATGTTAATATTGTAAAATGTACATTAGGAGTTAATGAATTCAAACTTTTACAGCTTCAAGGAAATCAAGACATATAACATTATCACCACTGAGCAAAACACGTATAATACACCTTATGAAAGATTGTGTAAGTAACAATGGAAAAGTTTCTGTGGATGACCTTCAAAAGTAATTAAAGGCTAGCGTTCCACTAGACTCTTCAGTTATATCTGTATATGGTATGACTTAAATGACACAAAACCTCTTTGAGATGTCATTACATCTAATTTTCAACTCAGTTACCAGTTAAATTATTTCTTGTCAGTGTCTCAAAATAAACAAAAACAAAATGATAAATTTTTTTATTGTAATAAGTAATTACAATTAAAAAAAATGTAATAAACGATAAAAGTGAATGATATTTATGTTTGTGAACCATTTAATGTTCAAACATTGCAGGGTATTGTAACAAAAATTTATTTTGAAATTGTGTAGTGAGCATACTAGTCAATTCGTTAAGCGGCTGAAAGTACTTCCTTGTTCTGATTGTGGCTACCCACTTAAGACACAAGATGAGTCATGACAGCTTCTGATCATTTTAATAATGCTAATTATAGAATATTATATAGTTATGGTATTATTAATTATAGATCAATTTTTTTTTTCTAGTAAATCTTTCATTAATTTTATAAATCTTTCATTTTTGGTAATTAATCAGGTGAACTGATATTACTTATAGTAAGACACACATGTTTGACTACACAACAGCAATACAAAAATTGCAATTTCTTTTCTCACTTACCACTTAAGCTATACAAGAGTTCTAATAAAACAAATTTTAAGAAGTTCAATTTTGAATTTTTTGGTAAGCTCTGTGTGTCACGGGTTTTTCAACGAACTTATTAATTAAAATGTTTTTATTTTCCTTTTTTGGTAAGTAGTAATTGAAGGGCTAGGCACAAATTGTTACTTGCCAATCTGATATGCAAGTACCTACCAAATAAAAAATTATTTATTTTCATATTTAACAACAGATTCATGTTAAGTGCAAAATTAGGAGCAATATGTTTGAATGTTTATTTTATTTTAGCTCAATTACATGTTCACTTTACAAATAGTTTTTTTTATGCAAAATATAATAAAAATTTTAATACATGTCCAAAAATGTATCCTGGATCCTGTAAATTTATTTAATCATCTTTAAAGTGACTGACTATAATAAAACCTCTGTTAAGCAATAACCCCCATAAACAAGTTTTTCTGTGTGGGTCAAGATGTCATCGGAAATGTTTTTACTGCATTTATAACAGGTCCAGCTCATGTATATCGGCAATCTTTCTTATAATTATTCAATACACCATTAATATCAACTCCGAATCTGATTTTGAGCAGTAATCATAGATATGCGAGCATATATGCAAACTACTTTACACTTACCTCTATAGTGATTTCATCACTAAAAAAGAAATTATTATCATCTCTTAAAGCTAAATCATTGATGTAATTTAGTTGTAATTAAGTTGTTCAGTTTAGTAAGGAGTACAGCTCATCATCATTTTATTTAAATTAGATTACTAAATCTGACAAAAAAATTGTTCTAAATGAATCATAATTCATTAAAAAAACTGCCATAAAATAAAATCACTATTATTGTTAATTAAATAATACAACTGAGAATTTTAGTAAATCTTTCAAGAAAACTAATCAGTCCCATTTTCTTCTTTTAATACCTTGTGCCCCCTCACAATTAAAATTAAGTGTGGAAAAGATGTGATTACCGAAGAAAAATGAAATGAGTACCAATAATTAAATGTTTGTATTAACTTTGAAATTAATTTCTTTAACTACATTTTTTATTTTTAAATGTAATAATTTTGTATAGTATAAAAAAATGGGGAAATGTGGTGACACACATATAAATCAACCAAGCAGACAAACCAGGAATAAAATTCACCAAAGGAGTTAATGAACCTACTAAAAGCAACAAAACTTGCATAATTAAAAGTAACTACATGAGATGTATTTCTCAGCAATAAATAAGCAGGATAATCTCTTCTGATAAAACAGTCTTAATCTGGTGAGATAAGAGTATCCCTATTATGACCTTTTAAATTTAGATTATATCCACCTTGGTAAAAGTCTACCCTGTTTGCTAAATCACTCATTCCATGGTCTTAAGCATGTTTTCAATGGATTATGTAAAATTTTATGTTCCTCTAGGAATGTAACTGCATCTCTGCGCCATATTTTACTTGATCAGATAAAAATTAGTGAAGTTCACTGAGAACATGAGCCAGAAAAACAGCTTTTTTAAGCTAACTGCTAACAGTTGATGAAACATTAATAAAGCATTTCTCACTGGTACATGTTAACATGTATGTGAATCATTATGTATCATTTCTTCATTGGTACAACCGATGAATAATTGGTTCTCAGAACTGCAATTACCTAAATAAAGCATAAAAAAATCTATTTATTTTGTTAAAATAATAATAATCATAAATATTATATTAATTTCATAATTATTCTAACAGAAATTTTAAAAACTTATAACTTATGGAAAAGATCTGAAATCTCTTATTCTTAGTTCATCACACAAGTGTCCTATGCAAAATACTGCTTTATCATTAATTAATGGGCAACAGCCCAATACTAAATTTCCCATGGTACCTTACTTTATATTACAATCGTTACTGTCCGATATTTCTGAGATGTAAATTTAATTAAGCAATAAATTTCTTATTCTTAATCCATCAGACAGGTGTCCTATGCAAAATAATGCTGTACCACTATTTAATGGGCAATAGCCTGATACTAAAATTTCCACAGTAACTTACTTTATAAGAGTCTTTACTCATAATAATAATTTCTAAGTAACTAAATATTAACCTGATACAATACAGTAATGTTGGAGTTATATTTTTGGAAGAGTTCAAGTTGCATCAATGGCATAAGAGTGATTATGTTTGCTGAATCTACATAGCTTTTGACTATTCAACGCTGCATTAACTGTAAGTTAATTCTTCTATAAAATATAATAACTGATTTAAAAGTCAAAAGTGAGGGAAATAAAATTTTGAGACTTAACAGTTAAGATTAAAAAATATTAATGTGGAATCCAATTCAAAAATATAGAAAATGTGATTTGTAGGTTAAAACTGATCATATTTAAGTATGATTTAATATAATCAAAGGTAAAAAGCTCATTCACTGGATGGATTATAACCATTAATTCTAAATATGGATAAAAATGTAGCAATATGTTTCACAGGAAGATGTACCATTACTAATTGCACAGACTAATGATAATAGTGTCTCTGTTGCCCACATGGTAACATTTTTTTGCTACAGGTGTAAGATACTTTCCACGTGTTTACATTCACAACAGACATGTTTCCTTCATTAAATATATATGAATTATTAATCTCAAAAAATAAAAAATAAATAAATAAAACAATATTCAATACTATCAAACAAGATAACATAAGTATTTTCAAGTCACACAGCAAAATAATACAGGCTATGAGAAGAAAGCTCCTTATTTTATGCTTCTGTTTACCATTTTTACTAAATTATTTATTGCTCTAATAGATCTTTAGAAAAATTCATTTAAAAGTAAATAGAATAATTTTCTTTAACAGAAACAATATTTTTCTGTTGAAACATTTTTAAATTATGATAAAATAAACCTCGATTTTTCCCACATTCATTTAACATGAACTTGAGAGCAATCAATTCCTCTCAAAACTGTTAATTTCATTTAGTATAATTTATTTTTATTGATATTTGTTATCTTTGCACAGTTTTATTATGTATTAATATGGACCAGTTAGTATTCCTTTTTAATCATTAATTTTTTTAATTTTATCTAACATAATCCGTTGGTATAAATGTTATTTAAAAAATTATAAATCCGCTTACCAACAAATAATTATATAAATTTACATCCTAGCACTTTCGGAAAATTATTTCCATCTTCAGGGATGTATCATAACTAATTATACACATAATAATAATAATAATAATACTTAACATATTAAATGAGTTAGATAAATAAAAAAGTATTTGGATAAATATAACAACTGATCATCAATTATTAAAATCAAGTAATGCATCTTGTCAGTGTGGTGGTCACAACTGTTATGTTTATTATAAGGAAATCAGTTTGGCCAGCATAAGAATTAATAATTATCGTACAACTTATTTTGCTACATAAGCATTATTGTAGCATTACTTATATTTATACAAATAATTTTTTATTTATCTAACTCATTTAATATGTAAAGTATTATTATTATTATACGCATAATTAGTTACAATATGTCCCTGAAGATGGAAATATTTTTCTTAAAGCGCTGGGATGTAAATTTATACAAATATTTGTTGGTAAGCAGATTTATAATCTTTTATTAATTTTGTACTTTGTTAAACTGCTAAACATTCCTGGGCAAGATTTAAACTATCCTTTTCACAAACTACCATATTCTTTATCCTTAATCCCTTTGATCATTATTGATTCTGTGGGTGTAGGTCTGACCTCACTTGGACCTCACCTGGACCTTGGTCCATTCAGAGGGGCGAGCGCATTTTTGGGTTTGGTGGCAAAGTTGTGTATAGATCAACTCGGAGACTCCCTTATCCTTTCTTCACAAAAGTCTAATGGCTAAAAAACCAACTGGATAAATCTGGGCCTTCTAATCCCCTTTAAGAAAGAAAAGAATACCATACTGATCAAGATATTTCCTTGGTTTTCCTTGATCCTTCCATGAAACTGCTGGAGTTGTTCCTTTTTGTTATCAGTGGGATAGTATACCACATCTACCATTCGAGATGGGATCTACGCAATATATAATTCTGATCTGACTAAATCCAATTCTGATATGACCTAACCATAAACTAAGAGTAAGTAATTAAGATACTATTTTGACAAAATTTTTACGCAATCAATTTCAAAAAATGTTTTTATTTATATAAAATTAAAGTATTTATATTACATTAAATTAAATGAAAAATAATAATTAATACTCTTAAACCCAAATATAAAAAAAAATTATTGTCTATTGTTAAAGAGGAGAAAGAAAAAAATTTTTCCCAGTTTTTTCTCAAAGTACATGACTTACAGGTTAAGAGGCCTTCATAAACAATTTGATTTCATCATTCTGGGGTCTATACCAAGGCCAGGACATGAACTTTAACTCCGCATTCATTAGTTTATCTGTCGGAAACAATACTATCTGATACATCAAACTGATATTATAATAACAAAGAGATTTAAGAGAAATTAAAAAAAATATATATAAATTGACTGTTTGTAAAATTATTAATGAGCACATGATTAGAGGTTAGAATATACGTTTTAATCAAATAGACAATTCACAACCAAAAATACTGGAATGTTATGGGAAAACGTTTGGTAATAATATCTAAAACCTTGTAACTGGACTGAACATAAAGATTATTTAACAGCTATTTCCTTGAGTGGTTCCATTCTAATAATTTTTAATTTACAGAGCATTTTAGTTAACTCCATAAACACAATAAGCAAATGTAGAAAAAAATAACAACATAATTTTTCTAAACATTTCTATTTCCATATTTGTAAAAGAATAAAGTAAATAAATACTGTCATTATTTATTTATATAAGTTCAATAAATACCAAAATCAATTCAAAACTTAAATTAAACTTAACTTAAAACTTTTATTCACATTGGTATATAATAATAAATTATATAGATGAAGTCAGAAGTGGGTAGATATACTACTTTGCGATTTAAAAAAGGAACTGCCCTAACATTTGTCTGGATTGATCAACTGAAACAGTGGTAAAACCTTGATCAGAGCAGTACATCAAATAAACAATTAATTATAAAATAAAAAATAGATGAGATTAAAGTTTGTATTACTTATTTAAAATACAAATATATAACGTTAAGATAAATACATCAAAGTACTGGATATATAAAATAACAACCAGATTTCAGTTCATAGTTCAGAAGGCAATAATAAAAATTATTTGAATACACACTTATCTGCACGTTGAATGGAGATGCAAAAGATTCATGGTGATTCATTCAGATGATGTAATTCATTTCATAGGTAATTTATAAAAAATCCCAACGGAAGTGCAACAGGATGGGCCCTAAGCCGAAGTAGTATGTTGAATTATATAAAAACAGTTCTGTTGTGTGGTTTCATAGAGTTGGATATTATTTTTTTAAATAACCAACCATTATTTTTAGCAAAGTTTGCACATTCATAAATAGAAACACAAGAATAAGTTAATATTTTTTAAATATTGGTCTGCGTGATTCATATTTATGGTTGCCAAACAATGTCTGACAGCTTGTTTTTGTTTCTTGAAAACTTGTTGATTGCGATAGCCACAAAATTACACTATGCTTTAGATGGTAATATATGTAAGTATTTAATACAGTAAGGTTTCATTTTGCTGCAAACAGATTTGATCATCCCAAGAGAATCTGTTATCTAATAAAATTCCCAGAAATTTTGCTATATTGGTAAAAAAAATAGTATCGTTATCATTAATGTCAATTTTATCCATGCAATTAAAATTTTTACATTTTGATTTAAAATTAAATATTTAAAATCCATCCAGTGAATAATTTTTTAACTACTAACATTTCTGTTTAATTAGTTATCTTCACATACATTTGTATCACCTACGAAGAGTAACAATAAATGGTTCAATATTTCAAAGTGGATCATTAATGAAGAATATCTGATTGATTTTTTCCCATCAAATGTTTGTTAAAATCAATTGCTGCTATACTAATTTGACAAGTTATTGTCATCATTGTACATATTATATGACAAAACGTGTCTTCAAAGTCTATAATATTTCACTACTCACTCGATCATGAAGTTTTAATACATGTGCTTTGTTCGAATTATTACGATCGGCAATACGATCCACTAACTTGGATGAATACAGTATGCAGATTTTAATGTGACTTTTGATGTTTGGAACAGTCTTTCATAGAGATGGTTCCAAAATTAAGCCAAGCTATTCACCATTCCTCTTGGATATTTTTTATTACGGCTTATTTTGGACTTCATATTCAAAAAGTGTAGCTACACCATGTCCTTTAAACCAACATTCTTTGTCACCATTTTCTTCATGTGCAATATACACCGTTCGAATTTAACATCATCGGATAATGAAAATATTTATTTTGTCAGAATGTTTCTTCTGTTTTAATAAAAAATAGCAACTATTAAATAAAAGACATCAATTGAATCCATTTGAAAAATATAATCATTGTATAAAATAAAATATAATTGAAATTAAATTAATCTGGTGAGATGAATGTGAAGATACAGTTAGGTGAAAAAACAGCAATAAAAAAGGTAACCTTAAAAATGTGATAGAATGCTTAAAATAAATGTGTATAGAAAAAAATTAAATATTTTAAATAGTATCTTATTCTAGAAAGTCATGACTTAAAATTTCAGATTTTCTGTGACCAGATGTAATTACTTTTTGTGATGTAGATACCCTGTTGTATTATCATATTGTTTTCATCTATTTTTAATAAATCTATCTATCTATTTTTAATTTGTATATTCTTAATTTGAAAATGGAAGCAAAGGAAAACCAATCAGATCAATGCGAGATGGCCGCTGTAAAACACAACGACCAAATTTATTTGAATTATATTTAACAGCTAAAACATCTGTATTTTATTAAAAAAACATGATAAAAAAATTTTTAGCACGATATATAACCCGCATCAAAGATTGTTTTCATCTATTTTTAATAAATCTATCTATCTATTTTAATTTGTACAGTTTTTTAATAAATAAGAGGCTAATAAATCAGATGGAAATGTAAACAAAGGAAAGCCAATCATATCAATGCAAGATGGCCGCTGTCAAACACAACGACCAATCATAAAGAGCCCGTATGGCCGTTGCCAATGTAAACAAAATCACAACTGATTAAGTAACAAATTTCTTTTAATTATATTTAACAGCTAAAACATCTATTTTATTTTTAAAAAAAAAACACCAAAACAAAAAGAAAAGCCACCAAGAAGGATGACTTACAGTAATTAAATTACAACACCCAACTTTCTTATAGCCCAGATAGACTTAAGACTATGCAAACAAAAAAAGTCGAAATAACCAAATACACAGAAAATAATATCCCTACATAATGACCAAAAAAATCCTTTGTTAGGTTAAATATTCACTTTTGTCTGAATTTACAGAAGGCATTTACAACGAAGCATTGATAAATATTGAAGACAAGTGCTTAGCTAATGCGAATAAAGTTCTTAGTCAATTGGGAATGCCAGCACCCACCCGAGCTGCGATTGCTTCATTTGATGTGGATTTACGCGCCGTGAACAGGGTTACGACATTGGTGATCTTCAGTCATATGTCCAATCAAATATTCCCAAATTAATGCGTGAACAGAAAGGCATTTATGATCGCATAATGCAAATGATAAATGACGGAGTTGGGGGGACCTTCTTCTTGGATGCGCCAGGAGGAACTGGGAAAACATTCCTCATTAGATTGATTCTAGCAACGGTTCGGTCAAAAAATGACATAGCCTTAGCTCTTGCTTCGTCTGGAATAGCTGCGACATTTTTACCAGGTGGAAGGACTGCGCATCCAGCTCTGAAGTTGCCATTAAACATGCAAATCATCGAGACCCCCACGTTCAATATTTCCAAAGCATCCTGTATGGGAAAAGTATTACAAAAATGTAAACTCATTGTTTGGGATGAATGCACGATGGCACATAAAAAATCGCTTAAAGCTCTTGATCGATCGTTACGAGATTTGCGTGGAAACGTTCAACTATTCGGGAATGCTTTGATATTGCTCGTAGGAGATTTTAGGCAAACATTGCCTGTAATTTCTCGATCGACACCAGCAGACGAAATAAATGCTTGCCTGAAATATTCAACACTGTGGCGACACGTACGTACATTGCAGTTGACTACGAATATGCGTGTCCAGTTGCAGAATGATCCATCAGCTGAGGTATTCTCACGACAGTTACTGGACACTGGAAACGGACAGCTGCCAGTAGATGAGACGTCTAGACGAATATCATTTCCATATATTCAAATTAATCATAGAAATCACGATTGGCTCAGTGAACGAGCTATCCTTGCCGCAAAGAATAAAGATGTCTATCAACTTAATAATGTTATTCAATCCAGCATTCAAAGTGAGGAAATTACATATAAGTCGATAGACACCGTTGTGGAAGCAGGTGAAGTAGTTAATTATCCAACGGAATTTTTAAACTCACTTGGTCTGCCAGGGATGCCACCACATAAATTAAAATTGAAAATAGGTGTGCCAATTATCCTGTTACGGAATATTAATCAGGCAAAACTCAGCAACGGCACGCGAATTGCAGTTAAGAAATTGATGAATAGCGTAGTGGAAGCAACGATTTTAACGGGGCCTTTCAAAGGTGAAGATGTCCTCATTCCTCGAATACCCATGATCCCGACCGATACACCATTTTAATTTAAAAGATTGCAATTCCCAATTCGATTGGCATTTGCAATCACAATAAATAAAGCTCAAGGTCAATCTTTAGAATTGTGTGGTTTAGATTTAGATGCGGATTGCTTCTCACATGGATGGCGGAACACGCACATGTATGTGCGTGTTCCCGAGTCGGCAAACCAGATAGCCTTTATATCTACGCAGACAGTGGAAAAACAAAAAAATTGTATATCCACAAGTACTGCAAAATTAAACTTCTATGAAACGTATGCTTTGTTTTGTTTCTCATTTCTCATCCATGCAACCACAATGTGCCACAGCGAAGCGTGGCGGGTACAGCTAGTATTTTAATATAAGCATCTTTTTAATAACTTTAAGAACGATGAAACAGTGTAACAAACGTCTCATAACACTGTTAAGTGCTCTTACCAGTCTAATGAAATGCATTTGGTGATTCAAAATTTAAATTTACAAAAAAAAAAAAAATATAAACAAAATATATTATAAATTTTATTTTCACTGTAACAATAATTTATGATACTTTACTCAGCTATTTATTTAATGATTTTTTTTTATGTGGAGGTACCCTTTGCTTAAAATCACAGGTAAATAAAATCAGTGTTTTTTTTTTTTTTACTGAATGAAAATGTGCCCGACCATGGCCGATTACAAACTCAAAAGATTTTGCTAGAATAATGTTTCTGAATAAGATCATGTTTGAATTTTTATATAGAAATCGAATGTTATGTATGTATACATAGAACATAAACATAACATCAGCAGTTGTAGTGAAAGTCTGCGATTTTAACTACAATGTATAATGTGATTAAACTGTAGTATAGTCAATAGAACAAGATTAATGGAACTAATTATCCATAAGATTACAAAAATGGCCAAAAATTATGCATTCTGAACTCCTAGAGATTTCTGTACTCTATGCAACCATTACATATCGAATCTAAACTACAGGACTTTGGATAATGATTTCTGTACTGCTAACAAAATGTGCATAAGTAATATAATTCTATATTTATTTCAATATTTAAATAGTTTGGTAAGAACACCGGTACTTACGTATTAACGTCACCGCAGCTACAGCTTTATTTAAAAACAAAGTAGTTAATCGGATTTCGGTGGAAAATGAACAGTCTCATTATTAATTTTAATAAATGGCTATTTATATTTATTTATTTTATAAATATAATTTAACCAAACTTAACCTACGCTCGCTAACCTTGACTAATTAACACCGTAATTTTTTGAGTATTTATTTAATAAATTCAGTAATTATTGCAATTATTTATTATTTAAATAATCAAAACACTCCTGTTAATTAGTCAAGGTTAGCGAGCATAGGTTAAGTTTGGTTACATTATATTTATAAAATAAATAAATATAAATAACCATTTATTATAATTAATAGAGACTGTTTTGAATCTATGTTAAACTCTATATCGGCCCATTTTCCACCGAAATCTGATTGACAGCTTTGTTTTTAATAAAGCTATAGCTGCGGTGGCGTTAATACGTAAGTACCAGAACACCAAATTAATAATTGTGAAACAAAAATATACCTAATATAATCACAAAACTATCATAGCCTGATTTTTATAATAATATACTGTTCTGCCTGTCATATGAAGTTTCTCCAAGTGTTAAAGTGTTTCTGAACATCTGATCTGGATCAACTAATAGAACATACTGAGATCATATAATAGTAATTCCAATCATGCATACATTCATTAGACTGAAATGACACTTGATCCAGGCAACATAGCATAGTCAGCATCAGCAATTCATTGTAGAAAAATGACCTTGAGACACTAGTCATATGGCATATAAAGTACAATTGAATTTCTACCCAAAATCTTTATTCATGCGAGCAGTAAAATAATAAAAGAAACAATTATTAAAAATTCCATTCAATAAATGTTAAAAATTTTAACAACTTGAACTGTCTGAGGAAGAAACTATTCAGATTTGATACATAACACCTGTTCATTTATGAAACAATAACTATACACACATATGCGCATGTGCGTATAAAAAAAAGTACAGAAACACAGAACTACAATTAAAAGAGAATCAAAAATATCCATTATGGAATAAAAGAATGTATACTGCAATTTTGAAGCTGGTGATAAAAAGTATGTTTGTTTATAATATCCGTAGTTACAACAGCTCACCGGGTACATTAGTGTGCTGTATATAAAAAAAATGCTGTATATACACGCACTACCACACTCGCAGTTTATTTATTTCATATCGCCTTCTTAAAATGAACAGAGAATAAATAATTTTGTGTAATAAAAGTAATGAAATAGGTTATTTTCATAAATACAAGAAAAAAATAGTTTACAAAATCAACTTTTTGTTTAGGATCTAATTAGCATACACCTCAAAACATATTTTTACATTCGTTTGCAGTATTTATATATACATAAGTAACAATATAGAAAATAATTAATTAATTCTTTGCAAATAATGTTAAAATACAATTTCATGAACCTATTAACTACTTCTCATTTATGACACAAAAAAGGTTTATAGATTGAAATAAATCAATACTTACAGTATTATTAACTGCAAATTATGAATTATTTAATAACAAAATGTATAAATAAATCATCGTTCTTACTATACATTCAATTTATGGATATAATAGTTCAATAGAACCTAGTATTACAATACCTTCCTGATGTTAGAAAAATCAATGAAACCTCATTGATGTACTATTAGATTTTAATGTTAACAAGTTGACTATGGGCATCTAACAAGATAGGGAATAGTATATATTGCTGTGAAAAATATAGATAAATGTTTATCCAGATGCAGTCAATTCCAAATTTTTGCAGTTTTTCATTTAAGAGATAAAATTTATTAATATTAAATATATTTCTTTGATAATAAATCTTCATGCCTAATTTTTTTTTAATAACAATTAATTTTGTATTAGTAATATGAAAGAATATATATACCGTTTTAAATTGTTAGAGACAGACCAAAATGTATGTATTTCAAAATCTATAAGTATGCATCTCAAATTTTTAAATTTAAGGAAAAAATGGTTTATACTTAAAATATATAACAACTTAATAACAGAGGTTCATATTTCAAGTCAAAGAAATAATAATCACAATTGAAAATAATACTTTACTATAAAACATGAAAAAAGAACATGGACTGCTTATAAACATGCATTAAACTAATTTAAGAAGATTCCTTTAAGATTCTTATGCTGCTATGATACGTTTTTCGTACTAGATTCTCTCCCACAAAGAAACCAACAAAGTTTGTTTTTTAAATTTCCTTTGTAAAACTGTTCCAATTATACAAAAAATTATTTTTTTTGTGGTATTTAAAGATAGAAATAAAACTTATTTTTAAATAAAAGAAATACTACTGACAAAATAATAGACAAAATGACCTAATAAAATTTGATCTAGGTATTATTTAATAAAAGTTACTTACATTGTTATTATCACTTTGTATTCTGACAATGACAGATAGCACTGGACATCTGCTCTTTTGTGTCTTAGTTGGACCCATGTTTTCCTTACTGAGTAATTTGGGTCGAATACAATCAATACTCTTGACCACATTGTTTTTCAAATAATGTGTGAACTGGTACCAGCAAGCATCAAGAAGATAACTTGCTCATTCCAGTCATCTAACAGTTGGAAAATGAAATCCAACTCCCAAAGAAGATCCAGAGCAAACTGATGTCTGTGTGCTTGTTTACTGATTGTTTTTATATCTCAGTTGTTGGCTGTGATTGTCGGCTGGTCCTCCCACAATTTCAGTTGAGTCACATATCTCCTCGATGCAATATAGATTACTTTTAGAATTCTTTTATTTAAGTTTTAACTTAGCTTATAAATTACATACAAGACTATATATACAAAAACAACAAACATTTTAACAATATGATAAACAGAGTACATAAATATATGAGGTGAGATAGAAGAAAAGCAAAGACAAAGTAAGAAACATATTATTCTAAAAAATATTGCTAAGGAGAGGAAACATGAAGAAGTGTACAGGTAAATTATGTAACAAATAAAAACAGAACTTAAACTATTTTAAATACTAAAAATGAAGAGAAAAATAAAAGGTGTAGAAGTAAAACAATTCTTTAATGTAACTGATCAAAAATAATCGTAAAATAAAAACTTACAAATTAATATGAAAATACTAGAAGTAAAAAATAACATTAAGGAATAACTTTTTTAAATTATTAGTTTAATAAGGTTTATACAGGGTGAGCAACATAAAACCGAATTCATAATGTAACTGCTGCAGAATCGTTAGGTTATACTGGAATGAAATTTTATGAATGATATAGATAAATTAAATAAGAAAACATAAAACGTAATTTAAATGTTGCATTTATTTATCTTATTGTTACAAAAGATGTTCAAAATGACCACCCTGGGCATTGATGCACATTTGTGCTTGACTGATTATATTGAGTCATCTGACACAAAACGTTGTTGTCATTTGCGTTGAATGTTCACCTTCAGTTCATGTTCTGCGAATTTATATGGCCAGATAAATGAAACCATGCCTTGTCTGACATTAAATATGACATCGGGTCTCTATCTGTCCAATGTTTTCGAGAAGCCAGTTGCAATAATAGTCGTTTCGATTTGTCTGTCTCCTTCAGTTGTTGCACAGTTGTAACGCGGTATGGTTTCAATTTTAATTCGTGAAGAATTTTATGACAAGATGTGTATTTAGCACCAGATTGTTGGGATAACTTGTGTAGTGATTTTTTTGGACTGGCAGTAATTATTTTTTCAATATCGGCAATGGTCTATGGAGTGCTAATGGAAGTTGCCTATTTCATTTTGCATTTGAAACTGAACCTGTTGTATGCCACTTTTTAACTAAATCGTGTATGCTAATCATCGCTGGCATAAGGCATTTGGAAATTATTCTATGAATACTTGACATGAGTCTTCAAACGATCCAGAACAAATATAGGTCTCAACTATAGCTATCCTCTCCTGGATCGACGAAGGCTTTTTACACAAACACAACTGCACTCACAATACTGCACTGCAACAAAACTTATACTGCACTGACAAGTAATCACTTGACCAACAGTAGCAACAATCAGTAGTAACATATACATCCACTAGTCACGCTAGTTGTATGGCAGTCTTTCATAAATAGATTTGAGTAGTGGTTTCATTATAGGTTTGGTTTTAAATTGCTCATCCTGTATTTATAAATGTAAGGAGCACATTAATGAACCATTATCAGACAGTGAGAGAAGATGATCAGTACAGGATGAGGAAAGAAATATTTATTTTAAAATACACTCTTTGTTTAACCATATTTGATATCAAATTTATAAATTGGCAAGGTTTTAACCAATTTATTTGAATTTTATTAAGATATTATTGAAGATGCTGTTATACAGCACTAAAAGCACAAGTGTCATCACTTTACATATACTATCTCGGTGGTAAATATGCATACTTTTAAAAAAATAATTAATTAAATTATACATTGGCCCTGGGTAAGGCAATAAACCTATTTCCTTAAGATTTGACAATTAAACAAACCTGGAACATCTCAGGGAATAGCAAGTGGAGTAGAAAGCAATGTGTGAGGTAAGTATGAAAGACCAGAAGCCAAGTAACATTTAAAAAACCGGTTCCTGTAGATCATTGATTCTCAAACTTTTTCACCCACCGCCCACATTGAGATTCAATAATATTCTAGCGCCCCAAAATTTTTAAACTTACCATCTGTTAAAAATAATAATTGCAATTGCTGTCTTTAAGATGCGCTCTTAAAAACAGCAATTGAAGTTATTGTTTATAAATGTGGAATATCCTATTTCTAAGTTGAAACATACATTTCACTTTACATTTTAGTTTGAAATACAATATCAGGAAAACATAATTTTTGCGTTTTCTTTTTTCTTTAATCAGTCATCACCTTCCTAGACCACTTGAACACCCCTAAGGGTCTTTTACTTTTCTGTGGGCCTTCTACCCACGAAAATGATGAAAAACCTTGTAAATATTTATTTAGAGCTTTTAAATACAATTATAACTTACTTATCATTTTTAGAATGGATAGAGTTAGAATGATAGAGTGCCATGTTTTTACAAACTTTTAAAATTTTCAAAAAAATGTTAGAAATTAATAAAAAGGTAAATAATTTAAACATACTAAAAGTTGAACTAATCTAAGTTGAATCAGTCTATATAGTAGTTGTTCATAGGTTTTGCTCACAGAAACCTATTATACTGAACCATTATAATCTGTATAGTCATGCCGTTTTTTATATATTTAAAGTGAATAATAACCTATAATAAGGCCACAGTCATCCTACTCATACCTAAATGGTATCAAGTGAACATTGGATAACACAAATAACACTTCTTTAACAAATACACTTTCAAAAATCAAAATAAAATATATTACTAAAAACTTACAACATTGTCAGATGAAACAGTGTAAAATACAGAGTGATTTTTTAGACTTGTTACCCAATTTTAAATGTAATTTAAGAAAGGGAAATTTAGGTGGAATAAAAAATGTATTTGTTACTTACAAAAGAGATTTAATAAAAAGCTATTACTTACATAATTGTTAAAGAATATGCTCAAAATGCCCACCCCTTGCGGTTATACACGCACGGACACTTTTCAGCATATTAGCAGAAACCTTTTTAAGAGTTGCATTGGAAATATTCGTGATTAAGTCTGTAATATTGACTTTAAGTTCATCAACAGTGTGAGGATTGTTTTTGAAGGCCTCGGACTTAATATAGCCCCACAAAAAGTAGTCAGGAGATGTGACGTCTGGGGACTTTGGAAGCTATAAGGCCTTGCTTATTATTCGATCATCAAAGAACTCTTGCAGAAAATCCATAGTTTCTCGAGACATGGCATATAGCGCCATCTTGCTGAAACCAGCAATACCATTCTTGAGGTTCCAGGAGGGACACAAATTGGCGCACAATATTCCTGTATACTTCACCATTTACTGTCTGTTCGAAGAATATGGGTCCAACTATACGATGATGAGATATCGCACACCACACACCAATTTTTTCAGGATGCAAAGATTTGTCTTGTAAAGCATTAGGATTTTCAACTGCCCAAATTCGACAGTTTTGACTGTTCACATAATCATCGAGATGGATCCAAGCTTCATCACTAAAGAACATGTTTAAAAATTCAATTCCGTTATCATTTATGAGAGACCTAAACCAACGGCAATATTGCAATCGCTTGTTTAAATCTGGAGACTAAAGCTCTTGGACTAATCGTACGCAATACGGATACAATTTTAATTTTTTAGCAGCTTTCTGAACACTCGAATATGACAAACCAAGTTGCGTGGAAAGTTTTTGTAAAATTTTCCGTGCAGAATTGAGCAATCTTGTTTTCACATTTTCTAAAACGTCATCTGTCAAGCGAGTTGGTCGACCACTACGTTTTCTGTCGCAAACACTACCTGTCTCTCGAAATCAGTTTGCTAGCCTTGAAATTGACATTTTTTCTGGCGGAGGAACACCAACAAATTTAATTTGAAATGATTCTTTTACACTCGCGTATGATTTTGTAGCAAAATATTGTTCAAGAATGAAAACTCATTGTTCTATGGTAAAAGACATTCTGTTCGTAACACGACCGGAAACGGCAGAGAAGTTTACACAGCTCAAGGATAATCAACTCACACTGCTGTATCTATACCGGTTGAGTAGCGCTACCAACTTCGTGTCACAAAACAAAATTTCCCTTTCTTAGAAAAAAATTACCAGACATTAACAATTGGGTAACAGGGGAGAAAAATCACCCTGTAGATGTTATTTTACCTTCACACATAATGTCCAAAAGTAAAACTGACAATTTCATTAAACAGAATAACTGTTCAAATTTCTCTTATTTATATAAATAATCTCAAATTTCATTTAAAATTCATTTTAATTCAAATGAATTAGACCTAGAGGCTCTTACGTATAAAAGAATGAGAAAAGAAAGGGGAAAAATACTGGAATCAAAAACTCACATACGTTTTATTATTGTATAATAAAAATTTATAAACAGGAACCACTTAGAAATTTTTTGTATTAGGAAGTAATGAACAGGTTTATGCACACCCTGTATTCATATTTATTGCAACCTAAAATAATTAAAATGTTGAACTGGATATTAAGTAAGACATTATTCACCTTTATTTAATCTAAATAATTTAAACTTTATAAAAAACTAAAGCTATTTTGTGTAATACGTTTATACATTTAAATTTTTTTAATACATTTTCTATAGTATTAAGTGATAATTGTTGTACTTATTTAATTTATTTTCATTTTTGATTTACGCAGAGCAACCAATAACTATTTTTGTATGCATTTACTCACTCCAAGAAATAAAACTTTAGAAGCTATATTGGTTCTTGCTTAGTGTCTAAATCAAAAGTGTAAAAATTTATGGTTAGTATATATATGAATTGTTAGATAAATTTGTTTATTACTTCAAGTAGAAAAAAAATGTTAAAGTGATGTTATTATAGAAAACAAAATGTTACTTTTATGACAGTGTAAATTTAAAAAAAATAAATAAATATGATAGCTCCACACTTCATAATTTTGGAAAGAAAAAAACAAAGAAATAAAAATTCACACAAGTAAAAATCTATTAAAAATCTATAATTAAAAACAAGACAATAAAATTTAAATAACAGTAACAGAATTAAAAAATTTAAAAGATTATCTGGTTAATGAATTTTGTCTAAAAGTAAAATAAAATAAATTAACTAGAATTGAGTACAGTTCAATATTTAATGAAGTTAAGTCCTAATTAACTTTTACATCACGTCAGAACCGGATTTTAATAAACTGATAAATGCCACAACCTTGTTCAAATATCCACAATATAAATAAATATATATGCGAATGATCAATCACTCAATCATGGAATTATTCATGTAACACTGCAAAATAAAAGAAAAAAACTAATTTTTAAACAGAAAATAATGAAATAAAATAAACAAAATAAATGTGATACATATAAATAAATGCAAAAAAGTAAATAAAAATAAATAAATCAAAATAAAAAGCCTGCTGACATACAATAAAAATAAACAAAAGATAGTATCAATAAATTACAAAGCTATATAAATTAATTGTAATTTTTTCAGAGATACAATGAACATCCCTTATAAACACCTATTAATAGAATTTGTTATCGCCAGGCAGAATAATGTTGATGACACAGTTAAAAAACATCTCTATAACAGATGTAAAATACTGTAACTCAATGTTAATATAAAAATTTTCCTTTCAATACTTCAATACAAAGAATGTTTCAGGAAGTAGAACCACGGGGGAAAAAAGGATGGATTAACTGCAAACAGCCTTGCCACATTTAATAAACCAATTCCCAAACCCAGTTGATAAGGAAAACCATTAATATCCTGTTCATATAATCAAGAAATTTTTAAATTTCAAATATCAAAGAATTTGATCCTTTTAATTCATTGGAATGCAAGCATTGGAAAAGGCAAAGAAGGAAATATAGTGGGTGAATACGGGCTGGGCAAAAGGAATGAAAGAGGGGACCGACTTATAGAGTTTTGCACGAAGTATAATTTAGTAATTGCCAACACCCAATTTAAAAATCATAATAGAAGAATATACACTTGGAAAAAGCCAGGCGATACTGCAAGGTATCAGATAGATTATATCATGGTTAAGCAAAGATTTAGAAATAAACTCGTTGACTGCAAAACTTACCCTGGAGCAGACATTGATAGCGACCATAATTTGGTGATAATGAAATGTAGATTGGGGTTTAAAAACCTGAAGAAAAGGTGTCAGATGAATCGGTGGAATTTAGAGAAGCTTGAGGAAGAGGAGGTAAAGAAGATTTTTGAGGAGGACATCACAAGAGGTCTGAGTAAAAAAGATAAGGTAGAAAATGTAGAAGAAGAATGGGAGAATGTTAAAAAGGAAATTCTTAAATCAGCAGAAGCAAACTTAGGCGGAATAAAGAGAACTGGTAGAAAACCTTGGGTTTCAGACGATATATTGCAGCTGATGGATGAACGTAGAAAATATAAGAATGCTAGTGATGAAGAAAGTAAAAGGAACTATCGGCAATTAAGAAATGCTATAAACAGGAAGTGCAAACTGGTGAAAGAAGAGTGGATTAAAGAAAAGTGTTCAGAAGTAGAAAGAGAAATGAACATTGGTAAAATAGACGGAGCATATAGGAAAGTTAAGGAAAATTTTGGGGTACATAAATTAAAATCTAATAATGTGTTAAACAAAGATGGTACACCAATATATAATACGAAAGGTAAAGTCGATAGATGGGTGGAATATATTGAAGAGTTATACGGAGGAAATGAATTAGAAAATGGTGTTATAGAGGAAGAAGAGGAAGTTGAGGAGGATGAAATGGGAGAAACAATACTGAGATCTGAATTTAAGAGAGCATTAAAAGATTTAAACGGCAGAAAGGCTCCTGGAATAGACGGAATACCTGTAGAATTACTGCGCAGTGCAGGTGAGGAAGCGATTGATAGATTATACAAACTGGTGTGTAATATTTATGAAAAAGGGGAATTTCCGTCAGACTTCAAAAAAAGTGTTATAGTCATGATACCAAAGAAAGCAGGGCAGATAAATGTGAAGAATACAGAACAATTAGTTTAACTAGTCATGCATCAAAAATCTTAACTAGAATTTTATACAGAAGAATTGAGAGGAGAGTGGAAGAAGTGTTAGGAGAAGACCAATTTGGTTTCAGGAAAAGTATAGGGACAAGGGAAGCAATTTTATGCCTCAGATTAATAGTAGAAGGAAGATTAAAGAAAAACAAACCGACATACTTGGCGTTTATAGACCTAGAAAAGGCATTCGATAACGTAGACTGGAATAAAATGCTCAGCATTTTAAAAAAATTAGGGTTCAAATACAGAGATAGAAGAACAATTGCTAACATGTACAGGAACCAAACAGCAACAGTAACAATTGAAGAACATAAGAAAGAAGCCGTAATAAGAAAGGGAGTCCATCAAGGATGTTCCCTATCTCCGTTACTTTTTAATCTTTACATGGAACTAGCAGTTAATGATGTTAAAGAACAATTTAGATTCGGAGTAACAGTACAAGGTGAAAAGATAAAGATGCTATGATTTGCTGATGATATAGTAATTCTAGCCGAGAGTAAAAAGGATTTAGAAGAAACAATGAACGGCATAGATGAAGTCCTACGCAAGAACTATCGCATGAAAATAAACAAGAACAAAACAAAAGTAATGAAATGTAGTAGAAATAACAAAGATGGACCACTGAATGTGAAAATAGGAGGAGAAAAGATTATGGAGGTAGAAGAATTTTGTTATTTGGGAAGTAGAATTACTAAAGATGGATGAAGCAGGAGCGATATAAAATGCCGAATAGCACAAGCTAAACGAGCCTTCAGTAAGAAATATAATTTGTTTACATCAAAAATTAATTTAAATGTCAGGAAAAGATTTTTGAAAGTGTATGTTTGGAGTGTCGCTTTATATGGTAGTGAAACTTGGACAATCGGAGTATCTGAGAAGAAAAGATTAGAAGCTTTTGAAATGTGGTGCTTAAGGAGAATGTTAAAAATCAGATGGGTGGATAAAGTGACAAACGAAGAGGTATTGCAGCAAATAGATGAAGAAAGAAGCATTTGGAAAAATATAGTTAAAAGAAGAGACAGACTTATAGGCCACATACTAAGGCATCCTGGAATAGTCGCTTTAATATTGGAAGGACAGGTAGAAGGAAAAAATTGTGTAGGCAGGCCACGTTTGGAATATGTAAAACAAATTGTTAGGGATGTAGGATGTAGAGGGTATACTGAAATGAAATGACTAGCACTAGATAGGGAATCTTGGAGAGCTGCATCAAACCAGTCAAATGACTGAAGACAAAAAAAAAATATATAAACAAAACTCTAATAAAAATCAAATTTATGTAGAAAAATTAAAAAAAGAAACCTATAAATATAAAGAAATTTTTAATAATATTAAGCAGTAACTTGCAACAGATTGGTTAAAAAGTTTTAATTACTGTCAGCTGCATATAATCTTCCTTCCCACAACAAACAAAATATAGATTGTTTATTAGTTCCGAGAAAAATATCAAGAAAAAACTAAAGGCTATGTCATATAAAGTTTGAGTCAAACAAAAAAGATTCTTTAGAAATACACAGTACCAACCTATTAATCCAAACTCAAAACTTCAGACTTTTGGTTAATCTAGGCCAGTTCAAGTTGGAATTTACCAACAAAGATTTTGGGATAAAACTAATTAATGAAAATATAGAAATAACTCCCTCACGGGCAATGCAATTTATTTTTGAAATGCCTTCAATCACTTAGATAAGAATTTTATACTACAGAACTCATTTATCTTTTAAAGATGTGTATTACGTATGAGTGCTTTTTTGTTTTCCCTTTAACTGCAGAAGTGATTAAAAATTTCCATAAAATAAATATAGCAATCAATAAAATACTGTCACGTCATGGTAGAAAATAATACTGTATAACACTCAACATTAGTTAAACTCTTAGGCATAAGAAGTGATCATAAGCTCTCCTGAAATGCCCATGCCAACTACATTTAAAAAAATAAAGTCAAATAGCTCTGCTCTAAGACTAATACTAGCTTCTGTAAGGGTTAACTGATGAAAGCAGAAAATCATAAATTCAGTTCTAATGAACGATAATCAATACAGTTCTGTTGAACACAAAAATTACATATAGAAAAGAGTTTACAGAAACATAGAAATATTTTAGAGGAAAGGTTTATGGTGGTCTGTAGAACTACTAGAACTAGGTCTATAGTATTATTTTAATCTAAGCAATCTTATGCAGGATCAGACATCAATGTAGACTTAGAAACAATCGTCTAACATTAGTATCCACAACAATACACATTTTTTCACAGGTTAAAGTTTTAAATACAAAATATTTTTTCTCTGTTAAAGAATTCCTTTTCTTCCACAACAATTGGTAGCTTTTGTAGAATCAGTTTAGGATTAGACTGTTAAATTTCAGATCCCCTTTTATTAGTGTTTGATGCCATTTAACTCTTAATGGGAATATATGTCTATTTAATCTATTAAAAACATTACATTCGTTTGCATCAAGTCAAGACATTGGAACAGATTACTCAGTTAAGAAAACATATACTTTACTAATAATTGCATTTCTAATAATAATGATGATTAATTTTACTCAAAAAACTTCACTTTATAAATATAGATGGCTTAAAACCCTGCTTTAGGTACTCCTATGCATATACTGCGTACAAGAGAAGGTCTCAGAAAAAACAACAAAGTTAGCATCACAATATAAAATTGCAAAATGCATTCAAGCACCTGGGGATAATAGAATGACGCCAGATGAGAAAGTAAAGTGGCTGAAGTTAAAAGTCAAATACAGACCAAAAGTTCACGATTCAGGAATCCGTGGGTGGTTACTGAAACTGACAAAACGCTGTACAAGTTTTTGAAGTGTTACACCAGGTTAATATTCAATTCTACACTTGGTACATTTGGTAATGAACCAAGACATAATACAGTGGAACACTGTACGGACATTATCTGAAGACATTATCTGATTTTCTGAATGTCAAACTACCTGGACTGCTTACAACCACACTAGACAATTAAAAAAAAAATTAATACACAATTTAAAAATTCTTAATTATTAATCAAATAAAGCTTTTGCTCAACTCAGAAATATTTATCAATCTTTGTTTACAATCAGTTTTTTAATTTACTTTACTGAAATTTGTATAGCACAAAACATTGATAAATTTAGGCCTTATATTAAATTAATTTAAAATTAACTTGAAACGATTGATGAAAAAACACTAATTGGTTGAGCATGAACTGTGATGTAATGACTTGAATCCAAGGCCATTATATGAGAAAACTCATGAATGTTTGTTTGTATATTGCTATGGACTTGTTGGAGAGACAAAAAGAATGCGATTCTACACAGATTCTTTGATTAAAATGATTATGTGCGTCTTGCACCTCATAAATGAAGAGCAAGATTAAAGGATTGGTCGCTTGATCACAGGGTGGCCAACTGCAAGGGACCCGACAGGTTGAAACTGTGGTGGCATGGCCAGCACAAAGAGGATTGCTCTGCAGGGACTGAGTGCGCTGATTGTGGCATGGAGGGCCACTACTTTGGAAGCAGGGAGTGCTCCAAGGCCCTTAAATGAAGATAATTCAAATCAATTTAAATAAGAGCAGGAGTGCCCATGATTTTTTATGGGCCAATGCCAGAAGTAGGGAGGCTAATCTGGTCGCCACCAGCAAACCAAATCTTGGAGTGGTTGAAGATCTAAGATGGGTCAACAATGTTGTGATGCCACCTTTCTCCGCATAGGACAGAGCATAGCAACTTTGAGCTCTGGCCAGGGTCACAGGTTTGCATGGGTCAATGCTGCCAAGATCAGGATTGTAAGCTGCTATTTTTCACCAAACTTAGATATCAGGGTTGATGAGCTGACAGATGTTATTTTTGGCAGCAGGTACCCATGCATCATGGCTGGGGACTTTAATGCCCAATGCACAAAATGGGGCTGCTTTACCAAAGACCCCAGAAGCGTTATGTCGGCTGAGGCCATGACTTTAGCTGGCTTAATATGTGTAAATGAAAAAGGAGTGGCCATTTTTAATAAAGGAGATTATTAGAGTAATCTCGACTATACTTTTGTCCATCAACAAATTTTGAGTATTATACAAGGATAGAAGGTGCTCAAAAATGAGACACTAAGTGACCACCTCTACATCAAGTTTGAGGTAATCCAGACTATAGGTAGAATTGAGGTGTCTCCTAGGGCTTGGAGGCTCAACAACCAAGATGTTGAGGCATGTAAAGAGTTTGTAAAGAGCATGTAAAGAGTGGAGATGCTCTCTGAGGGTTTAGTTGCTGCTGAAGGACTCATAGAGGTTCTGTCCGAGGCGCTTCAAGCAGTTCAAGCTTTGAGAGGTCATCCCAACAAGCAAAGAAAGTACTGGTGGAATACAGAAATTGTCGGTCTCAGGCAAGAATACTGAAGGACCCTTCAAAGGAAGAGGTGGGCCAGCATTGACACTACACTGGGCAGATGCTGGCTCTCAAATTGTAGAAATGATACGAGAGTGGTGGTCGGAAGAGCTAAGAGAACTAAGTGGGCAGAACACTGTGAGGAGGTTAATGAGGATCCTTGGAGGAACGGGTCTTAAACCCGCTCCCCGAAAAAGATTTGTTATGGGACGATTTGATAGGTCTTTGCTCATTTTCTTTGGGGATCTTACAAGAGAAATAAACGAGACACTGCTCCCGAAGGGAGAAAAACAACAAAGAGAAACAGTGGCGACTATGATCCTCTCTACACTGCTGGAGAGCTTCAAGAAGCCTGCTGAAAGTTGAAAGCCAGTAAAAGCCTGAGGATGGGCAGAATTAAGGTAGAAGCAGTCAAGGCCCTAGTAGAGGTTGACCCAATAACAGTGCTACAAGCAGATAACCATGTCCCAGCAGCGGGATTATCATAGCTGAGTGGAAGTGTGCCAGGTTAGTTTTGTTGAAGAAACCTGACAGAGATGACATAGACCCAGTGGGGTATAGGCCGTTGTGCCTATTAAACACAATTGGGAAGATCTTCAAAGCTCTCCTCTTAAACAAGCTAAAGGGAGAAGAGAAGTCAAGGCAGCGGGTGGTCTGTCAAATCGTCAGTTTGGATTCCGGGAGGGGAGATGCACTATCAATGTGTTGACAAGGGTCAACTCCATAGTCGACACAGCGGTTCAAGGATCTATACATTCCAGGAAAGTACCGATTTCGGTATTCCTAGATGTTAAATACCATCTGCGATTCTGAAAGAAATGGATAAGAGAAATATCTCCTCTTGTTTAACGACGTTAATCCAGGACTACCTGTTCGAGAGGAAGATCCTGAATTCATCAACAGGCATAACAATAGAGTTTGACATGGAGCAGGGGTGCCTCAGGGGTTCTTACTATCACCATTGCTATGGGATCTCATGTACGATGGCACTCTTGACCTAAATTGACCAGATGGAGTGGAGGCGATGGGATTCGCTGACGATATTGCATTAGTCACTATGGTTAGGGATATACAGTAGCTAGTCACTAAACTGAATTTAGCAGTTTGTATGGCAAAGGATTGACTGGAGGACAAGGAACTGAACCTCGCCGCCAAGAAAACAGAGGTGTTGGTCCTGGAGTGAAGGAGGAGGCTTCCGCCCATCCATGTTACTGTGGGGAATACATTGGTGGAGTCGGTCCGGCATGTGAAATATCTGGGTGTCTGAATGGATTACATTCGCAGTTTGACCAGGCATGTAGATGAACTGGTCCAAAGAAGATAGGGTAACCAGAGCACTGACTAGACTGATGGCCAATATAGGGGGCCTTACTTCCTCTAAAAGGAAATTACTGGCTTTGACAGTGTCATCCATCATCTTATATGCAGCACTGATCTGGTAGCGCGCCTTGCAATATGATAGATGTAAGGCAGCGCTAAACAGAGTAATGAGGAAAATGGCCCTCAAGATAACATCTGCCTACAAAACAGATTTGGCTCCAAGGCTGCATTTGTCATAACAATGTTGCCACCTGTCAAATTAAAGGTAACTGAGAGAGTAGAGAGAGCAAATGACGACTCCAAGGAAGAGGCTCACAGTAAATTACTGACAGAGAAGCCTCCTGTGGGCAGGTTGACCTTCTGCATTATCCCCAACATTCAAAGGTGGGTCTGTCGGGAAAACGGGGAGACCAATTACTGGTTAACCCAGCTCCTAACAAGCCATGGTGTGTTTAACAAATATTTGTACCAGAGGAAGAGAAGGATCGCACCGAAGTGTTCCTACTGTGAAAATGAAGACACAGTAGTACACACTTTCTTCGAGTGCGAAAGGTGGAGGGAGGAAAGACAAGAATTTCACGCTACTGATGGCCAGTTGGATGCAGATATTATATTTGAGAAATTGCTGGCCAATGAAAATTCCTGGAAGGCAACAGCCACTCTTCAGAAAGAATGTTCAGGAGTAAAAGGATAATACATTGGTGGGTGGTGATAGGACAGCCTGGACAAAAAGGCAGCTGGGGGCCCCTTCGGGTTATCGCTGCTGCTGAGGTGTCCAGAACTCCCTGAACCAATCAAGGAAAACCTGTACAATAAACAGCAGCCCATGAGTTATGCCATAAGGCAGGTATCCAGGCTGCTGTGTAAGGAGGAGATATTTTTAGTGGGTCCCTACAACATATGGGAAATCCCACACACCCAGTAGTGCGAGCTGCTGGGCATCTGGTTGTAGATTTTCCCTCCTCCTATGAAAAAAAAGAAGTACAGATTACAGATTTTTTTAGAAGAAATACTGTTTTTTAAAAATAAGATTTGATTACTGACTATCACCAAGTTTTATTCTATTAAAAGTACTGTAATTTTCTTTATTTTTGTAATTTTTAATATTTCTATAACACCATAACTTAACCCAATTTCTCTTCAATCTTTTTTTTAAGTTCTTTCTTATAAGTTTTATTGTATCTGCTTTTTTATTAAACTGTATGTATGATCTGAGAATCTTTTTAATTTTACTGAACCACATTTATTTTTTTTATATTTTCATCTATTTAAGTGTGATACCATTAAACATTAAAATATGTCCAGTACATATGATAAACCTTTTTCAATTTTCAAATTATCTAAATTTATAATTATCTGGATAATCAGTGCTCCACTGTATAAACATAACTTAAACTGCAGAAATTATGTCAATATTCTTTATGGATTTCTAAATCATAGTAAGTCTAAATAAGAATTTTTTTAAATATTTTAAAAAACCTTGAATTCCTTTTCTATTTATAGTTGATCTTACTCAAAAAAAAAAAAAACTAATTCAAATTACAACTAGTTCCCTGTTCATACAACCTGTTAGTAGCTACATTCTAATACTACCCTGATGAGTTGAAGCAGTACACATAATGGATTGTTTCTCAACAGAAAGGGGTAGTTAAATAGTTGATTTATATTTGTATAAATTTATCATCTACACAAACCTAGAAAAGAAATCCTTAGAAAAAAATTAGTGTACTTCTATAACCACAGCCATAATTAAGTTATGTTCCATCATAAGTTGGTAAAATACTGATCATCTGCAAAAGCCAACAAAATTTTTCTGGTTTTCATCAGTCACTATCCAATTTTTCACTGTATGTGAAACTGTTTCTTATTTCCTTCACTGCACAAACAATGTATTGCGTCTTTTGTCAAGAAACAAGATTAATTATCTACTTCTGAAACCAAATCTATCACCCATGCTTTCCTTAACAAAGTTCCAAAACTACACAATATACAAGGAATGTGTTAATGTACTGGTAGGTAGCAGAATTTATATATAATATTATTATTTCAAATATGGTTTTAAAGTAGAACACAAGAGAAAGTATAGATGACTACATTCAAGTAATTTTTTACCCAACTTCTGTAAATATAAAATAATAATTAATCATTACAGTCTAAATAATTAAAAAATTCTACCTGTTTCACAAATATCTATCCCACCGTTCACAAAATCCTAAAAAGTCTGGACTGAAACAAACTGTCTGTTCCACTGATAAAATATAAATTACTTCTACTTAAAACGTGGTAACTTAAATCATAATATAAAAATAAAATTAATACAAATAATTGCAACCATCTCACCAACATGGGACTGAAGGAAACTTGATAATCAGAATTACTGAATACAGTAATCATGTGTGATGCTGACAAAGGTACATAAAAACAGAAAATAAGTAAAAATTAGCTCGATCAAACAAATGTAATGGGTTTTAATTTTATTTGTTAAACACAGAAGTTTTAAAAATAAAACCACATCTACAATCACAGTAAGACTTTTTTCAAAGTGTGAAAAACAGATGCAATGAAATAGTCAAAATTACAGTTGACAAAACCGGCTTCAAGTGGCAGTTATTAGAGGCTAATGACCAACTTGTAAGTAGTTTAATATAAAAAAGAAAATAAATAATAGCAAAAAGTAACACTAATTTACAAACACAATTGTAATCATTCAGTACAGTACGCAAGTCACAATACTGTTCAAAAATATTATTGGGAGTTTTCTTTCTTCATTTATTCTATTTTCATTTATGATTTTTAAAGAAAACTTTTCTTTAGCAACATATAAATATGGTACCAATACCAACAGCATCTTCTAACTTACTCTTTAATGCATATCAATGCCACTTCTGAAAGTTCTGCTCCTTTGCTGCATATAGTTTCCTTTCTAAATTTTCTTGTCCTGTTATAAAAGCTATACTTTAAAGCCTTCATCGCTGAATATATCCTAATTTATGTGTCATAATATCTTGGATCAGTAAAGGACTAACAAAACACATGAAAAAGAATTTTTCCATCATCCATCATCTCTTAGCAACAGGTGATCATGTTAAATGTGATGAGAGGTAAATAAGTCATTAATTCTTTGTAACAATATGATGAAATCAAATATCAAATCAAAACATTATTTATGATCACACTATTATGAACAATATGTACGATTAATTTTTGTACAATTACCAAAGAGCAGTATTTTAGAATCTGAGTGACTTCCACACAATCTTACACATACAATAAATAAAAATTGATTGGTACTGAATTTTGACACATATGAACTGATCTGACTTAAATATAAAAAATAAACACAGATATATATTATTTTTCAACAATAATTACCTACACATAAAAAAAGTCACAGAAACTGATATCAATTCATTATTTTACGGGTAAATTAGCAAGATATATTATTTTGATAGCTTAAAAGACACACAATATAGTTTAGCTTAATTATTTCATGCAATACAGATTTCTCAACTCTTCCTTACCAACACTTATTTGATTAGTTTGTTTGTACACAGACATCACAAAAATAATTATATTCGCTATGCACTATATTTTAAAACATGTTATGTCTTAATAATTTAAATAAAAGAATAACAATGGATATGTAAAGATATCATATAACTATGATTAAAACTTACTGAAAATAGATGAAGTAGTTGAAGATCTTGAATGAGAACTGATGAAACTTTGTGAAGTATAGGATGTGACACACAGGACACAATAAGTGATAAGGGAATGATAGAGTTTCTAATAAACTCAATTTTGATGAAAGAAGTAAAATCATTTGCAACGCACAATTCGGTAGCAGAATCATCACTCATCACACTGCAACCAAAATTAATATATTATTCTTCAAAATATTTACTTAAACAGTTAAATTAGAATAGTGAAATATCCTTTCTTTAATACCATTTAAAAATGGATCTAGTACATCCAAAATAAATTCTGCATCATATTTATAAGTTAAATCAGTGATTCCCAAACTGTATGTCACTGCGCCCTGGGGAGCTGCGACGTCATCAAAGGAGCGCCGAAAAATATTGTAAAAACTTCATAATTAATTGAACCAAGACATTTATAATTATTAATTTAATGTTAACAAAGTAAAAAAATAATGAAGATACACGAGTTTTATTTATTTTTATCTCTTACTTACGAGTAGTCATACTTTTACTTAGGGTAGGGTGCCATGGAACCCATCGAGTTGGTCTAGTGGTTAATGCGTCTTCCCAAATCAGGCTGATTTGGAAAGTCAAGAGTTACAGCGTTCAAGTCCTAGTAAAGCCAGTTATTTTTATACGAATTTGAATACTAGATCGTGGATACCAGTGTTCTTTGGTGGTTGGGTTTCAATTAACCACACATCTCAGGAATGGTCGAACTGAGAACGTACAAGACTACACTTCATTTACACTCATACATAATATCATCCTCATTCATCCTCTGAAGAATTATCTAAATGGTAGTTACCGGAGGCTAAACAGGAAAAAAGAGAGAGAGAGAGAGTGAGTGTGTGAGGGTGCCATGGAAAAGTTTAATTGAAAAAGGGTGCCATGACTAGGAAAGGGTGCCGCAACTCGGAAAAGTTTGGGAACCACTGGGTTAAGTTAATTGATAAATATACTATAAAAAAATTCTAGCAGTAGAATGTATTTTAATAAATATTAAAATACACTCAATTTTAGCTGCCTTACTGTTTTTTATTTTTTTTTGTTTTGTAATGACACTATACTAAAGCTTCTTCAGAAGTTTAACACAAAATTTACTGAAATATAAATCTAAACAAAACATTCTGAAGATTAATTTGTGACAAGATAGTCCTAATCATGAAAAAAATTTGTTAAACTGAATTTCAGTAGGCATCTGTCAGAAATATCGAATATTGAATTTCTATTCAACAGTGCACATATTTTTAAAGCGGTGAGATCAACAATATTGTAACAAGACTGGTGTAGCGGATCTGAGTAACGGATTCCTACCAATTAAGAAAAAAGTAGTAGAAAATATAATAATGGGAAGAATCCAGAAAGGAACTAAAAGGAACCTTTTTAGAAAAGGTAACAGGCCCATTTAACAATCGTCTTTTGTAATACTGCCCACTGACACACAATAAACAGATGTTCTTCTATGAGAAGCATTACCAGACCAAGGTTAAGAATACATGGGAATGAAAGGGCTCGGTCAATTGTTCTCACGCACAACTGGGGTCTGGTCCGGCAGGTAAAGAAGATAGAAGTATAAATACTCTGAGGAAGACCAGCTTTTTTGTTTTTTTTTCTGATTTAAACACCTGTAAGGCAACCAGTCCTGGCAATCAAGCATCACTCGGTCACCTCAGGGTGTCGTGGCAGCAGCCTGCCTTCCTGTCTAGCCCCCTTTAGAGGCATTCCACCTGGGTGGGGGGGGGGGAAGACCAGTTGAAATCAGTTCTGCGAATTAGTCTAAGCGAGATTTTATGATGTCAGTCTGTGAGATGAGAGTCTGCAAAATGTCAGTCAGCAAGAGTATTCCTCGAGGAGGTTAGTGAAGGACAGAATTTCTAGTTTAGGTTCGACAGTCAAGTTGGGAGTTTCATTGTGTAAATAGATGTTATACTGCCCTGCGTTTATTGTCGTCTTGGATTGGTTTTTTTGGTTTGTTTATTGATTTGGACTTACGGATTTTGTTGGTAGATAATTGACTGATAAGTGTGTAAAATATTTTGAGTTCTGGTTAACAGACTGACAAGATATTTAGATTTTTCTGTGGTGTAGTTTTTACTCCATAAGACTGTATATTTTAGTGGTAACATAACCTGTGGATTAGAGTGAATGTTTTCTAAGTCGAACTGCAGGCACGGACAAGGGAGTTACGTCAGTTGTTGACAACAAAAGATACGAACTTATAATAATTTGCAGCAGTTAGTTACAAGTGACTTATACTTCAAAATTTTTCTAAGTGTTATAGCTAATTAGTAGGGGATTCCTTTTTCCCATTATTTCTGTACCCGTTCCTTCTACATCCCCGCCCTTTTGGATCTGGGCGAATTCTGACCTCCCCAAAATTTCGGGCACCCCAATTTTTTTTCCCTGTACATTTCCCCGACTCCCGGACTCCCCCCAAAAATGTATCATTGTTTTGAATTTATACATTTTACCTGCCCTCCCCCCCAAAAAGAACGTCCCTCATAAAGGGTTGTGTGGGTACTCAAAAGACGCGGAATTGTCCGTAGAGCAAGGTTCCGGTGTTGAAAGTAGTTTTTGAGTCACCTAGTGAGGATAAGAGTGAAAAAGGTGAATACGATGGAGGAGGGTGCTTCTAAACCACGGAAAAGTCTTTCAAGGTCTCCAGTAAGGGGTGTGGAGATGGCAGAGTCGGAGGTTGAAGAAGGAGGGCCGTTTGTTATCAATAAACCAAAAGCGTCCAGGGTTTTGGTGGCGGCGCACAGGCGTACGGGTTCCTTAGATCGAACACTTAAGCAGAGGAGAGATGATGATGAGGAGGTGGGGTCGGAAGGGAGTTGCCCCTTCCTTCAGATATTACAGGAGTGGATATTATGCAGGTCACGCGGTTGGCGGAGTTGGTTGCGGCCAGTGCAAATACCAAAGTCGAAATTAAGGAATGTTCGGCTTGGTTTGTTGAGTAATGAAGAGAAAGAATTTATTTAAGAAAGCTGGACATCCGGCTGTTGGAGGTAGGGCCCAGATTGGTGCTGAGATGACGACGCAGAAAATGGGTCTAGAGAATAGGAGACTGATAGAACAGCTGGAGAAAGAAGTTATGGAGGAGATTTTGTCGGAATTGGTGGTGAAGAAGTGGCCGGCAGTATGTTTTTCAAGATGTGAGGAGTCCGTGAGTCGGTGTTTAAACTCTAAAATGATATGGCAACAGATATTAAGTCAGTATATGGGAAGAGGCTCTTGGAACGGACAGCGGCAATGAGACGGTTGTGGCAGGCAGGGAAGTTGCAACAAAGCTGGTGAAGATGGAGAGAGTGCAGGTGGGCTGGGTTAGGTGTCGTGTGGTATTGCGAGATGAATGTTATAGGTGTTTTGAAGGTGGAAATATGACGTCGAGGTGCACGAGCCCAGATCGGTCCCTTGCATGTTTTAGACGTGGTGAAGAGAGGCATAAGATAGCAGACTGCAAGGCCCCGGAGAAGTGTGCTACTTGCGGAAGGGTAGGACATAGGACGTGGAGGTGTGTCAAGAAGGTCGATGGTTAGATTTCTACAGATTAATGAAAACAGAAGTGCCGCTTCACATGATTCGGCTGTTGAGATTGCAAAGCGGAAGGATGTTGATTTGATGTTGGTGTCCGAACCGAATTTGAGACGGCTAGAACAGGAGGGTTGGTGGCATGATGTAGCTGGAGGTGCCGGCCTATATCGAGCGAAAGTAAGTGTGCCTTTTGTGAGACATTATGTCTCACAAAAGCGAAGGTTATGTCTGGGTTGAGACGCCAGAAATGATAATTTGTAGTGTATATGTGTCTCTAAATATACCAGTGGAGGATTTTGAGACAGTGCTAGATGGTGCAAGTAGAGTGATAAGGGCCTCCCGCAAGGAGATTTTAACGCTAAAAACGTGTTATGGGGTGAAGAGAGGAGTAACGTGAGAGGTAGACGGAGGAAGTGATGGCGGGGTTGGGGCTCATCTGCCTGAACGATGGTAAGCTTCCAACCCTGGTCTGGAGTACTAGATCGTCGTTCATAGACTTGACGTTTGTTTCACCGAGACTGGCCAGGTCGACTAGAGTTTGGGAGGTACTTCAGCAGGAAGAGTCGCTTAGCGATCATGAAGTGATCTATTTTGAACTGGGGACCTCATGTTGACGAGGGGTTGATGTACAAGCAAGAAGAATGGTGAGTGCGTTGGACATTGAGAGGGTGCAACATATTGTACAAGAGCGTTTGGGTCATCTCGGTGACATTTCGCCGGAGTTTTTAACGGAGGTGATTTTGGAGGCTTGCCGTACGGCGCAGGAGAAGGCACGACCAAATGATAAACGTGTGTATTGGTGGTCGCCTGAGGTAGCGGCGGCTAGAAGGGCCTGTTTTGGTGTAAGGAGGCGTCTGCAGCAAGCAAATCGTAGAGATGTGAAGGACGAGATTGATTTGGCACTGGAAGAATTAAGGAGGTGTCGGAAAGCTTTTAAGAAAGAAATTATGAGCAGTAAGAAAGAGAAGTGGCTGGAGTTGTGTGATCGCCTCGATAGCGATATATTGGGAGACGCCTTCAGAATTGTTAGTAAAACTTTCGGGAGGGCGTTACCTGTATTGTCGAGGGGGCTACTGGAGGACTGTGTGGAAGTACTGTTCCCTAGGAGGCCGTGTGAGGTATTGGAGGAGGTTGCTGCGGTGGAGATTCTTCCGTTTGATGAGATGGAATTAAGATGAAAATCAGTAGGCGGAAAAGTCCAGGACTAAATGAAATTCGCAATGAGGTGGTGGCGGCGGTGGCAATGGCGATGCCGGAGAAGGTGTTACCTGCGTTTAATAAGGTGCTAGTAGATGGTATCCGGAGGATTAGTTTTTTCTGTAGGAGGCACGGAGTCTGTACCTGCGCCCAGGACTAAATATCTGGGGGTAACGCTAGATGGCAAGCGTTCTTCTCTGCTGCATGTAGTGAAAGCGGTGAAGAAAGGCGGCAAGACTGTGGGGGATTAACAGGTTGTTGAGTAGGATGGGTGAGCCTAGCACAGCGAAGAGATTATTAGCATCGTTGGCTAGGTCCGTCGTCTTGTACGCCGTTCCAGCCTGGAGGAGAGCGTTAGATAAGATTGTGAAAACGAGACTGCTCTCTTTGCAGAGGCCGTTGGCAATTGGAGTAGCGCGGTCGTACCGAACCGTTTCGACGGAAGCAATTTTAGTAATAGAGGCCATGCCACCTTTAGATCTGATAGCGGAGGAGGTAGTAGAGAGAGCGGCGGGTGTGCCAAAAGGCCAAGCTAAGCGAGATACGCTGATGAAGTGGCAGCACCGTTGGGAAAGGGCACAGGTAGGAAGCTGGACGAGAAGGCTGATCCCTCAGATCAAACCATGGCTGGGCACAAGGTATGGCGAGTTAACCTATGAGATGACGCAGTTCCTGTCCTGCTTCAACAAGTATCTGTGGGACAGAAAGAGGAGGAGGTCGGATGGGTACAGTGGAGCATACGGTGTTCCACTGTGTCAGCTGGGTGATTGAGAGGAGAGAGGAAGAGCATGTTATTGGTGTGATCAGCCAAGATAACGTGGTGGAAACGATGTTGTTTAATCGGCGGAATTGGGACGCCATTAGTAATATGGTCATTCGTATAATGAGAGCTAAGGCTAGGGAGGAAGTGGAAGATGAGGAGGATGATGGGGGGGGGGACGTCGAAAACGGAGATTTGAGGTTTCGAAGGGGTTGGGTGGATAGCCCCTTTCAGTAGGCGTGGGATGAACAAGAGATCCCTGAACAAGAGGTCAGGGATGCCGTTTATAATATCTGGCAGGAAATATGGTCGTAGGAAGCTGTGGGTCGATGGACGAGAACCCTCATCCCCAACATCAAGCCATGGTTGTCGAGAAGATTTGGTGAGGTTGATCATCACCTATCGCAGTTTTTTACAGGACATGGTTCCTTCAATAACTACCTGCACAAAATAGGCAAGAGAGAAGAGCCAATTTGCAACTACTGCAACGAGATAGATGATGCTGAGCACACCTTTTTTGAGTGCAATAGGTGGGACACACTTAGACATAGTAAGGCACACACAGGTATAACTCCAGAGACAACAATAGACTACATGCTAAGAAGCGAGTCAAACTGGAATAATTTTGCTAGTTTTGTTAGACAAGTTGTTCTACAGAAATACTCCGATGAGAGAAGACAAGGTGTTGGCTAGAATAGGACTGGGTGGACAGCCTTGCTGGTGAGGTCCAGCATGCTGTGGTGTGTTGGCACTGATGAGCCACCAAGGACTCCACGGGTAACAGTCAGGCAACAGCACACTGAATACTGAAGGGACCCGGTAGCGCGTCGCGGCGAACTGGGTCTGGCGTGGTGTAATAATGTGGTGTATTAGTATTGCCCTTTTGGGTCCCCAGGGGGCAATATTGATAAAGAACTCTCAAAAAGAGCTAACCGGTAGGCCGACCTGCCTTGCCGGTATATAGCCGGTAGGTGGGGAGGCCTATTTGAGTTTAAAGACACTCCCCTGGGCGGCGTAATACCAACAAGTCGGTCCGGCCCAGAGGAGCTGAGAAAAAAAAAAGGAGGCGTGGGATGCCGAGGTGTCTCACGGCCGATGAGTGAAAGGGGACTCCAGACTCCAGGGGATTAAAATGAGAAGACCAGAGTCCCGGGTGGAGGATCCTCTAGGGGGGGGCCTCCACTTAGAAGCAAGGCATAAAGGAAGACCAAAGTCCCGGGTGTAGGTCCCTCTAGGGGGACTTCCGCTTAGAGGCAAGGCATTAGAAAAGACCCAGTCCCGGCCGACCGGGTGGTACCCCGTGCTGGGAACGGCATAGCCGGGTCCAGGATGGTCACTCGGGAGGTTAGAGGCAAAGGTACCCTTGCGATTGAGTCGTGCTTCGCCGGTCTAGGTACGGTCCCAAGGGGAAGACGATAGAGGAAAAAAGTTTAGGTTCGACGCAATTACGGTGAAGTTACAAGTAATTACAGTACACGAAAACAAGAAATGGTTCGGTGAGTTACTGTAAGACTATAAGTGAAATAGATAATGTATTAAATTTCATTCATAAACTGTTGAGTGTAGTTTTAGTCGTGAACAGGAAAGTTATTTGCTCTAAAAGAACTTTGTACTTGTCATTTATCTGTTGTACTATTGTTGTTAGTACAAGACTAACGGTTAAAAGTGTTAAGACTAGCGGTCATGGTAATGTCTTTTGTCAATGGGACTGAATTCTGGTTTTCATTATTTATCTACCTGTGAATAAATCCTGACGATTACTTAAAATTTTGTTTTATAAGTAAATCACTGTTTATTATTATTGTTATGACTGTGATTACTATGATTAATAATTGTTTATTATTGACATTTAATAGTATAATTGTTTACTGTTGCCATATTATTGTCATTATTATTAAGTTGTCTTTTTCACTTATGTTCTTTAACTAATAAATTGTAATTATATAAACATTTTAAATTGTCACTCTCAATTTCCTGATCGAGCCTCTAACACGCGACAATATATCTAACCGAATCTAATTCTCGTAATCTCTATATACATGTTTTTTTGTTGTTTTTTTTTTAACTTGGCATTTAGTATACACTTTTATTTATGATGTTTATATCCAATAAGTATTGTAAGTTCTCTTCATTTGTAGTTTTATACATATTTTTTTCATTATTTCAAAGAAATAATAACGACTACTACAACTAAATCAGATGAACAACTATATTAATAACACCACTCATTATCCCCTAAACTAGATGACAAAGAGAAAACAAATTTGAGATTCTAATTCAGAAAGTAATGAGAAAAAATATTCCTGAACCTGTAGGTGCTTTTCAGCAATGAGAACTTTATCCCAAATACTACTGATTTTATTGAATTAATAGAAATTTCTATAGATAGAAATCTGATACAAATTAACAGTTTTCTACTTTTGCATCAAATTTACTATTGATACAGATTAATCGATAGAGGACTATGTTTCAAAAAAATATTTAATCTTCATAACACTATATAAAAATATTTACAATATATTTGGAAAAGATGTTAATTTTTTTTTTAACATTATGAGAGTCAGGAACATAAAATACACTTTCAATGAAGACCCACCTCGCAGCAATAAAATTGAATACACAACACTGTACAGTGGGCGAACGGGACACAATTAAGTTAAAGATATTTACTGCTCAAGCTGAATTCTAGTTTTCAACTTTTAGAACTGAAACTTAGTGCTCTACAACTAAGCTATTCTGACCTTCCGATTAAAACATACAAAAATGATATATATTCTATGCTATCCGAGAAATACTTTTACCTTTAATTCTTTACTTTATCAAAACGCTTTTGGGCCTAAGCCTATCCTCAGTGATATTTTTTATAAATTCTTAAACTGTTTACAATCTACACAATTACTCTATTAGCTTTTTACAATTTGTAAAAATTGTTTGTTTAAAATAAAATAAATTTAAATAATTTTTAAAAACTTTAAAAAGATTTAAAATAAATTTAGAACAAATATTTGTTCAGTCAAGAATGAAAAAGTATTACAATAACTATTAATTTATCATTTATTATCTTTGTACCAACTTAAATCATTTTAATAAGAATATCCCCATCAAATTCTGTTTGCAGATTTATAAGGCTGAATTCACGTTTATATCTGTATAAACATAATTTTTCTAAAATTTCCAATTTTTTATTACTATTTTCATATTCAATATTTACTTTCGACTATTTCCAAATTATCTTCTAAACTAGTTATATTATGATTATTATTTATCAAATGGTCAGCAACATCTGAGAAACCTTTTTCCATTTTTAAATGATCTAAAATGTTCATTACAGCTATCTTTAAATGATCTATGAAAAAACGGACTGTAAAACGTTTAACCTAAATAAATTAATATATATATATACACGAGGTGCGACAATAAAGTAATGAGACTGATTTTTCTTTGCAAGATGTGGCAACCCTGCAGCTTGCGTAGGCACACCATCTTTGACCTTGGTCTATAAGCTACTTCTAGTCCAAGCGGCATATTGATGCAACTGCTCAGTCGTGAGTTGTGCTGTAATAAGTGAACACGTGTTTGTGTCTCTCGTCACAGAAATGAAACCGCAAAATATTGCGCAACGTACGCCATTTCTTTTTGCGTTAAATTGGGTGAAAACGCGACAACTTATGGTAAGCTTCAGAAAGCTTTTGGAGAGGAGGTTGTGTCAAGAGCTCAAGTTTTTCGGTGGCATAAAATTTTTAGTGATGGCAGAACGAGTGTTAAAGATGAAGACCGCAGTGGACGACCATTAACCTCACGGACAGATGTCAACTTAACCAGGGTGCGTGAAATCGTACGATCTGATCGAAGATTATCCGTGAAAATGATTGCAGAAGAACTCAACATCAATCGAGAAACGGTTCGTCTAATATTAACTGGAGATCTTGGTATGAGAAAGATTTGTGCAAAAATGGTCCCCAAAAATCTCACACAACAACAGCGAGAAACACGGAAAAACGTGGCAGCCGATCTGTTAGAGCAAACGGAAATCAATCCACATTTGTTGAGCCGTGTTATCACTGGTGATGAAGGTTGGTTTTTTCAATACGATCCAGAGACAAAACGCCAAAGTTCGCAATGGTGCTCAAAGGGATCACCCAGACCAAAAAAAGCTCGCATGTCAAAGTCAAAAGTGAAATGCATGCTTGTGTGCTTCTTCGATTCCAAGGGAATTGTTCATAAAGAGTGGGTGCCTCCTGGACCAACAGTTAACCAATATTTCTACAAAGAAATTTTAGAAAGACTTCGTAAACGAGTTCTTCGTGTCCGTGCCAACATTGCTGATAATTGGATTCTGCATCACAATAATGCGCCATCCCATACTGCTCTGTCAGTACAGCAATTTTTAACCTCAAAACAAATTTCAGTACTACCACAGCCACCTTATTCACCAGATATCGCTCCGTGCGACTTTTTTCTATTTCCAAGAGTCAAAATGGCGGTCAAGGGACACCATTTTCAAACAACACAAGATGTCAAAAAAGCTGTGACGAGGGTCTTGGAGGATATTACAGAAGATGAGTTCCAGAAATGGTACCATCAATGGCAGAAGCGCTGGAATAAGTGTGTGCAATCAGAGGGGAACTACTTTTAAGGAGACAACACTAAACATGACTAAAACGGTAAGCAACATTTTTTTTCACATCAGTCTCATTACTTTATTGTCGCACCTCGTATATATATATATATATATATGATCTTGTTTTGTTGATCATTTCATCATGAATTTCATGATATTTATTTGAAAATATTATCCAAATTAATGAATTCATATAAGCAGTAAAAAAGATATTTTTATCTCCATAATACATTTTTATTTTATATAATTTATAGCACACACATTGTCAGACATCAGTTCTTTCATAAAAAATATCAAATTAATGTCAAAATAATAAAAGTTAAAAAACAAGTCATCTTACTATCTCAAATGATTACATTTAACTGAATGTGTTTCATGTAAAATAAGCATATATCATTAACAATATATTCCTCAAATTTTGCTTTTAAACGGGTGAAATCATTAACTTGGATTGTATGGGTATTAAAAATCATGAAAAGTAAATTCTGTATAAAAAAAATGTTGGCTGCAGCACAAATTTTAAATTAAAATTTACATAACAGTATTTAAAAAGTCATTACTGTAATACTATATTTTCTGATATGCACTGCTCAACAAGCCAGTCTATAGGCACGTAAGAGATCATGAATCAGTCAGAACGAGGATTCTATATTTTTTTTTAAATCTGACAAAAGAATTTAAATTTCCTGGCATTGGTTGTTTAATTATAATATAATGGAAAAATAATTATACATGAAAAAAGTTACCTAAGATTTCTCTTTTTGGGTGGGGATAATTTATGATGAAGTTTTATTGTAAAATTATCATTATATGTTTAAATAAACCAAAAAGTTTTAAAAATTCAAAAAATCTGTATTTTTTTTCTCCTCCCACCTCTAGAAACATCTTCTAAGAAATCTTTTTTTATTTTTCTGTTTACTGTGTTAAATTGAAGAAACTTAAACACGTTCCACCAAAAAAAAAAATGTATAACCAATAAAAAGTTACTTCAGATTTTTTTTGGTGGCAGGGGGTGAATTATGATGAAATTTTATTCTAATATTATCACTAAACGTTTATTATTTAAACTTTTAATACTATTAAAAATTTTAATAAATCCAAAAAAGTTCTGAAAATTAAAAAAAATAATTGATATATTAAAACTCTAATCGGCTCCACCCCCAAAGTATTTTTTTGGGTCGCTTGCACTACTTCTATGACTAGGAAGACATTTAATGAAGATCTGGGTAAAAAATATGAAATAAGTAAAAAAAATTGTTTTTTCGTTTTTGGGGAAGGGGCGAAATTTTGGGGCAATTTTTTTTTTAAATGTTAAGATAAGAATCTCTTACTTGCATACGTACTGAGTTTAATATAAAGCGGGTTATGTTTGCAAAATTTTGAGAAAATTGCCCCCAAAAACTATCTACTTCACCCGTGAAGATATTGTACCCAAACTTTTACCAACAAATTGCCCCAGATTCACGAGTCTCTGTACAAAATTTGATTAAAATTGGTTTATCTAGTCAAAGGTTATTAAACTTCATTTCTTGCACATTGTAAATACTTAAGTTGCTGTTTTTATTAAATTTTTTTCAGTTTACAAACGGCATGCATTTTCCTATATCTATTAAACCTTTTTTTGCTTAATATACATATTATGGTATAGATGCTAACAAACTTATAGTTTAGAAAAATATGTTCTACCAGATTTATTATAAGCTCTATACACAAGTTCTAGTTTCTTTTATCTTTTGTTTTCTAAAATGTCTACATATACTTGTAAAAGATTAAAACTAAACGCAATAATAATAAAATGGACAATTTTTTCTCTTTGCTGTGTGTTTTCTGGAGGCTTAATGTTGTAACCAACAATTTTATCTCTTTTAAACCCAACGTGCATAATTTAAAATATTTTTATAAACAAAAAAACGGCTATTTGCTAAAGAATCGCACATTTTTTTCCACGTTCAACAAGAGGCACAGAATAAAATAGAGCATCTTTAAAATATTTTAGGTTGCTTCCTAAAATTTCTACACAATCTCAATTAAAGGGTATGCTCTTCAGCGCAGTCCTAGCGGCGTCATGGGTCACACAGTTAAGTACTTGCGAACGTCAAGCGCAACGAGCACGTAGATCTTCTTCCCTCCAATGATTCTCTTTGCCATACCAACAACTTTCAACACCGCGTCCAAAGCAGAACTTCCTCTGCGAAAACCGAATTGTTTATACGAAAATTCCCCTGCCTCCTCTGGTCAGCCTCTGCAGCAGCATGCACTCGAATATTTTTGGCATGGTGTCGATCATCGACAATGGTCTATAAGAGGACAATAGTCTTATAGAGGCTCCTCGGCCTATTATAGAGGCCGAGGAGCACCAGGTCCCTCCTCGACTTGGAAACCAAGACCAGACGCTGTCGTCTCCATCTCTGAGGGAACACCTCCTCTACTAAACGATTATTGTATATCCTCAAAAAGACAACAGGATCCGCCCTAACAGCCACCTTAACTGCCAAATTTGGCAAAAGGTCTGATTACCTTACCCAGAGGCATCCGTTTCAATGCTGCTGTAATCTTCTTTTTGGTGAAAAGTGGAGGGGGATTCACATCGTCCTCAACTTACGCAACGGCCCCGTCCCCGTGAGGGAACAGTCCCTCAATTATGTTCTGAACCTCTCCGGTGTCCGATGATAAGGGACTACTCTAGCTCTCAGTGACCTTTTAACGACAATGTTAAATGGATTCCCCCACGGGTCTGTATCGATTTCCGAGATGAAATGTTTCCAAGGTGCCCTTTTAGAGTGTCTAATAAGTAAGCTTATTGAGCTCGCTCCTGCACCTGCTACATCGGGCCATGTATAACTGTCCTAGTGAGTAGAGGCGCGTTCGCTACGCGAGCCTCCTAGCCCCAAGGTACTCCCTGCGTTTCCGAGCGATGTCTTCTGTCCACCATTACACTGGGGAACGAGTCTTCCAACAGTACCTGCGAGGGAGAAGAGCAGCACGTGCTGTTTCTAAGCAGTTGACCAGACATGTAGCCCCGTCCTCTGCGTCGTAACCTCGCGTACCGTACTGAGATCCAGTGTCTCCGAAAATTCTTTCGGGTCCATACCCCTGGTACTCCAGCCACGGGGAATCTCCATCTGTAACACTCATGAGGATGGCCAGGTGATGGTCCCCCTCCTGAACGTTAGTGCGCCTGCAGAGTCGAGACATTTTATCCAGTAGTGCGACGGCCTCAGTCAGCAATCTGCCCCTCACGTTGGTCCTGGATCCATAGCTCTAGAACTATGGTGCCAGGAAAATAAAAATTACTATTAATCTAACAATTCATATACAAGTGATCAGTAAGTAATGACTACTATAAATAAATAATGGTGGACACCATCTTTGTTTATTAATAATTTTTTACACATCGAATAAATTTCTGTTATAAAGCCGTTTAGTACTGTTAAAATATTTGTTTTAATTGATAACTGGATATACAATTTCTTAAAAAGGCTCACTAAACTACTGAAACAATCAACTAAACTACTTAAAATTTGATAAGGATAAAAATAAAATATAAAGAAACAATAAAACTTGACAATATATTTAAGTTAAAAATGTGCATAAATATATAAAATAAAAAAGTACTACCTTTAAAATAAGAAAAAAATAATTATAAAATACAAAACAATTGATTAAAGTAAAATAATACAGTAATTTCGTTATTAACAAAGGAAAATACTACGTTTATATCCATATATTCTTGGGTAGAAAATTTGGTCAACGTTCAGTTTCACATTTGATGAATGGACAAGTGTACGAAATAGACGTTATTTAAATAAAAATATTCATTCAGAAAAGAGAATCTGGAATATTGGACTCGTACATATCTCAGGAAGTATGCCGGCTACAAAATCTGTAGAAGTAGTTAACTGCAAATTGGAGGACATGACTTATCTTTGAAAGAAGACATTGTCTGCATAACTACCGATGGAGCAACAGTGATGAAAAAAATTGGGAAGCTGATTGATACAAACCAGCAATTATACTACGCTCGTGGAATTAAACTTGGAGTAATCAGTGTGCTATATCAACAAAATCAAGAGCAGAACTAAAATACTCTGGATTTAGAAACTTCTGATTCCGTCTTCGAAGAGAGTGACAATGAAGAAAATAATAATACAATCGCTGAAAGTGCCTTATTTGGATGTGAAAAAGGTAACAGTAACGAGGGCGAAATATTAACTTACAAAGGATTGCTTCCTATAATAAAGAAAATTCGAAAAGTCGTTAAGATATTTAAACGTTTCAAAAATATGCAATTAATAATTAGTTTTTTTTTCTATTAACAGATATATAATAGACTACACAACAAGATTTATAAGTGATATTTAGTCTTCTTAATAATAATAATTTGTTCCTTTATTGTGTTGTAATACTGTAACGGTTTATTTTTTTATTTTTTGTTTCTAATGTTATAAATTATTATTTTATAGTCCTTATTAACAATATTTGATTTTAACACTTGTTCGTTTATTTTATATTTGTATATAACAAAATTGTTTATATATTTATAGTTTATGCATTTTTTGTATAAAACTAATAAATATGGCAGAGAAACCACTGTGTTTTGTACTTTTTTTGAAAAACTCCTAAATCGGTATAAACACTGGTATTCCGGTACTACGTTTAAAAATATCGAATACCGGTAATGTATTTTTGGTCCGGTAACGCAATCACTAGTGACAACCCTGCAACCTTCATAGAAACTTCATCTTCCCGCCAGTAATAGTCCAAGCGGCACATACATGCACCTCTCATTCTTGAGTAGCGGTAAGCTTAAGAAGGCTTTTGGAAATGCGTTTATGTCAAAAGCTCAAGTCTTCCGTTGACATAAAATGTTTTCTGAAGACAGAACGAATGTTGAAGATAAAGACCGCAGTGGACGACCATCAACCTCACGGATAGACGTCAACACGGCCAGGGTGGTGAAATCATACAATCCAATCGAAGATTATCTGTGAAAATGATTTCAGAAGAAATGAATATCAGTTGGGAAACTGTTTGCCAAATAATAACAGAAGATCTGGGCATACGAAAATGGTCCCGAAAAATTTCACAGAGCAACAGTGAGATGCACGGAAAAATGTGGCAGTTGACCGGTTGGAACAAGTACAAATCAACCTGAATTATTGAACCGTGTTATCACTGGTGATGAGACAAAACATCAAAGTTATAATGGTGTTCAAAGGAAACGCCCAGACCAAAAGCTCACATATCAAAGTCAAAAATGAAATGCATGCTTGTGTGCTTTTTCAATTTCAAAGGCATTGTTCAAAAAATAGTGGCTGCCTCCTGGACAAACAGGTAATCAATATTTCTACAAAGACTTCGAGAACCAGTCCTTCATGTACGTTCAAACATCGGTACGAGTTGAATTCTTCATCACGATAATGCACCATCTCATGCTGCATTGTCTGTACAGCAGTCTTTAACCTCAAAACATATTTCAGTACTACCACAGCCATCATATTCACCAGATTCCCCCCCCCCCCCACTCGAGTGACTTTTTATTTCCTAGTCAAATTGGTGGTCTAGGGATACCTTTTCAAACAACAGGAGATGTCCAAAATGCTGTGACAAGGGTCTTGGACAACATTCCAGAAATGTAACCAGCAGTAGCAGAAGCACTGGAGTGTGTGTAAGCAGAAGGGAACTACTTTAAAGTTGATAATACTACAGCTGAATAACAATGTAAGTAAAACTTTTTATCACATCAGTCTCATTACTTTATTGTTACACCATGATATATATATATACATATATAAAAATGTAAAAATAAATTAATCTTTTACACCCCTCTTTTGTTTTTTTTCATGTTTATTTCTTAAACAAAGATTTTTGCTTCACCAGAACATGTTTTTAGGAAATTGAATTTAAAAATATCACATAAATTATAAAAATTACAGAGATGTGGTAAATATTATTACATATACTGAGAAGATTATAATCTCAAATCCTTACTCAAGAAAATGTTGTAATAAAAAACGGAAAAAATTAATGTAGTAATACAATAATTCAGGTATTTTAATAATTAATACAGCAATTATTAGAGTAAAATAGTTGTTTTTATAGTAATATAGTAAAAGTTTTATATAATGATCGAATTAGAGAAACAACACATTTATTTTATTCAAATTTATATTTAAGAAGATGAATTTAATTATGGTACAAAAGAACTAGTTAATATCTACCAACATATAACAGCAGCAGAATAGTTCACTTTATATTAGTGACAAAAGGTTAAAATTAATACCACTGAAATTGTAATATTTTAATTATGTGTTTTATTTAAATTTTTAAAAAATATACATATTCTGATGAAACACAGAGATCTCTCCAAAGTGCTAAATGTGAAAAACAATACAAAATCAATGTGTTATATAATAAATTAATTATATATATACAGAATGATTTATACAATTTTATTGGACATTGTATCACGAATATTTCTGCTTTTATTTGATATCATTCAAGTTAATAAATTCACCTTAACGGTAAAAATTTAAAGAAGATATTTCACCTTAGTGATACAATCTTATTTATATTGAAGTGCACACCTTCAGAGGTAAGTTACTTCCATCATCAGTTCTTTTATAAAAAATATAAAATTCTAATAATCAATGTTTGTGTGAATTACAATTACAAAATTTGACTGTTTTTATTTTTTACTTTAACATTCTTGACTCGTGAAATTTTAAAAAGAATTAAAATATTTTATAAAAGAATTGATAACAAATATAGTGGAAAAAAGTATAAATAAAAATTAATAAACAAATAACAAACTAATTGACAAACAAACAGTACTTAATGAAACACTACAAGACAACTTTGGATGCTTTGGACAATTTCAATATAAAGTATAATTTAGCTTTAAAATTTTAATTTACAATACAATAACTAATTTTACTTACATAATATAAAACTACCTTATTTCTATGGAAAAATGGCAAAAAAATAACTACTTGAGAATAATTTAGTATTGGGGTAGTGGAATTATATATAGGAAATTGAATTTAAAAATATCACATAAATTATAAAAATTACAGAGATGTGGTAAATATTATTACATATACTGAGAAGATTATAATCTCAAATCCTTACTCAAGAAAATGTTGTAATAAAAACAGGTAGTGGGAAAACTACCTGTTTTCCCACACAAAAGACTGATAGACTGGGCTTTATGATAAAGTTAAATTTTAACTTATCAGTTCCATCATTCTGGCAGCCATAATTTATTGTTTGCTCTGATTAACAACATATGTTGTTCTGGTGATTCAAGGTTATAATATAACAGCATGTAAATTTTACTTCATGAACCAAGTACGCATCTACCTACAAATCTCAACCGAGTAAAGTTGCACCAGATAATAAAAAAAACAGATTATTATGATATTCACTCAGTGTAAATAATATCATTCTTAAGTCATTTTAACAGTACATACAAATCATTCATCCAGAATGATCAGTTAATAACTACAGTATTTTCATAACATGAAAACTGTCACGTTTTAAATGAAATGAACTACAAAAACCAAAATCATGCAGCAAAGACATGGTTTGCAGTATGTAATATTGTGCAGATCTTACCTGTATAGGAAATACTCGTAAAACGGCACATATTTTCAAACCGCAGAACACACAGTAATAAAATAAATAGTGTTTTATGTAGAAATCAGAAGTTAATAATACCATAAGAAATCCAAGAAAGCTGCACTGGTAGCAAAACTTAAGTAACCGTCATGTTCCTGCTACATAACCTCAAAATTGTAGTAAACTAATTAAAAAGAAATGTTAGTAAATATTTACCTAGTAACTAAGAAGAATACACGTACACCAGAACAAATTTCGGGGCATTTAAGACTGCAGTTATGATTAGAAGATAATTAATGTTAAAAATATTGGAACACCGCAACGCGAACACACCCGAACGACCGAACACGCGAAATAACACTACCCTACCCATACTCTTGACAATAAGGCAATTCAGATCGGTAAAAATCAAATTAGAACGTGGTCAAATGAGTACCTCAAAATAATATCCAGTGTTACGTGTAATTAAATTGGAACAAAAATAAAGTTTCGCAGGGCTTTTTTTATATACCGAAGTTAACCTTAAAGTTCTTTAAACTTAGTTAAGCACAAAAACTGATGAAACCTTTCATTTTTATTCCCAGCAATAACTGTTCGTTAATGGTGGTGTTATACGGTGCTTCACAAAACATGAAGCGTGTGTTTCAACTGTTGTATCTTTTTAAAAAAAGATCGATTTTAAAAATGAAAACATCATCGGAAAGTACAATTATTTCTGTGTAAAATCCATGAAGTATTTTTTCTTATTTACGCCAATTAATTTACTACTAGCGCTGGAAAAGAATAATTAATTTTTTGGGTTCCCAATTTTGAACACATCCAAGCGGGTTAGGAAATAGTGAGAAATATTTCTGATTGTGTGTGTGTGTGTTGTATTTAATAAAAAAACATAATATTTAGCTATTTTCACTAATATGGCTCGGTTGGCTCCAGAACTCGCCATAGTATTTCTACATACGTCAAACGTATTATTTATTAGAAACAAATCTGATTGGCTACGTCCTTCCCCAAAACAGTACCAACCCCTCATTATCCCGCTGCAGTTTAATCCTGTTAGTAGTTGACTTGAATCGGTACGGCTGCGACATATCTATCCTTCAGGCGTCAGTTTTCAAACTGCCTAGTTTATTTCATGCTCAATTATAACTATTTTATTTGCCATTTTGTTAACATTTATAAGTAATATACCTCCTTGTTAGTGTTTCTTGCTTTTTTTCAGTTGTATAATTAAATATTTATTTATTTTGTATTCTTTTTTATGCATTGTTTATGATATAAATAAAATCATTACATCCATTTTGTATTGTATTGTTATAAATATCCACAAATATTATTTGTATACTTTGTATCATCATCATATGGTTGGTTATCTGCCCTGAGGCAAGTTCCTTGCATCATGTCAGTTTTCATTTTCCTTAACTCCCATTTAACCTTTAAGATAGCTCCAATTAACTGGCCTTGCATTTCTACTGATGCTTCAAGCAGTGTTTTAATCAGTTCTTCTACCATTCTCAGTAAGCTAGTTTTCCTATTTTGAATTATTCTGATAGTTTCTATTCTAATTAATTTCTACATTTTTCATTTTTTTATCCATCTAATATCCTCCATGTCCAAATTTTTAAATCTGTGCTTTTCTTTTTCTATTTTTCATGTATCACATCATAATTTATATTTATTTTGCATGACCAAGGATGGTGTATTTAGTTTTTGAATGGTGGTATTATGGTGTGTTGACATTTTAAAACTACAGTAACTGTTTCATTTTTTGTATTAATTTTTAATCTTACTAATTTAACAGATATATATATATATAAAACTTTTTGTAAATAAATATTCATTAAAATAGTTAAAACTGATAAAATTAATTTCTAACTAGTTTTACTACAATAGACAATGTTCATCAGTAAATTTAATAGTCACACAATAAAGTCAGAAAATGTAAGCCCAAATTAAGTCTGTACAGTTTTAACCTAAACTAATTAAATACATATATTAGATAATGATTACTATTTTATTATAAATTGAAAATGTTTTACATACAAATAGAAATTTATACAAACTCAGTTTAGTGACATACATTCCCTGCTTACATTTGAGTTCTTGAAAAAAGCATACAATCAATCCAAGCAGGCTAAGTTTTACAATAACAACCATCTTGATAAAAAGTTGGCAAGTTGTTTTAAAATAATATAAAGTGTGATAATACATGTTTCAATAACTAAAACTGTGTTAGTAACACTAACCACTACAGTCTAAGTACAATCCTCACTATCTTATATATTATAATTGTTATTGAACTTGATTTGTAAAGAACAATAAAAAATAAATTTTTCTTCTATCAGTTTTGACCATTGCAACTCAAATTGTTTGACAACTTTTGACGATAAAATTTTGAGATCATGTTTTAACATATTTCATTAAATGAAAACAATTACTTTTACTAATTCATCAGTCAAAATGATAAAGCATTATAACCCTTTATATACAAAACTACTTGCTTTCAAAACATTTGAAAGTTTTCTTTGAGAAATCCTTTTTGAAGTTAATTCTGAAGTTTGTGGTAGTGCTTGTTTAAGGCATCTGATTTGAAGTGGTTTGGAACCCTTCCACTATCTTAAAATGACACAAAATTGAAAAGAATATATTTATATTATGTTGAATAGTATACTTGATCCAGGTTTTTTTAATAAGTTTTTTAAATATATAATAGCTCTGAAAATATCTAGAAGCTTAGTTCCATGTGTTTAGAAATGAGTTCTTTATTTTATTTATTTTTTTTTTTACATCAGCCATAGTTAATACAGTAGCATGCAAATTAATCCGAACACAGATGTTATTTAATACAAAGTAACTTTATTTTGAAAAAATCATACCTGTGCAATTTGTGAATATCTAATAATTAATATGTCCAACTTTATTCTTAATCACTTCATGTACACAATTTGGCATTCATTCAGTAGTGCACTACACATTATTTTGGATTTCTTCATCATGAAACCATACAAATATTATTGTTTTAATGATGTCAATTTTTGTGGTACAACTCAATTTTGAGAGTCGTTTTTTTATTATTGCTCAAAGATTTTCAATTGGGTTTAGGTCTGGGGAGTTCCCTGGCCATGAGAGCATTTTAATGTTTTGTTCTTCAAAAAAGTTTTTCCACTTTTTTTGGCAGTATGGCATGGCACCAAATCTTGTCGAAATACTCTGTTGCCTTGTGCGCAAATTTGTTTTGAAGTTGTGTCACAATCCTTTCCCTTCACAATCTTGATATTTCTATCACTTTTTAACATACCATCTACTGGAAGTAATGAACAAAGGCCTTCAATTGTGAAATAATCTCAAAACATTTTTTCTGAGGATGTTTAACTGATTTTGAATTGGATATGAGTCAGTAATGTATTTTCACCTGATTCTTTTCTAGCATATGGAACTCTTTGCCCCTAATCGTAAAATGTGACTCATCAGAAAACATAACATATTTCTAGTTTTCTTTGTCCAGTTAGCATGTACTTTGGCCCACAAGAGCCTTTTTTTGCATATTGCTGTTGTTAAAAATCGCTGTTTAGCTGGCCGACGAGCTTTCCATCCTCCATCCAGCTGTAAGAAGTTCATGTCTAGCAATTGTCACATGTAAATCTGTTCCACTGGCTGCTAATGCTTGATTTAAGACCACAGCAGATAATTTTGGATGAGGTTTACTTTTCTCACAATAACTGACCCTGCACTGAGTAGTTTTTCTTTTATGGCCACTTTTCCTTTCCTTTGAGGTGAAAAGTAACCAGTTTCTTTAAATTGTTTTAAAATAGCTCTAGTTCAACATCACACTTAGAGTTGTTGTCATACTGGTATGCTCAGAAAAGAAACAATTTTCAGACACTTTCTTGGAGTTATGTCCATTATGTATTCAAGACACAGATTTCAGAACACACATTTCACAGAATTTCAGAACATAAAATATGGAAATATGATTTTGCAATAAAAAATGAAATAAACTTTCACAAAGCACTATTTATAACATGAAAATTGCTAAATAACCAAAGAACAATAACCTCACATTACCCAGACAACTTAAAGAATGTGTGTGTGTGTGTTAAAACCTTGTAACCACAACATAGAAATAAACAAAAAATTCCCTGTATTTGAATTAATTTGCAAGCTATTGTAAATAATTACTCACCGTAAAATCAAATTCTCAGAGGAATAAAAAAAACATTTTAATAAGTAGTATTTTAATAGTTCTTTAAAATTTGTTTCTTCATACTTTTATTTTATTCACTTGGTTTAATTATGTAAATATAAGTAACATACACCATTGTAATGATACAATTAATAAAATGTTTAATCCAATCAAACAGATTCTTCTTATAAGAAACAGTACCAATTAAGCTGAACACACATTCTTACAAATTTCCTTTAAAGTAATAAAATTATTTTCAAGTTATTTTTATTAGGAACCTTTCACACTTTTTGTTATTCCATAATTGATAAAAGGAAAACACACCAAAATAAATTGTTAAAAATATTTTTATTTTGTATCCAATACAAATCAAAACTTGACCTGTAGCAAATTTAATTAATATGATGTAGTAATTAATACTTTTATTAATATTTAAAAATACTGAGCTGCTTAAAATTAGAATTCTGCTCAGTTGTGTCTTTTATTATCAGTAACTAGCACGTTGCTAGACACTCAACATATAAATAGTAAAGAAAATGGTGGACAGGGGGAGAACGAAACCCACCGGGTTGGTCTAGTGGTTAACATGTCTTCCCAAATCAGCTGATTTGGAAGTCGAGAGTTACAGCGTTCAAGTCCTAGTAAAGCCAGATATTTTTACATGGATTTGAATACTAGATCGTGGATACCGGTGTTCTTTGGTGGTTGGGTTTCAATTAACCACACATCTCAGGTACGGTCGAACTGAGAATGTACAAGACTACACTCATACATATCATCCTCATTCATCCTCTGAAGAATTATCTAAACGGTAGTTACCGGAGGCTAAACAGGAAAAAGAAAGGGGGAGAACGAAGAAAAAAATCGCCATTTTTCCTAAGGATATTTTTTGTTTAGTTTTACGAGTAGAATTCGAAAAATTATAGTCAGTCCACCATTTTTGAAACACTTTGCATATATATATATATATATATATATATATGTATAAATGTTGTCTCATACATGCCGAGCTTCATATCGGCGAGCGCAACGCTAGCCGTTCAGATGTCAGCGAGAGTTCAGTTTACGTACACGCCTGCACAACATTACTCCCCACCAATTAGATAACTGCGCAACTCTTCCACTACAGTGACGCTGCGGCCCCACTACTCGCAGGCGCCTGAACGAATTTTCAATTCATCGCCGACCACCGTCTGGAGAAGAAGGAAATGAAAGAAGAAAGAAGTTCCCTGGCCGGCCCAATGTGGGATGTTCTGCGCATGACAATATCTCCGCAGGAGCAGCAGGCCTGGCCGGTCGGCTGAGGGAGCCGCTGGACGCTACCTTCCCACCCCAGCATGCCGGGCTTCAAGCGCCCTGGCTGGCGGGCCGATCAATGAGACCATCAGCAGGAGCTGGCACAGCGTGGGATCGTTCGGTGAGAACCGGCTCGGCCGCGCTGGCGGAGACGATCGACGCCGACCCGACACTGCGGGGCTCTGGGAGCCACTACTTCCACGCTGTAGTGGGGACCCAACTGCTGTTAAAGAGAAGCTTGGACCGATTACAACGGACGAGCCGCAACTCCCCGATTAAGCTGAGCCGAAATCGCCGAAGACCAGCTTCCGTACCCAACAGCCTTCTCAGGGCTACCTCACAAAACACACAAATGGTCCTTTTCAGGGCATCACTCGAAAACCCTCAAACAACCCTTTTCAGAGCTTCCACAAGGTTTTAAGATGTCACGTCGAAACCATTTAATATATACATATATATATATATCGTGGCCGGAAAGTCATCGTATCCCTAAAGTTAACGAAAAATATGAGTTAGGATTATGTTTAGAATACATTGTATTTTCGTTGGGGTCGGTTGGCAACAGTTTTTTAGAACGTCACACACTGAGCAAAAGACAGTTGAACAGAAATGGCCGACACGAGTAGTTACAGCGTCGAGGAGCGGTTAGTGACAAGAGTATGGCACTTGTCGTTGATGAACGACAACATACGAATCAAACAATGAAGCTAATTAGATGTTTTGGCAACGCTTTAATAAGTCGCCACTAGGAAAAGCAACAATGTTGGCTCGGGAAAAACGTGCGTTTGATTTAGGCAGTGTTAAAGATAGACCGCGAGTGGACAAAAGTTAACGCGGTTGGAAACATGTGCTGCTGTTGCAGTTTCCGTTGAACAATTCCCAATGAAATCAATTCTCAAACGCTCGGCTGTACGTCGTATACCACGGACGACGTGCATGATCATACGTAAAGGGACTTGGAGGTTAAGCCATTTCGTCTGATGTTCATCAATGAACTGTGTCAGATGCAGACACGGACGCGCTGCATCCTGCCGGGCTTTATTAGAAAAATTCCCCGCTGCAGTGCACCGAGGAAAGGTGCTTTTTACTGACGAATGTGCAATCTATCGCAGTTCGCGTGACAGAAATGTGTTATTTTGGGAGGTAGAAAATCCTTATTACGTGACACAGTTGGAAAGGAATCCACCGCATGTCATGATATGGGCTGAATGACAGCTCGTCATTTGTTTGTTCCTTATTTTTTTGACGAGCCAATGAATGCACAAATATATTTAGAGATGGAGGCATGGTTAATACCACAGCTTCAAGAGAAGGATCTCATGGAAAGAGTATGGTTGCAGTAGGATGGAGCATCTGCACATTTTGCTCTATCAGTCCACACATTTTTGAATGAAAAATTTCCAGGACATCGGATTGGCCACGATACTCCGGCGTCACCAGCTTTGTTATAATCGCCACCATGAAGCCCTGATCTCATCACACCAGAGAATTCATTATGGGGAATTATCAAGGCACACGTATCACCATGTTGCTGCACCACAAGTGAGGAATTGTGTGATGCTGTGAGGGACGGCTTCCAAAACGTAACACCAGAAATGCTCAGTCACATGTCACAGAGGATGTGGCGATGTATAGAATTGTGCGTGCAACATGAGGGCAAACACACAGACCATTAAAATTAATAATATGTATCAAGTGAATGAATAAAATAATTCATTATTATATCCCACTTTTCACTTACATTACAAATCTTTCGTTCTAACTTTAGGGAATATGATGACTTCCTGTCCCCTGTATATATATATATATATATATATATATATATATATATATATATATATATATATATTCACAAGGTGTCCCATATAAAACGCAACCCAACCTTATATTGGTAGGTATTGAAATAATAAAAAGGCATGTGTAAATGTAATTTTTATTATTACCATCCATTACCTAACATTTACAGTAAATGTTGGAAGTGGCCGCCATCTTCTTGAATACAAGCTTCAATTCTTTTTACAGCGTTTCTTGCAACTTTTTTCAAAGTTTGTGGCTGGATATTTAATACAGCTTGTTCAATATTGACTTTCAATTGTTCAAGATTTGTTGCTGTAGGCTTTTTCTTTGAGGTAACCCCATAGAAACAAATCCCCCGCAGTCAAATCTGGAGATCTTGGTGGCCACAAGCCTCGACCGATAACACGATTACCAAAGAATTCCTCGACGAAATCAGAAGTTGAGCCTGCGTAGTGCGATGTCGCACCGTCATGTTGTAGCCAGCAGTGTCTGTCTTCCACTTCCAAGAGTGCGATGAACTGAAATAAAGTAGCCTGATATCGTTCTGCATTAATAGTGTACTCGAAAAAAATAGGACCGAATATTTTCTTCCGCGATATCGCGCACCACACGCCCGACTTCTGCGGGTGTAATTGTTTTTCGTGATAAACGTGGGGATTTTCAGCACTCCAAATTCTACTGTTTTGGCTGTTTACGTAGCCATCCAAATGAAACCGTGCTTCATCTGTGAAAAATAACGAATCCATAACATTAATTCCCTCACGCAGAAATCGACGGAACCGTTGACAATATTGTAGCCGTTTTTCTTTGTCGGGCTCAAGAAGTTGATGAACCGTTTGAATGCGATAAGGTCGTAATTGTAATTGTTTGGTCGCCCGATGAACAGTTGATTTAGACAAATTAATTTCAGCAGACAAACGTCTGATCGATTTATTTGGCGAGGCCAGTAATCGGTCTTTGATTTCAGCAACTGTATCTGTATTCAACACTGACGCAGGCCTTTTGTGTTCCTTGTTATTAACAGAACCAGTCTCTCTAAATTTTGCAACTAACCTTAATACTGATGTTTTGTTAGGAGCTGGTTTATCTGGGTACTTATGGCGAAACAAATCTTGCACTGCAACCACTGATTTCGTACTAAGTACGACTCGACAATGAAAACACGTTCATTTAGCGAAAACACCATCTTGTCTCTAGCAGTACACTGAACGTTATGATTGCATTGTTGTTACTATCGGTAGTGTTCTACTGCGTCGCCGCGATGTTCAGATGTTGGACGAGTCCATTTCAGTAACGAGTAGGGGAGTAAGCTTGACTTTTGAAATTTCTTGGATGAGTAATTGATGGGTTGCGTATTATATGGGACACTCTGTATATATATATATATATGTATGTGTGTTACAAAAAAAGTAGAGTAAAAAATGTTTATTTAGAAGAATAAAATTTATAGACCTTGTATAAGGAAGATTTCCATAAAATGAAATGAACATCTGTCTATAGTAAACCCAATTTGGAGATATTAAAATCTTTTGTTGGGTCAAAGAAAACATATGATTTTTATAAAGCTGTTCTCTTTCTTCAGTCACATTCAAACTCACCTTAGACCTAAACTGAACCAGACGGAAGAACCCAATGATCAGGAAATTGGCATAAATTTCTTATCTTTGATCTTTAGCACATTCAAGTAGGTGTAAATGACATATATTCTGTTTGGGGAAAAAATCTTTTGTCAAAAAACCCTAAAAATTCTCAGCCAGTTTTTGAGTAGGGTGGAAAGTTAGTGCAAGGCCCTAAAATTTTGGTAGCATTAACAAAGGAAATGAAATACCTAACAATGTAGCACAAATCACAAAATAAAAAGCTTATCTTTGAAGTATATCTTACAAATCATTTTTTTTTTTTTTTATTTATATCATTTTAAAACTTGTTCCTTTCCTTATTTTGTATTGTTTCTTGATAAAATGACAGAACACTGTAAATAAATTGAAATTCACATCAATAATACAGAAAAGAAAAAAAATTTAGTATACTACTAAAACTTATTTTTTCCATCAAAGTATATAACAGTAAAGTATAAAGTGTATATAACACTTCAAAGTCAAGAATTTTCTTTCATTACAACTAATATAATCCACAAAATTGGATATTCTATAGATTAATGATAGGTATTCTTGCAAGTAAGGTTGTAGTTTCATAAGGAAAAAAAATGTTACTTCAAATGAAGAAAGGAATATTTTAAATAATCCAGATTATAACAAATATTATTACAAATGTCATATATTTCATTAAATAAACTCTCAACAATTACAACAAAAATATGATTATAAGAATAAATTTACATTTATTTTGTTATAAATTATAATCAAACACATTTAATTTAATATTATTTCTTTCGAAATGATACAGGAATTTCTGTTTACTATTTATATACAAAATGAATTAATACTTAAAATATTTAATTAAATCAATTTATATATATCAAAATATATTTTTAGTATATTATTCTAAATAATAAAAAAATATGTTTTACTGACACTACATTTATTATTATTATTATTATCGTCATCATTTTATTTTTAATCATTAAAATTTATTTTATTACTGACAGAGTGAAACTAAATAAATATTAAATAATTTAAATTAACTGTTTATTATGCATGCATTACCATGGTGTAATTTTTTTCTAGCATTTTCTACACTCAGATACTTCAAACCTATAAAAATTTAAAACATTGAAAGTTAAAATAGTATCCTTGGTTAATTAAAAAAATTCTGTAATTCTGTTACTATCACAATTTTATAAAAATATATATCTGGTTGTCTTTCTATGCATGTCATTTCAAAGTAATGACTTATTGAGTATCATGGAAAAATTTATTTTTACTCCAAAAATTAAGTATATGTCTAATAAATTGGTGAAGTAACTGTGATACACAAATAAGAAATCATTTTGTTATTTGTATTTGACAATCAGGTTATCAAATCTAGGTGTTACCTGTAATTGCAAAGATAATTGAACATTTAATTTTTTTTAAATAACATATTAAACAATATTTAAAATACTGATTAATCAGGAAGAACATAATAAAGTATATAAAATAAAACAAGCATTTTCACAATGACAAGAAATGAAGGCTAAAATTTAAAAAAAAATTGTCACAAGATTTTGAAAAATTTATTTTTATACTTATAAAAATGTTTGACAAAATACAAAGCAAGTGAGAAAATGACAGAAAACCAATTATCATGTGAACCAATAGCAGAGGATTTGGGTGAAGATTTAAAAAATATTTTAGATAGAAGTCTTTAATTTTACTGATTTAAATTTTTATATCAAAACACTTTTCAAAGAATGATGAAACAAAAACAAACATTAAATATTTACATAAAATAAAACTTCACTAACTTACACTTTTAAGAATTTTAATTTTGAATAGTTCATTTATTATTGAGAAAAATAATTCTAAATGAAACTGAATCATTCCCTAAAATATATCAAAATGAATAAAACTATTAAATAATGCAAAAAAAAAAGTTAAAGTTATTCATCACAGCGATAGGTGACGGTTTTCTCCAGCTGCATTTATTTAGGAAGAGAAAAATGTATTTAACTGAGAAATATTGATTAGGTCATAAAAATTTTATTAACATAATTTCTTACTCAGAGTAAGCCTCAACTACTGGGTGGGTTGTAGCTGGGTAGGATGTTCCTCAATGAGGGCAGCTGCAAATGAGGTTTACCAAATAAACAGCCCTGGATGGAGATGACAGTACTCTCAGGATGTAGTAGGGGTAGTTCTATGGCAGGGTTATTCTATTAAATCCCACATATATTCAAAGACAGTGCTGTGACATAGTAAGAACCGCCATTAAATAAGCACTGCCAAGGGCACGTGATCAGTGGTTTTCAAAGGCAGATAAGAAGTAAATTCCCAACAATAAGGAGGGTGGAAGAACCTAGGAAAGATACGCTCTCTATGTGGTGCTCTACATGGATGGTGATGTGGATGATGGTCTGTTTATTTTTTTGTTTTTCATTTTATCTTGATGTGATGACGACCTCCAGTGAGTGATTTTCTGAGGATAGAACAGAGTTCCAAAATGTGTTAAAAATAGATACCATATAGAAAGTTCACATAGAGAGCTATAATTTATTAAATTATTCATCAATTGTGACTTGGATACAAACACAAAATAAGACAGTGAACAAACACAAACAGATCATTTAATTGTGGCAGAGGATTTTAATGCATGCACGGGGAATCTGCCCATTCCATAGATCCTGGGCCCATATGGAAAAAATTGTCTAAATGACAATGGTATAAAGTGCTGGATTTTGCAACATATAATGGATTGAAGATTATCAATTCTTTTTTCAAGAAAAAAGATATCAATAAATACATTAGGAGTGCAAGAGAGTACCAATCCATTGCAGACTGTGTTAGTGAGTAGCCATAACCAGCTGGGTCAGTTAGTTTAAGGTAAGACAGTCTATAGAGGAAACAATATTGAAACAGCCCATTTTTTTTGTTGATAAATAAGCATTGTAGCTCCTTGGCAGATAAGAATGAATGAGAAGCTGGAACAAGAACAAGTGTTTAAAGCACGTTTACTTCAAGATGAGGGAATAGAAACCTATATCAGAATAGACTAAATTTGTGCCTTAAAACTTTCCCATAGTGGAAACTGCGGACAAGGAATGGAATGCTATCAGAATGGCAATCTCCATAATGGCAAATGAAGTACTGGAAAAAAGGAATAAATATAAGAAAAGGAAAAGTGTGAAAATATGGACTGATGAGGTAAGAGTAGTTATAAGGTTAAAACAAAAGGCATACTTACTGTACTTACAGGATCCATCAGAAGACAGGAAGAATGATTATAAATGACAAAGGAACAAAGCCAAGGCAAAGGTTCGTAAAGTCCATAGGGATTCCTTGGAAATATTTATTAGTCGAATATAGGAGGGTATTCACAGATGCCAGAATATGGCCATAAGATCATGAAACATTAAGATTCAGAGATTAAAGATACATTGAGAATAAATGCCATTGAGAAAATCTATACAGGATTATAGTAGGATCCTCTAAACGGAAATGTTGAAAAGATGGACAGAACAAATGGTAATAATGTTGATTTACTGGACATAGAGGAAGTAGATTTAGCTCTTAAGGGAATTAAAAAGAGAAAGGTACCGTGTAGAGGGACTTAACATGGAATTGTTTAAATATGGAAGAATGTTTACAAAACTTTGACTTCATTTTTTTTTTAATATGTGCTGGATGCAGCGATTAATTTCTAAAAGTTGGACTGTTGCAATTGTATTGTCAATATTTAGAAAAAGAGAACAAAATGGATTATGATTAACTATCAAGGAATATGTGTGTTGCAAACTGGCTAGGATGTACAGCAAAATCATAAATAGAAGATTAAAAATTATAACTGAAACTTGGATTTCAGAAGTATAGTGTAGATTTACACCTGGAAGATCCTGCAGAAATAATGTTTTTACAACCCAACAACTGATAGAGAAAAGACGGGAATATAATTTGGAAACTCATTTAACACTAATAAATGTTATAAAGACTTTTGATCTATTCGTAGAGATAAAGTTTGGCAGATTATAAGATGTGCAGGGGTGCCACACCAGATTATAGAAGTTTATATGAAGCATCAAAAATATTAATTCAAACGCCTAAAGCAGTATCAGAATAGATAGAAATTAATGAAGGACTAAGACAAGATGTAGCCTTTGTTCAATATTTGTATGAATGAAGTGGGAACAGTAGAGAAAAAGAGTTAATGTGGAGATGAAATTGCAACAGGAGTGTTTGATAAACACATTTCTATTCGTGGATGACCAATTCCTTATTGAGAAACAAAAGACCTGCAATGCTCCATCTCTCATTTGGATAAAAATGCCATGAATATGATCTACAGACATCAGCTACAAAATCAAAAATTATGGTATTTCAAGGAAAATGGTTGGAGATATCTAAAAATGTGATAAAATATTCCATTTTGGAGCAGGTTACTGCTTTCAAATACCTAGAATGCATGGTTAACTACGGAAAGGATGTAGATGTATATCATAAAATAAGCAAGTTTCAATCATTGTGTGATACGATACATAGAAGACTAAAAAATAAGGTAAGAAGAGAACCAGAATTCAAATTTTATAAGATGGTAAACCTGTATTGATGTACAGAAGTGAATCCTGGGTTTTGGGTAAAAAAGAAGAGAGTAGAATCCAAGCAGCAGAGATGTGGTTTTTAAAAGCTGTGAAAGGTTGTGCAAGATTAGACAGGATAAGAAATGATACAATTAGAGAAGATTTGCAAATAGAATCTTTGAATTAGAGAATTAAAAATTACAAAGAGAAGTGGAAAGATCATGTGGACAGGATGCCATCAGGGAGAATTCCTGCTGAATTTAAGAAATACAATCCTATTGTGAAGAGAATATAGGTTGACTAAGGAAATTATGGAGTGACCATAGGGTGAATTGAGGCTTTAAAGACTGGAACAGGAGTAGATGCCTATGCCATTGAGTAAGAAAAAAAAAGAAATCTTACTAACATAAATACAATTTTATTAATAGGAAGTGATAACAAAAAAATATTATGAGGGAAGTCAGCAAAAAATACAAGTGATTTTATATCACTCCTACTAACTGCTAATCTCCATGGTGGAGTGGTAGCATTTTGGCCTTTCATCCAGAGGTCCCAGGTTCGACCCAAACACTGAATATCATAGTGAATCAATTTGTCACTACCAATAAAACTATACAAGGGAAGAAATGATACTGTCATCTAAAGAATAAAAAAAATCAAAATATAATAAAGTTTAGTTTTTTTATTTCACTTTATCGTAACTAACAAATCTTGTAATTCATATGTAATTTTTTATCTTCTTTTTTTGTTGATTAACTACATAAAATATTAAGCATTAGATATATATTTACAAACATGCAAAACTTTCCTGTAAAAAAAAAAAAAAACAGAGAAACTCTTTAAACATATAGTTTTTATTGAAATTATAAATCACTGGTGATAAAATTGAAATAACTTTCTAGGAATCATGAGATATCTATGTATATCATTAGATTTAAATTTATATATTCATCACTTTCCACTGAATTTTGAATAAAGTTAATTTCAATGAGATTAAAATTAAGCTTTTTTATAAAAACCTAGTTGTAAGATGTAATAAGGGACATAAAATGGCTCAATCTCTTTTCATATAATATTCATTCATCTACAAATCAGATTCTTTGTCAAACAGACAATTGTCAAAACATGTATTCCATGATGTAATACTTAATTGTTGTAATTTATCTTATTATTTTCACAAATAATCTTTAATTTTCTGTTGTTGGTAATTAAGAATCATACATGTATTCTACACATGTGAAGTAATAAGAATTCAGCTGGTGACTTCACTAAGTCTTTTAGAAACATCATGCTACTATACACTGTGCATACACTAAATTGGCAGTGAGTGCATTTAGACTAGGTTTGAGCTTTATATATTTTGAATTAATTAAGTTTTATTTATTTATAATTAGTTTTTTTCAGAACTGTAAGAGAATGATACATCACCTGTTTTAATTACTGATCTTTTTTTTATTCCAGAATTTCAGAAAAATAGTTCCAATGGTTAAACACGTTTGTAAATTCACTTCTTCTTTACCAGTAATAACTTTTTTCTGGAAGAACATTCAACAGGAAACTAGTTAGTGGAAAGGATATTTATAAACTACTTCTACTACTCATCACATCATATTAATCTGTCATTCAATAACTCTCTTTATCACATCATTAATATGATGTGATAAAGATTGTTATTGAAAGACAGTTAGAACAAAAAGTCTGAAATTCACTGTATACGTACACAGAAATGTTTTTGGTAGGAGAGGAAGGTAGCAGCAGCAACTGCAACTCCTAATGATCATGTGATGTTATGTGTAATCTGTTCTTCAGATTGATTGAATGAATTGAGATCATAACAAATTTTCAAAAGCCCAGCTCACATACTTATGAAAAACAAAGTATAATCAAAAGTATATTAAATATCTTATGGTATTTAATCAAACAATTTTAGGTTGTTTTTTAATTCACCACAGTACACTTTCTCTAACAGAAAAATATCATTTTTATAGATATAGATATCTATATTTATAGATGAATGTGTGAGCATATGTTAGAGATTAGAAAAAAAATTGAAATACTAAATTAATTTTTCATTAAAAAGAGAGATAACATTGAAATAAAAATACACCATGATACATGAAGTCATAAATATAAACAAAAATTTGAAACCTAATCATCATATCTTAAAAACTATCATTGTAGGTAAACCTCAACATTTATAACTACACAAATGATTTGAGTAAAATCTAATTATTGTTTAAATAAATTTCCATTTATCGGCATACAGAAATATATTGAATATTTTTATGGCAATTTTATAGTATGGATAATGAAAATAAGACTTATTTCTCTAAGATGATTGAATTAGTAAGTATTATGCTATTTTGGCATTAAAATGGTAATGAAAAATAAAGACTGAATTTATAATAAATATTTTGTAATTTCATTTATGTATTTATTGTACACCTATACCGTACAATGTATATATTTATTACCCTTATAATGTAAAAAAATTAATAATAGTAAATAACAAGTTACATCGTAGTAACTGTAGGTTAAACTGTAAAATACAAGCCAAAAACCTTTTAGTTTAATAATCCAATAAAATAAACAATCTTTTAATGCCTACATAAAAAAATTGTTTCCTCTATATCTATAATTAATTGTTTATTTTAACACAACAAAAAGATAAAATATTTAACTTTATGGGTTTACTGGTACCTCTTTTAACATAAACAGAATTTTTAATAATAAATATACATACACTTCTTATTCACTTAAAATTATCACTAATCTAAAAATCAAATATACTACTATACTACAATCAAACTATATATTAATAATATAACCAAAAAATGAAAGACATGCGTATTTATGAATGTACAGGTAGTTGTATTAATTAAAAATTATTAAATTGAATAACAAATGAATTAATTTTATTTATTGGCTAATTAATTTTTAAATTAAAACATTTTACATATAATTAATACTTGAATTATTGTTTAATTTTATAAAATTAAATGAAAACCAAGATAAAGCATAATCGCATATAGAACACGTAATGACTATATAGTCAAAACGTATTTTAGTTATAAATTATGAAAATATTGTTATCTGTGGTTAAACTGTTATACAATAAATAATCTTATAAATTATCTACCATAAAATCAAGTGTAGAACTGTTCTGTAGTAAAATCAGAACTCATGAACTTAATGCAGTATTTATATCATTGAAACAACTAATACAATTTGTAAAAGATTCATTTAAGTTAAACCAGACTACTTATCTACTTCTAACCACAAACTGTTTTTTAAGAACAGAATAAATGTGATGTCAAAGGAAGATCTATTTGAAAAATTTATAAAGTTACTGAGCGTACATTGAATTATTAAGTATTAGAGAATTAAAAATGGAAATTTATAGAACAATATACAATGTAGATAGGAAAGTTAGCATTAAAAAAAGTCCTCTAGTTTTATAAAAGTTATAGACAACTAACCATTATATATAACTTTTATATTAACTAATTCTTGGTTTTAATATATAATTTAATGAGTTTTTTCTTGAATGTATGGACTGAAAAATTGTTTTAATTTTATAATTCACATTATTACATTTAATGCAGACTTACTACCAAAATTACATCTGGTTAAAAATTAGGTTAGGTTATCTCGGATATTATAACTGATAGTTTGACCAAACACGTGACTTATAAATATAAAGTGGATACTGTTCTCAAAATTTTAGATTTTTATTGAATAATTAAGAAAGATATTACTTACAGTTGTCTAAAACACAAACTATATTGGATACAACCTTTAATTATTCTATTCAATAAATAATAAAAAGGAATTTAAATGAATGCATTCATACTACCTGCATTTATGTAAAATATAAAAATATAATTATGATTTACTCAAAAGAAGCATACTGAAACTAAATGCATCATATAATGTTGTGTAGTACATAAAAAAAATATTGATTTCTCTGAAAATTTTAAAAAGAAGTGAAAAAGATAAATGTGCACATACCAAAGTGACAAAATAATTTATCTAGTTATTTGAAGGATTTAAAAAACAGCTACAATAAAAAAAAGTTACAAAGACAATTACATACAATCTTTAAGTGAGAAATAGATTAAATGTTAGAATTATATAAAAGTATGTAAAGTCATAGCGTATTTAATAGTAATATCTATTAAAGATACAGGTAGCTTCGTAATTATCAAAATTATAATAATAACAACAATTATTATATAATTTTATATGGTAACTACTGATATCAGATATGCCAGAACATAAAACATAATTCTTAACACAGAATAATGTAAGAAGGAAGAAAAATAGTGAAGCATTCATATGAAAATATTAAAAAAAAAAAATGCCAGCACATTATAAAAATTTGTTGAAAAAAGAACAATTTAATTTTTTTAAATGAATTTTTTTAAATAGGTTTTTTAGGTTAAATGAATAAATTAAGAGACCAAAATAGTGTTCATGATTTTACAATGTTTTGCTACAATATACAATAAAATGATGCAACACTGCATCTAACAACTATTGTACAGAATTCTACTGGCATTTTTAACACTATAAATTTTCATATCATGTTCCTTCAAATAGATTTGTTATCAGGAAGAACATCCAGCTATAAAAATTCATCAAACTCCTCCCCCCTAAAAAAAACCTCCTGGGAAAATTGGATATAAAGAAACAAAAAACTGCTATAACGGTTAATATAATTATTTACCTCAACAAATTTTTTTTTTAACTGTTTACTTATACAGTACATACAAAAGTACAATTATTGATTGAACATTTTTATACCTCTGTATTGTACTAATTTAATAAAATGATGTTATGCAGAATTTAAAAAAAACTTGCTTATATACAGCATCATTTTTATTGTTTGCGTTACAGCCTAAACACTTTATAGGCCTAAAATTATAAGAAGTGAACATATTTTGTATAAATAAAACTTTTATATTTTCATTTTGGTAATAAATAACATACTTAAACAAAAAAATTGCTAAATATAAAAAATCATAAAAATCTGGTATATCTGGATATGTAACATAATAAAAAATATAAAATAAATTTAAAAAATGCAAGATACATAGATTATGTAAACATAATTATATATATTTATATGTTTATTCAATTAAGCGTATTAAAATTAATTCGTTTTCATGTACTGTTTTTGTAAATATTGAGTACATGTTTCTCTTTTATTCTGTATGTAAACTTGTAATATATCACAGTCTGATATACTAATAAAGCTTTGTGATTTAAAATTGGACAGATAGAAAATAACCGATAACTAATACAAACTTAAGTATGAGCAACAGATGATGCATTATGTGTATTGCCCTCTTTATAAAATAAAAGTGTATCACATACATTACAAATGGTCTACAATTAACATGTTAAAAAAATTTTATTGAATGCACGCTTAAAGTACAATAATAACTTTACTGAGATTCTCATATGAATATAACCTGTAATAGAATCTCTATCCTTCATTATAAATTGTCGTGAAAAACGAAAATTTAAACCAACTAAGCATTATACACTGCTATTTTAATGAGCAACCCATAAATGCTGTTAAACTTCTTGCATGAAATATTTAAATTTAAACCATCAAAAGTTAAGTTGGCTGAAATTCATAGGTAGTTGGTTGCAGTGTTTGATTATAATGTAATGAGTGAAAGAAACATCTGAAAATGGTGTGAAAGGTTTAGAAATAACAGAATTAATGTGCATGATGAAGAACATTCGGAGAGGCCCTCGATAATCACTGAGGACTTGTTGAAACGTGTTGATGATGAAATCAGAAAAGATCGTCACTCAACGATCTCCGACCTGGCCCTTCTTTTTCCTGATGTTTCAAGAGCTGTTATTGGTTGCATTTTTCATGAACATTTAGGCATCAGAAAGGTTTGTGCACAATGGGTGCCGCACATATTAACGAAACATCACAAAATAATCTGAATGGGATCTGCTTTGGAATTTTTGATGCGCTACACAGAAAAAGGTGATGAGTTCCTTAATTCAATTGTTACCGGCTATTAAATGTGAATTTTGTATTACACACCAAAGAGGAAATGGTAGTCAAGTAAATGACATCATCCTTAATCTCAAACCAGACCAGAAAAGGTCAAGCTACAGCCATTTGGATACAAACTGATGGCCACAGTCTTTTGGGATCAATTTGGCATACTGCTGATTGATTTGATGCCATATGGAACGACTATAAGTGCAGAAGCCTACTGCAAAAGTCTATGTAAGTTACGATGTGCCATTCAAAATTGGTGATGTGGGTAGCTGACTGACGGCATCATCCTCCTGCATGATAATGCACGTCCACATGTTGCGGGTCCGACATGTGATTTACTGAGAAAATTTAGATGGGAAATTTATGATCACCTACTATATAGTCTGGACTTAGCTCCTTCTGATTACCATTGGTTTGGAAAATTGAAAAACTCTGAGTGATAAGCTCGTGGTGACAATGAACTTAAAAATGCAGTTAATCAGTGGCTAAATGGACTGGCAGTAGAAGAATATGATGATGGTATATTGAAGCTGGTGTATTGCTATGATAAATGTCTTAATTCATGTGGCGATTATATAGAGAAGTAGTATAAGGTATGTAGTTTATGAGAAATAAAATATATTTAGAAAGTTTTCAGAATAAATTCATTTACAATGAATCGGTCTTTACTTTAGAGATAACATCTCGTATAACTAATGAATATTTATTCAGATTCATTAAACTAGTAAAAAGTAAAATAAAAAAAATCACAAGTTAAATTCTGTATTAAGGTATTCTAGTCGCAAGGTATCATAAAATGTACTTAAAATCACTTCAAACAACAAATTTTTAAATTATCTAAATAAAAATTATAAATTTATCTCTAAGCTTGTAACAAAGTTTGACACTATTCTCACCCTGATAACACCTTATTAAAAAAAAAAATGACAAGTTCATGGAGATAGTAAAACCTTCTAAAAATTTACAGAACTCATAATTTTAGGAACAGGGATGTAAATTTTCCTACCCCTGTGAAGGTTTGAAAACTATTTCCAGTGTATTAGGCCCAAACTACGAGAAAATAAAAAAGAAATATTGAATAAATTTGTACAGTTGAAACAATCAAAAGTAACACAAATTTATAAAAAAAAACCTAAAAAACAATTTAATCAAATTTTTGTTAAAAATAACTATTTTTAAAAGAAAGATGCTTATAATTTTTTTTAAAAAGAAAAACAGAGTGGGCACACACCCATTTTTAATAACAAATATTTAAAAATTGTTCAGTGGTATATTTTTTAAAAAGAGGTATATTAAGCTAGAAAAAAGGGAAATGATTTTCATAAATTCTAACTTTAAGATATAATGAACTCCCCTCCCCCTTCAATTCTTCCCACATATTCATACACTTTAAAAAAAAAAAAATAATAGAAATAATCTCTTTAATATAACAGCTACTGAACCAAATTACATGATTTTAAGTAAAACTATTCCTGAAAAATAAAACCAAATGGACATAATAATAAATATATTTATACATACATGCGCATTTTTAGATTAAGAGACGTCAAAACATCAGGAAGCATAGAAATCTGAAGGTGGTATTATTTTTTTACTAATGGTAATATTTTTTCTCTGCTACATACTTTAACAAACATGAAAGTAAAAAAGGAAAGATTCTGTAAAATAATCAGTATTTAAGTGATTATGCAAATGGTAAAAAAGTAGAGAATATTTTTCCTTTATAGTCAGTTAAATTAAGATCACACAGAAGGGTATTAATTGCATATATGTGTAAAAGTAATTTAGATTCAGCAATGCTGCTTCCAAATGGCTCATTTACATTTATAAATGTTACTCTTGAATATTCAATAAAATAATGGTGCAAATAGTTATACAAATAAATGTATTTTTGTACTTACTGCTCCTGTAAAAATCACAATATTAAAAAAAATGTACGATCATTCAAATAATATAATCTTTACTTGAATCTATTTACAAGAAAAAATGTACAAAGACTAAAACTGGTGGTGAGGTAATATAAAATCATTGAAGAACAACTATGAAAATGCTGGTAAGTTAACAAACAACACGATTAATATTGTGGAATGCCATTGAATCGCAGTAGAATTACAAACTCTTAAGACGGAATAATTTGTGTCTTTAGTATTCATCGTTGTTATTTGCATTCCTTCTATGGAAAATGCTCTCACCACAAATATTAATATTTACTTACAAGCCATTTTTAGAAGCAGCATTATATGTACAATAAACAATGTAAAAGAAAAAAAGAAAAATAATAGTAAGTTTAAAAAACCTATTATAAAATCAACAATAAATAATAATTTATTACTACTATTGTCACAAAATAAAAAAAGTAGGTTTTATTATATAATTATATTTTTAATTCAATAATTATTGATTCTCTTTTTTCACAAACAACACAACAATAATATGGTTATAATACTCCACAGCAATAAAATATTTAGCACCAATTACTATTGACATATGTATATTACTGTATGATTATAATGATCAAATTTACTGATATCCAGTAGAATATTAAGTATAATAAGAGTACTGACATTCATATTGCATGCATCGAACACTGAAGATAAGGAAAACTATCTATGAAAAATATAATTATAACATCAGTTTTAATAATAACATTAACTGTGCACAACCTTAAGCTTAAACTTATAAAATAAAATTTAACAATAAAAAACTAAATTCATCCATCTTAATTTAATTTAAAACAGAAATACAAGCAATAATTAACAGAATGAAATAAACAGAAAATCAATACCCAAACAATTATAAATAATTCATTATTATAAATACGTATTACTACATAAATTACAGGAAAACTAATTTTTAAACCCTTTACTGCCAAGAGTCAATGAAGTTTGTTCTTACTGAAATAAAGATTCACTATTCAACTATTTCATGAATAAAAGAGTTGTATTTTCATAATCCTTGAAAAATAATTTTAAGAACTATCTTTCCATATATTGTGTACAAATTTGTTTGTGTGTTTGTGTATGTGTGTGTATACGCGCATGCGCATATAAGCATAAGCGTTTACCTATTTTTTTTAAAATCCGAAGCATCTTGATGATACCTGAAATTATTGCTTATAAATTATTAAAAATTCAGTTCACAAATCTTCTGTATAATCTTTTTACCTAATTTTAAAATAATTGAACTTAAAATAAACTTCATGATAACGCTTAATTTTCCTATTACTTAAAATCTAAATCTAATATAAGAATTTATTAATAATTTCATTATTTAATTGTCTAAAACAGCTATACTTTACCTTCTGTATTAAACTAACTTTTTGCCATCTAAGATTACCTTGAGTGTAAAATTATTTTTTACAACTGAGATGCTAGTCTATTGTTTTAATTAAACAACTGAAGGAAAATAAAATACTTTCTACAAACAGATTACAGGCCTGTATTTAGGCAGAAAGGGTTAAATATTTCCTAAATTCAAAACACTTGAAAAGTGGTAAATAATATTAATGGAAATTTTCTGAACAAGTTATAGTAGTTGTATTCACATAAAATTTTTCAATATAATTTCTTATATATAAATTACCCATAATATTTGATTACATAGTTCATAAACTTTTGACAATTTCTAAAGTTCTATCCAATATGTTATTAAATTTTTTAAGTAAAGTAATGATTGATACAGTCATAAAACAACTAAATAATCAAGGTACTCAAACAAAACTATCAATACATCCTTTTAAAAAATAAAAGTAAACCAACAAATGTATATTCCATCAACTAAGAACACAAACAATTAACAATCTCATAACTTAACTACTTAAAGTAATATTTTAATAACTAGAAAAACAATTAAAGTGTACTTAAGATATCATATTTATTAAATACTCTTTGTTGAAATTCAATATTTAACTTTTGTGCAGGCAAATGTATGGGCTTTACACTTCACCTGAAAAAATCTTTTCTTATATTTGCAGTAAAAAATTCTTATCATCACACCTCTGGTTTAACTCCTATTATATCTACTTGTATTTAGGATAAAAACAATTAAAAATATTTCAGCATCTCAAATTTTACTGAAAGGATATACAAGGGACATTCAATAATTAATGAGACAAACTGATGCAGAGAAAAAACAGTTCTTTCAGTGACAATGAAACTTTTTGTGGGTAAAGTTGGCAACCTTGAGAATACATTTAATCAGCTGTTTGATCATAATTAATCTGAACATAACCTCTTTTGTTGATTTCAGAATGTCAGCTTCAATTGAAATCTGTACACTGGAAGAGCAATGTTCAGTGATAAAACCTTTGCTATCAGAAGATGTGAACTGGCAGAAATTTACTCAAGAATGTTGAAACAGTATAGTGAAAAGTGTTTAGATTGTAGTAATGAACATAAGTGGGTGGAATTGTCTAATTCAGGCAGAAAAGTGTGACTGATCTCTATTGCACTGAAGAGCAATTGAAGTTTTGACTGCTGTGCTGCAAAATCACATAAATGATCTGATTCGCAAAGACAGGTGAGTCAAAATTTCTCAAATTGCTTGTTTGTGTAATATTAGTGTTGGAAGTGCACATTTAATCATTCATGACATGCTGAATTATTGTAAAACATGTTCGAGATGGATTCCAAGACAATTGACTCAAGCCCATAAAGACACCTGGATCTGCATTTTTTCTGAGCTAAAGGAACTGTTTGAAGCAGAAGGTAATGACTTTCTACATGAGATGAAATGTGGATACACCATTTCGATCTTGAATCCAAACAGCAAAGTCTTGAATGGAAACATCTGGATTTACTCACCAAAAAAAAATTCAAAACTCACTCATCAGCCGGTAAAGTGATGTTGACAGTGGGATTCGCAAGGCCCAATATTTAGTGATTATTATGAGGAACAACATACTGTGAACAGTGAGTTCTATTCTAACATGCTGTAACAGAAAGTGAAACCCGCAATAAGGTGAAAACATCAAGGTGCTCTCTCAAAGGGTGTGATTCTGTTGCATGATAACACATGCCTCCACATTGCTCAGAGAACACGCTCGAGAAGTTGAGTTGGAAGGTGTTGCCACTTCCTTTTTACAGCCCAGACCTTGCCCCATCTGATTTTCATTTGTTCAGCTTGCTCAACAGCAAGGTAAAGACTTCTACACTGCGGGAATAGAAAGCTAACAGAATGGTGAGACAAGTGTCTAAATATTACTGGAGACTATTGAAAATTAGGGTAAGTTTCATTGCCATTGAATAAATAATTTTTTCTCTACATCAATTCGTCTCGTTAATTAATGAGCGTCCCTCGAATTTATAAGTGGTGGCAATTGTATAGGACTTAACACTGTTGGATATATATGATTTTGTATGAAATTGTAGGTACTTTAAAACATTTTGTTTTAGTGTAAATACTGTTTTTTTTTATTAGACTTTATTTGTTGTTAATTACTTATATTTACTGATTAAAAACACGTAATTGTTAAAAATGGTTATAAAACAACTTTTATCCATGTAATTTTTTTATACAATATTAATATAGAAATGTGTTTGTATTTCTTTTTATCCTATAATGTAATTTGTGTAATTTTGTGATAAAAAATAACAAAAAACTATTATAATATTACTGTTTTATATGTGTACTTTAAGATATTCTATTAATATTGATAATGATTAAGTTCTGATTTTCTTTTAGTGTAAAATTAACAAATAATGAAATATTAAAACAAGATCAGTTGATGTTTATAATACATTTCAGTTTAACAGTTTTAAATTAACATTTACAATTTAAGAATAAGTTAAATAAATTTGGAATTTCTTAATTCAAATATATAGAATGAGAAAAGTGATTACGTTTTAGTTTTTAGATAACAATGAATTTTAAATGAAGATGAAAGTATTTTTTTCAGATTATGAGAAGTATTGTGATCACAAGGATGAGTTTAAACAAAATTACTTTAAAAGGTATTAGAAAAAATACTACTATTTTTACAGTAGTGTACAGAGTCAAATACATGTCTGCTGGTGTTGCATTTTTAAGTGTACCTGCATAAAGGTTAACTACTGCTTCAGTTCTTTTTAGTAAATTAAGTTTAGAATCTACAGAACAATTCATAATTAATTAATAAAAGTAGCCCTATTATGCAAATAAAATACCTGAGTATAATGAACATAGATTTTTTCCACAGATAAAAAATAACTTATGAGAAGAACAAAAAGTTTCTGAAATGCACTTCATATTACTGACCACAAAAAAAGGGGGGGAAAAAAATATATGTGTGTATGCAAAACAATATACTATATAACAAAATGGTATATTTACAACTGATTTATTAATGTGTAAACAAAAACAAAATGTAGTTACTTCCGAGGAGAAAATTTTGGATTCTTTGGGCCATGTGTAAAGGAACGTAGCTCATATGCCATATCCAATCCGTGGCCAGTAGCAGTATCGAGGTCAGATTTCCTAAATATTATCATCCTTATATCTGTGTGTAAGGAAATCCGACCAGACTTTGAGCTTGTGAACCTAAAGAAAGAAAAATATTTATTTAGATAATGATATCACAACAGAGTAAAAAATATGTAAAAGCTTAATTTTGATAACAACAAACTTGCAACCAGAATTGTATTTTTAACACTTCAAACAAAACATTCCTGATATGTTACATTATAGTTCAATTTATTAACTTTGAATAATGTGAAATATCAAAAAAGTAGTTTCGTTTGTCATGAGCTAAACATTTTAGTGTTACAAAGACTTAATTCAATATATTATAAAAATTAAATAACTTAGTATAACAAATAATCAAGATAAGAAATTGCTACAGTAAAAAAAAAATAATAAAAAAAATACTGAACCGAATGATAAATTCTTCCATTAAACAAAAAAGAAAAAATTAACTTATAATTTTGATAAAACATACTTCTTGATAATCTAAATTGTAAAGTTAAATAATTTCTCAACCAAATCAAACTGAAATCAGAACTGTTTTACAGTCATAAGACCATATCTAATTTATGGTTGTATCACTATATGTTGCTGTTTGTCTAGGAAAAGAAAGGACTATGGAAAGGCTCTCAAACCTACATTACCTTTTAAGCAGCACACTTTATTTTTAAATTATCTTAAAATCAATTAAAGATGTACTAACATGATAGAGAAAAGTACTATACATGTTCTTTTTCATCATGTAAAATGTTAACATAAATCTGTTAAGTTGTTTATACATTTATGAAAAATCTTACTTTTTTTTTAAAAGCTTGGTAATTTATTGTTTTAAGTGTTATTATTATCTTTAAAAGAATGATATATCATATGCATATTCTATGAGTAGCAGGGAGACAAATTAAATAGTTTATTCAATATATCTACATCAAGGGTTTCCTAATATTTCCAAGATGAATGCGATTAACAACATTGCTGATGGTAACTCCATTGAAGAGGTGTTACTAATTAGCTTTGAAAAATCCTTTGGAAGGAAAAGTTTCGGATTTTGTAGGCAAGTCATTTAATACTGAATAATTTTAAAATGTTACTGTGTTTTATCTTGCTTTCCAATGGATTAAAAAAGCAATTATAATAAAATTTATTTATTCAAATGCTATGAAGCCAAACATTATGGCTCAAAAGAGAAGCCTTTACCAGTTTTTGTAGCAATTTTTCATCAGTATCTAAGTAAACTTAACTGGAATTACTCTTTCAGGAGAACAATATGGCTGAAAATTTAATGGACTATTTACCTAAAAAAAAATCTTGCCAAATATCTGTTTTCAAAGAATGAATAAAAAAAATTGTAAAAATTATTTTTTTTTCAAATATAATTGTTAGAGAGTGGTATGATAAGTCAAATATGTTTCCTTTAAGTGAAAAAAAAAAAAAAAAAAAAAAAAAAAAAAAAAAAAAAAAAAAACACATTTATGGATCAAGATCAGAGATCTGGCTGTAAAATTAATAAAAAGAAACTGTCTTTATCTTGGGTTAGCTAACTTGGAGAGAAATTAGAGACTGGGCATTAAATGGAGCTGAAATCTCTTCAGTACATGTCAGATGAAAATTCATGTAGTAGTTTTTGAGAAGCAAGAATAAATATTTTTAATACAAATTGACAGCTATTTTACAGAACCATCTTTGAAACTTTTATTTATGTATTTTTGGTGAAGTATATACTAATTAAAAACCTGGCTGGACAAAAATTATGTATTGACATAATGTTTATTATTATTATTATTACAAATTCACTTTGTAAATGTTTGAGTAATTCTGGGTGTACATAAACAGGAAAAATTTCAAATTTTACTTGTATTTTTAAGGAAATGTTGCTAATCAGAAACAGATGTTGAATCTGCATGATTTCTAACACCAAAATATGTGGTTTCTTTTTTATCAGTTAATTTGTTTTTAAGAAACATCTTGCAAAAAGAGTAATTTTTATTGTTTTGTAATCCTGAAAAATATTTTTTTACTTACAAAATATTCTCAAAATGTTATGAAGCATTTTTAAAAGCTGGTTTATAAGATTTATGGAAACTTTCAAGGAGATAGATATTTAAAATGAAATACTTACCGTAAATGAATGAGGTAGCGAAGGTATTTTTGTGCATTTTCTACAGGTTCCTTCTCCTGATTAGCAGGCATATAGAAGGTACGCTGCCTAAGGAAGGTACATGAGTAAGCAGGCATATCAGAGAGATCATACATGATTACAAACATTTTGATAACTGTACCTAATGGGTTTAACAAGGTCACTTGTATTGTGCCTGACCTTGGAACTGTATATCCTTTTTTACCAAGATTTATATGACCCTGAAAAAAAGAAAATTGTTTACTTATATAAAGTTTATAGTAAAATATTACAAAAGCAAATCTCTTAATTTATGCTAAAAATTTTTAGGCAAATATTAGAACTTCAATAACCTTAAACTGTGATATTTAAATAAAAACCAAAATAGGTAATAAAATCATTTTAAAAATTTCAGAGGTGACATTAAAAAATTGAGTACTATGCAGTAAAACTGTAAACCAGTTCTTACCAAATATAGATATCCTCCAGAGAAGGATCGAGTTGAATGAATGGTTTATGGTTCTGTTTGAATACTTCCATATTCCACACAATTAAGGGAATAGGAAGGTTGTTCCTTCAGGAACAATCAATCTGTACTTGGATGATAATTTCTATAAGAAGATTTTTGTTGTAGAATATAATTCAGATGGTAGAGCCAAACCTTTTTTTCTGTTTAGCCTCTGGGAATCACAGTCAGGTATTACTTCAGAGGATGAATGAGGATGATATGTATGAGTATAGTCTTGTACAGTCTCAGGTCGACCATTTCTGAATGTGTGGTTAATTGAAACCCAACCACTAAAGAACACCGGTATCCATGATATAGTATTCAAATCCATATAAAAGTAACTGCCTTTACTAGGATTTGAACGTTGTAAGTCTCTACTTCAAAATCAGCTGATTTGCGAAGATGCGTTCACCACTAGACCAACCCGGTGGGTTCATCCTCATTCATCCTCTGAAGTAATACCTGAACGGTAATTCCCGGAGGATAAACAGGAATAAAAAGGATAACCAAAAGAACGGTCATTTTCACAACACAATTTACGGACAGTTGTAAAATATTTACATAGAAATCAGTGTTATATATATATATATATATATATATATATATATATATATATTTATATATAAGGAAACCCCAATTTAAGTGAATAATATTTTCGTACTCCTAATATCTGAAAACGTAAATAAAATTCATTTTTACCTCCATTCCCACCATGCGACCGAAAGTAAAACCGTACGTCTCTTCGAAAAGTCGAAAAAAAAATTAAATTACATTAAAAAAAATTAGTTTCGGTATAATACTTTAATTTTCAATAATCCAAAATATGATCTGGTATGATGGAAAGGGGTTACTGTCCAAAAAATTAGTTTTGAAGTTTTCATCGTTTTGAACACATGATACTAACATAAGATGAAATAAAACATCGAAAGTTACTTAAAATACCGAAAGCAATATTTTCAAAAATCATTACATCAGTGCAACATTTTTTTTCTTTTTCAACGAACAAGTTTATTTAACAAGTTTGCATCTACTTGTTAATGAGTAATTGTTTGTTCCTATTCAGAGTCCTGATGTTCTCACCATAAATCAGGAATTGGGTTAGCACCTTAATGAGTCTACAATAACTCATGAAGGTCACACATTTCACTTCACTGATGATGGTGATAAAATCTTAAAATGATTCTTGTTTCATGTGTCTGACATCTTATCAAAGTTTTAACACTTATTTTCTTTCTCCAGTTTAATGGAGATGATGCAAATATTTTGGTAACTGTACCTAGTGGGTTTAACAAGGTCACTTGTACTGTGCCTGACCTTGAAACTGAACACCCTTTTTTACCAAGACGACTGTTTCACACCAAAAAGGTTACATTAATTTGTTGATTTATTCATATACATCATCTTACATCTTAGTTTTGGATGTGATAGTTTAAAACATCTTTTGTTCTATGTGGCTGATATGAAAATTACACATTAGTATAAAAATTTAATTTTAGGAATAGGTCTAATTATCCTTATTACAAAAAAAAGTAAATTTCAACAATTTATCTGGATCGAAAAATCTGACATAACAACATTAATAACATTGGTGTGTAGCAATATATATATTTTATAAAATAAGTGAAATATATTCAAAATTTTTTGAAGAAAAAGCAGAGGGATAACTTATAAAACAACAGTGAAATCAGTTATTAATATACTGGTTTAATTTTTAAATAATAAACCAAAAAGTGATATACTAAGAGGAATAAATTTAGGCTAAAAGAACAATCTAGCAGTGAAGCTCAAAATACCAAATAGAGTATGATTTTGGGAAGTGATATGATATGATATGTATGATATAATTAATGTTCAAATATCTACAGGCCCCATCACTTAGTTTAGTTTATAAATAATAGTTTATTAGTAAACGTTTACATAATATTTTACAGAAAGTGTTGAAAATGACTTCCATCCATTTCTATGCGCTTGTCAATACATTTGATCATGTTCTGGTTACTCTTGTTAGCCGTATCCTGTTCATTTCCTGGATGTGATGTTTGTCTTCAATTTCTGCAGGTTGAGTGGATTGTTCCTATAAATAATTTCTCTTAAGTAACCCCACAGAAAAATGTCTAGATTAGTCATATCAGAGGATCTTGGTGGCCACAAAAATTTAGAAACGATTTTTCCACCAAAAAAAATCCTGTAGCATCTGCATAGAAGAGCAAGCTGTAAGGCACGTAATGCTGTCCTGTTACAACCAGCAGTCAAGCTCATCCTCTTGCAGTGAGGCTATGAATTATTTTGGGTAATTTCATGGTAAACAGCAGCATCCAGTTTAAAAAAAAAACGAAGGGTTCTATTATTCGTCCTCTTGAAACTGCATACCAAATACATTTTTTTTTTTTGTGGGTGTAGGGGAGATTGAAAGAAAATGTGTAGGTTTTCAATGCCCCAGGTCTGGTATTTCTGACTAACACCCACCAAGGTGAAACCATGATTCATCTGTGAAAAACACTTGATCTAAAAATGCTAATATTGCCTCTAATGAAGTTCTTGAACCATTCACAGTTGTGAACCGTTTTTGCATAGTCAACAATAGTTAGCTCACAGAAAATCTGCATTTGATACGGATAACATTTCAGCATTATCCTCACTGTAGTATGGGCTGAACTTTGTGAAATATTCTTTTCCCACTTAGCCTCTGCAAAAATTTATGAGGAGATCTGAGATTTTGTAACTGCTACTTTAATGTTCTTTATGACTGTGTTGTTAAAACTGACCAGTGTCGGTCATGTTTCTAGACTAACACTGAACATGTTTCACAAAATTTTTTAACTCACTTCTGAATACCATTTTTCACTGGTGCTTCCTTTTCAAATTTCTTTCTGAACTTTCGCTGAGACACAACATTAGATTTCATCTCTAATGTAGGTTTAATCTTTAAGATGTTCAGACATCTTAAAAATATATTAAGATAAACACATTCAGGAAGGTTTTTTAAAACTAGTTCTACTATTTTTGACCGAAGTTGGAAGAAAGAGACATACAAAAGTTCATAAAAATATTATAGTCATATCTATAACACAGGAAGCTTCTAGAAACACAAATTTTTAACATGCAGAGGAGGTAACATTTTTATTATAATACAAAATTATTAACTTTTAATGACAGACTGAAAACAACTTAGCTTGTACATACTTATTCTTCAAAGTAGCAGCAAGCTTTTCTCATGACATTCAAAGACACTATCACCAAAGAAGATCACAAGAATAATTATAAGTGTTTTGTTATATGTAAAAAGTCTGTTAATGCAAATGTTTTTGGTTTTTCAATAAAAAATTTGGCAGTTTTGTATAATTTTTCTTTTACCACACATAAAATTTTATACTCTTTAATACATTATTACAAACAGTAATCCACAAATACATACCATATATGGAGTAGACACTTTGTCATTATCTCCAAGAGTATAAAAAAAAACTGTTACAGGAAGCACAATGTGTCGTGGACAAAATGAACCACTTGCACCAAGATCAGCTGTAAATCCTTGTACTGTACTTACAGGCTCTAAACGACCATTCAAGACTGATTCTTCAAAACTCCCTATATTAAAAATTGAAAATAATGTTAAAATACTTAAAATATTGGTTAAAACTATGCTACATATGCCTTCAGAAAAACATATTAACATGTTGGCTGCAGTATTTTTTAATGCATGTAATTTTCACGTCTTACAATTCCCCAATGAGTGGTATTTGTGTTTCCATTGATGCATTATAGGATACCCATATTTTGTAAGCTTTCTCCTCTTTTAATGCTGTTTGCCAGTTATTGATAGAACTATTTGTGAATTTTATATTTGAATGGTGCAGTACTGGTCACCCATGTCTGGTACGAATTTAATTCTTCTACCATCAGAATTTAATCTTTAGAATTACTCAGGGTGACATAAAAAAAAAATGATGAGGTGGATAGACAGAAATACACCAGTTGCACAGAAAATAAATTGAGGGGAGAATAGGATGCCTCACCGTAAATGCTCATATAGGACATAAGTAACTGGTACGGCAACCATCATGTTAAACAAAATCTATGAATTTTTTTAATGCATTAAACAACAATTTATATTTCTTATTAAAATGTAACTCTAATGATCAGCATGATGAAACCTGATAACACTTTAAAATATTACAAATTAATAATTTACTTTCAAATTGTAGTGAAAAGCAATTCTTCATTAGATTTTTCTCAGCTAATTATGCCACAACTTCTTTGATGGAGTTACTGATGATACTCATAATGGTGGCTGCTCAATCAGCTCTAAAAAGATCTTATGAAAAAAAAAAATTTCAGAAAGTAACATTAATAATTTTTAATACGAGGGTTATTTTTTTTTCAAGGTCTGATCGGTCGCGAAATAAAAACCTGCGCAAAAATAGGATGAACCTTTGCGCATATGTGTTGCGCAGCGTCTCTAGTATGGCCTTCAATCACACCGCGTCACTTCGCTTAGTTCTGAACACGCAGCTAGCACATAAACATGTCTACAACAATAGCATCTCCCGCCAAGTGTGAAGTGCATGCAGTAATTCGATTTCTTCAGGCTGAGGGATGTAATGCAGCTGAAATTCATCGACGAATAAGTAATGTGTACGGTGAAACTTCAATGAGTGACAGCAAAGTGCGACAATGGTGTAGGAACTTTAAAGCAGGACGTACAGATATTCATGATGCAGGCGGTCAGGGAAGGAAGCGAATGTCAACCGATGATCTCGTTGAGCGAGTGGATGAGGCAATTCGAGAAAATTGTCGGTTCACAATTTCTGTATTGAGTGATTCATTTCCTGAAATTTCAAGGTCAGCTCTCTACACCATTGTGAGTGAGAGACTTCAGTACCACACACTGTGTGCGAGATGGGTTCCCAAGATGCTGTCCGACCATCACAAAACAATAAGAATGGATGCCTCCCTAACGTTTCTCTAGCGCTACCAGAATGAAGGAGAAGATTTTTTGAACAAAATTGTCACAGGGGACGAGACATGGGTCCATTTCGAAACTGAAGAAACAGAAGAACAATCCAAACAGTGAATGCATTCTCATTATACCAGTAAACCAAAGAAGTTCGAGAGAACCTTATCCACACAAAGTGTATGGCTACTGTGTTCTGGGACCGGAATGGAGTTCTCTTGGTGGAATTCATGGAACGTGGCACGACCATCACTGCAGCCTCATACTGCGCGACTCTTCAACGTCTACGAAGGGCAATTCAGAATAAGTGGAGAGGAATGTTGACATCAGGCATTGTCTTTCCCCATGACAATGCTCGGCTGCACACTGCAGCTGTAACAATGAAGTCCTGCAGCGTTTTCGTTGGGACGTGTTTGATCACCCACCATACTGCCTGGACTTGGCTCCATCCGATTTTCACCTCTTTGCTCACATGAAACGCTGGCTAGGAGGACAACATTTTGGCACAGACATCAAGCTGCAGACCAGCGTAGAAACATGGCTGAAAACACAGGCGGCTCCGTTCTATGATGAGGGTATTGGAAAGTTGGTACCACGCTACGACAAATGTCTAAATCGGAGTGGCAACTATGTAGAGAAGTAGCGTGTATCTATGTAAGTACTTGTTACAAATAAAAAATTTTTTATTTTCACTTTGGTTTTAATTTCGTGACCGATCGGACCTTGAAAAAAAATAACCCTCGTATTCACAATAAATTGTAATCCATTAGTTTTCTTTATCGGAATAATCCAGTAAAGGTATATGACCACAATTTCCAATTTTAGTTATAAGATACTGATAAGTCCGGGAAGATAGTGTAACTATAAAACATTTTGACCATATAAAGTGAGGTTAAGAGTCCTAAACTAAGAATAATGGAAGTGAATACAGGAGGAGAGGAACAGTTTGGCTTCAGGAAAGGTTAAAAAGGAAAGCAATGGCAAAGGAAGCTTCCAGTGAGAACAGGAAATTACTTCTCAGTAAAATCTGGACTTAGGATTAAGGAAGAAAAAATTAGCCAAATAATTCTCATATGAATGGAGACTCGTATAAAAGTGAAGTATGTATGAAGAAGAGTGAGAGTGACTGGATTGAGGCCTTTGAGACATGGATATGGAGAAAGTAAGATGAGCGGATAAAGTGAGGAATGAGGAAGTAATGAACAGTATTAAAGAAGAAAGAACACTTATACAGGGTGTACACAAAAGAAAAAGAAACTGGTTGGACATGTGGTTAGAGGTTGTGAAATTCAGACAACTCCAATGGAACTCAGTAGAAAGAGAAAGGAAGCAAGAAACAAGAAGGATGAAGCTAATAGATAAGTTGAGGATTACAAACTATAAGGGGCTGAAGGAGAAGGCTAAGGACAGGGATGGATGGAGACAGCAGTGGTGTAAAGGACCTGCCGCCGGGTAGAACACCAGATGATGATAATGATAATGAAGTGAGGTTAATATGAAAGAAAATATTGAATTAATAGTTCAGTTTTGTAACCGAGTTCACTAAGACGGAGAACTAAACACAAATGATGTAACAATATCAATTCATAACAAAAAAGAAAACAAATTAAGTACTTTAAACCGATGAAGAAATCATTAGTAGCAAAATGCAAGCCCAAAACAGAGAACAGAACAGAAATGAAGTAACACAATTACCCCCATATGCTAAAGTACTCTTCCTTTAACCCTTCGCGGGCGGAAACTCATTTATGGACTACCTGTACCTGCTGAAGGGTGGAAATCCATATATGGGTCTCTGAATGTGACCAGCCATTTGTATTCACGTAGTTACGTGCAAATTCCAAGAGATGGCAGGAGATGTTCTTTCAATCATTTTGAGATGGGAATTCCTAATACAACGTGATTGGGAACCATTTTACTTCAGTTATCAGAAGAGTTCAACGACCGTGCATTTGTACGAGTAACGAGACGTTTACAATATTTTTTTGTATTTTTTGCTCATTTTTAAGTAATTTGTTCCTTCCAAAACTTCATTTTTGACTTGCTTTGTTTGAATTCAAACAAAATTTTCGAGACAAAAATTCAGAAGGAAACGAATAAAAATATTTATATTATTATTGTAATAAAATCATATTATACTATTCCCTGCCTAGGTGCACCACTTCAAAATTACTGTTTTTATATTGCCATCAACATTACTACTATCACTATTATTATTCAGTGTCTTTTACGTGAAAAGAATTCGATGTAAATCATAACCAAAATCATCAGCTATAGTTTGCAAATTCTAGTGCACTCAGTGAGATTTGTGCCGTTTTCACGTAAGCTTTTTCTCGTGGGATAATTAAATATTGTTCCTTAACCAGATTGGTGGCAGAATTCAGCAAAAACACAATGTATATGCTGTTTTTATAAATGAATGCATGTTTTAAGTTACTTTAATTAGTTTTTGCATGAACTTTTTTTTTTTGAAAATGTCTTCCGCTTACAGCCATAAAACATTGCTGCCCACAAAGAGTTAATTCCAGTGTTGAAAAAAGTCTGAAAGCAAAATTGCCCGATGATATTTTGTTATCACACTCTAGAAACACAAGCTATTGAAAAGAGATTATGAAAGCAAAACAAACAAAAATCAGAGCCTTTTATTTTAAGAATGTAATTACCTTTTTAGCTTTATAAATTAATATATTTATTATAAATCAATATATTTTTACTAAATTTGATGTGCTGCAATAGATATTTTCATATAGTTCTGTATTTAGTAACTAGTAAATTAACTAATTCAATTATTCAGCAATATTAATCACCCTTGCATTTAAGTAACGCCTCTCATTGCCAGCATTTTCATCATTTGTAAAATATTTCTGTATTACATCAGAAAAATATAATAACAAAATAACAAGGAAGAATTGAGTACAACAATCCAAGTAACAAATGCGCTAAAAAAAACAATCACTAAATTAATGCACATGATGGCCTGGAGGTGACAGCTCTCTCTCTAATAATACTTCATATAATATATGAAATAAATATTTCATATAATATATATTTCTAATAATATTTCATATTATTATATGGGTATGTAAACCAACATTTGGTGACTGGATGTCAGCTTACATGAGAATTCTTTGTCAATTGACAAGAATAAAAATGTTGAATAATTAACTAAATAATAATGTTGAATAAACACTGGAACTAAAAATATTTATAATAATTAATATCCAGTACGATAATCATGAATATCTAAACTTAAAATAATTATTTAAACATACACATAATTAATAAGTTTTGAAACTGAACGTAACTAATTAAAAAGGTCAAACCACACTTGAAATATTTGATTTTTGTTGTTTATTTACTTACACAGAATATTAAAAGTTAGTTTTTGCACTGTATTAGCTTTTTCCAATTTTTATACTGATAATTTTTCTAAGTATATAGTACACCTTTACATGAATATCAATTTCATTTTATTCTTAAAGATCAAAGATCAATGACAGATTAGCTCATATAATACTCTGGAAGTCACTTATGCAGTTTTTTGAACTGGACTTATAGACAATTCTATCCCTTGTTTGTGCAGCGAGTTTACCTGTAGCTTGTTATATATGCCTGGATTGCCAGCCAGGATTTGTCATAAAAATTATTTATGGCTGGGAAACAGTATCGAGGATTCAATAACATTAAAATGGTCTTTGAACTGTCAACCTTCTTCACAGGAAGGTGAACAGTAATCCTCTGGGCTACACAGATTCACATCCAAGCTGGAGATATCAATAGTATAATATGGTACTCTTAATCAAATGTATAAAGCAGGATTACTATCATTTTCCAAGACTATTTATTCTTTTACATTTCATTTTACTTACCTACATTAATCATCTTTTCTGCATTTCAGTTGTATATAAGAGAACACATAAACAGTATTGAGGTCATTCTGTACTGTTACATTTATAAAATTTATTGTACAGATTGAGAAAACTTAGAAAAATCTGTTAAATCATGTAAATAAAAAAAACATTACAGAAGTTTCAAAACTGAAAAATATGCAATTTTGTTTCTTTGCACTAGATGTATTTATATTATATGACTATGAATAGCAAATTTTAGTTATTATTTTTAAAGATATAAACATAAAATGAAAATCATTAAAAATTCCATATCATTAATTAACTCACTTTTTTTTTTAAACTGGCAAAAATCTTGTTTCTTTTTTAGAACATGTAAGATTGTTATTTCCAACAATGTAAATTATTAAATCTACCTCTGATTGTTATAATAAATTATTTACAAAGAAAGAGCTACACTTAAGAAGTTATTGAGAAAAAATTTGAAAATAAAAAATCCTGATAAAATTAAATAAAAATCTTAAGCTACATGTCAATTTAATTTGTTAACAAACAAGGAAGAAAAACTGAAGTATTAATACAGTAAGCCAAATTCTCAGTATAAATAAAAGAAAAAATTATAGTGATAAAGTAATAATAAAAAATAACACTATACAACAGTATTTAAAACACTATACAACAGTATTTTATTTCTATCAGTTTTTATAAAATGAAAAAATGAAGATTTTGTTTTAGAGAATCCTAGTCAAACATAGAATTAATTATGAGCGAGTACATTAAGTGGAAAAAATAATTAAATTTCAATTGACATGGAAGTCAGTTTTATTTGAGTATGCATATCCTATTTTTGACTGGAATTGCCTAAAATAATATTGCAGTTATTTTTGTTACTGTAGTTTAATTTCATAAATATAGGTATAAATACTCATTTGGTTTCATAAGTATAGTTTATTTAGTTTTATTATTTTATTATTGTCATTTAATCTTTTATTTGTATTAAATGCTCAGTTTTTTAATGATAACTCTTCAGTACCTACTAACGATTGCTTAATAATTAAAATCACTACCTAGTTTTAGATCATAATTGCAAAAAAAAAATGTATTTAACTAACAATTTATGAGTATTTTTTAATTTAAATCTATAAAAAAATAATTAATAATTATAAATTTATATAAATCTCACCAAGCAGCGATGAACTGGGTGGTTGAGATGGATTTGGCCATACTGGTGAATGCTGATCAGGTCCTAAACAAGTCGGTGAACATGGAGATTTGGCACTTCCTTCACTCTCATTGTCATCACTGCTAACGCTCAGACGGTCAGGTGGATCAAATAACGCACTACATGGAAATAAACTGATTACAAACCAACTCTTTATCCTTATCTCATTTGACAACATAATTCTAAATAAAAATTATAGGTAATGAAAGAATAATTTTTTAAACAAGGAATAGGACTGAATTAGATTTACATTTTGGGATATATATTATAGTATGTTTTAAAAAATTTAGAAGTCTTTAAAGTTGCACTGATTACAGTGCACTTTTTTAAAGGTCAAAATTGTAAAATATTGCACATGGATCTAAGTTAGCTTTCATTTTGTGTTAAACTTCAATTAGGAAGATTGAGTGTTGTGCTAATGGTGTGACAATGAGTTTATGTGTTCAAAGAGTAGTGTCTCGAGTATATCATTAACAACAAAGATGTTTAAAAATTCAATTCAAACACCAGTACCATATTCAATGGCACCACATCACTCAGTGGTCCTACCAGTAGCCTGTAAATAAGTTTAAAATAGAGAGAAAGCTAGCTTCAGATTCAGGTAAAGGTTTGTACAACTTTCTCCTTAAAATAAAAAAGTATGCTGCTGTTAAATATTTTCAAATTATAAAACTGAACAACTAAATTTTAACTACTTTTAAAATATGAATTAGTAAATTGCATCTCATCAAACACAGAAATGCACTGAAGACCAGAACTGAAGAATAGTTACTGTACGCTAACAATAAAATAAAATAAACTGAAAAAAAAAATGAAACAGCTTTCTTAACATCAAATACTAATGGCATTTAAAACAAAGTCATTAAAAAGAGAAAATAGTACAACAGCAATGGTATCAGATTACTGATACTGATTACAACATTAAAAAATTAGACTTTCTTAAATTATTATTTATTGTAAAATGAATAACTGTAACTGTTTTTCCATAAAAGTTTAATTTAAGAATTAATTGCAATTAATTATATAACAATTACATAGGGATGGCTTACAGACTCTTATCTCATAAAGATTGATTAACCAACTTGCTAATTATAAAGATGAATTAAAAAATCTGCTTGGTAAATTGCATAACAAATTTATAGTATTTCAATTCAGTTTTACTTCACTTTAATATTTCTATTAACAAATAAATTCCAGGACTTCTGGATTCGAATCCTGGTTAGGCATGGCATTTTTCATACGCTACATTTTTCCATCTTCAATTTCCATCTTCATATTCCCACATGTAAACTTTGTAATCTTCAGTGGTGAATTAATAATTAATCAGTAAAAAAAAATAATAATAATGTTGGTAAAAGAATATTAAACGGCAAATTTTTCATACTGATAATGAAAATCAGCAAAGTTATACCTGAACCCTGTGGTTAAAAGTACCTACCAGCTGTATCGTTCCATGAACATGAGTATCCCTTTATATGCCATTATCTATAAAAACACAATGTTGTGAAAAACTAATTGGCATAATAAGATTCATGAACAAACTGTGCAGGAATTAAACTTGTTTTATTTAAGAGAGAAAATAGTGTCAAGTAGAAGAATATGTTTACAAGTAATGATACTAGATGAAACTTTTCATCTTTATCATTTTTAACATTAAAAAGTTAACATGTTTCAAGTAACAAGACTAGATAAATAACACAACTCAGATATGCTGGCAGTAGTAATTAACTGTACTTTTGATGCTTAAAATATAAATGGATATTCAAAATGTATACTCTTCTGATATTGATGACATACATTATAATAAAAAAATAAATATGCTGTGGTAAATCTACAAATCTTATTTTTTCATATGAATAAAATTATTTAATTTTGGTTCATATTTAAGTTATTATGTAACAAAAGCAAAAGTTCCCAACCTTATTGTTCTAACATCAATTTCCTAACCTATATTTATTTTACTTATATGTTGTAAAGGAAGGGTAACTTTATGTGCCAAGAAATATCTCATAGAAAAGATAGTTAAACAGTTATACAATGAAAAGATGGTATTTTTGGATCTTATTAAATTTTGAGCTGTGTAAATTTTGATAATATGACAGAGAAATTATCAGATAATGGAATTATACATATTACATTTAAATGGTTTCAGTAAAAGCTTGAAAAGCGAATGTTAAAGATGAAATTACAACATTTTTAATTTTCTTTAACACAAATTCTTAAATTTAATTTTCTTAAATGAAAATACTCAGTAATTCCACTTAATAGTTTTAATTTTCTCAAAACTTCTCATTATTACACAGGAGGTAAATTAAAACAGAAACTTTCAAATAATGCTATAAAAATGAAAATATCATATAAAATGATTAATTTTTAACTAAAAACTAAATCAAATGTAAAATTAAAGGACATTATCACTTACATGTAAAACACCACACTGTTGTGGTTGTAACATTTTTATAAGTAAATGAGTACTTAAATTTAAAGTAAATTTTGTTATTCATTGAAAATTAATAACTTTTAGTATTCTTCAATTACAGTTGTTTGGGACAAAAAAATAATAAAAAGTAATTAAATAAACCTTGTTGCTTTTCAATTCCCCATCCACATGAAACACATCCTTAGACATAGATACTTACCTTTTAAATACATTCTCATTAAAAATAAAATAGTCATGATTAAAAAAATAAAATGTCATTTAAGTTGGATTTATAAATAAACTGTAAAAACAGAAAATCATTTTAACACACCTTCTTATTGCTGAAACACAATTGATCGAGCTGTCAAAATCAAATCTTTGTGAAGCTCTACGAAGAGGAGCAGGGCTAGATGTAAGAGGCAATCCAGTCCGCCAATGAAATACCATAGAAGCAGCAGAATCAAGTGATTGTCTGAACTTTGCTTTATCAAGTGCTGTCGGTATGATGCGTGAAACACACACCTACCAAATAAATTGGATTAATCTCAGCACATGTACTAAATGGAATGCAAATTTAAATCCTAAGTTTACTAACCATACAACAATAATATGTAGCTTAACTATTATAAATAACCTCCCTAAAAATTTTTAATACCACAGTCCTTTGATTTAAATAGAAATTTTTTCCACTTCTAAAAAACAAGCATTGTAAATTTCAGTGAACAAATCAAAATTTCAAAACCAAAAAATAAAATTAAAATAAAGGGTTCAACTTGTTTGCCAGAGCTTAAATTAAATCAAATATGCTACTTTTCTTTGTTATTATTACTTACTTAAATAAAGATATAAGATATAAAATTTGTTTTAACAACTCACTTTCGAAAATATAAATGAATTATTTGAAAAAATGATTTCAAAGTTAATTATATGGCTCCATCAGTGGAGGTGATAAGTGTTAATGAACTGGTGATGGTGTTCACTCCACTGAAGAAGCTGTATAATTATGAAAGGTAGCTGAAATGTAATGTACACAGTTGCTCATAACTCACAAATGAAAAGAAATAGTCAAATGAAACAGACATGACATAAAAGTAAATTTTATTTATTACAAAAACTTAAATTTATTTTCTGTATAATCACCACTTGCAGTTACACATTTCTCCCAACAGTGCAAGTTCTCATTCTGTCAATGAAGAATGCTACCTATCTTTCATCGACTCATGACTTTACTGTGTCTTTCAGTTCATCATCCATGATGAAATGAACAATCCTCTTTAACTGCGGAAAGAAGTGAACGTCATAGAACACCAAATTGGTGAGTGTGGAGAGTGTGGAACAGCTTCCAATTTCATTTTCACAATAGCTTCAGTGTTGTGTGTGTGGCTGAGTATTATCATGCTGCAAAAACATCAAATCTATGCATTGTGAAACAAACCCACAGGTCTCCAAAAACGTTTTAATGCCTCTATATATATATAAATATATATATATATCATATATTATATATAATATATTATATATTATATATATTATATTATTATATAATTATATATTACATTATTCATATATTATATATAATATATTATATATTATATATATTATATTATTATATATATTATATATATATCACAGAATTTGCAGTCAACCCAGCTTCCAAGTAATCAGCCAGTGTTTTAGAGTTGTTTTGATTTTTTTTATTTGAAGTGAACCATAGAACCATTATTCCATGCTCTGCTATTTTTCTTCTCAGTGTAATGATACACTACACTTTCATCTCCCATCACAATTTTGAAAAGGAAGTCACTTCCTCCATCATGATAACGTTTTAGATGCACTGACATAGCTGGCGTACTCAATTTTATAACTATGACAACTGACAGAAAATGAGAGCAAATGGATTAGTGATATTGGAATCATAGTTGTAGAGGAATAAAACTACAAGATGACAACACATGTTGCTTTGTGTGACATTTTGTTCTCCTATTATGTTACAATGTGCATTACATTTCAGTTCCCTCGTAATTGCGGAAAATCTTCCAGATATACAATTTCCTCTTGTTTTAAAAATTAACCATTAAAAAAGTTATTTAAGAATTTTAGAAAGTGTTATTAGGTTTTACCATACTGATCACAAATTTCATGAACAGCAAATTTCTTGTATTTGTTCAGATCACAAATTTCATGTATAATTTTTATTAAAAAGAAAAGAGGATGAACAATTTATTGATAAATCTTTATATAAATAACTATTTTTATAAATCACAAATAAATTGTCTATGTTTTTGGGGTATCAACTGCTTATTTCAGTGGTTATGGATGAATAGCATGTGTAATAATGTAATGTTACATAATCAATTCCTATGTATTCAATTTCCTGCACGTTTCTCCAATTCATACAAACACAGTACTTTTACTAACTCCAAATTTACATTCTGTTTCATTATTGTTTTTAAATTTGCAAAATCTACAACTTATGCATTAAAAGAAGAATTGTATTTCATAATAATATAACTCCAATCAAAAAAAAAAATCAATTGTATAATAAAAAAATATTGAATGAGTAATTAAATTATAGCATAGATTTACAAAAATGGACATCAATAATGATCTGTATTCTCATACTTATGTGAATGTCATGTATATATTTCTATTGTAAGTGACAATATAGGTAGATAATAAGAGGTGTATCATCCTTACGTATTATTATATTGAATGAACAGGAGTAATATGGACTAACGATACAGCTTATATATGTATCATGTATGAAGTCTTGCAGTTGGGATATAATTATAGGAACAACCTAACAAATGTATGCTTTTTGTGTTTTTAATAATTGGCTTAGCTTCCTATTGCTGTACATTCCTACAACACAATATTCTTAGTTGTACATTAGTCACACAAGTTCAAATTCAGCTATAAAGTGAATATTTCTTTAATTTTAAAATACTTCCTTTTTAATGAAAAATTTGATTTGTAACTTAGACGATTATATTCAGGGATATAGGATATGTAAATTGGATCTACTGCACTATTTTATATTTCATAAACCATCTGTATGTTTAAATATAGTGTTTTTATATATAATTTCAAACCACTATTAAAAATTCTGAAAGCAATTAAAAAATGTCATGTTCTAGCATCAATGGTAGGTTCTTTCTAAGGGATGCAAGGTAACAGATCTTTCAGAATTATTTCTACATAGGTATTACTTTTTATTTCAATTTATTTACATTTAGTATATTCTTTTTATTATTAATTTTTAGGACACTAACTATATGAGAAATCCTAGATGTAATGGAACCATCATGTTTTTAGGATAAGAATTCTTCATATGCACTAATATTAATTATAAGTTTACAGAAGGAAACTGATAAACTTTTAACAGGTTCCACATGGATAAATCCATGAAAATAGTAATAATAAGAACATCAAATTTGTATCTAGGTCGGTGACACTTTTTATTTACACTATAACTCAATATTGTTACAATACTATATTCATATTATTTGGTTTAATTCAAGGAAAGGAAGTGTATATTCTGAATAATTATTGAAAATGATAGAAATTGTTACAAATATTGATAAGTAAAACACTTCCCCACAGGAGCTGTCTATTATATACCTTCTATGCACCTTATTTAACATTTCATAATTAAGATACCCGAAAATTAAAAAAAAAAAGCTTTTTCAACAAACATAAAAATACTTGAATAAAAAAAAGAACTTGTGAAATTTAAAATTTTATAAAATAATGATGACTTGTGGTCTTGTCATGAGAAATAAACTTCCAAATGATCTTTTCAGGACCACAATAAAGTCCTTTCCTCAGTGTTCTTACAGATAATATATTGTTAATGACAGTTATCATAAAGTGGTTATAAGATTGATTTAAGATAAAGTTAAATAATAGATTTGATTTATCCTGCATTTATTTATTGCTTCCATCAAATTCAGTGAATTTGAAAATCTTGTACTGAAAAGTAGAGTTGACTTTTAATGTTATGTGAAAAATTTGCATGTTGTGGTTAATATCTTATAAGCATGTTCAGTTTCTATAAGGTTCTTTATTACCTTTATATTTCAGTAGGATTATAATTACACACAAGGAATACCAGATAAATGCAATTTTTTACAAAAACTAAAACATATAGGTGTAAACACTGATTAAGATGTATGTATTCTTAAGATATTGCATGTATCAGCATAGTCAATGCAATTTAATGTATAAATTATTGGGTTATTGTATTACATTCTGTGATTTTGTTTGTTTTTAATGTGGTTTTTGTAAGGAAAAAAATAATCTTCTTTTCTAAAACTTCTGATAATCTTACGTGAATATTGGTTGTCATATAGTTAGTTGTTTTTTGTTTTAAGTGTTTTGTTTTCTGTTCTTCATTTTATCGAGTCAAGTTTTCTAATACAATCACCAGATGACATAAGTGTGTATAGTGGATGATGTACATATGAAAAAATTACACGTTTGAGTCATGTTATAGATGAACACGTCATTGTGGTAGGTTTTCTATATCTTTTGAAAATGTGTTCGTCTTTTTTTTTGGATAAGTGTCTATTTGATAAGAATAAAACACACACATACAAACATAAAAACTACAATAAGAAAATTCTGTAAACCGTCATTAACTAAATACTTAACCAATACACTTAGCCAGTATAGCATTTACAAAAACTTAATTCAACAAAAATGCTTATAAACAAACATAATACAGTATATTATTTGACTTTGGTCAAATAGTATACTGTACTATCTGGATAGCAGTACTGACAAAGAACAGTATATGGGTTTAGAAGAGCTGTTGGAACAAGGGACGCTATAGGGCTGCTAAGATTAATGGGTGAGAGATACATGGAAAGGAGGCAGACGGTGTATGTTGCATTTTTTGACCTAGAAAAGACTTTGAGTTAGATGGGATAAATTATTGTTAATTTTGAAAAAGAAGAAAATTGACTGGAAAGAGAGGCGCCAATAAAAGAGCTGTACTATAACCAGAGAATAAAAGTGAGGGTAGGAGACGAAATAACAGGAAGAATAGGGACTGGATAGTATATAAGATTAGTATATACTGGAAGAAATAATTAAATGCGGTCTGAATGGGAAGAGAGGAATAAAGATCAATGGAAGAAGAATATAATGTACATGTTTTGCTGATATGGTGATACTGGCAGAGAGACCAAGTAAATTAATTGAAATGTCTGATGACTTAAATAAAAGTTGTGAAATTCAAGGTATGAGGATCAACAAGAAGAAAAAAAATGTGTGGTATTAGGTAGAAAAGAGGAGAGGATTGAGAGTAAGATAAGAAGTTAAGTTAGGATTGAGTTAAGATAGGATAAGTTTTAGAAAAGGTGAAGAAATTTCATTACTTAGGAAGCTTTATAACTGATGACTTTACTTCCACAGCAGAAATTAAAACAAGAATATCAAGAAGTAAGCAAGCAATTAATAAGAAGGGAAGAATGCTGGGTGGAAAGTTAAACTTTGTGTTAAGGAAGAGATTAATGAGATGTTTTATTTGGAGTGTGATGTTCTACGGAGCTGAAACTCAGACAATGAAAAAGGTAGACAGAAAATGAATTGAGGCTTTTGAGTTGTGGATGTAGTGCAGAATGATAAATGTCAGATGGAAAGACCATGTAACAAATGAGGAAGTGTTAAGGAGAATCTGAGATAACAGGAAAATGCTAAATGTGGCTGAATATAGGAAAAGGAACTGGCTAGGACACTGTATAAGAGGAAGTTGTTTATTAGTAGATGTAATAGAAGATGAATGAGCGGAAAGGAAGAAATTTCATATGATGGATGGGATTATGAAAAAGGGAAAATCTGCTGAAACAAATTGATTAGCCAAGAATAGAACAAGGTGAAGAACAGCAGTCATGACATAACCTGTCCTAATGGCATAACACTATGAATAAATGTCCATATACTAAACTAGCTTCTTGACCATTTTAAGATGGTCATTATTAATATCAAAGCAACAAAATGAAAGACAGGACTGGAATAACATATTCTAGATATTTAGAAAGTGAGTCAAGATTACTTCAACTTACTTTTATAAAACTACACGAATTCCAAAAAAATATTGTATAAAAAAATATTTTTGTAAAACTATTTGGCAAGTAACAGTACTTATACTATCTTTAAAAAAATAATTATCAAGTTGTATTCACTGCTTGGTCATTAGTGACTAAAAAATCGTACAAACATACAGTGGAACTACATAAAGAGTGTTCAACTTTGGTGATTTATTGTGAACTAATTTATTAAACATTACTTTGCCATTATATCCTTACTTCACATCCTTTCAAAATGGTATTTGCTAAGATGATCTATATGTTATGGAATCATCATGTTGTAAAGGATGCAGTTTACAATCTTAAACAGGTCTGAAATTTATATATGTATATATATATTATAAAAAACTGTCATGTTTTATAACAAGTAAATTTTCTTTCTTTACATAAAAAAAATCTGCCGCTGATTCATACATAATTGTAAGGTAGAAATTAATTAGATTTCATTAGAAAAGAGGTAGGTACTTGTAATTTATTACATGACATGAAACTTATATTGCCAAGACTAAATGTAAATATTTTGTTTTTTACCAGTTTGTTCTTAATGAAAACTTATATAGAATATATTGAAAACAGAATTAAATTTAAATATTTATATTCAGAATCAAAATATATTACTAGAAAAGTAATGTTTAAAATAAAATAACATATAAACTTTAATAAAACAGAAATACAATAAAAATAAAAGGTACTTTACATAATAATGAGGAAAATAATTAAATTTAGTGTTTCACTCATTATACTTTATCATATCATAAACTTAAAAAATGTAGCATGGATAAGGTAAGAGAATATCACATGCTACCTACTTTTTAACTTCTGACAAATTAAAAAAAAAAAAAAATAATAATAATAATAAATGTACTACATCTATATTAATCTGGTATTTATTTTAATGTCTTCACTGAGTTTATTCTATTAATAATTATTTCTAATTTACAAAACAATAATATGACAAAAATATTTGCAATAATCTAATGTAAAATTGTGTTTCTTTCAGTTAACTGTAAGACCAATAAAGTAGATTCAGCTTACAGAGAACCTTTTTATCATAATAACCTTTTCTAAGGTACAGTAATCATTAAATATTTTGGAAAAAATAAATGTGTATATATTTTTGTAATTAATATAACATAATCATACAATTTCAAAGTTAATGGTGTTGAACTTAAAAAAAATTAAATGAGACATTTTATATTTAATACGTATTTTAGTGCTTTAGTCAATAATTTAATGAATTATTAAAGAAACTAAGACTATTGCAGTTTAAAACAGTTCAAAATAAGAAATACATAGATGTGTATTTTTGTCTCATTTATGTGACAAAGTATTATTTATTATAATTTGTGATATATGACATCTATGTTAATTTATACGAAATTATTCAAAATTAAATAAAATTTTACATAGTTTTATGTGCTAAAGAAATTAAAAAACTAGTGAAAAATTATAATTTTGAAATATTTAATGTTTAATCCAGTTTTTCAAGACATGCATTTTATTGAGACAAATTTTATAAAATTATTCTTGAAAAAGTTAAAATAAGTGCAAATAATAGTATAAGGGATATTTTTAAGGTTAGTTCACACATACTCAGCTTCATTTGTCCAAATACCATTTTAATACAAATCAAATCCATCAAAATCATTGTTTTATATTACCTGTTTTGGTAAAAAAATTCAACAGAAAAACATTCAAATGCAAAACTAAACCCATTTTGTTGGACATACAATATACAACACACAAGGAGATAATAATGAACTAAAAAAATAAACAAACAAAATATATGCTGACACGACTTCAACATTTGTTATCACACATGATATACATTATTTATAACTGTGTGGTTAAAAGTTATAAAAGAAAATATATGAAATAATGCATGGATTAATCCAGTAGAAATATAGAAGACAAATAAATATGGCATAGTAGCTTAAAGGAATTTGTTATTTAATTAACAGCAGAGACACCCAGCTGTGAAACATTAGCATAATTAAATTAGAGAATTAAAATGACAATATGGTAACATACAAGCAACAGAAGTATGGAAAATTTTAGGAAACGAACATGTTTTAAGCACGAGAAATGGAATTCCTCACAGAAATTAAATGGAAAACAAAATGAGACACCATGCAAAGTATGGAAGAAGATCTGAAGCAAGGGAGGATAAAAGAAATTGAGAAAATTAATTTTTATGGTATATGGACCTGTTACAAAAACAACTTGGGAAAGATTATCAAAAGCTAAGATTGCAATAAAATTAAAGATAGACTGAAAAAAGGGGAAGATAGGGACAGTGTTGAAAAAAGATTCTACTGGTAGATGGTATAGGATGCATAGAGTTCAGAGATCATGACAAGATGACAGAGCCTAGGGATAATCTAGTCTAGGCAGTAGCTGTATCAACTTCTCCCAGTTTATCAGTCAGTGACTGTTACAATGTTTAAACAAGTGCCAGTACTATTGCACAAAGAATTATTACAAAATTCTTCTATAAAAACAGACAAGTATTTTGAAATTTTTATAGATTTCATACATGGTTTGAAATGAATGTTTATCATGGCTAAAATGTACACTTAAGAAAATTTATCTTGGACTCTTTTTTATCCTCACATCTGATACCCTTGACAAAATTTCAAAAACTGATGAGGTTGTACAGGTCAACTGGCAAACAACTATTACAAAAATTAGGAATTAATGTTAGGAGTGTTGAAGAAATACTAGCCATAAAATTGCAGAGCAAAAAGTGGATTCAAGATGAGTTCAACTTCATCCCTTTTTTATCAATAGATAAATGGGAACTTTCAGCCACCATCCTGGTTGCATTTCTGGAACCATTAAAGTAACTTCCAATAGCCAGTGGAACAATCACTTCTTTGTAGGGACTCAGTGGAGTGGCAAGTCTGCCTGTAAGACTGTCCACAGGCCCTTGTTTCCTACCTGAGCATTGCACATAGTCTTACTGGTGACCAAAGTGCCTCAGTTGGGCCTCCGACTCCTAAAATCTAAATCTAATTCCAAATCAACAAATGAGAAAAATAAAAATTGTTATCCAGTTAAGTTAAAATATTAAGGTAACAAACAAGTTCTGGTTAAGACATTAAATTTATTCCTTGCAACTTAATAACTGGAGTTCTTTTGAAACAATTTTATAAGCATACAAAATCGCAGGTACAGTGCAGTGAGAGTTTAATGTCTGAATTTAAAACTTTTAATGGCATACAACAGGGTTGTTTACCCCTTCTTTTTTCTCTGTTTTTAAATGAGCTACACAATGAGTTGGGTGGAGAAGTGTTTGTTGGTCAGTTGACTGTAACAGTGTTGCTGTACATATATGATATTGTACTTCTGTCATCTGACCCCCAAAGGTCTGCAAAGAATAACTAATAACTTCAAAAATTATTGTAACTTGTGGGGTTGCCAATTAATCTAAATAAGTCAAAGATAATGTTTTTTTAGAAAAGGGAGAAAACAGGGTAGTAAGGAAAAATAGTGGTGGGGTGGGGAGTGAATTGATGTTGTAACTAGTTACAAATACTTAGGAATTACATTAAACCATTGTTGGCTTGAAAGACACATATAAGGGAAAGGGTATCAGTAGCAAAGTTTGTATTAAATAAAGTCTGGGGAAATTTCCAAGTGAAAAACAAAATACCCATCTCAGCTAAATGGGCAGAATATTGTGTCATATGTAGAGTGATAGTAGGTTACAGAGCACAACTTTGGGGTTATAAAACAATTTAGAAAGAGGATTTAGAAATTTTCCAGAGATCTGCTCTCTAAAACTTTTTGGAATTCCCTCAAGTATGGCAAATTATGCCATCTATTTGGAAACTGGTATGCAGTTATTGTAATTTTTTTCTTGGAATTTCTTGTTAACTATGTTTTACAAGTCTTGAAATTACCTAATCAGAGATTGCCCAAGAAATTAGCTGAGTTAACAGTAATAAGAGAGGTTTAAATATTGGAAGGAGTTAGAAAATAAATTTCGATGACCACTGTCTAATAACTGGGAATGTTGGAGGGATCAACTAAATTATATAATGGGAAAAATGGCAGAAAATTTGTGGGCCTTGTGGCTGGATAGAACACAGCGAGCTGAGTAACATTTTCTATCTACAGCTGATATTTAATCTTGGCAACAAGACATATATCATATGAGTACCATATTTAGAATGCGATATGAGCTACTTGGTCTAAATAAATATCTAATAGGGAAGAAAACAGACGTCAGTGTGCACTATGCAACCTTGGTGTGGTAGATTGTTTTGAACATTTTATAGGTATTTGCCCAGTGTTAAATGAAATTAGAAGAAAATGGTTTGATTTTAACAGGTTGAATATGATGAAGTAATTGATTATTTGAATGGTAATAACTGGAAAACACTGGAGGGATATTTCCGGGAAGCAAGATATCGAAATTGATTAGTTGCAGAGTTTATTTATTAATTGTAAGCTTGCTGAATTCATTTATTAAATAAATACTAAGTAAAGGAAAAATGGAAGGGAAAGTAAAATAAATAATAGAAAAAAAATTATTTTGATAAAATACTTATTGGAATAAATAAGACAGAATTAAAAGCACTTTGACTTCCATCCTTACTTTTATTCTATTTTTATTTTGTATCTTTAAAAAAAAAAAGAAGGCTGACTGGGGGATCAGTATTGAGGTACGGGGAGGGGAGAACTATATAATTGTTAATTTAATTATTAAATTGGTTATTATTTTTTTTAAATTAATTGTTATTTGATTATTAATAAAATTAATAGATTGTTTGTTTGAAAGATAATATTAATTTCATTTGTTTAGTAAAATTTAAAGATTAGAACCAACAGGTACCAGTCGACTATGCAGAGGTAATCTGGCAGATGACTTTTTGTCATGCTAATTCGTGTGTTGGTATAAGGGTTTTGTTGTTAACATTTATTTATTGATTGTATTCAACAACTGAAAGTTTATTTAATATTATTATTAAATAATTGTTTAATGTATATTATAATCTATATTTATCTTTTCTTTAATGATTACTGCTGTATCTTTTCAACGAAAGCTTATTACTGGAAATAAAGACACACTATTATTATTATTAACTGGAGTTCACAATAACTAGAGTATCTCAGAAAATAACAACCTGTAATCTTTAGGATGTGAAGTTAGGATACAAAATTTTATTGGTAGAGGCCATGTTTAGTCAAGTAGTTGTTCTAGATCACTGAAGTAAAAAAGCAGTGGAAGCAATTTTCTAGCATTCTGTTGTCATTTGCTGCCTAATGATTATTGATATCACATAAAAAAAAAATAAATATATAATAACAATACAGAAATGACAATTTAGTAAATAAATATACTAATCAGATTAATAAATAACTATATATTTTAAAGATCACTTCAGGAGTGTGGGGAGCATTTCATACTCAAAGGATAACAAAATAAATGGCTACAGCAATTGTCCATAAGCATCAATGAAAGAAAACCTTGATCAAAGCAGGATTATAAATTACAATAATTTTATTTTAAAAAGCGATTATATTATTTAAATATACTTTAAAAAAGCATGCAGAAAATTCAGAATTAATGTTTAGTGTTTAAAAACTCATCAACCAAATAATATTATTCATAAATCAGTATGACAAAATGTTGTTTTATTTATTAAGTAATATTACTGACTAATAAGTATAATATTATTAAGTAATAATATTTATAATACTTTTAATAATATTAAGTAATAATATAATATGTGTTTAGAAAACAAGTTGTAAATTTGATATTTTACACAATTTTAATGTTGTATTTCATAAAAGGAAACTTTGAATTTCATTTTATGTAAATTAGTCAAAAAGTCTTTAAGATCGACAATCTTTAAGAAACTTTTAAGCTAATAAATTGAAAATTGGAAGTGAAACATATAACCATTTCTTATAGAATGAGTATATTTCTGTTGTCTGGCCTTTACAGGAGTGAATATTGTTATTTTTCAGGAATTAATGACTATTTTTAGATAATAAAAATAGAAAAAATCATAGATGCAAATGTATTGAAAAGTTAGAATTTTTAATTTACTATATTTTTATTTAGATCTGATGAATTCTTTCATCGGTCATTAGTTGTTTAAATATAGGAATAAGAAAGGAAAACATTAAAATGTTTTTGTTTTAAATAGTGATCATACCTCTGGATTTTGCTTGTTGAGATCACAGATATTACTTTCATCTTGCAAATCATACTCCTTAACATCTTCTGAACCGATCACTTCCTCTTGAGTTTGCTCTTTCTCTTCAGCTGGTATTTGCTTCTTAACACAAGGTCTGGTCCGAAAGCGATCAACGATTGAACACAAAGCACTTTTTGTTCTATCCACTACATCATTAGTCCGAAAACCTGACCACAAATCATTATTTACAGTACTATCAACACATGGTTCTGATTCAGAATTTTCATAAGTCCGAAAATTATCACTTAATAGCAATGGGGAAATCTTTTTAGAATTAACACATGTTTTTTTCTTATCATAATTGAGATCAAAAGAAGATTTAACAACTGTACTTGTATCTTCTTCAAATTTGGTTTTAACTGAACACTTTTCTGCATTTTTACTCGTCCGTAAAATTGCTGATAGCAAAAGATCTGACTTGGCTGGTGCTGAATTTTTCTCTTCAGAAATGAAACCGACCACACTAGAATTTGAATCTGGTAAAGGAAGCTGTTTCGATTTTGTGCAAGGTAGCTGAATTTTTGAAGTAATATCACTATTTGAGTTTTTTTCTGATTTGTTGCTTGAATTCTGTTGAAAACCACATGGCGTACGTGTTCTGTAAAAGAAATTGATTCACCCATTAAAGAAACATAGAAATGAGATTACTATATTAACAGTCACAGCAAATAAAAGAAAATTACTGTAACTAATTTTCTGCTTTCTTTGAAAGTTAAAAAAATATTAGTTTTGCCTTGATCTTAGAATCATCTTTGTTTCTCATATGATTATTATATTTTCACTTATTCAGAACATTTATATAATAATCACGTCCATATCAATGGACTCATTAGTAGTTCATTTAAAATTAATTTTATCACTATAAACATTTTTGATCTTTTAGTAAGTTCCTCTACATTCTTTGCTGTAGAATGTTTCTGTTTCTAAACATTAAAAGTAGACTACCATAAGAAAGCAAAGCTTTCATACAGAACAGAATTCTGCTAACATCAAACATATATAGATACAAATTACACAGTGTTATATTTATATGGAATATAACACATTGTGTTTACATAATTACTTGCAAGTAAGAAATTGTGTTTTTATATAATTTATTTAAAAAAAGAATGCTTCAAAAGAACTGAATGTATAATTTGTCTATTTTCTCCTATTGAGTAGTAACAGTATATAATAAGTATATTTCACAACAGGGGCACATTAATTAGTTGTTTTACATTAATTGTTCTAGTTTTTCTTAGAGCTGTAATGCATATAAAGTGCCTGAGGTACAAAAGAGGTCCAACGCGAAATTGCTTTCTCGGAAGGTAATGACTGATTTGAGTATTGTTTTCTGCCCTTCCTAGCATTGTCACTCTAACACTATAGTTGATGCAGAACATTTTGGAGTACCCGAAACATGTCAACTATGAATGTTAGTGACAATACTAGGAAGGGCAGAAAACAACACTCAAATCATTTATGATAATCCTACCAGAAATATAAAATGTTGTGAAAATTTTAAGGTAATAATGTTTACTATATAGCCAGTCTCTGTGGTGAATAGAGTGAAGGTTAACAATCATCAGCATTTTAATGGGTTTGACATGCTAACACGCAACAGTATATTCAACTCAATGGGAAATCACTTCATTGCTCACTTCTGCTAGAAGATTGACTTGGAATGCTTATTACTCTAGAGAATGGCTAAATGTCTACAGAAGCTATTGATAACTCAGATCAGATTACCTATAACTATTATTGTTATGCTGTTAATATACACAAATATACATGCATTTTTCTGTTTGATGTCATCAGTTTGTATGGTTAATTTTCCCAGTAAATTATGAATGGTTGATCAGAGAGAGAAAGATAGGAACAGTTTAATTTTATTCCTAAATTCTTTAGATCATCCAGTAGTTATAGTTCTAATAGTGTTAGAAAAACTACTACTACATTTTTAGTATTTTTAACACTTTTAATCCTACAAACATATCTTATAAATTACTAGTCAAATGCTCCAGTCCTGGTAAAAAATCTTAAAGATTTTTTTTCTAGTCAAATGTCCTGGTAACAATATTTTGTTTGTGTTCACTATGTATAGATACTCTTTCTTTTTTTTTGACATACTCTTTCAACTCATATTTTATCAAGGATTTTTTGTTTTGTACATTACCATACACATGATAGTAATTTCTAGACACTTCATTCTAGTTATGTTACTGCTTTTGCATCATTCAGTTATGTAAATTTGTTTGCTGTAACATTTATTTTTAATGTATTTCTACACAGTTCTGAAAATTTATATCATCTTAAGTCCTTAGCTTATTAATGGTCTGATTTTGACATTTTTTAGTGCCAAAAAACAACTAATTCTGAAAAATCAATGAAATAAATTAAACTAATTAAATATAATTATCTAAAAATGTAAAGTTCAAAGTGCACACAACATACTTAAAAGAGATGTCACAGTTTACATGGAAATGGCTAATAAAACAAAATACATACAATCCCTCAGAATTGAAATTTAAAGCATAAAAGGTACCTCAGGTTTCACAAATCTAAATGATCAAATCATGATTTCTTATAATTTTACGATAATTGATTAATGAAATATTTTTATTATAATAATATTTTATCTTGCAGCTTATTGCTTACTGGAAGATTCTGAGCATAAGGTACACATTTTCTTAATAAAAGAAATAAAAACAACTATATTTGATAGTTCTATCATTAACGAATATTTTAAAAGATTATAAATAATTCACTCTACCTTAAAACTGTGAGAACCTCCTCGACTTCTCTTTGACTCAACTCAAAATTAAATTTTTTCCCTGTAGATGGTGGCTGATTTTGAGAACTAGCTGCACCAGAATCAGAAGCCAAATGATTATTTCCACAAGAGGCTGCAGGTGTAACTGTAGGTGCTGAGGTAATATTTGGATTATTTGCTTGACTGCGCCGACGATGACGTGGTCCTGGTACAGTAGGACAATCTAATTCCTCTTCGCCCCAACTACAACGATGTTTTCCAGCTCTATCACAGCCAGTTTGCATTCGATCATCAACTAAACCTATTAAAGAAAATTAAATAGTTAATTTAATTCACTTTCTTCTGTAAACTTACATTTTTAGGTTTGTTTTACCTATACTGTAAAATTTTATAATAAAATCCTTGGCAATAGCAAAGGATTACTGTTTATTTTAACCATTACTCACTGTTTCACACAACTGCAACACATAGAATTTAAGGACTGTAGTTGAAATTTTGCGATACATTTTCTAAAATTTCTTGAATTGGAAAACCTTTCTGATATGTATTTTTTTTTTTATTTGGCCACTATATTTAAATGTAGGAGATGATGTAACACACTCAATAAAGCAAAACTACAAATATACACTTTTCATTTTATGTAACTAGACAAATGTGATTATATTGTGTATAATTTGAGAAAAACATAGTATTTACTAGAAAATGTTCAGAAGTACACAACTGGATATATTTTTTGCACTATTTTAATGCAATGATACAATCATTCACTTCCTGTGGTGTTTTAAAACAATTTTAATGTGTTCCAATTCAATTTTATTGAGTATCGTCTATGATAACTACTTTCCTTAATCATTAGTAAATTATTTTTTTAACATATAATTATCATAAATATTTATTATCACATGACTATTATTGCCAACAGAAATATTTGTTGCAAACATTTCAGCCAACAAAAATATTTGTTGATTACTTATCAATCTAAGTGCTTAATTTTGCTGTAAGAGTAATTAAGAACATTTTCTTAGTATCAGCTGAGGGTAATTGGGATGAAAGTTGTTCCAATCATTCCTTTAGAGCTAAAGAAGAGTCATTGTACAAATTAGGAAAAACAAGACTTTGATATTCCTGATGTGTCTCCTTTTAGGGTCATAAGGTCTTGCAAATGAACTGAAAGATAAAGGGAGCACCAAGCTTTCATCCATTCAGACAAATTAGTGGGTATAAAACATACTCGCTATATTAGGTCTTATGACCTTTTGATGGCTAGCAGGGCAGCCACTTTATTAGAGCTTAGAGTGGGATAGTGTTGCTGTATGCCTGAGAAGATATCCTTTTCCCTATGATGGAGGAGGTTGCACGAAAAGCCAAGATTGTGTCCAAAATGCCTAATGAAAAAAGCTAGGCCTCCTATTCATGGCCCTAATGAATCAGTGAAAGTTGGATGGTATAGAAAAATAAATTAAGGTAGTGAACAATTGTAAGAATAAATTATTTGAAATATAACATTTTTATTCTCTTAAATAAATGGTTTTTACTTTTAAAAAGTAATACATATTATAAGTTGTAAAATAAAATTTTATTCTACAAATAAACCAACATTGCATATTTACTTTGAGCCAAGAATATATATGTAATATGGTGATGAGACGAAAATTATTTATTGGGGAATTGATTGTAAGAAATCGGAAAGGAAAACTATATTGCTTGAATGTAAAAAATTGAGAAATTATTTCTGTTTAATCTCCAAAGAAAAAGTAAAATATACACCTGATAAAATTGGAATTGTTGTTTCCCTGTTTACTTGACAACCATTAAATTGGTCAATAAGAACCGAGGAATTTGAAGAGGTATCCTGATGACGACTGGAAACAGCCATATTCTGTCGCCCAATTCGTTGTCGTGAACTGCTACTTCTCCAGTTTGTTCCTAAAAAAAATATTTAACTTATTAACATCAAAAATTTGCAACCACGGAAAAATAAGTAACATTAAAAAATAAAGCTAATTAATTCAATTGTTTTGCTAAACATAGATTCAAAAATCCATAAAAGTAATAAAAACATTTCTTGGCAATGTTTGGTTCCCTTTCCTTTATTAACTGACTTCTATTCTAATCTTATTAAATTTTTTTCTTATTTTATTTTAAAATAAAGTAGCCACAAATTGTATATCCATAATAAACCTCTATAGTCCAATCAATAGGGATTTTTTGGCTAAAAAATTAGTAGAGTTTAAGGAAGTACATGGGTAGGTTGTAGATCAGGGTAAGTAAAAGTTGTTTATATGCGACTGGACAAAAGTTTTGCTCACTGGACAAAATGGCGGCCGTTCAAAGGTGTTGAAAATCAGTTTTTTTAATTTTGTAGGCCAAGGTAAACTTCCTAGGTGAAAAAGTTCTGAATAAAAGTTGTAGGCATTTGCAGTGCCTATAATTTAAGCCTCAAATGGTGAATTTTGTTAATTAGTTACTGAAAAAATCCGAAAAACTGTTAGAAATGGTCAATTTTTGCAAAGCCAATATTTTTTATAAAAATAATGTTTTTACTATTTTTATTGTTTTAAAAGTTAGCTCTTGAAATTCCAAATTCAGTGAGTGGTTACACAAAAAATTGGTAGTGAACCGCTTTACCCTCTGCAACTAATGCACGAGCACGCTCTATTTTTTGCCCATTTCAAGAAGTTTAAACAAGTTTTACATTAATTTTTAGTTTAAAACTTTTCACCATATAAAAATAAAAGTCCTGAAGAATAGACTGTACTTGAAATGGACACAAAAAAATTCTTAAAAGCCAAAATAATTACAGTTGCCTGAAAAGTCTTTTTATAAACAAATTACAGGATCTCATTAAGGAATAAACCAATTTTTTTGTGTAACCACTCATTGAATCTGGAATTCCAAGGGCTAACTTTTAAAACAAAAAAAAAAAATAGTAAAACAGTTATTTTTGCAATAAACAGTGGCTTTGCAGAAATAGCCATTTTTAATGGTTTTTTATTACTTTTGTAGTAACTAATTAACAAAATTCAACATTTAAGGGCTTAAATTATAGGTACTGTATATGCCTACAACTTTTATTCAGATCTTTTTCGGCTAGGAAGTTCACATTGGCCTACAAAATTGAAAAACTGATTTTGAACATCTTTGAATGGCCGCCATTTTGTCCAGTTAGCGAAAATTTTGTCCATTCACATATAAACAAGTTATACTTACCCTAATCTACAACCCCAGGTACTTACCATGTATGGGTGTTTTGTTATTTAACATTATTTTTATTTCAGATTAATATTTATTTCCACAGAGAATTGTGAAAAAATTACAATATAACAGTATGTAGTTGATGACCTGCCCATAACCAAAGTATTAACAGGTTTTTCAAATTAATTATAGATTTCTGGGCTGCATGTATGGAATAGACAAACAGAATAAAAAAATATTTACTAAACTCTGGGAACAAAAGAGCAACCATAGACATCTACCTCAAACAAAGAAAGAACATAGGCATCCAAGAACAGGAAATTAAAGATAGAAAGCTATTCAAACAAAAATAAATGAAGTTGAGTTTGAAACAGTGAAAAAGTAAATCAATCTCACCAAAGTGAAATGGCTGGAAGAGAAAAAGTGCAAACATGCGGAAAGAATGAAAGAATATTGGGAGAAAAGAAAAACAAAACATAAGAAATGATATTTGCATGTTCCATAGTTGGCCTAACAGCAAAATAAAGATGCGTGCATACACACACACACACACACACACACACACACACACACACACACACACACAAACACAAACACGAGTATATATGTTAATTTGGTAGGAATTTACTTCAGAATCAATAAAATATTTCATTTAAAAATAAATGATAATTTTCATTTCAAATATATAGATATGAATTGGTAATTTTCATCTTTAAAATATTATTTTTCACATATACCAAGATTGATTATAAACATATGTGACAGAAGTAAAAATAAAACATCTTTATCATCGGAGCAACTATTAAACTTCTGTTCTTAATTAAAATTACAGTATTTAATAAATTGGACTTCTAAAATAGAGAAAAAATCTACAGCCCCTGTTTCTGATTCCATACATTAGCTTCCATTTTTTTTTTCATTTTATTAGACTGCAGTCACTAAGATTTCCTTTTACAATTTTGCTATGTAAAATTTTACTTTAATATATGATCACAGAATTAGTTACTTAAATACGTTCTATAATTAATTATTGATAATGATTCATTAGCATGATATTGTAACATTATACTGTTACCTGGCGTGCTGAATACCATTTGAGAAAATTATCTCATATCTGAGGTTTGTCCAGAAATAAATCAAACTTTTGAAACAGTAAGCCAAAAAAGTTCTGGAAATGGTACTCACAATTATACTAGTGGCAGCTTTATAATGGGGGTCCCTTATGATTAATAGACTGTTTTCTGAGTCAGTCTATGATGCTTTGTTCTGGATATGCAAGTGCACATACTTGCATGAAATGCAGTAAGGCCGCATTTCATTCTTGCTATGATGTTCTGATATAAAGAAATTTAAGATTCTTGAAGAGCAACATCTTTGCGTAAAAAATGATGAATGATGAATGATGAAGAATGAATACAAAATTATTAATTTTGTATTTATCATCACTTCCACATGTGTTTTTCTATACTACTAAGATGTGATTAATATTTTATTCATAACTTAGACTGTGAATAATGATCTAATTTTGTATGACACATTTTATTATTTACTCTTTAGTGTCAGGTCAATTCATGTACATATAAAGTATTTTTAATTTAACTATTTAATTTTGGTAGTTTATTAGACTGACATGTGTCTCAAGGTAAAATATAATTTTAAAAATGTCATAATTCAACACTTCATCCCCTTGACTCAACTCAAAATTAAATTTTTTAAAAACACTGTACCTTCCAGGAAGACACACTATCTATTTTGTTATTCACTTCCTTAATACTTATTTTCAAAAATAATTTTGAAACAAGAATTTGAAATTTATTTAAAAACTGTTATAATACATAACACAAGAGTAATAGAGTTATAATATATCACGAAGAAGAGCTGATCAACAATACAAACATCCCTATGTAAAAAAAAGAGAACCCAGAAACAGTAAAAATTATTAAAACTATGAAGAGTAAACGTCATGGATGATTGAGAAGAACTGTGAGCCATAAGGATCTTAAAAGTTCAGCTGCTAGTAGAGAACAATGAGATGGATATGACACAAGGGACCTCTCTCAGAGCTGATAACCATATGATATTGATAATGATTATGAATCTAAGAATCATTTTAAGATAAAGCAAATATAACATTTTCCAAATATTAATTGATACTTTAAATTCTTCTAGTTCTAAAATCTTCGTTAATTACTTTGTTAATATAATATATTACATAAGTAAAAGAAGAAACATAAATGATTTACTAAGAACAATCAAGCAGTAAGTGATATGGATACATGAATTATCTTCCCATTACCTTCAAATGGAATTAAAATTTTTATACATATAACTAGTGCGAGTACTAGATAAGTTTTTAATTGTATGAATGAAAGACTGAAAGAATACACTGGTATATAAATTATTATTCTACAAACTCGGGAAGTTATAGTAACAATAAAAAGAAATCAAGACCAATGTTTCAGTAAGAATAAATGTTTTGGCTTTCATATTAATATTACCACAGTCTTCTTAAAATACTCAATTCTATAATTACAGATTGACAGATAATGAAAGTTAGAATTCTAAGCTATATCAAAAAATGAAAACTACTTATAGAAAAATTATGATCTCTTCTATTTTCTGTGACAAGAGTTAGTTGATAAAAAGATCATTATAATACAATGCATTTAGAATTTTATACGTACATAATTTTAATACAGTCAGGACTTTGGCAAAAACAGCTTTTATGTAGTTATAAAAATCTTATTCAAAAATTGTCATCAACCAATATTACAGATAAGCTTATCAACACTGCAAGAGTATGTCAGAGCCAAAGTTTTGAGGTAGTATCACTTCCTTTCTTTTCTCAGCAACATATTATAAAGAAATAAAAGGATTTTTTATTACGTGTTTCAGATTATGTCATGGAAGGGCACTTTCTAGTAAGGAATTACACTTACAGATTATATGTAAGGTTTAAATCATGCTGAAAACATCATTTAGATTTTTAAATTTAAATTTAAAAATAATCTTTAACGATAAAAATCAATTAGTTACTACTCATGTGCAATCTGAATAAGTTTTTTAAAATAAAAATCACATAAAACAAGTTTATAATAAAATTTAAAAAAATGTAAGAGATAAATTTCAATTGAATTACATATTATGAAACAATAAATAAGAAATAGGCAATTATATAATTACCATTAATTTAAACTAAAAAATATAGCTTACTTTCTATTCAGAAGATAGCACGAATTGACGAGTCACTTAATAAAATCACTGAATCATCCTGCAACGCAGAAAAGATTCCAACGCTGTCATAAAATTCTTCAACGTCGAATTCGTTCAGATACCAGTCGAAAAGATATCTAACAATCCACTCCAATTACTTTTTCATAACGTACAAAGCATATCCACCGGATTTAGGAAAATTAATCGCTTCTTAATCAATTATATAAAAACAAAACAATTTATATAAATATAAATATAAATAAAAAATGTTATTTAAACATTTTCAGTATTAACATTCAAAATTTAGAGAAAAAAAGATCATTTATGTTTATGATTTTAATAATTAATTATTAGATTACAAAAAAAAACTGAATATTAATGATTATGGTTAATATTATTATATCTTTACACAAATCAGTGTATCCTTTAACCCGAGAATATTAGTTCCTTTATACAAATAAATGAATTGCAATAAATGTGATTGAATTTTCTTAAAAAAGGAAAAAAATTTCAGCAGATGATTCATGAATTTTCATAAAAGAAATATGAAAAGAAATTTTAAAAAAATAAAAAATTGTCAGAATTTTTATTTTTTTCAAAAACCTTTCCTTTGGTTTTAAAAATTAGCAAGAAATCATTCCTGTGCTTTGCTCAACTATAAAAAATTAATGTACAATATCTTGTCTTAATTTTTAATTTTCCTTAAAATCATGTAGACAAAAGCAAAGCACCTTGGCGATTAGTGGAAGGTGCAATTCTATCTGGAGGACGTGGTCCAGGTGGATCGAGTAAGCTCTCCCCAAGTAGTGGTTGTTCTGATGATGTAATTGACCGCTTCCGAACATTTAATTCAGCCTGTGCTGAATGAAGTGTACAGTTAACAACCAGTATCGAGTCACTACGAGGCAATGTACGGACAGATACCTGTGAAGAAAATTATTATTCTAAGTATCATTTGAAAATTACAAAATTAATTAAATAAAACAATCATATCTCACTCTTAATTCTCATATTTTCTATGTTTTCAAGAAAAAACATGTTTTAAAAAAGATGATAATTTAAAATAATTTTCATATATTGTTATTAGTGTTAGAAATAGTAAAATTGTCATCGACCGCTATGACAAGTAAACCTATCACTACTACAGGAGTATGCTAGAGCCAAAGTTATGTGGTAGTATCACTTTATTTTCTCAGCAACGTATTATAAAGAGAAAAAAAAGGTGTTTTTATTACATGTTTTAGATTATGTCACGGGAGGAGGGCACATTCTTGTAAGGAATTACACTTACAGATTATATGTAAGGTTTAAATCATGCTGAAAACAAAATTTTAGTCATTTAAATAATTAAACAATGCTTTATCAATTTTACTTTGATAAATAAAAGCAATAAAACAAAAGTTGATAAATTAGTGATCTTACCAACTCTATTGGAGGATTAAATTTTTACTTCTATGCCATAGAGGTTTAGTAAAATCTTGGACAACGTTTTTTTTTAAATACTAAATAAAAATTACTTATCAATCTATTCATAACACTTAAAATAATTCATGTCAGTTTTTTTTAATGAATACCATGAACAATTTTTATTTTATTTTTTTTTTTCTTAAATTATTTACTGTGATTATTTTGTTCATATTCTAAATAAAAACCAGTCCAACTAAAAACCACAAATGATACAATCATTTGCAATTTAAGACAACAAAACTCAATACAGTTAGTAATAAATAATCAGTTGATATCACCCCGCACTCTAGAAAACAAAGTAATGCCTAAGGATATCAACACCATAGAAGAACTTTATTTCTATTTACACTGATAAGATAGCCAACTAAATGATGAAAAATGTTTCAGAAATTTTTCAGGATTAGACTCAGGATCAGATGAATCCCTTTATAAGGAAATCCTCTATAAGGTCATAGCTAGAGCTGCTGCCTCACTGAGCAAAGTTGTTGCTTCACCAGCTATGGTCTCCCATATTTCTTGACGATAGAATCAGCATGGCAGTTGATCTAATTTCCATTCAACTGATCTAGAGAAGAGTGAATCATAGGTAATAACATATAAAATCAAGAGAAATCAAGATCACTACACAAGGGATAAAACCTTTAAATAAATTACATAATTAACTCTTTTTCCCATAATCATAAATTTATAATTATTACATTTATAATATAAGGTATGTCTAAAAGTAGATAAATATAAGTACCTTAATATCTGTGGTGCCGGTAACACTTGCTAAAGGAAAACTATGTTCAAGAGGCTGTCGAGAGAACTGAGATGCAAAAGCTTGGCCAGGTAATGTCAAACGATAACAAACATTTTCAGGGGTGGCACCTCGAGAATTACTCCACCATGCTGATAGTTGAGAAAAATGTAACTGAGAACGTACTGCTTGAAGAAGCCCACGGATATTCATTGGAGCAGGATTACCACTACAAAAATAAAAGTTATAAACAATATTTGAAAATTGCTAATAAAATATTATAATTATTTATTGAAAAACAAAATAAAAAAACCTGTCATATTAATCTCCAGATACTAAAAATATTTATTATTAATAATCTTTAGAAACCAGGTTATTGTTTATGAACAGCAAGAGATTTGAAAAATAAGTTTTGTGTTATATTAAATTTCAATTGCTAAATCATTGCTTCAAATGTTCCTCTCTGCACCTAATTCTTAATGCTTGTGTTTTTAATGATAGACATTGTTTCCTTTTAAAAAAAAATTTACTGGTTTTCCTACAAGTAACTTTGTCAATTCTCCAGAGATTTGAGAATGCCCAATCTTTGGGTTGCATTTTTTTTTTTGGTTGCAGATCATTATTTACAAACAAGAAAAAAACAAAAATCAAAATTTTAATATTTAGAAGAAAATAGTTTGCTTTCAACTACCAGAATATCATCACAGAAACAAACATATTGACTATCACAACTTAACACTATGATTTATATGATAAGAAAAAATACATAGCTTGGTAATTCAATTTATAATAAATAAATATATTGTACAAAAAAATATTTTGTCATTAAATAAATATAACTTTTTCTGTATTTAGAAAATTAAATGTTTGTAACCAACATAAAAATTAAAATTAGTTCCATGTAACAGGAATAAGTATAAAAAAAAAAACTGTTAATAGTTTAGAAATCATTTAATTTCATTATACAGTTAGAAAGACAAAATCATTTTTAAATCCATAAATGTTGTCCTCTTTACAATGAAGAAATTAACTAGGCAACAAGACCTAAGTGATAAAAAATACTGCTATGTGAACCATTTAAATATCATGGCACTATGTAAAAACATGATGGTCAGAAAGTTTAACGAAGAGGAAAGTCATTTCCATACATGATGTTAATGTCCCATTAATGGGGACTGAGAAAATTCACTGCATTGGTAAGCAGAGTTGTGATCTGAGGTGATGTAATGGAAATTCCACTTCATTGGATGGTACCTTTTGTTGGAAGCCACTACAGTATTTTAGAAGGCTTTTCATATTGCACGGGGAGGAGGCACACAATCATCTACAAAGTGAAGTAGAAAACACTCTCTCCTTACTATAAAGAAGACTTCTTCCTTTTTATTGGGTGAAATAATGCCAATCAACTTTAATTTAATTATCCAGAAATGTTATGGTTATATGTATGCATAAAGTGAATGAATAAGTAAGTAAAAGGGGAAAAGATAAAAATTAGTCATTCAGTTATTTATTTAAAAATATTTATTATTTATTAATAAGAACAGTGAATTTTACTTATAGTTTAGATACGTTAATATAGTTCTGAAAACTCCCACAGACAATAAGCAGGCATAACCTCCCTGACCCAAAATATACTTTTTTAATAGTATATCTTTTATCTTAAATTATTTAAATTAGTAACAATCAGTAAAAAGGCTGAATTGACCTAACTAATTTTATTATCAGCTGCTTTACAAATTTAGGGATGTTCTAAGCCAATGATCTTGTGGTATAACTGGTTTTATGATAATCAGTTGCTTTTTTTCTCATAAGCATTTACTACGAACTAATGATTGGTACATTAGTCACATATAAATAAGGAGTATTGAAATATATTATCATAAATCATGTTCTAACTATTAGTATCAAATGCTCGGTTCACTGCTAATGGAATTGCTTCAATTAATTCCAGTCTAAATTAAAGTTCATAACAAATTTCTTTAAGAATTTTTTTACTGAAAATATTTAAAGTTGTCACCAATACATCAATTCTTCTGTTTTAACAACACATTTCTAAACATGGAATATACTGAATAGAGTAATATTTTTTTCCTGACTGTTTCCCAGCCTAATGAGTTGTTTATCATTCTATTATTTGTTTAAAAGTCAAACAAGTTGAACTGATGGCCAGTTTTAATAAAAAGAACATCACATTATTCATTTTAATTCAAAGAATTACACTGAATATAAATCTTTTTTAATAAAAACAAAAATGATCCTCACAAGTGCTTATAATACAACACAAGATACTACATAAAGATATCAGCAAACTACCATTTTAATTTTTTCAATTTGATATATCCATTGTCAGTCTTACTGTTTAGGAAAATCACTTAATGTTTGTTTTAATCATGGTTAGACTGTTCCGCTTTTATAATTATGTGTTTGTTATCCTCTAATGTAATAATAATACGACCAGTTTATGTCAATGTTATTTGATTTGGTTCTAAGATTAATACTAAATATAAATGTTTTCAAGAAAATTAATTAATTTATTAAAGGGGTGCAAATTGTAACGTCTTTCTAAAGTGCTACATAAGTTAATGGACTTGCTCATTAATTAAATTTCTTTTGGGATTTTACTGATAGTTACTATAAATTTTTAAATATAGCACTGATTTTGCTAATACCAGCTGAAATATTTTATTTGATTCAGTTTAAATACTTCTGTGGATAAATATTTTTATTAAATGTACACTGTTTAATAAAAATATGATTATCATTTGTTCAAAGATAACTTTGTCAATTAAATGAGTTACTGAAATGAGAATGCAGATTATTATTACCTGACCTGAAATTTATTTTCAAACAGCTGTGTTATGAATGGAATGTTACTCATACACTGTCAAGCTCAATTTTCAATTAGGCAATAGTTAACTTTTGTTAGTATGGTAATTTGTACAAATGGAGTTTGTCTATAAATTCAATAACTTCAAATATTTAAGAGGATATTGAAATTAAGTAGAATTCTTGGTTATAAATTAAGTATTATTCATTAATGGATGGGACTACGAAAATTAAGCACATGATCTAATAACTGAATGAAATTATGTCCAAGTAATGGTCAGCATAAACAATTTCAGCTCCAAATGCAGGGACTTTACATGCTATCCCATTGGACTGTATTCAATATTATGAAAATGATTTACTGTAGTGTCCAAACCCGTACTTAGGTTTTGGATTACACAAATTTTAATCAATAAAATAATTACTGTTGTAGCACTAATTTGCTCCTGATTATTAGATGATTTTTACTTCAGTTATATGAATTTTGAATGTTCGTTGTATTACTGGATTTCATTAATATCCTTTCACAATCTGATACAAACTGAATACAGGTCAAATGAAATATTCCGTTAACTCCATAACCAGAATCAAAAGGTTCAAAAACTCAATCCTCCTACTCCAGTGATCACATCTGATGCACCACCTCCACCTAGATTACTCCCTTTTCACAAAACCAAAACCACTACATCTCAACCTTCACTAAACAACCTTCTTTCTCAACCTTTTTAGCTCCATAACCTCCAAACAGTAAAAAAAATATATATAATTAATATTTTGCAACCATCAGCCCCAATTTTCATGAGAAGTGTAATTTTTGAAAGAAACTTACACTTTGAGAAATCAACGAGCTTCAATTTGTAAATCAAGCCATATTGATAAAAGTACACTTGAAGCAACTTATCTCATAACATTAAGAGTATCTAATAAGTCCAAACCACATACAGTTGCAGAAAACCTTATATTGCCTGCTGCAACTGATATGGTCAACTGATATGAACAGGCATGGAAGAAGCAAAAATACTGAAAAAAATTCCGGTTTATAATGATGCAGTATCAAGAACAATCGCTGACATGTCTGACAAGGTTTGTGCTCAGATTATTCAGTTAGTGAGTTCATGTGAATTTTTTAATATTCAGCTTGATGAATCATCAGATGTGGCAAACATTTCTCAGTTTTTATGTTTTGTGAGATATGAATATAACAGGGCAGATCGATCAAAGAAAATATGTTGTTTTGCAAATTGAAACCTGGTCATGAAACAAAAAATATGCCAGATAATTTCAAATAAATTATTTGTAAAGCTGTAAAAATAGTTAATTTTATTAAAAGTTGACCGTTACAGAATAGGAAAAAATCTCTTCCTTTCCATAGTACAGAAGTCAGATGGTTATTGCAGGGGAAAGTGCTAACCCAATTATTGGAATTGCGAGATGAATTAATAATATTTTTCCAGGATAAACAACAGCCAATCACAATGTTTTTACAGAATAATCAGTATATGTTGCTGTTAGCTTACTTAGCTGATGTATTTTCACATTTAAATGAGCTGAATATGAATTTCCAAGGACGTGATATAAACATTTTATTAATGATAGACAAAGTTGATGCTTTCATTAAGAAGTTTAACATGTGGATTACCACTTTCAAAGCAAAGATTTTGATGTTTCCACTCACTTCCAGTTATACTGAGAAAAATTTGGATGAATAAGACATTATTATTCACCATAGTTTGGATAGCAGGAAGATGCATTTACAAGCTAAAAATTCAGTAGGCAAAGTATTTCCCAGAAGATAAAAATAATTTTTCAAAGAGATGAGTATTGAATCCATTTAGTGAAAATGTTGTTGTAGCTGCTAATTTACCAGTTGAAATTCACAACCAGCTCATCAAAACATCTACCGATTAAACGTTACAACTACAACTCACATCTGATGATTTAGATATGTTCTGGCTCGCTCTTTGAAGTGAACATGGAAAATTTGTCACAGAAGCGTTGAAAATATTAATCCCTTTCACCTTCTTACTCCTATGAAAAGGTTTTTTTTTTGTCTATGCACTAAAAACTAAATATAGGAATCATCTTTTATCACTTCAAAACAATTTGCTTTTGTGTGTTTCTAATATAGATCCATGTATGGAGAAACTTTTAAATGAAAAACAAACGCAAACCATCTCATTAATTTATTTTCTTTACATCTGTACTGATAAATTTAAATAAAATGTTTGTAATAAATTATTTTTTTCTCATAAAATGATTTCATTATTGTTAATGTCTAAAGTTGTGGGCTAATTTTGTGACCCACCCCCCTTTCATATCACCACGACCTCCAGGTTGAGAAACACTGGCTTAAACCAAGGCTTGTTAATATAGTACATTCTGTGAATGCTTAAATTGCAGAGGAATATGTGCTTGTTAATCCAGAACAACTAAGTACAACAACAAGAAGTATTGATTTAAATGATGACAATGGTTTAAATTTTAGAAAAGTAACCAGTTTAATCATATTTTTTCTTAGGAAAATACCACTGTAGAAGATACTGAAACGACTACCCTTAAAAATCTTACGGCTAAAATCTTGCAGCTACATTTGAGAGAACTATTTTAACAGTTATCATATGAAATCAGTTTAAAAAACCCATTTTTGGCTCAATGTTGCACATATTAGTCAAATACTCTTCAATATTACCTACTAACATTTGATTTGTTCCAATTCTCTTCCCAATTTATTTGACACGGAAATACTAAATTAGTTAAATTTATCTAACTAAATTTACTACTACAATTTATTTTATCTAAGTAAAAGTATTACACTATTTGTAATACTGATACTATTACAAATAGTATCAGTACCATTTGTAATAATGTAATAAATGTAAATAGCTTTATGTTTTATCAATATGAATTTTTTTTTATTGGTCTATACTATACAATCTCACAATCATTCCAGTCATAGATTTGCATTTGATCTTGTCAATATTCAAGACCACCCTTCAGTTGACCAATAAACTGAATCCTATTAATTTATTGCCAGAAATATAGTTATTAAATTGGAAATAGAAGTAAATAATTGTTTAGCAAAGAGATAAATTCTTCATATTGATTTGATTTTGATCCTTTAATATGAGAAGATTGAAAATGATACCAAATGCTATTAGGTCAAGGTTAATTCAGAAAACAGAAATATAACTTCTGTTACAAACCCGCATAAAATAAATTAAAATTTATATTTTATTGTAATATATTTTAACAAATATGTACAGATTTTCCCACTGACAAAACTTACACCTGGTGTAAAAATTAACAAAAATAAGGCATTATTTTTTCTTAAGTATTGACTCCTATGGTCATCAGCTAAAAAGTGCTAAACGTGTACAGTAACCTAGCTAATTGAGAAATGTACCCAGCATTATATAACTTTGCTGATAAGCAACGTTTATTAAATTTAGTTTCAATAATTCATATTTTATGTTCATTCCATATTCTTTTTGCCAGATGCTACTCTTAAATCTTCCCAGATGATATCGATTAGCATGATAAAATATAACACTTAAAAATGTAATTAATTATTAACAACTCAGTTCAAAGTTAAGAGGAAATTCTTCTTCCATAAAATCTTCTCTGAGCTACTTAAATATCACTGAAGTTACCAACAGTCTAAGTCCACTATCACTGGTAACTGTACCGATGAAGGAATTGCATAATTAACTCTGAAAAGATCTTCTGAAAGAAAAATCTTAACATAGTTGCTGGACTGAAGGTGCAACCATATCGGAGTGGAGTGGTATCTGTTGAGAGCCAGACTAAACTAAGGAATGACTTGTGAAAGAGGGCAGCAGCTCTTTCAGTAGCTGTTAAAGGCATAGGTCAGGAAGACTTAAATGGCCATATCAACATTACTCAATCTTCTGAGTACTCCACAGCTGAAAGCAATGGAAAATTACAGCGGTTTTTTTTCCAAGAAAATGTAGCTCTGCATTTTCATGCAACAAAGATGGAGGTGCCTTCCTTGGTAAAATATTCCAGAGGTAAACTAGTCCCCCGTTCGGATCTCCGGGTGGGGACTGCTAAGGAAGGTGTCACCAGAAAATAAAAATATAACAATCTACAAGTTGGAGTGCGGAACGTTAGAAGTCTAAAAGAAGTTGGTAGGTTAGAAAATTTAAAGAGGGAAATGGGTAGGTTAAATGTAGATGTGGTAGGAATTAGCGAGGTTCAGTGGGAAGAGGAAAACAACTTTTGGTCAGATGATTTTAGAATAATTAACTCAGTCTCAAATAAAGGGCAGGTAGGAATAGAATTTGTAATGAACAAGAAGATAGGGAAGAGAGTAGAGTACTTGAAAAAGCATAATGATGGAATCATTGTAATTAGGATAAAATCAAAACCTAAGCCGACAACAGTTGTTAACGTCTGCCTACAAGTGCCCATGATGATGATGGGGTTAGTGTGTCTACGAAGAAATTGATGAAGCAATTAAACATATAAAAGGGGATAAAAATTTAATAATAGTTGGAGATTGGAATGCAAGCACTGGAAAAAGCAAGGAAGGAAATATTGTGGGTGAACATGGGCTGGGCAATAGAAATGAATGAGGGGACTGACCTATTGAGTTTTGCACAAAGTATAATTTAGTAATTGCCACCACCCAGTTTAAAAATCAAAATAGAAGAATATACACATGGAAAAAGCCAGGCGATACTGCAAGGTATCAGATAGATTATGTCATGATTAAGCAAAGATTTAGAAATCAACTCGTCGACTGCAAAGCATATTCATGAGCAAACATTGATAGCAACCATAATCTAGTAATACTGAAATATAGATTGGGATATAAAAACCTTAAGAAAAGATGCCAGATGAATCGGTGGAATTTAGAGAAGTTTGAGGAACAGGAGGTAAAGAAGAATTTTTGGGGACATCAGAAGAGGTCTGAGTAAAAAAGATAAGGTAGAAAATATAGAAGAAGAATGGGAGAATGTTAAAAGGGAAATTCTTAAATCAGCAGAAGCAAACTTAGATGGAGCAAAGAGAACTGGTAGAAAACCTTGGATACCAGAGGATATATTGCAGCTGATGGATGAGCATAGAAATTATAAAAATGCTAGTGATGAAAAAAGTAAAAAAGACCTATTGAAAATTAAGAAATACTATAAACAGGAAGTACAAATTAGCAAAAGAAGAGTGGATTAAAGAAAAGTGTAGAAAGTGGAAAAAGAAATGATCATGGGTAAAATAAATGGAGCAAAGAGCAAACAGAAGTTAAGGAGAATTTTGTGGTACATAAGTTAAAATCTAATGAGTTTAATAAAGATGGTACACCATCTTTGCAAAAGAATGCAAAAGAAAAGGTTGATAGGTGGGTGGAATATATTGAAGAGTAACAGAGGAAATGAAAGAAACATGAATACGGAGGAAATGAATTAGAAACTGGTTATAGAGGAAGAAGAAGTCGAAGAGGATGAAAAGGGAGATACAACAGTGAGATCTGAATTTAATAAAACATTAAAGGATTTGAATGGGAAAAAGGTTCCTGGGATAGATGGGATACCTGCAGAATTACTGCGCAGTGCAGGTGAGGAAGTGATAGTTAGATTATACAAATTGGTATGTAATATTTATGAAAAGGGGGAAGTTCCATCAGACTTAAAAAGAGAATGTTATTGTCACGATTCAAAAGAAAGCAGGAGCAGATAAATGTGAAGAATACAGAACGATTAGCTTAACTACTCATGCATCAAAAATTTTAACTAGAATTCTGTACAGAAGAATTGAGAGGAGAGTTGAAGAAGTGTTAAGAGAAGACCAATTTGGTTTCAGAAAAAGTATAGCGACGAGGGAAGCAATTTTAGCACTCAGATTAATAGTAGAAGGAAGATTAAAGAAAAAAACCAACATACATGGCATTTATAGACTTAGAAAAGGCATTCGATAACGTAGACTGAAATAAAATATTCAGCATTTTAAACAAATTAGGGTTCAAGTATAGGAGTATAGAGATAGAATAACAATTGCTAACATTTACAGGAACCAAACTGCAACAGTAATAATCGAGGAGCATAAGAAAGAAGCAGTAATAAAAAAAGTAGTCAGACAAGAATGTTCCCTATCCCCATTACTTTTTAACTGGAAATGGAGTTTATCATCTTGTACAGGACCCAATGTTATAACAATTTTTTATCACTATATTGTAACTTAATTTTTTGATTATTAAAAATGGATAATTATTTAAAATTTGCACTGACAAAAAAAGTATAGTATCAATTCAACAGAATATATATGAACTGGTAGAAATTGCAAGTAAATAAGGCTCCAAGTGTTATAAAAATTTAAAAAAAATCAATAAAAATATCTATTTATCTCGGATATAAAGCACCCATTATGAGTTACAGTATATTTTAACATTTAAATAATTGATGGAATGGTAATGTGTACATCTTGAGTCTACTGCATAATACAAGTACTAGCAGTTAGTAAACGTACGTGGGTGGTTGTGTTTATATTTATACACATCTCTTCAAATGAAGTGGGTGTCTATATATGTATTTATATAGATGAATATACTGTACTTGATTAGAATGTATCAATGACATAATTATAAAAAATAATTATATTAATAAAAATATAACTGGAATGATAACATTATTATTATTATTAAATAATAATAATAACGATGAAAAAATTGAATCATCATTAGGTAATGAGAAAAATACATTCAATGAAGCTGTCATAATATGGTTAAAATTGATGTTAATTACAAACTAAGTTTTCATTAAATAAAATAATCTGGCTTTAAATTATGCTGTGTTTTATTAATATGTTACATAATTACAATAACTTTAAAGTACCTTATTTTACTAAGACAGTAAGTTATATCAAGTGCAGTTGAACAAAACAAAAATTAATCTGCAAAAGTTTAACCAGACGATTTAATAATAATATTGAGCTGCTTGTATGTAGGTATGCTGAAGTGAAATATAATTCTATTGCTCTCAAAAATCTCATCATCTACAGAACAATGCTAGATGAAATTAAAAAATGTGAAAAATCAAACTTGCAGATATAGCTATTTCATGGATGTAAAATAATCAATCCAACAAAATGTACAGATTGTTCATTTATAATATAAATGAGAGAGAGAGAGAGAGTTTTAAAATTTTCTGTAATAAAAAGAATAGTAAAAGAGTAGATGAGCAAGATATAGGTATAGCTGAAAATGCATTAAAAATCGGTTACAAATAAAATTAATCCATGACTTGACTAAAATTTGAACTCCAGCATCATACATATTTAGTATAAAAATTATGATAAGACTTGAAAGAAAGATTAATCGATTTTCAAACACAAATACTAAATTTACAAGAGGTGATTTTAGGGCTGAATATCAAATGCCTTTTACTGGTTCAGGTAGTGAGTAACAATTGCAGTTCTCGCTTTCTCTTTTAAACATGGAATTCTATTATGATTGCTTTTGAGAACTGCTGTGCCATTTTCTGGGAGTGATTCATATTGGGTTACCTATGCCTTATGGTAATGGAACTGACAAACAAAAATTAAATAAAAATTACTATGATAGAAAATTACTTAAAATTAATTTACTTTCAGAAAGTACATAATATAATTTTAGAAATGAACTTATAAAACCCATTATTAATATGATGGAATCATAAAGTTCAGAACATCAAAGACAGGGACAATTTTATAAAGCATATAAGGCTTCTGTGGCACTCCTATTTGTTTTTTAATCTACTGATTTTTTATTCATTTGTAATTTAGTTTTTAGGATTTTTTTTGTATCATTTTAAATCTCTTTTATTTTAATGTCATCCATTTTTATACAAACAAAAAACTTACATTGTTGTACATCAATAACAAAATAGCTTTAATTTTATATGCCTGGGAAAAAATCTTTTGGGAAAAAACCCGAAAGTTTCAGTTAAAGCCAATGTTTTGATATCTATAAACAACTGATGTGTAAAATCCCAGTGAAAACTGAATAAAATATAATTACTATTTGATTACCAATTAAAATTAATGACATTAAGAAAATAAGCTATTTTTCAACTGACCTGTTTTTAACCAGAGAAACTGTCCACTGTTCTAGAAGAAGATCAGTCGGTGATGGAATTACAGCCACATCCGTACATTCAGCTCGATCTTTTCCACACTGACATCCTGCACAAAGTAGTACCTCAAGACACATTGGTACTGCATTTGTGCAGAGCAAACCCATATGCTTTCGTAATTTTTCAACACGTTTGCATAAAAATGAATTTTGAGTATCGCAGAAATGACATGTGCGTTGTGTAGGTCCAGGACAGTGCGGTCCCTCCTTGTATCCTCTCGGAGTACCAGGATATGGTACTCTTCCTTCAACAATCAGTATTCCCAGCTCAACAAACGCTTCTACCCCACTCTCTACGTTCATTGCATGCATTTTGCAACCTCCTGGACTGTAAAAAAATTAAATTAGATCAAAATTAGTGTTTTAATAATAATTAAAATTGTAAAAATAAAAACATTTGACATATATTTATTTTTATAACATGTACTAATTTAGATACCACAATCTAAGAGTTTGTGAATAATAAGAGATAAATAATTCTGTTCATTAACTTTTTTTTACAAAAAACTTCTAGAAATTTATATTTATAAATTACATCATCAGAAAAAAAAGACAAAGCAAAACTGAAAGCATGATAAATCTTATTAAAAGCTAACTACCAACACCTGCAAATTCTATTTCTCAAGTATACAAAGAAAGTTTTTTTATTTTAAAGAAAAACTAATAAATGACTTATTACATATGCATATAAAAATATGGTCAATAATACATTATTATCTATGTATGAATGAATAGAATTGAGTAAACCAATCATAGAAACAAGTATTTGAGTTACAAAAGAGTGCCACTGATAATCTTAATTATATATATATATATATATATATATATATATATATATATATATATATATACATATATATATATATATATAAATAATTATTAAATATATTACTTGTTGTACTAATGGTAAAATTTTAACAGGTAATTAATTGTTCTTGACCTCTCAAACTGGATATGGGGGGAGGGTTGAGGAGACTACTGATACCAATTCTGATCAATACTGACCATTAAGACACAGTTTAAGATTCATACAACCAATACAACTACAAAAGAGCTTTATAAGAGAATAGATAAGTTAAGCTTCTCCTTTTAAATTAAATCAGATATCACAAAAAAATGATTTCTTAAATCAACAACAAAAAGTGCACTAAACTTAGACTATATTTCTTTAAAAATAAAATCTTTCAGGTTCACATGCTTCTGATCATTCTGAATGTACTTGTTTAATATATTCAAGCAGCACATGCGACTCCCTCTGGAGAAGGGAGTGCATTGCTCCCTCCAAACAACTAGGGCCCCGTTTTGGCATATTCCTGCTAGCCCTTAAGGTGCTAGTATCGAAAGGACTTCAGCATATGGTATGAAGGGGAATCATGCTGGGAGCACCAGGCTCAAAAAGTATAATCTCCCACGCTCAGACTCAGTAATCAATTGAAAACACTGGTCCAAACGAATGAGAACGCAAATCATCAAATCCATCCATAAATAAAACTTAAAACCCCTAACCGACATTAAAAAAACCCCTTGAAACATGCCTGATTACAGAATCATACAGCAGCAAGGGACACTGTCCAGGCACTCCCTGCGATTCGTAGGGAGAATTGGTGATACTCCCGCCACTCTTGCATTACGTTACGTTGTTTAATATCTACTATTATTTTATGGGTTGAAGTTACAAAACATATCTACAAATTTTCCTGTTTTCTGACTTTACAAAAAGCAATTTCTCAACTTCAATTTCTTTTACCAACAAAATAGCATATCTGTAATTAAAATTGTTTGTGTTTTGATAAATTTGGTATCAACAAAACTAACCATTTATTAAGTGTGTCAATATAATGTAAAGATTGATAAGATTTTTTATTACAGAATAAAACCCTAGAATCACAAAACTGCAACTGCTTTTGTGTTCCTTGATAATTTAATAAAATGTTGGAATCAAAGTAGAATCTATGCAAACATGCTTGTTTGTTTGTAGTCAGTAAATATGAATTCTCTTTTAAGCAATCAATAGGTTGAAATTATGGTTTTGTAACAGCTGATTTCCCCAAATTTCAGAGTTTTTAGGTTATAAGTGGTAGTTTACATATTCAACTGTGCTTGTGTGTCAGTGTTTTAAAGTTTTGTATTGTTTTTGTGATTGAACGTTACAAAACTATTTACAAAGAAGAAAAAAAAAATTCAAAAAAGAACTGAAAACATGCTTCAACTTGCTAGAAAAGAGTACGGAACATTCTGAGAATTATGACTTTATTTTTAGGACCATAAAAATAATTATTATAAATTATCAGTTAATATATTTTTGTAAAACATTTTTAAAACAGCTATTGAATTTGATTCATTTCAATAACTGTTTAAGTCAATCATCTATTACACTGTAATTTTATTTTATAACTTATGATGCTTATCTGAAAATATTTAGTTCAGACAATTTGAATTAAAAAACACTTATATTTTTGAAGTTTTAAAATACTGCACTTTTAGTTAAGGGGAAGTCAACAGTTTGGCCACTAGTAATCAAAACAAATTTATTGATTAAGTCAATTTTTTATTTTCTTCATGTCTCCAAAAATATTCTGGTATATACATGGTAGAATATATCCAAGTACAATGGAGTAATTTTTAAATATTATTGTTGAAATTTATATCAGAAGAAATGAAAGAACAAGGTAAATAGTTAAAACTCATTTATTTAGAAATTATATTCTAAAATATATAAAAAAATAATTATACTGACTGAATGTATTATAGTTTATTTGACACTTTCTATAGAGCACGTTTAGAGAGTACTTTCTAGAGTTTTTTCATTGCCATAATTTGCATTAATGATAGTGTAAAATACTACTTTTAAATGTGTAACTACACAATCGCCATGATTGTGAGATAAGTGCTATACTGTTTAGTTGCAGTTTTGAATTATTTCCCATATGAAACTGGCCAGTTGATCACTGTCCATATCATCTATAACTTTTATAATATTATTTATGGCCGTGTGATTGACAGTCTTCTCTATTAAATATTCTTTCAAACAGTTCAAAATGTTCACACCATTTAACACATAATGGTTAATGTATATTTATCTGGCATTTTTCTTCTTCAACCTCTTCATGGCTCTGGTAAGTGAATGATGTTGATAACAAGTGAACACCACAAAGCTGCTGAATCCATTGTTATTCAGTGTGTAAGTTATCAGAGAATGAAGTAAATTAATTTGTTGTGGTTTGATAGTCATGCCCTACAATATCTTGGCTAACCAGTGTGACAACAACATGAAGTCCTGTGTAGTTCATTCTATATTCTGATGGACGATGACTAGCTACTGTTGAAATTCAGTCAAGGCCTGATTACAGATTATCAACAACATACTCAACTCCTCTCTTTCATTTTGCAAAACTGAATGGTGCCTGGTTTTTACAAAGAAGATAGCACAATGTTGTAAATCCAATGCATAAATTTAACACCTACTGGTTTTTTATAACATGTCACTGATACATATAAACCTGGTTCAGAGAAGAAAATTGTACATAGTTACTAATTATGTGGTATTTAAAGACAGTCAATTGAACTGACACCCTTTAATGAGTCCAAATAAATTTCCATTCCTCAGCTTCATTATCTATTAATGCTTGGTATGGTTTTTTTGTAGCCTATATATTCTGTAACAATGCAGACTTTAAACCAAAATTCTTCTGCCTTATTTTCCTTTGTAAACAGTATAATAGAGCATTCCAGTATCAGTGCTTCTGACATCAGGTGAAATCATTTAAGTATTAACGCTGTAATTTTTTCTTTTCTAAAATAATGATTTGGTTTTTTATTTATGTTGAAAAAATGTACGTACTAGCTGCCTTTACATCTACAGAAGCCACAGTAATGTATCCAATTTATACTAGAAGCATCCATTTGACACACATGATTTATCATTTATCCTAAATTGTTCATTAAATGTCAAGATTGTTTTAAAAACTACTTTTTCTTCTGATAGCTAGTCCAGTTGTTTAAGGAGTTAGAAAGCACTTAAGAAGTGTCAATAATTGCTGAGATGACAAAAGCCTTTTGGCCCTGATGGTGATTTCAATCCAGAATACTTCTCAGATGCAGACAACTCTAAATCAGATTCGATAAGCTGATAACATTATACTATTATAATATTCATTAATCTGAAAAGTGTAGTAATGCATGTTTCCATCAAACGTTAGTTTCTTTAAGTATATTAATGTTTGTTGCTTGATGCTTACACAGTTAATACAGGAAAACAGAAGGAAAAAATGGATGCAGAATTTAAGAGAATAACCTATTAACAGAAACTAATCTTAATATAATTTGTCAATCACTTGATAAAGCTTATAGTGTTAACAGTACAACCAAGTGGTTTTAACAGAAGGCAAGAAGGCTATAAAAAAAGGAACAAACATCCAAATCTGACCAACTGGAAAAGTCTTGATTAAAAATGAAAATAGGAAAGTCTGTAAGGCATCTGTTGAGAGGCAAAGATATTCCAGTGAGAACTGTAAAGGAAAAGGATTACTCTAGGTGCCCCTGGGAATGCAACATCCATTTTGATGGAACTTCAAGGTCATCTGGTCATCTAGTCATTCTGAATTTTGGAAAATTGGAAACATAAAACAGCAAAGATTATCTATTAGTTTACTAGTGCCTAAGACAATTAAAGCCTCAACCAGTACTAACAAAGAAGAATCTAGAAACGTGAAGACTGTTCACTATTATCAGTGGATAAACAATGAAAAAATTTGTATCTGTACGTGATTTTTCCTGTTAATGTTTGATGTTTCTGAACTGTTTTTAAGAAATACAAAAAAGTTATGAACAACAATAGCCTGGAAAAGGAGAAGAGAAGGCACTGATTTTACCCATCATTAAATCTTCTCATGAGGTAAACAGTATTGAATAAGAAAGTGAATGAATTAACATTTGAATTTCTTGGTCTAGATTACATGCTCTTTCTTTTGTATGAATTCTGATGACTTTTTTATATGACTATTAGTATTTAAGATGTTTAAAAACTGTATATTATTTTCTTAAGTTTACAAATTTTTTACTTTGATTACCTACAGTGAAATTTATTGTTATTTAATGACATTATTTTTATAGTTGTAGATTTTTTAATTTGTATTTTTCTAATTGATAGTTTAGATATAATCAGCTGACATGTAAAGTTAATGTTTGGTATAATATTTATGTCATTTTTCCATAAAAAAAATTCAAATAAGAAGTAGTTGTTTTCTAATTCTATGAAACTGAATTGTATGCAATATTGGAAATAAATACTGTTATTATACTGTACAGTTGCATTGATGTTACTGTAAAATTTTCTGAGCCTTTGGTACAATTTCCTCACATCTATAATATTTTGCCTTTCACTTTGCTGTAGACAGGTAGTATCCTAGTCTGTTTGATTCTGCAACTGATCAAAAATATATAGTTAGGAATTCAGTAAGAAAATTTAAAAACCCACACTAAGAATTACCATAATATTTAAAAAAATTATCAACTTTTTTCTTTCAAATTAAATAATTTGAGGAATTAACTTACAAATTAAAATAAAATCTAAAAACCCATAAGGCATACCTCAAAACTGATTGGGACTGATGTACTGAACAGCAGGAGATAAAGATAAAAAATTAGCTCTGAATTATTTCTGATTATATTTAATGTTTATAAAAATTGTTATTACTTTGTTTATAAAAGTAGATTTTCATAAACAAATAATAATTATAGAAAATTTTTTTGTTGAATAATAAATTATTGTTCTACTCATAATAATTTATCATTATTGGAATTGAATTTTGTAATAAAGTTTCTTAGGTTATTCATTTGATATGCGATAATATTGCCTCACATCATAATAAAATTAAATACAAAAATATAAAATTCAAGATTATCATCAATTTTATCAGAAGATTAATTTTCAAAAGACTGCGCTTTCTACAGACATAGGATATGAGTGTTGCCAAAATCATGCAGAATGTTAAGTCATAAAAGTGTATGTTGTACAGCTGATTATTAATATTTGTTAATTATTTACTTAAAATTTGTAATTTAAAAATTTTTATTACTAACATTAATAATAACAGAAAATATTAGAATGTTTCAAAATAAGTAAAATTAAGTATGACAAGGTAGAAAGACTAAAATTTTCACAACTGTAGTTTTTTAAGTCTTGGAAAACAGTGTTCGTCATTCCTGCGATTCTAACCAATTGATTTACTATTTGTTCATTTATATTATATTTTAGAAGGAATTAGGAAGGTTTATGTTTCCTCTGATAAACCCTTCAGACACTAGGCTTATTATACAGCCACCAGACTCCCATATCAAGCCATTGGCAGCCTGCTTACCAGCGTACATAGATTCTAAATTTTCTAGCATTCTTGATATGAATCCACAGAGCCCAAATATAAGAAAAAAATAGTTTTAGGATAAGGAAAAAGGGTGAATGATGAATAGTCTAAGATCTACTCCAGGCAGTGTGCCTTAAAACTAAAATCCCTTCAGATATAATGATATTTTTATTTACGATGGAAGCAGCACATTACTGATAAAGAATTGTGCACTGATTAGCTTAAATATATATTATAACAAAAATTGCTTTCCTCCAGAAATAAAAGAGCTACCTAAAAAAAACTTTTTAAAGAACAACCATACTCAAAATTATATAGCATCTGGAAGTAACAAACTGGATCTTACACTGTTCAACCAGTGCCCCCCCCCCCCAATGCATATGTATTGGCCATGACTTGGCTCTATATTTTAGGAATAGTTTGATTTAAAATCATGATATTTGATTTGGTGGCTGGTGTTTTAGAAAGATTCTTTCAATTATTATTTTATTTTTAATTTCAATAAGAAGCATTGTCAAATGTTGTTGAAAATTATGAAAATTTTATTCATACTTATTCAAGAATAGTATAAAGATAAGGTAGGTAGAAGAATATTATTTCAAAGGGATTGGTACACTACAGAGCGACATGGATAACAACTGGTTTGTTCATCCTTAACATCCTTCAAGATTGAAGAACAACTGGATTACCTAAAGACTCATCCATTTATAACTCTTTACAGGGTTGGTATAATATATACTAAACCTGTAATAGTAATAGTTAACTTCAGGGGATAAATTTGAAAGTTCCTGAAGTATAAAAAATTAAATATTAATTACTCATATTGTTCATTACATTTTTTAATTTATTAGTTATAACCAAACCTAACAATTCAATTGCCCACAAAGCCTAGTTTAACGGTAGAAATAAAGAGAATTTGGTAGTTAGATATTGTAATTCTTTTTAATCGTATAATTTATCATAAAAATAGGTTCGATTATATTTTCAACCATTACTTTTCAGTTTTTGTGAAATATTATATAAAATATTAAGATAAAAGGGTGCTCCAAAAGCTTACTATACTGAGTAAAAATCTAGGGTGAAACTACAACTGTTTAAATACACATTTTGGATCCCAGAACACCAGAAATATCTCAGAAGCAGCATTTGGAAAAAAAAATAAATAAAAATAAATTTGGAATAACTATGTGCAAAATAAGAATAATCCCCACCACTTAATAACAAACTGAAACAATTTTCATACATCATTTAAGTTAAAATAATGATGTTGATTGGAGTTATCATCAGATGAGTAACAGCACATAAATATTATCGGCATTTAATACTAGGATCAATGACTTTAACACTCGATGACAATTAAAAAGAGGAGTAAATTTAGAAAAGAAAGTTTGATAAAGATGAATAATGACATTATCTAAATAACGATCATCGATAAATAAGTTAAATGACTCAAAATAGATGATGACACCTTTGGTGATGACTCATTACCACTTTTGTTAAAACATCACTAATTTGAGGTATCAGATATCTTAATAAATGCAACCATAATGTATATTTAATGAATGAATAGTTCATACCATAAATAAAATCCTTTTGTAATCAAAAACGACTTAAAAATAACAGCAACTTTAGTATCATGTTAATAAAAAGTAAGAAACACAAATAAAGAATATATACAAATTAAAATACAAACATATAATCTTAAATAACATTATTCCTTATTAACTTACATTAAATTTTTTGGTGAAAAACCTAGGTAAGAAATTTTAGTTGAGTGAAGGAATATTAGTAGTTGAAAGCATTTCATTATTATAAGAGTTTACATTGGGTCTCTTTCTTTGTATAACATCTAATGATTTGTGTTTGTATATAAATTTTACACCAGTTTTGATTAAAAGTCTACATCAGTTCTGTGTGTACATGATGTTTCAATTAATCAACTGAAATTGCAAGGGTTGAAGAGTGGTTGTTTTCTAATTCTCTGATAAGATGTAATTAATATTATGTACAGATAAATTATATAAGATTTCAAAAACATAAAATTTGTAAGCCTTCATTTGGATCGACCTCTTATGCATTCATAGTAGTCAAGTCTTAATTGCCTTAATTAAAATCAATCTTTTTTTTTTTTTTTTCTATATCCGAGTCACTTTTAAGTCCATCTCAATGCTCCCTAATTCATAGGTTTTATGTTTAGAGATAAGTCTTTCAACTTAGATGTATATATTTACTTTAAATAATAATCAAAATAATGTAAAACAGAAATAAAAATTTTACTGTCAATTAAAATTACTGTTGTTAATTTAAAAATATATTCTATTGTTATGTTGATCAGCAACATGTGGTTAAAATTTTACTAAAAAAAAGTTATGCCTTTCATTGTAAATACGTTGAAAGGATGTTTTAGGAACTGTTCTGTTGTAACTCATTCAACAGTTGTTACAGGTGGTGCTCCATCATTGGCATATCTATAACACCACTGATGAAGGAGCTGGACAGCACCAAGGTGATAATCAGGAAGTGCACTTACACATATCTAAAACATAAGTAATCTTTTACTTTTTATTTTAGTTTTTTAACCTAATAAATACTTATCATGATAAGAAAGTAAAACATTCTCAGAGAAAACAAATATATAGTTTTAATTCTTAAAAAAATAAATATTTAATACGCTGTGTTACAGGTTTAAGTATTTCCATGAAATTCTTAGTTGTAATTTTTATTGATGAATTCCTGGCGTGTGACATTTTCAAGAAATTTTAAATCAATTCCCAATAATTATTTTATTTTGTGCTAACAAATAGTGTGTGTGTGTGTGTGTGCGCGCGCGCGCGTGGGCGTGAGATGAGAGGGATACATGTTGAATATCTAGTCATTACCAAAAAAAATGTTAATTACATTAAAATAATTTTACACTTAAAAAATTATATTAAAAAATGTGTATATACAAAATGAAATAAACTTTGATGCCAAACTGATTCAAATTTTAATTTAAGTGCTTTACTTAGATCAAAATGTTTTCAACTACAATTTTAGTCTTCCTAAAATATATTAGCATTGTTGATTTTGCTGTTCAGTTCTAACCAAAATTATTGATTTCTTTTTTTGTAAGTTGGGAAGACATATTTTAGATGAAATCACAAAAATATGAAATGTGTCTAACTATTTTTTTTATGTCTGTTTTAGTATTTGTGATTTTGCTGTATTAGTTGGTTGCCAAAAAGTAGCCATATTGCTAACAGTAAATTTGGCTGGAACCACAGAGTAATAATAGCAGTGTCACTGTTAACCGATAATAACATAAATGTAAATGATTAAGATATATGTGTATATGTTAACATATGTAAAAATAACATACTTCCAATACAGCTTTTGTTCCATTTACCAACATAATGAATCATTTTGTTTAATTTTCATCGCTGACTCAATTTTTTTTCATTGTCATAATTAAGTACTACATGGAAATCTCTGCATCTTCAGAACAAAATGTAACAAAAAAAATTTTAATATCAGAACTACACATCCGTATGTTTTCTACTAAGGTCACAGAAGAAAGATGAACTATTCTACTGTGCTCGGAGCAGAGCAGTAAACTGTTCCACTCTACTCAGAGTGAATAGACTTACTTCAATGACAAATAGTAAATATAAAATTCTGTAGTTTTAATGTTCTTAATTAATTTTATAAAAATCTGTTTAGAAAAAGCAGAGATATTTTTCAAAAAGTACTTAACAAAGCTAATACAAAAAAGTCTTAATAATGACAATAAAAGTTATGCCAATAAGTTTAACTTCACTGGCAGGAATTCACATATGAATATGTGAAAGAAGGGCGAAAAAAGTATTAATAATTAAGCTGAATTAATTTTTTTAATCTCAGTTTGTTAGGTATCTTAATGATTGAATTAAGGTCATCATCTAGCTTGCCTGTACAAACAGTACTTATGATGATCTACTATAATTTTATTGAAAAAAATCCTTATTTTAGTTAAGGATTATTTTTACTTCGATTAAAATATTATCGTATTATAAAAATATATATATATATATATATATATATATATATATATATAATTAATCCTCTTTACATTTTTACAAACTTTTTTTATAAAATAATCACAAATATCTCTTTTACAAACAGATACAATCAATAAAGTTATTTATAGATACTGAAAATCATATTTAAGATAAATGTAAACTGGTAAGGTATACAAAAATTTGTTTCGATTTGTTCAAAGTACAATAAATAAGGCACTGCATTTTATTTTGGCTGAAACAGGAAAAATTATATAAAAATAAGAAATAGTGCTATATTTCCTGAATTAATGTGAATTCGAAAAAGGAAAATCATTTATGTTTATAGTAAAAATAAATAAATCTTTCCAGTGCATCTGAAATGTTTAAATATTAATTAAAAACAATGAAGCTATCTTTATAAAGTTGCTACTTGTAAAATCAGATATTAAAAGTACCTTAACATGTTTTTAGTGGATCCACCATTGAAGAGGAATAATTAAAAAATTGTATTCAAATTATGAAAGATTACATTTATTATTAACGATCGAAGCAGTCCTAATTAAAATACAAAATTTTTAAATCGAACTGTTTACTTGTAATATTGTCAGTTGTTTGATTTTATATTTAATTTTATTATTGCAATTTTTGATTAAATTTTGATCATTTTTCATATTTCCAATTTTATGTTTTTTTTTAATTTTATATTACTAGCATAACTGGAAGAGATGTTGTCACTGCTATTAATATAAAATAAGCTATTATCAAGGGAGCACGTTTTTATTATACAAAAAAACTAAATTCAAGGACTTTTCATCTAATTAAATGTCTTAATTGAAGGATAAGAAGCCAATGATAAAATTTAACCACGCAATCACTTATCCATAAAAGAAAAGTAGTATAATCTACACAAAAATATCTTTCACATTTTATCTTATAGTAAATATATTGTAGTTGTTGAACCACAGATAAGGTTTTTTAAACTATAACAGAGTATCTTGCAAAACAGAATACATTTTTGTGAATGTTAAATATAAACAAACATTTATTATTATCAGGTAAGTGTGTAGTTATCAACAACAAAAAATGTTTGGCGCTCATCGTTTGTTGCAATGATAGTCTATTACATTAAATTCTAAAGAATGTTTTTTAATTGACATCAGCTGTTTGATAGGCTCCCAATTTTTTAATTTACATCAGTTGTTTGATAGGTCTCAACACACTTCCATACCTTTCCGATCTATGTGATTCACTAACTTCAACACACCTCCTACATGCTATACCCTCAATTACCTGTTTCATGAATTTTATTTTTTGTATTTCTTTACCACTTTTACTCTCTATACTTCCTTTAGGAAACTTACTAATCTTTGAAGCAAAATGTTGTATGTTCTAAAATATTCTCTCTTTTCGAATAAATTCTAAATACTCCATTAAGCCACCTATTTTTTAAATTCCAATGCAATAACAAATTCTATTTATATTATGAATCATGAGACCTTGCCGTTGGTGAGGGGGCTTGAGTGCTCAGGGATACAGAGTAGCTGGACCGAAGGTGCAACCATATCGGAGAGGTATCTGTTGAGAGCCAGACTAAGGAATGATTCCTGAAAGAGGGCAGCAGCTCTTTCAGTAGTTGTTAGGGGCGTGAGTCAGGACGACTTAAACAGCCATATCAACATCACTCAGTCCTCTGAGTACTGCACAGCTGAAAGCAATGGAAAACTACAGCTGCTTTTTTTTCCAAGAAAATGTGGCTCTCTGCATTTTCACATAGCAATAATGGAGGCGCCTTCCTTGGTAAAATATTCCGGAGGTAAAATAGTCCCCCGTTCGGATCTCTGGGTGGGGACTACTAAGGAAGGGGTCACCAGAAAATTAAAAAATAACATTCTACGAGTCGGAGCGTGGAATGTTAGAAGCTTGAAAAAGGTTGGTAGGCTAGAAAATTTAAAAAGGGAAATGGGTAGGACAAATGTGGATATAGTAGGAATTAGTGAAGTTCGGTGGGAAGAGGAAGGCGACTTTTGGTCAGGTGATTTTAGAGTAATTAACTCAGCGTCAAATAATGGGCAGGCAGGAGTAGGTTTCGTGATGAACAAGAAGATAGGGAGGAGAGTGGAGTACTTCAAAACGCATAGCGATAGAATCATTGTAATAAGGATAAAATCAAAACCTAAACCGACAACGATTGCTAACGTCTATATGCCTACAAGTGCCCATGATGATGATGAGGTAGTGTGTATACGAAGAGATTGATGAAGCAATTAAACACGTAAAAGGAGATGAAAATTTAATAATAGTTGGAGATTGGAATGCAAGCATTGGAAAAGGCAAGGAAGGAAATATAGTGGGTGAATACGGGCTGGGCAAAAGGAATGAAAGAGGGGACCGACTTATAGAATTTTGCACGAAGTATAATTTAGTAATTGCCAACACCCAATTTAAAAATCATAATATAAGAATATACACTTGGAAAAAGCCAGGCAATACTGGAAGGTATCAGATAGATTATATCATGGTTAAGCAAAGATTTAGAAATCAACTCGTTAACTGCAAAACTTACCCTGGAGCAGACATTGATAGCGACCATAATTTGGTGATAATGAAATGTAGATTGGGGTTTAAAAACCTGAAGAAAAGGTGTCAGATGAATCGGTGGAATTTAGAGAAGCTTGAGGAAGAGGAGGTAAAGAAGATTTTTGAGGAGGACATCGCAAGAGGTCTGAGTAAAAAAGATAAGGTAGAAAATGTAGAAGAAGAATGGGAGAATGTTAAAAAGGAAATTCTTAAATCAGCAGAAGCAAACTTAGGCGGAATAAAGAGAACCGGTAGAAAACCTTGGGTTTCAGACGATATATTGCAGCTGATGGATGAACGTAGAAAATATAAGAATGCTAGTGATGAAGAAAGTAAAAGGAACTATCGGAAATTAAGAAATGCTATAAACAGGAAGTGCAAACTGGTGAAAGAAGAGTGGATTAAAGAAAAGTGTTCAGAAGTGGAAAGAGAAATGAACATTGGTAAAATAGACGGAGCATACAGGAAAGTTAAGGAAAATTTTGGGGTACATAAATTAAAATCTAATAATGTGTTAAACAAAGATGGTACACCAATATATAATACGAAAGGTAAAGTCGATAGATGGGTGGAATATATTGAAGAGTTATACGGAGGAAATGAATTAGAAAATGGTGTTATAGAGGAAGAAGAGGAAGTTGAGGAGGATGAAATGGGAGAAACAATACTGAGATCTGAATTTAAGAGAGCATTAAAAGATTTAAATGGCAGAAAGGCTCCTGGAATAGACGGAATACCTGTAGAATTACTGCGCAGTGCAGGTGAGGAAGCGATTGATAGATTATACAAACTGGTGTGTAATATTTATGAAAATGGGGAATTTCCATCAGACTTCAAAAAAAGTGTTATAGTTATGATGCCAAAGAAAGCAGGGGCAGAAAAATGTGAAGAATACAGAACAATTAGTTTAACTAGTCATGCATCAAAAATCTTAACTAGAATTTTATACAGAAGAATTGAGAGGAGAGTGGAAGAAGTGTTAGGAGAAGACCAATTTGGTTTCAGGAAAAGTATAGGGACAAAGGAAGCAATTTTAGGCCTCAGATTAATAGTAGAAGGAAGATTAAAGAAAAACAAACCAACATACTTGGCGTTTATAGACCTAGAAAAGGCTTTCGATAATGTAGACTGGAATAAAATGTTCAGCATTTAAAAAAAATTAGGGTTCAAATACAGAGATAGAAGAACAATTGCTAACATGTACAGGAACCAAACAGCAACAATAACAATTGAAGAACATAAGAAAGAAGCCCTAATAAGAAAGGGAGTCCATCAAGGATGTTCCCTATCTCCGTTACTTTTTAATCTTTACATGGAACTAGCAGTTAATGATGTTAAAGAACAATTTAGATTCGGAGTAACAGCACAAGGTGAAAAGATAAAGATGCTACGATTTGCTGATGACATAGTAATTCTAGCCGAGAGTAAAAAGGATTTAGAAGAAACAATGAACGGCATAGATGAAGTCCTACGCAAGAACTATCGCATGAAAATAAACAAGAACAAAACAAAAGTAATGAAATGTAGTAGAAATAACAAAGATGGACCGCTGAATGTGAAAATAGGAAGAGAAAGGATTATGGAGGTAGAAGAATTTTGTTATTTGGGAAGTAAAATTACTAAAGATGGACGAAGCAGGAGCGATATAAAATGCCGAATAGCACAAGCTAAACGAGCCTTCAGTAAGAAATATATTTTGTTTACATCAAAAATTAATTTAAATGTCAGGAAAAGATTTTTGAAAGTGTATGTTTGGAGTGTAGCTTTATATGGAAGTGAAACTTGGACAATCGGAGTATCTGAGAAGAAAAGATTAGAAGCTTTTGAAATGTGGTGCTATAGGAGAATGTTAAAAATCAGATGGGTGGATAAAGTGACAAATGAAGAGGTATTGCGGCAAATAGATGAAGAAAGAAGCATTTGGAAAAATATAGTTAAAAGAAGAGACAGACTTATAGGCCACATACTAAGGCATCCTGGAATAGTCGCTTTAATATTGGAAGGACAGGTAGAAGGGAAAAATTGTGTAGGCAGGCCACGTTTGGAGTATGTAAAACAAATTGTTGGGGATGTAGGATGTAGAGGGTATACTGAAATGAAACGACTAGCACTAGATAGGGAATCTTGGAGAGCTGCATCAAACCAGTCAAATGACTGAAGACAAAAAAAAAAAAAATTTATTATTTGTTTTATTTGCGTCTATTTTTCTTTTTTCTTTACTTATATAAAGTTCATGTTTTATTAGCGTAAAGTACATTTCATACATATAACTTTTGTATTGGAAAGATGGAACCTTACCATTTCAAGTAGTAGATCAGGCTTGGCAATTTTTTACATTCTATTCATCCATTCCATTCCCCTCCCCCCCGCCACACTCACACACATACAAACTTTAAATTTATGTAAAAATTAATAATTTAAAATATATAAATTAGTTGTATTTTGTAAAATTCATTAAAAAATAATATATTATTTTTGTAAACAGTAATCATTTAATTTAATTTTAAATAATTCATAATAAACATCTGCCGGAAATAATTCCAGTGAATCTTTTAGATTATTAGGTAATTTACTAAAAACTAAAAATTGTGACTGAAGTATAGTAGTTTGTTGTAGACCAAGCTATGTAATATTAACTAAACATCAATCTAGATAACTCTCATTTACCGGCAGTTAATAATAATCTGATATTTAATTTTTGTATATTGAAAGCCCATGAGGACTTTGAGAAACAGAGGACCAAAAGAGGCAATTCTTATTTTATACATGAGTATACATATACAAATATATATTTTATACATACACCTAGACGTAAAAAGTATTTAATGATAAAAAAGGTAGCGTTTGATTAAGATGGTTAAAAACAAGTTAGCAGGATACCGTAAAATAATAAACTGAATCCTTATATTCTGTTGATTCTGTAATGCCTGGAGGTTTCAGGAAATAGAATCCTGGAAATCGATGGGTAGGTAGTAATATAAAATGGCGATGGCCTAAGACCGATGTTATAAACCGGTTCCTGTAGATCGTCGAAGTTAAACAAAGTTAGATCAGTTTCACTGCACGAAGCTGGTGTTAATTAGGGGCTGACGGCCGTAGCAGTCGATTCTAATTAAAATTGATAAAAGTAAAACAAATTTTCAGGATAAAAAAATTGGCCGTCAGAATTTTGGTGTCGATATGTATGATTTACAATTACCGATTTTAGTAAATAACACTAAATTTGCTTTAAAAAATACTCACTAAAAAAAAGAAAATTAAATCAATGGACAAAAAAAAGATTTTCGCGTCACACAACGTAATTATCGTAATGCTTCGACCTAAAAAAGTGCCTGGAGTTTGCTTCATTTTCCGTTTTTAATAAGTTACCAAAAAAATGTCTTTCGACCAGTTTATTTGAAATTTAATTTAAATATTTTCTTTTCCAAATTTTTTTTCTTCTGCTTCCCTGGGGCGGCTCTGCAATCAAGTAATACTCGATCCAGTGGAGTGTCCCTGCGATTCTAATTGGGCCTCCCCACCTACCGGCTGTATGTCCGGCATGGCAGGTCGGCCCACCGGTTCCGGATCGTTTTTAATCTCTTCGTGCCTGCCTCAAAATGTTGGGGCAGGGGGATCCAGGCCCAGCTATGCTGTTCCCAGGTCCCCACCCCACGGCCGGGACTCGGTCTTTCCATTTTTTTTTGTTGGTGACTCGGGGAATTGGGAGTGTCCCCGTACCTCCTCACTGCCGCTCATTCATGCGCAAGCACGGTCGAACGGCAGCTCAGCAAGGGGCTGTCCCTCCTCCCCACATCTTTTGAGTTCCATAGTGTCCCCCATTCTAGGGACTCCTCTTCTTTCTTTTTTAGATTGTAATAGCTAGACTCTCAATCTGCTTCCAATTCTCCATGTTCACCAGCATGAACTTAATGGTGTTCTCTGGCGATAAGACACTTACATGCAATCTCTCTTTCTCTTCCTTCCGTCGTGGTCAGTTGTAGAAGGTGTGTTGCGGGGAATCTATCTCTCGCAATAAATACAATTGGGGAACTCCCTTCTGCCAAAAAGAAACAGGTATTCCCCGAATCCCCCATGATCGGAGAGAAGCTGGGAGACATAATAATTTGCATCTCCATGACCCCTCCCCAGCCACGGCTCCAATCTCAGTATAAGTTTACGAGTCCATGACCCCTTAGCTATGATCTCTCCCAGGCCTCTTGCCATTCTTGGGTCAACATCTTCGCCGCATCTTTTCTTGGCATTCCCTCGTCGCAGACAGTTACATTGGTGGAATGGTTACATAAGCGGTCTTGGGTTAAAGGAGAGCCTACCAGAGAGGCAGAGGTAGGGACCCCGAGGTCATGAACAACTTACGCAGTGAATTTCGGGCGGCCAGGGCAGCCCTCAAATATGTAAGGAGAGAAATATGATCAAATGTGCAAAGATAAGATGTTGGCAAGAACTCTGTCACAAATAAGTATACAATAGATATTTGGCTATATTTTTTCAATGGATAGGCTCTTTTCCTTTGAAGGGCCTGAGATAAATTGGGGACCTCCGCCAATACACCTGCTGCTTCGGTGAATACTGTTCTTTTCCAAATATTATTTCTCCGATGAGTTAAAAAAAAAATATTAATATGATAAAAGTGAGTTTTTCACAAAGTTGTTCAACACGTATAAATTTATGCTCAAACATTTTCTGATTACTCCTTCAAATCGGTTATTTTATTCTGTACAAATTTTATTTGTTTATTATTTCCAAATAAATGCATCGATATCATTTTATATAATTATAATTATTTTTAATTATGTGGTCTATAACCAATTCCATCTTTTATTTGTTAATTTTGCATTTTGTAATGCTGCTCTGATAAAAAACTTCTCTATCGTTTAACCTGACATTTCCCAGAAAATGCTGAACTAGTTGCTGGACAACCAAAATTTGGATAGTGTGTGTAAAAGAAATACTTCTATTATCACTGGATAGTATTATTATTATTCTGTTCTTAGTAAATCAGCAAATATTATAATAAAAATTGAAGCAAAACAAGTAATATTAAGTTCATTTTTATAACTAAAAAAATAAAACAAATATTAACTTTTAAACCGCAGAATCGAGAATCATGACGTCAAACCACAACATAAAAATAAACTTTTTATAATACATATAGTTATACTCTAACTTCATATATAATAGTTTCACACTTACACACAACAGTAATATGGTTAATTGTATGCGGTAATATTCCTAAATAGTGAAAGAAGACAAATTCTTACTTTAATCATTATTAAAAACTAGCTAATTAGGCTGAAAGCGTCACACGGGTCGCTTCAGGTAATACATTTCGTTATAATTTTTACAGAACCAAAATCAATTCTAAACCTAATTTGAAAAAAAATGTACACTACAGTATAAAATCCTTCTGAAATAAAATAAAAGGTAAACATATTTTATTGAAAGTTTGATAAAACATTAACAAAATGAACATTACGGAACTTCGCAAAATTAAACCTTTTCCTTTTATCCTTTCTCCATTTCCCCTTTTATTTTCCCCCTTTCCTCATTTTTATTTTTCCATTTTCATTTTTACCATATTCCTTTCCCTTCCTCCATTTTCCCTTTCTCTTTCCCTGATTTCTAATTTCTTTTTTATCTTTTCCCCTTTCCATTTCCTTTTCCCGTTTTTCCTTTTTCAAGTTTTCCCCTTTTTCTTTTGTCCATTTCCCCCTTCTACCTTTTCCTATTTTTTCCTTTATCCCTTTTCCCCGCGCGTAAGTCGGTCCAGTAGTTTTTTAATTTATAGCGGACACACATATCGGAAACATTGAAATGGAATCGTAAAATATTTAGTATAGAGTGTGTTGCTTTTACATCAAACAGATAGCACTGTTCTTCAAAAAAAGAATATTTTTACCCGTCACAGGTGTGACATCTTAGGTATGTAAATAGCAGGTATATAAAAACACGCGCGTATTCGAAGGCAACATTTTATCAAAATTTCAAAACAATCGGTGAAGAACTTTCGGAGATTTAAGATGTTGAACAAACGAACATTTACATTTATATATAATATATATACCCGGTCAGCAACATGTTACTAGGCTCTAATTAACGACACATTCTGGCCTGATCCTGATATCCCAAAAATGTAACAAACTACAAGTAAACTGTATAAACCGGTATAAAAAGACGCAGCTGATTACGGCCCAGAATCAAGAAAAAAGCTGAACTACGTATCTCGAGACTCTAGAAAATCACTTGAATAGATTAAAATAAAATGGAACTTTAACTTAATACTTTGCTGGGTGTGTCCTGAATTTATAGAGTAATCGGGTATAGAAATTTTCTCCAGCCCTTTTTGACTAGTATACTGTCTTACCCTATAAATATAGAGAGAGTGACTGAGGTGTCCTATTTAAACTTAATTATATTCTAAAAAAAAGCTGTTTGCGCTCTTATAAAATTTAATAATAAATTTATAAAATCTGTTAGAAAGGATCCTACTATGTTTCAATTTTTATTTTTAATAAATTATCAAATGGACTATTAAAAGATCATCCGATAAATTTATTTTAAATCGAATTAAAAGACTTACTTTTACTAGTATGTCGGCAAGTTTTTAAATAACGCTAAGTCTGAATTTGCTTGATCCTCGTTTAATGTGTATTTAGATATTTTGCAAATAACTTTTCATAAATTGTTATTTTATTTTGTAGTGAATATTAATTTATTATTTTCAGATTCAGTCAAGTCTTCTCTTGTTTATTAATTAATTTTCAACTTTCTAATAGCACTTTGACAAACGTTTTTCCAGGGGATTTCCCAGGGTCGTTCCAGGAAAATATTGGAGCAGTTCCTTTTTTTTATCTATCTATCTGTCCTCTTCTTTTATACAGTTTTAAAATTATATATTAGCTCGCTTACTGTTTCTGACGTGATCTTGTCACGGTCAGAATAAAGTATTTATTTATGATAATGTATCGTCGAAAGCCGTGACCTCAGAAAGTAATTAAGTTCGTTTATAAAGATTTTATCCACGATCACTTTATATATTTAATTTTTCATGAAAAAAATAATAAATAAACTATCAGGTGTACTTTTACACGTTACAGTTATTTATTTTTTCTAAATATTCTAATAAGTTTACGTAACTATAATTATTATATTATAAACAATGATCACAAAGAAAAAGTTTTATTATTTATCTTGTGTAAAGGACTGATATCATTTGGTAATGACTTGTTTATTAAACCATTGTTTTTACGACAATTAAATAATATTTTTTCAATGGATAAATTATTTTTTTACATGTACCATTTAATTCATTGTGTATCCTGCAATTCATTGTCATATGGCCTACAACAAAGAACTGATCCCTATTGTTACATATAAAGGTATCCCACATTTATAGCAAGCAGAGAAATGTAATAACTATGAGGAATAAAAATTACATTTACTTTAAAAAATATAATGCCCTGAATAATGTTCACAATCAACATCCAGGAAAATATTGGAGCAGTTCCTTTTTGTTATCTATCTATCTGTCCTCTTTTTTTTATACAGTTTTAAAGTTAGATATTAGCTCGCTTACTGTTTCTGACGTGATCTTGTCACGGTCACAATAAAGGAGAGCCGGCAAAAAAAAAAAATGCTAAAAGGCAGTGTACGTCTTTTAGCATTTTAAATATCCTAACTATATACAGACGAATTCTATAACAAGTATGAATTGTTAAACAATTTAAATCGAAGTAAAATATATATATGTATATCCTACCCTACTAAAGGGAATTTGTGTGTGTGTGCGCGCGCGCGTGTTTACTTGTTATTATTTATACTTGTAATATATATTTATTTCTTTAATCGATATATATTAATAATACATTTTTTTTATTTATGTGATTGTTTTTCTTCATAAAATAATGAACTATAAACAAAAATTAATTACTCAAATTAACAATGATACAGCTGGAAAACTTTCTTCTGACCATCCTTCATCATCCTTTTTTGATTTCATTAAATTTTCATATTCACTATTCATCGAATATTCATTTTAATTTAAAAAAGGAACTGCTAACACTTTTTTTATTATTAATACTGATGTTTTACTTCACTTTATAAATTCATGTTTTCTATTATTTAATATTGAATTTTATTAATTTAAAATATATTTTTATAGTTCTATTTAGGGCCCATTACAGAGTACTCTTGACTGAATTATGCGTAGTTTTTCTTTTAAGGGAATTCTTATTCTAATATCTTTAAATATCATCTTTTCTTTAAGAAGTAATAATTTTTTTGTATGAAATTAGAAATACTAATTATTATTATCTCCGAAATTAACCAGAAGAAGCAGTAGCTTGAAAAATGACCAATAACTGAAAATCAATGATATACATTATCCGCACTGGGCAATAAGAAACAGTAAAGTGTATTTTAGTTCTTATGATGAAGATGTAATCAACTTTGGACACCTGATATTCCCATTCCGAGACGCCGCCCGCTAGGGCAACCCACCCGAAGGGTGTGCCATAGGCACGCCGGTAGAAGCTAGTATATTTATAAAACTAACATCTTATTTATGTTAAAAATAGGTTAATTGAGCTATGTTTAGAGATAATTTTAATATTATGATATTAAATTTTAATAAAAAGAAAAAAACATTTGCAGTTCTAGATGCATTGAAAGTTAAGCGTAATTTAAAAAATTCAGATAGCAAGTTTACAAACAAATTTCTTTTTTGAGAACTATCACATAACCATCACTAACATCACATTAACCATTAATTATTATTGGTTAGGTGATAATATTCTATACCGTGGAAATATTTCATAATTTTTGCAAACAACGAAAACATCAGTTATAATTTTTTACCCGTTCATACAAAGTAGAATTAGATATAATTTAAAATCTATTACGAATTATACATTTAGATACTTATATTAATTCATAATATTAAATCTTCAGTTTTAAAGTTTTTAAAAACCGTTTAAAAAAGTAGTAATTTATAGCTTACGTTAAATAACAAACGAAACATATGAAAAATTTCTTTTTTTTAAGTAAAAACTACATGCGGATTTCCATTGTTAAATAATTACTCGTTGTTAAAACTCGTAATTAAAAATAAATATAAAAAGCAAACAATGTAAAAAAAAGAGAATAAACGAAATACAAAGAAAAAAGAAAGGCTTTTGAAAAACTCAAAAAAAATTTAAACTCATATCTATAAAATAAACCAAAGATGAAAAAATTTTCGACAATTTTTTTCTGCGGTTAGGTTTTATTCTATAAAACCAATAAATATTTTAGTATTTTTTTCGTAAGGATTGTTTTTATCTTTTTTATTGTTTTATTTATTTCCCTTTTTGTGCTCAATATATATATATATATATATATATATATATATATATATATATATATATATATATATATATAGATAAAATTATTTTTTTGTACCAACTGATGATCGTTTAGCAATCGAAATGTGCAACTAATCAGAGATTCTCTTCTTTTTTTCTGTGAACGGTTTTAGAGCATTCCCTTCGCTATTTTATTTCTGTGACATGACACTTTCGTTGTATTATTAAGTAATTTATAAAACAAAGCAGTCAGGCAGCATCATATATTTTTTTTATACAATCATTTTAAAAATTCTGTTTAATATACAAATTTCAATTTTAACAGTATGTACAGGAATAGAAATTTACTCTACCGAATTCATTAATCGTTTATAACTCTAATCTACCTTGCATTATAAAAAAAAAAACAAAAAAAAAACACTAAGGTTTATTTAACAGGTTAGACAAAATGAACAGCGAAGTGAAATCAGTTTTAAAATTAATGAATTTTTAATAAACATTCAGTTTCAATTATAATTTATATTTCTGACTGAACAAAATCAAATGGAATCAGGTAAAATTTTATTTAATAACTTTTTCAAAATTAAAAAACATATACAAGAAAAATTATTTCTTAGCTAGAAGAAAGACTATCTGATAAAAGTTTTCCAAGAAACAGCCGTAGAAAAATTTTACGAACTTTTTTTTACTTTTATAAAGTTTTTGTACAACTTCATTTTAAAGAGAAAAAAATTATAAGATTAATAATCACAATTTTCTTCAAGAAAGAAAAAATCTTTCATTTGAAGATTTAAATTTTATTGACAACTTGATGGAAAAAATTGAATTTTATACCGCATAAAAACCATGTTTTAATCTGTGTAATCGGTTAAGTCGCGATTTATTTGGAGAAAACAAATAGGAATTAGGAAATTTATCAATAAAAAAAAATCCCGTTTTTTCCGGTAATGTAATTTCAACTTCGTTTAGAATTCATATAAAAATGTTTAAGTATGCTTCAGAACAGTTTTATCTGTCATTTAAATATTAAAAACGAGAACAAAAAATAACACAATTTCACGGTCGATTTAAGTACAGTGTTTTTTTTAAAATAAAGATATATTTCACCTCTCAGTAAAGGTGAACAAATTTATTTGTAGTGAAGCATGAACTTTAACGACAGTAATAAGGTGCGGGCATAGTTTCATGATTACGTCTAACATCTAACATCAGGTTGGAAAAAAAAAGTGCAGTAAATAGGAATTTCCAGTAAAAGTTTACAATCGCTGATTGCCTATTAGGAAAGGTTACAGTGGCTTCAGAAAAGCTTAGAATACAATACTCAGGAGCTTGTATTTGATGTACAGTTATATCGTTTTGTAGCACTCAACTTTAATATTTCAAGTGGTTCGTAAAATTCTTTACAGAGAAGCTTCAGTGAAGCACCATAAATAAAAAGAGGATTTTTTTAAAGAAAGAATATACGAAGGATATCCCTAAAGTAAAGACCGCTGGGAAATTTCTCTCCTTAAGGTTGGCCAACCTGTGTCGTTCATGGCCACGTTAGTAATATACACTGCATTGTTGTCTGTAACGTGTCGCGATGTAGTATCATCGATTACGTGTGAGTTATTATGTTATAAAATGAAAAGAAAAATCGATGTTGCCGCCGACTATGAAATACGTGGTCATACGTTTTTGAAATCATCAAAAGGTTAAGCCGGCTGAAATTCATAGGCAGTTGGTTGCTGTGTACGGTGATAATGTAATGAATGAAAGAAATGTTCGAAAACGGTGTGAAAGGTTTAGAAATAACAGAATTAATGTGCATGATGAAGAACAATCGGGGAGGCCCTCGATAATCACTGAGAACTTGTTGAAACGCGTCGATGATGAAATCAGAAAAAATCGTCGCTCAACGATTTCCGACCTGGCCCTTCTTTTTCCTGATGTTTCAAGAGCTGTTCATCGGTCGCATTGTTCATGACCATTTAGACTTCAGAAAGGTTGTGCACGTTGGGTGCCGCACGTCTTAACGGAACGTACAAATAAATCCAAATGGAATTTTTGATGCGCTATACAGAAAAAGGGGATGAGTTTCTTAATTAAATCGTTACCGACGATGAAACATGGATTTTGTGTTACATTATTACGTATCTAGAGAGAAAACGGAAGTCAAGTGAATGGCGACATCCTCAATCACCAACCAGATCGACAAAGGTCAAGATCACAGTCATTTGGACGCAAACTGATGGCCACAGTCTTTTGGGATCGGTTTGGCAAACTGCCGAACCGATTTCATGCCACGTGGAACGACTATAAATCCAGAAGCCTACTGCGAAACTCTACGTAAGTTACGGCGCGCCATTCAAAATCGGCGACGTGGGCGGCTGACCGATGGCGTCGTCCTGCTGCACGATAATGCACATCCGCATGTTGCGGGTCCGACACGTGATCTACTTAGAACATTTGGATGGGAAATTTACGATCACCCAGCATATAGTCCGGAATTAGCTCCTTCTGATTACCATTTGTTTGGGAAATTGAAAGAATTTTTGAGTGGTAAGCAATTCGCGGGTGACGGTGAAATTAAAAATGCTGTTAATCAGTGGTTAAATGGGCTGGCGGCAGAAGAATACGACGAAGATACATTGAAGCTGGTGTATCGCTACGATAAATGTCTTAATTCATGTGGCGATAGAAAAGTAGTATAAGGTATGTAGTTTAAGAGAAATAGAAAATTGTAGTTTTCAGAATAAATATTTTTACAATGAAACGGTCTTTAGTTTAGAGATAACCTCTCGTACATAAACCGACCGAACTACACGTTTAAATAAACCAAAAAGGATGGAAAGTTAACGTATTTGAGCGATTATATAGTTTAGATGTAAATTAAAATCAACCATGTTATCTTATCTTCCAACAATTACAGTTTATGATCAATTTGAACCTACATGTCTGAATTATTCACCGGTTAAACGAATCGGTAATCAAATCCCCCCCCCCCCCACCGCAAAATATATATATATATATAAATACAAAAAGTGTGAGCAGGGAAAGATGAATCTTGAACGAGCAATAAAAAAACGAAAACCCACTTTTAAACAAGACAAGTAACAAATAATATTTAGATAAAATGTTGTTAAATTTAATAATCTTCAATTGCTATATCTAATCTTCCGTACTTTCGTACTTTATCTTCAAAATAAATCTTAAGATTAAAAAAAAAATGTTTTCAATAATAAATTAAAGAAGCTACTGATAAAATTTTTAATTAATTTATGAATTAGCCCAATATCTAATTTAGGTTTAGATAAAGTAAGAAAGTTTCGTCGATAACTGTTCAGCCAGTTTTAAATGCGGTTGGAACAAATAAATGGACAAATAAAACTAAAAAATGATTTAAAATTGCATGTACTGGTATATAGCAAGAAATATAAAATCATAACAAAAATGACATAGCATTTAATTTATAATCATTAATCTGATCCATGTAATATTAGTTTAACGAAAATGTATCAGTTGCATGCAACAATTTCAACGAAAATTGAGCACTAAACACGTCCAATGCGCTATAAAGGTAAATGATTTTTAAAGATATTAAAAAACAAACGATTTAAATTTACATTATATTTATGATAAAACAAAAAAAAAAGTTATTTAATTTTTAAAGGAGTAAAAGCGTAAATAATAACTAATCGTTTCATTCGGCTGATTAATTAATTTAAATCTACGAAAAAATAAAACTGCCACACTTGACCTATTTGCTCTTACGATATACTACATTAAAAAAAGATAAATATTTAATGCAAATAAATAAACGGACATATTTATAACGCCTGATGAATATTTTGATGTTAATTAATTATAAATATCATCTCAGTAGAAATTAAATAAATACCACATAATAATCTAACATAAAATTATGCAAATTAAAATGATAATCTCACCTGTCAATTAAGGATGATAAATAATATTTAGGGCTAGGTAAACACAACGAGGGTTTATTTAAATTAAATAAACCTCCCGTTATAAAATGTAAACACCGATTAAAAACAGAACTGATTTCGTTTCTGTCGCATTACGTTTTCTTAAAATAGAAAATTAACTATTTTATTGCAAAATCTAACATAATATAATAAACAATTTACTAAAAAATTAATCATAATTAGTTCTAGAGGTATAAAAATATTATAATAATGTTTTTAAAAAAATTGTTGCAATAAAACAGCTGTACTAAATGTTGGTCAGAACAAACGCACTGGTGCCAACATTCTAGGTGAAAATGTCTCTACTGCCTGGCAACTACAGGAAACCCAAATTAAGGCATGTGGTCTGTTGTAAGAGCTAAAATTAACAACTGTTGCCCAGACGACTAGGCAATATGCACTTAAACACAATCTAAATCACTTTCTAACATTTTTTTATATATTTTTTATTTGTAAATATAAAAAATAAAATGTTTGCTTTTTTTACGAAGTATACATACTTTTTTTGCTGTTGAAGTATTGGCGGTTTAAATACAAAATATCATTATCATAAAAAACAAAGTTTAATCGTTATCAAATGTGTACCGATATAAATTAATTTTAAAATTAAAAGAACTTACTTAACATTTTTTAATTATAATTACATATGATTTCATATTAAAAAAGTTGGATACGAAAAAGGTTTAAAAAAATAAGTTAAGAAACTTAGCCAGCTGTATTTATTATCCGCTATCATGGTTAACTACCCCACCGACTGTTATGATTTTTATGAAAATGTAACAGAATCAATGTTCCACACACCCGAGTAACTGTAACTAATTTCATGATTATAAAATCACGTGTTTAAAATATATACAGTAAAATAAGTTACACTATAAAATTGCGCCCTTGTTTTATTTAAAAACTTTTGAACTTAAAAAGACCTCAAAACAATAAGAAACAAAAAACTGGGTACTCAAAATTTTGATTTATTATTTTTTATTAAAACAGTAATCTATAACATACACAAATACACTCACACACACCCAGAGAGAGAGAATAATCCGCAACAAAAATTATGGTAATGGAAAGTATAAAATTTTACAGTACTGTAGAAGTATACTCGTAAAGCTTTTCATTTTTATGCAAATGCAAACTTACAGAATGGAAATTAAATAAAATAAATTATTACAGAATTGAAAAGGTAAAACTTTAAAGTAATATATTTATTAATCTCCTATATAACTCCTATATCAATGGCAAAATTAAAAATAATATAACGTTAAAAGTAACTTGAAAAAAAAGAGACTAATGAGGACATTATCTACAGATTAGACGTTATCTTATAAATATGTACATAACGTGATTTATAGCCGATTGATCAAAAACATTTTTTATCCATACAAAAGCAAAATATTTTCATTTGTAACAGAAGGTTCAATAATAATAATAAAGCATTCCATAACACATATAAAAATTACAGAAAAAAAGAAAGTTTTTTAAATCTGTACAGGCTAATTCAGTTCTAGTTAATATTATTATTTTTTTATGATTCTATAATGTGCTATTTTAAGAGCTATTTAACAATAAGAAAAAATCTTGCAAAAGATTAAAACTTAATCTAACTTTTTTTTTTATGAAACGTCCGACCGGCATTTGAAAACAGAACTTTCTGGATAAATGTTAATAACATTACAGTTCCTCTACAGAGATCGGCATAAGCTGATAAATTATTTCAACCAGTGAAATGGCTGCGTGATAACTTGAAAATGTTTATTTTATTAGAGAAAGAGAGGGGGGGCAAATAAAATGCAATCAATAAAAAAATGGGGTATGGGTCTTTTTTGCATTTCTTAACGTTTCATGATCCAGGGCCACCAAAAAAGTGGAGGGTATGTAGTGTGTTGGGGTGTTTGAAGCAGAATAACTTTCGACTGATTAAACCGATTTTGATTAAATTTTGTACAGAGATTCATCTATATAGGGCAATTTGTTAGTAAACGTTTGGGGTCAATTTTCTACAAATTTTGCGAACACAACCCGACTTTATACTAAGCCTTAGCAATGCGTGCATGCTTATCTTACCATTTTTAAAAAACCTTTTGCCTCAAAATTCTCTGTTCCTCAAAAATTTTAAAATTTATCTTTTTATTTATTGCATATTTTTTAATCGGTTTTTTATGTCTTCCTAGGCAGAATAGTAATGTAAAAAATACTTTTGGGACAATATTGGGGGTGAGGGAACCGATCAAAGTTTAAAAATATTGATTTTAAATTTTTGTTTGGTTTATTTAAACTTTTTAACAATAATATCACAATAAAATTTCAACATAATTCACCCCTTACCACCAAAAAATAAATTTTAGGTAATCTTTTATTGGTTATATATTTTTCAATGAATATGTTTTTAGTTGCTTCCGTTTAACATTGTAAACGTAGAAAAATAAAAAAATGTTCTTTGTTCTTGGAAGGTGATTTTGGAGGTGGTGAAGCAGAAAAAAAGACCGATATTTTGAATTTTTACAGCTGTTTTTGGTTTAATTAAAAGTATCATAATTTTGCAATAAAAATTCATCAAAAGTACCCCCCACACTGCAAAAAATAAATCTTAGATAAATCATTTCGCATATAACTATTTTTCCACTATATAAGTTTATAAATAAACGATACCAGGAAAATATTATAACTACGTTGTCAAATTTTTTTAAATTATTGTAAGGATCAACAAAGAGAATTAAGTAAGCATAAGAGAAAAAAATGAAGCATTTCTTGCATTAAGTAAGGCAGTAAAGGACTAATACATAAACTTCAGAAAAGAAAACGTATTTACTTTGTTCACATCAAATGATAAAAGTAATGAACCATCTAAAATGAAATAAAGTCATCAAAAAATAAAGGAAAAGGGAAATATTATAATGAAATGGAGATAGCTATATCAGAAACGTAAGGTCAGAACACTTCACTTCACGATAATGAAATACCTCATTAATGAAATTTAACGCTAAGTTTTGTACATTTATGAACATTAAATCGACTGTTGTTGAAAAGTATTCGTTAAAAGACCTGCATAGTTTCATTAAAACTTGACCAATACAGAAATAACATCTCAAGACAAGACATGAGAAGTAATAGAAAACTCACAGACGATATTCGTTCCCATCTTTTGTGAATCACTCATACGAAACATCCTTGAAATTACATGAAGCATACTCGTCGATACCTGTGAACATTATGATAATGGCATTATAATAACGATTAGTCAAAATCAAAAAATTGTATAAAAATAAAAACGGCTGTGATATTACCACGATAAAATGTACTTTAGTGTTGTCCAATTTCTGTAATAGCTTCAACTTTCGGACTGAAATCGGTTTCAAATTGAAGGTTCCGGTTTCAATATGAGTAGAACAACATACGTTTAATGATTAAAATAACCTCTACATTAATAAATACTAAGAGAAAAAAATGTTGCGCAGTTCTGCGCAAGAAGATCGACTTTCGTTATTTTATTTTGTTTCCACCTTCCAATTTGCAGAATAATAACGAACTGCACATCTAACTTGCCCCGTTCAAATCTGTTCATAACTTAAATTAAGCGTAACTCAAGAACGACTCGACAATCTTCATCAAACTTTCACATACACAACTTCAGACACACAACTACAGCATATCTAAACTTCAATGAAATAGATTCAGTAGTTTTGGAGATTTTAGAGCCGCAAAATTTTATATATAAGCCTATATATAAAATTGTTTATATATACTTATGTATAACATTTTGTGGCTCATATATAAAAAACTCAAACATTTGGTTAGATTCCGGGAATTACCGTTCAGGTATTACTTCAGAGGATGAATGAGGATGATATGTATGAGTGTAGTTTGGTACAGTCTCAGGTCGACCATTCCTGAGAAGTGTGGTTAATTGAAAAACCCAACCACCAAAGAACACCGGTATCCACGATCTAGTATTCAAATCCGTGTAAAAATAACTGGCTTTACCAGGACTTGAACGCTGGAACTCTCGACTTCCAAATCAGCTGATTTGGGAAGACGCGTTCACCACTAGACCAACCCGGTGGGTTTACATTACATCAATCTAACCAAACTTAACCTACGCTTGCTAGTCAAGGTTAGCGAGCGAAGCGAGCGTAGGTTAAGTTTGGTTAGATTCTATTTATAATCATACTTATTTATTATATAAAAAAACTCAAACATGCACAGACAGTACAGGCCTTTATTTATATCAACAGTCGCAGCGCGCCGTGTTAGAATGGACTCCGTTTCAGAGAGTACCATATATATATATATATTTCATCCCCCACTTCCACCATGCGCCCAAAAGTAATGCTGTATTTTTCTTCGAAAAGTCTGTAAAAACTACTACATTGATCACGTAATAACATGTACTGGAAGACAGTTATCGTGGTTTTATTTTTAGACAATTTTTTTTTGCAGAATTTGTAGTTCATCATCCACATCGATAAGAAATATCTAATCATCTTTCTTTTACAAATATTAATTAAACTGCGATGAAATAATGATTATTTTGTATTGCTTTACACTTTTTTTTTTATTTAACTTATAAATAAACGTACAATTTTTTTTTAAATAAAAAAATCTCCCGCTTAACATAGTTATTACTTGGAAAATTATTAAAAGAAAAAAAAATTGTAAAGAAACAATTATTTACTAAGAGCGATTAAAAGAATATATTTTTGAACGTTTCTGCGTATTTTAAATTCAAAATACGTTTAAAAAAATTTATTCAGTAAATGATACTGTTCTTTAAGTATGGGGAAGATAAATTCTTAGTAACGAAATCAAATAATATTAGGTAATAGAAAAAGCGATAGGTGGAATATAATGTAACCATTTTTTTACCTCAATTTTGTACCGTTATCACGAAACGAATTATTAAACTACTAAATCATCGGCTAATATATAATGCGACTAGCAAAAAATACAGAGCCGGATGGACTAGGTTAGCTTATTAGTTTACAAAATAAGCCTTATGATCGAAGTACCTGGAGTGTTAGTCCACCTCCCCCCACCCCATCAAACCATAATAAATTAATGCAAAATATCAAATTATATGACCGATATCTTTACCAATTTGTAGACATTACAGGAAGCGATGAACACACGTTGTTCTGATTAACTACTTTCCAGATCCTACTTTACATACCGCATATAACGTAAAATATAACTGTAACAACTGAGCTATTATCTGTTTAATATAATAATCACGCTAGCTCGACGTTTTGAATAAAAACAAAAAAAAAATCATTAAATCGCTTACTAAAATGATACAGTTGTAGTTTTCACCCTAAATTACACTACAATAAAAACAAGTTCAACGACCTAAGGAAGAACGCATGTAATCATCATCACTACTACCACACCGACACACTAATATACAACCGTCCTTCTACCATTCAACAATGTCAAAATAATTCCATTATTATTATTATTTTATTAATAATAATTGTTATCCATAATAATGCACTTAAGTACTAACAACATGAAGTAGTCAGGTCAGTAAAATGATGAAGGTTTCAAAAGCTAAATTGTGCAAAAAAGTTCAAAATTGCAAAGTACGGTAATTATTGAATTTTGACACATTACATTAAGTAAAATCAATTTTTATAACATCAAAAAGCCGAAAAAAACAAAATATTAATGATAATGCAACAAGATTATATATCTATATTTAAAACAAAATATTTTTTTCTTTTATTATTGTTTAAGTTAAAATAATAATAGCCCTAAAGTTAAGGTTATTGATTTAACACAAGGTTACCGCAGGTAGAAGTCACGTATTACTACTATTATATTTTTTCTTACGATTTGTGTTAAGAGCTGGAAGACACTGCAATTTCTTATAGCTTATTAATTCTATTTCTAAAATCAGAAACATTACTTTATATACTTCCTTCTACCGCAAGACGAGAAAAAAAAAGCTACTAGTCGCAACAGCTGGCAACTAAAATTAGCATTATGATTTATGTAGGCCTAGACTGGAACTTTATGGCTGTGGTAGAAAACCAATATAATAGGTATATACTTATAGTACGTAGAATAATACATCGAGAACAAAGTGAAATGTCAGGTAATTCTAAAAAGAATGAAATGAAAAAAAAACAAAGAAACAATTATTTAACTATACACACTGAACAAAGATTGCTAAGTTCTAATGTAAGAAGATAAAATATACCGATTATAAATTTAAATATATTAGGTTGCTTTGGAATACTGTATTGTAAATTATAGATACAACACTATAATAATTTTTTTTTAAAGAAAAGACACTACTACCACCTAAAATTATTACTTTAGACACGTACACACGAAGCAGGAACAATTACTGACTTGTCGGAGCAAACCTTTAAATGAACTGTATACGCATTATTTAAAAGCAATGCGTCTTTCAGCTAGGTTGTTGTGCTTGCTGTGTGTGTAGGGAGGGGAAGGGCATCATGAATCGTGTTTGAGGGGGGGGGGGGTTGAATCCATACGTGTAGTCCAGTGATTCTCTACATTTTTAACTCCACGACCCCCAAAAAGTAAAATAATATGTAATGAATATTTCGCGATCTTGGTGAACCCCCCAACCACAACCCAATGAAACTAAGTTAAAATTATTTAGCTGTATTAATACCGACGGTTATGAACTTGCATGTATGAAGTGTACAAACATAAGCGATTTGGTTCTAATTGATGTATACGTAGCCTTTGCAATTTGGTCTGCTTGCATGATATTTTTTTGTGAGACCGTCATGTTCGAATATTCATGCGTTTGAACACGGCCTTTGTTTAAGTTTTTAAAAGCAGAGTTTCATTGAAAATAATAATTGAGATTTCGGTTTTTTAGTGTGCGGTCAAAGAGCGTAACTGTATTTTTTTTTAATTAGATTTTTAAGAAAAATGGATAAATATGTGAAAAACTGAAGTAAGCCATCTACATCTAGCGAATCAATCGGTAAAAAGACATGATTGTACAATGACGCTTATTTAAATTATGATTTTAGCTCATCGGATGGATAGTCATAGGGCGTTGTTTGCTTTCAAGCCCTCTCCGATGAAAACATGAAGCCATCAAAATTAATTCGACTCTTGGAAACTAAACATCCCGATCATAAAAGCAAAACTTGGAATTTTTCGAAAGAAAATTATATACTTTGAGAAATCAACAACCTTCTATTTGTAAATCAAGCCGTACTGATAAATGTACACTAGAAGCAACTTTTCTCGTAGCATTAATAGTAGCTACGATGTCCAAACCCATACAATTACTGTAAACCTCATATTTCCAGCTGCAATTGATACGGTCAGTGTTTTAAAAGGCGTGGAAGTAGTAAAAAATTCCGCTTTCTAACGACACAGTATTAAGGCGAATCGATGACATGGCTGCCGGTGTCGCGATCAGATAATTCAGCAAGTGAGTTCAAGTGAATTTTTTAGTATTCAGTTTGATGAATCAACGGATGTGGCAAACATTTCTCAGTTTTTATGTTTTGTGAGATATGAATGCGATAGGGACAGATCAATCAAAGAAAATATGTTGTTTTTACAAATCAACACCTGGTCATGCAACAGGACAACGTCTTTTTCATGTTTTTTATGAAGCTACTGAAAACTATAATAAGATTGGACAAAATTTATTGCAGTATGAAGTGATTCTGCAATTGCGATAACAGGAAAGAACAGGGATTTCTGAAAAAAATTAAAAGATCGTCTTATACCAAGGATGGAATGGATGCGCACTTCTTTCATAGACGTGTTCTAACCACAAAATTTCTTACCGGAAAATTTCAAACAAATCCTTCGTAAAGCTGTAAAAAATGGTTAATTTTATTAACAAGACCGTTACAGAATAGGATGTTTGCTAAATAAACTATGGAATGAAATGTGTGAAAAGAAAAAGTCTCTTCTTCTCCATACATAATCAGATGGTTATCGTCGGAGAAAGTGTTAATCCGGTTATTGCAATTGGGAGATAAATTAATAATATTTTTCAAGGATAAACAAACGCCATTATCAAAGGTTTTTTTTTACATAATAATGAGTATACGAGATCTGTAAATAAAGTAATGAGACAGGTTCAGAGAAACCTTTTATTTACAATCCAATTATACATGGACTCTATCACCTTCGAAAATAGTTCCCTTGGGAAGCCACGCCACGCTTCAAACGGTTTTCTCACTCTTCATAGCAGTGTTGGAACTCAGAAACCGGAATATCCTTCAGGTAGTCGGTTACATTTTTTTAAAAATGTTTTCTACTGTTCCAAAACGGTGTCCTTTTAGGTGATTTTTAAGGCCGGGAACAGGAAAAAGTCGTAGGGACCCAAGTCAGATAAATAAGTTGTTGAGGAACTACAGGAATGTTTTTCTTTGCCACAAACTCATAATTGAGAGTGGAGTGTGACAAGGTGCATTGTCATGATGCAGTATCCAGTTGTTTTTGATGGCTGGTCTCACGCGGACAACTCTTTTCCGCAATCTTTAAAGAATTTCTCGGTAAACATATCGATCTACAGTCTGTCATGTAGGCAAAAACTCCTTATGGACAATGTCATTACTATTAAAGAAACAAATTAGCATAGTTTTGATTTTTGATTTGCTCATTTTTGGTTTTTTGGGACGTGGTGAGTTTTAAGTGTACCACTCCTTGCTCTGGCGTTTTGTTACTGGTTCATCCTTAAATAAACAAGATTCATCACCAGTAATTAGTTTTTAGAAAATCAGGATCGGTTTCAATTCGCCCAAGAAGATCGCGGCACACTTCCACCCTGTTGTTTTTCTGTTCAACAGCCGGTCGTACCGTATAAAGTCTCTAATTCGCTCAACACTGTCGTCACATTTTGATGTTAACGGTCTTCCCGAGGGTGGATCGTCTGCTACTGATTCCCGGCCATCTGAAAATACATTAAACCACCTAAAAAACTTGGGATCGTGACAGAGTATCATCTCCAAACGCCCTTTTCAATTTTGAAAAAGTTTTAGCGTTCTCACAGAGTTTAACACAAAACCTGATTGCACAACGTTGCTCATAATTAGTATCACTCATTTTTGTAACGCACAACAAAAACTCGTTTCACGAAATATTTGTTTACATCTTACGTGGCAACAATAGACTAAAAATATTAATATCTAGTGCAAATCAGCTGTCCATATAACCATATGTTTTCTAGTAACTTTACAGTGTTGCCACTTTGGCTGCCAAAAAAAAAAAACTAGTCTCATTACTTTATTTACAAACCTCGTATGTTGCTGTTGGCTTACTTAGCTGATGTATTTACGCATCTAAACGACTTGAATGTAAATTTACAAGGACGTGATAAAAACATTTTACTAATGACAGACAAAGTTCATGTTTTTATTAAGAAGCTTGATATCTGAATTATTCGCATTCACAACAAAAATTTCCATATGTTTCCACTCATTTCTGATTATAATGAGAAAAATTTGGATGAAGAAGACAATATTATTCACAACAATTTGGCTAGCATGAAGATGCATTTGCGAGCTAGAAATTCAGTTAGCGGAGTATATCCCTGAAGATAAAAATAATTTCTCAAAGAGATGGGTACTGAATCGATTTAGTGAAAACGTTGTTGCAGCTGCTAAGTTACCAGTTGAGATTCACGACCAGCTCATCGAAACGTCTGCCGACACAACGTTACAACTACAGTTCACTTCTGAAGATTTAGATACGTTTTGGCTTGCTCGTTGCAATGAAACTATTTTGAAACAACATGCTTTTGTGTGTTTTTAACATAGATCCATGTATGGAGAAACTTTTAAACGTAAAACAAACGCAATCATCTCATTCAATTTTTTCTTTACATGTGTACTTATAAATGTAAGTAAAATTTTTATAATAAATGAATTTTTTTCTCATAAAATCATTTCATTATTGTTTACGTACTTCGCATGTTTTTTACTGTAGAAAATTTTGTACTTACCGAAATTTATTTTGTTGTTAGACTGACCATTGCGAATTTACGAGAAAATTATAACATATTAATTATATAATACATGAAAAATAGGATTATTTTACTTACTGACTGGTCTTTGAAAAAAAAATTAATTCGCAAGTAAAATTTTATTCTTAATGAGACACGAGTCGTTTTTGAGTTATTCACGAAGTATAATGACAAATTTTTTGCACAGAGCAATTTTATAATTTCTGGTTAATTTTTTTAACCTGATATTTTTATTACATTTCTTGAATAAATATATGAGACTTAAGGTATTTATACCTAACAACATGTAGTCTACACTCATTGGACTAATTTACGTAGTTTTAATTTATATTTCCTTTAGTAACAAAATAACTAATTGTGGGGTGTAAATAAACAATCGAGCGATTTAGTTCTTCGTTTTTGATGAGTTTGCCAAACAATTCAATTTTCTAATTACATCATCCGCACCTTAATTTTTTTTTAATTTCAAAGACTTGTACCGAACAAAGGAAAATTATTCGTCATGAAATACCTTTGTCGTTTCAAGTCGTCTTGTTCTGTAGTTTCTTGTACAGTCGTTTCACGTAAATGTAGAACACTATATTTGTCTGTACGCTTATGCAAACATTTTTCAAACACCCAAGTTTAAGAATTCACAGATATGCGAAATGTTTGACCTTGCTTTATCACTACGTAAATATAATGTAAAAAATATAATAATATTATTATTACGTATATATAAACATTATGTAAAAATAATGTAAATGAAAAAACTCTGTAAATACTCTACAAGCCTGTCAAGGAACTTCAGATAATAGGTCTAAATGAAAAAACGATAAATAAAATTTAAATAGAATCATAAATATATTAGTAATAATAATAATAAAAATAAAAAAACAGATACAAAAAAGAAATATTAATGAAAGAAAACAAATAGCTTTCTGAAAATTTATAAAGTCTACTGATTTTAATGAATTCTAAATTGTAATACGATGCGGTAATTATTTAAAGAAGATAAGCATTTGTAAAAACTCTGTAAATACTCTACAAGCCTGTCAAGGAACCTCAAATAGGTCTATTAGATTGTTAAGATAGACGGAATCATTATTATACGGTTCGTACGTCTGTTTCGCTGTCGATTTTATCGTTAATTTTTCAGTAAGGTTAATTCACTTGGTTCAGTATAAAAATTGTTTGGTAATTTTTTTTTAATGAAGTTCAATAATTATTAATTACGAGTATATGTCGCGTAGAAAAATCTTGAAGTGTAAATTCAAACAAAAAATTCACGCATTGATAACATCGTACTACATTTATAAATAATATAATTATCAAGAAAAATGTCGCAGATATATATATATTCGTATTATAACAGATTCATAATTATTTCAAGGTTGGTGAGAAGTTTTAAGCCTTCATAAGAATAGACATTATTTTATAAATAATTAAATAATCTCTTGTTTTATATAACAAAATTATAAGCATATTACTAATAATAAAGATAAACAAAAACAATACAAACAGGAAATGTTAAGGAGAGAAAACGAAAGCTTTCTGAAAATTTACGAAGTTACTGATTTCAATGAATTCTAACTAGTAATAATGCGAAGGAGTAATTATTTAAAGAAGTAAGCATTTGAAACAAAAGTTAAGTGTAAATTATTATTTTTAACGATTAATTAATATCTCCAGTTTGATTACAGCTGTTTTAATTTGAATTTAATTAAACTACATAATTATATAGGTTATAAATAAGAGAAGTCCGATAAGAATTCGATTAAAATATAAAAAAGTAATTTGATATCTCATGTATTTAAAATACTAATCGGGATATTTTTGACGTGAAAAAGACAAGATGAACCGGCTATAAGAAAAGACTGAAACTGAAAAAAAGATAAACCTACCTAAACGAAACGGCTGGGTGATTTGGGAAAACCATTGGTATTTTACATCGGAATACATGATTGAAATATTTCATTAAAAAAAAAAAAAAAATCAGGTGGCTGCATCAGACAAGAAGATCGATGTAGTCAAGATCCATACGGAAAACGAATGAGACGACGATTTAATCTCTCCTTTTCAAGTTATACGCCAAATAATCAATAAAAGATCTATAAGAGAACGTCTAGTAATGAATGTTAAACATTTTTTAATTCAAACCTTACGTGACTGGTAGAAATATTAAACGGTATAAGGATTCATTTAATTAGAGATACGGGAGTAAAAAAATGAGATGAGAGATGATAGATAAAAGTCGATTGCAACATCAGATACTAGAAGTCAAAGAATTTCGTAACGTAGGCAGTGAAATAAGAAAGGACGGACAAAGTACGGAAAGTAAATTACGATTCGGCTAACACGAGGAAGGAGAGTATTTAGATGGAAAAGAGTTTAATGTAGTAGTAGTCGTCACGAAAGAAAAAGATTGCCTTTGAAATTATACACATAAATATTTTATTATACTAATTACGTAAAAAATTAAGTTCTATAACATATTCAGTAAAGTGAACAAAAAGTTAGTAACTCGTGCTTTAGTTTTAGCAATCAGTGAAAATGAGGTGAATAAAAATATGTTAAAACTACATACTACAGTGCGTTCGGAAAGTTGCTGTGCACTGGTATTACGGAAGTGTAATGACGAAACTTTCTTAATTATTACTTTATATTTTTATTTAATTATTTTATAGAAACGGATATTGCAATAACTGAAATAGTTAATAAAAGGGACCTTCTCCAACATCAATACACTGCAAACGTTTCAATTTTTTTTCAAACACTAACCGGCTGATGTACAGGAATGTCTCGCACGTACACCGTTATTGCGGTTTTTAGTTCGTCAATCGTGCGCTGTCCGCTGCGATACACTACTTGTTTCGCTGTCCCTCACTGAAAGTAATCTGGGGGAGCCGGATCGGGCAATCGTGCAGGCCACAAACCCCTCGAAATGAGTCGTTCACCGAAAACATACCGTAAAAGAGTCATCGACCTGTTAGCTGTGTGCGCTGTGACGCCATCTGTTGGAACCGACCGTGATTGATTTCCAGTTCTGTTAACCGACTAACGAAGTTTGTTAAAACAACATATAACGATTACTATTATTAACTATATTTTTAAAAAAGATTGAACCCACAATGCGCGTTCAACTCACACCGACCTAGACTCCAATTTTCGTCTCGTTTAAAGTATGTTTGTGTAATTCATGGGAGGTAGTTATCGACACAGTCGTGTATTTTGTGAATCGTATATCCTCCCGGATAAAACCACGCTTCATCTGTAAAACACATAATGTCGAGGGTATCTACAGAATTTTGCTCGATAACACGTTTAAACCGCTGACAATAATCTAGTCTTTTGACACGATGTACAGTTTCCAGTTCTTGAACGCATTACTTTGTAGGGGAAAAATTTCAGTTCTTTTCTTACAGCTTTATGTACGGTAGCATATCTTGCTCATAGAACGAACCCACAGCGCAACCGACCTAACGCCGAAAGAACAGAATGCACCAAATAATTCTAAAGCATACTGCACAGCGATTTTCCGAACGCACTGCGGTAACTAATCCAATTTATAAACTCCCGGAAAAACTTAAGTAACAACTATACTTAATAACTATTACGTTTATCTGTATTTTATATATATATAAAATTCTTTTATATATCTATATATATAATTTTCTTTTACATATCTATATTTTCTATGAATCACACTGATACGTTCTGACATTTTCGTTTGGTTGCTACTTGACATGAAATAATCTTAATTTCATATCATCTGCACCGGTCATCTTTCGCTAAATAAGTATCGTTGAGTTGGTATTTTACAATTATTTGAAGATGACTCCTTCATCAGACGAAGAGGTAGCAGACAAAAAACAGATTGGTATTTGTTAGTAAAATTATTATCGGAAAATAAAAAATTATTTTAAAAGTGTAAGTTGCCGGGTCAAAGAAACAATCCTGGGAAATAACAACGGGTTTTTATTCAAATGCATTTGATAAACCGGTAACAACCGTGCAGTTAAAATGTTAAAAATATGAAATCTGCCCAACAGAAGAAAATCTAAATTAAATCGAATAAAAATTCGGTGTCAGTAGAAACCCGGTAAGTTTGTCAGCCGTCTAGATTAGACGGGCACCACCACGTGTTTCATTTTTTCTGGGACTAATTTAGTTGTTAAAAAATCTACGTTTTCATTTTCAAAACGCAGTAACTCCTTCTCATCTACTTTTCTTCGTTCGCCATAAACTTTCTTGTTACGTATATTAAAGAACATCGCCGTGGCCGATACTAATAAAAAAAAACAAGCACGCTTTCTGTGATAGTTAAAAAATCTAGTTACTTAAATTAAAATCAAGTAAGTTGTTATTCACTTTGTTAATTAGTAGCTAGAAATCTAGAAAAACAAAGTTGATACTAAGCTTAATTGTAAATATTTTTTTATTCACATAAAGCCTAGTAGTTGGTTAAAAATAGTCTAGTACTAGAAAATACTACTATTCACTTCACCCATTAAACATTGAATTTTTTTTATTATAGAGATTAACAATTTATTTCATGTAAATTGTAAGAATTACAGTAAAACAAAGCACTCCGCTTTTTACATACTTTATCATAGTAATTTTTCAACATTTAATTGTTAATAGATTAATAAAAAAGAATTGTTCAAAAGAACAGAATCTTACCTGTCGTTTACATACATTAAACCCTTTTTTTACGGTTAATTTCAATATAGAGACCATTTCTTTTCTTCAAAAATTGCTATTTCGGCTCTACATAAAGAAAGGAATTTTTTTTTACCCTGTAATCTATGTTTTAAATATAATATTACGATAAATACGCATTATCAATTAACGATAAAAAAAGGTTGTAAAAGAAAAAAGGATTTTCATTAAAACGGTCGGGAACTTTCGCCGATTGTTACGAAACAGTACAGTCACGTATAGTAAGCGTGAAATACAGTACAAGCGTCGTACTTGTCTGAACACCTGTGTCGCTGTAGAGCATTGTGAGGAGGCGACTGGCCCTTAAAAAAAAAGAAAAAAAACAACCAAGACTGCCGGTAGCTACAATGGAAATTCATTTTATCACAACCCTTTTTCCAACCCGTAATTATTACTTATTTCTTTTTTCCCGTTTTGTACACCCCAGCTGATAATCCCACAACCGTAAAATTAGGTACAAATAACAGTTTGTAAGAAACACTACTAATAGTTTAATAATTTATACTTATCCCTTGAACAGATATGCTTTTGATATTGGATATTAATGTATTTAAAAAAGCACTTCTGCGCATGCGCGATTTTATTTGTGTAAGAGTACTTTCTACTCCTGCGAAACGCATTAAATTAAATTGAAAAAATAATATCGAAATATTTGCAGGCAAATTCATGAAATATATATAAAAATTTAGTATCCCACAAAAAACATGTTGATAATCAAAATCGTACGAACGGCTTTTAAGAAATTAACATTTTTAGTTTTGGGTACTTTAAAAAATGTATTATTTCAACTGATTTTAAAAAGATTTTCATAAAAGTCGTACCAACTACTTTTGAAAATTCTATTTTTAGAATTTATAATTTTACGTAATAATTATGATAAATAAAACTGTTTTTGACGTAACTTATCTAGAACACATATCATATTAAAATTTTTCGACTAAAACTTGTATAATAATTACGTTTTTTTTAACTTTAAGCTATCAATAAAGTTAGATAAAAAAAAAATATTTAATTAGAAACGTAAATTGAGAACTGTAAAATAATGGAAATATAATCGTGCCAATCATGAAACGTTGCCTTGACAATAAGTTTAAACACGAGACAAGTAATATCTTCGCCGATCAGTTTGAAACTTAATAAATCTTTTTATAAGAATAAAAAACGAAATTTTTGTTATTTTATTCACAAATCACTTATTTCTTAGTGATGAAATTCAATTATATTACTCCAATTTTCCTATAAATACCTATTAAATACGAATTTACGCCTGTTTGAAAAGAGGGAGAAAATTTTAAACCACATCATATCAACCGCAAATAAGTAATATTTTCAAATTTTCCACAATAAGTGGGTAAATATTTACCCACTAATTGTGAAAATTTTGAATAAGTGTTCTTTTTTAATTAAAAAATCTAATATATATATTCTGATAAGGTAAAAAAAAAAAAAATTATAAATAAATAAATAAAAAAACAATAATAAAACGTTTGTAAAAATTAATCGTTATAAAACCGGGATGAAGTGATAATCGATTTTTTCTTTTTAAAGGGCTAAATTTAATACAGAATACTTTAACGATCCGAATACATATAAGATAAATTTGAGGAAAATTGTTTATAAGACAATTAGGTAGCTAAATTTTTTTTTCATGTGAAAGCCACATAAAGTCGTCCGGACTGGTGTGAAAAACTGCGATTACACAGTTGAGTAATCACCGAAAAATAGAAAAAACCGTGTTCCAAAAAAAAATCGAAATTTGAGGAGTAAAGTAAGAAAAGATTAGTTATTATACAATTAAAGAAAATATTTTCACAGTTTTTCTGCGTATCACGCAAGAACATAATACAAATAAGACTATGCAGTTAAAAAAGGTACTTTTTATTGTTTAACTTCAGATTTTTAAAGTAAACTTGTAATGAAATTGTGTAGGTTAGCAGAAAAATTATGGAGGAATAAAATAAGTCAATCTTCCACTATTTATCGTTATTATGAAGGTAGTTATTAAATCTCAAACTCATCGGCAAAAATACAATGCAACTAATATAGGTTGGATTTTATCATTAAAGTATATGTGTTCATAGTACAACACCGATAAAAATTATGAAAATAATGTAAGATAGATGAACTGTAACGACATAATTTTTATTGAAAACATTTTTTTTATAATCGGTAAAAAAAGTAAAAAAAAAAAAAATATTTATTATTAGCGAAGAAAAACAGATAAAAAGTTTAAAGTTTACCTGCAACATTAAATTATACCATTTATTACATCATATTTTAAATTTGTTTGTTATTTAATTCGCTTGTTTTAACTGTAATCATTACAGACAGCATGACACCATAAATATAGATTTCTAGACGAGGTCACGAATATTTTTTTTTAAATCTTATAAAAAAAATAAATATATTTATATATAGAATGCGATGATATATGTATACCCTTACAATAAATAAAATGGAATAATTTAAAATGAAATAAAAGGTCAATTAATTAATCTTGAAAAATAACTACAGAAATTATCATTAGCTAATCGAATAATTTACTAACCCGTTTATTGTCACCATGTAATACAAATCATATTGCAAAATTCACACACACATATATATATATATATATATATATATATAAATTTTGCAAATAAATGAATTTTGAATATGTGCGTATGTGTTTTTTTTTGTTGCCAATAAAACTTTGATAAATTAAGATTTTTTTCATTAAAAAAGCAATAATTTCCAATAATCCATGGTTTTTTGTATTTAATAATTTGTAAAATACACGTAAAAATAATTAAACAATAAAATCTCACCAACACGAGTAATCGGATTCCATCTGATCGTAACAATAAAAAAATTAACTGGCTTATATATTACTACCTGTCCTCAGAAAATAGAATCTGCACAGGCATATAATCAAAATAAAAGATTTTTACAAATAACAGTAGCACACAATACACAGATCCTTTACCTACACAGACAATAGCAACAAAAGGGAAAAGAATCCGCTGTAGAACCCATATCACAATAGTTCTCCTAAACCCGTTCCTAAAGGTTTTTTTTAATAATTTCTTAAAATACTTTTGTATTATTTTATTAAAAAAGAAATAAATAAAAAAGTATCAAAGATTAATTAATATTTTATAATCAACCACGAGTAATTTGCATAGCAACTTTGCTTCCATGACGATTAGGTAATTTAACTAGTTTATTCTTATTAGAACTAGCTTCTACGACATTTTGATATTTGTTACATGTTCCGTGCACGTTATGACATGATCTGTACGAGTTTTTAAAACAAAAACAAAAAACTAATAGTAGTTAAAATTAAACATCATTAATCAAATTCTTTATAAAACATACGCAACATCTAGAAAAAAGACACTTTAGTTTTGTAATTATGCATATTATTTTAAATAATTTTAACGTACTTTATAACTAATAATTTTCTTTTTTATAAGATTTCTGTAATTTAAAGATAAATATTTAAGGAGGCTATCTAAAAAAAATTAACAAAACCTATTAGTATGTAATAAAGCGTGTTTTTAATTAATAACAATAAAAATCGATAGTAAACGGATTTATATTAGGTTTAAATCACTTAATTGTTAAAATAATCCTCAAAGGATTTTGAAAATATGTCATAAATTGTGAAATAAAACGTTATTTTTAAATAAAATTTTACAGAAATATGCTGTAGGATCTTTTTTTAACAAAGAGCATAATTCTTAAATTTTAGTTAATTCGACTTTAATCATTAATTTATTTTTTATTCTAATAAAATATCTATTAACACTGGTTACAAAAATATTTTCAAAATTAATTTCCTACATAAATTAGGCCTAAATAAAAAAAAATCTGTAAGTACAACTTTTATAAATTAATACGTAAAATGTTACATCGTGCCATAATTCAGTATAATATTTTACGATATAATAACTTGAACTTAAGTTTTTTGTTTAAAAAAAAAAAAAATTATCTATAACCTTAATTATCTTATGCAGCATTATAACTGTAATTTAATACGTAGATTATTTTAACATGCTTCAATTTTTAAATTACAAAAATAAATAACTCACCAAGAAACTTTTTCATACAATCTTTTTTAACAAAATAAATGGATAATCAAAAAACCGATTAAATGTTTCCGTAATAATAATACCACCCATGTCACTGAACTACAAAATTAAAATAGTAAACAAAGAAGGCCTCGAAAAGTTTATTGTTATGATGAGACGAGTACACAACAGTTCGCACAGACGAGAAGTCCTTGGACGTTCGCACAAGGTCCAGCTGTAACACACTACTGTTATTATTGTTGTGCGTAGTTGGCTCGGCTCACTCTCCGACCAGCTGATCATGACTGACAGTGTTGCCAACATTACAACGCTATAAACTGATAACAACGCACTTTGGCAATAGAACAAGAGAATTTTTTCCCCTTTTTCCAACCAACCCTTTGGCCTACTTGCATGAGTGCTACATCAATATATCACGCACAATACTTTACTGCATATATATATATATATATATATATATATATATGTATATATATATATATATATAGATGATTCCAAATGGCACGACAATCTCTGGAGAGATGATTCTATAGCCAAAAATAAGAAAAAGTTGGTTTAAACGTAGCCAAACATTTAGCCCTGCTTTCTGCTCCCTCTGTAAAATTAAACCGTACTAACATTTTTGAGGTACAAATCGAGAAGTAAATTTGGTGCTTCCTTATGGTTTTTGATCTAAGAAATTCAATAAAAATGGTCGCAGACCGACCTCTACCTTGCTTAGGTTTTAAGAAAAACGGGGTAAAACACGAAAAGGTTTAGTCGGAAAATATACATTTTTAGGTTTGCAATAAAAAAACTTTATTAATTTATCAATGAACAAATAAAAATTTCTAATTGTCTTTGTAGGGAATCTAATTCTAAAAAAAATTATGTAAATAACGTCTATTAAAATTTCTTTTATAAAATTACAGGTTACGTTTAAACGAATGAATTTTTTTCTAAATAACTAACAATATCTTCAACAAAATATTACATCACAATAAAGGGACGCACTGAAAAGTAATTTAGTCAGTTTCAGATAAAATTGTTACCACGAAATGAATTAAATTCAGATAATATAATTTGTTTAAATACTTTAGAATGAAATATTAAACAAAGTAAGGTGATAAGTAAAGTGACTAAGAAATATTGAAACTAAATCCGTTTGAGATTAATTATTGTTAATTAAAAATACTGAATTAAAAGAAAGTTACAATTTCTAGGTGATTTCATATGTTTTAGACTCAATTCCTGTTTGTAATTCTTTATATTTGAAGTATTTCAAAAATCTATTTGAAATGCTACACTTAAAATGTAACGATAAATGTTGAAAACGATATACCAAATGTCGTTTTACACAAATAAACTGCTTGCTTAAAATGGGTTTGCGGATTTTTAAACTCCAAATATTGTTACTCTGATCGTTTAGTATCCACCGATGTAAAATCATGCTTTGTCAATAAATTAGACATTTGTTAAAACAGTTTTATCAGATATTATGAAACGGGTTCTTGGAATGTAAATATAATGTAAATCCGTTACAGACAGAGCTTTAACAGTTTATCGGTTTGTGAACATTTCGTAAGATAGATCACGCTGTCTAGAAAGTTTTCAAAATGGCTCGCTAGGAGAAAACACCGATAAATTCCCGATCTTAATATCAAAACTTGAATATCCAGACGAATGCGACCGGAAACACTTCCTGTCTTGGAATCGAGATACAGAACGGAAAGTGAAAGATTTAACATCTTGATAAACTCGAACAAAAATGTTTTGACATTTCGTGCACGATGGGGACTTTACGAAGGCCTCGATACTAATACGCGCTGGGGATGTGTAAAAGGTATACCGTTTCTACTTGCCACATAAGTAATTGAAACTACCTAAAAGTCGTGTTTTGTATCATTGTTACCAACACCGGTATTCTAATAGATAAAATTTCCCTGTCGACGGAAGTTATTTTGACATTATCTATTACTTTAACAAAAATATGGTTATCGAATAGTGGCATTTTTTGATCATAGGGAATAAGGCACCATCGTAAAGTGGCGTACCACGAACTTCATACGTAAATCTTGACTCGATGCCTTTAAAAAAAAAAAATGATTATACGAAGCTTTAATAGATGTTTCCGAAACTTTAATAATTTTAAGTAGATTAAACTTTTCGTACAACCTATGGATTAAAAAAAAATTATGATATATAAGTAATTTTATCTCTTGTCATTGAAATTTCACAATTATCCCCGATTAAAAAAAATATATATATAAAATAAAATAAAAAATTTAATTATTTAAATTATTAGAAAAAAACAAAATGTGGTGAAAGATTTAATCTAACATAAACATATTTAAAAAATGATTGTCAAACGCCTCAGCCAACTGCTTTTTCTAATGTTTTACACAAATTTACAATTTTATAAGTTTAAGGGGAAACCCGGTTTTAGTTTCACTGAAATCAATTCAAAAATTCATTCTATTATTAATAAATGAAATTAATCCAAAAGTTGCCACTAAAAAAAAACAAAAAACAAAGGGAAAATATCAAGAATCCCATATTTTTACAACAGTTAAAACTTTGCTTTCGTTTTTGGGGATATCTACAGCTTTACTTCCGTTTTTCAGCCCTCAAACGTTTTTATCGGATACTACTTCGGCATTTTTCAATATTTAAGTCTCGTTGCAATCCCATTAGTTGTGGCATCCATCCGTTTACGTTTAGGCCTTCCTGTTCTTCCCCTTTTCAAAAGTATATCATTCCATAAATCTTTCGGTAAGCGTTCTTCTTCAATCCTATTGTGTTATTTTTTGTTTGTTTGTGGTGAGTCGGAGGAACCCCATTTACTGGCGAAGTGTTGGGCTCGCTAACAGATTCCGCTAAATGTTTTTAAAGAGCGTATGTGTGCCTACGCCCTACGGACTAAACCTCCTATCTCACAAACTTCCCTCCCGGGACCAGACCGGCAATTAAGCATTACACAGCCCCGGGAGATGCCTTCGGGGATTCAGAGTTTCCGTGCATCATTAACGTCGCCCATCCACGTAAGCACGGACTGACGACGGCTCCGCTGGGAGCTGTCCTTCACCCCGTCGCCCTCCGGTCGTGTTCTTCTGCCTCACTCGGAGGACTGTGAATCGTGGCACTCAACCGCCGCTGTAGTCAGGGGGAGCATCCTTCACCTCTTTCCTCGTCTATCCGGGACTCAGTCTTTCACCTCCGAGCTTCCCGTTCCTTCTTCTGTAACACCACGGTAACGAATCAGGACACCACCGCAAAACAGTCATCACTGGTAAGCATGATACTAAATACACTATCCACATCTATCGGCCCGGTTATGGCGACGCATGTATACCTCTTGCGTTTCCATCTATGGAGGACGAAAAAGACACGTTCAGGAGAGTCTTGCTCTCCACTGTAGAGGCAGTCAGGGTTCTCCGCCCTTCTTCTACCGAACAGATATGTACGGAAACCACCGTGTCCTATCAGGAATTGGGTGAGTCGAAAATTCGGCTCGCCAAATCCGCTCCCGAATTACGGCCCTATCGGTCCAATTAGGCGATGTGTCTATCGTCCCGTACTAGGCTGGTCCCATCTGGACTGCCATTCGGGGAGCATTTCACGGTGAGCAATTTCTTAGTTTACTCCTTCCTTGATCATTGTACAAAGTCTCGCCAGCTGCCTAAGCGAGGGTATCCCGACTATCACAAGAATTGCCTCCGTAGAAACGTTGTAAGAGGACGCTATACGAACAGCAATTCTCTTCTGGATGCTTTCAAGTTGTCGTCTGTTTCGGTGGATCTCCGGGGCTCTACTCCAAGCCGATACGCCATATAACAGTACAGAGTTGACCACGTGAGCATAGAGCCTCCGCTTAGAGGCTCGTGGTCCAGTTGTTGATCCCAGTAGTCTGCTCAAGCTTTTGACCGTCTGCTCGGCTTTTGTGCAAATCTCACGGACGTGTACCGCGAAATTTCTCCTGCGATCGATCCACAGTCCCAAATATTTTACCTCCCGACTCTACGGGCGGTGAAATAAACCTTCAGGAGTTCGGACTGGTTCGGGCCCAATTCATAGTCTTCCGGTCACCGGTACCATTAAAGTCTTGCTATAAGATAGCTGGTGGCTCCTAACCCTCGACCGGTCGCTGATCATCAGAATAGCTCTGCTAGCTATGTCTGCTACCTCCTCCTCCGTGCTGAGACTAAAATGCGAGATCGTCAGCAATAGCTTCCATCCTATTAACGTGTCTAAACTACACTTGGTTGGATATAAATCAAGATATCCTTCTTCATTTTGATTATTGCTCTATTCTACTAAATTTTTTTCTATCTCATCTTGCCTTCTGAATGGACTTTAGAAAAGCCATCACTGTTGCCGATAAACGGTTTTTATTTATTTCTATTATTCACGTCCCACGCTTCAGCTCCATGTAATATATATCATACTCCGTACTAGCGACTCGTATATCCTTTTCTTCTTTGTTTTACCTATCACTCTCTAATTCCATAAAACTGGATGGAAGGCTAAGAATGTATTTTTACCTTTATTCTTTTATTGACTTCAACTTTGCTATTTCCAAAATTATTAAACGATACACCTGAATACTTCGGTCTCTTCCTTCCGAATACAGTTTTTCCAACTAGCCACAAATCATTCTTTCCTTTCTGTTCTACCCGAAAATATTCACAAATACGTCTATACTAATCTTCTGAACGACCTTCAAATCATATAGCTTAAATCGTATTTTTCTTTTGCGATCATAACTTGGTCATCCGCAAATACAGAGTAAATATGTTTCCTCCATTCAGGGATATACCCATACTACCACATTTTTTTGTGTTGTTCCTTCAGAACTGAACCGACATAAAACTTAGTGTCAGGGATAACTCCATCCCATTTGATAATATAAACTTATCGGTCAGCCTGTTTTTTATTTTTTTATTTTATCACTTGCCAACTTATCAGAGTATAAATTCTTGATCTCGTACCAATCAAAACAGGGTTGATATTTGACTACTTTATGAACTGTTCGAAGAGGCAGTGTATAAGAAAACTGTTTTGTTGTGACAGTGTAAACAACTACTGAAAAATTTTGTTTTTAAAAATAAACCATTGAAAATAGATTTAAAAGTAATAAAGAGAACGTAATGAACTTATTAAAAAAAAAAATACCAACATTTGAAGATGACTACGAGTATTTACTGGTATATTAAAAAATATACATATATTTTTAATTTATATTTTAAAGTGCAATGTATTATATTGTCATCTTAATACATTTAAGTTTCTCAGGTTTTGTCTTTTAGTTTTGTTTCGTCTGTGTATCAATATTAGCTTACTTAGAAACACTAAACAAAAAAAGAAACCGTAAAACGAACAAAGTTTTTTTTTCGAAAGTGAAGACAATTAAAAGAAAAAATTTCAAATTTCTATATTAATAAAAACGATTATTTTTTTTTAGTACTTTTTTTAATTTATTAAATAAAATAGTTTTCCTGTTTAATTCAAATATTAATTAATTTTTAACGTTTTAAATCAATTTACCATTAGTTTATTTTTAAAAACATTAACGGCATGCTTAAAATATATAAATCAAAATACACGAAAATATTTCTTATACACGCATAACAAACACAAGTATATTAATAAAAACGTATTTTTATAAGCATTATAAAAAGGTTTTTTCAAAACACCCATTATGAAAAATTGGTAATTTAAAAAAAATTAGTGTTATTTATTTTTAAAATATTTACAAGTTGTAAAAATAAGTAATAATGTAATTTCTATTTCCATGTTTCCACGAACAAGCAAGCTTCACTGTACTGGGGTGAATTAATTCATCAAGCCAAAAAAAAAAAAAAAAAAAAATAGACTATCGTGATATCTAAATTGCACATGTCAATAAAACGGTATCGTAAAAAGAAAAATTCCAACATTCATAATACTCATAGTTATTCAGATTTAAAAAATATCTGTTTGGTTAAACAATTAATTTAATTGTAGATTACTTTATTATTATTTTATTTTTTTGTTAATAATAGCTTGCTAGAAGAAATTAAAAAAAATTCCTTCAAAGATTAAAAACAAAAATAAAATGAAATCCTTTTATAGCAGGATTTTAGTACAATTAGATTTATTACAAATGTATTTAATCGAGATTTATTTACAGAATTACAGCTATTACGAGAATATATCTCACAAATAGGTGTCTATTTAATTTTATATCTACTAAACAAACAATGAATGAATGGATGGTTTATCCGTATAAATGTAAATTCAATAGGATTACCTCTAATAAGGAAATCTATAAAATTTAAAATAAAGAGTTCTAAAAGGCCTTTTAAATTAGCTAAAAAAAACATATTCTAATATTAATAAAAAACCGACAAAGAGTTGCAAACATTTTCGGCTTTGCTTTTGACATATTTTTACATGAAATACGCCGTAAGGTTTTTAAATATTAATGACTTAATTATGCAATACTTAGAGTACAAATACAGAAAAAAAAAATAATAAAATGTCCAGTTAAAAAAAACTTGTGTCCGATGTCACCCCTTTATTAAATGATTTTTTTGTTTAAATTATGCGTTATTAGAAGTATAACAGATAAAAAAATCAAAATTCTTATTAAAAACATTTGGATGCAGCTTGACCTCGATCAAATAACGTTTTTATCATCAATATTTTAGTAAAAAAATGTGTCTCTCATTTTCTCGATAGCTTGACCTCATATAAAATTTTGAATAGTCACAACGTTAAAAAAAAACGGATAAAGTAACAGAATTATAAAAAATTCAAATTTAAAAAAAATTCTTAAATGGGGCCCCATGGGACCTCCTTTAAAAAAAAAACGTTCTTTTATTTACATTAATACAAAATACAGTTGGATTTTCAATGTTGAAAATTAACGGTTAAAAAAGTTGATATTTTAAGTGTAGGTCCATTTAGTGCTCTTATTTTTCAGGTCTTAAAAGTTTATTTATTGCAGTAATCATTTACTTCAAAAAGTTTAAAAAAATTTAAAAAAAGTTTACTAAAAAAACTATGGGCGCCAGGATAGCCTTTTCTCCAATGGGGTTGAAAATCAGGCGAAAGCTTGGATATATATATATATATATATATATATATATATATATATATATATACAAGTAAGAGCTCTATATATGTATATGTATATATATATATATATATATACAGAGAGAGAGAGAGAGAGAGAGAGAGAGAGAGAGAGAGTGAAGGAGAGAACCACTTGTGCCAAATATCAACTTTTTGGTCATCGAGTTACGAATCAAAAACTGTGTAAAAGCACTTTTGAATATCCTCCGCCAATAAATCCGATTAACTTAAGACTGGAATTTAAATAACATATAGTTATTTTTATCATAATTAAACTCAATTTTCTACGACCACTATACAAAAAGTAAAAAATGTTAAATGAAAAATCTAACCCCTCCCCCTTTTTAATTCTGTTCAAAATCTAATACCATCAATATTCCATATACAAAAATCGTTCGCGCCATTTTCAAAGAATTTATGTTAAGCCAGTTCAGAGATATTAAACAAAATACAGGACAACTCGCGTACGTACATGCAAACATCTTTCCTAAATTTCTTTAATATTTTTGTGCTTTTTTGATTAAGTATTTTTTTGAAATGTCAATATTTGCAAAAACCTCGATATCTAGAATTTGGCAGCAATAGAGCTATAGGTGGAACGTAAAAATAAGTGAATTAAAATTAGTAAAAAAAAGATACGTTACACAGTTTTTCTTTAATTTTTTTTTTAAGATGAAATCTTAGTAAAGTAATGAAATTACTTTAGAAAATACAAAAATAAACGGGAAATAAAGACCATACATTATTTTTAATTTTATTTATTAAGCTTTATCGTAAAGATGTAATGGGATACAAATAATAATATTATATAAAAATTTTTATAATAAAGTAAAAAATAATAATATAATAATAAAGAAAATGAAAATATAATAAGTTTTTGTGATTAATTTGAACATTTCATTTGTTTTATGACTTTTTATATATTAAATAACTACGGTTAATAATATAAAATAATTATATTCGAATACCGATTAAAACAGTACGTCAGCTTTACACAAAAAAATAAGAAAACGATGAAACAGAAAATACGTTTATTATTTTAAGAAAACCAATTTTAATTTTTTTTTTTGTCTTCAGTCATTTGAATGGTTTGATGCAGCTCTCCAAGATTCCCTATGTAGTGCTAGTCGTTTCATTTCAGTATACCGTCTACATCCTACATCCCTAACAATTTTTATTATACATGCAAATCTCTCTTCGTTTGTTCTCACTTTTTTAAATTTTTTGTCTAAAGAAAAAATTAAGGTTATACACTTTTTTCAACTATAATACGTCTGAAGTTGCGTAAATGCTTTTCAAAAAATGCTTACAAAAGATTTTTATTGTTCGCTCATCTATCGATGAGCGAACATTTAAGTATTTTCATTCCGCTGTAGATATATAAATAAGAAATTATTAATTTACTATCGTAATATTAATATAGCAAATAATTTTTTTTCTCAATGAGATATAATAAAGAAAATTTACCGAGGGTAAAAATAATACAGAAAAACGTACCTGATCTAAAATACATTACAAAATATTTTAAAAGCATATAAAGAGAATTAAATACTAATAGAAAGTATCTTAGCATCAAATAAGGTTTGGTATAAATGACGTAAAATCAAGTAATACAAATATACCATTTTGTTATAAATGGAACAACTACCGACATTAATCTACGCACAACTGGCTGAAATCTTATTTAAATCGAGAACATTTGACGTGCATCCAAACTATGCGCTCTGCGCTGCGACACACTTGGATATTTCCAAGACTCACTTAAGACACACGGCCTATACATCTTATAAGCTTTACAATAGTAGCAGATAATTTATGAATAAAAATCGTGTAAAGTTTATTTTTAAACAGTTCTTTTATTGACTACATAAACTGGCATGTCTATGAAAAAAAAAACAAACAAAAACAATTAAAGGTTAAAGAATGGTAGGGGTAGAAATTAAAAGTGTGTGGGTGTGTATATATATATTAAAAAAATGGTAAATACGTTAAAAAATACATTTAAATAAGTATATTTAAAAAAAACGGCAGGGAAGCAGATTAAATATATATATTTGCTAAACATTCATTTTTAAAATTGTTAATTTTATAACATATCATGATACTGTTTATTACAGAAAAAGATTATCCCTCCATCGCCCAAAAATCTCTGAAATTCGTATATCATTTACTTATTCTGTTTAGAAACAGCAGGCTGACGCTCAATTATAGTTTTATAATTATAAATAAATTTAAAATTTTCACAGTATTTCATATTTCCGCTAGAATTCTCATAATTGATTTCAGTGTTATTTTCTGCCCTTCTTGGCATTGTCACTCTAACTTCGTAGTCGACGCCTTTCGGAGTACCTTAATTCTCAAAACAATTTTAGCACCGAGTCTTCCTGAGTCGAGATCGTCGAATAAATACCAATGTTAAGCTCCTCTCACTCCCAATACTACTGTCATGACGTCTTCTGCTTTATCCCTCCCGCTCTAAGATTCACCGATAAAATTTTTTTGAAAGAAATCAAAAACGAGTTAGAAGAAACACAGAACGGCGTGGATGTATGAGATAAATTCCGTTTAAAAATAAATCAGATTAAAAGTAACGAAATTAAATGTGGCAGAAAGAAGGATAATGAAGTGTAACGATAGGGGGGAATAGATGTACCAAACACGGCAAAATTTAGTTATTTAGCTATACTAAAATTAGAAAGGATTACCTAAGTAAGGTAAATGTCAAAAGCTATAATATCAAATACAGTTTTATGTAGCAGAAAGAAGATTCTTGAAAATATTTGTGTGGAGTATAGCGCCTGTTGATAGTAAATCACGAAAAACAGGAGAAACAGAAAGGGAAACAATGGAGACCTTTAAAATATGGTTTACAAGATGTAGAAAATTAGATGGATTGATCAAATTCAAAATGAAGATGTCTTACGACAAACATGAAAGAAGTTGAACTTTTAGCAAAACCTTGTAAAGACAGAATTACATCGATAGATTATAATTTAAGACATCCAGGTTTAGTTAACTTGGTAACGGAGGGATGAGTAAAAGATAAAAGCTGTAGAGTATGACAAAGATTGAAAGATATGAAATAAATAAACGCGGATATACGTAGTAAATAAACTGAGGTTAAAAGATTATCGCGCAAAAAACAAACGTTTACCCTTTAAACTTCCCTTTGTAACAGATTACTACTATTGGATGCTTTTAAAAAACAATTTACCGACCTAGATAATTTTTTTTTTTTGAAGTTCCATTATAAAATCGTAAATCATCTGTTAATCTTTAATATGTTCCTATGAAACTTCAACTTAAAATACTTTTTAAGAACAAGTGGCAAGATTCTCTAAACATTTCTGCACTTATAATAAAACGAGCTATTAATTTTACATCCGCATCTAAATAAATTCAGCTTTAAAACAGCACGCGTGTTCATCATTAAATTAACTGTTACGTAAGGAATGGGATGATAAAACAAAGCTTGGAAAATTTCAGTTTCTTATCGTCATTATCGCTATAAGTACTTTTCAATTCTAAAATAAATAAAAAAATTATTTATAATGTTACAAGTATCATTCGAGCATTTTAATCGAACCGCTAAATAGATTCTCTTAGACAAAAATTGTTTTCAGAAACCTCATCCCATTTTAGCAAAAAAGATCAAACCTATTTTATTCAGTAACATGTACATTATTTGAATACGTTTCATATCAGGTTTTCTTGAACGAAACTGAACCGACAAGAAAACAGACCTAAATTGTTACAGTAACTAAGGTAAAGGTTACTTAATAATAAATATATTACAATAGAGAGAGTAATATAGTAACGTATGACCTTATCTCGATAATCGTAATAGAAACGTGAGAGTTATTCAAGCAAGGACAACGAAGGTTGAAGTTAAAAGATACTTTTAAAACACTATATATTTTGTTGTATCACCGTCACACAGGCAACACATTATTATAAAACAACTAAAACGGGCGTATACGCCGATGGCAATTTTTGATTATTTCTTTTGCCCTTTCTTCAGCGTTCTCTCTTTTATCCTCAATTCGTTTAATCTCCTTTGCACAACATGCTCCGAATAAATCTTGAGTAAAATACAATTATAACATTCGGCCTATATTTAGTGTAGTGTACGATAAGGATCTATATGAACACATCGTCTTTTTATCTCTGTATAACTCTATCTCTCTCTTTTTGCTTTTACCGTTTCGTTTTAATCTCGATCGGTTGTTCGTTCAATAATCAAATTATACTATCAAATTATAACATTTTATTTATATTTACATATATTTATATTACATTTTATTTATATTGTTATTGATATACCCTACTTTTCAAAATCATAAAATTTTTTATCTTAAATGTGATAATTTTAACAGTTCTTTTTTGGTTGTATAATAATTAATTATTAAAATTTTGATAACTTCCTTTTTGGTAGATTTCATAAGCTACCTATTGTAATGGATACCATGATTTGAATTCCGGAAAATCTCGATATATCTTCGCGTTTCACATCCCTCAGACATCAAAACCACCGTCAGCTCAAAAGTTTATGCATACATTTATATATATATATTTCACTTTCTTGTAGACGCGATAACTGCCGTAATTTTGCGCCAATCACTTTCAAATTGTTCCCTAAAAATAACTCGATCCAAAATCTCGGTCGAGTTTGTTAACGGCCAAAATCGAACTATGCGGGTGGAAATGGGATGACTTTTTCGAAAGAACAAAATACTGCTATAACGTTTTTATTAAGTAAAATATCGAATTCGTTTAAAGTTCCTACTATTCTTTGGATAAGGGCCTAAAACTTATAAAAGTATTTTTTTTTTGATATCACCAAAACCATTGGCCCAGGGGGTGGAAAAAATCGGGTTCCGAAGACAAAAAAAAAATCATACCTCCCTTAATAGGCACAGTATCGAATCGGTTTAAAGTAGTCATTAGTCCTCTAAACATTACCTAAAACTTTTGTTACAAACAATTTTTGATATAATTAACCCTTCCGGCAAAGGATGACCAAAACCAAAAAAAAAAAAAAAACCAAAATATCGCTATAACTTTCTTATTAAGTACAGTGTCCCATATAAAACGCAACCCAACCTTATATTGGTAGGTATTGAAATAATAAAAAGGCATGTGTAAATGTAAATGTAATTTTTATTATTACCATCCATTACCTTACATTTAGAGTAAATGTTGGAAGTGTCCGCCATCTTCTTGAATACAAGCTTCAATTCTTTTTACAGCGTTTCTTGCAACTTTTTTCAAAGTTTGTGGCTGGATATTTAATACAGCTTGTTCAATATCGACTTTCAATTGTTCAAGTTTTTGTTGCTGTAGGTTTTTCTTTGAGGTAAACCCGTAGAAAAAAATCCGCCGCAGTCAAATCTGGAGATCTTGGTGGCCACAAGCCTCGACCGATAACACGATTACCAAAGAATTCCTCAACGAAATCAGAAGTTGAACCTGCGTAGTGCGATGTCGCACTGTCATGTCGTAGCCAGCAGTGTCTGTCTTCCTTTTCCAAGAGTGCAATGAACTGAAATAAAATATCCTGATATCGTTCTGCATTAATGGTGTACTCGAAAAAAATAGGACCGATTATTTTCTTCCGCGATATCGCGCAGCACACGCCCAACTTCTGCGGGTGTAATTGTTTTTCGTAATAAACGTGGGGATGTTCAGCACTCCAAATTCTACTGTTTTGGCTGTTTACGTAACCGTCCAAATGAAACCGTGCTTCATCTGTGAAAAATAACGAATCCATAACATTAATTCCCTCACGCAGAAATCGACCGAACCGTTGACAATATTGTAGCCTTTTTTCTTTGTCGGGCTCAAGAAGTCGATGAACCGTTTGAATGCGATAAGGTAGTAATTGTAATAGTTTGGTCGCCCGATGAACAGTTGATTTAGACAAATTAATTTCAGTAGACAAACAAACGTCTGATCGATTTATTTGGCGAGGCGAGTAATCGGTCTTTGATTTCAGCGACTGTATCTGTATTCAACACTGGCACAGATCTTTTGTGTTCCTTGTTATTAACAGAATCAGTTTCTCTGAATTTTGCAACTAATCTTAATACTGATGTTTTGTTAGGAGATGGTTTATCTGGGTACTTATGGCGAAACAAATCTTGCACTGCAACCGCTGATTTCGTACTGAAGTACGACTCGACAATGAAAACACGTTCATCTAGCGAAAACACCATCTTGTCTCTAGCAATACACGGAACGTTATGATTGCATTGTTGTTACTATCGGTAGTGTTCTACTGGGTCGCCGCGATGTTCAGATGTTGGACGAGTCCATTTCAGTAACGACTAGGGGAGTAAGCTTGACTTTTGAAATTTAATGGATGAGTAATTGATAGGTTGCGTTTTATATGTGACACTCTGTAAAATATCGAATTTGTTTATATTATTTAATGAAAGGCAGAAAGAACCCTTCGTTATTTTATCATCTCAACCGCAATGGCGTCGGTTGAGACGATAAATAATCTTGTTATTAATATAACTGGGTGTTTTTATCTTTTGTTATTAAGTTCCTACTATTCTTTGGATAAGGGACTAAAACTTATTAAAGTTGTCTGATATAATCAACCATTGACCCAGAGGGCGGAAAAAATGGGGTTTCGAAGACAAAAAAAAACCATACCTACCTTAATAGGTACAGTATCGAATCGGTTTAAGGTGGTCGTTAGTCCTTTAAACATTAGCTAAAACTTAATATTGTGTGAAACAATTTTTGATTTGACCAACCGTTACGGCAACGGATGATCAAAATGTTGCTGTAATAGTAAGATAGTGCTTGCCGTATGCTAAACATGTGAAACTTTTTTCACAAGCAACCATTGTCGTATCGAGTATATTTGAGGTTTTTCTTAACTTTAAGATGGAAAATTTTTTTATCCCCTACTTAGCACCGGTCAAATCTACCTCCGCCTTCCGGAGTGCTGAAAGGGATATTTTCAGTACGTAAGGTTTCAGGATTTCTTTAGGCATCCGATGTTCTCTGGATTTACAAAACCCTATTTCTTACAGAACTATACGTACATTTTACATATCATAATAAAATAAATCCGTATCTTTTATTCTGTTCATATTAAAAACCTATTGATATCATTAATGAATCTATTCCGCAAAATCTTATAAAAAATCCCATCTTGTCCTGAATAAAAATAAAACTGTCCTGAAAGAAATTGGTACATCAACGAAAAATCCTTAAATATTTCTACGGAATAACCCACAAACAAGAATTTCCAGAACACAATTAAAAATATATATATATACATATTATATTTCAAAACAAATCTTCATTTATCGATCTATTGTATATCCCAGCGTATAAAATATACTTATTTTGAAGCGTATTTGGGAGGTTGTTTTGTAGAATCGATCCACTAAAAAACTGCAAACATATAACATGTACTATTATCGTGCACGTCTGACGCAACGGCTATTAAGGTATTACTGGGGTTAAAATTACATGAGGAAAATAACAAATTCTGTTTGTTATTTTACTCTGATACTTTACAATTGATTGCTACATTATATAGAATATATATTTTTTAAATTTATTAATAAATTAAACAAAAATATATTCCTAGTTTTAAAGGTAAATATTATTAACAAAAATGATTAAAATACAGACTGAAAATTTGAAAATCGGGAAATCAGGATGAGAATTTTATACCGTGTGTTTCCCTTTACGTAATATAACTGATATCCCGATAACTAAGCCTAGAGGAAATACATTTACATTACCCCGTTTATCTCATTCTGGTAAACTCTATCGTATTTAATATATTTTGTTTAGGGAAGGAATCATTTTATTTTGATTGGTTAACGTTTATCCTACCTCTACCTTTCTTGAAATAAATTTTTTTATTATTGAGCGGTTATATAAGAGGCGTACATTACATGTTGACCGACAAATCTGAGTCGAAGTTTGGTAATTTAAACTATTTTAAGCTAACTTTATTCTTTGATTTACCATAACAGTTTATTTTTAAGGATTACAGCACAAAACCCATGACCGTTGGAACGGTCATTAAAATACTTCAGAGTGCAATAAAAATTAAGCAGAGGTAGAGCCATCTAGTATCTATTTGGAAAAAAGGCTTACATTTTTGATTTTATAAAATTTTTATGACGGATTAGTTATTTGCTTAGTTGTATTAATGTAATATATCATATTACAACATATGACTCTCCAGGCTTTTAGCATCGAATTAAATCATTAAACGAAAAAATAAATGAATTAAAATATGTACATTATCATCCAAAAAAAACATGACAGTTGTTTTGAAAAATGTTTTTACTGAAACGTAATATTTTAACACTAATAGTAAAAATTAAAAAATAGGACAACTTTACAGAAGAAAATAAAAGAAAGTTTATTAAAAAACCTTATAGAATTATATTGCATTTTTCAAGGATGATAATAAACAAAATTACGACGCCATTGCGGTTGAGATGATAAAATAACGAAGGGTTCTGCCTTTCATTAAATAATATAATAAAACGGGTGTGGTGTTATACAATTAACCCCTCCCCCGTCCAGGATAAAAGTCAAGTGGATATAAACAAATTCAAATAATTTTTTTAAATATAACATGCAGAAATAAACTCTTAAACATCTCTTTTTTTAAAACAAATAGAAAAACTAGGTCAACGCATTATTTTATGTCGACACTAAATAACAATTTACGTAATACTGGTGAGGTAAAGCTGCTTCCTGTGATAGCATACGTTTATTGGATTTATTCAATTTCAAAACCGTATGAAAAGAAATAGATTGAAGAATAAAAATCAAATACTGAGTTCTCAAATATGCGGAATAAATCCAATAAAATTTCTGATATATAAATATATATATTTTATTTCAGCTAACACATAAATCCTGAATTCATTTTAAAGGAAAACAATTTTCTTTACAGGTACTAAGCCGTAAATAGAATATAATCTAACCGTATTTTAAATCTTAAAAGGGCTTCAATAATACTCACTCCAATAAAATCAAGGAGCTTTCATGTTTATTTTTTATTTATTTATAGGTTTGTTGGAAAATAAATAGAACGTGTCCCCCATATCAGTGATACAAAACAGGACGGAAAACCGCTTCCAAACGTATATTTCGATCTCAATTTAATTAACATATATATATATATATATATATATATATATATATATATATATCTCGATCAATTAAACAAAACACGCGCGCAGACACACACGCACACACACACGCACACACACACACACACACACACACACATATATATATATATATATACTTTTTTTAATCTCTAAGATAAACTTTTATCTTTTCGTATAAACTTTCTAATACCTGCAAATATTTTCCCTTATTATTCAACAAGTTACATAACTTCCGTCTTTCACATACACTGACAACTTAAAATACATTCTGTATACTGTGTATCAAAACAAGCTTAAGCGAGTTTCAATTTGTTTTACTTGAAATAAAGCTGAAATAAAATAGTTAATACAAAAACAGGGTGTTTTTATCTTTTGTAAATCTAAACGGAAAATATGCGTAAAACTTCCGCACGTGCTAAGTGTATTGGCTAAAAAATTAAATTAGGTGTAACGACTTTTTTTTATAATAACGGGCTTAATAAAACTGTTATTAATAATAATTTCTTGAAAACTGTCAATTTTCATAAAAAATAGAAATAGTTACGATATAAAATCACCGTTTAATGACTACAGCAAGTGTCTGAAGTCATGTATCAAGTCTTGCAAGAATTATTTTACACCCGTTTTAATTTCTCAATGACGTATTATTGAGAAAGAAACTTTTTTTAAAATAATTTATGAAAATTACCTAAATTTGCTATACATATCTATATATAAAATTTCATATTTGCCCGAAAAATAGACGTTTTACAAATTATATTTAAATTTTACGAACAGTTTTTATAAAGTTCCGATTCAAAACTTTGAAAAATAACTATTTTCCCTGAAATAGAAATGACAGATATTAATTTTAACAAACAATTTTAGAGCCGAGGAATTTAAGTGCATAAATACTGAAACAGAATTAATATGAAAAGTTTTTTTTAAATTTTTAAATAAGAGTTCCGATCCGGAATGGGAACTGACAACGGGTAATTAATCTAGAAAACTTATTAACTTATTATACAGCATACTTCCGACGATAGTTGTGTTGGTAACGAGATACACGAATAATACGAAAAGATGGTCAATTGGCAACATGTAAAAAATAAGCTGAAACTAAATAAACAAATAAAAAATAAAAAAAAAACTATATTTACGTTCTCGAACAAAGTTTAAAAGTTGATCCAAATTCTTTAAATTATAAACTATTTATTTAAAACTCTATAAATAAAATAACGATATCATAAATAGCGTCGAGAATAGTAAAATCATCACAAAACTGATTTCTGATCATTTCGTTTTTCTATACCAGATTCAAATCATAAAAATGCTTCAAACAAATCAATCAGTTTTAATGGGTGCACTAAAGCGACTGGAATACGTAGATAATTTTTATCCATTAGTCGGAACGGTATAGATTCATTTTGGGAAGGAGAGGCGCTGCCTAAAAGTAGAATACATTTTTCATTAGACGGGCTCCAGTCCTGGATTACAAATATATTTTAAACCGTTACTTAAAAATGTTTCTATTTGTATCCCTTTCTTATCAAAATAATGTACGGGTATGTTTTTTTTTTGTTAAAGAGCCTGCGTATCCCGGTTAACAGTTAACTTTACTCTGAATCCTTGCAGTGTTTGAACAATATAAAATTTCAATTACTGGATTTTGTACCGGTATTTTGTACTCAAGTTTAAATGCTAAACCTTCGTGTAGAAAATTGGTTTTAATTAAGATCGATCTTACCTGAGTTCTACATTTGATCGGCTAAAAAATTTTCTCTTAAAATCAATTTTCAAAACTCAGTACAATATTCATTGATACCATGTCTTCATCTCTCCGTATTGATTTTACTAGTACCTTGTTTTTGTTTAAAAAATGTTGAGCTAACTGGATTTCAAAATACATTTTTAGCCCAAGCGTATAAAAAAATGCAGTTTTTATTTCATAAAAATTATATGTTTTTCGATTCTTCCAGACGAGAGTTTGTGTGTGTCATGATCGCGTGCAAGAGCATGAGTAAAAACCATCGAACGTGTCGATATGTTTATTTTGGAATATATTTCCGTACGTTATGCATGCAACAGGAACTGAATCTAAAATATTCCATTATCTTCAAACTGGATCGAGATAATAAGTTTCACTCCTGAACAAATCAAGTTACTGGTCAGGTAAGTACTTGATTAAGTGGCAACATGTGATTATATGAATGTAAAATTTCTGAGAGCAATTATTGATTTTGTTTATACAATAGTTTTTACTTAATATTCTTGACAATAAGGAAAATATTAATAGTACATATATATATATATATATATATATATATATATATATATATATATATATATATATATATATATATATTAAATTAAATAAGAAAGAACGAATTATTCGAAAAAAAATTATATAATGGAAAAAGCCATTGATAACCATTGAAGTTTTGGTATTAATCAGTTAATAAAGCCGTTACATCACAGACAGATCTAGAGTACGCTAAACTTGTAATTATTATAAATATTTTCAGGACTTAAGTTCACTACAAATATGGCCACTTAGAATTTGATTTGAAACTAGTAAAACAAAAATCCTTTCTAATATATTCTAATTATCCCCATAATATTAGTTTCATTACAGTTTTCATTACAGTTTCATTACAGTTTCATTACAGTCTTGGCGTTTATAGACCTAGAAAAGGCTTTCGATAACATAGATTGGAATAAAATGTTCAGCATTTTAAAAAAATTAGGGTTCAAATACAGAGATAGAAGAACAATTGCTAACATGTACAGGAACCAAACAGCAACAATAACAATTGAAGAACATAAGAAAGAAGCCCTAATAAGAAAGGGAGTCCGACAAGGATGTTCCCTATCTCCGTTACTTTTTAATCTTTACATGGAACTAGCAGTTAATGATGTTAAAGAACAATTTAGATTCGGAGTAACAGTACAAGGTGAAAAGATAAAGATGCTACGATTTGCTGATGATATAGTAATTCTAGCCGAGAGTAAAAAGGATTTAGAAGAAACAATGAACGGCATAGATGAAGTCCTACGCAAGAACTATTGCATGAAAATAAACAAGAACAAAACAAAAGTAATGAAATGTAGTAGAAATAACAAAGATGGACCACTGAATGTGAAAATAGGAGGAGAAAAGATTATGGAGGTAGAAAAATTTTGTTATTTGGGAAGTAAAATTACTAAAGATGGACGAAGCAGGAGCGATATAAAATGCCGAATAGCACAAGCTAAACGAGCCTTCAGTAAGAAATATAATTTGTTTACATCAAAAATGAATTTAAATGTCAGGAAAAGATTTTTGAAAGTGTATGTTTGGAGTGTCGCTTTATATGGAAGTGAAACTTGGACAATCGGAGTATCTGAGAAGAAAAGATTAGAAGCTTTTGAAATGTGGTGCTATAGGAGAATGTTAAAAATCAGATGGGTGGATAAAGTGACAAATGAAGAGGTATTGCGGCAAATAGATGAAGAAAGAAGCATTTGGAAAAATATAGTTAAAAGAAGAGACAGACTTATAGGCCACATACTAAGGCATCCTGGAATAGTCGCTTTAATATTGGAAGGACAGGTAGAAGGGAAAAATTGTGTAGGCAGGCCACGCTTGGAGTATGTAAAACAAATTGTTAGGGATGTAGGATGTAGAGGGTATACTGAAATGAAACGACTAGCACTAGATAGGGAATCTTGGAGAGCTGCATCAAACCAGTCAAACGACTGAAGACAAAAAAAAAAAAAAATACAGTTTTCATTCAGTCATTGATATAATTAGAAACAATTTCGAAGATAAATTGTTATCAATAAGTCCTTTATAGATAAGTTTGATTTATTCACTTGTCATTAAATCTTCCGATTTATATTAATATTCCTGTTGGTTTAGGATATTTTTGTACTTCATTATTATAAATTTACTTTAAAAATATATACTTCAAAATAAATGATGTGAAAAACAAGTACTTTGTAAATACTACGAAAAACTCACGCTGTAAATGCTAGAAAACACACGCCTTAAGAAAGACTGTTTTCTCACAATTAGATGATAATCTTGATAGATTAGTTCAATATAATTTCCTATGGTTTCGTGGAAATTTACATTTTAATTTACATTTTTTTTTTTTAAGATTATGTATCAATGGTACAACAGGAGGATCCCAGACAAGACGTAAAACTATACCTCCTTACAAATTATTATTCTATAATATCCAGAACATTTCAAATAGTAGAATTCTTAAAAATAAAATGGTGAGGTAATATTTGATAAATCGATTCCAATAAATCAAGGAAAACAGAAAACCACTTTGAATGAATGACTAAGTGCTTCAATATACTTTCCAGTTAATTAAATTTAAAATTAGAAAAATAATAATAACATAAAGAAAGTAAACCTGGAAAACCACAAAATAAAGAAATTTGCGATAACAATTTATATGATAGCTAATCTACAAATACAATACTTTTTATTTTCTTCCGTTAATACAAATTTATCCTTCTGTAAAAAATGGGAAGTTAGATTATTTATAAGTTTATAAAAATATTGTAACAAACGTGAAAAAAATAAAACAAACTTACGAATAACGAAATTAGACAAAAATATTTTAATAACAAAATTTACATTAAATAATAATAAACAATATATTTTATTTAAAAGCGTTTTTCTTTTAATTTATCTCGAAATTTAATAAGAAAGACCTAATGAAATTAAGTGAATAGAGGCTGCCGTGAGTTTAGTATTATGACGTGACCGAGTTAGTTACAAGAGAATCGATTTCAGCTCACAAAATACTGTGAAGAGGTTTTACAATGGTTTAGAACCCGTACAATGAACAAAATCTTAAAATTCGTTTAATGGATGGCTGCGCTAGTGTTTTATAAGTACGCTTGCCCATATATATGTGGGAACAAAAACACATGATTTCTTGTTTTACGTGGTTTAATTGTATAAAAGTTAAATTATTAATTTTCTATGCGATAGTTTTTAAATATCTTAAAATAATAACGTTTTGGTGCCTAAATAATCTAGTAGCTGTTAAATGAAAGGTTTTGAGAGCGATATATAAATGTGGAGTGACGTTTATATATCCGTAGACAAAATTATACAAGGAAGGGCGTATGAAAAAAATCAATTATTAAAACGAAAGGAAATACATAGAAAAAATATGTACTAATAATTTGTGATAAAAATAATAGGGAAATTTTAATATTTGTAATGGATTTTAATGCATTAATAGAAGTGTTAGGTCAACAGTAAAATGAAAAGAATAAAAATTATGACATAATTTTTAGTAATAAAAATATAGGAAGCCATTTGAAATAAAAAATTATAATCATTTTATCGACGTATTTTATCTTTTATTTATTATCTTTAAAAATAAAAATATGCGGTTCAACCTAGTGAGATTAGAAAGATTAATATAGAATAATACTTTTTTTTTAAAAAGTATTGAGGTGAGAAATAACCAATGCATTCTACACCCCTTTATCTATTTGATGACGTTTTGTAGGAATTAAAAAAATCTAACACGAATTTGATTTGTTTTTCATCTTATTCTAAGGTTTAAATATTTCTAAATGATTCAGCATTCTTGTTTCTATAAATTCGTAATATCTACCGAACAAGAAGGTTAACATGCTATTTATATATTCAAGATGATCAATAGCTTTCTGGCATTTATTAAAGATAATATTCTTTATTTAAATTAAAATCGATCGGTTAATTCTTTTACTAGGTGAACCTATCTTTCCGATCGTCATTGCCGCTTAATTTATAAACATGAATAAATACGTTTGTAATAATCTTTCTTATAACTCAACTAAAAATGTAAAAGGGTTTGGAATAACTGTTAATAAATACGAGGATAAAACATACTTAATATTAGTGAAAATCAATATTAATTTTAGGAAAACATGAATGTTTTCAGCCTGGCAACTACTACATTCCACGTTTGCCAAAGGCTGGTAAGAATTTTAGTGTGGATTACATTATCTCAAGCCGATATCTGCAGTAAGATGCATCACTACCCAATTTAAAAACAATGTTTTCATTGAAAAAAAAAATTGATTTAAAAAAGTATAAAGGATAAGTAAATTTCATGAGATTTTGAAGCACAAACAAAAATAGAATATTGTGTAACTGTAAAAAAATTCTCTATTGATAATATTAATATAGAAAATATCATTCCAAAATATAAAAATAAACATTATTTTCGTCGTTTTATTTTATTTGTAACTTTTTTCTCCATTTACCTTCCGACTACTTTCCGGTTATACTAATATTCGGTTTATCGTAACTAAAGTAACTTATATAATTAATATCGATATTATTAATATGCCAAGTAAATATCATCTCAATAATCATCTCTTTTAGTTGATAATGATGAGCAGCAAGGCTAAAATTTTAATCAAAACTGTTCCTCACATTATTTATGTAATAAATAATTAATTAATAGTAATTAATTACATAGTAATAATATTAATGATCAAGTATTTTTATACTAATATATGAAGATAACTTAATAATTGTGAAGAAATATTTAAATAGAGTAGAAATTGTGGCGACGAATAATCAAGAGATGATAAAATTCGTTTCTCCTAAAGTAGTGGAGAAGACGAGAGTAAACGAGTACTCTCGGAAAATAACGAGTTGCTGTAAAACATTCGTTTACCCTACTCAAACGTAACAGTTGAATACTGAACGTGCTATTTTAATTTCGAATTAGAATTAAACTCATACGTCAGCCATACACAATAGAAATCGAACACATCTAGTTTTGTTTTAAATTGCATTTCTTCCACTAAATGCTAATTAATTTGAAATTTCACGATATTGTTTATTTATCTAAAATTTTTAACTAAATATCAGTCGGCATTTTTCTGGAATTGAAACTTTTAGGATCGACTCAAACAGTGTTCTACCACAGAGATGCACATAGTGAAGCAAGAAAATTTAGAGAAAAATCAGATCTTATTTTGGTTTTCGTTTCATTAAAATCGAACTACTCGATCAGGAGATATTATGAATTGAAACTGTCAGTTATTTTTATTCTCTTCTCAGATCCTTTTTTAAACTAACCTCCACTCAGCCGCTTGAAAGGGTTTTGTTTTAGAATTTCCAAGCTTTCTAGGATCGTTAAGGTTAATAACTAGTACAAAATTTGAAATTTCTAGGGTACCTAGAAGTCCCGCTGGAATTTTAATAATATTACGTTACGCATTTAAATAGCATATTCTTCGCAATCACGTATTTTAAGCAATAAAAATAAATCATATGTAAAACTACAAGTTCCAAACGTAAATATTTTTAACACCTTTATTTACTGATACGGCTACAATACTTGATATCCATACGATTTAGGACAAATATGTAATTAAATTTCTTGCTTACATAAGAAGAACCGATAGAAAGGAGAATAGTAATAAAATATAGATAGAAAAATATAATTTAAAAAAATGCATTAACAACAAAGAATGCAATTATATTTATTTTCCTTTTAAATAAAAATACGTGGAAAATATCATAATTATTATTTTATTGTAATTTATTATTACTAAATGATTTATATAAAAAAAAAAAAAACTTAAAACAATGGATGTACACAGTCTTCGTCATAGTTTCACCTACGTTTCTGTTTTTTTTTTTTTTGTTAATACAATTTCAAACGGCCTTGATTATTTTATGTTACCTCATGTTATGGTAAAACAAATATTATTATTATTAATATTATTATTATTATTATTATTATTATTATTATTATTATTATTATTATTATTTATTGCCATTTATTATTTGATTTTACTTCTAAACAAAAAAAAAATAAATAAAATAATTACGTATTATTTATACTTAAAATCAATGTTTTGTAAGATTTTATATTTAATAAAAAATATAAACAGTAGCTATAAAAAAAGTAAGTGCATGTAAAAAAAAACTGTATGTTGGTAAAAATATAACGTAATCATCTAAAACATGTATGCTGAGAATATCAAGTAATTCATCCATATCTATTTCATTATTATAGAAAATGTTCAGCAAGTCAATTTAATATAAGAGTATAATACCTATAACAAATGTAAAATACAAAAATCGGCATCGATGAGACTTACTTTTTCTGAAATTAATTATTCAAAAAGATAAATAAAGTAGCTCTGTCACTCCCTCTTAAAGTAACAGATAAATGAGAACGTAAGTTATAGTAAATATGTTGAAGTTAAAAGATTAATAAAGAATAAAAAGGAATGTAGAACAGCATCAAACCAGTCAAATGATTACAGATTAAAAAACTTGCTCAAACGATTTAAAAAATTTTAACTGTATGTATAATGGTGGCCCATAAGTAGCAGACAGTAATTTAACGCGCTGTCATTGCAGCAGTGTAGGGATGAAAAGAAAACAGATGGCTTATTTTGTAACACAAACGCTCTTTAATATGATCAACTTGCATGCCATTAGCGTCAATATAAACCTGCAATCACAGACACATTTTCATACGATTTTGCACACAGTTCATGAGGAACAAAAGTAGATTCCTCAGTAATCCCATCCTTCAGGTCTTGTAGGGTGTTGAGGTTGTGGGAATACATTTTGTCCTTTAAATAACCCCGCAGGAAAAAGGCTGGTAGGGAGGAGACCGGGCCGGCTATTAGATTGGCTTGCGACGTCCGATTCGACATCTAGGGACTGTCTGGTCCGACGGATTCCATACTGTTGTGGCATTATGAGGGGGGGGGGGGAGATCCATCCTGCTGCCACCACAACCGATAGGTCTCTCTGTTGAAGTAAAGGGTAAACAATGTAACCAGTGAGCTCCAGATAATTCTCATCGTTGACGCAATCTTCAAAGAAGAAAGGGCCGATGACTCCTTGGTACGTAACACCTCCCCAGACCGTGATTACGAGACTTTTATCATCGTACTCGACTACCGCATTTGGATTCGAGGTACGCCAGTAAACACAATTATGTCTGTTTACGCTACCGACTGTGGGTCTTCTTCCGACTTGGTGAGCTCTTCAGCAAAGTACAGGCGGCGATCAAGATCATCTTCATTCGACCTGTTGATGACTCTCGGATGATACATTTTCAATTTCATATCTTTGAGCGTTCGCTGAAATCATGTTCTGGGAATTGTCAGTGCTGCTGATAGACGGCGTGTTGATTTGGATTTCTAGGGTGACCTAGAAATCTAGGGTGACCTGACCGAATCCCGGTCAGGCATGGCATTTTCACACACGCTACAAATCATTGACCTCATCCTCTGAAGTAATGCTTAATTGTGGACTCGGAGGTTAAACAAAAAAAAAAAGAGGAAGGGTGACAACCCCACACACCGGGTTGGTCTAGTGGTTAACGCGTCTTCCCAAATCAGCTGATTTGGAAGTCGAGAGTTACAGCGTTCAAGCCCTAGTAAAGCCAGTTATTTTTACACGGATTTGAATACTAGATCGTGGATACCGGTGTTCTTTGGTGGTTGGGTTTCAATTAACCACACATCTCAGGAATGGTCGAACTGAGAATGTACAAGACTACACTTCATTTACACTCGTACATATCATCCTCATTCATCCTCTGAAGAATTATCTAAACGGTAGTTACCGGAGGCTAAACAGGAAAAGAAAGAAAGGGTGATAACACTGCACTTTCTGTAGCCGCTCCTTGTTCTCGGCCATGTTGATAGTTTTTGGTCTTTCTGCAAGAGGAATATGCAGTACAGTGTCGATTACATCGAAGTGTTTAAACGTACAACGGTCTTCGGCTTCGGTGCGACCGGTCCGTACTCTAGACGCATACGGCGATGAACTTCCTGAACGTTGTTGGTTTCGTAGTACAAGCGCACGCATCGAATTTGTTGCTCCAGAGGAATCCTATTAGTTGCCTTCACAGAAGTTCAACCTGTTAAAAAAACCTTTTGGAACAATGCAATACGACACCTCTGCTATATGCTAAAAGTTAAACCTGCCAGAAAATGCACTTCGGCTGGACGTTAAGGCGATTCAAACTTCGGTCTACTATTTATAGGCCACCACATTGAATAATACTGAAACTGAAATAATATAATCTTTTTAAAACAAGTCACAGTTTTTATAATTAGCAATTATAAACTTGTTTTAAATCTCTTTTTTTATAAATGCCAACATTTTTTTGGTTTCCTAATTTTAAATGGACATACTATCTAAGAATAACTCAAGATAAAAACGATGTTACCGACGATACACATGATTTTACTTGCCGAATTTTTGATAAAAATTAAAATTTCTTTTTTTTCTTTAAAAACGATGTCGAAACAAATTTTCAACCGCATCGTTAAAAATTAAATGCAAATAAATTGAAAAATAAAACAACAAATGTTAATAACAAAAAAAAATAAAATTTTAACGGTTTTACAAAGATAAAGATGAAAAAAAAGATAATTAACAGAAAAAATGGAACATTTTATGAAATTAACTAAACCGGTACGCATGTTTTCACCAACACATAACATTACTCTTCTTTTTTTTTTTAACTAATTTTTTATCGTAAGGAAATAGATTACTCGATATCACTTACCTAATAACATGTTGCCGTAGCTCTTACAAATAGGTACACGCTTTATATGAGTAAATACAGTTTCAAAAAATTAAATTATACAACATGGCTTTATATTTAAACAAAGACAACTAGAAATAAATGATGAAAAATAACAAAGATAAAGTACTGATAAAAAATGATTTAACAAATCTTTAATGATTTTAACAAATCTATTTTGTGTTTGTTTAATGAAAATAAATAAAACAACATGAATAACTAATACGTGATTAATAAATAATTATTAAGAAATTAAAAACAAATACATCCGATATAATTTTACATTAACACTAGATTACAGCGAAATAAAAAAAAATAAATAGGTGTATATTTATTATTAATAATACAATATAATCTCGAAATAATCAAAAGGTAGGCTAAATGAGCTGAGCTGTACAGTTGGTAAACACGTCTATAAGTAGAAAAAACTGTTACACCTACATTAACAATGAAATGTTACAAAATCAAAAGAAAAAGTTAACGGACAAGGTCATATACCGGTATAACTATAATAAATAAGGTCTAATATTTAAAATCCATATAAATGTTACTTAAAATTTTTTTAAATTATTTATTCACACACACATACACACATGTGTGTGTGTGTGTGTGTGTGTGTGTGTGTGTGTGTGTGTGTGTGTGTGTGTATAAAAGAATATACTTATTTGGATTAAATAGACATTTATTTTCTGGAAACGTTTTTGTAAAGTTGGATTTATCAATATAATTTCTGTTTATGACATTTACGTGGTGTTTTTAATCCTACCTTTAAATGAACGATTACTCATAGCTACAGAAAATTCATTTACTACTTTCACAGCGTAGTCTAAATACACCCTGTTTTGTTGTATACGTATATATATATCATTAAATTTATGCACGATATATCATTAATAAATTTAATAATTTTGCTCTGTGTTATACATGTAATTTTACATTATAACCCTTGTAAACTTGAATATGTACGTTTTTTAGATTATTTTAAATACGTGTATTTTACATTAATTAAATTAATATATTTATTACTAATTTTATGTGTCAATAACGGGACGATTATAATCACTTTCTAAATCTGTTTTTTTTTATTACCCAATTAATTTAAATTATTTTTAAATCTTTAATCGTTTTACACGACGTAATAAATAAACGTTATTAATTTTTGCGACTACGGACGAGTTGAATCCCTGTTTATAACCGGGTCATGTTAGGTACACGTTTTATAAATGTTAGTTTTTTCAAAATCGATATTAATTGTCTACATTAAAGTTATCAGCCCTATCTACAGCCCATATAACTTTTATTTCATTAATTTTATATATATATTGTTTTACAACGATTAAAAATAAAGATAGATATTAAAGAATAATAACAGCAATAAAAAAATAAAAAAACAAATTATATATAAAATTCCTGATGATGGAAGTGAAACCGAAACCACTAGATATATTTAATTTTTACAAAAAAAAAAAAACAAAAAAAAAAACGGTTCTCATTTAATAAATTAAATTATAGTACTACGCTAATTGATTATATCTTACACAAATTTTGCTGTAATCTGATATCTCGTTCTGGTATATTTGTTCGTATTGTCCCTTACTGTGATACCGTACTGAAAGTGAAAAATAAATCTGAATTTTGAATAGTTCAAAATTTTAATCTGAGATTTTTTTTAAAAAGAATCCTACGTAATAAAAACTTACATTTTATTTTTCAACACATAAAGGTTGAATAAAATTTACTTTAGATTTTAAAAAATATTTAATAATGATAATAGTCATCGGGATGATTTAAATTAAAAAAAAAGAACTGTCAAGAGTCTAGTTACGATCAGTAAAACGAAAAATAAAATAGTACGCCGCATAAGTAAAAAATAAAATAAGAAGACACCTACTTAATGGAATTTTGACATTAAAAATATCGAAGGAGGTAAATAGGTCAGATATAAAACAAGAAGAAAAAAATTAACTTAAAAAATATTCGACCGTTTTTTTAACATAAAATCGATACGAATTTGCACCTGAATAATAAATGACGTTTACCTTCACATTATAATAAAACAGTTTATTCGTTGTGTGACATTTGTATAAAATAAATAAAAAATTAAACATCATATCAAGCCGATCGTATAAATAACTGAATAACATAAAGTGGACTGACAAAATCATTTGATAAGATAGCGACTAAAGCTTTTTAAATACTGTAGATATAATAAACTTTCTAAATTAGCACGCGTTTAAAGGCAGGATTATTCACTGTTTTTTTAATAAAGGAAGTTATTTAAACTAAAAATTTTCTATATGTTTAAAATTTAAATAACGGGAACTTCGGATCTTTTCTGTAATTAATCTACATATAGGTGGTAGATGTAGTGATATCGACTCCTGATCACACAGACAAAAAGGGATGGGGCAAGGATTGCAAGAACTGTCACGTAAGCATGAATTTTGTCATGTGTATGTGCAAACTCTAACTTATCGGAGTCGGGTGAAAATAAACAATTATTGATTTTTTGGTATAAAAAAAATCGTAGCATTTAAAACTTTTACTCGCAAAAAGAAGAGTACGTGCATATACAAGTATATACATATATATAAAACTAATAGACCGGTTATTAACTTTGCGATTGGATCTTATAATTTAGTTGCACTAAAATCTTTAAATTGGATTTGATGAAGATTTATTATTTTATTATGAAATTATTTGTTGATTTACTAATCACTAGGATTTTGGATATGTAACTAAAAAAAAGTTTACGTTTTTGAATCAATTTTCTTTAACACAGTAAATTTCCGAGGTAAACTTGAAACTTTCTTAAAAATATTTATGAATCGTTAGGGGACGAGTTTGTATATCTTCATAAAAACCCATACTCTAGTTTTTATATTATGATGAAATACGTGTACATATAGGAGCTTAAGGAAGATGATAATAAATGTGAAGATGTTATAGAAAACAAAACTGTGCCTATTAGTAGTAGAACTTAAACTACGAGTTAAATACACTTACGACCATAAATATAAATGTACAGGTAATACGTTTTGAAAAATTTATATTTTGTGTTACACTTAATTAAGAGAAGTAATTTTCATTACATTTTCTGCAGTCGGTCCCTTTAAACGGAAAGGAAGTACCATTTTTTAAATATATTGATAAAAGAATTGAATAAAATCAAAAATTCATTCCCGCGTTACACTACAACCTTTTCAGAATCATGATGGAACAAAGGATCTGACTGAACCGAATACATTTTAACCTAACAGGCTCCTCGAAACAGAATCGAGACCTTGAAATCGGCCGTTGTCGGATTATAATTAATAACATTCTAACCAGCCTAGATAACAAACTCCTAATACATTCACTGCACGAAGAAAATCAATACTTCCGATTCAACAAACTGGACTAAATATTTGAAGATTTCTCATATGAATCGACCTATTACAAACGGTTCAGAATTTAAAAAAAGATATTGGATTGAAAATAGCGCTGCCAAATGTTTATACACCCACCGGGGCCGGTCTAATGGTTAAACTCGTTATCACAAATCAATCGTTTTACAGCTGATTTTCGAGTTGACGTTATGAGGTTCAAATTTGAGTAAAAGTCGGTTGCTTTTATACGGATTTGAATGCAAGACGGTGGATACCAGTGTAATTTGGTGGTTGGAGTTCAATTAACCAGACATCTCAGGAACGGTCGGCCTGAGTCTGTACAAGGCTACACCTCAATCACATGTCATACATATCGTCCTCATCTCAATAGGGCACGGGAGGTCGCTTATTATTCACTAGTTGAACAGATTGCAATGTAAACATTAGGAATAATAAAGATGTTACTCGTATATCGAACAGAGTTATTAAGATAGTGTAGCCACAATTTCATTTTTAAGTATTCATTAAAATTTTACGATATAAAAAAATTATCTAAAATTAAAAAAGTCAAACACCAACGTATTTAAAATAATGACATTTATTAATCACAAAAAATAACTAATTATAAATTATGCCATAAAACGAAATCAGAAAATGTAATTGTCCATATATAAGATTTAATTTCTTTTTTACAAACAGGGTATAATTTACATAAATGTTAACAATAAAATAAATCATGAAATGCATACAGAAGAGAAATTTAAAAAAAATATTTTGACGTAAAAAATCTGCAACCAGGAGTACTTAAGGATCTGCCATATTTTTTATATAAGTTTAATTTAAACGCGAAGTATTTTTTTCCCAGAAATTACTGTTTGTTAAGGATATTCATTTTTTAACAGGAATTTATGAGTCGAGTGATAATTCGTGGTATCTGTACCAAAAATAATTTTATATAAATAAAATAGTATTAATTTAAGATATTTTCTACACCGGGGAAATACGGCTGAATTGGAGTTCTGTGGAAGTACAAGAGTTTATTCAAGGGAAGTCTAACTATCTCCGGATTGCTATTTAGAACCTGGAGGAAACTCAATTTGTTCTCTCACCCACTTAACTTTGTCTCTCCAATATTCTCTCCACCCGTATTCTCACTTTCAGTCTTCCTTTGCAAAATTGAACCATCTATTTCTTTTTCTTCCTTATGGTCTTCTTCTTCAAAATATATTTGGTTTAAACATTTTTTCTGACTGTACAACTTAAAATTTTCCAGAAAATGCTTAAATACATGTTACTCTGCCCTGTTCAATTCTTTCCAGTACCGCTGTATACCCTATATCTTCTCTTACCGCAGTACTTCGATTTCTTTTCTACTACCTTATCGTGCTTATTAAAAAATGTATCTCGGTCGATTGAAGTTTCCTTCTTTTTGTAGTCGCCCAAGAGTTTGAACCATCTGGGTCGAAATAAATGATGAAAATTGTTTGTTTAGATTTCATTAGTATTTATCTAGACAATACGTAATTTTTACGATAACTTTCAAACATTTGAAGATATTTTAGGAACTCGGATAAAAATATTTTAATCATACCCAACAACATCTTCTATATAGTAAAAACGTTTGAAAATTTAACCATTGAAAATCAAAAATGGCATCAATTTAAATCATTTATACACTAATAGCCCCGTAAATACTAATTTTATCGAATAAGTAGTTCGTAAAATAAAACATGAAGCCTTTTTATAGTGAAAAAATGACATCTTATCTGTTCGAATCGGCTGATAAACAGTTATATTAGTTGATATACGGCTGAAATTGTTTTAGTGGATCGTAAAGATTATGCAATCTGACAATTTTGTGCCTGTTTTCAATCCCTTAAACTAATTGTATGAAATAAGTTTATAACAATTTATTTTATTACCAATAACAATAGAAGCAGAAAATATCAGACTACATACATTACCTGTCCTGTATTAGTCCCTTAAGTTTATATTTTGTAATACCTATTATCGGTATTACCTATCTATTCCGGATATTCTGTATTTATTTGCCGTAGAAAAAGTACAGTTTTAATTTTTAATGAATGAATTTGTTTCAAAGTACAGATATTAATTCAAATTGAAAAGAATAAAATGAATTTAACATTTTTATTTTCTACTGGTCAATAAATTTTTCGTAGTATGTACTTTTAAATCGAATTTATAATCCCTTCGAATCGACCACCTACATATGCGATTATAATCAAGTACATGGATATGATGCTAGCGGTTTCGTAATGTTTTTATTTCACCATTAAAGTAAGATTACAAATTTCCATTGCCAGCATTAATAAACCATGTCCATTAATGATTACTAAATGATGAAATTAGATTCACGAAGAACTTAGTGCTTGAAAGAAAAATTGACCGAATGGTGTTCGCGCTGACCACTCAATTTCAGGAATTTTTAGGTGGATTATATTATTTGAAGTTCAAACATCAATAAGATTAGAAAAAAGGCGGGCCTATGGCCCGCCGCGAAAATGTTACACAGTTTATGTTTCATTACACATGATTTTGTTAAATGTTTTTGCCAATAACAACGTTCTTGAATTTAACTAACAACAAAAACGTTTACAACGAAAAGCTTCAATAATTTAAAAAAAAGTTGAACAGCAATTAAAAAATAATAAAAATAATTGCAATAAATTTGCTTTATTATTTTCAATACAAAAAAGGAAATTTTCCAAAAAAAATAAAGCAAGCATATTGCATTTTGCCAAGAAGCAAATCAAAACGTGAACATATGCAGCAAACAAACCAATGCACCATGCTTCTTAATCTGGTTGAAATTATGAACATTAATGATTATTAAACATGCAGAAGTAAAGTATTTCTGTAAAATACATGTATATTTAAATTCAATCGAGTCAAAATTTAAATATACATATGTATATATACTAGCCAGAACCTGGACCCTCAGGTCAGCCAAGGCGAATCTCGGAGCACATTCAGGAGCTCCTCGGAGCTTACCCCATGGCCGAAGAGCTCGCTTTGCTCGCCATTCTCAATTTTTCAGGGGGACTAGCGCCCGGGACAACCGCAGAGCTTGCTTCGGTCGCCATTCCCGTTTACCCAAAGGGCTCCGCCTCCTGGACCCCGCACTGTAAGTTATCTTCATGGTTGTGAGAATCTTACTGATAAATAATAATTATAATATTCATGCTTTATAGAAACCCGAAAAAGAAACTAAATTACAAAAGATAGAATAATAGTAACTATGATAACTAAAGTACACACACCTTTGACCACGAAAAATTTATAACTTATCTCTTTGCCATGGTGGCAGAAATATAATAATGAAGTAAAAGGATTAATCTATTTTTTTCTTAATGAATATCTTTAGTTACCCTCGTTGGAACCGAAGAAATAATGAATATTTTTAATATCTCAACCTTCAAGGGAACTGGGCCACAGTCGATGACTTAAAACCTTCCCTGGGATAACACGAATGTATCCTGAAAATTTGAAAGTAATCGGTCGGTTGGTTCTCGCGTGATGCGATAAGAAAGAAACAGACAAACTTTATATATATGTATACATACATTTCCGAATAACCGTAATCTGTTAGATCGAGAGTGTACCTGACGCATGCAAACGTTAGGTTTCAACCTACTAACAAATACGGCATTTGAATTTTGAAAATCGGATGATTGTTTGCAGAGATATTATAAGAGCACCCGATTACACCTCCCAAAACAGCGCTTTAGGGGCGCCCCGTTTGTTGATGGTGATGGCCCCGTTTGATGGTGATGGTTGGTTTATTCTCCCACGAGGTGCCCGAATACCTCACCACTCTAGTCTCAACAGTCCTCACGGCAAGCCAATTATTGTTAAACAGAAATTTTTAAAATTTATTTAATATTATTTTATTTAACGTAAATTTAATTCTATTATTTCTGTAATATTATTCATTCGAATCATTCAGTTCAAACCCAGCTCACACAGTGATAGAGACTCACAGTTCACAGTTCATTAATTCGATTCGTAAAGTTTTTTGTGCTTCAACCGGCAAATCTACGCTATTACATATAAATATATATTTCCGAGATGAAATAATCTAAAAAACCTCCTCACTTATGCCAAGAAACATGGGTAAAAATTTGTTTGAGATTGATCGATCAGTTTTCTGTTTATACCAAACAAACAAAAAACCTTCTCCTCTTTATATAATAGCGTATACGCTTAAAAATAGTATATATACTATTATACTAGAATATACTATTTTTTATATACATATATATATATATATATATATAATACAGAATATACTATTTTTAAGCGTTCACTCAATAATTGACGAAAAAGTTCTAACCTTAAAGATTAAACAAGTAATTATATCAACTTAGATTATATATTACCTTTTATTACAAAATGTAAGTATGCCTGTATTATAAATTCGATGTTGAAATTTAACCAAACTGAATTTATAAAAATATAAGTTAAAAACTGAACTGTTTAGTTAAATATCCCATTTATAAAAAAAATCTAACATTCAAAAAACTTGTATTGTCACGATGAATCTGCATAATTATTGTTAGTAGTAGTTCTAACGTAATTCTAAGATAATTACTATCCATTTATCTTAATATTGTTTCTTATCATTGATTCTAGTAGAAATAATCTGATTTTGTTACATTTAAAAACAATATCAGTTACTTAATGTTAAGATAACAATATACCTAGTTTCATTCAAGCACTATCTATTCGTACACTATTTTATCACACTGAGGTAGTAAACATTGTGTTTGTTTATAGATCGATTGTTTTCAACTCTTTATTATTATTATTTAATTTAATCATTTCAAAGATTATTACATTTCTTTAGATAAAATTCCAAATGTAGATTTAACTACTTACAATTTCAACAGTACTCTTGTTACTTATAAAAATAAATAAACAGAATGTAAAATAATCCAGCAATAATATATTTTCGCCGATGAAAGGAAAAATTTATTTTATATAGCTGTAAACTATTTACAAAAAAGACGAAAATTAAAAATTAAAAAACGGGTAAACGATCCAGACAAATAAATATTTTGTAACGAGCAGGAAGGAATACGCGCAATCAAGGACGCAACTACGAGATGTTGGCTGTCATCGTAATGCTTATAATTTCTCAAAAGACTTCATATCGACCAATTTTGAACTTTAGCATAAATATGTAGATAAACGTCATATTCAAGCGGGAGATCCTGAAGAATGAATTTTAATCATACAGACTTTAAAAAAGAGACCCGCTTTAAAAAAAATATATACACACAGGCTAATCAATTAGCTTCATTTCCATTATAACTATCCTCATCAAATAATTTAATGTTCAAAATTTCTCGAACCCAGAACAGTTCTTTAAACATCTTAAACGCCGTCTTTATTTTTTAGGTTTCCTTATGCGTAGCTTTCATGTTTCCCTTAAAAATAAAATTAAATACGACCAGCACAACATAACTTCATCCAAAACTTAGAGATTAAAAAACGTAACTACGAGCAGATATAATTTTTATAAATTTTTATTATTTAATAAATAAAATGGAGCAAATAAGGTTAATTTTTGTTCTTCAAAAAAAGTTATTATCTTTAAAACGTTAATCAAAACAGTTAGTAACTGCTATTGTAAGGGATGTAAAACGGAAAAACTATTTTTAATGAAACATATTTTTCATTTATAAAAAATATATATAAAAATAATTTCTAAACGTTTGTGCAGATGTTACGAGTAGTTATAATAAAAAATTTACAAAAGATTTTTTGCCATCTTGGTAAAAAACTGGAGCGGCAATTTTCACTCATATCCCATGTATTAAACCATATTATTTTAAGTATAATGAGCTTAAAAATGGCAAGAAGCTATTTAAAAACATATTTATTTTTTTAGTTTAAAAGATATCACAATGCAAAAAAAGTTTTCAAGAAGACACAAATAAAAATAAACATTTTCATTACGTTTAAATTGTAGTTAAGAAGGAATCAAACCTCATTTCTGATGAAGACTTTTCTCAGTAGTTTAATTAATATGACAACCATTACAAATCAGAACTAAACCCTAATAAAATTTTCACTACAAAAAAATTATGAAGTTGTGTAAGCCTTTTTTCAACTATAATTATTTTTTTCAAGGATAAACCGATCTTATACCTAAGCGCCTACTTAAAAACCCCCTCCCAAGCCAAAATAAACTCATTATTTATAAGTAAACTTTTTTGGCTGATAGTTCATTCAGTTGGCATACTGTAAAATAAACAACCTTTTCATTTCATGCGATTAGATTTATTTTTGTTCACTTTAAATTCATAAATAAAAATAAAGATAATTTAACTTAATATTATCTGTGTTATCGGAGGTAGAGCTTCACGTTAAGTTATTATAAAAACAAATCTTCAAGTCTAGTTAACTGTTACAGAGTGAGCGAAAAGTGCCTTTACACGTTAATAGCATAGTACAGTTAGACATGTAGATAAACACTGTTATAAATACAAAAAACGGAATATTTTTTACTAATGTTGAGCAGATTGACTCTTTTTTATTATTTCCCGCCATAATATGAGTCCTGTGCATGCCACTTCGGTTAGTGTGAGAAGGACGTGACAGTCTCGAGTTAAACCATGTCGGATACAAGTGCTTTCACTGTCGAGGAGCGTTTGGTGGCTTCTGTACGGGTTCATGAATGTCAGAACACAAAGAAGACAATGACAGTCATTTTTAGGGACTTCGCTGTGCGGTTTGGAAAACCGCCATCACGACCAACGTTATTCCTATGGGAAAAGAAACCTTTGCGACGGGAAGTGTTCTCGATGCACCACGTAGCGGAAGGCCTGCGACTCGCACCGTACCTTGTGTTGCTGTGGCGGAATCGATTGAACGATTGCCGATGAAGTCAACCCGTGAGTGGTCTGCAGAATTAGGCATCCCGCGATCGACTATGCGAGGCCACGTGCGGAAAGACTTGAATGTTTCATGTTTTCGGCCATCCTCAGTGAATGAGTTGAGCGATCGTGACTTGGAACAACGTATGCGTGCATGTGAAATGCTGCTCGCACGGTTCCCACATGCAAATGATCATAAAAACGTTATGTTCTTTGAAGAGTGTGCGATTTATGGTGCGTCTTTTTTTGGCCAAACACAATCCGCACTTTTATGAGGAAATCCAGTGCAATCCGCCGCATATTATAATTTGGGCAGGGATAACGGCAGACCAACTGCTTGGACCAAATTTCTTTGATGGTTCTGTGAACCAGCACAGCTACCTTCACATGATTAACACATGGTTGCTTCCAGAATTAACGGAAAGAGGAATGGCTGACATCGTTACACTTCAACAAGACGGTGCCCCACCATTATTGCCACGAGGATCCGCACACAGCTAAATGAATTGTTTCCAAAACAATAAATGAACCTTGAACCTTTGTAACAATGTTATTCACAATAAATGTTAATGTTGACCAGCCATGAATGTTGAAATACACTGGTTTTTGCATTCATAACAATTTAATCTACATATCTAACTGTACTATGCTATTAACATGTAAGAGACTTTTCACTCACACTTTACATTTTTACTTCTGATAGTGTTGTAGGGTGTTCTAAAGCATTTGGTTCTTTAAAAAAAAATCATTCCTTTTCTTCAAATAATATTCTTTTTACCGTGATAACGCATACTTATTGATTAAAAAAAAGTAGTTTGTAATCTATTATTATAGAAAAATTATATTATATGTTTAGAAGTGTCGTGAGTTTCTGTTAATTGTGGTAAAATAAACACAGTAAAAAAGAATGAACCATATGTGTTCTAATCGAGTAGAATAATAATGGAATGAATATCTACTACTCATTTCATCATTATCATCTGAAGCACTTAAGTCTTCACAAAATTATACTTATATGCTCTTAATGAAAGATGAAACTTTTATAAGTAATAATTAAAAACAAGCAAAATATTAAAATAAACCTCAAGAGATCATATATTATTTAAGTTTAGACTCATTTGGATTTACACAAAACAAGAAAACTCGAGTTAATATGAATTTAAATTGGTTATAGCGTTTCTTCGTCCGATTAATCATAGGATCATTTTTTAAAGGACATCCGACCATTGACATATTTTTAACGCTATAACATAATTTAGATGATGTAAATTCGATCAGAATTTAAAGCATTTTAAATGCACATTTAAAATATTTCTTCCTGCGATTATGAAAAACATTTTTTACATCCCGCTACCGAAATATAATCACTCAAACGACGATTTGCTTTAATCGAACGTCCTTGGCTACAATATAAGATCGCTTAAGTATGATAATTATTTTATCGTAAAAATTATTTATTTATATTACTTGGTTTAAAGAAAAATAATGTCCATTTTTGATTTGAATTAATCTGATGTAACTACAAGGTTTCAGTATTTATTTACCAGTAGATTTATGTTCCGTAGTTTACATCTTGCGATTAAATAATGAGAAGAAAATTCATCTCATTTTTTATCTTTTATTTCGCTTTGTCTTAAAAAGTTTATGCCGCGTTTCATAAAAAAGATATCTTCTATTGTTTACCTTTGTTTTGCTTGCGTGCATTATGTACTTTTGAAGACAGAACATTTTTAATTTTTAAGAAAATTTAAATACCTAAACCTAAAATCATACCGTTTTCAAGAATTATTAATGAAACAGAACGTACTCTCATTATTATTAATTAAATTTATAATTTACCATGAATTATAATATATTAATAAATAAAACAATTGTAATTTAAGGTGCTCTTGCTATATTGAGCGAGTATTTAGACCTATCGGAAGACACTGATAAGTGTCAAAAATTAAAACGAAGAATAAGTATGGAATTCGGTGTAGAAAAAGAAAAAACGACGAAGTTATGAGAATTCAATATGAAAACAAGTAAAAGTGATTAAGAATATACTTATGAACTCGGGAAGAATTAAAAAAGTGAAATATAATTGTTACCATTATAACTTTGCCGACGAGTTTGAAAGCTAGTAATAGTATTTCTTCGGTTAATAGTGGTAAAATAAAACAATAAAAACGTCTGAACCACATGTCTTTTAATCGGTAGTATAATAATGGAATTAATACCTACTACTCACCTCATCATTACCATCCGGGGCAGTTAAGTCATTACAAAACTATATTCATATGCTCTAAATGAAAGATACAAAATCTAATAGTAAAAAAAAAATCAAGGGTCATTTTATTTAATTTTTCTTTTAATATATCAAATTTTATTTCAATCTTCTATGTTTTTCAAGAAGCATACAAAAAGTTAAAGAAAATTTTCAACTTATTGACTACTTTTTAATCTTAGTCGACTTTACATTCGTTTTGAATGAAGAAAATAATGATTTAAAAAATACGATTTAATATTTGACAATAATTAGTAGTTTTCTTAATAACTTTTCTCATTGCCTTCTCCAAATTTAGCCAATTTTTTTTTTCAGTAACAGTTTTCTAGTTACTGGCCATTTTTAAGATAATAGCTGTTTCAGTCAGGAATTACGGGTTTTTTACATAAAATAAAAAAAAAACAAAAAAAAAACTGGTATATAAGTTCTGATGAGCTGAATACGAAAATGTGTCTAGTAATTAAAGATGTTCGCAAACTTCGTTAGGCTAATGGTAATATTACATTAAAATAATTTGCTGACCCTTTGTTTATGAGAGATACAGTCTATAGTAGTAGTCGATTGCATTAATAATAATAATACTTTATTTTCAATACTTCGTTTTAAAATAAATTATTTACAAAAAAATAATTACAGTATATAATTCACAACAAATAATTAGCAAACATTCTACAGCTTAATTTAAAAATCATCAGCTGGAAAGTTGGAGTATTAAGATAAGATAAAATAACATTATCAGTGAAACAAGAACAGTACTTAGTAATCTTAGTAAAATAACAAACAGAAGTACAATATACCAAATACAAAAATAATAATACTATTACTAGTTATACTTTCTTGCTAGAATTAGTTTCACAGGAAAAAACAATTCCCTTTAATACAAAAATATCAAATTTATTATACATAACAACCCAATTTAAAAACCAAATTAGATAAAATTTAGAATAAATATCAAAACGTCGCATGATATGTTGTAAGAGCAAAGTTTCTTAAAAAGTATTCAAATTTAATACAATTCGTTCTTGTAAAATAATTTACCTAGGAACTGAGTACATAATAAATTTAGAAATTAGATTTACTTTTACTTTTCATTCATAATTTACAAATTACATTTCCTTTTTAATTATTCAAAGATAATATCTTCAATAAAATTCATCCACCCTAACTTAAATCAACCGGAACTCAGGCAGAAAGTAATGTGAAACATTGACACCGATACTGAAACTAAAGAGGTGAAATATCGCTGTACCACCAAACAACAAGATTATAAATATTTTCAGTTGAAATCCTAAGTAGTTAATAATTGAACTCCCGAACTAATTATCATCTATAATGCCACACACCTCTGCAATAGGCTCCCGGTTTATCCCAATCCTTTCCGTCAAAAAAATCTATAAATAAATCACGTGACAGCTCGATTGATTAGCCAGCAACTTCTACACTCGGTGAGGACAGGGCATCGACCAACAAAATGGAAAAGTATCCTTTTGCTCTTCTGTATTACTAAGGAACAGGACAGATTTACATCTCTGACCCACAGCTTACAATTAAGATTGATTCGCCCACAACTTGCTTTCATAATCAGTTAATTGACGAGAAATTATTTTCTGTGTAAGGTAATTCTTTCCTCCGGATTCAAAATTAACCGGTTCTAATGAGTACGATACAATGAAGCCCCCGCTTCCGAAATTAAATCTCCTTTTTACTTGTCTCTCATTCTTCCAAACAATCTCTTCGTCTCGCCCCACCGATCTGTTGCGTTATCTATTGCTAATTCACACTGACATCCAACTTTAAAGCTAACACCGACCATACTTTAAACCAGAAGCTATTGCTCTTTATTATATGAATCGTTCTTTACCTTCCTCTGTGCAGTGGTTAACGTAGAAATTACACTAGACGGTCAACTATTTATATTTTCAGCATTAAATTTTTTTTAAATTTAATACTGGCGTAACGTCAAGATAGATTGTGTAGTAAAAAAAATAATTTTTTTCTCCAATTTTCCGAAGAAAAGTTTAGAATATTGGATAAATTAACTGCGAATAAATTGGGGGATAAAAATACCACGATTCTTTATCTTTGTAATAAAAGAGGTTAAAAAGTTTCAAATCTGACGGCTTAGTTAACGCGTTTAGTATAACAAATTGTCTTTCTGGTAAGCGAACCAACAGGAGACTGAAGATTGTAAAGAAAAATAAAAACAAGGATATCAAAATCGAAAAAACCATTTTCCTTATATATATATATATATATATATATATATATATATATATATATATATATAGAGAGAGAGAGAGAGAGAGAGAGAGAGAGAGAAAGAATATTCTTTTGTGAGTATAAGATATAAATATATGAAAAAGTTGAAATTAATATAAATATTTATTTTCATAAAATTCTAATTAACAATATCATAAAATGCAGTAGAATATGAATTACTGAAATTAGTAATTTCAAAAAGTAAATATTAAAAATACCGATATTAAAGATCGACTAATATTAAAAATACAGACAAAAAATCTATTCAAAATTAGGGCTGTTCAGAATCTCGCTTAAAATATCGATAATAATATTTAGTAAAGAATAAATATCGATAAATGCGATGTACTCGTAAAAATTGACCTATCGATTTACAAAATCATGAGTTTAGTGAACGAAGAAAAAAGAAGGAACGTTGTAAAATTTTGAATGTTAGATGCCATGTAAGCAATCTGACATGAGCCATCTGTCATCCCTGAAAATTGCAAACCATTCTTAAGAATAACAAGCAGCCGATACCGGACTTACTAAGATAAGTGAGGAGTGAAGTGGTCTCCTATCGCTTATTTAACCAAATCGAACATAGCATTGGACATCAATACGCCAAGACGACCAAAATAATGGGATATTCAGCCTTTCAAATGACAACTTCACTTTGTTCACTATATCAGCTGACTGTAAAATGAGCACTCTTATTTTCAGAAAAAGCGAATATCATCTCTAGCACCTCAGATGCTTTATATGTGTCACAACCGTGATAAATATTGGGATAAGAACAAACTAATAAACCCAATATTACGGAAACTAATACTTAACAAACACAGTTAGGGAAATAATAGTATTTTGCTATTATTTATGCAATCTTAGATGTTTATATTTCTAGTTTATGTAGGTAATTTAAGTAATTCATTTTTTTTTAAATGTCAAATTCAAATAAGATCGTTTGATATTGTGTCAAGTTACGTCGATAAAATTGATAATTTCCAAAATACCAAAATTTTCGATAATTACACACTAACTATTATCGATCTTTCGCTATTTCGGTGATATGAATACCGATTTCCAAAAATTTCAAAACCGTAAAATTTATGAAATTATCCATATTATTAATATTCCGATAATATAATGATTAGTCGTACCTAATTATTGAACTATCGATACTTAGGAAACTATCGGTACACTAATAATAGCAAACAACCATATTCTAAATACAAAATAATTTTAGATGTATACGGTTACATAGTACTGAATATTACGTAGTTTTCAGATGCATATTACTACTTACGCATGTTAGCTGGAGAGAATATTGCGCTGTAAAAAAAGACAAATATTTCTTACATAGCAAGGGTCAAAGGTAACACATAGAAGTTGTTACTTCTTATTAATTCTCCGACTGACCAACAGTTAAAATACAAGAAAGTTTGATTTAATAACTAAAAAAAAATACTATTACAATAAGGAAGTCATTTATAGATATTTTATCGGTATAAAAGAGTTTGTTTAAAATCTTACTTATAACTTGTTAAAATAAGCTGTAAAAAATTTGTTTACTATTAAAAGATGTTTTTTAAATGCTAAATATTGATTTATTCCATTGTTGAATAATTTTTTTAATATTTTCACTTACTGATATTAAGTATTTATCTATTTAGCCTTCCGTGAAGTATAGTAATTATTTCATTGTTATTTTTAAAAATCTTAAAATTAATTAATAGTACTTATGTTTATTATAAAAATAATTATTTAATTAATAGTTTTTATTTAGCGCATTAAATTCTGAAATTAATTATAAGTAATTTTTTTTAAATGTTCATCAGTCCAGTTTGAATATATGCTAATGAGATGAACACGGATATTTATAGCCTCCGGTAATTTCCGTTCAGATAATACTTCAGAGGATGATATGTATGAGTGTAAATGAAGTGTAGTCTTGTATAGTCTCAGGTCGAGATGTGTGGTTAATTGAAACCCAACCGTCAAAGAACACCGGTATCCACGATCTAGTATTCAAATCCGTGTAAAAATAACTGACTTGACTTTACTAACAACAACTGATTAACAACGCTGGAAATCTCGACTTCCAAAGCAGCTAATTTGGGAAGACGCGTTCACCACTAGACCAACCCGGTGGGTCTAACTTTACGCCTAGTTGTATCCTACCAGTGCCTCCTTTTCTTTTTCCTGTTTAGCCTCCGGTAACTACCGTTTAGATAATACTTCAGAGGATGAATGAAGATGATATGTATGAGTGCAAATGAAGTGTAGTCTTGTACATTCTCAGTTCGACAAATCCTGAGATGTGTGGTTAATTGAAACCCAACCACCAAAGAACACCGGTATCCACGATTTAGCATTCAAATCCATGTAAAAATAACTGGCTTTACTAGGACTTGAACGCTGGAATTCTCGGCTTCCAAATCAGCTTATTTGGGAAGACGCGTTCACCACTAGACCAACCCGGTGGGTCAACCAGTGCCTCCTAGGCTTTGTATAATATCACGTGTTAGCATTGGTAAGCGTCAAACCACTGAGCTTTCGATTCAGTGGTTTGATAGTAATGAAACATTCGATTTGATTAGGCTATTTTTAAATATTTTCTAATCTAAAAGATATTTTAATCTCAAAACGTAATCTTGATTTGTTTAATTAATGAATCGATGTAATATTGCAAAATTTAATATTCCTTGTCTTTTTTTACAATTTTATTCTGTACAAATCTTTTTTTATTACCGAATAGGTTAAACTTGCATTTTTTGAACAGAGTGTCTCACGAAGAAATTTTGAAGACATTTTCTACTGGTGAAAATAATGGAAAAAGGTTCATATAAATATTGGTATGGAATCGCTTTGTTTTCGAGTTACGGCTAGCGAAAGATTTCGCCCGGATTTCAGCTTTTCTAATAAAAAGAAGTCCTACTGTAATATTTGGGACGAAATTTAAGGGATAAGGGGTGGTTTCTTATGTACTCTTAGCTGGGAAATAGGATAAAACAGGTTCCAGAACTGTAACTCCAATTTTGTATGATATCCGACGTAAAACACAAAATTCCGTGTCGAAAAACATTTTTTTTTTTTAGGATTGTAGTACAACAATTTTGCTAAATGATTAATAAATGCGGAAGATTTAGAACATAACTTGTAGAGAATTTAATTCTAAAAAAAATTATTGTAAATACAACGCAGAAATAAAAAGTAAATAAAAATGTTTAAAAATCGGTTTTTTATTGAAGTTAAACAGACAAAAGTTAGGCAAAAAATTGAATACGGAATAATAAATATTTTATTTACAACGTTCTAAAGTTTTTTTTTTTTTTTTTTGTTAATACTATAGTAATAAAAAAAATAAATAAATAAAAAATAAAACAACAATTGAATTTTCTTGCATCTTATGAACATACAGCACTATTACTTAACAAAGTTAGAAAACTCATATGAAATGTTGATGTGCAAGGTGGATATGACTGCTCGACTGGAGACTGGCTTCTTGCTACCAACGGCATCCTGTCGCTGTTCACAGTATCCTCTCCATTAAACTATTAGCCAACGCTACTTCAGATACGCTACGTAGAACTGCTCCGCATCTACATGTTTACGCTTACTATGAGATTTGACGAGTAATACAATATTTAAATAAATCCATTTAACACCTTAAAAATTATTTTACTTTTCAATTTTCCTACACAATTAATATATTTAGCTACCATCTTAATCTTTCTATTAATACATCCTTTAATTAATGTTCTTTTTTTCATAATTCTGTATTTTGTGACACTGTTCTGATCACAGTTTTCCTGTTGTTTCCTTTGATCCTTCGAGACACATTTTTTGAGCAGTACCCTTTCTTATCAACAGACTAGCATATCTGTATTCTTTGGCGAGATTTATATAGTGTTATTATCATGAAATGATTTGAATTAAATATTATTTTATAGCAATCTATTTATTATGTTTTTCTTTACTTATAAAAATTTATTCCTGTGTACCGACTGATAATGATTGTTCAACGATCGAAACGCGCGTCTAGTTTAAGATTTTTTTTTTGTGAAACTTTTTCCGATAACAATTTAGTATTACTCATACTTTCTACTAATTTTTTTATTATTTCATTAATATTCAATAGCAACAAGTGGAGTATACACATTATCTCACCCTTTCTTAAACATCCTTTAGTGTTTCTTTCCATTCTGTATATATTAAATAAATAACTCTTCTTTCCACATATTATATTCCTATTTTTATTAATACTTTAATCAATAAATATCATTTTACATTATGAAATGCCTTCTCGAGATCTAGAATTTCCATACAGTTTTACTCCTGTTTAATCTATCTTGTAAAATTAATCTAATTCCTTGTACTCATATTTTTTTTTTTTAAATCGACCTGGCCTAATTTCAATACAGAAATTGTTAACATCAAGTGAACAAGTAAAGTAAACAAAAAAATATTGAATTTTTACTTGCTGTAAGGAAGTTTAAAAATATATATTTGTTAGTAATAATACGAACAAAAATTAACAGGCGTTGGAAAACTTGTAAATTAAAAATCGATTCTGTAACAGTTATTTTATTTCAACGTTTGAATTAAAAATGGAAAGATAGCAGAATGCTAACAATATAAGTAACATAATATTTATATACGAATATAAATATGTAGATAGGGAGAGAAAAAAAGAATAATGTAACGGAAATGATAAAACCTCTGTTATATAATACATATGGAACAGAGAAAAAACAAAATCGATTCCTTGAGAGCTTTAGAATATAATATTTTTGGAGTTCATAAAAAACCAAAGAATTACCTAAAATAACGATAAAATTTACAACCGAACAAAAATAATACCAAAAGTAAACATTTTTCCTATTAAATAATAGAAGAAAAAAAAGAAGTATTAAAATACTGACGTGAATATAAAATATACCTTTATTCAGGTACAATAATAGATAGTATATTTATGCATAGTGAAGTAAAGAATAAATATGATGCAGTATTTTACCATCTTTATGACAAACGAATGAATCTATGAAATATTAAATTTTATTATAAATAGAAAAGAAAAAGAAAAACTCAACCATATAATTAGAAATTGTGTATTTTTTATCATCAAGAGTAATTATACTTTATTTTATTAGATACAGATAGAAAGAATCTGATCTCAAAGTCCCGTACAGCACAAATAGATGGAGAAGAAACAGATTGTATACAAGTTAAATTATAAAAACGTAGAAGTGTTTTTGACGTAGTTATCCAAACCATAAAACGTATTACTCATTCCATCACGTCATAAATAAACAGAAAGTAATTATTAACTACAAAAATGTTGTAATGGATAGTATAATTTATTCAGACAGAGCTTGTTGCAAACCGCAATAAGTTTGAAGGGGAAATGATCGACGTAGGAGAAGAAAGAAATAGCAAAGGAGGAGAAGTGGCGGGGGAAGTACTATACTAAGTAAGAACATTGATCTCAACTGCTACTGACCAAATCGAATTATAATGTCTCTTTTCCAGAGAATTCATCACCGCTTTTATCACGCGGCTAATATTTAAATCACAATCATAGCAATCGCCATTTATATTACGCCATTAGATGCCGTTGATAATGACATCTTCAATGGCATTATCAATTAAAGGTTCAGCAGACAAATACGATGTTTCTATTTTCTTGAAATGTCGCATTTTCATTTCCATTCGGCATTCTTAATTGAATTTGCTCGTTCTTCATTTAATACAATAGCATCATATAATTCAAAATTAACACTTTTTTCGCGACATACTCTTTTAAAACCGCCCAAATATTTTCACAAATTTATTGTGTTTTGCAACAAGCTCTACACCTATTAATTATTTTATCGGATTATCATTAATAGATTAGAATTAATTTATTATTTTGTAAATTTTCGTTGTCTATACTAAATATTTATTAAAAATGAAGTAATTGTATTTTTTTTAAAGAAATGAACTGAAGTTGACTGCTATTATTGTTAACGACGAGCTTATTTCTATCAAAAGTAAACCGTGACATGACTCTCGGTTTCTCTCTGTCTTGTACACACACACACACACACAGAGAGAGAGAGATAGAGAGAGAGAGAGAGAGAGAGAGAGAGAGAACATATCTCATCATTGTTTAAAATAAATGCGAAATATTTTATAAATATATATAAATAATTTATTATCTTTACAATAACTCGTAGAATTACTGTAATATAATTGTATTATAACTATGCTAAGCGCCATATGAACTAAGTGCACAAATAACTTTGCCATGCTATTGAGTTGTCAAAAAACATTCTGAAAAAAATTACTTCAATAAAAAATCATTTATATTTTCTGCATAGATTTTACTAGTACATCGCTTTAGTAGAGTCGTTTTATATTTTCAAACCGAAAAAATAAAACGAAAAATGACACGCCAAGTGTTGTTTAATACATTTTACGGAGAAAATATTATTGATTTTGACGGTATAATTATTTTTTCTACGTTTTGTATTTATGATACGGTAACACGGCAAATTCACCCTCCGAGTTATCTTAGTACGGCATTGGTCTCGGGCGGTATCTTGTCGATCGCTGCCTACCTCGCAAGGGGCTGAATACTAACCGTCCTACTAATATATAATATGTAAACATTAGCGTGAACAAAGTAAAAACCTATAGTTTTATAAGGTGAAATAAAACTCCAGCACAAATATTTATAGATGTGTTTTCTTTAATTTAATTAATTATTTTAATGAAATCAATTTAGATAAATATATATTTACAGTGCAATTAAATAATAACGATGCAAAATATTAAATATTAGATCTATGTCGCACTTAATTTAGTTGCACCTTACGAGTCCATTTTTTCAACTTCTGGTAGTACGACAATGGAACCTCATCTTCAATATTGCTCGCTGCATTATCAGGTGTATAATCAATCAATAACACGCTGAAAACATTTTTTAAATGCTAACAAATTTCGACCGCATATGACCATTTTCTTTAACGAAAGTAATCGTACGTTTCGCCTTACACATTATGTTTTGATCGACCATACAGTTTTCTATTATTCCCCAAATGAGTTAAATCGGGTTCAAGTCTGGATGATTAAGGAGATAGTGAAATAACATAAACGTTTTTTTGTAAAATATTGTAAGAGAATAAATTACAATCGGATTTTCTATGTTTTTATCAACCGAAGTAATTTTGCCTTTAACACTGATTTCTTGGAGGAAATATTCTTATTTTGTTTGCTACACCTGCATTTTTACTTTACAGATTGCCATAATTAAAATTTTTTCTACTTAGACGATGATATTATCGTATCACTGGCGCTATTTGGTTGTAAGTTTTTCTATAATCCACTTTTCGAAGTTCTATTAATTCATATTTTCTTAGTAGTCACTTGTTTATGAGCGATGTTATAAGGTATTAGGAACATAGTCGTTTTTCTACCGGCGGGAGGTTTTATAACTTTTTCACTTCCTTTGGAAATCAGTGGATGTATTCCCTCATCGATTCCATCCTCCCATAAGGTTTCTGGTCGAATGTTAATTTAAAACGTAACTTTCATCCATATACACTGTATAGATCTCTTTTTCTCAAAATCGTTTGAAAACTTTCAAGCAAGAAATTCTTCTGGTGGCAATACATTCTCTCCCAAGCGACAATTTTCTATTATTTGTTGTCATCATAAGCTCAAATTCTACATCATTTAATATAATCCTTAAACTTGTTTCTTACTTCTCGCACCCTTGGCACCTTACATTATGTTTATTTCGTAACTTCTTTAAGCTAGATACGGTTTTCTCAAATAAATAAGAATTGTACAGGATTTCCTAACAGCTGATGAGTTAAAACGGTCATATATTGTTTCGGGTTACTCTCTCCTGAAATTTTTAACCGCAGTACTAAAACTTGACAGTCCCTCTTCATCTGAAAATATGCCTTCATTTACCTTTTGTATGAGTGTTGTCGCACTGATGGATTATACATCGAACATCTTCTTCACTGAATTCTTGTTGTTTTTTTTTAACATTGCTTCTTATTTTATACGTACATTATATATAACTTCTATGCTTCATCGATGCAAATGATTTAGTTTTTATTTTACTTTTAACAGCTGGATTCAAAGTAGATGAAAAATTTCAGATTTCTTCTACTATTTCACGGGTTCATAGTCGTAAAGACTATGAAATATCACATTGGATAAATCCAACAAATTTATCCAATGAGAATAGCAACTATAACTGTTATATACGAAAGGATAATATTTATTAACAATTAAACGAACAGCAGCAAAAATCCTCCTAAAATTTATTATTTGGATTAGCATACATTTTAATAAATTTGTAGTCTGCTTTTAAGCTATCAAACCCGTGATTTAATTGGTATCTAATTCATAAAAAATAGTAATAAATTAAATTAATTGTTTATTTATAAGCAATTCTTATCAATTTAGCTCTGTTCTGCAATGAAGTTAAGCGTTTACTAGAAATATGAATGAACGAAATAAAAGCAATTTTAAATAAATTTATAAATAACACGTTGATGACGTCATTGTAACAATTAGTTCATACTACTATGTTTATAAAATTATGTTTTTGAAAATCACGTATAATAGCTCTTCTACATCCTGCACAATCATCTTCTATTACAGCGCCAATCAACAACTCATAACGGGTGATGTTAGCATAGAAAAACTGGTAAATAAAAGAATTATTAAAATTGGAATAGTATTGAGAGTCATCGACTCTCTAGTATGAGTCTTTCTGGTAACACAATTTTGTTGTTATTGGTAATTCATCATACGAGTGTGGTGGTGGTGTAATAGAAAATCGTTCAACTGATGATGGTTAGTTATTTTAAAAAATTGTAATTCGTTTACATATTAGTGTTTCTTATGTAATGAATATGAATATTATAATTCTGATTATTGAGATAATTGATCCTATTGATGAAATTGAATTTCATATTACGTCACTGTCTGGATAGTCTGAGTATCGTCTAGAACGTTATTTCTTAAAATATTCTAAATTGATTGGTTTTTGTTGTAATGACAATAAAAAAAGCGATTGAGATGTAAATCATTGTGTTATGTCACAGCGGTCGATACAGCAGCAATTTAACTACAGGAAGATAGAAGCTTTTGCGATAAATTCAAACACTTACCGTGCAACACCATCTATAGCACGAACAATTTTAAAAACATATCAGTTTAATTATAAATCCTGATAAATAATATAAACAGTAATATACTTATGTAATATCGCTCACTTCATAAAAATATTCTAAAAAATCTACAGCGGAAAGTATTTTTTCTTTGTTTCATCAATATTTTTCTACAGAGAAAAATATGTACTTAACGAAATCAAATAAAGAACTATTGACTACAGCAGAACTAAGTAACAATCAAAATCTCAAGGGCAGTTACAGTATAATTGAAATATATCAATATTAACAATAAATTACGCGATACCGTATAGTCGATTAATTAAGTCTGTCATATCACGTCCCACGCTTACATTTTAGTTGCTGCCTAATTACCTTGGCAACAAACAGCGTCCACTGCTACGGATAGATATAAAGGTCATCACTGGTATTTAAACAAAGTGGCCGACCATAAATTCCACCGATGGCAGAATTTCTATCGTTACAAAGAAAGTGTAAATTCAACTTGTCGTCAATAATCGCATAACAGTTCTAAAACCAATTAGTAATTTCTGTATGAACTTTAACTTTAAAAAATTATGTTTAACACTGAAATTAAAAGACATCAAAATTTTACATTCAAATGTTAAATTCAACGCACATATATTTTCAAGCTGCATATCACCTAAAAGATATTACATTATATTATTTGCCGGTGCGGGGCAGCAGCGCTACATATTGATCTACACAAAAAGCTAAGGTAATACGCACAATAATTTTTTATATCGATTAAAAACAAAAAGTAGTAGAAATGAAATCAAACAAAACACAAAGTTTTATTTTGTAGTTTTTCTTAAGAGTTGGTGTTGCGTTAATTCAATTAATTATTTTTTCGCTTTAATATGTTTGTAATTTATTTTAACATTTCTTTATAACGACTTAGATAATTACTTAATAATAGAAACACACGTACATAGTTTTTTTTTTTGTAAACGATTCTTATACCGTTATCTTTTCTATTTTATTTTAATACAGGTTTAAACGTTGCTCATTCTTTTTAATTAATTTTTTCTTAGGGATGAAATTTTCATAAAATTTTGAAGTATAAATAAAATATGGAGAGATAATAAAATGAGTAGAATAATTTATAATTAAAAAAAATAAACAAAAACAGAAACTGGACATGGAAGAATTTCATATCAGATTATGTATATTTAAAATAAAAGAGGAGTTTACATTTTAAGGGGTAGACAATTCTGTCTGCCGACGGAATACATCAAGATTCGGCCGTTGGTCTTTTCCATCTGAAGAATAACATTTTTGTATCAATGTTTTTAATTGAATTCCAACGATCGTAGTACAATTGTAGCAAACGTAGTCAAATCTTATAAATATTGGACTACTTGTATTTGCGGTACAAAATCCGGAAAAATAACATAATTTAAGATTATGTAAGTAAATACGTTTCCGGTGGGGGAGGGGAAACGTGTTTATTTCTCAAACATTTGGGTATGGTTTTGTTTTAAAATTATTTATTCTTTTTATTTATATTTATTAAAACAATAAATTAATCAATTCATCTTTTTTTTTTTTTTAACTAAACATTTAAACAAAAAAAATTAACAATATTATTACATTATAAGAAATTACAAAGAAAGGAAAAAGTACGCGTGTATATAAACAACAAATTCCACTGTGTTCTCAGCACGACTGCTATTATATGGGGTTCTTTATCAATGACAGGAGGCGTGGTTGGGTTTGGATGGCTACAGGCTACTGGCTTCTCGAATGGTTTCCTGTTTGATGCCATTAAGACTTGGTTGAAGAGTTTTTTGTTTAACAAATCCTTCGGGTTGCGTGTTTGGTATTTCAATCATACAGACCGATTTTAAGATCGAGGGATTAAATCTATTTCTGTCGACAAACTACAAAAAAAGATTAACATTTACTTGTTCAGGATGCATTTAAATAAAAATTAAATCGATAATAAAAAAATTAAACCGCGTAATAATTTAAAAAACTTCTGTGGAAAAATTACGAATCCGAATCGCATTTCAATATATGAACGTTCAAAAACTTTTTGAATTTCATAATCATTAAGATGAATAAAAAATGTAGAACTTTATTTTTGTACAAAGAAGAATTAATATTCTAGAGCGGGTAAATATTAAATAATCAACGCCGAATCAAACCGAACGTCTCCGACCGTTATCACCACCTCCAATCGGCCGTTTAGAAGAGAATTCGCCCAACATCATAATGTTACCCCATCCGTTTATTCACCGTTCTCTCTGTTTATACTTATTCTACTCAGCGATACCGACTATTACTCTAGGCCGATTAAAATCAATTTGACGGGTTCCCAAAAACTGATAAAATAAATGAGAATACTGAAGAACGCAACGTAGAAGAAGAGGCTCTACGCGAGCGTGCATTAACAATCGAGCAAAAATCAATAAATAATTCAAGGAAAATAGGCATGATTTCCTTGCGCTGTTTAACATAACGTGCTGGTTTTTCCGTTATATTAATCTATAGATTCGACAGTGAAATTTCTGCTGAAGAAATATAATATTCCAGGAATAAACTCGAAGGATGAACTTTAAAAACACAACCGGCGGGGGCGCTATCTCAGTGAGAAATCGTTAATCTTGAATATTATAGTAGGCGGTGTATTGCTGTGCACGTAGCTGACGGCTGGCTTACCGCGCCATTAACTAATCTGAAAATATCTTACAATGTACTGCATACTATGTAAGTACACGGAGCTATACGAGATGTTTTCGTAAAGGAATGACTATCTAACTGTTCCATCCGTCCTATCAATCTATCTCTCTCGCACGCAATTTGCACAGCTATACGCCGGCCGCTATACTCCTGAGAATGCTTCAACGTATATTAATAACTAGAATTAAACTTATACGAAATGTTATAACTTTAAATTAAATTCATTTGCATTTGCATATGTATATGTTATACGAAAACCATAATCGTCATGAAAGATCAGGATGATATAATTTTTTTTTTTTAAATAAAATAATCAACTAGTTATTTCCATTTGAATTTAGTTTCAATACAAAGGAAAAGTCCTGTATGCCTTTTTTTAAATTTTTTTCGTATAATGATGAGGCCACGATTTAAACACAACAGATCATGAGAGAATTAATGAAAATAATGAAATTTTCGATGAAATTATCTCGACTTTGTATCCTAACTCGGACGAAATTCACGAAGTACATCCGCTAAAAAAGTTGTCTGATACTCCTGATAAAAAAAGCTGATTACAATCATTCGATCAGGGCAGTTCAAATGCATAATATGTAAATTCCTATTGTCAACACAAAAATAAAGGAACTGATAGTAAAATACTGTTTCGAATTCAAACATTCATTTATCGAAACAAGATTAATTTTTAAGTAAAAATAGGTTTCAAAAAATTAAAGGTGTTTTCAAAGCCTGATAAGATTTTCACAAATTATAATTTCATTCTATAAAATTCATATCGAAATAACTCAAATATTTACGTAGTTGCGACTGGAAAAACCCGGTCATCTAAAATAAAATTATGATAAGATAAAGGAAAAAGATATATTATTAACTGGAGATAAATCCTAACATTTTGATGTTCATTTTATAAAATTTGGTCAAGAAGTTTTTGAAAAATAGTAAACACCTAACTTTACTGAAAGCCAAATCAATATTTTAAGTTAGAGAAAGCGAATGTATTAATCACTCTGGGCGCAGCGCTTTAATCAGTTTCAATAAATAGCTACTATAAAATATATCTGAGTAATAACATTACTAAACTTACAAAGTAAATATTTGAAAGTACATTCATTTAATAGACTGTTAAAATAAACGTTACTCTAATAATTAAATAACTATTTAGGAAACAAATTAAACATTGGAAAATAATTATTTACATAAATTTTTAATCGTTTATGTTAACATTTTACTATTTAATCTATAAAAAAATTTCCATTAATATATATAAATATTTCTTCTTATACAAAGTAAATATATTTACAAAAAAATTATTTACTTTATTCTAATTATCGTAATAAATATTAGTAAACCTGTTGATAGTTATTTAAAACAATTATAAAAATTGCAAAACCTCATGACTTTTTATAACCAGAAATCACTAGGAGATATTTAGGGAATACGATTCCTGGAAAACTTGAAAAATCCCATGATCGATTAAAACTTCTGCCGGACTAATTGAAAGAAGGAGGCGGAGCCGTTGTCATGACACAATTTACAAAATAACAGACTGAACAGTATTGTTTCACCATGGATATCACTGAACTTTTGGCAAAATTTTATTCAGTAGTTCGACACGTTACATCATCATAACGAAATCATTTAAAGAACTATGTTAAACTACGCCTCTTGGCTCCAACTGTTTTCCAAAAAGGAAAAATAAAATAAGTCGGAGTATTTTTTTAACAGATCTTCTACGTTATTTCTTAAAATATTGATTGGTTTTTTGTTGTAATGACAATTATAAAAAAAGCGACTGAGATGTAAATCATTATTTTATGTCACAGCGGTCGTTATAGCAGCAATTTAACTACAGGAAGATGTTTGCGATAATCTATTACGTAAATAACGATTTCAGATTCAAAAACTGTTAATGTTGGATTTGTTATTTAACATTTTTTTGTATCTTTCCAATGTTAGTTAATGATTCGGGTCCAAAGTTACCTAATTTTCCATGATATATTTCTTTAAAATAGTTTGAAATATAATATTTTTTTTTTGTCTTCAGTCATTTGACTGGTTTGATGCAGCTCTCCAAGATTCCCTATCTAGTGCTCGTCGTTTCATTTCAGTAAACCCTCTACATCCTACATCCCTAACAATTTGTTTTACATATTCCAAACGTGACCTGCCTACACAATTTTTCCCTTCTACCTGTCCTTCCAATATTAAAGCGACTATTCCAGGATGCCTTAGTATGTGGCCTATAAGTCTGTCTCTTCTTTTAACTATATTTTTCCAAATGCTTCTTTCTTCATCTATTTGCCGCAATACCTCTTCATTTGTCACTTTATCCACCCATCTGATTTTTAATATTCTCCTATAGCACCACATTTCAAAAGCTTCTAACCTTTTCTTCTCAGATACTCCAACAATTGTCCAAGTTTCACTTCCATATAAAGCGACACTCCAAACATATACTTTCAAAAATCTTTTCCTGACATTTAAATTAATTGTTGATGTAAACAAATTATATTTCTTACTGAAGGCTCGTTTCGCTTGTGCTATTCGGAATTTTATATCGCTCCTGCTTCGTCCATCTTTAGTAATTCTACTTCCCAAATAACAAAATTCTTCTACCTCCATAATCTTTTCTCCTCCTATTTTCACATTCAGTGGTCCATCTTTGTTATTTCTACTACATTTCATTACTTTTGTTTTCTTCTTGTTTATTTTCATGCGATAGTTCTTGCGTAAGACTTCATCTATGCCGTTCATTGTTTCTTCTAAATCCTTTTTATTCTCGGCTAGAATTACTATATCATCAGCAAATCGTAGCATCTTTATCTTTTCACCTTGTACTGTTACTCCGAATCTAAATTGTTCTTTAACATCATTAACTGCTAGTTCCGTGTAAAGATTAAGAAGTAACGGAGACGGGGAACACCCTTGTCGGACTCCCTTTCTTATTACGGCTTCTTTCTTATGTTCTTCAATTGTTACTGTTGCTGTTTGGTTCCTGTACATGTTAGCAATTGTTCTTCTATCTCTGTATTTGAACCCTAATTTTTTTTAAATGCTGAACATTTTATTCCAGTCTACGTTATCGAATGCCTTTTCTAGGTCTATAAACGCCAAGTATGTTGGTTTGTTTTTCTTTAATCTTCCTTCTACTATTAAACTGAGGCCTAAAATTGCTTCCCTTGTCCCTATACTTTTCCTGAAACCAAATTGGTCTTCTCCTAACACTTCCTCCACTGTCCTCTCAATTCTTCTGTATAAAATTCTAGTTAAGATTTTTGATGCACGACTAGTTAAACGAATTGTTCTGTAGAAATATAATATATAAAATACAAACTGAATACCTTCGGTTCCTCCAATAATTAACGATACAAGAATCAAAATACTTGAAAATTATCCTTTTTAAATTTGTTTCTAACTTTTATTCATCGTGAGGTTTTTGTTACATTGATTCTGAGAAAATTAATTGTAGAAAAAAACCAGCTTCACAAATAAATAAAAGGACCACTATTTAAAATGTTTTTTAAAATCCTACAAAAGTTTCTAATTTTTTTAATTTTGTCTTAAGTAAATAAAAAAAAATGTTTCCTTTAGAGAAGATTTCTCTAGGAAAGGCTTTTCTACATTTCAAAGGAATATTTTCTGCAAAAGTTGTTGCAAATTTTAAAATCTTTATTGTTTCTAAAATGCATCTTAACTAAAAAAAAAATGTATATATTTTATATATATATATATATATATACCAAAACGTGGTTCACTTCACGAGTATTTTACTGGAGAGAAAGGTCGAATTTTAAATCAGGGATACAGTTATAATTAATTCAGTGTCATTCATTAAATCGGTTCAATCATTTCTACATTATTTGCGAACAAACAGATAAATTAACATAGAAAAGTGTCTGTAATAGTTTACGCGGCACGTCAAAAATCATAACTGTTTATGACAATGAATACAGCAGATAATTCTATCGTAGCTATTAATTAGCAAACTAATAGCCGCTTAATCGTAACAACAGTATAAAGTATCTTATAATTATTTTTTTCCTTTGACAAACTGAGGACCTCGCAAAGCAAAATTTTGTATTCATTTTTCTTCCTTCTGAGGGTTTTCTTTCCTAGTTTTCCAATAGTACTTAATTCTTTCGCTTTATTTTTACCTTCTCTCTTTTGACCAAACGTTGTTCGTTTCATTCCCTCTCTTGGAAATCTTTCATCAGTTTACCTAACGTTGTTCTATTTTGTTATTTCTTCAGATATTTCCATCTTTTAGGTCTTTTTGAACCAATAAGTTCTACTAATTTCCTTTCTTTTTATTGTAGATGTGGTTGAAAATTTGTTTTGTGAGCCTGTTATAATAATTAATTCTCATAAGCCGCAGAATGTGGTTCTTCTTTTTCTGTTGTAATCTGGTATTTTCTCGGTTTCATTGTATTTGTAAAGATCTTTATTGCTTCTGAATCTGTATTCGTTTTCACCTATTTTTATTGGTCCAAGGATTTTTTAAGATTTCCCTTTCTTTTTTCTATTGCATTTATTACACCTGATTTCAAACTGAAGAGGCATTCTGATGCGTACAGGCCTTCTGGTTTTACTGAGATTTCTTTTTGTTGAAAATAAACAAATATCTTTTGTGTTTTAGTAGGCCGATTTTATTTGTCTTATTCTTGTTTGATGGCTTCTTTATCTAAATTATTTATTTAAATTACTTCTCCCAGATAATTTAATTTATTGAATTTGTTGATTTTTTTTTCATATTTCGTATTCAGTTACTCGGTGGAATCTTTGATAATGGTCATGAATTCTGTCTTCTCTAAGAAATCTTTTTAGCCCTAATTTATCTGAGATTTCTTTTAGGTGGTACATTTGTTTTTCTGTAGTTTTCAGATTCTTCGAGAAAATTCCAATATCGTCGGTAAAGGTTAAGCAATTAATTCCAATTCCTTTGGATTCCGGACCGAATTCTATTTCATGATGTGTTCCAATTTTTTACATGTTCTTTTCCCGTTGTCTTATACATTCTCTAGAACACAGTTAAAAAGAGCCGTTAAAAAACCTTCACCTTGTCTTACCCCTGTTTTAATTTCCAATTCTTCCGACAGATCTCCCATGAATTTTACTTTGGTTCTTGTGTATGGGACTGTTTAGTTATGTTAGTTTTTTTATGATCCGCACCGAATTCTTTTAGGATGTTAAATAAGGAAGATCTGTCGATTGAGTCGAATGTTTTCTGAAATTTACAAAGACGACTGCATAATTTTTATCCCTTGTCATTCTATCCCTTACTATTATTTTACGGTTCCAGGTTTGTTCTGCACATTATCTCTTCCTTTTCTGAATCCTTCTTAGTATTCTCCCAATTTTTTGTGTACGATCGGTTCGATTCTACTTTGAAGTGCTTTTGGGAGGATTACGTATGTCACAGGTAAGAAGGAAATACCTCTGGTTATTTAAATTTATCTCATTACCTCATTTTTTGTGTAGTGGATGTAACAGAGCGTTTTTCCAATCCTGTGGAATTTCTTTTAGTTTTCCATATCTCTCCGAGAATGTTCTATACTTATTCTCTCGGTTGTTTTCCTGATTTATTTCTACAATTCTGCTACAACTAAGTCTTCACCTGCTGCCTTGTTGTTCGGGTTGTTCTTTAATCTCTGGGTGATTTCGTCTACTTCCATTTCATTAAGTGGTTGGGAGTTTTCGGTACGTGATATTGGATTTTGGAATTGTAATCTTTCCTATAAATCTTGACAATTTAGTAGTTTTAAGAAGTATCTTACTAAAATTTTGCAATTTTCTTTGATGCCTAATTTTCCATTTTTATCCTTGAAGGAAAGCCTTGGGTAGTGGATATTGATAGTTTTCCTTGAATGTTTTCTAGAAATCCCTAGTGTTGTTTTAAATGAAGTCTTCAATTTGTTCATATTGAACAAATAATGTAACTTATAATTATTTTTTAGTAAAAATATTCCAAGCGATGAAAATTAAACCAAACAGAACTACAAGAGATTATCTCTAAAGTAAAGACCGTTTCATTGTAAAAAAATATATTCTGAAAACTTTATAAATATATTTTATTTCTCTTAAACTACATACCTTATACTACTTCTCTATATAATTGCCACTTGAATTAAGACGTTTATCGTAGCGATAAACCAGTTTCAATATACCCACGTCGTATTCTTCTACCGCCAGTCCATTTAGCCACTGATTAACAGCATTTTTAAGTTCATCGTCACCCGCGAATTGCTTTCCACTCAAAAATTCTTTCAATCTCCCAAACAAATGATAATCAGAAGGAGCTAAGTCCGAAATATATGGTGGTTGATCGTAAATTTCTTATCCAAATGTTTTCAGTAAATCACATGTCGAATCCCACAATCACATGACGTGCATTAACGTGCAGCAGGACGACGCCGTCGGTCAGCCACCCACGTCGCCGATTTTGAATGGCGCGCCGTAACTTACGTAGAGTTTTTCAGTAGGCTTCTGTATTTATAGTCGTTCCACGTGGCATGAAATCAGTCAGGAGTATGCCAAACCAATCCCAAAAGATTGTGGCCATCAGTTTGCATCTAAACGGCTGTGGCTTGACCTTTGTTGGTCTGGTTGGTGATTGAAGATGACATCATTTTCGAAGTTTCTTTCATTCATTACATTATCACCGTAGACAGCAACCAACTGCCTATGAATTTCAGTCGGCTTAACGTGATGATGATTTAAAAAATGTATGACTCCACGTATTTCACAGTTCGGCGGGCACAACGATTTTCCTATTCATTTTATACCGTAATAACTCACACGTAATCAAAGATACTACAACACGACAACTTACAGACAACAATGCTGTGTGTACATTACTAGCGTGGCCATGAACGACACAGGTTCGCCAACCTTAAGGAGAGAAATTTCCCGGCGGTCTTTACCTTAGAGATATCTCTCGTATTTTATAAGTTCCATTGAAATTTTTGAAATTTCAAACGAGGATTGCTTCTCATCTAATGAGGGAAATTTTATGTGATTGTATGTTATGGATTAATTTTAGTCAAATAATTCAAGACTGGGAAGGAAATAATATTTTTTTTTTTTTTTTTTTAATTTAGTGTAAAATATTATTTGGAATTTCGACTGAAAGTTCCCTTTCTAGTAATATATAACATTTATGTCTGGGAGATCTCCGAGACAGTTCAATTTTTACCAAATAAAGTAAGTTTTCGAACAGTTTAATTGTTGTCAGATTTTGTTTTCAACTTGAATTTCTAGTCAATTTTATCTTAAAACAATACTTCAAGTGTTTATTTTCCTTCACGGAAATCTGCTCAAACTAAGGTTATTTTTAGTTTTTCATGAAATAAATAAATTTTGTTTAATAAATAAATACATAATTTTTTCGTAAAGATTGTTTGGATTTTTATTTAAATATAATCTCACTTATTCGTTAAATATGCTACTAATGACGACTGTTTAACAATCGAAACACGCATTCATTTCTGAATATACTTTTTTAAACGGGTCTTAATTGTTCTCTTGGTTATTTTAATAAGTGTACTGCGAAATAAATAAAACTTAATCTAATCTCGATATACTTATTCACAATACTTACGAAAGTAGATTTATATCATTTGCTAAATTTTTTTTGTCAAGATGACAGCTGAAATCCACACAATTTTTTTAGATTAAGCTATAGCGTAAATTTAGTCGAAGATAAAGTTTTTTTAAATATAAATCTGTCGTTTTTGCGTTAATCACAATGTAGTTAGAAATAATCTAGTTAGAATTACTGATACTAGGATGATCTTTAGTTTTGTAAGAAATGTAAAGATATCACAAATTTAGGAGTACTGGGAAACATTTACAGACCTAACTTCAATTCTACATAAACAGATGGTATTTTCAAATAATATAATTATTATTTATAATAAGTTAACATAAAATATTAACAGTAATTAGTTAAAATAATATTAATTATATTATAATTAGTTATACATCTACGTTTCCGAGTAGATAATTATTACTGAATCAAAGAATAGAAAAATGATTTTGTATTTACTTTCTCTTCTTTTCTTTGACGGCAATATTCTTCACATCCGGGTAGCCTAAAACCAGCTACGTACTTCTTTCAAACGTTTAATAAACGGGCCATTATTATATTAACAAAAGAGGCTGAAGTAGATTGTAATAAGCCTCCCCTCCCCGACAATTTCTTATGCCAATCATATAAACAAGAAAGGAAATACAATTTTACTACGCATTTTACGTACAGGTAGAATAAAGTAACAATTATAAAGCTATGCGTCTTAGATTATCGTTTAAAAAAATAAGTAAAAAAGAAAAAAGTACGGTTGTCTCTTGAAGACGAAAATATTTACAGAAAAATTAAACAGATCTGGTTCGATTCTAGCTATATCCACTGAATGTAAAGGTAATTAGTACACGTCAAAAGAAATTTAAAAATTTGCAATAATCCTGATTAATCCATCCTAACAACGAAATTACCTTTTCTTTTATTAATAAATAAACAAGTATTCATTCAAGTGATATTTGAAAGCACATTCAGACTCACGTATAATAGAAAATCAATGTAATGTTGAAGATAAAAAAAACTACATGAGTAAATATTTTCATTAAGCTAACTAAATCAAGGCTTTACACCATAAATAACAGCTCTTATCAACATAGCAAGAAAACTTTTTAAAATCTGATCGTTAATTAATTATCTGCACATAACTGTGCTCGTGTGGATAAGAGCAGCAAAAACAACCAGTCACGGGAAAAATTATCTAATGCTTAGAAAAACTTTACCTACATATTTTTAGTTAACTTTTTTCATATGGTGGTATTACATAATATGTATGAAAAAAACGTTAAAACTTATAAGACAGCATTTTATTAACGAAGATTGAAGCAAAAAATATTTGAGTATATTCTAGGACTGTTTGGAAAGTTCTCAGCCTAACACGGAGATGGCGCAAGTGTAACCAAATGACTATGAAATTTATCCAGTATGATCCTTTAAATAGCGGGCCGTAAAGTTTCAAACGATTTCGTTTAGTTGCTTGAGGCGATAGAGTAAAAAAAACAAGTTTTGACATTTTTAAAAAAAATTAATAAAATTGAACTTCGAGCTCTTATAAAGTATCTTGTTTTAAAAGGTTGTTGAATTTAAATATCAAAATTACATCAATGTATAAATTACATCTATTCAAGATGATGAATGCTCGGGACGCCCAAAAACTGCTACAGCAGATGAAATATTCACAAAAAACCACAATGCCGTCCGTATTAAGTAATCGTAGGTTGAAGATACGTGAACTTGCTAACATTGCAAACATCTCGATAAACCGTGATCACTACATTTTTCACGATGTTTTGGGTATGAAAAATCATTCCGCTGTATGGATGCCGGGTTTGTTAACGGTCTACCAAAATCCCATTCAACTGAAGACTTTCAAGGGTGTTTAGACTTATTTAAACGCATTTATTCCGAGTTTCTTCTACATTTTATAATAGTACATGAAATATGAATTCACTATTACGCGTCAAAAAATGTGTAGGTGCAGGTGAAACTGCGTCAAAGAAAGCGATTCCATCTCCAGGAAAAGTTATGGCTACGATTTTTTTTTAAGGATTCTCACGGTACGGAATAACTACCTACAAAAAGGCAGAACTATCACCGAAGAATGTTACTCTTCACTACTGAACCGACGGAAGAGTGGTTTCTATTCAGGCTAAATTTTCACATCTGGCAGAAAACGAATTTTTTTCATCACCATAATGCGCCTGCACACTCTTGTCGAGTTTCTGTGAAACTCCAAGATCAACGCTATAAAGTGCTTTCAAATATGCCATATTCGCCGGATTTTTCTCCCAGCGATTACTTCCTCTTCCCACATCGGAAGAGGTGACACGCTGGACAGAAATTCATTTCACATGATGAGATCAAAACTTAGAACACCGCTTATTTTGTAGGATTAGACAAATTTTATACTGAGGGTATAAAAAAATTGAAGAGTCGTTGGTCAAAATGTATCGAATTGCAAAGTGATTACGTTAAAAATTAAAAAAGAAATTTTCTGAAAATCTTAGATTTTCTTTGTTACGCCAAACACTTCTGAACGGCCCTCGTATACTCAACTGTAAATTAAAAGTGAATTCTGTCTTTGGAGTTTACCAAATAAATCCGATTCCAAAGTCTGGGATAAATTCATCAATCTTTTTCCCTTGTTATTATCCAAATATCCATTAATACGAAACGACCGCTAATTGACTGGAATATTTAAATTATTACTACGTCATTGAAAGATAATTTTTAAAAATTTTATCGATTTGTTAGAATTCATCGTAGCTTATAATTTTTTGGGTATATTTGCGGAATAAGTCTCGTCTTTACCTTGACTTAAAATTCAAAAGTTTTCCTAGGTATTCAGATATTCGCTATTTTATACGTCATTGGGTCATTCATATTATTTTTCATCATAATTATTGTAAAAAAACAAGAAAGGTGTTCTAATTTCTTGCATTTTACCAGTCTCTATACAGAAATAATGAATGTTATTGCGTAAATTTTAATAAAAAATAAACTACAACATAAGGAAATCTAATTCCAGAAACCTGAACCCTGGTATTTAACCCAGGGAGAGTTTGGTTTTGGTCAAAAGACTGCTAAAAGGCAATGGCGGGAAAACTAATGCCGAATAGTTTCTTCCATTAAATATCACTTAATGTCTATTGTTCTCAAATAAGAGAAAACTTTCAATTTAAATAGTCGATCAGCTCTGTCAGTAAATCTTACTGTCATGAGTCCACGATTCGACTCCCGGGCAATGCATTGTGGCTCGTTGGTTTTGTTATGCAGGAGGATGGAAGAGGGTAAAGAGGTAAGAATTCGGGGCATTAAAACGGAGATATTTCGTATAGGGTGTAGTAACCTCGATAGAAGGGGCTCTGGTTCTCCCTACTGGGAATTGAGCATAGAGACAACCCTACACCGTAAAAAAAAGTTACAAAATCAAAACAATAGCCTCGGATAGCGGGGAGGCATTAATGATAGAGGGCTGGAGAAGGCCAAAGACCACCAAGGGTTATAATGCCACAGACAGAAAAAATTTTTTCGGAGTACTTTCCCACTTTTCACTTCTCATTTTTCTTTATTCAGAATTTGTAAAGTGAAGAGTGATCTGTTTATTATACTTTTTTTTAAATACATTTTGTATATTTGATCTATTTTTGAAGAAAACTCTACACTTTACAGTTTGCACTGTTTACTTCAGTGCCGTTTTTTTAATAGTAATTTTTAAAAGTGAAAAGTAGGAGAAATCTGCATATCGTTTCTGCATTCTATTTTTTGAACATAAGTTATTTGAAAAAAAAAAAAAAAAAAGGTTAATGTTTACCCTTCAGCTCTGCTCATCATTTGGCAAAGTTTATTTTGTTTTGACCCTGTTATAATATTTTTCTTAAAATTTCCCTGAAAGTGAGTTGTATCTATATAGCTTAAAAATGATTTGAAGCAATCCACTATTTAAATTTTATCTCTTACGTTATACTCGGTTCAAATTTTGCAAAATAAAATTTTCTTTTCGTTAGAAACGATCTCAAGAACTATCATTTTCACGGCTGCTGTTTTATTTATTAAGAAAAAAACTGTTTTAACTTTGTTTTCCGTGTTGTTTACAATTCTATCAAAACAACTAATAGAATTGCATACAAAATTATCGTTATCCTTAATTTTCATAGGCTACTCTTCAAAATATTATTTTAAATAATGCATTCTGATAGATCGAAAATCTTTTAAATAACAAAGCGACTCGCTTTTTGGCAATGAAAATGTTGAAATTGTACAGTTTTTACAAAAAAAGACTTCATATTTCCTTCTTTTCAAACCTTTACTTAAAAAAATAAACAGAAAATCATTAAAACAGTGAAAAGAGAAAGGCAAAAAGGTACTTTCAAAAACAGGCCTCAGATATCTCTCCTCCTGAAAGTGAACCGACCGCCAATTGGCTAGAATTCTTATTCTAATGTTATGTCAAATTTTGAATAAAGTTTCGTAAAATCTTATCGATTTGTTGAATTTGATAATGGCTTATCATTTTATACAGATTCTTTTTCTTTTAATGGCTCATACGTTGATATGATTATATTAGGACAAATATCAGTAAATTGTATATGTAATTCAGCTTAGTTGAATCAGAGACTAGTAGGCATCCCTTGATGTTATAATGAATGTATTTGTACTTGTTACATCCCTGCATCTCCAGGCCAAAATTTGTTTTTTAATTAAAACTCAATAATAAAATAGTAGCTAAAAGATAATATTGAGGAACCGTAGGCGTTGTATTGCTTGTCCGGCTTGGCATCCAACAATCAAGTTACCGTATAGGATGGTAAGAGTTAACGTTATAAATCCCATTCTGTCACCTGATATACCAACGAGGTATTCATTACAATATCGGTAGTAGTTCTTAAAAATTAAATATTTCCATCAACAATTGTCTCGAATCATAAATGAGATGAGTTCAACTTTACTAATAGAATCCCTATTTTAAGCGTTTATAGTTTCCCGAATTGTATATTTTGAATAAAAAGAGGGCTAAAAATATAATTGTGTTTATAAGAATATATTTTAAAAGCTACAAAATTTAAATCCATTACGCAGAAGGTCGAGAGTTCGAGTTTACTTAACAAAATTCTATAAGTAACAGAGAAGTAAGCCTGTACTAAGAATGATTCGTTCTACCTTCCAGTCAATAACTTTTTAATTTTTGATAACTACAAAAAAAATAATAATGTTATACCAATAAGGTTTCGTAATCAATTTGGAGAGTTATCGAATTACTTTATTATAAAATTATATTGGTAACATAGTTTTCTCCATATCATTAAAAATTTTCGAATTTATTGAAAACTTAAATTAAGAAAAATATCGTGAAAAAAAGAAGTAATGAATACACAAATATCTTATTTAGTCTTTAAATACATATGTTTTATTTTTTAAATAAATAATTAAAAAAATAAAATAAAATTTGCTTTGTGTTCTGAAGGAGTCTCCAAAGATGATTTTTCTACTATTTTACCGGAGTTTACATAAAATAAAAAATAATTAAATGGTAACACGTAACAACAGATTACACTGATAAACATAATTTTTGTTTCCTAACATGCGATACATGATTTTAATTTGTTTTTTTGATGCTGAAAACAAAAATAAACTCAGAATCTTTTTATCGCCCACCATTTTTGAAAAAATTTTTAATTTTAATTAAACAATTTTTTTCATTTTTCAACGTACAGTTAGCATTTTAAGCTTCTGTATTGTTTGTTAGCTCATTTTCTATTGTTTAACTTTGTTAACATAATTCGTAAGCTATAAATAAACAATACTAGACAAAGAATTAAATCATATCATAGTCACATATTATGACGTCATAACTAATACTGAACAGTGAGCCTTCATAGACAAGATTATTCATGTCTGTGTAGGTTAAAACATGTAGCTGAAAACATAACTGTGATGTTGTATTAAGCACTGGATTTAGGAATGAATTAATTTTGTTTATCCTTATTGCTGTCTTAAGGTTTTTAACAGTGCAGTGTCACAATACCTCGAAATTGTGTAAATGATGTGGATGCCTTTTGTTATCTATGTGGTGATTTTACGGTAAAATCAGATAGAAAAAACATTACACCTTTCCTGAGATGTGTGGTTTAATTGAAACCCAACTACCAAAGAACACCGGTATCCACGATCTAGTATTCAAATCCATGTAGAAATAACTGACTTTACTAGGACTTGAACGCTGGAACTCTAGACTTCCAAATCAGCTGATTTGGGAAGATGGGTTCACCACTAGACCAACCCGGTTTGTAAGGGATACCTAGAGTTTTTAAGTTAATCTGATTTTATAAGGTGGTTAGTGAATGCTGAATATCTGTTATTAACGACTGCTTGTAGGCGTTGGTGCATTTTTGTATTAAACAGCATCCTGTTTATCCACTGGTGTAGAACTTTATCCAGAAAATTTAGTTTGTATATTTTAGGAGAATTGTGTTTGTTGGGTGGCTTATTGTACGGTAATTTTTTTTTGTGTTTTCTATTTTCTGAAAGTTATTTTTTTCCTCAATTTTGTGGATATATTATTTGGGAATCTACATTTATTTAGTTCGTGCAATGTATTTTTTGTGTTGTTATCTCTGGATATTTCTCTGTATATAAGGTGGCATAACAAAAATGTCATAGGTGACCTGAAACGAGATACCGATCGGTTCCAAAATTAGTAAAGCTATTTTCAAGAATAATATATAATCGTATGTCATATCAGGGTTATTATAAGAAATTAGAACGAAATAATATGTTATAAAACGATTACTCTATTTCGCTTAAACTGAAATAGGTTCCATGCGTTTTAAGACTGATGAAATACTGTTTAGATTTGTTTTTAAAGCATACGACAAGGTTTATTTTTACAGTATAATTATGAAATTACGACAAAAGTATGGACCTCTTTGTAAAAAGATTTTTTCATCGCTTTCTTTACCAAGTCAAATTTAATGTTTCCCATTAGCGCGGCAAGATTATTAAATTGTATAAACACTTATCTCTCTAAAAAAATCTTTCATTGCTTTACTACAAGAATATAATGAAAGATCGTTATTCTCACAGAAAGTTCATTTAACTTATGCCATTTGTACTTCACATGATTTATAAGCCACATCCGTAAGCAACACTGGAAATGATATTATAAGCAAAAAACCGTTCATATAGATAAACATTATACGTTTATATTTATTAATCAATAAGGGAAGTTTTTTTTTTCAAGAAGAATGGTTAGATAAAAAAGTAAAAATTTTATTTTTGATTACACGTTCTTTTAAATAAAAAAGTTGGATATTAAAAGAAAAGTCTTACATAAAATTAAAAACTAATAATTAGAAAATTAAAATTATAATTAGATATTTAGGGTAATAAAATTTATTTTTCTATTATTTCGCTACTTCCTACAGCAATAATCCTTGAAAAACAAGAATGATTTGTTTTTAGCGGCTTCAATAAATTCCATTTTAATAAAGTAATTAGAAAAATTTAATTATCAACGACGTTGTTGCGAAAAGTAATATAAATTAGAATTGAAAAAAAAATTTCCGAAATAAAAGTACGATTTAAAATTAATATAAATAAATTAAACAATACGTTCTGTGAATTATTAAAAATGTTTCAATGACATCTAATCTCCTGTACGACCCTTTTTACAAAAAGGAGCTCATTTAATCGTAATTATACGTTAAAAAGTAAGCGTTGTCGTATGCTTAAAAACAAATCTAAATAATAATTAATCTGTCTAAAAATCATAGAACCTATTTCACTTCAAATAAAATAGAGTAATTTATAACTTGAAGAACAAGAACTGAATATTTATCTTCTTTTAGAATACTTATTACTTTTATAGTTCTGCTTTACTTAATTTATATGTACCTAAAAAATTTGAAGGACAATGATATTGTAGAAGAAAAAAGAATGATACAAATCAAAGTTATGTCATGTTCGTGATATAGCCTTCAACCCTACTCCGCTCGAGGAAAAAAAATCGTATTCTTTAGTGTATAGCTCCTCCACTACTCTGAGTAAGAGGTTATGAAGATTTTAATCGGCCTCTTATAAAGATCATAAAAGATATACTAAAATATAATTACTGCAGAAGCGTTGTGAGAGAAGTTATTGTGAAATATATATATATCTCACTTTGTTTTTTAAGTGTGGATTCTCTGTCGTACGAAAGTGAAAACAAGTGATCGATTCCGTACAGGCGCCAAAAATTTGTATTCTACGCTCTAAAATATGAATTTGTTTCAAGTAAATTAAAATCAAATAATATTGTGATTTTTTCGATAAATTTGTATTAACAGATTTTAATCAAATCATCAAGAAATACCGGAGATGTGCTTCAAGGTCAGAACATGAATATTTCATGTAGTTTGAATCAGTGTGTTGGGAGATCTTTTTTTGTTGAATGCCAGCCTGCATTTCCTTTCAAATTACGAAGTGAGGGCCACCACACGGATATAAGGGAGTGATTAATGGTAGATTCTCACTACTCCCTTTGTTTTCACAAGGTTTTAATAAAAAATGAACTACCCGGAACGGGTGGAACCTCATTTAAACACTACCAAAAGCACACTATCTATTATCTCATACAGCATTCTGCCCTTGACAGGTCCCTCATACTAGTAATTTCTGTTTTATTCAGTATATTTGTTTTATTTTAATAACTTCCATCGCTTTCCTGGATCATCTGGAAATGTCATTTCATCGTCTGACACCCTATTTTTCTTTCATCATGACGTTCAAGCACTACTTTTGTTAAAAGTTGATGATTCGGTAGATCCATAATTCGTTACATCGGTAACCTATAATTTTTAATTTAGTCGATATTTTTTCATCGAAGATTATCGAACGTTGCGATACCCAATAATACTAAATAATTTAGATGAATAAACAATTACTTGATCGATCGTTCGTTCGGTCGACAATTAAATTAGCTGTCTAAATATAATCTGTAAGTTGTTTATTGATTTAATTATGATTTTTTTTTATTTATCAAAATTATTTACAAATTTAAGTCATTAAAAATAATTAAATTTTAAAAACCACTAATACAAAAAAGCCGCCACCTCTGTGGTATCCCCTAGCTGCGGCTTTAAACACCTCCAACAGGACAATAACAAAGAATCACCGATCTAAATGAAGTAAGTATACATAGATTTATAGGCGTATACTATTAATATAATTTTTTATGAACGAGACACACGCAGTGTACTGTGATTAGTCGTAAGTCATTACCCTCTAGGCTGAGTTAGGCAATATGACTAGCATCGATTAAGTCGATGTCATATGAATTGCTTATCTGCTAATTTCTAAATCAAATGAATGTATTTATTTACTAATCATTTTATATGTGATAACAAAAAGTTTGTTTTCACCTAGGCTATGAAAATAGCTAGCTGCATTAGTTTTACAATACAATCCGGGTTACACAGACCACGAAAAAAAATTACAGTGTTTTTATGCATATTTTATGTGCAAGCGCGCCAATCTGTGATGGCAATCATCGGTCAGTTGACTGGTTTGAGAGTATTCATCGTTCGTTTCTGTTCTGTGATCATTTTACCTTATCATATACGATCACCATATTGTTAATCATCAACTTTGTACATTTTGATCTTACACTTCCTCTACAGTTTTTAACTTTCTACATATCCCCTTGACATTAAAATACGCTTAATTACTTGTATTAATATTATATACGATATACTAACCTTGTTCCACTCTTTACTAGATCTTGTAAAAAACACTGTTGTCTTCTATGAATCCTAAGTCCTCCAAATTTGGAATTTTATTTATCAAACTAACTTTTTACCCTTATGTAACATCATATTTCAGACTTGCATTCTTTTCTTTTCAGTTTTTTCTACGTCTATGTTTTACTACCAAAAGCAACCTTTATTTTTCCTTATAAATATAATGAACAATTTCTTTTTGAATCATAGTTCTATATTTGATTCTAGCAGATTTCTTTTTACAATTAAAGGCCTTTTAGTTTTTGTCAATCTGTTTTTAATATTTGCATTACTTCATCCATCCTATGTAATTTTACTACTGTAGATAAAAAAATTCATCCATTTCTGGTACACTGTGTTTTCTAATCTTAATATTTAATTCATAATTATCCTTATTTTTATACAGATTACATTTTTTTAATTTTATTTTCAAAATAAATTTCTGTCGTAGCAATAAATCCAACCGATTTAGATTCCTTCTAATTCATCCATAGTTTCGTTAATGACATCAGCGAATCTTAACTTTATTATTTCTCTTTTGATAATTGCTCAGCTTTCAGATTTTTCCTTCAGTTCTTATATTCCTTCTGCATTAAAGTCGAAAAAGGAAAAACTACATCTTCGTCCCACTCTTTTCTGAATCAGCGCATGCATTTCTTTATCATCAACTTATAATTGCAACCTGTTTCTTGTAAAGATTATTTATAAATTCTTCTCTCCCTACATTTAAATCTGAATTTTCTTAACATTTAAAAAAACGTTTTCCAGATATACAAAAATCCATGTAGGTGGCTTTATAAGTGCGTATATACATATATATACGCAATTCAAATATATATATTCGAATTGAATTTTGTGTGTGTGTGTGTGTGTGTGTGTGTGTATGAGCGCGTACCCGCACGAATACCCACATAAGTTAGTAACAACATTTTCTCCTCCTTTTAGAAATAGTGATATGCACTTGTTGACCTCCAGTAAAATAGTACACATAATCTAAAACATTGATTATCAAACAAAAGAGTAACACAATATCTTAACCACATAAGCAAAAAAAAAAAACCACAAAAAAACAATGTAATTAAAAACCTAAAGAACTATATTAACATAAATTACAAAAAATAAAAACATTTCATTAAAAAAAAATCCCTGCAAGTCATTTTATTGCAATATCTTCCTTTTTCTTTCAGTATCTTTGAAGAAAAAAAAACAAAATTTTGCATTAAAGAATTAGGCTTTAGATTAAACTATGATAAAAATATTTAAGTTAATCTTTATTAAAATTGTAATCGTCAAATTGAATAAAAAGGCTTCATATGAGTTCTTTAAAATTAATTTTTACAACGGCAGATCCAGAGGAAAGGTTGAAAGAGGAAACATTTTTCTCTTCTATCGACCAAACATTGTATTAATTGTTACAGAGAGATATATTTCCATATATACATGAAAATATTAAAGTGTTTTCAATGGTATTTACTCGTTATTTATACCGGTTTCTTATTAACGAACCGTCTCAAAATCTTCAAAATGTAGATGATACGGTTGTATTTATATCCGAAGAACTATTATTTGTTACTTATATAAAAGGATTAAAAATTACTAAGTTAGGAGCAAAAAAAATTATTTACCAGGTGGATTATTTAAATATGGGTAAAACCATAGAATCGGTTCTTCTCGGGCAGACGTAACATCGCTAATCACATGGATAGTATACCCATAAATGATAATGACAATACTTTTTTATCGAGTAGCGCGAAATTTCTGATTATTTTTTAGATGATAAACTCTCTTAGAATGATGAAATTGATTTCGTTAAAAACAAATCAAACAGTTTTATTCTGATTTGAAGCGTCTTAATAAAACAATAAGTTTGTCATTATTATTCAAGTTTTTAATGCTTATATAAATTCCCATCTGAAATATAATATCATCTATTTTGTCTCCCTCAAAAAGTCAGAACTAATTTTAACTAAGATACAAAAGGGAGTTATCAGATCAATGTTTGGTGCCCGTATGAATCTTACAGACCGTTATTTAGAAAATTAAAAATGTTAATCAACTTTTTCTCGTGTTTATATTTATGAATATAAAATATTTGTTAAAAAGAATAGTCACTAATTCTTAAAACAAAAATAACAATATCCAACTGGACAAAGGAATTGCATTTGTGTAACTCAAGGCAACACTTAAACTTACGAGAAAATAAGATAAACTCTCTTGATATTTTTAATAAATTACCTACAATTTTAAAAAATCTTTCCAGCAATTTATTTAAAATAAAATCAAAATATTTTCTTTTACAGAAACAATGCTGATAAGTATATCATTGAGTCTCCAGAAAATGAAGCACTAAGAGTATTTAGTTGTAATTTAAAAAATAATATCAAACTTGAATTTTCTACATCTAAGTTTAACGTGTTCATTGTGTATCCAAATAATTTTCATTAACGCCTTCTATATATTTATCGTATATAATTTTATTTAATTTGTGATTATCTTATATATTTAGCATCTTCGTGAATTAATCTTAATATTATTTCACCTACTTATGTTTTAAATTATTAATATATGGAGTTTTACCAATTGTGCATTTTATTTTACAATTAATCGTGTAGTACGAGTATTACGCGATACCGCTCCGGTTAAGGTTTTACCGCAGTTTTTCTGGATCCATCCAGCCAAATACCGGATTAGTTTCTTTTTAGGATAACAGACCTAACCGTTATTAATGTGATTTATATAATGCATTATCATATACCGATCGGAACAAAATATCTATCTATTTAAAAAAAATTTTCTTAATACAAATGACATAATATCAATGTCGCACGTGTGATGAAAGTTAAAGATAGTTTAAATTTATTACTTGTTAATAAACGAATTTTTATCTTGTATCTGTCATTTCTTCTAACGATTAACCTTTTGTGTATTTGGTACCGCCTTCCCGTGCGAGTGACACACAGTTGGAGGCTTGACCGAACTGTTACATTTTAACGCCTTCTCGATATTATTTCCAGGCCGCTCCGCTTTGATCATCGGTTTGCTTGGCATTTTTACCGCCACCATCCCATTCAGTCGCCCTAAAGCATAAGACCAAACGTCTGTGCCACAAACGGCTACTGAGCCTCGAAACAATTTAGCGACCAGTGTTGTAAATAGCTCCAAGAGCTTACCTAACAGCGTGAGCAGACTAAGCGCGGTGCCATACACCACCTACCGGCTTACGTGTCCCATCCGCTCACTTTTCATATATTTCTAAAACGGGTGGGCATAGCCCGTCAACTACTAAAAATATATATGACATCCATAAATTGAAATTTACTTCGTCTAGAAGTAAATTCTAGCAATTCGCTGCCACTCTTAGGTCGCTGAATCCCAGCGAGTACCTGTCCACCATATTAAAGCGCTTGGAGCCTTAATTGGCTGGTGGTCAGCCAAATAAATCTCTAGGTTAGCTTCCCACAGCAGTGCATTAGGAGTCTTTCCCTGTAGTAAACTACTGATGTCGGTTGAACATAAAATCCGCATCAAGGAACTCCCACACGGTCCGACAATGACTCTCGCTACATTGACTCGCCGCTTGTAAGTGGCCAATTTTCCCCTTGACCTCTAAATTCCAGGGCGGCCCGGTCTGTCCCCCTCCCCTCAAGAGTAGGACAATCAAACATCAGGTGTTCATTTGACTGGACCTCCCCGCAGACGCACTGCTCATAAGCTGCCAGGCGGAACCGAAACAAATATTGGTTCAACTTAACATGGTTGGTGAGCACTTGGGCACCCGTTGCCCTTAAAAACGAACTCTAAGCATAGCATTCCCCCAGATCCCGTATAAACTCATATAGGGATCTTCCCTTAGTCATGGTGTCCCATTCCAGCTGCCATGCTTCCATCGCGAGGCTCTGCAGCCTCTTCCGCAGGTGGGAGATGGGTAACTGAAGGAAATTTAGATCCGGTGCATGGTGATTACCGTTCCGTTCCGGTCCTGGCCCGGCCCGAAATCGCATTCCAAATACCTCGGTCTCCCGGCATCTTCGCAATCTCCACATGGTTGTCGGAACTTTCACCACTAAATCGATTAGAAGAGCCTTTCCCAATACGGTGGTAGCCTCGTAAGAGATTGTTTTAAAACAACCCCCGCTTTGATGTCAGGTTTTAATTAACAACACATTCTGACCCGGTTATAGAGAGATGTAATAATTACAAATACTTCATGAATAAGGGCCGCAGTCGTATATATCTTATCCTCCAAAAATATAAGAAAATCGCACTGTTTATTCACAATGTCATGTAAATCGATAATAGAACGCGATGAGAAATTAGAATGATATTTTATTGAAAATATGTTTTATTTTGCAATTTTTTGTATCTTTTTTGGGCATATAAATCAGTTTAGATACTCAACATATTTAAGAATAACTAAAAGAAAAAATGTATTTAATTAATTTTTTCGAAGTATCAGTTTTTAATTTTAAAATATTTACAAAAGTACTTTTAACATAAAATTAGATTAAAAAAAAAACTGATTATTTTCTTTCTTTTTTATTAAACTATAGCGAAAACGAAACATAGTAAACGAAATAAACCATAAAAAATTAGGGATAAACTAAAAATATCAGTTTTAAAGTGAAAGTACGACAACAAACAGCAAATAGACGAAACCAATGCTAGACTAATCTAATTTCGTATGGCTTTATTATACACGTAATACGTAAGAAATAAAATACTACGTTTATTACAAACACAATTACTGTCAGCTGTAGTTTGTATATATATATATATATATATATATTACATGGCCTGGTAATGGTATGTCATGATGTAAACGGCAATGTATTCATAACAAAATAATAATAATTGAATAGAGGTCTAACAGTAATTCACTGTACATCCATATTGTGCAATATATTCTTAACATAGGCAATATATACTGTTACATTACGTATTACGTAAAAAAAAAAAAAAAAATATATATATATGTGTGTGTACACATATAGTTGCTGTATTTCTAAACATAAGGCACGGGACATATATGTGATAGAAAAAATAAAATTTTATGCTCAATCTTTGTACTTTCTACAGAAATTGATACTAACAGAACATAACAAAAGAGCACTGATGACGACAAAACTTTAATTCAAATGAACGAATTAAAAGGTTTGTTATATCATATTAAATATGCATTGTATTAACAACAAATTATCTATAAATTAATTCTGCTCAAAACTTTTTTTTTATACCAAATTATAGCTCACTCTCTAGATTCCTTATGAACTTTCATTCATCCGCAATAATTTCAATAGGCAACGATTGTTCCCACAGCAACAATTACATCCAGCAACTAACTGATTTTAAGATGCTACCTTTTTAGGAACACTAATTTAAGTTCTATTTTCATCATTATTTATAAATAATATCGACTGATAAAATCATCTATTTTTATCTTCATATCTCAATCTGTACGTATTCTGTAACTTCTACAAACGTGAAATATTAAATAATATACAAATGAACAAAAAGTTTAGATAAATAATGTTAGATAACAATTGAACAGACAGAAGATCTTCGCGGTGGCTCCTGAGGCGGAAGTCACAGGGGAGGAAGGAAGTACTCTCTGCAGTTAAGAGTACCCTTGGAGATGGTGCATCCGCCAGGCTAACGTCGCTGCGAGCTGTTTATGGTCAAACGCAGAATGCAACAGTGATGATGTCGACAAGGGATGCCAACCGTTTGACATTAAACAAAAGAATTTTGATAGGTTGGTAATCATGCCCTATCGAGCCGAGGAAGTCGGACGTGAACTGCTTCCGATGTTGGGAGGCAGGTCACACGGCTGGGCAATGTAAAGGTCCAGATAAGTCTAGTAATTGATATAACTGCGGCGGGCTGGGCCACAAGCGAGCTGTATCGAGAACAACAGAAATGTGTCGCCTGTGGGATGTTGGGCCATCGGATGGGGACTCGAAATTGCAGGCTGAGCAAGAATGAAATTCATTCAGTTGAACTCTAACAGGTGTGCCGCTGCACATGACCTGATGCTGGGAACTGCTGCAGACATGGAGGCGGATTTTTTCTTGCTTGCTGAACCAAACCGGCGCAAGGGGTCAACAGAGGGCTGAATTTCTAATGACAACGGGGATGCCGTATTCCGCAATATTTCTGGGCGTCGAGCCGTATTGGGAATAATCAAAGGATCTGGCTACGTGGCGATGGAATTGGAATTATTAGTAGTGTACGGATATGTTTCTCCAAACTGTGGAGACGAAATATTCTATCCATTCATAAATGATATAGAGAGGTTAGTAAGGAACTCTGCGAGATCAGCCTGTTGGCCGATGTTCTCAACGCAGAATGCGTTGAGATGGCATCAGATCAACCAGAAGAGGATACGCATTGGCCTCCACGCTGGAAGCCGTGGAGATGGTCGTTCTCAATCATTCTACGGTTCCCTCCTATGTAGGTAGGGGAGCCGGTTCTGTAGTAGATATAACGGCCATATCAGAGAGTCATTGCCAAAGAATACAATACTGGAGGATAATGAAGGATGAATTTATCTCGGATCGTAAGGCGATCACCTTCAGCTTTCGAGTAGTTAATCAGGTTGGACACCCCCAGGATAGGACTGTGGAGACCCACGGTCACTCAAACAACGAAAGTCGTGGAAGCGACATTCACTGCTTTGACCTCACTTCAGATGATCTGTTCTGACATACTGACGAGATTATTTCAAGAAGCGTGTACAAGAGGAAGACCCCAGGGAGAATTTTTGCAAAAAAGCGTCTATTGAAGGTCTGCTCTCATCGCTAGATTAAGAGCCAAGGCCAATTCTACAACAAGACGCCTCCTAAGAGCTAGGCGCCGACAAGATGGTAGCAAGCATCTTATATTATGATCGGAATATTGGATGCTTGTTACCGCTCCGCAAAGGAAGAATTAAATGTAGCAATAAAAAAGGCAAAAAAAGACATCTGGGTCAAGATCCTGGATGAACTTGAAAACGATGGGGGAGGGCCTATCAGATCGTGAGAAAGCAGTTTGGTAAGTCTCTCCACCGTCTTTCCAGGGGGCAGGCCGTCCGGGGCATTCAGGAACTATTTCCATGCCAGGAAGAGGCTTGGGATCGAATAGCATGCGTCCACCAGAATAGATTTCCTGTCGCAGAGCTGATTTGTTCGGCAAGCTTAATTAAAGGTAAGGAAAATCCGTAACCTGACGTTTTCCGGGCTGCATTGTCAAGAACTTTACAGAGACGCAACCATGGATAGTGCTAGATGTGATGAATGGCGTACTTCATCGGCGCGACTTCTCAGAATGTTGGAAACGGGCAAGGACCATGCCAGTTGTGGAAGGTACGGAGAGTAACAAGGTTAAGCCAATCTGTCTTTTAAACGTATTTGGCAAACTTAATAAGAGTTTACTAGTGGAGCGTATACGTGCTGAAATTGAGACTTCTGAAGGCTTCTCCCCCAATAAATTTGGCTTTGTGCGGGGGAGATCAACTACGGATGCCGTTAGAAGCATTCTGGACTAGGCGCGAGATCGTTTTGCGGGCGTTCTGGTGCGTGAGGAGGATACCTCTAATCGTCCTCCTCGACGACAGGGGCGCTTTTAATAGCCTTCCTTGGTCTGTACCGGTTGAGGCACTAAGAGCGCGTGGAATTAGTGAATATCTTGTAGCTTTCATTAACAACTATTTGCACGACAAACAATTGGAGCTGGACACGGAAGAGGGGACTATGTAGTACGAGACATATGGAGGGGTTCCACAGGGCTCTGTTCTGGGGCAACTGTAGTGGAACCTCTCATTTGAGAGCCTCCAGCGCAGTGACTTTCACGGCAATGTTCGATTAACGGCCTATGCGGATGATCTAGCCGTGCTGATAACAGGGAAAGTGAAAGAGGAGGTTGATGTACTGCAAACCGAGCTATTGAACAAATCAATGACTGGATCCTTGCAAGAAATATGTCGTTTGCCCCCCAAAACAGCTACGTTGGCGATGACTGGAAGACGGAGATTGCGTGATATTGTTATCTCGGTATATGGAGTAAGGGTAGCCACGTAAGGTGTGCTAAGTACCTTGGGGTATGGCTGAAAAGAAACAGTACCTTTAATGCCCACATGAGGGAGGTAACACTGAAAGAGGAGTCCATGCTTGCGCAGACATCTAAGGAGTAGGACCGGCCCCAAGCAAAACAAAGGGAGGTTGATATTTTCAGTAATTACGTCTATACTCCTGTACGGGGTAACGGCCCAGAGGGAGGCCTTCACTAAAAATAAAACAGTGAAGAGGGTCATTGCCCTCCAACGAAGGGTGGCTGTCAAAATAATCTCTGCGTACCACACGGTATCCAACACGGCGGTTGAGGTTATTGCGGACGTCTACCCTATTTACCTCCGGGTTGCTCAGCTGATAAGAAGATACGAGGGTATGGCCGCATCGGAAGCCAAACTACTCGCCATTGAGGAATGTCAACTGGAGTGGAAGGGAGTGCCCCCACCAAGAGCGGCGTGGACTAGGCGCCTAATACAGACGGTGGAGCCATGGATCCGGAGGGGGCAAGGCAAGGTGGATTTCTACCTTGCTCATTTCCTCTCCGGACATGGAGCATTTGTAGCATATCTACATCGGTTCCGCAGGAGAGAATTTCCCCGATGCTTCTACTGTAGTGACATCGATACCGTGGAGCACACATTTTTTAGCTGTTGTAGGTGAATACATGTCAGGATGCGATTAAACCTGGAGGGAGTTGACTCCAGATAACAACATTGATTACATGCTTAAAGGTTCTATGGAGTGGAATACTGTGGCGAAGTTTGTAGTAGAGGTGTTAAGAAGAAAGGAATCTGACGTTAGAGAGTGGGGCGATGTCTAACACCATCTCATGACAGCGGACTACAACAGGATATGAACTTCTATGTAAAATCCTGAGTATCAGGTGAAAAACACGATCGGTAGGCGAAGGGGGAAGGACAGCCCCCTACGGAGCCGTCGTTTGTCTGTGCTTGCGGGGATGAGCGACGGTGATGATGCACGGGGACTCTAGATTCCCCAAACCTGCAGGCATTCCCCGGAGCTGAGCTGCATAATGCAACTGTGGTACCGCCCCTGGGAAGGAGGAGTACGGTGAGAAAGGGTTTTTAAGTCGGTGGGGTGCGGGAATACACAGGCTCTTAACATAATCCAGCCGAAGGCCCGTGCGAGTCCGATACTGCCTGGACCTGCCCAGGCGTGCGTAAATGGCATTTTTTCTATCCGTTACTCACAAAAAAAATCAATTGAACAAGGCTGATACTAAATGTTTAAATGCCTCAAAGTGATACTTAAAATAATAAAATTTAAAAACAAATTATAATTCATTTTATCCTTTATAGATTAAATCAATCTCCTTTGCTAGTCTAAATTACATCCTTAAATGAAAACTGTTTTTACATCCTATGCACACAGTATATACATCAGTACTTCGTAACATTCAGGAGATCAACCGCGACAAAGCGGTATCTTGAAACAAGAACTGCTAGCAACTAATAGAGGCAAGCAACAACAGAAAACTACGCCAGCCAATAGCAGGAACTTGCGGCGTGTGTTTCCATAGCAACAATTACGCCCACCAACTAACTAATTATTTAAGTTGCTATCTTTTCAGAAACAACGTATATTCTATTTATCAGGAGTATACGTCATAAATGTTTTATATACGAAGAAAGTTTTTCCTAGTACAAAAATTAATTTTTGAACAGCAATCTCTGTGACTTTTAAATAATACAAATCATGACTTCTATTATTCTAACCAACCAATAAGCCCTTTAAAAATATATAATATATATATATATATATTTACACTTATGAATATGTGTGTGTGTGTTTATAAAACTATGTGTATTATAAATAAGGGGCCTACAATCAAAATAGAAAAATGACCTCGTCGAACTCTGATCTATTTAAAAACATTCTAATTAACATTTTCTGTATAATTTCATTATTATTTAACAAAAGTAAATTATTATATACTATTACTCTTACTTTTATTACTATTTATCTATTTTATAATTTTAATTACAATTATTATTCTTACAACAATTTTATGTTAATATATTTCCTTGAATATAATAAATTTAACGATTTCGTAATAAATTAATGATAGAAAAAATAAATACTAATTTTCAATTAAATAATAATAATAATAATACAGGATAATTATTATTAAATCTCCATTTAATTAGACTACGTTTACTATTATTTATATAAGACTCATTAATAAATTAAAGTAAAAATATTTCTGGTTTTATTTGTAATTTAATTTATAACTATAGTTGAATCGTTGTAATTGCTGAATTTACTGAATAAGAATACTTTATTCTCTAATTAGCTCTTTCGTTTATACTTCGTATATATAATTTAACCTTTTGTGTATTCCAACACAAAATAAATAGCCCACCTTTAATTTAATTTACATTAAGTTATAAAATAACGCAGAATAAATGTAAATTACCTTCTGGTTTTTTTTTTTTTTTTTTTTTTTTTTTTTTTTTTTTTTTTTTTTAATTAATTAAATCGAAATTTACAAGACTTGCTCGCTTTGTTTAATTTTATTCTCATATATATATCTATCGGTGTGCGTGCGCGCGCGTGTATGTGTGAGCCAGTGCATGTGCCTGAATTTGTGAAATACAGGAAGATATGCGCTATTCATAAACTGTAAACTGATCGACAATTCAATTGATACAAAGCCCTACGTTGTATAATAATTTGCACACATCGGGTACGTATTATACCAGAATTATCTGAACGACAGAATAATGAAAACTGTACAGACATAATAAAAAAGTAGAGATTCCTATTCTGTAAATAGGAATTACAGAATAACCTAAAATCTGTACATATTTAGGGATAAATCCTTAAACAATAGACTGCCAGACATTAATACATATTACATAAAATTTATCGTTTCTAATTTTAGTTGATTAAAAATATAATATACGTATCTATATTATATATAAATATATAATATACATATCTATATTACATATATATATATTTATATCATAAAAAAATATAACAAATTCCAAAAACATTTATTTAAAACTTATATACATTTAAAACGTTGCGTATAATTAAAAAAAAAAAAAAAAACTGTATTATTGTTGGGTTGAATAAAAAGTGACAAATTTGTTTATCCAAAGGTGATCATCCACGGCTTGTAGAAAAAAATCTGAAATTCTTCTTTATTCTTTTTTTTTATAAATTATATTCTACACGTTTATTGCCCAGTCAGTCAGTCAGTCAGTCGGTTAGTGTGTTACTAAAGTAAGAAGAAATAAGTTTAACCAGCGACATTAATTAATTAAGATTAGATTTTTAAAATGTAGCTTTTTAATTATTAATTTAAAAAAAAAGAAAATACTTAAACATGAAAAGTAATTTACAATTAAAAATGAAAAAGAAATTAATTGAAATTACAACCATCAACTTAAAATTTGACTCATTAATCGATATTGTAGCTCTCCACCCCGTTCTCACCATTTCTTCACTTAGGTTCACCTTATTGGTCGATCCAGTTTATAGAATACCGTTATAAAGTATAGATAGGGTATTTAATCAGTTTAAAGGATGATACTAAATCAAAAAATCTGACAACAAAGTTGTAATATTTTCCTGGTACGTACTGGCTATTTATTCTTATAGAGTGGAAAAATGGAAAAGTTACCTAAGATTTATTTTTCAGGATATGCGTAACTTAAGATGAAGTTTCATGGTAAAATTATCATTATATATATAAATAAACCAAAAAAGTTTTAAAAATTAAAAAAATCGGTATTTTCAATTTTTTTCTTCTCATCATCATCACATTCCAAGAATTTTTTGAAGTGGAAAAATAGTTATAAATGGAAAAATTTACCTAAGATTTATTTTTTGGGATGGGGGTAATTTATGAAGAAGTTTTATTGTAAAATTATGATTAAATAAACCAAAAAAGTAAAAATAATTTTTAAATCTGTATTTTTTTAATTTTTATCTGTTTCCCACCCCCAAAATCACCTTCCAAGAAAACTTTTCTACATTTACTATGTTAAATGGAAGAAACTACATATTTTCACTGAAAAATGTACAACAAATAAAAAGTTACGTAAGACTTCTGTTTTTGTAATTGGGGATGAATTTTTATGAAATTTTATTATAATATTAAAGGTTTCAGGATATTCTGATAACATTAACAAAAGTTTAAATAAACCAAAAAATATTAAAAGAGTAAAAAAATCATATTTTAAACTTCTCCCAACGTATATTTCTACGGGTTAGTTGCACTACTATTATGCGTAGCAAGAAAAAAAATTCTTTAAAAAATGCAATAAATAAAAAGATAGCTTTTTTCGATTTTTGGGGAAGGAGAGAATTTTGCAGCAAAATCTTGATTAAAATTGTAAAATAATATAAGGTAAGCACACATTACTGAACTTAATATAAAGTGGTGTTGTGTTTGTAAAATTTAGAGAAAATTGACCCCAAAAAGCTATTTACTCTACCCCCTGGAGATATTGACGCCAAGACTTTACCAAAAAATTTTTCCATATACACATATCTTTGTACAAGATTTCATCAAATTTGGTTTATCCAGTCAGAAGTTATTATGCTTCGAACACGTATATACGTACTTACTTACATTTTTTTTTTGTTTTTTGGGTTTCGTGGGTCACGAAACGTAATCGAAAAAAGCAAAATAAACCCATACTTCATTTTTTGACTGATTACCATAATTAACTTCTTGTAGCATAGCTCTAGAGCTGTGATGCCAGGAAAGTGGCATCACAGCAGCAACCTTAGGCATTAAGACGAATCATCTGTTCATAAAAAGATTTTATAAAACTAGATCAAACTTTTTAATGTTTATGTAAAACTTAATATCCGTCGATTTATTTTAAAATGAGTTATTGATTTTGTAAAGTACGTTTTTCTCATTAAACAGAATTCTGAGAGACAGGGGCATGTTATATTGTAATTTACATCTAAGTTTTCTTAGTATTCTAGTATTTTCTTCAATAACTGTAAATCTTTTAAGAAAATATAAATTTTTATTAAAATTCAATTTTTCCCGCTCAGTTTTCAAAATTTAGAATATTAACTTTAGTAAACTCTTAATTATTAGAATATTTTTTAATCGGGTTTACTTCAATAGTTTCTTAAGTTAATGAAAGATACAACAAGATGTGTGAGAGCTGTAAATAAATTACTACACTGAAAAATAACAAAACTTCATAATTTTATAATTTTTTTTTAATATTTAATGTAACGCCTAATTAATTTTACAGAATGAAATCAATAATCACTATATACGTACGAGGTGTGGCTATTAAATAACGATACTAATGCTGCTACAGAAGAACTACGCATGCGCTAAATTCGTACAAACGACAGCTGTGTAGCGTGAAGCCTTCTCTTTCGATTGTTGCCACTCCAGTTTCTGTAGATGTATTAGTTTGGCCGTGGCCTTCGTTTGGATAACATCTGTTTTTTTGTTTTGCCGAATATAAGTGTTTTATTAGAGCAAAGAATTGTCGTGAAATTTCATATGAAATTTGGAAAAACCGTACTGAAACTTATCTTTTATTAAAAAAAGTATATGGCAATGAATGTTTATCACGTGTGCGAGATTTTGAGTGGTTTCCAAGATGGCCGAGAAGACGTTTAAGATGATGTTGGCCCGAATCGCCCTTCCACGTCAAAACGTATAAAAATATTGAAAAAATTGGTAATCTGATCCGATCTGACCGTCATTTAACTATTCCTACGATTGCTGAAACTGTAGGAATTGGCAAAGAATCCGTAAGGCAAATCTTACGTAACAACTTTAACATGCAAAAAGTGTGCGTTAAAATGGTGCCTAAAATTCTCATAATCGAACAAAAAGAAGCTCATGAAAATGTGTTTGTTCTGACTCTTTGAATGCCACTGAAAATGACCCAAATTTCTTAGAAAGAGTGATAACATGTGATGAATCTTGGTTTTTCACTCTTGGAAGGCCCCAACTTTACCGAGAGCTAAAAAATCTCGAATTAGCAAATCAAAATTCAAAACGATGATTAATTATTTTTTCTATATTCATGGGATTGTGCACCTTCACTGGGTTCCTGAAGGTCAAACTATTAATCGACATTACTATCTTGAGGTCCTTGCTCAACTCCGAAAAAAAAATAAGAAAAAAACGACTCGAATTGTGGAAGAACAAGTCATGAGTTCTTCATCAACACAATGAACCGGATCACACTGCATTATCTGTCAAGACGTTTCTAGCCAAGTATAACATCCCAGTGTTAGACCATCCGCCTTATTCGCCTGACCTGGCATCATGTGACTTTTATCTGTTCCCCAAAGTCAAATATGCATTAAAAGGAACAAGATCTCAGACCGTTGAAGCTGTGAAAGAAAAAGCGGCACAAGTCATGAAAGAGCTCACTGAAGAAGACTTCCAGCACTGTTTTGAACAATGAAAAATTCTCATGCAGCATTGCAGGGATAAAGGAGGGAGTATATTGAAGGGGATAATAATTAAATATGTATAAATTTAAAATGAAATATTTTACAGCATTAGTCTCGTTATTTAATAGCCACACCTCGTATGTGATAAAACACCTTCTGAGAAACTTAAAATTTGAGGTAAATTTTTGTTATTCTAAATATGCTTTCATATTATTGTGTTGATAAAATATTTTATTCGTTTAATATCATACATATAAATGTGATTTCCAATCTGGCTCGATGAAACGTATTATCACAGTAAAATATTTATTTCTTTGTCTTTATATTGCCTAAAAGAATTTTCCTACTTTTATTTTCCCTTTTTAATTAATATTTTACTTACTTTTAGCTTTTTACTATTATTTAATGGTTATTCTTTTTCGAAGTTATTTTTTAAAGTAATTAGTTTCTAACGTTCAATTTATATTTCAAATTCATAGGAATCAAATTTCCATCAACTATTACACAAAAATATAATTAATAAAAAAAATGTAATTGTTAAAAACCTATCGATTATCATTCTTAAAACCTGCGATTGATATAATTTTGTATCGGTCAAATATACTGTTTAACGATAAACTATCAATGAATAAGGGACAATCGATTCATTTTTTAAGAAAATAATAATTAAATTAAACGAAATTAATTTATAAATAAAAAAAAAAGTTTATATATTCATATCAGAATTCAACCTTTATTTGGGAAGAAATAAGTATTTGAACTTAAGTTAGCAACACACCCATGTTGCATTCACCTAGTCTATTCAAAACCTGTTTGTCCTAGAACAAACAAGAGATCTGTTACACATATCAAAATATATCTATCTCTCTCATTCAAAATAATTTTTTTTTTTTTTTTGGTCTAATGAATGGTTGCAGAAAAAAATTGTAATTTATGAATAACCGTTATTTTTTTTTAGGAAGGTCTGAAGGAAATTACTCTACTACTGACCAGAGAACTGAATATAATTATAACAAATTCAATCGAACACGTTGTACAAGTACTGAATTTTTTTGCATAATTAGATTTTAATTTTATATTCTACCGTTTTAATTAACGGTTAATAAATTATTTGAATTTTAAACATGCATCGAAACAATATTACAATATTTAATGTTTTATATGAAACCTTAGTTTTATATATATATATATATATATATATATATATATATATATATATATCAAATCCGACTTGACATACAAAAGTATATTTCATAGCAGAACCTAACGATTTGAGGTTTAATTTTCTTTCTAACTTGTTAGCAATACTTTTTTAAAATTAAACAGGAAAAAGGAGAATAAAAGTTGAACTTCTACATTTTTTTTGTATTAAAAGGGAGATTATAAGCCACGATTGCACTCTATGTACACCTCACCACTTCTTGGGAATTTTGCTGTACAACTGTTTATTTATCAATTGTAACTGTTTACTTACGGTAAACCCTCCCCTAAAATTGCAAGACGTGTGAAAGTATCTCATATACCTTTAACTCTTCAACGGTAGGTGAACAAGTAAATCTATTAAAATGTAAAGTAATTTAATATTCGATTAAAATTTCAAGACAAAAGGCATTAAAAATTCTGTGGACTATATTTTAGAATTTAAAAAAAAAACGTTTTCTAAAATCCATTATGAGCGGGAAAAAATTATTACCAGTAAAAATTTATTGTTAATGTACATTCACAAAATTATACTAAATCATTTTTGACTGAAAATCGACAGAAAATCAGGAAATATTTTCATAAAATGTCTTAAAAAAAACTAATTTTATTTATTCATTAAATTTTATCTTTTAACGCGTGTAGTTAACAACAAATAAAAATAATGATTTCTAAAGAAGATTGGGGACATCAGAGAAAACATTGTTCGATTAGCTCAGTACTCTACGACAATTAAAATCGAAGTAAACCTAAATTTTCTTTATAAACGGATCACCTTTTCAAACAAGTAACAAAAAGGTAACCCTGTTATGATATTAGAAGACCTAAAGAGCAAAGGATTTCCCAATTTCTTTTCAAAATCGAAAATTGTTTTGATATAATCCTCCGAAAATCGCTAATTGCCGATAAAAATTGAAAACAAATACGGGTTCACATCTAAAGAGCCCGATACGTACAAAAATGTATTTAACAGGAATTCCTAAAAGCCCTCACACGGATTAGAAGTCAGGAAATTTATTCCTGAACTTTATAATATCAGAGAAACTTATATGTTACCAAATGGGTTCCCTACCTGCTTGTGGAACGGTGAGGACAAATGATATATCGTCTTGTTATTGTTGTGAACAAGTAGGGGTTGTATCTTGCGTAGCTTCTTTTTTTCTCGTATCAATAGGAAGCTGGTACGAAAAGCAACGAGGCGAAATATTCTATCATCGTCATACTTCGTATACGACAAAGTAACCTTTACGACACCGCCGCTAAGTAAAAAAATGAGTCACGTGCTCGCTCAAGCTATGCTATCTTCACTTATTCTCGCTCCAATGGACGGAAACCCGTAAAAATACGCTTGCCAACGCTTCTTTTCTCTTCCCCAAGTGTTCAAGCCATTCAAAATTATAATTACTGACGATTGTACCGATGGGAAAACTACTTATTTTTTTATCCAAATAGGAACAAGAAACAAAAAAAAACAGAACAATATAAAAAATCGTTCGACGGTACATCTAGATAACACATTGAGATTAATTTCCATGGAACATAAAAAAATTAACAAACGTACGTATAACCACGTCTTAAAATAAAAGAGAAACTGAGGTCATAACAAAATTTATACTATCTTAATTATAAGTTGATGACAAATTTGAATTGACAAAAGAAATTCCTTTATTCATTTAAATAGTATTTGGACAACAGCATGCAAGTATTGCATGTCTGTAACAGCAAAAAAATATTTATTTACATAAATTAGCATGTCAATCTCCAATAACCAGGAATTGTTACAGTTTACAAAATTATATTTAGTACATGACTAATATAAGGTAATACACACGAGCGCGCGCGGGCATTTGCGGCGTACTATTATAAGCGGTATCGTTGGTAAATGCAATAACAAATTAATAAAATATTATTACCTCATATTTATGAGAAATGTATAGAACCCGTTTAATAACATAATAAAACACATTTTAAATGGGAAATTAACGTTCCACACTTATTATAAACGATTTAATTTAATTTCAAGTTTATTGTGCCGTATTCATCCCTAAACAACGTATCATCAGTGTAAAATTTTTAAACAAAAATAGAAATAAAAATAAAAAACTGTGCTGCAGTAAGTACGTCAAAAAGACGGATTTCCGGTTTTCGTTGAAAAAGAAAAAAAATGTTGCACTGATGTAGTGATTTTTGAAAATATTGCTTTCGGTATTTTAAGTAACTTTCGATGTTTTATTTCATCTTATGTTAGTATCATGTGTTCAAAACGATGAAAACTTCAAAACTAATTTTTTGGACAGTAACCCCTTTCCATCATACCAGATCATATTTTGGATTATTGAAAATTAAAGTATTATACCGAAACTAATTTTTTTTATGTAATTTAATTTTTTTTTTCGACTTTTCGAAGAGACGTACGGTTTTACTTTCAGTCGCATGGTGGGAATGGAGGTAAAAATGAATTTTATTTACGTTTTCAGATATTAGGAGTACGAAAATATTATTCACTTAAATTGGGGTTTCCTTATATATAAATATATATATATATAACACATATTTCTATGTAAATATTTTACAACTGTCCGTAAATTGTGTTGTGAAAATGACCGTTCTTTTGGTTATCCTTTTTATTCCTGTTTATCCTCCGGGAATTACCGTTCAGGTATTACTTCAGAGGATGAATGAGGATGAACCCATCGGGTTGGTCTAGTGATTAACGCGTCTTCCCAAATCAGCTGATTTGGAAAGTCGAGAGTTACAGCGTTCAAGTCCTAGTAAAGCCAGTTATTTTTACACGGATTTGAATACTAGATCGTGGATACCGGTGTTCTTTGGTGGTTGGGTTTCAATTAACCACACATCTCAGGAATGGTCGAACTGAGACTGTACAAGACTACACTTCATTTACACTCATACATATCATCCTCATTCATCCTCTGAAGAATTATCTAAACGGTAGTTACCGGAGGCTAAACAGGAAAAAAAAGAAGAAAAAAAAGGATGAATGAGGATGACATGTATGAGTGTAAATGAAGTGTAGTCTTGTACAGTCTCAGTTCGACCATTCCTGAGGTGTGTGGTTAATTGAAACCCAACCACCAAAGAATACCGGTATCCACGACCTCGTATTCAAATCGGTATGAAAGTAACTGCCTTTACTAGGACTTGAACACTGGAACTCTCGACTTCCAAATCAGCTGATTTGGGAAGACGCGTTCACCATTAGACCAACCCGGTGGATTTCTTTTGGTTATCTGACTTGAGTAAAATAAACATTCTTACCATCACGATTATAGTCGCGCAAGCGTAAAATGGTTTTATTTAGTTTCCAGCCGCTCATTCTGCAACGCTGGAGTACGCTTCAATATTGAACGCTTAATTGTATTTTACGCCACAAGCATCCTCTATCCAGTTACATAGAGATCAGTGCAGGTAACGGAGAAAATCCAAAAAAAATAACAAAAAGACGGTCTTTTTTGGCCCTAACCGATACGCTAGAAAATCAGTAGGGGTCTATACCCGATAGGTTAACATCACCTCACCGAGTTTCGTCAAAATTGGTTAAGATATGCGACTGGTAGAGCGGACGAAAAGATCTTATATATAAATACATATTTATATAAACAAGACTTGGCGCAGCAGCGATTTCCAAATTATTTGGAAATCCCAAAAAAAAGCATTGAAAGGTTTAAATAAAGGTTGAAAAAAAAATATGCATGTAGAAATGTTAAAAAGCGGTAAACAAATTTGAACTGTAGATAAAATTGTAATATATATTCTATTACGGTTTTTTCCTTTTATAAATAATAACAGAATTTGTACTAATAGTTTAAAAAATGAATAACCGTTCTGCAATAAAAAGTCGATTAACTGAGGTTCAATCGATTCATAACCGGGCTAACTGAGACATCGCTATGCGAAAACTTTCCCAATTCGCCCGTCTGGAATATATCCATTACTATAATTAAAAATCCTCTAAACAACGCTATGAAATTACACTATTGCTTCTACATAGTACATTGATGTCGTTGCAAGAATTGGCCAGTGGTAAATAGTTTCCATTCTGCACACATCAGCTACAGTAATGGGCACATACTGAAAAACATTTACAATTTTGAGCGGTCAAATATAAATCTATTCTTATAGCCGATGTTTACAATCAGTTTACTGCCGTATCTTTATAGGTTCTAGAAATAATGAATATAGTTTCAAAGAAAAATTTTAAATTTTTTTACAGAGACATGAAATTAATCTATTTATAACACAAACGTACTACACGTAACATTTTTATATACTGAGCGGCCGAATTTCTCGGACTATGCTTTTATACGAAAAATAATTGTTATTCGATTTATTAAAATATATATATATATTGCTATTCAACAAGTTAACTGATGGAAATAAATTACATTTTTTTATAATAACATTTTTCAATCGGCCAATATAACTGGCCTATTTTAACACCAATGGCTTCTATAGGCTATAAATAAATCTTTTATTCTGATCGGTGAGTAATAATAAATATAGATCACGACGAGAACGGGTAGATATGCTATTCTACGGTTAAAAAAAAAGGAGCAGACCTGTCATTTGTCTGGAAGGATCACGGAAAACCATGGTAAAATCTTTATCAGAGCAGATTCACAAAGTACACGATTAATTATAAAATAAAAAATCAGATGTGATTAACAACCGTATTAATAAATAATAATTAATGTAAACGTTAAGGTAATACGTAATATACACATAAAAGTAAGTACATAAAATAACTCAAAATTAAATCCCGATTCAGAAGGCGTTAGTGAAAATTATATAAGGGCACATTTATCAGAAAATTCAACGGGTTTTATTATTTAAAAATTATTCGACAAAGTAATCTTGTTTCTGTAAAAAAGCCTTTTAATCTATTTTTTTTTTAAATTTGCAGAAAGATTTTTTAAATGGCTCCGTACGTAATTTATTAAAAATGGCATTGGAAGCATAAGAAGGCAGTTTTTCGTAAGCCGGAATATCGAGTTGTCAGATTTAATATACGTTTCCCAGTTACTAATACGTTGTTAGATTCTAATTAATAACATATCCCGGCCTAACGATCCGGAGACGTAACGCGCTACAGCTACAGAGACTTAACGAACAAGAGGTGTACTTGCCTACGGAACTTAAATTAAGAGAACCGAAAAGAATATCTGGGGACTGCAGAAATACCAAATAAATCGATCGGTCAACCGAAGAAGAAGTAGTTAGCCGTTTACTTTCCAAATCGTGGCTTAGTATTCGTTATCTATACATGGTAAAGGCATTTTATATTGATACAAAGATTATAGACGCGTAGGGGAAGATCAAACCAGGAAAAATTATGTAGAAATAAACCCCTCCACTTTCTCATTCGTATGATCTGGTCAGTTACTCGATTTTTCGGCACAACTTTTTGAAATCAAAAACACTTTTATTTTTTTAACTCGCTAATTTTTGTTTTATATTAATTCAGACCGATATTGAGAAAGAAAGTAGAAAAAAAAGCTGAAGGTGGCTAGGAAAAAGAGCGGGAGAGAGTTTTATTGCCTTTAGAAGTTAAAGTCTTATATTATCTATCTATTCCAAGAACGGATATCCAAGCCGACAGATCTACCCCAACCGTCAAAAATTACTTCGAAAAGTTTCTGTAATAAATTAATACTTAGGTTTTCTTAAAACGGAAAATAAATATCTTAATACTGCATAGTAAAAATTCTTTATAATCTTCAGATCAGCTTCGACAAATAGAATTTTTTTTCATAGAAGATTTACTTTACGTTAAAACACCATTCGATTTTTAGAACTACGGATTGATAATTCTAATTATTTTTCTTTTAGTCAAAGCGAAAAACAGAATTTAATGCATTTAAAAGTACTGTATGCTATTTTTACTACTGTTTTGCAGTTAAAAATTAATTACAAACTTTTAAATTAAATAACAATACAGTATTTCCTATTACATAGATTCTGGCAATCCGCTTAACCAACCGTAAATACACTGGCAGCGAAGAATAACGTATAACTACAGTTTAATAATAATAAATGGAGAATTTTAAGATGGTGATTTTAAGAAAAATTTCCTGCCATAAGAAATTTTAACAAAGTAAATCTCCTGCCTAACGAATCCCTGTATGTGAATGCTTATTCCTTTAGTTATAAAATAAATTAAAACGTCCGATACACAAATCGGATTATTTTTATACGATTTACCAATTTTTTCTGATAGATAACTGTTTAAATAGTGATTTTTTGTGTGTCGGAAAAGCTTATCTTTCTAGATAAAAAGACTACGGTTGGAAGCCCGACCGGACCTGTTATATTTTAACGTTCCAAGATACTTTTTTCCTGCCACCATTCCGTCATTGGATTTTAATTAATAACAACCTGCAGAACGAATTAGAGATGTAATAAGCTACAAGTACACTTGTTTTACAATTTTACAAACAAGGTAAGCGGCTGCCTACAGGCCCCGAATCTAGAAAGCTGCACTAGATAATTCGATACGTTTGGAATTTTATAGAAATCAATAGATCAATATCGTACACACTTAAAACAGGACGCTTCGTAATAATTAACTCTGTTTTTACGTAATTAACCTATCGCAGTACCTAGTTTTCGATCGAGCTATTTAAATTAATATACTATTTTAAAATAAACTATAATAACTCTTGTCGGATATAAATAATAAATTTTCCTTAACACGGTTGCCTTATGTCTAATTTTAGTTTTTACTGTAAGCATGTGGAAAGAACGACTTCTTTATAATTTAATATAAAGAAAAAAACTATAATCAATATTATATATAATAAAATGAATGAATGTACAACGACTAATTAATTGAAAAATAACAAAAATAAAAGTTTGGTAGAGATCAATAGATTAATATGATATGAGATCGGACCATGTGTTTAGTCGTTTGAAAAGAGGGGAAAAGAGAGTTCATTGACCACCATTGTAGGGAAGCATATAAGTGCACGCAACGTTTTAAACCTTGGTGAGACTTGGAATCAAGTTTCAGTAACGCTTATTTTTACATCTGTATAAAGGTTCAATACCTGTTGAAATAACTTAGATCCTATTTTTGTATAAGTAAATTGTGAAATACGTGTGAAATTACACGTTTTCAATTCTATTATGATACATATATTATAACAGACATTTAATCTACATTATTATAATGCATATAAAAATATAACAATATAACAATATAAACCTTCTACTAACAATAAGGGTATAAAATGATAAACAGAATGAACAGTTAATATAAAAATATTTCAACTAGATCAACACTTTAATTGTTAAATGATCGTTTACAATCTTACTAAAGTAATTACTGCAACTGAATATAGATAAGAAACAACACTTACATAATTTATAATAATAATAATATTATTATACTAATATAATTTTTAAGTTTTATATTTTTTAAACTACGAATAAAAGTTGATCATTATCAATCAAAGTGATTTAATCGGCGCCAAAAATAATGTTACTATATCAGAAAAACCTTTTAATGATATTTTTATATGAACCTTCTATAAACACTTGTAACTTAATTACTCATTTTTTACACAGATATAATTAATTTTAAAGGTACGAAAAAATACGGCGCGGAAAATTTTCGAGTAATGGACATCTATATATATATATATATATATATATATATATATATATATATATATAAATATATAACGTTTTTTTTTATTAGTAACCGAGAAAATACAAAAGACAGATCACAACAGACTTATATCTAAATAAATTTTTATACCCTTTTAAAACAGTTAAGCCCTTTATGAAATACCCGTTATTTAACAAAAAAATTAATAAAAAGAAGGTTTGTACGAAAAGAAAGAAATAGATATAGAAAAAGTATATCTTCGATAAACATCAGTGATGTCCGGAACCCCTGGAAAGAGAGACTATTATTTAGGTTTAACCTATGAGTTTTTTGGCATACTGGCTCATACAATTTCAAATTCCAACGTGTTATCTAAAAAATATTTTTTTAACTGATTTAGGGAGAGGGTATACGGATTAAATATTAAGTTAAAATTATTACTATAATTTTTATTTTATACAAAAGGCATATGAATATCACACGGCATTTGTAGTTCTTAAAAACGTATTGATACTTTACAATGGAAAGATATTTTAAACATTTTATTAGAAAATAAATAAAACTAAAATGCAAAGAAAAAAGTTATTTATGGTTAGGACAACAAATAAAGAGCGGTAATAAGATAGAAAATGAGGACAATAAAATTTCAGTTTGTAAAGGAACGAGACAGGATGTAAGCTGTCCTTCATTACTTTTTAGCTTATGTAAGGAACAAGCGAAAGAAAAATTTAAAAGACAGTACTGACTCAAGGGGAAAAAATTTAAAGATTTCTTTGATATTTGTTATTGCTAATTTTTGATTATTCGATGCTATTCTTTATGAAACTAGGAATGAATTAAAAGAAAAAATTACTGGTTTGGATACATAGCAGGAGGAAAATTACAAATTAAAAAAAAATAAATAACTTGTTAAATATTAAGTTATTAGATTTCGTTAACATGTATATTAACATTGGTAAATTCAGTCATCGCCTAGGGAAGACTACAATTATAGTTAGAGGTAGTTCATGTAGTTTTAGTGGTGGTTGTGAGGATAATGCATGCCGTGGTATCTTGGTTTGCCCACAAGTAGAAGATTGCGTTTGAATACACCCGTTTTAGGACGCACGCGACTAGGCACAGTTTAATAATAAGGAAAAATTAAAAATTTCGTTCGATTTCGTTAAGTGTTAAAACGTATCTCCTCCGGACGTTTAGTTTAAATCGTTTTCTGGAGAATTCATTATTCACGGGCACGGTTGAGTAGAGTAAATATATATATATATATATATAGAACATTTCGTGAGTAATTCATAATCAACGCCCAGCAAAACCTACTGAAAATAAATTGATGAAAATTTGTATACGCGTTCTTATTACGGTGTAAGCGTACACTAAGAAAGGATTCTTTGAAATTCCGAGTTTAAATGAAGTTACAATGAAATTTATTATTATTATTATTTTTTTTTAATTTCTTGGTAACAAATGAAGATATCAACTTGTTTCTTGATGTGTATAATCTTCATGTGAATACCTAAAGATCAATTTCTAGGTTTTTTGATATTCAAACTTGAAAGGATTGAAGAAAGTTGAAAAGATTTTGAACAATGATTGCAAATTTTCCCTACTACTACTATATAGTACTATTATATTTCCTACTATATACTTAACGAGATATTCGTTAGATTTGGACTCTTCAGATAAATGTCTAAAAACCATTTTCGGGTTTTTTTTTTAATTTGGATTTTTAAGGTGTGCGACGAAGTAGAATGCGATGGCTGAACCGAGACAGCCGCTGCCACATTTATTGTGTATGCGACGCGACTGGCTGCACCTGGCTCCGGTTACTTGACTAAAATCATAAAATAAAATTAAAATTGACCACGACCGGAGATGCCAGTAACCATATACGCGGTCGTACCCGCGATGGGGTTGCTAGTTTATATATATATATACATATAAAAAGAAGGAAATGAAGGATGAAATTATAATTGTAAAAAATAATGGATTTATTGTTTTTTGTCGACTGTTACGTACCGTAATCCCTATGATCCTTTATTGGACCCATGTTTGTTCTTCCTGCATTATGATAATGAATTTAAACAATATTCTGTGACAGTCTGATTGTTTTCCTTACAAAGCAGCCTTCATGGTTTCTTGAAAGAAAGACATATTACGCTAGCAGCTAGATACGGTTGAAATAGAGATATCCCCTTCCAGTGTGCAACACTGCCCCTTCAAAAATATACATAAATTTTGGGATAGAAAAACATAATACAACAAAAATGACAAGATATTTTTTATTTAGATAGTTCAAACAATAAACATAAGAATGGACGAAATATAGAACATACTTTAGCAAGCCAGAGCAGATAAGAAATCTACTAGTATCAGACATAGTTTTAGGAATTAAAAGGAAAATTAAAAAAAAAAAATATTTTCATGAAATGTACCGCAAAGTTAAAGATTAAAAAGAAAAGTATAATATAGATAACAGGAAATTCAGAAAAATCTTAAAAAAACGGCTTTTTTCGTGGTCTTAAGTACGCTGAAGGCTGAAAGAACAGACAGTAAAAACAGTAAAGGAAGATAATAAAGATAAACGAAGATAATATGAAATTATTAGCTGGGTTGAGAAGTGCATCAAATCGATCGAATGACAGATAACAAAATCCGAGACGCTTAACTGAACACGGCTTTGATTTTTAGAAAAAGTGTACGTATAAAATATAAATGAATGCTTTTAAAAGGGGAAGAGTAGATCACAAATATCTTACGTATGAAGGGACCTAGCCATTAAATCGTATTCAGATTTTACAAAAAGCCGTGAAGGATTAAAAAAACAACAAAGAATTATTCATAAGCAATTTATGAATATCGTTTTATACTACCGGGTTTTTCGGCTGAAACAAATCACTAAAGGGATTCCGCACGCTTGAGCAGGGAAGCGGGCCGACTAAAAAAATTTACTGTCCGCATATGTTAGTATTAACTACACGAAAATATCAGTGCAATTAGCCTACTACTTCATCTGATTTATATAGAAGGCTTGAAATTTAAAAAATCTTTTACAGTTATATGAACTTGTAATGTAGTCCATACAGCATTTATATCGTAAGTCTATATTAAGCAGTAGACTGTACAAAAGCTTCGAATTTAAACAAAAATTCAGTAAAATATTTTTACTTTTGAATAATATTTTAATGCTTATATATATAAAAAAACACGTATGTTCATAATAATAGTAATCTATTTACATATTAACTAAAACAATTATACAATTTCGCTTTCGACTTTCCAAGTGGACAGTTGAAATTAAGCTTCACATCTTAAACGTCCCAATCGAATTTTTTATTTTACAATTTTAATTTTTTATAATTTTATTTGAATTAAACTCTTTTTTGTACTAGCTTCGTAAATAATCGGTTATTTTGCTTTATTATTTGTTTAATTTTAAAATTCCTGTTATCTCATTTCCTTTTCATTTATATTATAATAAAGAACATTAACTTTACTAATTATTCTGCTATCTCCTTTAAATAATTATTTTGTTGAAATGTGCTCCAGGTTTTAAAAATTTATGTTTGATAAACTCTTCTAGAGCGATTTTTCCTTTTGCTATTCCAAAAGATTCAGTATAACCAAAAAAAGTTTTTAAATTACGTAATTTAGAAAAACATTCCATTTCTACTCAACCGAAGTTTAGAAAGCATGATTCATAAATATTTCTATATATACTAGCCGGTCGGGGGAGCGACCGTTTAGCCAGGGGGCGGAACCCCTTGGACCACCGTGACCCAGGTCGGCGCAGGCGAGCCCCGGACCGAGTATGGGAAGCCCTTGAGTCGGGGTTCACCATTCCCGTCTAGCCAGGCCCCCCGCCCACCCCAGTTTTCGTTATCCTTATGTTGTGAGCATAATACTGATAAATAACAATTAAAGTATTCAGACTTTATAGAAAACTGAAAAAGAAACAATATTAGTAACTATGGTAACTAAACTACACAGACCTTTGACGAGGAAAACTTCATAACTTGTTTCTATTGCTATGGAGACAGAATTAATTTAATTTTTTATTTATAATTTTCTTTGTTTTTTAATGAATATTTTTAATGGACAACTTCAACGTTTGTTAGACGTTTTCAATTTCTGCCACTCGAATAGAGGAGTCATGTTCGTAATCTGACAATTATTGACGTTCTGGCAGCTTCGTCTGCGCTTTCGTTTCCTAAGGTAGCAACGTGCCCTGGAGTCCATACAAATTCGCATCGCCGTCCCATTTGGTTTAATACATATAGAATAGACAGGATATTTTCGATAAGGATATCCTCAACGTTCTTGTTCTGAATAGCAGTTAGATCGTTTAACGAACCGGAACATGCAAACACTCTCTCTTCGTAGAAATGTTCTGTATAGCGAACAGCTTGCTGTATTACAACGTGTTCTGCCGAGTAAATACTTGGAAAAATCTGGCAGTTTCCACGAATGAGCTTCTCAATTTATATAAGTAGAGCATCCAACACCTTGTTCAATTTTAGAACTGTCAATAAAAATGTTCATATATCCCTCATAGTTGCTGATGATTGTCAAAACTTCCTGTTGGATGATCAATGCCGGTTACACTTTTATTTTTTCAAAAGAAATATCAATCTTGTGTTTATAGATGAAAAAGCCACGGTGGTATTTCTGTCGTAGAAATTGATTTCGCATTCATGCTGATCTGGAAAAAGTAGCACGGTGTTCATATAAAGCAGCAAAACAGTTCATTATTAAATGTTTTATAGTCTACACGGGTAGGAAAGGCCCGTTTATTTGCTGCACATCATTAATAATAAGATCTCTCTTCTATAATGTATGGCTTTATGATATTAAACTAGTCACCAGGCTTGTACTGTAAGCGCCTGCGGCATCTGATTCCGGTGTTTTGTATAACGTCTAACTTTCTTAGATTCGACTTTCTAGCGGATGAATATGCAGTACATCCGTAATCGAACTTCGAATGAACCATTTTTTATATAATCGCAGAAATGTCTTTTTTTCTGAGCCCCAATGATGTTGAACATTTAAGAACATTTAGAGCTTTCTTGCATCTAATACTCAAATCTCCTATGTGCAGTCCCCAAATAAGGGATTTATTTAACAAGAAATCTAAAAACCGTACATTAACTTTGTACTGAATATCATCATCGATGGTCTAAAAAGGACTACGGTGAGGAGAGTTTTTTTTCTACAGAAGTGTACCCAGCACACGTTTGCTCTGGTGAAGATTTGAAATTCGTTAAGCGTGTTTATCGCTTGGTGCAATTTATACTTCACCATAACGGTACTGTTACTAACATATGCGACTGCCAGATCATCGACGTAATTCGACTGATATTAGCCATTCTTCTGGAATGGCTAATATTCTGACGACGTCGCATTATAAACCTGTATTTGAAAAATACGGTCGTTCATGTAGTTGCCTAGTAGGACCGGTAGATTGCCGGGAATGCCCCGTTCATGTAGTTGAAGCATTATTTCATGACGTCACGTTATATCAAAAAACCTTCTGAGATCAAGTAAGAATTCGACACAGTATTTCCTAGTGATAAAACTGTTATATGTAGTATTTTCTAAATTGATCATTTGGTCAGTAGTTGAAAATTGAATGGTAGTGTCGAAAACCTGCTTAATGCGATGATAAAAGACCTCTTTTTCAAAAATCTATAAAATCGATTATTTATAACTTTTCCGAATATTTTTTCAACGGCACACGTCAACGAAATAGGACGGTAACTATTGGGATCAGTCATATTTTTATATTTTTTTTGGGACCGGAACAATATAAGTTTTCTTCCACTACCGCGGGTACATTCCATCCCGCCATATCTGATTATATATAATTCTATCAATTTAAGTTCTGCAGCGGTGCTTAGCTGTCTGATCATAACGTAATGTACTTCGTCTAGACCAAATGATGTATTGCCCGTTTTTTCCAATGTTTTCGCAAGTTCATCTACTTTGAGAAGTACATTGTATGAAAAATTCATTTTGGCTCCAAAGTTTAGACGACCTTCAATTCCGTTTTTTTTTATTTTTAAAACATTCGTCATAATTAGCTCCTTTCTATTGATTGGCTAATAATTCAGAAATTTCGTTTGGAGAATCCACTGGTTCATTATCAGATTGAAGGTAAATAATGGGAGCAAAGTTTATACGACTGAAGATGGCCTTTACTTTCTTCCAAACGTCAACCGCAGTCGTATTTCTGGTAATGGATGACAAGTATTTTGCCAGGATCGTTTTTTTGAATCTGTTATAAGTCTTTTGGCATACGTCCTGTGCTTTTTAAAGACAGTTAGATTTTCCGACGTTGGACCTTTCTTGAAATCCTTGTATGATTTTTCCTTTCCTTTTATTACTTCACTTATTTCATCATTCCACCTCTAAACGGATGACTTCTCGAGTTTTCCGGATGTTCTGGGAATATATCTTGATGTCCAATCAAGTATAACACTGGTTTGTAGCGTCGACATGATTTTCAATAACTCCTATTGTTTCGGGGAGTTTAGTATCAGTAGTGAAACCCACCGGGTTGGTCTAGAGGTGAACACGTCTTCAAAAATCAGCTGATTTTTGAAGTCGAAAGTTCCTACGTTCAAATCCTAGTAAAGGCAGTTACTTTTATACGGATCTGAATACTGATCTTCTACGTTGATCTTCGGTAGTTGGGTTTCAATTAATCACACATCTCAGAAATGGTCGACCTGAGACTTTACAAGACTACACTTAAATTACACTCATTTATATCATCCTCATTCATCCTCTGAAGTAATACCAGACGGTGATTTCCGGAGGCTAAACAGGAAAAAAGTATCAGCAGTGAAACTCGTTCAATCTGCCTTGTCAAACGACCACCTTTTTGGGATGGGATGTATTTTCACTGAAACATCAGTTGAGATTTGCACCGGAAAATAATCACTTCCTTAGAGTTCTTTGAAAACCTTGAAAATGTTCTTCGGTGCTATACTTTTACGCTATTATTATTATTATTAATAATATATAAAATTATAAAACATAAAGAAGTAAATTTAAACACTTACAATTTCAAATTTAAATTAAATTTCATTTACAAGTTAGTAAGACTTAATTTAAAAATAACATTTGTAACTGTGAGTTATTCGTTATTAAATGAAAGCAGGTAAGTAATAGATTATAATTGTGTGAAGTAATACAGTACTGAAACCGTGCCGTGGAAATTATACTTTCGATGGTCTGAACTAAACATTCGTTTGATGTTAACGAATATGAAAATATATATATATATATATATATATATATATATATATATATATATATATATATATATATATATGCGTGAACACACACACACAAAAGATATAGAGAGAAAATACACACAAACTGCAAAAACTTTCTTTATTAACTGGACAGTATAATAACATAAATAGTAACGCGGAACACACGCAGGTACATGGACGCACGCGCTTGAAATTCATGCAAAACTCCTACATGCATGCAAATTTAGTCACATCATCGTCATCGTAATAGACCTTCCTTAACGAAATACAGATTACAGAAATAAGAATATGCCGTGATGCAAAATGAAATAATAATAATTATCATTACAAAATCATTATTCATTACTATAATTATATCTACATAACATAAAAATTACGATACGTAACTAATTGAAAGTTAGAAATTCAAATTAAAAAATTTAGTTTTATGATTTTCACCTGTTAAATTTTAGATTAGATTTCAACAAAGATGCACGTTAATTTCACACGTTTATTATAATTTGTAAAACAAAATATAAAATCACATTACGAAAGAGAGATAATCACAAATTTTTCCATCTAGTACTGGAAAAAAGAGAACATAGACTTAAGTAAATGAAAAGAAAGCGAAAGTCATGACAATCGAAGAAATCGGAATTTTTATCACATTTAGTAAAACTCGGTTAACTAACCTTGAATCCGACTGACATATAGAAAATTACGTTAAGACCAAGATAATGGTGGCGATCAAGTTCACCCGTATTAAAAATATTAGTAGGTTAGATTCTTAGATTATTAAAATATTGGTAAAACGTAATGTTGGATTAAATAATGTTGTAAAGATCTGTAGAAAAAGCCGATTTAAACGTTGAAAACACCGATACGGCGCGGCGGTAAGGCTTCTGAATATCAAGGGTAGGGCAGGGTACGGATAAATATTCCACGGAAGGTCGGGAAGGAAAAAGGTCCGCTTAAAAAATAATGGCATATAATTATTATTAGAGACAGAACCGATTTGAATACGTATAGAAGAATAGAGAAAAGCACAAGAACAAGCAGAATCAAATTTATATGGTATGAGAAAATACGCCTATAAAAAGAACAGACGGAAATGTGATAACGGAAATAAAATACAGAGATAACTAGGCGGCCAAGCTGAAAACGCATCTATTTTTAAATGATATGAAATGACTTTTGATGAAGCGCAATCATAGCCGATGAATTAAAGATACGGATAATGATTGCGACGTTGGACGAGCAGATAGGTACCCAGAACTAAATGAAGATCAATAAATACAAAGTTTCCTGTTTAAACTGCCTTTTTCCCTGACTACAGTTTTTGGTGGGCTTTAAAAATTTTTTTCTCTAACTCTGTTAATCGCTATCTTCCTTCAGCTTCTTATCACTCCAGTTTCCTAGCCTTTTTCATGGTCTTTCTTCCTTCTTTATCGCCTTTTTCATGGTATGTTTTGATAAACTCGATAAAGAAACCACAGACAATGAATTAGCTGTAGAGATATTGATTGGGATGCGGCCGAGCAGATACAATACTCAGGGGGAAAAACAAAGATCAATATATTCCAAGTTTCTAGTTTAAACTTTCCCTTTTCCTTACAATTCTTCATGAGCTTTCACATCTTTGTGAAAATTTTCTTCTAAAACTCCTACTTAATCGCTATCTTTCTTCAGCCCCTTATCGCTATTGCCTCGTTCTCTCATCTTTTTCACAATTTATCTTCTTTCTTCTTCCACAGAATTCTTTACCCTGCTTAAATAAAATCTCAGAGAGTATCCAGAGCATTTATTCTTGATGGATTTACGAATCTGACAGTACCTGTACCGTCTGGAAAAACTATTCATCATTTCGGTTTTTCACTCTCTCCAGTGATCTCCTTCCTTAACTGTGACAAATTTCTTATCAGAATCGTCCACGTGAATTTTCCTAGTAAAGCATCTACCAAGGAATCATGTACGATAATGTTACATACCACACGCTAGCAAATTTCCAATATTATATTTAAAAAACTAAAACAATTTAATTTTTAATAATTATTGTAAATTGACAAAATAAACAAGTTTCCTAACCGAATAAGTTTTCAAAATGGGGACATTCATTGTACTTTTATTTTTAGGATTCTCTCTCCTATAAATATTTAAATTTCTTAAAAAATTAGAAATTTAATTGCATCATCATACTACACTGACGAATATAGGACTGAAAAAAGTTTCCCTATATAGGAGTAGATATTTTATTTTAAATATACGCAAAAAGAATATTCAGATTAATTCTCCGTAAAACATTAATTTAAATTTAATAAAGTATAAAAAAGGTTTTCTCCTGTAGCTGGTATTTCTTTTCACCAATAACCAAAAATTTTACCATACACAATTAATGAAAAACAAACACTAAAAATCCGTTTAAAACTAAGATTAAAAAGTGTTTCGTTTACCAGTCCGAGTAATTTTTATTAATATAGACAGAAATATATTTTTTAAATAATCTTTGTAAATACCTATTGATTTTAATTTGAATTACTAATATTTATAATGTATTCATTTATTTATTTTACGATTATTCTTAATATTTACTTCTATTAATTTCTTTTTATCGACCGATAAAGATTAGTATGACTGGAAATGTAAATATAATATTTATTTTTTGTAAGCGGTTCTTGAGAGTTTATGAAATTTTATTTTAATAAATCTTTGTTCAATAGCTTATTCTTCTGTAAAAAGAAGAAAAAAAGTGGAACAAACATTATTGAAAAAAAAAACAATAAAAAAACCTTACCGGTTTAAAAATTACGAATTCAATATATTATGTCCGAACGTTTCGAATAAGAATTTCAATTATTATCGACTGACCTGTGTATTCGTACGTAAGTCATAAATGACCAGGATGCTGTATCGAAATACACAATCTGATCGGTGTAAAAAAAGCAACGATAAAAATCACAGAATTACAAAACTTGGTTTATAAAATGACAACAACTTTAAACACATACTAAAATTTAATTTTAATAATTTTTCTTAATATTATATATATATATATATATATAAACACACACACAGTATAAAAACTATACTTCGGTTAATGATATAAATATCACTACTAGCAACAATAGGATGAACGTTACAGCTCGTGCAGGAAGGCAGGGATCGACCTGGGCTCCGATCCAAAACATACCTAAAATAAATGTATTAAAAATGTATATACAGTATTTATAAACATGACGGTTTTAACCGACGACCATTCATCCGTCCATCTTTAAACTGTCTGATTACTAAAAAAAAAAAAAAAAACCTTTAAGGTGAAACATCTAAAAGAAAACAAATGTTGGTATGATAAAATTTTCAAACGCTGCGTAAAAATAAATTTGAACAATATATAATAGTGTAGTAAAAGATAAAGTATTATTTGAAATTACACAAAAATTATTGGATGAATTTTAGGAAATTTAAAGGGACGACTTCATAATCATAAACAGGCTGAATCAAGTACCAGTCAAATGATATATTTAAAAATGACGAACGGATCCGTACAGTAGGCGTTAATAAATCAACTAAATATTTATGTATATACATATCTAAAAACTTTTTTAATAAGTCCATTTTAATTATACTATTACAGTATAAAATACTCCTCCTCTCGTATGATTTAATTCTTAAGTAAAGCTTGTTACTTAAAAACTAGGAAAATATTAAACCATTAGACATTTTTTTAAGTATTCATTAGCTACAGAGGAATCTAGTGTAAGAAGTAGTTGAAGAGAAGAAAGAGGAGTTAGATGATGAGGAAAGTAAACAAATAATGACGAAGAAGAAAAGAACACCTTTACGATAAAGAATACTTTTTTTGTAGCTAAGAAGGTAATTCTAGCAACAGCATGAACCTCTCTTCTTAACGTTATAAACCAGCGGCCAGACGAAACTAATCAGCTTTTACATTAAGAATATAGGGTTCGTCGTTTTATTAAGGATATTACGACCGTTTTAAGGATAATGACATTTCGTTTTATTCTTTTACATATATATTTTTTTTAATCGTTATCTCGGTTATACTACAAATAAACAATTAAGCCGTGGTGTCTCAAAAAATGTACATTTTTATTGCTTAGGATTATATGACTATTTTTTAAAATTGTAATAAAATATATTAGACTTTATTAAAAAAAAAAAAAAAAACCAACAAAAAACGATATCCTTGAATTCAATTAAGACAAAGACTTAATAATATTCTACTACCGCACTTTGTTTCAGTTGGCTTACAACAAAAATGTAGGGAAATCTAGAATCGGTTCTTACTTTCTATTTAAATGAACTATTTCTTCAATAAATCAGTGTAGCTTGATTCAAATTTCAATATTTTGTTGTAAACAAGAGTTTTACTGATTTTCTTTTTTGTTAAACGAAATTTTAATTAAAATATCATCACAGCAAATATTAAGGAAAAAAATTTAACTAAGATAGTGGAAGATCTCTCCGTTATTTCGGTTAATAATTATTTTTTCCCTCAAAAATGCATATGCGTGTGCATATATATATATATATATATATATATATATATATATATATATGAATTATCAATCAAATTACATTATTTCTTTATATAAATGTTTTTCTTTTCACAAGCGCTTTCGCAGTGCATACTTCATCAGAAGAATACACTAATTATTAAAAATTAAAAAAAAAAGTAGAAAACCCGTATATATAAAGTCCTCTCAATTAATTATAATTAAAATAAAAATTTTGAATTAGATTTCTAAAAAAGTAATCGTACTTCCTGAAGAAGCAGTCAGTACTATGAATCCACTTATGAAAAGAAAAAAGCTGACAACAAAATTGTAATACTTTCCTGGCATTGGTTATTTATTCTTATATAGCGGAAAAATAATGATACATGAAAAAAGTTACCCAAGATTTCTTTTTTGGGGTGGGAGTAATTTATGATAGAGTTTTATTGTAAAATTATAATTATATATTTAAATAAACAAAAAAAAAGGTTAAAAAATCGTTATGTTTTCTGCTCCCCCACCTCCAAAATCACCTTCCAAGAAAATGTTTTGATTTTTCTACGTTCACTATGTAAATGAAAAAACATTTCACTGAAAAATGTAGAACCAATAAATAGTTACCTAATATTTTATTTTAATTTTATTATAATATTATTATTATTAAAAGTTTAACTCTTTAATAATAATTAAAGTTTAAATAAACCAAAGAATTCGATATTTTTATACTTTCCTCGGCTTCCCTATCACCAACCCAAAATATATTTTTGGGTTCTAGCATAACTACGGATACTAGGCCTAGGAAAACAATCGGTTAAAAAATATTCAGTAAATAAAATGATTTTCGATTTTTGGAGCAAAATATTTTTAATAACTGTAAGATAAATATGCACGCATGTAATGGCTTAATATAAAATGGGGGATTATGTTTGCTAAATTTTGAGAAAATTTACTTAAAATTTTACCACAAACTGCTCCATATATACGAGTCTGTACAAAATTTCATCAAATTCGGTTTATTCAGTCAAAAGTTATTAAGCTTCAAACACCGTAAATCACACATACACGTGCGTACGAACATTACCTATATTTTTTTTTTTTGTTTTTTGGGGTCCCTGGATCATGAAACGTCGAGATACGCAAAAGAAACCAATGATCCATTTTATGTCAGATTACCATACTTTCCTTCTTGCAGCATATGACAGGAAAGAGCTATTATGACAGGAAAGTAAAACTAAAAGCATTAAAAAAAAAATCGATAAATGTGATCTGATGAAATCATTTTTCTAAATTAACTGCTGCAATGAAGAATTTCATATACAATATGTCGGGAGGGATAGCAAAATATTGCTATAAAGGTAAAACTTCTAATTAAAACTCTGCCACAACCGACATTAAACTAACACAAATATTTTAAATACGATAAAAATATAAGTTCTTTATAAAAAAAAGTGGATTTTTTTTGTACGAAAAATATTTAACATACTCGTATATCTTGTCAGAATTTTGTTTAATGTAAGAGATATTTTTATTATGGTTGAACGTTCATGTTATCTGTATTTCTTGAGATAAGCATCTCAAACTCTTTCCTTTATAAGGGGAACGGAGTAGGGCGTGGTGTTCAGTGAGAGTGACTTTTGATTGCTTTTGATTATACTTAAATATCACTTTGCACTTGAACTATATTAAGAAATAAATGAGAAATGTTTTTAGGATTTCTCAAAGGAGACATGTTGGAGTCCGATGACGCTCGGTGACATATCTCTGGGTCATTCCGAGCAGAATAGAAAAAAAAGAATCAGCCCGATGCGTCCAGTAGAACACTCAGAGGACTGGAAGTAGGTTTTCAGTCCAACTTCTTTTAATATATGATATATATATATATATATCAGAGTATTATTAATTACTACATATATGAAATAATTTTTTTATAGCTTTATAAGGAACACATTTTTGTTTTATTTTTTCCTGCTAATAATTTATTTATTTATTTTTAATTTTTTTAAATTATTATTTACTTTGTGATTAACTTTAATTAAAGTTTATTAGTTATTTTTAATTCGTTTGTATTTACTGACAATGATTGTTTTAACAATTGAAATATTCAGCTAGTTTTTTAGATTTTTTTTTTTAGTCCTCTACTAATTTACTTCAATAACCTTTTAGTGTAAATCATTCTTTGCATTACTAGATAAAATTTTTTTTGTATCCGATGCAAACATGTATTATTATTTCTGCATTTGCTGTAATGTTCATAAAAAAACTTTCCTGAATTTTTTTTATTTGTAATCAAACCGGAAATGGTAAAGATAATAGAAAACAATTTAATTTCGTTTTATTTATGAAATAAAATACTACTGAATATTTCTGAAATGTAATGCATAATTATTCACTGATACCTATAATAAAAAAAGTAACATCAGAAAGAGACAGAGGCATTTTGTCTTTGTTTCTTTCTCTGTCTCTGTCTCTCTTTCACAATCACTCATTCTCCTCTCTATTTCAGTTCAATCATAAAAAGTGGTTTCTAACCGATTAAAAATACAATTATTTTGTTTAAAAAAATAGCGAACTTTCATTTTTTAAATTTTGCGAGATATAAAATATTCTTGTTTCCCAACAGTCTACCGTGTTACTTTAAATTGTATGCCATTCGGGTAAATATAAAACTTTAAATATTTTTAATACAGAGTAGCAATAAAAATTAAAAGAACTACGCAGATTAATAGAAATGGCATCTTTACTTCGCAACTTAATTTTTAATTTACGTATATAACAGAACATGTCGTGAGCAATTCATGAAATCAACGCCCAGCAAAAAAAACCACTGAAAATAAATTGATGAAAATTTGTATACTCCTTTTTCTTCCTTAAAAGGGGTGAAGAAAGGTAAAACCTTTGAACAATGATTGCCAATTTTCCCCCATTTCTGACTATACTAAACGAGATATTTACAATATTTGGGCTTGTTCAAACTCTTCAGATAAATAACTAAAAACGATTTTCCGGTTTTTATGAAATTCCATTTTTTAAGGGGTGCGAAGGTGTACGACCCAGCGGCTTAACCCATACAACCACTGCCATTGTTATTGTACGTGCGACGCGATTGGCTGCACCTTCCTTCGGTTAGTTGACCGAAAAAAAAAAATTGACCGCGACGGGAATAGCAAGAAACCATATAGCACGGGCGAAGCCGCGATGAGATGCTAGTATTATAATAAAATGATAAAGGGAATGCTCAAGAATTGTAAAAAAGAGACCAACTATACTTGGATGCGCATTTCTAACGGTATTCAATCCCCATCGGTGGATGTAAAAGAAAGCGGAATAGGGAATAGCGGCCAGTTCTATAACCTACACTTAATGTCAAACAATCTTAAATTATCCGATTTCTTTCAGTTTTGACCATTCACAGTTAACGTTATTTATTACTCTCATTTGTTTGTTCCAGTTGATAAATTCAAGTGGATTTTTTTTATAGCACGTTTTAGGTGGATCTTTTTTGTATTTATAATTATTATTAATCAATTGCTTTATTATATTTATACGTTTAACAATCGAAATGCACGTGCAGTTATCGACTTTTCAATGCTCACATTAATCCTTTTTGTACAATCTTATCCGTATTAAAGTATCTTAAAATTAACTGATTTTTTTTTTAGCAGACACATATGTTACACTTTAATATCGAGAATTTTTATTTAAACAGATTTAATTTAAGGTAGTTTTAATTGTTTGGTAACATATAGTTTCCCCCACCGACTAACAGAAAAAGAAGTTTAGTTGGGGATCTATTACAAATTAGTGAAACAGGATATTCTTTGAAAATTAAAATTGTATTCATAATTCAAAGAAGTTGCCAAATTTAAAAATGTATGCCATCACTCAGAACACAGTTAAAGTTGAGTGCCAATTATTATTTTTATTTCAACATACGTTTTATCATTGATTTCTCAAGTTTCTCGGGTCTACCTCTAACTCGTTTATTAACAGGAGTTAAAATCTTATTATGAATTCCTTCATCAATAGTATTTCATAAATTTTTTTAATTACATTATTATATATACTGATACGGGAGGAAAGGGAAATAATTTTGCAACTGATTCTTGATCTTGAAATAAGGAAAAATGTTCATACAAACATATGTCCGAAAACGCTTTTTATCAAACGCTTTGTTACGGCTAGCGAAATATTTCGCCCGGATTCAGTTCCCCCGGTAAAATGAGGTCGTACTGAGATTTTTAAGGCGTTATATAAGGGGTAAACTTGATGGTTTCTTATGTTTTGACTTGAAAAATCGAATAAAACAGATCCCTTAACTCTATCGTCCGTAGTTTTCATGATATCTGAAGTAAAACAAAAGAATTTTGTGACAAAAAACAGGTTTTTTTAGGTTTGAAGTACAATAAGTTTGTTAAATGACTAAAAAATGCGTAAATTCTATTATCAGACTTGTCGAGAATTTAATTCTGAGAAAATTAATGTAATAAAAATTATGAAAAAAAAAATTATTATTAGAAACAAAACTTACAGAAAAATATTATGAATTTGTAAAAATTAAAAACAGCTGATTTTAGTAAAATAAATATAGATCTTTGAAAATTAAAATATCTTTATTTAATTAAAAAAATAAATAATAATAATAACAATAATACTCACTGGTTTATATTGTATTAATTTACGTTAGATGTTCAAAAATTCTATCACTGAGATCGATGCACTTTTCATCTCGTTTCCTTACATCTTCTGTCGTCAACCTAATTATACCTTCGCGTTTCTTGAGGAAGGCTGCAGTACTGAGAATGTGAGCGACCAGTGCATCACGTTTGCTACTTTTTGCTTGTATAACTCGCGTTTCATCCATCCCCATAAATAGTAATCTAAGGGAATAAGGTTTGATGATCTAGGTGGCCAATTTACCGGCCCTCTACGGCCAGTCCATTTACCAGTAAACTTTTCATATAAGAATTATCTTAGTTCATTTGTGAAATGTCTTGGTGCTCCATCAAGTTGATAGTACATTTCAATCCGTTTCGCTAATCAGAAATTTTCAAGCTCTGTAAGAAACTCATTGTTTAAAAATTCCAGATAATTTCTCCCCTTGTTGTAGTATAAAAGGGCCTATTTATTAGTTGTCGATCATGCCACACCAAACGTTCGCCGAAAATCGTTGCTGGAAATTCGATTCGATTAAATGGGATTTCTTCAGAACACCGATGTAAATTCCGTATATTGTTTACGCCAATACGGGTAAAAGTAGCTTCGTCTGAAAACAGTAAAAACGGAATTAAGTGGTTATTATTTTTAACACATTGATAAAAAACTGCAGTCGTCTGATACGGTCACCAAGCTGAAGCTGTTGAACTTTCTGAACATGATAAGGACTTAGTTCGTGAGCATGTAATTTTTTTCATACTGTACTTTATGGAAAATTGAGTCGCGTAGAAATTCTTCACGTGCTGGTGGTAGGACGAAGCTGTATAAACTGAATAATGTTTTCCCTTTCATCACCATGTACCGGTTGACGTTCAGATTACACCTGAGCGGTTGGAAGTGTGCCATTCTCACGAAGTTTAATAAAAATTCAAAAGTCTAAATTTATTGTACTAAAAACAGCTGTTTTTAATTTTTACAAATTCATAACATTTTTCTCTTAAGTTTTGTTTTTAACAATTATTTTTTTTTTGTTTTTCATAGACTTTATAACATAAATTTTCTCATAATTAATATTTCCTCTTTTCTGTTCGATTTTCAGGTCAAAAACATAAGAAACCATCAAGTTTACCTGTTATATAACGCCTTCATTTCACCAGGGGAACTGAAATCCGAGCGAAATATTTCGCTAGCCATAACTCGATAAAAAGCTATTTCTGGCATATGTTAGTACTTTTTTCTTTTTACTTAATTTTAGTTTTTAACGTTTTTCCTTAATTCAAACTCTATAATCAGTTCCGAAATTATTTCCCTTTCCTAATGAATCACCCTATATTTATTTAAGAAATAGAAAATATGAGACGAGAAACTTTCAGATGACATCAAATAACTTTCTCGTCTATCAATTAAAATCCTTTAAAATTCACTCGAAAGGACATTATTTTTGGTTGTATCGATCTGAGGTTTTTATATCGGGGAACCCATACTGTTTTACTCCACAACATTAGTATTGGCACATTTTTACACAATTTTAATGGTTTGCAACATCTATACACATACTTATATATAAATATTTTGTCAGTAACGAAATATTAAAAATATGCTCACAAACGTTGTAAAATATTTGGAACGTAAATAATTTAAAAGAAATTTAATTGTTCAAGGATTAACATTAACAAAAATGTTTTATACATTATAATATTGGTGAATCAATCTGTTCTCATTGTTTTTAATTTTTTGTCCTTTACATAAAATTTTTTTAAAATTTATATGGCTGTTTATGTTTGCATAGTATACTATTCTACACTTTTCATATAATTTGATTACCCATTGTTTGAAACATGTATAGAATACATGTTTGTTCCATTAAAAGAAAATGAGGTAGTCATTGAAAGTGATTAAATTAGACTACGTGAGGTGATGAGTGCTTTCGTTCAAATAAGTCAATTTTCTAGTACCAACCCATAAAAAAAAAATATGATTATGTGTTTTAAATTATTTTTATAATTTTAATTTCTGAAGAATGATAAATTTTGTGATTTTTGATAATGATATAAGTAAGCGCAATGTATAGTTTTAAGGTTATTGTCTTTGTAATGTCTGTTATTTTGGGGTGTGTGTGTGTGTGCGTGTGTTATTTATATACCGTATATGCATGTCTTTAAATGTAGGGTTGTAACCATTTTCTTGCGAAATGCGTTTTATGGGTTGAGTTCGTCTTTAAAGTCGTGTTCAGTCATAGGAAGGGATTAACTAACAATGATGTAGTAAGAAACTGAAGGACAGTTAAGTTAGTGATGTGAGAAGGGGGTAGTTTAATGAGTTATACATGACAACATCTTTGGTGGTCGGTTTCCTGTAATTTTTTGAACTTATGTGTCTGTCTATTTTAGTGACTGTTAAACCAAGGAAGTTTATTTTATTATTCCAATCTGTTTCTAGTGTGAAATATATTCAGGGATGATTGTTGTTTAAATGCAAAAGAGAGGAATCTATTTTGTTTTTGTTCTCATTGAACGGTCCTAGTGATTTTTAGAAAGTATTTTTCCTGAAATAGATTAACAAAATTTTTTCCTAAGTGACTGGATAGACTATTACAAAATAGAGTTGAGCAGACATTAACCGTAAAAATCTGAATTTATTCCATTTTTTATAATTTATTTTTTTTCTTTAGGTGAAGTCTGAGACATGGTGAAAGAAAGTTACAGCCCCAACATGTTAACCGTTGGAACATTTGTGGTAGTAGTCGTAACAACTCTGTATTATTTTACTCGAAGGTAGTGATGTGACGTAGAAGTCTAACGAAAAGTAGTTTTATACTACTGCCGATGAGTTTACAGATTAATAATTTACTTTAAAATAAAGATAAAAAATCGGTGACGGTTATATTTTATTTCCCGGTCACGTTTCTCTCCACCCAACCAGTTTTAGTTCATTAATGTGACTTGTCTTCAAAAGTTCGAAAAAAGGTGACAACAGAGTCGCTATTTTTCTCGACACTGAGAAACTGAAGCTGTGTTTTGAAAACCGATTTCTCGAACGATTTAGAGAGTTTCTTTTACAGCTGTTTTCATTTAAAACTATTATTTAATGAAAGTAGATTACATAAATATGTAGCACTAAAACGGTTCATTTTTTTGCTATGAAAAGTTTTTTCTGACCACCTAAGTAAAAATTCGAAAATAAAAATTCGCAAATCTCCCTAGTCCTTCGGAAAATTTACATAAAATTTAAAATCTTTAAATAAATGGCCATTTTTTATATATAATTTTAGTTAATTTATTTAATTTAAATATTTAAAAGATATTTTTTAATCTATTATTTAAGACATTAATGATAAAAAATCAGCTGATAGGCAAAAAAAATTATTAACGAGCTAAAGCGTGTAATTATGTAATTAACTTTTTTTTGTCTAATTGGACTCCTAGGGAGTGAAACCTCGTGATCTGTCACCTCGAAGGTCACTTTTTGACTGATCATCATAATTTTGCTTGGGAAGTGAAAAACTTAAAAAAGACGTTTTTTGATACTTTTTAATCTCAAATTCAAACCCGTGTGAAAAGCAAAAAAAAAAAAAATGTACTATTAACTGTGTAATATATATTGATTTCCCATTTTCCTCCTGTTGTTTCCTCATGTTTGGGTAATTTAAACAAATATTTTTCTTTCTGGTTATCGGTAATTTTTTAAGGAATGCCATTTTCAATAACGTTTTTATTTTGAAAAATAAAACGAAAATGTAACGTTAGTAAAACGAATGTGTTACGTTCAGTTAATGATATAGTGACGTAGTAGAGTTTTAAATAGAAAATTTAAAGTTCCTTTAACATAACTGTACATTTACTGGTACAAAGAGGAAAGTACGGTAATAGTTACGAAATAAACGGACTAATTAGTTACTCTGTAACGGTCGACCGTACTGGCGGAAAATATTTAATTGTATTCGACAGTTCAAAAACCATTAATTCATCGACGATGTAGTAATGGTTTCTTTTTTCGATAACTTTCCTTGACTGAATACAATTAAATGCTGTTACCTGAAAATTAGTTGATAACTTGGAGAACCACTAAGCCAGAAATACATCTAAATTACGCATGCAGTGAGAAAAGATTGGTTATTAGGCAATTGATCGGGTATCGATATAAATAAAAAAAAAAAACAAAATAATTGTATGCTTTTCACAATAGTGCAAATTCAAGTTAAGTTAAATAGTAGTTAAAAAGGGTAATTTTCTTAAATTTTTTCTCAATGTTTCTAAAAATTCAATGATGGAATAGTTATTTTACCAGCAAATTTTTATTCTACCGATGTGATTTTTTTTTAATTTTAAAATTTATCGGCAAATACAAAACGCAAGTAGTGATGATGAAAATGAAAATGATGAACATGAAAATGAAAAATGTAACATTTTTAATTTTCATCAAGCTATAATAAGTAATTAAATAAAAAATATAACCGAAACAAAGAAAATTTAAATACAAATTAATAATTAATGATGAGCTGCAAAAAAACCTTCTTGCACTAATATAAGTATAAAAAAAAGATACTGAAAAAAAAATTATCACATGTCTACATTAAATTTATTATTATATTAATGTATGTAAATGATAATAAAAAATTATCATATTTTACATTTCTCAGTTTTTTTTAATACAAGTAAAATTTGTGTAGTGCCTTGTAAAAATTATTTTTTATTTAATTATTTGGTTTTATATTCATTAATTTTTTTATTTCTTTACCTTTTGATTTTGCGCTTATATTTATTATTTGCTTTATTTTAACTCACAATGTTTTTTCAACTTTCAATTTTTTTTCATGTTTGTCCTCAAATCTTGCATCCTTAATTTAACATACTTCCTGACATTGCCGACTGATGAAATTTTGCACAGTTACTAAGGTCGAGTGACAATACAATATTCCACCATTAATTTTGCAAACATCTACCCGTACGGAGGCAAATTAAGGGTGCGGGTGTAAAAAATTGAAAAATCTGTCAAACCGGTATGCGGGGTTTTAAATCCAAATTAACCTACTAATTAAACTCATGCAATGTATGATAATAATTTGATTAAGGCATTACTAAAACTATAAAGAAAGCTTTTAAAAATCTTTAAAAAAATTTGTAATACTATTTTGTATTAATTCATTTACATTCCTGATGATAGTTAACAATCAAAATGCGCATGTAAGTTATATATTTATTTTTAGTATACATATTTTTTTTTTTTGTAAACGTTTCTTGTGTGGCTCTTGTTTCTATTTTACATCTATATTGTTTACATCTATAGAGTGTTTATATTGGGTGCCCCAAAAGTCACTAGATTGTTTAAAATTCGAATAGGTTTTTACAATTATGTAAGTTCAAATTTTTTCTTTCAGATTATTGAAGTGTAATTCTTAGAAATGAATTATGGAGAAATTCACAACTACGCAACGCTTGAAAATAATTAAATTTTATCTACAAAACCAACGATCAATTATGCTAACCCACAAAGCTTACCCTCGTCATTTTGGGGCCAGACAAAACCCCCAAAATCACCTAAACAAGGAATGCTTAACTTATTTCAGTGGTCTGAAATACAAGGGTCTGATTTACCACGTGCTGGAAGGCCGCGTTCAGGATGATCACAGGACAACATTCAGCCTATGCGACGAAGCACTGAAGACGTACGACGTCAATCCGAAGGTGGCCCCAACCAGCATCTGGGGACGTCCAGAATCTCTCTACAGAGAATCCAAAGGATGCTGAACGTCTACCCTATAGGATACAGCTAGTGCAGGAACTGAAGCTAGCAGATTATCAGCCACTATTAGCATATGTTGTCCAGATACAGGAATTGGCAAGGCAAGAAACCGATTTCATTCTCGACCTCATTAAGCGTGACGAGGCCGACATCCACTTAAGCGGATTTGTTAACTAACGAAATATCTAAATTTAGGGGACGGTAAAACCAAGAATAATCCATCGACGTGAATTACACCCCATAAAAGTATAAATACCAAACCGTTTAAGTAAAGGTTTTATGTAGTGTAAATGCGGAAAGAATTCTTGGTCCTTACTTCTTTGAAGATGAGACAGGAAAAGTACTAATCGTCATTGGAGACAAGTATCATCAAGACACGGTAAATAATTTCGAGCGTCACGCAGTCGAGAACACACCAGAGGTACGGCGATAGCAAGATGGTGTACTGTCCGTACAGCTCGCTTTATAGTGGAACTCTAAAGGCAATATTTTTGAAGAAGAATCATTTCGTGAAACTCTGAAATCGATCGGCCTTCGCGCCTAAATGACAATGAATCCAGACTTCTTTCTGTGAGCCTATTTAAAAGACAGAATTTGCCGTAACAATCTTCCGTAGGACAATTCAACAACTGAAGGCCAACATCCGTTATGATATTGAAGGAATAAGCCGAGAAACATTACGACAAGTGATTTTATATGTCTTAGAAAGAGCGCTATGGTGAATGGTGAATACTTAAAGGATGTAATTTTTCAAATTGAATAAAATTTATATCCATTATTTTACTTTAAAATGGTCTAGTGACGTTTGGATCATTCTGCATATTTGTTAAAAATAATTACACTGTTTAAATTCTGCATAAACTTTTATTTATTTTAAAGGAGTAATTTTTTCGTATTTTTTAATAAATATAAAATAAGGGTCACAGGTTTTTTTTTGTTTTTAAATAGGAAATGGATATGTGAAAAAGTCACCCTGAGATATAAATGGGTGAACGCCAAGAATGTGAAAAATTATTAGTTTCAAAATAGGTTTATTTTTTTTTATTAGAAGGTAATACTTTCTGTCCATATTTGGTATAGCTAACTTAATTTTTCTCATTCGTACCTAAACGCGGATATATATATATATATACACAATTACATACATATATACAATTTTATCATCGATTAAATATTACGCGTACAAAAATTACCTTTCTGACTGAGCTGGGTGATTGCAAAGTATATGATTATATGTTTTCAGTTTTTGTATTTTACTCTACATGTGAACGTAAACACACATGTACATTACATATAAACAACAATAATTGATATTTTTAAACAACTAGGAATGTAAGCGTTAAAAAAAGGAAATATTTAATTCAACTGGAAGATTGCCAGCAATGTTTAGAAGTAAGCCTTACAATTATTTGTTTTAAATTATTTATTCTTAACTCTGTAAAAATTACTTTTCAGAGTATGAATATATATACTGCATATCAACTAAACGCTACAAATAAAGGGATTTCGACATAGTTTTTCTAAACTTTTATCCGTTAAAAATATTATTCCAAAACTTTCGTCAGTAAGTATTTTGTAAAAAATATTTTAGCATACAAAGACGTTTTTCACAGAAATTTTTCAATATAGAACCTATGAATATATTTTAAAACGATTGGCGAGTCCGGCACTCATTGAAAACAGAGTAGATAAAGAATATATTACGATCCTGAAATATAAATAGATAAATTCCCACACACGCCAAAAAAATCGAAAAGATCTTGTAATTTTAAATAGATTAAAAAAACTTTAATGACGTATCAGAGTTAAAATGTTTGTTTCACCGAGACGATTAAAGATCCATCACAGCATAATGGAAAACCTGTATATCGACAATACAATATGATTATTATTAACGTATTAACCTCTGATATGCCGATTGAAATTTAATTATATTTTACTGATACAAAAATTAACAATTTAAAGACCGTATCTGGTTACGTGGTATTTAATAACAGAGATACGCTGACCTATTCGTGGAAATAGAAATCCTATATATGCAGACTATCATATTATTCACGTAGCTGCGAAAGTAGTTAGATAATTTAAATATAATGTAATTGTTATTTGTAATAGTTATAATTTATAATACAAAAAAAAATTTAATTAACTTATAAAGACAACTTAGTTCGTAAAAATAATATGCCATGTTATAACAAATCAACTGACATAAAAAAAATTTACAATAATTCGACTAATTATTTCTATAAATTTTAACCCAGTTTTGGTATACAAAACCTTAAGAAAAACTACAAAAATTGATCAAAAATTTTCAAAATATGTTTACATTTTATAATTACGGTACTTGGTTTGACCAAAGTAATAAGTGATAATATCAAGACTATTGAATGGAAAAGGAGCAAATGGGTTAGAAATTACGAGCTAAATTAATAACGGATAAATAAATTTAGAACACCAAACCTGAAGAAAGATTAAAATTAAGACTAAAATCTCTATTTTTGAATTTGAACGATTAATTTGGGAAAATCTTCTGAGAAAACTTAATGTCTTTAAAATAAATCAAAACTTGCACGAGTAAAATGTTCATTAAGAGCTCAACCCCTGCTGAGATACCACTGAAATCTCCCTCTAAATCTCTACCCCTTTGAGATCCCGAATAAATTGACTTTAACATCACACGCTTCAATATAGAAATTTCCATACCCGATTTGAAGATTTTTGATCTAACCAACCCCTAGTAACTAACCCAATTATATACCAATACACGTGCACGTACAGTGCGTACGATGAAAATAAAAGCGTGCTTGTACGCGGAAGAGAGTCGCTCTGCAGGGATTACTCTTTTTTAGTAGCAATACGCTCATTAAGAAACCGAGTATTCTGCAACACAGTGTGTTTAATTATTTTCATAAATAGCAAAGATTCTAGCGGGATAATGAGCGATGGATGATTGGATAATGGGCGGAGGGTAGGTGGATTGTGGGCAAATTTTGGGTAGAGTGTGGGTGTAAGCTCTGAACAAATTAAAAATATTTATTGTTCGTGTTGTTTATGAAGAGAAAAAGCTCCTTAGTCAAGCTCGTGAATAGTTAATAATGTACACGATTTTATGAAGAAAAAACTATAAATTTAGGAAAATCAGAAGATGAAAAACATTTAATATGCACTCAAAAATGTGAAGAAATAACCGCTGCAGCTGCAGCTTGTGGGATTTCAAGGTCACAAGTTCAAAAACACCAAAAAGAAAAGCAGGATGTTCTTAAATCTAAACCGTAGTCGTGCTCATTCAGGACACGAAAAAAGTATAAACAACGTTTAAAACCAGTTAGTGGATTAGATAGTTTTGATCAAATCGTAAGACGAACAGTTAACGAGTTTCACACAAAACATAAGGAACTGCCTACATTAAATAAATTATGCGAAGAAATTCAAAAGAGTATTTAATTAAAGGTTCTAGAACTACACTAGCAGCTATCCTAAAATCGTTAGGGTTTAAATGGTGTAAAACTGATAAAAATAGGAATGTTTTGATTGAAAAAGAAGACATCCGGTGGAAGAGGACAGAATATTTAACAAAAATGACTGGTGGCAGAAAAGAAAGTTCTTCGATTGTATATTTGGACGAATCGTATATTTTAAAGTCCCATTCGAAAATAAAAAAATCGTGGTCGGATGGACAGTGGTGCAGAAATAAAAGTGTTGATTAATAAAGGTGATCGGTTAATCAAAATTCAAGCTGGAGGAGAAATGGGGTTCATTCTGAACGCGATGTTAACTTGGAAAACGAGTTCAAAAAGCGGTGACTTTCATTACAGAGTCAACAACAATTTCATGAGCTGGACATCTGAAAAATTATTTCCTGGCCTTCCCCCCCAGTCTATGGTTGTTATCGATAATGCACCATAGCACAATTCACTTCTAGAGAAGACTCCAAATTCAAATTGTAGGAAAGGTGGTGTGAATAATCGGTTGGAAAAGAACAATATTGCGTTTAATAAAACAATGTTAAAACCGTAACTATATGACATAAATCACATAGAAATTCAGAAATAAAGTACCATTTTGATGAACTATTCAAAACACGGGCATCTGGTTCTAGTAAATTCTTACTATCCCGATTTAAATCCGATCGAGATGGTACGGTCAGTTTTGAAAAGATATGTTGATAGTAATAATACAACATTTTTAATGTCAGATATTAAAAAATTAGCGAAGGAAATATGGATGAAATGAATAAGGATGATTGGAAACCATATTGTGAACATGTAAAGAAAGCTGAAACTGAATGCAAGAAAAAGGAACCGCTAATCGACGAAGTGACGGCTAAATTTAACATACGTTTAGACAGTGGTAGTGAAAGTAATTGTTCCGATAAAGACAGAGAAGTTGGTAAACTTGTACACTAACTGGACATTACTAAAAATTCCAGGTAAGTGTTAATAATAATAATAAACAATGAAAACAATCGTGGAAAAAAAAAGAATTTGAAAATTTTAAATATTGTAAAAAAAAGTATTGCACAATAATAATTGTACATCTACTTTATTGTAATTACGATTACATTATACATTCAAGGACTAGTTGAACATTTTTTAGTTTGAAAATACACTTAAATTAAAATTCTTATTTTTGCAATTTTTATTTATTGAATTATTAATACTAATTACGTAATAATGAATTATAAGTAATAACAAATGAAAACGGTAATAAATTAAACTTGCATTAATAAAAGTACCACGATTACACTGGCCAACATGATTTTTGTCTCACGAGTACCAGTAGTGTACTTAAGCAGTTTTTATACTGTTTGCAAATATGCATTCGAAATTTCTCCATCACCCACAGTTTTTTGTTATATTAATTTTTTTAACTATTTTAAAACGTTTTTTCGTCCATTCTCTCCAAAGAGAGCTCAAATGGAAGTAAGGAAAAATAAACAAATTCTGGTGATACAACTTTAGAACAAAGCAGTTCATCTGAGCCTCATTTACTGACTCAAGAAAATCTTAACGTTATTTAAAGTTATCCAAAAAAAACAGTCTGTTATGCTTGCTTCCCGGCTAAAAAGATGGAATCTTCTTCAAAAGAACACAAAGATATGTACTTATCGTAATCGTTATTCTGAATTTAAATACTTTTTTCTGAAGAAAATGGCTTATTGTTTTGTAATGACATTTCTTCTCTTAAGGAGACACTTTGTAATGAACAAAACCCAACAGAATGGCGCTTGTTCATCGATTCCTCTAAAGTTAGTTTAAAAGCTGTGCTTCAGCACAATGGCAATAAATTCCCATCAGTAGCTGTGGCTCACTCTGCTAGTATGAAAGAAACATATGAAAACTTTAAATTTATATTAGAAAAGCTTCAATATCCAGTGTATGAAAGGAATATTTGTGGTGATTCGAAGGTAATTGCACTTATTCTTGGTCTGCAGCTTGGTTGCACAAAGTACTGCTGTTTTTTGTGCGAATGGGATAGTAGGGACAGAAAAAACCATTTCATTAGAAAGCAATGGCTTAAACGAGAATTACTCATTCCTGAACAGAAAAATGTGAAACATGACTCTTTGTGTAATCCTAAAAACGTATATCTACCTCCGTTACATATCAAACTAGGATTAATGAAGAATTTCGTCAAGGCCATGAACGAGACTCCTGGTTTCATATAGTTAAAACAGATGTTTCCTAAAATTAGCGATGCAAAAATTAAAGAAGGAATATTTGTGGGTCCACAGATACGATCACTAATGCATAATGAAAAGCTTGAGAAACTATTGAATCCGCTGGAGAAAGCAGCTTGGCAAACATTAAAAAATGTATTCAGAGTTTTTTGTGAAATCGAAAGGCGGAAAATTACCATGACAGTCAACAACTTAAATCTTAAAACATGTTAAAAAAATTTGGGTTTTATTATGTCCTTAAAAGTACACTCCCTGCACTCGCACCTAGATTTCTTCCCGGAAAATCTTGGCGCAGTGAGCGATGAGCAGGAGGAACAGTTTCATCAGGAGATTTCAGCTACCAAAAAGAGGTATCAAGCAAATGGAATTATAATTTGCTGGCCGATTATTTTTAGACAATCAAGAGGGATGCTATGCAGGCAAAATATAGCAGAAAATCGTCATTTTTTACTTTCTAGGTGAGTTAAATGTTGGAATATTGTATAAGTAAGAATGCAGAAAATATTAAAATGTTTGAAATTATAAATGCCTGTATCTCGGAAACTTTGCGTATGGGGAAATACCGATATCATATTTGAATTCAGGAGAAAAAATACTATCAGAATCACTTTTTTTTTCCTGAGAAAAAAAATTCTTTTTTGTTCCCCATTGTTATTGTTTTCCTATTAGATGGATGTAAATTCGTTTTCAGGTTCGATAGCGATGCGGTCTTGACCTTCTCCAACACAAGTTTTTATTTTCGTTGTACGCAGTATTCATACGAATGAACAAAAGTTAATCCTTCCCTTTTTTTGTTTTTTTCTCCGAAGTTTCACTTAACTTTTCTCCAAAATCACCATTATTGCGGTCTGGTTATCAGTCATACTTTACCCTTGTAGTACATACTGTACTAAACTGCCGGAAATTAAGATTCATTCATTCGATATTAGTCATTTAACTTCTTTAGAGTTCATATATTAATTATAGTTCACATAATGCTACAGAATACTTGTAGGTATACTGAAATATTTTTAGTTTTGTGCTGTTTATAGAGGTAGAGAGAATGGATATCAACAATAATTTATTTAATTTTACAATTTTTACTTTTTTTTCCAGTCAATTTCTTAAAACTAAGCTATGCAGGACTTAGGCTCTAACCCTATTAGAACAGTATATTAATTCTTTTTTTTTCTTCAGTTTAATGTTTCTATAATTTCCACTTATACAGAATGAAATAAACGGTTATAATAACGTATCAAAACCAAAAATCGATAATATTTGGGTTGTTCCCGATCATTTAAAATAAGACTAACCTGAAAATTATCACTAAAAACAATAAATAGAACAGATAATTTTTTTATTCATTTTGTAATAAATATAAATATATATGTTAATAATTATAATGAAAGAGATAATAATCCTAATATGCACAGTAGCATCAAGTCGCGAGAGATACTGGAACAATAATTATTCGGTGGGGATAATCGTCACGGTAACGTACACATCGGCTCACCACGCCTGCTTGGTAGCGTGCGTTTCGGGATAACTATCCCGACCGTCTAATCTTTCTTTCATTTCCCTTCTCGTTCAATACACTACTGTAGATATTACGGAGACAATTATTTATTTAATACAGAAAACAGATTACGCTGAAGTATTAAACTTTAAACAAATAAGGATGTTATCGAAAATATAATTAAATCAATAAAAGTAACACAAAAAAAATATGTAAATATATACGTATAAATACTTCAAATTTAATTTAAAATGTTTTACGAATTTGTTTTTATTTATAATATTAATGATAAATACCTCAGAAATTACAGGAGATGAAATGTGCAATGTCAAATGTGCATTATGTGTTTTGTTTTTATTTACGATCCTCGGTTATCAGGCGATCCAAAATGCAGTAGTTAAATGCATCCGCTGGAACCAGTTTTTTCAGCTGTTTTCCGATACTTTTTTCTCCGAAAACGGGCTGCTTCTTTCCGCCGCAGACAGACACCGGATAATCATCCCCGACCCGTGGGGAATATCACGGGTCATACGTCATAGGGGAATGCCCAAAAATACTAAAATAAACAAACAGAACACAAATACTAAAATCTTCTGTTATACCCTATCGTATAATAAAATAAAAAAATATATGATTTTTTTATTTTGAAAAATTGATACTTATCGTTTTATTATAATTAAATTTATACTTACATAATGTATTTTAACTTACACTAATAATTAATCGTATAAAATATACTAACAAGTACAATATGTAATAGAATTAATTACGATCTTAAGGATTCGTTATAATAATGGGGATAATAACAACCTCCAAAATTTCCTCAGAATTATTGAGTTTAATATATCCTTAACTAACATAACGGGACGTTTAACATTAGTATATGTATTATAGTAACGCGGCAGGTATACATTTTATATTATAGAAATTACAATTTTTTTCATACGTAACTTAAATTTAATTAAACGCAAACAACTGACGTAAAAATTGTCAAATGGCATAAATAAATACATAATCTGATAAATGCAATGCAAGTTTATTGGTGATTTGATTGATTTTATATATATATATATATATATATATATATATATATATATATATATATATATATATATAAAATCACCTTATATAAATTTTATATGTTTCAATTTTTGATTTGGAAGTTATTTTCTGTTCTTCCTAGTATTGTCACTCTAACATTCGTAGTTGGCGCGTTTCGGAGTACGTCCATTCTCAAAGCTACTTTTAGCAACCAGTCTTCCTTAGTCGGGATAACAGTACAAAAAAGGTTTTCAGTAGATTGTAGGACTATAAAATAAATTAGTTTCTTTTTTGTCAATCTAAGAATTTGTTTTAATTATATGGGTTACAAGTTATAGATATGAACACCAGTTTTTATTATTTCCAACATCCCAATACTTTCATTTCTTTTGTAAACTATGTGAAATAAAAAAAAATTAAAAATATTTAAATTAATTACTTCATTTTTCCCTAAGAACTGATTTTTTATTATTATTATTTCAATAAAAAATAATTTCCCCAAAAAATTAAAAGATGAATTCATTAATAAATCAGTATTACATCATTTAAGAAATCAATATTACTTAATTCTTTAGATCTAACTTTCATCATCTCACTAAAACATCAGCAATTGCGAGCTGACGTAAGCATACCGCACTAATATTGAAGGACACCGATATCTTATTTAAAACTATTAAAGGCACTGTAAATATTTATATAAAAAAATAAATAAATTTTTTAAAAAATCCCTATTATTTAAATTAACGCTGGAAATTAATCGATTAATAACGCTTCTTCGTAATTACTTTTAAACAGCTTAACAAATATTAAAATCAGATCGGTATTTTTAATTATACATCAAACTGATTACGTCACGAATGAATAGACGTGGTGCTACTCCACCGATGCGTTCATCATTTCTGAACGAATCTAGGGAAAACACAGTAAAAAAGAGGAAAAAGGTATTTTTTTAAATTATCAAAAAATAAATAAATAAATCGGTTATATCCATATTAATTAATTAAATTAAATAAATAACTGAATAACGCAACCCAATTAAAAAAAAATAATGTGCTATATTTAATGCTATCAATTATAAATATTACAATTATTTTGCAAAATAATATTGAGATCAAATATTTTTATAGCAAATGTTGAACGTTTCCACTTTTTCATCAATGTAAGTCACATCCTCTTTTTCATATTCCGTGCAACCTTTCGAAGTGTTACGTAATTCTTGAGTTATATTGGCTTTCAGTTCTTCAGTGATGTGCGGGTTATTTTTGAATAAACAACCTTTTTGATATTATCAGAGAAAAAATCTGCAGGAGAAAGATCAGATGACCTGGCCGTAAGCCAGTCCGATATTATTCTTTCACCAAAAACATTTCTCGAAACGTCCATTGTTGTTCTTGTCGTGTGATACGTGGCCCTCTCTTTTTGAAACCGCGAATCTCTCTCGTTTAATTATAAATTTGTAATAAACTGCGTTACGATTTCTTGGTAGAGGTCTGCATTAAGAGTGTTTTCAAAGCATATGGGACCAATTATTCTTCCTCTGGAAATTGCACATCACATAACATTTTTCTGTGGATGTAAAGGGGTCGTGAACGGATTATGTTAGGATTGTTGAAGCTCCAGTAGCGATCGCTCCGACTACTAACGTAATCACTAAAATAAAAGCAAGTCTCAACTGAAAATAATATTTTATCCTACACTTTAGTGCTCTACCTAACAAACGGATTAAACCATGGAGCTTAACAGCATAATCAACCGGGTGTAATTCATGTAATGCATGAATTCGGTATGGCTTGAATTTAAGCGGCCGGGTGGCTTGTAAGGCACTATACAAAGATATTTCTTTTTGTTGCGTAAGTTTTCGTTACGATTAGGTGAATTTAAAAAGCTTACCCTAACATCTTCCAATGTTTCGTCATTAAATACTGTACGTTTCCGGGATTTCAAACAGAAGCAGTCCTTCTATAATCGACGGATGAACTGAAGATTTATTTGATACATTCTTACCTGGCAACTGCAATTGAAAAGCTTCTAGGCACAAAATAAAAGATTTAGTTGTTAAATAATTTTCCACAATAAAAATCCTTTCTTCCGTTTTAAAAACCATTTAACCTACACATCTAAAATTATTGTATTAACTTTTCTAAAAAGTATTTTGTTCTGGTTGCTTTTTAAAACAAATAACCAGTACTATATGTTGTTATGTTAAACGAAGAATAGAGAAAATCAAAATTTGTTTAAAGTGTTATTTAAAAATTCAACATAATAGGTTCAGCAAAAGAGAATCTTATAATTTTATTCTATTTAAGAATTAATCGAACCAAATAAAATAACTCTGAAATGTTTAATATACATCAATCATTTCTTGGTAGCAATAAGAAAGAGCGGGGTAGATAATTAGGCAACTCTCAGACCGGAGCAGCAGGCAACGCGAAACCAGCAATGAGCAATAAGCGACATGCAATATCGTTTCGAGCCTGCTCTCACACCGGATAAATCAACGACCTACGGTTAAGAACAAAAGTAATCTTGTTTGAATATTATTCTTTTTTTATTGAGATAATGTCTAGTTATAGGGCTACTTTATACTTTTACGGTAAAAAATATAATTATGTAATCTGACGATGATGTTACGGTGGTATTTTAGAAAAATAAGCAAAGTAAGGAAACTACGGAATATGTGAGTACATCCTTCACGAGAACTTCTGACAAATCATAGTGCTATAGTTTTTTCAAAAGAATTAAAGAATCATCCTATGCATTTTAAAAACCGCTACCGAATGGTTCCTGAGAATTTCTTTACAACACAATAATATTGATTAAAATAAACCTGTAAACTTCCAAATAGTATTCGAATACACACAAACCCTACTATATATATATATATTTACATACATACTACCAATATTGATTAGAGCGATACGTATCTCTTCACAACCGGCTATTTGTGTTGCTACCAACGTGTGTTGCCATCCAATGGCAACTTTTTCAGCAAAGCGATATCGCATCACTCTGGTGTGGAATTACGGACCCGTTCTAATCTAAACATAATGGCAGGAACATTATCGTATACTGCTCGTTGCTGGTTGCGCGTCGTCTATTTCTTCAGTCTGACAGCCGCCTTAAATATATCGAAATTAATATGTCCCGTACTTTGAAGAAAATAAAGACATTATATCCACTGTCTACACTCAGTAGGGGGGAAACGATCGTTATGAAATAGGACCATTTTTAAGGAGTGCAACATTTTGCGGGAAGTGGGATTCTAATTACAGTACCATTTAGCCCTTAATGCATATCTGTGCGATTTTATTTTATACAGAGTGTTTCACGAAGAAACGGAAAGAATTTCAGGACGAGTTCTACCAGTGAAAGTAATGAAAAACATTTATATGATTACGGGTCCGGAATCGCTTCGTTAGCGAGTTACGGATAGAGAAAAATTTGCCACGATTCCTGGGCAAAGAGTGAAATAAAGTCGTTCTGAAATTCCAGGAACCCAAATTAAGGTGTAAGCTTGATGGTTTCTTATGGTTTGACCTGATAAATTGAATAAAACAGTGATTTTATTTCTAGATATTCTCGGATGTTAAAAGTATTATTATTTCTGTTTAAAAATTAATGTATTTTTCAGCCGCATTTCCGATATTTTGCTGTTAATAAAATTCATTTTTTGTAACTTGTTTTTGTTTTGTATTTGGCTGTATATGCATCATATTGTTCAGAATTAAATTCTCTACAAGCTTTGCCTAAAACGTTTACGTATTTACGATGTAACAAAATTATTGTACGTAAAAGATAAAAAACGGGGTTTCCATCATAATTTTTTTCGTTCTATCAGTTTTCTCAAAAACCACACTAGATACGGTTCTAAAATCTGTTTTATTCAATTTTTCAGGTTAAAACCCATAAGATACCATTAACCTTACCCCTTAATTTGTGTTCCTAGAATTTCAGTACGGCTTTATTTCACTTCTTGCCCAGGAATCATGGCGAAATTTTTCGCCAGCCGTAAGTCGCTAACGAATAGATTCCGGACCCATGTTAATATAAATTTTTTTCACTACTTTCGTTGGTAAAACTCGTCCTGAAATTCTTTCCGTTTCTTCGTGAAACACTCTGTGTATCGTTTGGTTCTTGAGATATATCGAAAAAAAATCAGAAAAATATCTTTAATAAGCTACTGATATAACGATACATTCTTACGCCTTGGGAAAAAAATATAATTTTCAAATTTATTCGTAAAATTCAGAATATTTTCGGAAACGTGAAAATCAAGACCAAATTTCTGAATCGTCAGAAAACATTGGAAAATTTTGAAGATATGATTTAGCATGTTTCTGACGTATCTGTGTCGATTGTTTGATGTATTCTTTTAACGATAAATTTGCTATTTCCCGTTCCTATTCGAGTAACCTTCACGCCCCTATTGTTAATTTTCATGATTCGTTCAACAATATTTTATTTTGTTTTTAATCCTCTGATAATAAAAATAATCAAATTAAGGAATTCAAAAAAAAAATTTCGATTTAACACCGCTTTGTAGAACAATTTAGTGAGATAAATATAGTTTTAATTTTAAGGAATATATTATTATATTCTATATCTCAAGAAAAGTTACTGAAAAAATTGTGAAATGCCGCATCCTGGATAATTACGATATACAACTTATAAATACAAAGTAGATCGGTGTTGTCATGTAGTCTAATAACATGCCCTTGATGTTAAATGAACTGTTGATGAAATTTTCTTTATTAATTGGTGAATAAATACGTGTTCACAACCGACAGGGTTAATTATTTATAAAACAAAGATAGAATTAAAGATTACAAAATCTTTATTAATAATGAACTCTTTTTTTTTATCGATAGGTTATTGGATGTCGGAAATAGAAACGTCATCTTTTTTTATTTTTAAAATAAAAAATAGAAGTTATACGAATTTTAAAGGACGGCAAGGTATTTATTGAAATAAACTGAAAGTCAAAAAAATATTCAAAACTAATAAAAAAAAAATTAATGGAAATTTATAATTACTTCGATTATCAAAAAAAAAAATCATTATCAGTAGATTAAAAAATTAATGAAATGTATAAAAAATATTAATTAACAAACAAATAATACTCCGGCAAGAATATACAAGTATTTCGATCGGTGTTTATAGAATTAAAAGATTAAAAAAAACTGTTGACCATAAAATTAGAAATATCTATGTTATCCCTGTTTAAAAAAAAGTCTAAACCACTGAAACCTTTTCATCTCAAACCACCAACCACGAATTAATCCACAGGATTGGATAAAGTAAAAATTTATCTCAAGAAAGATGAACTAAAGATAATCCACTTCTATGAACAAAATGTAAGGAGGTCATAACGGTTTTTACAGTAGGAAACATTTAAATAAACTTAAAAAGCTATTAAGTATTGGTTCCTATTGTTATTCATCGATAAAGTTTCTGCAACGTTATTACGTTTCTCGATTATATAATTCTTGTTTATTTACTATTTTTAAATGTCGCTTCTAGCAAACTAATTTTGTGACCATGTTTCCAAGGAATGCTGGGATACGGCCGATATATTTTTTTTCTTTGAAATGAGCTAAATACTCTTTTCAATCTTTCTTTTAGTTTGTCCTATTCCTAAATTGCAATAAGGATCTTTATATAACAATTTATAATTCATCATTCTTTCGATGGGTTTGCTTACCCTTTCCAAAGACAGAAGCCAGTTTTCTAGGAATCATAACGTTAACGTTAAAGTTGTGAATTAAATTAAAAAAATCCCTTTCGGCACGCCAGAAGGCGGAGGTAGATTTCATAGGTGCTAAATACGGGATAAAAAACATTTCCACCTTAAAGTTAAGAAAAAACATCAAATTTACTCAATATGAAAATGGTTGCATGTGAAAAAAAGTTTTACATGTTTAGCATATGGCAAGCGCCATATTCTTACAATTCCTACAACATTTTGGTCATCCCTTGCCGTAAGAGTCGGTCATATAAAAAATTATTTCAAACAAAAGTTTTAGGTATTGTTTAGAGTACTAACGACCACTTTAAACCGATTCGATACTTTGCCTATTAAGGGAGGTATGATTATTTTTTGTCTTCAAAACCCCATTTTTTCCACCCCCTGGGCCAATGGTTGATATCAAAAAACTTTACTTGGATAGGTTTTAGGCCCTTATCCAAAGGATAGTAGGATCTTTAAACGAATTCGATATTTTACTTAATAAGAAATTTATAGCGATATTTTGTTGTTTTTTTTTTCGAAAAAGCCCCTCCATTTTCATCCCCAAAGTCCGATTTTGGCCGTTAACAAACTCGACCTAGATTTTGGGACGAGTTATTTTTAAGGAACAGTTTGAAAGTGATTGGCGCAAAATTAGGGCAGTTATTAGGGCACAAGAAAGTAAAATATGTATATGTAAATGTAAACTTTTGAGCTGACGGTGGTTTTGTGGTCTAGAACATGTAAAACGCAAAGATATGTCGAAATTTTCCGGAAATCGAATCATGGTATCCAGTACAACAGCAGTATCCAGTATAGTACAGTATGGTTTCAGGTAGCTTTCTTATGAAATCTACCTAAAACTGTTTATCTATTACAAAGGGAACTATGCTACCTTTTTTTTAGCATTTATTCGACCCTCTTTGTTATTCCCAATTGAAGTCGTTGTTCTGAATGTTATGAAAATTCTTTTCTGTATACTGTAAATAGTTTCTAAAATAAAACCGTTGAATTCGAGATTAAATAAAATCCATTTTTCTGCGATAAGTCCTCCAGATCAAGCGGCACCGGTTTATATTATTATCTTTATAAATTAATTTTAAATCCAAAATTAACACAAATTTATATAATTTAGAATGATTTTATACAGAAAATTTTTATCTTCTCATATAACTAGGAAACTGGTTCTACAATGAAAATAAATACAAAATAATATTTAGCGTAAAAAAATTAATAATTAGTATATATTTACATAGAGTACAACAACAAACGTCATAATTTCGGTAAGCGATTAAGAACATTAAAATCATTTTTTTTTTTAATTCATCACACTTCTAAAAACTTTTATGTTTTTTACACCGGAATTCATACATTAAGAGCACTTTAAAATATTATACTAAAATCTAATATACATTTGATATTACATTTAATCAGTAATTTTCCAATAAATATAAAATTGAAGAGTTTTTACGATTTAAAAATTTGAAAACGGCAGCCGCTTCAATTTTTTAATAGCTAATATTTCAATGACTATTTATATAAAATATAAGAATTTATTAAAACATTACTAGATGGATCAGTAAATGGGTTAGAGAAAGAAACTAGGGAGAAGAGTAAAACTATGTTGACAATCTAAAAGAAAATGAAATTCGGCATAAACTAGTAATATCTAACGTAATGTTATTTCAACAAAATTATACCTCGGTTACTCAAAAATGAATTAAAAACAATTGAGTTAAAGTGTAAGTTATTTTAGCATTATGAAATTCCAATTCACATAAATTCAAAACATTTTATTACCATGTTTCATCGCCAATTTTAACGACCGTTACAAGTAATATAAGAAATTTTTTGAAAATATTAAACAAAAATAATTCCTAAACAAAATTACTCAATTGTATTTAAAGTTTATTTCTTTACTAATTAATTATCTTTCGTTGAATGAGCATAAAATAAGTTTTGTCGCTAGGCTGTATAAACTATTAATAAGTTAGCGGGAAATAAAAAAATTCCTTATCGCCGATTCTAGGTTTAGTTAAAATATTATCGAGTAAAAAAAAAGAATAAAAATAAAACATTAACAATTAGTCACTGGTTAAATAAATAAACTTAAAATTTTTTTTTAAATATTTACTTCTATAAGTCGCAAAAAAAGTTATAGGTCAAGAATTCATTCTTTTTCCGTTCAAACTAACAAATTTATTCAACAAACTAGTGAAAAAAATCAATGCAGAAGGAAATTTTTACGTTTAAGGGGAAAACCAAACCCAGGCATGCAGATGATATGAAGAATATTAAGAAAAACAAAATCCACCTCACAAATTTTACTCCGATGAGTTTTTTGTCATAAACCTCATATAATATTAGAATTCGTTTAATATAATAAAATTCAACTTATTAGTATTTATCTTTGTTCTAGTAAATCACGGAATAAATTTTAATTTCACATAATATGGATTTTAATCATTTGTACCTACTCATAAACCCAACATGTTTTTTTTCGAATATTAATGCATATTTCAACAAGAGAAATATCTATGTATCATAATTTAAAATCATTAAGACCTGAAACACTAAACAAAGTTAATTATTAAAACTGTACAACTGGAAACGACTTCCTTAGATTTTCTAATCGAAAGATTTTTTTCTTACATTTAAAAAAAAAGAGGTACAGAAAATTTCCTGTTACCTAATTTATTTATTTTGGTTGAGCAAAACATTTTAAAAATTTCATCTTCCTGCCATCCCTTGTTTTCAAATAGGATTTTTATAGTGAAAATATAAACTCAAGTTTTCAATGAGTTTATATATATATGAAATAAAAATGAAGTGTAGCATTGTACTGATTCAGGCCGATCATTCCTGAGGCGTGTATTTAAGTGAACCCCAACCACCAAATTATACAGTATCTGCTGTCTAGTGTTCAAATCCGTATAAAATCAACTACCAATTACTAGGATTTGAACCTCAGAACCTTCGACTTCGAAAATTAACTGTTAAACAACTGATTTTCCGACGACGAGTTAGCCACTAGACCAGTCAGGGAAGTCCTTTTGAAACGCTTTGAAAAACATTTATTTTTTAAAATAAAAATAAATTTAATTACTAATTAAAATAAATAAATAATCCATTGCTGATTACTCGTATTTAGTAGGAGATTTCAGAAGGAAATAATTAAATTATAAAAAATAAACAATGAAAAGATGGTGAGCGAAAACTACGTAATCACTGCTTGTTACTTGTGAATAATTACTAATCTACGTATTTCATAAAAAAAGAGAAAAAAAGAATATATATATATATATATATTCTTTTTTTTTAAAAGTTACTTTATAAAAAACACAAAAGATTTTCTCTAAAATATTGTAAGATTTTTAAAAAAACACGCAGACAGTTTAAAATTAGGATTGTGAGTATACTGTAGAAACCTAAAATATTGTTCCGAGGATAAATTATTCGTCGATATTTAACCTTCCAGACAGCGTTACTAGACGAAGGAGGATAACCATTAAAGTTATACTCTGTTATGAGAAAAAACTCAAGGACGCATACAACAAAATGCAATAAAGTCGAATTCATTGTCTCGTTTTAAATACGGCATAAACCTATTTTTGTGACAAAAGAAACTATACAGGTCACGTTATATCTTTGCCGATAAATTAGAGGCTTAATACTCGATTCAAAGTAATGGTAAGAGGCCTGTATGAAAAACAAAAAACATCCTAGTGTGCCCTGTCGACTGTCAAATAACTTACCTCATTTTCCTTGCCCATATTGTGTCTTTTTCGATTAATAGAATTCCAGTTATTTAATATTTTTCAGGTAGTAGCTATTTAAATCATAATGGTTATTTATTTATTTATTTTTTGTTTATAAACTTATATATTCGTTTTAATGATTTGTGTAAAAAATGTGTAGAATACAAAATAGCATAGAAGTAGATGAATTAGTTTCGTAAATAAAATTATGATTAGTTATTTTACCATTATGGTGAAATAATTGTACTATAAATCGCCCAATACGGGCGGTGTACATCTTTTACTGATTACATTTGTACTAACTATAATATAATTTCTTTAATTTTGATTGTTGTTTAAAAAGGAATAGTCAAATACCATTAATCGTTTTCGTAAAGGTTATTTTCAATTAATATACTTATTTTCTTATTCAGCATATCAAACCAAACATACCGGTTTTTGAAACTTAATTTTAAAACCAAATTTTCATAACTGAAATAGACAAATTTGAAAAATGCCAATAACTGGAATACCGTTGGTCGAAAAACGTTCGTATTGAACGAAGTCGAAAAGATTACAGCATATTTTTAGACTTACATCTGTCCATTGCGCATGGACATAAAATGAGTAAGAATAAAAAGTATAACTGACTCCTAGCAATCCGGAAAAGTGAAGAATCTTTAAATCAGAAAATTCTTAATTTGAATGGACTGAATCATTTAATAATCGTGTGTAATCCTACCTAATAGACTTGCTTTAATCAAAGTTAAACTTTAACTTACTTCTTTAAAAAAAAAGCTGAATTTCTTTGGGGGGCAAATGACACAACCCAGCAATTAAAGGAGGTAACGCAAAACTTTCTCTTACCTTTTTAAATGGTAAAAATTTTGCTAAATAATTCTAAACCAAATAAATAGTAGTTTCCAATTTTTAATTATATCTCTTCCGATTTCGAAGTTAAATGTCTAACTAATGTCGGTCTAAATACTTATTCAAAAAGTTAGGTGTTGGTAAATGAATGTACGGTTTGATCTCATATATCACTTACGGATCGGTAATAAAAAATTTAGTACATTTAAGTACTCGAAATTTTAGAAGCGGTAAATAAATTCAATTTTAAGTTTGTTATTCAGGATTTTTACCTCGACCTAATCGGAAATATAAAATTCCACAAGCAGTTTAAATCTTTTTAGAGACCGTTTATAGTGTCCCACTCCGTTTCTCCAAGAAACGGAGAAATTTTCAGGAATGTTCTGCTGGTGAAAATAATTAAAAAAGTTCATATAAACGTAGGTTTGGAAACGCTTTGTTTTCGAGTTACGGCTAGCGAAAGATTTCGCCCAGATTTCAGGTCTTCTAATAAAAACAATTCCTACTGTAATTTTTGGGATCCAAATTAAGGATTAGAGCTGGGAAATAGGATAAAACAGGTCCTAGAACTTTAACTCGAAGTAGTTTTTAAGATATCCGACGTAAACACAAAATTCGGTATCGAAAAACAAATTTTTTTAGGTTTGTGGTACAATAGCTTTGTTAAATGACCAATAAATGCGGAAGATTTAATAACAAAACTTGTAGAGAATTTAATTCTGAGTAAACTAATGAAAATACGGCGAATAAAATAAAAGTAGAAACTTTTAAAAATAGGTTTTTTATTGAGGCAAAGCAGACGAAAAGTAGATAGAAAATAGTATTATTCTTTCTGTATAAAAGAAGTGCTCGTGAAAACTATTTTTTTTTTTTTTTTTTAATTACTCTCAGTTTAATTTTTATCTAGTTTCCCCAAAAAAAAAATTATTTAAAAAAATTATAAATCGAAATTTTAAAAGATAATTCATCAATTTACATATCGTATAAAAAATCACTATTTTATTTTATTTCAAACATTTTTCTTTAAAATTACAAGAAAAAATGAAGGAAATTAAGCATAAAAACATTTTTAACAGCAGATATCTGGATATCAACACTAACTGCGTCACACCCGTTCGGATTATCAAAAAAAAATGATTACCGGGATTTTTTTCATTTACCAAAAAACAAGAACCACAGCTGAAATATTTTATCCAATAATTACTGTTTATTTATTTCAAGCCTGAATAATAATTTTTTATTAAAAAAAAATAAAATCAGAAAAATTTTAATAGAAATTCTTAACGAAGAAAAAAAATTATCTAACTAAATATATAAATGATTTTATAAAGAAAACCATACTGAAATTAATTTCTTTTGATTTGAGATAAAAAAAGCTTTCTTTTTTTCAAGACAGTTATTTTTATCTAATGTTGGTAAAGGTTTTTCTATAGCTTCTTTTTGTATTGTCTATAACATTAAAAAATAATATACATCGTTTCTATAGCGCCTTTCTTGTACATTTTCTACGTGCAGTAAAGTAAAACAGATATGTTGTGGTGAATAATAGACTAATCTGTTAAGTAAAAGTGGTTAAGCGTCGTACTTTACTACACAGATTATTATTATTAATATTATTATATTAAAACTGTGTACTACGTAATTGTTTGTTGAACACGATATATCTTCTTTTATTTCAAAAATTGTAATTTTTTATAATAAAATATTAAACATTTACTAAAAAAAAGTAAAGATTTACAAATGTTATTAAAAAATTCTATTATTACATTGTTCGATTTTAATGAAAACTTTTATTAAAGAATTATGTATGTGCCTGCTATGATATAATACTTTAAATTCTATTTCTTTAATAACGCATTTAAAGTTTATAAAAATAGACACTAAAGTATGTAAACCTGTATAGATTAATAAAAAAAAAACTTCATTCCTGTCAAAGTGTCAGTTTATAAAGACACTTAGTATATATTTATTTTACTTTGGAACTAATCACGGTTTACTTGGAATGTAACCAATATAAAATGTCTATAGCTTGACGACAGTTTCAATATCACAGATGTAAAACAAGTAGAAATATGACAACGTAACCGTGAAGAGATTAGATGAAAAATATGTTCGAACGATATAGTTTTTATTTTTGCAAAATAATTAACTTAAAACTGATAAGCCGAGTAGAAAATTTGGTAATGGTAATGGAAAATAACCATTATTATGAACCGGATTAAGTGTGTTAAAAAAAATAAGATGTTTCAGACCAGTACAGACAAATACAGATAAACCGGCGGTTTATATTATGAATAGAGGTCCCAGAGTTATGTTGAACAATTTATTGAGTGATGGTTACAGAACTTTCTTAACACTAATAGTAAATGCGACCGTTATTTTAAAAGAATCTTATATACAGAGTGTCCCACGAACAAACTTTCAGGACATGTTCTACTGGTGAAAATAATGAAAAAAAAATCATATAAACATAGGTCTGGAAACGCTTTGTTTTCGAGTTACGACTAGCGAAAGATTTCGCCTAGATTTCAGCTCTCCTAATAAAAAGAATCCCTACTGTAATTTTTGGGACCCAAATTAAGGAGTAGAGCTGGGAAATAGGATAGAACAGGTCCCAGAACTGTAACTCCAATAGTTTTTAAGATATCCGACGTAAAAAACAAATTCGGTGTCGAAAAACAAGTTTTTTATAGGTTTGTAGTAGAATAGCTTTGTTAAATGACTAATAAATGAAGAATATTTAGTAACAAAAGTTGTAGAGAATTTAATTCTTAGAAAATTAATGTAAAAATAAGCAATAAAAATAAAATAAAAACTTTTAAGGTTTTATTGAAACAAAACAGACAAAAAAGTAGACAGAAAATAGAAAATATTCCTTCTGTACCTAATAAACAACCTTTTAAAAGTATTCTATTTTAACATTCTTCGATGTATCAACGTTTACGAACGAAAGGTTCAACGTGTTCGTTTTCTGTTGAACGCCAAGTAAATCATCGTGATTCAGCGTATCCCAGGTACTAGTACAAGGCAAATTTCATGTCGCACTGGTTTGTCAATAAACACAGAACGGCGCATTCTACAGAAAGAAATTCTTTATCCTTTTCGCCTGCAAAAGGTTCAAAATTTGCAGCCAACAGATTACCCCCAGCGGTTAAACTTGTGTCATTGTCTTCTAGACAACGCTGATAAGTTCAATTTTATTTACTGATAAAGCCACTTTTATGGGAAACGGAGTCTTCAATTCTAAAAATAGTCTATTATGGAGAGAAGATAATCTACATGGTACTCTAGAAACTGGTTTCCAACATAGATTTCACATTAATGTTTGGTGTGGCATTATTTATGACAAAATTCTGGGGCCGTTTTTTTTTTTTTTAATGAAAAATTTACAGGAGATGCATACGTTCATTTCTTGAAAAATAATCTGCCGACTCTTTTGCAAACTAGATTAAAAACGATTTCCCAGCACGATGGTGCAGCTCTACACTTTTTTTAGTAGCTAGAAATCACTTGAATGCTAATTTCTTAAACTAGATTGGACACGGTGGATCAATCGATTAAGCACCGCGATCCCTGATTTAACGCCACTAGATTACATCTGGGGCCGTATGAAAACGATAGTATACCGACAAAAAGTTAATACTATAGAAGAATTACTCTCTAAAATACTAAATGCTATTGAATTTCCACGAAAAGATACTGAAATGATACGGAAATCCACCGGAAATATTGCGTCGGTCAGAGTGCTGTGAACATTGTGAAGGAGGGAATTTCGTACAATCACTGTAACAGGTTTGTTATTCTGTTACGATTTATCATTTCGTGTATGTTATTTTTTTGTTTTGTTATAAGAGTAATGTTTATTAGGTACAGCAAAAATAGTACGATTTTCTGTCTATTTTTCGTCTGTTTTGCTTCAATAAAAGACCGATTTTTAAGTTTTTATTTACTTTTATACTGGTTGTATTTACATTAATTTTCTCAAAATTAAATTCTCTATAAGTTTTGTTACTAAATCTTTAGCATTTATTGGTGATTTAACGAAGCTATTGGACTACAAATCTAGAAATAACTTGTTTTTCTTCACCGAAATTTGTGTTTTACGTCGGAAAACTACTAGAGTTACAGTTCTAGGACCTGTTTTATCCTATTTCCCAGCTCTACTCCTTAATTTGTGTTCAAAAATTACAGTAGGGGTCCTTTTTTTAGCAGAACTGAAATCCGGGTTAAATCTTTCGCTAGCCGTAACTCGAAAAAAAAGCGTTTCCAGACCTATGTTTACGTGAACGTTTTTCATTATTTTCACAGTAGAACATGTCCTGAATGTTTCTCCATTCCTTCATGGGATACTGTGTATGTATATACACATATATTAATTTCAAATACTACTTCGTCCACATTCTAAAATAATTATTTTTAATTATTCCCTTAGCCAGTTTATCAAAACAAACATTCAAGTTTATATAATTTAAAAACAAATAATTCCAAAATGAAATCGATATTACTTTTAAAAATGGCCTACAACTGGAAAACTCAACTACCCTTCAACATTTTTTTATTTTAATTTTGTCCAAAATTTAATGCCATCAATATATCCGGAAATGTTAGTCAAAATACAGGTCTACATATTTATTATATATATATTCATATATAAATCCAGAAATTTCTATAATTCTTTTGTATTTTTTTTTGGAATAAGAGAAGTCTTGAAGGTCGAATTTTGAAAAAACCCGATAGCCCAGTTTTTGGGTGATCGCGATACCTTCCCTTTATAGCTGCGTTGCTGCAGCAGTAATATTGTATATTGCTATATCCGTGAACGTAAAACTGACGCTATTCTTAATTTTTTTTTTTTAATGACAAATTTCAGTAACAGGATGAAATCGAACTAAAAAAATGGGAAATAAGAAACGACCAGGTTTGATTTTTAAACATTTTTATGAAGAAAATTATTTTGTTTCAAGTCACCGACAAAGTTGTTTACTTTGACAAGTACAAAGTAAAACTCTTCGATTTCCTTGGTGTAGCAATATTATTGAAAATATTTTAAGTATCGAAGATTCGGCTGATAAAGTGACAGGGTATCAATCTATTGGTATTCAAATAATTTCGACAGACTTCCCAGGATTTCTGAATTAAATATACTCTTAAAAACTTGTTTCTGAATTTAATAAAAATTACACTATTCAAGAAATTTTTTCTTGAAGGCTTTCTTTAGAGAAAGAAGCATAATTCAATTTATAAAAAAAATAAGGGAACAGTGATAAGAGTAGAAATTGAAGAAAGGCAAGCTCTCGTTCAGAAAGGAGTCAGACTGGTTTTTTGTTTTTCAAATCGGGGATTGTACGAAAAATTTGAGAGAGGAGTAACTAATCGACGAGATATTATAAAAAGGTTGAGTAACTCTGATTACATTATTCTTTTGTCAGAATTCAAAAATACTTAGAATATTTATTATCTACAATCTCCATATCTATTATGTATATATATATTTAGCGACATGGCCTGCAGTTCGTAACACTGTAGGCTTGTGTCTGCGTGGTCAGGAGAACCTATCTTCTTGGTTCGTCTGACTGCCAGTATCTGCTAGCTCATTTGAGTTGAGTTCATCTACGAACTCAGCATGGTAGGTGCGCCTATTTCCTGTATAAATGGGGTAAAACACCGACGCCCCTTTGTGAGTGGTGAAAATCAAACTGTTAGACACATCACAGAAGTTTGCACTAGGACAGCTTATGAAGGGAATCCTGAAGATTTCCTGATAGCGACTCCAGAATCAGTAGCATATATTAGTTTGTTAAATCTTTTTTTGTAATTTTGACTGTAATTGGTGTTATGTTTTGGTGCCATACTCTAAATAAATATATATATTTTGTAATTCTCGTGATTTAATTCATTATTATTTAAAAATTTTAACTATTACTTGATCAAAGACAAAAATACTAACATTGGTTGAACTTGTAAATTGTTATGTAACGAAGTTGTTAAATTCATTATACTCAAAACGTCTTAATCTTTCAAAACCAAAAGGCTTCTTTCAAATTAAATACATTCATGTTTATAACAAATATAACAAACTGGATAAATAAGATTCAAGTACAAGAAACAGTTAACAATAAATAGCTTCAAAAAAATTCCATATAAGTTACTTTTTAAGATATTTCACCCGGAAAGTAACAAAAGGTACAACAGGAAAAAACTTCTATGCAGTTTTAAGCCTAACAAGTCCTTTTTTACAGTTCTAAACCAGTCTCAACTGATTATACGGGTGATTCAAAAAGAACTTCATAACTTTAAAAGTATATAAAAATTTATCGAAATAACTTACATATTCGGTTAAGGTCTCATTTCATAAAAAAAAAAACGCATCAAGTTTGTCACCCAACATTCATTTAGGCTTGATATGGCTTCCATTTGTAACGCAACATACATCCCACCTGAAGTCGATTTCATTCTAGACTGTAGCCAGAAAGTCGGGCGTTCCATCTGCTGCTACCTCTTAATTCAACAAGATCAGCAGGCAAAGACGGTACATAAACCCCATCTTTAATGAAACCCCACAGGAAAAAATTTACCCGAGTCAAATCTGGGAAGCGAGGTGGCAATGCGATTGAACCTTAACGACCGATCCACCGACCTGGAAATCTAGTATCAAGAAAATCTCGGACTTCTAGGCGGTAGTGAGTTGGTGTCCCGTTTTGCCGATGGTAATGGCATCCATTTGGTAAACATCGTTTAACTGAAGAATTAGAAAATTTTGAATTATGTTCAGATGAGCGATACGATTTACAGTTGCCTCCTGGAAGAAGAACGGCCGTACAGTTTTTGTTTGCTTAGTGCACAAAAGAATCATTGATCTTAAGAGCTATAACGAATGTGCTGCAAAGTTTCATGAGGGTTTTCGCTACCCATATTCGGCAGTTACAGATATTCACCTAACGAATGATGTGAAACGTTGACTCATCACTAAAAATTACATCGTCTAGAAATGCATCGTTGTCTGTAATTCTGTCCATTTCCAAGTACAATCGTTTACGTAGTACACGCCAAAACGTCGTTTATGGAATTCCAGTTTCACGTGACTCACGTCGAGTTGATTTCTTGGGACTGCTGCAAAGTTTTCTCTGAGTTGTTCCACAGTACCTTCAGGGACAAGTGGGCATCCTGGTGATTTTGTATATTTAACAAAACGACCTGTCTCGACGAAGGTTTAATGCAAAGAGTAAACTGTACGCCTATTAGGAGACTTCCTACCGTACTATCTATGAAAATTACGTTAACTTGCAGCTGCTGTCTGCAAATCGTGAAACCTAAACATACAGCTAGCACGTTCCGCAACAGTAAATATGCCCATTTTTAAAAATACTGGTGACCGAAATCGGTACTAATTAACTACGTGAATCAAAATTTGATGTATTTTTCTATGAAATGAGACCTCAACCGAATCTGTAAGCCACCTACATAAATTTTTATATGCTTTTAAATTTGTGAAGTCCTTTTTGAATCACTCGAGTATGATAAACATGTTAAATATTACTTTTAATATATTTTCAATACGGGCATAAAAAAAGTTAATTTTTTATAAATAAAATATTTAATTAAATATTACTTTTTACTTCCTTGTACGAGGTAAAGGAAGTACAAAGTAATATTTAAAAATATTAATTAAAATATATATAAATAAATATAATTAATAAATTAATATAATAAAATTAATAATATTAAAGTAATCGCAAAAATTTTCGGTTATCAGATTTCACCGGAAATATCCATTTTGACTATCCCTGAATCCATTTTAGGGCTGTTGTAACATCTAGTTGTGCACCTCCCTTTTTGATTGCAATCGACTGGGCAACGACATTTAGAATAACTGAAAGTTAAAAATGTAAGTAACTTTCAAATTACATCTTTTTATTTTTGTTATGGGGAAGTGATTCTGGTCGTAGAAAAGGTACAGTACATAACTCGACCTGTAACACATTTTACGCACTCGTGAAAATACGTAACTTTTTTCACTTATGCGTAATATGTTTCTTACAACTCTTGTTACGTAATATACTATTCTAGATTAGTATTATTCGTATCTTCGTGAGTTTCTGATTAACAAAATTTTAAGATTTATGGTGTGTCGTATAAATAAAAGTTAATAATAATTAAACTATTAAATTAAGTGCCGGCCTCCGTGGCGCGAGTGGTAGGGTCTCAGCCTTTCATCCGGAGGTCCCGGTTTCGAATTCCGGTCAGGCATGGCATTTTCACACGCTACAAAAATTTAATTCATTTCATTCTCTGAAGCAGTACCTAACGGAAGTTACAAAAAAAAGGATAAGTTTAAATGAAGTGCAGCAAAAAATGTATATATGTAATTAATAGGCGTACAAAGAAGTCATGTGGTGTCCAAATCAGATTTTTTTAAAGAATTGAAGCATTTTCTTGATTATTCAGGAATAGTGGTTTAATGATGGGAATGTTACTTTGGATAATACAAAACCACTAGTAATTAGGAAAGCGAGCAAAAATATATGCAGTTTAAACTAAATTGAAAAAATACACAAAACTCTTATAATGTATTTATATAAGTTTAATAAATTACAGATTAAAATTTGTTAAAAAGAATAACTGAAGTTTAGATATTCTATTAAAATTAAATAAATGTTCGTGCGAAAAATTACCGTTAAAAGAGAAAGTTTTAAAATTATTTATCTTTTTTTTATTTTATTTTATTAATTAAATTAAAATGAAATTTTATTTAAAGAATTCTTATACATTTATTGAAATGTTTTTTTTCTTTTAAATTTCAAACATTTCTTCATTATTTTTAATGGAAAATTAGTAGATTAACCCATACAGAGTTACACAGACTTTCAGCACGATAAAGAAATCATACCTAGTAATTGTCTTTTTCCTCTCCACTTTTTTGTAGTGTATATGATTTCTTTATATTTCTAAAACTTGTCAAACCAAAAAAAAGCATTATTATCATTATTTTTTTTATTAAGAAAAAAAGAATAATTACTACTGACTGAAGTACCAATGACCTAAAAATTAGTAAACACCAGAAAACCGGTGGTTAAAAAAAATTCAAATTAATCTTGATTTATAAGAAAGAAATAGTAAATTACTAGTAAAGAAAAAATGACAAAAAAGTTGTAATGTTTTCCTGGCATTGGTAAATTATTCTTATGTAGAGGAAAAATAATGATACATGAAAATAAACCCAAAAACGTTTTAAATTTTTTTAAAAGAATCGATATTTTTAACTTTGATCGGCTCCCCCACCACCAGTATTGCTCCCAAAGTATCTTTTTGGATCACCTGCTTTACTACTATGCCTAGAAAGACATAAAAATAATTTGGTTTTACAAAATATGCGATAAATAAAAGGTATCTTTTGTTCCTTTTTTGGGGAAATTGTTTTTAAAAAATGGTAAAATAAGCATGTATGCATATGATAAGCTTAATATATAGTGCGTTTATGTTTGCAAACCTTCTAAAAAAATTGACCCCAAAAATTATCTCCCCCTCCCGATGATATTGAACCCAAAACTTTAAAAACAAATTGCCTCATATGTATGAGTCTACGTACAAAATCTCATAAAAATCGGTTTTTCCAGTCAAACAGTAATTAAGCATCACGTGCCAACACACGTATATACGTATGTACCAATATTACTCCCCACTTTTTTGTATTTTGGGGTCCCTGGATCATGAATACAAGGAGAGATCCAAAAAACTCATACCCAATTTTTTTACTGATTACTATACTTTCCTTCTTGGAGCGTAGTTCTAGAGCTATGATGCCAGGAAAGTAAAAATACTTCTATAATCCTTTTAATGCGTTTTAAAGGAGTGGAAAGTGGAAACATGTTGAGCGGTAGTTAAAAGACTTCTTTTATTTTCTTCTACTTTTGTATTATCGAATTTTAATTATATATTTGAACAGAACGCATAAAAGAAAAAGTAATAATTGGGAAATAAAATACGAACTCTCACTATTTGAAATTAACTAAAAACATGTTACCAGTGTACAAAATGGTTTTTTTTACGCTTAAGTTATATTTAGGAAATTAAAATTTTGATAGAGGAAGATTACTAAAATATGTAGAAATTAAGTTATAATTCAGCCTATATTCGGTAACGAATTCTCAAAAGCAAGGTATAATATTAAAAAAGAAACCAGTTGTTTAATTTTATCTTTCTTTTAAGGAAAATTTATCAAAAAAAATAAATATATATTTATATCGATTATAATTTTATAAATTATTTCACGGTAACTTCTTAATATATTTCATTTAAAAGTATTATTTCCGGTTTTAGGGGTCAAATTAAACTAGACCGATTAGAGAATGGGGCCACGGAATGAGCAGGTTTACACGAACAAACTATGCGTACAGTTATTGATAATAATATATGCATACGTATCTAAAGCGTGTGTTTGTGTAAGTGCAAGAATACAGTACTATAAATACTCTATTTTCACAAACATAAACCACTTTTTCTCCAGTTATTTTAGTTTTACGACAGGTTATCACGCAATAAAGTTAAAAAATACATTTATTAAAGAAAAACAATTTTTTTTTTATTGTATCCCTTACTAACAAAAAACTTACAAATACCGTTTCATTTTTGTTATTATAATTAATTGGTTGGATATCTACAAATATGATAATAAGTTTTATTAAAATCTTTTCAATATACGAACCAATTAATTTTTTTTTAATATTATATAATTTAAAGATTGTCAGCGAACCTAAACTTGTCAAAAGTAAATAAATCTAAACGTTTACAACTTAAGACAGTATACTGATCACCTTGAATTGTACAGAACGATGCTAATAATAGTAACGATAATGAAATACCAAAAATCCTTGGATCTCATGTACTTTGCATAAATAATACTTGATAGTGCTTATTTCAAGTTTTCATGTTACAAGTAAATAAAAAAACTAATTAACGACAAATTATTGGCTAGACAACTGGCGTCAGTCCTATATTACCACTTTACTATTAAAAAAATAAATAAGCTAGTTTTTCATTTAAATTAGCCGAATTCTTTCATAATTACATTACTTGTTATACTGATTTATAATTAAACAATCTTATTAATCGGGTGAACATTTCACACAAATGTTAATGTACAAAAATATATATATGTATTCTGTTATGCTTATAGTGCTGGAAACTGAAGTAAAGTTACCACTGTATAATATACAGAATGTCTAAAGGGTGTTGGGCCTTTTGAGGCCAAAATTGAGAATACACATATTTTTATTGGAAAATAACATTACGTGAAAACATATGCACCATTTTTTCGATGACCTTTTGCCATCTTTCCGGCAACACCATAATCTCGAAGCTGTAGAACTTCTGTGGTTTCTGGTCTAAAGAATGTGACGTGGTATTTTACGGGCTTAGTTTCACTCATATATATGAGTCTTATGTACAAAATCTCATAAAAATCGCTGTTTCAAGTCAAAAGTTATTAAGCTTCAGACGCGCCAACACACTTATATATGAACGTACGAACATTACTCCCACTTTTTCTGTTTTTCGGTGTTCAGATTTCCTAATCAGGTTTCCCCAAACGTGGTTAGTTTCATAGACTCTTGTGAAACTAACTTAACACCGTTCAGGTAGTTCTGCGAGATCGAAAAAGAATTATAGTCTGACGGAGGCAGATCCGGGCTATACGGTCGATGAATTAAAACCTTCCGATTAAGTTCTCTCGATTTCTGACGGGTCGTTAAAGATGTATGCGGTCTGGCGTTGTCAACGCGATATAAGACACCCTTTATGTTGACCGGTTCAGGCCGTTTCTTTTGAATCGCTAGGTGCAATAGCGCAAATCGTCGACAACACAGGTCCGAGTCTATCGTTCTGCCTCGTGGCAGCAGCTCGTGATGCACGATACCCTTTTATTTCCACCAAACGCACAGTATAACATTCGTGGGCATCAGTGTGGGCTTTACCGCAGAACGTGGAACAACTCCTCGCTTCGACCACGTTCTTCTTCGTATATTGTTGTCGTAGGTTATTCATATTACACCACTCGTGATCAATCGCTTCTGAAACGGCCCGATTTCTGTACGTTTCAATAGAGATTCGGAAATAGTAATTCGATCGAGTAAAATTTTTCAATACCGTTTAGTGATGGATGTGTAGGCCATCAATGATGTTATGATCGCTTTCATGGCGGTCTTCCTTGACCTGTCGGAATACGCTTATGCTATCTCGTGGACAAAAGCCTCAATACCTTTTACACTACAGATTATTTTAAGTCTTACTTTTGTAAGACTGTTTCTTAGGGTGATAAATAACGGTAAATAACAGTAAAAGGATCGAATGGATAATCGATCGGTTCAGGATCGGGTAAAACACATACGTGAACGATAGCCGATTGCATCGCTGCTGAAACTAAATATGCTACCTACGAGCCAGTTTCTAAGATCAACTGATAGAATACATTACAAGAACACTGGCATGCAGAAGAATGAGACAAGAGTTATCATTTCCGGGAGGATGCTGTTAATGTTACGACTATCTGATTATTGTATAAACCGGCCGAACAAAACGGTAAATTTTTACATGAACTGGATAGCGGAAAATACTGTATAACACATCCCTACAAAAAATTGTGTTCTACAAATTGTGAATGGATTGTAAAAGCACGGGATGAAACTTCAAAAGATTAGTTTATAAATCGATAAATAATGTTGATTATAAACAATTTAGGTGGCAGTGAGAATTTTGAGGCAAAACAGGATTAATAGGTACTGCAAAGAATAAAACTAATAGCAATAATCATGAGTGTGAATTAAATATATTATTAATAATACGCTTGATTTATCGGATTAAAAGAGAAACCAAAATTATGTATATAAGTAGCTTGTGTATTATTTTATGTCGATTTGAAGATATCGAAACTAAATAATATACACTTTTAAATAATTTTTTATCGGTAAAAATTTTAACATTTAACTTTTTGAAGTTAAAATAAATCATACAGAAGAACACGCATGTTACGAGTAAATACTTGTTAGATTTCGTGAAACATGGTGGTCTCGTTTTAAATTATTATCAATATTTCTATCTTTTAATCCGAGTTAAAATAATTATTTATTTGAGTACACAATTCTATATTCTTTTGGAATAAAATAATCAATTTCATTTATACGCGTGTAAAAAAATGTTTTTTTTATTTCGATGAATTATCTAAAATCAGAAAAATTTCTTTTACATATCATTAAAAATGAAGCAAAATCGATCTATTTCAATTTATATTGGTTTATTTATCTGTTTTCCGGCCACCGACGGGAAACTTTTTTTCTTTTTTAATGAAACTTGCAATACGAACTTTTAATTCTTTTTTCTTCAATATAGTACTTTTTTTTTGTAAATGATACCATTTTGTAAATTGTACCTCCGCTGTTCATAGCGTAAAGTTTTTGAATGTAATGCTGGTGGTGATAGCTTTTCTTTTTCAACGAAATAAAATCTATATATAGTTATAGTCTGATTTAAACCGTGATAATAAAACAGCAATCGTGTCGTTATAGTTATTAAATTTATTTTCCCGCTTAAAAATAAACATTTATTCCGATCGGAGGTAAAACATTCATCATGGAGCTTATTTAAAAAGTCAAAACGTGTTTTCAGGATAAAAGAAACGGGCAATCGTTAAAAAATTCCAAGGTAAATACAAATCATATAGTTTTTTATGAGTTTAGAAAATTTTATTTTTCCACGTATTGGTATTTACTTATGTACTGAGAAAAAAAAGAAATGTACTCATTTATTACTAATAAAAAGGAAAACTTTTTAATAGTAATTAAACCGTACTGTTAACAGAACCATCAGCAGACTTCTTTGACTTATTGAACGACTATCGTAGATAAGTTTACATGTGAAATTTACAGCATAAAATTCGCGTACTACAGTGGTTTATTTTTAGTATCTAATAATTAGGAAGGTTCTTCAAAAAAATATTTGAAGGGAATTTATTGTTTTATGGTAGTAAAACACGAAGATAATGCGAATGATAGAGAACCTTTTAATGATAAAAGATTTGTCGGTTGGCAAAATATAAAACGAAGAATAAGTGAGGAGACATATTTGTGGCAGAATCTTACAAAGATAACGAACTAGACTGGCGAGCCGTTTATCAAGACAACCAGATTTGGTAATTAAGCAAATCAGCCAGAGGGGATGTGTAGAATGAAGGTAAACATTTTAGAAGAAAACGATGAGTGAAATATACATAAAACAGAAATGTACGGAGAATAGCATCAAACCAGTCAAATTATATAACAACAAAATTCAAAGTCGCTTCAAGGATAACAAAACAGAAAAAGCAACTCGGACCGGTAATCTGATTTGGATAATTTTTTTTAAATTATTTGACCAAGTATTTAGTCAATAATCGGTTTAATTTTCGTTTATAAATAAAGGAAGAAATACTTTGATGTATTTCAGAACCGTACGATTTTTTTCTTATTTACTTATTGTTTCTTTTATAGTCGCTAATTAATTTCAAATTTAGTTTTTGTTTTTATTTTTACTTTTACGAATTCCTTTGTATCTACTGATTATGATGTGTTAAAATAGAAGTATGGAACAAAACAATTTTACATTTTTTAATGGTTCCAGGGCGTTTTCTTTAAGAATTTCTTTTGATAACAATTTACCGGTTTTTCATTCTCAGCTATATTTAGAACTTTCCCCAAAACGAAATTTCTTAAATATCTCAATAACCAAAAGAAAAACTTTAAAAATAAAGTATTTTTATAAATAAATCTGGATCAGTTAATAACTGCTTACACTTTTATCAAACTAATCTGCTCGACTTCCATAAATAACCTAATTCAATAATTAAAAACAAATAAGGAAAAGTATAATATTTTTATAAGGAAAATAATGGACTTTAATATTTACTATTTTATATGTCGATACTGTTACATGACGAGAATCAATCTTTTTCAGATATATCGGCTCAAATATAAAAGGGATTTAACATAAAATAAAAAATTTTATTAAACAGAATAGTCGATAACGTTTTAAAATAGACCGTACAACGTTAATAATTCATTCGGTTCTTAAAGGATAATCATTATATAAATTAGTTTAAATGACATAATACATATGGTACAGACTATTGCGAAAATTTCTGATGACCAGATCCCCGACAAAACACGGCCGGTTTCTCTACTGTACTGGTCGTCAATAAAAGGGAATTCGACCTGGCAACAGTGCAGGAAATCAGCTGTGTGGGAAGTTGGAGGGGAGTAGCACGTGTTGAGTGATGCAATGCACATTGCTACCAACTTATGAGGTTAAAATAATGCTAACATCGTTAAAACAGGTATGTACGCCACCTCCACCACGATCTTGAATCCGACAGACCGCAATTCTACAATTTCTAACAGCAGAATAAATAAACCGTTACTTCACCAGACGTACACTTTGTAATCAGATCTTTTTTCTATAATTAATTATATATTTATAATAATAATAACCGTGAAGTTTCTATTAATTTAATTTTAATTATTTTAATACGGCAAAGGATTGTACGTCGAGTCGTCGTATAAGATTCAATTAATAAAAATCACTAAAAAGAATATTATTGTACGAATTGAGTTCAAAATATAAATAATATAGCATAATTTAAGTTGTAATACATAAAAACTTCTTAGAAAATTAAGCCATCCTGTTTTAATACATCGACAGTTAACTACTTTGACCTGACTTTCCGCAGACGTATAATACATTTCTATAAGTCTTTATGTTTCATTTATATGTTCATTCTTAAGAAGACAAAAATTGATGTTATAAATTTAATATACCTACTTTCCAACTATAATGATGTAAAAATTATACTTAATTTTTTTATTTTTTAACTTATAAACTAGTAAAACAAAATTTACAATATATTCGATATATTTATGAATATTGTAAAGAATTAAAAAATTAATAATATTTTATGTTTTTTTAATACAATGTTTGCTTATTTTTAAATATCTAATGAAATAATAGATATTTAAATAACGCCTACACATTTTTATTAAAATAAAAAATCACTTTCATTAATTTTTTATTACTTACAGTTTCTTCACTAAACTGATCCAAAACTACATTAACATTTTGTAATTAATAGCCGCATCAAAATATCTAATCTTAATTTTTTCCAGGATCGGAATTTTATTCAGAAAATAATAAACGCAACCTTTTAACAGCTGGTGTAGGAGTAGATAAAAGATAGTCAATAAATTTAATCGCTTATGCTTTTAGTTAATTTGTTTTTCGCAAAAAATTTGTAAATATTTACACTGTGTACATAAGATATAATATTAATATATTCTCATCATTCATATAGTCCTTCAAATAATAAATCATTAAAATCCGTTATGAAATATTCTTAACTAATTGTAAATAAAAAATAAATGATCAGTTCAATTTTCATTTTAAAAAACCTTTGGATTATTTCATCCTCTAATAGTATAACGATGCAGTTGTAGTTTTTTTACGCAGTTGTAATATATAATTTTCTAAAATTAGATATTTAATAGGAATTTAGATAATTATTTAAAATATTTGATTATTTCTGAAGTTTTAATACAATTTTTTCTGTTTCAACTATTTAGATATACTGTATAACTGCTATATTAAGAAAAGCATACTAATCAGATCAAATTTTGAATTTAAAGATTTTTGCAGATTTTGACTTTTCTTGTTTCCTCTAACCAAAATACAATTTTAAAACTGAAAAATTTCCAGAAGGATTTATGTATTTTGGCTTATTTTTCCTTGATATCTCCGACTGATTGAATGGACCGATTTGGATGATATATGACGCGATGATATATATCTGTGAGGCATTGATATCATTTCACCTTACGATTCAAGTACCTCAAAAGTTTATTCAAAGTGTAAATAATTTTTTTCACATAATTTAATGCCCTTTACTTAAATAAGGGACATCACGTTTTGTCATCTAAGGAACTCAAAAAAACCGGATGGAAATTTTCTGGATGTTAATGTTCGTATGTACGTGTGTTTGATGTTGGCCTCTAAATGACCTTATATCCCCAGAACTACTGGACCGATTTTGACCGAACTTGGTCAGATTGCTTCTATATATCCACATTGATGCCATTAAATTTTCAAACTAAAAGGTCAAGGAGGTGAAGCTGTAGAGCAAGGCCACCCTCAGTATCTCGAAATTTTGCCTAATTAAGGTCATATTTTTCTTAGGCACATTTGTTAATTAAAAAATAACATTTGAAGAGAAAATTTGCAAAATCGCACCCATACCAAAAAGTCGTCTGCTATGTTGTGACGTCACAGGTGAACAGTAGAATTAAATAAATGAATACTATTTAAAGTGTAAAAAGGTAACTCGGTCTGGCTGGGTCTCGAACTCGATCGCCCGGTTGATTAGGTACCTAGTTCGTTAAGCCTCGTGGCTACACAGGTCTGCGATCGTATAAGCGAAATTTGTTCATTAGTTTAGATAGTACCGACCGTCGCCGCTAGTACCGCCACACCCGCGAGAATTAAATACGGTATGCGTGCGCGCTCTGGTTAGAATCATTGAATTAAATAAATTAAAAGATATTATATTTAAATAAAATTATAAATATTTTTAATTAAGTTGTGTGTGTAAGCCGTGCATCATAAACAATCCAAAGTTGTAGGACATTCCTGCAACGCGGCTTAGTCGTGTGACGGGAAAGTCCTACAACAGTGTTGTCAGTTTTATTTTACTTTTTTCGTTAGTTTTTGTTTTGGTAGATAACTATAGACCGGATTAACCGATCATGTTTTTTTAGATCTATAGTAATATACATTTACCAGCGTTCTTAATGTAATTTGTTTCTAGCCTTTTTCAGCGGTTCTAAAAGTTGGTCTTACCGTCAAAGTAGAAGTTCTCAAAATCAAACGATTTATTTTATAAACAAAAGAATTATAACCTCTGCAGATTCATTAAAAAAATATATATATACAACCGCTTACAGCTTTTTGAATCGATAGTTATTTTTTTTAAATGTACGAAATCGGTACAGAACCTTTAAAATCGACCCTGTACAGAAGTCGGTACATCTGGTCGGTTTACCTGAATGTTTAGTGCCATAACCTAACGGTTTTAATATACCTGTCGCTAAATAAACATAACTCACCAACAAAAATTGAAGAGCAGTTTTTAACAATAACAAGCATATACATGATAAACTTAAAAAGAACGTGAATCGTGATTTTTCTTCTTCTTCAGTGATAATACATCCTTGTATAACAACATTTCAAGGTCATCTAACTACAGATGATTTTCAGCGCTACAAATGACACCTTCACTTATTCGTCAGATATATCACGAGTTACTGGATTGTTAATCATAAACCGGTAACGATTTAACGGTTATAATAGTTCGTCAATCGTGCGTGGTCTGTTGCGATACCTGCTTGTTTTCCTGTCCATAATAGAAAGTAATCTGGGGAAGTCAGGTAGGGCGATCGTGTACGCCACAAAACCCCTCGAAATGATTCGTTCACCAAAGAAGTTTCGTAAAAAATTCATACGTAGCTGTATGAGTTGTGGTGCTATCTTGTTGGACCAACCGTGATTGATTTCCACTTCTGTTAAATGACTAATGAGGTTTGCTAAAACAGCACAATAACGATCACCAATAACTTTATTTTGAAAAAATACTGGAATCACAATGTGCGTTGTTCTCACACCCACCCAGACTCCAATTTTTGTTTCGTGAAAAGATTGTTCGTGAAATTCATGGAGGTTAGTTGCCGACCACAATCGTGAATTAATAAACCCTCCAAGATGAAACCACCCTTTATCTGAAAAAAACGTAATGTGTTCTACGAAATTTTGGTCGATAAAACGTTTAAACCGTTGACAATAATTTAGTATTTTGGTATGATCTGTAGGTTTTAGTTCTTTTCTTACACTTTATGTGCGGTAGCAAGTCCGATATCTTGCTGCTGTGCTAACTTATGCATTGACTTTGACGGACTTTTGGCCATAGCAATCGAAATATCTAGTGACTTCTGTTTGTTTAGTTTAGGTGGTCTTCCGCTTCGATCATCGTTTCAACAGATCCTGTTGCCCGAAATTTTTCGATAATAGTTCAAACTATATTGCGATGACGAGCAGGAGTATTTGGAAACTTTTCAGAAAACTTGTGCTTCACTAATCAGTATACTTCTTACCTTCAGGAAAGATGCGTTCAACGAGAAAAATGTGTTCCTCTACCGAAAGAACCACTACGTTTCTCGCAACTACTGATTCCGACAAACGAAACAACTCGAAACAAAAAGAAGCATATTCAATCAAAACATAACGATTGACGTCTTGGTTTCTTACTGAGCAACGCCCAACGAACCTACAGGGCAACCAACCTAACGCCGAAAGAATTCTAAAGCACACTGCACAGCGAATTTCCAAACCCACTATACCTTTGTATGGTATTTAATAAAATTCCTTGAACTTGTATTTGTTTTTTATCGATCTATTTTACAACAATTTTCTCAAAACTAAATACTCAAGCGGCTTGAGTATTTGTTCGTTTATAAGTCATTTAACAAAGTTAAAAAAAAAAATTACTTACGAACGCAAAAAAACCTGTTTCTAAAATAAAGTTTTCCGTTTTACGTCAGATATAAAAACTACTGGAGAAGTGGTTCTGAAACCTATTTTATTCAATGGTTCAGCTTAAAAATCATAAAAGACCATCAAGTTTACCCCTTAATTTGGGTTCCAAGAATTTTAGTGTGGTTTTATTTCACTCTTTGTCTAGGAATCAGGGCGAAAACTTTCGCTGCTACAGCTTGCTAACGGAGCGTTTTCATATTTATATGAAATTTTTTCATTATTTTTGCTAGTAGAATGAGCTCAAAAAGCGCCGGTAACATTACGTGAATCACTGTGTAGGATGTTATTTTTAAATAAAAAGAAGAATCTATTTGATAAGAAACTAGGCTTTTCTTTCTAGCCTTCGGGAATTACCGTTTAGGTATTACTTCAGAGGATGATTGAGGATGGTATGAGTGTAAATGGAGTGTAGTCTTGTACAGTCTCAGTTCGGCCATCCCTAAGATGTGTGGTTAATTGAAACCTAACCACCAAAGAACACCAGTATCCACGATCTAGTATTCAAATCCGTATAAAAGTAACTGCCTTTACTACGACTTGAACGCTGGAACTCTCGTCTTCCATATCAGCTGATTTGAGAAGACGCGTTCATCACCAGACCAACCCGGTGAGTTTAAGAAAGCAGGGTGTCTATACAGTTTGTAAATTATAAGATACATTTAAATTTATATCTATTTTCCAAAACCGTTAATCATTTAGCTGATTTTTTCAAAAGTAAAATTTACATTGGAAAAAAAATTATTTTTTTAGAACACAAAATAAACTTATTTCAAAGAATGATGTTACCAATCCCTCATGTTTTTGTTTGTTTTACTCTAACTGGAAAATTCAAAGTTTTTTTTTTTTTACTTTTAATTAAAGTTATGTCGATCAACACAATCTTCCTGTGAAATTTTAACTTTTGACGAATAGTGGGATCTATTGTTTTCGCATAAATATCTTAAGAATACAGTTATTGTTGTAGTGTTCAAAAAGTGACACAACGTTATAGAAGAATGTTTCCTTTTTTTGTTACAGGTTTAATTGAGGAAAAGTAAAGAAAACTGGAATACACAATGCAGCAGAGAATATTCATTATCTCATAATATATTAGATGTGCCAGTTACGCCCAGACCTAGAATGCCTTCCCAGAAAGGTACGGTGTGGATGCACCAAAGCAGCTGTTCAACAAGTTCCAAGAGACAGGGAGTGTGGCAGATCACCCAAAAGCGATCGACCGAAAGTGCTAACGCCAGAAAAGTTGACCGAGTGCAAGCTGCATATTCTGTTAGTCCCAAGAATACTGTGCGATGCTTATCTGGTCAGTCTGTTCTCTCCGTCGGTAGTGCCCACACGGCATGGCGCAAGTGTTTAAAGATGCAACCATACAGAATTCGTGCTCTTCACGAGTTGTTACCTGCAAACACTGGAAAACGTGTAGCTTTCTGTCAACGGTTCATGTCATCTGTAACGGCAGATGAGGAAGAACTCGATGATTAGTTTCGGTCTGACGAGGCACGGTTCCACCACGATGGATACGTGAATGTACAGAATTCACCCATTTGTTGTAAGGAAAATCCATGTCAGCTGCACGAGTCTCCTCTGCACGGACAAAAAGCGGGTGTTTGGTGTGAAATTTCACATAGGAAACCTTAATGAAATTCTTTCATAGCACAGTAAACAGTGAGTGCTACATACAGATGGTGCAACAATTTGTAAACACTACACCTGTAGACCGGCTAGAGTACACATGGTTTCAGCAGGACAATGCTACGGCTCATACAGCCAACTACACTGACTTTCTTGGATTAGTGATTTCACGGACAAGTGATTTCGAAGGGGTTGTGGCTGCTTCGGTCTCCTGATTGATCCGCTTCTGACTTTTTCTTGTGAGGTACCTTAAGGAAACTGATTACAAAACTCATCTTCACACCGTTCCCGAACAACAGAGCGAAATCGAACGATGTGTCGCTGTAATTCCTCAACAAACGTTAAAACATGTGTTTAAGAGCATGCAGCGTCGTATTTAATTATGTGAATCGCATAATGGAGGCCACTTTCAACGACTATTGTTACTTACTCATTTTCTCATACGGTGCATCACTTCTTGAACACCTTTTATTTATATACAGGTATATATGTTAACCAACCTTTAAGGCATTGAAAATAATTATCAACAGTTACATAATACAATAATTTTACTAATCAGAGCAATATACATCCATAGTAGATTCCTACCAAGAAAATATTTCATTTACTCATCCATAATGACTAGATATTTATTTATTTATTTTTTACTGATGAATTAATTTACCACAGAAGTTTATAAAAAAATCTTGTCAGTGGGAATGTGAAAATGGAATTTTTAGCGTATGAAAAATGCCTTGCCTGACCAGGATTCGAACTCAGTACTTCCAGATGAACGACCGAGACACTACCACTCCGCCACGGAAATCAGATTCGTATCGTGTTAATTCATCAATTTCCATTTTATTAAACGAATTTCATCAAAATTTGTTAGGATGTTTATACAGCAAGTTCACTAAAATCCGTTTCTGTTGACGGTTAAAAACTAAATTGATTATACATTTGTTTCTCTTGAAGGACAAATAAAAAGTAGAGGTCATTAATCTGTAGGTAGTGTTATTTTACATGGCATTACAACTCAGCATCATTCACCATATTATGATTTTAAACAATAATAGGAAAAAAAGCTAACAAAATAATAATAATAATGATACCAACAATATCTACCCTGTGAATAGTTTGATGTAATTTTCAGAACAAATCCAGGTTGAACAAAAATTCAAGATCGCTTTTTTGTAAAACTTTTATGAAACGTGTTTAATTTTTGACTAGAATGAGATTAAATGGTTCATGTAATCTGAAATTTAAGCACAAAATGTATTACTTACTTTATATATTTAATTTTCATATATATATGGCCAACTATGGACCCCTTTCAATAGTTTTCTCAGCATCCCTCTTTCTTTCTTTTCCTGTCAGTACTTTTTAAGTTTGTCAAAGGCGTTTTTATGAATTCTTCTTTCACTACTTTTTTTTTTGTTTTAGAGCTTCTTCGTTCTCTTTTCCAAGATTTCTTTTAATTTTTTCTTGACTCCCAATTTTGTAAGTCCAACAATTCTACTTCTGCTTTGTTTAAATATTTCTTAATTTTATCACAATACATACTTTTAGTATTTCTTTCTAGATAAAAAAGGAGGATTTTCTTGGGAATTATAATATCATTCATCTTTAAAATATGGCCTAGAGAAGGGCGATTACCTTTCATCCATTATTTGTGGTTATTTCTTCAAAAAAAAAAAAAAAAAAAATATATATATATATATATATATAGAGAGAGAGAGAGAGAAAGTCTTTTATAGGACCAAATATTCATCTTTAAAAATCTTTCTTATTTCTTTCGAATTTCTTTTAAAAGGCCCGTATCGATCATCGTTAAACATTTTTCAGCGTAAAACGCTTTTGTACGAATCATCACATTCAAATGCCTTAAGTTTTGAATTTATAAAGATATACTAGTTACTTATAAAGATATTATTAATTACTAATGATATTCTGTACGTGTTTTGTGTTACAGGAAAAACCGATTTCATTTTGTTCTCCCGATTTCGGGCTATTTTTTCTTGAGCGTTCTATTCTACAGTTTCTCCTACGTTGACTAATAACCAGAATACTCAAACTTTATAATCAATATTGTACAGTTTTTAATATTTTCAGGGTTAAAATATGTTCATCAAATAAAACATCAGATAATATTACAATACGTGAGTTGAAGTTGCCCCTTGCCAATTGCTGAGTCTAATGTACTAGTCATTGTATTGCACTAGTCTATTGTGTTTGCATTTTTTGTACAACGGTCATGCTATCAGTAATCGGATGATATCATCTGATTAGATGGTACAACAAACCCCCTCGCCCGTCCCGCCTAAGCCAGCCGGCAGTTCGGTTGTCAAAGCCAGGGGAAAACCTTCAGTTGACTCGGTGTAATGTAAAATTACATTCATTTTTCATCAGGCAGTAAACTATAAGCTTAAGAAATAAGAAAAATGATTAGCTAGAAACCTTAAGTTTTCTAAGCGTATCATATTAAACAAAATTTTCATACAAAATCCGCATTCCACCCCGATTATTTCTATTGGTCAAGAAATTATAGACACCCCTCCTATCGCATGTATCTTACCTCTATAACGATTCCAAAATGATCTGTAACCTTATTCGTTCCCCCTCTCTAGTTCCTATGATTCTCCCCACATAAATCTTATAACATTGTATTATTCGTTAAAGTTTAGAAAGCTTAGTTAAGACAATGTAGGGGTGGACTGCAGTGGAGTGGAGGAGGAAATTGTTCGAGGAATATAAACACAATCACACACGCATCCAGCAACTGTGCCCACTGCACGACATGAACCGTCTCTGCCATTTACTGTTTACAGAAGTGGAAACGAATAAAATATCAGTTTACAAACAAGCGGCTAGCTTTTTGATACCTATGATGTTCTTTCGCTTTATAGGTATCTTTACTGTTAACTGTTAACTGTTTACTGGTAACTTTACTGCTAGAAGTTCCAATTCCAATACTACTCCCAAATTACTGAACTACTACATATGTTTATACTCTCGAAAACTTTGACGAATTATATTATTCCAAAAATATTTAATGATACGTTGTTTGCATATACCAGAGTTTTAAAATAAAATTTTACAAATAAATGAAATTACAAAGAATAAATTTACAAAAATTAAATGTAATTTTATCGAGTGTAAGTACAAACTTCCTTTCGTTTTTCTAACATTTTATGAACTTTAATTTTCTTATGTTGTTATTCATATAATGGGAGAGAAGTTTCATCTTATTCATGTGCATCTGTGGATGTCAGGTGAAATTGCATAATTGATATCATTATTTTATTAAATGTAAAACTGTGTTTCTTCCAAAGAGGTATGCGGGGATTAACTTCCTTCTAATTTAAGAATATGGAGCAGAAAAAAATGTTATTCTTATTTTATTGACTTACCATAAAAATATTCTTTAAAAAACTATGGAATATATTTTTATTATATTTCGTAATTTCCTTTGCGTTTCGTTATTAATGTAAAAAGGCAATTAATTTTAATATCAGTAGATATTTTTTAGTTCCGCGATACCTGTTCATTCTAAGAGGTGATCGATCGCCTCGTAAGGTGGAAGAAACGAACCGATTAGAGTTCTTCCGAGAACTCTATATGGTTACAATCAAATAAAGCAGCCAACCGAAACGATACGCGAAGCAGCGGGCGAAGTGTCGTTACGATAGAAATCTGGGTAAACACACCAAGCTTTTTGTTATTATCACTTCTGATTCTTTTCCCCTCAACAGGTGAAATATTTAATCTTCTTTCGCTAACTGTACACTGCGCCATTCAGTAGAAACGCGTTAGATCCTCATAAAAATTGTACGGGGAGAAGTTTTCTTCCCATTTCGATCAATCGGGTAGAAATTAATGGAAACAACGCTTCTTTTTTTATCTTCGCCTTACTTCGTCTAACACCTTAGATCATTACGTACTAAATCATAAATTAATTTATAAGATAGAGATATAAGTTCTATTTGAACGCCATACAAACGCGCGCGCGCACATTATTAAATAAGTTAATTCAACATCTAACTAACAGATAATTTAGAAGAAGGAACAAATACGATTGGCAAATAAATTACTTTCCAGTATTTTTCAGATTGAACGCCTACAGAAATTCAAAAATAATAATAAAATTTTTTAAACAAATATGCACATATCTTCGTGGCATGAATTCGCGACCTTGGACTATACTTGATTATTTTTCGACCGAAGGTTATAGAAATACACTCGATCGAGTTGTACACTTTATAAGCCATTTTGAGAATATAAATGTTCAATTTATGCATTTAACAAAAAACCCCTACATAGACATATATATATATATATATATATATATATATATATATATATATATATATTCACAAAGAAATAAATTTTAATAACAGATTCATAAAATTTCAAAGTAAAATATAATTTATTATTTGTTATATTATTCAGTAAACTTACATTAAAACTCTCAGAAACAATTACAAATATACATTTGCTTTCATTGAAAAACTTTTTTTTACGTATTTTTTTGCACCCGTTTTATAAATAACATTAGAACGGTATATTTATTTACATTCCGCTTTATAAACTTTTCAATTACATATCCTCCTCAAGGTTATAATTATATTTTTAAAAGTTTCTGTTAAATATAAGTCTTATTAACATTACCATAAGCTCTACAATACTATCTGTAAGAGGAGGGATCTTGAAATGAGGATTGGTCGATAGCGGGTAGCTGTAAGACGGAAAAAAGCCAATAGTTTTGGTTGTATGTATGTCCAATACAGAAGAATTGAGAGGAGAGTGGAAGAAGTGTTAGGAGAAGACCAATTTGGTTTCAGGAAAAGTATAGGGACAAGGGAAGCAATTTTAGGCCTCAGATTAATAGTAGAAGGAAGATTAAAGAAAAACAAACCAACATACTTGGCGTTTATAGACCTAGAAAAGGCTTTCGATAACGTAGACTGGAATAAAATGTTCAGCATTTTAAAAAAATTAGGGTTCAAATACAGAGATAGAAGAAAAATTGCTAACATGTACAGGAACCAAACAGCAACAATAACAATTGAAGAACATAAGAAAGAAGCCCTAATAAGAAATGGAGTCCGACAAGGATGTTCCCTATCTCCGTTACTTTTTAATCTTTACATGGAACTAGCAGTTAATGATGTTAAAGAACAATTTAGATTCGGAGTAACAGTACAAGGTGAAAAGATAAAGATGCTACGATTTGCTGATGATATAGTAATTCTAGCCGAGAGTAAAAAGGATTTAGAAGAAACAATGAACGGCATAGATGAAGTCCTACGCAAGAACTATCGCATGAAAATAAACAAGAACAAAACAAAAGTAATGAAATGTAGTAGAAATAACAAAGATGGACCGCTGAATGTGAAAATAGGAGGAGAAAAGATTATGGAGGTAGAAGAATTTTGTTATTTGGGAAGTAAAATTACTAAAGATGGACGAAGCAGGAGCGATATGAAATGCCGAATAGCACAAGCTAAACGAGCCTTCAGTAAGAAATATAATTTGTTTACATCAAAAATTAATTTAAATGTCAGGAAAAGATTTTTGAAAGTGTATGTTTGGAGTGTCGCTTTATATGGAAGTGAAACTTGGACAATCGGAGTATCTGAGAAGAAAAGATTAGAAGTTTTTGAAATGTGGTGCTATAGGAGAATGTTAAAAGTCAGATGGGTGGATAAAGTGACAAATGAAGAGGTATTGCGGCAAATAGATGAAGAAAGAAGCATTTGGAAAAATATAGTTAAAAGAAGAGACAGACTTATAGGCCACATACTAAGGCATCCTGGAATAGTCGCTTTAATATTGGAAGGACAGGTAGAAGGGAAAAATTGTGTAGGCAGGCCACGTTTGGAGTATGTAAAACAAATTGTTGGGGATGTAGGATGTAGAGGGTATACTGAAATGAAACGACTAGCACTAGATAGGGAATCTTGGAGAGCTGCATCAAACCAGTCAAATGACTGAAGACAAAAAAAAAAAGTATGTCCATCATCATCATTATTATTTATTTTTATTTTCAGATCTCTTTGTAAAGGATGGCACTATGAACTTTCTGATAATTTCTTTTTCTGTTTAGCCTCCGGAACCCCCGTAAGGTATTACTTGAGAGGACGAATGAGGACCGTGCACGATTTTACCGTTGAATGAGATGATAAAACATAGAATTCATCTAAATATACGAACGCCCGGTTACATTTTCTATAATCACTGATCGCCTGCAAACATGAAATCCTTTTCGGCTTAATATGTTTTTTAACTAATTTTTTCCTTTTTTTCTGTTTCGCGCTACTTAAAACCTAATTCTTTCAAAATTCTTGAACTAGTTTCACTGCCGTTAAAATTAATTTTAATTTTCAATTATTTAGTAAGTTTGTTAACCTCTATCCTCTATCTTTTAGTAAAATTCATTCAGAGTTCGCCTAACCACACCTTTATCAAAATCATCAAATCCGGTAACCGGTTTAGAACGTTTCTTTTCATTTTGCGGGGTGATAAACAACCATTCTGGCCCCTCGGATCGAAGAAGTTCTATTTTTTCTTTTCTTAGGCTTTGGACCTAAATCTTGGAAATACCACAGGTAGTTGCAGTTCTCTCTTTACACTTTTGTGTAGCGATTAAATGCTTGTCATTTTTTTCATTTTCCTACAGCTAAAGATTCTCTCTTCATGAAATCATACAGGTTTTTTCCATATTCGCGCGCCTATCTTCGAAGTTTTTTACCTTTCACAACAGACTTAAATTCAGCCATAACCATTTGCACGTGAACGAACTATTTTAAAAAGTTTGAACCGTAAACCACGATAAAAACCTTTTACAAAATATCGTTTTGTACATTTTGATTATGTATAAACAAACACGACACATGCCAGAAGAACCGTACCGAGAGGCAGAACCGCAGAACTGAACTTTATATACGTGGAAAAGCAAAAGAGAAACAAAAATCAAACAAAATAAAAATAATTGTTCTGTTTTTGAAACATGATGTCACTTTCTTAATACTGTAAACACACAAAAATATATCGCTTTATAAACGACAGTGCATCATGTTTACAACAAAGAGATAACCAATAGTAGTGTGCCAATGTTTCAGAGAACAATAGTATTAGTATAGAAGTGATATGCGAACTGATCAACAAGCTCGCCGTTACGTGGCGGCTACTGCACTATAGGTAGCTTTGGAAACTAGCTGTGAAAAATACTAAATAGTTTCAATTTTGGTTAGGGTAGTTATTATTTACGTCAAACGTTTTTCTCAGTGTGCTTTTTTCCCGTTTAAAATTTTCGAGTTGCCCCCATGGGTGCTTGGAGGATATGGTGATCTCACCATATCCTCCTTTTTTTCTACCGAAAAAAAAAAACAAATAGTGTCGATGTAAGAGCAGTTGCTAAAAACCATTTTTCTATTATTGAAAAACTATATAAAGGGTTGCCGTACTTTATGAACATCATGAAGACATACCGAAAATATTAATGATAAAGTGAAACTTGAACTGTTGACAACTAAATCACGTGTTAATTTAATCGAGGTATTTTCTTTTAATTTTTACGGATATTATGATGAACGTTTTTCGTAATTTTTTAAAAATATTTTAATGATATTAAATGATTTGTACACAAGTACGATAACGAATTACGCAAGATCATTAATAATTATTGATATTTCTCTTCCGGTAAATAATAAACAGTTAAATATTCTGAGTTAAATTACAGGAAGTGAAATAAAAAATGTTTTTCAAACTTAGTTCTATCACTGATTTTAAATGTTATTTAATACACATAAAAAAACAATTGATAAAATCTCTTACCTGGTCAGAGACCGCTTTAAGTAAACACTTTAGTTCACACTAATAAAATTTCATATAAATGTTTAAAAGAGGATAAAACCGTTTTAAAAATATATATTTTTGAAAGAACTGTTACAAATTTAATTACATCTGTCTATTTTCTCTCTGTCCTTCATTTTTCTATCGCAAGGATTCTTATACTGTAAATTATCTCTATCGCAATAGTCCTCTTCTTTCAAGTCTATTCTTTGTAGTCTCTCTTCCATCTGTTTCAGTAATTTAATTTCCTTTTCATGTTCCACAGCTTGTCAAAAATTTATCTATTTAATTCTTTTGGGTTCTTTAAATTTTTCAAGGTTTTATTTTACATTATTTTAAACTGAATTTCTTTAAAAAAAAAAACTACTCGCATGGAAAAAGCAATACTTAAAGCCATGAAACTGCTTCATGATAAAAATATGAAAGGATGGTGGCGTTGAACATTAGCCGAGTTTAAACATCTTTATTGTGTTAATTTTTGGCTGGTATTTTAGAAATTTGAGAGGGGAAATTTATAATTAATTTTAAAAAAATTTATAAAAGAGTGTAATAATTTGATGAACTGTTTATCGTTTAGGATAATAAATTTGAAAAAAAAATTGGTAAAAAAGGAATAATTTTTTCAGTTGATGTCACTGATTGTTTCGAGGTTATTTGGATGAACAATGATGTTTTAAACTGTGATCGTGCGTGAGTTGGCTACTTTTAAATCTTGTTTTCTGTTTGTGTTTTAGCGGAAGCTAAATATGGTGAATGAGAGGGACTTCACCGGTAGGGAAAGCAGAGGAGGGACCAGCGCCGGTTGAATGAATTAATGTTGGGTTAGTTGATAAAATTTGTAATTATCTAATATTAAAACTTATATTAATACCGCGAAATTAGATATGTAACATTTTTTTAACAGAGTTCATAAGGAAGTTAATTAATGTATCTTGCGTTAAAAATGATATATCTATTTTAAAACAACAAACTGCTATTCTGAATAAACACATTTCTGATTTTACTCAAATTACCTTTTACAATGCGAATAAAACTGACCATCTTCCATTTGTTGAAAAAGAAGATTTACGTTCTGTTTTAGTTAATATGTGAAAGAATTAACCTCAATTTTACGGAAGATATGTTAAAATCAATATAACATTAGAAATCTTGTAAATCCTATTTCCCCCACCAATTATTGTAAAATTTTCGCATAACTCCATTAAAATAGAATAAAAAATAATTATCCATCTTAACTACCTAATATATCCACCTTACCAGTAAAAAAGATGTGTTTTCTCGAGATCTTTCGGTTTGTTTCAAACCATCATCAGGAGATAAAAATAAAATTCAAGTCAAAGATTAAAATAACTACACAGTCATGACTGTTTGAATGTCAAAAGTATACTGAAGACAATATAGCGAATTCTGGTGGAATAAAATAGAATTAAAGGGAACCATGTTATCAAAAATGATATTTTAGTTGTTTATGATTATTTTCTCTTTATACTCGTATTTGTATTTAAGACGTATTTGAATAATTTATCTTCTTTAAAAAATTGTTGTTCATTAATTAAATTATGGTTACTATATATGTGAATGTTTTCTAAATTATGTGTATTAAAATGATTATAGGAGATATCTAAACTTTTTATAAAATATTTTGATCATATGTATGACCATTATCTGAGATGTGTTTAGCAAAATTAGAATTTTCGGGTTTATTTTTTTTATACTATCGATGTGTTCTTTTGCGCGAATGGAAAATTTACGGTTGGTCATACCGATATATATCATATCACAATCTTTACAATTTAGACTATATACACTTGTTTATTAAATTTAGAATCGTTATTATTTAATGTTTTATTGTAATTATTATTAATATATTTAATTAATTTATTTTTTGTAGTATACGCCGGTGTCATGTTAAACATAATTTCAATATCAGCTGAAACCATGTTTAAGAAATTAACTCCATTAAAATTTAATTTATAAAGGTTTATAAATCATACATAAATAATTTAAACGGATTGGATTTCGGTTCTGATAAACTGGTTTCGGCCTTTATCAATGACTAGGATCCCCCGTCGCGGCTTCCCTGGCGCTGTATGCGTATAGAACTTAAAAAATTGGAAATAAATAGTTTTTTAATAATTATGTTTAGGATGTTGTTCTCAGAGTTATTGCTATTCACAACTAATCGGATAAAATGAAATATTTAGGTAAAAAAATGTGTTCAAAATTCTGATTTTAATGAAATCAAGACGTTATTGAAGTTGTTCAAAAGCTCTTTGCCCCATCACAGCAACCACAAGATTTATCATCTTACGATGATAAATTTCGTCGTTCCATTTTTTGGCACGGCAATATTTACACATTATAATCATGTTACCTATTTGAATATCTTTCAAATTCAATTCCAGGGTGATAATCAAAATCTAATTTGAGACCTAACATATTTTTCGAAGGTTGAACTCGATTTTGAGTGAGCGTATACGTGCTCATCAAGTCTTTGAGAACGTTCTGGCGTAGATTCACATCGGCTACTATCATAAATTCTAGTAGCCCTAGAAGTTTTTCTACTTATCTGTGACCTCGCCGATCTAGGCGTTATGAAAATATTAATACCGAATTGAAAGTTGAACTTATGCCGATTATGTGTATGCCTTACCCTGATTTCTTAGTTCATTATATAAAAATCTAGAGTGCTATTTAACTCACGTGAGAATGAAGGCTCGTTGGTCGCCGCCTTAGTAACGTTATTTATATAAATATATCTATATATTTCACTTTTTTGTTGACACGATAACTGCCGTAATTTTGCGCCAATCACTTTCAAATTGTTCCTTAAAAATAACTCGTCCCAAAATCTAGGTCGAGTTTGTTAACGGCTAAAATCGGAACATGAGGGTGGAAACGGGAGCTTTTTATAAAAAACAAAATATTGCTATAACTTTCTTATTAAGTAAAATATCGAATTCGTTTAAAGTTCCTACTGTTCTTTGGATAAGAGCCCAAAACCTACCCGAGTAAAGTTTTTTTTTTTATATCACCAACAATTGGCCAAGGGGGTGGAAAATATGGAATTTCGAAGACAAAAAAGAATCATACCTTCCTTAATAGGCACAGTATTGAATCGGTTTAAAGTGGTCGTTAGTCCTCTAAGCATTACTTAAAACTTTTGTCTGAAACAATTTTTGATATGACCAACGCTAACGGCAAGGGATGACCAAAATGTTGCTGGAATTTTAAGATAGCGTTTGCCGTACGCTAAACATTTGAACATTTTTTCACATGCAACCATTGTCGTATTGACTAAATTTGAATTTTTCTTAAATTTAAGGTGGAAATATTTTTTATCCCCTACTTAGCACCGGTGAAATCTATCTCCGCCTTCCGGTGTGCCAAAAGGAATTTTTTTTCTTCATTTTGTTTTTATTTAATAACAGAGTTATCAACGAAATTACCAGACAATAATTTTTATAATTTTATCAAATTATGAATTATTGCAATGTAAATCAACGTAACGATTTAAATATTTCACAACGATTATGCAATAGAAAATTAGTCTTTTTAACTTTACCTGCAGTAAGGATGTGCATGAGGAAAAAGATTTTTTTTTGCTAATATATCTAATTATTTTCACTGATTTTCTAGGCTATAAATTTAAAATTCAACGATCGTGATCTCTAATCTAGTATAAAAATTAATTAAACATTTTATTTTTTTTTTAATTTTATATATTTTATATTGTTTCAAGCGGTCGTCATAAAAAAACCAAATATAAAAAATTGGTTTAATATACTTAAAAATTAAACACCCAATCGCTATAAAATCGTGAAAGAAACAAATATGGTGGTGCTTTTGACATCGGTAAATTTGTAAATATTTTTAAAAACCTTTTCGTAAAATAGTAACGAAACTTAGTTTTGGGTACATATAAAACAATTTTTTTTCATCTTTCATTAAATGTAGGTAAATATTAAAAAAAATTGTGATTTTTTTTTTAAATAAGCGAATTCAAGTTTATAATTTAAGTTACATATAAACCATATGATGTTTGAATTTGTGAACGGAAGAGATAGTACTGAACTGAATAAAGTAACGTTCAAGAATAAAAATAATCTGCTGAATATATAAAACAGCAGAAAAAAAATTTGCTGAATTTTACTGCTTGATATCGTTCTAACTGTTGCAAAAATAAATAAAAAATAGTGGATGCGGCTGGATTTCGTGCCCATCCATGTACGAAATATTATCGGTTTTATTAAACTCAGGTCGCCGACTAGTTTTATCAATAGAAATAAATAAAAAAAATAAAATAAAACAAATCTTTAGCTTATTTTGGAACAAAAAGGACGCCGACACTAAAGCAGCGTACTTATTTAGAACATTGATAATAAATTGATAAATAGCCAATTGATAACGGTTCATTATAACTGGCCTGTTAGCACTCTGCTCTAGTGGGCGCCCTGACAGTAACTTGAAATAAATTATTTACTAAAGGTTAAAGATTGATGTTGCGGAAATTTTCCATTTCTGTAAGTTATTATTATCATTATGAAGATGTATTCGATTAAGAAACGTACAAGGTTAGCTTTTAAACAATTTTTTCTTCGTATTAAAAATTTAGTAAGCATGATAAATGTATGATGGAAATAATAAAATAAATCAAATCATAACCTTACTGTTACTTTTTTTTTTTTTTGGAAAGGTTACATATAAAAAAATTGAGCATATTTTTTTTAAAGAGTATTTAAAAAGAGGCTGAAATATCAAAGAACCTTTTCACTACGACGATAAACAATTTTCTATTCCCAAAATATGAAAATATTTCTTAGAGAAGTTAAACGATATGTTCCAATAACAGTCATATAACATTTTCTGGATGTTTCTCGTTAGTAAATGCTGTAATTTATTACTATTTATCCGTTTATATGTAATCTAAAATATTCTGTGAAACTTTAAATACAATTTTAACCGATATTTTTATCATCTTATTTTTCGAAAACGTTTTACTTAATGCATTATTCCTACGTCTTGGTAAGTCATTGCTCTTTAACCTTTTCGGTACGATTCACCATCTTATATGAATTAATTCGGCAAAATACTGATTTTAATGTTTACAATAACTATAGCCATAATTTCAAAGGGAACAGAATAATATTTAATTTTTTTTATCTATATTAACCTTTACAGAAATTATAGGACTGCAACCATCTCGTAATAACATCGAATTACGTTAGCTATTTTTTTTTTTTTAAATAATTTCTTCAGTTAATAAAGTAATAGTTTTTCGCTCGCATGTTTTTACACGGGCAAAATTATTGTACGAAATTTACAGCCGATAACTAGAAAACGTTTGGTCTAAAACTAAACCAATTTTTTGAAGATAATGAGAAATATTTTTTTTTTTGTCTTCAGTTATTTACTGGTTTGATGCAGCTCTCAAAGATTCCCTATCAAGCGCTAGTCGTTTTATTTCTGTATACCCCCTACATCCTACATCCCTAACAATTTGTTTTACATATTCCAAACGTTGCTTGCCTGCACAATTTTTCCTTCTACCTGTCCCTCCAATATTAAAGCGACTATTCCAAAATGCCTTACGATGTGGCCTATAAGTCTGTCTCTTATTTTGAATATATTTTTCCAAATGCTTCTTTCTTCATCGATTTGCCGCAACACCTCTTTATTTGTCACTTTATCCACCCATCTGATTTTTAACATTCTCCTATAGCACCGCATTTCAAAAGCTTCTACTCTTTACTTCTCAGGTACTCCGATCGTTCAATTTTAACTTCCATATAAAGCAATCCAAACATATACTTTCAGAAATCTTTTCCAGACGTTTAAATTAATTTTTGATGTAAAAAAATTATATTTCTGACTGAAGGCTCGTCTCGCCTGTGCTATTCGGCATTTTATATCGCTTCTGCTTCGTCCGTCTTTAGTAATTCTACTTCCCAAATAACAAAATTCTTCTACCTCCATAATCTTTTCTCTTCATATTTTCACATTCGGTGGTCGATCTACTTTATTTCTACTAAATTTCATTACTTTCGTTTTGTTCTTGTTTATTTTAATGCGGGAGTTCTTGCGTAGGACTTCATCCATGCCGTTCATTGTTCCTTCAAAATCTCTTTTACTCTCAGCTAGAATTACTATATCATCAGCAAATCGTAGCATCTTTATCTTTTTACCTTGTACTGTTACTCCGGATCTAAATTGTTCTTTAACATCATTAACTGCTAGTTCTATGTAAAGATTGAAAATTAACGAGGATAAGGAACATCCTTGTCGGACTCCTTTTCTTATTAAGGCTTCTTTCTTATGCTCTTCAATTATTACTGTTGCTGTTTAGTTCTGTAGATGTTAGAAATCGTTCTTCTATCTCTGTATTTAAACTCTAATTTTTTTAAAATTCTGAACATTTTATTGCAGTTTACGTTATCGAATGCCTTTTCTAGGTCTATAAACGCCAAGTATGTTGGTTTGTTTTTCTTTAATCTTCCTTCTACTATAAATCTAAGCCCTAAAATTGCTTCCCTTGTCCCTATACTTTTCCTGAAACCAAATTGGTCTTCTCCTAACACTTCTTCCACTCTCCTCTCAATTCTTCTGTACAGAACTCTAGGTAAGATTTTTGATGCACGACTAGTTAAGCTAATTGTTCTGATTTCTTCAAATTTAATTTCTTTTCTGTATTCTCCTGCTTTCTTTGGTATCATGACTACAACACACTTTTTGAAGTCTGACGGAACTTCCCCTTTTTCGTAAATATTACACACCAGTTTGTGTAATCTACCAATCGCTTCCTATTATTTAATAATAATAATAATTAAATTTAATTTAATAATAACCTCTTATTTATTAGGCAGTTAATAGAATATAGTAATTTTTTTTAGACGTGTATTTGAGTTAGATTAAATATAGTCAAAAAAGGTACTTTTCTTAGTTTTTCTAACAAATCTTAATAACACAATGAAATTTCTTATATTTGTAGAAAAAATTGATGGTAAAGCAAGATTCATCCAAGTACAATATTTTCTTAACGATTTATTTTGAAATTAGTTATCGACTTCTAACTCATCAACTAATACATAACGCGATTAGTATAAATGGATTTAATCATGAGATACTATATAGAGAGAGCATCGATTAAATATAATCGATAGGCTAATATATATAATTATATACATTAATCCATTATATAACCATCCATATGATTATCTCAAATAAATTATCACTGAACTTATTGAAATGGAAATAAAATCGCAGAATAAAATTAAAATAACTCTATTTTCTATCAGCCGTTAATTTTTTAATTAAAATTTAAAATAATAATGCAAACAAATCAAAATTTTTTTAACCGAACATTATAATTCCATTTAATGCAGAACTACTCGAAATGAGTTTAAAAAATATTTCCAGTATAAAATGTATATGTTTTACGTAACATAAATATAAACATTCATCTCTGAAAAAGTACGTAATTAATCGTACCATGCGATTACAAAACCTACTAATTCCCATAGTAATATCAACTACTATATTTTTAAGCTTAAAAAATGAATTTAGAAAAATTGAATATCCAAGCGTTTAAAATTTTCATTCAGTATCCATAATACACACTGTTGATGATAATGCTTTTAGAAAAAAAAGCGTAGGGTGAGTTATTATAAGACAATTTGCCACAGAAACACGTCCAAGCAATGTAAAAGAAGAACTTTTTTAAAAGTTTTTGTGTAAATTATTTACAATTCCGTTTGATTTAATTTTCACGGCTTGAATCTTTTTATTTTAATGCATCCTTAGCGTCTAAAAGAATCTTTTACAAAAGGAGAGAGTTTTTGTTCTATTACAATTTTTCTTAAGTAAGCTACCTGAATGAGTAAATGTTAAAATATATTTTTAGTCGATGAGTACGGCCCATCAATAAATATCTGAAGTGAAAAGATACCTAAAATTTCAGTAGTGTAAATTGATATATCTACGAGTAAATAATATAAGTTCATTCTTAAAGTTTTTTTAAACACAAATCATGTCGTTCATGAAGAATATCTTACAAATATAGTCAGCACAAATTGAAATGAATAAGTTTTAAGCAAGAACGTTTTTTCTATACCTTTATATAAAACGCAAAGATAGAACGAGTTTGCTAAAAATAATTACTCGATCTTCTTCCTACAAAAATCATCGTTCATAAAAGTTTTTAATGGATAGCCAATATCTCGATAAACGTTTAATCGAATTTAGTGAGTGAAAAACCAACATAAAATTTTTTTAACACAACTCACTTTTGCAGAACTGCAAACTATGTTCTCAAGATCTTCTTTCCGTTAGTCACTCGTTCGGTTATAGGGTATCTGAATAACGTTGACAAAGATAACGCCAATTCTTCCTGCACTGAAGAGAATGACAATTATCATGTAAGGTGATAAATGTACAAAGAAAGTGTCTTCAAAATCGTTTTTAAAAAACACAATAAAAAGACGGATTGATGATATGGTGAAAAATGTAGAGTACATTAGTTGAACGAGTGCGATCAAATGAATATTTTGCATCGCTACTGTATGAAAGTACTGACATTTAAACATAAAACTTGTTTGTGAAAATTTTCTTGGCTTGCTTGTCTTGTCTATTTATCCGAAATTTTTAGCTTTTTAAACGCTTTAAGTTCCGGTCTTCAGGGTTCGTCTTTAACAGTGTTTTTCGTTCTGGATAAAACTGAAGCAACAATAAAGAGATTAAACTAATGTTCACACCGATTTTTTAATCTAGAATTCGATTTGTTTTCCTCTCTGTGACTTTCTTGCAACAATTGTTAATCAACATTAATCCGATATCACTGAAAACACAATTGAACGTATCGAGTCATTTGCACTGAAATTAAGGGATTATTTTCTTCCCTGCAGTAGAAAAAATAACTGGCTGAAAACTCCCTTCATGATGACAGAGAATAGTCTTGCCGTCAAACTAGAAGAGTAACTGTTAAAATTATTGCGTGATTTCCTATTGTTTTGCCTGCATGCACGATCGATGCACCCAGATGTTTTCCGGACGGTATTACAACATTTACTATAATTTGCATCAACAAACTTATGTGAGTGTACATTTTCTGTGCTAGATATAAAGCTCTGTGTATAGTCAGGAAAATTGGGACTGGTTCAAGACGTTCGCGAGGGAAATTCTCCGTATTAAAGAAGACGAAGACAGAAGATGGGGGTCGTAGTTAAAGTAGGGAAGTGAGGACAGTCCCTCCGTGGAGGGCCCGCATGCTGAGGTGTGCGGGTTCCTGAGAAGGGAGGGAACTCCAGGGGAACTGTGGAGTAAAGTTAAGACCGAGTCCCGGCCGGCGGTGTCGGCCTTGCGGGTGCCTTGGTGCTTAGTGGGGTCGGTGCCGTCGGTTTGAGGCATGGCAAAAGATAAAGACCGAGACCAGGTTCCCTGCCGAGGGGCTGAGGGACGGCGTTGCCGGACCTTGGCCATGAGGTGGGGGATTAGAGGCATGGTAAATGGAAAATAAAAGACCCGAGACCGGGGAGGCTAACCTGCCGTGCCGGACGTGCTGTCGTTGGGTGGGGGACGCCTCCTTTGAGTAAATGGACACTCCCCCCGACTGCGTATACTTAAATGGATATCCGGTCGGGGAGAGAAGGGGGGAAAAAAATCTTCTTGAAAAACAAGTATAAAGATAAACCTGATGTGGAACTAGAACATTTTTGCGATTTCGAGTATCTACGATCGAACCAGACCTAACTGGTAGCTGCAAAATAACATCGACCATCCCGCTGACAACCTTATGATAATCCTAAAAAACCTTTTTTTACAGTGACATAATGAAAAAATTACGTTCACTTTATAATCTGTTCTCAGATATTAAAAAAAATTTTTTTTTTAATATTTGTATATGTAGTCGGATTCGAACCGATATGTGCATGGTTACGGATCCGACACGTTCTCACTCAACACCACATATCTACTCGAGCGACGTGAAACAAAATTAATATATAAACTAACATAAAATGCTAAGGAAATTTTTAGGGGCATTTTTCTGTGAACTGTCCACTTTATTAAAGAACTGGAGGATCGTACCTCGGTTACAAATGAAATACGTTTAAACGAAGTGAAGCAAAAAATTTGTATACGTAATTAATTAGGCGTGCAAGGAAGTCATGTGTTGTCCACATCAAATTTTTTTTTATCGGGAGCCACTTATTTGACAGAAATAAAATAATAGTAATGAAAAATGGTGTTTTGGCATTTCTACTCGTACGTACATATACGAGTACAAACAGGAAAAGGTCGGTATTATAGAAATAAAGATTAAAATAATCCGGTAGAACATGTTTTAAAAAAACGCTTAACATATTAAATATATAACAGGATGATTTTGTATATTTTAATTTTTTATGTAAAATGTTATATTTCGATCGTATTATACCCTAATAGTACATAAATTAATTTATTTTATTATTGTAATAAAACACTTACCTCGTTTATGTTATTTACACATTAAAAAAAAAAATTGTGTATATAAGAAAAATAAATAATATTATCAAGAAGTGTTACATCGTTGAAAAGCACTTAAATACACTTTTAATAAATTATAGTTCATAAGCAAAAACAGGAAAAAATGGATTAGTATCAAAAAGAACTAGAACAATAGTTTTTGCCATAATGGAAAAAAGTGTATGTATATATATATAAATATACATTTTGTATATATATATATACATTTTTTTTAAATGTAGTGTACAGGCTTATTTAAAACACAGTAAGTCATACGTGCATCACGTGAGTTCCATATTATCTAGCAACGGTTAATTTATGCATTAAATTATATTCGTTCTTATCTCATGAATATAGACTAAACTATTCGAACTTGTAATCGTAAAGCAACCCGTTTCCTGTTATTAATTCTATTTAAATTATCCCGAATTCTCAAATTAAAGGAAACATTAAAAAATAAAAAAAACTATTGAAATAAAAAATTTTAAATGATGTTAATTTCAAGTTAAGTTATAGTTCCAACATTAAATATATTATGTGAAGAGTTATTGGTTTAAGGTTTATCGGTTTAGAAGAGGAAAAAATGCCTTTAGGCAACAGAACGAGGTCATCACAATTTATTTGCAAGGAATGACAAACGTAAAATCTGTAACAATAGTTGACTGATTTTAACAATCATGTACGCACCTCAAAGTGCAGTAAATCAAAGACGAACTAAACGAAGCATCACATTATCCGGTATCCAAAATCTATTATTACAATTATTATGATTTTCTTCAAATAGCCGAAAATGTTATCGCTGGAAGAGATTGTAATTATTTTTTATCGTTTAACCGATGGGTAGAATATTTCAGAAGTTTTCATATATCTTATACAGCTTTATCGATTCAGCGATAATTGTTCGTGTAGTAATACCCCTCCAGATTGTTAAATTTGCGATTCGTCCGGGTCAGGATGATTAATTAAAACTCAGCAATAAAATGGAAATCAAAAACAATATTAGGAAGCCGAAGCGTTAAAATATAATCGGTCTAGGTGGGTCTAGAAATGTCAATTACAATAAGTGAAGACGAGCGCTAGACCACTGACTCAATTCGATATTTAGTGCTCGAGTATTTAACTCGAGTTGAGCGCTAGACTCAACTCGATATTTATTACCTTTCTAATAACGGTCATCATTGAATCTAGAATAACTTTTAATCCTTTAATAATTTGATACTTTTTGTTTAGATAAGGAAATAATTTAATTAATAAATAAGAGTATAAACAATAACAATTTTCAGTTACATCGTTAAAGGTATGATTTAATTGAAATTCTTATTGTATAAAAAGCTTACATTTAAAAAAAAGAAATCCTTAATTTCTAGAGTTATGCAACGATGACTTTCAGGCCGATCGAAACTTTAACTCGAGTATATTTTTCAAAAATTCTTAAAGTATCGTTTTTCTTGGAAATTTTACCAGAAAACTTGAAAAATCTAAATTCCATATCCACTGAAAATATTTAATGGGGGGGACTTTTTTTAAATCGATTCCCTACACAGAAAAACGTTTTATGTAAAACCTTTCAATTTTATCTCAGACTTTTTAAGATGTGTCATGAATTGGTAATGGCCGACGCTTTCTTGTTGTTATTAATATAACTAAATGTCCTTCGTAAATAGAGTTCACCTACTCCTTCCCGCATCAAACTACCCCTATTTTTTCAGTGAGGTTCACATTCCAACATCAAACCAGTGTGCTAGCACAAAAGTTAAGTTGTGTATTTGTCTGTTCATTTACTTCCGCTATAGAAATCTTTACAAAAAAAAGAACATCCTGTATAAAGAAATCTTTCATCTCGTTTGACTGATTTGTAAGCATTTATATAATATAAGCGACGCATGATAAGGAATAATAAAACAAAAAAGCCATTAAAATAAAAATAAAATGAAATAAAAATTTATAAACATGCGAAATCTATGTCCCTTTTCCTGAAAGGATTACCATTCTGCAATTATTTACGCTTTTCGTATTTAAATGAAATAAATTACCCAAGAAGGTTTTATAGAGCTCGTTGAATTTTTTTTTTCAAAGAGCTTATTGCTAACAGATATAATAATTTACTGACTTTACTTACAACAATTATTATTTTTGCTGTCGTGGGAAGTTTCTTAGATTATTTCTTCCGTCACACGGAACATATATCATGCAACTTGGTTTTCTTTGTTGGAGTTTGTATTGGTGTTCTACTATTATTTGTGGAGTCGGTGTTGTACTGTTATTTCTATTCAAATTCTGCTCGATTTTGAGTGTATACTGGGTTTTGTATGAAAGAGTGTGTGCGTAGTTATGTTTAGGTAGATTTCATAAGAAAGCTACCTATTGTAATGGGCACCATTATTCGACATCGGAAAAATTTCGACATATCTTCGCATTTCACATCCCCCAGACCCCCAAAACCACCGTCAGTTTAAAATATATATATACATATGCATATATAAATATTTCACTTTCTTATGGACACGATAACTGCCGTAATTTTGCGCCAGTCACTTTAAAATTGATACATAAAATATAAAGATCAAAAATCTCGGTCGAGTTCGTTAACGGCCAACATCGGACCATGGGGGGGCTTTTTCGAAAAATCAAAATATTGCTATAACTTTCATATTAAATAAAACATCGAATTCGTTTAGTTCCCACTATTTTTTTTTTTTTTTGGATAAGGGCCTTAAACCTATCTAAGTAAAGTTTTTTTATATCACCAACCATTGGCCCAGGTGGTGGAAAAATGGGGTTTTGAAGACAAAAAAAATCATACTTCCCTTAATAGGCACAGTATCGAACCGGTTTAAAGTGGTCGTTAGTCCTCTAAACATCACCTAAAACTTTTATCTGTAACAATTTTTGATATGACCGACCCTTACGGCAAGGAATGACCAGAATGTTGCTGGAATTTTAAGAAGATGGGGCTTGTCGTATGCTAAACATGTGATACTTTTTTCCACATGCGATCATTGTCGTATTCGGTGAATTTGTCCCACGAGTGTGACATTTACTGACGATCTCGAAAGTACATTTTTGCTGTAAAGAAAGATTCCCACGTTTATGAGGAAATCAAATAGTACCCGCTATTACATGTAATGATGCGGGGAGCGATATCTGAAAAGCATCTGATAGGATCATAATATTTTTTTTAAGGAAGTTTTGACACAATTTTTGTACCTTAACATGCTTGAAAATTATTTTATTTCTCGGCTTCGATCGATAGGCGTGGAATTAACTGTCATTTTACATCAAGATGTAACTCCACATCGTAACGCTCAATCGACAAGGTACTTTTTAAATGTACATTTTGAAAGGTGATAGATTAGGTAGGTGCTCTGCAATCAGTGCCGCTAAAAAGTCCAGATTTAACAACCTGTGAAAATTCCCTTTGTAGCATAATCAAAGAGAAAAATCTTCTGTTTGCGACTAAGGAATGTTGATGAGCTTAAAGCTGCTGTTAGAGGCTGTTTTTATGACTTTGATCCTTCAACATGGAAAAGAATGTGTGCGGTTAATGGAAGAGAATATACGATGCAATTTAAGGTTTTACGTGTAAAAATATTAAATAAACTGAGAATTCATGTTTATTTCTTTCTATGGAGAAGGACTTCTGGTAACCCGCTGTGTAGACTTTCATGTTTCATAAAATACATGAGCATCTTTTATTTGACTTGTAAATTAGAAATTCAATTGTTTTCCATCGCCTTTAGGCGTTCTTTAAATCTAATATTAATAGGTTTTGTAGTTTGACAGATGTATTTTTTATTATTTGAATTTCAAATGATTTGATTTAGTTTGACCGATTTCAGTTTGTACTGACTTCGTGTTTGGTTTTGTTTATTTTAGAAATCAGGTTGTTTGTTTTATAAGTTGTTTTTATGTGGAATCCGTTTTTTTTTTTTTTTTAATTTTATTTATGTATCTAGTACATGAATATGATTTAGTAATTAGTACAATAGGAGATTTTCCATGAGGAAAAAAGGAAAATATATATATTGTTTTGTATAAACAAAAGGAAATATATATTTTATTATATTAAATAGTATCTGCATTCCTGCATTTACCACTAATACGTTGACAGTATTGTCTAATAACGAAAAAAATACTGAAGAAAAATAAATTGTTAGTTTATACAGAGTTCGGAAAGTTGCTGTGCACTGAAATTATGGAAGTATAATGTCGAAACTTTCTTAATTATTACTTTGTATTTTTGGTTCATTATTTTATAGAAACGGATATTACAATAACTAGAATAGTTTATAAAATATGTTGAAAATGACCTCCTCAAACATCAATACAGCACTGCACACGTTTCAATTTGTTTTCAAACACTTTAACCAGCTGATGTATTGGATTGTCTTGTACGTATGCCGTTATTGCGGTTTTTAATTCGTCAATCGTGTGTGGTCTATTGCGATACACTGCTTGTTTTGCTATCCCCCCATAGAAAGTAAGGGAGTCAGATAGGGTAATCGTGCAGGCCTCAAACCCGTCGAAATGATTTGTTCGCTAGACATTTCGTATAAAAGTCACTGACCTGTTAGCTGTGTGCGCTGTGGCGCCATCTTGTTGGAACCAACCGTGATTGATTTCTTCTTTTGTTAACCGACTCACGAAGTTTGTTAAAACAGTACAATAACGATCATCGCTATTAGCTGTATTTTCAAAAAGATTGCACCCACAATGCTCGTTCTACTTACACCGACCCAGACTCCAATTTTCGCTTCGTGTAAAGATTGTTCGTGTAATTCATGGGGGTTAGTGTTTTGTGAATTAATATACTCTCCCAGATGAAACCATGCTTCATCTGTAAAAAACGTAATGTCGAGGGTACTTACGGAATTTCGGTCGATAAAACGTTTAAACCGTTAACAATAATTTAGTCTTTTTCAATGATCTGTAGGTTTTAATTCTTGAACACGCATTACTCGGTAGAAAAAAAATTCACTTCTTTTCTTACAGCTTTATTGACAATAGCAAGTCCGATATTTTGCTGCTGTGCTAACTTATGCATTGATTTAGATGGATTTTCGGCCGTAGCATCCGAAATAAGCAGCCTCTGTCGTTTAGAGTAGGTGGTCTTTCGCTTCGATCAATGTCTTCAATGGAGCCTGTTACCTGAATAAGATAAGACTGCCCTGATAAGGTTACCCGTTTCGATAAGACTTCTAACTGCATTGCGGTGAGGAACAGGAGTTTTTGGAAACTTTTCAGAAAATTTGTACTTCACTAAATCAGTATACTTTTCACCTTCCGAAAGACATGTTCAACGAGATAAATGCGTTCCTCTAACGAAAGAACCATTAAGTTTCTCGCAAATATTGATTCCGATAATCGAATCGAAGCACATTCAATCGTAACTCAATAATTGACGACTTGGTTTATTACGGAGCAACGCCCAAAGAATCCTCAGGGCAACTAACCTAACGCCGAAAGAACAGAATGCACCACATAATGCTAAAGCGTACTGTACACCGACTTTCCGAACGCACTGTATAGAATATCCAGGTTTAATTATAATGTCAGTAAAGAGATTTGTAAAATTATGTTACGATTAAAAGTTTGGCCCGAAAAGAATGGAATAGAGAATACCGTCAAACCATTCAAATGACTGATAACTCTGCAAAAGAAAAGATAGATTCGTTTTTTTTTTAGATCACTAATATTAATAGAAAATTGTATACAGTAAAAATTTATAAAATTCGTCGAAAAGTGTACTAACGTAACCAATATCACCTTCGTAAGCCCGCTTGAAGAGATTCGATTTTTTTTAATAATAATAATAATAGTAACAGGAAAAATATTTATATATATATATATATATATATATATATATATATATATATATATATATATATATATATATATATATATATATTAACATAATTATAATATTAAACTACATTTCTTACTTTTGTCCTTTTTTTATTCTTTTAAATAATATAATATAAATGGTGAAGCGTATATTAAACAGCCGAAACTAAATATAACTTCTTGGCCTATTAATTTCTAACCCAAGTAAGTATAACTGTTAATAATGTTTGGCCAAATTTCGTCCGCTAAGATAAGATTTCACTACATTCGCCCGGCGGATAAACAACTTTCCACTCATTATTTCCATCCATGATGAATATAGTGAGTCCCCGTCTACGCTGTATTACTGTTACTACTGCGGTATCTAATACCATCCAGCTACACATTATTATTCACAACCGTTCATTGACAGAGTTTGTAACAATAATTATTATTATAATAAGAAACATAAAATTAAAATTTAATCATTAAAATAACATATTATACCGGTGAAAATGTCTTGCAGTTAATGATTTTCATTATTGCAATAATTTTTTTCCTTTTCTCTCTCTTTATCTCACTCTTTATAACCTACAATTCATTCCTCTAAAACACGTTTTAACACGTGTGTACGTGCGTTCTAACTCGTGTCTATTAAAACTCTTACATAATAAGAATTTATTCTTTAACAAAATTTTACAAGTTTTCCCTTTATTACATTATATGTGACCTTTTAAAATAGTATTTATATAAAAAAATGACATTTAAAAAGGAAATTTTATTTTATAGATATTTTAATCCTACATTTAATGTTGCAATCAACAGAGTCTGATTGATCTCGAGACTGAATAAAAATTATACGGTGTATTATATTATTGACGATAAACCTAAAGCTTATAGCACACGCTTTTTAATAATTGTGAAAACAAATCTAGCGTGTTATTTTTAAACCTTTTCTCCAAAAATTTTCCTTAAATCTATAAATATAAATTAATTATTGAAATTTTACTTCGAGAAAATGAAAAACTTATCTTTTTGAATTTGTTTTAATCAAAATTCACATTACGACTGCGCGAAAGATGCAAAAACATCTAAACTATGACCTATTGTCAAAGAAATAATCTTTCTTACCGTTCTTATCCAATTTTGGTCGAACGATTTACTATTTATCAGCCTTATTTTATTTTACTATGAAATGGCTACAAATAATAAACACAATTATAAAAATTAAAAAAATACGATTGGCAATAAATCCAACCAAAAAACGGAAAACAAGGACTAAACATCGTTATGCAGTATTTAATTAAATAAAATAATGTGTGACCAGTCAACTTTCAGACAGTTTTAATTTGTTTAAATGCATTTTTCACGTTTTAGAAATAGCAAGCATTTAAGGTTGTCTAATGATTAAGTTCTCACCAGGTCTTACATCGATAAGAAAAGTTTGTCCTTCAACGAAAATATTTAAGTGCAAATATATAGAATATATACATATATATATTAGAATACACGAGTATATGTTCTATATATTTGATATAGAATACTTAATATAGAATAATTACTATTCAGAGCTCTTTAATATAGGACAACTAATATTCAGAACCCACCGACTGAATTTAAATATTTACGCTGAAGGACAAAATTTTCTTATCGATGTAAGACCTGGTGAGAACTTAATCATTAGACAACCTTAAATGTCTGCTACTTCCACAACGTGAAAAATAAATTTAAACAAATTAAAACTGTCCGAAAGTTGATCGGTCACCCATTATTTTATTTAATTAAGTACTGCACAAGGATGTTTGGTCCTTTATTTCCATACCTTGCTTTCTTTTTTTAGTTCGATTTATTGCCGTTTTTTAGTCCAATATTTTTTAGCAGTCGTGTTTTTTTTTTTTTATAATTATTATTATTTAATAGTTTTTAGTGATCATCGAGAAAAATTCACGATTCGAAAAACTATGGACATAATAACGTTTTTAACGTACTGAGCCAAAAGAGGAAACCGTAAACATTTCAAGTATTTATTTAATTGGCGTATACCAAACTAAATTTACAGATTTCTCATATAGTTGAGTGCCTCGAGAGATTTTCTGTCGTGCGGGTCATACAGCAATTTTCTGGGATCCAAACAGCTAATGGCTAAACTCTCCGATTGTCTCATGCGACTCACTGCTACGTAGGCCTGGCCCTTGACAAAGGTGTGAGTGTTCAGATCTACGACGGCTTTATCTAGGTAGCCCTTGTAGTTTATGCATCAATATTAGTGGCAGCATATGCCGTTCCGCTTTACCCTGTCCCCCTAAAGCATCAAATTCGACAATAGTGGATCGAGCCCACTGTTGTCGAATCAATCCTCAATCCGACGCCGGCAGCATTACCCCTAATCGTACTGTCATCTAACTCTACAAAGACCGTTGAGCTCGCCGGGCTCAATCAGGTCTAGACAAAGCGCAGGCCACTCGACCTTTCTATGTGTATAAGTTAATTTTTGTTCTAGTTTGGTTCAATCGTGATTTTGTATTATACTATCAAATACCCCGTTTGAATTTTGAAAATCGGACGATTTTTTTGAGAGCTGCCATTGCAGCTCTCGAAACAGCGCTCTAGGGGCACACCGTTTGTTATCAGTTGGTGGTGATTGATCTAGCGTCGCACGAGGTGCTCTCATCACCTCATCACTCTAGCCTAACACGCACTCCCCACGGGAAGCCCATTATTATTAAACAGAATTTTTTTAAATTTATTTAATATTATTTTATTTTATTTAACGTAAATTTAGTTCTATTATTTTTGTAATATTATCAGTCGATTGATTTGAATCATTCAGTTCAAACCCAGCTAACACAGAATAGAGGCTCACAGTTCATAGTTCATTAAAGTTTGTGCTTCAACCGGCAAATTTCGTCTACTATATATATAGCCTACGACACTTCTGGTAACGTAGGATTCCAACGCGGGGTCAAGTATATAGATTGGCCCAGTCGTTGAGCTGCTACGGTGGAAATACATACATGCATGTGTAAATTCATTACACTCCTTTTTCGGCAGTCGTTTAAAAAAGGAATGTTTTCTATTTAATCTTAGTAAAAAAGTGCGAATAACGATTCAAAACAACTCAGCCAGAAGAAGTAACTAGCATTTATAAATAAGTATTTCGCGCTAGAGAAGGCGATGTACATACAGTAAGTAACTTTCTCAAGAAATAATTAATTAGCCTGGCGCCTTGTCTTACAAGCAGCAGCGTACAATAGCAGTTATAAAGACCGTGTTAAAATGGTTTACCAAGCACTTTCCATCTTTAACAGTGGATGTAGCAATTATTAATTTTTTTTTAAAATCATTCCTTCCTTAGTAACAAAATTTTTTTAAATACTATTCTTTAGCCGTTTTTTTTTATTTTATAATTATTATTTATTATCACTGACTGAAATAACTGTTACTTAACAGATGACTGGAAAACCGTCAAACTGTGTCCAAAAATACACAATTGTGTGTGCATGCACGCAGGTATCATATGTTTATTCCATTTGCAAAACTTGTGATGTTATGAATTCTGCGGACTACTCATAATAACTCTCTACATATAGGAAGTAATTCGCCTTATTTTAGCTTGTATATTTACCTTGTTAGAATGTAATTAGATATCATGTATCGCTAATTATAAAAGCAGTTTAAACCGAATGAAGTAGCTACTACTTTTGAGTGAGAGACGCTAATTTGAAAGTTTTCAAAATTTAAATTTGAATTTCCCGATTACAGAATTTTGATAAAATTTTGTTATATTTATTAATTCTTTTCATACATAATTCTATATTTTGAGTATTCATAAGAATTTTTAAAAAAATTATCGAAATATAATTATTTTTTATATTTCTAAATTTATATTAAATTTCTTTAATATTGATCAAGTAATTTTGATTTTTAATCTGCTTATTGGTTTCAAATTTACAATTAAAAAGGTAATTTATCTGTAGTCAATTTTAATAAAATAATTTGAAAAAATGATTATTTTTCAGATTCTAGCAGCCATTTTAAAAATAATGATGGTTATGAATGCCTTCATACCGATGCACTTTTAAATTCTTGCTACATCAATACACTAAAAATAAATAAGTAATTAAAATTATAAAAATCGATCTAACAGATTCCCTACAGATTCCAAAAGATTGTAAAATATTCATCGGGGGTTAGGAATCATCTAAAATTATATATTTATTTTTAATTAAGCAAACATGATGAAGTCGGCTTTTTCTTTAGGAGTTACACAACTATAAATTATTTTTTTTAAACCGCTCATTTTATCGTACGGATACTACAAAAAATTAATATTTAATTAGACGATTCGTGTGTTAACAGGTCAGTATAAGAACTGCTACAGATTTCTTTTCACAGGAATAGTCAACATTAATATATAAATCATCATCATAAATCACTGTTAGGCTAATAAAATTTTCATGTTACTTTTATTGCACTGAATTTTAAAATTAAAATAAGGGCATATAATTTGATGTAATCTTTTTTTATCCAAAGAAGCTTAATTTAAGGTTCTTAAATTTATTAGTAGTTTAAGTTAATTATATTTAAAATGTTATTTATTGATAAATAATAGTTTTCTTTTTTAACTAATTCATTGATAAAAATTAATAAATTAACACGTTTCTTTATTTCTCATTCTATACTAGTTGCCTTATATCTTTTCCAGTAAGTTTTAGGCTTAATAACTCGTTTGAAAAATAGCTGTAAAAAATCGAAAGTGGTTTTATATTGTACCTCGTACTTTCCTTCCGTAAATATCAGCAATTTTACTTCATTACTGATTTTTTTCTATAAGTAAATTAAAAATAAAATTTGAAGGAAAGTATCATTTAAAAAGAAATTTGAATCTATCTTCTTTTTAGCGTGTGAAACGCGATAAATATTATCAAAGCATGCCTTATTAAAGGGTTTAGTTATAAAAAATTGTTTTTCTATTTGCCTCAGTTTGTCGTTTTCTAAAACCGATGATTATCCTGCCATTTTTCAAAATATCCTCTTTCAATTAGGAATATTTAAAAATTAAAAAAAAAACATACAGTCAGATTTAATGAAGTGAGAAATAAAATATGTATACTAATTAATCAATATTGTGATGAGGACGAAGTGCAAATGAATAAAATAAAATAAATGCTATATTAAGCGCTCCGGAAAGAAAAGTAAGGTAATGATGACGTTAAGTGAATCTTCGGAAACAAGATGCCTACCACCATATATACATATTTTTTTTGTGAACGATAATGGAAATTATCCGCCCTGAAATATTAAATACATTAAATCGAAATATTAAATCACATTCTTATATACATATATAACGTCATCCGTATGTAATAATATTCGTACTTAGAATGTAATACATATTAAATTTTATTAATTAGCTGGTCAAAATGAAACGTCAATTTTTTCTTACTTTTCAAAAATTAACCATTCCTGGACAATGTAACTATTACGAACAAAAAATTATCAATAATTGAAAAAAAGTTGAACCAAAAATCACCTAAACTGGGCAAGAGCAACGTGAAAGTATCAGATATTACGCAGTGAAAATGTAAAACAAATCAACAAATTTTAAGTTTTCTGTTTGTTTCACACTTGCCAAAAATCGTCAATCTATATTAAAATGTGATCATCAAGGAAATTTGAAATTTGAAATTTTTCCTTTTAAGAGAAACATTTTAAATTGAGTAATGAAATGAAAAGGTAAACAGAAAAGTACTGCTGAATAAAATAAGACCACACTCAACGTTCTACTGTTATTCCGAAGCTAGTTATTAAGTATTAAGGTTCATATTCATCGGTAAAGAAATAACACGACTACTAAAATACGGTAAAATCTATCTAACGCCTCCATACCACACGTAAAATAATGACAACCATTTCTAATAAAATATTGGTAAAACTTGTTTTTAACTGTCTTCTAAGCACAGAAATTCATAAACTATGTAAATTTTTATTTGAAATATCTTCAAATTTAAATATTTATGCTAATTTTTACATATATTTATACATATAAAATAGTGGGGAAATAAAAGTAAACAAATAATTTAAGGAATTATATTAGCTGTTGCTTAAATTTAATGTAAATGATTAAAGCATAAGTGTTAACAATTTAAAATATAGATGAAAAAATTATAATAAAAATATGTAAGTTACAGAGTTATAATACGGCCGCAAAACCACTTAGAGTTTACAGAATCTTCAGGTCAACCGGTACTGCTTATTCCTTTTTTTCCATAAGCCGACTCCAATATTTAACGCCGCACTTAAAAGCGGCTGATATGAGTTCTAACCAAGAAAAGGGTAAATTTGTTTAAATTGTGATCGCATCCAACGTTTGTTACACATGTTACCTAAATATCCATTATCGAAATAAAGGATAGAAATACATGTGTATAGTGACTAATCCCAGGAATAAAGGTTGAAGCTGTAAAAATAACAAAAATATAAATATTTCTGGAAATTTAGTTAATATTGTTACGAATACTAAAAAATATTTTAAAAAGTAGACACAAAAAAACACTACAAAGCTAATGGTCTTAGATTTATAGGCCAAGAAGAAGTTATCCATTTAGGCCACAGCACCCGTTAAACCACTCTACTAGCTCCCTTCCGTGATTCTATAAAGGGCTTGCCAACTTTTGCATTAATCCCACCTTAAATATAATTCAGATACCAGTTATTGAAAAAAGACTTGGCGTTCCAGCTGGCAAAAACAAAGACCTTTTCGCTACTTTTTTCCCGTCAAAAATCTTTATTTGCTAAACATTTACAATTCTCTCTAGATATACACACTTTGATCGCAATTAGAATCGAAACTATTAGAAATTATGTTATCATTAATCAGAAATAGACATTTAATGTCACAAGAACGTACAGAAATTTAATGTCTACTACCTGTTCCAGGGGGGGGGGGTTGCAGAGGTGGAAGTTTAGTCGGTAGTGCCCGACACTGCTTATGCGTCCGTAAATGGGGTTCCTCCACTTCTTAAAAAAAAGAAAAGAAAAAAAGACAACGTACCGATACAGGCTTTCTTAAGTTAATTCCATTAGCTTCCTTGCCAACTGATTGACACTGTAGTCAAATTATATTCCTATTGCTTTAAAAATCTGGCTAACTATATTTTGTTGAATGAACAATTAAAAATATCCTGCTGAAGTATTAAAAATAGGCACGTTTTGCACGACACAGTGTGTTTGATTCAAATCATTCAGTAGATTACGATGATATATGTCGTTTTATAAATAAATATAATTAAAAATGTTGCACATTTTAATTAAAGCGAGCGATGAGTTTATAACTAGTACAGATTGACAAGTGAGGCGAACTATCGATACTTCCAACCCAGGTATGCTGCCTCAATTTATCTTGACGGGCCGTGCAGGAGATTTTTTGTAAATTGGCCGTGAATACTTACTACGTAAGTTATTTTTACTCCCGGGTAAATTTTAAGAAACGCCTCCCGTCGAAACGCCCGGGCAAGCTTCTCGTTTCCATGGGATTTCAGATTTTTGAAAGCGGGATAAACATCGACCGGGTAAGAGAGAGGCCGTGTAATGCTTAAGATTTTAAACATTCTGACAACGAAACTCAGACCATAAAATAAATCAAAATCGTACCGATAAAAGGCATCTGCATACATACTAGATTAGAATAACTGCAATATCACTTCTCGGTTAGGCTTTCGTTTTAATTTACTCTCATAAAATTTCCAATTTATGAACCGGTAAATATTCTATAACCCGATCGATATACTAACATAATTTACCGACTGTAATTCTGTGATTATGTGTAATTGCAAATTCGGTTAATTAAAGTTAAATAAAATTTATAAAAATTCAAAGGTAGATTTAAGCGATTATGCTGTTCTTTATAAATAGGTTAATTTATTAACTTTGGATAGACAAATAGTTAAGTAAAAGAATATTTTAACGATAAGGAAAGAAAGATTATCGAAAAATCTGATTTTTAGTTTTAATAGTTCTTTTTACATTTGTAGTATTAGTCTCTTGAAGCTACTTCCATTTATTTCTGTCTTATCTGACTGTCATCCGGTTTGCACCGCTATTGTTTTGATGTCGTCTGTCCTTCTCCCCTCCCTTATGCTCTTCTTCTTTACCCGATTTGTGGTCGCCATTCTAAAATTGTTTTTTCCACTTCACTGAACTCTTCCTACACGACCTGCCCGTTGTCATTTAATCCTTGCTATTCATTCTCCATATCTTCAGTCCCGTTTATTTCAATCTTATTTTTAGTTTATTGTTTCTATTTTTATCATTTACTTTTATTTTTAGCCTGGAACTTTTTATCAATCGTTATATCTTCAGCGTTTTTGTTATTATTTGTTTAGATGTGCCCCGTTAATGTTAAAATGGTGTAATGAAAGAAGATGGACATTTTTTAACGTGCTATTTTAAAAACATTTTTTCTAATAGTTAAAAATTTATTTTACTCACTCGGTTATCCTTATCTTTTATTTAAAATTGATTTTTACTGTGACTTTCTTTTTAGTAGAATATTCTTTTGAGACCTTATTTATAGTTTTCTCATTAAATACTGTTATCACTTATACATAAGAATATTTCATTCCAAAAAAAAAACAACCCAGCGGAAGTAACTTATTTGATTCATATTTATAAAAAGTTTTATGGATCTTTAGATTTATTTTATTTATAGAAAATCTATAAATCTAGATTCATAGATTATAAATCTAGTAAAGATTATTTTTGTAATTGTAACAGTTAAAAAAAAAATCTAATATGAAAACTGTAATTCTTTTAAGGCATTGGTTATTTATTTTTATTTATTGTTTTTTTTCTATTTAAACAAAAAACTTTCTTCGTTTCAGTCAATTCATTAACGGCGAAGAATTATACGAAATAAATGATAAAAAATTGAATTTCAAGATTAGAAGATCCTATCCGGCAAACAAAAAATAAATGAATCACTGGATAGCTTTTCGAATGATAAATTCTTGGGGATGTTATAACTGATTTCGACTGAAAAAAAAATCAAACCATTCTGTTTAATTTTGAACATCTTTTTCAATTCTTAATCATATTATTAAATATTTATTACGCTCGTTTATATTCCAATCGGAAATGTATATATATATATATATATATATATATATATATATATATATATATATATATATATATATATATATATATATATACATATTATAAAACATTTATATTTGAGGCTTCTTCAAAAGTCACAACCATTTTTTAGGATACAAAAATAGGCTATCGGATGGTTCTTTGGAGGTCGTAAGTGTGAGTTTGGTAAACCGATATTCAGTAAATTAAAAATTTACATTTTCATGCGTTTATATTTACGCATTTATTATATATCCTAAAAAAATCATTACTTATTTCTACAAGAAAACAGCATGACAAGAGTTTACTTTGATTTATAAAAAACAACCTTTTCGCTCCATTGCAATTTAAAAAAAAAATTAAGCCTCCCATTTAAAAATTAAGTTGAACAACTTTTCCCTTACAAAACTTACATTACTCAGTTAATGAATATTTAAATAACAGTAATTAAGAACCTTGAGTTTTCTGCATTCTCTTTTAACGTGCAAAGTAATATATATTCAAATGATTTCAATTAACGCCTCCAAAGATTTTTTTAAACTGATTTTTATTTTTATCTTCACATTCGCTTTAGTATTAGTTCTATACTTATATTTTTACGTAATAATATGTACTTAAACACTTAATTTTTAATTTTGTATTTTATAATGCTATTCAAGGTTTTCCGACAGTTTCCCTTCATCCTTTCCACCAAATGCTAATTCAATTCCTTTTTTTATCCGTGGAAAAGCACAGTCAAGTATTCTTAACGCGATCTATATAATTTATAACAATGAACGATCTGAATAACGTATATTTATCATTGGAAAAATAAAATCTGTTCTAATTAAAAATCATATAAAAAAACAACTTTTCTTTGTTTTAATTCAATCGAATTCCATACTTGTAGATGCACGCAGTTTTAAATAATACAAAAAAATTCTCCCCTTCATTTAAATCATCCATGAGGGTTTAAAAACAATTTAAAAAAAACAATTCTGTTCTCAATGAAACTGAAATACCACAGAAAACAAATACGAAAATAACCAATCCAGTAATCAAGCCCGCATCCTTTCAAACGATTAAAGCGTGCTAAGAGTGTACCAGCATACTTATTTTAACTTAAATAAAAAAAAAGAATTACTTCCTACTCAACATATCATTACGGATTATAAGATGATGAGTGTCGTTCGATGAAGATACACTTTAATCAACAAATTACCTAATCGTTGTCAAATGTTTATTTACGTAATAAATAAGCTACTGAAAAATTATTTATATTAATATATATATATAATGAATTTCAGATAGACATGGTTTAAGTTTTTATGGAATTTGTTATTTGACCGGTTGATGAGACTATCCATTCTTTTCTGTTCCGTACAAATCCTTTAAAATCGAAATAATTCGCAAATTTTACGTCCTCAACTTTTATTTCAAGGCATCAGTTAGTAAACCGGTTTTATGTTATTCTTCATTCCTTTTTCTTCTGCGCTTATCTGTTAACTTCAACGTAATCTTTTTGTTCCATTTCCTCGGTTTTACATATTCCAATCTTTCTCCTCCTCTATAAATGTTATCCTTTATAACTAACTTATCTAAACTCGGTGGTCTTAGCCCGTCGACCTAATTTGTCTTTTCAGAAGAATTTTTTAAAATCTTTTTTATCTCCTATACATCTTCAAAACTTCTCACTTATTTCGTTATTTTATTGACTTAGCTAGGTAACTTTCAGTCGCTCTAGATTTCATATATTTTTTCCTTTCTGTTTTTCCTATCGACCAAGTTAAGCTACACAAAGAGCTTCACGCTTCACAAATATTTTTAAGACTACCTTTCCAATTCTTATATCTACATTTGATACTAGCAGTCTTCTTTACATAAAAGTTCTCATTTCCCGTATCGGCTGCCTTTGATCTCTGCCTTAGTTAGTATATCTCTCATAGCTATTTTCCCTAGCGGAAAAATTCTTTAATTTCTTATATTTTTATTCTCGTATCTCAATATTTAATTCTTTAACATCTCCCTTTCTGTCATTACCTTTTTTCACTGTTATTTATTTTCAAACTGAATTTCTTTCTCAGTAACAACTCATGCCGTTCAGAATTTCTTCTAACTCATTTAACATGTAAGAGCCTCAATTAAATCTAATGTTTATAGCTTCCAGTTTTTCATTCTATATAAATTATCGATTATTAAATAAAAACAGAGCGGTTTTAATTTATAAAATTAAATCGATTTAGTTTACTAAATATTAGTGTTCATCCCGACAACCAAATTGTTCATTTTATTAGATTTTGTATTTAACCGGCACATCTAATTTTCTCTTATTCTTTTCCTTATTATCAATTCCTTACTTCCATAATTTCATATAATAATTATTTTTTAAAAAACGTATTTCTTATCACTACGTAACAAATAAATAATTTATTCATAATAATTATATCAAACTTGAAGTGATATTTGCTCTATTCCACGTTTAAGAAATCTGTAAAACGCTATAGTGTGGAAGAATCAAGTGAAATCGCGGAAAACCTTGATCGGAGTGACAGTTATAAGTAAAAATTTATGAATAAAAAAGATATGATGTTATAATCCATATTTACATACAAAAACAAAAAATTGTATGAAACAATATTGATACAAATATGTTAAGACAAGCGGACCCTTGCTAAGATTTCGCAATTTAAAATTTATAAAAATAAAAACCCCGACAAATCGCGTTAACTGCAGTAACAATTTATTTCTAAACGGAGGAAAAGTAAGTACAATAATTAAAATGTTACAGTAACAAATTGTATAGAACATTAGAAAACACGAAAAATATAGCTGCTACAGAAGATTAATTAGTACATTCGCAGGTACGTTCATAGGTACATTAATGAAGATTAGATAACATGAAAAACACAGTTGTACAATGATTGAAGTATACATATGTATAATGATTGAAATATACGTACGTACAAAGATTGAAATATTACAGTAACAAACTGTACAGAATATTAGAAAACATGAAAAATATAGCTGCAACAAAACATAGGTACGTTAATCCAAAACATCAATACTGATTCTGGTTGTATCACAGCGACCGAGCGGTGACGCGTCGTTGGCGATTAGACGCATCGATGGGCCAGTGAAACAAATTTGAATTTTTAACTAACTTTTTTGCACTTTCAACACTCTTTCACTCTCTTTTTCGCCTTAAATCTGTTTGATACATACCTGAGAAGTAATTCCTTATCCAATCATATCACATTTCTGTCGCTCTAGATTAATGGCGTCTTAATGGCGCAAAACCATCGTCTTTCCTTAGCGTATTATATATAGAAAAATAATCAGCAAATAAATCTGAACACAGTAAAACAATTTTTATTTGCTAAATTTTTAGTTATTCAATTTTTGTGTATATGTTGAAAGAATATGAGAAAGATTCAAATTTATCTGTTAAAAATTATTTTAAAAGCTTATCAAGAAGTCATATTATTTCTATAAAGGAAGCTTTATCGTTTTTTTTTTTTTTTTTTATTAGTTCGAAGATCTTTTAAACCGTTGGGTATTTATTCAAAGCAGAAAAGTAAAAAATAAAAAGATCCTTTCTCGTAGGCCGAATTATTGTAATTTTTAGGAGAAAAATAATACTATCATCTGGTTTGATACGAGGTTTTTTAGGAGTAAATGTCTATTTTTTGTTACATTATTTTGTATCTTATTATTTGATACCCGCAACCTTTTTTTTTGCAAGAATGGTCTCCTTGCTTCTTTTAGTTTTTCCACCATTATATTCCTTATTTTCTGAACTACCCTCTAATATAATCCGGCTGAACGGTTTATGAAATTCAGATAGATTACCCCGATTGTGAGATTGATACCCCAAAAACTTCTTGGGATCGGTGATGCTTTTCCTTCACTAAGCCTGAGTCTTCCGTCAGGAGGCTCTTTAATACCAGGAAAAAGAGAACTTTGTTCTTCCAGCATATATTTTAGCACGTAAAACCGATCAGTAATTGGCTGATCACATTCAAGGTAAAGATATCCTGATTTTCCCGAGAGACTGTGAGCGGGATGTGCCTCCATTACCTGGAGGAGGCCTATAGTACTATTGAAATTTGTCTCATTTTAAGGTGCCTGTATCGGACATTTTTTTTACCGATAGCCACCTTTTTCCTTCATCCTTGACCCTTGATCTCCGGTGGTGATTTTTAAAGAGATTATGCCAAACGGTTATCGCGTCCACGTTAAGGATGTAGGGGTCTATCTAGGTTACTATATCATTAGTACTTCAGTAGTTTGATGGACGGTTCTAAGCCTAAAGATCTGGCTGAGGACTCTTCTATTCTATCCGATGGCTCTACAAAAAAAAAACCCCAACGTAAAATTATCATATAGATGGACAAGCATTGAAATACAATTATCCCATCCAACAAACCACCAAAACGCATTTATTTCTGATAAATTATAATTCTCTACTTTAAAATCACGACTTAAGATTATTCGGTATTACCGGTATATCGCTTGTACCGAAGTTCAATAATAAAAATATAGTAATCGATCGACCTCTTCCAAAGAAGTTTTGAATTTAATAAATCTGCAAACTAACATTAACATTAACGGTAGTTCAACATCGATGGACATATGATAGATATACATTTTTCCGATATAAAATCTCTATTATTTTCATTTATAATTTGCACAAAAAACACTTATAAAACGACAAAAAAGTATAACCGCATATAATTTATTGAAAATAGAAAGATAAAATGACAATTTTACGTTTCTATCTTTGATCTTTTTGCGCTGTTTTTTGATTCAATAAATTAATATTCGGTAAATCAATAATTTGATACATCGATGCTTAACTTTTACCGTTATTCCTTTTTATCAATATTTTTTTCATTTGAAGATTATTTTATGTGTGATAGGAAAATATGGCTCCACAATACAACAAGATTATTACGCTTTAACTTCAACCCGACTTTTCATTCTACCTATGAATCCTTACTTTCAAAATTTATTTAAAGGATTTTAGGTAGCCGTAAAATAAAGCCTATATGACGGAATTAAACAATTTTTTCTCACTGTATGTACCGATATTGAAAAATACTATAAATTAATGGAAATGGACAGAAATGTCTTAATATTTACGATCTCGTAATTCCTGATATATATATTTCGAATGGCTGAACGGATATCCATAAAGATTTACAAAATGTTATTTGAATCTTAGAAAATAAACTACGAAATAATACAGGGAATACGTAAATTATGGCAAGGAAACAGACAGCAAGGTAGTGGACAGATATGAAACTAATCAGTAAAAGATCATGCTTGAAACCGTACAATAAATTTTATTATTTAGATGATGTTAGCATATGAAATACCTTATCACTAATCGATGAAATCGGTTAAATAAAACAGACTATTTAGTATTCATTAATTACAAGATAATTATAGAATAATTAACTAATTATTATACGATTAAGGAAAAGACTTAATCGTTCTTCTAGTTAACTATCTGAAAGGTTAAATATAGGTTTTCTCGTCTGCTACGTGCACCTTAAATGTTTAGAAAACGTTAAAAAAAATTCTTTCTATAACTGAGGATAGATATTTATTTCTTTATAAAAGACAATATCATTGCTGAAATAATGGAATAAAGGAAATGAAATTTAATGAGCATGAATATAAAAAATATTTAAGATTATGTTAACTATTTTTTTTTTAAATTGTAATAAAATTAATGGAAATGGAATATCGCATACAATATAAAAAGAGCGTAAACTGTGTTATACTGTGTGCTCATCAACATATGAAAAAATTTTTAAATAAAAGTTTGATTACGTAATTTATAAAGCAGGCTTTAATCTTATTTTTTAAAGGTTCTTAACGAAATTAAACAACTCAAGTTTTCAGTTGTTAGCCAAACTATAACTGCATTTAAGAAATGTACAATATTTAACATATACATATATATATATATATATATATTGTATGAAAACAATTATACGATTGTTAAAACATCAGTATAAAAAAAATGAGGTAAATATGATTTCATATGAAAAATCGTTAATATAGAAATTTATACCATATATATATATATGTGTGTGTGTGTGTGTGTGTGTGTGTGTGTCGATTGTTGGGGTGCTTATGAAGGGAAGGAAACTTGGATATGGCCACATTATCCCCGTCAACCGTTCTGTGATTCCCTAGAGGGGGCGTTATGGGCGTTATTCTGTGTTGCCAAGCATCCATCCCTTTAGATATAATGTCTGAAGTGTGGTATTTGTGTACTATATATAGTATATATAAATATCTGGCAACATTGTATATATCTAAAGGAATCGGTGAGCTGTCCTTTCAGAAAACTTGCTTGCATTTGAAAATGTTAACAGATGTAAATAAAAGCGAAGAAAAGCGCATCAGAACGTATAGGAATCGTTCAAAAATAAATATATTTATAAAAGCAAAACTTGAAGAAAAAATAAACTAAATAAATAAATTTAAAATATATTAAAAAAATCAACGATTACTAAGTGCTAAAAAACGTAATAAAAGTCTAGCTGTACTTATAAAACGAGAAAAAACATTGAAAACTAAAAGAATTTAATATAAATTAATCGTGGATAGTTCAATCTGAAAGAAAATAGTTAAAAACCAAAATAACCAAGATCGATCATACTCGTCCTGTGTTGGTCATCTTCCTTGTAAACATTTATTGAAACATGTGAACATCAAAATATTTCAACCGGGCATATCTGTAAGAATAATTAGGAACACTCTTCCGTAAAATCTCAGTGTACGTTTGCTTTAACAAATGTAAAATGATTTTTAAAGCCGAGATTCTAACCGTTTACTTCCTGGTATGAGAGGCGAATGCAATACAAAAAAATATTTACTAAACTTATTATTTACGTTCAAAAAGAGCAATTTAATTAGATTTCTGAAAATTTCATAAAAACTTAAAATAACACTAATAAATGATTTCAATTTATTGTGCTTAATTATTAATTCGAAATTACTCACTTGTATATAAACATTACACTTTAATTAATTAATATTTATCAGGTAATGTTATTCCTGTACTTGTAAAATCAGGGTAATAGAATAAATGTATATATATATATATATATATATATATATATGTGTGTGTGTGTGTACAGTTTTCTGGGCGCTTAGAAACAGAATACAAATTTACACCAAAAAAACCTTTTTAAAAATTATACAAAACAAAATTAGTGTATTGTAACAAAAAATTGGTTGCTATTTCGTCTCTTGAAAGTTATATTGCGTGAAAAATGTTAGTATATTATTTTTAATTATTAATAATATTAATAATTATTATTAATAATAATAATAATTATTATTATTAATAATAATAATATTAATTATTTTTCCAATAAAATGTTTCCCAGCTCTTCAGATTTTATTTACGAATTTCTTCAGATTTTATTTTCAAGACACATTTATTTTTTATTTCAGAAATATTCTAATTTAATTATGTATTTTTTTATAGGAAGATACACATCCAGTAATCATTTAATGAACAAGGAATTCACAAATTAAAAAGCAACGAAGAGGTTTTCAATTTGATCTAAATATACTTTTAATATTTTTCATTTATTTATATTTAAGCCTTATATTACACCACGTGGCCAGTTACGGCGAGTTTTATTTTATTTTTACAAGTTCTTCTGGAGTGGGTCAAGTTTCTCCAGATAACTTACGCTGAAGATCTTTTTTTTTAAAAAAAAAAACACTTTTAGAATAAACAATTTGAAAATATTTTTGATTGTTTGGCCTTATCATTGCTTACTCTTGGATTGTTATGACTTATGTCAACCTGATTTATTTTCAAAATAGTTCAGCGAGTAAGTTTAGGAAAATTAGAAAAGTTAGGTGAAAAATTAATAAACTTATCCTGAATTCCAAAGAGCCTTATCTGAGCTACATAAACAATTTAGCATTGTTTCTCTATATTTCGTTTCTTTTTATCAAGCCGAAGGGTAATTCTTTTTTACGTTTCATATGAACTGATAGACCTATCCATAATTGAAATAAAAGAAAAGCTAAAAAGATGTAAAACAAAATAATTTTAAAAAGGAAAATAAATAAAATCGTCTTCCTATTTTGTAGACGTTTTTATTTTATTTTATAAAATAAAGTTAAAAAAAAATTAATTATTTTTTTCTACCAGCTCATAGCTGACAGAATCGTAAAATTCTACAAATTTAGGGAAATATCAAGGAGGATTTAGAAAAAGTAGAATCCGCCGGGAAAGAAATCCTTAATCTAAAAAGTATAATCAGACAAAATAGAGAAGTAATTATGTAGTAACATTAGTGGAGTATATGAAAGCGTATGACAGAAAAACTTTATTTAATACTCTAGAAGAATTAGGAATCGATCCTTACACCAGACGCTTATTAATTAAAGAAACTTGAAGTGACACCTATTCCAAAATTAAGTTCATGTAGAAATATTTGAAAAATTTCTGATCAAATCCGCTGTCAGGAGACTGAAAATTACCGATTCCTTCAAAATAGTAATAGAGAAAATAATTAGAGTAACATTTTTTTTTTAATTTCCCGCTCCCGTGTGCAATTCCATCAGATTTTAGAAAACCGCCTCTCTTAAGATAATATTTTGTTCAAAAAATAAAACTTAAGTAGGAAAGAAACTTTTTTTTCTTGGAAAAATTTTTAGTTTCCATTATTTATTGTAAATAATACGCACATATTTTATTTTTTATTGATTGAACCTAAAAAAAATTCTTTAAGTTTTTTCCTACTATTTCTGGAAGTATATAGTATTCTCTTTTTTCTGTTTAGTTTCCGGAACCACCGTAAGGTATTACTTCAGAGGATGAATGAGAATGATATGTGTGAGTGTAAATGAAGTGTAGTCTTGTACAGTTTCAGGTCAATCATACCTGAGAAGTGACCCAGCCATCAAAGAACAACGGTATCCACGATGTAGTATTCAAATCCGTATAAAAGTCGCTTCTTTTACTAGGATTTGAAGCTTAGAACTTTCGACCTCGAAATCAGATGATTTGCTATGACGAGTTCACTGCTAGACCGACCCGGTGGGTTAAGTAATTAATTAGTACTATGTAAAAATGTTAATATAGAATAAAAATATGTGTAGTAAACATCGTCAGGATCAATAAGATTCTAAGATTCTATGACCTAACGAAGAACGTGTACAATAAGAAACGGATCTCAATGATGGGCAAGATCTAGCGCTATACAACAGTAATCCGGCCAGGAGTTTCATACGCGGCAGAATGCGTAGTTCTTACCGAGGGGAAATAAATAAACTGGAACTTCCTGAAAGACGGATACTAAGGAAAATCTTAGGGCCCAGAAAAATTAACGACGGTTGGAAATTAAGGAAGAATAATTTCCTTAAGAAAATAAAATAAATAGAAAACAGGGAGTTCGATAGAATTGGAAGCAATAGGTAAACGAAGATCGGCATTCTACGGACATCTGACAAGAATAGATTTAAACAGGATTACGAAGAGAATTTTTGACAAGTGTAATGGTGACAAGACGAATGTTAAACGTTTCAAGGACCTACGGGTAGCAAATATAAACGTAACGGATTTAAAAGACAGGAGGGTGATTAGGAAAAAATATTACAGTTCAAAGGGATCCAGAAGGAGAAGAAAGAATACGCTAACCTAAAGTGCTCGGAAGAAAGGAGGAAGCGGCACACTGAAAGAATAAAGGTTATTATTACTATGTGATCCTACAGTGACCGATGTCGAAAAAATATTTCTTTCCCGTAAATAAAAATCAGTATAATAAAAGATTTGGCTAATATAAATATAAAAATATTTTTTAATCTATAAAAATAAAATCGTTTAGATTTCATACAGAATAATTACATCAAAATATATATTAAAAATTATTTTAATATCATATTAATTAGTAGAGAGATATTTTATACAAGAAATTTTAGATATTGTTTAAATATAATTACTAGTTTTTATATTAACATATTATTTGCTACAACAAGAGAAAATACTTTTTCTTTTAGAAGAAATAAAGCTTTTTGTAAAAAACGATATCAATCAAACAAAAGATTTTTAAACGAACTTTAAATTTTGAACTTAAGCCATTTTTTCCTTTTTTATTATTTATTTTAAACTAAAAGCATAACTAGAAGATTACTATAAAATTAATAAAATAATTAAAAAGTGATAAATCCACCTTACCAGCAATTAAAATAGACACTCTTTCGGTTCTTAATCCATCGTCAGGAGAATAAAATATTGTAAAACAGTCAAATATTAAGATGAATTTAACAGTCATGACTGTGCGCTTGTCAACAGTATACTCTGTTATTGTTATAAACAGTACTGAGTATACTGTTGACAAGCACACAGACATGACTTAATTCATTTTAATGTTTGACTTTGTTTTATATTTTTTTATTCTCCTGGTGATGGTTTACGAACCAAAAGATCTAGAGAGTGTCTATTTTAATTGCTGGAAAGGTGGGCTTTTTAATTATTTTATTAACTCATATCAACGGAAAACATGTTTTAAAGAAGTATAATTTTCTAAAACTCTATTACCTTTCACGCTTATATAATTAAAAGACGGACCCTTTATAATGTTGATAAACTTGGGAGAATTTACTTCAAAACCTACAAATGCCATCGATTTCTTTATCTCTCTTACGAAATCATCCCTTTTGACATTAATCGGTTATAAAAATAATCCAATAATTATTATACATTTAAATCAAATTAACCTGCCAAAAATTTAAATTCCCTTTAATTATTTTATTTATTACATTTAATAAAATATAGATTTATACAAGAGCTATTTTAATTTATAAATGTGTAAACAGGTTTACTGTTTATTGTAATGACAATAAACTTGAAAGATAACTTGTAGTATCTATTTTAAAGTAAAAAATTCCGAGCTGCATTTAGCAGAGCACTGTATAAATATATAATCTATTTGTTAAAAAAGTTATGTAATTTTTTTTAAATAATAAAATTTAAAAGTCAACGTCCAAGAAAAAAAGCTAATAAAAGTAAATAAAATGGAGAGGTTCAGATAACAAATGAACTTACGATAGTTTAATATTATGGAAAACATTACAACAACTATCTATTTATTCTATTATAATCATAGTTATTTTGTCGGCAGTTATCTTCAACGTACAGTTACATTTTGAAACAACTTAATTTGATTATGACGTTGTATCTCAGAATATTTACATTGAGATTTTTTAATCGTTTTTTTAAATTTAATTATTAACATGCATTTAATTAAATCTACATAAAAAAGATCTTTTCTCCTACGAATCTGATAAACATAAACTTCCTGTCCTAATTAAGAGTATAAATTACATCCCTTACCATCTACAGGTTAGACAACAGCTGGAACATCTCATAGGCAGCAATCTAAAAATCTCATGGGCAGCGATCGTGAATAAAGTAAAATGCAAATAGACTAAGACATTTTTAACAGACCGGTTTTCACAGATCACCAGAATAAATGCATGCATTTATTAATGGCTAAAGATCACAGTATTGAACAATTTATACCAAAAAAATTCTAACTTTCTGAAAAGGTAACATTTGACAGAAATATTAACTTAGAACTAAAGAAAAAAAACATAAATGAACAAATTTTTAAAACTTCTAACGGGGATCGAATTATTAGAATCTAAAAAAAAACGGGATTGAAGATACTGTAAAAGGCCATGGGTCCTTTACCTACCAGCTGTACGATTTTAATACGCTTCAGGGTATTTTAAGCACAGTTGAAAACCGGTTGCCTATTGTTGTAGTTTCCTACAGTCTTTACACGTACACTTAGACGGTCTGGAAAAGCACTTTTTTTCTCTCTTTCTCTTTAATCATTACAGCGATCACAGTATGATGTAATGAAGAATAAGATTTTTACGCATTTTAACTCAAAAAAAAAAAAGATTTTAAAAGTTCATTATAAAATGCTGAAGTACAAATTTCAAGCATTTTATATACATTTTATAAATCGATTAATTTTTGGATTTATTAATAGTTTATGTTATCGACTGCTAGTTTAAAAATTTCGGTCGAAAGTATTTTCTATCGAGAAAACTAGTTCTTTATTCCAACACCGTACCGGAAATCTAATCTAGGTCCGAATGATAGATTAGTATTACTCATAAAGTTTACAAAACGCAAACGCAAAGATTCGAAGTAGTTCTAATTGAGGTGTATGAAATAGTGTTGGCAATGCTAATAGTAAAATGGAGGGATGGGGAACCACAACAGGATGTCGGTGGTAGCAAGAAGCAAGTCGCCGATTCAGTAAACTATCACTAGCCTGCTCCTCTGTTTTGGGAATTTTTATTGACATATAGGCACCATTTCCTTGTGTTTGAGTTCTATCCTCTATGAATTGGATCGCTGTAATCTTCCCGAAGCCTTACAGGCCGTAACACGTGACTAATCGTCTAACCGCATAGCACTGTTTAAAGATGCGCACCTATTTGTGGAAAAATCCGTGACCAGGGGAAGCCCGCAGGGTTCCGTTCTCGGTACTTGCTGTGCAACCCGGTCTTTGACGAATTTCTGAGATTGACATTCCCAGAAGGGGTCACGGCCCAGGTTAGCTAGATGGACATGCAAAATTAAATGATTTCTGTGCCCAGGACGAAGTATATCCTTCTCAAGGGTACAGACAAATTATCGTACAGTCGGAACCCCCATATTAAATATAAAGGCCGTGTAATCAGCCGAGTGAGAGTTCATAAGTACCTAGGTGTTTTGTTTGATGAGAAGTTGCTATTTAGCAACCACATTAAGCAAGTGGCGGCAATCTATAGACCCCCAGATCAGGGGAAGCCCGCAGGGTTCCGTTCTCGGTACTTGCTGTGCAACCCGGTCTTTGACGAATTTCTGAGATTGACATTCCCAGAAGGGGTCACGGCCCAGGTTAGCTAGATGGACATGCAAAATTAAATGATTTCTGTGCCCAGGACGAAGTATATCCTTCTCAAGGGTACAGACAAATTATCGTACAGTCGGAACCCCCATATTAAATATAAAGGCCGTGTAATCAGCCGAGTGAGAGTTCATAAGTACCTAGGTGTTTTGTTTGATGAGAAGTTGCTATTTAGCAACCACATTAAGCAAGTGGCGGCAATCTATAGACCCCCAGATCAGGGGAAGCCCGCAGGGTTCCGTTCTCGGTACTTGCTGTGCAACCCGGTCTTTGACGAATTTCTGAGATTGACATTCCCAGAAGGGGTCACGGCCCAGGTTAGCTAGATGGACATGCAAAATTAAATGATTTCTGTGCCCAGGACGAAGTATATCCTTCTCAAGGGTACAGACAAATTATCGTACAGTCGGAACCCCCATATTAAATATAAAGGCCGTGTAATCAGCCGAGTGAGAGTTCATAAGTACCTAGGTGTTTTGTTTGATGAGAAGTTGCTATTTAGCAACCACATTAAGCAAGTGGCGGCAATCTATAGACCCCCAGATCAGGGGAAGCCCGCAGGGTTCCGTTCTCGGTACTTGCTGTGCAACCCGGTCTTTGACGAATTTCTGAGATTGACATTCCCAGAAGGGGTCACGGCCCAGGTTAGCTAGATGGACATGCAAAATTAAATGATTTCTGTGCCCAGGACGAAGTATATCCTTCTCAAGGGTACAGACAAATTATCGTACAGTCGGAACCCCCATATTAAATATAAAGGCCGTGTAATCAGCCGAGTGAGAGTTCATAAGTACCTAGGTGTTTTGTTTGATGAGAAGTTGCTATTTAGCAACCACATTAAGCAAGTGGCGGCAATCTATAGACCCCCAGATCAGGGGAAGCCCGCAGGGTTCCGTTCTCGGTACTTGCTGTGCAACCCGGTCTTTGACGAATTTCTGAGATTGACATTCCCAGAAGGGGTCACGGCCCAGGTTAGCTAGATGGACATGCAAAATTAAATGATTTCTGTGCCCAGGACGAAGTATATCCTTCTCAAGGGTACAGACAAATTATCGTACAGTCGGAACCCCCATATTAAATATAAAGGCCGTGTAATCAGCCGAGTGAGAGTTCATAAGTACCTAGGTGTTTTGTTTGATGAGAAGTTGCTATTTAGCAACCACATTAAGCAAGTGGCGGCGGACGCCGTCTCAGTGATGCACAAATTTGTCGGCATTCCGACATTTGTCGGGCCGTCAAATGTACACGATGTACCGAGGTGTCTTTAAAAGCATTAACTTTTACGCTGCGCCCGTTTGGGCGCATAGGTTGGATATGAATAGAGCACTTCTTCAAAATTTAAGGAGTGCTAGCGCAGAACCTTAATTGTACGCACTGGTGCTTTTAGAACAAACTCCTACGAGGCTACTACCGTACTGGGAAAGGCTCTCCCAATCGATCGGGCAGCCATGTGGAGATTGCTAAGAGGTTGTGAGGCCGAGGTATTTGGGATGAGGTTTCGAGCCGGGCCAGTACCGGAGCGGAACGGTAATCACAATGCACCGGATCTAAATATTGTTCAGTTGCTCATCTTCCGTCTGCGGAACAGGCTGCAGAGCCTCGCGATGGACGCATGGCAGCTGGAATAGCACGCCACGACTAAGGGAAGATCCTTGTATAAATTTATACAGGATCTGGGGGGATGGTATGCCTCGAGCTCGTTTTTAATAGCAACGGATACCCAGGTGCTCACTAACCACGTTAATTTAAACCAATATCTGTTTCGGTTCCGCCTGGCAACTGATGAGCTGTGTGTCTACGGGGAGGTCAAATCAAATAAACACCTGATGCTTGACTGCCCTGCTCTTGGGGGGACCAGAGACCTTGGAACTTAGAGGTCAAGGGGAAAATTGGCCAGTCACAAGCGGTGAGTCAATGTGGCGAGAGCCGCATTGTCGGACCGTGTGGAAGTTCCTTGATGCGGTTGCTTTGTTCAACCGACATCAGTAGTTTACCTAAAGGAAAAGACTCCTACCGGACTACTGTGGGAAGCTACTCTAGAGATATACATGGCTGACCACCAGCCAATAAGGCTCCAAGCGCTTTAATATGGTGGACAGGTACTTTCTGGCATTCAGCGACTTAAGCGTGGCAGCAAATTGCTGTCTAGACGAAGTAAATTTTAATTTATAGATGTCATTTATATTTTTAGTAGTTGACGGGGTGCGCTTACCCATTTTAGTAAATATATGAAAAGTGAGCGGTTGGGACACGTAAGCCGGTGGTGTATGGCACCGCGCTTAGTTTGCTCACGCTGTTCGGTAAGCTCTAGGAACTATTTAAGACACTGGTTGCTAAACTGATTCGAGACTCAGCAGCCGTTTGTGGCACAGACATTCGATTTTATGCTTTAGGGCGACCTAATGGGATGGTGGCGGTAGAAATCCCAAACAAACCAAATAGCCTGCGCTTCAACTGTGCTTTCTAAACATTGATTGGTAATAGTATATTTATCATTAAACGAAGTGGTCTGATAAGAATGTTCTGAAGTTGCTGAAAAAAAGAACTATATCAATAACATTTAACACATACTATAATTTACCACTTTTTATTCGCTTTTAAGGTAGATATCTACGTGGAAAAAAATTCGCGCGTACTCTGAGAAAAGTGTAACTTAATGAATAAACGTTTATATAAAAGTCATTAAATTATTTAATTGTAAGATTAAACAGATTGTAAATTAGAATTCGCAGAAGGAAGAAAAGCTATTTTTTTAATAGTCCATTTTAGACAATTTGATATTCCCTAAAATTACAGAAAGCACTTCTAAAAAATAACTTTATGTACTATGTGTAATGAAGATTTATTTTTGTTCTGGAAATTGGAAGAAAAACCCTTAATAATTAATTATTACATGAGAGCGTTAAAAAATAATAAATTAAAAAACGATTTATTTTGCGCTTAATTTAAAATACGTATTGTTTCGTATTTTCCTCATTATTATAAAAATTAACAACGTACAATGGGACACACTAATAATATGAGAACAATCCTACGTCTATATCGGGGGAAAAATCAAGAACTAGTATTAATAAGGTTTTACCCTTGATACATCAACCTTCACCTACAAAGGAAAAAGAAAGATAAAACCAAATAAAAAGATTGTAATAAAATAGACAAAATAGGAATAAAATATCTGAAACACTAGTAAAATGGAGACCAGAAAGATGATTCTGCAGCCTACTGCATTAATGTAAGCCCAGTGTAGATATCCACTTTGCAAGGGAAGGGAGTGTCTAACGTTATAAATGATCATGCGCCGTTTAGTAATATGAACAATACGCCTTTTACGTAGCGACTGCGGCGGTGGCAGTAGCGGTAGGCGCAACTCAGCGTAGTGCCTAGACCAAAAAGTAGGTCACCGTTTCAAATAGGCCAACAAACAACGAGCGTCGCGCAAGCAGGTCGAACCGAGATCAGCTGATTTCACCAGTTTCTTATATGTTGTAATGCAGTTTTACTTTCGGCACAATATAGAAAGTACAAACACAACTGTTACTGCTAATCGTTATTCTTACATCAAACCTTGAATGTGTGTTTGGTTTATAGGAAATTAATAAATTAAATAGGCTAATAACTTACAGCAGATAATCACTACACGCGCACCTGCGCGCGCGCGCGCGCGCACACACACATATATATATATATTCTTTTTAGATATATATATATATATATATATATATATCTATTTATCGGGTATTAAATATTAACGTCAATCTTATAGTGTAAGTCAAAAATGCAATATTTATTAAATATACAATGAAAAATATTATTCCACATACAATTGAGTAGGTTTGGGGGGGGAAGTACCCTAGAAACATAGGTATATATCCCGTAAAACAAATAAGCTGGTCTGTAATAACTGAATCGTATTTAAAACTACGAGTACAATGGTACACAATAAATGATTTGTCACACCACCCTTAACAAATTTAGTCCCTACTAACGAAAGAAAAAAGAAAATTATTACTGACATATTTGTAACCATAACTAAATTAGATGTGTATATATGTGTATATCTGTAACCAATTTAACAGAAGAAGATTACAATAATTATTATCATGTCGATAAGGAACAGCTGTTCTAATAACTAGCAAGTTACGTAAACAATTCTCGCTTACGTCGTCTCGTAATGATCATCTTGCGTAAATTGCACTCCATCCTGAACATTGATTACTTAGCGAAACAATTATGAATCGCACTTGATTTTAATTATGGTTCAACAACGAGTCGCATATAAAAATTTAATTGCACCCCTTGCGGTACAACTTTGCATTACATTTTAACGCATTATTATAATATAATGCCTCAAAACAGCAGTTTGTTTTGCTTTTATCGATTTTATATTCTATTATAAATTGATAACTTTTTTATTGAGTAACAAGTGAAAACAAATAATTTCTTGTCACTTCTTAAATATTACCGTTATTCTTTTCTTTTTTATTCATTTAAAACATTTTAACGATTGCTAACGATTGTTATTCATTTAACGAACATTTTAACGATTATTAATTTTTCATTTTAACGACGGAAACTGTGTAATATTTTTTTCGGAATAACTGGTGTCATTTAGTTATGAATTACACATAAATTTTATTTTATTATAATATATTTCAATTAATTAAATAATTTTTCCAACATGCAATATTTTAAAAATTTCTGAATTATTAAAATAAGAAAAAAAATTACAAATATAGATAAATGACTAATATTTAAAAATAAAAAACTCCGGTGGTCTGAAAGGTAGTGTTCACAAATGTACGATAGTTAATGTGTTAATATTCCGTATTTAAGGCTGTTTGTGTCAGTACGAGCTTTCCAAAAATATCGTTCCTATCATATATAAGGAATAAGGAAACGATTTACAATACGTATTGCGTGCGCGTTAGGTTTCATAACTGAAACGTTGTAGGCGGCGACCTGATATAAAACCCCAGCCACTCCCGAAAATGGAAAAACCATCCACAGTAATCCCGATCTCAAGCATCCAATGCAGGTTACTGGGAAAAGTAAACGGCAAAACGGTTTCTTGTTATTTTCTTCATTACTCCAAAATATAGTTGAATGTCAACATACGACTAAGGCAATCAATCTTTGACCGGTTTCTCTTGTAATTTAGTTATTTACATGTAAAAAAGCCAAAGGGAAAAACAGGATAAAGTTAACGAATTAATGTACCTCTTTCAATTGAAAAAATCAACCGATGGGGATATACAGGAGGCGGTGCAAAATATAGAGAAAAGGAACCGGAGTAGCTGACCTGCTTGAAAGGACTCTTACCAAAAAAAAAGGGATGCCTACAGTTTTTTTCCTCATTGATGAAGTTTGCATATTTTATTAGAAGACAATAATAAAGAATGCCTTACTATAGCGAATTTAAAATGCTACTAAATGCGAATTTAAAAAGAAAAAATTAAGAAAATGAACGACAGGAAACACTAAAATTATTTTAAATAATCAATAGAAATTTTTTTTTCTAACAATAATTAAACATAAAATAAATTAAAAGTCTGTATTTTGGAAAATGATACAACATATTTATTACTTAATAGAATAAAACGTAAGTTTTAACCCAATAAAACAGAACAGTTTTAAGTTGAATTTAAAAACGTAAAACAAAAAATCAGTTGCGAATTTACTTCTATTTCAATTCTCTTAATTGGATTTTATCTTCAATTCGATTTGATGTCGATTCTAAACTTTACTTTCCTGGCATCATAGCTCTAGAGCTATGTTATAATAAGAACCAAATATGATTGATAATCAATCAGAGAAAGGGGTATGAGCTTTTTATCATTTATCGAAGTTTCATGACTCAGGGACCCGATAAAACAAAAACAAATAGGGGCTTTTTACGTTCGTACGTATGTTGGCGTGTTGGAAACTTAATAACTTTTGAGTGGATTAACAGATTTTGACGAAATTTTGTACAGAGCTTCAGGTATATGGGACAATTTTTTGATAAAACTTTGGGGTCAATATCACAAAAAAGGAGAAGGTGGGGTTAGATAATTTTTTGGGATTAATTTTCTCAAAACTTTTCAAACATAACTCCACTTTATAATAAACTCAGTACATGCGTGCATCCTTATCTTACTGTTTAAAAAAAATTGCCCCAAAATTCCTTCATTCTCCAAAAATCGATAAAATCTATCTTTACATTTTCTGAACATTATTTAATAGAGTTTTTTTTATCTCTTCCTAGGCGCAGTAGTAATGCAAATGTTCCAAAAAAAGAGATCTTTGGGGGCAAATTGGGAGGTAAGCGAGCCGATCAAAGCTTAAAAATATCGATTTTTTTCAAACAAAAAACAACCTTTTTTGTTTTATATAAACTTATAATAATGGTGCTACAATAAAACTTCTTCATAATTCATCCCCCCCCCCCCGCAAAAAAAAGGTAATTTTTTACTGGTTGTATATTTTTTAGTAGATTTTCTTTTTTAGTTTCTGCCATTTAATATAGTAAACATAGAAAAGTCAAAAAAATTTCTTGGAAGCTGATTTTGGAGGGGAAGGAGAGAGCAGAAAAAAAATGATTTTTTAAATCTTTTAAAGTTTTGTTTGGTTTATTTAAATATATAATGATAATTTTACAATAAAACTTCATCATTAATTATCTTCATCACAATAAAAAGAGATCTTAAGTAACTTTTTAAATATATCATTATTTTTTCACTAAATAAGAATAAATAACCAACACTATAATAATTTCAGGTGTGGTTTTTATATTTTATCAAACGATCTGATCGTTGAGGTTAAAGCACAAACATAGTAAAATTGTAGTGGTTTCTTATTCTTATAAAAAAAATAAAGAAAACTTATTTAAAAACTGTTAGTAAAGTTGGCTAATGAACAATATATATTTATAGTTATTACATTTTAAACAAATAAATCTGATGTAGCAACTACGGCTATCAAGTTCACCTTATAACCCTCTACGAACCACAAAATATATTTTTTGAATTAACGGTTCTTGCGTTACGAACCAACAAAAATACACATCTAGATTTGAAAACTTATTTTTTCTAGTTGTATTATGTCTATGTTTGTTATATTTGTAATAAATTTCACTTATATTTGAAGCTGATGTAAACAAACCGTTCCAGCGTAAGGTATGATTTGTAAAACCAATCTTACCGTAGTCAACAGATTTTTCTGTATACATCTTCTACTTTCTATGCAACCAGGCGTCAGCTGCGATAATAAAAATAAAGAAACTTATAAACACCTGAATATTATTCATTACTTTAACATTATAGCAATATTTTTTATAGTTGTTTAACTTAATAATACTGAGATGTGCAGCGGTAAATATTTTTAGTGAGCTCAAGGTCACGGTCCACCGATAACCGTGTTCAAAGTTTGCTTATATCAGTTCTAAACATAGATGGTATACACATTATAAATGTAATACGAATACAGAACTTTGTAGATATATTTATTTATTTATTGTTGATAGAACACGTCCATATACCCTGAATTTAGAGCCGATATACTATTATACGGGTGGCCTTCTTACACAAACAAAAGAACCGTGGAACACAAAGAGAGTAAAATACAAACAAAGACACATAAGTAACTCTCCTCTACATAATAAACTGGACTGTTATCCCCCCTTTTTTACAATGCAATGACATCTAAAAACACGACCGCAAAACTTAATTGAAATTTAATAATATGTGTTTTTAATGTACCTTGTACTAAAATAACTGCTATTAGAAGGAAATGTTTTTAATGACAAACAATCATACATAATAAATATTTATTTGATCATTACTCATTTATGTAAAGACAATTTTTATTTTAATAATGAAAGTTTGACGAGAAATATGAAAAAAGAAGCTCCGGCAAAGTTTAAAATTCTATCATTTTCGTAGAATTTATTCCTCCAGCAACAAAAATGAAAATTATTCTTACGATTATGACGTTACTTATTTTTAACGTATTTTCTTATTTAAGGAAAAAATTTCTATATTAAAACAACAAAAATATTATTAAAAGTAATATACTAAATTAGTTATAAAATTCTGTTAAAAAACTTAAACTATTTTAGGATATTATAACAAGCCGGCCTCCGTGGCGCGGGTGGTAGCATCTCGACCTTTCACGCGGAGGTCCTGGGTTCGAATCCCGGTCAGGCAAGGCATTTTTCACACACGCTACAAAACACTCATCTCATCCTCTGCGGAAAAAATTGCTTGACTGCGAACCCAGATTAAAAAAAAAAACTTTTAACAATACATTTTCTCATTTATCCATACCCAAATGACGTCCCATTTATAGAAAAAAACTCAATAAACACTGTTTCAACAAACATGTGTGTGTCGTTTCGCACAATGTGGCGAAACGAATTAATATTTTCAACGCTTCTACGACTAAATTTCCATATTCACTTAGATGAGCAAACCAAAACGTATTTAAATCTTCAGATGTAAATTGTAATTAACGTTTTATCAGCAGAAATTTCGATGAGCTGGTAGTGAACCTCAACCGGTAATTTAGTTGCTGCAACAACGATTTCACTAAATGGATTCAGTTCCTATCTCTTCAAGAAATCATTTTTATCTTACGGGAAATAATCCGACAACTGAATTTTTAGCTCGCGCAAATGCATCTTGGTGCTACCAGAACAGTAGTGAATAATAGTGTCTTCTTCATCCAAATTTTTCTGAATATACGAGAGCTACTCAGAAAGTAAGAAACGTTTTGGAATTTTAAAAAACAAAGTACAAGAAAAACTTTTTATTATATACATGTGAAAGAGGGACTAAAATACTACTTTTCAACATAATCACCATACAAATTCAGGCACTTATCATAGCGGTGGACAAGCTTTGAAATTCCTGTGTCATAGAATTCTGCCGCCTGTGATCTCAACCACTCAGTGACGCACCCATCTTGCACAAAATTTGTGGTAGCCTAGCTTCTGTGAAACAATTTCAAACAATAAAGTCCGTGAAACTTGTGGGAAACATAGAGAAAGCTCAGTTATTGTGAAACGGCGGTTTTCACGAATCTTTTCGTCAACTTTGGAGACCAGATCGTCAGTCACAATGCTCGGACGTCCACTCTTCTCTTTATCGTGAACGTTTGTTCGGCCATTTTTAAACTGAATGCACCACTTCCTGACAGAACTTTCACTCATTACGTTGTTCCCGTACACTTCACACAGTTCCCGATGAATTTCTATTGGTTTTAAGTTTTTTGCCAACAAAAAACGAATCACAGGCCGCACCTCACAACTGGCGGGATTTTCGATTGCAGCACACATTTCAAATTTGTATATAAAAAAACAGGCAGTGGGGAGATGTTCCCGTTGTCACGGCTGGACGCTGACTGAGGTGCCGTGCACGAGCACACCAATATATACGCGATTGGCGTGCGCCTGGCGGCGTCAGGTGGAAACGTTCCTTACTTTCTGAATCGCCCTCGTAACTGGAAGCGAGAGGATACATATCAAAACTTTTGCTTTGAAGGCGAAAAATTCAGATATCAAACTTCTTAATGAAAGCATGAACTTTGTCTGTCATTAACGAAATGTTTTTATCACGTCCTTGTAAATACACATTCAAACCGTTTAAATGCGAAAATATATCAGCTAAGTAAGCAAACAAGAACATATACTCATTATTCTGCAAGAACATTGAGAATGGCGTTTGTTTATCCTGGAAAAATATTATTAATTCACCTCGCAATTCCAATAACCGGGTTAAGACTTTCCCCCGCGATAACCATCTAACTTCTGTATGAAAAAAATTTTTTTTTTACCCATCTCATAGCATACTTTAGCTAACAGCTTATTCTGTAATGGTCGACTTTTAATAAAATTAGCCATTTTTATAGCTTTATAAATAATTTGAGATTTGTCGACATATTTTTTGTAACAAAAGGATGTCTGTGAAGGAAGCAGTGTATTCCGCCCTTGGTATAAGACAATCTTAATTTTTTTCAGAAATTCACTGATTTTTTTTGTTATCACCTCTTCACCACCACTACACACTGCAATACGTTTTGCTTAATGTATGTTATAATAGCTTCATAAAAACATCAAAAAGACATTGTGCTGCTGCATGACTGATTTGCAAAACACCTCATTTTCTTTGAATGATCTGTCTCTACCGCATTCATATCTCACAATACATAAGAACTAAGAAATGTTTGTCACATCTGTTGATTAATCAAATTGAATACTAAACAATTTACTTGAACTCGCTGAATTATCTGATCGCAAACATCGGCAGCCATGTCATTGATTTGCCTTGATACTGTGTCGTTAGAAAGCGGAATTTTTTGCTTCTTCCACGCCTATTAAGGCACTGACCATATCAATTGCAGCAGGTAACATGAAGTTTTCTGCGATTATATGGGGTTTAAACATTTTAGCTACTCTTAATGCTACGAGATAAGATGTTTCAAATGTACTTTTATCAGTATTGCTTGATCTACAAATAGAAGCTTGTTGGTTTCTCAAAATATGTAATTTTCTTTCAAAAAATTCCAACAGTTTACTTTTATGATCCGGATGTTTAGTTTCCAAGTATCGAATTAATTCTGATGGCTTCATGTTTCATCAGAGAGGACTTGCTTTCATGAGAGAGAATTACTGCTTTAGACAAATGGTTCTATATAGAAAATATACACACAACTATTAAAAGCGGATGCTTTATTTTTCAACCGTTATTTTTGTGCTTTCATGTCTCGTACTTCAGATTGTGCTTATTTAGAAACATGTGATGTTTTGTAAAATAGAAATGTTAAGTCTGCTAAAAACGTAAACGTGGAATTCCATATCAATATGAACAAAACAAAAAAGAAAAAAAAACTCGATCGGTTCTACGTAAGAAGATCGGTTTTTCGTTATTTTCTTTTGTTACTCATTCACCACTGTGATTCACTGCAAAAGCGCGTATGAAAAATACACCACTACACAGTCAACATAACTCTTAGATAAAAAAACACATACCCATTCATCATGACCCTCAAATAGGTAACGCTACTTGAATACGCTGAACAATATTGCTAACAATCCATACTGCAGATAAAAAAACCATAACGTTCCGATTTTCACATGCACGACTTCAGATATACTACTAGAGAATATCTAAATTTTAATGAAATTGATTTAGTAGTTTTAAAGATTTTCGAGCCACAAAATTTTATACATAGGCCTATAAATAAATAAATATATAAGGAGACTACCATTTAAGCGAATAGTATTTTCGTACTCCTCATACCTCTAAACGTAAAGAAAATTCATTTTCATTCCCCACTCCCACCATGCGACCGAATATAATATCGTATACTTTTCTTCGAAAATTCGGTAAGAAGAAGAATTATTTTGGACAGATGGCCAAATTATAGAGATGATAAGCATCATTACCATGTTCTGCTGACAGTATATTTATAATTTATACATTTTTATTATTGTTTAAAAACGATTTTAACTAATGTACTACACAAAGCAATTCAATACAAATTACACAAACACACACACTTCTAAATTTCATTCTTCAGCACATGTATCATAGAGTATAAAATAATGTTTTAAAAACCGTTTACTTATTTATAATGCTGATTATTATTTTCCTTATATTTACCCAATCTTTTTTTTTTAACGAATTTATTGTCTTTCTTTAGAAAAGTCACGTATTTTGATTAAAATATTAAACATATTGTCTAAAAAACGATGATCATTATCAGTTAATATTAAAGCCTACTTAGATGTGATTTAATTTGGTTTTAACGAAATTAGTTTATAAACGAAAAGAATTTACGTACATATACATATATATATTTATTTAATTTTATCCTCTAACTTCTAACACATAATATACAAACTAAACTACTCAATCTACCTTCAGATACCAGAACTTTTTGGAAAGGAACGTCAGTCAAAAGTTTTTTTAAATACAACTTTCTTTTTCCGGTTTAGCCTCCAGTAACTACCGTTTAGATAATACTTCAGAGGATGAATGAGGATGATATGTAAGAGTATAAATGAAGTGTAGTCTTGTACATTCTCAGTTCGACCATTCCTGAGATTTGTGGTTAATTGAAACCCAACCACCAAAGAACACCGGTATCCACGATCTAGTATTCAAATCCGTGTAAAAATAACTGGTTTTACTAGGACTTGAACGCTGGAACTCTCGACTTCCAAATCAGCTGATTTGGGAAGAAGCGTTCACCACTAGACCAACCCGGTGGGTTTTTTTAAATACAACTGTCCAGAAAGTAACTTACGTTTTGAAATAAAAATCCAAACAAACAAAAAAAAATTTTATATACATTTGAAAGGGACAATCTTAAACTATTTTTCTGCATAGTCGCCATTTAAAATGAGGCCCATATCATAATGATGCGCAAGCTTTTCAATTCCTTCTCTGTAGAAATCTGCCGCTTTAGATTTTTGGCACCTAACTTGCACAAAACTTGTGAAAGCTTTTCCGATACAATTTCATGCAATAAACTTCGTGTGATTTGAGGGAAATGAAGCGAGAGTTCCGTAATCGTAATACGACGGTTTTCGCGAATTTTATTGTTGATTTTCAACATCAGTTCATCAGTCACAAGGCTAGGCCGACCACTGCGATCCTCATCATGAACACTGGTACGGCCATTTTTTAACTGAATGCACCACTGCCTCATTCCATCTTCGCTCATTATTCCACCTCCGTACACCTCACAAAGTTGCCGATGAATTTCAATCGGTTTGAGATTTTTTGCCGGTAAGAACCTAAACACTGAACGCACCTCACAACTCGCGGGACTTTCTACTGAAGCGTACATTTCAATAATTCACAACGATCAAAGTAAAAAAATCACAGTTCACACGCTACTACAACTTGATGCGTAATGATTGTAGCAACGTTTTGACGCCAAGATGGCGGGTCTATCCCCACCCTTTTCTACGCTAGCCACAAACGTAAGTTACTTTCTGGACCTCCCTCGTATATACTTCTCAAAAAAACTGCTTTAATATTTTTTTAACTTTACTTCTTTCGCTCTTGAAATATTTTGCCAAAATTTATCTATAACGTGTACATCACAAAAAACCTTTCGTAAGATGAAAACCCCACCCGTTTTAGAATTTCATAATGCTTTCTGTGTAGTTGTTCACAATTCTATTAACTTTAAAGATCTCATCGTTTTATGTTTTTGCCAAAATTAATTCTAAGAGTCTAAGTTTATAAAAAGGAAAATAATTTTAACTTTTCGACCTTTAATTTTATTCTATTTATATTAATTCCATTTTGAATCAATCAATGTCGAGAAATATTTCTCGTCAAAAAAGGGGGCGGACTGGTAAATTTTTCAAGGTAAGATACGGCAGACTTAGCTAAGTTTTCACTAATTATAAGTAATAAAGTAATGTGATTATAAATGTTATACCGAAATAAAACAATATCGATTAAGTCGGAACAGTTTTTATCGTTCATGTGCAATTCAAACGGTAAAACGTATGTAAATTCGGTTAATGAGCAAATAAAATAAACGTTTTAATCTTAAATGGAACGCAAACGAAACAAAACGCATTTTAGTAATTATTTACAGAAGGAGGTTTAATAATAAATTCAGTAGAAATCGACGAAAAATTACGTCAAAAATCGAACAAAATCTTCAATTTATTAAAGTTTTTTAAAAGCTTATTTTTAATAAAATAATAAAAATTATTATTTGTTTTATCTGATATCTCGACAACATCTAACTAGAATTTGATAAAAGAAATATTAAAATACTCAGTCTTTTTTTTAAATTACAGTTACAGTTACGGGAATCGCACAAATAAAAATTGCAGAACGTAATTTGGTAAGCGACTCAAAATATTACTACGTGAAAATTGACCCTGTAATATGAAATAAAACAAATCACAACCTATCTATCTAAGCGTTACTGTTTACCCGATAATGAAATTATCTAAATTTACAACTAAAACCGACTTCAATTTAAGTAAAAACATTGGTAAAATATCATTCGGATCAGTTCAGCGACTCTTGTGTTTTAAAGTATATAAAATGACAGTGATAAATAAGGTAATTTTTCATTTCCAATTTTTTTCATAAATATTTTGTAAATAGTAAATATCGTGCAACAATATTATTATCTAAAAATAATAACAATAATTAAGTTTTTATGATTTATTTTCCTTTATATCAAAAATAATGTCATATAATATAAAAGACAATTCTTATCCGAAATGGTGGTAACCCTACTTGCAACCGAGTACCAACGATTGTGGTATTACGGATGACGGGTGATTGCGTGTACTGTTATCTTTGTTTCTAACTTTAGTATAGCTAAGCGGAACGGAAATATTATGTAGTTACATTTAGGGACTGAATTCCCAGGTCTCAACATGCATGAATAGTTTGAACGAATAAGTATAAACGTAGAGGATATATAGGTTATACACTACTGTACGCATGTGCGTGTAAACATGCACATTATGTACGGTTATACATTCTACTGCGTGTATCGATTGATAATGTGAGATGTAATTTACAATAATAGGATTATAGAATATGCGACAGTACGGATAAAATAATTCTAATTTCGCAGGTTAAATTTTAACTTTAATCTTGTTATAAAACTTAAGCGAATTCCGTGACTTACTTAATGTATACATAGATATAACGCAAACGCTTTTAAAAACCGCCCTCTTCACCGCAATACACTCACACGCACGCGTGCACGGAAACAACAGTGTTGCCAAGTCGTACGTACAACATTATTAATTAAGACCAAATAGATTCTATTTGCCAAGTTAAAGTTTTTCTGAAACTCTGATAAGAAAGAAGGTAGAATCGATTACTTCCGACTTATAATCGAATAAAAAGGAAGGCTTACCTATTCCTAGAAAAAAATAAAATTACTTTTAAGTTTTATAAAAATAAAGTAACCTACTACCCGAATTCCAAGCTTCATGTAATTGCAATACGAAAATACCGAACAAGGTAAACTAGTGAGTAATGCGATGTGTGATGTGTAATACCCTACCAACAGTAGTATATTACACGTATTACAAAAATTAGTTGACATTTCATTAACATGACACACAAAGCAATGCATTTCTAACGAACAGAAGCAGCTATGACTATAAACACAGCTCCAGTAAAATATTACTAAACAAGCACACTCGGCCATTACTGTAATGTCTTACTGCATTCCATGAAAATCTCAGAATATAGAATCAATTAGCAAATTACACCTTTCTTTTGGCCAATCGATTTTTTTTGCAAGGTTTTCTAGGAGGCTAGAAGTAACCTAACGATATTTTCCTTCATTAAACTTAAAATAATCTAACATTGCGGCACGAATTTTAACTAATCTATACAAAACGAATGTGAAAATTTTATCAAAATGTCTGTTTATCTTCATATTTAGTAAAACTTCTGAAAATACATAAACTCGATTAATAATTTGGACGCCACTTTACTAAGATTTAAATAAACATATATATATTAATATAACTACATATATCTTTTAAGTACCTCATTAAATATATATATATATATATATATATATTTACGATTAACTTAAAAGTTAATAAAATATTTTTAGACACTACAAAATTATCTATAAGGAAACGATTTCGACCAATAACACCAGAAGATACTGTAAGTGTCAGCGTTTATATATTTTATTATTGAAGTACTCGATTTAAGGTAGTACATTTTAATTTTAAAAATATGCGAGAGAAAACTTCAAGTAATTAATTCAATAATAATCAATTTTTTACCTCAATTAAAAACTTCCTGCATGTTTCAAGAAAATATTACTGAAAAAAAAAAATTAAACCTTGGAGAATTGTAAACTGTACCATTTACTACCTAATTGTTCAGTAATTCCTTGAACATATAAAGTTTTAATAAATTAATTTCCGTAAATCACCGAAGTTAAAGACGTTGGATGCACTTTTTATCGCATGCTGTCGGCATTTGTTAGCAGCTTATGATAATAAAAGTCAATGGTAAAGAAAAAAACAGAAAGTACTTCGGTTTAAATATCTTTCAAAAAGTTTGGTTTGAATATAATTCTCGTTAATATAAATTTTTCTTAGTAAAGATAAGAATGTTTTCACGCTGAATAATATCTTGGAACAACAAACACTATTAGTGTAGGATTCGTATAGTTTTATAATTTCAATTAACAAAGGAATGGTAAAAGGGTTATGAGGGGAAGAAAAGTTTCCATTAAAACTGTCGGTAAAACACTTAATAGGCACTTGAATAGTGCTAGACAGCAAAATAGCTGTACAGATAAGTGAATTCTACCACGACACATAAAGAGGAAAGTTATTAAAACGCGAGGCTGTTTTCCATTATTTTTCTCTTTTACATTTAGTAAAGAATGATTATTACGATCGAGTATATTAACTAAACAAAAAATGTCATGTGATATTTGTTTAGTACAATGAATTAAATTATAGGAAATGATGATACAGAGCCCGAGTAACATAGCCGTCTATCTATAAGTTCCCTGATGGGACGGAACGGAGCGGATGCACAGGCCTTCTTTCTTTCCTGTTTAGCCTCCGGTAACTACCGTTTAGATAATTCTTCAGAGGATGAATGAGAATGATATGTATGAGTGTAAATGAAGTGTAGTTTTGTACATTCTCAGTTCGATCATTCCTGAGATGTGTGGTTAATTGAAACCCAACCACCAAAGAACACCGGTATCTACGATCTAGTATTCAAATCCGTGTAAAAATAACTGGCTTTACTAGGACTTGAATGCTGTAACTCTCGACTTCCAAATCAGCTGATTTGGGAAGACGCGTTAACCACTAGACCAACCCGGTGGGTCTGGATGCACAGGCCTAGTTCGATTTCTTATAACTTCAAGGTTCGAGAGAGGACCGACCGATTTCTGCATGGTTTTTAATAGGAGGAAACCGTCTTATCTAAGAGTTACATCTTTGAGTAAGTGCATTGCTAAATCATATAAGGTTGAATTCACGTAAGGGTAGAATTCAGTACAAGCTCTGTGTTTGTCAAACAGATGTTTCGCTACCTAAAATTTTAAATCGGTTATTAGGTACTTCGTAGTAGTTTAATGGAATTTTTCATCGCTTCACCACCCATTTACCACATCTTTGTTAACTGAAATGATAAAATTACCTACGTTATATCGTTTTTTCAACATATTATTCGGTGTAAAAAAATTCTTACCTTACTTAGAGCTGAAATACATTTTTTTTTTAAATTAACCAATACTGAAACCACACCTCGAAAGATTTTTTGAAGGATACTTGAACGAAAGATAAAACTTCGTTCTTAAATATTTATCTCGACGTAAAATTTATAAAGAAGTAATAAGAAGTTAAATTTTTACTAAAGTAATTTTTTGTTTGAAATTTTTCGTAATTTCTAACACGTTTTTAAATAATAGCCACGTTCTCAAATAAATAGCCATACACAACAATAACTCAACGAGTAACAAGTTTCCTGTGTTACAATAAAACTCAATTTTTTCCGTAACGTAGAAGGTAACACGTGTTCTTCATAGACAAGCATATTTTTAGACGTACTATTCCAAAAGTTTCGTTTTAACTGCGTTCTAGGTTTATTAACCTTTATCTTTAAATCGCATTTTATTACACCGGTTTCATTTATTTATACTTTCTTTAGTATTTTATTCTATGTTAATTATTTAATCACAATATATTATAATAAAAAAAGTGCAGATTATGAAATGATTGCGAACGACAAACCGTAACATAAAGTCTATACTACAAGAAACGGCCTGATATTTTGTACCACCTTAATATAACCGATTTAATTTACTTATATTACGTTACAAGAAAAATGTTCATCCGTACAATTTTTCAGTTGGAATATTAAAGACTGACGGTAGACTTTCACTTCAAAGCGATCCAACAACTGTTAGTGAAACTGGCAAATATAATCCTGAGAATCATTAACTGAAAGTTTACTTTCAAAATTATTGTAATATTTATAACAAATTGTATCACAAAAATCTAACCTTTCATCATGAAGTGTAATGAAAATTAAATAATTTTTGTAAAGAAACGATATTATTAGTATCAGGATATCTTATATCCTAGCACTGCCTTATCAATAATTACATTTTGTTGACCTAAATTAGCAATAAAAAATATTATTACATGAAAAAAAAAGTTCGAAAAAATCAATAAAACTAAAATTCTTAGTTACAAAAACTAATTATTGTTAATTTCTTTATGGAGTACACTTAAATAATTAAAAGTACTAGACTGGTTTTAATTTTGTTATTACAAAATCAACAAATTATCATTAAAATAAAACAAAATTTCATTCCATTTTGACATATATTCTAAAGTCATTATAATTTTAATATAATTGGTTATAAATATCTATTACTTAAATTAATACTTAGAAAATCCTAATGTATAATCTTATTTATAACTTCGATTAAAAATTTTCAAAGCATTTTACGCAAGGTATTTAAATTTAAAAAAATAAATAAGTTAAATCAACATTTAAGTGTATATTATTTTTTATTGATATTTAATAAACATTAAAAGAAGAAAATTTAAATCTTACCTTGATATCCTTTTTCGATTTCATTAATTGAAATTTTTACAACTAAATTCTTCTTTATTCTCTTTTTTATAATTTATACTCTACATGTTTATGGCTCCAGTCAGTCTGTCAGTCAGTGTGTCACTAAAGTAAGAAGAAATAAGCTTAATCAGCGACACTAATCAAGTAAGATTAAATTTAAAAAAATATAGCTTTTTAATTATTAATATAAAAAAATAGTTAAACATGAAAAGTAATTTAAAATTAAAAATGAAAAAAAAAAATAATTGAAATTACAGTCATCAACTTAAAATTTGATTCGTTAATCGATATTGCAGCTCCTACCCCCTCTCACTTTTTTTTTGTTTGTTTTACCTCCGGGTCCGCAGTCAAGCAATTCATTCCCCAGAGGATGAGATGAATGTGTTTTAGCGTGTGTGAAAAATGCCATGCCTGATCGGGATTCGAACTTAGGACCTCCGGGTGAAAGGCCGAGACGCTACCACCCGCGCCACGGAGGCCCGCATTTACTTCACCTAGGTTCACCTTATTGGTCGATCCAATTTATAGATTATTGTTACAAAGTATAGGGTATTTAATCAGTCTGAAGGTGATACTAAATCAAAAAATCTGACAACAAAGTTGTAATACTTTCCTGGTACTATTTATTCTTATAGAGTGGAAAAATGGAAAAGTTACCTAAGATTTATTTTTCAGGATATGCGTAACTTAAGATGAAGTTTCATGGTAAAATTATCATTATATATATAAATAAACCAAAAAAAGTTTTAAAAATTAAAAAAATCTGTATTTTCAATTTTTTTCTTCTCATCATTTTTCGATTTTTGTTGAAAGGGGGAATGATGGTTTTGCAACTTTTTTTTAAAAATGGTAAAATAAGTATGAACGCACGTACTGAGTTTATTATAAACTATAATAATTATAGTCGGGTAGGGTTATATTTGCCAAATTTTGAGAAAACATCGCCTCATACACCACGAGTCACTGAACAAAATTTCGTCAAAATCGATTTATCCAGTCAAAAGTTATTAAGCTTTAAACAGGTCAACGCACGTAGATGAGTACATACAAGTTCGAACATTACCCCCCCCCCCCCAAACATTTTTGTTTTTTGGTTCTCTAGGTCATAAAAAGTTAAAAAATGCAAAAAAAACCGTACGCCATTTTTGACTGATTACATACTTTCCTTCTTACAGCATAGCTCTAGAACTATGATGTCATGAAAGTAAAAATATCACACTTAAAATTAAAATAATAGAAATTATGAAAGATTGAGCTATTGCATTGAATAAGATTGAGTTTTTCCATATTTTCATCGTAGATTACATATAGCTTTTAAATTGAATAAATTCTTTGTTGGTCGAGATGTTACATAAAAATTTATTGAACCAGAATTTATATTTAAATATTATTTCTTATTCAACTGTCACCTACGGATAATCCTTTGAAAAAAATGATATTACTAGTCTTAAGTAAAACTATACCGTAATTTAAACGTAAAAAAATTAATAATAAATAATTATTAAACTATATTTATTAAAATAAACATAAATAAAATATGAATGTAAGTTAACAATAAAAATACACGTAATAACTAGTGATCGGATACAACTAACAATATCTAAGCCCTACCCTTAACCACTGATGATTAATTAACCGACTCCTCTTTACATTAAAAATTACTATTGGCTAATTATGTGTTAAAAAATATTTAAAACGTTTCAGCCATACTTTGTTATTTAATCCACAATTTATTATAACGGTTATAACACATAAAAACAATTTTTTCCATATTCTGTTCTTTGTACGTCCTGATCTTTAGGTTTTTTGTTTAAAATAAATCTTAAATCGCGCATCAATTTCGACGTTTTTAAGTGAGAACCGTTTTATAAAACGTGGCTTAGGTGATGGAATTTTATCTTAATTTCAATCGAAATGCTACTTCCTGAGATTTTATACACGTTACAGAACCATCAAGTTGTAAAAATCACGTATTACCGTCTTAACAACGACTCTCCTTAATAAGAATTCTATGCTAATAATTTCATTTAGATTAATTTTTTAAATTCTAAATTTTTAATAAAATTTATTTTATATATTCGAATCTTCGTTTTACTTAATGATCAGTGGCGACTCGCGTATAGGCACTGTCGAACTGCAGCACTCCGTATTTCCATTTGATATTATCGATAACATTTAATATAATGAGTCCCTTTTTCTTTAATTCTTTCTTTATACTTGTACAATATATAATCCTTAAGATTAATGTCAGTAGTCATTCCCCAGTTTATGAGAAAGATACAAAAATCTTTGTATGAAACTGTGCGCTTCACAGTTCCAGCGGCGGGGTGTTTGGCTGTTGTTCGCATGCACACACAGGAAGCTGCACGCGAGGCTGCAAGGAAGAGAGAGCACTATCGCTCCCGCAGTGCCGATCCTGGCGTGCTGGTGAAAGGTAGGTTTTTTTACTCCAAGTGTTTATGGAACGTTCCTTGTTCGTTTCCTTATCTAATTTAGTCGTTGGAACGAATATGAAAGCGGTTTAATTGTTTTTTCAGTAGCGATCAGAAGATGGCGGAAAGAAAGGGCTCTTTGCCAGATCTGTCCAAAAACACGCTGGAAGGGTGAAAGAGAAGGTGATTAATAGAAACTAATTAAGTATTTGTTTCTGTGTACGTAGAAATTTAAATTAAGCACTATTGGACTATATTCTTGAATTTGATAAAGTGTAGAAATAGATTATTACCCTGCTTCCAGCTATTCTATTTGATTCATTTTTTTCGGTTCTTTTATTTTATAGAAGACTTTAACTATGGCCTTGAAAAGACCCAGAAATAATCTTCTGGAACAGCACCCCCACTAATTTTAGCTAAGAGCTGTTACTGTTAATTATTATATGCATATATTTTTTAAATTCTTTCCGATAAGAAAATAGTTAATTTATTAAAATCTTCCTTCCAGCGAGAATGTTCATGATCGATTTTTTTTTAATTGTAAAATGATTATATTACGTTATTGTTAACTAAAAATTGCATTAAAAAAATTCAAAATGTTAATTCTTAACTTCTCAAGCGACTTAAACACTGATTAACTTAAAATAAAACGTCATTCCGTAATATTTATATATATATATTTTTTTTATCACAATTTACTTATTGTAAAGAAGAAAAAACCAGACACTTAAGAAGTTAAAACCAGACACGAGCTGTTACTGTTAATTATTATATGCATATATTTTTTAAATTCTTTCCGATAAGAAAATAGTTAATTTATTAAAATCTTCCTTCCAGCGAGAATGTTCATGATCGATTTTTTTTTAATTGTAAAATGATTATATTACGTTATTGTTAACTAAAAATTGCATTAAAAAAATTCAAAATGTTAATTCTTAACTTCTCAAGCGACTTAAACACTGATTAACTTAAAATAAAACGTCATTCCGTAATATTTATATATATATATTTTTTTTATCACAATTTACTTATTGTAAAGAAGAAAAAACCAGACACGTTAAAAGAAATAATAAAGGGTTGGCTAAACATACATCTTATTTACTAAAAACTTCCTTTTTAATTCAAGCGAAATACGGCCAAGGTTTTATCAATGTAACAAATCCAACCAACCGTTCATCCTTCCCCTTAAAAACACGAATCCCAACGTAATATTCTATAGAAATAAAGAAAACATCTTAATTCTATGAATACTAACGTAGATATTATTATTATTATAAATTTAATTAACATTAAACTTAATAACGAAATAGTTTTATATTAATTAAATAAACAGGTAAGGAAAGAATAAGTATTATATCATCAAAGGCCACGACTATAGATATTCATAATTACGCTTACTTATATTTGTATAAAACAATGCAATTGTATAATAATAGAGTAATATGCAGTATAGTTGGCGCTAATTACTACCAGCATTATTAAAAAAAAACAACGAATGGTATAATGAACCGACCAAACACATTGACATACGGCTTACATAAGTGTTAGTTACGGAAAAGTCGATCTTTTCAATACATTTTCTACTACACAAAATATATACAGATTTTATTAGTTAAGACCGTTGTGCCAAATTTATGCTGATACCTAACCTGATAAACTGCAAAAGAAAGTCGCTATAAATGTCGACGGCTTATAAGGATGTGTTAAAACAAAAATTTTATAAATTTTCTAGTTTAGTTTATTACGTAATAGTTTAGTTGTTTGTAGAATACGAAATGTGATATAAGTTAATATGTTATTAAAAATAAAAATACGGCAACGATACGATAACAATATAAAAAAACAAAACGAAAAAAGAATTATTTACTTTGAAGTATGCACAGGAATACTTTTAAAGTATAGGAGAATATTTAAAGTAAGCTGGGAAGCTGGGTTTATAAGACAAATAAATAAAGATTTTTCAACACAAACTGGAGAAAAGAGAAATTTTAGCAGATTTTTGTTAAATGACACAACACGTAAGCTATATCAAAAAAATTACAATGAAATTGTAAACCGTTCGGTAAGAGTCTCGCAGATATTTCTTCCGCTCAAAAAACAAAAATTTCAGTAATATAAATAAAAAACTGTTTTTAACAAAACAATACTGATATCAAAAAAGGTAAGACATTTCTATTATCAAAATCTGTTATTAATTTAGAATTTTATTTTAAAAAAGAGACATGTTAAATATATGTAATAGACAATAGACATACAATAATAGATAATAGACAATGTTTAAGCGTTCAATGTAATAAGCAAAAAATAGAAAAATTTATTACAAAACTCTTACCGGCCCGTTTTCATTTATTAAACAACGAATAATCACAAGAATTGTATTATTTCTGTAAATGTAATACGTACTACATATAAATGAAATCTGACGAGTAAGAGTTTTGTAACAATTTTTTTTTATTTTTTGCTTCTCATATCATAGATCCGTGGTAAAAACGTCTTGCTTGAACCGACTCAACTTGTGTGATGATTGATATTATCAATAAAATTTTGTACTTTGTAAAATTAATTTTATCATCGTTCACTTTCTTTCACAGCACATTAACAGCCCTACACCACACGTGACGTATTCTACGTTTGGCTCCGACACAGCTCACGCCGATTTTTTTATCGGTTGTTTTACAAAAGTAACTTATACTTTTCACCCCTCGGTGTCAACATTTTTTTCATATATTTTTCGCTGCCGATACCCTCACGTATTTTTGTTATTAATATCAAAGTTCTATCCTTCCCTTATGTTAGTTTACTTCAATAAACGTGTTTTGATGGAGTAAACGCTTACATTTCTTCCATAACAGAAACGTAAAAAAATGAAAAATAATGTTAATAATAGGCCTGTAGTTCGATTTTTCCTTACCGGTGGAATGCGGTTTATAATACATACAATACATAATTAAATCGATCGTTAAATTGCCATAATTATTTTCTATCGGCAATGTAAAAATGACAATAATTAACATAAATGTAATATATTATTCATTATAAAAGTATATTAACAAAAAATTTATTACCATTGTATTTTATTGACAATGTACCCGATAACATAAACTATTTATTTCAATAAAACTAGCATTATTTTCCAGCAAATTATTATTTATAAACTATAGAAAAAACTGCATCCGCTTTAATTAAAAGAAATAAGTACGCCTCTATAGCGACGACATGAACCTCACTGACAATCTGCTGCAGTAGATATGCAATTTAATGTAATATAAATACTGATTAATTAATTTCTCAAGTAATATACAATTATTATTTATTATTTGCGGGAATATACTTTAATTAAAACTACACTACTTAACCGAAGAGTAACTAGACTGTAATAATAATGTTATCGATATCATTGACATGTTAATTATTACTTGACTGAGGATGTTCTTTTTTGACGAAAGAGCACATTTATTTTTTTTTTATATCGGACCGAAAATTCAGTTTCTTTAACAGATGAGATGAGTAAATATTGATAATAAAAAGTTTTAGTACAAATAAATGGATTTAAATGGACCGGAACATTTATACTTTATCTTGATTTCGAGTATAATCAGAAGTCCTCTATTAGCATCAAAAAACGTTTTCATGATGTTATAGATTTAATTTATATTTTTACGATGTATATATATATATACAAAATAAGTACAAAATAATATATGTATATATTGTAATAATACAATACATGTAAAAAATAAGATATTTTTAATTGCAAAAATTTGGGTTTTTAAAACATCTCTATATATTTATTCTATATAAAAAAAATATTCAAATTATTTAAGACACTAATTTTGCCACCGAAATTCAAATAAGTATTTATCTGATTTTAAAAATAAAACAGAAAAAAAAACTTTTGAAAAATAAAAAATTAACGTTCAGTTTATTTTTAAAACAGTTTTATGTAAATTTCTTCTTTGGTTTATCGTTTTTTTGTTTGTTTTTTTTGCGTCGTTTTTACATTTTAGTGCGTTATACGTTTAAATCGGTTTTATATTTGTTAAAGTTACATTTTTTTGATAGATTGAAAAGGAATGTGAAAATAAAAAAAAAAGGATTAAAGAGATACAGCATAAAGAGACTACAACTAAACATAAACTAAGGTCTTCTGGAATGTGGGAATTAATAGTCATTTTTATTTCAAGCTTTATTTATTTATACGTTAATACAAAGTATAAGATCAAAATCAAATATCAAATTGATTTTTAAATTAATTTTTTATTTTCTGGTTAAGTTAGCGTAGATGCTTTGACCAATTTTTTTTTCTCCATTCTCCATTTCCACCGTTTTCCCCTTTTTTAATATTCCGCTTCTTCCCTTTTACCTTTTTCGATTTTTTTCCTTTTCCGATTTTTCCCTCTTTCTGTTTCTCCCTTTTACCCGCGCGTAAATCGGTTCAGTAGTTTTTTAGTCTACTGCGGACAAACATATCTGAAACACTGAAATGGAATTTAAAAATATTTTGTATAGCGTATGTTGCTTTTACGTTCAACAGATAGCGCTGATTTAAAAAAAAAACACGTTTTTACCCGTCACGGTGTGACATCTTAGGTATATAAAAACAACCGCGTATTCAAATGAAACGTTGGCTCAAAATTTCAAAGCAATCGGTGAAGAACTTTTGGAGATTTAAGACTGTGAATAAGCGAACACATACATTTTTATTTAAATAGATATATAAACGAGGAAATATTAGAAAGATTGTACCAATTTAACGGTCAGTTATTTTAAATATACTCATTCTAAAATTAATTTAAAATAATGGTGAAGTAAAACTTCTCTGGTTGTTTTCGTGTAGTATTACAATTATTATTCTTTATGTCTTATGATCATAAAGAATAATAAAACTCACAAACAAAATCTTTTCGAAAATTAAAAAGAAATGTTAAGCGTGTAAAAAAATAAATATTTTTAAAATAGCTACAATTTTTAAAATCTTTTAAAAAAATGTTATCGCAGTGGATATAGTTTACGTTGTATTAATCTAAGATTAAATACTCGTCGATGTAAATATGTAAATCTTAACGAATACTTTTTAAATCGGTCAGTTTTTATCGTTGCAGCTACAGAAAATAACAGTAATAATGCTATATTCGCACGAGAGCACGGAATAAGTCATCGAACCTGATATGAACCTTTCTGAACCCTTTTTTATAACACGATAACAGAGCCAATGTTTTATCGGTTCTAAGACCGACCTAGACGACAACAGATGAGGTCGATTACGTGACGGCGATGAGATGGCCTCGGTTCTTTAAAGCGGCCGTGTAAACTGAAAAAGGATAGTACAAGTACGTTAATCCGTATTTCTTCTCGTCGTACCGAATTTAAAATTCATTTATGAATATTCGCCGAATAAAAACAGGGAACGCAAACAAAAAATAATATAAAAATAATTTTAATAAAGTAGAATTCCCAGCCGATTATAAACACAATAGATTTAAAAAATGTTTAACGCTCGATCAAAAGATTGCTCGATAAAAACATAAGTTTATAATATAAAGTAAACCGAACTGACAGATTACAACATTACTCGAACAACACGTCGAACCATCCGACCTTGTTTATAAAAACTCATAATTTTCAAATCCATGGATTCACAAACTATCCGATACAATCGTATAAACCAGACCGCATGGAAACGACCTAATACTGACTCATTCCTATATGAAACAGAGAAGATTAAAATAAAAAAAAATGAGAAAAGACAAAAAGTACATCGTACCAACATGCACAAAAATTTATGGCTACAAAATAGTTTCAGAATAAATAAAAAGAAACTATGAAATAGAAAAAAAATAACGACATAAACACGATGCTCCCAGCAGTAAACAAAATAAACTGCTGTGACTACACAAAGTTCTATTCCATTGGGAAAACATGCAAGAGCTTAAAATTATTTTTTTCATTTTACTACATATTTATTCTCGATTAAATAATAATCCGCTCTTTTAAAACTAATAGAAAAAAAATCACACAAATTCATACGTCATACTGTTCGATTAAAATATTAAAAAAAAATGTAATTATGGATCACAAATTTAATGCGATTCAAAAATTTAACTAAAATATTCTCATCATGTCAGTTTAAACCTCAACGACAGATTATTTTAACCAAATTAAATTATCTAAGTTTCACTAAAGAAACTTATTAAATTTTTAATTAGCCTCTTCAAAAATCTTAAAGATCTTGCAATCATTTTGTGACGTGCTTTAACAAAATTTAAACATCGTAAAAAAATTTAAAAAAATAATAAAATTTCATTAGATATCCGCAAAATGTTCATTGGATTTAATATTTATTTATTACTACGACTCGTGCGAGTAAATAATGCGATAATTATTTTAATTTAAATTTACTTAATTAATGCTTTAATTTTTATTCTGCTGATGTACATTCTACGTTAATATTTATACACTATATAAACTATAATCATCTATTCTATGACAGATCTCAAATATCGTTACTCTAAATATACATATAATTTTTATACGATTAATCCACGGGTTCGGCGCGGGAATTTTATTTTTGCTACCGACCGTATGTTACTGCTATATTCTTTCGTAAATATAAACAAACATTATAAACAACAAAACATTCTTAAAACATTTCTGGGTTTTATTTGTTTATAAATACCTATCTTTGTAATCCTACCCTACTAAAGATCATTTGTATGCGGGTCTGTGTGTGTTTTCTCCCTTAGCTTAGCACCGGAAGTACTAATCACTAGCGGAAAATCCTGATTCGTTAATACATGTCTCGTGGTGGTCAGGTGTATACTTGTTATATTATTATATATCGATATGTATGCGAAATATCTATTAATAATGGTTTTTTTTATTTTTTTTTTTTTTTATTTAAGTGATTGTTTTTTTTTCATAAAATAATGAACTATAACCAAAAATTAGGCATCGGAATGTACCGATCACTAGCAGAAAATCCCGATTCGTTAGTATCAATTTCTAAAGTTAAATTTCTAATGTAACTTTCGTTACATCAATTTTAATCATAAAAAAAATATTTTTACACAAGAGATAATCAATTTTGGACACCTAATAACCCCATTCCGAGATGCAGCCCCCCAGGGTAACCCGCCTGAAGGGCCTAGCTGCGTTGGGCGTGCCTATCACAGACCTCAGCAGCTAGTGCTTAAAATAAATAAAATTAAAACCTATTAAAACAAGTTTTACGTCATCGATGAATGAAGCCGTTACTTGTTGAAAATCCATCAAAATAAAAAAATAAATAAATTAATAAACAAATATGTTATTTGATTTTCACAAAATTATTTAAAAAATCACAACAGCTGTGTATAATACAGCAAGAAAAAGAAATTAAGCAAAATTATTAATATAATTACAGCTCTTGTGATTTAAAAAACAAAAATTGTGAAAATCAAATAAAACATTGTTTATTTACTTTTTTTAATCTTTGAATCGTAAAGAAACGGGGAATCTCGACAAATGCATATGTTACATTAGAGGTCCAGTAGAAATAGAATAAAGATTTTTCTACATTCATTTTCGGAATATAAATATTGAGGAAACATTTACGAAAACGTTAAAATAAATAAATACATTTTACTAAAAACTACACAAAGATAAGTAGCTATATATTATTAAAATCCCCATTAAGTGGTCATATGCTTAAAAGAAAATCAAAACCGGAAATCTTAAAATGGAAAAAAAGTAAAAAAAAAAACGCCTAGTTAACTTTTGAAAAAGGGAAAGAACAGGATAGCAAGTTTTATTCAGCAGATAAGGGGTAGATGGATAGGTCTACGGGTAGAAAAGTCTAAGACAGGACAGGTTTCTACAACTCGAGGAGGAGGTCGTCGATGCATGACTCACGAGCGTTATACCACGGGTTCGCAAAGATGGCCGTGCGAACAGTACACTGGATTTGAGGTAATTGAACCCGTACTTGTTGCAGTCCGAACGACCTCACTTCATCGGTTACTAAAACATTATCTTCGCTTTACAAATACGACCGAGATCGTATGCGATTTACTATGTAATATTTTAAAAAGTTCAAAATAAGGAATAATAACGAAGAATAAGTATATACGAGTACCATCCGATAATAGTTTTATTATGGAAATGACGAATGTTATTAAAAAAACAGCGGACGCTATGAAAAAGGTGTTTACCGATTTAAAAGCCACATTTGTTTGGTAAGATTATTGCAATCAAACGATCTATAAATTAGCGTTTTTTTTTAACCGGATTAAATTCACTTGAAAGAGTATCGTTTTACTCGTTAATTGTTTTGGAAAAATAAACTTCACTGATGACAAACCGAACTAAATTTTACAAATATAACGTTTTTAATAAACACTTGAAAATGTTTTAATCATTCTTACGACTATCTTCAACGACTGATGCTGCACCCTGGATATTGTTGCTGGCGATCTTTTTAACTTAAGAAGATCCTAATTTAGAGTTTTTAGAATCTAATTTTTAAGACTTTAAATTAGAGTCTTTCCAACAGTTTTTTTTTTTTTGCTTTGAGTTGTATTTCTTCAATCAATAAAACTCCGTTGAGCATTAATATATATTTAATAATGTTCAAATGTGTTAAGAAATGGTCCTTTTTTGTGTACGTGTAAATACTAACGTTTCTATCAATATTGGCGGATTTGCGATTTGCATCGGTGAGATGTTCGGTAAATATTAGCTCTATGTTAATATGAACAGCTTTCAAGTGATCATTGTATCTTTGTTTAAGTTGCGTTCCCCCTTGACCGATGTAGAACATCTTGCAGTCGGAACAATTCAAGTTAATATACTGTCGGGGCATTGTGTTTGTTACGCGATTGTGTTCTGTGTGTAATAAGTTATTTGATTTTATTTGTCCTTCTGAGGCCACATAGTATCCGTTTTTTTTTTAATTTGTGATTTATTTTTTCAGCGTCTGTTCATATGTTTTAATGCGATGTATTTTCTCCTGTATGTAATTGTTTTTATCGAAATATACGTTCTGTAAGAGTTTGCCAACGAGTTATCTGTTGTATGTGCTTGGTATTTTATAGTGTTGAAGTTTTTGTATGATCTTCAGGAAACATGGATTTGTTGAATAATCTGTAGATCATGTTTCTAAAAATCAAATAGATTATGTGAATTTGGGTGGTTTGAGGAGTTGAGAATGAAAGTTGGTATCCTATATATTTTGAAGGAACGGTTAATAAATACGTATTTTATTGTTTGATATTTGTTTTCGTATTTAGGTGTCGGGTTCATAAATTTGTGATGTATTTTCTTTATGTTCACTAATAGTAGTTCACGTTATCTTGTACCGCCTCGGTCCGGAAAGATGGTGTCATGAATTTTTTCGTCTAATATATTATTTTGAGAGCATGTCTACTGCATGTGAATATTTGTTCTGTTTTATGATTCAGAAAGATTTTACTACAATGCTGGAAATGAGGGAATCCATGGGATGGTCATCGCATCGTATGTAATATTTTCTTTGCGATGTAATTTTATTTTTTTAATAGGGTTATAATGTTGATGATTTTTGAGAATTATTCTTGTGATTTTTATAGTTTGAAATTGTTTTTAATAATGGAGAGTGTTTCTGTTACTGGTATTTTACACGTTTTTCTGGTATTTTAATAGAGGAGGAGCGTGAGGAGGACAAGGAGAGGTCAGTTGAGGACGGCGATGGGCGCCAGCCTTCGTGGGCGGGTGGCAGGAGTGCCTCGGCATTGTCGTCACCAATGGCTCCCGCGGGACGCGTCCTGTTGCCTGAGGTCGGCATAGCTGTAGTGTATATATTCTAAGCTGTATATATTATTAATTGTAAATATCGAGTGTAAATAGTGTCTGAATGTGTTATGTAATTATTGTTGTGAATGAGAAGTGTGACAAGGGTGGTGCTGATGTTATGCCTTAACGTCAATTCCAGCACCACCCTGCGTGAAGGAGTGGGCTTTTAGCGTGTCCCACCAAATAGACGGTGAACCCCACACACCCAGTATGTGCGGGCTGCTGGGCGTTTGGATCAGCCAAATTTTCCCACTTCCTACTGAAAAAAAACCTTTTCCTTATATTATTAAAAAACAACCAGGTAAGGCAAGCTTAAAGTTCCTACAACCGGGCGGGATATGGAAGTAACCGACTGGAATATATTCTCGTATACTATTCAATCAAACCTCTACTGAAGGATAAATCTTTAATTAATAAATATAACTATTGTTTATGATACTTAAATAAATAATTTTCAGTATTATTTTGAAATATCATATTTTTTCTATATATTTATTCACAAACATAAGTTTTAAGCTTACACGAGAAATTAATAATTTAAAAAATACTAATTCATTTACTTTTGTAAATTTTTACGATTTTTTCCCTATAATTTACAGATTTATGTATGGCATTAGCAATTTCAAAAGAAGATTCTTTAGGTAAAATAATACCCAAAATTCACTACTACTGTTGTCTCACAAAATACGGTACCGCACTGTATTACGAAACATCGACGTCGAAAATGAGTAAATTCTGTAATTGGTTTTAACTGAAAAACAAAGCACTTTAACTCATAATTATAATACTAACATTTTTTTCAGTATTTGTCCAAAAACGAGTAACTGGAGTATGTATAATTTCGAAAAACCTAGTTTAGAATATAACAGTAACTTCCAAAAATACTAAATATAAATTTACCGTAGAAAAAAACACACGCATAATTGGGTATTTTTATTTTCAGTTCCATTTTTTTTTTTTTTAAGAAATGTTACATATTATTCATCCTGTAATATTGTCTAGTATAGAGGTTACAGTTAATATGTTCAAGAAACATCGGAAATCAGTAAACTCACATTGTGACGGAACCACGCCTAATATTCCATTGTATGTTAAATTAGTTAACGTACAGAAAAAACTACTTACAGCTATACATTAAAGGTTGTGACAAACGCATCAACAAAATAAAACAACTATAAAGAAATACGTTTTTGTATTTAAAGGGGGGGTAGGGAGAGAACATTAAACATCTTCAATATTTTATATTTCATATTAAATATTGCCATCTTTTATTATTTGAAGATATATTGTATAAAACCGATAAACAAAATTCAAAGAATAAATATAAAATAAGGATATTATAGATACAAGTAAAAAAATTCCTTTCGGCACGCCGGAAGGTGGAGGTAGACTTCACCGGTGCTAAGTAAGGAATAAAAAAGATTTCCACCTTAAAGTTAAGAAAAACTTTAAATTTACTCAATACGCCAATGGTTGCATGTGAATAAAGTTTCACATGTTCAGCATACGACAAGCCCCATCTTCTTACAATTCCAGCAATATTTTGGTCATCCCTTGCCGTAACAGTTGGTCATATCAAAAATTGTTTCCGACAAAAGTATTAGGTAATGTTTAGACGACTAACGACCAATTTAACCGATTTGATACTGTGCCTATTAAGAGAGGTATGATTTCTTTTTTATCATCAAAACTCCATTTTTTCTACCCCCTGGGCCAATGGTTGGTAATATAAAAAAACTTTACTTAGATAGGTTTTATGCTCTTATCCAAAGAATAGTGGGAACTTTAAACGAATTCGACATTTTACTTAATAAGAAAGTTACAGCGATTTTTTTTAAAACCTCCCAACATGGTTCGATTTTGGCCGTTAACGAACTCGACCGAGATTGAGGCAAGAGATATTATTAAGGAACGATTTGAAAGTGATTGGTGCACAATTACAGCAGTTATCGTGTCCGCAAGAAAGTGAAATATATATATATAAAATTTTTAGCTGACGGTGGTTTTGGGGTCTGGGGGATGTGAAACGCGAAGTCATGTCGAAATTTTCCAGAAATCGAATCATGGTACCTATTGCAATAGGTAGATTCCTTAAGTAATCTATCTAAAATACAGTTTTGTTATAGAAAAAATCCGGTTAGTTACGACAAAATGGTGGTGAATGTAGGTGGCTAAAGAATACACTAGACATTTAATTATTATCATTTATTTACTTTTTTTATGAATAAACAAAACTATTTATTTTTCATTTCACAATCCATATTATTATTTCGTTTAAAATTACAAAGTTAACTGACATACAAAACGTATGCTTGTGTAATAAATAAATATGTTAAATGATATAAGAGCATTTAAGTATGAATAAAAGCATACTTAAATGTTGAAGAGAAAAAATGAAATGTGAAGTCTAACCGCAAAAATTATAACTTAAACATACTTTCATCTTAAACTATTAAGTGCATTCGATAACGGTATTGCAACCGAGAATATATCTTTAGACACATTCTGCTGGAATAAGACTTCTATTCGTAAATGCGATTATACACTAGCGTTTCACTAGCCATATTTTTAGGATACTCATTGCAAAACGGTTACATTAGAAACGTATTCTAGGATGATCGTTTAATTTTTGGAGGAAAAATAATTTTTCTTGTCGTACTTATATAAGCTGATGCAAAATCAATAATCATAATTTACTGTTCCTATTCGAGTAAAAATACGCTTTACGGATCATTGCTCCCGGAGTGGGACTTCAGCTTTCCTCTGTAGGGAAGTTGTTAAAATTCCTTTACGGATAGATCGTCCTTTCACACTGCCTTCTTTATCCTTAATTCCTTCTTTTTCCTTTTTGATTTCATTGTATACCTTCCTTGTTGTAATTCCAAGCTGAGGATGCCGAGATCGTAACCCGGCACATATTCGGCGGGATATAACGTCGTTTACGGTTGTATCTATTTTATTGGAATCTAATATCTTTTTTATCAATATTTTGTTTTTATTACAATTTGATTTTTATATAAGTTTGATTTAATAAGAAAGCACAAATTTTTTTTGTACACTCAAAACTTTCACAGAAATATTTATCGATTACCGGTTATTCATTTAAGCCAAATCGTTTAAATTAAGAAATAGTAACGATAAAAGTAATGCAAATTTTTTTTTAAATTGTTTCAGGACATTGCAAGTCGGTGTTTAATTAAAAGTAATAAACAATTGATATTTTACACGTTATAAGAAGATGGATTGAGGCATTAAATAAGACTACCGCCTACTTTTTACCTTATGTGAGTTATTAAACTTTTAGCTCGTCGCCAAAGATATTACGTGACTAGTTTGGTCGAATCAAACGATTATTCACGTCATATTCTCTCTTACTGTTTGATTCATAAATACTTAATACGATCATAAAACACCTGCGATTGTGCATGCAAATATTTTTACAACGAAAAAACACACGTAATCTTTTGTTATATAGTAAGTAAATAATTCGTTTATTCATTTGTTATATACGTACTGTAACAACATCTAGGGTAATGCATATTAATATAGATGTGTGTGTGTGTGTGTGTTTTGGTGATTGCGAGGTGTTAACAGTGAATGAAGTGTTAGTATGTATGTCAGTAAGTAAAACTGTACGTAACGTGTATCATATAAGCTATTAAGACCTTCATAATTTTATCATACCTTGTTCGCTTCACAATGATATTACGTAGTTTTTTCCGCTACCAGACAGCTAGACATGCGTTTAACCAGATGTTCTTTATTTATTTTCATGTACGCCGCATTATTATAGTTTTCAAATAACATTACATATCATATTTTATTGACATAACAGTAGATAATAATCTGCATAAAAACTGGTAAATAACCTAATTTTATCCCTTGAAAAATTAACGCTGATGTATTTAAATATCTATTTCCTCTTTCCAAAATTCCCTAAGTATTAAATTATTAAATAACTGGTACTATACAATATTTATTTCACGATACAAAAATATTTAACACTACTGGGATCGATAAACAAATAATTTTATCGATTTTTAAAATAGCTGCTGCGATAGCGAAATTGTACAAACGATCGAGATTTTAAATACTCGAACATTCACTTGCGGTCGTATATTATTATTATTTCACAGTTTAAGTGTAAAACACACCTTCACATACGTACATGAGCGCACATAAATACGTATATATAAAAACATGCTTATTTTTTTAATGATAATTTTAAACTAATTTACCGTAAATAAAGTAAAAGTTACCGTACATAAAAATGATTGTGAAAAAGTACAAACTTAAAGTGAAGAAAATAGTAAGAAAAGAACAATTTTACAAATTTTACTCGTAAAATTTTTTAGAAACTCAAAAATCATAGAACATATTTTGTGAGCCAAAACAATAAATAAATCTTTATGAAAGAAATGCGGAAAAATAAATTAATTTAAAAAAAAAAAATATATATATATATAAGTATAATTACATTTGAATTTTTTTAAAACATTGCCATTACAATTATATGTAAAAAATAAATAGATTATATATATATGTTTTATCTTCAAGAACAAATAAAAAAACTTAACCTCCATATATAAAATGTTTGTATAAAAAGTTTGGAATCCATTGCATCTAGCCCCTTTTAACCTAACAGAATTTAAATTATTTTCAAATCTAATATTTCTAGGAATCCTCAAAAACTTTAAAATATTGAAAGTTAGATCTTCTTTGTCCAACCAGATAAACATAAAATTATGCGATATTAGGTCTGATTTTATTTTCAAAAACCGTTATCTTTCAAGATCGAGTAAAAATTCAATGATATTAAAAACGTTCGGATATATTCTGATTTTCTAACCCTTATATATATTACGATTGTAATATATTTATTTATATATTTTATTACGATTGTAATAAAAAGAATACTAAATAACTTCCATGATAAAATTTTATAATGTCCCGATGAATACGACATCCCTTTTTAGAATAAATGAAAGCAAACATTAACGATAAATAAAGGGATAGGAATAAGAGTGGTTGACTATTATCTAACTTCAAAGGTCAATCAACCTTCTTTACAAACGATAAAGTTTCAAGAAATAAAAGAGGTATAATACGAGTAATAATACATTACAAAAGGAAGGAATTGTAAAAACTTACTCGAAACATAACCGCAGACAGCTGGTCGCTAATAGAAATTTACATATGAATAAAAATCAATAGGTTACAACGACTTGAATACATAATTTATTGACCAAACAAATAAAGTAATAAGTGTAAAACTTTAATTGAAATACACGAAGACAAAAACAGAACTAAGATCTTAACCGTCATCAATCAAGGTAGCATATAAATTTTTTAACGGTTAGATAAATTGATTTTTTTTTAATTTAACGATATCGATATTATTTAAATAACCAAATTATGAACTGATTTGCAAATCTCTCGAGTTTGTTCGCTTCGATAATTATAATAAACTAATGAATGAATCTCTCTTTATCTGGTATACGATTCGAAAGAACAGCAATCGAAAACTGCCGAGAACTCTGAATCCATAACCGACATAAACTACACTTTCAAACAAAAACCTGATGCGAGACTTATTAGAGTGAAATTCTCAATTATAATGGCTGATCATAAATTCTCTTGAAATGGCCGCGTAGATTACATTACCAAAAGAAATAACCTTAAATATTTTTACTTTAAAATTATTATATACGATTGGTAATGATAAATCGATGAGAGAATAGCTTATCATCGATCTATAATCTATCATATTTAATTGTCATACTATATTAGGTATCATCATCTAAAGAACATTTAGAAATTTAGTTACAATTTTAAGGCTACGTTAGAAAGATATCGCATAGAAAATAGTAGGAAGGAAATATGAAAGCTAGTGTAAGTTTAAAGATGTAAAAAGTGATGTAAGTGATGTAAAATCACTGACGGTTTCCTTCATTATTTATTTATGAATCAATAATCAAACGTAGACATATAATTTTTTAAAAATGTATATATATATATATATATATACATATATATATATATATATATGTAGATATTCACATAACTACGAAGGTGGTTTATTATAATTAATACAAGAAATGAAAGTAGGTTTGTGGAAAAAGATTATTAAATATTTGTTTTCATTAATAAATAACTAGGAATAAAATTCGGAACCTATCTTCCTGGGTATGCTACAGAAAATATGTACACATAGTACTCTTTGAACTTATGATTTATATATTAATCATGAAAAAATATTATTACAATGATTTTTATAATTTTTTTTTGGGGAGGGGGTTGAGATGAATTTTTATATTAATAACTTGCTAATATATACTCCATCTGATCAATATTTTGAAATAAAATCCGATCACGGAAGAAAATCTTTAATACTGATTTTTTAATGATTCTTTGAAAATTTCTCGCCAAATATAAGCCAAAACGTAACATTCTACAAAGTAATAAACTCATTAAAATTGCATAAAATTGGTACGAAACACTAATTCAATTTTAAAATTATAATATTATTATTTTTATAATCTCGTAGGGGATAAAAATATATTTTTTTTAATATATATTGTGTAGTATTTTACGCGTTTCGGCTTTTTATACGGGGTCCCGGGTTAGGCATGACATTTTTCATACGCTACAAATTTCCACTTGGGCTAATGACCAAAGCAGTTAAACCAGTAGTCTCAAAAAAAAAAAAAAAAAGAATAAAATAAACACAACTAATTTCCGTTTTGTGATATTATTTTAACTGAGATTATAAAGGATGGCCGGGCCGGTCGTGACCGTTACAAACTCCCGGCATAATTCTGGTGCAAAATTTAAAACAAACAGATAAACATCAAACCGAATGAATAAAATGAGACGTCGTTATATACATAATACGGGCGATGTAATCTTCTGTAAATATTTTTACCCGATTTTTTCGGTATAAAATTAACACCGCTGAATCACAGTAAAAGTTGTTAAAACTACAGTTTGATTTTCGCGCGTTAAGTAATCCACCGATTGACCTAAACTATTCCTACTGTACGAACAGTTTTTAAGGAATTTAATTTTTGATATTTTCAAAATAGCGTTGATGCCTACCGTGTAAAAGTTGTAGCTTTTGTATTCGACTTATTCTTATAATAATTATAGTTTTCTAAAACGATAAAACGTGACAAATAAAATACTGTGAGTAAAATCAGAATACATTTAATATTTTTAATCGAACTATTAAAACCAATTTTTTAACGACAAACACATTACAAGAAATCAACAAAATCAGTTCTACGTCGGTATAAATCTCTTTAAAACTTACGATTTTTATTCTAATTATTTATTGTTTCTTAAATTATAATATTAGTTGTTAAATTCCATTTTCAAAACGTAAGACTATATTGAAGGAAACGGCAGACGCCGATGGAGAAATTTTTATTTTCATGCGCTTAGCAAATGCAATGCGCGTGCTAGCGTTGCGCTCGTGCCTAGAGTGTAGTTTATTACTTCTTGTATCTGAAAGTACGACCTTGCGCAATAGGTATGCGCACTGGCTGCAGTACAACAGCTGACCCGACACAAACCACTAAGCAGCCTTTCCACAGAACGACCTAAAAACATTGACCCACATGTAAAGCGACCAGCAATCTAGTAAAATATGATGAAATAGAATACTGGAATGATCAACTCGCTATTCAACTTTCTTTTAGATCTACTAACACTAATAACATCATAGAATTAAAAGACGTAAAAAAAAGGTAATTATTTTAAGAGAAAATTTTAATCATAATTAAAATAGTATGACATAATGTTATTTTTCCCAGTTTTTTTATTACACCTCGGTATTCGTACAAGGATTTATCTATTTAAAAAAAAAAACATGGTCAATTTGAGTCAATTATTAGTATAAAAAAAAATAAATAACAATATAAAATAAACTACGAGTATCTTCAGTAATGTTTAAACCTTTTATTGTACAGAAATATCCCAATTTCTAATACGTAAGTTTTTTATTTGATTCATACGTAAGGCTTGGAGATATTTCAATTACAGTATGTTACTGACGATCCGTAAATACAATAAATGGAACTATATTGAAAAATGTGCAAAAAAAGAAACTAAACATTTTCTATAAAAGGAAATGTAAAGAACTGGAACCGATAGAAATAGCCATACAAAGTGAATTCTCATTTTATTTCAAAACAACTTTTGGAGAAAGACATAATAGAAAACTAAATAGAATCTTAGAGATGTAAAAGAAGTTATATGAAAATAACAAAAGAGATACTCCGTAGAGTTAAATAACAAAAATAAATAATAATAATAATATTTCATTTAATGAAGAGTTGTTATTTTTGTGTAAGTTTAACGTGGTGTAAACTATGAAAATTGCTAAATAAAACAACTTCTAATCGATATGAAATTTAAAACCGTTCCATTAGTTTTTATATTATTTTTTTATATATAATTTATCTTAACACTGAATACATCTTTCTAAACGATTCATGCAGTTAACTTATATCGTCGAAAATACGAATAAAATTTCATACTCGTAAAGTTTACTTTTCACAAACGTTTCCGATAGAAGCAATATTTCAATAAAAATTAATAAATAACAAAAAAATGAAATACGTAACATTTTTTATAGCATTCAATTGATTTTCATAACATGTCAGTCAGATTCAGAAGAAAATTTTCGATTACAATGAATCCAACCGGAAATCGACATAGTCAGAAATATAATCTACTGGTTGCGCTAAGATATCGACGGGGTAATTATGAGGTTAAATCACCCTCTATAATACGGGAAACATCCAAACAATTAAACACAATTTACTTTAAGATTGATTTTTTTATCATTACTTACTGAATACACAATCAAATGATGTGAAGTTTAAATTACAAAACCGATTTATCTTATTATATATATACACTCGCATCCCCGTCGTGGCTTCGCCCGCGCTATATATTTACTTGCATTTCCCGCTAAAATTTTGATAACTTATGTTTTTTAGTCAATTAACCGGAGGTAGGTGGAGCCAATCACGTCGCACATTCAGTAACAGTGGCAATGGTTGTGCTGCTTGAGCCGCCGCGCCGTACACCGACGCAGCCTTAAAAAATCGAAACTAAAAACAACCCGAAAACGGTTTTAAGATATTTATTTGAACAGTATTTTCAATTCCAAATCTATAGAATATCTAGTTTAATAAAGTCGAAAATGGGGATAATTTGCAATCATTCTTCAAATTGTTTTACTTTTCTTTAAGATCTTTTTAAGATCCAATTTTGAAAAATCTAGAAATTATTTTTAAATATCCATCCACATGACATGAATTATTACACCAAAAATCAAGTTGATATCTTCATTTGTACGGAAAATTTTTTTAAAAAATGTCATTGTTACTCTACATCACTCTTTAAACTCGGAATTTCAAAATATCCTTACACCGTACATTTACAACAGTGTACACTTACACCGTAAGAAGAATGTGCGTACAGATTTTCAGTAATTTACTTTCAGTAGGTTTTGCTGGGCATTGATTTACACGCACACACACACACACACATATATATATATATATATATATATATATATATATATATAATATAATATAATATAATAAAAAGTAATAACTTAACATTTTTTATGCCGTTCAATTGATTTAAAAAATTTTAAATCAAGTAAAAATCATATCAGGAGTTGACTTATATATATATATATATATATATATATATTTAATAGATTTAATAGATTTTTTATCTATTTTTAACGAGGGATAATCTAGGGAAGGTTCCTCATTTAAAGTTTTTCATAAAACCTATAACTTATGAGGTCCCAGTGGCGGCCATCTTAAGTTGATCACCTGTGTACACACAGACGCGCGCGCACGCGAACACACACACACAAAGACTGTCTCACAAAGAAACCGAAAAAATGTCAGAACATGTTCTAAAAGATCAAATAAAGAAAAACGTTTATATAAACGACGTTTCGTTTACTAGTTATATTTGCAACAAATTTTATTCTGGTTTCTGGTCCAACGATAAAATGAAGCCACACTGAAGTTTTTAGAAGGGATAAATAGTTTCATATGAATTTTAAGTTAAAAATTTGAATAAATTCCATAACTGTTTTCAAGTAATTTTTGAAAATATTATTATAAAACACAATTTTTTAGATTCGATGTAAAATAAAGTCATTAAATTGACAGTAAATTTCTAGAGAATTTAATTCTCAGAAAATCTATGTAACCGACGTCAATGAAGAAGAAGCGGTTCAGAAATTTGACTTTTACTTAAAAAGACCGGATGTGTAAAAAAAAAAATGTATTATAATTTTAAACCGAAACAAGAATCGTTACGTATTGGAAAATACCTTAAAAAAAACAATTATAAAAAAATAAATAAGCAAAGAAATCAAATAAGATGATAATTTAATAGTATTATTTAAAGTTTTCAGGTCAAAGATTATATTAAATTACCAAATTTTTAAGTTACAACAATTTCAGTACGGTTTCATTTTATCTTTAAAGATGAAATTTTTTGGAACCGACAGCTGAAAAACGAAGCGTTCCGACACATGTTTATATGAACTTTTTTCTATTATTTTATATATATACTTATAGAGTTGACAAATATTCAATCCTGTATATACATCAATGTATAAAATATCCCATCATTCCCGATTTTTATGAACGGTATAAACAATCGGTTGATAAACAGCAGAAATGTAGCTGAAATTATTATACTGGGTCACAAATATTATGAAGTTCGACAATTTTTTATTTCTCACTTCCTTCGCTAACCGAACTAAAAGTAATTAATAATTTCCATTATTAGTTATAATAGAACAAACACACCGACTACAAATGAGGTGTCAATTTATTTTAAATAAACAGCATAACATTTTACCTAATAAAACGAATACCTATGTAACCTATGTACCTATGTATGTATAATGCCGTACAAGAAACATAGCTCTGAAATTTATCCTTTTCAGAAAACTGGTTTTATTAAAAATATAATACAAATTAAAGTAGCGTAAAAAAATTCAAACGTATATAACTGATCTTGGTAAAAAATTCTCTTATTTTTTTCTTTTAATTTTTTAATAAAAGTTCTGAAATAGTGCTCGCGTAAAATAAATATCGTTGGCATTTAGGTTAAGCTAATACTGTGATTTAAAAAAAAAATTGGAACACGAAAAGATGCGAATGTTAAATATAGATGCCAAAAACTTAATTTGGCACAACACGCGGCTTGTTCGGTACGTGTTTTCATTTACTGCAGATTTTCTTTTTTTTCATTTTAATAATTTTTTTAAGGGAAGATGAATGTTGCAATTCTAAACTGACGTAAACGTACTTGTTTACTCCGCAATTCACTATTTTACTTGCTGATATGTAGTATATACGTAACATATTCGAAAGTTAATCGAAAACTTACGATAACGTACTAACGTAGAAATTCATAATTTATAACCGAAGGGCCACCAAGTACTGGAAATATTGATCTATTATTAAATAATAAAACGTAAATAAATAATACACAAACATTTGTTACGAAATTTATATTTGCTTTTCTGTTATTCTTAATACGTAAAAATTAAACAAAATAACGAAAACATTGAGAAAGGACTGCTCTTTTCGACTTCTCCCGTTTCCTATTATTGTGCTTACACGTTAGAAAAATATTAAATTCCTAGTTTATAGGGCAGGATACATATATATCAATAAGGGGTTTCTGTTAAAGGGAAAGTAACTCAGATTACACACAAGACACACACACACACACACACACGCATATACCGGTTTTCGTTGTGGTAATAACAGAACTTGCCTCACGAGTAGCCTAAAAGGTCATACGATCAGTTTGGTTCAGAAAGAATTTTTTTTCATTCGAATGATCGTAAAATACAAGAAAATTTGTCAGTTGAATTTACGTAAATATATGTCTGGAAATAAAAGAAAATGAAGGCGGAAAGTTATTAATGATTTGAATAAACGATTCGTAATTCTCGGCGTTTCATATTAATTTTCGTCTTTATCGGTGATCCTATACGCCATGCCGCAACAGCTACGCAGATTTTCATGAAAATGCTACACGCTTCTTTCTTGAATCTACGAAGAATTTTATTATTATTTTTTTAATTTTACACATTAGAAAACATCAAATAACGTAATTAACTAACTTCTAACGGTCTTTCACCGATGTTTTCTAAAAAAATAAACAAGCTATTGAATGATCGAGATCTACCGATCCCTCACTCAGTTCCACGGTTATGTCTCCCGACTACCACTTATTACTGGAGTTAGTAACACATCCTTATTAGTCTCACAACGATAAAAACAGTCCCACGTTCGACGATTACCTTGAAATGAAAAACCCTTTAATTATAATAATTTTTACAAAAATATACTTAAGTTAAAATTTTTTTTAACTATAACCACATACCTTAGCCCAAAATTATTTCCACTTTATCCTAGCGATCCAAACTACAAAATACATTCGCCATACCTTTACCGCTAGTCTTCTGTAAACATATCCGATACCCAAGGCGTACAAATCTTTTTGTCAAAATTTTGAAGGACGATTTTACCAATAATTACTCTAGAAACATTCGGGGAAACTAATTCCAAGTCGATAATCCGAGACGATGACTAAATGATTTTGTCATTCATATTTTTTCTACCGTCCGGAAATATTCACACTATTTTAGAAAATTTCCTTCATTCATCCTATTAAAACCGTATGTAGCGATCAGCTGCTTACGAATTTCAGCCGGTATGTTTTAAAACGGTAAAAAACGTACCGCTACCCGAATTTTACAGCGGGCATTGACTTAAACTCTCTTATAATACATTTTATAAATTTATAAATCATTTGCAAAAAAAGTGTGTCAAGCGGTAGATAGACTACGGTAAACACTACACCGTCAAGTGTTAAATGAGATATACTAACAGAAATAATAAATAAAAGACAAAGAGTCCATAAAAAAAGACAAGGAGTTAGGGTAGATTGGAGGTACAAAATTTAGTTAAAGAATTGTAACCGAATCAGAAAACAACTATAAAAATAAAGGATACATCATCTCATCGATTAGACCTAGAAAAAGGGGTAATCGAAGGATACTGCCTACCCCGACCGTTTTTTATTATTTATATTGAAGATAGGATAAAAATTATCTAGAAAAGGACGAAGGTATCAGCGAGGAAAATATTTGCAGTCGGTATGGTTTTTTCAAGGATATTCAACGGATGATTTCAAAATTAAAAGAAATTATAGCACGAATTTAGCATTAGGAAAAGAAAGAATGAGAATCGCAGCTAATAAAACGATGATTATCTACAAACAGAAGGAAGAGCGATTAAAACAGTACAATACTGTCAGAAGATTGCAAAAGATAAAACGAAATAAGAATACAGGCTAAGGAAGAGTTTAATAGAAAGATACAGTTATTACTTAGCGAGGTAGACTTAAATTTGGAAAATCTTGTGATGTTCCAGACTGAAAGACTTGTGAAACGCTATGCTACGAGTCTTTCTGCATGCATATAAGATGTGGACGTGTCCCGAAGGAAAAAACATTTTAACTATTCGAAATTCGAAAATTTTCACTCTTTCGTCCGCGCGACCGCGGACGAAAGAGTGAAATATGAAGAAGTAAGAAGGAGAATAAACGAAAATAAAAGCTTAACCAGAACAGATCAGTATAAAAGTGTTAACCGGCTGGGACAAACGAATCGTGAGAAGAGAAGAGTTGATTAAATCAGTAGATGTAAAACCGTCATTATAAGGTGAAAAAAGAGGGATCGAAGAAAATTTACAATTACAAACGATTTAAAATGAAATGGGAGTTACAACTCTTTAAAATTTAACTCGGAATCGAGGAGAATGGAGTCGAACATAATGCAAGGGATCTGTCTAAGGATACTAGTATTACATAAAAGTACAATTATACATTTTTCCTTCTTTATAAATTACATTTTTCTAAAAAAAAAACTGACGTGATATTTTATAATTACATTAAAACTCAGAGCTTGTATGTCGGTCTAAAAAAAAATTAAGCTAACTGTTATTCCAGAAATTTTTCTTTGCAATGCATACATAAAAAGACTGAAATTTCAAACCATTCAGATATCAAAAGATTTGCGATAAAAAGTATCTATCGGAAAGATTTTTTAAACCTCAAGAATAAAACCTCACTGTTATAATTTAACCCAAATATTTTTATTAATTTACTGCCAGAATCAAAATATTTATATTTAAAAGATTGTGCCCTCCTCTTTTTTAATGATTTTTATACCCTGAAAGAATCTAAAATTTAAAAAAAATTTATGAGGTTTTTTCTTATGTTACTAAATATACTAATTTATGTAAGTATAATTATACATAATATTACAAATAATGGTTTACCTTGTTTAGTTTTAAAGATTAATAAATAACTAAAACTCGAATTGGTTTGATCTTTCAAGAAAGAAAGCACAACAAATTAATAAGTTTGAACAAAATTTGTATTTTTTTCTAACAATTTAAAATGAAAATCTATCAATGAACTCTTTGGCATAAATTTGAAATTTTATAATCAAAATCACTGAACTTTTCTGGCACTTGCATTAAGCTTAAAAAAATTAAAATCTTTCCCCAGGGATAACGTTTAAATTTAATTAAACACGGTAACTTATTTTCAAAAAATGGATAACAGTCTTCAATTTATTACTAAAAGTAGTCTGGTCTTACATAATCGTAAATATAACGTGTCAAATGCCAATATTTTGGGTTTCTGGAAGAAAATATTTTCTTTTATATCTTTAATAAAGGTTGAAAACTAATTTCAAGTTAATAAATTAATATATGTATTTATATATAGACTATACATACAAAACCTTTCACAAAAATAAATCAGAAAATACAAAAGAGAATTTCAAGGACATGGTTCAAAATATGAAAAAAATATTTATAAATCTGAAAAAAAAATAGAGGAATTTATAAGGTTTTGAAAAAATATACAATCAGAAAAACAAAATTAAAATTTTACGGACATCTGTATACAATGAACGAGAGCAGATAAATAACTATAACTAAATTTATTTTTTATTTTTTTTAAGAGAAACAAAAATAAACTGGTTTAGAAAATCAGAGAGGATTTAAAAATACTCAAAATATTAAAAAAATTCCTCTAACACCAAATTTCATAATTTTAAAATAGTCACGGTTACACTATTTCTAAGATACTAAAATAAATAAAAGTAAGATGCAGAATTTTAACCAAAATATTAGTAATTTTGAATTTAAATATCAAGAAAACCAAATTCTCAGGATGACATACTTTTTACCAACAACTATCTTATATTAAAAAAGCACAGAAAGTAAAATTTACAAAATAATAATAATAAATTAGGAGTAGAGATGGATTACACTATGAGTGAACAAATTCTGACTTTCTTATTTATGGATTACTACAGGATAAAAGATCAAGTCGTATTCAACTCATTACGTCACAATTTTATTGACGTTTAACGATCATTTTTGTTTTTAGAATAATGTTTTTTAGAAAAATATTTTGACTTCTATTACACCTTATTTTTGTGAATTATTCAAAAATACGTTAAGGAACAAAATTAAGTTACCGTTTATACTATCATTCAATATTTTTCGTTTAATTTTTTTAATTATTGCCTTTCAAAAAGAAAACAAATTAAGATACGTTTTGAAAATTATTTTCCAATTTGTATGTCACATGACGTTCTTTAGGCTGTTGTGAAAACTAAATTTAATTTTATCATTATATAATAACTCTAACCGCACAAATACTGCATATCATACAGTTATAAATATGCCAAATAACTGTGGATGATCTGATATAAGAAACGTGTCGCACTCGAAAAATGTTAACATAAATCGACAAATCATTCTCGAAAATAATAAACATCCCATGCCAGGCTTACTAGGGAAAATGAGGAGTGAAGTACTTTCTTCCATCGCTCTAATGATGCAGTAGATTTTTAAAACCCGATTTTAATCATTTTTTTAATGGATTTTTGTACTAAGAAATTAATTAAAATTTCAGGAATATAAATTTTTTGATCCGACTTATTTTTTCAATACCGTTTTGATAATTAGCTATAATTAATACATTTTTAAGTAAGAAATTAAGTGTTTCTTAGACTATACTTTTATCAAAATTTTATTAACTATTTTTGAGAAATTGTTTTTTTAATTATAGATTCATCGTATAACTCGAAACTTGTACTTGGGAATACAGATTGGAAACATTTTAGCGTATGAAAAACGTCGTACCTGACCGGGATTCGGACCCAGGATCTCCGGGTGTAAGGCTACGACGCTAAAATTTCGACTCAGAGTAGTAAATTGTGAGAAGTAATTATTTTACACACATCTATTTTAACAGATGCTAAAATCGTGAACGATAATATAATACTATACAAATTAATAAATATGTTAAAATGTCAAAATATTTTATTAATACTTGCAATTTTGCAAAATAGTTGTAATGCTGAATTGCGACTTAATTTTTTATTAAAAAGAAAAAACATTATAATAATAATAATCATAATAAATCTAGTTCATACTCTAAACATGTAGTAAGTAAAAAAGATGAGTTTTTTCTTTCCGCGAACAACATTTAACGAAGGAAGATTATACTGCGTTTCTCTGCTCCGATATTTCCTGTCATTTTACAGCAAATATTCACTTGTATTAGACCCTACATAACTTAAGTAAAATAAATATTAGAGAGGAAGCCTATTATTTTTCGTTTCTAATAAATAAATAAAGTTTATCCTCATACAAGATAAAGATACGTCTTGTCATGCGTAACCGTAATAAAGACTAGTTTCTTACCGTCAATACTTATCGTAACACATCGAAATGCGTGGCTGTTGAGAGCTCAGAACTCAGCTGTTAATAGAAAAAAAGGTGGGGATGAAAATAGACGCGCAGGGAGGCGTCACAGAACCCACTTCCTCGCCGAAACCGAACTGGAAACAGAACCGAGGAAAGAAAGAACAGGCTCGATAAGAAGAAGGGGAACCCCAACAAACAACAGCTGTCCTCTACAGCTGATCAGCTGATATGTGTCAAAAAACATTGTGGCCTTTCTAAACAGCTTACGATTCACGCTTGCACGCCATCATATTATGTACTTTAGCACGCTGCTAGCTCGCTCTCATGGTCGTTCTGTATTCTACAATACTAATAATAATATTAATACTGTATTTCTTTCTCTAATGTTACTAGCGTTATTATACCCTCTGATCACATCACGTACAGTAGAACAGTACTGTAATGCTATTAAAAGTGGTACATATTCAGTCGTTTATACCATTACATACTTTACGTCATATTTAATAATACTAGTATCGTTACATCACACACACGCGCACACCGACAAAAACTTTGCAGTTGTTACATAATATTATTAACAATAAATATACGTTTGTATGTAATAAAGTAGGTCAAAAAAAATACGGTTTATCTCATAATGTTATCAAGAATTGTCTTTCTATAAATTTACCTTATTAAAGCAATTATTTTTATAATAAAATTCTTTAGTTATTAAATAGTTTTAAAAAAAAATTACCTCAAAAAAGGATTAAAATATTTTATTTTAAAAAAGAATTACGAATTCATGAAAATATATTTCCATACGGTTTCCGGTGAATGCGTTATTTTCCGATGAAATTAAAATAACAGGTCGCAAACAATATTTAACCCGTGTCTATTACGATTGAAACAAAGCACCGTAATTAATTTCTTTAAAAGAATCTAACGACAGTGAATGATGAAAAACTAGAACGGTGTACCTTTTTAATACAATTTTTAAGCACCTAATTTAAAAATAACTATTTCTTTATTAGGCGGCAAAAAGTCTTAGTAACATAAAATAAGACTATTAAATACGATTAAGACGAGATTAAAATTAATAAAAAGAATTTAATTTGAATAAATGGTAATACAAAAATCTTATGTAATATGTATTTGTAAAAATATTAAATGACTCCTTTCATAATTCTTTAACGTACTCCATATTAAAAATAAATCGTGCTTCGTTATGATACTTTTTTTAGATATGAAACTTTCATAATTTCTGACTTATGAGTCGACAGTATGAAATTTTGGATTTAAACTCCCTTAATCGAGTAGTTGTATCGGATCTTTTCTTTTAAGGAGTAAATTGCATTTGCATTAGTACACAGTCGAAATAATTTGATCTAAAAATATTATCAACCGTTAAATATTTCATGGTTTTTGGACCTTGATTTACTAAACCAGGGACGTCTTTAAATAAAAAAAGATCCGGCAAAGAGCTACTTAACTTTCCCGACTTCAATCTTGATAGATTTTTATTACAAATATATCACTGGGTTTATAAATATTAGAAACTTAAGTATGCAGTATTTAAACTACAATTGGAAAAAAGATCAAAATTTTTAGCAAAAATATTTGGATCCAGTTTGTTCTCGTTGATCGACAGTTATTACATATAATATTTTTATTAACAGCTACGACTTAAAAACACAAAATGTTATCAGAAATTATTAAAAAAAATTAAAAAACGTTTTTGCTTCTTAAGTCAGTTTCCGTGGGATCTCCTTTTTTTATAAAAATGTTCCTATGCTGTTTGCAATACCAGAAGATACATACTAATATTAGACATACTGTAAATTTTTACATTCTACCCAATCTTCTGATAAGACCTTTTGGTCTTATCAAGTGATAAAAGTGGTCTTTTATAAGACCACTTTGTATTAGAACATTCAATGCACTAATCCTCTTCTTCTAAACCCTTTTCGGGAACGTTTTGCTTTCTTTTTTGCTTTTTGTATTTTCTTTATTTTGATATTTTTTGTCTGTAATGTAAACAACTTTCTTTTAGTGGCTTCCAGTTTCTTTCGTTTACTTTCTTCAGTTCTCTTTTCTTCTGCCGCAAGGTTTAGGGTACAGTTGAAGTTTACTGGCACTAATAAGTCTTGATGTAGATGCCGCTAATGCTGGAGGTTTCGAAAATACTACTACTCTCAATGTAGTTTTAACAAGAAGAATAAGCTACGGGTTCAGGTTCAGTTATTCTAACAGGGCTTGTAAGGCTAGGCGTTTGTACGTCTAATTCACACTGACTTCTATCGGTTGATTTTTTCTTCCTGATTTTCTGTCGGTTGATCTGTTACGTACGCCGGAAGAAATTCTACGTCCGTGAATATTTCGCCATCAAATGGCCATATTCCACTATAATGAAATCCTGATTGAAAATTTTGCGGTATAGTGGCATTCGGTAACGCTATACCGACAATGGAAGTCGTAAATAGTCATGGTGTGACCCGAATGAGACTTCATCCAAGTGTCACGAGCAGAGTTCATGTACTTTTAAAGGCCGTTTACGGTCCAGTCTAGCGGTCTAGTGGCTGTAATTTGTGTGAGGTGTGGGAACGACGAAAGAACAATCCCGTTTTTCTTACAATAAGATATAACTAATCCTGACACCTGAGATACGTCGTTGTCAAGTACAAGAACTGGATGATCTTCCGAACATCTCGTGCTTTTTACAAAGTTTTGTATGAACAGTAAAAATTCTACATTAGTCACCCATCCGCTGGAATTTCCGCCTACGGAACCCCATTAACAAAATGAGAACGGTAAATTTTTCTTTGAATTACGAAAAGTGCAAGTATGGAATTCCTACTAGCATTAACTTAAAAAAAAAATTTGTAACAAGCTCACCACTTTCTCTAGATGTAACTGCTCCTACTTGTTTAACTCCTTTCTGAGCAATAATTTTCTTTGGTCGCTGGATAGTAGTTACACCCGTCTCGTCGATATTCCACACATCCGCTGCTTGAAATGCGTACTTATCGTACACTTCTGGCAAATTATCATAACGTTCTTTGACCGTTTGACTATTAAAGCTAGTCTCCTAACAAAGCTTGCAGCCTCTGGAGTTCGTAACAAGAGAAAGATGGCGTTTTAAAAATTCGGAAAATCAAGCTAGATATTATTCCGATTTCAGACCGGTTAAGCGGCAGCATTCATTTTATTGGCGATTGCGAACTCGAAAGCTAGACGGTGTACTTTTGCAATCAGGCAATAGTATATTTTAGTACTGAATTTAATATAGTCCGCTAATTCAGTCTCTTGAGTATCTGATAATAACTGGCGAGGCCGACAATACTCAACGTTGACTGAAGTTCCGTCTTGAGTACTTTTGGCATTATTATTCTTTTTTACTAAACGAGAGAGTGAAATAATATTTATTTTATTAAGTAAACCGGACTGCCGGACTGGCTGATAGAAACATCTTTGCTAACTTCTTCCGCTCTTTCTTATAAACATCAATCGACGTTGACCTCTGTCAGATTTCTTAACGTACGTTCGTAAATTCCTGAAAAAAAAAAGGAATATTTTTTTAAATAGGGCAAATTATTACACTGCACAACATGCCCCTTGCCTGGTGAAACACTAGCCCCGAGAGTAGCCATATTAATTATTTCTTCACTACAACTAATTCGCTGGAAAAAAAAATTAGATCAATATACAAAAAAGGATTAATATCCCAAAATAAATTCAGATTTTTAAGAAAATATACTCGAAACATTTCACGTTAACTTCAAAATAAGGCACACTAACTCAACGATACTTCCCTCACAAATGGCTATCAACAGTATGCTTCTACAGTAAAAATATCACAGTGCTGCGCTCTATGGTTTCCGACATAAATTCATTGTAACAACTTGCCACTGTAACGAGCCCTAGTCTCCCCTACATCAAAATCAGATCGGTATTGGTGTTTAAACATCCGTTCCGACTTTACAAAAGTTAATAGTTACATGAATCTCTGTATCTCTGTAGTTTAGACCAAGTTGCATTTTCTGTATAAAAACAAACACAATTTGTTCTATTTATTTTTAAAGTGATCTGCCCATCTGCGAGTCATTTTAAGTAAGTGCGCAAAATATCAGGTTTATAGATTTAAGTCGGATATAAAAAATGTAAAAAAGTTACGATGCAGTAAAGCTTGGTGTGTTTATTTTAATAATGCTTTTAAATCTACTATTCACTAAAATAAAAAATTCTTGAAAGGAAATATAAAAATTAAAAAACACGACTGCCGAAAAAAACATTGCTGATAAGCATGGCTCTTTTTGTTCTGGTTTGGTTCCATCATTGTCTTGTATAATACTAGCAAATATCCCGTTAAATTTTGAAAATCGGAAGACTGGTTTCAAAGATATTATAAGAACACCCCCATTGCAGCTCCAAAAACAGCTCCCCAGAGTTACCCCGTTTTTTATAATAGCTATATTGTTCTAGACTGAAACCCCGAATTCATAATAGTTTTAATATAACGGTTAGTTGTTTTTAAACCTATTATTTTTTAGGAGTTTTTAGAAATTTGTTTTATTATATTTTACAAAAATGTCCATTTTAAATTACATAATTTTATTTTTAATTAATATATCGATAGTTTACAGAAAAAGATGCTCATATAAATATATTAAAACTAATTAGTAATGATTGGTCTAGCCTTGCACAATGCACGAGGCAATTGTTCAGTATTTTTTTAACAAAAAAAATAATAAATTCAGTTAAAGGTTTTCGTAATAAATTTACGAAAACAGTTTATTTAAAAAAAAAAACAAAAAACAAAGGGCAGTTTGTTTCTGTCGAAAAAAAAACTACAAACAATTTTATTTGCGGCTTTATAGTGAAATTCTCCTTCTAATTTTTGAAAAGTTATTCAAACCTTTTTAATTCGGTTTTGAGTGACGGTAACTCAAGGTAACTCGGTAACTCCAGGAATTTTTTATAAATATCGGAAATTTTTATTGCTTCACATTACTTTGTTTTAATAAAAAAAAAATTGTAATTTTTCATCATAACTCGTTTAATTTTAAGATAGTTACCGAGTAAATTTAAATTTATCAAAAGACTGACTGGCACATTAAATGCAAATAACTATTGAAATTAAGAGATTATCGACAAAGATTTTAATTAAAATATTATGTTACGTACATCTTTCTGCTACGTAATATTTTTAATATTAAAGATGTGTTGCGTATTTTATAAAGATTTTGTTGCCAAGTATAAAAACTGAATATTTTTTAAGCTAAGTGATTAAAATTCCTTGTAAGATTGAGCAGAAAAAAATTAGTTAACAAACATTTATCGGAATTAAACGGAGAATACACCGTCACAAGATGTTTAAAAAACCACATACTATATTATATATTATAACTGAAAATGATATGTGCTTTTCAGAATGATAACACGGGTCAGGGATTTCAAAAATATTGTTAAATACTAAATTTTTATAGATATTCTATGAAGCGGTTTAAGTCTTTGATTGGCTGTAAGGATTTTATTTACAAACCAATTTTGCTGAAATTTTTTACGGATACCAATACGTATGTCGTAAATATCAGTCTATTTTTTTCTACATACAAACAAATTGCTTTTGAAATAACTAATAATTTATTAAATTTTAACAAGAGAGAAAAGTACCTGACAACGTAATGAAACTGAAGTAATGATAACGTAATAACACATACATAGCCTTTCTTGCGGACTACTGCTAATAAGACATTTTATTTACAAATATCACTACACTCGTAACGTAGCAATAGTTGTGATCGTTTTTCATTACTATACATAAATTCATATTTATTCATCGAAACAAATAAATCAGTTATTTTAATTCTTAAAAATAAACATCATTCACAGATAAAAAGCTATTACTTGAAAAAATTACCCGGTAACTGTTCTAATTAATTCATCTAACTTTTCAAAAAGCGCCTAAAGCAAGAAAAATGAGAAAAAAATTATATTTTTAAACATTTTTACGCGTTTCAAGCAGATATAAAATCAACAAAACATAAAACGTATTCAAAAATGGAATTCTTTTTAATCTCTCCTTTACTTGTTTTTATCTTTTGGGAAAAATTTCAATATTACGGAATAAAATAAACTATCCTGACCTTTTTGCCTTAATTATAAAGCGAATTGAATTATTAAGCTTCAAACACACCTGCAATGATATAACGCGACCGGTATGGTTAACACCATATATAATACAATACCGTAAGATAAACTAATAATGTAAACGGGAAAGGGTTTGTATTTTACCGTAAGAACTAAATAATAAAACAAACTGTTTTTAGTTATTTTCTCATAAAAAAAAAATTGTTTTAATTATATCTATTGTCTGAAAAATAAAGACAATAATTGTTTGGGAAAGTTAATTTTTTTTGGAAAAAACGATAAACAATGTTTTCGTAAAAATAAAAAAAGTAAAACATACTGTTACGCACGATCATTAAAATATATTTCTACATGTAATTACAGTAAGGAAATAACTAAAAAAAATAATAATAATGTGGGCTGACTGGTAATGAATTTAATATTTATGTGTTGAACTAATTACTAATAGACCAGATGAGTAGAATAAGAAGGAACCTGAAGACGATTATCGCAGTGTTCTATGCGTGTAATAAAAACTGGGATAAGTCCACAGCTTAGCGCTAGCCAGGATGCCTTGCTTTTGTTAACCGCAGATACCTAAATTATTTTGTAGGTGGGCCTAATGCATTTATTCTTCCGTAATTTTTGTAAGACTAATCGTTACAATAGAGGCTAGAACGACCCACAGACGCCCATGGACCATCGTTTTAACTGAATCGGCCTTTTAATTTAAGGTTTAATTTTACAAACAGCTTTATACTGCTTCGTCAATGCATCACCCGGTATGAAGCAACACTCTAGCCCTCAGGTTGAACTGATAATTTAAAAAAGCATTCTCGCTTTTTGAATTTGTGTTACAATCGACTAGTGTTACGCTTATGCATTACGCGTATTACATATACTTACATATAATAATATATTTTGTATAATAATTATTTACTTCGGTCCAAAAACTCGATCTGAACGAAGGTTACTCCTCTATCTTATTTTTAAGTATACAAAAAACATCTTACGACTATGCAATAACGATTTTATAATTCAAATTAAAACAGTAGAGAGTACTGAATTTCTGACCCGAAATAAAACTTCGGTCGCTAAATAAATTTAATTACTAATACAAAAATTTATTGTTCGGTTAAAAAAAATACTACACTGTAACGAACAAAGTTAAATAGATTTTCTACGAATACGAACTGATATTTTTGTCGAGAACTTACATATGCAAACAATTAAAACCCACTCGCATTTTTAGTACAAAAATGACTCATTACTATATCTCATTTTACACTCCGCTCGACACTTATGATGCCTGGAAGTATGATTTTTACGAGCGTTAGCCCCAATAATGTTCTTAATGATTAACTAAATAAATTATCCTCAATACTTTAGTATTTAAAACGTCATATGTTATTTTAACGGTTTATGTTCATAAATAATTTTGCATATTATTACACACATCTATTATTATAAATAAAAATAGTATCATAGTAAGTATTATTTCATTTAACAACAAATCTAAGGAAAAAGAAATTATCTGAGACAGGCTTATAGGAAAACTGATACACAAGAAACAGACGAAATACATTAACCGTGTAAAAAATAAATAAATAAAAACAATTTTAAAGAACCAAATAATTTAAAAGACCTCTAACAATAAAAAATCTACGTCTGTCCAAACGATCATAAACAATACCAATTAAATAAAAAGACCAGAAAAAAACAAATCCATGAGCAACCATAAAAGAAACAGAACCAACTATACTGTTTTCAGTTAGATTATAGAGTGACAAACGTTGCTTTTGTGTGCGAGTGAGTTCGCCGTGATTCTGCTGAGTCACGTTCCTCGCATCAATGCCGATTCACAACGCGGCCATGTTAATATACAGCACTATAATCATTTTGAACTCAACCTAACAGAGTTAAGTCGGGGACAAATCAAAACGTACGTAGCCTTACAAAATGCTACTTTTAAAAAGTTTGATGTTAAAAATTTATGCTTGAAAGCCGTCGATAAAACGGGATAGAAGGAATGGAAAAACTGTATAAAACATGTAACGGATGCTGCTGAACCAAACTATTGAGGAGTGGATAATATAATAAAAAACAAAATCGAGCCTGCCATTGTATCTCTTAATAATGACAGCACTAAGGATTTATCGCACTCAGATGACGAAAACTGAATTGAAGTTATTATTTTTTTATTATCATAGAAATTTAATCTAAAATATTATTGAATTTTTACTATTAGTGGACAACTGACGACTTTATAACTTTTAAAAAACTCAAGGAAACTACGTAACAATAAAAAATTTTAATAAATAAATACTAATGGATTATCAGATGTCCAGAACAAGGTAAAAAATATTTATTGATCGTTTATCATGTCTTAATTTATTTAAATTTAAAATATATTTATAATTTATGTAAAATAATGGCGCACGGTTACTGAATATTAATGTCGCGTTGTTTCTTTTGCATGCATAAAGATTTACAGGAGATGCTTGTGAATCGGCCGCCTGAACAATCGTACCTGCAGCCTGCTTACTTGAACTCTCTATAAGCTTTCTTTCTTTCTTTCTTTTTCCTGTTTAGCCTCCGGTAACTACCGTTTAGATAATACTTCAGAGGATGAATGAGGATGATATGTATGAGTGTAAATGAAGTGTAGTCTTGTACATTCTCAGTTCGACCGTTCCTGAGATGTGTGGTTAATTGAAACCTAACCACCAAAGAACACCGGTATCCACGATCTAGAATTCAAATCCGTGTAAAAATAACTGACTTTACTAGGACTTGAACGCTGGAACTCTTGACTTCCAAATCAGCTGATTTGGGAAGGCGCGTTCACTACTAGACCAATCCGGTGGGTTGAACTCTATAAGCTAACTGGGAATTAAGTACTATAAACCCAATCTAGTTATGGTCAAAAACCATAAATAACCATTCCTACATGACAAATAGAAGAATAAACAACTAAAATCTATAAATTTCTCTGAATTATAAAAAAATATTCTAATATAAAAACAACCAAATAAACGAATACTAAAAAACAAACCATAATTAAATAGAAAAAAATAAATATAACTTAAACAAAATCATTAAGACGATTATTTTGTTGATTTTATTTACGTATTACTTTTTATTTATTTTTTCCTGATGTTTAATGCATATGTATAAACATTGAACCCCACTACTTATTTTTCTTTCCTCATTTTCCAGTTTTATCATAACGTTTTTTAATAATTTTTATTTGTTTCAAAATATAGTACGTACATACCAATAATTTATCTTATTTCTTCAATGCGAAAGAATTTAATCCAACACACAAACGTGTATTACTCTTCGTTAAACAATGTGTGATTAGCATTCACCCTGCACGATTTCAAACTGGACACTGGATACATGGAGACCAAAATAAACTTTTTACGTAGCCACAATAGCAGTCTGAACCAACTCCCTCTGAAATTTACACTTTTCATAATCAAGATACAACTAATTTTATTACACTTAGTAATAACCCTTCTTCGGACACTTATATTCTACCGCGTACATGGCAGTAATATCAGTTTGTTTTTGTGTGGTGAGTAGAGATGATACTTTCCCCAGTTAATATCTTTTCAATCGATTTTGTTTTAATACCGTACAGATAATATCTGTTGGGGTGTACATGTATTTTGTTATTTCCGACTTGCACTTCGTGGATACCGTGCATCCGATTAAGTTTCTATGAATATATTTATGTATATTCCTCCCCCTTATTCTCTTTTTCCCTTTCAAACTGACGATTCTGAAAGATACAATACTATATGTGAAAGACATTTAAAAAAATCGGAGCGTATTACGTAATGAACCAAATGAAGTAGATAATGCTGATTACGATAGAGCTTGAAGAAAACTCAGATATACGAGTAAATAAACTATATCTTATTCAGCTTGTACAGTAAACAAACTGCGCGTATGACTGTACAGACAGCCGATTCACAAGCATCGCCTGTAAATCCTCATGCATATAAAATAAACTACACACGTAAATATTCATTAACCACGCGCTATTACATTTAAAAATATTATATATGTTTTAAATTTAAATAAATTAAGACAATTTATTTGAGTTTTTTAAGAGTTATGAAATTGTCATCTGTCCACAAACAGTAAAACTTCACTAATATCTTAGATTAAATTCCTACAATAATAAACAAATAAAAGATTCAATTAAGTTTTTGTCATCTGATTGCGAGAAATCCGTAGCTGTCAATATTAAGGATATAACGAGAGACTCAATTTTGTTTTCTATTATATTATCCGATTCCCAATAATTTGATACAATAGTATCCGTTAAATGGTTTTATACAGTTTTTCCATTCCTTCTGGCCTGTTTTATCGATGGCTTTTAAGCATAAATTTTTAATATCAGATATTTTAAAAGCAGTATTTTCTGACGCTACGTAACTTTTGATTTGTCCCCAAATTATCTCGATCGGGTTGAGTACACAATGATAGGGATGTAATCGAAGCACGGTTTTGCAACTGTATTTTGCTAAGTCATCTATTTTATATACATTAAAATTACTTTTAATTTGCAAAACCCTTTGTAATAATCTGAAGTTAAGTCCATCGTCTTCAAAATTCACACCTTTTGAACTTACCACATTTTGTTATCATTCTTTTTCCAAGACGCGGCTGGAAGTTTTTCCTTTTTACATGAATAATTCGGTTGTCAAAGACAATAACCAAATTATCTTCCAGAGGAGGTAATACATCGCTAAACCATTTCTTATATAAAATTCGTGTACTTTTTACGAATTGCGTTTTTATCAAAATCGTCAACTTCTTCTCCAATTGACCCGCTAGGTTTTTGGTTTTTTAGAAAATCGTAATTCATTAGTAGATTCAGATTCGCGAATCACACTGTTCACTGAAGCAGCACAACTTCCATTTATGTTAGCAGTTTATTAAAGACATCCAAAATCAATGCCTTTGGATTACTCTGTAATTCGCTTTTGTAAGCATTTAAAATGATGTGTCTTTCAGCCCGACTTAATGGTAACAGAAACACAAAAAATTGAGCACGAGAACAAACGGCTGATCATATGAAAAAATCAAGGGTTTTAATAGAACTGAGAGGACATAACGTTATATAAACTTTTGATTACATCGACTACTATATGACACATAAATTGTACGGTGACTAATACAGAGTGTCCCATATAAAACGCAACCCAACCTTATATTAGTAAGTATTGAAATAATAAAAAGGCATGTGTAAATGTAAATGTAATTTTTATTATTACCATCCATTACCTTACATTTGGAGTAAATGATGGAAGTGGCCGCCATCTTCCTGAACACAAACTTAAATTCTTTTTACAGCGTTTCCTGCAACTTTTTTCAAAGTTTGTGGCTGGATATTTAATACAGCTTGTTCAATATTGACTTTCAATTGTTCAAGTGTTCGTGGTTTGTTGCTATAGGCTTTTTCTTTGAAGTAACGCCATAGAAAAAAATCCACCGCAGTCAAATCTGGAGATCTTGGTGGCCACAAGCCTCGACCGATAATACGATTACCAAAGAATTCCTCGACGAAATCAGAAGTTGAGCCTGCGTAGTGCGATGTCGCACCGTCATGTTGTAGCCAGCAGTGTCCGTCTTTCTCTTCCAAGAGTGCAATGAACTGAAATAAAATATCCTGATATCGTTCTGCATTAATGGTGTACTCGAAAAAATAGGACCGATTATTTTGTTCCGCGATATCGCGCACCACACGCCCGACTTGTGCGGGTGTAATTGTTTTTCGTGATAAACGTGGGGATTTTCAGCGCTCCAAATTCAACTGTTTTGGCTGTTTACGTAGCCATCCAAATGAAACCGTGCTTCATCTGTGAAAAATAACGAATCCATAACATTAATTCCCTCACGCAGAAATCGAGGGAACCGTTGACAATATTGTAGCCGTTTTTCTTTGTCAGGCTCAAGAATTTGATGAACCTTTTGAATGCGATAAGGTTGTAATTGTAATTGTTCGGTCGCCCGATGAACAGTTGATTTAGACAAATTAATTTCAGCAGACAAACAAACGTCTGATCGATTTATTTGGCGAGGCGAGTAATCGGTCTTTGATTTCAGCGACTGTATCTGTATTCAACACTGACGCAGATCTTTTGTGTTCCTTGTTATTAACAGAACCGGTCTCTCTAAATTTTGCAACTAACCTTAATACTGATGTTTTGCTAGGAGCTGGTTTATCCGGGTACTTATTATGGCGAAACAAATCTTCCACTGCAACCGCTGATTTCGTACTGAAGTACGACTCAACAATGAAAACACGTTCATCTAGCGAAAACACCACCTTGTCTGTAGCAATACACTGAACGTTATGATTGCATTGTTGTTACTATCGGTAGTGTTCTACGGCGTCGCCGCGATGTTCAGATGTTGGACGAGTCCATTTCAGTAACGAGTAGAGGAGTAAGCTTGACTTTTGAAAATTCATGGATGAGTGATTGATGGGTTGCGTTTTATATGGCACACTCTGTATATGAGTAATGACTATAATGTTTTATATCTCAATGGCCGCGTTGTGAATCAGCACTGATACAAGGGACGTGACTCAGCATAATCATGACAAATTCACTAACACAAACGCAACGTTTGTTTATTATTCTTCACTCTATAAGCTAACTGAATACAATAAAAAAACATTAACATTAATTACATTCCATAGGCAGGTTAAGTACTAAGCTTATTGTAGAACCAACGGATAGGAATAATCTCCTGGTCGATTTATTGGCAGTCCTCTCCCACAAAATTACACTAATGGTGCGCTGGCTCTACACTCCCATTATTATCTTTAGCATAGAATTTTCATGTTTCTAGCTGGATCCGTCGGATCCAAAATGACAAAAAAGGGATGGGTGGTGAGAAAGGAAACAAATCTCAAGTACAAGAAAAACAACCCCACCAAAGTACAGATTTCTTCGGCCAGTCAGTATCCATCCCGGATGTAATCCATCCAGAGATCGTAGAGTTTTATCGAGATAGGAGCGGGGCATGAACCCACCGGTTTGGTCTAGCAGTGAATACGTCTTCGCAAATCAGCTGAATTCGAAGTCGAGAGTTCCAACATTCAAATCCTAGTAAAGGCAGTTGCTTTTATACGGATTTGAATACTAGATTGTGGATACAGGTGTTCTTTGGTGGATGGGTTTCAATTAACCACACATCTCAGGAATAGTCGATCTGAGACTGTACAAGACTACACATCACTTACACTCATATATATCCTCTGAAGTAATACCTGACGGTGATTTCCGAAGGCTAAACAGGAAAAAAAGGAGTGGGACATGACTGCTTAACGATTACGTTTTTTCGGCTTAAACATACGCGGCAACAAAAATTACTTTTCTTCAAAGAATAAAGAGTCATCTGACAACAGGTAAAGTGTTTCAAAAGGAAAAATCTCTTCCGTTCCCACAATTTTAAGGTAAGTGAAAGTATTTAACTGATATATAAACCGTCTGGCTTCCAATTGAAATTAAGACTACTTACATACTTAATTATAATATTTATTTAATATTCGTTATTATCAGGCGTAAGGCTTGGGATCAAATCATTAGTATTATTACTCATGCTACTATTGTAATTGAATAGGTATCTAACACTTGCAAAAATCAAAATAATTTTAAAAAAAATGTTTTTAAGTACATTTTGAAAACTTCTTCAGGATAACCTAATTTGTTGAAAGTAAAATATAAACTCCAATAAAAGTACTGGTGCATCTCATCAGAACCATTTGCCTATTTAACGCCACATTTGAATAATATACAGTCTAATAATAAACTGAAAATGCTTCTTCCATCTGGAACATCACACTTCATTTTTAACCTACGCTGCGTACAATAGATGTGCGAATTAAAGAAGGCATTACCTGATTTAAAATAAGGATAATTCAAAGTCGGTAACTGTGACATAGATCTAGTAAAAGTATAAGTACTACATAAAACATTATTATTATTGCGAAGAATAAGCTATTAAAACAAGATTATTTACAGTAACCGTATGAAATTAAAAAAAAAAGAAGATAATAATAACCGCAGTAACGATAATAATAAAATATGCAATAAAGATATAAGAAATTAAAAATAAAACATAAAATTGTCATAAGTAGAAAATACAAGAAAAAAATCTTACGTCATCGAATAAAAAATTGTACATTATATATACAAAAAAAAAACAAAAAAAACTAAACGTTAAACACAAAATCTTTTTTGTTATTCTACATCATTTGAACTGATCGGTTAATGTAATGTAAGGTACTATTTAATTAATGAATGAAGCACCCATAACAGTTAAATACGCTACATTAAGAAAAATATTTATTTCCATTACGTTACAAATGAAGTAAGTTAACCTAAATTAAATTTAAAAAAATAATAATAACCGTATACTCTGAGATACTTAAATGATATTTATATAAGTTTTGTTACCGTTGATTTTTTTTCTCCTTTCATAATTAATTCTCCTCCACATAAGCTTGCAGTTTTGGCGTGGAATATTATTCCACGATTTAACAGAATAAAAACTATGTTATAATGTTTGAAAAGAGTGATTGAGCATAATTGTTTAAAGAAAAGAGAAAAAACAACATTGTTTTATAGAAATTACTACGACCTATTTTCGAATTGAATATATATATATATATATATTAATACTATATATATATATATATATATATATAAATTTTATCATACGAACAAGTAATATATACGTAACACAAAAAATTAATTAAACTCGATTAATATTTTATTCAAGTTACTGTGAAAATAAAGCAGTTAGATTTAATCAAACCTATAAAGTTATCAACTGTAATATACATTTTATATATTTGACACTGCATAAATAATAATTTTGTTTACGCGTTTCCATTTTGTAAATTGCTTTAAATGTATATATCTATAAATAGTTAACAAAAAAAAAATCTAGAGTAGAATTTACCAAAAAAAGTCTAATCTAGACGAGCGTTTCAAGCTATTATTTTACACATCATCAATAAATGAACTACAACATTGTAAATTATATCTTGGAATAATATTATTAAAAATAGAAATTATTCTTTTTTTAATAATCTCTGAATTTAATAATATCCGTCGATAATGTGCGAGTATATTACACACGCAAGACATGCATTTCTACTTTCAAATATTAATTCCAAATACATATGGATGAAAATTCATACTTTAATTTTTTTTTTAAATTATATCATCACTTTTCATTGAAAATAAAAATTAATCATTATCCAACATTATTCTAACATTTGATTTAAAAATTACTGATCTGTCTACGTGCTGTAGAAGAAAATCTTTCTTATATGTGTAAGGCAACATTATATTTATGCTACAACAACAGAACCTTACATCCCTATACGGGAGGGGGGGGGGCAAACATAATACTGAAGTACAAAGACAAATAAACAAAATAGTATCTACATTAAATAATAATTTAATAAGTTTTCCTATAAAAATAAAACTTTTATTTAAAAAATAATTAATAATAACAACGAATTTTTTCAACGCCGGTTGAAAAAAAAACGAAAATAATTCATTAATTTATTTTTGTTGATTTGTCACAATTTGAAAAGATTTTTGAGACCATCCACTCCACTTTGCATCTCCCATAATTCTGTTCGGATTTAGTTCTTTGTTTGAATGTGAAAACAAAAAAAAGACTTCAAAATTCAAACTGTATCGTATAAAAAAACAGCATTTCCTCCTCCAAATTAGTGAAAGTATCGGGAGCCTATTCAATAAACACGAAAATAATCCTGTGCTGGTCCTAATTATATATGTTCTTTTAATTATATTATAATTCTCTGGCATCGCATCGGTATAATTATATTATTTTATTAAGTATAATCAGTTTCTTAATCGTATCCACCCGCCTCATAATGGAAACGGGCCGCTTTATCTGAAACACCTTTACATAGATCTCTGGTTATCAATGCATACTCCGTTTGAGAACTATTAACTTAAATACATAATAAATTCAAGTTCATAAACCTACAGCTCAGAATAAAAATAATTTATTAAAACTTTATATAAATATAAAACCCATACAGAACTTACATAATACTTAAAACTAATAATAAATATAGGCATATATACAGTGTCCCATAAGATTCCATACGTAGGAAAAAATAAATGTATTTTATGAAGCGTATCGAGAAAAGATACAAAACATAAATCATCTCAAGGAACGTATCAGCAACGCCTTTAAAGGCATAAAAAATAGATCTATTCGTAAAAAAAAAAATGTTAATTTCTCCTATGTATGGAAACCTATGGGGTTACGTGTTCTTTAACAGTGGGGAACACGCATCGAAATGTGTTTTAAAAACAACGGTAGTACAGCATATTGTATAAATAAAAATGATTTTCGTAAAAAAATGTTTATTTTTCTCCGTATGGAAACTTATAGGACACCTGTATTATTTTTTTAATACGTACATTTTAATCTCAATAAAATAGTGTTTTTTTTACTTCTCTTTCAAGTTATTTTTAATTTATAATTACTCGTACGTTTTTAAGTAGATTGTTATTTTATTTTTATTAATCGTCTAATCAAAAGTTAAAATTTTAACACTAGTGTTTAATGTAAATGCAATTAAATAACAGCTCGTTGTCGTCTACGTGGAAAAGGGAAAAATCTAAAATAAATTATTTCATAAAATATGTTTTATAGATATATAATATGAAGCCAAACAATAATTAAAGTTATAAATATTAATAAATTAATACGCAGGCTATACGAAATAGTCTCATCCTACATTTTCTTTGAGACCTAAATGTAAAACGGTAACGTAAATAATTAACGAATATTTTCTTTAAAACTGAAGAAAATTAAAGATGATTAGTAGAAAAAAATAAAAATAAAAAATCAACCAGTGCTCAGTGTAACAAAAAATTAATTTACTGGTTAAAAAATTTAAAAATTAAAAAATATATAAAATAATATCTAAATTAGTCACTTGTCTCATGCAGAGATAGGTTTTTTTTGTAACTAACTCTGGAATAACCACATAAGAAAGAGACAATAGACCTACATAAAATGGGAGCGAGTTAAGAATACGCCTAACAATTTAAGTATCTTTGTTAAATTATATTTTCGTGCCTAATTTCGTAACTTATACGTCATTACTCAGATGTATTTTTACGGTTTTTTATTTATCTATTAATAATTTATATTTCAAAACAATTTTGATATACGTGTACAAAAGGCTGCCTACGTAATACGTAGGCCTAGGTGTGTATTTGTCTGTGCATTAAGAATCAGAGTAAATATTAAATACAACCATTATTAATTCAGAAAGATTAAAAATATATTTATAATTATCCTGGAATAAAACTGCGATTCTTCTAATAAATAATTATTCATTTAACGATAAAAAGTATGGATATTTTATTATTAACCAATTATATTATTTATCCTACTAAAAATATATTTTGCGAAAAATAAATATAAATTTTTATTTTACGTAAACAAATTTTGAACTACAATAGCTTTGTAAATATAATTAAAAATTCCAAATTTAACCATATAGCGTAATAATTAAAATTGTTTAAAAACATCTCTATCATAGGCCATTTTAAGACTACACAGAAAAAAAATCCTTAATATAAATAAAACAAAACATTTATAGAATAAATATTTAGGCTATATTCTACAATATTCCAAATTATATGAAATAATTAAATTAACAAACTAAACTTTTTTTATACAAAACAAATATTTATTATAATATATATCCTTTTAAAACTTCTCTAATTTGATTATTTTACAACATTTCAATAAATTAGTACGACTTGCTGAAGTGGAAAATCATTTATTAAAACAGATATGATTTGTTGCAATGTGAAATCCATTATTACAAAAAAATATATATATATTAAAAGACTAAAGGTATGAAGATGTACGTAAATCCGAAGAAAGATGAACATTAAAAAAAATTATTTATATTAAACTTACGGATTTTCAAAGAAAGTTAAAGTTTCAATAAATCACAATAGTTAAATGAATTAGATTTTTTTACACAGCTGAAATAATATAGTGTACTTGTATTTTTATTGACATTTATTATTATAGTATATATATATTTGTATGAGTGTGTGTGTGTGTGTGTGTGTGTGTGTGCGCGCGCGCTATAAGCTATGTTTTTTTGTGTTTTTTTAACATAACAGCTTAAATAAGGTCTCCAAATATTTATTTTTTTAATTTTAATTTTTTTTTTTTTTCAAATATCGCATTACATTTCATTGAAAATATCTCAAAATTTTATTTATTGAGCAATCAAGATGTAATCAGCTGATCAAAGATAGAATTAGGGGTGAACAAAGGACTTATTTTAAAAATATTTAATTAAAAATCATGCAAGATAAGTAAAAATCGCTAATAAAATGATAGAACGAACGATATTATTATATGTACAAGTAACTAGTAAGAAACAATGAAATTCGGCACAGCTGAAACCTGACGATTAAAAATCATAACATAGACAGCTGATCGAATCCTGTACTAACTAAGAACGAAATGAACTATCGATTCACTCACCGAATCGCAGTGTCAACTGTGAAAAAATGTTCCAATAGATATACTATAAATAAAACGTTGCATTCTGTTTGATATATCAAGCTTCGCAGCCGAATTGAATACACGACTCTGCACTATAAATCCAAAACACCGTATAGCAAGCTACACGAATGGCTGACGCGAACTTGGAATGACTCCTGTTGCCAAGTGGAACCCATCACGTAAGAAAATCGGCGCTACCAACTCAACGGAGTTAAATTCTCTAACAAGGAACGGTTACAGCAAATCGATCAGCTTTTGAGAAGCGCGTGTATTATGCACCACACAGTTTGTTTCATAAAAATATGTAATCACATGAATGAATAGTAGTAGCTCGTAAAGTGTATTTATAAAAATATAACAGCCTATATGGAGCTAAAATATGATTATTAAAATTATTTCTAAATAATAAAAAAAAAAAAATGTATCAACACATTTACGTAGTTGTCTTAATTATGGAAAAATTACTATAATTAAATACGCTATACGTGCGTACACGTAAATTATCAAAATAAATAGAAAAATTTGTTAAAATTATTTCACTTTAATACTACAAAACGCTATAATTCATTTAACCTAAAATAAAGAAAATTTTAATAATTTTGTTGGAGAAACTGCCTAATGCATTTTACATTGGAGATTTTACATGACCGGCAAAACTGCTAACTGCTTTAGAAAAAAAAAACGTTTTTAATTACGCAATAAAAAACAATTTATCTCTACTTTCAGAAGACACTCATAAAGCAGTAAGATGGAATGAATTGTTTTACATTAATATCTAGCTTAATATACGTATTTTGTAAGATAATAACGCACGTAAAGCATCTGAAGTACACGCGACTGCAGTAACAGTTGTTCTCAATGAAATTAATGATTTTACTGCACATCAAATCCCTGTAGGGGCACCACAGTGTTTAGTTATCATTTTTAAGTACAGGGTTGAATTTCTCCTTCATTCGGTGGGCTCGGTAAACTTGAGTGGTGCACATTAATATATTTAACTTTATGAAAGCAACAACGGGAAAACTTGAACTTTTTATTTTCCTTACAATTCCTCTTATGAGGATGCTTGTTGCTCTTCGATGTGACAGTACTATCTTCGGCTGAGACTGGTTTATAATTTATTTTTTTTATAAGATTGGGATTTTAAATCAGTAGAATTATTTTTCTTTTAGCGTAAACCCTTTAAATAAAAAAGTTCTACATTTGAAATTCTAAAATTGCTAGATATGAGCGTCTTATTACAAATTCTTACAAAAAAAAAAACTTATTCCTCAATTTTTAGTTAAAATTAGAAAAATAATAACATATATATATATACATTTTAAATTTATATGTATTTAAATTTAATAAAACACAAAAATGTTCATGAATAACTATTTTTAGAGTAAAATATAAATGTAACTGCAAAAAAAAACTATAAATATCAGCCTTATTAAAATATATTTAAATTTCATTTATTCTACCGTTCATAAATGAATAAAATTTCTTTAAAGAATGAACCTGTTTTTAAATTGAAATTATAAATTTAACATAATAAAACTATCAATATCAGTTGAACCTTTCATTCAACATCTTATATTATTTCTGTTCGTAACGTATGAAATAGAAATCCCAACTTTTTTTGGGATCAGTTTTATATTTAAAATTAGATTTACACATTTTAAAGATATCACTATTAATTTAGACGTAATCTATAAAAACAATAAAAAAAATTAAGAAAATAATTATAATGGGCTTCTATTTTTATAATAGTAATAAAATGTAATGTATTTAGAATTATATAAATATTCTAAATTATATTCGAAAAAATCTACGTTCTACGAAGGTAAAGAAATAGACCATATTGAACAAAGAATATATATACAATAGGTAGTTGACGCAGTAACTAGTGTAATTTTTTGTACGTTGGTAATGACCAGCTGGGAGGTTGTCAGCTGAGAGTTGCTTTTCCAATTCTGACAGATGCTTCTGATTGGCGTACGAATTCTAATAGATTTAACCAAGTAAATTTAAAGTATACAGCCTTTAAAAACGGGGTAGAAATAATGTACAAATTCGTTTACGTTAAAATAGGTGTAAAAAAACAAAAAAAAATCTCTTGTTTATAGAAATAAACAAGTATATTTACTGTAGTAAATAATAAATGCTACTTTGTATACGTGCAACTTTAGAACACCGATAATCCAAATACCAGTTTTTAATACCATCATTTTTTCTCAGATATGCACGTGCGTCAGAACGCGCACAAACGCACATAGTTTTGAACTCCCTACAATTTTTTATTTCGAACAAAGAACAAAATAATTTTATATTTACAACGATATGTAGTGTACATTTTATATATGTGTATATATATATATATATATATATATACATTTTATACATGTATATATATATATACCGTATATGTATGTGTTTAAAGTATGTACATGTCTTTACGTTGAACAGCAATAGTGGTGCCCATATTTCCCAATACTGATTATACAACACCACCACCTATTCTAGTTAGAAAAATACGTAGTTATAATTAATATCTCACAAAGAAAATCCTTATGAGACTTTTTAGGAGTAGCCTAAATTAGAAACACGAGTCATATGGTGGATCATTTAATTTAATGAAATCACTAATTAAAGAATAAGACGTAATTATCTTTTTTTTATTCTGAACCAAATATTAACCAAGTGATTTTTTCCCCGCATGTAGGATAATTCGTGGAGAGTAAAAAACATTTAAAGCTTTAAAAATATATTTTTGTTAGTGCGTAAAATTCATACAAAAAAAAACATAAAATCTCAAAAATGTTCCAAGACTTTTTTTTCAAATGACTGGTAAAAACTTATAAGTAATTAATAATTACATGCAACAACTGAAGATGTTCTAATTGCTTTGTTTTTTTTAATTCGAATAACATAACTTTTCTCTATTTGAGTTTTGAGAAATTTTTGATGAAATTTTTTTTTAATAATAAAATCTATTTTTAAACAACCTTTATTATTTTTTTTTTTTTTAAGTAAAAAGAAAAAATTAATACTGCATTAATTTTGGGTTTTTGAAATCGGAACCAAATTAAAAAATTATAACTCTATAACTACAACCAAACTAATAAACCTTAATTTAGTGACGATTTAAAAAACATCGAAACTTAAAAAAATAATTGAAAAAAATATTAACTTCTATTACAAGTTTTTTAAGTCGGTTTCCTTTAAATATCACACATTTGTAAACTTTATTTTTATATTTTGTTTAAAATGTGAAGAGAGAAATACAGAAAAACTGTTCTATGAAAGAGCTGTTTGCAAGAAACGCAAAGAGATAAACGTGTATCATGATAATAAAAAAAAAAGAAAGTGTGTCGAGTAAAACAAAAACGTATTGGTGTAGAACGTGAACTATGACCCTCTGAAGTCCAGATATTATTATTTTATTTAAAAATTATCCAGCGTTTTCTTAATAATTAATAATCTTAACTATTTGTGTGAAAACACTTTAAATACCAAAATAATATCGGTCTATAAACGGTAAAAATCGGAAAACTAAAAAAAAACTGTTTACAAAATATTTCTACTTAAAATCTAAAATTAGATGGCCAATCTAATTATTGTTGAACAGTTATTATTAATGTACACAGGAAATAAAATTAAGAAATAGTAATAATACATTTTCCTTAAAATAATGATAATATTTAAGAAACTCTATAAAACGAATATTTTACAAATTTTGTAAAATAAAAATAAAGAATGCAAACTGCAATTGTTTTAGGCAATCCAAATCGAAAGTATAAAGTTAGTTTAAAAACATATAAACCATTTAAAATTTAAATTCAGATCACCTAGATTTTTATTTACTTTTTTTATATATTATTTCCTGTTCTATCTTCTGTTGAAAATTGTTAAATAATTGAAATGTAGTTTTAGATTTTAAGTAATATTTATTTATAAACGCTTTATCATTTTCCAGTTTATTTCAATAACTGTTTAACACATAACTTCATTTTTTTTATATATACAGTTCATTATGCATCAACAAAATTCAATATTTAATAATGATGAAGATAAAGAATTAAAAGAATCTGTAAATTATTGAAGTAATAGATTTAATTTTTCGTTAAAAAATCTTCTACTGAATTTTTCTGGAAACAGTTACAAGGGGACCATCAGAAGAACTTACTCTCAATAAAATTAGAATTTTTTTTTTTTTGTCTTCAGTCATTTGACTGGTTTGATACAGCTCTCCAAGATTCCCTATCTAGTGCTAGTCGTTTCATTTCAGTATACCCTCTACATCCTACATCCCTAACAATTTGTTTTACATATTCCAAACGTGGCCTGCCTACACAATTTTTTCCTTCTACCTGTCCTTCCAATATCAAAGCGACTATTCCAGGATGCCTTAGTATGTGGCCTATAAGTCTGTCTTTTCTTTTAACTATATTTTTCCAAATGCTTCTTTCTTCATCTATTTGCCGCAATACCTCTTCATTTGTCACTTTATCCACCCATCTGATTTTTAACATTCTCCTATAGCATCGCATTTCAAAAGCTTTTAATCTTTTCTACTCAGATACTCCGATTGTCCAAGTTTCACTTCCATATAAAGCGACACTCCAAACATTACTTTCAAAAATCTTTTCCTGACATTTAAATTAATTTTTGATGTAAACAAATTATATTTCTTACTGAAGGCTCGTTTCGCTTGTGCTATTCGGCATTTTATATCGATCCTGCTTCGTCCATCTTTAGTAATTCTACTTCCCAAATAACAAAATTCTTCTACCTCCATAATCTTTTCTCCTCCTATTTTCACATTCAGTGGTCCATCTTTGTTATTTCTACTACATTTCATTACTTTTCTTTTCTTCTTGTTTATTTTCACGCGATAGTTCTTGTGCAGGACTTCATCTATGCCGTTCATTGTTTCTTCTAAATCCTTTTTACTCTCGGCTAGAATTACTATATCATCAGCAAATCGTAGCATCTTTATCTTTTCACCTTGTACTGTTACGCCGAATCTAAATTGTTCTTTAACATCATTAATTGCTAGTTCCATGTAAAGATTAAAAAGTAACGGAGATAGGGAACATCCTTGTCGGATTCCCTTTCTTATTACGGCTTCTTTCTTATGTTCTTCAATTGTTACTGTTGCTGTTTGGTTCATGTACATGTTAGCAATTGTTCTTCTATCTCTGTATTTGAACCCTAATTTTTTTAAAATGCTGAACATTTTATTCCAGTCTACGTCAAATTAGAATTACAGTTCTGGAACATGTTTTATCCTATTTTACAATTCAAATCGCATAAGAAACCACCAACTTTAATTCTTAATTATAACCAAAAAATTACAGTTGAGATTTATTTTATTAAAAAAAATGAAGTCCGGAAGAGATCTTTCACCAGCCGTAACTCAAAAATAAATCGTTTCAAGACCTATGTTTATATGAACGTTTTTCATAAGTAGAATATTATTATTCACCAGTAGAATATTACCTGAAAGTTTATCCGTTTCTTCGTGGGACACTGTATAATATGCTATACATAACTGTTATTATTTTAAAAACACATTTCGATGCGTGTCTACTGCTGCTGAAGAACACGTAACTCCATAAATTTCCTTAAACAATAAATTTCCAGAAAAAATAAATATGCTTCTAATGGCGTTGTTGATACGTTCCTCGAGATGATTTATGTTTTGTATCTTTTCCTGATAAACACCGTGGCCTTGGTAAAAAAATATTTATTTTTCTTACGTTTGGAAATTTATTTGGCACTTTGTACAACAATAATATGCAAAAATCTTATAATTTTTCATAAATAATCTTATTTTTCGTTTTTAGGTAAGAACTAAATCGGATACTTCAGACTTACAACTAAGTATTATGAAATGGAAAAAAAGAAAAACAATCATCCATTTTTCAACGAAAAAAACCTTTTTTGATAAAGTAAATATAATCTAACTCACTAAATAATTAAAAATAATTCTATAGCTTTGATGGAAAATAAATAAATATAAATTATTGTTAAAAAACGGGTAGAGTGGTCTCGAAACGTGAAAAACACTTATTACCTTATTTACACCAACATTTTTGTACTTCAACGAAAAGATTGAATAAAATTCATCTAACTTACTCTTATAAAGAAATATTTTATCAATAAATTCAGAAAAATAACTGTTTATCTTTAATATAGGCTGGGATATTAGGATAACAAAATGAAAAGTGTAAAGATTTCCTTTTGGCCGATTAGCCTTCTTAAATTACCAAGTTAAACCTAAATATGAGTTACTAAAATGTGATTATTCTAAAGGGATAAAAATAAAGAAAACAAATAAAACAGTTCGTGTAAAAAGTTTCATTAAAAAATCAACTTGAGCCGAAGACTAATTTTATCGTATTATCATATTGTACATATTTATAAAACAAATTTCGTTTGGTAACGATCAGATTGTTATATGTTGGTTAAATATATTTTTCGAACAAAAGTTTAAAATAAGTCAACATATCTGTTTGCAGTTTTCACATTTTGAGATTCCCGATTAAGAATATAATTGTCCATCAAGGCTATTACAGTCAAATTATTACAGTAAAATCGATTGAAGAATAATTCTGTTAGGATAAAATATTGTAATTATTATTAAATTTCAATAAGCTGGAAATAACTTTACGAGGTCAAATGTACATAAAATTTACTCTTGTACCTGCCATATGTTGGAAACCTTTCGTCGTCGGAGATTACCTTTTTGCAGTTCAATTCGGGTGGATTTCTTAAAAGATGTACAAAATTTTCATTAAGCAAATATCCAAATTTGATATCTTTCTACATGTTTGAATTTGCGGCTGAAGAAAAGTTAATTAAAAAAGTAATTCATTTAAAACGTTCAATCAACCGTATATAACAGTGTACCCTTTCTTCCGGTCGCGTTTTTTTCTGATGAGCTAGAAACCTAACGGTTTACTTAATCCATGATAAAAGATTCTCGGACAGCCTTACTTTATTTTGTGATCAATTTTCTACTAAACCTATGTAATTTCGTTTCATTAAACAAAATTGTCATAAAAATCTATAAAAATAAAATAGTATCCTTTTTTACTGATTCTTTAACCTAATATGACTTAATACTAATAAAATTTTCTAAAAACATATACTGTTTACTGCCTAACAAGTAATCTTTTCTCATTGTCACCGCTCAATTAAGGTAAATTTCAACCGACAGATTATTCTTATCAATTAAAAGTAACCGTAGATATTATGGACTGCTGCTGATAAGACGTGATATCTTCTGCGAGGAAACAATCTTCTTGAAAAAGTCGCTACATATAAATATCCGGAAACCCAAATATTTATTTTATTTTAAAATAGCCCGTTTATCCATGTCGTAACAATGATTTTATTTTCGTTTTTTTTTTATTATAACTTTTTTTTAATCGGGTTATTCAAACGAGCGTAAATTTACGTTTTAATTTTTATTAATAATCATTCCTAACATAAATAAATATTACTGGGAAAAAAATGGCTAATATCTAGAAATAGTTGCCTCAAAAAGGCCCAAATTCTGTTTGAGTAAAAGAAAATATTAGTTAACAGGACATTTTTAGTTTTTTTTTTGCACCCACAGGTGTAAAGTCGAGTTATTTTAAAACTAATTAAAATAAATAATGAAGAACTACATTTCCGTCATGCGATCTTAAAATCTTATCTTATTTGGGTAAATCAAAAGAAGTGCCGGTTATGTTTTTATCTTTAGTATAGATTCCGTAAAAACGTAACGAATTATTTAAAATGTCCTATGAATTTAAGATGCTATTTAATAATGACGGAAATCCAATCTGTATAAATCAATTATAAGTGATTTGTAGTTTATTGTTGGAATAACGGATACGATATGATGTTAAGATTAAAAGGATATGTAACATACAATACTAATCCTGATAGACAGCTATTAATCGGTGGACGATTTGCATGAATGGAATAGCTAGAGCCAATAAACGATTATTTAACGTGTAGCGGGAGGGATAATCATTATGAATGGTTCGTTACAGTACTTCAGCCCACGGTTACCGCAGACAAAAAAAAAAACTGCAGAAGGGATTATCGAGAAAACTGCACGAAATGGAGAGGGAAATTTACTCTACTGTACGGTCTCAGTTCGAACTCTTTCACGCACCCAAAGCGCTTCTTGACGACATCGCTATGCGTCGTACAACTATTGATATGTTGAATTTATCCTAAAATTAAATAAGTTTCATAAAATAAGACAGAATACGCGACTAACATAATAGACGGGCATATTTATAACTTGGAATTTAACTATTCTCTATCAAAGGTAAACAATAACTATCATAAAGGCATAACACAAACAAGATAAATTTAAACAAATATTATTTATAACAAAAGGTAATAATATTAATTATTAATTACCTTTCGTAGTTTAATATAAATTTTTTTTTAAATTTATAAAAATTGTTAAAAGAAAAAAATTACCTTATATTATTAATAGATAATAATAATAAAATTATTATTAATTAAATATTGATATTTAAATATTACATTAAATTGTGTGTAAATATAGTCCAAAACAAAAACGGTTATCAAATTCTGTTAAAAAATAATATATGCAATTGATTCATAAAGCAATTCGTTTCGGATAATTTATTTATTATACGTATTACATCGTTTATTATTTCGGCAAAATTACTTAAGAAAAATTTTAATTACCCAGTCATTATTTATTACCATATCTCGTTATAAATAAAAAACTTTGTATTACGATGTTTGTTTTACAATGTTAATGACGAAATTTGGCTTATGATTCATAATGGTTCGTACTTTTCAAGCCGTATTTTCTTTAACAACTACGTAACATTATGATAATAAACGCAGTTATTAACAAATTATTGCAAAAGATTTTGAAAAATTATAAAAAAATATATGTAATAATATTTATTTCTAAGGCATAACTAACATACAAGAAATAGAAAAGCGAATGACTATGATCAAATAACAAAAAACTTCATATAATAAATAAAAGATGGGATTCATCAAAATTTGGAATCGGTTGAGAAAAAATTAAAAGTAATCTCGGAAAAGAGGATTTTTTCCCAAAAATAAAATAAAAAACGGACAAAAAAGTTTTAATACTTTCCTGGCACGGGTTATTATATAGTGGAAAAACAACGATGCACGAAAATAAACCAAACGTTTTCAAAAAATTCAAAAAAAGATCTGAAAAATGCGATTTTACCTAAAATTCAAATACGTTAATATCTTAAAATGAAGATAACTTTTAAAAATCAATTTAAACTTTCAATTAGAAATGATTGAAAAATTGATTACTGTAATTCAACAGTTTTGTATAAACCGAATAAGATATAAAAAGTTACGGCTTAAATCAAAATAAAGACTTAAACGTAAATATTATGTTCCTTTTAAGTAATAATTATTTTCATTCGATAAATCTAATTTTTTTATCGTATAAGACGAACAATTTTCAGATTCAAAAAACCTAAATATAAATTAAAATAATTATTTTTCTCAGACGTAAATGAAATGTTCATGATTACGAATAACAAAATAATTTTTATAGCAATAATATCGAGGTGCAAAAATGCACTGTTAAATACAATTAGTAACAAATATTTACTTAAGAATTATCAGTAAACGTATTTTAATTATAAAGTTAATAGAGATAACGTTTTTGCGTATTATTTTCAAACAATAACTTACCTATTCTGTTACGAGCAGTCAAACATATACTTAAGCGTAGATTTTTAAGTACGTTGTATGTCACCCACTATCAATAAGCCGATACACTTTCAACCTCATTATTTTAGCCTTTAAAATGTAAAATAGTAAAACAAGTTACTTTTTTATATTAAAAATTAAATCATGTAAATTTAAAGTAAAATGATGAATTTTACTGCTAGAATACAAAATCCTGCCCTTATACGGTAGTAATAAGATCGTTTTAATAAAGCTCTGATAAGAAAAAACGGTGATTACGAATTATGAACGTTCTTTTTTCCTGACCCTTGATTCCTACTTCCCGGTTTTATCATGAGTACTTGTCAGGTCTCCAACTGATCTTTGCTAAGGATGTAAAGAAATTATTAGCATCGTTACGTGATTTGGTATCTAAATGGGATATGATAAGATTTTACACGTAGAAGGATGTGAAGACTCGGTTTCTGTTCCTGTGGTAGAACATAACGACAAAAATGGCCGTTAAAGATTATCCTAATTATCGTACCTATTAATTATTTAACAAAAAGTACAACTGGATCATATTCGTTATAAAGCGCTTCGTTTTTATTCATTTTAAGCATTCATTACACGACTGTCCAAAAAGAAGTGTAATGTTTTAAATGTTTGTATGTATGTATCTACGTATATTTGTTCCACCGTAGCAGCTCAATCGCCGAACCGATTTAGATGTACGACCCCGCGTTGGATTCCGTGCATTACAGGGAGTGTCATAAGCAATATAAATACGTATATACAAACTGTTTCTAAAATGGTGGGCTGGCTATACTTTTTCGGATTCTACTTGTAAAACTAAACAAAAAATATCCTTAGGAAAAATGTCAATTACCCCTTCGTTCTCCCGCTATCTGCCATTTTGTTATTTTTTTATAAAAATTTATATCTCTAGTTCGAATAGAGGAATCGCATTAATATTTTGTAAGCGTCTTTGTAATAAAGTTTTTAAATTAGCAAAAACTCGGGACTTAAATACCTTGGTAAATTACAAAATGGCGGCCATGTTTATTTTTCAATCCGTTATATCTCCATAAATATAAGTTTTATCAAAATGTATGTTATTTCGAAAATATTAAGCCTTTTATTTTGAACAAAATGACATTTTACTTTTTAAATCGGTTAACAAATAGCCGAGTTGTGGCAGAAATTTGTTGTAATTTTGTGTCTGTTTTCATGTCCTCCGCTTTACGTTCAATTCGATTAAATATTAATTGTTTTATTTACTGTTGATTCTAATATTGTAAATTAGTATCAGATTATGTAATAATTTTCTGTCGATAAATTTTAACATTACATAATAATAAAACAATTGATATTAATTTTTCACTTTTGAATAATTTTACACGGCGATTATTACTGCTGATCATCTTAACAATGTAAAAAATGAAGCTTCTTTCAACAGGAATGATGATCAAAACTATCACAATCAGCGTATCTGGAGCGCGAGTATCCTCATGGTACCTTCCAAAGTAGACATCAACAAAAAGTTTTCCTGAACATACGGGCGGGTATTTTTAATGACTTTCTTTTGGGTTTTGTCATTCTACCAAATCATTTAAATGGAGAAAATTATCTTGCTCGTTTCCCGAAAATTTTCCACATTTTTTGAAACCGCTACAATTAAGAGAAAATATGTGGTTTCACCACGATGGAGCTCCAGCACATTTCAGTCGGCTGGTATCAGATTTCCTGCATGAAACTTTCCATAAAAAAATGGATAGGTCGCGGAGAGCCAGTGCCCTAGCCTGCCCGATCACCTGACTTAAATCCTCTTGACTTCTAGCCGTGAGGCCATTTAAAGCATATTGCTTATTCAACTCCAATACTCAACATTGAGGATCTTCAACAAAGTATCCAAAATGGATTTCAAGTAATTAGGAATACTCCCGGAATTTTTGAACGGTTAAGAAAATCTCTCAGCAATAGACTGGAGATTTGTGTAATCTCTAATGGTGGACACTTTGAAGATCTCTTATAACTATTAACAGTTGTTAACTGTTTATTAAAAAAAAAAGTATACCTAATGTTCTACAATAATTAACGTAAGATTATTACAGGAAGTATTTTTTTTTTTTTTTTTTAATTTTAGGTCTATTATTGTGAGATAATTATTACTTAGTTTGATACTTATTATCAATATTAGAATGAACAATAAATAAAAACAACTACATTTAATCGAACTGAACGTAAAGTGGAGGACATGAAAACAGATACAAAATTACGTCAATTTTCTGCCATAACTCTGTTTAATTGTAACTACAAGGCCAAAAAAAATCATTTATGCGATTCTAAATAGATAATCCATAGTATTTTCAATATTGATTTATTTCTAACGAAAATAGTTATGTTTTAAGATCTGCTACGATATTGAATGAATGAATAGCGGTAGAAAAATTTATTAATTTATTTTATAGTTATTATTACTGTTGTTATTTACTATTACAACATTTAAAACATGTTGAGTAAACATTTAAGAAAAATTCTTATGATATTTTGACGGGTAGTATGTTCGATCACGTAAACATGTTCTTTCTTCTTCCTCTTATTTGTTGGTGTTGCTTCTTCTTACTCGTTGTTTATAAACATTAAAAAAACAAAATCATATGATTTTTGGACGGGCAGTACGTTCAATCATGTAAGCATGTATTTTATTAGGGTGTATATATGTTATTTGAATACTAGATCGTGGATACCGGTGTTCTTTGGTGGTTGGGTTTCAATTAACCACACATCTCAGGAATGGTCGAACTGAGAATGTACAAGACTACACTTCATTAACACTCATACATATCATCCTCATTCATCCTCTGAAGAATTATCTAAACGGTAGTTACCGGAGGCTAAACAGGAAAAAGAAAAGGGTGTATATATGTTCTTGTTCTTCAGGGTGTACCGAGTTCTAAAATTGCGTCGAACTTGTGTCTGAATTTCTTTCAACAAACCCCTCTACGCATTGCGCTTTCATCTGTGTATTCATGACGACTAACGTACGTGGCTGCGTATGCAGTCACAGCGCTGTCTAGTATTTGCCGAAGGAAACTTTGAGTTACCTGTTAAAGAGAGCCCGACCAATTATTAATAGGACTGTTACTTTATTTCTAATAAGACATCAAAGTTGTTCTGATAATTCTCGGACAAAGGTATTGTATAATTTGACCGGCGAAGTTAGGACAGTCATGCAATACTTTGCCAGCTTTAAATAGCAGTCCAAATTTTCCGGTTATGTTTTTCTTTTTTCTTTTTTTTTTAAGTAAATAATTACTCATCACATTCATCTTTGATTTTCACTTCTTATTGATTTATATATACGTATTGATTTACTAGCTTTTATTTCGAAATTTAGGATTTTATTTTTTTTAATTGTGCATAAGTATTGACAATATTGACGTTATTTAACCACAGCCGATCGTTTGTATCAGATATATGTACTGTATCAACACAACTTAAAGCACTATTTAAAAAAAAGTTTATTTTTGTTTTTAATTTAAGTCTAATAAATATGTTTCGTTAAATCTATAGAATTACCAAATCGATTAATAATTTTGTTAATTTGCGTACATGTTATTTATAATTTATTATATTTTCTTTATAAACTAATTTTGATCTATTTATTTTCTAACCGCCGTTAACTACTGATTCGTTGTCAACACCGAATAATTAATCGTACAGAGTTTAATTACATCATTGAGATTAAACAATTAATTAAAAGCCATCATTATGAATAACTATTTTATAATTGTAATTTATTAAGTAACTACGACAGATGCTATTTATAATGAGCGTATAAGGTATTACGTAGTTTTGACTTCCGGTAACAACGAAGACGTATACGCAAATAACAAATGCAATATTTTATTAGTTTCTAATGTCGTTTTCATGAGCCACGCTTCAATTTTATCGTTTTTTAAAAAGAGTACAAATTTAAATCCTAGTGTTATCGGTACAAAGAAAATTTTTTATGCTTGTTATAAACAAAAAATCGATATTCTCATGTAAATTTAAAAAAAGTCGCAGCACGAAGATAAAAGTTTAATATTACTATAAAAAATATATAAAAATAAAAAAACTGTTTCACGTATTACTGAATCACGTATACGAAGTTTTTATAAAATGTTTATCGAACCGAATTCGTCGCGTGCGACCGCATTTTCATAAAACTAAAAATCGGTTCCTGCTCCATGACAATGCGTCAGCTCACACACCATCATTGTTCGAGATTTTTTGGCCACAAAAGATAACAGGGCTGGACCACTCTCCGTATTCGCCAGATTTAGCTCCTGCGGACAATTTTTTATCTCCTAAACTCAAGAAACCCATGAAAGCGAAGCAGTACGAGTCGATAGATATTGTAGAAGAAACTGATACAAGCATCCTAAAGGCAATTCCAAATTGAGGATGAATGCGCTTACACTCATGCATATCATCCACTGAATTATTATCTGAACGGTAATTACCGGAGGCTAAACAAGAAAAAAAGAAAGGCAATTCCAAAAGATGAATTCTTTAGATCTTTTTATGACCTTTGTAACCGATCTAAATCGATCGAGTTGAAGGAGACTATGTAGAAGCTAAAATACTAATAAAAACTTTTTTATTATTTTTGTAGTTTTAGACCTGGAACATTTTGTATAGATTGTGTACATCATTCTGCTACTACAAATCATTTTGAAATTTCCTCAATTCAAACTCTATTTTGTTTACTCTCTTATTACACCATATTTCAAAAGTTTTTATCTTTGTTTTACTGTATTTCCTATTATCTTTATTTCGCTGCCATAAAACGCTACCCTCCAATCAAATCGTTTTTTTTTCGAAGAATTTCTTTATAATTCTTAAATGTAAGTTTTATATCAATAGATTTGATTTACGCATAACATTTCTCCTTATTGGTGGGTGCCAAATTTGTTTTGATAACTTATTTTATTTACTCGATCCATTTTTTGTAATTTTACTACTTCAGTAAAAAAATTTCTGTAAATTTTAGTATATTGTTTCTCTTATTTCAATATTCAATTTCTTTTTGTCGCATTTCATCGTTGTATTAGCTTGTTGACGGTTTTTAAAATTATTTTTCGTACTTTTAACTCGTTTGGTTTCAGTTCCGGTAACACATTTATACAGTTTCGTACTTATCCGTAGTTTCAACTAAACAACATTATCGGCGAATATTTTTCGCTGTTCTTAAACTTTCATAAAAAATCGTTTCTTTATTGCTTCTCCCATTTACAGATTAAAAATTAGAAAAAAGGATGCATCTTTTTCTCTCTTCATTTTATACACTTTTTTTTTCTACCGTATCTGATTGTTATAAAACTATAAACGATTTTTTTTAATACTTTTATAAAATATCTTAAATGTTAAAGGTCTTTTCCTATTTTTTATTAAAAAATGTTTTTTCAAGAATAATAAATATTAGTGTTAGCCTTTTAGCCTTCATTCTATCTTCTAAAATTTATTTTACACTAAAATTACACAAATCTTTAAAAAGTTCTAATAAAATAAAATAAAATGTTTTTTTACTTTTTTTTGTTACAAATTATTATCTATTGTATTAATTTAAAATCCATTTATAATTTTTTTTTGCGATACTAAATATAATTTATTATTAATATAATCGATTTATAATTTTTTTTTCGATATTAAGTATAATTTATTATTAATATAATAAGATATTAAAATGACATCACTATGATACAGATGCATAAGATATAAAAGAGACAGTATTGGAAGATATAAAACATTTTTTGCCGTCATACTAGCCCAATGTATGTTATATTTCGTATTGTGTAAAATGATTTCTTAAATTTAACTTCGCTTTTTTTTAATTTAAATACAAACTTTTTGTGTATCACATATACTGGTAAATAATGTTGTTTGTGTTGTATTTAAATTAAATCATTTTTTTTTTTGTCTTCAGTCATTTGACTGGTTTGATGCAGCTCTCCAAGATTCCCTATCTAGTGCTAGTCGTTTCATTTCATTATACCCTCTACATCCTACAACCCTAACAATTTGTTTTACATATTCCAAACGTGGAAGTTCAAGTAAACAAACTGTGCGTACGAGTGTTCAGGCGGCCGATTCACAAACATCTCCCCTGTAAATCCTGATGCATATAAAAGAAACGATGTTAATATTGATGTTAATATTCTGTACGATGTTAATATTCAGTAACCGCACGCTATTATATTTTAGAAAAATTATCTATATATTCTAAATTTAAGTAAATAAACATATTAAATGATCGATAGATATTTCTTACCTTGTTCATCTGATAACCTGTGAGCATTTTATTCATTAAAAATGTTTATCGTTAATTAGACATGAAATTGTCAGTTTTCTACTATCGGTAAACGTTTCCTAATATTTTAGATTAAATTTCTCTGACAGTAAACAAATAATAAAGTCAATTTGGTTTTTGTCATTTGATCGCGATAAATCCGTAGTGCTGTCAGTATTAAGAGATAAAATGAAAGGTTTGATTTTGTTTTTTATTAAATTATCTGATTCCCAATAATTTGGTTCAACAATATCCGTTTCATGTTTTATGTGGTTTTTCCGTTCGTACTATCCCGTTTTACCGATGGCTTTTAAGCGTAAATTTTTGGCATCAGATATTTTAAATGTAGTATTTTCTGACGCTAGGTAACTTTTGGTTTGTCCTCAAATTAACTCGATCGCGTTGAGTTCCCAATGATAAGTAGGTAATCGAAGGACGGTTTTACCACTGGATCTTGCTAACTTATCGAAGTTATACACATTAAAATTACTTTTAATTCGCGAAACCCTTCGCAATAATCGGACCTTAAGTTCATAGTCTTCAAAGATCACTTTTGAACTAAGCCATAGTTTGATATCATTCTTTTCCAAGATGCAGCTGGAATTTTTCTTTTTTACTGAATGATAAGGGGCATGTCCACGACAATAACCGAATTATCTTTCAGAAGAGGTAACACTTCGTTAAACCATTTCTTAAAATACGTGTCCGTTAATCTCGTTATGTTAGTCTCATGCAGATTTAGATTCAAAAATCTAGAGACCATAATTGACAAACCCGGTCACTAGTGTTGTATATAGATACTTCTGCGTCGTGAAACGTCACCGATACACGAGACGTGACTCAGCAGAATAATGACGAACTAACTCACACAAAGGCAACGTTTTTTTTTGTTTTTTTCCCCTCTATAAGCTGACTGAATACAGTACAGATAAGCTAGAATCTTTTCATCATCGTAATCGCTTTTGTCATCAACATCAAATATTTATTATGTTTACGTATACCCCGACAAAAGTATAATGTTATCTCTTGGCGTTCCCATAAAACGTCAGATCGAGGTTTCAAAATATAAAAATGAGTTGTCACATCATTATCTGGCCTCCATACATATTAATCGTTTAGATATTTACAAAATTAAACTATGTTAAATTATCCGTATGTTTATGAATGTGAAAATTTTGCTAAAAAGTAGTCACTTAAAAATAACCAGTACCCACCTCTACCGAACCAACAACTTTCGTGCAACTCAACACAGTACTTCGGCTTATGAAAAAGGCCCTCATTATGCTTCTGTTGCCATTTTAAGTAAATTACCGAACCGTTTAAAAAATTCTTATCACCAATTTATTTAACATACAATTAAAATGTCTTCTTTTACGGAAAACGTACTACGCTGGGTAATTATATACAACAAGGGACTCGCCTCCGATTTTGACGAAAATTTGAATATACCATATTTAGATCCTAAGTTATTCGTTACGATTGAAATTATTCGCCGGAAACGCCTTTCACTAGAGTTACGTCCCTCGTAAGTTACATAGTACCGTCGCCAAAAATTTCGTAGTTCAACATTGTACAAGTGTAATTATCCGAGTAAATAATTGGTAATTGTATGTAATTATGGACTAAGCCTAACAATCGGCCGATTTAATGTTTACGGTTAATTAGACGAAAATAGCGAGCGTTAGGTTAGGTTGATATCGTACGAAGTTCAGTACACGGAATCGTTAGTTACCTAACCTAACGTTAATCTTGACCTAAACCTAACCAAACTCAATTAAATCTTCCTTAAACAAAGTTATTTACTTCGTAAATAATGTATATTGCACTTAACCTAACGTAATTTAGTCTTGCACGAATCTAAATTCATTCTTAACTTAATTATTTAACTTAACCTGAATCCTTAGTCCAAAAATATGTATATTACACTTATACAGTGTTAAATTAGGAAATTTTTGGTGACGGTACTGTGTAACTTACGAGGGACGTAATTCGAGTGAAAGACCTTTCTGTCGAATAATTTCAATTTTAACGAATAACGTAGGTCGTTTTTTTTTGTCTTCAGTCATTTGTCTGGTTTGATGCAGCTCTCCAAGATTCCCTATCTAGTGCTAGTCGTTTCATTTCAGTATACCCTCTACATCCTACATCCCTAACAATTTGTTTTACATATTCCAAACGTGGCCTGCCTACACAATTTTTTCCTTCTACCTGTCCTTCCAATATTAAAGCGACTATTCCAGGATGCCTTAGTATGTGGCCTATACAATTTTTTCCTTCTACCTGTCCTTCCAATATTAAAGCGACTATTCCAGGATGCCTTAGTATGTGGCCTATAAGTCTGTCTTTTCTTTTAACTATATTTTTCCAAATGCTTCTTTCTTCATCTATTTGACGCAATACCTCTTCATTTGTCACTTTATCTGCCCATTTGATTTTTAACATTCTCCTATAGCACCGCATTTCAAAAGCTTCTAATCTTTTCTTCTCAGATACTCCGATTGTCCAAGTTTCACTTCCATATAAAGCGACACTCCAAACATATACTTTCAAAAATCTTTTCCTGACATTTAAATTAATTTTTGATGTAAACAAATTATATTTCTTACTGAAGGCTCGTTTCGCTTGTGCTATTCGGTATTTTATATCGCTCCTGCTTCGTCCATCTTTAGTAATTCTACTTCTCAAATAACAAAATTCTTTTACCTCCGTAATCTTTTCTCCTCCTATTTTCACATTCAGTGGTCCATCTTTGTTATTTCTACTACATTTCATTACTTTTGTTTTCTTCTTGTTTATTTTCATGCGATAGTTCTTGCGTAGGACTTCATCTATGCCGTTCATTGTTTCTTCTAAATCCTTTTTACTCTCGGCTAGAATTACTATGTCATCAGCAAATCGTAGCATCTTTATCTTTTCACCTTGTACTGTTACTCCGAATCTAAATTGTTCTTTAACATCATTAACTGCTAGTTCCATGTAATGATTAAAAAGTAACGGAGATAGGGAACATCCTTGTCGGACTCCCTTTCTTATTACGGTTTCTTTCTAAAAGATTCTAAATCATTCTAAAAAATAAATATTTCAGCTAATTTCGATAAACGGCTGTTTCAATTAATAATACATTCATTTATTTACATTATATAATATATATATAAAGGATAAAAATGTACGTAAACATAACATCATATTTTAAAAACAAACACTTGAACTGGAATAACGTTAACATTTTCAATGAATACCGATCGGCTTACTTATTGTTGCAACGAATTTATAGAACCGACTCGACGTTACAACTCACCGGTTATGTTATACGTTGACCTCGTAACAGTCATCGATATTCGAATTTTAAAGGTTAATTAAAAACATCTTGCCGTTTGCTTAGGACTATCCTCTTAGTAAGGGATCTTTCAAATTAAGCGCAAAAAGCTGACAGACTGTGAAGGAGACGTTGATTCTTTTTTTTAAAATTTTTCAAGCGTCATTTGTTTTCAGTAGTTTATGATAAATCATCATGGAAAGCTACATGCCTCAAAAACGTTTACAGATAGAAAAAATGAACTCGAAGTTACAGTTTGATAAAAAAGTACGTAACATTTCAAATTTTTATTACTTATTTTTATTTTTTAGATGTCTAAGTATGTAATTTAAAAAAAAATTACTACTAAAAACCGTAATTATTATTCCTCGCCATTCCAGAAACATTTAAATTACGGATGAAAATGAAGTAGTTTTATAAACCGTTTTATGCAAAAATAATGGCAGATTATAAAATTTAAAAAAAAATTTTTTCGTATCTTTAAAATGTATAAAGACGTAGTAGTTTAAACAAAGCGTCATGTTTTGTAGCACTCACTATAATTAGTTTTATAATTTTACTCCGCTGCGGAATAATCTTGAAAAACCTTTGTCGGCTTGTCAATCAAGATTCCGGTTCCGGTCTAATCAAGGTTATAACTTCTATAATAATCTTATTACTTGTCCAAAAATATCATCTACGGTTTTTAATAGTGATTTTACACGTTTAAATTCCCATTTATTTATTCGAATTGAATCGATTCGAATATAAATATAAAATGCAGAATTAATATTAAATTTCACATCGCTGACTAACTTAAAGTATCTTAAAAAAATGACTGTAAAATAAATTAGTTTTACTATTTTTTCTGTTGCGTAAAATGCCCTGCTTTCTTTTGCTGAGCACATTTTATATCTATATCTAGAGAACGATGAAGTTTTTAAAAACATCACAAGCGGCAAAATGTTCTCTTTCATCGTTTTATGGAATACCATCGTTAAAATTTGAGAACAGCGTAATTTTTTAATTTTGTCTCCTCCCAAGTGTAGCGTCCCTCCCTTTTTGCTTAAGACAATTTAAGATAGCCTATGTTACTTCCAAACCGAAGACCTGTTACTACCCAAACGTTGGTTGTAATTGGTTGGATCTGTGAAACTACAGAAGGGAATAAACATACTTTTCATTTAAATACAATACCGCACTTCCTATGTACGTAGTCGGGTAAAAAGGGGGAACATTTTTTTTTTGTTTTACACTATTTTCCTAGTTTTTTTTTTATGGCGGTAATTTATGTAAAGCACCTGAGAAACAGCAGGCACTAATCAGACTCTCTTTCTTTGGCAGTAATGATGTTTACTAAACGATGAACAGAATGAAGGTATCAATTTTAGGTCAGAATATCCGCATTTAGGTGGGTTTGATATCCTTATATGCAACCGTAAATATGTTTTAATGAAGAATTCAACGGAAAACCCCTTTCTTTAGCAAACCTGACACGGTATATTGTTATTCTTAGCGAAGATTATGTAATTTTTGGGAAATACTTGTAGCTCAGTCGGTTTTTCTAAACTCTTAAGGTTGTGGACTTAAAATAATTACATACAGTTAAGCTAAATCATTTTTTTGCGTTTCCTACATTTACTAGTAAAAAATAAAATTTTTTCGTTTAATTTTTTATAACCGATACAATTTGATAATTTTTATTTTGTAGAAGTACTTTTACTTTATTTATGAAATAAATCGACGATTATAGGCGAAAATGAAAGAAAAGTTTTTTCATTAAAAAGTTTTTAAAAAAATGAAGGGTTAGATGCATAGCAAAACGAGTAGATGAAAAAAAAAACTGCAATCGAGATAATCTTTGACTGTTACACGGTTTCAAATTTGATGAAATCGAGATAAATTAATTATTTATTTGAAAAAACTGACTTCATTCAAAATTTAAATGAAAAACTGTAAAAAAAACTAGTCGAATATGAGCAATTAAATGAAATATTTTTCATACGGTTAGTCCAAACAAACAGAAAAAGAAGTCTATTTTCAGAACACATTTTGGAAGACAAAGTTAAGTTGTATTTATTTTTTTTATCTGGAACTCACGCTAATGTTCTGCTTATGAAACTTTAACGTGATATTGTAAAAAATAAAATAAAGCTAAAATGCACGAAAAATTAATGGTTTTTTCCCTAACTAATTAATGCATAATTTAATCATATGTTTCATTAAAAACAAAAAATGAAGTATAGTATATACATAATTATGTATTTCAATCTACAGAGCGTCCGGAGAGTTATTGTGCAGTATGCTATAGAATCATGAGGTACAATATACGGTTAGCCTGCGGGTTCGTTGGGCGTTACTCAGTAATAAAACAAAGATGTCAGTTGTTGAGTTGTGATTGAACGTGCTTCGTTTTGTTTCGTTTATCGGAATCAGTAGTTACGAGAAACATGATTCTTTCGGTAGAGGAACGCATTTTATTCGTTGAACACATCTTAGTGAAGATGAAAAGTTTACTGATTTAGTGAAGCAGTTTTCCGAAAAGTTTCCAAATACTCCCTGTCCTCATCGCAATGCAGTTAGAAGTCTTATCGAAATATTTCGGGCAACAGGCCCAGTTGAAGACGCTGATCGAAGTGTAAGACCACCTAGACTAAACGAACAGAAGCCGCTTGATATTTCGGATGCTATGGCCGAAAGTCCATCAAAGTCAGTGCGTAAGTTAGCACAGCAGCACGATATCGGACTTGCTACCCCATATAAAGCTGTAAGAAAAGAAGTGAAACTTTTTCCCTAAAAAGTAATGTGTGTTCAAGAACTGAAACCAACAGACCATGCCAAAAGACATTTATCTTGTCAGTGGTTTAAGGTTTTATTGACCAAAATTGCGTAGGTATCCTCGGCATTATATTTTTTACATATGAAGCGTGATTTGATCTGAGGGTATATTAATTTACAAAATACACGACTGTGGTCGACAACTAACCTCCATTAATTACACAAACAATCCTTACACGAAGCGAAAACAGGAGTCTGGATCGGTTAAGTAGAACGCATTGTGGGTCCAATATTATTTGAAAATACAGTTAATAATGATCATTATTGTGCTATTTTAACAAACTTCATTAGTCTGTTACAGAAGTGGAAATCAATCACGGTCGGTTCCAACAAGATGAAGCCACACTGTACACAGCTAACAGGTCGATGGTTTTTTTACGAAATGTCTTCGGTGAACAAATCATTTCGAGGGGTTTGTGGCCTGCACGATCGCCCGATCCGACTTCCCCAGCTTACTTTCTATGGGGGACAGCGAAACAAGCAGCGTATCGCAACAGACCACGCACGATTGACGAACTAAAAACCGCAATTACGGCATACGTACGAGACATTACAGTACATCAGCTGGCTAAAATGTTTGAAAACAAATTGAAACGTGTGCAGTGTTGTATTGATGTTGGAGGAGGTCATTTTCAACACCTTTTTTTAATTATTCCAGTTATTGTAATATCCATTTCTATAAAATAATGAAATAAAAATACAAATTAATAATTAAGAAAGTTTCGTCATTACACTTCTATAATTCCAGTGCACAGCAATTTTCTGAACGTTCTGTTTTTATATATTTTTACAATAGCATAATTTTTACATTTGTTACTACACTAAATATATATTTAATACGAAACTCATTTAGAATTTAATTTAAAAATAAGTAAATAAATAAATCTTTTATTCTGATCGATACATTATTATATAGATAACGTCATTTTAAAATAGATTATAAATATAAAAACAAATTATAAGATAAAACTAGATGCGATTAAAGCTCATTATTAATTATTTAAATATAAGCACATGAAATAACGTTAATGTAAATATATTAAATATAAGAGTTTACTGCAAAATATTTCATAATTCAGAAGCCGATACTGAAACTTACTTCGAACCCATATTTACAAACCGTTGAACGGGAACAGCAAAATCATTTATTTTAATAATTAATATTTTAAAATTCAACGTCAGAGTAAGGTAATGCAATCAGTGATTCACCTCTAATTTTGAATATACCTTATTTAGGACCTTCGTCAGTAGTACAAGGTGAAAAGATAAAGATGCTACGATTTGCTGATGATATAGTAATTCTAGCCGAGAATAAAAAGGATTTAGAAGAAACAATGAACGGCATAGATGAAGTCCTACGCAAGAACTATCGCATAAAAATAAACAAGAAGAAAACAAAAGTAATGAAATGTAGTAGAAATAACAAAGATGGACCACTGAATGTGAAAATAGGAGGAGAAAAGATTACGGAGGTAGAAGAATTTTGTTATTTGAGAAGTAGAATTACTAAAGATGGACGAAGCAGGAGCGATATAAAATGCCGAATAGCACAAGCGAAACGAGCCTTCAGTAAGAAATATAATTTGTTTACATCAAAAATTAATTTAAATGTCAGGAAAAGATTTTTGAAAGTATATGTTTGGAGTGTCGCTTTATATGGAAGTGAAACTTGGACAATCGGAGTATCTGAGAAGAAAAGATTAGAAGCTTTTGAAATGTGGTGCTATAGGAGAATGTTAAAAATCAGATGGGTGGATAAAGTGACAAATGAAGAGGTATTGCGGCAAATAAATGAAGAAAGAAGCATTTGGAAAAATATAGTTAAAAGAAGAGACAGACTTATAGGCCACATACTAAGGCATCCTGGAATAGTCGCATTCATATTGGAAGGACAGGTAGAAGGAAAAAATAGTGTAGGCAGGCTACGTTTGGAATATGTAAAACAAATTGTTAGGGATGTAGGATGTAGAGGGTATACTGAAATGAAACGACTAGCACTAGATAGGGAATCTTGGAGAGCTGCATCAAACCAGTCAATTGACTGAAGACAAAAAAAAAGGACCTACGTTATTCGTTAAAATTGAAATTATTCGACAGAAAGGTCTTTCACTCGAATTACGTCCCTCGTAAGTTACACAGTACCGTCACCAAAAATTTCCTAATTTAACACTGTATAAGTGTAATATACATATTTTCGGACTAAGGATTCAGGTTAAGTTAAATAATTAAGTTAAGAATGAATTTAGATTCGTGCAAGACTAAATTACGTTAGGTTAAGTGCAATATACATTATTTACGAAGTAAATAACTTTGTTTAAGGAAGATTTAATTGAGTTTGGTTAGGTTTAGGTCAAGATTAACGTTAGGTTAGGTAACTAACGATTCCGTGTACTGAACTTCGTACGATATCAACCTAACCTAACGCTCGCTATTTTCGTCTAATTAACCGTAAACATTAAATCGGCCGATTGTTAGGCTTAGTCCATAATTACATACAATTACCAATTATTTACTCGGATAATTACACTTGTACAATGTTGAACTACGAAATTTTTGGCGACGGTACTATGTAACTTACGAGGGACGTAACTCTAGTGAAAGGCGTTTCCGACGAATAATTTCAATCGTAACGAATAACTTAGGATCTAAATATGGTATATTCAAATTTTCGTCAAAATCGGAGGCGAGTCCCTTGTTGTATATAATTACCCAGCGTAGTACGTTTTCCGTAAAAGAAGACATTTTAATTGTATGTTAAATAAATTGGTGATAAGAATTTTTTAAACGGTTCGGTATCGGTAATTTACTTAAAATGGCAACAGAAGCATAATGAGGGCCTTTTTCATAAGCCGAAGTACTGTGTTGAGTTGCACGAAAGTTGTTGGTTCGGTAGAGGTGGGTACTGGTTATTTTTAAGTGACTACTTTTTAGCAAAATTTTCACATTCATAAACATACGGATAATTTAACATAGTTTAATTTTGTAAATATCTAAACGATTAATATGTATGGAGGCCAGATAATGATGTGACAACTCATTTTTGTATTTTGAAACCTCGATCTGACGTTTTATGGGAACGCCAAGAGATAACATTATACTTTTGTCGGGGTATACGTAAACATAATAAATATTTGATGTTGATGACAAAAGCGATTACGATGATGAAAAGATTCTAGCTTATCTGTACTGTATTCAGTCAGCTTATAGAGGGGAAAAAAACAAAAAAAACGTTGCCTTTGTGTGAGTTAGTTCGTCATTATTCTGCTGAGTCACGTCTCGTGTATCGGTGACGTTTCACGACGCAGAAGTATCTATATACAACACTAGTGACCGGGTTTGTCAATTATGGTCTCTAGATTTTTGAATCTAAATCTGCATGAGACTAACATAACGAGATTAACGGACACGTATTTTAAGAAATGGTTTAACGAAGTGTTACCTCTTCTGAAAGATAATTCGGTTATTGTCGTAGACATGCCCCTTATCATTCAGTAAAAAAGAAAAATTCCAGCTGCATCTTGGAAAAGAATGATATCAAACTATGGCTTAGTTCAAAAGTGGTCTTTGAAGACTATGAACTTATGGTCCGATTATTGCGAAGGGTTTCGCGAATTAAAAGTAATTTTAATGTGTATAACTTCGATAAGTTAGCAAGATCCAGTGGTAAACCGTCCTTCGATTACCTACTTATCATTGGGAACTCAACGCGATCGAGTTAATTTGAGGACAAACCAAAAGTTACCTAGCGTCAGAAAATACTACATTTAAAATATCTGATGTCAAAAATTTCGCTTAAAAGCCATCGGTAAAACGGGATAGTACGAACGGAAAAACCGCATAAAACATGAAACGGATATTGTTGAACCAAATTATTGGGAATCAGATAATTTAATAAAAAACAAAATCAAACCTGTTATTTTATCTCTTAATACTGACAGCACTACGGATTCATCGCGATCAAATGACAAAAACCAAATTGACTTTATTATTTGTTTACTGTCAGAGAAATTTAATCTAAAATATTAGGAAACGTTTACCGATAGTAGAAAACTGACAATTTCATGTCTAATTAACGATAAACATTTTTAATGAATAAAATGCTCACAGGTTATCAGATGAACAAGGTAAGAAATATCTATCGATCATTTAATATGTTTATTTACTTAAATTTAGAATATATAGATAATTTTTCTAAAATATAATAGCGTGCGGTTACTGAATATTAACATCGTACAGAATATTAACATCAATATTAACATCGTTTCTTTTATATGCATCAGGATTTACAGGGGAGATGTTTGTGAATCGGCCGCCTGAACACTCGTACGCACAGTTTGTTTACTTGAACTCAACAAGCTTTTTTTCTTTTTTCTGTTAAAGAGGTGAAGGAACCCCCATTTACGGGCGCCGAAGCATTGTCGGACTCGTTAACAGGTTTCGCAAGATGATATTAGGTGTGTATTGAATTCCTGCGCACTACCGACTAAACCTCCACCCCTGGCTATCCTATTCCTGGTACAGCTGGTATACATTTTATCAGGAACGGCGTAAAACGCCCACACACAATCAAAAACCCCCAGAAAGTCATACACACAACAAGATCACATAAGGCAAAAGCGCAACACAACTAAACAGCAACCACAAACTATATACGTCGCTACTCATCACAAGTGACATCCATCCCCTTAACAACGCGCGCGCGCACACACACACACGCGCACAATCACATCATAGACACATCCCTCAACAACACATACTCAAAAACAATCACTGACATACAACATGCTTACAACATACCATTTACCACAGGCCACCATCGGACGCATAAGATGACTGCCCCCGGCCTCATCACACCCAGACGACCTCCACACGTTCGGGGGACCCCCTAGGCGTTCAACCGACAGCCTGTCCTCCCAAATGCCCTCCGGCGACCCCTACTTCGCCTGCCACTGCGGGACTCCTCCCAGGCGTAGAGCTCCTGCATTACCTTCCTAGCCAACATTGCTACGGCCGTCCAGTCACTTGCACTCTCAAGCAAGATCCGTTTCACTTCCACAGGTGAAAACATATCCCTTCTGCTTATTGCATACAATGCTTCCTTCATTCCTATGATCCTTAAGTATGGGACAGCTGAAAAAAAACCTGGTGTGCTTTCTCATCCATACTCTTACAAACCGAACAACATGAGGAGTAGTCAAGTCTAAACCTATAAAGGTACTCTTTAAATCCCTCACGGCTCGCCAGAAACTGTGTAAGATAGTAATCCAGCGAGCCATGGGTACGCTCGCACAAATCCTCCAGGTCCCTGATCATGGGTACGTCCATCGACCCTCTCACTGTCATCCCACCGCCTCTTCCATTCCCTTCTCAAATCTTCCATGATAAAACTGGCCAATCTCCTTTTTTCAGTAAGTGTTAGAGCACCTAGTTCTTTCATCCTCTTTCTACGAAGAATCTCAAGGTCTATCGGTAATATTCCCGTTAAGACGTCCACAGCCTCGCGGAAAACCGTGCGATACGCTGCTGTGATTCGGAGACAGCTCCTTCTTTGTATCGCTTCGGGAGCATCCCTGTATTTACCATATTTTGTGACTCCTTCCCAGACTTCGACACCATATAGTAGCACAGAGGACACAACGCTAGACAGCAACCTCCTCCTCCGCTGGCTGGGTCCCCCATTATTCGGTAGCAAACAAGCTATTAGCCGCCTCAGCTTTTCTACCTTTTGGCATGTCTCCATAACATGACTACCAAAGCGTAACCTCGCATCCACCCTTACACCTAAATACTTGATAGCAGCCTTCGAAACTAGCGTCTGATCCACAAGGATCATTTTCAAAGACGGTCTTTTCTTTGTAGTTGTTATAACAACGACCTCCGTTCTGTCTGGGGCCATGGTTAACCCTGCTTCTGTCATCTAATCTCTAATCGCGGCATAGGACTCCTGTATTAGGGCAACGGACTCTCTCAGTGTTGTCGCCTTAACCAGGAGGGCAAGATCGTCCGCATATCCTACAACCATGACTCCCGGCGGTAATGGAACCCGGAATACACTGTCGTAGACAATATTCCAAAGGGTCGGTCCAAGGACCGACCCTTGTGGTACTTCCTTATTTATACGCCGTTCAACTAGTCCGTCCGTCGCCTCGCAGATGAATTGGCGTCATTGAAATAAGAAAGGATTATCCTTCGAAGGTATGGAGGGAACTAACTCTTCTTCTGTTCACCATCGCGGTCCCGATGGCGACAAGGGTCACACAATTAAAGGCATTGCGGACATCCAACGCCACGAGCACATATAACATCTTCTCACGAGTTGTTTTTCTCGCCATCCCCACCTTACCTAAGACTGACCTCCCTCTACGGAATCCAAATTGTTTGTTTGAAAGCCCTCCTGCGGCCTCTATAACTCTGGACAACCTCTGTTGCAGTGTGCGTTCGAATACCTTAGATATTGCGTCAATAATTACCAGAGGTATATAAGAGGACGGCAGCACCGGATCCGTCCTTGGTTTAGGGATCAGTACCAGGCGCAGCCGACTCCAACTTTGGGGGTACACTCCTTCTACTAAACAATTGTTGTACACCCTCAAAAAGGCACTAGGATCGGCCTCAGCCGCCACTTTAACTGTCCGATTCGGCAGTAGATCCTGTTTCGGCGCCTTATCCAGTGAGATCTGTTTAACTGCAGCCACTAAATTCTCTTCTGTGAGAAGCGGTGGGGGATTCGCATCTTCTTCCACTTCCTCCGAAGTTCCATCCCCGCGATGGAATAGTCCGTCTATTATATTCCGGACCGCACCGGAGCCCAGGATCAAATGAGTTCTGGCTTTCAATACCCTTTTAACAACGGCCTGAAATGGTCTCTCCCACATGTCTGTATCTATTTCAGCAATGAATGGCTTCCAGGAAGCCCTTTTCGAAGCCCGAATAAGCTTATTAAGCTCGCCCCTAGAGGTCCTGTAGCGTTCCACGTGCAGTTGTTTAAGTGCATGGATGCGTATTCGTTGCGCGACCCTCCTGACCGCAAGACACTCCTTAAGTTTACTGGCTATGTCTTCGGACCACCACAATATTTGATAACGACCCCTCCAACAATACCTGTTGGGAAGAAGAGCGGAACAGGCACTTTTCAGACAGTCAACCAGTCTTGCGGCCCCATCCTCTACAACGATTGAACTCTATAAGCTAACCGAATTACGTATAGAAACAATTAATCAATATTAATTATTAAAAGGGGTTTTACCGAGCATAAAAATTAATATTCTACGAAATAATACTGAAGTGACGAAGTTAAGGTAAATAAATTTATAAAATTTGTTCATAATAAAATAGATTTGATGAGGTTAATTTAACAAATACTTATATTTTCATACTTAAATAGGCTATGAAGTAAACGTGTAAGCAGAAAAATCAGGTTTATTTAGTTATTGTTTTAATAAAAAAGAAGCCATCAACAGAGTAACATTGTTTTTATAAAAGTAATATTTTAATATATTTAAAAATTTAAAATAAATTTCTCAGAAAAACTTTATGGTTGAAAATGCATAATAACTTCTTTATTCGAAGGACTAAGTGTAATAACGCTAAAAAGTTGTCTAATATTGCTTATTTAAAAAAATAAATTACTTTAATTCCTGTAGCACATTTTTAAATACAAATAAATAAATAAGAATTTTTAATCGTTTAGCCTACAGATGTGTTAACTCGGTTTCATATTTACCGGCACCAAGAAATATCAGAGACCCTTTTTTAAAACTCGTTCTGATTTTTAAAGGAACAAAAAAGATTGTATTTCGGATTGGGATAATAAATATTTAATAATAATGATAGACTTAATGTTAAATTAGACGCTTTAAAGCGAAACGATACGGCTTGATTTTGTTGAAGAAATATAAATTTAAATGTCTCAAGTGAATTTATCATCTGTCATCACAAACGTCATGCTGTAGACAATAGAAATGATACCATTAATGGGAATATTATTTTTGCGACTAGCAATGGTATATCTACCTGAAAAGTAAATTTTAACGGTCTAATCATCGGATTTTAATTCATTAAAAAAAAAAGAGATAAATACTATCTATTAGTAAAAGGTTTCTCCGTAAGTGAATAAACTATACGTAACTTATACAAGAGTATTGACCGTTTATAAGATTACCATATGTTTCAGATTATTGTTACTCTTAAAAGAAAACACAATTTTCAAAATGTAAGGCCGTATTTATGATTATATTAACAAACTTACTTCGTTTATTCTCACCTTGAGTCGGGTGTTATGAGTGCTGTATTAAGACAAAAATTTTCAAACAATCTGGTATTTTAATAATTTTAAAATAGTAGACCAATTGGTGGAGATACATTTTAATAATATAAATCAAATTTTGGACTATGGAGGTCCGGTGATTTCCTGAAACTACGATTCTAAAATACACTTATAAAAACATTAAACTCATACGCAATACCTTATACAAGCGCAAAACAAATTATGCGATTGTTTCACGAATGAACCAACAAAAGCTGCTATTATAAACTAGGTAATGATACCGGCAACGAACTTACCGCTCAAGACGTAAATAGTAAAAATGTCTGACTAAAACTACATGTAAAAATTTTTATGTTGTTAAAATATCGACTAACATTATTTAGAATCTGGCAAAACAAATCGCACATCGTAAAACAAGACGGCATCAATATAAAAAGCAGTGTAAAGCAAGTACGGGTTCAATATCCCTTTATAGCAGACTTTTGACATTTTCTCTTGCTGCTGGATCTTTCTACTTATCCGCCTACTATAAATTATTCGCAGGTACAAATAAACTGCACAAAAGACTAAGTTGGTTTTAAAATCGCTAATCCATTTCAACGTCTTGAACGGATAACAATTTAGTAGCTCTATAAAATTAAGGCGGTCTACCGAGAGAAAAATTTGTTAATGATCGCTCGATCAACCTTTTCTCTAAAAGATATTGTACTTTTTTTTATGTCACAAGATAAAACAGGTAGTTTAATATGAACCGGTTATGAATAACTTTTATTCATAGATAGGCAGCAACAGTCGATGTGTCTATTGCAGATGAACTGTTAAAAGACCAACAGTAAAAAAGCGACGAATGATAGCAGTATTCCGATTTCATAATAGTTATTGCCGATTACAAATAGATTAATATGAGTAAGATAACAGTACAAAATTTCAAGTGAAAATTTGTTAACTTACCTGCTAAACCGTTTTAGCTTTTTATAGGCATTACTTAGTTATTATTTATTAAAAAAGCGTAATTGTTGTTTAATACATTCGGTAATATGCATGGTGCTTTATAAACCTAAATATTAAATTTAAATTTAATTCAGACTGAAACCAAAAACATTTCTCCAGTTTGTATTAATTGCACTAACTGTAAACGGTAAACTCCACACTGAATTTGTGCAGCTGCTGTTAAAACTATTAAATCTTATCTCATTTTAAACGATCATGAACTCTGTAGGTATAAACTGGAACTAATCATCTAAACATTTGTTCTTTCACGTAGTGTAATACAAATTATGTTACTGTAATTTTTTGGGTATGGTTTTTTTCTCAATCGCCAAATATTAAGATTGTAAAACTTAATGCAGTATTAAAGAGTACAACTTATAAAGGATATTAATAAAAAAAAGTCGGTTACTGTTTTATTTTATTTGTACTTTTTAGGTGTAAATGTAGGTTAAAACATCTTTCATAAAAATGCTTAATTTGTGTAATTTTAATCAAATAAGATGGCTTTGAAGTGGATCCGCTTGTTCATACCTTAAGGTAATATATTGAGCTAATTATAATAAAAGGTAAATTTTCATTATTATTGTTATTAAACGTAGATTATACTTTAGATTTGTAAGCCATCGATTTTAAGTAGATATATTCTATGTAACTGACGAGTACTGAAGTGATTACATAAACATTAATTTTTTTCAAGAAACTGTATGGAATACATATGTGCTATTTGTACATATGATTAATTTTAATGTACCCGAAAGGTTAATGTATTCATCTTCTTTGAATTAAGTTAGGTTATGTATGGTTAATTATTTTTAACAATAAAATGACGTTATTTTTCTTTCAAGTTTCCAGTGTAGCATTTTAAGTGAGGATTTAGTTAAGTATTTATTATCTCTATTATAACTTATCCTTTGACTCTAGAATATTTAACACTTTTAAATGGAAAAACATATCACTTAAATTTATCAAAACAAACTTATTGATGTAATAAATGAATTATAACATGTTATGAAATTAAAAAAAGCCTGCATGAAACATAAAGCCTTATTTACTTTCCTTTGATACATAGCCAATTACAGTTGAAAAAGAAATGCTGTTGCTGCACTAAGTACATATGCTTGTAGAAGGAGTAAAGAATAAAGCACATTATAAAGTCGTGGAATTTTACTGCTAAGAGAATTGTCCACAATAAAAATAGGCTTTTCAATATAATAGAAAAACAATGAACAAATTGCAAGAAAAGATTTTTTAAAAATGTTATGTCTATCAGAAGTTTGAATACAGGGTTATAATGTACATGATTACATCACTGTATCTGTACACCAATAAGACCTTGAATTGCGTACTTAATTGTACAAAAGTAATACAATAAACCTACAGCTTATAATACTCTCAAGCTCATTAGTACATTACAGTAGAAAAAATGAGAATTAGGGGTAGTTTTACAACATTAAAATATCAGTTTGTACTGAGGTCAAATGTGTTACTTGATCCTAATTTGTTAAAAGTGTATGGTTGATATTACTATTGTTTTGCAGTTCTGAAATTATATATCACGGTTCATAGATCCTCTACAAACATTTAAAAGAAACTAAACTTAATTAATTGTTTCAATTCTATAAAACATTATAACGGTTAACAAAGTATAAGATGCTTACAGATAAGAAAAACACTAGGTTAATGCACTTTATACTACTAAGTTTTATAACAGTTTATACTAGATGCCATTCCCGACTGAGTTGGGACAGCATAAATAATTCATTGTTTCACAACAGAGGATAATACATTACTTGTATTATGTTAGATACTTGTAAAGCATCTGATGTACAAGAAACACCAGAGTTGCTTTACCTGAGAGCAATGATGTTTGCTATACAGCCACAGTCTGTAATGAACAAAGTGACTCTGTCATTTACACAACTAAATATCACCATTTTAATTGTGTTTGGCTTGCTAATGTGCACCAGTATATTCAGCTCAGTAAAAAACACAGCAGGAAACTACTTTTTGTATTAAGAGCAGCATGGGTTGCTGAATGTTCTTAAGAATAGCTATTCCAGTTGTGGGAGTTATGAATCATGTTAGGGTATGTATACAGCTGTTTTGGTTAAGGAACTTATTAAAAAAAAAAACACATGCTCTTTATATAGAATTCATTGTATTCACATAATTTGAATGACTAAACTATATCTTCCTTCAGAAATTTATTTAAAAACACTGAAAATAGGTTACAAACAAATTACAAAACTATCTTGATTTTATGACTTATGTGAATAAAGTTCATTCAGACATTCATGACTTTTATAACATATCATTATACATTTCATATGGTATATTTTAATTCAACACAAAATTTTATATTATGAAAATAAACACTATTAGGTGGCATATAAGAATATATTTCATTAAGTGAATATTATTTTTAATTATTTTATATACACATGGTGGATTGACTATTGCTGTAATGCTACCAACACTCCCTAGAAACTGACATATTACAGATACTTTAACAAGGAATATGAGAGGATTAGACTTGCAAGATTAAATAATCCACTGAAAACAGACAAATTTCTTTTTTTCAAACAAAGTATAAAAAAAAGGAATTAAAAGTATCTAAACAGGAAAATCTAATAAAATAAAACAAATAATTATATTAAACAATGTGTTTTTATTACAATATTCAAGTGCACATTATTTTACATAACTAGTACTGGTGAATATCAACAAGTTTTATTTTAATAATATTTTACACAACTACACATATTATAAATACAATATATGATGGATGAAAATTCAAGAAACAAAATAACATGCATATATATATATGTTAATTAAATATTATATATATATTTCTTCTTCTTCACTTTTAATTGAAGTAGAAATTAAAATTTAACCTGAAAATAGAAACAAAAGTTTAAATTAGTTTATCTTTTTTAATCAAGTAATGCACTTTATATGTAAAAAGAAAAAAGCGAACAAAACAGTGTCTGAATTCTTTCCCTACTCTCTCTTATCGGCTCGTTACATCCCTACACTATTTTTTCTGTTATTACACTATTTTAGAATGAAATTCTACATTCCTTTTTGAGTCAATCATCTTATCTGAATTTACTTATCATATCTTGTAACTTAACTCCAGCATTACTACTATAATCTTTGTTTTCTACTCTTTTTATCCACCTTTTTACCTTAGTTTTGCCAAATTTCCCGACTGGATGCTTTAAATGATCTGCTAAACTCTAGTTGATTTTGTTTTTTTGTTGAGCCGGAAAAAGTAATTATTGCTGTGTAATTACTTACTACTCCTAAAGTAATTAATTAAATGCTGTGGATGAAAAAATGTTAATCAGCTGTAATAGATACATATATTTTTTTAAATATTTATACAACTGAGGAAAGGCACTTACCTCATATTTGTCTGATTTTTAATTTGTAAATTTAATCGCCGGCCCCATGTACGTTTAATGCGAATGCTACTACATTCTCCCCGGTCTTATCTACTGCTTTAGCACTGTACTGCCCTACATCATTTAATGTACAACTCAGTATCTTCAATTGGAATTTCTTTCCAGCTTGTACAAATTGATACTTTGCACTATCGTCTTCTATTGGCTTATTGTCTTTCAGCCACGAAACTAAAATTAAACAGAATGAAAGAAAATTTTAAAATACACATCTAATAAAGAATATAATTAAATAAAAGAAAAAAAGATTAATAAAATACAGTTATACTAGATTGGAAACAATCTATCATTATATGTATTACTATTGAAATTAATTAAAAATAATTAGAGATAATTATTAAAGAAGTAGAAATGTACATATAAAATTTCTTTTTCTTTTTATAAACATTACAATAAAAAGTTTAACAGAAATGAAGACTAAAAACAGGCTTCTTTTCTCCTGATATGTTTCTGTTATTTTAAATTTATTTTTAATATGTACAGGTGTGTATGTATAGCAGTCTCAGATGAAAATCTGTACAAAGTATAAACTGCTTAATAGGTACAGAGAGGATGATGCATTTTAAAATTTTTGTATACTGAAACTTTAAAAAGGGTAAGATCAAAGTTTCATTTAAAAAGAAACTAGACAACTAATCATAGCAGGATTCTACTATAATCAGTTAGGAAAGAGATTTAATCCATTATCTTAAAAATGTAAGAATCTATTTTACTATTATGCTTAGCACATAGATAAATAGCATTTTTAAAATATGATAAACATTTTAGTGATCAAGACAAAAATACCTTTAACTGGGTCCTTCTCAATTTCACAATCAAATTCCACATTTTCTCCTTCTTGAACTGTAGCTGATCGTGGGAATGTTTTGAACACTGGACTTTTTGGTTCTTCATTGGGAACTAAACAAATTGTAAAAATAGAAATTCAGTTAAAAATATTACTTGAGTGAAACAAGTTATATATTTTGTTAAAATCCACTTATATTTAGAAATAAACATATCGTTATATCCACACATACACACACACACACACACACACACACACACACTCACACACATATATGTATATAGTAAGTGTTTTGTAAGATCATTACAATATAATAACTGTAACTTAGGACAAGGGTTCTAAGCAAGTCAGTATGCTGTCACATCATTTTACAATCTGATGATGGTGCAACATCTTGAATATCTCAGAAAGTAGTATCCTGAAAATATAATGCTGAAGTAAGTATAAAATATTATTGGTTCCCATAGCTCTCCAAAATTAAACAGTACTAGCTACTGTAGCTATGTGGGATAACTGTTATCCCACATATTTTAGTGACTGATAACTATAGCAGTTGATGTTATTATACATTTATGAGGTGTGGCTATTAAATAACAAGACTATTGCTGCTACAGAAGAACTGCGCATGCCCCAAATTCGTATGACTGACAGCTGTGTGGCATGAAGCCTTCTCTTTCGATTGTTGCCACCCCAGTTTTTATATACATATTAGTCTGGCCGTGGCCTTCGTTTGGATAACATCTGTTCTTTTGTTTTGCTGAAAAAATGATAAACATTTTATTAGAGCAAAGAATTGTGAAATTTCATATGAACTTGGAAAAACCACTATTGAAAGATATCTTTTATTAAAAAAAAGTACATGGCAATGAATGTTTGTTACGTGCGTGGGTTTTTGAGTGGTTAAACATTTCCAAGATGGCCAAAAAGACGTTGAAGATTATGTTTGCTTGGGTCACCCTTCCATGTTAGAAACACAAAAAGATATTGAAAAAATTGGTAGTCCGATATGATCTGACCATCTGTTAACTATTCGTGCAATTGCTGAAGGAATTGACAAAGAATGTGCAAAGCAAATTTTACATAACAATTTTAAAATGTGAAAATGGTGCCTATAATTCTCACACTAAAACAAAAAGAAGCTCATGAAAATGTTTATTCTGACACTGTGAATGATATTGAAAATGATCCAAACTTCTTGGAAAGAGTGATAACATGTGATGAATCTTGGTCTTATGATCCACTTATGATCCAGAAACTATATGTCAATCCATGCATTGGAAGGCCCAAACTTCACCGAGAGCTAAAAAAGATCAAATGAGCAAATCAAAATTCAAAGCGATGATTGTTTTTTTCAATATTCATGGGATTGTGTACCTTCACTGGGTTCCTGAAGGTTAAACTATTAATCAACATTACTACCTTGAGGTCCTTGCTCAACTCCATGAAAAAAAGAAGAAAAAACCCCCGAATTGTGGTAGAACAAGTCATGGGTTCTTCATCAGGACAATGGACTGACTCGCACTTCATTGTCTGTCAAGACGTTTCTAACCAAGTATAACATCCTAGTATAGACCATCTGCCTCATTCGCCTGACGTGGCATCATGTAACTTTTATCTGTTCCCCAAGGTAAAATCTGCATTAAAAGGAACTAGATTTCAGACTGCTAAAGCTGTGGAAGAAAAAGCGGCACACGTCTTGAAAGAGCTCACAGAAGAGACTTCCAGCACTGTTTCGAACAATGGAAAATTTGCATGCAGCATTGTAGGGATAAAGGAGGAGTGTATATTGAAGGGATAATAACTAAATATGTATAAATTTAAAATAAAATATTTTACAGCATTAGTCTCGTTATTTAGCCACACCTCATATTAAAAAAAAAAAAAAGGTTGTACAGCAAACCATCAAGGTTGATCATTTGTGAATAGGAATGAAAAATTTATTTTTACTGAAATGTGTATAAAGATTAAATAAATGTCTATAATGGTTATAGATTACCAAAAATATTACATGGAAATGTCCAATGAGTACAAAAGTCATTTCTCACAGTCAATGAAAATTAGTATATGCAGAAGTGCATGAGTTACAAATGTCTCACTTGAATTGCTCACAATGTGTTACGGAACTCTAAAGGGCATCAAGCAGTTTGACTGCGATTGTTAAATCATAGTCAAACAATAAATAGTTAAGTCACAATAGTCTTTGGAACAGTTGGTAGCCTTTCTTTTTTCTTTTTTTTTTGAAAAATGGTTTTTTCCCTGATGTGGCTTTTACAAGAATGTCAAAGAAATTCAATAAACAACATTTCAAATGAGGAATTAGAGAATTCACATTGTTCCAGCAAGATGGCATCCCACCAGTATGGATGTTGATTATTTATGATTTTCGGAATTGGTAATTTGGCTACCAAAATCACCACATAAAACCCTATAATATTTGTTAAACATAAACCCTCTAACTCAATATTGTTCTGTGTAGCTAATAAAGCATAATCATATGAATTTTTCTGTCAGTCTTTTATGGATTTACATACAGTTGTGTTTATTTACAAAAGTAATATAAATTCTACTAATACATACCTAAGACTGTAAGTGTACATGTGCTAAATGATTCTCCAGCATCATTAAACGCTTCACAAGTGTAAGTTCCAGAGTCTTCAGGGAAAATTTCTGCTATATTTAATTTATAAATGTTGGCTTCACTTGAATACTGGAAGTCTTTACTTGGCTTAATTTCCTTATTATTATGAAGCCACACAACATCAAACTTAAGTGCTCCTAAAGAAAAAATAATAAAAAAAAATGTATTTTTAACTACTACTGCATCAAATTCTTGTTAAGTAACAGTAAGTAAATAAATTAATGTTCAATGTAAAGTAATATAAAATGTAAAAAAAATTGCTTGTATGGTTTTAATAAAAAGTTTATAACTAATATACTCTCATCTTTATGTCAAATAATAAAAAAAAAACAAACAGCTGTTAACATTTTCTTGCTCCTAAAATACATAGAGAAGCTGGGAGTAGCTGATTACTCATGAAAAAGAATGAGCTCGTGCCCCACTCATATAATTGTTAAATATTGGCTTGCTCATTTTAAATTCGTATTAGAACCAAATTTGTCATATATGTATGATCAAAATTGGACAAATATTATTTTGTTTTAAAATAAATTTCTTGCATTCAATATTAGTTGATCTAAAATTTAATCACATTTTTTACGTACATTGTAATTTTAAACCAACATCAGATGGCACTATTTTAGATGTTAAATTATAAGTATCAAAGTATCAAGCCAAAATGTGTTCCATCATGGATAGATACATAATGTAAGCAATTGACACTTACAGAAAAGCCAAAATTTCATTTTGGTTTTTGTTTCATTATACTCAGACCAATTTATCAGGAGATATTGTGGACAGAAACTGTCTGGCAGTAATTCTTTGCATTTGGTTCTGAATCCAATTTTTCAAACCCCTCCCACAGCTTTGTGGGAATCTTCAACCTTTCGTTGATTCTTAAGGATATAAACTTCACTGGTACTAAGTTTGAAGTTTCTATATCATGCCGGTGAAATATCAGTTTGTATTATTTATGTTGTGTTGCTGCTCCACCGTATAAGGCACAGTTGCTCGAGATGATTAAGATCAGACCAATTGTAATATAGCATTGGTATAAATCTTTTTAAAACAACTCTTTTTCTAAGCCATTTAAAACTATAGGTACACATCTTTCTTACCTTTATCTCTTGCATTTAACTGATGTTTTAGAACATCTTTTAACTACTTTTGGTTTCCCTAATTTAAAATTAAATTCATATCTATTATTATATACAAAAACCCTGTATCAAAAAATGTTCTAATATGCTCACCAAAACATTAATAGTGGCAATGAATAAATGGTTTAGAAAATAAGCCAGATTTTATTCTGGTTTTGTTATCAAAATTAAGCCCCAATTCTTGAGCTTTATCTAAAGTAATTACTATACTGTGCAATATATATAATTTATATATATTATATAACAATTTAGTGTTATATTAATTTTATTATCAAGTTGCATTCCCTCCAGTACTAGTTGAAGATCTCTTAGTTATAATCTCAAGAAGTTGGAAATTATCTGTTTCACGATTAGAGGTATTTTTGCAACACTATTTTTTTATGTGCAAGATCAGATTTTCTCAAATTAGGTATCGTAAGAAGTGCATAGAATGCAGATTTACAGATTTAATACTGATAAGTATATGAGTTAGTCTTTTATTAATTTTTAATTATTGTCAAAAAACTTGGAATACATATTTATGTTTTAAATTTGTCTTGGGATGTAAATGTACGTTTACTCTTAAATCTACTGATCAATTGTTTGATTAGGATTACCAAATCTAATTATGTTATCTATTTACTTTTACCCATGACACTGACATAGTGTGATATTTTTTTTTCAATAAATAAAAAGAATTTTCTTAATTAAAAAAAAAGTAAGCAATAACTTAATATAATTAGCCAAAAAAATTAAAACTAGAGCTCCTTAATTCAAATAATAAAACCCATACTTACCAATTACACGAACTGATAAGATAACTGGGTCACCATCCTTTACAAATTGTGATGAAAGGTGACTAACAATTTTTGGTGGTTTATCTGGTCCAGATGGTGAAATTGGAGTCTCTGGCTTATTAGATGCAAGTACTGTTAAAATCATGATGGTATATATTAATACATGGAATTAAATAAAAAAATAAATAAATAAATAAATAAATATTTTTGTAATACAGGGTGTTTCATAATGTTCTTCGGAGTTTTGAAAATTCATTAACAAAAAACTATTTCACTCATAAGAATAAAACAAATACTGTACGAAAGAGTACTTCAAATAGTTTTTTTCCACATATACTAGGCAGTTAGTAAACCATTCGCTCGCTAGGCGTCGACAGTAGAGAAAATGGCTGCCACGGGAAGCGAGAAGTCGTTTTGTGTGTTAGAATTTCACTTGTCAAAGTCAGTAATTTCTGTGCAATGTACGTTTCGGTTGAAATTTCATAAGGAGCCACCAAGTGACAATTCAATTCGTGCATGGTATAAACAATTCACTGAAACTGGTTGCTTGTGCAAGTGAAAATCAACTGGTCGTCCATCAACCTCATAAGTCAATGTCGAACGTGTGCGTGCAAGTTTCATTTGCAGCCCATCAAAATCGACTGTGGTTGCAGACAGAGAATTAGGAATTCCGAAAACAACAGTGTGGAGAGTTCTCCGTAAAGTTTATTATGCAAACCGTACCATCTTCAATTAAGCGTCTTTCTGATAGAGATAAAACACGTAGGCTCGATTTTTGTTTACAGTTACAGGAAAAGATGTCGTTAGATGAAGGTTTTCTAAACAAGAAAATTTTCAACGATGAAGCTACTTTCCATATTAGTGGCAAAGTAAACTGTCATAACGTGCAAGTTTGGGGAACTGAAAACCCACACGCTTATGTGGAACACATTCGGGATTCTCCAAAAGTAAACTTTTTTGTGCGATCTCTCGTGAGGCAGTGTATGGGCCATTCTTTTTTATGGAAACGACAGTAACCGGCATGATATACCTAGATATGTTACAATTATGGCTTATGCCTCAGCTACTCAACGACTTCATTTTCCAGCAAGATGGTTGTCCTGCCCATTTTCATAAAGAGGTTCGACTGTACCTTAACACAACATTACCTCGGTGCTGGATAGGACATGCGTCTGAGAAAGACCAACACATTATGCTGTGGCCACTAAGATCACCAGACCTCACGCCATGAGATTTCTTTCTCTGGGGATACGTGAAAGATAAGGTGTTTATCCCACCAATGCCGCACGATATCGCTGAGCTAAAGGATCGCATAATCAATGCAATCAACTCTATCGAAAATGATGTGTTAGAACGAGTTTGGCAAGAGCTAGACTTTCGTGTTGATGTGCGCCATGTCACCAGAGGAGCACATATTGAACATTTATAGATTTTAACAAAAACTGTTTGAGTCCCTACATCACCTCGTACAACTTTCATTTAGGTAAATGAAATACTTTTTTTGTACTGAATTTTTGTAACTCCTAAGAACATTATGAAACGCACTGTATTTAAGATTTCCTAAATTCAATAAACATCAAGGCTGTACGAAATAAATATTTAAATTTATCACTAATTTAATTAAAAAATAATAAATATTTTAATTTCTGAGCAAGACCAGCACAAAAATACTCATTAATTTGAGAATAAAATAGTGAGAAAACACTATAAAAAAAGAGGACATGTAAAGGATGAGAAAAACAGGAAAAGAAGAGTGATGTATAGGAAACCAGATGGATTGATGCGATTAAAAGTAGGCAGTTTCAGTAGACTGGGTGTGAAATGTGATAAGAAAGAAGGGGATTGATTTGTTCTATGAAGTATCAAGGGGAAGACCACGTGGAAGGAGGCCTTTGGGAAGACCAATTAAAATTCTGGGGTAATAGGAATGAAGACTTGGCAAGCCTGAAAGCGATGAGTGACTAACTGCTATACAATAATAAAAAACAACTATGAAATAAATATATTTCTGAAAGAACTAATTCTATACTTGAGCATTTACAACATTTCTGATAAATTAAAAAGTCTAATATGGACACCACATGACTTCCTTCTATGCCTATTAAATTACATACACACATCTTTTTTTAAATGAAAAGTACATAAAATTTTATTTCATTAATAACTTCTAATATGTTTTCATTTTTTTTTTATCATTGAATTATTTTTTATTGTAAACTTTTTTTACCATCAGAGGTTAATAATTGTTAATAAATCAATCAATACATTTAAATAAAATAAAGAAAAAAGTTAAAAAAAGCAGATGAAGTCAGATTTGAACTGATGTGCCTTCCCCTTGTAAAATCCAAATATTTCATTAATTAAAATTTTATTTGGATATAACGCTGGAACCAATGAAAATAAGAACCACTTATCATATATTGTTGAAAAGCTCTCAATGAGGGCTTACTACTGCAGTTAAGAAAAAGTCCAAATCCAAGAGTTATGCGAGATACATATGTATGTACAGATATCATGCTGAAACTAGTCGAAGTGTATTCAGGGATGGTCAAAATGGATCGTTGAAATCTGAAAACTGAAACTTTTCACGATCACAATAATTCCTTTACTTCATAAAAGGAAGTAAAAAACAGTCAATGTGAACACAGCCCCATATCTTATCTGTTATGAATAATGTACTACTACAGGTTGTATTCATGCTAGATACATAAAGTGCTAAAAAAAGAGGTATACCTGAAGATAAAGGTAACAATGAATATCTGCCAAAATAAGAACAATAAATTAATTATTATCAAACTGTTTTAAATATGAGCATAACAAATTTACTTACATTTTACAGTTAATTTACATTTTGTTTCAGCTGTTCCTAAAGAGTTTGTTGCTCTGCATGCATATTCTCCTTCATCTTCTGGGAAAATTTCACTAATTTTTAATGTTGCAACACCATTTCTGTATTTGAGATCAACAATATTTGACGAGCTTAACATCTGAAAAGATCATACAGTAGAAAAATTAAATTGTTTTTAGATTTAATGAAAATTATTTATTCTTTTCATATAATAAGAATTCTTCATATATGACAATTAAACTTAAATGAGAAGAAAAAGGTTTTGAATTGATTTATATTCTTAAAAAAAATCTTTATTAATTTATAAAAATCTATTAAATTCAACCATCTGTTACTAATCTGTTCATACGGTTTACTGTTTACATTCAGATTTCACTATACATCTGTCAGTCACACTTAATTAAATATAATTTGCTTAAATATTTTCCATTTTATTTTATATTTCTAAACTTACGGAAATAGTATAAAACTAGTATTTTATATTTGCGTTCATGAATTTATTTATGAATACATGATATGTATAAAACACACCTTGTTTTATGATATTACCAGCAAAATAGGAACTTTTTAATTAATGCTGCTTCAATCAAAGTATAATAAATATTTAAAAATGATTTATGACTAAATAAAATTTTATGATTTTATAACCTCCGTTATACTATACAGCATAATATTATTATTCTGTATTTCATAATATGAAATACATTCTCTATTCATTATTCTGGAATTCACTTACCCTGGACAGTTCTTGTTCCATAATAGTAATACAATATTAATAAACAATGACGAAAAAGCTAATTGCAAAGGTCTGATTGGCAACTAAGTATTAGTGACTGTTGTATAACTGGTTACTGTGGCAAGATTACTCATCCCATTTAACCACTACCTAGATTCAGTATAAGGATAAAAAATATTCCTAAAATATATTAATAACAAAATTTGTAAAATGTGAAAGATCATACACTGAAGAGCCAGTCAAAAGAAAAAAAAATAGTATCATGAAAAATTTATAACAAATTTACACTTTTCTAATAAAAGATTTTAATTCATTCATGCTACATCAGAGAACTTAATTAAATCTTCTACAATCGATAGTAACAGATTTTTTTTTTTGTCAATTTCTGTATAAATTAAACCACAGTGCTAACAAAGACTGAATAGTACTTTACAATAATAACCGACACTTGAACATCAAATCACTGGATAATGTCTCAGTGAGGTTACTTTTTTAGTAAAATGTCTCAGTAAGGTTACATTGAGTAATTACTTATATAATCACTGGAAACTTACTCCCAAATAAAATACAGCTGGATTTATTAAAAAAAAACCCTTTAAGATTTTTTAGTGCTTTTTAATATAGATTATTTACACGTATATATACCTTTCCATTCTTTGTCCATACAACCTGTGGATCAGGATCACCCTTTATTATACAACTTAGATCGAGATTTTCTCCATCATTAACGATAACAGTCAAAGGTAACTTCTTAGTAATTTCAGGGGGAACCATAGAATCATCTGGTGGAAGGATCAGTTCTTTAGTAGCACTTCTTGAACGAGATGGGCTTCCTGTTGAATCCAGTCTGCCGTATTTCTTTGGTGATTTTTTATCAGAAGCCTAAAAAATAGATATCATAAACAATATTATAATTAATTTAAAATAAAACTTTAAAAACCTCAGGCAAAATTTTATTATTATGAATACTTGAAAAAAGAGAAAAAACCTCCATTTTTTAAACAGAGTATATTATTTGAATAAAACATAAAATAATAAATTATTAATTAAAAATAATTTTAAGGTCCTATTAAAAATAAATAAATAACATTTTGATGTAAAAGAAAGTAGGTCACATACATAAAGTAGGCCTTAAAGTATGATTGGAGAATGTATTTGCACATAAATTTGGTCACAGACAGGAGTTTTGTAGGGGAGTAAAAATGTGCCACATTAGCCACAAAGAAAAAAATATTTACAAGTATGCCTTTATTTAAAAAAAAAAACTACAGTTAGTGAATTCATATTCTTTCTGAACTTGACCAAGATATTGTTGAAATAATACATGTCAATTGGATCAGTCTTTTAGGAATTATCATTTAAACAGCCTAATTGATGTACATAATGGTTCAATAGTATGATCATCTTTGACTGCATATAGAATAATTATATTGATATTTGTGAAAATTAACAGAATAAAATTTGGCACACAATTACACATACATACATCTGTTCATTCATGCTGTATTTTTATAATGTAGTCAATTTGTATGAGGGTTATTTTTTTTCAAGGTCCGATCGGTCACAAAATAAAAACCCGTGCAAAAATCAGATGAACCTTTGCGCATATGTGTTGCACAGCATCTCTAGTATGGCCTTCAATCACGTTGCGGCACTTCGTTTAGTTCTGAACACGCAGCTAGTACGTAAACATGTCTACAACAATAGCATCTCCTGCCAAGTGTGAAGTGCGTGCGGTAATTCAATTTCTTCAGGCTGAGGGGTGTAATGCAGCTGAAATTCATCGACGAATAAGTAATGTGTACGTGAAACTTCAATGAGTGACAGCAAAGTGCGACAATGGTGCAGGAACTTTAAAGCAGGACGTACAGATGTTCATGATGCAGGCGGTCAGGGAAGGAAGAGAGTGTCAATCGATGATCTCGTTGAGCGAGTGGATGAGGCAATTTGAGAAAATCATCGGTTCACAATTTTTGTATTGAGTGATTCGTTTCCTGAAATTTCAAGGTCAGCTCTCTACACCATTGTGAGTGAGAGACTTCAGTACTGAAAACTGTGTGCGAGATGGGTTCCCAAGATGCTGTCCGACCATCATAAAACAATGAGAATGGACGCCTCCCTAACATTTCTCCAGCGCTACCACAATGAAGGAGAAGATTTTTTGAACAAAATTGTCTCAGGGGACGAGACATGAGTCCATTTTGAAACTGAAGAAACAAAAGAACAATCCAAACAGTGGATGCATTCTCATTCTCCCAGTAAACCAAAGAAGTTCAAGCAAACCTTTTCCAACAGAAAGTGTATGGCTACTGTGTTCTGGGACCGGAATGGAGTTCTCTTGGAATTCATGGAACATGGCACGACCATCACTGCAGCCTCATACTGCGTGACTCTTCAACGTCTACGAAGGGCAATTCAGGATAAGCAGAGAGGAATGTTGTCATCAGGCATTGCCTTCTCCATGACAATGCTTGGTGCACACTGCAGCTGTAACAAAGAAGCTCCTGCAGCATTTTCGTTGAGAAGTGTGTTTGATCACCCACCATACAGCCCGGACTTGGCTCCATCCGATTTTCACCTCTTTGCTTGCATGAAACGCTGGCTAGGAGGACAACATCTTGGGACAGACATCGAGCTGCAGACCAGCGTAGAAACATGGCTGAAAACACAGGTGGCTCCATTCTATGACGAGGGTATTGGAAAGTTGGTACCACGCTACGACAAATGTCTAAATCGGAGTGGCGATTATGTAGAGAAATGGCGTAACTATGTAAGTACTAGTTACAAATAAAAAATGTTTAATTTTCACTGTGGTTTTAATTTCATGACCGATCGGACCTTGAAAAAAAATAACCCTCGTAGTTACCATCCAGATTTCATCCTTGAAGTGTAAATGTCTTGTTTTTCACTGCTTTAATAATTGATGTATTTTTTCCATGATTTATGTTAAATAGTCTAATGAGTCGGAAGCAAGATATAATTATTTATTAAAACTAATTACCACTTAATATTTTTCTTTCTCTTTTCTTCATAAAAAAATAAAATACAGAGGTATATTTACCATCTCAGTCATTGATATAAAAAGTTTACATTACAGCACAACCACGGTTGTGTGAAATATGAGGCAGACTAATTTTTAATAAATTAAATATGAGATAACATTTATCTATTTGGTTCTAAGGATAAAAGGAATATTTTTAATGACAAATGCCATTATTTATATAGAAAATTAATCACCCAATATGTAAAAATAACAGGAGTATGTATCAGGTTATAATTACAGCAATAAACTTCATTTTTACAACCTGATAAATCTCCACCTGTTAAAACATTTAATGAAGTGTTACCATGAAGTACTGTAGTAAGCTAACACTGGGGGTGCAGTTGTTATTTATTAAGAATTGAAATTCTCAAGACTGAATGTCATTAAAAAAAGGAAAAGGAAAAATGAATTTAAATTTTATTTAAACTATGTGAAAAATTGCATGAAAATGGTTTTCAAGTCACATTACTGTAAATTTTGATATATAATGAATAAAAGTCAAATCTGAATATTGGGATGCTATCTCAAGGTCACAAGTATTACAGGTTAATTGATCTATGGTACAGGTATACGTATGATGTTAACAAAGACATGGCAATCTATAAAAACTAAATATAATTGTTTTTTCTTTATTTTTATTAAGTAATACACTTATTTTATTTCACTGTAAATAAATTAAATGGGCAAACATTGTATGAGCTCTTGTAATCATGCTTCCTCAAAGAATAGTTTTTTTAAGTAACGACTCATGTTTTGATGTTATTCATTATGTAACATAACTAAATGATTTTGACAACATTGAATGCAAACTATTCTTAAAACAGCAAAGCCCTTCTCAAGAACAAGATACTATGTTAAACATACTCATAAAAGTGAAGTGTAAAGTGGTTTTACTCTTCATTCTTCACCGAGCTAAATGTACTGTTGCATCACATCATCAGTCAGGTCACCAAAATGAAATTGACATTTGGACCTCAAGTAATACCGTTGTTACACCGTAGGGAAAACTGATAATATAATGAAAATTATTATTTTTAGTGAAAGCATCTTTATTAGTACCTTTGACAATTTAGGTACTTAACATGTATGAAAGTCATAAGAAAGGCTGGGACAAATAGCATTAACAAATTACTGTATCCCTTCATATGTGAAACAGTGCTTTATATAAACTCCTCTACTCAGTTTGACAATTATATCTAGAATGGTTTAATTTCTTATCAAAGAAACTAGATTTCACTTTACTTAATTTTATATAAATGATATTGTACTGCATCTGTTTTACATAAAAAAACAATTATTTAATGTTCAACTTATAAATCATATAAACGTAAAAAGTATCCCTTACCATTGATGGTGATGGTGAAGATGAATCATATTTCTGAGATGAAGCTGTCTTAGATGAGTAACTACTTGATGTTTGTTGAGTTGCAGTATTACTGATAAGAGTCTTTGTGGTAACAACTGCAGGTACAGTTCTAAGAGGTTGTTCAATGTACCTTCGATCTGAAATTTATCATAATGAAAATTTGTTTAAATAATGGATCAAAATTATTAATCCAAGTAAAATTTATATAAATCACAAACAGCAAATGAAATAAATAGATAAAATAATAACAGTATACGCCATACAACTCTATGAACAAACATCTAAGCAAAAAATTCTGCAGAAATTTTGCATTCTTAAAAGTACACCTAGATGATCAAATTTTTCTGAAGAAGATAACAGATTTAAAATCAAAAAATTATTTATTTTAAGGAATATCATGATGTAAGAATGGACACTTGAATGTGGCAACTACACAGTTTTGAATAATCTACTTGATATAGTGTATGTGGTGTGTAGTTATAATGATGTACTTTTAACTACAAGCTAGAAAAAGTAATCATCAGCTAGGTCACCAAAATGAAATCAACATTTAGACCTCAAAGTAATATCATCATTACACTGCAGGGAGAACTGGCAACATAGTGAACATTATTATTAGAGAATCATTGTTTATTATCCTTTAATCAAACTAAAAATGAAGAAATCTGATATTTCACAAGGGTGATTCATGTAGGGAAGCTTTTAAAGAATTGTCAATCTTATTGATAGTTTATATAATCTCATTCAAGAAACTTTGGAACTACTTTCTAACTATCTATAATAATTTAGATCAATATCATAACATTTTTATAAAGAAAATAAATGCAGTTTAATTAAAAGAAGTAAACTTAATAAAAATTACACCAAATAACATGATTTTGGGATTACGATAAACTTTTACGGCAACCTTAATGTAATTTTATAATCTATTTATAAGAAATTAATACACTTTTTTTTATAGTTATTCAAATAAGATGTATATAACTTTCATAAATATAACTAATATATATTCTGAAAACATACAAACATTTTATGCATGTACACTCACAAACACAATTATAATTTAGTTAAAATAAAAAATATCACTGTAACATGTTCATATAACATATTCTGAAAACAAGTAATGCTTTAACTCTTAGAGAACAACTTCATTACATTAAGTAGACAATGTGTAGTTAACTGAGTTGTAGATCCATAATATAATAAACATTATCTACATGAGATACTGAATGGTGATGACTAATCTGTGAAAATTTAAAAAGTGATAAATGCAAAAAAAAAAAATCACATGAATTTGCACAGAAAAATACTATTTTTAAATATTATTGATAAGATGAAGGGTGGATTAATTTACTATAAAAAAAGGGTTCAGAAAGTACATCACTAAAAAAAATAACAGAATTAACCGAGAAAAAAATGAAAAATTATTTGAATGTTATATACGTACATGCAGTGTTATGTTATATGTTCTGTTAGGACAGATCTAAGAAGAAAGATGTTCAATATAAATGGAAACTATGATTAAGCATTTAAAAAGAATAATAATAATAAAAAGAGAGAAGAAAGAAAAGATATTTAATTATAATGACAAATGACTACAGTACTTACATTTTGATTTCTTAAAAAAATAACTGGGTAACGATCATGAAAATGTTTCTATAATGAAAAGAGCTTATGATTGTTTTTATTATTATTGCACAACATGGTAAAAAAATCACAAAAAATGTAAATAAATAAAAATGTCATTAACATTAAGAAAAATGTGTGAACTAATAAAATTGTGACTGTATGTTATTGTTTTACATTTACTTTAATAACTAAATCCTTATAATATACAAAAATAAAGATTAACTGAATGCTAATATTACACAATGAATTAATTCCCTTAATATATGGTCCTTATAATGCCTTTTCAGTTCTACTTAATAATCATGACTATCTTCATATCTCACTCTAAGAGAGTAATATTATTTGTGAACAATCTTTAGCATCTTAATTCACTTTAGGCCAGCTAATACATTTTTTATTATATAAATAATAATGTATATAGGCATATACTGTACTGTCATTTAATTCCGTTTTAATTTATAAGCAGAGATAAAATTAAACCTTTAAATCTATAAAATATTTATTTACAGTTTCTTTTTAAACTACAATTATATTAAAAATATATTTTTACAAAAAATATTTATATTTTAATTGTACACTGAAATAAATCAGAAAAAATATGTACAAAACTATTGTAATTTTAAATAAAATAGATATTTATTTAAAAACAAAAATCAAAAACAAACAAAGATTTACCTCCAGAGTATATGAAATTATGTGCTAATTCAGTCTGTTCTTGAGTTGCGCCAAGGCCTAATGAAGAACATAGAACAGAAGATAGGGAAATAAGCAAGATTTTTTTTCAAGCATCTAAAGCTGTTACTTAAAATATTAATAAAGATAGAATACAGTAAATAAGTTAACTTAAGATTAAAAATAATGTTAATCGTTCCACTTTACAACATCATCGTTTACTTCTCAACTCTTACATATATTTTCATCCAAATTATGTCTCTATGATAATGCAAATGATTTATAAAAACAATCTAAAGAAAATAACCAAGATCAAAAATATTTGTTTCAGTGTACCAGATTAGTCTTAAATACTAGCATCTTCATCACATCCAGGTTTCTAGTTAAAAAAAAAAAATAATGAAAAACCTATTTAATATATGACTACATTGTAGAGTACAAATCTGATATCCAGATTCGATACAAGAATCACTCTTTGTTTAGAAAAGCCAGTGGTGACTTTTTATTCACTGTCACAATAATTTAACTTATAATATTGTTGGTTTCTTTACTGGACTATTTAAAGAAAAATAATGGACCACTATACTGTATTTAAAAAAATTGTCCAAAAAAATGGCCACTATTTCTGAATGAAAATTTTCAATCACCTTCCAGCTGGATACAATGTTTCATTAAGGGTGATATTTTGTAAAATTTCCTCTTTATCAGTACAAAACAAATACATTACTGTTCCATAGAAACTGTAACACCTTTTACCCAGTTGCAATCTTCTGTTAACAAACTAAACTAAGGAAATAAATACTTATTCAAATTCAAATAATCCAGATGAAATGAAGATAAGAATTAAAACAGAACAAAAGACTGAATATAAAACCCAATTTTTTGAAAACCAAAACAAAAGAAAAATGTAGGTGGCTGTATAAAAAAACCATTATAAATTACTACATAGTATTTTATGTATAACATGTGAGAAAGATTGGAATGATGGCAAAACAAGGAAAGAATATGAGAAAGCAACAGTGGATTGGCTATTTGCGTTATCTAGCTGCAGAATCATAGGCTTTGTTTACCTTGCTCTTGATTGATCTGGCCTAATGTACTGTTGTGGATATCTGCAAGAAGTAAATGAAAAATTTTCAAAAAATGCATCATTACTCACTCTGCATTATTATATGGCATACCAAAAAACTGGTGTTCAATAATTCAATTTCTAATAGATTAAAATCACAAAAATGACATCTTTTGTTTAATATTAATTCTTCAAAATTGTTAGAATTTAATATGAGCAACTGGGATCAGTCCAATTTAACTGAAAGTCATAGGTTTGTAATGTAATAATCTTTTTTAAAAAATATTTAATGTGACAATTATTAATAAAAAATCAATAAGTATTATATATAAATAATAACTGTGACAGACATAAAAATTAATGCATAAAGGTAATAATGGACTATCTAATATAAATTTAATATTTGCAACTGAAGATGATGTGTGAATTTGAAAAGTTATCTCATAGTATTGGTAAGATTGTAATTGTTATTTTGCAGAATTTTAATAAACATTAGTCCATTATTATTAAATTTTTATACTTGGATGATAAAGTGAAGAAAAATGCTAGTCTTGCTGGGATATAGATAAAATCAAACAGATCATGATACCAGCTTCTTGATTCCAACACCGTCCTTTTGTTGGTAAATCATCATTCTTTTCCTTATCCTTCACTCCTTTTTCATTGAATTACTGGATCAGGTGTCATGCTCATTCCATCAGTGACATCACCTTTAATTAGCTTGGAGGGCAGCTTTATCTTATCGGAACTCAACAAGGTGGTGACTCTGTTTCATGGTGAAGGAACTGCCCAAGGTTTTCTTTCCTATCCAATGGTGGCAGAAAAAGCCAAATGAATGGCTGAGGTGCCTACTGGGTAAAATATAGCTGGGTAAATGTAAGTTGCAACTACTTACTGTTTTAGTAAAAAATGATTAAATTAAAAAAAATAATTAAAATATTTCATATTATTTTAATTATTAGCAGAGAATAACTTCATTTCATTATTAATTATATTTATGAAATTATGATTTTATTAAAAATACTTAAATGTCAAAAGTGGAAAAGATTAACGTTTAATATGTTCTAAAAGAGATTAAAAAGAATAATAAAACTAAAATAAAAAGAATATTCTATTAAAATATAAATACAACAAATTTTATTTCAACCATTTATTTAATCATAGATAATTGAATAAAACAGAAATGCATATTTTTGTTATTTCAAGAAGTAAGAAAGAGGAGATCAAAACAATTAATATATAGCATAGAAAATACATAAATATACAAATTCAAAGAGAAATTAGTCTGTAATTATTTATTTTTTAAGCATACTTCATAAGATATTTAAAAGCAACTACAAAAAAAGACTAAGCAAAAGGTATATTAATACTAACAACTAAAACAAGTACATCAGTTCTAAAAAAAAAGAGGAGAGTTCAAAAATTTAATACAACTACATAAACTGTGCATGCTTAAGATAAATAAAATGTTTCATTTAATATAAAAAGAAATAATACTTGAAGTAGGTTACATTATTACAGAATTTATTTAAACATCACATTATCACCTGCTCCAAACTGATTTGTAGTCACCTTATTTCATACCTAATGCATAAATATTAATGTAAAATATCTATAAATAATAATATTCAAGATACATTTAATATGCAAATTATTTACTAATAATACAAAGTAGTATAACAATGATATTTAGACATGAGCATGCACACACACACACACACACACATGCACACATATTCAAACAAATTTATATATTTAATAAAAATGAGCACAACTACTATATAACAAATATTAAGTCATGTATAATAATTTCTAATGTATTAGTGAATAATAAGAGTAATTATATTCCAAATCTTGATGTCAACCTGTCAAGTAGTAATATGTACTTTTACATTATCTTAACCTAACCTAACAATTTTTTTTAATAATAAATTGATCAATAGTTTTACTAACCTAATTATTTTAGTTATATTAATAATCATAAATATTACGTAGTAACTTGTCATGAAATACTATCAATCATATGGTTTTATTTGTAATAAGCTGTTCCAGTTTTTAATAAAATATATATCTGATTATATATAATATATTGTTTGTCTTATATTAGATAAATTATTTATGGTTTTCTTCCTTTTAGAATGTAAAATAATAAAATATACAATCATTTACAACTGCCCTGGCTTTTTCACAGATATTGAGAATCAAGAATTTCTCCATAATAAAAATGTATGAGCAGAAAATAACGAAGAGGTAGTTACTTGAAGAGAACAATTAATGAGATAAATATCAAAGAAAATACTGATTAAAAAAATAGTTTTAATGTTAACTGCATGAAAATGTTAATTTTAGAATTATTTATACATAGAGAAAATCTTTTAAAGATTGGCATTCAATTTCAAAATTAGAAAGATAATAATAATCCCTAAATTACCAGAATTGTTCAATTATTTACTCATGATAATTATAAAGTTAAAAGAAATAGTACAAAGATTTTCTTTTTTTTTACTAAGATGAAAGTAAATGGTACGAGTACACTATCTGATCACTGAATTTCCAAGGGACAAAGAAAACCTGTAACATCACCTCATACTCTACATTTTACTTCAAAAAATTAGATTTAAAAAACTTTAACATCTTATAAAAATAAGCTAACTATTATTATACTCTAATATTATTATATTATTATGCTTCTTATATTATTATTATTATTATTATTATTATTATTATTATTATGCTCTAATATTTAAACTCTAGAAAACCATTATGTAAGCTTCTTCTTCAAGAAACTAATGTACTGCTGTTTTTTTATGTATGTAGCAACAAGCAAAAAAATAAATAATATTTAAAAATTATATTAAATATAATGATTTAAAAAAATCAGTAACAATGGATAAAAACATTACCAGAATTAATAACTTATGATAGTGTTTTTATTAAAAAAAAGTGGAGGTTAAAATAAAGCATAAGTACTATTTTATTTTATTTTTTTTAATCAGACATAATAATTCAAATAAATTAAAATTGAAACAGATGATATGATATTTATTTCTTCTTTTCTTTCAGCTGTTTCTAATAAAAAATAAATTAACAAACAAATTATATTTTATTAATCAATATTAAAACATATAGAAATATATATATCTATAAATGTACATATTACAAAATTCAAAATATAAAAACCCCTACTTACCTTCTACAATGACAACACAGCTTGTTTCATCTTTTCCATGGATGTTAGTTGCAACACATCTATATTTTCCAGAGTCTTCAGGTTTACAGTCAACAATTTCCATTGTGACAACACCATCTGAATGTGACATTGTGTAATCATATTTAGATAGTTCCCGGCTTCCTTTGAACCACTTAACCTAAAAGTAAAACAAAGAGTGTATTATTTATAAAAAATATAGACTGACAGTAAATAAAAATGTGTAGGTTTACTAAAATAATCACTTAAAAAAATAATCAGTATTTATGATGAATACTGTAAAATAAGAATAGAAGAAAAAAGAAAAACAGAACTTACAGTGGGGAATGGCTTTCCAGAGAGACAGCAAAGAAGCTTGCAAGTTTGTCGGAACTGCATAACACGTGGCCGCAGTAGGAATGTGAAGCAAGGTGCGCTTTCCTTTTCTTCCAACCAGAAATTAAAAGCAAGAGGTTCTCGTCTGCGAACTGGTTGAACTTCAGGTTTGTATGCTGGTAGAGTCTTTGGTAGAGCTGCCAAAAAAATAAGAAAGAATAATATTGATAAATAATAAACTTAAAAGAAATTTAGAAATATTTTCTATAAAAAATAAATATTGTGTTTTATGCAAGATAGATTTATAACTCTATGAAGGGTTACTCTTGTGGGAAACAACTGTAATAATATAGTTCAGAATTCTTATATGCATGGTTGTGATTGTGACTGTTATGGCATAATCAAAAATGTTGTAGGCAACCTGAGATGATACACTCTGAAATCGGCAGTCGTACTAAAGATAACAAACATTTCATGCTGGATTTAGTAAGAAAACTGAGGCATAAAACTGCTTTTCTGTTGCTTTTTTTATTGAGTCAGTGTTGCACATTGACATTAAATGCCGTCTACAATGCAGGAGGTGTTTAGCTCTACAAGTAGTACCTTCACACTGTGTTCACTACAGGGACTTGATAAATGTACATCATTACTCTCAGACAAAGACATTTTACTACTGCCTCTTATAACTTAAAGTGCATCCTGTGGTTTACAATCATAAGAAAATAGATGTGAAGAATAGATTAATGTACTCCTTAAGTTGAGAGCAATGCATTACATATGTAACCTCTACTTAGTAGGGAACTTCATAATACAAAGTAAAAATTCATAATATATTGCTAAAATGTTTACCTATACCTGGTTTACCCCATTTATATCTGGTATACAAATACCTGTGTTTTGCTGGATTTAAAAACTTTGTCAGACTAGACTCTTTTATTAGCTGATTAAAGTCAACATTTTAACCATAAGGCGTGATCTCAATTTATATAATTATTTTTATGTCAATTCTATTTGTAACCAATATTTTTATATTTTCTAATAAATAAGTTTACAAAAAGAAAGAATAAATAAAAAATTATTACATTACTGTAAATAGTAAAATAATTATTTGATCACTCACGCTGAACATTTAGGAAGACAACTTCCTCTCTAAATCCATAATGATTCTCTGCTCTAATAATGTATTCACCTCTATCTTCACATTTTACCCTGTTTATAACAAATGTATAATCATCTGCAGCATATCGTTTCATAAATTTTACGCTCTGTCTCAGTTCTTGGTTATTGTGGAACCATGAAAGTGTTGGAGTAGCAATAGCTATCACTCTGCAATAGAATTTTACACTCTGTCCTTCATATGCAAATGCGCTTGTTGGTTTAATAACAAATCGTGGAGCTGCCTGTCTACGATCTGAAAGTAAATAATAAGTAATATTTGATTATAATTTACTCTAAGTAAATAAAAATGATATAATTAATTTCAGAATCGTGTGTAAATTATATCTGGTATGTATGTTACTGTTAAAATGGAAATCAATTACTTCATAGAATAAAAAGTTTGCATTAAAATATATAACAATACTAAAAAAAAAATTAACTATCTTTATTCCACTAACTATGATTAAATCTGTTTATATGTTTTAATTAGTGTTCCAAAACAACTTTAGTATGAACTAATTTTAATAAAATTCATGTATTCTGTGAATACAATTATTTTGCATTGAGCATTACTCATTTAAGTTGCTCTGGCAAATAAAACACAAAGGAATCCTCTGGCAGAAATAAAAGTTCCTCTAAGATTTTAGAAATAACTATTAGAATGTCTTAAGACTGTTCAAAATTCAAGAGCTATCAGACAACTAAAAATTTCATATTTCACCTTTGTAAAATAAATCATAGGTCAGAATTCAATTGGATAAAACAAGGTTTCTTTGGGTGGTGAAGGAGTGGATTAAAATGGATAGGATTTTTAATGAAGGAAATTAAGAAATCTTTTTATGACACCACTTGAAGTATTTTAATACAACAGGTCAGTGAGATTATTTCAATGTTTTCAAGCCACATAAAAAATAAAATAAACCAAGATACTGCTGCTATAAAGGACGAACAAGGAGAATAATAACAGAAAAAAATAACATTAATTAAAAAAGGAAGAAAATTATAATCTGATTCATAATGTGCCTTGTAAAATCATTAAAAAATCAACTTGACAAGGTTTGCATTGAAGGGAATATTTACACTGCTGTTTTTCAATCTATTCCACTATTATCAGCTAGCTCTCTCCCCCCCCCCCCCCAATAATTCCAGTATTCCAGTTATCTGTACAAGTAACAAACTTCCTTCCTACTATTGTAAAAAAGAAAAAAGTAAAATTAAAATAATTATTTACACTTTAAGACAAACAGAACATCTTTTCATTGGATTTTGTAGTTCTTACTATATAGTATTAGAAAAGTTAAAGAAAATGATCAAGAAATAAGAAAAACTTAAGGACTGGTTACTTAATATATGATTGAACTGAATAAAATTACAATACAGAAGAGTTATGAAAGATAACATAATTTAAGGCTAAAAAATGAAAGGCTAAGATGATTATGATAAATAGGAAAAAGAAAATACATTAAACAATGTTTAGTATACAGAAAGTAAAATTCATACCAAATGATGTGTCGTGTATTCTATATTTCTCAAGATGCAGTTTACGAAGTGCACTGTACTCTGAAAGACGACCGATAGGTACAGGATATGAGTCCCAATCTTCATATTTAGTTCTAATTTTATCTCGCAGGTTAGTGTAGCACGATGAGCTGATTGCGGCTGAGCGATCGCTGTGATCTCCCGTTAGCCAGGAATGTAAGAGACACTCATGTGCTGTCATTCGTTTCCTAAAAGAAAAAAATATTTTATTTTACTGGTGTGTATATATATATATATATATACATTAATTTTGTAAAATCAATTCTTCTTTTATTGTTGTCCATATCTTCCTCTGTACTAGTTACATTAAAGACTAAAAGTAAAACTCAGCAATCCACCACAGTACAGAATCTAATAATATTTCTTACCTTATTATTACTTCTTCATTTGTACATCAAAGCTAAAGCTAACTAAAAATAATTTTTAGTTAATAATTATTTTTGGTTAAAGTAACTATTAATAGAAAATGAAATCATCCTTGATCACACAAAATTAATGTATTTACAAACATGAATAGAGTGATATATTACACACAGAACAACAAGGAAAAATTAGATACAGAAATAAATATCATAAACAGTATTGCAGTAAGAAATGGATATAGCACTCATTAATTGATAATATTTATAAAAAAACAATGGTTAAAATCTAGTAATACAACAACAACATTGAAACCTATAAATAATAAGCATGGCAGTGACAATATCTATATAAAATACTCTTATACTAATAATGTTATTGAAATTTTGATTAATGTTTATAATCATGAAAAATATAAACCAGAATATAAGCCGAACAACTATATAATAAGACATTTAAAATTCCATAATAGTGATTATGATTCTAATAATTTATGTGGTGTCTATAAAATAGCATGTAATGATTGTAATAAAACTTATATTGGGAAAAGTAATAGATCATTTAGGGCAAGGTTTGCAGAACATTTTAGACATTATTAGAACAATAAGTTAAAACTTTCTATAGTTGCCGATATTTAACTGCTAACAAACATTCCATTAACAATTTAGAAACGGATTTTAAAATAATTGAAATTACAAAAGAAAATGATAAAAAATTGGACATTTTAGAAAGATATTATATATACAAAAATTTAGCTTGATTAATCTGCAGACAGAGTTTGATAATGATTTTCTTATCAAAGCTGCTATAAATGGCAGCACTTTTGTAAATTAAAGTAAAATTCATAAAATATTAGTACAGTACTATATGTAGTGGCTGGCCACAGGCATGTATAGGAAATTAAAAAAATTAAAAGAAAAAAAAATTTATATCTGACGTTAAGAATGTTTAATTTTTAATATTTAATATTAATCTTGGACTGCATATTTTACACTATATATGTGATAGTTTTAATTTTTAATGTGTAATTTTAAAGTTTTTAATTTTTGATCAACTGATGATGAAGGAAAATCCTTGAGTGCTTTTGATGTACATATGAAGAAGTAATAATAAGGTTAAGAAATATTATTAGATTCTGTACTATGGTGGATTGCTGAGTTTTAGTTTTAGTCTTTAATATATATATATTTATATATATAAATATAAATATATCGATATTTTTTATAATTTGAATCACAACAAAAATATATTTAAAAATTTGAAATTTACATTCTTTAAAGTAAAATAATTATATAATTTTCTAAAATTCAAAGTAATTTACATTCACGTCTATAAATATTATTTACTGTGGTATCATAAATATTACAATAAATTGATTTCTTTTTAACTGTTAGAATATTTTTTTTGTAATTTTCAATTTCTTAAATTTTGAAAGGGAGATTGATCAAGTATTGTATAAATAGATAAGGATAAATTTGATTTCTGTTACGAGCTGTTATAACAGACTGATAATAATTAATTAGAAAAAATAATTACTGTACATAATGTTGAAAATAAATTATTTAATAATTTTAATACTAGTATTTTAGAATTTGGAATAATAAATAAAGTATTACTTCTCTCTTCCAATTCTGAACCCAGAAAATCAATTTATTGATTAAAGAATTTTTTAATTTCATAAAAAAGTTCCGCAAAATGAATTCATAGCAGACTGATTCATCCAGTGTATATTACTTCATTAAAAGATACCAGTTACTTTAAAATATATATGGTCCATTCCTTAACTTTCTTCAAAATTTTGAATTTATCTTACTAGTTATACAGAATGAGTCTGCAGATAAAAAAATTATTCGAATTACAGATGAAAATTTCAATGTCTTCAATAGTGAAATGAACAGAATTAGATTTTAAAAAGTCACCCACCAGGTTTGTCTAGTGGTGAACGCATCTTCCCAAATCAGCTGATTTGGAAGTTGAGAGTTCCAGTGTTCAAGTCCTAGTAAAGTCAGTTATTTTTACACGGATTTGAATACTAGATCATGGATACCAGTGTTCTTTGGTGGTTGGGTTTCAATTGACCACACATCTCAGGAATGGTCGAACTGAGATTGTACAAGACTACACTTCATTTACACTCAGACATATCATCCTCATTCATCCTCTGAGCTATTATCTAAATGGTAAATATCAGAGGCTAAATAGGAAAAAGAAAGATTTTAGAAAGTTAATTCATCTATATGATTTGACTTTACACTATAGATGTAAGTCTATATACGTGTGCGTGCAAATGTGAGTGAATAAGAAAGAAGATATAAAAATACTTACTCCTTGTTTTTAATCAATAGTCTTTTAATAAAGTCTTTTCCTTCATTAGAAACATTTGCAAATGCTTCTTCATCAAAGTCCCAGTCGCAGGCTTTAACATTCTTCAATGTCTCTACATCATTATCTCCAGCAAACGGAGACAAACCACTCAACCTGGAATCAGAATAAATGACATATTACATAATATTTTGACAGTTAAGTAAACTAAAGAATCATCATAAGAATTACTACTACGAGTACATAAGTCTATTAATTTTTGTTTTAGGTATATCTTTGTCCATGGTAGATGAAAATTATATAAACCTATTAATTGTTAATGAAAAAATGAACCAAAATTATTGAATATAAAATTTTCATAACTGAAAACTAAAAATAAAGAGTTGGGCTAGTCACAAATGATAGATAAAATATAATACATGCAACTTACAAAACATATGCGAGTACACCGACAGCCCACATATCAGTGTAGAAACCAACTGGTTCACGTTCAACGATTTCAGGAGCAGCAAACTCAGCGGTTCCAGTTGATATCTTTACAACTTCATTCGGATCAAGTTTTGTTGCTAAACCAAAATCAATGAGTTTCACATTCGTACTGTTCTTAGTTTGACACATAATATTTTCTGGTTTGATATCTGTAATTAAAAAAAAAAAAATAATATTAAAATTTTAATACAGTTTTTATATTTTAAAGATTATTTAATTATTACTTTATTTTTATGTATCTTGAGTACTCTATTCCAATAAGAAAATGTAGTACTTCTGGTCAGGTTAAAGCAAATCAGAGACTTCTTTTCTCATTTTTAAAACACAAAAGGATGTGGTACTATATCTTCTCACTATGGAGTCCAGTACAACTTCTGGAATCTGTTTCTCTGAGGAATCAGTGTTTGATTAGGACCTTTTATTTTTCAATAAAATCCTTTGATTGTCATACTTTTCTCAGTGTGATCTACCTAATATTTGTTTGCAAGAGCTGTATGGTGGATCACAGACTGATTATACATGAATGCAGCAGCCTTTTCCTTACCAAGGGATTTTCATTCTGTGTAATTTGCAATATGTAGAATGGAATATACAAAGGTTTATTTTTTATCATTCTGTTTGCATTTTTTTCCATCATAGGCCATTCAAGCTTTCTGCAGATTTTTTCTTCAATGGATGGACATAAGGGGAGAGGTGGAAACCATATAAAAATGTTATTACCAACATAATTGTTACAAATAATTGGTATACCATTGATAGGCAAAATATTTTCCTCAACCTTTTGATTTTTTTCTATCTAGAGTTATTATTTTAATCTAATTTTATATTCAACACAGAATTCAAGTTAATCATAGCTAACCATAAATACTGAGGTAAACAATTTTTAATACAATAAAAATAAATTATAAAATAATATAACTGACCAAGATGGATGATGTTCTTTTCATGCATGTGTCTGATGGCTTCACAGATCTGTCTCATGTAATTGATTACTTCAGATTCTGACATAGTGTAACCCTCTGCTGTAATTCTTTCAAATAATTCACCACCAGATAAGCTATAACATTAACAAAACAGAAAAAATTCAGACAATTTTATCATAAACTAATAAAAAACTTAAAAGTTCATTAAATGTACAGTACTAACAGCTAGATATTACAGTTGCTTAATAATAAATCTCTTCTTCAGTAGTATAAAAGTTATTAAAATAATTATGTCTGAAATTTAAAACGTAATTAAATTAAGGAATGGAAAACACAGTTAGGGATACAGGTTATGTGTTTTATACTGTTATCTGATAAACAAAATGTTACTGTTGTGAAAATTAATAATTAGAATCACATAATAATATTTATATTTATTTAGTACTGTTTCATTGCCCTGCATCTAATTGGCAGAATATAATTATTTATAAAATTAATTTTTTCAACTTACGTTTTTGTTTTCTCTTCCGTGTTAAGTATTTCCACAGAAATCTCTGCTTAATTAGGTCTTTTTTTTACAATTTAATTAAAAACATAATTTAAAATATTAAAACTCAGCGAATGGTTATTTCAGTGATTGAGATGGTAAACATACCTCTCTATAATTTTAATATTTAAAGAAATGTTCCGATAAATCAGAGTTAATGAAAGTATTAAATGAGGAGAAAATAACAAAAGCAGTAAGTGGGAAAAAATTAATTTTGTAAATATTACATATGCAAACTCTAATATGAATTTTTAAATAACTGACTACTATAATAATTTAAGAAAACTGTTGAGCACTTAAATTTCTTTAGATTCTAAAAAAAAAATTATAAATGAAGTTACAACAAAAATGTTAATGAAATTAAGTCTATGACAAAAAGTTATAAAGTATGTAAAACAAGTTAAATTATTAAATTTTACTTATAGAGATTTTCGAGACTAAATTATCACATAAAATATCAAAAATTAAAATAAATAGACACCTTCTGTCCTGCATGGCATGAAAAAATATTGTAGTGTTGAAAATGTTGTCAAGGTAGAAATGCAAGCCCCACATTAGAGGTAGTGTAGTTAGTATAGAAATATTAAAAAATGTTCAACACAGTCATGAAGGTACAATATTTACAAATTTTCACTTTTTATCACATTTAATATTACATTTCTGATTCTGTTAGAATCACAACTTATTTTTAAACTAAATAATTTGATAAATTTATAAATATTAATACTTACAATTCAAAGATCAAAACCATTTCATCATCATCTTCAAATGCATCGTGAAGATTAATAAGTTTAGGGTGATGTAACTGATTCATTATGTCAATTTCTTTTCTAATCAATTCTTTTTCCATTGCGTGTGAAACTGGAATGAATTTTGCTGCAAAGATATTTCCAGTTTTACGTTCTCTGCAACGATGTACTACACCAAATGCTCCAGTGCCAATTTCTTCTAATATGTCATAGTAGTCATATACTGATTCTGTTTTAATATCAACTGGCTGTGGTACATATTTGGAGTAAATGTCAAACACTGAAATAAAAAAAAATGTATTTTCAAAAAAAAACATATATATAAATAATATATGTACTTCAATAATAATTTTACAGGGGAAATATTATAGTTTAATAATTCACTCAACTTATTAATTAAGATACTAAATAACATCTTTAATATTAAAATATTAAAAACGACAAAAAAAAAAAAACAGTTACATTTGTATGGCATTTGTAATGAAATACTTGCACATATGCAGATAATGAACTTACCATATTGATCATAGTCTTTAACTTTGTCTTCAGCACGTCCACGAATCTTCTTCCCATGCTCATCAACTGTAAAGAATAAAAATAAAAAGTTATAAAATAATCACACACTTTCATTAAAAAACTAAACTCTTTAATTAAAAATTTTGTGAGAAAACTGAAAAAAAAATTTTTATAGAAAAGTTTCAACTATCAGCAATTTTTAAGAAAATATTAGGTAAAATTCTGCCATTAAATCTATTAAAACAAGATAGTCTGTTATTTGTCTTATAAAAAGAGCCAGTTGAAAAAGTATATGTTTTCTCTTACTCTGACTGATTTTATCTTTGCATTGTTTAACAGCTCTTAAAATAATTGCTGCATTGTTAGGATGAGAGGAGATTTTGTGCAGCAGCAAAAATACATACGAATAACTATTTAACTATGTTTTTAGAGAGTTTATAAAAAAAACTTCTAATTCTTACAATCCCTGTTACAATTATGTCTTATTTTCTTTGTTCCAAACATTTTTAATCTGTAGCTGAAAAATATGAAGAAAATTTCTTCTTTGAGTAGAATGGTAGAAGTAAAATTTTAGCTATTAATTACACTTCAGAATAAATTTAAAAATTACATGCTGCATCAGTTTGATGTAAACAACTGTATTAGGTATAACTGCTTTTTAATTTCTAAGGGTGTTTTTGCATTTTTGCTATTTTTAAGGCACTCAGAATTTGACAATAATCTAACGCGTATAAAACTAAAATGAAAAGGCTTTATCAACTTGGTTGGATAAGTATGCAGCCAATATTATTAACTATAAGAGAGAAAAGTATCTTTGGTACAGTATGACAATTATGCTAATAATATTTTCTGCCATCATTATTTTTAGAAAATATATGTACATGATATGGAAATAACTATAATATGTGAACGTTATTTTTATCAATTTTTAAAAATAACTAATTTAAACTAAAATTTACCTTCATACTGCTTCTTTTTAACAGGTTTTTTGCCGGTATCTTTAGTTGTAATCAATTCTGTTGTTTCACTCGGTAAACTTCTACCATATACGTTTTCTGCATAAACTCTGAATTCATACTGATGACCTGGACTTAATCCTGTTACTGCCATTGTTGTAAATCTGTAACATTATAATCAAATTAAATGTGATAAAATATTTCAGTAATGAAAAAAAAAGAAATTCAATTTGAAAATAAATAAGAATAAAACAAATTCATGAATAATGAAAGAAATCTTAACTAGATAAACACGGGAACGTAGTAAAATTTAAAATGTTTGCTATTTGTGAAGCAGATTAATATCCTTTTATGAATATATTTTACTTTAAAAATTATGATTTGAAGAATACATATTTAACACTTACCTTGTATTTCCTACTCGAATCCAGCTGCTCATAGGATGTTCACGTTTTTCAACAAGGTAATTCGTGATGCTGCTACCACCATCCCAAATAGGTGGTTTCCATGTCAGTGCCAAAGAATCTTGTCCAATCTTATCGACTTCAGGGAATCTTGGTGGATCAGGATGATCTATAAAAATCCAATAAAACATTTTAAAAGCCATTGTATTAACAAAAATGAAAAATATAAATTTTTCTTATTTCAGTACCTGCAAATAATAAAATAAAGACATGATCTAGGCATGAGAATATTGAAACAGGGTCACAGAGTTTTACACAGCTACAAAGTAACAAGAAAAACTAAAAATACATTTTGACAAATTATATAAGGATTGCTAGAACATAAATGAGGGCTTTTTGCCTTCCTTGCTGTAGCATATCTGTAATCCCATCTTCTTTGAGACATGTTCAGATATTTCTAAACCTGCAACTTACATGGACCCAAAACTTCTCCCAATCCATCAGCAAGTGACTGTAGTGATGCTCAAATAAGTTGTACTAAGAATATGAATCATTAAAAATTATCTCTTGAACAAGAGAGTCAAGCCTTTAGAGATTCTATTTAACTTCAAGTACAGCTTGGGAATAAAAGCTTGAATGTATAACTGTTGGATGAAGTCATTTCATGAAGGAAGAGTATGTGGAAAATAAATCTCATACTTGGTGACAAAGAATCTCTGCTACATCTGTAATATCACATCATTCTGATAACTATACCACAACCATCATAGAAGTAAGGAAGGAATTAGTGTTGAGAGTGTACAGTAAATATTGAAATGAAATTACAGTATAAAAAAGTGTAAAAATATGAGTCCCTGCTTCTTTATATCAAAGCATAGAGAATGTTATCTTAAGTGACCGTGACTCGACTTCTTCAAGTTTTGAAAGAAAAGGAAAGACAGATTACTCAATTTTTTAGTCTTGAGATGAGATATCGGTCCAGCTTTATACTCCTGAATTAATAAGTGCGCAGAGGAAGCTTGGTGATGTTTCTTGAACAAAGACAAAACCAGTTTCATCAGGAGCAAGAATATGGCTATTAAGTTTTGGAATTCAGAGTTTTGTTTACTAGAGTTTCCTTAATACTAAAAAAAAAATAAAAACAATAATAAACCAAAGAACAATATTAATTAACTCTGTTAAATAAAAAATTAAAGTTAGCGATACACTCAAGAAGTAGATTGAAACAAGGTTCAATTTTGTTTCTCTAAGACAATGCTTATCCTTGCACTGCTGTTGTAACAGTGGCAACATTTCATCAACTCAAATGATATGTTTTGCGATATTAATCATATGGCTATGACTTTGCTTATTCCAGTTATAATAATGTTATTTAGGGTACATGAGTGAAGTAAATGAAAGATTTTGTTGAAACTGAAATTAAAAAAACTTCAGATCAGTGGAACAAGTGTATTGGGATTGAGTGGGATTACACTGAATAATACATGACACATTTTGATTATAATGTAAATAAATTTATAGAAACAAGTTGTTGTTTATATCTGAAGCTGCCTCGTACATAATACAAATAATTATTTTTGTAAATTTTTTTTAATAATATTAGAAGGGTGTCATGTATCATAAGCTGTCAAAGAATAATCTCTTAATTTGTTTTACTGACTTAGTTCATTCTCATATCTTGATAAAATTATTATTCCAAATCAGCTAACACGAAATTATACGACTGAATGGTAGATATTGTCATACAGTGTGATACATACACATTATAAGCTTTATGTGTGAGAGACAAGGTTGTCAGTTATATAAGATTAATGAAAAAAACATTAGATTAAAATGATAGGAGATGGAAGCCTGATTTTACCTCACACAAGTTAGTCAACATTGATAGGAAATGAAGTCGCTGAACATGCTTCTATCAGGCATATTTTGCATTCAATCAAACTCCTCTATGAAAATCAACTTCTCTGGCACTTATTGTTGCAAGAGCTGTTAAAACAGAACCAGTGGAGTGACTGGCCTAATTCTCATGACACTTATTCAGAAAAAAAATTATCAAAGATAAAGAGCACACAGTAACTGCAAGCCATTAGAGATTAGAGTAGTTTACAGCTTTATCAGAGGCCATAATTTAGTTGACTTACAGCAATTAACAAAAGAAAAGTAATACTTACCACTTATCTGTATGTTAATAATTGCCGAGTCGACACCTTGGTCATTTTCTGCAACTACACGGTATTGACCATCATCAAGTTTACTGCCATCTCGTATGGTTAATACTGCATGACGTTCCTAAATAATAATAAATAATACAAAAAATTGATCAGAAATTCATAGTAAAAAAACAAATAAAATAAGTGTTGAAGAAATAAATTCAGCAATTAACTGATTTACACAATTAATGTTTGAACTACACCATTACTATTAAACTTTATACAAGTTCAGCACTAGTTCGGTTATGGCATTCTGATATAATCACAATGCGTCATTATATTTCATGCTTAGTATATAACACAACAGCAGTTATTATTTTAATATGTTGTAGTAAACAACATATTAAAATGATTTTTTAACATTATACATATACGTATTAAAAATGGCAATATTCATGGTAATGTAATAGCGCAGCATATATGGTGCTCTGCATTTGAAATATATCATCAAACGCAATGTATATTTATATAAAGAATGAGTTAAACTTCCTATGGCATCAGACCTAACTTTTCCTTTTTCTCAGTTCAAACTTTATCAAGTGTTTATTTTTCAATTATTCTGACATATATTGCTTCATTCCTTAGTTACATGTATCCAATTAATTTTATCTACTCATTGCCCTACATTACGGGTCGAAATTGAATTAATTTACCAGATTTATTCAATGGTTTTTTATTATTAGTAAGTTCACTGAATATTTTACTCGATGAATGAAAATAACTAATGATAGACAAAAAGACATTTAATATAACATAAATCAGGGACTTAGGTGATTTTTTACATTTAGGATCAAATAAATTATAACTATTTTAACATAAAATTTTCTCCTGATAATGCTGCCTAGATATGGCTGCAAAATATTTTTTTAGCCATACTTTCTGGCTCTTTGATTAGCACTAATATATTTATTGCTAAACATAATTTATAGCATGTTTATTGCTTTGATGGAGAGATTGATCATTCTTTAAATCTCTAAATCTTACAGATCTAAAAAAAAAACTTGTTTTACTCAGAGCCAATAGTACTACACTTAACCAAACATGACAAAAAAATTAATCTATTTCATATAATTCTGTATGGATCAATGAATGATACTAAGCAGCTGAATAATCATTTTAAATACCGACAATTTTCACAACTCAATAAAAATGTCTATATGTTAAATGTTTATTTTTTACTGATATCATTTACCTGAAGGAAATTTAACAAACAAGGAAATAAGTATACTTTAATTAAAAGATAATCATATATTTTGGTAAAAACACTTACCGTAACTTCAACATGGAAGTGACCACCAGATTCAATCTTTTCATTATCTCTGTACCACGTGATTCTTGGTTTAGGGAATCCAGTAAATGGAATCTTAATGACAACATTTTCACCTTTGTCAAAGAATGCAGTATCACGGAATCTTGGTGGTACATTTAGTTTAGGAGCAGCTAAAATTAAGTAAAAATTAATATGTTAAAAAAAATCATAATAAGATTATTTTTCTTGATACATCACATATTTTTATTATTATAAAGGACATTAACTATAATTGTAATTAGGAAGTAATAAATGTCAACAGCATGCAAGAAAAACTGCATCCAGTACAGTTTAAATTCAGTGATCTATAGGAACTGGTTAGAAAATAATTGCTGGTTGTAAAAAATACTACAGGACTCAGGGCCATCATTTTAATATTATAATTAAGTGTTCACATGTCATTTCTGATGTTATTGTAGTTAAAATTAAAAATTTGAAATGAAAATAACACATTAAGCGTAAAAGACATTAGTTCAGGATTAAATTGTGTAAATTACAATGATAAATATTTTTTCAACTTACCAAAATTCTATACAATAAAATGAAATAAGAAACAAATCAACTATTGTATATATTTATATAATACTGTTGTACTACTGTATGTAGTTTTAATACAAAAGCTGATTTCATTTCCTTAATGTTAATATTAACCACTATAAAAAATCACTGGAGAGATATACGAAGCCAAAAGTGATGGGTGAGACATTATCCTTCTCCCTTCATATACATGCATTAATGACAAATGATTATACATTATACTAATAAAAATGTAAATTATAGAATTAAAATACACCCTCTAAGTTCTAACTTACAATTATTAATTAGCCAACTTCACAGAAACAGGTTATTATTTTACATTATACAAGTTATATAACTGATCATAATTCTAGAGTTAAACAAACTAACATCAGTTCAAGCTGTCTTTTTGCATCTGAAAATTAAATAGAAGGAAATGCAAAATGAGGTTGTCAGGATCCGAAGATTAAAAGCTGATTACATAGGCTGTAGATAAGTAACATAAATATGCAAAGGAAACTGAATATGTGCTTTTTTGAATGACAAAGGAAAAGAATACTTAGAACAATGATATTAACAGATAAAAATAATAAATTAAGGATGAATCCTTACAATCGTTAAGGAGTATTAACTGAGTGGTAGTAGAGGTTGGGTAGACAAAAAGAAGAAGATGAAAGGATATGTGTAGTACAATAGGTTTGATATCATGCTACTGTAAAATATGAAGATACAATAAAGGAATTTATAAACAAAAAGTGTATACTTACTCATTATAATAAGTTCAGCTTTAGTTGATTTAACGCCACCTTTGTTAACAGCTCTACATATGTACTCATCAGCATCAGCTCCATAAACATTATTAATAATTAATGTATACATGTCACCTTCAGCAAACATGAAATGTCGAGCACCAGGTGTAATTTCTCGAGCACCCTTGTACCTTAAAAAAAGTATAATCATTCCCAATGTGAACTTAACCAATATATACCTAAAGTTGCGATAAAGCAGCATAATTTGTTTCACGTTATTATTACATGAAATAATATTTATTTACTCTTTTTAAGTAGCCTGTTTTAATAATAATCTTGCATATTATTATATAATAACAAAAACGTATTTTGTTGGTAATAAGTATTCTATATTACTGTTCACTAAATTTAAACACTTTTTCTTCTTCTGATATGACCTATAAATAATTTATATAAGAATAGACTTCATTTTTCTATGTAAACTCATCTTATCAGTTATTTATTACGTCTATATCTAGACAGTAAAAATATAATGTTGTGTTTTTGCAACTTCAGCAGCAATGAATATTCAAAATGACTAACTGTAATTGACATTCATCACATAAACACAATGCAGCCTTACACTGATCTTCTGAATAAACTTTGGCAAATACAGTGTTTTTGTTCACCACCTTTCAGTAGATGAACAGATGATACTGTACTTTGGTTACCATTCTTGTAAAATGATTATGAAAGGAAAACCTGTGCATTTTGGCTACAAGGTGTGGTGTTTATGTTCTTCACAAGGATACCTTTTCAACTTTCCTCTTTATCAAGGAAAAGAAGCAGAAATAGATTCTATCCTTGGATTAGGCGCTTCAGTTGTTCAAAATTTATTGCGCACAATAGACAATCCTGGAAAAGCAGAGCATATATTTTGATAGATTTTTTAGTTTGTATAAAGTTTACTGAAGAGGGAAGCCTTTTTCGCAAGAGGAACAGTTAATGAAAATAGAATTCAAAACTGTTCTTTGGAAAATTCTTGTTCTTTGTGTAAGGAACCTTGTGGGACATATGATACCATATGATACCTTGTCAACTTGATACCACCAATTCAATTTTTATTACAAAATGGAATGACAACTTTCCTGTTACTCTAATTACAAATTCTCAATTCACTGAACCTCTGAATAATGTCAAAAGGTATTCTAAGGTGAAAAAAAATGAAACTCAATTCCAGATCTCAACAAGCAATATAGTCGCTATACGGGTGGGAATGATTCACTGGACAATGGTGTCAGCAACTATTGAATAACAATTAAAGGAAAAAAATGGTAGTCACCTTTGTTTTCAAACTTTCTTGATGTAGCTTTAGTAAATTCGTGGAAGGCTTTATCAATACGTTCACAAAGAACAAGTTGAGCAACTCAAATCTCAACAATTTGTAGTTATTGCATTATTATCATCAAAGGCAAATAACACAGAAGAAATTGCTATTCCATAAATGCAGAGAATTGGATGACAAACAGTGTGTTCAACTGCAACAACTCAGTGATACTCAGTTAACAAGCATCTTCCTGGAGAATGTAAATAACAGAAGAATCTGCTACTGACAACGTAAAAGAAAAACAGTATTTTCATGAAATAAGTGTAAAGCTGCACTTCACCCAAAATGTTTTATTGATTAATATAAAAAATAAATTAGATATGTATTAATTGTTTACTGAAATAAAACGTAAACATTCCATTTATATTGTATCTTAATTTCTGTTCTGTTTAGTTTTTATTTAGATTCACGAAAATATAAAAAAATAGTAGGCCAAATCAGTTTGGCCTACTTTCTTGTTGTTTACCCTTTCTTGTTGAAGTTGCATTTTTGCAACATTTGATAAATCAATAAATAAACATATCTGAGGGTCAAAAATCATTTATATGATTCAGAAGCATCTATAAACCTAAGAAATCATTTTACAAGCAGTGCATCAGAGCACAGCAAAATATGAGTTAAACTCATATTTGAGAAATGATAATATTCTGATTGCTCTTCTCTGAGCCTTAAATATATTATTCACATGAAGAGAATGACCCCCTCCAATTTACTGCATATGATAAATGACTGTGAATAATAAAATGTAAGCATTTGTTTTTTTAGATAATTTAAATCTATCACACCTTATAAAGTAAATGAGTCAATGCTGCTATTCATCCAGTTAGTATATGATCTGTGTGTGATATCCAGTTTAATGAAGGGCTCTCCATTAATTCTAAACGTATAACTTTGGAAGTGCTTTTATTAATCGTTTTTAAGTTCCTTAGTCTTAAAAACATAATGCTTGTTTTTTTTATATTTAAAATCAATTTTTATTTGTAAACCAACCATTCATTTTGTTTACCGTATGAAAATTTAATTTAATCAAAATTTCCTGATAATACTCTGAAATTATTAGCGTAAAAAATCTGTAAAAATTATGTAAAGTAATTGCTACGAACTGATCCTGGGTACACTGCATTAATTTTCAAAAATTCACATAATTTATTACGATATTTTGTAGCTTGAAATCTATTATCAAAGTATGACCCAATTAGATTAATTAACACTATTATCCTAATAATAAAATGATAGCTTTTTTAACAATAAACTGTGATTTTTGCTATCAAAATTATTACTAATATTGCTTTGCCACGGTAATTAAATGTAGCTATACAGAAACTTTACAAAAAATTGCAGTCTTAGTTAAAATTACCATAAAAATTATTAAAATTAAAAAAAATAATAAATTTTCGAACAGACTAGATATTAAAAATTTTAAATAAAAATAATAAATATATTTACCATGTAATTGTTGGTTTTGGCACACCAGTAATTGTACACTGGAATTGTGTTGTATGATTCTGAATAGCATTTGCATTCTTCAGTGGTTTTACTATTTCTGGTGGTGTAGGAGCTAAAAGAAAAAAAATTAATTTTATAAGAAAAATTCTTAACACATTTAAAACAAAAACACCATGTCAATAAGGGCATCAATTTGGATAATTCTAGAGAAAAGTATAAATTTAATTGCGAGTAAAAACATATTTAAATTTTCTCATGACTTATTAGTTTTCTAATGGCTGGGAATTATCCATTATATCCCGCACCAAGTTTAGTTTATCATTATATTTGATCTCTTACAAAGATCATTGCCATATGAATTTTCTCAAATAGACATAAACATAATTTGAAACTAACATTTTCTACTGCACCAGGAGGTAAAGTAACTAAACTTAAATTAACAATAATAGTAAATTATGTTTAATAATTACAATTACATACAAAGAATAAAAACTTATAAATAACTTCATGTATGAGTATTAGAAAATAAAAAAAACAGAGTAAATCATGACTACACTTAAGTATAATTATACAAATTTGCAGTGTGCAGTGTGCGCAGTGTATTTATTGTAATCATATAATTAAAATCTAATTTACCTAAAGGATCTGTAATCTTCACAGGTCTTGAAGCTACTGATGGTAAACTTAGTCCAGCCTCATTTTGAGCGTACACTCTGAATTCATACTGTCTTCCTTCAACAAGGTTACTAATGTTAATTTGTGAAGGTGCACAGAGAGCAAGGTTAACACGTTGCCATGCTTCAGAACCGACTTCATGTTTGTCTATCCAGTAACCGGTTACTCGTGATCCACCATCATTTTCTGGTTTATCCCAGCTGAGGTTAACAAAGTCACCTCCTACTTCTGTAACCTTAAGGTTCTGTGGTGGTGATGGTTTATCTGTAAATAAGATAATTTTCTTTATAGAATAATGAAACCATGTTGTTTCATATTAACAAATATACTTAATATTATAAATAATAATATAATTAATATACTTACAATATTACTGAATTAAAAAAAAAAAATGAAAAAGATGATTGATGATAAAAACAGTAATGAATAGTCTAATAGTTTAATTCCTATTAAACAGTAAAATCTCTCTTACATGTCATCCATCTTAATCTCTCTCTCTGTACAAACATGTATACGTGCATGGATGATTTTTAAACCATACGTGCACATTAAAATAAAAACAGAGTATAGTTTATTTATTGATTTTATAATATATATTATTATGAATTCATGCAATTTTATTGTGAATTAATGTACCTTATTTGTTAATTTTATGAACATTACTAATTCCATAATTCATAATTTCCCCCCTCAGAATTATCTGAGGGAAAATAAGCAAGGAGTGTAAAAATTAGAAAAAACCCTAAGAAAATAATATTAAATATAATGAATATAACCTATTGCACTGAAAAGTATAGTTAAAATGTAATCTGGTATTTTTAAATGGTATCAATGAGAGAGTTGAAGTTATAACATTTTTTTACAGAAGTGAACATTTATGTTCATCAACAGCTTTGTCTACAGTGAACTACCAAGTTAAAAACTGGTGTACATGTTAACAAATTAATTTTTCATTTGTTTAGTTTAACTAAATAATAAGTACTGAACTCTGTAAACAAACATTATGCCACAGAAACATTTTAATCTTTTAAATAAAAACATATTTTAATTGAACTACCTTAAATGCATATATTTTATTAAAAAAAAAAGATCACTTACCGAATGGAGCTTTAGCCTTAATTGGATTAATGCCTTCTAGAGGAGGTCCCATACCATTATCATTGACAGCCATAACACGGAACAAGTACTCATTACCTTCAGTAAGGCCTTGTACAATAAATGTTGTTTCACGACATGTAGTAGATATACATATCCAGTGATTACTAGTGATATCACGTCTCTCAACAACATAATGTGTGATGCGTAAACCTCCATCATATCTTGGTGGATGCCATGATAGTTGACAAGTGTGTTTTGTGATATCCGACACATCCAGTGGACCGACTGGAGGTCCTGGAATGCCTGATTAACAAAAGAATAAATTTTAATTGGAAAACTAACACTGTGAATTCTAAAATATTCTAGAACACTCTGATATACATTAACACTCTGTTATTTGAATCTGATAACTGATACACATATACACATAGAAAACTTCTTAAAATTAATAAATAGTAAAAAAAAGATTATATATAAAAATAATCATTTACCTGTAATATAAATTGTGAATGAGCCAGATACACTTCCACTTTCATTCTGACATGTTAATGTGTACAAGCCAGCATCTTCTTTAGTAATTTCTTTAATAAATATTATAATATACTCATCAAATATGGTATATTTAATATGAGGTGATTGCGGAACTTCCTTCCCATCTTTACTAAGAAAGACTTCCATTGGTTGATCACCACTGTAGAATATTTTAATCTTATTATTGTCACCTTCAGGTAAGTACAAAATGTGTGGAATCCTATCAATACGTGGTGGATCTGTTAAAAACAAAATAAAATCAATTAATAAAATTAAGATATATTTATATTTAAAATATTATTCAATGTAACTTAACTTATTTTAAATAAAATTAATTTATTAATATTTCATTTAGGTTTATCATTATAACAAATATTCAAAAATGAATTCATAATTAAATAAACACATAACTTAAAAAAATTAGCAGCAGAATTTATAGTAAAGACCAATTTTTTTCAAAGAGAATAAATTTTAATTTCATTATTTTACTAGCTTTTAAAGAACATGCTATTCTATTAGATGACATGACATTAACATTCAGTTGATAGAATGGTTGTTAACATCAGGTGCTTCCTCATGTGACAGACTGAGGTTTACGCTCATCAGATTAGGTGGGTACTGAGGAAATAGAATGCCCATGTTGGACCAAAACCAGAATTGCTTACTTGGTGTTAGAATTCAGGTTTTCAAAATCTCAAAATAAAAACCTGGTGTCTTTAATGTAGCAGGTTGGAATTATACTGCATCTCATCATCATCATCCGTTAAATTCTATCTCACAAAAAATTCCAGAAATGAACCTTGAAAATTGTGGTATAGCTGAAGAAAATGGGTATGTTATGAGGAAAATGGGTATGTTATGAAGAAAATATAAACAGAAAAGAAAAATGTAAAGATGAGAAAAATAAAGAGAAAGGGTGGAAAGATAGGTTAATGGCAGCCAACTGTGATGTGAGAAATGAATTTTTTTCTAGCAGATACAGCTAACCATAACTTAGACACAATTATTGTTTTAATCAGTTTAATCAAACAAACTTTAATTTAAAAGCATAATTTTTTGAATGCTCACAAATTTTATTTTTAACAAGCTTTAAATAATATAATCATAGTTTTATTTTCAAAAACCCAATACTTTTTTAAATATCATCTCTTATATAAGGCCATTGACAAGGATATTAAAATTTTAGCTTCCATTAAAGATTCTATAATTTCAGTGAGGAACAGAAATATAATTTATTTACTGAAGGAATAGAAAAATTCTTTTTAGATTTTTAGAAATGTTAGAATTTTTTTTGTTACATTATAAATATTTCAAATTTATATAATTTTATTGTTTAAATCTCATGTTCTAATAGTTAAAATAATCAAAAAGGTCTTTTCACAAAAGAAAATCTGAAAAGTATAATTATACTTGCACAAAACATTTGGTGATGTTTTTATACGTCTATAAGACACCATAACAGAAATATAACTAGAAGGCAAATGGCAGTTTATTTATTTATTTTATTATAATATAGAATTATTGGTAAATCTATATGATTTTGTGAATGTTCTGGGTACTATATGTACCACAAGAGTTGAGCATATAGTATGTACCAGAGAAATAATGTGATAGTGTATGTTATCAAATAAAATAAAATAATAACAAAAAAATTAGATATGCATTCTTCAGAAATTTCAAAATTCTGATATGACAGAACTAGCACTTAAAGTTTTCAAAAAAAATAAAAACTGTTAAAGAATTTCCCCAGTAATAGTATATATCATTAAAAAAACCATAAAGAGTAAAAGTGTACCCAATTATTTTATTTTAATTATTTGTTAGTTATTTGACTGGCTTCTCCACTGCATTTTCTTTTATGATATTTTATAAATAAATAAACTGAGTTAATATCAGAAATAAAATAATTACATTAAATATAATAGGACTTACTTAATATAATATAACTTACTTCCAATTCTCACACGACATGTTGTAGTCACAAAGCCTACAGTATTATAAGCCTCACAAGTATAATCACCATCGTCTGTGTCAGTAACATCAGAGAAATGTAATCTAAATACTCCACCAGCTGTTTCTGAAGTAAATCTTGTACCCAAAATTATTTCTCTGCCATTCTTCAACCATCTAAAAATTTGTTATAAAAAAAATTTATATGTAATTATAAAAATGTTAATAATAATTACTGACCTATGTTATTACAAAAAGTAATTAAAATTACAAGTTATTTCAGAACAATATAACTGTGTTCCATTTTTTTAAAATTGAACAACATATTAGTTTCAGTAGTTAAAATCACTTCACAGTTTTATCATTCTTTTATTGGTAAATAGACTACTTATATCACTATTATAAATTTAGCAAACAAAAATAAGGAAGATTTCAATGAAACAAAAAAGTAAAAACTGAAAATATTTAGAATATTATCCTAGTGATGTTTAAACTTAAGCCAGAAAAAAAGGATTTCCACTCACTTTCGTAGGAATAAAATATGATTTCAAATAAAATATAATTTTTAAAATAATGCTTACAATTAAAGTGATATACAACGAAAACTATTTCTGTTTTAATAGAACTATTTCATAAATTATTAACTACTTAAAGGTTTAACAAAACATTTCAACAAAAAAAAGAAAAGAATTCATTACCTGACATTCAATGAAATGAGTAAAAGCAACGAAAAAATAAATAAAACGAAAAATTATATCAAAATTAATATATGCATGTAGTAATATTTGTTACCCACCTAGCCTTGGGTATAGGTTTGCCGGATGCCTCACACTGCAACGTTAATAACTTTCCAAGAGGTACAGGTTGACTTGCTGGAAGTGGCTGAATAAACTCTGGTTTTTCACCACCTTCAGTCTCACAAATCTTAACTGGTGTTGTGCATGAGCTAGGCTCACTCTTTCCAATAGCATTAACAGCAAACACTCTAAATTCATAATCAGAATTTTCAATCAAGTTCAGTGCAGTAAAAGTACAATCCAAGACATTATAGTCATTACACTTAACCCAAAGAGCACCTCCGACTTCTCTCTTTTCAATAATGTATCCGGTAATTTTACTTCCTCCATCAGAGACAGGTGGCTCCCATTTGAGATCTGCGTATGTCTTACCGACTTTAATAACAGTTGGTGTGCCTGGAGGTGATGGAACTTTTGCTCTTCCTTTAAGTTTGAAGTGTGATGATGGTGGTGAAGGCTTACTGAAACCAGCAGCATTCTTTGCACGTATTCTGAATTCATAATCATGTCCAGTAAGTAAACTGTGTGCTATGTAAGTTGTTTCCTTAACTAGATAATCGTTTGCAACTCGCCACTGAGTGTCTTCAGCCACATCTCTGAAATGAAAATAAAGAAAAGATATTTAATAAAATATTTATAAAAATCATACGATTTATAGATATATGATTTTTTGCTACTCTACTAATAGCTCATCCAGACTAAAATTTCTACAAGACTTAGTTTTGCTAATAATAATCAACTGTTAACTTTGTTCATTAGCATGACGATACTAGTAAAGGAGCAGCTATTTATAAAGTTCATAAACAATAAATTATCTCATTAACAATATTCTTTTTATGTGCACAAAGAAGTATTGTTGATAAGCTTAGTTTAAATCCTTATTACCCGAGTCAAATAAATAATCCATTAAATAATTAAACTCTAAGCTGAGAAACCATAATTACTATTTTTATTTTTGATAATCTATTCACCAATTAAGTTCAAAGTTTATGCTTGGAAATGTAACATATAATATTTGTGATGTGTAAAAAATGACAATCATTGTTGAAGATCTAGAATCTTTTGAATGAAAGATAAAGTCCTACTATGAACCTTCTAAACACCACCATGGAAGTTAGAGTTTGTGTAAAAGCTTTATCAGAACTGATCTGGTAATTATTAATTTACCTAAGATAAGACATGATCTTAAACAAGATCAAGACATGATGATTTTATTTCTTTGTCATTTTAATAATAAATAAATATCATAGTAAACCTTTAACATTTTAAAATACTGTATTCATTAAATTAGTTCACAACTGGATAAGACAATAAACTCCTCTAATCAGATGCAGTCACTCTGTGGATTGATAGTCCTACTCCTTATTCATTACTCCTTTTGTCTTGGACAAGTTCTATAAGAGCTGGATCAGCTGTCTTGGTTCCATCGGTAATACTATCTGGTACCTTTTGGTAGCCAGTAGGGCAGCCATTTCTTTATTGGATTTAATGCAGTAGTGACACTGTATGCCTGCAGAACTATCCAAGGACTCCGTTTCCTATCTGGAAAGGTAGCACAAAAAGATAAACTAGTGGCCGACATGCCTACCAGGAAAAGCCAGGCTTCAAATTCCTACTCCTAATCAATCCATCTATCTATAGTAATTTATAAATAAATATAGATTTTAAAGAAAAAAATAATGTTATATTTAACTAGAGAATCATATTTATTAAATGAATGGGTGGTATCCAAGAATTTATGTATGTACAACAGAATTTTACGAACTACATCCTAATAACTAATAAGAATCAAACTGAATAAACTGATCTTTGCAGAACACATAATTACAAAATTATACAGATAAAATTAAATTATTTTTTTACAGATAAAATAATATAAATTTAAAACTCACCTGAATTCAACCTTGTATCCTTGTATTTTTGAGCCACCATCGTACAAAGGTCGTTCCCACATAAGTGTAGCATTGCTGGTGTCCCAGTCCGTAATATGTGGTTGTCCTGGGGGATCTGGTACTGTAAATGGGAATTTTGCTGTAATAGGTGAATCCATTTCAATAGGTTCTGAAATACCATATTGATTTTCTGCTCTAACACGGAAATTGTACTTCCTGTTTGGTTCTAAACCTATTACATCATAATGGCAGTTGCGTACAAAGCTGCTCATCTTTGACCATATCTAAAAATAAAGAAATAATTTAATTACAATGTTAGATTATTATATACTGCTTTAAAATATTATATTTTACTGAAATATTGAACATTAAGACCTTAAAGCATAACTGAATCAAATTAATACATCTGTTGAATGTATTAAACAAAGAAGTGACAGAATATGTAAAATGAGTTATCTTCAACTGACTACAATAAACCTATAGGTAGGATTGATGTGATGTTGATTAATATATTCTGCTCCTGAAAAACAACAAGAAGCCCCTTCCCTTCTAACTTTTCTGATTATACATGACAATTGTAATAATTATGCGTTGTTTGTTGTTCTTGAGTAACGATATGTCATTTTCAGTAGTACCTTGTATCTCATGACATGCCACCAACAACCACATTATTTATAGTATCAAGATGCTGATAGTAAAATAGTATTCAGATAATTTGAATATTAAAATGAGCTTTTACACCTATTTCTTGCCAACTACTCCTTGAGTAGAATTAAAAATACCCAGAACAACTTCTCGATACATCTTTAAAGAGGCATATTTTTCACTGAATTATCATGTTTCCTGTAGGCTTCTTGCATGAAATTGTCTGCTGCCAAGATTAATAAAATAGGCTTCTAAATTAATAAAATAAACATCATAAAAAATTAATTATTTGTAGCTTATGGAAATTTAAATCTATAAGCTGTTCAAAAACTATGGATCAATGAATTATTAAATTTTAAAGTTTATTTCCTCAAAAGAATTTATTTCATAAAGTTTAGATTAAATATCAACCTATCATAATCCACACAACTTTCTGTAATAAAATGAATACAATATATAAAAAATAACTTACACCAGTGGATGTTTCAAGTTTTTCAACAACATAATTTGTAATTGGTGATCCACCGTCATCAAGAGGAGGCTTCCAAGTAAGAGAACAAGATTCTGGACTGATATCTGACACATCAAGTGGTCCTTGTGGTGGAAGTGGTTTGTCTGAAATCCAAATATAAAAAATTATTGAAGAGAACTTTTATATTAATTAGATTACTAAAATAAAGCTTACAGTAAAAATGTTTATATTTTTAGAAATTAATGAGAATCATTCATATTTGAAATTCCAGATCATTTAATGTAACATAAAGACATCCCAAATGGATATAGACTTTTATTGCATAACTATTTGAAAATTGGATTCACATATTTATGTTTAATAATTAACTCGCTTACAAATTGTATAGACACTGTACTTCTGAAAGATATTTAATATAATTATGCAGCTTCTTCAATTAGTGTAAGAATACTAGGAAGTGTCTTACTACCTTTTACGATATATTAGGTAGCTAAATTACGTTTCATTCAATCAGTAGTTCATTTTTTTATAAACAATATTGCTTTAACTAGAGGTTAGTTCTTAGAAATATTGGAAAGGCTTCATTAATCAATGTAAAAGAAAATGTAACAGAAGAAATCCCAAGAAGCTAATAGTAAAATTTTCACTCAAATCTCTTTTAAACTATTATAAAAGAAAATAAATTATATACATTTTATTTTAATAAAAGGCATACATACCAATATATACATTTTATTTTAATAAAAGGCATACATACCAATATATACATTTTATTTTAATAAAAGGCATACATACCAATATATACATTTTATTTTAATAAAAGGCATACATACCAACAACAATAACTTTGCATGATGCAGTATCAGAGCCAACTGTGTTGAAAAGTTGAATTGTGTATGCTCCAGAATCTGTGGACCGTTTAGCAGATTTATTTCTAAAGATTGTTTGATTAGCTGAAGTCTCAAATTTAATTCTGGTATCAGGCACAACTTCTTCTCCATTTATTGTCCATACTGGTTTTGGAGGAGGATTACCAGTGAATGGAACAGTTATTGTGAATTCTTCTCCAGCAATCACGGTCATATCACGTATGCTCAGATCACTTGTTATCTTTGGTGCACCTGTTGAAAATAAATTATAAAATCAAAAAATAGAAAAAATATTTCTCATAAAATAATAATATATGTTTGGAATATCAAGTAACCAAATTCTTAGAGCTATCTTTTTTATTTTCAGCTGTTTAGAAAAATTGTAAAATATTTGAATATGGAAACAATCTTATTAATAATAAACATATTCAAATTTAGATTCATAAAAGCTACTTGAATGTTATTGAACTACCATTTTTCACTTTTTTTGATGTAACTTCTTCATTTTTCATGAGAAAATGAATAATGTTTATTTAAGGTTGAAGTAGTCCATTTTTTAATGAAGAATAAAATTACAAAACACATTGGATTATATTGACTCCGTGTATTGACGAATTGTATATATATCAACATAACCTGCACTCGCTTTGCTCGCCAACCTTGTCTAATTAATGTTAAATATGCATATTATGTATGTAGATTATGTTAGGTTAGGTTATGATTCATCAGTACATAGAGTCAACATAATCTAAACAAACAAAGTATGCTTGCTTTGCTCGCTAACAGATATATTTTTGTTTTATACATTGTAATGTTTAATATGTTGTTTTTTGACAAAGAAGTTGCATCAGAAAAAGTGGTAGTGTAATAACAAACAAGAACCTCATAAAATATTATAACATGAAGAGAAAGAAACAAAATAAAAATTTATTAACCCTATAAGTTTAAACGTTTTCACAGTTAATGCTTACAGTGTAGTTTTTAATGAAAATTTAATAATTGAACCCATAAATTCAAGTTATCAGGAAAGAAAAGTGAGTACAATAAACCGTATTATTACTACTACAGAACATAACTGAGTTCTACATTTTATTTTTAAATTGGATTATTGTTTTAATGTCAAATGGTTGACAGAAAAATAAATGAATATATGTCCATGATGTATAAGTGTCCATTTATGTTTCTACCAACTATTTGGTAAAATCATAAATAGACAAATCACAAAAAATATCACCCTTTTTTTCTTGTAGAGAAAGAATACAACAACCTTTAAAAATTAAACTTGCCCTCAAAAATGTAAGAAGTTTCATTTATTTGTACTGATAAATAAGCTGATATTTTGCCATAATTCCAGGAAAAGAAAAATAACAGGATAAGATTGACTATTGATTTAACAAACTTAAGTCTATATACAACTACATTGGAATAGTTTACAAATGACAAATAAGCTTGCCAGAGAAAATCTTCTGCATTTGAAAAATTTCTGCTTGGATGAGTCTTTTTAAGTCCTTTGTCAGGGTTTAGATTATGAATGCAAATGTCCTTCAAAAAGCTCTATAAGTTATAAACAGTTATGAGAATATGGCGATAAAATAGAAATAATTTTTGGCTAATTTCAAGAAAAATATATCTTCACAATTATTGATTGCAAAGTAAGTGTATGTAATTTCATAAATCAATATATTCATTAAAGAGGATATTTTTCATAATTAAGATATTAACTTATAAAAAAATAAATAACTTACTAGGCGGTGATCGACACCAAATGCCATCAGAAGAGGAGCTCCATGGACCCTGACCAGCTGCATTAACAGCTGCAACTCGGAACTCATATTCATGATTTTCAATTAAGTTTGGTATCCTGTAAAAAATTAAAATTTTACAGTCATAACATTGAATTAAAACAGCATTCACTTAATTGTTAATAAACTGATTGCTTTTACAGTATCTTAAAAAGTGTTATGGTTTTCTACTTTTCAAAATTATTTATATAAGATTTCATCAGTTTTAGTTACAGTTAATACACATCCTTGTTGTCATATAAAGATTTGAGAGATATTAACATAAAAAAAATTTATGGTACTGAAGATCAACTGGTTTAAGATAGTTAATTTGAATTTAAGTTCATAATTGATGATGATCCCTAGAAAATGTTTAGGGATAAAATGTTTTTGTTCAGTGCTAGATGTACTTTGAGTGACTATCAAGTATTTGGATAAACACATTTTTTGCTTACTTCAGGGATAAGGCTTACTTCATGGATGTAGGAACATAAAATTTAACTGTTACAAGCAGATTACAGATATACAGTACATGGATTCCTGAGAATGTAACAATTGTAGCATCAGCTTTCTAAATCCATAGCTTTGTTAAATTTAAATTTTATTAATTTATTTCATATCATTTTTTTCTTATAGTTACACATTTATGTAATACATTTGTAAGACTGTACAAATAAAGAAATTACATTTTGACAGTACACTAAGAGTTATAAAGACTTTCATTAAAGTTATTTGAGTGTCTGTTGTTGAGTATGCACTACAATTTTTACAGTTCTCTTCTTAAAAACAACCTAAGTCCTGAGTTATATTTTTAGTTTTCAGTGATTCATAGTCTGCTTTGAATTATATAAATATTAAACATTAATAATTTTAGTTCCATATATTTTTCAACCTTCATTTCAAAGAAACAATGGAAACTAGTAAACTTGCGTTCAACTATTACATGAATTACTTATAGCCCTTGTTGCAGACAATGATGAACTGGAAATGAAGGTTTTATGATTCTAATTAAGAAACTGATGACATCAAAGGTGTTTTTTTCTGTAGAGAAACTTTAAATTCCTTATTTTTTTTATTTAACCGATCTAACTCTGAATTTTTTTCAATGCTGGATTGTAAATGAACCAACAGAATGTTTTTAAGTGTTTTAAAAGAACACATCACTGATGTAAATAGAATTTCCTCAAACAAGCGCATAATGATTCATCAACACTCTTCTTCAATATCATTCATTTTGAATACAATTAATACAGCATACAATTTTTTATTCAGTTCATTCATTAAGTTATTTATCAGCACCTCCAACATCAATTTGTTATCTAGGTACCATCTCCAAGAAAGAGACTTTATCTACTAATTCACCTATAAAATGTTTGGCTGTATTAATTACTTTTTGTCTAAATCTTCTACAAATTAAAATTTGGGGTTTTACATCAATCATTTGCAGTCTGTTTAAAATGAGACCAGTCTTTCATGTGTGAAATTACCATTAAATTTGCTTTCCACATTCATTATGTTGTTGAAGGTGTACAACATAATCTTCTCATCTGTAAGATTAAACTGGAAGCCTCATTTTTTTCTTTTTAAAAGAAAGCTTTACCATTTGTTTTCATGAGAGAAGATACAACAATAACCACTTAATTACCATATTCATATTACGAAAGTTTAGCAAAATCACTAAGTTGTTGATATCTTCAAAAGCTTTTGTTGAATATATAAAATAACTATCAAATTCTCCAACTTATTAAGTGCAACTATGATTTTCTATAAATTTATCAACTAGAAACTAATTATTGAGTGTATACCTTTACACTAAAAAACCAAACTGACTATATTGAATAGAAAATTATTATTTCAACATAATTTAACAGTATATCAAAAACAGACTTTTAAAAGTTTTAGAAAAAGGAAGCAAGAGTATAGAATTTAAGAAAAGAATGTTATGGTTTTTCATAACTAAATACATACTTGCAAGTAAGATCAGGAATGTGTGCATGTAATGCTTTAATCCATTTTTCTTCACTGATCATACGTTTCTCAATGACATATCCAGAGATTGGTGCACCTCCATCATTTCTTGGCTTTGTCCAAGTAATTGTGATCGAGTCTTCTGTCGAGTCAACACCACGTGGCGCTCCAGGCGCCCCGGGGGGATCTAGAAATGAATCACAAAATATAGTTATTGTAATTAATCTCTGAAAAACACATATAATTCTGATTTTGAATAATTATCATGGTGATTGCGATATTCGGGAATAATGCAGATCGAACAATTTTCATTTACAGATCATGCTTTATCTCAGAGAATTTTACAATTTTAATAACACATTAAAAGAAGTAATATACAAAAAAATACTTGTAACAGGAAAGATAACATAATAATAATAATAATGTTTTTTTAGTCAAACAAAAAAATTTTGAAAAAGCAAAATTTTTGATCTTCTGATTTGGAACTCCTATTGTATAAAAACTATTGGTAGTTACAAAGAGCAGCATAATTTTTTTCTTTTTTTTAGAGATAATGTAAAAAATAAAGGAGGATAAATTTATTTTTCTATTTCTGGCTCTAGCACCCAGAAATTGCATATAACTATAGATTGAGTAGTATGATAACTAAGTGCAGATAAAGATCATTCGTAACCACCGCACTCAACATTTAATAAAAGCTAACATTTTTTAGTGAAAGTTTTATATTTATCTTTTTGAAAACCAAAATATTTGAAATCAAAATATTTTTTTCTAGATGAATAGCAAACAGTCATAAATTCCCAAAAAATTTCAAAATTTTAACTAGAAAGGTTATGGTACAACTTCTGTCAAACAGAAAGATGGTCAGGTATGTGAGTGTTGCTCAATAGAACAGCCTACAATAATTACTTTAAAAAATGTTCTTTTAACCATCAAAAATGTAAAAAAATGATGAATACATTATTTCTGAGGCCTATTAATAAGAAAAAGGCAAAAATGAAACGTTTAATTTAAACATTTGATTTAGTCATTGGGGTGAATTCACAATTTATGGCTTAGCTTTGAAAGGTTCAAAAACGGAAATGCAATTGCAATAGAATTTATATAAATATAAGTTTGTATAAATTTTATAAATTTCAATATAAGTTTGTAATATAATGTAAGAACATTACATCAAAACAATTCTTAAAATATGTATATTATGTAAATATATAAAATACAACATTACTGGAAGACAATATCTTTACTTACCGAATGGATGACGTGCTTTAATTGGATCAGAAGTAATAGCTGGATCAGATGTGCCATACTGATTTTCTGCCATTACGCGGAATTCATATTTACGTCCAATTATTAGATTTCTCACTCTGATGAATGGTGTTGTGCAATAGCTGCTCACCTGTAATTAAATTTTATTTACAATACAAAAGAAAAAAGTAGACTATTTTAACTAAAAATAATCGGTGACAATATTTTACTTATTTTATTCTTTTTAAGAACATATACTAATATCTCACCAGTAAATAAAAAATGTATGCGTAATTTTCAGGTGCGTATTTAAACAGGGCATTTCAAGTAAAACACAGTAAAGTATAAAATTCAAATAAGCTTTATAATTTTTATTGGAGTATTTTTTCATAACATTTTATTTATGTTTTATTATTTAATAAAACTTCTCAACTCATAAAAAAATAAATCACATTATCTAATAAATTAAATTAATAAAGAATCTTTCTAATAAAACCTTTTACTTTAGAAACTTAAATAATATAAAATAATTGTAGAAATTTTTTAAACTCTGGTAACTGGAAAATAATGTTTCAAAATTCAGAAATGTTTACTAACACATAATTATTCTGTAAAATACCTTTAATTACAGAAAAGGTTTGTTACTTCTAATAGTAATAGTTGGTAGTCCCAGTAAAGTTAATAAACAAGGAATACATATAATACATTCTGTAAGTGAATCTCAAATTTAATCTAAATACATCTTCCTGTAATTAAAAAAATAATATTCAGAAAAGCAAGTAATTAGGTTATAAAAATATTGTAGAATTTAAACAACAAAAACCCACAATGAAATGTCTTACAAATTTATCATAGTCCATAGACAATGCATGATTTCTACTCCTATTCTTTACTTGAAATACATTCTGACTACTAAAATATATTAAAAGGAAAAGTACTATAATAAAATTTACCTTTGACCATGCTGGAGCCCCAGGTTCTCTCTTTTCAACAATGTAATTCGAAATCTCGGCTCCACCATTATCTTTAGGAGGATTCCAATAAAGAGTCAATGCTTCACCAGCAAACTCATCAGCATGTAGATTTTCAGGTGGTGATGGACGATCAAGAACTTTAACATATATTGTGGCTGTATCATAACCAGACTGGTTTCTTAACTGCAACCTGTACTGACCAGTATCTGATCGTTTTGAGTTCTTCACAACCAAACTTGCTTCATTATCAGTCAGCTGTAATTTTAAAAAAGAAAAAAATAGATAGACATACAAACTATAATTTATTAATAGAGGAAAGTTTTTAAACAACTACATAATTCATATAAAGAAATAAAAAGCGGTACAAATGGTTTAATTGGCAAGTTCCTGGTATCACTACAACTTCCTAACATAAACTGATGATGTCACACATGGAAGAGTCCTTTTTGTAATGTAAATCCTAGGAGCTTCAAAGAGATATAGGAAGAGCCGAAAACAATTTAAAATTAACATGAAATATTACCAAATATAATACATTTATAAGATTAATAATACTATCACTACTCAAACTTACTATCACTGGCCAAATTTAATACCATATGAAATGTAGGTAACATAGCTAATCATATAATGAAATATACATGACACAGATTTATAAGAAAATGGGTTCATCAGTTTAATGGAATGTATTATTAATTACAAAGTCTAAGGATTTCTTTATCTCTACAACCTTTTTACACTTTTGGGAATTTTTTTTTATTAATTTATTTCCGTTATACATTGGAGTCTTTTATAATAATTTTAAATTATTAAAATTGAATTGTTTAATATGTATATAGCCCTCATTCTTTGTATTATGAATCTTTATTCATTTTAAAGCAATATTCTATTTCTATTCTATTTATTCTTTTTCAAGGCTAAAGATTTTTAATATCTAATTTTTTTATGTATGAACACACTTGCAAATGTCAATAAATGTAGAGAAATTATTGATGTAATTTCGTAACGGAGATCTAATTTTTTAAATTTATGAATAAAAAAAAATTACCTGTTTATGTACTCTGCCATCGGTGTCATCCATTATGCTATCATTCATAAACCATGAAGCAACAGGTGGTGGGAATGCGGTGAATGGGACATGTATTGAGAAGTCCTCTCCTGCACGTACGGTGATATCCCGTACACCACCGAGATCCATAGTGGGCTTGTTTGGCTGTTCTTCAATAAGTATATTGGCACTTGGTCTGCTAGGTTCAGATTCTCCAACATCGTTGATTGCTTTCACTCTGAATTGGTACTCTTCTCCTTCTTTTAGGTTGGGAACCTAAAATAATGAAAATGTACAACAGGTAAATAGAAATTTCATACTTACAACCTAAGTAACTGTTCTTCATTATTTATTTTTCTAATGAACATTTTCTTTTACAAATTTTTTCTTTATGCTGAAATTAATTAAATTACTATGTAAATATGTTAGGCAACATAACAGTAAAACTTTTTTTGAGATGTAAGTGGCTCCTAAAAAGGTAGTCATTATGAAGAATAATACATGTCCCGTGTTAGAATTACTAGAGAAAGTGAGAATGAAGTAATTTCCTGTTGCCTTCTGAGTCCATTCACCCTGCTTTTTATAATGAATTCTGATTTTATAATGAATAAAACCACAATTGTTTTTGGTTACTCAAAAGCAAACATTACCACAAAAACACAAAGGTTAGTGGCAGTTTTTATTATTTTATAATAAAAATATATTTTTATAAATGGGCAGTATATTTGTACCCAAGTACATTATTTTTGAAAATAGAAAAATAGATTGCTAATTTACTTAAATCTCAGACTAAGTCATTATTTGTTACAGTATTGAGTGTACAGAATATTAAGTCTAGTGACTCTTTTTAAAATAAAAAAAAGGTTAATAATTAATTATAAAACTGGAAAAACGCATTTTTCTTACAAATGAAAGAGTAATAATATGAGTCAATTTCAATACAGTGCAGTATGTTAATGCAAAAATCATTATACAAATAGTAAATGTAACAAAAAATACAAAGAGCACTAGAAAAGTTTTGTAATACGATGGAACGAATCATCACAGGTGGTTACAAGTTAGCGAGTGTTTAGATAGGTCCCAACTGGTACTGTAGCCACTATAGTCACTGTCATAGTATCATTTGCTTTTTAGCTGTGTTAGTGAAAAGATTTAGTGATGTCCATCATGGTTGAAAACTAAATAACTGGCAATTTTGTGCTATAATTCTGCACATGGGTAAGTAAAGTGTTGATCACTGTTTAGAGGAAATGACTTCTGTGCTTGGAGAGGATTGTCCTCATCTTACAATAATATTTATGTTTTATCGAGAGTTTGGAAATTTTGGCCTTGAGGTGGCTCCAAGGTCAGGTTGCCCATCTTAGTCTGTGACTGAGGAAACATTGCTGCAGTATTGAAAATGCTTGAGACAGACAGGCATGTGACGTTCAAATAGAGGTATCAATGGCATTAATGCACCAGCAGTTTGTGCTATTCTGCATGATCACCTTCAAGTTAGAAAGTTTCGTATCCTTTATGTGTTGCATAACTTGACCAATGATCAGATAAACCAATTTCATGGTGCCATGAAATACTGCATAAAAAGTTTGAAAATGGGAAATCTTCCTGTTAAACAGTATTGTGACAGGTGACAAAACTTGGCTATACCATTATGATATCCCAATCAAGTTTCAGAACAAAGTGTGGATGTTCAAAGTTGAGGAGACCCCTGTGGCTTTTTGAAAATCCAGATCAGTGAACAGTGTGAGAGGAGTTTTAGAGCGAGTTATGTTCTTAACTCAGAAGACAGTTACAGGGAAGTGGTCTACTGAAGAATGCCTGTCTAAAGGTGACAAAGCTCTCAAGAAGCTGTGCCCAAACTCAAAGATAGACACATGGCTTCTTCACTTTGATTTGCTCCAGCACACCGCTGCAAATTTTGCTCCAAGTATTTGCCCAGCACTAGAATAAAACTGTTAAGAGCACTCTCCCTACAATCCTGACCTAACTCCATGTTACTTTGCGCTGCTCCCCCAGATGAAGTACAGACTGAAAGGGAGGCATTTTATGAGCGATGATGATCTCCTAAGGACTTGGGATGACGAGTGTGCCCAGATTGATGAAACATGGCATGGATTCTTTGAAGACTAGTTTTGAAGGACGTAAAAGTGTATAATTTGTGCTGAAAATTATTTTGAAAAATTATATAAAGTAAAGTCATACTGCAAAAAATATAGTACTCTTGTAAAGCGAGAAAATAATATTTTGTAGCTCTCATCTTTTGTTACACATGACTAGGACAGCCAATTTACCATATTTTCTTCCCTTACATCTATTAATATCACTCTACTTTAATTTTGTCTATTTGCAGGAAACTTTATTTTAATCATTTCAAATAAAATCAAATGTGCATATATCTTCTAATAAAAAAAAATGTTTTTTAGACTATCAGATAAAAAGAAGGACAAATGTCATAAAGGCAAGGTATTAAACTGTTATGAATGAAAGGTAAATTAAAAATGAAATAAATAATGAATCAAAAAGTAAATCGAAGGTATGATTTAAAAAAATAAAAACCCAATAAAAAATTATACTTACAGTATGGAGACAGTTTGGTACAGGAATGGTATTGGCATCGGACCATTTAGATTCTCCCTTCTTCTTCTTTTGTACAATATAACCTTTAATCTTAGCACCACCATCGTTTCGTGGTGGCCTCCATGATAATGTAACACTGTCTTTTGTAACACGGTCTGCTTTAGGAGGTTCTGGAGCATCAGGCTTTCCTGTTAAAAAAAATAACAATATGTAATAAAATTAAATAAAAATTTAACAAATATATAGAAATTTAAGTTAACATACTTCATAATAATGAATGACAGTTAAATTTAAGTATATCTTTCATTTTAAGTACATCATTTAGAAACTCATGTATTTGAGAAATATGAAAAATAGCTTTTATTTATAATTTAATATTAGCTCTTCGTCTTTCTAAAACTTTTGAAACGATTTAATAATAAAAAAAAACCCAACCCAACATTTATTCAATATGAAATTTAAGTGCGCTGTACTTATTTTGATTATTCAATATTTGCACTCTCTAACTTATCCGACTTTCAGTTATGACAAACTTAAAACTTAAAACTGGTTGCACTAATTGATGCAACCAGTGGGTATTCTTCTTCACATAATTTTTTACAAACATTACATTTATGGGACTAATGGTGATATTAGTTTGGAGCCATTCTCAGAACCTTTCGTTCATATTTATGAATTTTATCATACAGATTTTGTTGGTTGGTATTAAGTCAGTTGTAATATCGAAATAAATATAATCTTTAACGTTTTTCCTATTTTTTTTTTTTTTTAACAAATGTTGGTAAATAATTTTGATGAACTATTATCTTCGTTCTGAAATTTCAATTAACCTGAAAAATTACAGCAACAGGATGAGTTATTAATGAGTTCATAAATGAGTGATATTAATGAAGGTATTCAAGAATGCCATCAAAATGTTTGTGTTGCAACTTGCGATTTTGATGTAACTGTAGCCATGAAGTTGTACCTCATCACTATGAAATATAATTTGATGCAAAAAGAATGTTTTATATTTAAAATACATTAACAATGAGTATATAATTTATCAAATTCATGTTTTTGAAATTAAATTTCATACAGTTACTGTATTAGTTATTACATGTAAAAATAGTTACAGCTATTTATCAAAAGGGAAACTGGATTCCATTTTTATTTATTAATGGTAACAGCAAACTTGCATTATAATTAAATTGTTGCGTTTTCATATTTATTTCATATCCTTGTGTATTTCAAGGTGTTACTGTCAGAAAAGTTATGATGAGAATGGAAATATTCAAATTTAGGAAGACTGAAAGAAAAAAATATATATATACTTACTCTTTTGTTCTTTAGCTGTAATAGATTCAGTTGGTTTACTTGGTTTACCAGGACCAGCTTCATTCACAGCAACAACTCTAAATTCGTAACGATAACCTTCATGGAGATCATGAACTGTAAATGTATTATTTGGTGTTGGATAATTGTTTGCTCTAAACCATTCTCCACCTCTCTCACGTTTTTCAATGTAATAACCTAAAACAAAAAACAGGTAATTATTTGAGTCAAATATTAATTTTGGTCAAGATTTTTAGTAGTATGCATTTAGGATAATGCACAACTGAAAAATATTCATTAATGATTTTAGTTCGTATGATAAAAAGAAGATAATTTTGATAAAAGTGCCTGTGGTTTAGTATAGAAAAGCTTTCCTGAGAATAAAAAAAAATCAGTTAAAAGTAAAATTGGTTTTTAAGAAACAGTTAAAAATTAACCTGTAATGTTTACAATTAATATTTATTTAATTCACAATAAAATAAAGAAAAATATATTTTCAGGAAACTAAGTAATTTTCAATAGAATAATTTTAAAGAATTATACATACCTGTAACAGGTTTTCCTCCAGTAAATGTCGGTGGAGTCCATGCAAGTGTACAAGAGTTGGGGCTGTAGCCAAGAATTTCTGGTTGTCCAGGAGCATCAGGTGGATCAAATGGACTTTTAGCAGTAACTGATTTACCCTCGAGGGGTTCTGATACACCGTAAATATTTTCAGCTTTGACTCTGAATATATATTTCTTGCCTTCTGTTAAACCTTTAACAGTAAATGATGTTTTGGGGCAGAATCCTGGTACAGGTTTCCATGTATCAGATCCTGCTTCGGACATTTCAACAATGTAACCTGGAAAAAATGAATTGCTATTTAGTAAAATTAAAAATGAATTACTGTGATATTCACAGAGGAAAAAATAATTTATTTGTGATTTGCTTAATAATAGAAGTTTTAAACAAATATTTTCTATCAATTATTTTTTAATTTATTAGAGTGCATATTTAAAATATAAACAATTTGCAGAATGCCTAAGTTATAAGTAAAACCAATTCTGTTAAGTAATATTCGTATGTTTTAGTATAGCTTAATGGGCATTGTATTAAAATGGCTTTGAATGGATATGTATTAAAAATCTGTTGATCATGGATGGTCTGCTCACATTTATATCTCAAAATTAGAAGGACTAATTCAAGGAGTTAGTAAAATTCAACTTATATAAGCTAATTTTTAGAATTAAAAAAATATAATCTATTTATCATATCTCTAGCAATTTTTCTTCTGAGGAAGTCACTTTTTCTTTTCAGCTTATATCTTAGTCATTAGTTTCCTCAATGCAAAAGGTTATTCTTATATTTGTACAATTTAACTAATATTTCAATATATATATATATATATATATATATATATATATATATATATATATATATATATATATATATAAGCAGAATTGGCAAAGCTTCACTATTGCTAGATTTGAATATAGATAAAATGAACACAATTGAAAGTTTGATAAAACATTAACAAAATGAACACTACAGAACTTCACAAAATTTAACCTTTCCGTTTTACCCTTTTTCCCTTTTTCCTTTTCCCCATTTTCCTTTTTCCATTATAATTTTACTATATCCCCTTTCCCTTTCTCCCATTTTTCTTTCTCTTATTTCACTTTCCCTTTTCCTGTTTTATTTTTCCTCCTTTCCCCTTCTTCCCTTTTTACCTTCTCCCCTTTTACCTTTTACCTTTTTCAATTTTTCCCTTTTTCCCTGTGTGTAAATTGGTCCAGTCATTTTTTAGTCTATAGCAGACACAGATATCGGAAATATTGAAATGGAATTGTACAATATTTATTATAGCGTGTGTTGCTTTTACGTCCAACAGATAGGATGTGTTTTCCAAAAGAGCATGTTTTTACCTGTCACAGGTGTGACATCTTAGATATATAAATAGAAGGTGTGTAAACACATGTGCGTATTCGACTGCAACATTGTGTCAATATTTCAAAGCAATTGGTGAAGAATGTTCAGAGATTTAAGATTTTGAACAAACAAACATTTACATTTAATATATTAATATAATATAATATATTATATTATCACTATATATAGATTATATATATATATATATATATATCAGTATTTTGATTCATAAACTGATTGAAGTAGTTCATACCCCTGATTCTTTGTCTCAAGTCTCTGAGCTGGTCTTGCATTCTGCCATCTAATCATCTCACCTAGATTCCTCTTTAGGATATGGCTTACCTCCCAAACTTCATTTTACCTTAGTTTAGTTTGCTGTGACAGATCAACCCAGTTAAAGTCATCAGAAATCCTATAAAGACAAGTTACACCCAAGATCCAATTAAACTTTTTCATTTCCATTGTGACTCATTCACTCAATTTGCTTTAGGTAATAACCAGAATTCTGATCTATACAGTACTATGGGGATGGATAATTTTCTTGTGTACTACATGTAAGCTATTTATAATTTAGTGGCTAAAACGAAACTATTTATGGTTTATAAACTATTTACTAGTAGCCAGGATATACAAGCCATTACTGAAATGGAATTTAGATATTTATGATTTGTAAGCTGAACTATTTAGCAATGTACCTGTTATTTCACTGCCACCATCATCATCTGGTGGGTTCCATGATAGTGAAACAGAATCTTGAGTTGTGTTTGAATAAGTAAGAGGTCCTTTTGGAATTCCAGGTTTATTGACGACAATAACTTCAATATCTGCTGAATCTTTACCGAATTCATTCTTAACCAAGATCGTATACTTTCCAGAGTCATTGCGATTTGAATTCTCAACTCTGAGTTTTGTAACATTTCCGCTAGTGTCAGTCTAAAAAGTAAAAGAAATGAGTAAAAATACTAATGTGAAAAATAAAGATTAAAATTTCATACTAACTGAATATGATTAATCAAAACAAATTAATTGTCTATACAAAATAATACGCATAAAGTTAGTAAGTACATAGTACATAAACTTATCTTTCTAATGTTCTCTCTTTGTTCAAGACAAGCCGTAAACATAGTCAGAGCACTATGCAAAAGTGAATTCCACTTCAATAAATGTTATAAAATAAAACACTTGATTAAAAAATGACTTTTTTAAAGAAAAATTAATTAATGTAATGCAAATTTAATTGTTTTAAATTTAATTATTCAGTTCCACTGGAACATAAACTTTAAATGTTTTATAATGTAAATCAGAAGTAATGTTATGATCAGACTTCAATTATTTCAAATCAGAACCATTACTTAACCAATTCAGTTGATTTTTGAACATGTCTTCCAATAACTAGAGGAAAAGTGAAGTTTGAGAATAACATTTTTGTTACCAATAAATTACTGACTTAAGAATGACTAAAAAGATGGCATCTTCAGTGAGGAAAATACAAACTAGATTATCACTTGGAAGACAAAAAAGTAATACTGTATCAGCACTGTTTAAACATCAAGCAGAAGAAAGTACAAAATACCAGGCCATAGTAGCTAATGATAGTATTAACATGGGAGAGTAGCTTATTTTTGTAGGTTTTAAACTTTACACTGCAATAAATACCACTTGGAGCATTATCAGCACACCAAAAGAAATTAGAATTACATATCATCCTTTACATGAAAATCACTCGATGAATGGAGTAACAATATTAGATATTTCTTCACAAATTAATGTACAACGTGTTATTTAACTACAAAAAAGGATCCTTAGCCTAACAGCAGGTATAGATACAAGGGACAATTGTTCAAATACTTCACAAACTCCAATTCCCACAATTCCTTCTACACACATATTGGAAAAAATATTCCGTTGTTTCTTAAGAGACCTTCAGAGAAGATTTATATATATATATATTTATCAGAACCCTACATAATGGAAACTTCATTCTACCAAATATGGAACAGCAATCCATAGTAACAGACTATCACATACCAGGGACAAGATTATATTGAGTTAGGAAAGGAAATCAAATCTGATAACTATCTCTGTAGAACCGGGAACAGAAATGAATTTCCTGTATCCAGGAAGATTTAATCTCCTGAAGTGATCCTTAAAAATACTAAAAACACTATAAAATCTTGTTTATCTGCCTCGATTGTACAGTGTTGAATTTTTTAAACAATATATTGGCATGTAAGTTTTATGAAAATGTAGTTATAAAACTGAATCAAATTTTATTCTTAAAGATAATGGAAAAATATTATATTATAATGTATTATTGGAATAGCATTATTTCGTATTCATTTTGGTCTAGTATCACATTGGTCTACATGATTGGGATATCCCCATAAACATAGGAATTGTCAGTAATACTTTATTAACAAATTTGATGAAGAAAAACTTATTTATAAAATAAGATAGTGTAATAAGAAGATACAGTAATTAAAATAATAAGTATAATTACTGTAATTCTGTTTGTAGCAGGAAGTTTAGAACCATTGAAGGACCATTCAACAGATGGTGTAGGTGCACCAGAAACTGGAATGTTGATAATGATTGGCTCTCCTGCACGAACCTTGATCCTCTTTCCAAGAAGTCCATCCAAAAAGAGTTTTGGTTTTTCTATAAAAAAGAAGAAATTAAAAAAAAAATCAGAAATTATTTCAACATAATTAAGAAAACAGTTATTATGAACTAGCAATAATTTAAAACTCTTTTTTAACTATAAAGAAACTATTCATTGCTCAATAAAGGAACAATAATTTCCTTTAAAAAGGAACAATTAAAATAAAGGAACAACTTATTATGACTTGTGTTACACTGCTTTTATATCCAGTTGACTAAGTCAATCATATATTTTTATATCATCAATAATATTTTTTTAATATAAAAAGATAATTAACAAAATGAACAACAATAAAAACCAACCTCTCATTAATTTAGCTGTGTATACATTGGATACATCACTTGGTTTGCCATTTCCAGCAGCATTCACTGCACTTACTCTGTATTCATACTGTTTTCCTTCATGAACATGGTCATCATAATATTCCAAATGCTAAAGACAAGTAGAAAAAATAATTAAAATGTAATATAAATTAATTTATAATGTAATTAATAAAAAATTTAATTCACTCAGTTTATACCAGCTATAATAATAAATAATTATATGAGAGATAATTAATCAAGAGATAAATAAAGCAACAGAAATCTCAACTTCATTTATGAGCTCTTTTTGAAATAAATTTTTTTGACAACTTTTAAAGAATTAATGTAAAGGCAAAAAAAAAACATATAATGAAAATAGAATTTCTGCATAAAATAATAAAAAGCAGGGTAAACTGAAAATTAATAATCTATTTTATTAATTTTTATAGAACTTACTGCAACAACATTAAAAAATTAAATTGTATTCATAATTATTTAATTTAGGATATTTATAATATAAAGCAAATAAGTAGAATCAAACCAATGTTAGGGTTTATAATAGAGCATATAGAATAAGAATGAGGACAAAGTTTTGATAATACTGTACGTAGTAATTCTGAAGAAATTAAGCCTGCTAAAAGGATATATTGTTGGCATTAAATGAGGAAATATACTTCATATAACAAAATATCATAAGAAGGAAAATACTTATGCTTCAAATTTTTAATTTAACTTGAATTTCAAATTAAATCCAAATGATGTATAACATAAGAAATCCTATATAGTGTCGATAAGAAATAATGCCTAATGTAGAAATCTTATAGTGAAGATAATCAGAGAGGTGAAAGATGATGATATTCAGTGGGGTGTCTGAAGGTACCCTGTGGTAATAATTCTTAACAAACTTGATAATCAGATTTTGCTTATAATGCTGATGTTTGCCTCTTTATTCTACACACTTTAATGTATTACTTGATTGCATGTCTCTTGCATTTTCTCTGCTCCACTAAAAACCTTATGGAGAAAGAGGAGACTGTTTAATAAATCCAGTCTCCATGAAGAGCAATTATTCTGATTTGCATATATTTCAGACTAACTCATGCTTTGATCTTCCATGTGTAGTGGAAACCATCAGGATATAAGAATAAGTGATTTATTCTGTAATCGATGATTTTAGACAGATTGGATTGCAGTTAGAAAAGGAGGTCTAGCTTTATCCTATAGATACCTCAGTTAAGTTTTATAGCGCAACCCCTCTGAGAAGAAACAAAGATCCCTGTACAAGTCCATAGGAAAACACCAAGTCAAAATAATCTAGATGGTAGAAATGACTGCTCCACCAACTATTTGATAGTATTAGCACAGTACCACTGATGAAACTAGTGAAGCGGTTAATGCAATAACCATAATGCTCCAAGGAAAATGACAGTGGAAGAATGAAAGCAGGGAACAATCAACTTCCAGAGGAGCTGCCTCTAGAGGTTGAGGTAATCTATGATTTGCTCAAGACCCCAGCTTTAGTAGATATATTTTGTATAATAAAAACAATGCAGTTTGGTATAACATCTGAATCAACATTAAAAATAAAAGATGTAAAGCTTTGAATTAAGAGTATAAAAAATCACACCATGTATCCACAATACATTACCATTTTATTGAAGCCAGATATTTCAAGAACTATTGTGACAGAAAACATATATATGTTTATTTTTACAACTGCACTGTTTGTATTATATGAAATCAGTTATTAATTATTATCTATGACCTATGAGACTATATTTTGAAGTCATAAAAAATATTACCCTGCAGGGTTCTTTGTTGAGTTTGACCCAACGACCAGTAGCTCTGTCTCTTCTTTCAACATCATATCCAATAATTGGGGATCCTCCATTACTGATTGGTGCAGTCCACTTAATTTTAATGTGATCTTTATCAATATCTGTTGCTTCTGGCTTGCCTGGTCTACCAGGAACATCTGTAAAGAAGTTTATATATATAGTCACTGTTAATTGTTTGTGTAAAATTTTTGTTTTACATTTAAAATTATGTAATAATTAACCACTTATAATCAGCTACAAAACTGCTTTTCTTAAACAAAACAGTCGTCACGGCTTAGGAATTTGTTTATTCTTCTGATTATATACTACTGAAGATACCAATCTAACTTGTAGCTTTACTAACCTCAATATTTTTATTTTTATGAAAATATCATCTCTATGACCAAAGGTCACACACATTTAGAAAGTATTGACTATGGTAGGCAACACATTCAGAAAACCGCTTAAGAAAACTAGTTGGAAATACTTATTAATGAAATCAGTGACTGTATAAAGTATTATTTGTCAAAATTTAGAGACTATAAATTTATAAATAGGCATTAGTTCTATGTGGGGTGTCTGAAGTATCGTTAACACTGCTAATCGTGCAGTAGAGGGGGTACTTATCATGATACCATGACAGAATATCATAGGTAGCGTAATCCACTCCCATCCTGCGTATCAACAGAGCTTTCTAAACCATAACGAGATCCATATATGAAAATTTTGAATTCAAGGTCAACTACCAATGCCAAAGGTATAAAATATTTGCAAATACATTTAAAAAAAATAATATTCATGAAAGAATTTTAACTATAACAATAATTTAAATTTTATGAGTAATAGAAGGCCTAGCTTTATCCAGTCAATAGTTAGCTTACTGTGTAAATTTCAGATAGGGAACAGAATCCTTGGATAGTTCAGCAGGAATAATAAAGTTTAACTTCTTACTGAGAGCAAGAAAGAAGCGCTTTGATGGATAGTCCCAGCATGATGCTACAGATAGAACCAGGATGACAAATAACCTAATCTTCAAGACAATCATCAAAAGATAAAATCATAAAGAATAAAAAAATTATAATAGTTGTACATATATAATTCATGAGTAAAAGTTTAACGATTTATCTTTAGTTTTAAAATAAAATCAACATGAAAAAACTGATAAAAAATGTTAAGTAAAACCTCTTAAAAAAATTATCTTACATGTAACACTTTACATAAAAATGATTTACTTTAGCATAAAGTATGCCATGTGCACAGTGCTCAATGCTAATGTACACACTTGAATATTATTTTAACTTTGTTTCATATAAAGACATATGAAGTATATATTGAGAATTATGGTAACTTTTTTTAAATTTAACAGCAGTAGGGCTCATAAAACTCTTAAAATAATAGTCCAGTATAATTTAGAGAAAATGCATAAATTTATAAATAAAAAACACATTTCCACTAAATATTGTGATATATTCAGTCCTTTTTTAAATTCATTAAATTAAATGCATATTTAATTTATTAAGAGAAATAAAATGTAAAAACACATTTCCTCTAAATATGATATATTCAATCCTTTCTTAAATTCATTAAATCAAATTCATATTTAATTTATTAAGAGAAATAAAGTGTAATAATTAAATTGAATGAGACTATCAAAAAAATCAGATTTATATTGTAAAAATTTTTTTCAATGATAAATATTAAAAAGATTTGAACATTAAGTAATTTACTTACCAAATTGGTTCTTAGCAATGACAGGTTTGCTAGTCGTAATTGGATCGGATCTACCTTGTAAATTCTCTGCCATAACTCTAAACTCATATTTAGTACCTTCCAAAAGGCGAGGCACTGTAGCATGATTATATGCTGGATTAACATAGTTTACAGCAGGTACCCAACCACCTCCATGAGTCAAATCACGTTTCTCAATAACATAGCCACTGCAAAAAAAGTTCTTTAATTAAGTAATGAAATTATATAATGTAAAATACTAAATACATTAAAATTAGGGTTTATCTAAGTTTAAAAGTGTATAAATGTGCTATTAAAATGGAATGCTTTAAAAAAATAATTATCATGAATATAACATGGAAGGTACAAGAGCATGTAAAATAAAATATTGCGAAAGACTGTTAAAGATAATATTATTAGCTTATTAAATATTATTAATATTATTATTTTTAATATTATTTTAATGATACAAAAAACATCTATTAGTTAATGGAAGACTTAATAAAAAAATTCATTTAAAAAAATGTGTATAACTAACTGACTGAAAACTGATATTAGTGAAATCATTTGATAAATAAGTTTAAGTGTATGAAAATGAAACACACACACACAATTTTGTGATAATAACTTACGTGATTTCGCTGCCTCCATTATCTTTAGGAGGTATCCAGCTTAGCGTAACACTTGAAGATGTAATTTCTTCATACTCAAGTGGTTCTCCTGGTGGTCCTGGCCGGTCTATAAAAAAAAAGATAAAGAATTACATAAATAAACAAATTTAAACTTTTAACCTATTAATCGAATTAATATATAGTCTGTCGCTGAGCTTAAGTTGTACAAAAAATAAAAATATATCACATATTACAGTACCTACTAGCAGACTGCTTGCAATTTAATGTTTTAATATTTATCCTCAGACAAATATATTTTTAAAACTAGCCATTCAAAACAATAGGCCATGTAATAAAAGTGTTGGAGTAACATTTAAGTGAGGATAAAGAAGAATAATAATCTTGGTATATATGGCTAAAGATAACAGTATGCAGTAGAACACTGGAAGAAAGCTAAAGTGAAAATATGTGGACAGAAATAAGAGAACTTCTAAAAAAAATCCTAATAATCAACTAATTAGAAAAGCATGAAGGAGTAATCACTAAATGAAAACTAGTGTCAAGAAAATATGAAGAAATGTTGAAAGTAATCTTCCTACGGATGTGTAATCTACACAAAAAGCTGTATTCATAAATGTAGAAAGTTGGCAATGCAGCCCATTACAAAAATTGAAATGAGTAATTCTTAATTTTTGATTAGTATTATATTATATCCCTTTTTTTTCTGTTTAGCCTCCAGAACCTCAAGAGCTTCCAGAGTAAGGTATTAACTTCAGGAGATGAATGAGGATAATATGTATGAATGTAAATGAAGTGTAGTCTTGTACAGTCTCAGGCCGACCATTCCTGAGATGTGTGGTTAATTGAAACCCAACCACCAAAGAACACTGGCATCCATGATCTACTATTCAAATCCATATAAAAGTAACTGTCTTAACTAGGATTTGAACCTTAGAACTCTCGATTTCGAAATCAGCTGCATCGCAATGACAAGTTCACCATTAGACCAACCCGGTGGGTTATTGTATTATATCCTTGGAACATGATAAAGAGATCATAGTTGTCCCAAAATATGATGGATTATAGATACAAATATTCTAATCCTTGAAGGATAAGAAGATGAAATATGAGAATACTTATTTCTACTTGTGTACTTTTAAATAAACTGAAATAAATATTAGATCCCAATTTAAATTATACTGCAATATTATAATCATTTTTATAGTCATTTCTAAGCTATTTAAATTACAAATAAATAATACATTTTGTTCAATATACAAACAATCTATAAGAAAAAAATTGAAAAATTTAACAAAATTATACCTTCCAGACAATACTGGTTAATATACATACAGAGTAATAATAAATTAAGTAAAGAATTTATATAAAAAGAAAATTAAAAATTCTTACCGAGTACAGTAATCTGGAATGATCCTTCATCAGTACCAGAACTATTTCTTAATGAAATGTGGTATGAACCACTATCACTACGTTTTGTATTAACAGTGTGGATAATTGAATGATAACCGATTGAAGTAACAGTTGTTCTAGCGTCAGTCTTTAGCTCCCTACTACCAACAGTCCAGAAAACTTCTGGAGGTGGTTCGCCAATAAATTCAACTTCAACGTGTAGAATAGTACCAGCTTTTAGGACTATATCATTCAATGGTGTTTTGATCTTTGGAGCCACTAAAAAAAAAAAAATTACAGAATAACAGGCATAGGAAATAAGTAATATAATACAATAAAACAATTTTAATAAAGCATATTGTAATAAAATTATAAAAACAATTCTTGAATTATTAAAAGTAATGAATTAATATTATCATGTTTTATACTCGACTTTAAGAAAAAATATTTGTTCAATTCCTAGAGTAAAGGAATATTAAAAATAAAATCAACTATAGACTTGGATTAACTAGTAATATAATCCCATATTTTATATGAATGAACTTCATGTACTATATGCTCATAAATAAAAAAAAATTACCTTTAAATACTTCCTAAAAATACTTGTACAAGATTTTAATTTGTAAATTTTTCAAAAAAAAATTTAATAGTATTTTTTTTTTAAAAACTAAAAAGAAACTACAATTAACTTTAAAAAAATTCAACTCCATTCAATATACAACATCCTGTCAATATATCCCTCCTTCTGTCCAATTTTTTCAATATAATACAATTAATTCTTCTAACAGAGAAGCAACTACATCAAAATTCTAGGTTGAACAATATTTTGAAATATAAAGAGATGCCAACACACACACACACACACACACACACACACACACACACACACTTTTTAAATATATATATTAACAGTTGTGGAACGAAGATTTTTGAACTAAGTCTCAACTAATTATATTTTTGGTCTAAGAAGACATCAAAACATTGAGAAATTAAAAACCTCTTTTGGTTACCTTTTTTTTTACTATAGAAACAATTTTCTTTGGTTAGAAAACAGCTGGGAAAGGAAAATAAAATGGATATAGAAAATATCTACAGCCTGTATGAAAATAACTTGTTTGGAAAGTACAACAATTTAACTTTACAGCACTCTCACATATCAGTTTAACTTCAAACATTTTATTTATCTGTTTATGTTAATAAATTATTCATTGACAAAGTGTAGAAAATTAAAACTAAATATAAGCAGTTAAAACTTATAATTACAGCATTAAAATATTTTCTATTCACAATGGAATACAGAAGACTACTTTCATAAATTTTAATTGAGAGAATTGGATTGGAGATGAGGCAAATAATGTAGGGGTGATAGTGTTTATATTACACCATAAAATATTAAAAAAACTAGCATTATTGTCAGAAATAATAGCATTAACAGCTTCTGATTGAAAATTTTAGTAAAAATCTGTTTGATTAGAAGCTAAAATGAAGAACTTGTTTAATTTATTAATTTCAACTTGCGATTGTGTTAATTAAAAAAGTGATTTAGGCAATACTTACAGTATCTTCGTTTGGCTATTATTGGATCAGTAGGTTCACTAGGAGCACTCGGTCCAGCAGTGTTAACTGCAATTACACGGAATTCATATTCTTGACCTTTAGTCAAATCTGGAATGGTAACCTGCAAAATGGATGAAATATTACTAAAGCCTTACAATACACAGGTAAAAATACTACATGAATCAAAACAATCTGAATTTTCTTCATATAATTTTAAATGGATTGAATGGAATAGCTTACTATGTACTTCGCCTATATATATTTATTTATAATTTTGTAGCCTTTTATATTACAATAAGAAAAAAAGCATTTCACAATAAATATCTTAAATGATAAATCTACAAAAATTTTTGTTTAAATTGGAACATTTCTGAGGAAAACTATAGCTATAGGTTTTGATGTAACATCACAGTATTATAACGTACTACGTATATGTATAATATATACAATAATTACTCTGTATATTATATAAATACACAGTCGTGTAAACTGTGTATGTATAATAATATATAATACAAATCTAATCCTAATTCTACCATAACAATAACAGAAAATTTTGACTATTAATTCAGTCACAGGTAAAACAAACTACTGAATGAGAAGCTATGGAAAATGGAACTTGGATAATCAGTTCTGGATGGTGAGTTCAAACCAAATCTTAGCTTCTTTTTTCATATAAAATATTTATGAAACCAAATCACACATGGCTTACAGCACCCTTAGTGACATGATTGAAAGGGATGATTATTTTATACTCTATTATTTTACATAAGATCCAACCAAGAAAGTACTGACATTTTATAGAAAAATATGTGTTCATAGCAATCTTTACATAATATCCATATCTATACATCATATTATAAAATAATACAGAAGTAATACGATTTAAATATTCTATAAATCCAGTGTATTAGTCAACGTTTATTTTGATTGGGATATTGGATTATTTATGAAATCTGCCATATGAGTTGAATTAAAATCATTATGACAATTTTACTGATAATTATATTTATTGCTTATTCCAAAAATTAAGAATCTGTTATTTATCTGTACATACTAACATGGACAAGAGATAACCCTGTACATATAATAAAAACTTACAATAAAAACATTGAATAGATTATTTTATTTAACTCCAGTTTAAAATTTTGATTATTTTTTTATGTTCCAAAATCTTGACTTTTATACCAGATTTTATAGTCTTTCCAATATGATGTCTAGTATTTTGGTATTACTTTACATGATTTATAACTTGAAAATAATTCACATATTAATTTTTCTGTATATAAAATTACATGAAATAATGATTTAACAGAATAGTTATTTACATTGGTCTTGCTAGCTGGAACAGTTGCTGCATTAACCCAATAAGGACTGCCTTTTTCTTTCTTCTGTATAATATATTCGGTTATCGGTGAGCCACCATCAGATTTTGGTTTAACCCAAGCAATATCTGCATGATCTTCATCCCAATCAGTAACAACGGGTTTCTCTGGAGCTTCTGGTTCATCTAACAATTAGAACCAGAAATTAAATTAAAAATTGATTCATTCATCAAATTAATAGTAATAATAATAAAGTTACTAGTCACTGACTTCCTAACTGAGAAGTCAGTTGTTTCTTACATAATCCTTAAACAAGATAATACAAATTTATTTACTACAGAATCAACAATTAGTATATTTTCAATAAAGTCATTGTGAAAGAACATAATGTGAGCAATAACAGTAGAATTTTACAGTATAAAACAATGTACTTTGGATAAAAGAAAAAAATTAAAGTAAGTAAAAATACAGAGAATAACTAGCATGGTAATAATTAAAAAAAAAACATTAACTGTACTATGACAGAAATACAAGTTGACAGGTTAACGAAAAAAATGACACAGAATAATCATTCACAATGAATATCTATCTCTCCTAGTTGTTTAGCACAGTCTCATAACATAAAAATAATATCCAAAATCTAACACGCTAAAGCAAATGAAGGCATTTGAAAAAGCATAAATTGTCTCTTCAGTCATCAGAGGATATAATCTTTTCTTCGATAAAATTCCTTAATTAATTAAGTCATTATTAGTTAATTCAGTCATTATGGACTTAGTGAAAAAGTGCTTTACTGAAATTAAACATCAAATAAAAATAACTATATTATAATCACAATACCTATAAGCAGTTTTTAGTAAATTCTTCTTTAATTTGTGATTTTATTTCCTTGAGCCCCATGTGTGAAAAATCATCAAGGTTAAAAAGTAAACATGAAAACTATGAGTGGTTTCAGAGGTAGAGAATAACCCATTTAGTAAGTATCATACTTATTAAAATTATTATGACTATATAATATACAAGTATATGCAACTGTTTATTAAGTACAAAGTATAAATGAATAAAAAAAAAGTACAAACCAAATTCATTTCTGGCAATAACTGGCTTGCTAAGTTCGAGTGGTTCAGATTCACCAACGCTGTTAACAGCTCTAACTCTGAATAGGTATTCCTTACGATGAATCAAACGAATGACTTCATGACTAAGAATTGGTGACATTCCGGCATCTGACCATGTACCACGAGACATATCCATCTTTTCTATGACATAATGTAATATTGGAGCACCCCCATCATCAACTGGTGTCTTCCATGTTAATTTCACGCTTTCTTTAGTGACACTGCTTACTTCAAGTGGACCAACTGGTGGTGAAGGACGATCTGAAAACGTATATGATTGCAAAATTAATCAGAATAATAAAATGAGTATGTAATTAATGTTTAAAATCTAAATATGAAAATGTTTTAATATTTATACTATATTAGAAAATATGACCAATAACATTTTCCTGAATATTTTCTTGTTTTCATTTAGATAAAATTATAATTTGCTGTAAAGTAGAATAAAGAGTAAAATAATCTAATTTTATTTTTATAATCAGGTAATCAAATTCATAAATAAGTAATATTGCATAAACCAGGGATGCCAATTTTTCAAAAGTTTTAGCCATTTTGATAATTTGTTAACATACGTGTATTATGGGCCACATGATGTTAAGAATATGAACCACTTTTAGATTCAATTTTTTATAATAAAATATACATAAAACAAACTGAGTTTTTTTTACATATTCCACTCATCCAAATACTTACGGATTTATTTTTATTTTGAAAAATGAATTTTGATAGCTGTTATTTAATGTAAAATCCCTGAGAAAAATCTATTCAACGAACAACTTTTGGTTTTTTATTTGAAGTTTAATTTTTTTATTAAATAATTTGTGTGAGAAAATAAAACAAATAAAATACAATACCATTCAAAATAGAAGAAAACATTTAGAAAATTATAACTAATAAACTAAATGAACAGAACTGAAATAAAAAATTAAGAAAAAAGTACTTTTGTTACTTTTTCTTAATTCAAATTAACGACAAAATATTCTTCTTTATGAGCTATTTTAATTACAAAAAAAATATGATATCTAAACTCAAAGACCAAACAAAGATTACTGAAAAAATTGTTATATTTAAAAATGTATTTTTCAAAGATTTTCGGTAAGTGAGCCGCAAGTGGCCTGAAGGGCATATGTTGAGCACCCCAGAATTATATAATAATATTGTTTTGATATCCTAGAAGTGGTTACATTTGTTATCTCAGAAAGCAAATCAAATTTATAATAAAAATATAGAAATCTGATTTAAATTATTTTGTACCACGATATATTTGAAAGAAATCAAAGAGATAGTTCTATAGAATATTATTCTACTAAAATTTTATGTAGAATTGTCATTATTTTTAAAAATTAAAATAATTCAATATTTCTACATTCCTGGTTACCAGAAAAGTAAAGTAAAAATATTCTAAGACAACAATTCATAGAATAATTTGTTTTTTTACTCATGATTTTATGTGTGTTAATTATAAAAATATCATAGGAATAGTGAGTAAAATGTACTAATGCGATAATTACACATTGTTAAGTTCTGTTTGTGTTCCTCATAACGTATTAATCTACTTCTAACATGCAATATGCCAGATGCATCAATCTTCAAGCTGTGAAGCCATTTTTTATTCACCTTTATCCTGACAATTTTTTTATCCAATAATATTGCAACACAAGATAACTAAGATAAATAAAAAAGTTCTCTAAGGTATATTTTGTATAAAAACACAACAAAATATTTATAGTGTTCAACAGAATTAAAGAATTATAAATGTAAAACGGAATCTTACCAATAACAGTAACATTTGCAGATGCAGAAGCAATTCCAAGGCTGTTCTCTAAAGTAAGTGTATAACGACCAGTGTCAGAACGAATTGAAAATGGTATTTCAAAAAGAGTTTGATTGCTGTAAGTTCTAATATCAGCTCTACCATCATCTGGAATAGATGTACCGTTCAAAGCCCATTTTGCAGTAGGTTTTGGTGATGCTTCAATAGGTATTGTAAAGCTTATTCTCTGTCCTGCATGGACTATCAAATCTTGAAGTGCTAACTTATCGATTTGAGGAGCAACTGCAATAAAAACAAATAATAATAAAAAATGTATTATTAGAAAAGTATGATTGACATAATTATCAGTATAATTATATTTTATGAGAGGGAAAGTGGGTTATATTTAATTAAATGCACATTAAAATGTACTATTATTAATCAAGTTCAGTACTTGTTAAATACATCAAGTGACTTGTTTTCTAGATTATCTAGTGATGAAGGATATTACAAGATACATATGTTTGAAAAAATAATCAATTAAGAGCCAATAAAATTCTAGTATAGTTTCTTTGAACTACTTTTAACCACTGTACCTGTTTTTTTCTTGAGTTTTGATTTTTGTTATTGTCAGACTGAAGTTATTCATATCTGTTGCAAAATAATTTTTAAAATTAATTTTTTTAATCCATATTTACTGTTGAATAAAAACCGCCTTGGTGCCATACCTTGGTTAGGTGTATTTATTCTGTGTAATAATATTGCTGGTTCATATTTTGTGGTAAATAAAAAACATTGTTCAGTTATGTTTAAAGAGTATATTTTCATTAAAATATATGTATATTTATAGTTAGATATATATATTTTCATCAATAAATAAGTAAATATTAGAGTATATTTTTATTAATGATCATTATATATTAACATATTTACATACAGTTATTTAACAGATTTAATTTAATGTGTATATTACATTGTTGAAGAATATGTGTAATTTACATGTTAACTGTATGAAATGTAAAATTTGACTGAACAATATTTGAATAGTAACACACAAAAATGATGGTCAGAGACTGCCAGAAACTAGTTTGGAACTGGCTTAAATAGTGTAGATGGAGCTGAGTGAACTGCCAGAAGCTGCGTGAATCATCAGGAGTTGTGAATGGTACGGAATTGCGTCTGAATATTTACTTTAAAATTTTATCAGGTATAAGATATATTAGAAAGTTAATTTAAAATTATTTGTGAATTGTTTAGTTGGAAGGATATATATATATATATATATATATATATATATATATATTCAGATCTATGTATAGTCATATTAATTTACACACTTAACGAACCATGAAATTTAGCTAGAATTATGTAAATAAAGATTGTTAATTACTAAAAACTAATTAGAATACTGATATTCTTTAGTTGTAAGAAATTACACATACCCTCGTCCTTTTATGATCTTTTTAGGAGTTAAAAAACCAATCTTTAGGGAATAATGTAAAATATAATATCTGTCTTATATCATTAATGCGAAAGACTCAAAAATACACACATTTCTACTTTACCTAATACCTAATATTAAAAGTTATGCATAGACTTTTAAAGTTGTATGCATAGATATTAAAGTTGAATAGACTTTAATAATAATCAATGATCACAATAATATACTTACGGAATCTTGGTTTAGTAATAACAGACTGAGAAGCATCACTAGGTTCGCCCTGACCACCTTTGTTCACTGCAATAACTCTAAATTCATATTCTTCATTTTCTGTTAGGTTAGGAACTGTTGCTTTTGTAGTATTACCAGGTACTTCAACTGCCTTTTCCCATGGTCTATAACAAAAAATGAAATGTAAATATATACCACACTAAACGAATTATTTTATAAAAAATTGCTTACCATTTTCATAGGTTGTTAGTTTTTTTTTTTAATTACAATATAGAACTTTTCTAAAAACCATTTTACAGCAAAAACAAATTTTGGAAATGTTTTATTAAACATGAACTGATGGTGGATTCTGTTAAAAAAAGGCTAATGTACAATTAAATAACTAAACAAATAGAATAATTTACAAAAACAAACTTTTTAAAATTTATGCAGATAGAAAAAATCAAAGGTATGATAACTGGCAGTAAAAGAATGACACTATGAAAAAGGTAATAAGGAACCTAAAAACGTTTATAGCACTAAAACAATGGAATTAAGCAGTGAAAAATATCTGTTACATAAATTATGTCATCCCAAAGGTTAGTTGAAACTCACCATTACCATAATGAACTGTTATAAAAACCTACACATCCTTGGCAAGGTGTATCATTAGATGTGGTATAAAGGTTTTGGTCAGTCTACATCATTAACAATAACAATGATAATAATTTATAACAATTATTTGCTATTTATAACAATAAATAATGATTGGTATATTTGTCAGGCGAAAGTGTGTCACTATTAACATACCTATTTTGTTTATTAGATTTTGACAATAATCAGTCAGGAACAAGGTCCTAAAAAGAAAGAAAGATACAAAAACAGAAAAATAAATCAGAAAGTAAGATATAGAGACAGGATTTCTCATCACCAGATTAGGAACTGACAAAGGTAAAAGGAAAAGTTCTGAATGCAGCGCTGTAGTGAAACACTGACTTGCTTTTAAATGGATAAAAGGTGGAACATTTTTGAAATCTTATTTTAGTCTATTATGTATAAAAATAAAATTTATGCAGAGTGAGGTAATTTTATTTTAATGGTAAATGAATTTACTATTCTATTATATAATTATACCAAGTTAATCTATACCACTGAGATTGTACTTACCCAAATTTATTTCTCTTCTCAATTATGTATCCTGTGATTGGTGAACCACCATCTTTCTTTGGTGGAGTCCATTCCAAATCAACGTGATCTTTGTCCCAATCTGTAACAAATAAATAATGACATCATAGAGAACACAAGTGAGTTTAAAACAAATTTCTCATATGTATGTACAAGTACATATTTATATATGTATCTTTAATTCTAAAATCTCTCTGTTTAAGGAATAAATACCTTAATTTTTTCAACAATAGGAAAATTCTGGTTTTTATTATTTTGCTTTAACCAGATTATACATTTTATATCTAGGTTTAATTTTAATGAATACAAACACCTAATTTCGTGACAGATGATCAAAACTGAACATGTCACCTCCTGAATTATGAGTACTAGCACTATTACTTTTTAAGTCAATAGATGCACTTACAAAGTAGATTACTGAACTTAGAGGATGGTTTAAAATTATTTATTTATTTACTTTTTTTATAATTATAACTTTAACTGAAAATCTATAGCAACCAGTAACAGAACTTTTCTTAGTTTACCCTACTCTAAATTTAGCTTGTTCAGGAAATTAAAAAAAAAAAAATTCTGTGAAAACAGATCTTAGCAGACTGTGGCAAGTGAAAAATAATAAAATTAAATCCAGTTTTTATCTGAATTTCAACAAATGAAAATTTTAGTTTATAACTTATGTATTTTAATGTTATACCAACTTCAATACACAGTTCAGTAATTGTAACAGGCATAGACTTGAAAATGTTAAAAAGAAAATCAAATATCTTCTCTTTCATACACTTTTCATTTTTGATGTATTAACTGAGTTGAAAAATTCAGATTTCTAAAATAAAAACAAAGACCTAACAAAAAAACAGCTGAACAATCTTCATGTTTTACTTACCAACAAGTTGTGGTGTACCAGGTTTATCTGGTTTGGCATAAGGATCTTTGGCTGTAATTGGATTTTGTCCAGTGAGAGGCATGGATTCTCCGAGCTTGTTAACTGCTCGTACTCTGAAGTTGTAGTCATGGCCTTCAATCAAGTGATCAACTCTACAAAAAAAAAAATAGTATATGAATATTATCACATTGATATTAGTAAGTATGAATTAGTTCATAAAAAAATTTTATTACTTGTTTTTTTTTTTTTTGAAGAGCTTTATTGTGGAATCAGAATGCTTATATTTGGCAGGAAGTACAAATATAAGGTGACTAAAACAAACTCTCATCGCATGAAAGGTGGAAAGTTGAGTTATGATGTTCACCGGTTAGTGGGATCAACAGTTACTATTGTTCTTCCCAACATACTTATTTGTTTAAAGTGCTAAACTGCCTAACTTAATGAATTAATGTTTTTAGAAAAGATAGCATTACTTCTACCACTTAAATGACTGATTTGAAAAAGACTTCAGAATAATGGAGAGATAACTCGAATTAGCACAATAAAGTGATTAACCTACATATATATTTTTTTCTTATTTTCAACCTCCGAGACCACCATTAGGTATTGCTTCAGAGGATGAGGTGAATGATTTGTAGTGCATGTGAAAATGCCATGCCTGACTGGGATTTGAACCTGGGGCTTCCAGATGAAAGGCCAAGATGCTACCACTTGTGCCACAGAAGCTGGCAAGATTAATCTACATTAACATACTTGATTACTCTTATTTAATTTCTCCTGTTTAGCCTCCGGGTACCACCATTTAGGTGTTACTTCAGAGGATGATATATATGAGTGTAAGTGAAGTGTAGTCTTGTACAATCTCAGTTTGACCATTCCTGAGATGTGTGGTTAATTGAAACCCAACCACCAAAGAACACCGGTATCCACGATCTAGAATTCAAATCCGTATAAAATAGCTGACTTTAATAGGATTTGAACGCTGAAACTATCGACTCCCAAATCAGCTGATTTGGGAAGACGCGTTCACCACTAGACCAACCCGGTGAGTTAGATTAACCTACATTATGCAACATTAACTTCACTCAACTCAAGTTTCTAACAGTATTTTTAATTAATTGTTCAATAACATTATGTTAAGATAAGTGAAAAGGTAGTTGTATAAAAAGATTACACCTAGTACAGAGATTCCCATTAAGAATGTACCACCCGTAAAAAAGGTAAACTTCACTATGTATATTACACGTTCAGAATTAATTCATATAAATATGCTTGTATAGAAATAGAAAGGCTATAAAGAGTAAACTGAAACAATTTTATAAAGCTCTCAGAAACAATTTAAATAATTCTAGTTAAATTTCTATATTACTGTTTTATCAAAATATAATATATTTTACCTCATTTGAGTTCCAGAACATTCTCCTACCGGTACCCAGCGCATGGCATCAGTATCCATCTTTTCAACAGTGTAATGTGTAATATCAGATCCACCATCATCTTTAGGAGGTCGCCATTGTAATTGACAAGAAGATTTGGTTACATGTGTCGGTGTTAAAGGTCCTTCTGGTGGTTGTGGAATGTCTGGAAAAAATTTCATCACTTCATTTACAAAATGTCATTAGAGAAAAAAAATTAAATGAAAATGGAGAATAATACACTCATCAACAGTATTATTCTCCATTCAACAAACAACATAAAATTGATGTCTTATTATCTTATATCCGATATCAAAACAATGAAGTCTTATACAATTATATGTAAAATTACCTTCTGCCTTTACTGCTTTAGTATGATCTAATAAACAATATTAAGGGGTGCTCCTAATCACCATAACTGAATTAGAACCTAAATTAGGCAACCTGATAGGTGACAAAAAATACTCATGAAAATGGATCAGCATTTCTAAAAAATAAAAAATATTCCATGCCAAGCTTATGAAAGAAGAGTAAGATCTGAAGTTCCTGTTGCTCGCTTCAATGAGATGAAAATACCGCTGGATATCAGCAGGGCAAGACTATCAAAATATGGGGATATTTAGTATTGCAAATGATAAGTTCACTTAGCTCACCACAATGGCTGGCTGTACAGTGAAAATCATTACTCTTAAAGAAAGTGACTGTTACTTGGGCCTCTTTTACCTTAGTTTTATTCAAGAAAGCCAAGTAAATCTGTAATCCCAGCACAAGTAAGGGTTATTAATTTTGTAATAGCAATATTAATTATGATATAAATACTTGCAATAATTACAATAATATTTTTAATCACTATAACACTAAATATTAATTAAAATGAAAAGAGAATAACATAGAATCATACCTAAAACTGTAACATTAACAGAAGCTGTGTCTGTTCCATTAATATTTTTAGCAGTAAGTGTATAAGTACCACTATCACTTCTCTTTGCATCGATCACATGTATCTTTGTTCTATAATCTTCATTAGTGATCTTAACTCTATCAGTATTTAACAATAGATTATCTTTATGGTTCCATTCCTTAATTGGAGGTGGTTCACCCGTAACTGGAATATCCATCTCAAAGTTCTGTCCAGCTCGAATTTTGATATCTATCATTGCATTTCTGTCAATATGTGGAGCCACTGTAAATAAATAAAAAAAATCTTTAAAGATTAAAAAAATAAAAGTTAATACTAAATATTTAAAAAACAAATAGAAAATGAAAAAAAAATAAGTTTTTTGATTTTCACAAGATTTATTTAACAAATTACAGCTGTTTCAAAAACTGATAGCTATTTGTTATTATGGAATTTCACCAAGTAAAGGCATCATCCATAGATTATTTTCTAAATATTATTTTATTGAATTATGAGAAACATTATTACTTAACAGTGAGGTAATAATAACAGGTATGTAACAGAAAAACGATTGTTTAAAGTTATATTAATGCAGTGAAACTAGTTCAGTTTCCACAAGAATAAACAACTTGATATATTCAGAAAGATGGCATGGTAAAAACAATAATAAAACTACACCATTCCAAATGAAGAAGCAAAATAAAGTATGCATCATCAGTCTCAGACCCTTATTAACGGATGTACACTGGTGAAATAATCAGAATAATGTTCTTTAATAATCGTTAAAAGTAAACGATTTTATAAAAACTATCCTTCAGGTTTTTTCATTAATATATCGAAAAATTTATTTCTCAATTAGGATTAAAAATAAATAAACAAAAATTAAGGCTAAAGTAAAACATTTTCTTTGATATTACCAGAAGGAATTAAAAAAAATTCTTTTACACATCAGACGTGTTTTTATTACTGTGTAATAAAAAATTTTATTTAAAAAAAATTACTTCATTTTATACTTTTTAAAACTTTTATTTTTTAAAATTTTGTTATTACTGTATAAAAAATAATTTACTGGATACAAGCAAGTATTAATAAGACACAATATATATTTAATTCCAAAATTTTTTGTTTCTTAACCAAATTTTCTGTAATATGACTTGTGTAGATTAAAGAAAAATCTATTTTTTCTTATGTTTTGGTCTATGATGGTCAGTGATGATATTTTAATTCTTAAAATTTAAACTTTTTGAAATAAGTTTTTTAAAAACATTTTATAATTCAGTTTGATTTGATTTGGCATTAATAAATTTTAATTTTTGAAAAATTTACAGATAAACAAATACTGTGTATTTCTCATTTTAATAACATTTTTAAACCATAAATTACTTTACCTGACATTATTTCTTATTCTGAAAAAATTCAGCATTATCATCATATGTTTAATAACATTATTTTTACAATTTTAATAAAATGAGTGTTTTGGTTATATGGGATTCCTGAAAGGATTTATCATATCTGTGGATCTGCTTGTTACTAAGCATAAGTTAAGTTGCATAAGTTACTTAACATATTAATTAAAGCTTTTTATTTTTTTTCTGGTATATTTAGTAGTTAAATAATAAGTGTAGTAATGTAAACAATTAAAAAACAGGGGTCTTGTACTGTGTAGTATGAATCTTGAATTACCTTTTTATGGCAAAGATCTTCTGATTTAAACTAATTATTCATGACAATCTGAATTAAAAAAATAAAAAATAAAAATGTATGAATTCTAAAGGAATATTTTTTCTAGAATTCGGGGAAAATTTTTATTAATTTCTAAACATACAGTAAAATTTATAAATTTTGTTGGATAGAAATTTTTTTTTGTTTTATCATCTTTGTTAAAATTATAACTTAAGCCAGTTCATTTTAAAATATATTTTTTCTCTATAAAATCAATTTTGAATATGATTGTTAAGTACTGTGTTATGTAATTTAGACTGATTTCTAAGAATGTTAGTTATTATTATAATTTCTGATCCTTTCAATCACAGATTATTCCAACAAAAATTCAACTATAAAAAAATAATTTTTTTTTTTTCATTTAAAGCATATATTTTTGTAATAGGTTTTAAACGATTTTTATTTCTAATTATTAAAATTAAAATTTTTAAAAATTATGTTTACCTATGTATATTATATAAAAATACTGAAATTATCCAATAAAATTTAGAAATAGTTTTTCAAATGATATTTTTTAGATTTATTGCAATTTGTGTATGTTAATATTTAGTAGGCTTCATATTTTAATATTTTTAATTTGTTTTTCAGAAAACCATATTTGAAATTTAATATAAATTACTGAATGCATTTTATGTGGCTGTGACTGTTTCGTGAATAGTTTAAAGAAAAAAAAAATATTTTTTTTTTTATTTCTATAAATAATTTAAAGTTTTTTAATTCTTTTTATTTATAAATTATAAATTTATTAAATAATTAATAAACAATTAAATTTAAAAAAAAAATTAACTGAAATATAATCAAATAAAGACATTTTAGAATGAAGAAAAAATTTAATATCTCCCGACATATGTTAATTGGATAATAAGCTGCTTACAGAAACAGAAACTCAGAACATGTAGTTAGAGACATGTTTAGGAACCAGAGCCCTATAATATTGTGGTCAAAAAATTAAATTCACTGTTTTAGTTGACATGTTAAACTAAATTCTGGAAGAAACTCTTTTAATAGTGATCATAGCTTCCCCTGGTCTGTGTTAAAAGAATCTCACATTATACTATTGGAAGACATTTTTTAAACATAAAACTTAAGAAAATAAAGAGTATACTACATTTAAAAATATTATAAGTAAAAATAATTTTCGTACGTTTCTTAGGTCTGGCAATATGGGGTTTAGTAGCATCACTAGCTTCTCCAGGACCAGCTTTATTTACTGCTCTAACTCTAAATTCGTATTGGTTTCCTGGTATAAGATCAGGAACTTTCCCCAGAGTAACATCACCTTCAACTTCTGCGCACTTTTCCCATGACGGACTAAAACAGAACAAAATTCCTCAATTATAGCAGTTTTACATACCAAATAAATTACTATCGAATAAAGATACGGCAGTTGTTTTATAATGTAATATTACAGTTGAGATGATTATACACTAAGGTTACTTATTTAACTGAATTTAACTCCTGTTATGCACAGTAGTACTTAAATATTAAGGCTTCTTCAGAACCTCAGAGCAAGATCAAAAAATACAAACCATGCCTAGCAACAAAAATACATACTACTAACATAAAAATATATTAATTAACATTCATTAAAAATGTCCAACATTTTCAGGAAAGATTATTGTATTGATTTCAAAACTACAAACAAAATAAAAAGAAAAACACGCAAAAATATCCTTTGCAATAATAATATAACACTTGTAGATAACTTAACATGAGAAACAACTCGCTTATGAAAAGTACACGGCCATTCCCAAGAATTACAAGTATTTCATGATATGCTAACTAGGCAAACTGATGAGTGAAATAGTTCTCCTTCGCCTTCTTAACTTAGCCAAATACAGCATATCAGCATGCAAAGCCAAAGCCATTTATCCTATGAGCAACACCTTTACTATGTTCACTACAAGGACTGACTGTTTAGCCAGTCATCTAACATTATTACTCAGAGAAAAAGCAACTCTAACTATTATCACTTGCAATTCAGATGCTTTTCATAGACTTAAAAAAATTGGGACGGATAGTGTAAAGTGACAAATTAATATACCCTTTTTATGGGAAAAATGGATTATATAAGTGCTCCTCCCAGTAGGGGAATTATGTCTCAAATTATATCACATATTTTTAAACTAAAGTGCAATCACACATTGAAGAATTATGAGTAAAATTAAGTTAAATATATTTTATGGTCTTTTATTGTCCTAGGCAAATCAAAACAGAAATAAAATGGCTAGATATAAGATTAGATAGAGCTTAAATTTTTTTATACACTATTATAAAAAATGAGTTTATTTATAGAAAGTGCTGTACAGAACTAAAAATATTCAAAATAAGATTCATTAATTATTAGAAACGGTAGATGATCTGATCTACAGTTACTTTTCTGTATATTAATAAGAAATTTTTACAAGCATAAATGTACAGTAAATAATTATTTCATCTTGTCAACATGGCAAAAAAAATGAGTGGATATTTTTAAAAGTCAAACGATTGTCACTTAAGAGACTTCTAAACTAGGCATGTAGATAAATATATAACTTTAACAACAGTTAAATAACATATTTTACAAACCATTGCCAACTTTAGATATAACAGACTTTTATATTTATATAATAATAAATAAATAATACGTAAAATACATCTTTGATGAAAATGAAATATGATCTGTTAGAATAAAATTAATAAATCTTTTATTATGATTGGTAGATAGTAACATATTATATTATCACCTCATTTTAATTAAAAATGCATGATTTCTTAAATGTATATTTAAAAAATTATGTAAAAACTAATATACCTGAATTTCTCTTTCTTTTCAATGATATAACCAGTGATAGGTGATCCACCATCTTTATCGGGTCTTCCCCATTGTAATTCCACAAAATCTTTATCATAGTCACTAATAACTGGTGTACCAGGCTTTCCAGGTTCATCTGAAGGTAAAGAAAAAGTAATTAAGTAACAAAAAATGAAATTGATGCAATATGACAATAAAATATGGGTCTACCAGAAGATAGGTAATCTAATTTTTGAATAATTTTACTACGTACAAAAAAAAAAAAAATATATATATATACATACATGTACTACAAATAGATTTGATTTACATGATACAAGGACAACATTACTGATAAAGAATATTTTTACGCACACTGAACAAACTTAAGAATCAAAAGGAAACATTCAGATATTGTATATGTTTTGGGTAACATACTTCATAGGATGGAAATTCAAATATAAACCTGTTCTTAACAGGAGTAAAATAAAAATACTTAAAAGAAAAGCTATAAAAACATTAAAAGATTATAATAGACAGTAATATTTGAATATATTTAGGACAATTAAACATTTTTTAATTTCCATCAGTTAAGATATATGATGCAAAAAGAATGATGAGTGTTAACAACAAACAAGAAAGAATGGGAAATTTAAGATAATTAATAAAGCTAAATGTGTTTTTAAGGTTGGGAAGTAATTAGAGTGGTGATTAATTCAGCAGTCAGAAATCTATCAGGTGGCATAAAAGATGGTAAAAATTGTTAATTACTCTAATGGATAATAAATTTAAAGTAAAATTAATAATTAAAAATTAAACTTTTAATTAAATATGAAAAAAATTGAGTGAATTAACTTACCGAATGGATTTTTAGCTTCAATAGCAGCTCCAGTAGTAAGCGGTTCAGATTTTCCTTGTTTATTCACTGCACGAACACGGAATTTATATTTGTGATTTGGTTGTAAACCTTCCACTTGCAATGATGTTTGTGGCCCATCTGTTTCACCAGCTGGCACCCATCGTCCTACAATAAGACATATTACTTATAACCATATATTACGCTATTATATATATTTTTAATGTAATGTAAATACAAAGTTATTTCTACAGAATTATTTTGAAATGAAAGAATGATAGATATGAAATAATAAATATAACATAACTGCTTTTGCCGTCATCTTTGAATGCTTAGAATTAACAAATTTTGACCCTTGTGATGAAGTAGTAGCAACTAGAAAACTTCACCTTTTATAAATTTTCCCCACAACCCAAGCTCAACTATTATGCTTCATGTACTCAAAGAAAGATGTACATCACAGACTTAATATGTGTATCACCTCCATCCTAGCTGGTCATAAAATAACTGTTGAAGACAATATCTCATTAACTCATTTACTAGTATAGTTTTTTCTATTTATTTAATCCACCAACCTAAATAACTGTTTATATAAATTTGAACAATAATTGATTGTAATAAATAGAAAAATGTTTTAAAAAACACACACATATATATATATATATATATATATATATATATAATAAATAAATCTAAATATAAAAATATATATTGATCAAAAATATGCGGAATTTTAGTTTTTCTCAAAAGATTTTTATTCATTCATCAGTATTGATTTTGAACCCTTCAAATTACTCCTTTTCAGATATAATATATTTGTACTTGTGCTTTTTCCAATCTTCGAAGCACCTCTGGAACGCAGTTTACAGTATGGTGTTTAGCTTCTTAAGTGATTCTGTCTTTATCTCTTCCATGTTAGCATAATGTAATCTTTCATGGTTTTTTTTTAGCTTGGGGAATGGAAAGAAGTCACAGGTGGCCATGTTTTTGGTGAATACGGAGGCTGAGACATCATAATGATGATATTTTTGCCAAAAATTCATGAACAAGCAGTGAAGTGTGAGCAGGTGCATTATCGTGGTGCAATTGCCATGAATTGTTTCGCCACAAATCTGAGTGTTTCCTTATGATTGCTTCACGCAAATGGCGTAGAACTTCCAAGTAGTAATCCTTATTGATTTTGTGATAGTGATTCACTGATTGTCCATAATCATTTTCTTCACTTTTCCATATTGTCATTTGATGTTCATGTGCTAGTACGTTCAGGGTGCTCATCATCTACATTGTCTTCACAGCCCTCTTTGAAACATTTGCACTTGTAAATGCTTGTTTTATTCATAGAATTGCCAAAAGCAACATTCAATATTTCCAATATGGTGCTGCACTTTATTCCATCATTAAAGCAAAATTTAATGCAAATCCTTTGTTCTATTTTTTCCGCAAGTTAAAAATTGCCGACCATAGCAAAACGTGTGTAACCTTTTTGACAGCCAACAATAAATTAAGCATCCAATATGGCTACCAGTGTAAACATACGTTAGGGACAAGTGTACCAACACAACAAAAAAAAATTGTGATGGACTTATAAAACCTGGAAAATTTAAAAATTCACTTATTTTTTATCAAACATTGTGTGTGTATGTGTATGTATATATATATATATATATATTAAATTATTTATGTTAAGCTTTTTATAGTCCATTTTTTTTCCTCTGTATATAAATACAATATAACGTTCTTTCAGCCTCTGCAAAGTACAGAATTAGAGAAACACTCTTACCTTTAATTTTTTTTATTTCATCTAAATGTTTTTGGGCCTAAGCCCATCTCCAGTGATATCTTTTATAGATTCTTAAACTGTTTACAATTTACACAATAACCCTATTAGCTTTGTACATTTTGTACAAATTGTCTGTTTAAAATAAAAATAAATTAAAAAAATTTTTTAAATCTTTAAAAACATTTAAAATAAATATTTGTTCAGTCAATAATAAAAAATAACTTTTTCATTATTGATCGATTATTTTTCATTTTTGACTGAACAAATATTTGTTCTAAATATATTTTAAATGTTTTTAAAGATTTAAAAATTTTTTTTTCATTTTAAACTAACAGTTTTTACAAAATGTAAAAAGCTAATAGGGTTATTGTATAAATTGTAAGCAGTTTAAGAATTTATAAAATATATCACTGAGGATGGGCTTAGGACCAAAAGAGTTTTGATGAAGTAAAAAAAATTAAAGATAAGAGTGTTTCTCTAATCTGTGCTTTGCGGAGGCTGAAAGAATACTATATTGTATGTATATATATATATATATATATATATATACATAAATAATATTTTAAATACTATCTCTCGACAGTTTATGTAGGTCATTTTATTTTCAATCTATCATTACTGGGTATTCATTGCTTGAATCCAATTTGAAAGGATAATAATTCCTAGTTAGCCATTTATAACTAATACAGAGAATATACTTTCAAATAAGGATAACAGATAGGAAAGTCATACACTTTATCTGCTGGGCTGATGAAGCAAGTAATTACCTAAAAAATACAGATCTTTATAAAATAATTTAAAGATAAAACATTTGCAGAAAAGTGACAGTAAGTTTGTAAAAAAAGCAAGGCATGGAAAAATTAATTAATATTTTCATGAAGGTGTTTAATATTTATTTTAATCTTACCAATACATGTCATGTAAGTTTGTCTGTGACATAACTAAGAATATCCTAACTTAAATTATACACTGTTATATCCAGAATTCTACTATCAAATCTGTGTTTGAAATACATACTGCTTATATCAGCAGAAAGTACAGATCATTTAAACATATAATTAAATTTATACCTCTAAAATTTTTCTACTAAATTTTTAATTAAAAATAACTTTGAATAGTAAAATTTGTAAAAAAATTATAAAATGAGATGTAAAGCTAAAACGAACCTGTAACTTCATCCATTTTCTCTACTACATATTTCTCAATAGGTTGACCTCCATCATCTTCAGGTGGTTTCCATGCAAGTTTACAACCTTCTGCAGTTACGTCTGAGACTTTGAGAGGTCCTTGTGGTGGTGATGGTTTATCTGTAATAAAAAACAAGTTTTTTAGAGCTCACTAAATGATAAATTCAATGAATAATACTAAAATAAATTTGGTTTAATCTACTGTAAAATGCAATATTATTCCTTGTATTCTATATCTATATAAATTTCTGTGTATTCAGCAAATGTCTCTCCAGTCTATGAATTTAAATAGTCAATCTTATTTCCTTAACTCTTATTTTCATTGAATAATCAATCAATTTTACTGTGACATTGTTCCTTAATTAAAACACGTTGATGACATTCAAACAGAATAAGAAGGAGGTATATTAATTTTATATAAACATCTTCATACTATACAAATGAATCATCAATAATTACCTGAAAACACTTCTTTCTGACATAAAAAGAACTGGCTGCTACTTCATAGTTCTAGATCACTCCAGCAACTTCAAAGCCATGAAGCTGTGGTTTATGAAGTATCTCTAGCTAATTCATAGCTGCTGCTTGATTTATAGGTATGCTTTATCAGTGCTAGTTGGACTTTATGTAACAGTTAATGATACTAACAGTGGGCAAAATCAAAATAATCTTCAGTTTGGTAACTTATTTAGTCACAATATTTTTTTCTTAAATTACAACATTTAATTATCATCTCTAAGGATGAATTATGATGAAAAATATCATAATACAATTAGTTGTATAAAATTTAATTCTAAATAAATAAGAAAATGGAAGAATAATACTTACCAATAACAGTAACCATGACGTCAGCGATATCTGTACCATTAATATTCTCAGCAGTAACCACATACTTTCCAGAATCAGCACGAGTGGCCATACGAACACTAAGTTTTGTATTATAATCAGCATGTACAACTTTAATACGTTCAGCGGATTTAAGTTCTTTTCTACCAAGCTGCCATTTTGTTGTAGGTACTGGTTCTCCAGTAACTTTTACATCAAATACAAAGTTTTGGCCAGCTTTGATTCGTACTTCAATCAAATTGGTTCTGTCAATCTTTGGTGCAAGGTTCCTTGGTTTTGTGATAATTGTTGGTGTTGGATCACTAGCTTCACCTGGACCAGCAGCATTTACAGCTCTGACTTGGAATACATAAGGTTCACCTTCCATTAAATTGGGAATGGTCACTTTAGTCTGATCAGCAGGCACTACTGCTGCTTTTTCCCAGTTACCAAATTTGTCTTTAACTTCAACTACATAGCTCGTAATTGGTGAGCCTCCATCTGTCTTTGGTGGACTCCATTTGAGATCCACATGATCTTTATCCCAATCTGTTGCTTGAAGATTTCCTGGCTTGCCAGGTTCATCTACAAACAAAACAGAACAAAAAAATTTATTAAATAAATAAATAGATATGGATAGGAAAAGTTATACGGGTGTGTAGAACATAAAGAAATCTAATAAGTATGCACTGAAATCATAACCAAATGGTGGCCTCAGAGTTATTTCTTTAGGTAGCTCTGAAGCAACCTAAATTTTTTGTTCAACATATGATAAAAATAACTCAATCAGACAAACTATACCTGATGTAGATGATAATAGAAAAATAATAACTATTACGATGATAGAATAAAAGAAATAATGGAAAGATTTGAATTAATTCAACTGAAAAAAATAACACATTTAAAACCTTATGAAATTTTCAAAAGATCAGAGTTAACATTTCATATAGACATTTTTTTTATGTGTTGAGTGTAATGAAATATAGTAATAATTTCAAGTTAATTAAATTCGTAGACACCACCTTCTGTAGGATTAGACAGCGAAGGAATTAATAAATCTAACCTTTGTACAGCTACTTTAACAGCCTGTTAGTTGGTCTTTCAGCCGATATTAAAAATTGATTCTGCTTGCTTTGATTGTAATTTCCTTTAATCTTAATTTTATCAATTTCCTTCTACATACTTTACCTCCATCTTTCAGCACCACATTCCAAACAATATTTTGGTAGTTTCTTCCTAAGATCTTTGAATCGTAAGATCTTATAACAATTCTTTTTCTCATTAAATACATAATTTTTTACTGTGAGTATTTTTACTTCCTTACTGCAGAGTAAATCCTCACATGTTATGCTTCAAACAAAAGTAAAATTACTTATTTCTATTTATTTTTTACCTCTTCTAATTTTTACTCTTCAATTTTCCTTTGGACTTGGATCAGATTTTAAGTTAAACAATCATTTATTTTCATAACCTGCTGGGTTGGTCTAGTGATTAAACTTGTCATCATAAATCAACTGATTTTGAAGTCGAGAGTTCTCAGGTTGGGATCTTAATAAAGGTAGTTGCTTTTATTCATATTTGAATACTAGATCAAGGGTATCGGTGTTCTTTGGTGGTTGACAATAAAATAACAACAGCTGATTAACAATGCACAATACTGTATTAGTATTTAAATCATTCTGTAATATACATTAAGTATATCAAGTACTGTGAACAGTGCTGTCATTAGCGAAGGTTTTCTGTGAATTTTAGTTTGAATGTGATCAGTTTGCCATTGAAGTAATATCATACTTATTTATAACAGAATAATATGCTGATCTGGTATAAATTTTGTGTGTGTGAAACAGTAATGCTACAGCTGCTGCAGTAGAATATGAAATATGTTTTCCGAATCGCACTATTCCTGATCCGAAAACAATTAGCACAACTTTTCGCAATCTTCGGGAAACAGGTTCACTACCAGCTATGAATGATCTGTCCAGTACGATGCTCTTATTAATGAAATTATTATCGATGCAGTTCAGCCCAGTCTAGGCGTCAGTACATGAGGTCAATCGAAGCAGATCGAAGAAGCTTTGCATTCTATGGTTTGGAGAACACTTCAACAAAACAAGTTTTATCCTTATCATAAACAGCCAGTTCAACTCTAACCCAGAGACGGTTCACTTCACTTGGAGTTTTGCTACTGGTAGAATACAAATCTACAACTCTACAAGTATTTTTGTTTACCAACAAGACAAATTTCACTCGAGATGGTGTCAAAAACTTATGCAATGAGCATACATGGGCAGAAGTAAATCCTCTTGAAATGGTGGAAGGCAATAAGTACTTTTCTGACAAATGAGTAACGTACTGTTTCTAAATAAAATTCTAATTTTTCATTATTTTATTCAACTTATCAACTTAACTTCAACTTTATTCAACTTACCTTCAGAATTAAATTCTCTACAAGTTTTGTTTAAAATTTTTATGTTTTTATCACCCATTTAACATTGTATGTCAAACATAAAAAACAGGGGTTTTTTACCACAATTTATTGGTTTTCACCCCATATTTCTAAAAAAAAACTACTACAGATATGGCTTTGGGACCATTTTTCAGGTCATAAACCATAAGAAATCACTAATTCTCCCTTAATTAACGTCCTAAAAATTTCAGTGCGACCTAATTTCACCGGGGTATCTGAAATCCGAGTGAAAAGTTTCACTAATTGTAAGTCACCATTGAAGCATTTTAGGACATATATTTATATGAAATTTTTCCATTATTTTCTCAAGTAGAATAGGTTATGAAAGTCCCAAGAAAACTTTGTGATACACTGATACACTCTGTGTATAATACAAACAATTCCTTTCCTTTTTTTTTTCTTTTTGTATATATTCATTTTCAAATATTCTGTTTTTCAATCAAATTTAAAAATCTGTAAACAGATCTAATTATCTTTTACTTATGTTATACTGTAATAATTACAACAGTAAAAAGGAAAAATAACTTATAAAATAGATTGCAAAGAAAATTAAAGATGTGAAAATTTAATAGAAACATACCAAATGGATTCTTAGCAACAATTGTTTCTGTTGTTTCAAGTGGTTCCGATTCTCCCTCAGCATTAACAGCAGCTACTCTGAATTTGTATTCATTTCCTGGTGTCAAACCAGTTACTTCCAAATCTGTTAAAAAAACAATGATACCACCATTTAAATTATTTTAAAAATTTCATCACATTTTGTCATGCTGTTCAATGATTATTATGTCATGACAAAAAATATAAGTATTAAAAATTAGTTATATAATCATATATTCTGTATATATTTTTAAAATTTATAAATTTCTTCTACTGTGTGCAAAGTACCATCAATTATCTAGTTTTTGAATAAAAAGAGATAAATAATTATTAAATATAATAATGAGCTAAAATATTACAATTCTTTTAAAAAAATTAAACTAAAATATAATGCAATCAACATAACTTACTCGGTTCAGTGGATCGTCCACATGGAACCCACATACATTTGTTTGGTTCATATTTGTCTACTAAGTAATATTCAATTGGAGTGCCACCATCATCCTTAGGCCTCTTCCATTTCAGTTTACAACCTTCTTTGTGAACATCAGACACCTGAAATAATTTATATTAACATAAAATTAAAATTAATTTACTAATACAGTTTATTACAAGTTAAATAAAATATAAAATTATTGGTAATACTAAATATTTTTTACATAACTACTGGTATAATTATGGGTTTTAAAATGGCAGATGAAGTACACTGAAAATTATAAATGTTAATAGACAAATTTTAGTTGTAATTTAAATAATGACATGCAACAGAGAAGAATTTTAATTTTCTAAAGAAAAGGTTTATACACTGACAGGTGGGAATTTCAGAAACCATTAATATTATAAAAATGGGTTCTAAGGAAAAAAAAATAAAAGATAGAATTACAAGATAAATTGAGCTGCTTGGTGATAAATTAGAATGTTCTAAAGACCAAAATGGGATGTAGAAATCAGGATTTATACAGTAAAAAGTTGAGAAAGAATAAGATATATATATATATATATATATATATATGTGTGTGTGTATGCATGTTGTTAGGAGTATTTATATTAATACATAAAAAGCATGTGAAATACTAACCTGTAATGGACCTTGAGGTGGTGAAGGTTTATCCATAACTGTAACTTCAATTGTCACAGTATCTTTGCCAGAACTATTAGTAGCTGTAACCACATATTCTCCAGAATCACCACGTGATACTGGACGAATAACAAGCTTTGTGTTATGTTCTGTGTTATCAATTTGGACATTCTTGCCAGATCTGGAAAGGAAATAAAGAATAAGCTAAATTAAGTACTTAAAAGGTATATTAGCATTATAAGGGATGATGTATTCAGGAATTAATTACAAGTAATCTGAAAAATGAGATAAATATAATACTTTATGTCTACTTTCTAAAAATGTATTTATTACTAGCAAAGCTCGGGTAAAGTGAAAAAGTAAAAATAAAATTTTGATGAATTTCTTTTATATTTAAAAACTATAATAACCATACCATATAATAATCACTCAATGCCTAATATTATTCATTCAGCATTAATAACATAAAACTTCACAACTTCTACGTTAAATAGTAGTTGAATGTAGGTTTTTCTCTTAAAAAGATAAAAGCTAGTTTTATAGTTACAGTAACTCATATTTTAAAATTTTTTAAAGTGGAAATATTATACGTTTTATTTTTTCCCCTTCTTGAACAAATTAAAAATTTTATTAATTCATAACAGTTTTAATGAATTTTATTATTCAAAGTAACATATTTTTTTAAATATTATTGTTACTTCTATATAAATTTTGACTTAACATTATTTAATACATATTAAAATAATTAATATCATAATTAAATAAGCAATATTTTTATTAATTACTGGTAATCTAAAAATTCATAAATCCGTACTTTTAAAAACAGATAATTGTTTTCACAACTACAATTTATCTCATACTCTATTCTTCACAAATGCTCAAAATGATTACAAACTGTAAACCGTAAATATAATAGTAAGGGTGAGTATTAGTATTAGTTAAAATTAATTTTTAATGGAAATATAACTTTCTCTTAAAAAAATTAGCCTATTATATATATTATTTCTAAATACTTCAGTATTTTTATTTGCAGTAATTTTATTTAATTGTTCAAAAAAGAAAACACAAAATTTTTCAATTCCCAGCTTACCTCAATGGAATGCCACTGGCTCTCCATTCAATTGTTGGAGCAGGCTCACCAATAACATTGGCATCAAATTTAAGTGTACTACCAGCAGACAATTTGACATCCCGAAGGTTCTTTCTGTCAATCCTTGGTGCCACTGTAATAAATTTAAAAGTAATATAAATGATAATAAAAGTAGAGTTAAGAAATTAATAATAAAATGTAAACTGGTGTCACCTAAATTATTTTTTGAAAACAACTTAAATTTTGTTAAGTAGATTTTATACAATTACATTCCTACTTGTCCTGTATGCTCTATTTTCTGTATTGCTTTTACCGATTCAATTTTTCATAATTTTGTTGTTAGGCTGAAAACAGCTGAAAAATCTTTATTACAAACGAATAAAACTTAAATTGTACTGTATGTTATCTATTTATGCCAAAATATTTTCAACTACACTTGGAATGTAACTGCTGAAGCTCATTCAATTATTAACTGAGATTTTGATGCAAGTAAAAATCTTTTGGTAAAGTTTAAATTTTATTTGATTTTTTATAAAAATTATTCATTTATTAGAAAAGATTGAGTTATTTAAATTTAACTGTAGTAAAAATAACTAATTATTTAAATGTAAATATCTTTGTACTTCTCTCTTTGTATGCTACCAGTAAATCTTAGATATAACCAACAACCCTATACGCAATTTTAATTTGGTCTAGATAATTATTTTTTCAAAAATAAGGTCTTCAAATTAAAAAGAACATGATATAGATACACTGAGAACTATCAGAAAGTGGAAAGTTTATATTTTTTATTGTTCTATTGAAATATATCAATTAGTAGAACTCCTTTATCAACAGAAAAGCATAAAGCAGACCATGTAGATAGTGTGCAGTGATCTGACAGTGAATGTGTCAGATTCACTTAGTAATGTCATGCAACACATTGCATGACATTACTATTTTTAGAGCCAAAAAAATAATTAACTAAATATGCTTACAAAATCTTGGTTTTGCTGTGAAGTTTTTACAGGCTTCTCCAGGTTCACTCTGTCCAGCCTTGTTAACAGCAATGACACGAAACTGGTAATCATTTCCTTCAACAAGGCCACTTACAACAGCTTGAGGTGTTGGAGAAGTGGTCTCTAAAGCTTTTTCCCAGATACCACTAAAAATACAAAAACAAAATTAATACTTTATTCTAATAAGTATATACAAAAAAATTTTAAAGTGAATGTGGTTTCAGCGGCAATTTGAGCAATATGTTTTTTATACAGTTACTTTTCTGCATAATCAGTCAACAAAGAATTTGAGACTGTTCTCCAGAATATTATCAAGTTGAATGAACAATTTTATTCTGAATTTACATTTGAAGACAGTAATTTGGCTGACTGGGCTATAGTCCTACCATCCTCTCATCAAACCTGGGTGGTTTCAATAAATAAAATGTAAGTTTGTAATGAAATTAATGTTTAAAGGTTAGAAATAAATATTATTTTCTTATCGCATATGAAAGGTGGTTTTTTTGAAACCACAGAATAAAGATATACTTCTAGGATTGACATCAAGTAGTTGGTAAAAAAAAATGCCACCTTGCAAGATAATAAATGCAGCATAAACCTGTTAATCCATACTTTGATAATCCAAACTTCTGTTAATCACAGCTATAGTCTTGTCATATGAAATTTAAAAAAATATTTTTAGGAAAAAAGCAATGAACAGACTAATAAAAATAAATTCCTTATGAGTATTATAGGCCTACTTTAATTAATAAAAACCAGTGTTTAGGCATGATATAACATGTTATCAGAAGAAAGTGATAATGCACTTTCTCAAAATGACTCATTTATATTTTCATAAATGTTCTATTGATTTGAGGCTTGATTAACCTAGAGTAAGAATAAAAATATATTGAGTTTTACTATAAATTTAATTAATATAATTAATAAAGAAACGCTGAGTTAAAACTTTGAATAATCTAACTGAATCAGCCAGGTACATTTTGGGAAACTTAAGATTAATTTGGACTGTCAGTGACTCAAACTAAGATTGGTTATATCAAGTGTGGATTTTCAAGTTTCCACTACATATAGAAAACATAAAATGTAAGCTAGTGCAAATTAACTAAGGAATGACTTGGTCAATAACTGAGTTTTTATTCCAGCTTTTCTACTGAATAAACAAGTTTATTTACTACCTTAAAATATGAAATACGCACCTGTACTTATCCTTCTTTTCAATGATATAGCCTGTAATAGGTGTACCACCATCTGATTCAGGTTCCTTCCAGACAAGATCAGCATGATTTTGACTCCAGTCAACAATATCAGGCACTCCAGGTGGACTTGGTGGTGCTAAAAAAATAAATAAAACCATTTAGCACACATAAATAAAAACAATAAAATTTGTAAGAATGATATAAAAAAATAGTGTTCAACTCATCTCTAACTTTCATACTTTGTTCAATAATAATGTAGTATATGTGTTTTATATATATATTAAACAGTACATCATACAGTCAATTTATCAACCAGGTAGATGGTTGATTAAAAGGAGTCTCCTTATTACCTGATGGTTCTACCTGGAAAATTTCAGGGAATATCAACTTCAAAACTAAAAAGGAGATAAGGAATAAAACAGCAGTATCAAAAATCCTATTTAATAAATCAGTTTTCACATATATCACTGAATTCAAAAAAGAAACACTCAAAAAACTTTCCTTTGGGTGTAAACCTATGCTACAGCCATTTATTAGCTATGACCAATGCAATTCATAATATATTAATTGGAAAAAAATTGTTTGTTACTTTCATGAACATCATAATGAAATGTTATAATACTTTAAAATTATTCTTTAAAAATTTCACTTTTAAATTAATGAAACTTTTTCTTCCAATGGACCTTTCATAGTTGACTAGTAACTTTTTCATTGGTGTGACCGATAACTCCAAAAAATATATACTTTAGAAAAAAAATTTCTAATTATTTAAAATGACTTATTTATAATTTTTAATAATATTAAAATTCATAATTGATCTTTTATCAACAGACATTTAACATATTGCTTTTTTAGTTCTTAATCATCATCCTAATACACTATTGTTTAGTGATGCACGATTCTGAAAAATAGATACTTGCCATTTATTATTAAGTCTAGGCAAATATACTTTTCCGGCAATGCTGTTTATACTTAGCTGATAGTTTAAGCAGTCACGATTGGACCTACTTCAGGTGAGTAACTGCCAATACACAATCATTTTTTTTTTTTAATTTTGACAAAAGATGATTATAATTTCTTATAGTATCTATTTATATGAGATTCATTAAAAAAATGAAATGAACAGAATTCTTTAACCATTTCCTATTATATTAATTAAATTGTAAAATGATGTTATCATACATTTTAGTTTTAAAATTAAATCAAATTTTACAATACTTAATTTAAATCAATACTTACAATAAGGATCTTTGGCGATGATTGAGCCAAATGTTTCAAGAGGCTCAGATTCTCCTTCCTTGTTAACTGCTTTAACTCTAAATTTATATTCATGTCCAGGAATAAGACTAGCAACAGCCATTTCTGGTTCCTTTGATTTTCCAACAGGAAGCCAAACACCATTATCAGGATCAAATTTCTCAACGATGTAACCTTCAATAGGTTCACCACCATCATCTTTAGGTTTCTTCCATTTCAAAGTACATCCATCTTTATGGATGTCAGATACTTCTAATGGTCCTTCTGGTATACCAGGCTTTGCTACAAAACAAATTTTACACAATGTAAATAAGAGTGTTCATTACCTAGAAATTAAAAGCCAAGTTTAGTGCATTACACAACAAATAATAATACACAGTTTATAACTATATTTTCAATTAAATCGGGGAAAAATTTACATAAACAAATGCATGCATGCTGTGGGCACGCGCGCGCGCGCGCGCACACACACACACGACTTTCTATTAAGCATACAAATAAAAACAGAGATTGTTTTTAATTCTTCTGTCAACAAAAGTGTGCACAAATGTATAAAGGATGTAAAAGAGAATGGTAAAAAATGGAAAACAAATTAGTAAATATGCCTTTAATAAAACCGACTTAACATTCTTAAGCTGCAGGAGAAAACTATAATTACTTGTCAAAGTTAAGAAAGCTCACCTCTGTGCAGGGTGAGGATGGATTGTGACTGCCTTCTTGTTAGTTCTAATGTCGTGACACATAACACTATCTGTTCCACTGTACTAGCACCAACACTACCTTATACATCCTAAATAGAACTACTGTGATCATGAGTTAATACTTTCTAAACTTTGACAATACAATAATCTCCAGCTCAGAACATTAAGATCAGTGATTTATATTAGTTTAATATATTATACAAAATAAAAGCAACAAATCAAATGTTAATTATATACACTTTTTTAGTGTATTCATTTGCTGTTGGATTTACATTATCATTTTACCGCTTCACTTTGTTTTAATCTACGGAATAAGAATAAAAATAATAAATACTTACAAACAACAGTAATTTCAACTTGAGCTGTGTCTGTTCCATATTTATTGCTTGCAGTAATAGTGTAAACACCAGAATCTTTACGTTCTGGATTCTGATGATAGAATTTTGTATGGTTTGGAGATGTGTCGATTTCCCTTGAACCAGCACTACCGATCGGTTTGTTTGCAAATGTCCATGTGATTTCTGGAGGAGGTTCACCGAGTACTTTGACATCAAATAATACCGGCTCACCTTCCTTAATTACTACATTCCTCAGATTCTTCTTATCGATCTTAGGAGCCACTAAAATAATAAAAGAAAAAAAATGATTTTAACTGTAGTATAAAACTAAAAGATAGCTTATTTGTGAGATAGTCAATTTCAACTTAAAATGCTACACATTTATCTTATAATTGATATAATTTTCAAAACTCAATAAGGTTACAGAGTAGTAACAGAAAAATCAAATTTATCATATATAATCTAATTTTGAAGAAGTCAGAAATTAAATTATGTCAATGTATTGAAAACTTAGTAAATATCAAAAGTTAATCATACAAATTACTTACAAGCGGCACAAAAATTGAGAATGAACAGTCAAAAAAGCCACTGACTCATTATTTAACTTGTCAGCCTGCACATGTTGTGGAGTAATATAATTCGATATATATTAATTTTTTATAAACATATATAGGTAATAAATAATATGATAGATAATTAACAGGTAATAAATACATAGTTATATTTATATTATTTTAAATGTCATGTTAACATGAATCATTTAATTGACAACATTAAACATTGTTATCAAACGGTTAACAAACAACTAAACAAACCATTAAAAAAAAGTTGGACAATTAAATTACATGTAACAGATAAAGATTACAAATATTATATATATAAACTTACATTTCCTAGGCTTTGTAACAACAGATTTGCTAGCCTGACTAGGTTCACCAGGTCCTGCTTCGTTGACAGCTCTTACTCTAAATTCATACTCTACACCTTCATCAAGGTCATCAACCTTTGCTTTGCAATCAGGTGAATGTGTTTCAGCTGCTTTAGTCCACCGTGGGCTTCCCTTTTCACGTTTTTCAATTACATAACCAGTAATAGGAGCTCCACCGTCATTAGTAGGTGGCAACCATTTGAGTTCAACATGATTTTTATCCCAGTCAACAATATCAGGTGTACCGGGTGCTCCAGGCTCATCTGAAATTAAAATAAAAGTAGAAAAAATGTATTACTACATTTTGTACAAAAATATTTCTAAGTTAAAAAAAAAAATACATGAAGTTGCAATAACCAGCTCCCAAATGAGTATGTGGGATATATTGAAAAATATCAACAACATAGATTTGAAAACATAAAACAATTATTTTAAATTTCGAATAACTTTTCCATATCCTTCAACACAAAAAAGCTCAGAACATAAGAAATTTAGCGAAATTTTTCAGTTAAAAAATTCACTATTTCCTTTTTCAAAGAGAATGTACTATTCATTAACAATATTCAAACAGTAACAGTGGTTGTTTTAAAGTAGTAAAATGACAACTGCTAGTAGTTTTTAATGATTGTTGATTGTTTATTTTACACAAATTATATAAATGTATAAATTTACAAAAATTATACATCAATATATAGTGTAGGTATTTGCCTGGGATGTCATCAGCATTGAACGATTATTACTACCAAGTATAAGATATAGAACCAAAATAAATGTATTTGTCTTTCTTTTGCATCTTGCATTCATTTTTTCATGTGATTTGCAAATTAAAATGTTTTTAATCGTAGATTAATTCTAATATTTATTAACAATGGATTAAGTAACTAATATAGCACAACTACCTAATTTTTAATCTTACCAAATGGATTCTTTGCGATAATTGTAGTTTCAGCTTCAAGAGGTTCAGATTCTCCCTCGTTGTTAACAGCCATAACTCTAAATTTATATTCTTGACCGGGTACTAAGTTTTCTACATCCAATTTTGGTTCTTTAGATCTACCTGCTGGTACCCAGCGACCTGAAACATTAAATTAAATTAAATAAATATCAAATCATTCAAAAACCTATCGACTATTTCACCATGAATAAATCCAGAGATTTCTTAACAGAGGCATATTTCATTAAAAATGTTTTTTAATAATAGATGAACAGATGTATTTAGTAAATAGCTAATATAAGCAAATTTATTTTAGAAAAACATTTTAATATGAAATATAACTCAAGCTAAATTAAAAGAAATTCTAAATAAAATAAACTAAAAAATACCAACAATTTTTTTGTCTTTACTGTTTTTCATTTGTATATATTTTTATTAATTTTAATTTTTCTGTTTATATTGCCTCACAAAAGATCATAAGCCCAACTAAATATTGACATTCAGTCTCACCAGTCTCAAGATGTCCATACCTAAGAGTGCTGTGAACTGAAACCCATCAACCAGTAAAACTGGATATTAAAGCCATATAAAAATAATTATACCTATTAACTGGATTTGAACCAGGGTCTAACAGTATTACAGAACATGTAAGTAACAGTTGATAAGAAGGTGGAGGGAACTAAGTTGAAGGAAGGATAAGGGAGGAAGTTAAGGAGAGAAGGCTGCTGGGGAGGTTAAGGTTCAGATGGTAGAACCATGTGAAAAAGGATCTTGATTGTTTGGGAGCTAAAGAGAAACTAGCAGGGAACAAAAGATATGGATGAGGCTAAAAACTGATTTGTATATGTAAGACGCCAGCATTTAGTGAGTAAATAATTTTGTAATCAAATTGTACCTGTTTCTAGATCCATTTTCTCAACCAGATAATGATCGATGGGTGAACCACCATCATCCTCAGGTGGATTCCATTTCAGATGACATCCTTCTTTGTGTACATCAGAGATCTTCAGGGGTCCTTCAGGTCTGCTAGGCTTAGCTGTAATAGTGTACAAAGATACATTAATCAATATTTTCCCCGATTATTATATTTTAAATAATACAAACTAAATAAAGTTAAACTGAACTAAAAATAACCAGAACAATTTAAAGGAAATTAAGTACATATTAGTTTTTTTTTACTTAATGATTGAAGCTGCTACAATTAGTTCTGCAACAGAGTATAATAGAAGTGACTTCTGATTTTTTTTTATATCAACAGAGTCCATATACAGCTTAGAGCTGAACTTACATCTGTAATCTACAAGTATGTATTATTAAGAATAAAGTATGTATTAGGAATAGATTACTCACAATTGAATGGGTTAATATTTTCCCATTATCATTTATTTGCTTGTTTGTTTTGGTTTCAAAACCACATCAATAGAAGCCTACATGTCATGCATGGTTTACTAAGGCTTGAGATTAGCTTTAGTCTATAACTTATCTTTTATACTAAACAACAAAGAAGATATTGGTGAACATAATGTAACAGTAATGTTGGAGTACTGTTTGCTTGTCACCTAATATACGTGACAATTATGGGTTCATTTTATAATTACTTCAATAAATGAATTATGTCATTTCTAGTATAATGAAACACACTTTCTATAATAATATTTTGATTCCACTCTAATGATCCATATCAATCCGAATGAAACAATAATTTGGTAATGCTTTTCTTATTTATTTTATGTCCTATTTCATTATAATAACGTATACAGAAACTTTGTTAATATGAAACTTATTACACCAGATTTCACTTAACTTACAAATAGGGTTTTCTACACGCTCATATTTCTATAACCATATGAACACCAAGTATACAAAAAAAATTTATTGATTAAAGTAAAACTTTTACTCAATTACTTATCATTAATTATTTGTCAGTCTGTTGTCATTAATTTTTTGACATATATAAGTACATTCAATACTTTCTAATGCAGTAATAAAATTTATTTACATTATAAAAGCTTAAAGCTTACTTCAGCTAACTTTTTTCATTTGAAGTATTAGAAAACACTATAATTTTAAAATATTTTATTTGTACATAGACGTTAATGTTGTGATTAATTCTGAAATAGGATTGTTGTTCTCAAATTATTTTCCAGTTTAACAAAGGAATTGAACGGTTGGCATTTTTACCTTAATAAATATGAATTTCTTATTGTAAGATGGATAATTAAACCCATCTTTTTTTTCAAGTATTTCGGTATATTGAAGACCATATCAATTTTGGATTAATATGATTTTCACAATTTTATATAAATATTTAAGTAGTTTTATTAAAATGTAACATTTTAATTTAATAAAAAATTTACATAAATTCACGCAATTGTTAATGCTTTTGTTTACATTTTTCTCTCAACAGTAACTTTTTTTTACTTATATGTTCATTATATAAGTAAATTAAATATTAACATACAATAAATTACATTTCTGAATACTTGCATTGTCAGTTTGCAATCTGTAGTTTCTTATTTTGATATAGATAAAAACAGAAAATTTCTAGAATAATAACTGTAACTGGATCTAAGTAGTACTTGAAAAAAATTTTTTTTTCAGTAATACATGTTTATTAATTTTTTTTAAAAGGATGTGGTTTGAGTAGAACCACTTTACAGTAAAAATATATAGAAGTCATAAGAATTAGTTACTTTACCTAGAACAGTTATTTCAACAGATGCTTCATCTTTTCCAGAAGTGTTTTCAGCTTTAATTGTGTAAGTGCCGGTATGTTTTCTTGTAACACCAGAAACTGTTAATTTTGTCTTGTAATCTTCTGATTCAATATTGAGGATATCTTTTGGTTCAAGACGTCCTTTATTTAAATACCATGTCTTAGATGGAGGAGGTTCACCAGTAATTTTAACATCAATTTTCAAATGTTGTCCTTCCTTCAAAACAAGATCCTTCAAAGTACTGCGATCAATACGTGGAGGGACTAGAAATTAAAATAAACTATGTCAACAAACTGAAATTAAGATAGAGTAAATATAATAAACAAGTTAAAATCTTAATTAAATACACTTTTTAATACAAATATTGGCTGAATTCAAGGTCTGAGTAATTGTGAAATGAAGGGGATGGATGAAGTATCTGTGCCTACCAACAGTATTTATACTAGATGTATTACAAAAATTGGCCAATTTTTTATTAGTATCATATACACAGCAGTACATTACTCAGCTAATTTATCCAATTTCCTTAGTAGTAACTGTCACTACAAAGTCAGTTCTAATAAAAATTAGAGTAAATGCTGATATTTGTAAATGTTAATACAAGAAAAGGTTTTTGTATTTGGAATCTGCCTTCCAGGAAATCTCTCCTGATATTCATGTCGAGCAGTTTCAGAATTTCCGTAACAAAATCCATAAACAAAAACTATGTTGGCATATTCCTCATTATAAAATTGAAATGGCATTTTTACACTATGATATGATAAAACTACATTTGCTTTATCTATATGATAATTTATGACAACAGATTCAAATGAAGTACTCAATTTTCATTGATGACCAGCTGCCAACGTATACAAGAAATTTTTAAAAATATTTCTTAAGTAACATACATTTCAATTTAGTTTTACCTTGTAAATTATTGAATAAACACAGTTAAAATATTATTTTATAAATTTTGTATTTCTTTTAAAATTGGCGTCAGTAATTAGTGTTTTTGTTTTTAAAATGGTGATTATTAATTACAAAAAGAATAATATGATTTTCTATCTATTTTTGTCTAATAGAAAAAACTGATTTTTAAAAATTTTTATTTAATTTTTATTGGTTTTATTTACATCAATTTATTCAGAATTAAATTCTATACAAGTTTTTTTACTAAATCTTCCACATTTATTAGTCATTTAACAAAGCTATTGTACTTGTACTCCAAATCTAAAAAAACTTGTTTTTCAACATCAAATTGTGTGTTTTATGTCAGATATCATAAAAACTACTGGAGCTACAATTCTAGGACCTATTTAATCCTATTTCTCAACTCAAACTGCATTAGAAACCACCAACTTTACTCCTTAATTTGGGTCCTGAAAATTATAGTAGGTCTTTTTATTAGAAGAGCTGAAATTCAGGCAAAATCTTTTGCTAGTAGTAACTCAAAACAAAGCATTTCCAGACCTATGTTTATGAATTTTTTTCATTATTTTCACCAATAGAAAATGTCCTGAAACTTTTACCTTTTCTTCGGGGGACGCTCTGTAAGTACATATTCAAATCAATGAATTCACACAAGCAATAAAGTACAAGGAATATATTCTAATTTTACTAATTTATTTTTTATGATGAATAATGAATTTTTGGAGATACCTCTATCATCAGTTCTTACATAACACTTAATTTTAAAAATTACACATATATCAAATACTACGAGTAACAAACTAAAACTTACACAATTACAAGGGCGAGTCAGAAATTACTTACACTTTTCATTGTATAATTTATTTACTCAAAGGTAGGGGTTCAACATAAACATCGTTTCTCTACATAGCCACCTCCTTGTCAATGCACTTGGTCCAGCAGTCCTCAAGCTTGCATACTCCTTCCAAGAAGAAGGTTTTTATTTGGTCAGGATGTCACTTTTGTACAACTTCCTGCACATCTAAGTTTATGAAAAATTATGTCGCAAAGGACCCTTGAGCTACCCAAACATATGAAAGTTGGAAGGAGGAAGATCTGGACTGTAAGGAGGGTGATCCAGTACCTCAAAATTCAATTCTGATTTGGTGATCAAGTAAGCATTTGCAGATGTCAACACATTTGAGCTTGTGTTCTACAGTAAGCTGCTTTAGTATTCATTGTATACAGTCTTTACAGAAGCCGAACTTGTTGATTTAATGGGCAGAACCATGACTAATATTCAAAGCAGATGCTACCTCATCAATAAAAACTCACCAAACCATCTCTCAAACTTGTTGAATCTTGTTGACCCTGATGGAAGTTGACGGGTGCCCTGTTCCCTCTTCATTAGTCATACTCTTTCGGCCATTTTCAAACTTCTCAATCCATGAAAAAACACTATCATGCAATAAACCACTATCCCCATATTGTGATAAAAGTCTACAATGAATTTCAGCCCCTTTCACACCCTCCAACCAGAGAAATCAGATCCTACTCGTTGCTCCTCCTTGGTACAAACCACTAGCAGAGTGGACATGTTTACACTATAATAGCTGGAAGGCAAATGACATGATTGAGATCAAATTTTGCACATGTGACTGCAGTTATACCAACTCTAAGCACACATGTGTAAAATACAGTATGACAACATTTAAGGTGTTATGGCAAAAGTGTAGATAATTTTTGATTCATTCTCATATATCAACCATAAGAATAGTTTCCTTGTACTTCACTATTTGATAAATTTATTGATTTGTACGTACATGTGCATGTATAAAGAGAGAGAAAGAGAGGCTTAAATTTTCAAAACATTATCCTATAATGGCTTACCATTACGATCCTTAGCAGTAACTGGATCACTAGGATCACTAGGTTTACTTTGACCACCTTTGTTAACTGCAATTACACGAAAAGTATACTTCATGCCTTCAATTAAATCAGGAACCTTTCCTTCACATTTATTACCGATAAGTTCAACTCCCTTCTGCCATTTTGAACTGAAAAAAAGTAAGCAAACATTAGAATAAATAAAAATAATTTAAGATGAATCTGAGAATTATTTATTACAATTAACTTCATTATATACATCTGTGAAGATTTCCTGCTTAAGTGACAATATAATGAGCATTTATACATTCTTGTACATTATATATATTGTATGTTATCAGTATGTTCTCTAATGTTTCATATTGCTTATTTATTTTAAGTTCTGCACTTAATGTAAGATTGAAAAAAGGATTGATTCATGTCATTTGCTATATGAAATATTGTACGGTTATACTTTAAAATTATATTTGACACACTGAACTCAAATTACATTTCTTTAAATGCAAAAAATAAATAAAGATTTGATTGTTTTGTGAGGTCTAGTTCCTTCGTGCAAGGTCTAAAAAGTTCATCGCACATATTTTCTGTATCTTCTTCCATCCAATGACTAATTTAGTTTTAATTTAGACCTTAGTTTGAAATGATAAAAAACTGGAATTCACCATAAAACATGAAACTGAATGAGTTAGGTCTGTTGTGAAGGCCATTATTTTAGAATGTTTTTTTAATATACTTCATTTTTTCTTAAAAAATTTCAATGTGAATAAAAAAAATATATATATATATATATATGATGCCATTCATATCTATGAACTTAAACTGGATTCAGATTTTTGTACTGTTCACATCTTTTCATTACATTATGAACTTTTACAAACTGTGATGTTTTGAATTTGTACATCGATTTATATTTTTAAATTACATCACTTTATATTCATACTTTATGACATCTCATTTACAAAGTTATTTTCAACTGAAAAGGTGGTACTTAAGCATAAATAGGAGTTTTATCTCAAGCTATTAACAGCATTTATATAGAGGTTAATCTAATCTAAAATTTCTTTCTTTTTTACTTTTGTAATAAAACTAGCATAGAGAATTTTGAATTCCAGTCCAATATTCAAGAAAATATATATAAAAAAAAATATTATTCATCAATAAGAAAAAAAATTAATCTAATTATGAAGAAACAAACCTGTACTGATCTTTCTTTTCAATGATATAAGATGTGATTGGTGCACCATTGTCAGATGCTGGAGGAGCCCATTTGAGTGTAACTGAATGTTTGTCCCAGTCTTTGGCTTGTGGTTTACCAGGTTTATCTGGTTCATCTATTACAAAATAATAACACAAAAATTAGGTTACATTTAAAATAAGATGGATAATTTTATATCAGGAAGAGTTAGAGATTTTGAGAACATATTCTAATTTATGCGATTAAACTATTCATGACATATAAAGTATGTTTTATCAGTTTGTTAGTCACTTAGCAGTCTGATCAGAAGGTAATAGTTCAAGCAAAACCAGTAGATTTTAGATCTCATTGAAACATTTTTGTAAAATATTTTGCAGCTTTTTAAATGCATCAAAATGATAGACACTGATACGAAGTATAAAAAAAAAGTATATATTAAGTATTAAGCCTTGTTGTCCTAATAATACAAACATATAAACCTAACAAAGTAAAACAGAACTTCACAATTCATTGTACATTGTAATGGTATATGTAAACCTCATGTGCATATAAACATATATTGAACTTAGATAATTATAAAATGGATAAAAAAATGAATGTACATTAAAAAAAATGATATTTGAATTGTTATTTAAAATTAAATTTACCATCTATGAATTTAAACTATGAATTTCTAATCTTTCTGAACTGAAAAACTTTGTTGAGTACTTTTCGATCAGACTTTATTAATACACCTAAAACCTACTGTGGTTGCAGTGTTTGTCTTAAATTATCAGTCTGGATTAGTGTAAATCTAACAGAAAAAAGTTAATAAGGTATTTAAAAAAAAAAAAAATAGTCACTTTTAATTATTATTCTCAACCAATTTTAAACACTTTAAATTTGTACTAAACTAAAAACAGCAATATACTCGTATATTCAAAAAACACAATGTGCATGCATGTGCTTTTCAAAAAACACACACACACTTAAACTTACGACTTTGATAATTATTTAGTCTTTTAACACAAAAGATTAAAATAGGTATCTTAAAAAGGAAAATGCAAAATAGTTGTAAATATAAACTGAAAAAAAAAATTACATACATCAAAAAAAAAATACCAGTCACTTTTTGACAAAATTGAAAAATCCGACTAAATCAATAATGGAATGGTGGTAGTAAGGAAGTATCTCTTCATAAAAAGGTTATTGGATTGTTTGAGTTTACAATAACAAATAAAATATTTCTTTCTTCAAAAATACTTCAATTAATTTATCAGTATCTATGTCAACAACTAAGTTTATCAAGAAATAAGAAATTATCATAAATTACACAATGACAGCATTCTCTAGGATATGACTATCTAATTATAATTTTCTGTTTCTAATAACTATGCATATTTGCACATTATTAAAAAAAGAATTTTATGAAATATTAAAGGACTTATACAAACTGATTAAATTAACGGTTAAAAAAAAATTGCTAAAAAAGCAGATTATAAATGTGCAGCAAATATATATTTATGGAAAAGATCTCTTGGAAAAACGTATGTCATTACAGGAGTATCTAGACTGTTTAGAGGTAGAATTTTAGAAAAAAGTTAATCTCCTAAAAGTTACACTTACTGAATGGATTCTTTGCAATGATTGTTGTATCAGCTTCTAATGGTTCAGATTCGCCTTCTGGATTCACAGCCTTAACACGGAATGTATATTCTTTTCCTTCATGAAGGCCTGCAACCTGCAAAAAAAGTATCTTAATTTTAATCATTATTTATTTTTTAATTTGATTATCTATTGAATTAAAAAAAAAAAACATACTAATAAATAAATAAATTTTTTTTTTTAATTTTATAATTTTATTTTTTGATTTTTTTTATCACAAACGCAATGGTGTTGGAATTAAGAATAATTACTTATTCAAATGTAACTTGTATTATGTGAATAAAATATAATAACAATCTTACATCAACTTCTGGTGTTTTTGTGGTTGTTACTGGTACCCATCTACCAGATTCAAGATCCATCCTTTCAACAACATAATGGTCAACCGGTTGTCCACCATCATCTTCTGGTTTATCCCATTTCAATTTGCAGCCTTCTGCTGTCACATCAGAAACCTTTAGTGGTCCCTTTGGTTTGCTCGGTGCACCTGAAAGTAACAAAAATTAATTTAAAATAAATCATTTTATTATCCTGATTGTAAAAGCATTCAATTTCTATTCATAATTAAAATTTACCAAAAATAATACATGCAGTTTTGATGAAACTGTTCATAGACATATGAAACATAAACCCTTCACTAACATTTAGAGAACTTAAGTCAGCAGTTTTTCAAAACCACAGCTGGAAAAAACTTTTCATGGTAAAGTATATCATAATATTAGAAACCAAGGTCGTCACTACTATCGGCGAGGCGTTAAGTGGAACGCGTAGGACCAGGAAGGTGACGGGCCTGGTCCTCTTCGATATTAAAAATGCCTTCAACTTACTGCCTTGGCATAATGTGGTTGATACTCTTCGGTCGAGAGGAGTTTCCGACTACCTCTGGAGGGTCATGCATGACTATCTGTGCAACCGGAGAATCATGTATGAGTCTGACGGGATGCTGGTCTGCAGAGAAGTAATACCAGGTGTGCCATAGGAATTGGTGCTGGATTCATACCTGTGGAACCTGGCCTATGACCCAGTCCTCAGTTTGGACCTGCCTGAGGGTGCGTCAACGGTCACGTATGCGGACGACCTCACCCTGCTGGTGATGATGGTAGCAAGGAGTTCACATAGGGTGTGTTACACATTATGCGGCACAGTGCCATGTGCGATAACACATCATGGGCATGCGTTGCTCGTGGGGCGGGGCTGTACGGAGAGTGTTCGGTGCACTCTCTAGGTGAGTTGATGTGTTATTTTGTTGAGTGAGTTTATTATGTCATGTGGGTGTCTGTTATCCCTGATGTTATGCTCAAAGGTAATTCCAGGGAGCATTGATGAGGGGGAGTGGTTTAGTTGGTAGCATCCGACATGTCCGGAAACACGGTCTCCAGATGTCTTATGCAAGATCCCACCTCCTCCTATAAATGCTTGTATCAGTCTGCTCTGCTGGAGCGAAGGGAAAAAATTCTTTAAATGTATTTTCAGTACCAGCAGTCAACTTTCACTAATCAAAATAAATTACTCAAAATAAGTAAAACTTATCACTCTTCAAAATAAATTATTGCTTGTTAGCTGTCATTTTTTAAACATTAACAAGAATTTATACTGAAGTATTGTCGACATTTTACTATAATAATTAAAGAAAAAAGTTATTAAAATGAATCAAATAAAATTACAGTATAAGTTGATACGTACATTAATTTTAAAAATACACAGTAATGGCTACCTATAAAACAATCTGGATAACTTGTAACATTTATTTTTTTTCAACTTAGCATCTAAGTCCAATTAGAAGACAATAAGGCACTCTTCTAATTTAGCAACAAAAAATATATTACTATCATTATACAATTAAAAAAACAAATTGGAATATATATCTGTATACTGATTTTCATATATTGAGTCTATAGTTTTTGTTAATATATAGCATATCCTTTATACAAACCACAAAAATGCTAAAAAACTGAAAATACTAACCAAAACAGCAATTTACCTATTTTAATTATGCATTAAAAAATATAAGATCAACTGTAACTTTTTTTGGAGGAAAGTAAAAAGAAAAGTAAAATATCTGACAGTAAAAATTGACTAACAAATTAAAACACAATATAAAATGATATGCTAAACACTTACTCATAACAACTATTTCAACTTCAACAGAGTCAACTCCAGAATTATTTTTAGCAGTTACGGTATAAGCACCAGAGTCACTTCGTTTAGCTTTTTGTAAAATAAATGTAGTTTTGTAGTCTTCATTCTCAATTTTTAATCTGAAATAATAAATAAGTGCTTTTATCAGATAAAAAGTAATGAGTTTTTCATTGCATAGTAATGTTACATCAATAAATTTTCAAATTTACAAATTATAATAAAATATCTTCAAAAATGAATACATATATATTAATAATAACAGAAAAATGTAAGATTACCTATCTTCAGAATGAAGAACTTTATTTTTCAAAGTCCACGTAATTTTTGGTGGAGGTTCTCCTTTAACATCAGCTTCTATTCTTAATAGTTGACCGCTACGAATTACCTTCTTTTGAAGATTCTTACGATCGATATGTGGTGCCACTGTAAAAAAAATAAAATTTAATCTAATGAAATAAAATAATTTAATAATCAGGTGATTTCAGTCCTCACCAGCAATTAAACCTAGAACGTTTGGTTAAGTATTCAGAACTTATTTTCTGAAATATATGCATTTGAGCCTTTGACTGTTAAAATATGAGATCCAGATTTCAACCTATAAAAATATGTTTATGATTTCTTTTAAATTTAGTATATATGTCATTGTAATTTTAGATTATGAATCAATTGTAAAAGAAAGTCAATAAGAATAACAGTAATATAACTAACCAATAATTACAGTTAAAAAATTTTAATATATTTCTAATCCTTTGAAAATTACTAATATCATATGACATTCCTCATACATATCAAACAGATGCAGTTTTTACATGCATTAATTACTTAATGAGTAACAAAATATTTTTTATTATTTTTTTCAACCAAAAAAGTTTTATTATTTATAATAATCTTCTACAATAATACTTTTTTTACTACTTTAAAATATAAATGAAAAATAAGTTCAAAGTATAAAAATACTAACTGCATGTTCAAGTAAGGGAAAGAAAATGATAGTTTGGCAAGTACAGCCTTCATCCCCATTCTACAAGTTTCATTTGTCAGCACTCAGAAGCACTCTATTCTATTTCTTTTTCGTTTCTATTTCTTGGTGCCACATAAGGTGACCTTACAGAAAGTTGAGAAAATTGTGCTGAATGTTATAAAAGAATATTATATTATGTGGATGACAAAGATATAGATGAGCCTATGGTTAAACATAAACTCCTAATACAGTGCAAGATATTTCAAGTAATCCGCTGATCACATTCTCACTAAAAAAGATCATTGATTTAATTGAAGTTGGTAGCTTGTTACAGAAGAATTAAATCTTGAAACTATCATATAAAAAGATTTAAGACTAGCCAGCAAAAGATGTGAAAGACAATGAAAAAATATTTCTGCAACAAACATCGTTTGGTATAAACTGCTGACATATTAAGGCATATTAAGTAATTATGCAAAATTCTCTGAGTGATTACTGGTGATTACCAAGTACAACACTCAAAAAGTAAAAGCTTCTTATTATTTGCAGACCTTTTTTTTAAAAAATAGCAAGAAATCAAGTTCATTTCAAACACTTTAAAAAGGCTTCAAGTAATATCAATTCCACATACAACTGCCTGGCATCATTAAATACTGATAGTAAGAAAATGGTTATGAAATCTGAATAACCTGATAAAAAATTGAATCTATGTTGTGCATTTAATTTCCTAGGTTTTTAGAATTTATTTGTGTGTTCATTTTACAGTATTTATAAAAGACATTCAGTTTTTTAATACACATTTTGGCACATTAGTTTTGTATTTATAAAATTATTTTTAATAATAAATTAAATGCATGTGAACCATGGTTATTTTTAATGTTACTTTCTTCATTTTAACTTCATTATAGTATGTATTCCAGTAATCTGACATCATTCTACAAACAGGGGTTAAACATACTGAATCCGAATACTGAATACTGAAGCAATATTTAATGTTTTACTAAACTGTAAATGTGGCTATTTTTGGATTGAGACCATAAGTTCAATTCTGGCACATCTCTGATAATGAACAAAATATATAAGTCCATTCATTAATGTATGCTGCATATTTTATTATTTACAAAGCTTATTACTAGTTTGTAAATAACGAATATATTTTAAAATTAATTTTTTAGCCCTGAATTGGAATGGAATTCTTTGTAATTACAACAGTTTCAAATCAAAGGAAAAAAAAATCAGTTAATAGTTTAATAACTTAATATTGTTAAATTATGTTACTCACAAAATCGAGGTTTGGCTACAACTGATTTAGACACATCACTGGGTGGACTAGGTCCTGCCTTATTAACAGCAACAACTCTAAATTCATATTCATGGCCTTCTTTCACAGCAGTCACTTTTCCAACAGTTCTGTGAAAATATTAATTATTCATTAGATTTGTAAAGATGATTGCTAAAAAAATACTAAAATAGAATTTTTTACTTAAATTTTTTTTTAATAACAACTAGTTTTAAAGAAAAAAATTAATTGAAATTAATTTTTACAATTTTGATATTAAAAAAAATCTGTTACATTAATCATTACTTAAATTCTTGAAAAAAAAAACTATACATATTTCATTACAAGCCAGCATTTTAATTGTAAGTTTAAACTTTGATAACAAACCTATCGCCAGGCACAGTAAGAGCATCCTCCCAAGTACGATCATCCTTATCACGCATCTGTATAATGTATTTTTCAATTGGTGCACCTCCATCACTCTTTGGTGGTGTCCATTCAAGATCAACAAAGTCTTTGTCCCAGTTCTTTGGATCTGGACGTCCAGGTTTACTCGGTTCATCTGAATTACATAAATTAATCTTCAATATAATCAAATTACACAATAACTAAAAATTAATAACCAATCAGAATTATGTAAAATGATAATATGTAGCTTAATCTACTTCAAAATAATGTAAATATTATATTTAAGAGAGTGAATGATCATAACTTAGCTTGAAAGTATAAAAGGAAAATACAGTAATCTATGTTCTTTGGTCACACAGATTTTAAATAATAAAAAAATCTTCAAAATATAGGTAACTGTGATTTAATTTTATGTATTTGGGACTTCCACATTTAATCTTTATCCAGCAACAGTCCAAAACATTATATTATATGTTTCTGTCTTATTACAAGACAAGTAGATTGATTGATATTAGTTTACAGTCAGATGAATATAAAACTCCTCATCAAAAAGAAAAACAGTTCATTGTATTATAGTTTAAATGACATGTTTTCTCTGTATTTAAAACCAACCTATTGTAGATAAACTATAGCTGCAGTCATCCATGAATACACTTTTGCAATTCAAAAGCGGACATGAATGAAAATGTTATTATAACACTAATTAAAACCTTGACAACTATTCACATTGTAAATAACTAAAATACTTGCAGTTTTACATAATTGTACCATTAGTGTCCTTATTTCATTTAAATACACATATTAGAGTAAAAATTTGTAATGCTGAATCTATTTCTTTAGAAAATGGACCAGACAACAAACTAACCTGTATCTTATGAATTGCACTGATATCCTATTTACCAATTACATTAGTGAATTTGAACTGATTAGCAACCACTTTCAGAAGAGATTCTAAAATTGGATAAACTTGGTTAGTGGGATTTTTTTTTATTACTTAATTTTTCATTTGGATGTTCATCTATCACTATCCACATCTCTTTCCAAATCTTTGATTTGTTCTTCCCCGAGAAATATCACAGGAATTTCCCTATTTTGTGGATTGTTTCATGTTATGAAACAAATATGGTGAGTATTTAATGAAATAAATAAGTAAATGTTGTCGACCTCCGTAGCACGAGTGGTAGCATCTCAACCTTTCATCTGGAGGTCCTGGGTTTGAATCTTGGTCAGGCATGGCATTTTCATACACGCAACAAATCATTCTTCTCATCCTCTGAAGCAATACATAATGGTGGACTTGGAGGTTAAACAAAAAAAAAGAAGTAAATGTTGAATTTTACATTCATAAGGTGGGAAGCAATAGAAGTAAACAGGTTTACAATAGGATCTGTATGTATAAAAATATTGAAAAAAATTAATTCTTAATAAATTTTTCTTACCATATGGGTTCTTAGCAATAATAGTTTTATCAGTTTCAAGCTCTTCTGATTCACCCTCTTTGTTTACAGCACGCACTCTGAATTTATACGGTTTTCCTTCTTGTAAACCGGTAACATTTGCCTCTGGTTCAATTGATTTACCGCATGGAATCCATTGTCCAGTATGTGGATCAAGTTTTTCAATTTCATAGTACTCAATCGGTGTACCACCATCATCTTCTGGTTTCTTCCATTTCAATTTACAACCATTCTTTGTAACATCAGCAACTTCTAATGGTCCTTCAGGTCTGGATGGTTTACCTAATAACACAAAAAAATATATATATTATAAAAAAATAAACTGTTAAGGACAGCAGTAATGAAAAATGACAACAATTACATCAATTATTGAAATTGATATTGCAATATGTCAGAATGAATTGTTGAGATAACACATTTGAGGAGAAATTAGAGCCAAAAAAGGAGGTAAAAAAATAATAATTAAAGAAAAAATAACAATAAGGAAATATCTACACTATAAATGAACCGAACAGTTTTGTAAAAATAAAAATTTTAATACCATGTGATTCTTTCCATTTATAGTTTGTGTGTCTGTATGTGTATATGTGTGTGCACACATGAGTGTATGAAAAAGATAAAGAGTAATTATTATTTAAGAGTTATTTCCAATTTTTCTAGGGAAATACTATTATTAAACCAAAACTGATGAAATGAAAAATAATAAATAAAATAATTACATTTACACGATTTTCATTCTTTTTTTATAAAAGAACAAATTTCACTCTTTTCTAAAAAAAAACCTTAAATTCCTTTGCGGAAGCAGTGAAAGGATTTTAAACTGACCCTAAGTAGAATGTAGATTTATCTTAGCATGACAATTTCACACTATATAAAAAAAATAAAAATAAAAATAAACAGCTTAACTCAAACTCACCAAGTATAGTGATGTCAATCTCAGCTTCATCCATACCAACTGAGTTCTTAGCTGTAAGTTTATATTTACCACTTTCTTTTCTAGATGCCTTCATAATAAGCAATTTAGTATTATAATCAACATTATCAATTCTGAAGGTAGAGTCAGTTTGTAATTCCTAACAGAAAAAATATAAAAACAAATTAAAAAAATATTTTATTATAAAATATATATAAATATCTAAAATTATACTTATAATTTATCAGTTCATAAATATTATATTTACATTATTATTAGCTGTAAAAAAGAGGTAAAACATAACAAAAGATTTGGCATTATTTTAACACATAAAAATCAATGAAGTGATACATAATGTCTCTAATGGAAAAATTATGATGTAAAATAAGACTGGGAATAACAATGCTAAAATATATTTAAAAAATAAAATGTTTTGTTATTTATATCAAAAAGGAAAACTTGATATGAACATTATTTCTATACATTTTACTATACTTCATACGATAAAAAAATGATATCTGGGTTTAGAAATATTCCATTCATGAGTGTAAATTCATAATAATTTAATGCTTATTCTTTTCTGAATTTATTTGCACACTTAAGAGTTGATAAAAAAAAACACGAAAAAGTACTAAACGTTTAACATATTTTTCATTTAAGCTGTCTAAGAGATCATCTAACTTATACCATTTCCAGCATAAAGGATTGTCCTTTGAAAGAGATAACTGCAATTTTATTTTTAAACATGTCAATAAGGTATTATCTTTTAGTGAAAGGGGCTTTTTGAGAAAAAAGAATGATTAAAAAAATTTTTGTGTCAGAGACGTGTCGAAAAATGTTGTTCCAAGAGCCATACTCAAAAAGGTTGTCCTCCTTTTACTAAAAATGAGCAAAGAAGATTTTGAAGAATATCAAGTATAAATGAAGGTTTTCTTTAATTGCAAGTAGAATATTTAAAATACAGATTCTGAATTAAATCTTATACTAAAAGGTAATAAAACCTATCTGAATATAAATAATCAGTAGTCAATACAAAATATGTATATAACATGTTTCACAACTTTTCGCCCTGTAATTTGGGTGCTGATTTCAAATATGCTATTGAAATTGTGTCACCACATAAAGATTTTACCTAAATCATAAATTTGTAAACCTTTTTATAATAAACTCAATTTGATCTAGTAGTTGATCAACTACTAGTTACAATTAAGAATAGTTTCTGTATTTTTACTTTTGATCAATATACAAACATGCTTCATAAAGAAAAAATAAATAAATATATACACTGTATCTTGAGAAGTAGGCATCTACAAACATGTCTGTATGATGACATCATACTGACATCTGTTGTTGCCTACTACAGAGCTTAAAATCTTATTCAATTTTGCTTCAATTGTCTAAACTGTGTGTTGTGTTTCACAGAGTTATTAGTGTTTTCCTATATTTTCATTAATTCTTTATAATACAAAAGTGATTTTTCACATTTTTATTTCCTACAACATGGCTTCTGCAGAAGTTTGTAGATGTTCAAATCATCCAAACAATTTTTGTCTGCATTAACAATTTTTATTAACTCTAACTAAATGGTTGAAGGGGAAACAAAGAGCCATGAGCCATATATAAATAGGTAAGAAACAATTTCAATAGGCTTTAATACCCTAATACATAATACCTCAGCACCATATACAAACTATTTGAATTTGACAGTAGTTTGTAATTATATTCTATTTAATACAAAAATATACTATCCTTTCAAATTACCAAAACTATTTAAGTTTCTTCTGCCATCTCTGTGGTGACCGATATAATCAGGGGGTGGTGATACCACTTGGAATCACTGATTCTTGAATTTGCATGAATGAACTTCATGGTTCTAAACCCAGGTTTTATGTTTTGTTTAATTTAGATTAAATGAAAGATTTACATGAAAAGAGCTGAGCAACTCATAAAAAGTAATTTATGTAAAAATATTATTTGTATTAATAAAAAATATATCATTTAATACATTATAATTTACATACAAAAATGTTTTTATAGAGAAAAAAATGTTATAATTGATTGTTTCTGTTTCTAGTAATGAACTAAACTATGAACCAAAAATCTAAAATCAGTGTAAAATATAACTGTTTCAATTTTCTCTTAATATTGATTGCATCATCTTAAATGTATTGACTAATTCATAAACTACTTGATGGTTCATCATTTTTTGCTAATATTTAGATTTAAAATTATAGTGTTAAAGCATTATCAGGACGAATTAAAATGAGTTGGTATAATAATAAGTTAATCCACAAACTGCTTTACTCTTCCCAGAACATAGCATTTTAATAACATCGGCCCAAGATCAGATTCTTAAGTTAACAAAACTACGTTTTTTCTTTACAAAAATATTATTACTATATTAATAACATATATAAACAAGACTGAAGATGTCAAAGGATCAAAATATGTATCAAATTTGGTGAGTTCTACTTATTGTATTTGGTAGTTCAATAATGTTGCATTTACTCGCTAGAATAGGTGGATATTACATTTAAATTATTAAAAAATTTATAAACATAAGGAATTTAATGGTTAAAAAAAGTTCACTGTCAAATATTTACTGAGAATAAGGCTAAAAATATTATAAAAAAAAGATCTTTCAATTTCAAAATCTGAATATTTGATACTTTTATCTGATTTCTATTTAATTAATTAATGGTCTAAAAACAATAATTTTGTTTAAAAATGAATCACAGCAAAAAGCATAGGCTATTTACAAAACAGACATTGACATTACGAACAAACTTAATATGAAGTAGTTAATAATAAAAATGTGTTGTTATGCTTAATCTATAATTAATGAGATAATTTTTATTTATCTGTTATGTTTATGTTATGAAAAGTTATGGTTTAGACAAGTACACAAATTGAAGTAGATGAAGACAAAATCATTATAAACCAGACAATGTACATAATTCAATCCAATGAATATTTCAGTAGAGCTAAGTAATATGCTATAAAATTACTTAATTCAGTTAATTAAATTAAATACATTAATTTACCTTATAATAACAAACATTTAACACAAAATAGCATTATTATCGTACACAATAAAATACAAACATACACCAGTAAAATGCATGTAGTTGACCATACAAAACAAACCATGTAAAAAAAATAAAAAACTGTATAATTGGCTAAGAAGTATAATTATGTCTATCATCTGTTGGTGTGTATGTATTTAAATTAGAAGATATCCATTAAAAAAAAAGATAATAAACATACACAATCCTTTTCTTAAACAAAAAAAAAAAAAATTTTAAATACTTGGAATTGTGATTTTAGACTGTTTTGGTGTAATTGCTTAGCTTCTTCATTGGTGTTGCAGATCATTCTGTTATTAATAATGCACAAAAATTTCTTAGTGAGCACCATTAAAAACAGTCTGTTCTGCAATGCCACTGATAGCAATTATCTAATACTTCTTTTAAAAGGGCAGCTCCAAATTTATAGAAACTGAACTGTTTTTTAAATTTGTTTTTTTTTTTTAAAAAAGAAGAAACTTTAACTATATTTCATCATGCTAAATATATTATTTCTGATTTTCATTTTCTTGTTATTCATTCATTCTTGATGCGTTGATTTTCTTGTTATTCATTCAATAGAGAATATTTACAAATACACTAATACTTAGGAAGTCAAAAGAAATTTGACATTCTGATTTATGGAAATTTTGTAGCTAAAATAACAATGGGTTATATATTCTCAATCTGTAATAGGGTTTTTGAAAATTATTTACTATTTCTCAATGATTTTATTAAATATCAGTTAAAGTTGATGATTAAGAGTTTTATTAAAGCAGACTACATTTTTGTATGTATATTAAGTGCCATACTGTATTAAAAACAGTACAGATAGATGCAGAAATACAAATAGGTTTATTACAAAGCAATCTGCAAATTGTGCAAATCATTCCATGAATTGTGCATCAACGCTATAATTATGTCAACTACTATAAAAAACATTTTATTATTTTATCATTTGATCTTTTTTTTAATAGACTGAGCATTTATTTTTAAGCTGTTTGAAAATAATTATTCTTTATAGTTGTGATGTGAAAGTAAGTATTTATTTACATTTTAAATAAGAATCTAAAAATTCTTAAAGATTGTAATTTAATCATACAAGTGAAACAGTTTACTTAATTCAGTACTATTTTATGACACTATAAACCAAATTAATTAGAATTTACAGATTAAACAACTATCTCTCTTAGTTAGCTATACTTGAATTCATAATTTTGTTTGTATACATATACAAAAAATAATTACAATATAACAAATTTAAAAAAAGCTGCATATCATTTTAAAAACCACAAATAAAAATGCTGGTTTATAAAAAATTTGATGCATTAGTGATGCAATTACAAACATTTAACATTGATGCACATATACTACTAAAATGTTTTAGCAGAAGCTAAAAGCTATGTTAATATACACATTTATTATAAGCTGTAAATAATGTTAAAATAAGCATTATTTATTATTAAAAGCGCCATTTGTTAATATTATTTATACATTTTGTAATCATGACAATATTTATAAAATAAATATATAAGAGAATATGTTTTTTCTAATTTATCAGAACATTTAAAATATTATTTTGCACATTTCTATACTATTCATAAAATACAAAAAATAAATTACATTCATAAATATCTAGATTTCTATCTGAAATGAAGCATGCTAGAACTTAATTTATATTTAAATTTTGATAAAAATATAAAAGCCATACAATACTAACAACTAACAGAGCAAAAATAAGAATTTATAACAGATAAATATTTTAAACATCAACAGAATAAGCTTAATATGTTTTATGCAGCTATCTAGCAATTTTTGTTCATAAAGAAAAAATAAATATATTTTAAAAATTGCTACATAATAATAGTAATGCAATAAAAATCATGATACAAATTTTACTCACAACCACTTTAGGGAATTCACTCTGAAATAAAATTAATACTATAAAATAAATTTCTGAATAATAATAAAAGCGTAATATAAGTAAAACCCCTTTAGGACCTAAACTGAATATTGATTAAAATTAGTTTTATTAAAAAAAAATATGTGAAGTCGAAAAATAAATTCTGTTCGAAGGAAATACTGACTTTCCTCATGACTTATTTCCTGACAGGCAAATTAATTATTAACTTGTTCCTGCTCACATTATAGGTTGATTTAGAAAATACTGTCACAAAACTAACCCCAAATAATTTTTAAAGTGCACATGGTTTTCCTTATGTGCCCTACAAATGTAATCTGGATAATGTTTGATCAGAACAGATATAAAGCAATTTCTTTATATTCTTCTATAACTGTTTGAAACAAACAGTTTGTATAACTACATCATTACACAGATAGCAAGTTTTTTGTATTTGCTTTGTTTATTGAATGGTTTCATAAAAATTTGTGTATAATAATGATTATCATTTCACTTTCAAAAGATGGCAACCTGAAAAGGACTGATTACTTTTCCATCATAAAAATGTATATGTATATCAGTTCTTAGAAATACTACTTTACTCATGTGTTTTTACTTTGTTTAACTCTGTCTTTTATCAGCTAAACAAATAACATCTACTTTTATGAAGTCGTCTGAATACAAAAAATTCATTCTTACATGCAATTTTTTAGAACTATTTTCATTGCACTAAAGTAGCAATCTACTATTGTTTGTTTTTGAAACAAAAATGGACAGCTGTATAATGTTTCTCCTTTATACCAAACCTGTTAATTTATTTTGTCTACTAAGTCTTTCTTTTTTCCTGTTTAGCCTCCGGGAATTACCATTCAGGTATTACTTCAAAGGATGAATGAGGATGATATATATGAGTGTAAATGAAGTGTAGTCTTGTACAGTCTCAGTTTGACCATTCCTGAGACGTGTGGTTAATTGAAACCCAACCACCAAAGAACACCAGTCTCCACGATCTAGTATTCAAATCCATATAAAAGTAATTGCCTTTACTAGGACTTGAACGCTGGAACTCTTGACTTCCAAAGCACCTGATTTAGGAAGACGTGTTCACCATTAGACCAACCTGGTGGGTTTGTCTACAAAGTCTACACTAGCATTATTGTGACAAATAAGCATATAATGCATTTACAGATTATAATCCACTCATCATTTTCTATTATTCTGAAATTTTAATGTAATTGAAATTGTAGATATACTGAAAGGGATTTTCAGCTTATAAACTGAGTTCATGCCCAGCACATTTTTTTTGTTATGTTGTCAGTAATGGTTTAAAAATAAAAGAACAAATCTAATTAACCAATCCTAAGGTGTTCAAAGTGTGAGTGTATTTTTTTTTTACAATACAGCTCTCATGTTTATTCTTGTTAAGTGAGATTTATAACTGTAGGTAATTTAATCACTCTATTAAATGAGATTGATGTGTAGTGTATACGTGAAAATTGAATTCTGTCTAGACTCAAGCTGAATATATTTCTAAGGTAATACCATTAATTGAATTACAATGAAAAAAGTATACCAGTAACATTAGCTTTCAAATCCAGTTAAGAGTGACTAAAATTTAAAATATTTGCAACTGGATTAAGCATCATTATAGATTAACTGTTTTTGCAGGTCAGTAAATGATTGTAATTACCCATTAGACCAGGAGGTAGTGTTATCATTACTAGTATTTATAAATGCAAATTCTTATTCTGAAAGAAGTAAAAGTACAATTAACAACATCAACTGTAAAACTGACTGAAAAAAAAAAAATGAAATGTTAAGCTGATTTTTACAAAAACTGAAATATTAATTTCAACTGTCCTAAAAGGGTTTTACACTGAATTTATAATATATGTTTTTCACATTCATTTAATAATTGTACACTTGATTTCATACACATCTAAATCCTGTCATACTTATCAAAATTAATATATACTGAATTAATAAAATATGTATAATTAGTATATTTATATTACATTTTATAAAATAAAATAAAATACATGTTCATGTAAAAACATAGATTATATTTCTTAAATAAGTTTTATTTAATACTATTTAATTATAAATAAATTCCATATATTTATAAATAAAATGTTTTTGTATGCATATCAGCAATACAAACTGACAGATCCAAAAAAAAATCGTTGGAAATGTTAACTTAAATTAGTGATACATTTTATTATAGTTAATATAAATTTATTCAGTACGATAACAGCAATTTATTTTAAGTTCTACACAAGAATTAAATTTTTTTTTACAAAAATGGATATATAAAATAAATGCCTTGGTCAGAAATTAACCTATTTCTAATAACTTTTTTTTTACAATAAAATGTAATTAATTTAATCAAAGTATGGCTAGGCTGAGTAAGAGTGAATCTGAATAGAGAGAATACTGGCTCAAGGGAGAGTGATGGAAGAGACAGATAGGAAAAAATTAGGCAGTGCTTCCTATCTATCACCACTACCAAGTTGCAGATTTATTGATGCCATAAATATTTAGTTTGAGTAGTAATCTTGGTTGGCTGACAAAATGGTTTTTTTAATTCTATGATAAAATTCATTAAACTATTAATATTTCTTTTCCTCTTACTGATAAAATTTTTTTGATAAAATAAACGATCAACAATGTCAACTGAATGGAGAGCCAGAATTCAATATTCTTTTAAACAATTTTTAGTTTAAATTTGATAACATAAAGAAATTATTTAAAGCTATTTGATTTACTATTGCAATCTACAATTTGAAGCTATTTGTTTTTCAAAAATCTAGAACATGTTTGAGAAAACAAGTTAACAAAACCAAAAACTTGGTCAGATGTTAAACTTAGCTTGAACAATCAACAGAGCTGTTTCTTTAGATTCATATATTGTTCTTGCTAGTATTTTAGTTTTTGAATAAAATGTAAAATTTTACATTAATTTATCAATATTTTGGACGTACTTGTATTTAAAAGTAACTTCCTTAAGTGGAACTCAATTTATTTTAAACAGAAGTAGCTTACACAATTTTTAAATGAAACATAACTATTACCAAAAAATATCTATTTACTTACGCGGTCCTTAAAGGTCCAAGTCATAGTTGGTGGAGGTTCACCGCTAACATTCACATCAATTAATGCAGTATGACCAACTTTAAATACCAAGTTCTGTAAGTTAGTACGATCAATCCTAGGCTTCACTGTAATAACAAAGTATTAACTAAGTATAAATCACATCTCTTTTCTTATTTCATTCATAATAAGTATTATGTCAACAAGTTTAATTCCATGAAAAACAAACAGAGTATTTAATCCTTTTTATTCATCTAAATTACATTAATAACACTGCTTGAACTTAACAGAAAATATTAAAAATTACACAAGAATATTACAACTTACTGAATCGTGGCTTAGCAGTATGAGGGTTGGTTGCTTCACTAGCTTCACCAGGACCTGCTTTATTCACAGCTCTAACCCTAAATTGATATTGTTGTCCTTCTTCCAGTTTTGGAGCTTTTCCTTTACACACATTGCCACTGATTTCAGCTGCCTTTGTAAAATCTGGATCAAACTTAGCTTTCTTTTCAATGATGTAACCTGTTACAAATTTTCAAATATAAATATAAAACCTTTTTTCTCAACGGTATTGTTAACAAAAGGGATGGCAATAAAAAAAAAGTTAAAGCTATTTAATGCAATGAAATACTGATTTTTCAGAAGTCTATTATACTCGTGTAGATGTTGAGTATCATGTAAACTGTAATAAATATTAAAAATTCAACCATGAGCATCGTTGAATTGATTCAGTGCTGTATTTTTTAAGATTTTTAATAATTAATCCCAAATAAATTTATTCACACAATTAACTTCTGAACAGAATAATAGAAAAAATAAATAATGTAGTAAAAATAAGTGGTTAAACAACCTTGAATAACCTATGAGGCTGATGAAGATGTTGAAAGTATAAGAAAGTAAGTAGAACAAATAACATATGTCTCAAGGTCAGCACATAATATGGTATTTGAGTTATATGAATTCTTGTTTTTCAAAATTTTTTTTATGCTCTCATCATCCAGAAAACAAAAATATAAAAACAAAATATAAAATCTAATAAAAAATAAATGCTGAAACAAAACAAATATAAACTAGAAATTTAAAAACAAAATTAAACCATACTAAAATATTAAAAACAAAAAAAAACTTAAAAATATTAAACACAAAAACATACAACTACTATCACAGATAAAAACTCAAAAATAAATAATATTTAACAAAACAACTCTATACACACACACACCCATACATATATATATAAAACTAAAATAAATTTAACTAACCCCCAGAGGAGTGTAAAGGACTCCTTCTCGGATAACAGAAAAAATAAAAATTTTAAAATGAAGTTCATAACAATAAAAAAATAAAAATAAAACTATTAAAAAGTATGTAAAATACTAACACAATGAAGAAATAAAAACACCCAGTCCAAAACTTCTTTATCATTGCCCAGGATTTGATGAATGTTCCTGGGCAATTTAAATTTATAAAGCAAGGCCACATAACATACGCAATTCACTGTTTGTTATAAAAAAATGTTTGGAACAACAGAAGAATTTGATTCCATTCAGAGTCTATGTTCTAAAGAGTGTTTCCATTACAGATCATTTTAACAAGAATTACTTAGCTTTATGGCATGTTTTACATTCTATTTCAATTATTGACTGTCTTTGAAAACTTTTAAAAATAAATATATAAATTAAACAGTTTTTTTTGTAATCTTTTATGAATTAATTTTTATAAATGTTTAAGATTTACTGAAACAAACTTTATTTTTTGGATTTTTTTGCAATGTTTTGTAATTAGAATACATATTTCCCCTATTCTGTACTGTTTTTTCCAAGATAAATTAATTTTTTTTTAATTTAAAATTTGTTACATATTGTACATTATCTAAATTGAAAAATGTTGGCTACCAAATACATAAGAAATAAAATATTAATATTATTCAATCATTCAGGACATAACTAAACAGTGGTTAAATCTAGATAACTGATGATCTTTCTGTATTCAGTTAATTAAATAACAATTAATTCGACTGAATAATAGAAAAATAATTTGAAAACACCAGGTTAATGACTTACCGTAGTTATTTCTATTAATATTAAAAACATTTAGAATCATTTGTTTAATGAATAAAAAAATGTTCAAAAGCAAAAAGCGTTATAAAAACTTGCTAATGTAGTACTCTCCATAAGTGTATGAAAAAATTATAACTAATTACAAAAAAAAACCATGTTGATGCCCAGTGTCAGAGCTAAATTAGGTTTTTATTCTTCAAAAGAACAATATATTACAACGTTTTTTTTTAGATTATGTTATTTAATTTTTTACTCTTGAGAAGTTAAAACTTCTCAAGCTATAGAAGTGAACTATAAAAATATAAGTAAACCAGAGGAATGTAAGTAAACATTCACAAGTGTTCTGCTAAATGATTCCGTTAAAGCACATTTTTAAAAAATATTAGGTTATAATTTAATATATAAAATTAAGTAAAATTCTATATCATTAAATACCAGTAATTGGAGCACCACCGTCTCTGATTGGAGGCTCCCATTTCAATTCTACCATATTTTCATCATAGTCAATAATTTCTGGAAGTCCAGGAGCAGCTGGTGGATCTGGAAAAAAATTATATTATCTTGTTACTGTACTAATCTTTGAACCAAAAAAGAAAAAACCCAACAACCAAAACACTTTATTTCAAGCGTTTTAAATTTGAGCTAATATCTACTTCTTCCATTAATTGATTCCATATTAATGATACATTTTATATTGGTTTGTTCTAAAAAAAAATACCAAGCATCTTTTTTATTGTGATTCAGGTTAAAAAATTCCCTAGTATTATCACTAGCCCAACAGGATTACCCCATATTACTGCCCCTCAATTCCCTATTGATGTCATTGATTTTAATCACAGTATGTTTCACATCCATGCAATAAAACACTCCATACCTAATTTTTTTCAAAACAATAATAACCTATCTTTAAAATTTATATTTTGTGAGACTAAAACTTAATTATTTTCAAATGCATTTCATTCTAGACTCTTTATCAGGCTGATCAAATAACATAATTCAGCCACTCTTTTTAGTTTGCCTATGAATTATACACTTAGTCTAACATTTACTCTGTTACTTATGTTATTACTTGGCTTTCTTATCATATTTTTTTAAAAGTATTATTTATTATAATTAAACAAAATTATTTATTTTTAATTACAAGCCAAATTTATTTTAATATTGCATGTTTTAAATTAATGTAACAACACTTAGTCACTTGGAGTGCTGATTCAGTTACAAGTTAAAAAAATTTAATATAGAAATTAATTTGATTCATTTATTAAAAATTAAGAGCTTCATACAATTTTCATCATGATAAGAAATACTCTTTTTCTAAATTTATCTTATCTTGCACAAATCTTAGCAGATCTGTGCTACAACCCTGAAATTTTAAATTTGGTTCTGAGAACTTCTTTTACAACATGTTTAATAACTGGATTAAGAAAATACCAGTGATTCAAGACAATTTTTTAATGATATTTTACTCATCTACTATTATTATTTTTCTATTTGATTACTAATCTATGAATCGGTAAGAATTATATGAATACTCAAAAACTGTATTAACGTAAAGTTAAATTGGGAGATAAATAGATCATTAAAAGGTTTTTGGTCTTTAATAAGGTCTTTGTTATAAGATTATCTTATTGGGGTTAGTATGATTCATTAATACACTACTGATTTTCTGATCAACAGACTGCATATTCAAAGTTGCCTCAATTCACTTGTAACATGAAATTATTCTGGTAATCACTCAGCTGAAATGACTAACAATCTTTTTTTTTTTAAGGAAAGTGATAGATAGGCAGCCACATGAAGGCTAGCCATACTACTTTCTAGTTATACCACCAGTTATAAAATGAGGTAGCTTACCTTAAGGTAAATTTACTTTAACTCTCCTTAGTTATTTTACAATGTTTGATTCAGATGGTAACTTTAATAACACTTTTGATACTTTTATAATATTCATAAAAATCTTTTAGTTATTTGTACGTATTATATAGACAATAATAAATATGATTAAAGAGTATAATAATTGATATCACAATAAATATTTACCATATGGATTCTTAGCAAGAATAGCAGTTGATGTTTCAAGTGGTTCACCTTCTCCCTCTTCATTGACTGCCTTCACTCTAAATTGATATTTATGACCTGGTTCAAGTCCATTAATTTCAGCTTCTGTCTTTGATGGATCTATAAATCCTGCAGGTACCCAACGACCAGTAGCTGTATCCATTTTTTCAACAACATAACCAGTGAGTGGTAAACCACCATCGTCTTTTGGTTTCTCCCATTTTAATTTGCATCCCTCTTTGTGTACATCAGTAACTTCTAGTGGTCCTTCAGGAGCTCCAGGCTTATCTAAAAATTTATATAATTCAGATTGTTATTATTATTACTATTACTACATAATTATTACATTACATTTAGCATAAGTCTTAAAAAAAAAACAAAAAAAAACAGTTATACTCAGAAATAAAGGAAAATTTACATTTAAAATATTTAAATTAATAACAATAAAATAATATAGTTCATGGTAAACTTTATAAATTTCTTTTAATGTTATGCAGAATTAAAATTCACAAGTATATATTAAATATGTAGCAAAAATATAAATGTTGTTGATAAATGTTTCCGATTAAGTAAACTAGACATTCAACATTATAAACTAACTACTATCAGCTGTATCACACTCGCAATATTCTCTACTTCACACAAAAAAATAGAGTAACTTGGACAGGAAAACATGTACATAGCAAGCTTGGTTACTATAGTTTCTACCAAATAAATTGGAATGTATAATTTTTTTGTACTGTGAATCAACTACACCAGGTACAAACAGCTATTTGCTCCAGAGAATAAATTATTCCCCCAAAACTAAATATATACAAGTGCTACAGAGCTATATGAATTAGAAAACCCTTCTTTTTTTTTAATTTAAACTTCAAATAGTAAATATACTAATAATTATTGTTAACAATGAACATATTAAAAGCAAATTTTTTAAGCACTCTTGGGAAGAGTACGAAGTCGTGGCACTACAATCTTTACAAGAGAAATCATGTTAAATGCAATACTTAATTATTTTATTATTAAAATCTACTGTAAATGCCTTTACTATGAATTCAAATGTAATCAAATAATTACCTAAAATGACAACTTCAACTGGAGCTTCATCCACACCATTGATGTTTTCAGCTTTAACAGTGTAGATTCCAGTGTCTTTTCTTGTCGTGTCAGAAATAGCAATCTTTGTATTATAATCTTCATTTTCAATTTTAACTCTTGGACTGTTCTCAAGAGGTTTCTTAGCAAATATCCATGAGATAGTTGGAGGAGGCTCACCCTTTACATCGACATCAAATTTAACACTTTGACCAGCACGTACAACAACCTTTTGAAGTTTTTCACGATTGATATGTGGTTTCACTGAAAAAAAATCAAATATTAATCATTAGAACTTTATTATATAAGTAACGTTAACACAGTATTGAAAAAAAAAAACAGTTTCACAATTTATTAAAGATTATTTATGATAAAAAGTAATTTTTACTACTTTTTTTCAAATAAAGACCTGGTGGTTATAATACATAATTCTTTTTATTTTATTTGATACAGTGGTAAATAAAATATATACATATATATATATAATAAATAAATTTATTACTATTATTTATATATATTTTATATATATAATAAATTTAATACTGAACATTTAAGTTGGTCCTCCACTAATTTTAAGAGGTAAATTTTTCCTGAAAATTTAGAGTGAAAAGAAAATATGGGTCCGTCTGCATATTTGACAATATATATGTAGTTCATTTAAAAATGTAACTGCAGTTCTCATTGTTAAATTATTGGTTGGTAAATGAAATGTACTGTATACCCTGATAACCTTTTCTTCTGTTGACAATAATCCTAACTGTATAAATGCTTTATTCTGTGCACTACTGTTTTTATGGCTACAATGGACAATTTTTTATGTAGCAGCATTTGAAGTTATGTTTCTTTGTAAATAGCAAAAGTTATTGGAATTAAATTTTAACACATTCTTAGAAATTAAGTTTGTTTATTTTAATTACCAATTTTATAATAATTATGTACAAAGATTAAAAAAATTATTAATTTGTATGCTTCATGACTATTTTTTAAAATGATTTCATTGAGATAATTATAAATGGATCACTCTAATGACAGTCTTGATCTACTAAAGATAAGTATTTTAAAATAAAAAAAACAATCTATAGTGGTAAGTGCTTGGATATATTTTTTATAACTGATTAAAGATTAACTGTTCATAAGCACACTTTGTGAAAAATTACTATAACAAGGCCCACTATTTTCTAAAAAAAAAAAAAAAAATGCACAAATGAGCGAGTTAAAGAACGATTAAACGATTAAAGATTAATAGGGGAGGAGGGAAATTAATAATAATAAAATCAAGAAAAATAATACTTAATGAATAGCTCATCAATAAACTTACAGTTTCTAGCCTTGGCAATAATTGGTTTAGTAGAATCAGATGGTTCTGATGGACCAGCTTTATTTACAGCACGGACTCTAAATTGATATTGGTTGCCTTCCTTTAATCCAGGTACGACTGCAGTTAGAGCAGGAGTCTGAAATAAAATTAATTTAATTTACATAACCATTCAGCATAGAATTAAAATAGAAACATATCCTCTCCTTTTACCAGCCAAGTATTAGCTATAATTCTATACAGTATGTATGAATAATGCTGCAACATTAAGAGACTTCATTAATGTTTTTAATTAAATAAGGAATCTAGCATAAACGTCTCTGGGTTTTTCAATCCAAAAAGTAAAATACTGACAGAAAGACTTTCTATCAGTGTTAAGAGATTTATTCCTGCAGTTCACCATTGGATCACCATTAAAATAAATTTTCATTACTCTTTCCCATTGAATTACATCAGTAAGTCCAGATCTGAACTAAATACCACCAAATAACTGAACTGCAAACAATTGCCATTCACCATAGAACTAAGGCATATATTATTGAAACAACCTTTGTAATTTTCAAGCATTAGTGCTCTGGATAAATCACCACTAACTGTCCATCTTAATTGTACTGAAATGGCAGAAATATTTTTTCATTCATTAGCTAGTCATTAGGTCAAACTAACTCAAAATAAAAAAATATTTTTTTCAAGAAATATACATTTTTTAAATGTTTATTTTACTTTAATATAACCAACAAAAGACCGTTTATTTTTAGTAAAACAAGCAAAAATTCACTTTAATATTTCACAAAAACGACAAAAACTGTCTCTACTAATCCACATTACTAACAGAATCAGAAAGTCAGGTTCAGATAAGGTATAACAAAGGCCCATGTAACCATCAAGACATGCAATATTGCATTGATACAATATTACTGTGAAAAACATGTTAATCTTACTATTCCATTATATACACACTAAAGATATACTTCTGTTTTTTTATCTCCAGAAAATGAAACAGAAATGTTTACAGATATTATTTGTACTTTGTAAATGAAGCGTACTATAGATTAACAGCAGTGAGCTGATTCTAGGATTGTGAATAAACAAAAGTTAGCTTTGTGGCCAGTGCAAAATAGTGTAGGTTGGTATTCAATAAATGTTTCCAGAAATACATAAATTATACTCCTTTTTCTTCAATATATCTAAAGGTTACTCAGTTCGACAGTTACATGGACCTAGCTATATGGTACTAAAAGTATATTCTATTTCAAATTTATACATTTCTTGGTAAATATAGGAATTACTTCAGAAACTGCCTGTTTTTTTTAATATTTCTACTTTATTTTCACTGTTTTAGAACTACATTAATAGATAAATAATCGGTATTATTATGATATAATACTTACATTTGTGGTTAAAATTTCATCCCATGATGAAGTAAACTTTTCTTTCTTTTCAATAATATAGCCAGTAATAGGAGCACCTCCATTTGATTTTGGAGCAGTCCATTTCAGTTCTACTTTATCAACATCCCAGTCAGTGAATTCTGGTGTACCGGGTTTGCTTGGAATGTCTGTTTAAAATACAAATACATTTATTTTATGACAATAAGATTTATCTGAGATGTTAATTAAAGTAATGCAGGTGAAAAAACATGAGTAAAAATATAAAATAAAGCAAGATAATAGAAACAGAGATAGGAATTATAAACATATAAGTAAAAAAGCCAAAACTTTAGTTATAAAAATAACAGAAAACTAGGAAATGTGAATAGAAGAAATTTGAACTTACTAACTACTTAAACATAAACAAATTGTTAAACAGAATGAACTTGAGGTATCAAAGTGAATAGTTACATATGTTCAGGCTATACTGATGTAACCGAGATATAAAATACAGTAAAGAAGGAAAGGGGGAAACTGGAATACAGAGTTGAGTTACCATTCTATCTAAATCAAAATAAATAATTCAATTATGATTACACACCATAAGGATTCTTTGCTAGAATTGTTCCTTCAGAATCGAGCGGTTCACTTTCACCTTCCTCATTGATAGCCTTTACACGGAACTGATATTCATGTCCTTCTTGAAGACCTTTAACATCCATTTCTGGTTCATTTGTACGTCCAACAGGTACCCAACGTCCAGAAGCAATATCAAGTTTTTCAACAGAATATGCTGTAACTGGTTTTCCACCGTCATCTTCAGGTTTCTTCCATTTCAATTTAGCACTATTAGCAGTTACTTCTTCAACTTTCATTGGTCCCTGAGGCCTAGATGGAGCAGCTGAAATCATAGAAAGATAATAAACAATTACATTAAAGTTTATTGTAATCATAACTACACTTAACTACATTTTTAAATAACACAATTACTTTAACTGAAAAAATTACAGGATTAAAAAAACAACTGATAACACCCACTATAAAAAAATCCAATACAGTTCAGAAACATAGCTCAAACCAAGTAATTGTAAGCTAAGAACAACTGAAAATGATAAAAAGAGCTAACAGATTAAAAGGTTTCATATTATATAAGCTTATTTAAATGTATCAATTTCCTTTTGCTAAAATTACTTCAATTAAAGACGAAAATATTTTTTACTCAAAACACTTTTGAATTATTTTATACATTTGGAATTCAGTTCAACTTCAACAATAACTTAAATTTTTCAAACTACAAAAGAAGCTGTTGGTGTATTTCTGCTCTTAAACCAGAAAAATCTTGTACACACACACACATACACACATCAATTCATTGCAAAAAAAAAGTTTAACTTCCCTTCAATCTATTATATGTTACAATGAACAATATAATCAGTACTGTTACAAAAAGAATCACATCAACACTAGAGATCTTTCCTCTATATCTTACTACAATTTTTAATTAATAATACGATTTTTTGGTATCTTGTTTCATTGATTATATTTCAGATATTTTAATTATTGATAATGCTTCTGTACTTCTTCAATGAATGAATTTGCATGGAAGCTAATTTAAAAAAAATAATTAAACACCATGTGTTAATTATTAAGTGAAGTCTTTATGACTACATCTTATTGAAAAATAAAATAACATAACATAAAAAAGCAAGACTATATTTTTCACATTAGTATTATTTGTACAGAGCAAAAACGTATTATTCTTATCATAAAAATGTCACAATAGCCAAGATGAAATGTTCCATATACTTATCCTGTTTGCAATACCGAAAAAAGAAGTCTACTTTAATGCTCCCAATGTTTATTAGACTAATAATGTCAAAGATATTGACATCAAACTGTAAATGTCTTAATTACAACACATTTCAAAGAATAACAGCAATTTCTTTGTTTACTGGTCATGATCTATCTTCTTTTGCATAATTCATCTGCATTCTTTTGATTGCTATATTATGTATCCTTAGCCCTCTTTCTTTATTCCTAATCATTTCATCTTTAATTATCCCTATCTTTAATTATCTTTTTCTTGATCTAATTCTCATATATACTAATCTCTTGAATTTAAAAATTCTTTTGTTTTTGTAATTTGCATGACATTTATTCTTTTCATGGGTTCAAACTAAGAAAATTTAGTCTTTAATTTTTTTCCAAGAAACTAATCTCCAAATATTTTCTTTTTTAATTTAAAGCGGTATAAATTTCTATGATCATCAGCCACTAATAATTGCCAATGGCATGGTGTCAAACTACACCTAATGTTGTCTAATTTTGGTGATCTATAAGAATTACTCAATTAAATGTGGCTTTGGCCATTAGCACTTTATCCTTACTGCCCACCCTTCAATCTCAAGGGCTACTCCTGAAATATTCTTGGTATTGTAGAACCATTAGGTTATAATTGATACAATTTACCACTTTACCCAGCATCCAAAACTGTTCTCAGATCCTTTAACTGGTATCAAATAAATTTCTCTTAAACTTCATTTATATGGTTTGTACTCTGCTTTTCATTTTGCTATTGAAAATGAACATTTTAGTTTAGACATTTGAATTATTTTAACACGCTATTTTCTTCTTGTTATTTTTAAATATAAAAAAACACATACATATATATGTAAGCAAAGCATCATACAGGAAAAAAATCAATTTTTTGCAATTATATGATGAATGAAGAAGCTGAAAAAATTCTTCCAATATAATCAACTAAATTGTATTAACATAAGTTTAGCAAATAACAGGATGCTTCTAAAAATCTGACAAGAAATTGATTTTCAAGCATGCCAAAAAATCCCTCAGCAATTTATACTACATAATCATGAAAAATCTCATAGGCTACATGAACCCATCAGTTGAAAAACACTAATATATAAGATATGTTCTTTTGTTATATTATCTACTAAAGTAATTATAAGGATCATTTACAATAAAAAGATCATTTACTAACATAAAACAGTAACTTCAACATCTGCTTCATCCTTTCCAGAAGGATTTTCAGCAACAATTCTGTAAAGTCCAGAGTCTTTTCTGAGAGCATCACTGATTGTTATCTTAGTGTTATAAGGAATGTTTATAATCTCAATATTTCCTTCTGATTTCACCTATAAAAAGAAAAAAAAATATTTTTAATTGTTCTTAAGTAAGTAGATTTAGAGAATATTTTGATCTAAACATAACACACAACAAAACACTACAGTGCCTTCGTAATAAAACCAAGACACAATTTCCTCTATGAAGCTGAATTTTAAAGACAGCACATTAATGAATAAAATTTTGTAATATTTAAAAAAAGAATTAAACCATAAATAGAATCAACAAACACTATAGTTTTTTCTATACATAAAGTGTTATTAGGATGAATACCTTAATAAATGAACATGTTGAAAAAATGTGCATCATCAGCTACAAAGATTACAGTACTACCAACTGTGACCATAGCTAGGAATATAGTTTCTAAACTATGTTATCATCCAGGAATGCATTTCTTTCCTGAAATGCATTCTTTTGTTTTTATAAGTTGCTCGACACGTATTCTTTTCACAGGTTAACACTATGAAAATTTAGTCTGTAATCCTTTTCCAAGTGACTAATCATCTGTAAATATTTTCTTGATTAATTTAATGAGGTATAAATTTTTACCATCATTAGCCACTGATTAATGCCAAAGGTATGGTGTAAAACTATACCCAATGCTGTTTAATTTTGGTGATCTATAAAACTACTTATGGTGATATATGCTTACGGTGATCTATAAGATTTATTTAATTAAATGTGACTTTGGCTATTGACACTTTGTCCTTACTAACCACCCTTCAATCATAGGATGCTACTCCCTAAGATATCCTAAGTGTTATGAAATAATCAGGTTGTAATTAAAACAATTTACCACTTTACCTAGCATGCAAAACTGTTCTCAGATCCTTTAACTGATTTTGTATGTCTTCGCTTGGTCCCTCTTGTTTTATCAAATAAATGTTTCTTAAATTTCATTTGTATGGTACTCTGCTTTTTGTGTATACGTTTATCATTATATATTATTCTACAATAAAAACTCTCACAGTAAATCTTTGTTCTTTTCCAGATGTTTATGACAGCTAAGTTATAAGCTTGCTGTTGGAGTTGTAATTGAAAACATTTATCTTATAAAGTGAAATTACAAGAAAATATGTAAGCTATGATTCTATTATTAAATGCAACAATAATTGCATTTAATAATGCATATAATATATATATATATATATATATACAGATCTAAAGATGATAAAACCCACACTACTCCCTAATTTAAACCAAGTGTAAATATAAAATAAAAAGGTTACCTTCACCAATCTGCAGTAAAATCTAGATAATATTCAAAGATTATAAAATAGATTTACAACTTTAAATCATACAAAACCATGGAAAGAAAATTAAATATATTTGAAAATCATAGCATAGTAATGAAACATGTAAAGTAGAATCTATTTGAAGTGATTTTAATTTTATATTAAATACGCATGCCAAGCAGGCAATTAGTCAAAATTTTGGATTTTTATGATACATGGGAGAGCTTATTGTACATCTTTTCCAAACAATAATGGAAGGTAACTAAAAATGTTCTTATGTTAAAAATATTTTACAAATCCTGTAGATAGGAGGATTGATAAAACAGAGAGAATAAAATTATAGATGATTGATATAAAATTTAGTAATCATCATTATATACTGTGTGTGTGTGTGTGTGTGTGTGTATATATATATATATATATATATATATAAGTGAAGGAGACAAAAACAAAAGTAGATAAATTATTTACACTACATATGTTTTTAAGCATATGGAAAACAACTGATAATGAAAAGAATCAAATAATTAATAATTAAAAATAAGATTAACAAATTTTAAGAAGATTTTTATTTGACAATTCACCTTCTCTATTAGACAGACTTTAGGTATATAATGATAGAATTATAGATGTGTAAATATCTATGAACTACTGATACTTACAATAACACAATATTATACAATTATAATACCTATAGAATACATAAATATTCTGTTGGTAAATCTTTCTTTATAAACCAGAACATTCTTTTTTGTCTTTTAACAGCCATTCTTCCCAGTTTTCTGGAATCAGGCCAATGGAATTAGACAGAATTTTTATGGCCAGATACCTTTTCCAATTCCACTTTAAGAGAAGTAATGTGGTACGGTAATTTAAAGCTAGTGAAAAATGTCATGTCTGAGCAGGATTAAATCCAGAAGCTCTTGCAAAAAGCCAAAAGACAAAGCCATTATTTATCTGTCACAGAAAATAAACCATATTATTCTATTTTTTAATAATTTCATGATTCTTCAAATTTACAAGGATTAGCATTAAAATAACGTTATGCAATATCATGATACATTAAAATTACATATAACATACTCGTATATCAATTAATATTTATTGAGGTTAAATGTTGTAAAGCTATTTTATAATATTTCTGTTTGGACAAAATGTTTAAAATATCATATCCTTAACAAAGAACTTCTAAAAATAAGCATATTTCAATAAGTTTTTAAAGGATAGAAGAAGTAAAAAAGTAAAATATATACAAAGGAATTTAAGAAAGACAGTTAGTGTGAAGAACATACTCTAATTCCCTTAAAAATAAAAAATGTATAATTCACTAGTAAGAAAACAAAAAATAAAATCATTGCTAAAACAAGGCAATACTAAATAATTCAATAATATTCATTAATGGAAAAAAAAAATTATTAAAAATTAATATTAATTTTAGATTTAAAGAGGAAATAATAGCAAGCAGCTTTAAAAGAAAGTTTACTACAAATAATATAACTAAAAGCAAACTACAATAGAAATTAATAGAAATACAGAATAGAAGAAAATAATAAAATCTAAAAAAATGTATATTTACATAATTCACACAATATTAAATGAAATATTTGTGGAATGTACTATATTTTATGTGTTGTTTAAAAGAAAAAATAAAATAAAAACTGTTTTGATGAATATTGTATTATTAAAAATAAAAAAATGAGCAAAAATAAGTCATGATAAAAAATAAATAAAACAAATTCCAGTAAATGTAGAATAAAAAACATTAAAAAAATATGTATGTAAAAGAAAAACAGTTCAAAATTCAAAAATACTATCTTAAATAATTTTTTTTAAAATACTACTTCCAAAAACTTCTACAGAAAAAACTAAAAGATGTTTAATACTTAAAAGAGAAAAACCACTTCATTGACTATTATATCACAATTTTTTTTATCTATCAGCATAAAGAATTTAACTATAAAGCATCTACTTAAATTAAACATATCAACAGTACACAAAATAACCTCTTTTTATAACCCACAATATGACAAAGTTTTACTCACAGGAGCAATAATTTTATCGGTCTGAAATAAAAATGAAAATTAAATAAAATAAATTCATATTAAAAAAAAAATAGTTAACAATGCTTGTAAATAAAAATTGTATTAAATCTTTCCAAAAAAGTGACATAAACTGCAGAACTGATTTACTCTGGCCCATACAATAATTTATGAGAGCCTGTTAATCCATTTTAATCAGTATACATTAACAACTACAATACCATCACTTTTCAGAAAAGATTTATTTTAAAATTTTTAGCTGATTAACAACAAGAACATGATATAAATCAAGGAATTAGCACATAAGTACACATGACATCATAACACTTATTAACACTGAATAGTTTGAGCTCTTAATAGAATTTAACTAAATAAACTTTTACCAGATAGTTACATCTTAGTGGTTATTTTTTTTCCAGATAGTAACTTAAGGGTATCAGTATAATTTTAATGCAAGATTATTTTCTTTGCCAAAACTAATTTTTATTTGGAAAATGTTCATTTATATGAGAGTTGCTAAGTTTTAAAAATAATAAGACAACCTACATTATTGCTGTTTGTGAAATTCAAATAATGATAAATTTTTTGTATTTTTAAAATCCGATACTAGCTGAAATTCATGTGCATTTGGTTGCTGTGTTCAATGTTAATGCAATAAATAACACAAATAAATGTATGATAATGATAATACACATTGTGAAATGTTGTTTCACAATAATGTGCGTACTTATTCTGCAGCTGTAACAAGCTATTTAAAGGAAAAATTAGATGGGAAATTTTCAATTCCTCTAAACACAATTTGCTCCATCAGAGCTAATTTCATTACACTGAAATTAGTTCTGAGTGATTTCTATCTGTTCAAAAAGCTGAAGAAATGTTTGAGTAGAAAGTGATTCACAAAAAATAAGACTTTAACGCAGTGTTTCAATGAACTGGAAGCAAAGAAGTATGGCCCAGGAATTTCAAAATTTTCGGTTGGTATGATAAATGAATTGATGTTGGCAGCAGTAATAATGATGAATAATATTAAAATAAAAAAAATGAGTTACTAAGATTTTAGTAAAAAAATGTTTATTTGTAGTATTTTCATAAAAATTTAAATAATTTAACAATGTTTACTTTAAAGATAACCATCATATAATTTTTGTTACAAATGGTTATGTAAATACAGGAGAAATATAAAGATACAGACATGGGCAGATACTTGCACTAGTCAGAATTGTTGTCATTTAGTAACGTAATCTCCATTACAAAAGTATTCCATGAACAAAGATTAATGCTTGAAAATTTTTGCAGTTCAGTTACTTAAGTAGAGATTGTAAAGAAAATTTGGTAACAAATTTATCAGTGAACCTAAAAAAGGCATAAATAATTAATTCTAAAACTCTACACTGATCATTTGCTTCCTTGTTTCACAAATGATGAAGCATTTAATACTTTATATGAATAATTTTATCAATAAACAGTTTATTACGATTACATAATGAAAGTGGATCGGTACAATCCATTGATTAAGTACACAGTTTATTTTTAGTTCTCATTTTTAGTATTCATGTTTAACATGAACAGGAGATTATTAAAACTTACCAAAAAAGATCAAAGCTTATTGAACTTCATGAAAAAATTGCATGAATAATGTATAAAATGTATAAAGATTCAATAACAATATTGTTTATAATACGTTAATCTTCAAAAACTATTACAAATAATGTAAAATTATCTCATTCAAAGTATTAATTGAGTACTGACCAAGTATACTACAAACATAAAAAGAATCAACAAATACAAGTGAAACATAAAGTGGTAACTAGCATAAAAAAACTTTTAAGCTTCCTAAATATGTGAATAATAAATATTAATTATTATGTTAGTAATTAATTATTTAAGAATATTTGAAAAGAATTCTATAATTTTCAAGTAAAAATTTAATATTGAAGAAAATATAATAAAAACTATTTCCATAAATGAAATATGTTAAAGCAATAAAATTATAGAAAAAAATGTATATACACTATACATATTAAATAAACTGCTAAATTTATTGACATAGAACCAGAAAGAGGTTGCATTCTTGATTTTTATGTTATTTTCACAGTAATAGCAGTTTTACTTTTACAAAGTACTATGAAATTAGGATAAAAATAAAAAATAAAATTTGAATTATAAACAATTGAAAAAATAGATACAATTTAATATTCTATACAAAACAGAAATTAAACAGTACAAATAAAAATAAACTGATAGAATTGAGATATATTTTAATTAGTTATCAACTGAATGTTTCCATTATCAGTATTTTGATAAATCAATAATTTTCATATAATAAAAAATCATCACAAAAGGACTGAAGGATAAACAAATCACACATAAAGTTACAAAATATAAAAGGTACAGAAAAAAGATATGGAAAACACAGTAGAGATAATATATAAACATGAGATGAGAGGAGTATCAATACACAGGAAAAATTACAATATAGTAGGAATGTGACAGGTACAATTTATAATAATAAACAAAACAGTACAGAAACATACATTGACATTTACATTTCATAACACTATATAATATTATCTGAATACAATAAAATTATCAAAAATTTTAATTTTACCTCCTTATCAGCCAGGAACCATGTAACAGTTGGTGGAGGTTCACCTCTAATATTGACATCATACTTGCATGATTTACCAGCTCTAATAACAATATTCTTAAGATTTGTCCTGTCAATTCTTGGTTTCACTATAATAAAAAAGAAAGATTCAACAACACTGCTTATCTAACATATTATAGAGTTGTTCATAATATTTATTAAGGAGTTAATAAAATAATCATGCTACAATTTTACTATTCTAGAATAATTTCATGTATGATGTATATCCAGGCTTCTTCTTCCCAGATCTCTGGACAAATGCTACCTACAATCTGTACAAAAACAATAGGTTTTTATATTTTTTATTGAATTATCCTTTCTCTATGAATCATGAGACTTTGCTGTTGGTGAGCGGGCTTGAGTGCTCAGTGATACAGAGTAGCTGGACCAAAGGTGCAACCATATCAAAGAGGTATCTGTTGAGAGCCAGAGTAAGGAATGATTCCTGAAAGAGGGCAGCAGCTCTTTCAGTAGTAGTTAAGGGCGTAGGTCAGAATGACCTCAACGGCCATATCAACATCACTCAATACTCTGAGTACTGCGCAGCTGAAAACAATGGAAAACTTACAGCTGCTTTTTTTTCTGAGAAAATGTAGCTCTCTGCATTTTCATATAGCAATGATGGAGGTGCCTTCCTCGGTAAAATATTCTGTAGGTAAACTATCCGTTGTTTGGATCTCCGGGTGAGGACTACTAAGGAAGGGGTCACCAGAAAATTAAAAAAATAACATTCTACGAGTCGGAGCATGGAATGTTAGAAGTCTAAAAAAGATTGGTAGATTAGAAAATTTAAAGAGGGAAATGGATAGGATAAATGTAGATGTAGTAGGAATTAGCAAGGTTCGGTGGGAAGAGGAAAACGACTTTTTGTCAAGTGACTTTAGAATAATTAACTCAGCTTCAAATAATGGGCAAGTAGGAGTAGGTTTAGTAATGAACAAGAAGATAGGGAAAAGGGTAGAGTATTTCAAAATGCATAGCAATAGAATTATTGTAATAAGGATAAAATCAAAACCTAAACCAACAATGATTGTTAACAACTATATGCCTACAAGTGCCCATGATGATGAGGTAGAGTGTATATACGAAGAAGTTGACAAAGCAATTAAACACATAAAAGGAGATGAAAGTTTAATAATAGTTGGAGATTGGAAAAGACAAGGAAGGAAATATACTGGGTGAATATGGGCTGGGCAAAAGGAATGAAAGAGGGAACCGACTTATAGAGTTTTGCACAAAGTATAATTTAGTAATTGCCAACACCCAGTTTAAAAATCATAATAGAAGAATATACACATGGAAAAAGCCAGGCGATACTGCAAGGTATCAGATGGATTATATCATGGTTAAGCAAAGATTTAGAAATCAACTCATCAACTGCAAAACTTACCCTGGAACAGGCATTAATAGCGACCATAATTTAGTGATAATGAAATGTAAACTGGGGTTTAAAAACCTGAAGAAAATGTGTCAGATGAATCGGTAGAATTTAGAGAAGCTTGAGGAAGAGAAGGTAAAGAAGATTTTTGAGGAGGACATCGCAAGAGGTCTGAGTAAAAAAGATAAGGTAGAAAATGTAGAAGAAGAATGAGAGAATGTTAAAAAGGAAATTCTTAAATCAGCAGAAGCGAACTTAGGCGGAGCAAAGAGAACTAGTAGAAAACCTTGGATTTTAGATGATACATTGCAGCTGATGGATGAACGTAGAAAATATAAGAATGCTAGTGATGAAGAAAGTAGAAGGAACTAACGGCAATTAAGAAATACTATAAACAGGAAGTCCAAACTAGCGAAAGAAGAGTGGATTAAAGAAAAGTGTTCAGAAGTGGAAAGAGAAATGAACATTGATAAAATAGACGGAGCATACAGGAAAGTTAAGGAAAATTTTGGGGTACATAAATTAAAATCCAATAATGTGTTAAACAAAGATGGTACACCAATAATACAAAAGGTAAAGTCGATAGATGGGTGGAATATATTGACGAGTTATACAGAGGAAATGAATTAGAAAATGGTGTTATTGAGGAAGAAGAGAAAGTTGAAGAGGATGAAATGGGAGAAACAATATTGAAATCTGAATTTAAGAGAGCATTAAAAGATTTGAATGGCAGAAAGGCTCCTGGAATAGACGGAATACCTGCAGAATTACTGCGCAGTGCAGGTGAGGAAGCAATTGATAGATTATACAAACTGGTGTGTAATATTTATGAAAAAGGGGAAGTTTCGTCAGACTTCAAAAAAAGTGTTATAGTCATGATACCAAAGAAAGCAGGAGCAGATAAATGTGAAGAATACAGAATAATTAGTTTAACTAGTCATGCATCAAAAATCTTAACTAGAATTTTATACAGAAGAATTGAGAGGAGAGTGGAAGAAGTGTTAGGAGAAGACCAATTTGGTTTCAGGAAAAGTATAGGGACAAGGGAAGCAATTTTATGCCTCAGATTAATAGTAGAAGGAAGATTAAAGAAAAACAAACCGACATACTTGGCGTTTATAGACCTAGAAAAGGCATTTGATAATGTAGACTGGAATAAAATGTTCAGCATTTTAGAAAATTAGTGTTCAAATACAGAGATAGAAGAACAATTGCTAACATTTACAGAAATCAAACAGCAACAGTAATAATTAAAGAACATAAGAAAGAAGCTGTAATAAGAAAGGGAGTCCAACAAGGATGTTCCCTATCCCTGATACTTTTTAATCTTTACATAGAACTAGCAGTTAATGATGTTAAAGAACAATTTAAATTTGAAGTAACAGTACAAGGTGAAAAGATAAAGATGCTACGATTTGCTGATGATATAGTAATTCTAGCTGAGAGATAAAAGGATTTAGAAGGAACAATGAACGGCATGGATGAAGTCCTATGCAAGAACTACTGTATGAAAATAAACAAGAACAAAATGAAAGTAATGAAATGTAGTAGAAATAACAAAGATGGACCACTGAATGTGAAAATAGGAGGAGAAAAGATTATGGAGGTAGAAGAATTTTGTTATTTGGGAAGTAGAATTACTAAAGATGGACGAAGCAGGAGCGATATAAAATGCTGAATAGCACAAGCGAAACGAGCCTTCAGTAAGAAATATAATTTGTTTACATCAAAAATTAATTAAATGTCAGGAAAAGATTTTTGAAAGTATATGTTTGGAGTGTCGCTTTATATGGAAGTGAAACTTGGACATTCAGAGTATCTGAGAAGAAAAGACAAGAAGTTTTTGAAATGTGATGCTATAGGAGAATGTTAAAAATCAGATGGGTGGATAAAGTGACAAATGAAGAGGTGTTGTAGCAAATAGATGAAGAAAGAAGCATTTGGAAAAATATAGTTAAAAGAAGAGAGACTTATAGGCCACATGTTAAGGTATCCTGAAATAGTTGCTTTATTATTGGAGGGACAGGTAGAAGGAAAAAATTGTGCAGGCAGGCAACGTTTGGAATATGCAAAACAAATTGTTAGGGATGTAGGATGTAGGGGATACACTGAAATGAAATGACTAGCACTAGATAGGGAATTTTGGAGAGCTGCATCAAACCAGTCAAATGACTGAATACAAAAAAAATTGAATTATCAAATTGTTACAAGTGCTTTTCTCAACGGATATTTTTTCATAAAAAATTAGAAAAGTTTCAGAAGAGTCAAAATTCTAGCCTACAGTCTATCTGATTGCCCCTGAGCATTACCATTATTTGAAATCTAACAATCCAAGTACACAGGAGTGCAGGCATTCAAATTTAAGTAACATTAACAATATCAAAAACTAGATTCAATCTGACTCATGCAATATCATATAGCAGTTGTTCAGTACTGATGTAACTCACTACATCAACAAATTTGTTTACATACTCGTATATAAGAGATCTGTTCAGAAAATAATCGAACACTTTTAATTACGCGCCAACGGAGATATATAGTGACGTGCGGCTGGCAGCATTGTGTTTCACATAACCTCCTCTGTAACTTCATGTTCTTGAATTGTTGATATCTCGTTTAGTTTTCATGTTATTGTTATTTGAGTGCAACATGTTTAAGTATTATTAGCGACATTTTTAATGTGCGTTTTTCAGGAGCAACGATACAACGTAAAGTTTTGCGTGAAACTGGGGAAAACTTTCCAAGTTTTGAAACAAGCTTACAGAGATGATGCTCTGGGTTGCACGCACGTTACGAATGGATAGTGATCGTCAGTCCGTTGAAGATGATCCTTGACCAGAAAGGCCTTCGACTTCAACTGATGACATCCACGTTCAGGAAATCAACGATGTGGTGTGTACAAATTGCCAATTAACTGTCAGAGAACTTGCAGAAGAGGTTGCATCTCAATTGGATAAGTGCCATGACGTTTTGACTGACAAATTGAACATATATCGAGTTACAGCAAAGTTTGTTTCACGTTTGATGACCAAGCAGCAGAAAGAACATCGAGTGACGTTTATTGGAAACTTCTTGAACAAGCCAATGACAATGAAACATTCATGCAAAGGATCATAACGGAGATGAAAACTGGATTTACGGCTACGACATCGAGACAAAAGTTCAATCATCAAAAAATCCAACGTTACAAAAATCGCTACTAATAATTAAATGTTGCATTCAAATAACTAACAGGAAAAGTAAACAAGATATCAAAAATCCAAAAAAAGGTGTGGTTACAGAGGAGGTTATGCGGAACACAATGCTGCCAAAAGCACAAAACTAAATATCTCCAATGGTGTAATTTAAAATGTTCGGTTAATTTCTGAACAGACCTTGTATATTTAAGGTTTTTCACATCTCAGTCAATAATACTGATGATCTTGCTGTAATGACATCTGTATTTAAATAAAGTAATAAATTCCAGTATGTTCATATAGAAGAAAAGATTATTAAAAAACTACATATGACTGGTAGAATAGATTATTTACATTTATCATATTTAACCTGCTAATGACATATTTCATTTATGAATTGGCAGGCAGACACTAATCAATGAACCAGTTTTGACAATCAAAATGAAATTAGGATTAAAATATCTGAGTTTTCAAAAGAAAAGGAGTTCAATTTTTCATCTACAATAATAAAATTTGCCACCCTGAGCTATGAACCTAATTCAGCCAGAACATAGATTAATACCTTTAATATTAAGCAATACCAATATAAAATTATAACCTAGCTAAATATCCTAGCAAGGACTGGCTAAAATCCTAGCAAGTAGCTCTTAGCCTTGAAGTAATTTTGGTATTCATACTTGTCCTATCATTTATGCTGAATTGAAAGAATTTTCTGCATCTCAGTACATGTCTTCACTATATTTTTTCACTTTTACAATCAACCTTACAGTAGTATTCAAACACTACTTCAAATATTTATTAATAATAAATTTACATAGAAAAAATGGGATAACTTACACGCTTTGTGTTTGACAACATGCATCTTTGTAGGATCAGATGCAGGTGAGGGTCCAGCTTTGTTTACTGCAACTACACGGAACTGATATTCAGCACGTTCTTTCAGATCTGGAACTTTAGCTACCAGTTTATCGCCCGGTACTTCAATAGCATGTTCCCAGTCAGGCTTAAATCTATTAAAAACAATTAATGATAAAGTAAAAGCACATTACAATTTAAAAGAATATAAAATAAATTCAAAAAGTGAAATACAGTCACACTGAACTTTTAGGTAATGGCTCATTTTATTTATCTAAACAGTAGCTAATCAAATCTACATAAATTTAAAAATAATTTTTTTTTAAATTTTATTTTCTCTCTTTTTTAAATATTACAATTAAACTATACTAAAAAAGAAACTATGACCTAACTTGAATTTGATCCTATGTTCTACAGTATCAGATAAGAGTTGTTACGACAGTTGGTTGGTAACAATGTCCCACTCACTCACCAGTGGGATATTTATGTTACGCATAACATTAAAAATTATAGGGGATTTAAAAAATATTTCAAACTCTTTCCCTATTTTTTATCTTTTTAAAAAAAAATTTCTAAAGCTTTTAAAAGAAGTTTCAATTCATTACTTCTGGTTAAGTCAACATTCTTTTCAATTGTAAAAAAAATAGATTTACTTTAGTCAATTTTTGTTGTGTATACAGTAACAAGAAATTCATAACAAATTAAGATTTTGCTTACCAATCATTTTACCATCCAGTCCAACACAGTATGACAGTATAGAAGAGTTTATAAATTAAGGAAACAAGTGCACATAGGTAGCTATGGCAATACAGTCAATTTCTATTTTGAAGTAAAATAACAATAAGCTTAAGCAGCTTATGACAACAAGCTTGTCTTATACCTAAATAAGCTTATAACTATATTATGTTTAAATTACATTTATTATGTTTAAATTAATAACATATTCTTTCCTGACAACCTAGACTAATATAGTTAAATGTACAGCATGAATAAAGGATGCAGCTAACTATTGATACCAAATAAACAAAGTTATATTCGATATACCAGAAATTCATCAACAATAGATCCAATCTATTTTGGCTAAGACAGAGGAAAGCATAGAAAATATTACAAATAATCTTCACTAAATATGTACACATGTATGTGCAATTATATATGAAAAAAAATATATATATACATACCTGTCTTTCTTTTCTATGATATATTTCTCAATTGGAGCACCACCATCACTATCAGGTGCAGTCCATTTGAGATTGACACTTTCATTATCATAATCAGTAATTTGAGGAGTCCCTGGTTTTGTTGGTTCATCTATAACATATTTCAATAATATATTTAAAAGTTACAAAATTAAGATCTTATACAATAAAATAATTATTTAACTACACAACTATGAATAAATCATATTTAACCCCTCTTAAATGGTCAGTTTTATACTGGCAAGCTTCTTAAGTATTGGACTAATACATTCCTGTAAAAACATGGTGGGTACATGTACCCATCAGTGGTAATTATTTTCCTGGTTTTACACATTACTGACAAAAGTGGTTATGTCATTGACAGTTATACTACATTTGTCTATATTTGCACTTGTTCTCTTGCCCATGTACATTTCAGTTCTTTATACCCAATTCTACCATTCATTTTGTACTTGGTCTACAATTTATTAACACTAAATAAATTTAAAAAAAAATTATTTTCTTTACACAAAGATTTAAATAAATAAAAGAATTAATATCAAAATTCATAGATGGTAGAAGTCAAGCAAAAGCTGTAATGCTACAATATTTTTCCTTTATCAACCATTTAAAAACATTATATCATATAGAAATTATTATATAATATTTAAAATCTATTAGATATGATGAATTACAGAGGGCTTCTGATTCGCTACCTCCAAAAATGCCTTAGGTATCAATATATTTACTAAAAAAAAATGTAGAATCTAGAACAAGCTCTATCATTATTACTAAATTTTTAAAATAACTTCACGTGTTCACATACGCTAATGTAAATAGAATTTGTTGTGGGCAGTGCCACAACAATAATTCAGTATTAGTTCATCCTGGCCAGTAAAGAAGTTAACACAGACGATTGTACTTGATATACATTTTGTAAAACAAACAGCAATATTAAAAAAAATTATGTACAAATAAAATGTCTTCTGAATAAAGAAGAAATAAAAGATTTAAACACTTACTTAGAGCCTCTTAGAACTTATTTGTGTAAACATTATACAGAATAATAATTTTAGATCAATTTTTACAATCTTCACTTTTTTTAAGAAAATTGTACAAAACAATATAAACATAAATATTGGAGAAAAGGAGCTAGATAGTCAGCAAAAGTTAAGAGGGTCATATACATAAAGTGAAGGAACTTTATACAAAATCGTGTAATTAATGTTTATATTTCATATCATATGATGATATGTAATGCAGATTACTCAATGTTCCATATTTTATACTACTACAACTTTTTTTTAGCAGTTGTAGTATGGATTTCAATTAAAAATGGCAAAAATTGTTGAATTATATGAATTACATTTCTATTATGACATCATTGAGCTAAATATGACAATTGCTATTGCCACTTAATGTTTTACGGGGCGGTAGGACATGAGTAACAATATCTGATGCATTAATTCAAAAACAGGATGTCCAGTCACATTATACATATTTGTATCAAATTTAGAAATTCATATTACCAATATAACATTTTTCACATCATATTTTATAGAAAAATCAAAACTTAATAGATTTATATCTCAAAAGCTACTTATATAATGTAATAAAAGAGAAATATTTAACTGGTAAAATTAAAAAATTATTAGCATCCAGTTTGCATTAACTTGATAAAACAGAGATAATCTATCATCAGAATTAAATATAATTTAAATTGTTAAATATAAAAGTAGAACAGAAATGATGAGATACTAAAATAAAATTACTCACCATATGGATTCTTTGCAATAATTGATCGGTCAGTGACAAGTGGCTCAGAGTCTCCTTCATCATTGACAGCAGTAACACGGAACTTATATTCATTGTTTGGTTCTAGACCAGTAATTATCATTTCAGGTTCATCACCACGATCTCCAGGTACTTTACCTACTCTAGTCCATTTTCCAGTTGCTACATCTAACTTCTCAACTTCATATTCTCTTACTGGAGTACCACCATCATCTTCTGGCTTCTTCCATTTCAGTTTGCAACCGGTTTTAGTAATATTTGATACTTCAAGAGGCCCTTCAGGGGAACTTGGTTTTGCTGTTAATAATTTAAAAAAAATAATAGTTAGATTTTAAAAAAATGTTTATTTATATGAAAATTAGTACAAAAAAAGAATTATTACTATTCCAGTGTGTATTGTAAAATCCATGTACTAAAAAAAAAAAATGAAAATTATGGTTATGTTATTTGTTACAATTTATATATATATATTTTAAAGAATAACTTATTCATATACATCATAGCAGTAGAATTATAACTATCAATCAAATAAAAATGAAACAACACTTACTGGATTTTTCCTTTTTAAAGTTTTATGAATGTTTTGACAGTTTGCAATGCTTCATCAGATGAACAAATATAATATTATAAATTAGTCAATTGTTAACATTTTAGACATATATTCTCAGTCAATTAGCAATTCACAATCTCTCTCTAAAATTTTAACCGACTAATTTATAATTTTATATTTGTTCACCTGATGAAGCATTGGAAACAGTCAAAACATTCATAAAGCTTAAAAAAGGAAAAAAGTAAGTATTTTTTTTCTTTATTTGATGATAGTTTAATATATACCTTGTAATGATAATCTACATAATCTCCACAATCTACATTTTATGTGTGTATTGTTTGAGGTAAACCACCAGTATAATATTATGTTTAGCTAATAAAAATAACTGAACCGCAGAATATTTACTATTTCACAAATATATTATTAAAAATAATACTTATATTTTAAAAGCATTACTGATGAAACTAACAGAATCCAAAACTAGCATTCTTGCTCTTTAATGGTACAAACTTAAATATTTACCATGTATTTCAGTGTCACATAATACTCATTATATATGTACGCGTCACATTATTTGCAACATACTATCAAGTGTGACAGATTAATTTTATTATTATTATCAGAATGATAAGATGCATTTAACAGATCAAAAAAGCAAAGAAATGTCTACCAAGCCTCATTTGCATAGGGAAAATGTAATTTTCTCTTTATCCTGATGTGTTCCATAAATATGAAATAAACCATGTTGGATAAGACATTATACAAGAAGGGCAGAGTAAGGAATAAGGGGATCAGGAGAGAATTAGGAATGAACAATATAGAAGATAACTAGGAAAAGCCTAGTGTACTGATTTGGTCATATTAAGAGGACAAAGAAGGAGAAATTTTCAGGATGGATAGAGGAGACATGGGAGAGAGGAAGGAACCTGAAGAGAAGATGCATAGAAGGCATTTAGGAAGAGACTTAAAATTGAGGCAGCATCTGAAGGAAGTGAAGCAAAAGAAAAAGGCTTAGTTAACACCTGGACTCGGGAAACTAAAAATAAACCAACCTATGTATATATTCTTATCGAGTAAATTACAAAAAACTTAAATAATAAAAAGATAAACATTACTATTTTTAAATAAGCTGAGAAAAAGTGATATAGAGAGAATCATCAAGTATAAGGCAAGTGAAAAGTTAGTCAACACCGAGAATTCATTAATTCACTGAAGTGGGAAATTTTCTTTTAGCTTGGCACAAATGGGTGGGTTAGCAATGATTGGTCTTGTAGTAGATAATATATACAAAATCAAGTAATTTCTCTCTATTTTGTCTGTCACTCGTAGGTGTGCTATCACAGTAAAATACTATCACGCGTTTTACCCAGGCTTAATGAGAATTATTCTTAAGAGTTATTTTATAATGCAATCATTTTTAAAGTGCCAGGATGACTTTGCTGCAGCAAAAGCCTAGAAAAAGTGTCTGTGCATTCTTTGCATGATTACTGTGAAGTCAATAAGAAGGCTATCTCAGTAGATTGGGAATCATATGGGAGTGGCCACAAAGTCACAATGAAATTAAAGTTACTTCCATATCATATCAATCTCATACAGGAGTTGTGAGAACCCAGTCATGGAAAAAGAAACAATTATTGCAAATGGTTTATGCATTTTGTTCACAGTAATATTGGGTCTCTGGCAGCATTTTCTTTAATGAGTAGTATGGTTTTATCAAAGTGGCTATGTAAAGAGCCAGAACAACTGATATTGGAGTGTAAAAAACCATCATATTTTCTAAGAAATTACATTACCAGATATTCAGAAAAGATCAAAGTTTGGGGTGCAATTTCTCAGAAAAGAATAGTGGGTACAATATTTTTTACATAAACAGTAACATCTGAATTCTACCAGCAGATTATAACTGACTTCATAGACCTGCTAAAGAAGATTAACATGATTCCTGGTTGCAGCAAGATGGTGTAATAGCCCACACAGCGAATAACACATTGTTGCTGTTATATTAGTTCTTTGGGAAGAAAGTCATTTCCTGAGATCAATGGCCACTAAGGTCAACAAATTTATCTCCCTCTAATTTATTCTTTGAAGTTATTTAAAAGAAAAACTGTTCAAAAAAAATCCTTGCACAATTGATTTACTCAAATGGAACATTGAAATCAAAGTATCCCTTAACAGTGCTCTGTAACCATTAGAAAAAGTGGCTGCTAATATGAAGAAATGTTGATGTATAGCTGCAAATGGAAGAAATTTTAAACAATTATTGCAACAAAATTACTATAAGGTATGATATTATTTAATATTTCTTTCTTTCTTAAGATTTAAATAATCTTTTTCATATGCTGGTTTCGTTCTATGTTTTTCCATATTGTTTCAGTAACTTTTTACTCATCTGTATAAGTAATGAATTGATAATTTTTGTGCAAGATTTTTATCCTAAACAATAGGTATGAGGTATGTTAATAAGACAGTTCTATCCATAACTACATAATTGAAATCTATTTGATTAACATATTTTTAAATCATTTATAAATATTATATGTTTTATTGAACTATATGAATGCCATCTAATCATTTATTGAAAAGTTAAATGTTGCTAACCCAATTTTTTGTTCTTCCTTCAAAAAAAGAGATTTGTTCATATATTAAATGTACTTTAAAATCAAAACAATGAATACTTACAAAGAACTGTCAATTCTAAGGTTGCTTGATCTTTTCCATTTGCATTTTCAGCAAGAAGGGTATACTTTCCAGTATCTCTTCTTGTTGCATTTATAATAGTAAAGTTCGTTTGATAATCTACATTTTCAATTTTTATTCTTTCAGTATTAACTAGTGCAACGTTATCCTTTACAGTCCATGTTAATGATGGAGGGGGTTCACCAGAGACATCAACGGTCCACTTATGAGTTCTTCCTGCTTTAATTGTTATATTCTTCATACCTTCTCTGTCAATTCTTGGTCGCACTAAGGAAAAGAAAGTTAGAAAAATATTAAACTTTATTTTATAAATCATATAAAATCCACATAAATTTCATTTAAATAAAAATTTACATATAAAACTTTGGAATGAGTTTTATTCAAACTGAATTTCAACAAAAGTTACATTTATCACTTAATTTTTTACTCCAACTAAATTTAAGGACTTTATAAAAATATTACTAATAACCAAAATTAAGACAACACAATGATGTTTCTGGTATTTCAATACTTTCTTTGTATTAAAAATAAACCAGCTATTTTCACATGAACATCTATGAAAAATTTGTATTTGTTGATAAGACAGTTTATTTAACTCTAGTAACTATGTCAAGTAATTAAAAGGATAAAAAATAATATATTTTAAGCTTAGATAAGTTGTCAAGCCCTTTATTTAACAGGAAGCATACACAAGCCAATGTAGATAATATTTTAGAAAAATTTACTCTTTTTATGGTAAAAATGTGAGAGCTTTAACTAATATCAGCAATAGGGAAATAGCTTGAAGGAGGAAAACTACAGAGAAAAACTGTAAAAGCTGTTAATAAACATATAAAATAAGAAGTACAGTGATAAAAGACTGTCAGATTATATATATAGAATAAGGTGTAGAAAGGTATAGAATGTGTATATTATGTAGCATTACCCAACTTAACTAAAAAATTAAATTAATTAATAATTTTATACATTAAAATCTGTCTAGTTAAACATTTTTTCACTTTCTGGAAAATTCTGTAATGAATTGGTTTTAAAAAAATCAATCCATTACAGAATTTTCCTTTTTGACTACTAATTTGCTAGATTCACTCCCAAATATCACAGATTAAAGAGGAGTCAAAACAATGAAAACACACACACTAATTTCAAGAGCTCCAGTCAAAGTAATGTTAGTAATCAAACTGACAAGATTACTAGCCACTACAATGAGACAAGATCACTATAATGGAATTCAGTAGGAATAATAAAATGATCCTTCTTCAGAAGACAAAACTGTACGTGAAGATTAGTATGAAAAACAGAAGAGGTTAACCAAAATAAAATGCCATTTCACTGTAATAGGGCATATGCCAGAAAGTTCCAATGTAGAAATTATGATTGAAGGTTCAAATTACTGTTCACTCTGCAATCATCATGATTCAGCTATATTAATTTTGCTTTTATTTCATATATTTAAAAAACCATATAGAAATATTACTGAAAAGAAGTCATTTTTAGAGTAGGAGGTTTCTTATATGGTTGATTATAATAATGTAAAGAGAATTAAAAAGTTAAAAAAAGCTACAAAAAACAACATTCAAAATATAAAAACTAAATAAAAATATAATAAACTAAAATAGTAATTATATCTATAAAATATATAAAGTTAATAAGTCTATCAAGAAAAGCTATTCAGGAAAACAGGAAAACTCAAATTTTCCTAGACCAAATTTCACTGATTTCAAAGAAATTTTGATCCATTTAAGAACTTTAAAAACACTACTAAACTGATAAAAGATGTAAAGGAAAGTATCTTTATACATTTCTGAATAAGTATGGAAACATCTGTATTACTCATAAATGAATCATTTTCAATGAAGATAAGAAACCAAAATAAATCATATATTAATATAACAATTATAAAAATACATTGCACTTACAGTTACGATGTTTACAGACATGATTATCTGTAGGCTCACTAGGTTCACTAGCGCCAGCTTTATTTACAGCCCGAACACGGAACTGGTACACCATTCTTTCTTTAAGTTCTTCAACTTTGCAATCACAAGTATTGTCAGATGTTTTAGCAGCTTCTACCCAGTCGGTTGAAAATTTGTCTTTCATTTCAATTACATAATGCAGTATAGGCCTTCCACCATCACTATCTGGTTTCTTCCATTTTAGAGTGACACTCTTGTTATCATAATCAATGATATCTGGTTTACCAGGACGTCCCGGCTCATCTGCAGATTACAAGCAATATGCATTATTAACAAACCCATGACATGATATGATGGTTAAAATTAAAATTTTAGTTTTACCAACTAAACTTATAATAAGTTATACAACATAATGCTAAAATAGAAAATTTAACACTCATGGTGCTTAATTTGAACTAAAAAAGAATAAGCACTAATTTTAAGCACATATAACTTTTACATTAGTTTTTTTATCCCTTAAGGTGAACCACTATGCCTAGCACAATAAGTATTATGAGAAAACATAAATTTCTTGAAATGTATAACATGTTTTTTAAACCTGCAGTAGAAACTTCTAAACTAACATTATGTTTACATTACTTTATATACAATACAGAAGATGCATAATACACAAAATTACTTATTTTAAAAGCAAAATAAAATTTTGATTTTAGTTTGTAACTGACTACTTGCATTTCACTTAAGATTTTTGAATAAAGCTTAATAAACTTTATTACATCAGTCATTTGACTTTTATTTTTTAGACAAGGGCATAAGAGAGAAGCAGTTGAGGGGAAGTTTCTGTACTCAAGCGGGTGGAAAGTACAGGTGGCTTCTCCTTCACTCCTGGTGCGATCTTGGCAGCTGCCCACCAGGCCACGTAACATGGACACTGCTCACACTGGGATAAGTGGAAATATTTCCTTGACGATCATTGATACTTAGTGTCACTGGTAAGTTCTTATGATATTGCAAATACATAAAATTATTTTTGATATTGGCTAAACTTTCTACAATCAACAGTTCCATTTTGTAATTTATTTTAATTTTCATTTATTAAATCAATTTTGTTATGAAACTCAATTTATCAAAAAGATTTATAAAATAAGACAGGTCTACTATTCACAGAATTACTGGTACCATCTTATAAGTTTATTTTTCAAACATGTTAAGCACATAATTTTATAATTAAATTGAAAAAAACATTGCTACTTATGAAGACACTAAAATATTTTAGATGTTCATTAATAAATAAATGCTGATGAAATAAAAATACATTTTAAAAATAATACATAAAGAAATATTTATAAGATTAACTTATTTATATTCTTGAAAAAGTAAAAACAATATGAACTCCTATAGAAAAGTATAATTACTATACTTTCTTTTTTGTAGAACTCACCATAAGGATTCTTAGCAAGAATTGCCTCTTCTGTTTCCAGAGGTTCAGACTCTCCTTCCTTATTAACAGCTTTTACACGTACTTTGTATTTCTTCTTTGGTGTTAGATTTTCTAATTTGAAAGTAGCTGGTGTGTTGGGACCAGCCTGCAAGAATGAAGAAAAAGATTATAATTTTAAATTAACTAAAATAACTGTTTGTTTGTAAACTATAAAGTTTTTTAGTAGATCTGGTTCAAAGTGATCATTTACAGCATAAATTTTAAAAAACTAAACAGATATAGAAAACATTCTTTTAAGTAATTTAAACATTAGTTTAAAATAATTATGAAGCTATGTCATTTTAATACTGCTATACTTTACTTTTTAGTTTTTAAGTACTGGAATAATGTTAAATTATATTGTTGCAAGTCATGAAAAAATGCTAAAATTTCTATCTTTAACAAGTTACATCCACTGTTTTCAATAGAGTAAAGTAAAATACCTTGTAATAAAATCTTACACGTGTCTGAAAGCTTACTTCATTCTCTGGTTATCTAACCAATTATCAAATGGGTGAAATCCAAAACAATGCAACCTTTTTTTAATTAGCAAGCGATTAGGGAAAAAAACTTTATTGTGAGTCCAATCTTTTCCTCTGTGTGATAATCTTAACAAAGCATTTTTCACATGTATTTCAAATAACAGTTCTGATTAAAGATAACCAGTCCAAATTACAATAAGAGACCTAAATTGCAACCGTTAAGCCGGTAACACCACGTAACTTTACTATACTGCATCTTAACAATTGCTGATGAATAATGATGATTAGAAAGAAGTGTAAATACTTTTGATAATAATTAAATAACTAATAAAATTGTAATCTTATCTTTATACATTTAACATAAAGATACAAACCTCTCCTGCAGGAACCCAACGTCCAGTGTCCATATCCATTTTTTCAACAACGTACCCAGTAATATCAGAGCCACCATTGTCAGCAGGTTTATCCCAAGAGACAGTAATATGGTTAGCCCGTACTTCAACTGTTTTCAGTGGTCCAACTGGTTGTGAAGGTTTATCTGTAAGTATTAAAATAAAATACCCATTAATTATCATTAATCTTTTTTTTATCAAATACTCATGCTAATTATTTATAAAATAACACACTTTTATCCTTTTAATTTCTTATCCATTTCGTTTCTCCCCCCATTTCCCTTACACCTTGACCTCCAATTTTTTTTCCCTGGATATACTGAAAATAAGAAGTGCAAATAGATTAATGTAGTTCTGGGATAAATTCAAAGCAAATTTCATGGTGAGATCTTTTGAAGTCTCTCTACCAATATAAATAATACAAAATTTTAATATCATAATTTGAAACATTTGGGATGCAGATTAAAATTGGTTCTAAAAAATTTATATTTTGGGACCTTCTAGTTTGGATTTTTTTTATGGGAAACTGGGAAATTCTTGAGTTTTCTTACAGCTAAAAGAGAATGAAACAGATATTACAAGAATACAAAAAATATTACTATTTTCTCAACCGATTTCAGCGCAACTAGCAATGTAATAAAAATTTTAAATCATAAAAATTAAATTAAAAACATTCATTACAAGATTTTTTAAAATGTAAAAACAAGATGAGCTTCCTATTTACAAAGAATTATAAAAATCAGCTCAATATAAGAACAGAGACAAGAGTACATGAAAAAAAGATAAATAATTAAAATAAAAAATATGGTGAGCATCTTTTAGTGATAACTTTTTGGCGTTCATAAAGTTAACATTAACTTTATGCAAAAGTTTAAGAACTGAAGTTTTGAAAATATTTATAAAAAATAAATTTGAAATTAGAAAATTTAATAAAAAAATGGAAAACATAGTATTCCTTATGAGCAGTTATTTTTGTTATTAGTTACAGTCTACAAGTTCAATAATATATGCATATATATAATATACAATAATAATAAATGCCCCTAGACCATACACAATGAAAATAAATTAAATTTTTTTAATAAACATAATGCTACCTGGTTACTGAAAAGACATCATCCAAAAATATATTTTTAAGATGGACAGCAATGGAACTGACCATTATTTTAATAACCAATTTAAACAAATACATCAAATATGAGCGCATCTTTTCTGATATTAAATCATTATTATATTATCATTAAAAATATTTTGTGTAAATTAATTTATCTCAAATTAGTTACTATAATATTTGTTTTAAAATAAACTAACCTAACACAACAACATCAGCTGTTCCTTCACATGTACCAGAGCTGTTTGTCAATAACAGTTTATATTTGCCACTGTCACCACGCACAGAGCGACGAATAGTAATAACAGTATTTCTTTCATATTTGTCATATGTAATTCTGAAAACAGAAATTATAATAATAAATAAAATAAGATTACATAATAATCCTAGTTAATTCAAATTATACTTCAATAAATAAAATATATAATGCAATAATTTAACACATCAAATGCAGTTGATACTAAATAAAGTTCAAACTTGCATCAATAGACACATCCAAAGTTAAATTATGCTAATATACTAATCTGGAATAAAAGGGTACTGGAGACACTCTCCAGTAACCATTATATAAATATGTAAAATATGATGTACACTACATCATATTTAAAAGTAGTAATAACTGACTAAATTTCTTATTCTCAAGAACTTTTTTCATTTGGCCAAGACAATTTTTCTTTCTGAATAGTATTTCCTATCTCTCAGACAGCCTTCTAACTCTACTTTCTATATAAGTAATTTTTATACACTGTGAAAGTCGGTAATTTATTTCATTTCTCTTATTTTTTATGAAAATTATACTATTATTATAATATAACATAAAATATATTTTATGTACCAATTAATGGATTCTTAACAAAGAATACAATTGACACCTAAAATTTTAATAAATATTAATTAATACTTTCCAATTTAATGAATAGTCTTTAATTTAATTATAATACTTGTGTTGTTAATAATAATAATAATAAAAAAAACAATTATATGACACTTTTTCCTGTTATAGTTTTAGGGAAATAAGGTTTTTCTAAAAAAAATTAAAAGGAATGTTTATACAAAAAAAATCGTTCACTAAAAATTAGACCATGTCACTAATGTGAAAACTTTAATGAATTGTTAACTAAAAAAATGTTCAGACTTAAAAATAAATTTCATTGATGCATTTAATCAAACAATAACTGTGCAGTCTAATTTTAAAGTTATCCCTGAACAGAAGTGTCTATCCTATTAATGAATACAGGTGTATCAATTATATACATAATGCTTACAATCAGTTCAGTACTTCAGTAAATTATCACCAATAAAAATAAATTGATCATAGAATATATACCTTTCACCATCAGCTTTAATTTCATTATTATTAAGCAACCACTGAACTTCAGGTTCAGGTTCACCACCATATTTAATATCATACTTAATAACTTGTCCTTTCTTAACGACCAAGTTCACCAAGTCATTACCAATGATAAATGGTTTTACTGTAAAAAAAAAAAATAGGATAAAAATAGAATCTGGATGTACGAAAATGTTTAGCAAGATATAACAATAAAAATTCAGGTAAAATTGATGCAAAATTTAATGAATAAAGAAGAAATAATATTTTAAATATAAAAAATAACACAAACTTCTAAATATTCATAAGAATATGATTAAAACATTTACAAATTTTGATACATACCAAATCGACATTTAGCAATAATAGGTTTAGTAGAATCACTGGGCGCACCGGGACCAGCTTTATTAATAGCTCTAATACGGAATTCATACTGTGTTCCTTCCTTTAGACCATCAACTGTTGCTTCTGTTACATCATCAACAACCTTTCCTTCAACCCAATCTTTTCCAAATTTTTCCTGTAAACATATGAAAATTTAAGATAAAAACTGAATTTTTTTTTTCTGATATATATATATATATATATATATATATATATAAATTTACTTTATACAAAAAATTAAGTTGCACCACAGCTTTTAAAAGTGTTATAAGTTCAGAAACATTTAATAACTACATTGAAGTTATTAATCTCAAAGAAAAAAAGGAGGTACAGAAATAAAGTAATAGTACTAAAATACAGAGAAAGCAGTTACATAATGTTAACCTTTGAAGTGGGTGTAATCAAGTTTTATTTATTGTCCCTGTCAGCTAAGTGCTATGGTCCAACACAGATGTATTAATTAGAGCTCATCTTGGTAGTTGCTAAAGCCAAGACCATAAATCCACATGGTAAATAAGTTTTATTGGTTTTTTTTTTTTGTAATTAATAATAGTAATTAACTATTTTATAAATGACAGTAAAATGATTAACAATCTGATTGTTGTAATCATTTACAATAATGAGTTTTACTAGGGAACTTGGATTTATGCTTAGAACATGGTAGATCTGAAATGAAACTAATTTTTTCTCCTAAGAATGAGCCATTTTCTAGAATGGTCCAATATTCATTGAGAGAGACTGTCACTAGACTTTATATAAGCAGGTCAAAAGTTGTATTTACTGTCAAGAGTTATAACCAAACATTTCAGATAAATGAGCCTAGACATTATAAAAACAAAAAAAACACCATAAGGATTCTCACTAGAATAGATTTCATACATTCTATATTTAGCGCTACTGTAGTACATGAAAAAGTATGAATATTCCCTAGAAAACAATCTACTCATAAGAGTTGGTACTGTATTGAGTATTACATTTTGGTGATAAAAACCCCTAAATTTAAATTAGTTTATGAGATGATTCCATTTGTATTTTTTGTGCACCCCTCGGCTCCTATAGTATATATTGTTTAAATAATAAAAAGAAAATGAAAACAAAATATTTTTTTTTTATTTTCACCAAATTTATTTAAAAAATGACATCTGTTTCGGTCTACATACCTTACTCAAATCTGAGAAAGTTTCTTGATCTGAGGAAGGTACTATGTTATATCTATTGATTATTTTTCATATAATGATCTGATTTTTTAATTTGTTTTAAATTTAATAAAATGTTCTTTCCCCAATAATACAAATTTTTTAAAAAATAATATAATTATACTCAATGATATGTTTAGTTGAGACTATCGAGTAGCATACATCATGACTTTCTTACAGGAGTTTATAATTACTTTTCACAATAAAAACATTCTATACAGTTATCAGCAGTCCATCACACTGCTGCTTAAGTTATTGATATAATTTCAACATATTTCTTTATAACACATAATAACAATATAATAACAAAGTATAAAAATATCAATTAAGGAGGTTTAATTGTAAAGGAAAAAATCTGTCTACGAATCAGAACATTATAATTAGTTGTATTAATCACAATTAATTGTCAAAATCTGTCAACTGATTTATAAATACATATGTATTAAAAAGAGTGATGTAATACATGGTAATGATGAAAATAAATACACATGGAAATGTTAAAAAATACATGATATCAAATGTAAACGTGTCATTTCCTTTTCCAACACCTGACTGTAAATTGGAATTTTTTTAAAAAAGAATAATACTTTAAGTCATTTCCATTTAAACAAAAGTCTCAGTCAAACATGTCATTTAGCACAATTAATCATAGACTGTATTTACATACTTTGAATTCAATAACATAACCAGTGATAGGAGCACCACCATCATCTTCAGGTCGATTCCACTTAAGATCGGCATGGTCTTTATCCCAGTCAACAACTTCAACATTCAACGGTTTGCTTGGTTCATCTATTATAAGCAAAACTCTTAATTAACCAACAGCTCAGTGAAAAATATTTCCAATAAACTTAAGCGAATAAATTAAAAATAACTTATTTAAATTAATAAACATATTTAGTAAATTAATTATCCTTTTTGACAGATATATTTTATAAAATCACAAAGGCCATTGCTATTAGCATAAATAACGTCACATCTTGTCAAACAAATTCATCAGAATAACTGAAATAAAAAGGATCTATATGTATAGAGAGAGCCCAGCCCAATACAATGAATCTCAGAATTGATAAAAAAAATTTTTTAAGCATATTAGCTTATGACAGTTTATTTCATAATTATGAGAGATGCTAACATAAAATAAGATATTAAAAATAAAAATCTTTAAAAAATGATTAATACATAAACATATCCTTCACGCTCATTACCACTTATAATTTCTATTTTACTGTTAACAGTTTTCTTCTTTAGTGACTCCAGTTGATGGTCTTAGACCATGATAAGATCTTATCCCATGATAAGATATCCCATCTTATCCCTGATAAGATATCAGGGATGCCTGTTGTAATATTACATTATATGTAATATGTGTTATGTGTAATACAAATACCTATATGCAATACTTCATTATTGAGGGAAAAAGTAACTAGTGTCTCTATTTTTTCTTTTATAAAATTCATGATCCACTGGGACACAATGAAAGGAATTTAGAAATCCAGTACACAATACATCTAATAATAAATATTAAAGTCCATATTAAATATAAAGGTTTAGAAAGTTCTGACTCTTGTATCATTTAACTAAAATAATATTTTGTTACACAGTAACATGTATAAAATAATTAAAAATAAGGAAGGGGTCTAGATTATATTTACAAAATACATGTAAATGCAATACAAACCCCATGGATCTTTAGCCAAAATTGCTTTTCCATATAAAGTAGGTTCTGATGAACCTATTTTGTTTACAGCTCTTATTCTAAATTTATATTCCTTCTTTGTTATGAGTTCAGTGCAGTGGAATACATTCTCAGTTCCTGGAACTTCACCAGCGACGTGCCAACCACCTGTCAAAACAATATAATGTTTGCATGAATTATTATAATTCAACAGCAGTTGTTAGTAACTAATGTTGAATATAATTATAATTTTAATTTAATTTAAAATATAATTCTGAAACAAAAGTTGATTCTATTTTGAAAATAAAATGTGTAGATATTAAAATGTGCATAAAGTGGAAGTATTTATTTAATATTTTGCATAACTAATTTTCTATATAAAAAACGAAAGAAAATAAACTTACTTTTTTAAATTATGTTAATAAAAAAATACTTTAATAAAAGCTAGGTTTTGATCCATCATTTCAAGTATATCAGCATAGCAGCTATTAAAAGGTATATTTTATTAAAAAAAAAAAAAAAAAAACTTTAAAAATGTTAAGAAAATTATTACATTTAGAAAACAATATTTTTCTTTCATATATCCCATAATAATATGTTTAGAATATCAAATAATTGCTTAGAAAAGAAAGTCATTTATATATGAGATATGTGACTCATAAAGCAGGTAAACCAAATACTAACCATGATTAAAGTAATATTTCAAGTTTTAATTAGAGCAGTAATATTTTCAATGAGAACCAGGGATAAAATTATTTTTTTACAAAACATTTTTAATGACCATATAGATTACAATGAAAAATTCTTGGAATTTAATTTTCACATTGCACTGTACATTTTCAAGGAAAAATAATATATTTACTTTAATAAAATTATTCCAAGAGTTATAACTTTCTACAATCTCCTGTTTTGATAACTTCTTTCTATTTGTTTAATGAAAGTGGACTTGTGTTAAAGCAGCTACTCAAATATAACTTAGAATAAGAATATACTTTTTATTTAAACAGACATTATAGGATTTTCTTTTCTTTTGTTAATTTATATATTTCTATCTAAAGGGTATACACCTGAATAATATGAGTAAATAAATAAAATTTGTAAAAGTAAGAGTAATTTTACCTTTAACACCCATATCTTGGTGCTCAATTATGTACTGTGTAATCGGTGAACCGCCATGATCTTGAGGAGTTTTCCATGAAATTTTACATTTTGTTGCAAATATATCAGTGATTTTCATGTCTTGTGGAGGAGTTGGTACATCTGAAAAGAAAATCAAGAACATTAATAAATAAAAATGATTTGAATAAGTAACACAATGTAGACAAAAAATTAAATAATATAGTAGATTATTTTTTTAATTTATTATTGACAAAACATTTGATTAATTTTATTTACTATTATTCTCTAACAAATCGATTCAGTAACTTACTTATTTAATTTCCAGATAAAACACATTATAAATATCTCTCAAAAATTTAAATCAGTTAAAACAGATATACTAAAATTAATGGTGAGATCATTAATTGTGACCATATAAAAAAAAGGAAGCTAACCTTCATGAACTCTTGCTGTTGTATTCTATGCAACAGGTTTGGTATTATTTGTACGTTTTAAGCAAAAAAGTGATTTTTTTAACTTTTTTCTATTCCTTAATTCGTTACTTGTGATTAATGTGTTTTTAAAAGATTTCACGAAAAATGCATATTTAACATGATACTGGAATTTAATTGAAGACATATCAGAATATTATATAAAATATAATGGACGAGTACTGATGTCACATTGGAATGTTGAACTAAATCAAAATCTTGTATGAACTTAATGATTTTTTATTTTAGTAATTATACATTGGATTCAATATAATTTTCATGATGTAAACATCATTTGATTAAATTGTAACTAAAATTCTTTATATGATATTTTTTTTAGTTTATTGTGTATTATATACACTATTGTTTTGATGAAAACATCATTTTTTCAAGGCACCTAAAGATTTTTATTAAACTTTTTTTTTTAGTAATTCTGCATTACACAGCATAATTTTGATGATACAAAGCATAATTTTGTAAAATGGGACCTAAATTTTTTTATTAAAGATCTTGTTTTTTTTTATTTATTATTATACTCTACTTACATTATAATTTTGATAACAAACACCATTTGGTCAAACCAGACCTAAAATGTTTAAAATATATAATGTTTTGTTTTTTTTTCATTTATTGTGCATTATATAGACACACTACTTTTCCAATGAAAAATCATTTGTTCAAATGGGACCTAAAAGTTTTTATTAAATATTTTGACTTTTTTTTAGTTTATTGTGCGTTAGATACACTACTATTTTGATGATAAACATATTATTTGTTTAAAAGCATACTTTTTATGATACAAACATCATTAGGTCAAGTGGGATCTAAACATTTTTATTAAAAATTTTGATTCTTTTAGTAATTATTATACTATACTTACAGTATAATTTTGATGGTAAATCTTTTTATATGAAATATTGATATTTTTTTAGTATATTGTGCATTATATATACGATTGTTTTGATGACAATCATTTGGTCAAAAGATACCTAAAAATTTTTATTTATTTTTTTTAGTAATTTTACATTATATACAGCATAATTTTGATAATATGAGTATCATTTGGTCAAATGGGACTTAAAACTTTTTATTAAACAATAAAATTTTAAGTATGTTTCTTTGGTTTATACTAAAATGCACGCAATATTTACTAAAAATTGTCACTGTTGTATAAAATACAACACACAAGTACTCAAATTAAATTTTTGGCATGAGTTCCTAAAGGTTAATTTGAGCTGATTATGTTCTATATTTTAATTCTAAGAGTGCATTGAATTTTTCTTTATTTTATACAAATTGTAATTTTATGAACTGACTTCACCTATTAAAAATGATATCAGTCATAATTATAATTCCATGTATTAAGTACTTATAAAAACTTTATTCTGCGTTTTACTTGAAAAGAAAAGAAGAAAAAGTTTTCACTTAAATGTTTGATTATAATATTTACCTAAAAATTATACTTTTTATTCTTTTACAGAAACTTGAATGCCTTAAGTTAAATGTATATTTCACCAATCCAGAATCTTATTTCCCCAACAGCTTTTTTTTCTGTAATTTATCCTAAAATAAACATTAATTTGTAATTTAGTAAATCCACCTATTTTGAAAATTTCTCCAGAAATGCAATTAACAAAAAACTCTTTGTATTTCTTACTTCCTTTTTTTTTATCAAATAAATCTGTTTTAAAATTTGTTTCTAATCCAGAAATCTGTGTTTGATCATCCTAACAGAGTGCTTTTCTGCAAAAAGTTCTACTGCTTTTGAGGTTTTTCTTTCTTTTTTTATCCTTTCCAGTTTTACTGCCTAAAAAATAAAATTCTTTGATTTCAGAATTTAATTACATTACTGTAATTAATTTAATGTAGCTTTTGTTTACAGATAAACTATTTGTTACTATAAGTATTACTAACTTACTATTAATAAAAACTAAATCATATTTAATTAAAGGTAGAAATACTGAAGTACCTTGCATGTTTATAGTAATATCCTTTACATCTTCACCCTGACTGTTAGATATTTTGATCTGGTATTTTCCAGATTGAGCTCTAGCTGGTTTCTTAATATTAAATGTTGCCTTTTCATCAGATACAACAACTTCAACATCTTTCAATGGTAATGGTTTACCATCCTTTATAAGTTTAGCCTCTACAGCTGTCTGCTTGGTACCATCAACTAAAAAGAAAAAAATAAGTTTACGTTTCAATTACGTTTGAAAATTTAAATGTAATATTTTTCTTAAACTTTAAAATAATAAAAATCTAAAGAAAATTGATATATAGATGTTTTATAATCTAAAAATAATAATACCATTAGTTTAAAATCTAATGAACACATTTTCTGAAGATAAGCTCCATCTGACATGTGAGTTCAATAAACTTGAAGCATCTTGAGAAGTACAATGAGTTACATAAAAAAAAAATGTAAATTATAGAAAAGTGTCAACAACCAAAGATATCTTTATAATAAATAAATTGGTGTTCCCTCAAGTATTTGAATTTGTCTGATTTTGGATGTGCTTTCTATTTTTTATGGCATACTACATTATACTAGCTAATAATCATAAGCCATTGTTATACAAAATAAATCAGAAAAAACTGGTAACATAAAAACAATCCTGATAAAATAAATTTGATGAGATGAAATAAGCCATATAAAACAGGGGATTGGATGATTAATTATTAGAACAAAAACATTTAAAAAATATAATAAATTAGATGCGAGTAATCAGTAAAAAGTAAGAAAAAATATTACTGTTTATAAATTATAATTAAGCGATTAGTAATTACCTTTGAATGGAACATCGAAGACAATAGGTTTGGTAGCTGGAGCATCAACTGAATCACCAAAATTTATGACTGGTTTCCCTTCACCTTTTTTGACATCTAAAGTACAATTTGAAGTTAATTCACCAGATTTGACCATTATTTCTCCCTTATCACCAAGCTCCAATTTTGTAAATATCAATTGATGTTTACCGCCACCAAGATTCTTAATTTCAATTCTAAAACAAAAAGTGTTATTACACAATTATTATTGTGTAATTAAATGCATTTACACAATATAAGTGTATATCATGTATTTACACAATATAATTACATAATTATATTATGTAATTTTTAATTTAATTATTAAATTAAAAAATACCAAAAATTTTTAAGCATACAATCCAACAATTTTCTACAGGAAACAGTAAGCCCTGCTACAATTGTTGTATGTACTAATGTTTACCCTCTGTTCAATGATAATACTCAAATACTAGAATACTGAAGATGAATTAAAACAACAATTTTATAACACTAAGAAGATAATAAATCAATGTAAAAAATGAAGAGAACTACACACTTATTATTGAAGTTCATACCTGTCAGATTCCTTAATTGGTTCACCATTGAAGAACCATTCAGCTGGAGCCGTTTGATCTTGTAACTCAATATCAAGAATAAGTTTCTCTCTTTCAACAGCTGTTGTGTCTTTTAATTTCTTGTTAAACCGATTTTGGTCTGCAAAAATGAAAAAAATTCTTTTAAGTCATATCATAACAAAATAATAATAATAATAATAATAATAATAATATTAATATAAACATATATTTAAAAAAACAGTTTTATCATAACTGGTATTTTCCTACAATTCCTACCACAATAAAGTAAAAAATGGTGTAATATTTATCATTCTCTATCACTAAGGCAAAATTTAGAAAATGAACAAAGATGACACTGATCATTTTACATTATACATATAACATATACTATTCTTAATTTATGTTATACAGTAACAGCTGAGTCTTAAAAGATTCCTTTTTTCAATTTCATTGTTATTCACTTTACTATGTAATACATAATATATATATATATATATATATATATATATATATATATTATGAACATGCTGTATAAAAGTTAGAACTTAGGCATAAGCAGTGTTGATACAGATTACACATGTTATTTTATGAAAATTATTTTACATTATTATTTTTCCGTTAAGAAGACATGTAAGTTTTGGATTTTGTAACTGAGTTTATTCAATATAAGATCCTATAAGTTTCAGTGAATGAATGTATAATAATATTTAAAGTTTTAGTAGAAAAAAATTTGACTACCTATGCTGTATTCTAAATAAGTTACTACTATAGTAGAGAAAAACCAGGTTTTGATAAAATTAATTAATAATAACCTTAATCAAATAAATTAATAATAAATTTCCAAAAAAAGATAATTTAGGGGGAAAATATGAACCATTCACATAGATTGGATGAACCTAACAGTACATTTATGTTTTCTAACACTCTTAGACTATTGCTTTTCTTTACAATAATGCTTTCAGTATCACTGATCTTCTTGAAAAGACATTGGTATGTAGCTTAAATTCCATTTTTAATAAAAGGCTAAAATAAATACAAAACATTATTACAAAAGAAAACTACATAAATATTGTTTTCTTATTGTATTTTATTTATTACTTTTTTTTTTTACTTACATTTAATAATAATTTCTGCTTCTGTTTCATCAGCATTACTTTCACATTTGTACATTCCTGCATCAGTAACTTTAGAATCTTTTATAACTACTTTTCTTTTTCTTCCTTCCTTGGTGATATGAATTCTATAAGAACATTAATAACAAAAAATAAGTATATTTTTTAATACTATTTATTATATTGCAAAGGTATTTTCATCATCAGCTATTTAAACTTAAAATGCACTATTATAACTAAAGTGTATCGTGAGATAATTAAGAACTCCCTACTCATTTTAATCTATTCTGAATTATCTTATGATATAGTTGAATCATAATATTATAAAAAAATTTTATATATTTTAAGTTTAAACTGCCAATGATTAGGGGGTAGCCTTAAAAGAGATACTGCATTAAACGAGGTACATAATAAAATATCCTTAATGACTATTCTTTGTTGGTTAATGTTAATAAATAAGATAATTTATTTCAAATACCTTTTATCTGGTTTCAATTCTTCACCATTCTTAAACCATTTGACATCACCAGCAGCATCATCAAGTTCACAAAGCAATGTAAGAGTTTCATGTTCAGTCAACTGCTGACTCTTTAGTAGTTTGACAAATTTATATGGATATTCTGAAACAATGTTAGAATAATTACATATTGATTAAAAAAAAACTACTTGGGTAGATTTTTCCTTTTTTAATCCCTTTAAACATATTTTTATAGTAGGAAAAAAGTATTGAAACAGTGAAACATTTCTATTTTTACGATTACACTCATACCTTGCACTTCACAAACCTCCTGATCATGAATTTTATCAAACATAGATTCACATGCTCACAGATATTAAATTCTTTGTACATTTTTTTATTAGAGAGATTAGTTTTTATTTAGATTATTTTAAGTAAACAAGACAATTAAAATGAACAATTACATAGAAATCATATAAAAGACTTGCATAGAATATGTGTAAATCAAATGATAATCCCAAAGTTTTTGGGATATTTAGAGAAGCTTTAACTGGGGGACTCATAAATAGCTGGTTGCTTGTTCATGAAGTAATAATGCAAATGTAGATAAAAGTTTGTGTCAATTTAGGATGTGATACATCCTAAATATACCAGGCCAGGATATTTGTATAATTAGAATTACGGAACAATTGGCAATCAGAAGACTGACAACAATATAAGAGACATCGCTACCCTTGATCTGATGACCTTCCAGACAGAAAGATAAAAATTTAACTTCTTGAATAGAGTAAATGAGTAGCACTTCATAACAGGTACAGATGGTAGAAATAAGAATAAAGAAGTACAATCATGTAATAAAAACATTCTAAAAGAGTAAATATATTCTACTTTAATAAGTCAGGCATTCTGCCTAGATTTACTACATTATAGTATCTATTACTTATAGTGAATTATAAAACAATTAAAAATGTTTGAAGAATAAAAGGTGTTCAATAGAATTCTAAAACTTACCGACAATCTTCAAATTAGTAATTGTCTTGTCATCTTGTTTATCTATTCTACAACTGTATTCTGCAGTATCTTCCAGAGTACAATTCTTGATTGTCAGTCGGCAAATACCAGATACTTCTTTTATAATGGAATATTTGTCATTTTCCTGAAAGATAACAAAAATAATAATTTTAAAATCCAGTAAATATGATGCTAGTTATCACTGATCAAAAATTCTATTACTATTGTTAAATCATTTAAGTTATCAAAAACAAACAGAATATTATATACTATGAAAAATAATCTACAAAAATAGAAACTAAGAAATCTCACCGTAAGTTTTGTTGTTCCTTTGTACCATGAAACAAATGCATTACTATTATTAACAGTACATTCAAGTATAGTTTCATGCCTTGTAAAGCCATCGCTTCTCTTTGGCAGAGGTGTCAAAAAGTGATAGGTAGGATCAGGATCTAGAAAAAAAATTTTAATTGTATGAAAATAATTTAATAAAAAAAAAATAGATAAACACAAAATAAGTAACATACAGTGCAAAAAAATAATCATTTTTGCTTTGTACATATGTTGTCATCAGATTGTCTACTTAATTTTTATTTTACGGTTTCTTTTAACTAATATCATCTTTCAGAAGAATAAATGAATTTTTTTAATATTCTCAATCAAACTCTAAAGGTAATAAATAATTTGAAACAATTGCAGATATCTTTCAACTGTATTTAAAAAAACACTAAATAAATTAAAATATAAAACTGAATAAATGAAATTTTTTTATATTCTCAATCAAACTCTAAAAAGTAATAATATGAAAAAGTTGTTGATATCTTTCAAGTGTATATAAAAAACGTTAAATAAATTAAAATATAAAATTGTTTATTTTTATAGTACAACTTGTTTTCAATGAACAAACGTATTTTTTTTTTTGTATTGAGTATTCTCAATGTCTTATTTCTGTAATAAACTTCTGTATAAAATAGATGTAATGGAAAGGAAGTAGTGAAGAAATGTAAATAGAGGGATGTATTTAAAGCCGGTGGAAGAGAGTTTTTTGAACTTTGAGATTCTATTATACCTGTAGTTTGAAAGGAGGTGTGAGATTTGAATTTTAACTGATAATTATTAGATACTCAAGATATTATTAGGTTACAGGTGAGAGTTTTTTGTATTTCAAGCTGTTATCATGTGTCAACATTTTTCTCCTTTATACTGAACATTAAGACCACCAACAAATAAAAAAATCTCAAAGAATAACATCGTGAAAATAGGAGGTTGTGAATTAGGGATTAAATCCCAACATTCAGTCCACATTTAATGATCACTTAATAGATCACAAAAGTTAAAAAGTGAAGTTTCAATTTGAGCACATATACTACTGGATTTTTTGGCTAACAACCTTAGTGTAAAGTTTCAAAAGATAAAGGAACATAGACTTCAATACAATGCTACATAACCAGCAAATTAACATTCACATTCTCAGGAAGAGCACTGCACTCTGCATATTTTCAGGAGACAAGTAAAATGATATTTTTGTCCATGAAAAAACATCACGGACTGGAGTCCGGAACAGAGCCCAGCAGAGATGCGACCTGAAGGGCAGCCATAGCAGAAGCGGATGAAGAGCTTCTACACAACCTCTCCTTTTAAAACTTACAAGTAGAGTAAAACAAACCAGCAATTGCGACTCCTCCGGAGTAGGGGTCGCATTGCTCCCTCCTTATAGTTAGTGCCCCGTTGTGGCGTATTCCTGCTAGCCTATGAAGCGTTAGCACCGAAAGGACTTCAGTAGACGGTCTGAAGGGGAATTACGTCGGGAGGACAGGCTTCTAAGCCTAGCCTTCCGCGGTCGGCCCATAAAATGGGTTCGATAACGCTGGTTCAACAACGGATTGGAATGCAACTAAATCCGTCTTAAATTAACTAAATAATAATAAACAAAACTTGAAAAATTAGACCCGCTATATAAAATAACCCTTTTAAAAAACAAGCCCGATTAGAATGATCCAGCAGCAAGGGACTCTGTCCAGGTTCTGCGATAAGTAGGGAGAAATAAACTCCAGTCAACTTTGCATTCCATCCATGAAAAAATCTAATTAATATACTAAAAAAAAAAAATTTAACTGAAAAACTGTTTAATTGATAATAAAAAAAACAACAAAACATTATAACAGCCAGATAGCCAAAACTTTATTAATATGTCTTACCATCAACATTCAAAAATGCAGTGCATACAATTCCTGAAATTTCAATACTGTATTTTCCAACATCCTCAACTTTTGGATTGCTAATTATTAATTGATAGACATCTTCCTCCACCTTCATCTTGTATTTTGATCCGGGAAATAGTTCCTAAAATATTAAAAATTATTAAATCGATCAATACGCACAAATATGTTATCCTATTTGTAAAATATATTTCATTAAACTTGTTATATTTAATGCAAAGAGTGGTAAAGTTAAAACTAAATCAGATTTACATTTCTGTAACAACAGAAAAAAACATTTTTTAAGAGATGCCAAACATCTATAGATATCAAGTTTAATAGTTATTAATTAAACAGTAATAACTAATTTTGGATAATAATTTGTTCTGATACATTGTCATTTAAAAGAAGACAAAATCAATATATCTGGTAAGATTTTTTTTTTTAATTTTCATGCAAAACAACTTCATTTAATAATTCATTACAAATATATTTAGTCTAACACTACTTTTTTTTTTATTAGGCTTGTAATTATCACTTCATGCTTATGAATAACTGTGGTGGTTTATTTATAGATGTAGAATATAAATATAAAAAGTTTTATTTATTACAATTTAAATATCTACTTATTGGATAAAAACAAGTCGTTGGGTAAAGTTTTCTATTTTATGGAAGCACTGGAAAATTAATAGATTATATTTTACTAAATTATAATGCATGTATTTTGGGTAAAAATGATGTAATGATTTAAATACAACAATCACACAAGAAATGCTCTTTTATGGTCTTGCTATTTAGAAAGATAAAGACAGATACATAAAAAATTAAATATTAATAAATTTGTAAAAATGTACACAGGAATCCATAGATATCTTAAACAAAATGAATAGTTATTGTATTAAAAAAAATTAACAATCAACTTTAAAAATTAAAGCCTACAATTTCAGTTAACTAAACTAATGGCAAAAAGACAACCTTGTTTTTTTGTACTATGTAAGAAAATCAAAATCAATAAGAAAATATTAAAATCAAAAGGTATCTAAGTATATCTCTGCCTTTTTTTAACCAATCATTTGCTAACATAATCATAAATCTTAAGTGTCAAAAATATATTAACAAACAATATAAATTGATATGATATACTTACATCTTTTCTGATGTACCACTTAGGTTTACAATTTGGTTTGGAAAATACAGCTTCAAATGTAACCTTCTTATCTTTGCCTTCTTTGGCATATTGATCAACCAGAGGTTTAAGGAATGATTCAACTTTCTGCACAAAAAAATATTGTTTTATTAATTATGAATAAATTTATAAAAAAAAAATTATAAAATTTTCAAACCTAATACATAACGATGAAAACTGAATTCTATAAATATATTTCTTCGGCAATTATGTAAATAAAAAAATTATATCCCTTTAATTTTTTTTAAATTGTACTTTAAGAAATTTACAAAAAAATTATACATATTCTACATGCAGAATATCAGTGTATAAAATTAACTCTCAAAACAATATTTTAATCAAATAAATAAGTGTAGATATACAAAATAACATATGTCTGTTTATATTATGAATAATATTTTTAAAAAATAATACGTAAAAATGTTTCTTTATAACAACCAAAACTAATAATACCGATAAAAATATGTTAATGAAATTAAAAAAGTGATATATTAAAAAATAATATAAAAAAACAAAAAAACATCAATTGTTAAAACAAAATACAGGAGACAGCAAAAAATAAACTATATTCATATGAAAATAAAAATATAAATAGGTCTGTTTATATACACATATACATATATACATACATATACACAATATACAACTACGCCCATTTATTAACTGAAAATAATTATACATAATAAACAACAACTGTCTACAAGGTAATACAAAACTAAATAATACATTTAAAGAATATTATAATAAAAAAATATACACGTCTATAAATACAAAAAGCGACCAGTAAAGCAGAAATAATTACGGTAAAACATATATATATATATATATATATATACTATCTAGATGATATAAATAATATACATATATATTAACAAATAGGATAGTTCAGTATTTTAATTAATAAATAAATGCAGATATATAAATATTTTTATATTATTTGGAAATACATAGATAAAATAAATCTGCCTAAAATGAAAGTACAATAAAATGAATCTAATAAATTACATGATCAGAGCAACCAGATCTTTGTAATCACAAAAGTTAGGTTATGAAAACTCAGTGATACTAGAAACCAAAATGAACAAAAAATAAAATAAAACCTTGAAAAATTTTCATTTATATTAATGTATCATAAAATTATAATCCTTATATATGATTTATTATTGGCTCCGCCCGTAAATCTGATTGTAAAATCGTAATTAATTAGAAAATGGTGTAAAATATCTTATATTTTATAATATATATTTATGCTGACATGATTAATAATTAGCAAAGTATGTACTTTAAAGAAGATAAGAAAATTTCTCTATTATCCTGTAACTCCAAGCCTAGTAATTTATGTTCATGCAAATAAGACACTGTGTGATAGAACAGTGATGATAGAACTGATGAGGTCACCTGTTTTCAAACTGTAATTTTATATTTGGTGAAGGTGCTCTGATCATGATTTTCCTGGATTCTTATAGGCAAATTCTAGAGCAATTTATTTTTTTAACCATGGAAAAGAGCAACTAACTGTTCCTAAACATTATCTATTTAACGTACAACTATGCATTTCTCTGAATAAAATATTTACTGATATTTTTAATGCACAGATTAAGAACTCTCACACGATATTAAACTCAATATTTAAGAATTAATGATGAAATGAAAGTTTATTTTAAAATGATGCTATCACAAATAACATTTATAAACACAAACATGTGGTAGGTTTTGAGGAAATTTTTAATCTTGTGTTTCATACAGATTTTACATTAAAAAAATACATTTTCCCGATAAATACAAAAGATACCATGCCTTTATAAACAGTAAAACGAAAAAATAATGAACTGAGTAATATAACTGGTTGACCTATATTGTAGATTTACATAAACTAATGCTTCTAGAGTTGAATTTTAATAAAACTAAATTGTAAAAATACATTTTAATTTATTTTCTTTAATTATGGAAAATAATATATCAAAGAATTGCAAACTGATTAACAGAAACTAATTAACTCTTAAAAAATATATATGTGCACTAATGCTATTTCAATAACTCCTAAAAAATCATTTTTCTTAGAAATAAAAGCAATAAAACTGAATTTTATTTTCTAATAGGTTAAAGAATTGAGAAGTTAGTATTTTTTCCACTTATACAAAATATAATATAAAGAATTGCCAAGATAATCTACACGATATGGTCGGATTATAAAATTTACACTTTACACAAAGTAATAAAACTATTTTTATAAAATTACAGCATATTAACAGATAAAATAAGCAAATAAAGAAAAAGAAAAAGTAATAAAATTTATTAAAAATGTAAAAACATAAAGGGTTGAATAATATACATCTGAAAAATACATAATTTATATTAAAAATCTACAAAAGAGTAATTATAAAAAGCATATAAATTAAATACTTTATAAAAAAAATATACATTAAGAAGAGAAATATATCAATTCTACAAGATACAATATAATAAATATAAAAAAATTTATAAAACAATTAAACATTTAGATTTCCATCGAAAATCAAACCTCCACACGTTCATAATGATGAAGAACAGGCCAATCTGGTATTATATCAGCTAAAGAGTTTCTCCTTGGTAAGGGTGGTGGCAATACAACTTTTTCAGTAGTCTAAAAACATACATACACTTTGGACAAAATCAACTTGCTGATTCAGAAAACATTTAACGATACACAAAAACTGTGTTTTAAGGTAATGCATTGATTTATAAAAATTATAAAACTCCAATGTGACCAGCACTTGACTTTTCTCTAAAATTATTTAATATTGAATATTAGATTAAAATAACTAGATATTTTTCTTCTTTTATTAATTTTTTACAAACATTGAGTTTCTTTAGCGATTTCCAATAACTTACATCTCCTAAATAAACACATCTAAAAAGTAAAGTTTTTTAAAATAATATTTTGCAGCAAAAGATTTACTTTTAATTATTAAGAAAAAATTAAATACAGAGAAGCCCCAATAATATGAGATAATTGCGACTAAGACCAGTAATAATCATCATAAAGACTGTATGGATACCAGCCATAATGGTCTAACATGATGTAGAACAGTCCAATAAACTACATTTATTATTTATTATAAAAATTATTAATTTAATAAGTAAAACTGTGATATGCCTTCTTCAATTTTGCATCCAAATTACATGACAACCCTTAAAAAATGAACAAAAATAAATTAGACAAGGAACCTTTCAGAAATTTCATTGTGTTATATATTCTGCTGGGTTTTTCCACAAAAATTATAATATTAAGATCATTTTGTGGCAATTTTTATTATATTAGTTCATAATTTATTTTGATTATAATAACTAATTATTATAATAATTATATTTTAATAACTTTTTATAAATTTCATTTCATTTAAAAAATTGGGTTTTTGAAGTAAATTTCTTTCCTACAGGAGAATTTTTTAAACCTATAAGTTTTGGAATAAATAACTCATTCTACATTTTTTTGAATATTTCTTGTAAATACTATGCCTAGAATTTATCAGGATAAAATTTTTTATAATAAAATTTACACAGAAAAAATTTTGATATTGATCAAAATTCTTAAATTGATTTTAACTAGATATAGAGTACATATGTTTAAATATACTTTGGCAAGAAATGAATTGCCACATTCACATAGGAATAAAATTTAAGAGAACTGGAAAAAAAAAATCATTATTTTATTCCATAAACTTAATTAATTGTATCATAAAAATTATGATATACTTGTCATGCAAACAGAATAGCTTCTGCACTATTCCACTAGTGATGGCCCAGAAGCATGAAATAATTTCTGAACATTCCTCAACTGATTTATCAGCACAGCATGCACAGATCTTTATTTAGTGAGTATTGCAAATAAAATAAATAATATTGTAACCAAAGACAATAAAATTATGATCAAATTACATGGAAGTGCCACCTATATAATGAATATTATTAGTTATCAACTGATTTATAAGCTGAAATCTGTAATTATGTATTTTTTCAATTAAGCACTAGTTTAATATTTTATGCAGTGAAATAATTTTTTTTATATCTTTTTAATGAGGTTTCTCTTTGCTAACTCAGACTATGCAAAAATATAGATTATTAGGATATACTGCTGTACTTGGCTATTAAAAATGTTATTTTTCATGATTTAGTAATACTCTGCGAATAATATTCGCTTAAATTTTCATAAGAGCTTTATAAAAAAATTACCATTCTAGTTATTAACATCTGCTAATTCTTTTTATGTCTTTAATGGGTATAAATATTGGAAAATATACTCACACATACAATTTTTTTTAATCATTGATTTGAATTCATGGCTTTAAATATGTAAATTATGGAAGGTATTTCCAGTGCTTTACTTTACATCAGTAAGTAATATCACACAATACAGAGTAACATAAGGTATATTTAAAAAATTATTTAACTTTTGATAAAATTTCTTATTTTGAATTAAAAGCAGAATAATTTTTACTAGCCCAAACAGAAAAAATAAAAATTGGTGTATTCTGATCTAATATGTGGATCAAGATTAAAAAAAAAAAAAAAAAAAAAAAAAAAAAAAAGAACAAAAAACCACAAAATATGTCAACATTAAAATAAATTTTTAGACTAAAAATTGTTTAGACTTTAAAAATTAATTATGAATAAAAACTGTTCAAACAGTTATTTTTCTTAGACATTAAATTGTTAGGCAAATCCAGTTTTGAAATATAAAGAGCTGGAAATATGAATATTTAGGAAACAGTGAAAGCCAACTTTCTATAAACAAAATTTCTTTTTCACCACACATTTACTTAAAAATGTTGTCTTGCTATTTTACAATATTATTCATGATTTTTAATGTTTCATTTTAGATTACTGATTTCTTTCATGATTTCAGTGCCTGAGTTGATCAACTTACATGATTTATTTATTAAATAAAAATAAACTTTTTTAAAAAAAAAACTTAAAAAAAAAATTAAGACTAGATAATTATTTTGATTATTAAGTATTCATCGCCAGTGATAAACAATATATTATTTATTTTATTAATATTGTTCCATCTTTTAAGTTTTCAGTGTTTTGTCATAATCGATCTACAAATTGTTTAACAATCATAATGGCCATTTATTTTTAGATTTCATTTTTTTTGTTTGTGGTTATTAAGCATCTTTTTTTCAAATATATCTCAAAAACTGTATAGTATAACTATTTCTTTGTATTTTGTACACAAACTGTAAGATAAACATTTGAGTACAAAAAATCTAATTTTATAAAAATGCACAGTTGCAATAATTAAAGGTTTAAATAAATACTCACCCTTTCTACTTTCTTAAGGGCTGGACCTGGTTTTTCTGTTTCTTTCAGCTCACCCCATTCCGGATCTTTTTCATCCCTACCCCATTTAGCATATTTCCTTTTCTTTAACATGGCACGGAAATCCATACCACTTGCATCTAAATGAAAAATAATGACAAATATTGATGACTTAGATTGTTTTAATTTATTTAAAAATTTTTCTTAAATATTTCAAAAAGGCTACAATAAATCAAAGTTAAGGTGTTTCTTCACAGGAGTGAGAAAATATACATGATAGCAGTACTATAATATGATTCAGATCATACCACGAATCTGTAAACTGTGTTTTACAAATTAGTCAGTTAACTTAATACATTATTGACTATTGAAAATCTTAAGGAACAAAATTGAATATTTGTTACAAATACACTCCCACAAAGTTATTCAGAAAAATACTTATATTTATTTAAAAAAAAAAAAAAAAAAAAATGAGGAAAGCTTCATATTTATTTTCCACACAAGCAAAAATGTAACTAAAGAATTCTTCCAGTACTGTTTGCTTAATATCAACTTAGGTGTTTTAACAAACTAAAAAAAGCAAATGGTCATACTTAAAAGAGAATATTATCATGATACATGGTTTAAACTTCAGTTAAATTCTATTTTGAGAGAAAACATTGGGCTAAAGCAGATATTTACTCTATTTCTTATTTGAGATGGATTCTGAAAGGAAATAAATAAATGAATACCTATGACATCACCAATGTAACAAATTTTCTGAAGTTTATTTTAATAACAGGTTCCAGAATGTTTCCAAAACTTTATGAATGTTAGTAAAAACATGTAGTTTCTGAAGAAAACTACTATGAAGTACTATGTGCACAGTACTTATAAAATAAAGGTATCTTGGAAAATCTTTGATACAACTTTGCAAAAACTATTTAATGGAGCGAGAAGATTTAGTCAGATAAGATGCATTTACGAATAAAAAAAAGGCAAACCTTTTGAACAACAAGAAAAATTAATTATATGAAAATCAACTAATCAAAGCTTATCATAAATAAAATTATAAAAAAAAAAAAAATTAATACAGGTACAAATAAATGTAGTCCATAGGTTAAACTGACCTGATACATAAAGCATCATTTCAGCAGAGTCTTCACCATGTATATTACTGACAACAATTTTGTACTTTCCTTCATCATTAGGTTTAACTTTACGGATACAGAGAGTAACCAAGTTTGTTTCTCCATCAGTTAAGTATTTAAAACGTCCACCATCAATGATTTCTGTCATACCCTGAAATGGAGAATATCTTTAATTGTTAATTAATTGCAAAAGTGCATTTAATTTTACTAGTTTAATTATAAACAAGTATTACTATATCTAACTAAAGACTATCCCTATCTTCAAATAAACAGCTTAACATTACAAAGTACAAATATGTTTTATCATGTATTTATTATATGTTTTCTGGTAGAATGTGAAGACAGCTTGTTACATTGGTTAGTAATTTGGTTACAAAAATCCATTAAATTCTATTTCTATTAAATGAAAAGTTCAAATTGCAAACTAATCAGTTCAAATTACAGAAAAAATGTGTCCATGTTTTAGTTTATATATATTACTAAAAAGAGAAAAAAACTGTTGAATAAGGCAAATAAAATGATATTTCTGTAAAAATACTAGTTTTTTTGTTGTTATCTGATTGTATACAGATGTACAACAATGATTAATAATTTAAACACAACAATGAGCTTTCAAGGTAGCCACTAAAAATTTGTTCTCCACTCTAGTATGTTCGTATTACCCAGTGAAACAAATGTACTCATGTGAACAGTGTATTTTGTAATAGAACAGTGTGTTAACAAAAATCATCTTTCAAGTTTGTTTGCAATGATTTTAAGAAAAACAACCTGACAAGTTTGTGCAAAATCAACAATCCATAATTTAACATATGACAAAATTTTTGCTGTTTCCAAAAATTGAGAGATAAATGATAATATATGTACACCAGAAGTTTTCAATAACATAACAAACTGTATGTCAAGAACTCCTCTGAAGTCAACCTGGTAATAAACCCAGGTGTCAGAATATCTCGTAGTTTTATCTTTTAGTTTTATCTCGTAGTTGTATAACTTCAAAATTAACATCGAAGTCTTACTGTGTGAATATGTTCATACAGTGAAGTAAACATGTCTGTTACTGTTACTGGCAGATATATGGCCGTAACTTTGTACTCTCAATGAAGGACTCCTTGACCTGTTTCTTTTTAACTTAACAGATTAAATCTGCTTTCATCTTTCAGTGACATAATTTTAAAAAAATAATAATAAATCATGAACACTGGAAGGCTTGAAAAATAACAAATATAAGAAAGAGAGAGATTACCACTTTTACACTTACTAAATGAAGAATGTTTCTGAACATGCTTTCACAAGAGAACTGTAAATTATGGCTGGAGGTAAATAATGCCAACTTAAAATTTGAAAGATGATAAAATTTTAAATGAAATTAAAATTTTATAAGCAAAAAATCATAATAATTAATTCTGTTTAGCATAAACAAATTTTTTTCAATCAGATATACATATAATTGAGAATTTGTAAATAAAATAGCTACAGTGATAATAGTAAAATAAAGAAATTAAATATTAAAGTTGGTTTGGTCAAAAAATTTCTTTGATTATTTATCTCAGGTTAAATTTTCGTACATGGCACCATTGGTATTTTATATATAATATATAAATAATGAAAGTAAGTTGTTGTAGCTTTTATAAGCTGAACTTTCATTGTTTATACATTATTTACCTCATCCTCTTTACAAATGATACAAACAAAAATTACATAATTAAACAAGTATCATAAGAATATTTATTTTTTTATATAAAAAATAAATATTCAGTTTTATATTTTATTATTAACACTAAAAAATGATTAGCTCACCTTATAGAATTTGATGTCTGGAGCTGGATTACCTTCAACTTGTACAGTGATGTAACCAGTCTGATCTGTAACACAAATAGTATAATATGATTTTTTATTTTTTTTAAAAAAGAAGACAAGTTTTTAGAACCATGTTAAAATTATTTAGTGAGATTGGATATGTTGTATAAAAGGAATGCTAACTGTACTACAGGGAGTAGTGTGAGGGGGGAAATAAAATATTTTTAGAGTTTCTAACAAAGGGAGCAAATTGACTATAACCTCACTGGCTAATTTTAATCCTCCTCAAATCAAATAAAGTAGAATTTAGCATGACAATGAAAAAAATTTTCTTTTTTAGAAACATAATTTTCAAGATTTACTGACTTATTATTTCACATGTCAAAAACAATAAATTATTACTCTGATAATATGTTGCAGGAGTAACAATTACTAGAGAATTTATACAAACCATTATGAAACAAGCAATCAAATATTATACACTATAAGAGTGCACTCTCATGCTGTGCTAAACAATTTATTTATTCGTCACCACATACATGAGATAATTTTCTCAAATGCTAGATGTCGACCACGGAGAAAAATAGCAACATTACAGTATTGTTTTTCTGAGGTATTATCAAAAATTACCATCAGACTGTAAAAAACTGGAGTTTTATTTTGAAAGGCCACCATTTCTTTTGTATTCAAGAAAAAAGACTGATCAGCCAAATAAATTGATAAATAAAATATCTGCATCCAATCAAGGACACAGACCTCTTATAGGATTCATTATATAACAATAAACAATATAAACACATAAATACATATCTTTTATTTTTACACGATTGCCCAAAAAGGAGTGTAATGTATTTAGGGTGTATACCAAACCAAAACAAAAATTAACTGATATACTTATAAATGGACATTATTTAATGTTGTATAGCATACGAATGTACTGTTTACAAAGTTACATCTGTTACTACAAATTAATGTAAAAGCATTTTTTTTTTTTATAAAACTATACCCATAGATTTAGCAATGACAAAAAATATGTAATTCAGCAAATTATCATAATAATTATATTTATACTGATTTAAATAATGTTCTTGGATCATGACACACGATAGTTCTTATTAATACAAATGCTTACAAATATTAAACTCATAATCATAAAATATAAATCTGTGAATTATATTATTAATAATTATTACACAACTGCCTTAAAAGGAGCGTAATGTATTTAGGTTGTACATATGTATGTTTGTTCCACCGTAGCATCTCAACGGCTGAACCGATTTAGATGTATGATCCCACGTTGGAATCCTTACGTTAACAGGAGTGTCACAGGCTATATATATGTTTAAATAAATCTAAAAAATTTGAAAACAAACTTATACTATACACAAAATTGTCACCCGCATGCTCTTTAATTATCCTATATTAAACAGCAATGTTTGTCAGCAATGTCTTTTTTGACAGTCGTGTTTTTTAATATTATCTCTTGTTTCCTTCTTCTTATGTGGGAAATAACAAATCTATCAATCCCTAACACGATCTGTATTATTATATACCTTACAGAATAAAAGATCTATTTATTTACACATTTGTCTATTTCCAATAAGTATGACTTGCATATCAGCACTTAAAACAGCATTTAAAAAAAAGTAGTTTTTTATCCAACACATCAATTGTAATAAAACAACTATTGTAATAACCTAATAAATTAAAAAAATTCCTATTTTTTTATAAAATAGTGGATTATATCTACAGTAAATTTTAAATCACAAAATATTTAGATTTTATCTAATTTTTTTCTAATCATTAATTTAAAAGTAAGTACCAACAAGAGGTATTTTTACATTTGCACGTAAATAACGTTTCATAAATATGCTTATTCCAATTTTACTTAGTATAATGAAGGGAAAGCAGTCATTAGATTTACCAAACAACTAAGTGTACACATCACTAAGAGTTAATAGTAAAAAAATATATGAAATTTTTCAATAAAATTAGAATAAAAAAGAGAGATTAAGACCTTCAAGAGAGAGACAAACCTTCAACAGCAGAGTAACTTTCTTGTACATCCACAATAGCTGGAGGACCAGGGTCACCAACAGGTTTAAGCGGTGTACAAGGCTTTTCAATGAGATTTTCAAGATCCTGTAAACTAGGACGACGCATATCTGCACTTGGTCTGCGACGCTGATTATCCAATCAAAAATTCACAACTTGCTTAAATATCTGTCATAGATATTCTAATCATACTTATCTTATATTAACTAAAATTTAATGTTTAGATAAATAAAACTATAATTACATTATTAATTAAATAAAACATAAAAAAAATATCTGATATTAATTTTTTTGTTTAAATTTTATTCATAGGAAGACATTTGGTAGGAAATAGCAATGTTAAATCTACTATATTCATAACTGCATTCGGTTGTGAAAACAAAAATATTTTTTCTGTGAATTTAAGATTCACCATATTTTTTAAAGATTTGTCATAGTGATGGTTCATGAGTCCAAGTTAGTGACTATCTAAAAAAATTAATGTTGAAAGATCTATATAAATATATGAGGGTCCTATATAAATATTCTATATATAGGTCTAAATTCTAAATTTTCATTAGATTTTATACTACAGCAAATGTAATAAAGACTTTTTTTAACCAGTAGAACAAGTATTTCATGAAATTATTGTGATAAAACAATATAAAACTCATAATTTTATCGTATTTCAATAACATTTTTCAGCTATTCTCACTTTATTTTAAAAATAACTAATATCAACCTAATCTAACATAAATTTTGATTTATGAAGTAAGCAAAACTAAATTTTTTAAAAATAATCAAGTGACATAGTATGATCTATTAAACTTGATAAATTGATATCAATAACCATATTGAACAGTATGAATAATAAACAGTATAAATATTTAAAATAAAAATTATTTCTTTAATTTAGCAGTACTTTAAATTATAAAATAACTTAATATACATAAAATAATCAAAATATATAAATTGATAAAAAATTATAATTAACAGAAAATGCATATCGATAAAAAATTTGTAAACTGAAGGATGGGATGATTCCTGTATAAAAATATTTTTAATTATAACAAACTGAAGATCACAGCATTATTTTAAGTAATGCATCCTCCTCGTTCACTGCTATCAACAAAATGATAAAATTACAAATATTACAACAAAATTAAATAATCCACCTGCTAATTTAAAAAAAGTAAATAAATAAAAATAGAAGAATTAAACATGTAATAAAATGGAAATTCTTTTTAGAGACATTAAAAGAGAATATTTTAATGAATCTGGATGAAAAATATTAGAAATTTTACATACCTATTTTGATGGATAATTTTTCATGAAGGAGTATGACACACAGAAATCAAAATGAAAAATAAAAATGTACATGGAAATTGTTTGCATGTATCTCTGTATGTACATGAAAAAAATGTATATACATTTAAAGTAAAACATGTAAAAATTTTGAACAAACAAATAAATTTACAAGACGTATTCTGTAATTTTAATGAACAACTGTACATGGTATATAAAATTATCTTTTACATATAAACATAAACATGTAAATGTTCTGAACAAAACAAAACTAAACAAACAAATTTACAATATAATGGTATGTAATTTAATAAAATATACCAATTGAACAAAAAAAAATGTATATATACATTGTACTCTTACATTAAATTTTAATTTAAAATCAAAGAACAATTTATACAGGTATTTACATAATGTCATCCACAGAATGAATTTGAAAACCTGACCTTAAAAACATTGAATAGATGGATTAAAGATTCCATTCTTTACATATTTACAAAAATTAAATATTTTCAAAAACTGTATCTTTTGTTTTTAACTACTAAAAGAGGAAGAATAAATAAAACAACTTTTATTTAATTATACCTGTATAATAAATATAGATCTTTCAAAACCTAATGTTTCTTTCAATTAAATGCATATCAATAATCTGATTTAACTGCATAAAATTAAGTATAGCCGAAGACTCAAATAATGAACGTAACCAAAGTACTGTATGTTTTAAAATGAATAATGGGGTTTTAAAGCTATGTAATATTTCTCAAGTTTCATGTAAACTGATTAATGTTATACATGAAATGAAAGAGCAACTCAAACAGTTTTAGCTGTATGCAAGCTCTAAAGTCTACAGATTATGGTTTGTGTGCTAGCTTCACAAATGAAATGATATACTGTGACAATGAAGACTTTCTTTATCGTGTCATATTCAGTGATGAATCAACATTTCTTGTTAATGGAAAAGTAAACACTCATAATGTGCGTATCTGGAGATCAGAAAATCCTCATGAAATATTGCAGTGTGAACGAAACTCCCCAAAATTGAATGTTTTTGGTGATGTATCCCGACAGCAAGTTTACGGGCCGTTCTTTTTCACGGAAGCAAGTATGTCTGGAATGAACTATCTTGATGTGCTACAACTATGGCTCTTTCCTCAACTGCAATACGAATCAAAGAACTTTACTTGGTAATAAGATGGTGGGCCTCCTCATTAGCATAATGCTGTATGTGATCGGTTGAATGAAATTACCTTGACCGCTAGACTGGTCACCGGAGACCAGATGACAGGGCTTGTTTAACATGACTTCCACATTCGCCCAATCTAACCCTGTGTGATATTTCTCTTTGGGGGTTTATAAAAGATTAAATGTATTTGCCACTGTTACCGGTTGACCTGCTCTAAGACCGGCTGAGAAACAGGATTGAAGTAGCTGTTGCATCAATTACTCCAGACTTGCTCATTAAAGTACAGGAAGAACTCTCCTATTGGCTGGATGTGTGCCATATGATAAATGATGCTAACATTGAACACTTATAGGAAAAACTGTTTGAGCTGCTCTTTCATTTGATGTATAATTTTTTAATGTAAGCAAAACTTAATAAATATTAAATAACTTGAAACCCCTGATATTCATTCTGAACCACACATTATAATAATTTCACAGAATTCTGTTTTGCTCTAAACTGTCACACTTAGTTATCTAATATCTATTAGACTCCTTATTAGTCTTAAATAATATTCTACAATAAGATATTCTATCCTGTATTTGTCTTGTAAAGTGGTCATACAAATGGTTGCAGATGAATGTTTTTGTAAACAATGAATATACCCCAAACATAAAAATTTTGCAATGTTTCTTTTAATCATACATATCATTCTGAGTTAATTATCAAACATTTTTGAAATATGAATTTATATTTTATTTAAACTTAAATATTTATTTTTGGCCAAAACATTTCTTTTGAGACATTTTATTTCTCATGAAAATAAAAATATGTATGTGAAGTACATAAACTATGAGGTGTGGCTATTAAATAATGAGACTAATGCTGCTACAGAAGAACTGCGCATGCGCTAAATTCATAAGACTGACAGCTGTGTAGCGTGAAGCCTTCTCTTTTGATTGTTACCACTCCAGTTTCTGTAGACATATTAGTCTGGCCGTGGCCTTTGTTTGGATAATATTTGTTTTTTTTTTTTTTGCTGAAAAAATGATAAGTGTCTCATTAGAGCAAAGAATTGTTGTGAAATTTCATATGAAACTTGGAAAAACCTCTATTGAAACTTATCTTTTATTAAAAAAAGTATATGGTAATGAATGTTTATCACTTGCGTGGGTTTTTGAGTGGTTTAAGCATTTCCAGGATGGCCGAGAAGATGTTGAAGATGATGATCAAAATTCAAAGTGATGATTGCTTTTTTCGATATTCATGGAATTGTGTATTTTGACTGGGTTCCTAAAGGTCAAACTATTAATCAACATTACTAATTTGAGGTCCTTGCTCAACTCCATGAAAAAATAAGAAAAAATGACTCGAATTGTGGAAGAACAAGTCATGGGTTCTTCATCAGGGCAACACACCGGCTCACACTGCATTGTATATGAAGACATTTCTAGCCAAGTATAACATCCCAGTATTAGACCATCTGCCTTATTCGCCTGACATCACATCATGTGACTTTTATCTGTTCTCTAAGGTCAAATCTGCATTAAAAGGAACAAGATTTCAGACTGTTGAAGCTGTGAAAGAAAAAGAGCACACGTCATGAAAGTGCTCACAAAAGATTTCCAGCACTGTTTTGAACAATGGAAAATTTGCACGGAGCATTGTAGGGATATAGAAGAGGTGGATATTGATGGGGTTAATAACTAAATATATATAAATTTAAAATAAAATATTTTACAGCATTAGTCTCGCTATTTAATAGCCACACCTCATAAAATAAAAAGTCTCTTCAAATAATAAAAACAAAACTAATTCTTTCCCAATGCTAATACAAACAATTAAAAATTTACAAACAAAACATTTAAAAAAAAATATTTTTAATTTATAATATTCTTAATTTATCTTAAAATTATTTGTCTTTAGGCATGAGCATTATCCATAGATATCTTAGAACCATAAAAAATGTAACGGTGATGAAAATTGTATCTTTTCAAGAAAAAAGTAGTTTCAAGTGATTTGGAACCTATTTTAAGTGCATTACAGAGTATAATAAGTATCACTGTACAAGTCAATTTGGAAAATAATTCTTTTAGACCAATTTTTATAAATTTTTTATGTAAAATTTGACATTATATCAATATAAAATTTCTTCAAATAACACTTTTTAATGAAAGCTGATAATGTAAAGCACTTCAAACAGAAAAGTGATTTTTTTCAGTGTTAAAACTACCTTCATGTGCTAAAAATTCAGTATTTCAAAGAAGTATATTAAAATTATATCAAAGCTGGATGAACAGTTATTGATAAATTCAAATTTGGCAATTAACATTTTTACGAAATAATTATTTTCCAAAAAAAAGATTATTCTTACATGTGAAAACAACAGCTTTGCATTTTTCTTAGGTTTATTTTTAATAATACTATCCATATTTGAAAACTGAGTAACAAAGCAACTTTTTTGTAAAACTGTTAATCAAAGAAGGATGCTTCTATTATTTTGGATAAACTTATTGTTCTTGATCAACATGTCATTTTTCAGTCTATATATAATCTAAAAAATACTATAAACTAATAAGATAAACATTAATAAATAAATAAAGGACTAAAAAATATATACACTAATTAATTGCTGGCATTCTCAGTGTTAATTTATATATAACGATCTAGATCACATTGGAAGAGATATCTATAAATGTAAAAGTGATTAATTGACATCTTTCCAATGAAATATTCAAGATAAGGTAATTAAACAACGTCATAAGTTCTAAAAAGATATGATTGATATCAAATTTAAAGTGAAAGCAGCATTCATCTGCAACCAATTTACAGTTTTGGATAATTATTAAAATTCCTGCATAATTTTCATTTTTTATTTGTCATCAAAAAAGATACTTCTTTAATGTACAAAAAAAAAGTTAAATAGGCAACTCAGTAAGGAATTACTCATAGAAAAAACAAAAGAATAAAAATGATAGAGTAACAGGAAAAATTATTATAGTATAATTTCAGGAAAAATACAAAAAGAAGTAAAATCTTTTTTTCTCATCTAAGAAAAATTAAAATCAAAATTTTCAAATTCATCTATTGATATTCAATATAGAGGGCAGTAATAAATAAATATCTTTGACCATTTAAATTTTTTATTACAATGACAAGACAAACTCTAGATGAAAATACCTGTAAACCATTGAATAATAATCACTACCAAACATATCTTTATAAGAGTTATTTTAGTTTATACAATTATTTAACAGAAGTGAATTAAATTTCAATTTAAATGTAATATTTATAATGTTAATGGAAAAAAACTGACATTGACTGTAAACAGAATAAAGATTTCAGTACGAGAATATTGAAAATGTAAAAGATAAGAAAATAAAATTCATATTTAAATAACTATATACGTTCCAAGCAGTATATAATAATAAAGAAACTTGATTGTTTTCTGGTTTATCATGCCATGTTTAAATCATCAAACATAAGTATATACAATATCCAGCAGTTTTCAAACACAATAAAGACCTTTGTTTTTGATACTATAAAAGGTTAAAAGTTTTTTTAACGTTATAGATAATTTAATTACTTTGTAAAACTAAGATACAGAAAAAAAGTATTTTTATCAACTGTTTTTCAATGATTAATAAAATTAAACTGTTACAAACAAATAATAAATGATCAATTAAGTAATTGTAGGCTTTTTTTTTTACAAAAACAGAATTATTGAACTTAACATACAAAGGATAATAAATCAATATTGTAATACCATGAAAGAGCAATGAATTTATAGGATAAAAATCTACCCTTGAAATATTTACTTATAAAACTAGATTTTAATTTTTATATTTAATACTCTTTAAATTTTACTTTCTTGTTAGCTAAATTATAATATGATAAATATAAATATATAATTCAAGAAGTTGAATAGTAGAAATTAAATAAAATTTCATTCAATCACTACCTCAAACTGATTTACAAGATTTTATCTTAAAATATTATTTAAAAGAATTAAAAGCAATTTTTCTGTTAAAAACAATTCCAGTAACAAAAGTTAACTGAATTCAAATATCAGAGCTCCACATGAGCATACTCTACTCCCTTTAAGTGGATTTTTGCCACAGATTGAGAACCACTGATATAACCAAATAACTACTAGAAAATTAAAACAATAGAATCAGCCAAATTCATTCGCTACTTTATGACGGTTACTAGCAATTGTTAACGTAAAGGTGAAATTTATTCATTGTTAAACTTCAGCGATTTAGATTGATGAGTGAAATTTACTAAAACTCTAGTCATTGGGGTAACAATTCTACCCTATGTAGAACATGAAGATTCTCCTGTACTCCAAGGAGTGCAAGGAATTTTTAAGAAGAATGTTATATTACAGTTTATACACATATGCAAATAATTATTTTTTTGTTTTTAATATTTAATTTAATAAAAGGTCAAACAAAAAAGAATTTTGTCCAGTCAGATCCTAAGCAAGATAGTAAAACGATCAAAGACAGTCCTTCTGTGAGCTGATTTTCCCCTTCCTCTTTTTATCTTTTATTTCTTCTTTCTAGGATGGAACCACCCTGGTTCCATCAGTGGTGTCATGCTGGCAATTTCTAACATCCAGCAAGGCAGCTGCTTCTTCAATGAATAGGGTTGTGACACTTGTGCAGGTAGAGCCGACTAAGCACTCTGTTCCCTTTACAGGAAACACATCTCTAGCAGCTGACCTACAGGGTAAAATCAGGACTCCTGCTTATCAAAAAACCTATTCATTGACATAGGTGGTCATTTAGTGGAATCCAGACTATGAATGAGATCTGTAATTCTTAGAATCATTTATCACCTTACTAGAAACAAAACAGTATTCAGCTAATCTGTACTAAGATTTTAAAGTAAATATAGAGAAAAAAATAAACAATTCATTATGAATTGTACATGATTATTTATGTATTTAATTGTCTATTTATATATGTATATACTTGATGAATAATGATAATAACAAACAGCATTAAAGACCAGAAGATGTTTGTGTAATCAAACAAAATTTGAGTGAATGAATTTAACATGCTTAACAGTCAGAATTATAATACTTCTTATTACTGATCTTGTACAGTAAATAAATAAAAAAAAAAAGTAAACATCTACCATTAGTTTTAGTGGTATATTTAAAACTAAAAAAAATGAAAGTAAAGGTTAAAGTAATAACATTAATAAGAATCTAATAAAAAAGGGAAAATGAAAAATTTTGGGGATTAAATTCTAACTAAATAAAAGTATAAATGAAGCCAGTCTCTAAAAAAAATAATTTATGTATAAAATAATCTAGCATTTATAAAACGGTATTCTCTTTAAGAGAATAAGAGTATGTATCTATCCTATTTAAAAAATAAAAAATAAAGAAGTTTTCTAATTTTTTTTCACTAATGTTATAAAACTAAACAGGCACTCTTTAATGGTTATAAATAACTAACTGTTCTAATCTATTATCTAATCACAACAAAAAAGTAGATATAGTCTTAGTTGAAAATACTAATGCACATTAATGAATTGACAAAATAATATAAAAATTAAAAACTAAAATGGAATCAAATATTTTAATGTTTCTAATTTGACTCCAAATTTTCACTAATTGTTAACACTGTGTTTGCTAAACAGGAATTCAGTCCCATCCTTAACTAAACATAGAAAAATATTACAACTACAGTGGTCCATCAGTCTAAAATATTAAAAAAATAAAAAATAAAATAAAATTTTTATAATTTAATGACTTTTTATATCAGAAAAAAAATCTGACAAAATGCAAACAAAAATTACTACTTTATAAAAAATATAACAAATTTCTAAAAGTTTGTTTTATATTAGAATCATTCTACATCATATACTATAAATAGTAAATAATTTAACAGCTAAATTATTTTTAGTATACATTTTATAATCAATCGATTAAATGAAATAATCATTATTATTTAAATGGTTTTTACAGCAAGAATAATTGCCCAAATCCCAATAAAACTTGCCCTAAAACTACTGTTTAATGTTACCAAGAGATTTTATAACAGCTGATTGTGACTTCAATTATGTTCCAATATATTTTTGTGTACATAGCTGTATGGTATATTTATTAATACCAAACTATCAGCCAGTCAATCACAAACATCCAATGATCAGGTTTTTTTGTAAGAGTTCTGAAATAATAAACTGAATGTACCAAATGGAGCGACACTGTTTGTCAAGAATACTATCCTGGACATGTTTTTATAGTATTTTGAATTAATGCGTCATGTCAGCAGTGTGCTGAATATAATCCATATTATTGTAATCTAATTCTAAACATGTTATTACAGTACCAGTAAAACAGATTATAAAATAATGAACATTCATATCTAGCCATGTTATTACAGAATGATTCATTATTATTTTGCTAGTTTATAAGGGTTATACTTTAAAGCTGTAAAAAAGATATATTATAACAGTTGGTTTGTGATTTTTTATGTGTTGTTTCATAAACACTCATGTTTATAACCATTGTTATTTCTAGCTAATATAGAACAAGAGAATTTAATTATTGACACCATTATTGAAAATCAAAAGTAATATAATAAATGCTATTGGTTTTCCTGGGGTTTTAAGAGGTCAGATTTTATTCATTCAGTATGTTTTGGTTAATGTAATTTACAAAAATATCTGATCTATTGTTGCCTAAAATAAACAACGGTAAAGATTATACATAATAATAATTTAAAAAATCATTTTTAAAATTTAAGTTTTGTTTAATATAAATAAAAAAAATAATAAACAGAATAAAAAAAAAATATATACAAGACTTTAGGACCACATAATAAAAAATATTTCTAAAAATTACATAAGTACAAATGAATGTTAGTCACACCAGTAAAATATTTTGTTAAAAAACCACAAATACTAAAATTTTAGTTAACAAAACTAATAAAAGATTGCTTACATGCATCTATGTTTTCAATAATTACAAAAAAAACCAAAAAAACAGTAAAACAATGACAATGACATAAACATAAATAGAAACATACACAATTGGCAACAAAGGAATGGTATATAAAATGAAATATAAAATACAAATAAAGGAAGCAAACATATATTGCTACAGGGAAATGATAAAGGGTGAAAGAAAATAAAAGTATAGAATAAAGAATAGAATAAAATAAAGTAAAATAAAAGAAAATAAAAGAAAAAAAGAAAATTGTAACAGATTTAAAGAAAAGAAGATATTTGGCTACCTCTTTCTGTATGGGCTTGAAAAAACTATATCACACTTTATACAATAGAAGTACTCAAGCAAACATCTATAAAAAAATTTGAATATATTTAAAATCTACTACAATAAAAAATCTCACGAAATTCCAGGTAAAAACTTATTAAAAATTCCTACAAAAAAAAGACATAGTTATATAAATAAAATAACATGATTTAGTTAATTCACAAACTTCATTGTTAGCTCACAAATCACTTCTTTTTTTTATTAAAAAAAAGGATACATGTTACTATCAAACTGTGTAATCCTACCTTTTCCATAAATATAAACTTTTTCCATGAAATAACCGATTCCACCCATTAAATACTAAGAAGTATTGGCCTTTGATTTTCAAAGTCTGAGGTTTGAATTCTGGTCAGGCATGATATCTTTCATACACCACAAATTTTCCATACTGTATTCTCAGACACAACCTTTAAGCTATGTGAATTAATAATCAACTAAGTAAATTAATCATCGACCAAAAGAAAAAAAATTCTTCTTCACCTAATTACAGGGCCCTAAACTGCTTTACCTATTGGTTTTGAACCAAAACCAATATTATTTTACAATACATCCATCTGGACGTATTGAGAGCCAGGTGAGAATTTTTAAAGATTTACTGGTCAACTGGTCAGATCAAGTGAAGCAAATTACATCTTATTCAAAATGTTGGTCAATAACATACAAAAATTTTATTAGAACTTTCACATGTTTACTCAAGTTATTGCAGAATATATATATATATATACAAACAAACAGGTTTTCTTTAATTGTCGATTTGAAAAGTTAGTAAAAGTTAAAATATTGAAAACTATATTTTGTATAAAACAATATTTGCATTATTCTATAAAATCACAGATTTTACACTTTTAATAGTAACATGTAAACTTAACTAAACAAGGATCTAATTAATGAATTCAACCGAATACGTTGAATTTTTTACAAGAAAAATAAAAAACTGATTCACAATTCACGCAACATTAAAAACATTTGCTTTTTTTATGAAACAAAATTCAAAGTGTAAAAGGTCACAGAGCAAAGGCCAATATATTGTGTTACTGTAATGTATAAGGGATCATACACTGATTTGTAATTCACAGAGTAGTGAACTTTATAAAGACGTCTTGTGAAGTAAAAATCCTCTTACCTCTTATATTAGACATTACAGCCCAAAATGTAAAATAAAAAATGTCTAGCGCTTATTTTTTCTATCAAAAATTCTTCTGATACGACTGTTAGCAGTAATAAGAAGAAATAGTATGAACTCTTAGCTGGATGATACAGAGAATGAAGGAATACATAATTTATTTCATGTAAACTATGGCCATATAAAAAATTCTACATTAATTTTATAACTGTAGGGTAGGTACGATAATATCTGTATAGGTGATATATTTATAATAAATTAAAATCTTCCATTTAATATAACAAGATAATGGATACTTGTGAGTTTCACTTTTTGTGCAACAACAGTACAGCAGATGAATGAAAAATGAACCTCTACGTAACTCTGTGGGTTATACCAAGTAGTATATTATCTGCTTAATCATGATTGTATCAGTACAATCACCTGGCTACCATTGATTTAATCATGCCCATTCTCAGGTAGTACAAAAACTGAGCGGATGACAAATTCTACACCAGCTGTCATTTCAGTAGGCTGCAGAGTGAAAATGTAAGAAGAATTGTCATAAATTATAAGTAGAGCTACAAGAAAGATAAAATGAAGTAATAAATTATATCCACCTGATACAAATTTATGGGTCACCGTGGACCACAGTACAAGATTTAGCTCACCTAATGGTATTTCAAGCTGCCAATCTACATACCCACCTGAGAGAATTGTGAATCAACCCTACCCATTTTAAAGTTTTGTAAATATTTTCAAAAAAATTTAAATTAGCATTTAGCATACATTTTTTTTAAATATGAAAGTTTTTATAAATAATATTTTCTGTATGTCAAATAATTGTATTTGAATATCAAATTAAAAATCTCTAGGTTAAGCTGTTCAGTTCCTTTTTTTGTCAGATCAATATAAGTGTCACTTCAGAGGTTTTAATGAAATCCAAATGTACCAGTTTAAGGATGTAATGTTCAATAGTGGAATACCTATCAGTTATCTCAACTATAAATATCTCTTTATGCATAAATTTAATGAACTTCATTATATTAATGATGTTTACGTTCTAGAATTCCCAGAGTGATATTGAATAACTGAAACATCAGACTTGCACAGATACATATTAATTAATTTATACTTATTTACATCAACCAAGTATGAGAATTCTCAAAAGTTTTAGACAGTGGTAAACCCAGCGAATTCTGGATTAAAAGGAACACTTAGATGCAATGCTTTTTTTTAATGATAGATCTAACAAAGTTTTCAGAATCATATTTGAAAAGTCATAAGTACCATTATAAATTCTAATACTATATTATTCTTAAACAGTCTTCCAATAATATTTTATTTCTATATCCAAAACTCATAAACATATTTAGAGAACCATGGTTTATAAGAAAAGAAAAAGATAAAAAAACATCAAATTAGGTCAATACAGTTTTTTTTTGTCTTTTATGACTTCTCTAAAGAATTGTGTATGGTCTGCTATTTGTTAAAGTACTCAAAAACTACAAAGTACCCTTGTCAGATAAACAAATATGAAAAAAAAATTGTTAAATAAACATTCAGAGAAAATTTAATGAAGGCAGTTTTCTCGAAATATATCATTAATTTACCAATAATTAAATTACAGATCAAACTAATTTGAAAGTTAGTTGATGATTCTATTTTGTGATATTTATAAAAATAAATTAAGAAATAATGAAATTAAGATTAAGAAATCAACTTTAGTATTTTTCATTAAAAACTGATTTGCAAGCTAACAACAATAATTCTGAATGCAACTAATATCATAAAAATTCATAAAATAGATAGAAAAAACGTAAGAGAAACTATGACTATATAGTGTGTGGCATGCACAATGTTGTAGATATTTTAACCGAGCAGTATTAATTAAATATTGTTTGCTATATAATAAGTACATTATAATAAAATTGTCTGTCATATTAAAACAAAAATTGATATATAATATAATATTGTTACATAAAAAAGTAATAAATTAATTAATATGATACATAGAATTAACTTGTATTAATAAAAAAATAATGTACATTGTCTTTTTTCAGTGTTACTAAAAAAAATTGACTACACTACGTATTTGAACATTATGTTATATGTATCGTTAACATAATGCAAATGAATTAGTTTTGAATGTCTAAAATTAGATTTATTAATATTACATGTATAGTAATTAAAAAGAAAAAACTACTTTTTACAGTGAATTAAAAAAAAATCTAACATCATAAACAAATATAAAAGGTATTATACTCATACATAAAATTCTAAAACAAAAACATAATGAAAGAGGAGCAATTTTTACTTAGAAAAGTATTTTAAAATGTGTACTAGTTGATCAGCAAAGTATTTACCCAGCTTTGTTAGATCTACTCTTATATGTAAAAGTATGGGTCTAACAGAACAATAATATGTAGTATAGTTAATTTAATGCCAGTAGTTCAAATATTGGGTTTAGTTGTTTCATGTTAAGGATTTATTATTATTTTTTGGAACAAGAAATATCGATATTAAACTAAATATAAAGTAGCACTGTAATATTACACAAGAAAAACAATGAATATGATGTGTATAATAGAAAGAGTTTTGCGAGTTCATTATTGAGTGAAATGCATTAAGTCACATTTTCCTAATATTTCGATAAATATTTTCTCTTTCCAATATTTCTCAAAGTTAACAGGAATTGCTGATAAATTAGATAATTAATCAGAAGAAAATTGAAAACATATCATGAAGACAATAATTTCACAATAAATGACATATAGTGCAGCCGACTCATCGCATGAGTAAATTAATTACTAACTCCTTTGAGACTAAGTAATATCCTATATGGTACAGTATAGCCTTTTCTTAAACATCAGCCTGGTGTGTGAATACAATAGTATGTCATCACACCAAAATAGGTTTTTAAAAAAAGTCTGAGATAGATATTATAAAATTTATCTTTGGTTACATTTTGTTTCTATGTTTTTAGGGTCAGGGAATCAATTTAAAAATATCCCAATTTAATATTTCAAACAGAAACAACATTAACTGTTATACCATTTACTTACATTTTTGTACACCTTAACATTCTTTGAGAAATTTCTAGTGATGAAAACCTACATTAAATTTGTTCTGTGTTTCTTGAATTTTAAGGTAACAGACAGAGACTCTTGAATTTTGCAACATGTATCAATAAAAGATGAAATATTGTAACAATGACTATGCTATTAATCTAATGTGTAGGGTGCATTAGAAATTTATGAATTCTATCATTCATCTTCTAAGGATAGGAATAAATGATGAAAATTCTACTGACAGTGAAACTATCTTATAGCACTTAATACAATTAACTTTCAATAAGTACTTTCAATGTGAAATACTTAATGAAAAATTATCTATTTTAAAATAATTTTGTAAGACTTGTCTGCAAGTACTTAAAATATGTGTACAAGTTTAGCATTCTTTACAGATTTAACTTGCATGAACCATTCAGAAATCAATTTTGTAATAAAATATTTTTTTAAGAAATATAAATAAAAAATTATTTTTAATAGTTTTGTGAAAATTGTTTGCAAGTGCTAGAATACACTATTATATATAAATAAATAATAATAAAATCTTATGAAAGTACTAAGCCATAGTTTCAGAAATTCTGCTTTAAAATTTTACAAGATAGGTAAATGCCAAAAAAGTAATTATTATGCAAAAGTACTGCTATTTACATATGGCATAGACAGGTATTTTTTGAAACAAAAAAACAGTAATCATTTGATTACCGAATTTGGACAAACACTTCATCTGGTCAACTAGCATACATTTTCATGTTCAATTTGAAACAGAGAACTATTACACAAAAAATTTTGATAACATTTAAAGTTGTACGCATGTGTATACAAACATGAAAATGTAATGAATAAGATGCAAATGAAGATTTGTGCGTATACAATGTCTTATCTTGTGCAATTTTTTTTTAATGTATCTGTAAATAAAACTTAACTACCTTTCATATGACAAACATCCTCCAAAATGCCAAGATGCAAAATCTACTTATAATGAGCCTGATTATTAACAAAAATTCTACGTTTACACCCAACACAAAATTAAACAGATGTACCGCAATATGCAAGTCAATATTTTAATAATTTAATAACTAATCAAATTTATTATTAAAAAAAAAAAAAATCACTAATGTATTTCAAAATAATGGGAATCGAACAATGCAATGAATATTACTATTAAAAATAATAACAATAGCGATACATGATATCAAAAATCTTTTAAGAAAAATTAAACTTTAATTCCGTAAAAATACATATATACTGATATGAAGTTTCAGTCAGAGGTGAAATATTGGTTTTAACATTAGCTCGATTCCCTCGTAATGAAAAATTAATAATTTTTCGTAACATCAATCAGGCATCAGGCTTTTTCAATAACAAAACTACATTTTTATAAAATAATTTTTTGATGTCAACAAACATTATACGTTATGTACATATAACATACATTATGAGAGGGAATTTTCTCCTATCTAACCTGTTTAGCCGGTTCCTTTTCGCCCAGACGTCCTCTTTTCTGTTAAGTTAAGAAAAGAAAAGCATAACAATGAAAAAATGAAATAAGAATAAATTCAGGATAATCAAAAGAAAATAGGTAACAGAAGTGCATAACAATCACAAAAGAAATGAATAAGACAGGAAAAAGCAGTAGGAAACAAGCAACAGACTGGTTCTTCTTTTCTTTGGCATCCTGTAGGCATTAGTTATTATCCACACGAGTGTGCGTAGGTATATGTTAAAGTTCAATGCAAATCCTATTTTAAAAATGCTTATAAATATCTGCTTGAATGTCTTGCAGCGATTTACTTTATTAACGCACTGTACTCCTGAACAAAATTATGCATGATACAAATAATAATAACACTAGTAATGCTAATATTATAATTAATAACAACAATAAAAAATAATAAAAGATAAATCATCAGTAAGCATAAAAAATTAATATTTTCAAAAAATCAAATGAAGGAAAATACTTTTTGTTATTCATTAAACACAAACTGTAATATTATTATCAGTAGTATGATCGCAAATACGTCTCAGTATATTTTTACTGAACTGTATACCGCATTAAATATTTATAAAATACAAAAGAAGCAAAAATAATTCTAAAATCCACAAACATCATTAAAATATTAATTGAGTGATATTTTAGGATATAAGAATACATTTGTTCTCTGTAAATTTATATATATATATATATATATATATATATATATATATAAGAAGTTATTTTGTACAGAACCAACAGTGCAACGATTAGTGCATACAGAAATAGAAAAAGGAATGCCAAAGAAGAAGGTCAGCTTTGTGTTTACAACACAAATCTCACCTTGGGATCTAAAACCTCACCGGGCCGCAATTTTCCAACCTGTAGAAAAATAAATTGAGAAAAGCAAATTAACAAGAGCAAAAGCGTAAAACATGAGATGAACACGAAGATACGATGATACATAAAGATGAGTGAGCGAGCGACTCGTAGCGGCTAGCTGCAGAGCAGATGAGCTGCAGGAGAGGAAAAAAACAATAACGAGAACACCAAAAACAACACAGATGGCAGACGCAGGTTGACAGATGGACACAGGACGACTCCTACCGGCATAGCACGTAACTGATGAAGAGCTGTGGTAAGGAATAACACAGGGGCACAAAAACAATACATGACAATACCCTCATCACTGACTCATTGGACTGATGGATAGGTAGAACTTAGGACAACACAATTACTGTACGATATATGGTTACTGAAACTGAAAAATAATAATTATTATTTATTAAAATAATTAAATATTAATCTCAGCGTGCGATAAGAATAATAAAGTGAAAATATTAAGTAAAAAATTATTAAGAACCGACGTCACAAATGATAGAATAATATTAATGATTAAATTTGTTTTTATTTTGAACTTGGTTCATTGACAAATAGATAATGAATAAATAAATTGCATGAGGCAGAGGCAGATCGAGGCGAGATGAGGCTATGAGAGGCATAGAGAGAGACTAGTTCAATATCTCACCCTTTTCTCTTCTACGATTTCTCCAGGGCGTAACTGCCTACGCTCCTAAAAATATAGAATTCATTGCAATTAAGTAAAGACAAATTAATCAATATGTTGACCACACGAAACACCCTTGTAATGATATAAATAAAGAATAAATTATAATCTAAAACAATCTAAAAAATGGTGTACTGATGTGCTTGTACACTGTCTAAAATTAGAACTAAAACTAAAATATATCTCTAAAGTTGATAAACGTAATAAATAATCATTGAATAAAGAAATCAATAAAATTAAACATAAATTTAACTAATCCATTTCATTAGTTAATATAACTAATCGATTAGCTAACTAAGAAAACTAATGAAATTAACGTAGCTAATTAACTATCAAGGAATGAAATGAAAGTAACTAATCGACTAATTAGGAAAAAATAAAGGAACTAAACTACACTAAACAATAGTACAAACTGAAAAAAATTCATAAAATTATAATACTTGAATTTGATAAATTTAGTTTCTAAAAAATATATCTGACATATTTTTCAGACAACAGGAAAAATGTACAAAATTTTGTTAAAAAAAGTAAATAAATAAATAAACAAGAAATTATACAACTGAGATGGGATATATCTATAGAGGAAAGACAATAAATAAAGCACATTATCAAAAGACAAAAACAATAGCAATCTACTAATTTAATTACTAGTTATAATACAGTGTTAAAAAAGTAATATATAAATAGCAATAAAAAATTAATTAAATCTAAATATGTTTTGCTGAATTAAAAATTTAAAAATATTCATAACATAAATGTGGGAAATGTGAGTTTTTTTAATCAATGTGAATTTTGAAACAAGTGTGTAAATAGATGCGTTAATTTTTTATGTTCACAAAAGTACGTGAATTAATTAAATATAAAAAAAATTTACATTGATTAGAATTATAGTAAGGAATGAAATTTTAAATTTGTAAATAGTATATTTTTATTACATTCAAAATGAGATCATTTTGAAAGCGTAACATTTCAGATAAAAAAAAAAAAAAAACATAAATGAATACTGGGTGTCCCATAAGTTATTACACTTATTTTCATGTACTCAGTGCAGTCATAAAAAAAAAATTAACAAAGCAAAGACTGTTACTAGTCCTCACTAATTCTGCATTCAAAATTTATCTCCCACTATTCACTTATGCTTGAAATTTTTATTTTGTGGAATACTATTTATTACCATCTAAATAAGACTCTTTACATTAGGCTTCAGTTATCTTCAAAGTGTAAGTTCGGTTTAATAGCATAGACAGTATTTATTACTTTCATTCCCAGAAAAAGAACATAAGGTAAGATCAGGTGATGCAGGAGCTCTTCCACAGCTTCTCTTCTATCGATTATTTAACTAGGTAAAACTGCACTGATAGAATCTGAATGTATATTGTAGGAGCACAGATGAGGCATCTTGTACAAAAATTTCATTAATTAAAAAAAAAAATCAGAAGTTTGTAAACCCCTAAAATTATATAATTATTTAACATGTCTAAGTAATTAAAATCATTTTAACATCAAAAAAGCAGGGGACCCATTACCTCCAAAGATATACAGGCCTTCTCACACATATAAAACATGTTTAAGTTAAGTTTCCACCACAATGGTGAAATTGCTTATGTACCAGTAAATACAGTTGTAGAAATTTATATAAAAATAAATAATTTCTTCCTCATAATTAGTTCTCTAGAAGAGATTAAGCTTCTTTGTATGATTAAGAAATATCATAGTCAGCTGTATCTATAAAAATCATGTCCAGTTAAATCATGAATCGATTGTAGGGAACAATTTTTTTACTTTACATTATCGGAGAATGAAATAAACAGAAATCTATAATTCATAGATGAACTCCTAATTGATAAACTATATGACTACATAAACATAATTTCTTTATTTTCTTTCATATCAGTTTTTGATAGGGTGTAGTACTTCCAAAATGATCTTGCCAAAGTTTTTATTTTATGAGGAAATCTGTAGATCGTGGGACAGTATTAGACAGACCATGATGACCTCTTGGTCCATCTATATCTGTCATTTTTTTTCTCCAACATCATTTACACCATGCTCATAATAGATACTGATTATCCTAAAACCAAAGCTTGATTTAAATTAAGCTTGGTTAGAAAATTAAATTAACTTTAAACAAAACCTGAACACCTGAGGCAACATGGTGCAGTTTACTAATATTCAGTAGTAACATGTTTTTTCTTAATATTAAAAAAAAAAATGTAGCCTAAAGGATATTTTAACATTATTTTTTGGTGTAGTCATTTAACAAAATATTAACTTTTTCCAATGAGCAGTTATTATTTTCTTAATCTTAGATTTGAAAAAACGTAAAAAAATTCTTTCTCATAATTTATAATCTAATCTTTAAATGCCAACTTGCATTTAATCTGCATCATTATGACTGACAGTTTACATTCAATAGCACCAGTAAATGAATATAGTGAAAATTTCATAGGTTTTTGTAGAAATTCAGTAAAATAAGGTCATGCCACTAGGTGCTACCATTGTCAAAGTTTAGTTTGTCCTTTTAATATACAACGAAAATATCTCTTCAAAAATAATGCATTGCCAACTTAATTTCAAAATATGACATGATTATTACTGCCAACATTACAAACTAAAATTACTGTATTATTAAATAATACATAATTAAAATACCTAAAGCATTGCATTGAGTGTAATGACAGTATAGGACACCAAGTATATAAAGTTAGAAAATAGTGTGTAAATGTATATTTTATATTAAAATTTTATAAAATATGGATATTATTAACTATAGAACTGAACTCAACCCGCATATAAATATGTATTCATAAATATATGTAAAATGTGACCTACTTTATATAAATAAATAAATATATATATACATATATATATATATATATATATATATATATATATTAGTGTATGTATAAAATGTATTTACAACATTTTTTTAAATTAAAAAAAAAAATCAAAAAAAGCATATTACTAACTAAACAATTAACATTTTAAAAAAGAAATACAAAAATAATATATTATTCATACATAAACTATTTTAACTATTGACATAACACATTATAAAAATCTTAAAGTCACTAAAAATATTACCAGCATCTAAAGTATATATTTAATTTGTTATTTAGAAGTGAATAAAAACAACTGCAAAAAAATTGTTTTATTTTAAACCAAATTAAATAAAATATACTATTATCTACACTACCCACAGATTATGTATAACAAAATTACAGCCCTACAGGCGATATAAATCATCAGTTTTACCTCATCACTGATGATTAAACTTGGGCGTCGACCTCGCCCATCATCTGGTGGAATCAATGAGCCTCTTCGACTAGACTGACCAGATCCAGGGACTAAAGAGCTCTTTCTGCTATCAGTCGGAGTCTTTTCTCTAATGACTTCAATCTTGGGTGCTTCAGGAGCTTTAATTTCTGGAACTTTGGCCTGATAACAGTACAGGATCAAATTCACAGGTCAAGAGCTGTTTCTTAATAAAATTAATTACAATCAATCAAATTTTGATAAATATTTTAATAAAATTATTATTAATATATTTTTACCTTAATTAGTCAAACAGAAAAAGATTCTTCATACTCTGAAAAATATCTGAGTATAAAGTAAATCTCCTTTAAAAAAATTATAACGTTCTCTAGCTTTCTAGTCATAAAAACATTTAAACAGATAAATAAAATATCACAAGGCAAAAGTAAATAACAAATATCATGCAAATTCACCAAAATATATGCACAAGAATACAAAAATAAAGAACTACTTGGTAAAACAATAATTTACAGAACTGTATTCTAATGTCATTTTAATAACTGACCTTTATTATTATTACAAACAATATGCAATTTGCATATGCAAGTGAAACAACTTTGCTACAGTAATTACAACATAAGTTATTTAAATGCAATGAAAAAAATTACATATCAAACCAATATATGTTACAAAATTAATTATTTTTCTTGGATATAGAACAGAAAATACTTTAAGTTTATATATTTAAAAAAAAAATACCTGTATTGTTCTCTTCAGATACCTTCAGGATATTAATTAGAAACTTTATAGTAAAAAATAACAGATTTTATTACAAATATCTTTTTAAAAATAAATTTTAAATAATTACACATACAACCAGGAAACACACACATACACACACACACACACACACACACACACACACACACACACACACACACACACACACACACACACACACACACACACACGCACACACACATATATATATATATATGCTATATATGCTCTATGTAAAATAAAATAAATTATTTTATGTTGTACATACGTGTTGCCTCTGAAAACATATTAATCATTAAAAAATAATAAGGCTGTATGCATAAGGTAATCATATAAGGTATCTCCTTGCATTCATTATTTGGGTATTAAATATATAGGATACCACCTGTGATTACTAAAAATGAAACTTGAATGAACATAATTGAACAATGTTTAATTTAAAAAAAATAATAAACAGGCTCAAGAAAATGAGATTTATGTTTTAACCTACTTTATTAATGATAAAAAACATATTTAAAAAAAAAGAAACATCATACATACCGTATTCCTAGTGCAGCAAAAATTAATAAGAAATGAAATATCACTTGTACTACAGAATTGGATTTAAAGAAATATACATATATACATTTTTTTTTTTAATTTCTATTTAAAGTTATAAAATAATAAATAGATAACGATCAAAAATTCTTTTAAGAATATATTTCATTTATATTAATAATATTTATTAGAAAAACCATTCAGTTAATAAATATATGGCATACAGTTCCTTTTTAATAATGTATATCGTAAAAAATGTATCCAGTAATAATCAAATAAAATAGTAATAATAAAACAAATAAGTATATAAATAAAAAAATAAATAAGTTATAAAAAAAAAATCATTAAATAATAATTTTCAATTTTCTAATTTAAACCATAAGCTAATGCAACATTAACAACTGCATAGCATTTACTACAGGCCCAATTACAAATAAAACTATACAAAATAACATTAAACTATGCAGACAATGACAGTGAGCAAAGCCACGAGATCTAAGCTATTAATACAGTGATTCCCAAAACATATCTTTTTTTTAATAAATGATAGTTATATGTTAATGACTGTCACTTATAATTTTGTTTAACTAAACCTAAATAAGTAAAAATTAAACTTTTAATTTGTGTTCTTGTTATAAAATATATTTTTATAGTATGAAGGTAGTTCTTTAGGCCTTAATTAATTTTTCTAAGGCAAACTTCACTTTCTTTAGAGAATATAACTAAATGAACTCTCCCCTTATATTCAATTTAAAAATATAACAATAGGAGATAACCCTTAAATATATATCTAAAACCATAACAAAATATACTTTCTTTACTAAATAGTTACTGGGCAAGGGATTCTTCAGCTTTATTTACCAGAAGTAACAAACTTACAAAATAGGTGAAAGACTATTTTTATTGCAGATATCAGTAAAGAGCTGTGGACTATTAAAATAATTTAGGAAGAGATAAAATTTTATCCCCCTACTACTTAAATTTCATTCTCTCACTCATACACACACATACACACACACACACACACACACACACACACACACACACACACACACACACACACACACACACACACACACACACACACACACACACACACACACACACATACACACACACACACACACACACACACACACACACACATACACACACACACACACACATGCACAGAGAGAGAGAGAGAGAGAGAGAGAGAGAGAGAGAGAGAGAGAGAGAGAGAGAGAGAGAGAGAGAGAGAGAGAGAGAGAGAGAGAGAGAGAGAGAGAGAGAGAGAGAGAGAGAGAGAGGGAGAGGGGTTGTTTAGCTTGTTAAAATTTCAATTAAAGAAGTATATATAAAAAATAATAAAGGACTACAAAGGAGGTAAACTTTTAATTTTAAATAACAGAGGACAAAGAAATTTTGATTTCATCACACACTTTCTACAACTGTAAAAAAATATTATGACATGCTTTCAACAGAACATTAAATGGTTAATCTCAGTGGCTGTGGTGCCCTTGATTTCACAACACACAATTAAGGAACTACTTGTTTAAAAGAAGACAAAAAATGAGTTTTTAGCTTAATCATTGTTTTACTTTTTCAGTAATATCATCCCTCATAAAGAATCCAGTTAGTCAAGAAAAGACAGTAGCTAGCTCAAAAATAGATTACTGCAGAAATAGAATGATGCAATATACTTAAATGAAAAATACTTAGGAATCACTGCAGTAAAAATAAAGGTAAGAAATAAATACTACTCAATACTAACAATTTACAAAAAAATATGTAAATTTTCACATAAAATGCATACTTTCCTGCCATAAAAATAGAATAACTTTAATTCCAGTATAACAAAAAAAAACTAAATACTTACAAAAACCAAATAAAAAAATTGATAATGAAGTTTTGTTAAAATAACTTCTAAACTGTTTAATTGTTTTATTATCAAGATCATTTAAAAACAAATATTCTTTTAAAGAAAATAGATAACCCAAATATAAGTATCCAAATAATATTAAAAATTACAACAGCCATATTTAAAATCCATAGGTGCAGAAGGAAGTAATATGACTAGAACTATCACCAACACATTTTAAATTCATTTGGCTTTAATAAAATCATTATATTTCTATATAACATATCATCCATAACATGATATGTTACTGATCCTGACTGATCTAACAATTTAATATTCAAATTTTCTAATTAAAAATTACAAGTGTATAGCAATCTACTCCTTATGAACGATTCTGCACTTATATATTTTTATATCTACATAAATTATAGATAAATTTTAATGGCAGGAAATTAAGCAGTACACACATTGTTTTTTTATATCAATAAATAAGCAGTTCTCAAATATTTTAATCTAATAACTAACTTTGAATGTACCAGTTATCTATATAATAAGACAGAAAAGAATTTTGAAATGATAAATTTTCAAAAGTTTTTGTTTATTTTTTTATCAGTTTCATTATATGGCAAAAATGAAAACAAATTAAAAATATGTACTTTTTCATTTACTCTATTACTAGTCTACAAACATAACTCACAAAAATAAATCCTTAAAATCCAAAATTTTTCAAATGCATTAAGTACTGTTACCCGCAGCACAAAGTGCTTTTCCATGGAATACCTGACTCATCAGCTCTTGTAATAACAAAAACAATTAACATATTAAAATATAGACAAGCTTTATTTATCAATAATGAAACATTCAAAATTTTTGCTTTAAATCATGGCGATTAAAGAGCAAGATCTAATAATCACGCAGATATTCAAATACATTTGTTATAAAATTTTTAAAAGTTAATTATGGTGGCACACATACGGACATGTCATCACTGATAATGAAGTAATATCTTTTTCTTTATTATATCTGATGATTTGAATTAACTTTAATTTATGTATACAGATTATCCTATTAAGAAGCTCGCATACTTCAAGAATATATTGTACAGATAAAAATAAATATAAAAGTTTAATGTGGAATCAAATAAGTTTTCAATAAAAACAGAATTTCGCTTTTTTATTTGAAAAAAACTTTTGTTTTTCATTGTTAAAAATCTGTTAAACAAAGGTTTATTTATTTAAAAAGAGTGTACTTTTATACTGTTATTTATTCAATTTTATGAAAATAGAAATGTAAAATAGTAATTCAGATAACTTTTATTTAAAGTCCTCACTTCAAATTACAAGTACAATTAAAGAAGCAAATTTGTTTACCTATACGTTACATGGAAAAATATGTAATATTTCTTTTAAATATTTGCAGTACAAATCTGGTAACCATAATTACAAAAAAGCATTTTCAGATCCATATGTTTATGATATATTTTCTTTATTTTAACTTATAGATTATATTTCTGAAATACATCTTCCTCATAGGATGTACTATGTTCGTATTTGAGAACCACTTTTATTCGAGATCATTAAATGTTCCTATAGTCAACAATTAAGACATTTAACTATACCACAGTCAACATCCACAGCCTGATATAAATTTAAATAAAATAAGAATTACTAATGGATAATTAAAAAAACTATACAATAAGTTTTAAAAAATTTAATAAATTTATAAATAAATAATATCATAATCTCATACCTAAAGAATATAATCACTTCTAGATGAAAAAAAATTTTGCATAAAAAAATTAAGTATTTCCAGTGATACCATTAGCTAAGCAAATATAATTACTTGCTACTTGCTTGTGTCTAATGTATAAGGTACTAAAAATACATAATTTAAAATAAATTACCTTCATTTTTAAAATAATATATTATTTTTCTATTAGTACTATATGATTTCAACAAGTATTAATATTTAAATCATTACAATTTTTTTATAAATGTTAATTGAACTTAACAAATGCTTTTAATAGAATTTTTTAAAAAATCATCAAAATTTATGAATATATAAATGTTTTTTTTTTTTTTAGATTTAAATGAGTATATTTTACTGTGGATATCGGCTAAATCTATAGCAGCACAATGGACGGACGAAGCCAGCAGCAGACATGAACATTTAATAACAACAAAAAAGAAAAGAAAAATACAGCAGCAGCAAAAATGGCGTCAAATTTTCACCGTCGGGACAACAGGATCATACCTTCCCTATACTTTGTAATTCATCGACCGTATCTTGGTCCTCATCATGTTCTTGCTCATTCTGCTTTTCTCCTTCATCCTCATCTTCAGAACTACTTGGAATAAACGCCATTGGATCATAACGTCTGATCTACTTAAACCAACCCAAGTCTCTTGTTATAAAATTTCATGCACACTCACATTTATTATATATGACATAAATGAATTCAGGGACATTAGTTTATTTATTATTTTGTTTTTTATTGGTCCCTGTATGAATATATTAATGTGTTTAAAAATTAGAACTGTGCAAAATATAAATGTAAAAACAAAAAAAGGTATACGTGAACGTTATTTTTAACACTATTATTTAAATTAAACAATTTAATTAAACAAACAATCCCATGCATAAAACAAAATTCTCAGTTATTTTTACAATTTATAAAAAAAAATATTAATTAACACTGAAATTTAAATTAAATTAATTAAAGAAATGACATAAACATGAAAGTAATATTAAAAAAAGTTGCAGAATGACATGTATAGTAATACAAGGTGTTAATTTTTTAAGTATATATTCATTTTGAAATTATCATTGATTATGGCTGCAAAAGACGATATAGATCAAAATATGTTTATTTGTTTCATTTAGTTAGCTGTCTGCCACTATGTTCTAGTAAAATAAATTCTATATGTCCAGTTTACAACTTGTCGTTTCAGTTTTTATGAATATAAAAACAACAATTCACAGGCAACTTTGTGAGATTTCTGGGTCAAACTTTATGTATGACAGTAAACTTCGGCAATGGAGTCGAATGTATACAGTAGAGAATATCAATTATCTATAACAAGGAGTGTAGCGGTATGCAAATACTTATGGCAGATTATTTGGTAGAAAAAGTGAACTGAAAACTTAAGGAAATTATCGCTTTACAATATCTGAATGGTTTTTGGATTTTCAGAAGTTTTAAAACTAAATAATCTATGATGTTGAAACAAAATTTAGAACCATAAAAAGTGCCTGTGGTATGCATCATCACCCTCAAAAAAAAAAAAATTCAGCAAGACTTTCAGTTAGAAAAAAATATGGTCACTGTTTTTTTTTTTGTTTTTTTTTTTGAGAGGGGTGTAATTGCATTCTCATTTATTAATCTGTTTGACTGGTGAAAGAATATTACTGTAGATTCATACCGTGAAACGTGAGGAAACATAGGCATGCCTTTGAATCAATATACATAACTTTCTTTCTGTTGGGAGAGGGCTATTGAAGAATTACACTTTACTTCACATGATTCCAATCAATCTAAAATTTGGAAAATATTTTTTAGATTTAATAAACAGTTTTTACATTTGACAGTATTTTGCAATATCTAACTAAACCGACTTAAAAAACACACCTTGTATAATTCTTTGTCAAACAAACACATATATCATGAATATAAATGATAAAATTTTGGCCCACAAATGAAATAATTATTATGATAATGTAAACAATTTTTTTCTGAATAAGTTCAGTTATTCTTAAGTTCAAATTCTTGCTTAGAAAAAATATACCTATATATGTCTATATGAACATACAGGAAGATATATTTTAAGATGCATTTTTCAACCATATTAAATTGGTAATTTATTAACCATAAACTTCAAATATAATGCTTGATACAGAACACAGTCCATCTACCCTAGTTTCTTAAGCAAGCCACATATGCTCATTTATATCAAAAGTTAAAAAGGATGTGATAATGTATAGTTAAGAACAAAAATTGAGTGTCATGATTGAACAAATATTGAGTGACTGATATGTATTACACAGTTTTTTGTTTACTCTGACTAATAGACATAGATGTCTAATTGCAAAACGTATCTTTGGCTATTTTAATGCATCTTAGATGTAAAACATATCTTTAGAGAAATAACTAGCTAATTAACAGGAACTCTTAATTAACTAATTATTTCTCTGGATTATTGAACAGAATAGAATTTCTTTTTAATTCTAGTTTCTTGTGCACTTTTATGAATATTTATTCAGTTGTGTTAAATGAAACTACTAAGATTAATTTCCTGTTATGAAAATTTGAATCTTCGCCTAAATCACACTCTATAAGAAAAATAGGGACTTGATGTCATTATGCAACATTTAATGTATATAAGAAAAAAATATTTTTATTTTGATTCATTGCTCACCAAAACTGAATCTTAACTATACAAGATGCCCCATCTCTCATTTTGAAGTGCAGGTTTTTATTAATAACTGTTTTTTGCTTCAGTTTAAACTAAAACTGTTCTAAAATAATAGGACAAATATCTTTTATGAAAAGATCATACTACTTTACTGTTATGATAAAAGATTCAATAATCAAAAAATAACTTAATTAATAGCATGATTTAAGTTATTTTTCAACCAAACTATTAACTATTAGGTAGTAGATGAGTTTGTAGCTTACTTTAGAAATGGAATAAAAGGGAAAAACAGCTTTATTATAATTTTTAAATATTAAAAACAACATAAAGAACAGAAATTGGAGATAAACATTACAAACACAAAATATTACGGTTTATATACTTGAAAATTAATGAACTTTAAGAAAAAATGTATTATTATACTAATATTGAACTGTTGTAATGAATAAAAAAAAAAAATCTTAAATAAATGATAAAAGAATAGATTATCATTAGTTGCTAAGAATTAACTTAAATTACTAGTACGTATATACTAGTATGAACTATATATATATATATATAAAACAATAAATATTGTGTTTCATAGTTAAAATCTACATTTTATTTAAAGTAATAAAATTAATAAGCTTTTTTTACATAATGTCAAATCAGTTTAATGTCTCGATTATTCAATAAGTAAATGCATAAACCGATATGAAAAGGAAACAAATTAACGGAGATGTTTGAAAAGATGATACCGACGATTATGAAATTTTTCAATAAATAGTCAAATATAATCACCAAACAACAAATGTGAGGAATTTAATAGCTGGCTGTTTTTATCAATTAATGAACTTTCTAAACCAACCCTCTTTTAAATTTATGAACTAAACCTAAGCAAACCTAACAAACTAACCTTCCTGTTACTTTCTTATAAATTTCAATGATATTATTTTTTAGTCGATTCATGACTAACACTATACAACATATAAACTTAACAAATAAACCAATGATACTCATTATTGAAAAATTCTGATGCAATCAGAGAAATAATAAAGTTATTAAAAAATATGCAACTAAATATAACAAAAAGAAACACTGAAGATGCTCATCAAGAAGTACAAAAATACCAGAGTAATATATTATTAGTCAAAATAAAGATAAGTAATTACGATGGGCCAACTCTTACAACTTAAAATTATGAAAATAATTACAAATGCATTCAGAAGAGAGTAGCAAACCGATTTAACTACATACCAATCATTAAAGCATATAACCGATGTAATTAATGACAATCAAATACTGCAATATGTTCATCGAATAAAAGAAAAAAGTACCATATATGGAGTTATTAGCTCAGTACTCCCATCCCGTACTGATTAGGATTTTTATAACACCAGATAGTAGCATTAAAATGACTTTTAACAACATTGGGCATATATATTAACATAACACATAGATTCTGAGACAGTGAATCCCTTTTTATTAAAAATGATGGCCTATTAAATGCTACAAACTATGTGAAAAGGAAAATTATAAATACAATACTAAAATGAAAGAAAATAAATATTTTACCAGTAAATGACAGAAATTAATTGAATCATTACATATAAAATTTAATATAAAAGTAAGTAATTTTATAACAAAAATAAATCAGGTTCATAGATGATATTTGTTTATTATAATTTTTTTTTTTTACTTATTGAATAATTTTTCATGTATGAGTATAGTCAAGATAAATAATAAGTATAATTTTTAATTACTTTTTCTTATTTCAAAATCAAAATAAGCAATGATTATGATAATATTACAATATTACTGAACTACTTTATTTTACACATATATATTTAAAAAAAAGAAGACAATTAATGTGTAGCGATACTAAAATGAATACATATTGTTAAATGCGTAGAATGAAAAAAAAGCAAATTAAATAAAATACTATTGAAATGGAAATACTTAATGAACAACATGGAAAAATAAAATTAACTCAAGAAATAATATTTTGAAGAGGTAAAAAGCAATAAACTAATGAAAAAAAAAACAATATTAACTATGTGATTACAGTTTACATATACTAAGTGATAGAAATTAATACATATTTACAAAATGTATTAATGCTTTGTTAGCTTATTGACAGAAATATTCAACTAATTAACTCAATGATAATGAAGAAACATTTTTGTAAAACATGAAATGTTCACTGTTATTGCTTTACTGTGTTATACTGTGATGAAAGTGTAATGAAAATAATTAAATAAATAAAAAATAAAAACCAAGCATAATATTTTTTTGCAAACCCCCAGTGAATGTTGTATTGTATTTTTTTTTGTAAATGTATACCTTTGGTGTGGGAGGCTTTTTTTCTTTAACTTCAGGTCTCAAATCATTCTTGATCTAAAAATCAATATATGTTTACTGTATTATTTTGTATAAAATAAGAACCAAACAAATAAATATGTTGATTATAAGAAGTCATGTAAAAAATAATTAAAAATTTTGTTATAGTGTAACAGTTGAACTTCCAAATAACAAAATTTTAAGTGAAATGATTGTCCAAAATGTTAAATTTCTCTGTGTAACATAAAATTATAGAAATAAAAAGCAATTTATTTCTTTCACATAATGAGTCACATTTGCTTAAAATGAACTTAACAAAAATTATGTGCTTAAATCATATAATAATGGCCATACTATACCATTTTTATGAAGGATATTTGCTATGTATATAACTAACTATTTTATGATATTTATGTCTTTTATTATTTGTGATAATTTCATGCTGATTATGAACTTCTAGAAAAGAGATCCTACTTTATGGTAACTGTTCTTATATCTTGTCTGTGCCTGATATTCAGTATTTTTAATACAAAATATTACTATACATATATGATTTTGTTAAAGATATTATTATCTATTTATTGGGAAAATATTTGCATTTAGTGGCAACTAGAACAGTCAAGATAAGGTAAAAAATAATTATTAAAAATATTAGTTTAGTGTTACCTTAAAAAAAAAAAATTAAGTAGGTTTATTCATATTAGTCCTTTTGTACTTTATGCCTAAAACAGCATTTTCTACTAAATTTTTCAAAATTAATTTACTTCATAAATATTTATGAAAAAAATATGTTAAACTGAGCCAAGTTACCAGGTTCAAAACTTTGGAAAATAATCATCTCTAACAAAATCTGGATACTAATTGTTAACGCTGATACTAAACCTAGTTTGTTATGCGGAAGTTCTGACTGTACTTCAAATAAAAATATACTGACTTTTTCAATTACTTAAATTTAATAAATATTTTCATAAGATTATGAAATCAATAAAATCTATTTAGTTAACTGTTATACATAAATAAAATGCATTAAAATAATTCTCACTAATAGCAATATATAAAAGAAAATGGCCTAAATACACACACACACACACACACACACACACACACACGCGCGCGCGCGCGCGCACGCACACACACACACACACACACACACACATATATATATATATATATATATATATATATTGTCTTTATATTTCCTATTTTTTTTAAACATAAATACTAAAATATATTTTGTATTACAAATATTCTGCTTTATAACACAAGACTTACATTTCATGAAAGATTTTTTTATACCATAATTGTTAACTAAATTATATACAGCAAAACGTCAGTCAACTAAGACTTCATCAATAGGGTCTGAATTAATCAATATACTGTTGTAAATATTTTCCAGTTAATCATCTGATTAAAACTGACAAAAAAGAAATCAAATGTCATATTAATTAGTATTAAAACACATTCAATGCAAAATTGATTTATAATTTTGTTAAATTTAAATATTTATACGTATTTACATACCATTTTTTTAAAAGGTTTCTTACATATGGACAGAGATTCTACTCTACACATTATCTGCAAAAACTAATACTTTAAGAAATTCTTCTCTATATTTCAAACAAACTTTAGATAATATTATAACAACAACCTTCAAAATTTTATACTTAAAAATTCATGTTACTCACTTTTATGACATCTAGCAATACTAGCTACATAAAAAATAACACTGCTCTGTTAAGTAAACAAAGCTTAATGATGGAAGTTTTTTCAGTTATAGGCTCTGAATCATAATTTTTTAATGATTTTAGTAATTCAAGTCATGTTATTTACTTTCAAATCCAGATTAAATCATGTTTATTAAATGCAAAAAAAAATGGAACAAAAACTGTTTTAGAAACATTTGGAGGAAAAAAATGGTATATATAACAAATAATCTTTCAGAATTAATGATTTGACAAAATTCAATAGTTAACACTATTACACAATTCTTCCATTGTATCCAAAATGTAGAATAACATTTTACATATTAAAAAAATGTAAGTTGCTGTGCTATAAAGAAAAATATTTTGATGTTATATAGTATTTTTACTTGACTATATAAAATTATTTAATTCACAATATCCGACCTAAATTATTAATAATCAGTATTAATATTAACAAATGAACGATATAAATAGAGTAATCGATCAGAAGAGAGATGTCTCAACCAGATGGTCCTTTAACCATCTTCGATTTAAATGTCTATTTATAACTAAAATTTTAAAAAATAATAAAAGATAGTTAAATTAATTCATAATACTAGTATTTAATATGTAAAAAAGAAAAAAAAAGAATTGGAAAATGGAGTATATAATGATCAAATGTAATTTTTTCATTTTTCTTTCCTTTTCACATTAAACATTGCTGCAATGGTACTCTAAGCATTTTTTAATTTTTTCATGCAAACAACACTTGATTCACAAGACTTTGAAGACGGTCTACAGACCAAAAGATGTTCTTATTTATTAATTGGTTCATTTATTAATACTGATAAAAAGATTTTTTGAGTGCAGAGCAATAACTGCACAAGAATTAACCACAGTACAAATATACAGTACATTTTAAACTTTGACAACAGACTTTTCCAAATTATTTCAATCCTTTACTATTATATTAATTTTTAGGTAGAATATATATATTATAATTAACATATAATATGTTAATTATAATAATATATAATGTAATAAAGTATAAGTATATTATAATGTAATAATAGTTATTAAAATGTAATTTTAATACTAAAATATTGTATAAGTATAAGTATATTGTATAAGTATATTATAATGTAATAATAGTTATTAAAATGTAATTTTAATACTAAATGAAATATAAACTATCGAAATAAAGGAAATAGGTAGTTAAACTTACCATATTAATTCCAAGAATTGATTTTGGTGGGATCTTGCATCTTCAGTTAATGTTACATACTGTTAATATAATGTAATTAGAAAATTTAATTACTACTGAATCCTGCATCTTCAGTTATTGTTATATTAAATATTTTTAATATTATATATGTTTATAATGTAATTATAGAATTTAATAATAACTGAAGATAAGGGACCCCACAAAATTTGATTCTCGGGAGTAGTATGGTAAGTTTAACATATCTAATTACTGTGTTTTGGTGGTTTATATTTCATTTAGTATTAAATTGTATTAGCACAGTGGTCAATGCGTTAATGAATTATTTGAATTTTCAAAAAAGTATATATATATACTTTAAGATCAGTTATATATCAGTTAAGATAATAGATGATTGTTAATAGTAATAATGATTATTATTATTATTATTATTATTATTATTAATGGTTTTTGATATATATCAATCAACAACCATCTATGATCTTAACTGATTAATTTTAAAAACCACTCCAAATATATAAACTGGAAAATAAATCTAAATCTACAAACTTAAGAGCTTTGGCTCTTGTATAAAAAAAGGAAAAATCCATTAAGAAACCAATGTAGTGTAAAAAACGATAATTATTTTAATTATACTTTTACTATATACTTGATGTGTAACATTATGCATATACATAATAAGTAAAAACCACATGAAATCTAATACTTTAAAACTTTATGTAAGAAAGAGCTCCATGTACCAGGAAGCAACGCACAGTTGCCAGAACTTTGGAACTCTCATACTGTACCAATTTACACCTTATAATAATTTAATAACTCATTATCATTTTTAAAAACTTATAAAAATAACTACTAATCTACAAAACAAAATACAAAATATCTGTATACTTTTATAAATGCAAAGAATCAATAAAAATTAAACAGTAATTTTAATTATCATGAATTTATATGATTAAAAGTACAAAAAAAAATGTACAAAGGTCGGAGAAAGAGTTTTTTTTCACATAAATATAAAGGGGTTATTAGTAAAATTTTGTAAATATTAAACCATTACCCTTTTAAATCTATCAACTCATATGTAGCACAGTCTAAATACCAAATATTCTGAAGTATTGCACTTGTACTGTACTATATTATCCATAAAACTTCTTAATTATTTAGAATAAAAGATCGAACTTAAAATTTGTTACTCTCTTACGTCAATTTAAACATACAAATCCTACCGCACTGTGTAGCTATAATTCTAGAATATAATAATTAAAATTATTATAGAAAACTATTGTACTGATATTTTCACAGGATAAATGAATATAGAAAGAAAATTATTTCCGATCATTATAGTGGTATGAATGAAATTTTGTCAGCTGATATCTCAAATTACTTTCTTCAACACATTGCCATAACCTGATGTATCTATATAAGTTATATGACAAAGAAATAAAAATTATTTATATTATTCAATATAATACTACTAATTCAAATTAAAGAATAATGATTACAGATTAAACATACATATTTAAATAATAACAGTAATAATAAGATCAATTTTTTAAAGTTGAGAATTAAAGCACATAACCAAGGATTTTATACATTCATTCCTATCTAATCTCAGCAATATTTTTCAAATGATAAAACTCAAGTCTTAATAGTGACTGATACTAACATCACATTGTAGAAGATTTTTCACGCTGTAAAATTCTATAAATTCAGACTTTTTGATTACTGCAAGCGATTTTAATAAAACAGAACTTTATAAAGCATAAAATTCAATATAGAAAGTACAAAACTAGATCTTATCTGTGTCCTTCTATAATCGAATGGTTTCTTTATTTTTGGAGTGAGTCAGGAATTAAATCATATTTTATTAATTTTTGAAGTAGCATCTTTCTATATTGTAGGATTGTAGGAAAATTAAGAGATTAAAGTATTTCCATTTTTTAAAAAATAACATTATTTAAATTATTTTATTAGATAAAAAAATTTTTGTAATAACAGAAATTATAATTAAATTTTAATCTCATCTATAGCATATCTATACCAAAAACACTGATTATTTGATATAACCAATAACTTTTATCATGAATACTCAATGGTTTAAAGACAAGGATACAAATGAGTAACTACATTAAAATTTAACAAGTCTTTCAAAATAAATATAAAAGTATACATTTCTTTAATGCTTATCTATGGAATATAAATCATATAAACCTTTCCTAAAGTATCCAAATGAATTATATTTTTATCTCAGTTATAAAAGATAATCTATTAATTTTAATTCATATTCTGGATCAGAGTAATTCAAAAAAGGAAAATATAAGAATATTGAATTATCACAAACGGTTAAAAATTAATAATATTCAGGCAAATGTAAATTTTGAATGATGGTGACATACAAATAACTTTAAAATATACATACGCGTATATACAAAATAATAATTAACTTTTCTTTTTAGCATCTATGGTTAAAAGAGATTTGTAATAAATCATATATCTGTGTATAATTTTAAAAATAACTTACCGTCCATCAGGTACTGAAAACACAGAAATTTAATACAGAAAAAAATTATAAACAATTAATAAAATAAATCAGTAATTACCTCATCTTGTGTTCTCTCTGGTGATTCAAAGTGAACATTTGGTGCTGTTTCTCTAACACTTTCCTACATAAATACATACATACAAACATGTAAAAAAAACAACAAATATGTACATTCAAACACAAAGAATATTTCAAGAAGTATTTAATATGTTAGTACGTAAATATATATACAAATAGATTTTTTATCAACATACATAAGTATCGATGTATGTAAACATAAAAGTAACAATATATTTACAATAGTAAACATTCATCTAGTATAGTTCAGTTATTACAGATGGTAAAACCAGATTAATCAAAATCATGAATTTTATTTATTAATTATTTTTAAACATATTAGAAGCAAATCTAATAATTAATAATAAATGAAAGATAAATGTGTATATTTATTCCAAATAGAATTATATACTTTTGTCAGTTCCTTCTGGAATTTGTGAGACCTTTCTGCATTACAACTCTACCCTAATGTGACTTTTTCAAATTGTAATACCAACCTCCCTCCCACCAATACTTGGGCAATTCACTTCTACTTCTCTTTTCCTGTTGACACAATGTATTACATTAATAGAATTTAAGAGACTCAAGTAAATTAGACAAGCTAAACTGAACATGTTGGAGTTAAAGAAGTTTCTCTTCAATGACAGTGGTTGCTGTATGTTTCCATTCATTAATAACATTATGTCTGATGGAGGTAATGTTCTTGATGTACTCTCCTGCTACTCTTAGTTCACAAGGAAATTTTAGCATATTATTAACTTATACTAGGTTTTTAATGCTGTCCGGATCAAAGTAACAGAAAAAAAATACTGTTGGTGTTCTTTCTAAAAAAATATTTTCTTTATATTACTTGATAATTACAATACAACAGTATCTTCTTTGGTAAAATCTTTGGGTAAAGGAGTCTTTCAATTAGTTTTTCATGGAGAATGTTCAAAAATAGAACTTTTTTTTAATAAGAACCCTCTTAACTGAAACAGTCAAAGTTAATGTGGTTTTACCATCACAAAATTAATGTTATTTATATTTAATAATTAAAAAAAATACTGTTACTTTCTTAAATGTTATTTTCTCCTTTAAGTTGTACGTTCACAACATTAATTTAATTGTATTTTTGAATACAATAATTCACCATGCCATATGTAAACACTTTATGTGTACCAGTGTATTGTTTTATAATATCTATACAGAAAGCAATTAATTTAGTTTAAAAAAAAGTTGTTTTGTACTGTATTCTATTTATGATACTAAAAAAAAATTATACATTTTAAATTTCCTAATAAATATATATTTTATTAGAAATAAAAAAAAAATTTATTTTACTGTAAATAGATAATGTTTTTTTTTATATTACTATGTCAGCATATGATTATTAACTTCTTTGATGTTAATGATTGGCTAAATAAGCCCATATTTAACAGTATCCTTTAATCATTAGGACAACATAATTAACATCATTTGTTGTAACACCTTTCAGCAATTCTACTACAAAGTAGAAACATAATTATATATTATAAAAAAAAAACGAATATGTGTTTAGAAAATAGGCATAAAGGGGCTAAGAATGTCAAATTGATAATACATGATTTGATTTACAGTTCATAGTTAAAACTTTATTAAAAAAGATGTATTGTGTCCTAGTAAATATAACAGGAATTATATTATAACATATTTATTATCCTTCTAGAACTTATACTAATGATTATGAAACTGTTCTGAATAAATTTTTGATGCATATTTTAATGTATGTATTGTTAATACTTCTAGACAAAAATACATACAAAAACTCAAAATATGTGGTAATATAAACACATTTATAAATGAATTTATGAAAAATCTAGTATAAATTTGTATATGAATTTAAATGATGAATGAGTAAAATTGAGAAAAATTAACATATTAAAAGTATTGTAATTTTTTTCAATCTAAAAATATAACTTACAGTATAAAAACATGCTTCTAAAAAACAGTCATTAAAGAGATTTGGTAATTCTTCAAAGTTTCTTATGCCACATCAAATCTTTTCCTATTTTAAATAAATGAGGGTAAATCCAATAAGTAAAGGCTATTTAGTCATTCCTTCTTCCCAATTTAAAGAGTTCATTTGTCTTTTTAATCTATTTTCTTAGTGTTCCAAGAGTCACATGTTTTAATACATACTTTCTAAACATCATGTGTCATTAAAATGAAATCCTGCTAAATGTGAAGTATGGAGTATTATTCAATTCTTGAATGCTCAGAACGAGAGACCAGTCAACTTATCATAATGGACAAGTTTTCATGATAAGGATTCATCAGGATGCTCATCACTTATGACAGAAGACTTGAAATATGCAGTTAATATCAAAATGTTTAAAAAAAGACAACTGTAATTGAGTTGTACATTTTTCCCCAAATGTTCTTCATTCTTTGCTACATAAAACTGTATAGAAATATCTGGGTTACAACAAAATTTGTACAAAAGAGGTTCCACAACGACTGACTGACTGTCGACCAGTTGGTTAAATGGTGGATGACTACGAGAAGATTTTAAAATCAAAAACAGAATTAATTAATGCTTAAATATAAGTGATGGTTATATTACGAAATAGAGAACATGTTGCACTTAAAAAAACTAAATAATAATGTTTTAATCTTTTGACACTAAATGGTCTTTACTTTTTGGATTATCTTTATAAGTTATCTAATTTTGCCTCGATCGAATAAAAGTCAACATTTTACATTTTTCACGGTTTCCCTTCATACTTCCAGGCAAATGATGTAGCAGTTCTTACTCATTATCCAGGTAATAGCACATCTACCATTCCTAACATGATGTATATAATGTAAAATTATATAAAAATGTGATATCTATTTATTGAAAAACTAGTCTAACCAAATTTATTAAAAAAATGTTATAAAAAAAAATCACAATCATAATTAAAAAATATTAAAAAAAATTATAAAAATATGTTATATAAAAGACACCATATTCTTAATTATTTCTATGAAACAATAATTTGAAACTCATTTGCTTTAAATAAACGTTTCTTCAAGTTTAAAACAGAAAATAATCAGATGTGGCATGTTATTTGGATGAATTATCAAGCATTAATTTGTACAGATACACAAGACGAGTTATAATAAATACATAAGTATGATTATAATACACATAACAATACAGATGTATTTTTTTAAATGGAATATCAGAGAGAATTTAAATCTACTGGTATATTACATCTAATAATGTTTATATATTTAAACTAGACTTTATTGTTATCATATAAAATATTGAAACCATTAAAACCCATTAATTAACTACCATAACTTTCCTCAATATAAAATCAAACAACAGGCCTGAGGTAGATAGGTTACAGGAACTGTAGGATGCCTAACTTCCCTAATAGGCGCCTTAGCCTCTACTTGGTCCAATTATGCAACCCCTGGAATGGAAATGGAGGTCACAGTCAAGCTCATTGCCAGAGACACCCTCCCGCTAAACTTTACTAAGGAAGCAGATTCCTCTACTGGCTGCTGTTTATGTTAATGCTTGGAGACAGAAGGAACTGACCTAATTCCTATGATTCTAATAAGGAAAGAAAGGATCAACGAGAACATAAGGAGTAGATGAGAAGAAATGACAATTAAGTCTAGAGAAACTGCAACGCCCTTAGGAGCTCTGACTAACTGACCAAGGGAACTTCTTGAGCAAATTGGGTAGATGAATTCTTATATATTATTACGATATAATACTTAAGCTATTATTTATTGTTACAGTTTAATCCAAATTATATTTATGAGATAAAACCCAATTTAATAACCCAAGGATAAATTAAGCTACATTAAATGGAAGCTTCTAATATACCACATTAATAAATTAATCAACTCAAATGGAGTATGATCATATTTAGACAAATTTTAAAAAACAGTAGCTTAATTCAAACAAATTTTTGTGTTTCTTTAAGTAAATTGTAATTTTGTTAAAATATACATAAATAAAAACATTAACTAATGTTAAACTTATATTACTGAAATTTTAATTAAATAATTACACAAAAATTAGCAACTCTTTTCATTCAGAACCTAAGAAGTCATTCTATTAGTGTAACAACACAATTATTTATTAGTATTAAAAGTAATATAAGTATAAAAAAAGTTCATTAAAAAATATTTAATCTATCAGAAACACAAAATACTATTAAAAATGAATCATTTTTTGTTTTACAAAAAGTAAAAATAGAAGAAAATCACTAACTGTTAAAAAATAGAAATAAAAAGTTATAAATGATGATAATTAAAAGAAAGAATTTCTAAAATAAGTTAAATAGCAGTTAAAACAATTACTTGTATAATATCATTATAAATCTATAGAAAGATGAAGACAGAAAAATGACTGAAGATATACATATGAGTGATAATTTTAACATTTGTGCATTTACAGAATTAAAATACGTACCCTACTTTTTGGTTCCTTTATAGAAGGCTTTCTCACTGGTTCTACAGTATCATTTATCTAAAATTAATTAAACTCATTAAATTTATTATTATAACCTACCTTTGTTTAAGAGAAATAAAATATATAACTATAAATGTATTTTAAATGTTGTTTCATTGATTAAATTGTAATAAAACTAGCTACATATTAAATGAGCAATATTAAAGAATTTAAAATGTTCTAAAAAAAAATAATAAAAATCTAATAAAAAATACTAATAAAATCCTAAAATAAAATTATATAAAAATATTTGTTAATTAATCTAGATTTGAAAAGTATAAAAAAAGAGCATTCAAGCGAATAAAATCTGAATACTTACATGTGATGCTAAAATTTGAAAATTGTTTTTTAAAATAACACCATAAAATGATTAAATCTAATATTTAAATCAATTTAAATGAGACATATTTATAATTATAAAAAAATGAAATATTAAGTTCTGATAAAACAAATAAATCAGTTCTGGTCTGAACAAACAATTAAGTGCTATAAAACTTATACTTAACATATAAATATATAAAAATATCCAATAATACTTTAAGTACAATAAACTCTCTACAATTCACTATAAATGCTTCGTATATATATATTAATACAAAAACTTTAAATGCTATCATCTACTATGAATTACATTTTCTATTTATATAATATACATTTAAATAAATAAATCTATGTATTAATAAAAGTGTAAGTTATAAATAAGACATTATTTTACTCAACATACAATCAAGTAAACATTTTTCAATTACCAGTGTTTAAAAATATAAATCGTGCAATTTAATGTAATGAAAATATAATAATGATATTCATTAAAAAAAATGTATTATCTAAATAAAAAATTATATAATTTTTGTCTGTTTATTTTTTATAGAGAAGTGTATTTAAATATAATTTAAAAAAAAAATAAAAAATATATTATTTTTAACTAATAAAGAAAGAGAATCAGAAAAGTATCGCCAAAACAAATTTTATGAGAGTTTACTGTACTCCTTACATAAATATACATCTTATAAATAAAAATACAACACGCAAAATTATTAAAATTTTCAAATAGAAAATAAAAACAGTTTATAAAATAAGTAAAGATACATGAAAGAAAACCAGAAGAATTAGAAACAGAACCTGAAGATAAAGAAAAGTAGATTAAAAGGACAGATAGAAGAAAAGATAAAGAGTTCACGTAAGTAATAAAGAATTGAGAAAGAAGATAAATTACAGAAAGTAGTAAAAAGTATTATAGATAAAAGTTAACAGATAGTAATAAAAAGAGATTAAGTTTTTATAAAAGATGATAGTATAAAAAGAAGAGTAAGAAATTCATTTAATTAATGATAAGAACAAAATTTTAAGACAGAAAGAAGAAGATAAATAAATAAATACATTAAAACTTCTCTTAATACTCATCCCTATAATACAACCATCACAATTCCATTAACTGAATTTTTTCAAAGAAATTACTTAAAAACCCAGGAAATTAATGAAATTTTGCATACCACTGTCCACCCAAAGACTGACCCTTCAAATTCATTTAGCTTTTAATAACAATTTAACTTTACTTTTTAATAAAGCATAGAGTTCATCAGTAATACAGTAAATTATATAATTTTGTGGAATGAAGCTAAATATACAATTGTGTATCAGTATGTCAAACCTACTGATACAGCTGGTATTTAGTCCTATATGTGTCCTTTCACTTTATTCTCTACAGGTACTGGCTGTAAAATGAATATTATGTAACAGTGAATTATGTATATAGCTTTCTATAGGTACTTTAGAAAGGGAGGAAACCTCAAACTTCTAAAGAACTAGAACAAAATTTTAATTTTTAATGACAAGTGAAATAATGGATAAACGATCACAAATGTATGTGTACATATTTTGAACAAAATCACTCAATTAGGAAGAAATTGGAATTTTTTACTAAAACCTTATTTTTAAATTCAGGAATCATTTGGGGAAAAATCTTTTAGGGCAAACCAATAAAAGTAAAATTCTTTTTAAGTTCAGCTCCAGCCAAGAAATGACTCTGATCTCCTGACCTCCCTTTAGCTCACTGCCTCTTTCAGACCCCACTTTCGAATTTTAACATAATCAATGCCTCATATTTAGAAGTCACCATACTAAATTTGAAGATAATCCTAAATAATCAATACACACACAGAATTTACTCTCTTATATTTAATCATTCTCTGCATTTCATGATCCCAAGTCTAAAAAAAAAAAAAAAAAGTTAATGGAAAGGTGATTTTTGGCATGATACCATACTTTTTCCTAGCTTCAGTATTACTATACTATAACTTCAAGAAAAGTAAGAAAGAATGCTGAGTTTGCATTAGAACTGTAGCTGGAATTTGCTTTATGCCAGCAAATACTATTACTAGGCACGCTACAGATACCAAATAATGCATAAATTTAAATTTAAATTAATTTATATTTAATAGATCAATACTAAGTACAGAACAATTGAAATAGGATGACACCTTATTTCATTACATAACAGAAAAATTTTAATTTTAATTTCTAATTTTTACTAAGTAACCAACATTCACTTTTATGAACAGTGGTTTTTTTCATTGGAATTTTTAAGTGGAATGCAGCAATATATTATTAATAAGATATATATAAGATTAATGAGATATATTTATAAGAAGTTTCAATGTGTTAAAAAAGTGAAGTAAATGAAGTAACTGTCTAAATGTAAAGGTATGAATAAATGAATGCTTTATGTAAATGGTATGATAAAAGAAAAAGAGAATATTTAAAGAAGAAAAGAAGATACATAAGAAAGTAGAAAAAAGGAAATAAAAGAGTTAACAAATAATCTTGATAAATATAATAAGTTTCAAAAAATTCCAATTTTATTCAATAAAGTACCAATGAAAGCACAAAATTGATAATAAGTGAATCATAAATCAAATTCAAGTCTTCTTCTTCAAAATAAAACAAAAACAAAAAAGAACAATAAAACAGGTGACACTTCATAAAAAAAAGACAGATAAGTCGAAGATAGTTATGATAAATCAGTTCGTATATGAATGATACTCTGAAGAAAGTTAAACAATGTAATTTTAAAATAATGTAGTTCTAAAAATAACAAACAAACCAAAATGATGTCATAAAATGTTTGTAGCACATATATATTTACAATGCTGTATGATATAAACCAATGATGAAACCCACAATTGTTATAAAACGCTTTTATGAAATTGCCAACTTGTTAACCACATTTTTCAACAACTGTAATATACATCTCACCTTATCTTCTTCAACACTATCTGAATCTGTTTGAATCCCTGGTACTGTAATAGCATCATCTTTTTTCTTCGGTTTTGGTCTTTTCTTTAATTCAACAGGTTTCTTATCGAAATCAGATAATTTTAAATTATCAGGTTTTAAATCTTCTTTCTTTTTTTCATCACCTTTCTCGATAACTCTAGTAACCTTTTTGGTCGGTTTCAATTGTACTTTGAAAAATTGTTCACCACCAACACTATGTTTTTTCTCAATGATTTCTTGTCGTTTAACTTTCCTACCGCCTGGTAATTCATCAATAATATCTTCGCTGACATCTCTCTTTTTTCCAAGGCTCTAAATTAAGAGTTTTATAATGCAATTTGTTAAAAACATGATTAAAATATAAATAAATAATCTTTTTTTAAATTTACATTTATACGTACAAGCTAAAAATATATTAACATAAATTAGTAATAAAAACAATAATCGGACAATTTCTTCAAAATTAAGATAACAGTATGACATGATATACATATATTTTTTTACTCATCTTAATACATAGAATTTATTACCATTTTATGAATAAATCATTTCTTTTCAAAATAACTATAATAACAAACAAGTCTGTTATTTAATTAAAATTATGTACCTTTAAAAAATTATGTCCAAACATGTTACTTTTAAATGAACTGCTGATTTTACTTAAACTATGATAAATACTACTGTAATTTTAATATCAGAAAAATGTAATATATTTCACTGTGATTAAAAACAGATCATAAATACATTAATAAAACAACTTTTAAGCTTAACATTTTAAACTTAATAATATTTAATGAATATCAACTTGTTTTCAGTTATGTGCAAATGACCTTAATTAATGATTAATACTGCTGTTGTTTAATAATAAAGCAATTCCAATGGAAGTTTTAACTGCTAATTATCTATATTAGGAAGATATATAACTTTTATATAACTTAAAAGAAAGTACAATTTAAATGTATGTCTCTCTATAACAAAAAATTATGAACAGTATCAATTTCTGCTTTAATTGTAGTACACCAACAACCACAACATTCAAAATTGAAGAATTTGCACACAGCTAAAAATATTCTCATAGTTGAAAACCAATTAGTTTCAATATTTTGGTTTTTATACGGTTAAGCTATCTTATCACTTACATTGCTACCCTAAAATGTTAAAACTATTTTGACAAGGAAATTTTGAAAACTATAATTCAGTACAAATTATATAATAAAACAAAAAAAAAATCATTCATATTAACTTGACTGTCATCTCAAGTTTGTAACATTTTATTACATTAAAATTTTTATTACAACTATGCTCTTTAATTTGATTACTTTAATTTAAATATTAAAAAATAATTATTAAATATTCTTTTTTACAATCAGTGTACCTAAAACATATAGAAAAACTTTGGGAACTAAGACATAAAAATAACTAAAAAATTAAAGTACGACCATACACAAGGAAAGATTTACTTTCTCTCTGCCTGTATTTTTATACATAACAGAAATTTATATTTCAAGAATGAAAAGAGATATTCAAGTAATTTTGTTGTAAATGTTTAGACTGATATTATTGAAAAAATAAATGTGGAAATATTTTGTTTTCAAATTTCAAAATTGTAATGAGTTAACTTTTAAATACGATATTTATATAGTTTAGACTAAATTATATCACAGTTTAAGAATTTCATTTAACGTTTCAATGATTTTTCCCATTAACTCAGTTATCTGAAAAATCAAAGTGTTATCCTGTTCACAATAAACTACTTAAGATTAACCGATAAAACTAATTATTTTTTAAATCATGACTGCTATTTTGAAATTTTAAAATGAAAAATTTATATTTATTTACTTTTTTTAATAGAGAATGTTGGTTTAAACATTCATAAAGAAATTTTATTAATATATCTCAATCTGTTTTTGAAATATGAATTCATGATGAAAAAAGTAAGCAGATGGAAGACTGTTTTCTTTTTTGGATATAAATTTAAAATACATTTTTTAAATATTTTACATAATAAATGTACTGTCAGAAATTTTTCTGTACATTCCATCCTCACTAGTACTTTTTAATATAATTTAGCTGCACTGTGAACAAATGAAAAAAGTACTAATTTTTAACATGCATGGATTTCTGATTTCTATTACTGCTATGAGTACTATTTTCATCAACAGTCCTTAAAAATAGAGTATAATGTCGAATAAAAACTTTTTAAATGAAAAATACCCTTAATGATATTAAATAGCTACTTGAATGCAATTTTTCATAATTGTGTGCATTACAATAACGTATTCTGAATATGTGACAATATTATTCCATATTTTGATGTAACATCATGGTGAATGAATATTGTTCAAATGTATATCTTATGTTTACTAATAATAAGTGTTTCTAATGTATAAATCCAATTTTGTTTAATAATGTTACCCAAATAACGTTTTAACAGGGTCAATTTGAATAAAATAATTAGAATTATCACTATACTTGTTATTTTCAGAGAAGTACACAAAACATATACCTGATTATATTACTACTTTAATTGTATGAATGAATTATAAGGAGGTAGATAACATTTGACTGAGTACACTGCTTATTTGGAATGAATGTGTTATCAAAAAACTTATGAGTAAACCATTATTTTTTTTAATTATCTCATGAGGTAAAAGTGACATATAATATAAACTGTACTCTTTAAATGAATCATGATTTTATTTAAATGATATTAAATACATTTCATCATCACATATATATATATATATATATATATATATATATATATATATATAGTATATATATATATATATATATTGTATATATATATATTGTATATATATATATATATATATATTGTATATATATATATATATATATTGTATATATATATACATACAATTTTTTATAACAGGAGAACCCAAAAATATCAATAAAAGTCTTAAAAAGATAATTATATTTTATACAATATCAATATATATAAGCGTTTATAAAAAAAAAAAAAAAAAAAAAAAAATTAAATATATCTATACTAAACTGATGCAATATCTACATTTACATGCGTGCATTATCTACACCCTGCAGCTATCTAACTATTAATCCCTCTACCTAAAACTTGTTAAATAAATGCAAAATTAGATATCTAATTTATGAATTAAAAAAAGATTTGTGCACGGAAACTATATATATATAGATGAGCACATATAAATAGAGTTTTAGAATATATTCTAATAAAATTTAGAGTTATTTAAAATCAAAAGAATCCACTAATTTTTATGAAAAATTAAACGTCACTTACTTTTATGGAAATCATACTTACCTTGTAAGAAGGAGATTTAAAATTCAATAATTTTTCATAGTATAACTTATAATAAATTTGTAAATTAATCGATGGAAACTCTGAAAACAATCTATCAGTTAAATAATAATGGAACATAACAAAATAAAAATATCTGTTAGATATAAATGATAAAAGATAATAAAAAGATGAGAATTACCTCTTCATGTTTTGGTACTTCTTTTGCTCCTGGTTTCTTTACTTCCTGCATGCAAATAATAAATACCATAATATATAAATGTTATACATTTACAATAAATTTATAAATATAAAACAATGAATACATTTTAAATGTAAAAACACAAAATAATTTCAGTGAATTCTAAGAAATATAAAAAAAGGGAACATTTTTAACTTTTTGATATCTGGGCTCAAATATCCTAGAATTTCTTTTCTGCTGAGTTTATAAATTCAATTACACAATTTTTGAACAAAAAAAAAATTGTTTATTTTAGTATCAATCAATATACCAAAAGTTATTATCTTGTAAATTTTGAAAAATTGAACAATCATTTGGAAACAAATTATACTACCTGAAGTATCTTTTTAATAGATCAAAAAACAAACTATTGCAACACATGCCAATAAATTTTATGAGTACATAAATACTCATGCAGCACAAATAACAGATAACTAGAAATTACATAACTCAATATAATTACAAAACAAAGGAAAACTTTTAATAAACAACTATAATAAACAGTAAATAAATACGACACAAGAAATCAAACCTATGACACAAGCAACTACAACAGACAAAGAAATGTAATTTCTAAACAAATATAAATGAAATAAGGAATAGAATATATACAAATAGTCAGTCCAAAGGAACGAGTAAAAATATAGACAAAATGTTTTTTTGAAACAGAGAGAAGGGGCACCAAAAATGATTATGCAGTAGCAGCAAAAAACCTCCTCCACCATCTAGTCACACCCTAATTTAGTTAACTTATACCTCTTAGTTTATTAAACTGATATACAACAGTTTTAAATAAGAACCATTTGTGTATCTTACACACGCTAACCATCGCTTTAAATTGTCTAAATTTGCATCACCATGCAAATGGAATAAATGTACAGACATCTATATAAATAATTTATGCAATGAAAATAAAGAATCATGCACTTGAAATATTATTTAAAAAGTTACACTGATAAGTGCTATGTAATATGTACAGGTCAAAAATGCAGTGTCTGGTCTCTTGATAACATTGACTAGCTGTGTTACTGCGTTATTGTGAACTGGAATACGGCCCTGATAACGGTAGTGACAAGTTGCGGTGTCATGGTTCACTCCTGTCTGCGGGATCAGTGGAGAAAGGTATTCCTGGGACCTCGGAGGCACATTCAAAGTGACAGGAGTCTAAGTGGATGAAAAGGATTTGGCCGGTGTCGTCTGAAGAGGAGGACCCTGTTCCTGGAGGATTGAAGGACTTGGCAAACCAGTTAAACCTGTTTTAGAGACGAGCTCCGATTATCGCCGGAGGTTCTTCAGGATGTGATACATCGTGAAATGTCTGCCTTCCCGGTCACCACGAGGGACACACAGGCCCGCCTAATGGTGGACGCCACATGTCGCGCGGCTTCGTCGTGAGTTACAGCGATTGAGAAGATTCAAGCAGAGGCTCCGACGGCAACTGACTGGGTTATGAGATAGACGCTCAGCGATATATAAACTGTAGGAGGACTTAATTTCGAGATTAAAGAAGCGAAGCGGCAGAAGTGGCTTGAACTGCATGCGGACCTGGACAATCCCTGGGGGCAGGCATATAGCATCATCACCAAGCGGTTTGGGAGATGCCTGCCTGTCCTGACGGACGAGATAGCCAGGAGAGAGGTGGCGAGACTTTTCCTCTGTGGTGAACAGGAGACGATCGGGCCCTATGAGTTTGAAAGAAGACGCCTTACGTTCGGGGAGGTCTCGTCAGCGGTTAATAGGCTGCGGGACAACAAGAGTCCAGGTTCTGGTGGTACACCAGCCCGGGTCCTCAAGGGCTTAATGCAACAAATTCCGTGGGACATTGTGGAGCTGGTGAATAAGAGGATGATGAGTGGCTCCTTCCCAATGTATTGGAAAGAGATAGGGAAGATGGTTGAGTGAGTATTGGTGGATCGGATTGTTGCCGTTGGATGTTGGAGAGGACATTCATGGCTTCAGGAAAGGCCGGTCGACCGTACAGGCAGTGCAACAAGTGGTAGATTGGGCTGCAACAGTTAGAAAGGGGACGAGGCGGACTCGGTGGATGCCGATATTGATTCTAGTAGATGTTCGGAATGTATTCGTATCCGTCCCTTGAAATGCAATCATGGCGGCTTTGACTGAGAAAGGCATCAGCAGGTACCTTCAACAGCAGATAAATGAATATTTTTTCCAAACAGGTTTGTGACCGCCGAAACGCAATGCGAGTGTCTGCGGTTTCAGATGTACAGGGGGGGGGGGTCACGCAGCGGTCAGTCTTGGAGCCTCTCCTTTGGAACATCTTTTACGATGGTGTCCTTCGTCTTCGTCTGCCAGAGAATACGAAAACTACCTACGCGTACGATCTAGCTGTGCTGGTCAGCAGGAAAACGGACTTAGAGTTGTAGGAGAAAGGCAATGAGTCGCTGGCGGTGACTGACACTTGGATGAAGGGATATGGCCTCGCCACTGCACTGGAGAAGAGTGAATTTATCACCCTGACGGTAGGAGGAGGGTTGGCCATATTGCCTTAAGGATAGGCGAATATTGTTTGCAATCTCTGATTACTGTCAAATAATTAGGTGTCACCATCAATAAGGCGAGTCGGTTTAGCAAACATGTCCTAGATAGTTGTAATAAGGCGGAGAAAACCCTGTTATCTTTGAGAAGGCAGATGACGTCGCAAGTTGCTCCCAAGAAGTCTAAGCGCAAGGTGATTATGATGGCCATGATGTCCGCCCTGTTATACATGGCACCGGTTTGAGGAGTGGTGGTGGAACGACGAAGAAATCTTCAGCAACTGCAAAGCATTAACCGTAAGGCTTTGTTGGGTGTGGTCTCGGCTTACAGGACTGTTTCCTATGAGGTGGTGTGTGTGCTGGCATTTGTTCCCCTGGTAGCTCTGTTGATACGAAAGCGGATCGAAAGAAATGGTGGTACTGGCAGAGCAGAGGTGTTGGCGACTACACTGCGCATTTGGTATGACAGGTGAAGGAATTGAAGAAAGGCAGCGTGGATGAAGAGGGTAATCCCGAACCTAGAGATGTGGTGCAATAGGCGGTATGGCGAGGTTACCTTTTATACTGCGTAAGTGCTGTCCAGACACGGCTGCTTTGAGGCCTACTTTCATCGTTTTGGCCGTTGGGAATTACTGGTGTGCATGTATTGTTATGCAAAGGACTCAGCTGAGCACATGGTGTTTCATTGTCCGAAGTGGATCAGCTACCAAGCCATAGCGGATATTGTTGGACTAGCACCGGAAGACATTGTGGCTCACATGTTGAGCTCTGTTGATAACTGGAGTGCAGTGGAGGTGTTTGCCCATGATGTGCTTCGAGCAAAGGACATGGAGAGCAGAAATTGGGGTTTTTAGAGTAGGGGAAGGACGAACAGCCCCAGTTGTGAGGGCCGGCATGCCGAGGTGTGCCGGTTTCAATGAACGGATGGGGATTAGAGTTTTAAGGACACTCTCCTGGGCTGAGCTTTACTTAATTGTATGTCCGGCCCAGGGGAGTAGGGGAGAGAAAAAAAGATCAAAAATGCAAATTACAAAAATTACTTCATAATCAGCAATGAAAAACTGCAAAATGCAATTAAAATTTCTCAGAATAATACAGTAATACTATTTATAAAATACTATTAATTAAATGTTATCACTGTTTTCATTGTTTTCACTGTATTCATTCACTGAATTCACTGTATTTGGAATTAATATGCATAGATTAATACTCTTATGAGAGTACTTATATATATATATATATATATATATTTATTTATTTATAAAGCTCTTAATAACTTATGTGTGTGTTAAGCTTTTAATGACTTTACATATGGAAAGAAGTCTTTAACTTCAATAACAGTTTAATAAAATAAAATTCAACTATAAAAATTGTCATCTGTTAAAATTATTAAATCATAATCTACTTTAAATAAAATATAATAGGCTTAACATTTAGCTGTTTTTTAAATGTAGTATTAGTAACTAACTGTATTATTCTTGAGAGAAAATAATATTTAATATTAATATATAAAATATTTATTACTGTCAAGTGAAAAAGTAAAAAAAACTGATCGAATTGGTACTGTGTTCATACAGTATAGTAATTTTTGAAAAGGCTCTCGTGACTAAATGCAGAATAGTCATTCATTGAACATAACTTCTTCAAACCTTTGTATCATCTCTATATAATCATGTTACAACTAATTTAGGTGTTAATATTTTCTAATTTCCATACATAACAAAACTAGAATGACGTGTAATAATGACAACTTTGTTTTTTTATGAAAAATATTAAAATTTTCACAAGAACTCATATTTTCTATTTTTATTTTCCAAAAGCCCGTTCTTTGAAAATTGTACTTTTTTCCAGAGAAAATATTTAAGTTTGAATAACTGCTTTAGTTTCAAAAATACAAAAGAGGAATAAGCTTTTTTAAGCTTGCAAGTGAAAAATGCACTACAAATGAAAATAAAATACCATATAGATTTTCTTTCATAAAGTATTCCTTACATTATTTCCTAAAATTTATATTTTGAAAATTTTGTACCAGTAAAATTAAGTTGAAGGAATTATTATTCTTTCCTTACCTTAATTTTATTATTATTTTTTTTTTGTTAAAAACCTTTCTACATTCTATCTTTTTTAAGTCCTTTCCTACACACTCCCAAGAGGATTCCCGCCTCATAAGAAATGTAATATACTATTTTTTCAAGTATATATATATTGCTGCTGAAATGTTTCTCAACTGATTTTCATAAATCTTTTGTTAATATTTCTTAAAACTGCAACAATTGATTTTAGCTAGATACTGTAAAGCTGAAACTTAGTTATTGAGGTTTCAATATGAAAGTTACATTGAAAAAAAGAGAAAATACATATAACAACAGGTTTTATGTGTTAACATTAAATGGAAAATTGCACTGTTGAATGGGTGAATATGGTGCATACAAAGTTCACTTGACAGCAAAAATAATTTATAAATTCCAGAAAAACAAACATCACCATAAAAAGCTAGAGAACAATCTTGAAATTCTATTATAATTTTAAAAACCTATTACTGCTCTTGACACAAGACCTAGGTAATTGATTTCAGATTAAATTAAAGCTTATGAATAATTTTAATTAATTAATTTCAAAGATGTTTTTTAAATTCTTGATAAAAAACAAAAATAAAAAACTACTTAAATCGCACATTACAAAAAATTAGCTAGTTGCAAACACTGTTTGTTCACCTGATCATTGTGGTACAACTAATGCAAATAGCTAGGGAAGCCTGACTAGCAATAGATAACGCAACAGTTGAGCTGAAATCAACCACCTATCAGTTGTAATCACAACTGATAAAACATGAGTTAATGTTTATATAACAGAGTAGACATAGTCAAGTGATATGAAACACAATGCATTTCAGCTCTGTAATGTGGTTCGACTATTGATTAGAAATTTGCCTATGATGTGAAACTAGTTCATATGCAAAAGGCCTGATATGTATAAATATTTTTTAAAAGTATCATTTTACAGGCATGAATTTTTTTTTGTTAGTAAAAAATATAATGAAAGGACTTAATTTTCTACAAAATTATGTGATTGTAATACTTGTAGTATGAATGATTGTAATATTTTGAAACAAGTATTGTTTTAATTCACCTCTAAATAGCTACATTAGATTTTATACTAAAAAATGTATTTAACCCATTGGTTTACTAATTCTTCTGATGAAAATAATAACAAAAAATTGTTATTTATTGAATACGATAAAAATTAGAATTTTAATGTTAAAAATTTTTTTAATTTAAAGATTTTCAAAATCTTTTTTTAAATTAATTTGTATATGTAATTTTAATTCAATTTATTTCTTACAATAATTAATTCTGAGCAAAATACACTCAAACTAAACGAATGGGTTAATAGAAAGTAACTATAATTTTATTATACAGCATAATTATTATATTTAATAAATTCTGATAGTATATGCAGTAAATAAATTGAGCAGGAAGATTCCACATTGCTCTGAAATAATACAAAACAAAAAAAACAAAAAACAAATAAAAAAGAACAACTTTATCAAATTTATTTACCTTGGTAAAAAAAAAAAAAAAACAGTAATCATACAGACAGAATGTATTTACAAAACACTCATCTTCATCTTAATTTCAATAACAAAGATAAAGTCAATTAAAAAATAAAATAAAATAAAAGCTGATGAAACCTTTAAAACAGAAATGAAGAAAAATTAATATTCTATAATATTAAAAACATATTATTTTGTAATACAATAAGTAAAAAAAAAGTATTGATGAATTAAGGAAACATGAAAAAAATGAAAATAAAAATTACATAATGGCAACAAACATTAAAAATTATGATTTAAATGTGTAATGACGTAAACATGATGACAGTAAAAAAAAAAAAAAAAAAAAAAAAAAAAAAAAAGTGAACAGAAAGTTTATTACTAAAATGTAGGAATTTAATGTAAATCTAAAGAATAATGCTTACCTTAGGTTCAGGCTTCTTCTTATCAACTGCATTAAGCTGAACTTTCGATTCTTCAATCTGTATACCATGCAACAATTTAAAAATATTAATTCACAATCTATAAATTCAACATAAAAGCTCTTAAAAAATACACTTTTAAAAAAGTGCCTATATACAATTATTAATATAAATTTAAATTAAAAACAATTTAAAACATGCCTAAATTAAAATGTAACAACTACAAATATTTATGTTCAATTTTATAAAGTTATAAATTAAAAAAATGGTAAAAAAATTTTGCTTCCTTTAATATATTATCAAAAACAAAAATATAATTTTCAGTTGCAATCAAAATACAAAATAAAACAAGCCAGTATAAAAAAAAAAAAAAAATTTCAAAAACATACTGTTTCATAAACAAAAAAAAACCTGTATTATACAATATCATACAAGCATGCAACTTACTTTCCTTTTCTTTAAAAAATTAAAAAAAAAAAAATATTTCCACAAAATAAAAAAGTCAAAATTACTACTTGTTGACCAACATTTGTATGTTTTCTGCCAAAATTATTTCAATAGAAAATGATGATAAATGCAAATGTATTACGTAGGTACAAAAATAAAAATAAATTTCAACTTAATAAACGAACAAAAAATTACTTAGATTGAGAATAAAAGGGAAAATTAAAAAGAAAATAAATCAAAAAAGTAATAATTTCAATAAAAGAAAAAGTATGATCACATACTAAAAATGTTAATGTAATTTATTCCGGTAACTAAATAAAAATACAAGATGTAAGAAATAAGAAACTTTAAGCAGAAATTTTTAGTACCAGTACTAATAAATCTTAAAATCTAATTATCTTAAATTACCTATTTTATAAAACTATTTATCAACAAGAATATTTTCATTATTTTTTAATGTAAATAAAAATGAATGGAAAGTCATTCATTATTTACAAATAAATAAAGATGTATATTTTCAAACATCCTTTCTTCACTAAATATAAATTATGCTCAACATTGAGCATAATAAAACTACCAAGACAGAAACTATAAATAGTTTACTTACCAAATATTATAAAATCAAATATTTTTTGAAAAAATTATGTCATTACCATCAGAGAAGAATTACTAAAAACAAATATCAAAATTTTTAGAATAAAACTTAATATATAAAATTCTCAGTATATGAAAAAAACTGCTTGCTCTATTTTGTTCCATTTCTTTTTTTAGATAACTTTTTTTTTAATTTTAATGTGTTATTTTTTAATAACAGGTCTCTGATGATGACATAATATGTAAAAAAATAAATTATTCATTAATAAAACAATAACTGTAAATAATCTAGTTTCTGAACGATTTTAATAAACAAATTTGCACAACTTTTATAGAAAAAGGATTGGCTGTTTATTGTTATTCCACACTAACAGTATATTAACTGTTAAATTAACATATACTTTCTCTACTCTCAGATCTACTGAACACATTATGTTAATGTTGATGCTATGTTAATTACAACATGATTGTCCTTCATGAGACAGATGGGTCATTATGATTTTATAAATAATTTTTTAATCTCTTGAAAAAGTAATACTCTTCTTTGATAGACTGAAAAAATTTTTTCCTTATATTTAAAGAAAAATAGAAGAAAAAGATAGAGTGAAGATTAAGATATCGTAAAATAATAATTAAAAAAGAAATCTTTTTTTAATGCACAAAAAATTAGATGACATGTGAAGTTAGGTGAGTTTGAATGAGTTATTAGAATTAAAAAAGTAAATAACAAGTCTTAGAAAAAAATAAAAATAATGTAAATACTTGTTAAAGACAACTAAAATGAATATGACACTTTGAAGTTGTCTCAGAGGGTATGTGAAAACTGTAACATGTTATCAGATGTAATAAAAGTTCTAGCAATAAATATAATCATAACAACTAATAATAAACTTAGTAACTTAATAATAAATACAATAAAAACATAATTACTGATGATTATACTTAATAATAAAAAATGAAAAAATTGGTAAAATAAAGAGTATTTGTTAATTCTTATAACTGTTATACAAATTATGCACAGATAAAGGAAATATCTAAACAATTTTTAAAAGAATAGAATTAAGTATTCCAAGTGTGTAAATTTATAACCAAAACTGTCTGAAAGTGTGGCAACTTTGTTTCCCATACTGTTAAGTAATACTTATGCCTTAAGTAATATGTAAGCAAAACGTCACTAAACCAAAACAATCTATCGACTAGAAACTTATCTTAAAGGAAAACCTTATCAGTTCCAAACAAATAAACACAGGAATTGTTATGTAAAAAGTGAAAATCATTAATGATGAAATAGATGTAATCCTATTTTTTTAATTGTCTTCTATTCTAAAGATAACTATTAAACAGAAAACATCTCAGTGATTTCTGATAAAAATAAATACCAGTTCTTTTCTTGTTAAAATTCCTCATTGCTAAAACTGTTTATTTATTAAAATCAGTTATTTTTAAAACAAACTTAAAATTTGCATGATTGTTTACAATATTAAATACATAAAAAGATTTTGGACTTCAAAGATGTTAAATAACTGCTATAAACTGATTTATATGACTTGCAAAGTAAAATAATGATTGCATACAATGATGTAATTGTTTATCTGAAATATTAAAAAAATCACCAGAAACTCAATACAAAATCAGTATTACTTATAATCCTTACTGAGAAGAAATACCTGTAACTCATTGCCATGGTTACAACTGGCATGTTCATATGTGTAAAAATCCTCTCCAGACAGTACTTATTTAATTTAATAATTTCTAATTCATTAAAAATAAAAATTAATAAAGTTTGGTTATATGTATATCATCTTACTGCAAAAGCCTTAAGTTCAAAAACAGTTCTATACGAGTAGATTAAAAGTGACATTCACAAGTATGATTTACAATTTTTTAGTATATATAAAGAATTGCAAAACCGATAAATGTATAAACTCCAATAAATTGCAGTTTAGAGAAGTTTTACTGTATAGCTACTTAAATAAATGCACAAAAATCTAAATGTATATTTATTTACTTTAAATATTATCTTTTATTAATAATTAACCAAATTTATGTTCAAGTCAACTGTTGTGTATATTTTTTCAACAAGATAATATAAAAAAAAAAAAATGTAATAAAAACCTTCTAAATAGAGCATAATTAAACAATGTGTAAATTTAACACATTAAATGTACACCAATCAACATATTTTTACAATACCACTAAATTAAAATATTTATAAAAGAAAAATGCATCATATTCTAGTTTAAAAATTACCTTCTTTTCCTCCACTTTTTTAACTTCAGAAAGCTTCCTTTTGGCTGGTTCATCTTTGAGCTTAGGTTCAATTTTCTACATGCAAAAATCAGACAGGACATTGTGCAAGCATGAAATATGAATGTAATATAAACAGCAAAAAAAAAAAAAAAATTTTTATTCATATATTATATATATATATAATATATGAATAACAGGTATATTTTAAGTTGAAAAAGAGATAAACAGTATTATAATAAAATGTAATGGTGATAATTTAGAGAATGAAAGGAATATAATGTATCATGGGTAGATGTGTAAAAACAAAAGATAGGAAATGTGACGGACATTAAGTTAATATAGACATGAATATTTAGTTTCGCTGACAATACTAATACATATTGCAGTAAAAATACAAAGTATCACAATAAAACTTGTACTAATTCATTATCATAAGATACGGTTAATATTATTTCTATTAAAAAAAGCTTGTATTTTTATTTAAACTAAAACACATGGCCGAAGATTGATAATACATATAATTATATTAAAGTACAAAAAGAAGTTTCTTAATTAAAAAAAAAACTTACATCCTGTAAGAACTATTCACTGAGATAAATTTAAAAAATTAAAATTATAATTATTGGCTATGAAAATTATTATCTCACATGCAGTACTCTAATAAAAAATTGACAAAAAAATAAATAATGTTATTATTAAATAATTTTACTATTATTATTTATTACTCCAATACATTTCTATTTTTTTTTTTTTTTGGAATCTAGTTTATATAAAAATATTTTATATAAACTAGAAATATAAGAAAAAAAAGACCATATCATTAACATGTTAACTATATAATACACTATGAAACTTATTTTTCACTATTTTGGACACAATATAATATGCAAATAGATATCTTTAACCTAAGTTGTTAATTGCTATTTTTTCTGAATTTTTCCACATAAGCACTTTCCAGGAAATCTACATCCATCAAAATGAACAGTAAAAATTACATTCAATGTAATTAAAATTATTTGATTAAAATCATAAATAGAACCTCTTCAAAAACCATTTAAAAAACAAAAAAAAAATAAATTATAAATCATAATAATTAGTAGGTACAGGGTAATTATAAAGGTAAAATATAAATAAAAAAATAAAATTTTAAATAAAATAAATAATAAAAACTAATAATTATACAAAAACATTTAATTAAGATAAAAAATAAGAATCTTTTCTTCAAAGGTATTGATTATTTATTAATCAACTAATACTAATTTTTTCATGTTATTATCAAAATATCTCTTTTATTTATTTTAGATTCTGTTCAATTTATTCTGAAACATCTACCGATGATTACAATTTAACAATTGAAATGAAAAAATGCACGTCTAATTTTAGGTATTTATTATTTATTTTTTTTGTAAATGGTTCTTTGGCATTTTTTATTTATGATTTTATTCCAGTAACCAATCAGCATAGGTTTTTCTTTGCATTAAAGAAGAAGATTATTGTTCTTCAATCATCTTAGTTAAAAATTCAGTTACTGTTTTTTCATTTCATTCTAAAGAAGATCCTGTATATATTTATTATTTGAAAAGTTTCCGCTACTTAAAATAATTGAATAATTTTAATATATTTTAAGTACAAACTTATTTTCATTAAATTAAATTAAAGTTTGAACTATCGATCTACACGGAAAAAATTTTAAAATATATAATTTACTGTAGGTTAAGAAGTAATTCACAGTAAGAAATTAAATAAAGTACATTCTCTCGGAATTATATGGTTTCATTATGAATATAACAGCATGAAGCAGCAATCCATATTTTAAAGAAAGTGAAGAAAGAGTTAAATCCCAACAGCAGAGCCAAATTTAATAAACATTTTTAAGTAACTCACTAGTTAAAAATCTCCATATAAAATTATACTTTATTTAGATGAAAGATTGCACACTGCTGTACATAATAACTAAAAATATACAAAAGATGGTTCATGGTGGCTGTTACAGGTGGCAGGAAATTGGTATTAAGGATGAAATTTCAACAGAAAAAGAAGCATTAAAACATTTGATTCCTGTGATAAATAAAGGAACTCTGATGATGTTCTCTTTCAGATCAATATCTTCAACTCATACAATCAGGCACTGAGTAATAACAACATCATTAAAGCTGGTATAAGGTATTAGAACAGTTGGAATGGAACAGAATGAAAGTGTGTATGTGTCAGGGATATTTTACCCCCAACTTACTCTATTTAACTGGTGGGTATTTATTTTTACTACTGGTTATATATTATATTTATGTTGTTTTTATGATGAATGGAGTTTTAAATTGCATTCTGACCCTTATTTTTATAGATAGTGAGTTTGATAAGATTTTACTGGAGTTATTACATGGGAGATTTGCAAACTTTTTGTGTCCTTCATCCAATGTAATTTCCCCTTCAGTCAATCCTCTGAAAGCCTTTTGCTACTAGTGTCTTTTGGTCTATCAGGAATGCACCCAGTAAAATATTTACAAAATGTTTTTAATTTATCCAACTTTCTTTATAGAAAAAAATTGTTCAAAATTATTTTACAATATGAGCAGAATAACTGATTTTTAAAAAATAAATTTACACTGGAATTAGACAAAATAACTTAATATAAATAAGTTTGTACAGTAAAAGCCAATATGCATAATTTAGTATATACCTAATAAAATTTAATGAAATTAATATTTAATAAAATAAAATAATATTTATTATAAATAAAAATTAACATCATTAAACTATAGTACTAAAAATATATCAATTCATCTGATGGAAATACATGCACGTGCTTTAATTGCAAATTTGCTCATATTAATAGCTTTCAAACTACTATAGCAATCACATAATAAAGGAACACTGTATGAACCTTTTAAAAATAAAGATGGCTTGATATAAATATATAATGATATTCTATAAAAAATAAATACAAGTAAATAGTAAAGAAAAAGAATTAACCATAAGAAAATATATATTATACACAAAAAAAATATATATATATAAAATACCAAGTAAATTTTCATTTAATCACAGATAATATGTTAAAATTTATAGTTATTTAACAAAAAAAACTCTGGAAAAACACACAAATTCTATAAAAAAAATTTCACAGACATATATTTATACAACAAAAAAAAGAAACAACAATGACAAATTTTTTATGAAAGATAAGGTACTGTACAATAAAATATACAAAAAAAGAATGTGGAAGAAATATATAATTAGTTGAAAATGAATCAAATTAATAAAAATATTTACTGTACATATAGCAGAATGATTAAAAAAAAGAAAAAAACATAAAAAGTAGAAGGAACTTTTCAATAAGAAAAAGTTAAAATAAAAATGATATTAACTGATGTAACTAAATGTACAAGATAAATTAAATTAAGTAAACTTAAATATGAACTAAAAATAAAATTGATATATATAAAAAAAAAACCAGTACCTACATTTCATTTCCATCCATCCATTTTGAGTGATTTTTAATTAATTGAAAAAAAATAACTGAGGTATTTCTGAAAAATTGTTTGTTTACTCAATTATAAATTATGAATGACAAAATATATTTAAAGAGGATATTACAGAACTCGGGAAAGAATTGCTAAGTATTTAATGCAAGAAAATTGAGTGAAAAACCAGATAACCATAGTGCTAAAGCTTGACAATGTTTTCAGTTTTTATAAATAGCTTCTTTTTAAATTTAGAATAAAAATTACTCACATAAAATGTAAATTTAGTTAAATTCACTAAATATTCTATAATATTTCTGTTGTATAATGAATATGACAGAAAACGTATCAATCTGTACTGAAACTGTGTTGGTACTATAACTCATAACTCATTTCAGTATTAATCAGTATTTTCTGAATGTGTTCCAGTAAATGTTAACTTGAGTACTGGATAATAATTTGAAAGACTTAAAACATAAACAGATATACAAAACAAAAATTGCAGTGTAAAACTAGTGACATGGATAAGAAATAAGAAAAATTATTCACTGATGGAAATTTTGATAAAAGATGTATATTCATTTTTGAATTATAAACTTTACACTAATAAAGTTAATGGATAAAAATAAGCATTTTTGCAAGGTGAACTAGTAGAAAATCCTACTTATAACAATTCAGAAGAAAAATAAATAGATTAGATTACATAATATATGAAAAATATTGTAACAAAACTGAATTAAAATGATATAGTAAGTAAAACAAAAAAAGGACATTAAAGGATAGAAATAATATATAACTGAATGGACATTACTAATAAATGAAAAGTGATAGAATCATTTCATGCATTATATCACTTCATAATGATGATAAACTAAAAAAAATCACATTTTCAAATAGTTGAGGTAGGTTGTAAAGAAATCAAAGAAATTTTAGTGATAAAATGTAAATACAGTTACAATAGCAAATAAATAAATACATATATTCATATATAAAGCTGGAGAGAAGGAAGAATGAAATCAATATTTACAAAACTTGCAAAAAAGAAAATAATTTTAAGGTAAGGAAAAATGAACAAATACAGTGAAAAATAAGTAAATAAATATCAGTCACAGAAGATATTCTGGTAACACAGAAAATAAATTTTATGAATAACAGAAGAACAATTACCCAAAATATAAACAAAAGTATGTTTTTTCTGTAATATTAAATTATTACACATATAACAAAAAAAAAGTGTTAGTTACAATAAACATATATCCAGTATCTTATTTCAGATAGACACCATTTTACCAGTATTTATCACATATAATTACACAAATGGATACATAGATATGCATATATATATATATATATATATATATATATATATATATATATATATGTGCACATACAATGAATTTGTATTTGAACAGATTTGAATTTATGTATGTTAGAATTTATAAAACTATCTTGTGTATAATTTGATGACTTTTTTACATAATTTAATTTTTTACTTCTGTTACAAGAATTTATGTATATATATTTTTTTTGACACAGTCTACTGAATTACTAATCAACGATAATGGAGATCTGATCAGTGCAGATATAATCTAAAAAATTACATCATTAATTAGGAAACAGAATCACATTCTTTCTTATTTGTCACAACAAGGAGATTAAAAACAGCAACATTAATTGAAAGTTATTTAATTATTTTGAAATAATTCAATTTATTTAATTTTTGAAATATTTCAATCATTTTGAAATAAAAACTGTTAAGAAGATGAATTTACTGTTAAGAAGATGGAATTTTATAGGATTTTTCAGCAGCAAGAACATCATAAATAACACAAAAGCTCAGTAATAATATGATTAATTAATAAAAAAATAAAAACTCATTATATGATTTTGAATTTTCTCTCTAATGGGAATTTCTTTTTAATTTATAATTATTCTCCCAGTAATTTTGAACTGCATCTCTTTTAAATTTTCCCAAATAATTATGATTTGGTATCCCACTTCTTTCAGTATAAATAGTTTATTAAAAGCTTTGTAATTTCACTATCAAAAAACAGAAAATTCAATAATAACTCATGCTTATTATTATGTTTTAGATATGTGAATTATGTGTTGAGTAAAAGACTTAATCAATGCAATTATATCTTTTGCAAGGAAATGTTTTTAATTATCTCATTGGTTTAAACAGAGGAAGTTAGAGAATGTGCTTGACAATGTTTTTGAATAACAGTGTTTTGACTTAATTTTTTTTAAAGATGATTACATACTGAAGGAAAAACATTCATAAAATCAAGTGTATAATAATAGAAGTCGCATTACATTAACATTTTATTAATACTGTGGAGAAAATTAAATTGTTTTCCAAAAAGAAAAATTAGGAAAAATTAGATGGTAGTATCTTTGCATTTCACTTGGAGGTCCTGGATTCAAATCCTAGTCAGGCATGACATTTTTTATACACTAAAAATTTCCATTTGGGCTAAATGATCATAGCAGTCGATGCCCACACATCTCATTAAATATAAAAAAAAAATAATTTTCTTGAATAACTTTTCATAAAAAAATATATGAAAATATAATTTATCTGCGTATATCTGACCCATACAATAACTGGGAATACATTATTATAACTCCACCACATCTTAACTGACAAGCATTGATCAGTCAGGGTTTATTTATGATTGTGAAATATAAATACATATCTATGTGTTCAGAAAAAAATTAATAGTAATTAAATTTACAAGTAATGTTATGTAAAAGAGTAAAAAACATAAAAGTAATTATAGTACAAAATATATTTTATGTTTATAATATAAGAAAAATAATTTACATTATTACACATATCACAGAAAATATTAAAGAAAATATGCTTATATACAAAAGAATTTATATATAATACAACACATATGTAATAGTTTACACTGAAGATATAATAATAAAAATAATAATAAATATATTTACAATAGATGACACGTAAGTTACCACAATTATTGACACTGAAGCAACCATAATTTACAGAGAGGTCCCATAGTGAAGTAAATCCATACAACAGTTATATACAAATTTGTTGCCAGAAAGTCTTCCAGAACCATAAAGTCTTAAAATAAACTGTAAGTAACATTCATAAAATAAATTACCATAAAAATATTATTATTAATATAGAAGAGATAACATTTAGTGCAAACATATACATATAAAATATATACAAACATTTAATGAAAAGTTTTTATATAGTCACAAAAATAGTTGATTTATTTTTAGAAGAAATAAAAAGTAAAGTGTACAAAAGTTTTCTTTAATTAAATGAAAAAGATAGAGTACACTCAAGAAAATAAGTCTGTAAAGTATTACAGGCTTTAAAAAGAATTTAGAACACACTTAAACAGATATTTAGTGAGAAAGTAGATGCTGATAAATTCCAACATAGATATTTACAACAGATATATCTTTGTGAGTCAGTGAACATAAAAGAAGGCACATCACATCCAGAAAGCATTTTACCTTCGGTATTTCATTTAAAGAAGGTTTAACTTCTTCTTTAACGACTGTTTCTTTAATTCGCTTAGTCGGTCTTAACTGAACATTGAAAAAAGATTCACCTCCAACGCTATGTCTTTTTTCAAATATTTCAACTTTTTTAACTTTTTTATCGCCATCTTTCTCTTCAATCGGAAATTTAGATAAACGTCTACCAAATTTATCATATTTATTATCAATAGAAGATTTTCTTGAGTCGTCTTTCGTTGAATCTATACTTTTACGGCTTTCAGTTGTGCTTGAAATCGAAGTTACACTATCAGAACGTTTTTGTAGTGATGGTTGTTCTTCTTTTTGCTGGGTTATAACCTGTTCATTCTAAGAGGAAGAGAACAAAACTGAAACACTTCATTTACAGAGAATGACATATATTTATATACACTTAAATAAATGCACAATTATTAACGTTTACTGACCAACATCTATGACAAATTTTGTACAAAATAATAAAAATGTATCTAAACCATTTTTACAGATAAACTAAAACAACAAAATCCCTCTTTTTTATATGTATATATACATATAAATACTAGTAGCATTAATATAAATAAACAATTTTACAACATATATTTTATGAATTTTCTAATACAATAACTACAGAATGTATATACAATTAGAAAAACTGTCCAAGTGTAACTTAAAATAAGTCCTCTTTTTCAAATAATGTCCAGTTTCATTAGTGAAATATTGTGATATCTTACTTGTAAAAAAAAATTACTGGAAACATTAATTGAAGAACTTCACAGAACAACACATTACTGATTTAATTTATATATATAAGAACTTCACTTTCATCAGAAATTCCTAACTATAGTTGAGTTTCATTGTTTATACACAGTGATGCTAGAATATATTATACTACTTTTAAATATCATAATTCTTAACAGTTACTGAAATAAAATGATACCTGAAACTGCAAAAGCTATTACTTTTATATTATAAAATAATGAAAAGTAATTTTACAACCATTAAAATCTACATAACAGGTAATTTTAAATTATCTTCTAATTAATTAAAATGAAATGGAATGTAATTAATTGCACTTCAGCCATGTCTTTAATGTATATTTATAAAATTAAAATAAATCTGAACTACGAGTATATGCAACTACTAAGACAGTAATAATGATGATAAATGACAGTTATATAACCCTAGTAACAATACAGTGATAGCTATATAGTATACCAGGTAAAGGGAGTGCTGATATAAAACAAGATTGTGGATGTTTAACTAATATATTTTGTTATATAACTAAAGAAATGAGTTCAAGCTGAAAACTTTCAGTAAATTGTGACATATGAATTGTTACTGAAACTTATGAATGAATTTTAATTTAATTAATTAATTCTTAATGTATGTTTAGAAATGAATATAGACAAACACTCATATGATTACATAAGTAACATGTAACTGTTTTTTGTAATAATAATGAGTCATATATATATATATATACAGATTTCTTCAAGTAATGATTAAAACTGCTGTAAAGAAAAGAGTAATTAAAAAATATATAACATGATGTGTTGTGATGTCCTTTCATCTATCAAATATTTGATAGAAAGTAATAAAAAAAAAAACACTAACATAAAAGCAAATACAAAACATATGCGAATATAAATAATACAAGAATTAAATAAGGATAAAAAGCTGTAATGAGAGAGAGGCAAATACAAATTAAAAGCCTGTAAAAAAAAAATTAACAACAAACAAAATGAATAAATAAATCATAAACAATAAAACACACTCTATAACAGAAATTTGGTTAACAATCAAGTTTGGCAATAAAACATATTTAGCTATAAGTATTTCAGATTCAACATACAAAATAAAAAAAATAAAATAAGAAAAAAAGAATGAACTGAAAAAAAAACAAAATTAAATTAAAAAACATAAAAATGAAAGAAAATGCAAGGTAAAATGTTAAAAAAAATTAAGTAAGAATAAAGTAAAAAAAAAATAAATAAATAAACGATGAGGTGCTATATTAAATTACTGCACAGAATGAAAAGATAAGCTGCTAAAACACCATTTCATAGATATAAATATAAAAAATTAAACTAATTAAGATTATTTTAACTATGAAATGTATAGAAAAATACTTACTGTAAAATAATTTTAATGAATAATATTTGTGTGATTTTATATATGACAGGTTTACTGATATAATTTAATTTAATTATATGCATAAAAATAATTTTGAAATACCAAAAACAGTATTTTATTTTTCAACAAACCATTAAACATATTTTGTTATACTATTTTGATATAACCAGTTGAACGAATTACCTTCAGAAACATTTATCAAAATATCAGAATTAAAACCATGTTAAAGACAGTACACTTATCATCTAGCATTGTCTTATGTAGTTTTAATACAGTACAGGAAATATGCCATGTAATATTGATGGTATTAACATTTAAACACAATCAATATGGATATCATTTTTTTGGAACTACACTGTGGTAAACAAGTATACCAGATGTAGTTCTAGACATACATTGATTATTTGTTTTATTATCCAGTTTACGTTTATCCAAACTATTATGTTTATTTTTAATTATTTGCTCCATAATGCACATCAGAAACAGTCTTAAAACTCTGAACTATTAGTAAGAGCTCATATTTTATCAGGAACTAAGAATATAAACATAAAAACAAAAAAAGCATAAATAGCAACAGATAAGCATACTTACAATTAAACAGACCCTGAGAAAAAACTTAGTGTGTCTTAGTACTATGTCAATAAGTGAGCTAAATAGAAACACAGTTCAGGAACTTCACATGTAATTTATAATCCATGACAAATCTTTCTAATTTTCAGTCATTTTTGTACAATATTGTATTTATTATTCCACACTAAAAGTTTCATTCCTTAAAAATTTAAGTTCAACTGGATAGATGAGTAAAAGTATAACAAAGTATTTTCAACAGTTCAAAAAGTACTGTTTTTGAAGATTCAAATTTATTTAAAATAAAAAAGATATCAACAAACATTCATATATATATATGATAATTAAATACTATCTGAATCATTTGTTCAAAAAGAAAAAAATTCTAATGGTTAATAAAATTAGGATTGTTTAAACATGTCTATAAATATAAAAGGAATAAATTACTCCTTTCACTTTATTAATTTCTTTTTTAAATCTCTTGCATATCGTTCATTAAAAAATTAAAATTATCAACTGTTTAAATGATAAAACAAGCCAAATTTATTATAATACTGAGTTTTTAAAATTCATATTGCAATGATTTCAGCCACTTTCAGTGAATGGTGTTGGTGTTGTAGGCTTGATGGCAGCTGATGCTATACTGATAGATTTAAAAAAAAATTAAACAGAATATATAAGAATTTAGTTGAAAAGAATGTCAAATTTGATTGTTTGCTCATTTAATTGTGTGTCTGCTTTGTTGTATGTTTGTATAATTAATAATGCCAAGAGAGTTAGAATTTGGTCTTTTTTGTGCTTGTGTACTGCAGGGTCAGATAGTTCAAGGTTTGTTGGACTACTTATTTTTTATCAAGGTGTTACACAAGAAGCCAGACTGTCAGCTGAGATAAACCTGTACCACTTATTTTCCAGAAAATCTAAATTCAAATATGGATTGTTTCACTCATTTTAATTACTTACATTATTTGAAAAAATTACTTTTTTAACTACACATTAATCAGTTGGATGACCAAAATTTCAGTCTGTATCAATAATTATTTAAATTAGTTAAAAATGAACTAGCACAAGAAGAACAGTAGAATAGTTTGTTATAATTGGAATATTTAGATAAACATTTTGTAATGAAAGGGTTAAAAGAATTTATTTTATAAACATTAAATAAATTTAATAAAAATTGATTCAATTAATAACAAATAAATTATTATTAGTTAATATACATATACATGTATGTAGAGTATATATATGTACATATTAATTTAGTAAAATCAATTCTTCCTTTATTCTTGTCCATATGTTTCTTTGTACTAATTATTAAGAGTACAGTGCTGTATACAGTGGCTGGCCACAGGCACATATAGGAAATTTTAAAAAATCTTAATAAAAATTTAAAAAAAATTTGGTATTATTAGAATGTTTAATTTTTAATATTTAATTTTAATTTTTGACTTCATATTTTACAATATATATGCAATAATTTTAATTTCTTAATGTATAATTTTAAAGTTTTTAAATTTTTGACCAACTGATGATGAGGGAAAATCCTCAAAAGCACTTTTAATGCACAAATGAAGAAGTAATAATAAGGTTAGAAATATTATTAGATTCTTTACTGTGGTGGATTGCTGAGTTTAATTTTAACCCTTAATAGTATATATATACATATGCAAATAAGGTATCAATGAGTTAATGTTTGTAAGTAAAACATGTTTTATCTTGTAATAACTATTAATTACTTAATTTAACAAATAAATACTTTTCTGTTAATAAACAATGCGAAACAAGAAAAAATGATTCAGAAACAGAATTTCAATGAAATGAATCATTAAAAAAGATAATATTAATAACCCAATGAGTAAATAATCTATTAACTATGTATCATAAAATTAAGAGTATGATTAAAGCACATTGAAAAACACACAAAGATAATAAAATAATAATGATAAAATTTTACCTTGTGAGTAGTAGTCGACAACGAATTAGCTTATGATATATCCTTAATATTATTCTACAAGCCAAAAATAATAAAAAACATGCAAGATAATACGTAGAATTTTTAAACATAAGAGAATTATAAAACCAATAAAATGAAAGAAAGGTGTTAATTAACCCTTTCAATGTGAATAAGGTTAATAAAATTAATACTTGTAATAAAATAAAAAAATGAGTGATAGAAAAGTAATGATTTCATAATTACATACATTATAAAGAAGAATCTTTTCTGTTAGAAAGAGATAAGGATAAAGTGAGGATGGCTTAAAGTGAGTTAAAAGTTTATTAATATATCAACAGAGAGCAAAAGGATATAATTATTTTATAGATAGTTGATAGTAAGGTGTGACTATAGAAAATAAAAAGTTAATAAAACAAAAAAAGACTACATACAATATGTAATCATGTTTTTTATGTTAAAAATAAAAAAGGGTAAGGAATGTTACAAAAATCATGTAACATAAAATTAATAAAAAGTAGAAAATTAAACAGTCAATTTCAAATTAATTGAAAATTTAAAAAAAATATGTATGAATTAATGGAATGGATACGGTAAAATATTTTTATTTTTTTTTATTTATCGATAATAATTAATATCACAATGATACTAAAAAGAAACATGATTCTGAAATACCAAGAAATAATATCTGATTAAATTAATTATAAAAATAGTTAATGTTTTAAATGTGTGTGAAAAGAAAACATTGGACTCTATTTTATTAAATAAATATATATTTTTAATATCAACATTTATATGTATGTGAATGTCAATGTATGTTGTATAGTATTTCTGTAAATACCTCTGTGTCTGATTGTTTTCTTCCTGTGGGCTTCTTACGTGGTTCATCTCTCTGTTTGCGAAAAAATTTAAAAAAAAATATTTGTAGTTATACATAGAACACTAATAATTGTAATTAACATGTTCTATATGGATTAACTTTTATGCCTGAAGAGTAAGTTAATGTTAACATATAACTTGTTATACCTTCCTTTACAAAATTAAAAAGAAACCCTGAACAGTATTAAAACTAAACCCTATCACTGTTTTTTTTTAGTAAGTGTGAAATTTTTGTATTTTATTATATCATTCTTATGTTCTTAATAAGTACATCATATATTTTTTAACTATATAAATATGTTCACTAGATAATTTATTTTCTAAAGTTAGTGTTTTTCGAAAGAGATATATACACAATTTTTTATCTGTAAATACATAAATAGTATTATAATGAAAAAAAATATGACTTTGGCTTATTTGTACAATGGTTCATAATAATTTTTAAATAATAATGATTTCTGGTTTACTTTCAAGGTATTTTAGCCTAGAAAGGGCAAATCTTTTTTTAGCATTAAAAATTAGTTTTTACACATAATGTTACTCACATGTTTCTCTCTTTATAACAAGTAACAAAAATACTCATAACCTACGAAAAAACAACAACTTATGACAATTCTGAAAAATATAAAAAAAAGATTTGGAGCCAGCATGATTGTTAATTATTATCAGCAATATTATACTTGTAGTATTACAACATTTTTTCTGCAACCAATGCAATAATATACAGATGTTTTTCAAATCCTTATTTTTGAATACAAACATATGAAATGCTAATTTAAGTTTAATGACTGTTCAGTTTTTTTTTTTTAAGAAAGAAATCTTGCAAGAAGCATAAGTTAATATTAGCTTGGGTGTCAGACATGAAAGTCAAGATTAATTCCTCTGCACAGAATATTGATGATATGTGGATTTGATTAATTTGATGAAAACGTAAGTGTGATGAATTTAAAAGAAATACAAAATTTTTAATACCTTACATTTTAATTTTATCAAAGATGATAAACTCATTGTACAAAATAAAAATGAAAAATAATGAAAGAATTTAATCTTACTAACCAATATAAGTAAATTATTGACATACTTTCATCACTAAGACATCATCAGGGATATTCTTCTACCAAAAAAATTAAAATGTATAAATTTAAAAAAAGTAATATACCCGATCTCAATTAAAGGTAACATATGTCTGTGTTAAGTCACTATATCTTTAACTGTTAAGTGATATATATTTATAAATATTACCAATAACTGACTACTGGAGATTAAAAAAATGTTTATGTATTTTAACTATTTTATTCATAGAAGATATCTTTGACAATGATCTAGAATAAAAAATACTTGGATAACTTATTTATACAGATCAGTAATGTTGAACATACTTTTAAAATAAACAAAAAACATTATTATATGTTTACTATATATAAGAAACAGATAAAGAAAACTGACCCATCAGCAATAAGTCAAAGAAATTAAAAAAAATAATTCTGTATAAAAAATTACTTAATAAAGTACCAATTAATAAATTAGAGTAACATATCAATTAATAACATTAGAGTATGCTTTAAATTTTTATAAGAATTGTCATCAGTGCTAGGACTTATGCATAAAAAATGTACATCCTACTAAAGTAAGTTAGAAAAAATGTAACTTAAATCCAGCAAAATACCTTCTAAAGGATGAAAATTTATTTGGGTGAGACAAAATTAATGTTGCATTAGTTTTTGTATAAGTGAAACATTTAAAAAAAGAGAGAGAGAGAAATACCACATTATTCAATATGGGCGTTTGTCATCATAAAACTGTTAATTTTTTCACTTTAAAATGCTTAACAAAATAGTTATTTTATATGAAAATGGGGCCAGCTAAAGGATACCGTCCATAGACTGACTACCAACTGAAAATAATGTCTATGACAAGTTATCGTGGGTTGAACCATCCTTGGATTTTTAATTGTGGCTTAGCTGTTAAATTATTAGAAAAACTGGAAGCTAGAAAGTTTTTTTCTTCAGAGTGTGTGTGTGTGTGTGTGTGTGTTTTTTTACAGATATCAACATATTTACAATACAAAACAGTACACCTGTAATAAAATGGCAATATTAAAACAGTATACATGCTTAACGTACTATAAAATTGTTGATAAATTCAATTTGGAATCTGAGGGGCCATACCAATAGAACATTAATCTTACACAAGTCTTGATTCAAAAAAGGTTATGAAGCACTGAACTGTATAATCATATCAGTAGTTTAAAATCATATTAACTGATTGAACATATTAAAACCTAATATTTTACATTAACTAAAATTTTTAAAAGAATATTTTTAATCATAAAAAAGTAATTATTCATGTTTAAAAATTCAAAATAAATCTCTTTTTAAAAAGAAAAAAGTATTGAAATTGTTAGGAAATAAGTCATACAAGTGAATTAAATTTACATTTTATAGATATACGATATAATAAATAAAACACACCATACCTTTTTATACCTAGTGTCAGTAAAACGTGTTTCTTCTTCACTATCTATTTCTTCCTCACTTTCTTCTGCTTCTTCTTCTGATTCATCACTCTATTTTTACAAATAATATAGAAAAAAGAAGCACAGAAGATAAAGAAAATGCAAATAAGTATTAAACAGTTATTAAAAGGATAAAATAACATCTAGTATTTAAGCAAAAATAAAACCAGATAAAAAATTCTGTCCCATATAAGAATAAATATTTACAAATAGTATAAAAGAAGAGAAAAATTAAATCAGTAAAATAAACTACAACAAATTAAAAAAAATATATACAGGAAAATCAAAGAAAGAAAAAGATTGTGTATAGTGTAACAATATGTAATGCAAGTAGAAGAATATAGAAATTTAAATGCATTACTAAGATACAAAAAGTTTTTTTAAAACTTTTGTCAATCTGAATACCAGTAATGGTAGAAAGTAAAAATACATAGTTAAAAGAAGAATTATATATCAAAAAGTAAAATAAGTATTTTTAATTTAAAGATGTTACATCTGTAAACTTCTACCTGAGGTGTTTTAATTTCTGGTTTCTTTGTTTCTGTATCTTTTTTTGGTATTATTTCATCAATTTTTGTTTCATTTTTACCCTGTATCAGAACACAAAAATAATTATAAAAATATATTTTAATTAAACCATTTTTTTTCAATAATTTTTTTGTTTAATGGTCGGTGTGGGTTTTTTTATTCTAGATCACTGATAAATATGATCAGTAACAACTACTTTAATAACTTCACGCAATTACAAATTCAAACGGGTGTATTTGTTTAAGTAATCTACAAGAACTAGTTTATTAAATATGCTATCAGAAGTTAGGTTTTACCCTTACCTTAATTTTTTTTATTTTATAAGATTCAATTACCCTAAGACATTTCAGTTGTGGAATAATCAGTCATATGTTGTTGCACTATAACTTACTGTTCATGTTCCACTTTATACATTATTTAAATTGAAGTACTAGTTTTCATATTTTTTTGATAAAAATATTAATCCATTTTCAGTGTGATAAGAAAAAATGTTAATAAAAACAGCTATTATTACACAAATAGACTTTTGTTCAATACGTAAGAGTTGTTTGAATAACAATAATAATAATAAATGAAATTGTGATTTCTTAACAACTCTTCATTTGGCCCATTAAAAAAAAAAAATTGGTCAAATTTTATATAACAGTTTATCTGAACTGGTAGTATGGATAACAATTTCAACTTTGTTTTTATCAAACATAATCCATAGTCATATAAGTAATAAATAAATAAACCTCAATGAATAGCATTATTTTACATTTATAAGATATGTTTCAATTATGAATCAAACTATCATCAGAGAATCCCATAAAAGTAGAAAAAAACTGTAATATATTTTTGTATTAAGTTATATATATATATATATATATATTATGAGGTATTATAAGGAACACTTATCAAAAAGAAAATAATCTGTGCACAATATAATAATATAAATGTAAAATCAAGACAATTTTTTCAAAAAATCATAAAAAACGTACAACATATGAGATACAATACAGTGTACAATCAAATGAGATATGACACACAATAATATAAGAAGAATGAGCCAACAGTAGCACATTCAACACTGGTTATAAGAAAATTTAAACAAAAGTAAGTGATTAAGATTAGAGACTTATATAGAATGTATGCTTGTAATTCCTTATAAAACTGGGTATTAATTTTTTAATTAATATAAGTCATTTTTGTTCAACAAGTGTTCCAGACTACTGAATCCCATTTATATGGTATGTTATAGGATGCCTGATAATAGTCTGAGTTTAAGTGAAATGAGTGAAAGCTATAAGGTAAACTGCTAGTGGTTGATTTGCTTATTATCTTGAATAATATTAGTATATAGTCATTATGGTAGTAAAAAGATATGGATTAACAGTAGCAATATGATAGCACCTAAAACAGTACTGTTCAAAAATGTATAATTTGTTGATTTAAATCCATCTTTATTTATGTAATGTTTCAGGAACAAGTTGCCAACACCATATATGATTATGCTAGTCCATCATTCTAGACTGTGGAGATACAACTAAAACGAAGCAACTCATAGACTGTCAAAAATTATATATGGATACAGTACAATAGTTTATTTAAATCACTTCATTTGGAAGAACTTTTTCTTAATCTAAAGCAAAATGGTAAACTGTTTTTTTTTTTACAATCTGAATAATCCACAACTTGTAAAATATCTAACGAGTTAATACAATGGATAACAAAAGCACATGAAGTAAGAGTAATATACTAATAGCTGAAATCAACATTTAATAAATAACACTATATAGTTTCCCTTGAGAAGTGTGATTGAGTTTGTTACAGTTCAGTAATTAATGCCATAATAAATTAATAAAATAAAAAGAAAAGAAGAATGCTCATAATTCTATTTAGTGATATTATTATCACACTGATATCACACAACAGTAAACAAATAAAAAATTTATCACATATGTACAAATATTAAAATAATAATAACCATTTTGGTTAAATTATGAACTTAACAACAAATTAATTTTGGGTTATTTTATGCTGCAATAAAGGCATGATATATATTTTCTAAAGTATCAGTTATAACAAAAAAAAAAAAAACATTACCCGCAATATTTTCAGATTTATTAGTTATTTATTTATTATTAAGTGCAACTATATTGTAATACTGATCACTTGGCTATATCTACACTGAATTTTTTTTTTAATTGAAAATAAACCATTATAGTATTGTTTCTGGTTAGGTTAACTTACAAATTCATTAACTATTTAAATATATAAACAATTAATAAATCTTTCTGAGAGCACTGTATATTTATATAATAAAAAAATTGAAGTAAAATAAGACTATTTTGCATAATAGTTATTTTAAAGTGTATATATATATATATATATATCTCAATATGGTAAAAATTAAATAAATATAAAAAAAAGATTTGAGACTGCAATGTATCATAGATGCAGTATAACATAAATGTGTAGTGTAAAAGTGTACCTGTATTGTATCTAAGCCACCTGGTGGTGGTTTGTGTAATTTCCTCAGTCTTTCTGGCTCTCTATCCCTCTATTGTATTCAGCATGCAACAAAAAAATACCGTTTTTACTGTATGGTAGTTATAAGATTAATTTAAAAGAGTATAAAAATAATGCCTATGTAAATCAACAATGCGTGAAATTCTGTTCAAAAAGTATCGAAAAGCTAGTAACTTAAAGTAATGTTACCATGTTAAGTTTGTAACTTAATGTAATCTAAGCTTTAATTCTCACAGATATTTGTAGGTTTTGCCATTAAATGTTTATAAATATTTCTGAATTGTTTATATACATTGAAATAAAGCTTGTTTTTCCCATTAGTAACTTGTAACTTGGAAATAAAATTTTTCCCACACCATCTAAAAAAACCTGTACATATTAGTGAATATTAAATATATTGCACTTTCTTTTTTAAATTTTAGGACAAATTAGGAAGCCAGACATTGCCTTACTGCTATCAACCATTATATTTATTATGCAGCCACCAGACAGGAAACAGACTCCCTCAACAGGTTTTGAGGCAGCTGCCATCTTAGTGGTTCACACCATGATGTGCCCTTACCATGAATCTACCCGAGTCTGAATGAAAAGGGACAGTATATGTCAGTGAAGTCTCCACTAGGCAGCGAGTGTTCATCCTACTATTAAACCCTAAGCCAACCAAGGCACTATAATACACAGATTGGAGAAGCACATTATAAATCAATAATTTTTCATTGAGCAATTTAAATGTTTACCACAAACAAAAACCAAAGTTTTCTCAAGGAAATTAAAAAATCATTTGAAATTAGACATAGGACTTCTAAAGGAAAATATCTAGAAAAACGTGGGATGTGAAAGCATCCAAATGAGTTATATAATTGTAAGATTTAAAGCTATACTCTCAGAATTTCAATCTAAAATCACTAACCATTTTTCTAAACTTTTTATATGGTAAATTTACATATTTCAGTCAGTGTGAGAAATACATACTCTAATTTAGAATTAAAGATTTTATTCTTAACCAGTAATCTTAACCCATGAAGAATATAATACTTCCTGGTTATCTCCAAAATCTGTTACGATGCATATTGGGATAAAATTTGCTTTATATATATTTTATTATTATTGTTTACTTTTTTGTAAAACTTTTAAAAACCGACTGTCTAGATCAACAAACAAAAAGTTAAAAATGTATAAATGCATCTAATTCATTGATTTACAGACAGGATATTATTAAACTTTAAAAAGTATAATGCAATTGAAAAAAAAAACACTAAAAATTAAAAACACTAATTAAAAAAAAAGTCTCTGGTAACACTAAATGTATTACCAGACACACACACACACACACACACACACACACACACACACACACACCTACACATACACAAATGTATATATATATATATATATAAATTAGAAATTATGCTATATATATATATATATATATATATATATATATATATATATGTGTGTGTGTGTGTGTGTGTGTGTGTGTGTGTGTGTGTGTGTGTGTGTGTGTGTGTGTGTGTGTGTGTGTGTGTGTGTGTGTGTGTGTGTGTGTGTGTGTGTGTGTGTGTGTGTGTGTGTATTTGTATACACATAAATTTAGATGTTTATATAATGATAAGAGTAAGAATATATATGTGTGTGTATGTGTGTACCTGTACACTGTCTGTTCTTGTTCTTGTTTCAGAAGCACCTGGTACTTTAAGTTCACTTATTTTATCAGTGTCTACTTCCTGTTATGATAAAAAGAAACATTAAATCTTAATTTTGAAATATTATTTTTACTAAAATTAATAGTTCATATTAAAATTAACTATAATTTTCATTGATATATAAAAAAAATGTACTTGTACAAGTCATTCATGTTTATCAAGTTTGACTTTATTTGAAATACTGTATGTAACAGAAATGTAACTAATAACACCTCTCAATAAAGAAATGTTTATTGTAAAAGTGGTTATTAAAAAAAATTAATTTATCATAATAAAATATTAGAAAAAACTAATGGAAAAATAAGCTAATATATATATAATGGGTAAGATATATCAGATTTAATTGAAGAAACTTCACTTCTATTAATAAAACAAATGAATAAAAAAAACATTTTATCTATTAAAAAAAAAAAAAGTTTCAATGTACCTGATCAGTTTCTCGTTTTCTACTATCCGGAGCAGTCGGAACTTTAAGTTTAGTAACCTTTTCCTGTTCTTTGACTATCTGTTTAAGAGAAACATGTAAACAAATTATATTTTTTTTACTTAACTGAAATAGAAATGACTGACATGAATGACGTAATCAATGATGAGACAGACGTTAAGTTATTTCTTTTACTACAGCTTAATGATTAAAATCCTTTTATCAATACACTGATAATAATCTTAATAATATATTTATAATAAATTTGATGTTAAAAAATAAAGATATTTGATGTTTAAAAATTAAATGTTAAAGAAAGAAAAAAAATTCAAAGCTATTAATGAATGTAATATCATGGATAAGACACTAAATAGCATCAATTGCATCAATTCAAACTGATGATGGTTTCACTATATCTGGAAAAAATGAAAGAGTAGCTTCCTGAAAATAAATTGCCAATAGCTGCAGTCATTTTTAATAAACTAGTTTCTGTAGATCACCAAAGTAAGAAAATTTAATGTATAATTTCACTGCATGCTCTTAGCATTACAGCACTGCCACTGTTAGTGGCAAAATTTCTAAACCAATTGATTCCATTTAAAATTAAAAATTATAATAAGCACTATTTCAATGAAGAATATGATTTACTTTTATAATACCCATCATAGACAAAAATTCTAGAAAAAAACACCTAATGATAAAAAGTAGAGTACATTCTGAAGAAAATTATACATTGTACGTCTAGAAATTGCATTAAATCATCCAGAAGGAAATTTTCCCAGAATCATAAATATGGGCAAAGTGGGATTAACATTTTTGTTGCTTTCCTTACATTAGCATTTAGCTAAGTCAGCCACATATTTTAAAGAGTATTTTGAAATTATACTACATAGAAATATGATCTCTTATGAGAAGGATCAAAGAAAAATTAACTTTTCCAAGAATGAACATTCCCTCGATCCCTTATTTCATTACATGTGAGGTAAATGATGAAAATTTTAAAAGTATTAAAGTGTACAGCTAAACAGTAAACAGATTATGAGGCAAGTACTTCTCTGTCGGTAATTTCAACTTAAAAAGCTTAAGACCCTAAGTGAAAAATACTGGATAATATCGAATGGATTACTTTTTCTTTAACAAGTTTTAAGCTGCATCTACTATTACCGTCATAAGTAAGTAATAAATGCTAACATACTATGAACCATACCAAACTTCTTTAAATTTGTGATTTACAGGAAGTATATTTTTTAAAAATTGTAACTTATCTATAAAAAAAAAAAATTACTTATTCCTAGAAAATAATAATACCCATCTCTATCAAATCAGATCACAGAACTATTTCTTTATCTGAAGCAAAACACATTTTGGCCTATGAGAAGGAGCATTATTATCCATCATTATCATTCCAAATTAAATTACCAACCCAGTTAGATCATTTTTATTTATAAATTCAATATTATTTTTTTATTATTATTATTTATTTATTTCATAAATTCTTTTACATACTCAACATTTATTAATATTAGTGTTAGTATGTTAAGAGCTTTTTTTAACAATAGTAGTTGAAAAAACCCTGACTGTTTTTCATTTAATCTACATATGATGAAATAATCTCCATTAACACGATCTCAGATGTATTTGTAACTCTACATATTTAATAACTATTATTTCATACATTTAAGTATTAATGTGTACTTCTCACTTTATTTTCATTTTATTGCAGTTTTATAAATTTTTAAATAGTGTAATGTTATGTACCAATCAAAATAAAATATCTTTATTTTTTTTTTTAGTATGCTTCTGACCACTGACATTTTACCTTACATCATTCTATTTTCAGAGTTCTACTTTATGAGATATTCCAGATGTTATGAAAACTTCAGATTGTAATGATGCAATTAATTATCTTACCAGAACAGAAAAATTACTGTTGAAAACTTTGGAAACCCTCAATGTCCTAGGGCAGCTTTTTTAAACTTAAAATAGTTTGTAGATCCTCATATATGGCACCTTTAATAACTGAAAATGGGAGTACACGCTAAACCTAAAGAAGGTACCTATTGGATACCTCATCAGTCTGAAAGATAATAAAACCTCCCTTAGTAAATTATCAATTAACTATCTTTTAATGATAACAACAATCTTAATTATTAGTTATTTCAACTAATTAATAAGCTAAAAATTGTTAGCTGCTACCTTATTGACAAAATTTATCTACAATTGGATTAGTTTAATTAAAAAGTCATAGTTTAAGAGAAGGCAAGAAGGTTTACAATAATTGATAAAAATGTTATTTATAGAATAACTGTCCAGTCAACTGATACATAGCTTCTAATTTCTTTTTATAAACCTTTATTAATACAAATGAACTTGATGTACATGTGTGCATAAAATGTATGGATGAAAATTATTTGTATGCTGATGTATGTATATAAAGTGTATATGTAAAGTGTACCTTAGGAGCATCCTCTGCTTCTGATTTTGGAATAGCTGGAACTTTAAGTTTGTTGCTTTCTTCTTCAGTTCCATCCTACCAGTAAAAAGATGTATATATTTGGTTAAATAACTTTAATAGTAAAAATAATAAAAACCATTAAAACAGGAAACTAATAATAATTTGTAGTATTATTATTTCATGTTCATTAAAACAAAAATTATAATTTAAATACAAATAAATGAAATAATTTATTGATATTTAAATATATGTGATAGTAATCACTAAGGATGCATTAAAGAACGATACTTTTTTGAGAAAGCAGAGTAAGTAATATCTTGTTTACTTACAAAGCAGCTTAATTATTATTTTTAAAATCATTGTATAATTTTATTTAATAATTTGTACAAGCTAATTTAAAATAATTAAGACATCAGTCATTCATTTTCTATCAGTGTTTATGACAGAACAAGAAAATAAAATTTACTTTCAACTCAAGTTTAAAAATTAAAAAAATAATAATAAAACTATATAACATGAACTACAAGTAACAGTATAAACAGTTGAACATTTTGATAAAAAATCCTGATGATAAGTTTTCTACAATTTGAAAGGTTACATAGGATGACATTTTTAATTTTTATGTTGGCTTAATTAGCATTCTTTTATTAATATTATTTTAAATTACAAGAATTCTATCTCTGCATTTTCAACATTTGCAATGAACAGATATGACCATACTTATTTAAACTTCAACAAAAATTCTAAATATTGTTTAAGGCATTTCAGTTAAAAATTATTAAAAATATATATAACCTACATTACTTTTTGTGTAATAGTTACATAGACATGAATAAGTAATAATGTAGTAAAGTCTTGTTAGCCTGATCTAATTAGGATCGAACCATATTTGGATCATCAGAAGTTTGAATTAATCTTGTGTATGTAAACAGATCTGATGCCTACACTATAAAAAATATGTACACCTATTATCAAACACTTTGTCGACCTCTTATATGTATATTAAAATATCAAACATGTTGTCCAGTGTGTTGTAATTAATAATTATTAACAAAAATCACCTATGTGTACATGAAAATGGCAAGCTTGATATAATCTTACCAATTTAAACAAAAGTTTTTTCGAATTCATGGATTCATCATCAATTATAAGATACTAAATCAGGTAAAGCATTGCTATTATGACATGTACAAATGGATATTTGTCATTAACAACTGAATTAAATATTGGTTACAGTTAAGCTAGCTACTAGAACAGATTTGCCTATTTACGTAACTGATCAAGTTTGAAATTTACCTGTTCATTCATAAGTGTTTGCATATTTTTGTATTTATGATCATATTTATAAATAATTAAGTTTATTATTTATTTCTATATTTCTAGATTATTTTCTGCATTTATTATTGAATTTAATGTGGTGATCAGCAACATTTGAAAAATTATTTCTGTTACTTATACATAAATACTTCTTATAGGTGCTAAGAATCTTGTTTAAAGAACACATTAGTTTTACCAATGCCTATTTATTGTATAATTGTCATAATTAATTCTGTAAATGCTACTTTTGTAAAATTTATTTTGCGTTTAAATATTTTAATTGTAGATTTACGATTATTAATATTGTAAACCTATTATTTTATTTGTATTTTTATTAATAACCATTTTAAATTTTAAGGTAGTTATTAAGGTAGTCATGACAATTATCACTTTTTACACATAATGATATTAATGCATTAACTGATACAGTATTTTATAACTGATGATGAATCTGTCGATTTAAAAAGGTTTTTATGTAAATTGGTAATTTTGTATTGAGCTTGCTACTTTGGTATGTTCATAGGCAATTTATACATAAAGTGTGTGTGTTTGTTTATTTGTAATATATATTTGGAAATTAAACTCTTAAAATGTGTATGTATATATTTGATTTTATTTATGTAATGTAAGTGGTAACAACAACTTAAAATGTAATTATACATTCGTTTTTTTAAAATATATTATGCAGTCTCAAATATTTTTTCTTTAAGTTAATTATGAAGGGTTCAATTTAACGGCAATCAATATTTTATATCATTTAACAAAATATGGCTCTTTCCAATAGCAAAGATAAATTTGTAAAGATATAATGTTTTACAAAATTAATGAAATATACTACAAATAAAAAATGTATTTACCACGTGTACTTCAGTTTTCTTGATTTCAGGTGTGTCAGAAACTTTTCTTTTAGGAGTTTTGTCTGTCTCAGGCTCCTTCTGTTATAAAAAATACATGCAACAGATAATATACAACATGCAAATGTCATAGTCATAAAATGACATTAAAAACATATATTTCTTATGATTTCAAGAGAAAGTATAAACATAGTATTTACAAATATCATAGTCTTAAAATGACATTAAAAACATGTTATCCTTTGAAGTGAATACAAAAAAAAAAACATAAATGTGATATTCACTTATCTTATTTTCAGCACTGTCAGAACATTCATTCATATATTATACATACTGTACTGTGCATGTTACTAACACAAAAATGAATAAAAAATAAGATAATTCTCTAGTACATAAAAATCAGACATGCATCTACATCTACAACTATACTGTGCTGCTCTACATCTAAATAAAAAACAATATTTTATAGTAAGAAACCAATTGAAAGTGGGTATAAAATGTTAACCAGGTTGTTTTTGCATTAATAAATAGTGTAAATAATGAGACTAAGAAATAATCAATTAATCTGCTAACTCAATGAAGATCAGTGAATTAATTAATTAATATATTTCAACTTAAAGTGGTTGATAAATTTGTTCTAAGCAAAGAATGATTAATATTTTGAATGCTAATAACTGATCAGAAATATTTAAAAAAATACAAGAGAGATAAATTATATTAATCATTAAAATATATATATAATCAGGCTAGACAAAATTAAAAATTAACTTGACCTGGAAATTAGAAAACCACAATTAAATGATTAAAGAGTAAAATTATATGAAAAATGACTATTATTTTACTTCATCTATTTTTTTAATCTGAAATGACTACTATTAAAAATATTTTTTACAGAATACTTAAAACATATACTGAGGCAGCTAAGAAGTATTATGCAGAGTACATCAATAATAAATAAAAATAAATATGTAATATTTTCATTAATGGTTTGAAGAATAATTAACTATCTCAGTCAAATTTCACTAATTATTCTGAAATAAACTAACCAAATTGTATTCAATTAATGTTTGTTCTGTAATGTATAAAATAAATAGATTATATTCTATTTCTCTGATAAATGAACAATTATAATTTTTTTTTAATAATACAAATTATAATAGAGTAGTAATATTAAAAACTATGCTAAAATTTATTGTTACACATATATTAAACTTAAATAACTTCGTATAATGGACATTCTACAAGAAATAAACTGCAAAAGGATAACAAATTTTAAAGAAATATTATTTTCATACATCAGATATATTTAAATTTAAAAAAAATGTCAGATTAAATTTTCTTTATTTGCCTAATACAATTAAAATAACTTGCAATTATTGGTTTGCTAATAAATGTACTTAATATAATAAAAGAAGAGAGATAATGATTTTATATAAAAACAGATTGTTTTTAAAAAAATTATAATTGTACCGTAAAGACTTTCTGAAACTATTTTTTCAATGGGGCAGCTTTTGTAACTTATTCATGGATCATACATACATATATATATATATGGAAATCATAATATAACATAATACGTAAAAGCTATGTAGTTATACAGAAGTCAATTCCAAGCTCTTAGAAGAATGTAATGAATCAATATATTAGTAGCTAAGTTGTTTTTATTAGTAATGGTTCATTAAGACTTGTCTTTATAGTGGTAGCTGTTACTAACCAGAACAATTCTATTTGAGCTTGTTTTAAATAATGTCTTACTCTATATATTGACAACACTAAAATTGCATACTCATATATCAAAGTATTATTGCAAATTATGTGTATTATGTGTTCTCAGGCAAGACAGCAAACTAACTACATCTACCAAAAGATTAGCAGTTTTGTGGGTCGAACATATTATTCTCTCATCCTTGTAGTTTTCCTTTAAACACTATTCTTTCTTTCATTGAATGCAATGAGAATAAAGTCCAAGACTTCATCTCCAAGGCTGGGAAATCAGGAGTTGGTGGAGATCTGCTTTATCAGTAGATTTTGTTGGAATAGTAATTTCACTAGTGGGTTTGTTTAGGTATCTGGTGTTTACATAAAAGAAGCAGCTACTGGACATTTTTATTCAGCAAAACCAGGCCTTTTACTATCCTTAAAATACAATTCTGTAGATTAGATACAATTTTTTTTTCTTTTAAATAACATTTTCTTTACAACAGAGTAAGATTTTTAAAAAAATTATTTAGGCCTATATAAAATCCAACTATCAATTAGTTGAGATATTCAGTATCTTAACCAACTCCTCTCCCAATTAAGTCCTATTGAAAATTCTTATAGTATTCACACAGTTACAGATAAATATTATAATGGTAAAATATTTTAATGTTTATCACAAGAGGGATAATTATTACTGTATTATTATCTGAAAACTAACCCTAACGGTTTAGTAACAGCAACATCATCTATAGGGATGTTTAAAATTAGATTACAACAAGGCAATATCATGACTGTGGCTCATCAGCAAATCAGAAGGTCTTCTATGATGCCACAGTGGCATTAATCATACTATTAAACTTTAGGCTGTTTTCAAACAAAAATACAAGTGTAACAACATCAGATGAAGGAACAAAAAATGTTGTGAAACAACTAAATAAATTCTCAACTATTTCAGAAAGGTTTTACAGTATAATTTACAATATTAACAAAACAAACAACAAAAGCTACCACACTAATAATCAAAATTAAATTCGTTGGGTGAAAAATGTATTACTTGTGTTTTAAACAAAATTAATTAAACTACCTATATAGTTTTTTTACATTAATTTAGAGATGTTGTAGATGGAATATGAACAATACAGCCAATTATAAGTAATACTGAAAGTATACTATACATATGTGTGTATAATTATGCAAATGTATACCTTTTGAGGTTCAGGTTTCTTACTTTCAGGTTCACCTGGGACTTTTGATTTAGTAATTTTATCCTTTTCAGGTTCCTTCTGTCATAAACAAAGAAGAAAGGGATAAATATTTATACCATGCATCTACAAACACAATACTAAACAAACAGTAATAGCATAAAATATTATATATTTATTTGCAATAAAAATATTGCAAAACCAAATGAATAATAATTTTTATACAAAATTTTTGAGTAATATGATTTTAAGAATTTTAAATTGTCTTATAAAAATATAATATATATTTGTTTGTAATTATGTGTATGTGTACCTTTTGAGGTTCAGATTTTTTACTTTCAGGTTCACCAGGAGCTTTGGGTTTAGTAATTTTATCCTTTTCAGGTTCCTTCTGTCGTAAACAAAGAAAACAATGGAGTCAAACAAATATAGCGTGCATTTACAAATAACAAACACATAACAAAAAACAACACTAGAATAACATAAAGTTTTACACATTTAATTGCAGTACAGCTATTGCAATATTGACTGTATACTAAGTTTATGTATGCATGCAACAAAAACACTATTCTAACATATACGGGGTTGAATGATTCATTCATACATGGCTGCATTATCAATATATACTACACTGTGCCTACATCTAATTACTAAGCAAAATTCTAATATAATGTGTCATCATAATCACAAATTTTAATCTACATTAATTAGGAAAACTTGGTCTAAAAAAAATTTTTCTGTTTATCAATAAATTACATGCAATATATATTAATACCAAATATAGTAACTTAAAATTACAAAAAACTGTATTAATGTAATACATGATAATACAATATAATAATGTAATAATAATCTGGGGAGAGATGACAGTAAAGCTAATTTTGTTTATATATTATAATCCAAGAAGAAAGAAAAAATGCAGAAATAACAAGAAATGTGAAACGAGAGAACTAATGAACAGGGTGTGACAATAAAGATGAAAAAAGCAAGACTATTGAATGACAGAGGAAAGAAATGAAAAAATACGATTTTTGTCATTCTGAAATTATTCTACCTTTTTCAGGTTTTGGTATAATATTTATTATACCTGAAAATCGCGGAATGTTTTCAGTAATGGTAATTTGGAAGTAAGATATCACACAACTGAAACATAAATAAGATTTTAGGTAGAATGAAAACAGCTAGAATTAAACAACAATCTTATCTAACAATATAAATTGACATCTTTTAGATTGTAATAACATTTTTCTTAGAAATTTTTTTTTGAGAATTTTTCTATTTCTGGATTTATAATATTTTTACATTTTTGCAGGTTAATTAATAAAGTTAAAAAAAATTCTTTTTACTGTAAAGAAGATAAATAAAGACCAATTTATTCAGCGAAAAATTTATTTAAATCACTTTATAATCTGTTAACATGTGCATTTCATATGCTCAAACTCATGACTGGCAGAGTAGAACTGTATTTATATTTGTGGATAGTTGGATTTACTTTACCAAAATTGAGATGTGTTTTATAGACTAACTCAATGTTTTTTTCATTCATGATAGCATGAATAAACAAAAACCTTTTTTGCCTATAGTATTCAGTGAATTCTGTTGAACACGTGGTTCATTTATAATGAATTACAATTAAAAGTACAATAAATGTGAAGTACTATTCATTAAAGAGGAAACTGCATTAAAAATATGTAAACGTTATGTAGAATATGTAACTGTAAATGTACCTTACTAATCTCTGTTTTTTTAGTTTCTGGTACCTCTGGAACTTTAGCTTTTGGTTTTTCAGTTTCTGGTTCCTTCTTTAATAAAGTACATGAAACAAAAATTTAAAAATTGTCATACTAATGAATTAAATTGTTCAAAATATGATTACAAAATACTGAAGACATTTGCTTTCTGCAGAATACAATAGATATAATTATAAAAAATATTAAACAGATTTAAAAATCAACTGATGAAAAAATTATTTTTGAATTTTGTAGAAGAATTAGGTTCATACTTCTAACAATAATGAAAAATATTTATTTTAATAAATAACATTAATGAAATGTAGATTTTCTGAAAATAACCGAGTATATACATATCATTGTAACTTCAGTTATGTATCTGAATAAATAATCAAATAAATAAATATATATATATAAACATATAAGAACACATAATGATGAGTTATAAGTCATAGAAAAATTGATAAATTATTTAATTTTTCTACAAATAAGTGCAGAAATCTTTCCTCATTCTTAATCTAAAGTTTGCCAAATAAATATGTTTTTGTTTTATTTGAAACTATTTAAAACTAATGAAATTATAAGTTAAATAAATTTTTAATACTGATGAACTGATTATGGCAAATAAAATGGATACATCTTTAGGAAATGAAATGAAAAATAATTTTAGTATTGATAAAAAAAAAAATTGTGGCATTTATATCAAATGATTGATGATAAAACTGAAAATCAATGGATATTTGGGTGAGCATATGTTTCTATACCCTCCTTAATGGATCTTTTGTTTTTTCTAAATTAATGTATTACATGTCATAAGCAAATCCCTAAGAACAAGAATATAAAAAAGTTCATATCGCATTTCTTATTCACCAAACAAACTGTTCAATAGCTCTTCCTTGACTGTAATAGAATAGGCCTTTTCCCATATTAAATTATAAATAAATGTAAACAGTATATAAACATTTACACAATTTTAAGAAAATGATAAACACAAAATTCATAATATAATGTTTGTAAATTCATGTGAGTATTTTATGTTTATTCAAAAACGTGTATAAAATTGTACTCTTATAATGTAATGATTATTACCTTCCTTAAATCAGTCTTTTTTGTTTCTTGTGTATCTGTTATTTTTTCTTTAATTTTATCAGACTCTGGTTCCTTCTGATACAGGAATTTGCATGCAACAGAAAAAAATATTTAATCAGAGGTAAGTACGAATAACTGATTACAAGCATAGAGAAAGATAAAGAGAAGGAAGAAAGAACAGAGGAAACAATACTGAGAGTAAAGAATTATGCCAGAAAGAAAAAGTAATTTAAAGTTTGAAAATATTTAAGTATAACTGAACAGCAAGAAAGTACCTTAGGAACTTCTGGCTTTTTAGTTTCTGGTACATCTTTTTCTATTACTTTTGGTTTTATTTTGTCTGTATCGGGCTCCTTCTGATAAGATGATTAAGCATGCAACAAAGATAAAACATTACTTAATAAATTATGTATAAAAATAAGTAATTAAATAGTATATATATAAAAAGAAATTTACGGAAAGACAGAATAAAGAAGATGAGAACACAAAATGAAGCAATAACAATAAATTCTGCAATAAAGAAAAAAGGATTCTTCAAAAACATAATTTAAATGAAATTTTAAGAGTGTGTGTTTAAAATAAAAGGATTACATGAATGTACCTTTGGAACTTCTGTCATTTTTGTTTCTGTTTTATCTTTTTCTGTTATTTTTGGTTTGAATTTGTCTGTTTCTGGTTCCTTCTGTTGTACATATTACACATGGAACAAAAAAAAATGATTCAACAAATGATAAATGTATAAAATGAAATAAGAAAATATTCAAAATGTGAAAGGAAAGAGAAGAATAAATTTACAAAACAAGATTAAAACTGTACGTAAAGAAATCATATTAAAAAATGACAATGTATTAAATGCCATGTTGTGCATACTGAACAGAAATAATTTTTAATAACATAAATCAATCTTTTATTCTGATATCTATATAATAATACATTATACAGATCATATTAGGAATGGGTAGCTACGCTATTTTACTACTCAAAAGATTTTTGATTTAAAATCATATGATAAACATTCTAATGAACTAATTTTTTTTTTTTAATTTTATGCAGTATATATTTAAAGGCGACAAATTATCTTTTAAATTTAAAAATGGACCTAAATTTATATGGAGGTAAAATTCTGAAAAAATATAATGTATATTGTGAAAATATAATGTTTACCATTTTTTAGTAAATGCCAGTTATAAAGTTTTCATACCTAATTACATCTGTGATGATTGATGGATTAGTTTAATAATGGATCTTAGATCTAATAATTTTGTCACAGCTATATTTTTTAAATTTATTCCAGATAAAATGAAACAAAACAAATGAGAATATTTGTTAATAAAATTCAGTGAAATTTTTATGAATTAAATGAAAAAAACTAACACTACATATTATGAAATACATGATGTGAAAAAAATGGAACTATTAATGAAAAAAAAAACATTGTGCAATCCAAGAGATTACAGTACTGAGTAAAACTGGGACAAATAAGGCACTTAAAATAAAATAGCATTTAAAAGAAAGCAAGGGACAAATAAGGCACTTAAACATAACCGCATTTAAGAGAAAGCAATGCAATGAAGTAAGTTAATGCAATTTGAAAAATTTCATCGCAAAATGAGTATACATTTATGAAATCTGTCTTTTTTTTCTTCTGTATATCTTTTTAAGTTGTTTTATCTAACTCTGGTTTCTTCAGTTTTATTAAAAATGTATAACATAAAAATTACATAGTGTGTCATTTATTAAAGCAAAAAAAAGTGGAAACATGAATTGAATGTATTTTAAACCATTTTAATTGTGCAGTTTTAATCAGAAACTTTATAATTAAGAAAACCTAAAAGAAAAAACATGCGAAAACCTGCACAGATATAAGCAGAGTTTATAATACATATTATTGTTATAAAATTAGTTAATCTGTCTGTTCCAACCAGACTTAAGACAACTGTACATTTTAAATACTAAATTTTTATCCAGTGGCATTACTTTCCATTTTTTTTAATTAAAAGAGTGTAAATATACTTATCACTAAAGATTTTCTCTAAGAAACTTTAAATAAAAGTATGGCACACAATCCAACATATTTGAATCTGAAATAAATCAAACATGAGTAGATTTTCTACTTGATTTTTCAGTAAACTGAGGAATAGTAGCATTTTAAATGAAGTTCTTACTTTCCTTTTCTTTCAAGCAACTAGAAACATTGGCTATGTTTACATTTTCTCTACTTTAAGTATAGAGCCACATGAAGCTCACCATAACTAAAAATTTAATTTTCAATCTAATTAATTTAATGAATTATATAAAAAAACCGTGTATAAAGAAGATTTTGTCAAAACATAACTGGTATTTTGTACAGAAAAAATTAAGTAAATTGTTCATTAAACTACAATTTATATGAAAGAATCATAATGCTTAATTCTTTTTTCAATTAATTTGGATAATATTATTCAATTACAATGCACAATAAACTGAAGATGGGATAATTCCTTAAAGAAAAATAATGTTAGTTATAAAACAATTATATTTAACTATGTATGATAAAAGGTGTGAAATGAAATATGTTTTATGGTGTAAATGTACCTTTATAATTTCTGTTATTTTTGTTTCAGGTGTAGGCTTATCTATTTCAATTACTTTGGATTTGGTTCTATCTAATTCTGGTTCCTCCTGTTTATTATTTTACATGAAAAAAAGAATGATAAATGTTAATTACTATGTACTATGATAAATATGAAAACAGCAGAATGAAAATAGTAAGAAATTGAAAATATTGAGCTTGAGAGAATAAAAGATAGAGGAGTTAATAGTCCATATTTTAATGGTATTACAAAGAAAATGAAAAAGGATAATTAATTATAACCATAAAATATGTCATTTCATCCAAAAATGTATTGTACATTTATAGAATATGACAAAATATCTGAATCGTAATCTAACATAAGTGCATAATGAACTGTCTTCTATTAACTTTGCAGTTACTATGAGACACCCAATACAAAACACATTTTTAAGCATGTTGATACCAAATTCAATGAATACCACATATCAAATGAGGTAAATCTAATTGAAATAAGATTTTGGAGTCGCTTAGCACTTTGATTGTAGATGAAAACTTATTTTACAGAAAAAAACCATTTAAAAAAAAATATACAGTTTTATTTTTTCAAGAGAATTTAAACAAATTTTATCTACATTCTATTACAATTTGACATGAAATTGATAAATAATTTTGTTTTGTGATAAGGTTAGGTATCATGTCTTGAGGCATAAAAACCAGACACTTTTATTCATTAGATCAAAAATGTAATTTTAAAGAGTTTACACAAAGTTAACTCAGTTACTGATCAATACAAACTAAAACAAGCAATAATTTGATATAGTATACAGTAATGACTGGCAAGTCGTTCTCTATGGATGTATGTAACTTATGCACAGTCTTTTGAAAATAGATTAGTCTGTAATTCATTACCAGCTAATTTTTATTTTATCCATGGATGTTTACTATCACTTCCCCCACCTAAATCATTATGTAATTCAGATCTACTGGCATCATCTATAACATCAATACTTTTTCACTTCAGATGTTTCTGTTTATATTTGTTTAGGTTTATCTGATAATGGTTTACTCTATTCAGTTACAACACATGAAAATAAAGAAATGAATCAACAAACAGTATAAACAATTGACATCAATCAAAATGCTTAACACAAAAATTACAATACAAAAGCAATCACAAACATTTAAATATGATATGAAAATTATTGTACTAATAATTTTGTTTTAATTAATCCCTTTTGTTAAAAATAATGAGATATACTGTGAAAATCAGAAATGATTAATAACTTTTCATACTTTTCTTTAAAATGTTAAATAATTTTTTTCTTCCTTCCTAACAAATAAATAAGTGTTAAACAAACAGGAAAAAATCGATAATTTGGTCTATAATTCTGAAAAGAAACACATTGTGTGCAATTGTACATTAAAACCATGCAAAAAAACTAAATCTCACTTCTAATCTATGTGCATATACATAAATAAAAAAAAAGTTCAGACAGTATAAGAAATATCATATAAAAAACAAAAAAAAACAACTGTTATTTAAAAAAACAGTTTTCTGACACATTTTATATTTTTTTAATGTGACCATATTTAGTTTATAGAATTTAACTGCAATATGAGATGCTCTGAAAATGTATAATTAAAAAAAGATTATAATTAAATTAACAAAATTAAATATTAAACGGAGTTTAAAAATATATCTGTTTATGAAATCACTATTTGTGTTTAAAATAATTTTAAAAGATTGTATCATGTGTATGAGTATTATTTGTAATAAATTACCTTAGTGTCAGTCTTTTTAGGTTCTGTTGTGTCTGGAACTTTAGGTTTTGTTTTATCTGTTCCTGGTGGTTCCTTCTGTTGTAAATGTTCATTATTCATGGAACAAAAATTTATTTATTTTTAATAAAAATATGTTACATAAAATTTTTGTATAAAAAAAGTGTATAAATTATTTAGAGAAAGATTAAATAATTTACAAAGTCAGACAACCAACTAGTCAACAATTTATAAAAAAAAATTAATTGTATTGTTAGGGCTATTCCCTAACAACACAATTCCCTATTAATTGTGTTATATGGCTGTTAAATGATTCAGAAAACATAATTCAATTCCACTGTCTTAACGGAAAAAGATTGTGACAAAAATGAAGAAGAATACATAGATTTTAATTTCAAAATTAAAAAGCAATAATTTAATATAAATATCAATACATAAACGAATGTCCAATTGTTGTAATATGACTAAAATTGTTAACAAAACTTTTAATGGAAATCTTTTGGAAAATTTAAATTATACATGGAATACAAATCATTACACGTTTTAAACTCATCTTAATACTTATACTGATGTAACCACCCAATAACTAGGTTTAGATACTAACACAAGAATTCAAGCAGCTCCCAAACTAGGATATACATACCCTGATGGATATGTCAGGATGTTTTTGGGGTACAATAAAATTTGTCTATATCTGAATTCTACATATGAAACCTTACTGTTTGTTTTGATAAAATCCCTTATTATCATATGTTTTTTAATCTAGCGACTGGCCAATTTACATATGTATATGTAACAAATACACTTGAAATTACAGCAACAAAATTGATAAAAAATTACAATAGTGTTGTGCAGAGTAAAAATTTCTGAAATGTGCTGTTAAGAAATATGCTAGTGAAAAAATGTTGGAAATAACTATAGTTCACAAACAGAAAAAAAAAATCATAAATATGGGAAACAAAATTATCAGATAAAGAAAATTATAAAGAGAATGATTTACCACTAAAGTACTATTTGTGTTTATGAGTGCATAGTGTGTTACAATATTCTCACTACTACAGGATAATTATATTATTGTCAATTAAGGTTCAAGTAAAAGAAGATTATATATATTTGTTAACTCTTGAGGTACCATTTAAGACATAAAACATAAATAAGAAATTAAAAATCAATTTCCACACTTAAAGAAAAACACAGAATAATCAAACAATAAGCGACACATATCAAATTTAATGAAAATTAAAATGTACCTATTTATATATATCTTCTCAAAGTATATACATTCACAAGTAAACAAAAGAAAGATTTTGTAACTTATTGTATATACTTAGAACCAGAGACAAATGTAAAAGATTAGAAAGTAAAATGAATGGCGTTTCCTATACAAAGCTTTCAATGATTGCACTGAAACTCACGTACATATTTTTCTATCTTCATAAACAGTAAACATGAAAATAATAAAAAATAAATACACAAAGTAATGCTTCATGCTATTCTAGGTTTCAAAGTGGCTAAAAACTATAATAGATTAACACTGAAGGGTAATAAAAAAGTCACTAAATTGTTAGGTTAAAAATAAATAGCATTAAGAAATGACAGTAACATGTGTTAAAATGACTTTATTAGTTAGATTTTAACCTATAATTAACTTTTAACCATTAGTGGAACCTACAGTCTATTTTCTGTACATGACCTTTTCATTCTATTGACTTTGAAAATATTTAGGATATGAAATATCATAAAATTGTAGTAAAATGTGGATTGGAATTAGATATATAGTAATGATGTAGTTCAAAGCTTACACTAACATTGTAATATTTTATAAATAAAAAAAAAATATATACAAATTGGCAATTGATACAATTGGAAGTTCTTACAAATGTAACTTGAATACATTCAAATATAACAGAATAAACAATTCTACATGTAATTTTAAATGGAAAATACGTAAGAAGAAAAACATACAAATTAACACTAAACATGGTAATTGTAGATACAAATTAGAATGTACGTATAAAGTTTAGTTTCACTAAAATAATTTTAAGAAATAAAATTAGTTATAAAAAAAATACATGCAATTCTCTATGAGTAAAAACTGAAGTTAAATCAACTGATAATATGTGAGTGAGAGTAAAATGCCGAAGTCTGTAGAATAAAACTGACTTTCAGAGTGTAGATTTTACAAATGTATCACATTACATTTAAACATGCATAAAATATAAGAAATATTTCAAATCATCTTATCTAAAATAAGTAATTAATTAAATAAAGGCTTACCTTCTTAAGTTATCGATATACTTATTGTTAATATAAGTAAACAAAATTTAAAAAGAAAAATTTTTTAATTAAATAGTAAATAAATTTAAAAAAAAATGTTTAAATTAAAAAAGTAAATGAATTAAAAAATTAAAACATTTATATTTTGCAAATTATAAAAATTGATTCTTAGACACAAAAAACCTAAAAATTTACTTTTCATTTGAATAATTGTATCATGCTCAGCTGAAGCAGTGGCCACATTCTATAAGAGAAATAGATGTCTTTTCTAACATCATATATTAACAAAATTAATAGAAAGGCGGAGTCATACAACTATAAAAAACCAATAATAATAAATTATGTTTTATAATAATAATAATAATTATTATTATAAAAAAAGCTTTCTTACCTTAATCTTCTTCAAAATATTCAAATGACAACTGAAAAAAAATCTAACCTAATAATATTTACTAAATACTAAATAGAATATAAATATAAATATGTTAAAATAATGAGATTCTTCAGGAGAATATGTTAATAGTTTTACCTTCTTCTCCTCTTCTTTCTGTAAAAAAAAAAAAAAACAGAAAAAAACAGCTATTAGTACTAGTAAATATATATATGAAACTAATAATACATTTAAATTAAAAAAAACATGTAGTACACTATTTTAAAATATATTAATTATAGCAAAGAAATAATATTACTACACAAAATGTGCAGTCTCTAAGCTTAAAATAAAGATAGGTATCTTTATTAAGTGAGGATAATTGTTTTCAATAAAAATGAAACCACTTAAAAAGGGAGCAGACTTTCTCAGAGTTGTCCCTTTTTGTGATAACTTCTGGTTTTCTGAGTGAATGATGCAATTTTTTTTAATACTTTTTTATAAGAAAAATTTATAATAATTCAATGATGTAAGAATTAACATGAATAAGTACAATATTCAAAAGCTCAACTAAATTATAAATTTTTTAATAACTTTTAAAACAAAGGGGGTGATTTAAATGATGTAGATTGCTCACTTCCACAGATTCCAAATGAGTTTGTACATATGAACACTGTGTTCCAATCACATGACAGTATTTATAGAAATATGAAGCATATGATGTGAATAACTAAATGCTAAATCATGTAATTTAATTAAGTAGTGCTATAAATTAAAAGTTACTTAAAGTTTTATTACCATGAAATTTAACAATTTTTCAAAATTCGCCAAGATGCATTTCAAAGCGTATAATTCAGCACAAATTTATTTAAAACAACCGATGATTAAGCATCAAAGTTCTTCAAAATGCATGTAAGCAAGTTTTGAACAAATGGAATGTTTTCAAATAATAAAACATAAGGTAAATTTTAATTTATAATTTTTATACAGGTACTATTGACAAGTATAACAAATGTAAAGCTATTACTACACAATTTTTCAGAAGTGTTTGATGATAAGTGAATGGTTAAATTTACTTATATGCTAAGGGATTTAATATAGATGATAAATTGCAGGTAGAAAAAGGAAAAAACTATGAAACATGAATCTCTGGCCATATTAGATGTTATTGTTATCATACCTCAAATATCATTACAAATTTTTAATTCTAGTTAATCCAGAGACTTAAATAATAAATACATCCATTGACAGAAAAAAACATTTATTTCATGAAAAAATATATAAATATTAGAACAAACCAAATAAATGTGCAATTACATTTGGAATTTCAGAGATGAGAAATAAAGTTGATTGTTTAAAATTTTATTCATTGTTTCATGGCAAAAATGTAATCGATTAGGTGAGTGTTTATCATCTCACTAACCAGCAATAATGACATGTTATATGATGCTGCTACAAACCGGTTTAAACTTATTTAAGATATACTTGACTTTTAACCAGATTTTAATTCTTGTACTGACACTACAATGGTTTGTTCATAGAATACTGTACTAAGGTTTAATGGTGTGCCTGAAAATGGGTAAGACAAACTATCTAACTGAATTTGAACTAAAAATCTACAGCAAGACATTATAATCTCAAAATGAATAATGTATGTATTTTTAGAACTGGATATATAAAAGATCTTGTTTTAGATTCTGAAAGAGTTCCTTAGATCAACTGAAAGTTACATATGATGATACAGCAGACAAAATATTCAGATATGAAAAGACCTCTAAATAATTTTTCATAATGAAATAATACAGTAATATTACCAAATGCTAACATTATATGCCAGAGAAAAGTTTTTTAATGGAGCTTTACATTATTATACTTTAAGAAGGAAAGAAAGATTAAAGATTATTAAAATAATAAGTGATGCAACAGATATCAACCAAACCACTGAATCTAATAATTAATTTTTTACTAATAAAATATCTAAATTACATCATGGCCTATACAATATTACACTGATTATTAATAAACCTAAATAGAAATAATTTTTTCATAAAGATTACATGATTACATGTTTAATCTTCCCAATTTTGAAAAGAATGAATGTACATAAAGAGTTGGTTTCTAGGAAGTTGGTAATGATTTATTGAATAATGAAGCTACATCCATGAATGAAGATTATTTTAACATATTATACATGTGAACTAATTTAACATGCATTAAATTATGGAGATAAACATAATATACAACATTAAGTTATAGGAAGGTGTGGAACAGGATGGACTGATATTTGTCTTACTATGTAAGCATTACTAAAAAAAAATATTTACATTAAATATCAGCATCACCAGTTAGTATTATTTAGAAATTAAAAATTTCAATTATCTTTGTTGGATACCTAATTTCTATGAAAATTCACATTTTTAATGGCATCTAAATGTTTACTATTTAAACTGATAAATAAAAGACAAAGATTTCTGGTAAAGATTTCTCAGAACTATCATTATTTTATAAATTCTATTTAGAAAAATGTATAAATAATAAAAAAATTTCCATTTATACAACAGTAGGAAAATAAAATTTGAAAGAACAGTGCATGAATGTCAAATGATACAGAGTAAAAAATTAAATTAAAAGAACAAAGAAAATATTAAAATATCATTTTCCTTACATTCACTGTATTTTCAACTTATAATTACTCAATAAAAACATCTTTATGAAAATAAAAAGTTGCGATAAATTATAAGACATGATTTCTGTGAATGTGCATAAACACAAACATGTACATCACAGAATATCTAAGAATTAAAAAAAAAATGTTTACCTCAAGGAAAATGGAAGACTTCCTTCTTTCTATAACTTCTTGTTTTTTCTCTTCTAATTTGTTCATTTCAATAACAGAATCCTCTTTCTACATGCATTTAAACAATACAAGACATTCCACAATCATCACACATATACAAACAATGATATTTGGTTAAAGAGAAAAATTTCATTCAATGCATAATGTATGGGAGCTTATTTCTATTTAAATTAACAAAATTATTCATAGTACTGAAATATAAGTCTTTTAAATATAACTGACTTCTTTATAAATATAATTTTTGTAATAAACAAGAGTTAAAAGAGGAAGGCTTGATGTTTGGTGAATATGTAATAATAGTCATAGATAGACTATAATTATATGACCAAGGAATACAGATGGCAATAAGTTTTTATTAAATTTCACACTGCTAGACATCCAGGAGACTTTCAGATTATTACACAAATCAATCACACTAACGTTCTACAAATATGTATTTATTAAAAATATTGACTCTGCTATCCTATTTATGCAGTATAATATATTTACCACCATGATGACAAGTGACTCACCTCACAAAAGCACTTTTGCTGTTTCTAACAGCACCTCCAATCTTTTCAATAAAATATAAATAAATTTGTTAGAAGCCTCATTAATTAATAAAACTGCACTCAATGATTATTATATACTTGGTTGAAACAGTTTTATAAACTGATGTTTATTGAATTTATGCATATATTAATAAGAAGACTAAAGATGCAATTAGAAACAATAAATGTATTTTGTAAAGTCAGTGCCATCACATTTTTATATAGTGTCAGTAGCAAAATGTAACATATATATAAATATTAATTATACATAATACTTGCACATGCTTATGTCTGATCCTAAGCAAAACTGTAAACTGTTTCCCTTATAACCTGGCTGTTCCATAACACATAAAACTTCTCATAGAGTATGAACTTGAATTTAAAAGAAAGTGAAATAAGGGGAAAATACCAAAGTAAAAGTTAATTTAATAAGCACATCCTTGTGCATCACTAAACTTAAATAATTCTGGGTGTAGCCATCTGATCACCTAACAGCATATTTCTAACAATGTTATATTTAAATAAAAATGGAATAGTAAAAAAAAGGAAATTGAGATAGAAAATAAATATTGTGTATAAAGATACTAGATATAACAGAAGAAGTCAGGTTGATTACATATTCTTTAAAATTATATGTGGGTAAATAAACATTTTTAATCTGAACAAATGCTTAACCTGAGAAAAACAGCAAAACCCAATCGGTAGACCAAGAAAGAGATAAAAATTAAGAAATATATAGAAGTGATTAAGATAAATAGAAGTATTATAGAGCAATGGTGTAAGAATTGATAATTTGAGGAAAAATAAATAAAAAACCTCCAAACTTTAAACATTGAATGAAAATTTCACGAATTAATATGTTTTAAACATATATTTGACAGCTATTGAATAACACATATTAATTGTATGAAAATAAAAATTAACAGCATGATAATGCTATTATTTTATTGTTATTAACTACTTTATTGTTATATATGATAAAACCAAAATTGTGATAATGTGCATACCAGTAATGAATGAATTATTACTGTTACTGTATTTATAAAGACAGATTTAATGAAGAAAAGTAATGTTCATGAACTTCTAAAAAAATTATCATCATAATTTTCATCAAATTAACATGCAAGTAAAGAAAATTAAATGCATAAAGTAAAAACTAAAATTTTTAACATGAGCAAAGTACATATAATATTTTGGCTTGCAGTGCAAAAGTTTTACTATCATAACTATTACAAAAGATGTAAACATCACACCTTTATCATCACAACAAGAAAAATGACAACAAAATATTCCCCTAATTATTGCCAAAAATTATAAACAATATAAAAATTTAAATTACATACACTGAATATAACAAGCTATTAAATAACAAATCTTATCAAGATCATAAGCTAAAATCTTTGCCAATTGATATCAGAAGGTATTATTATTACATTACTACTGACAAAAGGAATTATTAAAAAAAAATATATATATATAACATTATTGTTGTTTTACTAATGAGAATAGTAATAAATACTTTGCTAAATTAAAAATGCATAAATAATTCTTTGCATTCTTGCACATATCTCTTATGTATTTATTTTTTATTTTTAAAATTAATTTTTTTAAATTAAACATTCTTGGAAAGGCTTCTGAAAAAATAATCATCTACAACGCCTTTAAGGTAAATTGTATAATTAAATAATTTCACCTTGTTTTCTTTTTTCTAATGACATTATTTATTCAATTTTTTAATAAAATAACTTAAATACAATTCATAATTAAATAAAGAACGAATAAAAAAAATCTATAAAGAAAAATGAAGAAAGTAGAAGAAATAACAGAAAAAAGTTAACAGAGAGAGTAGAAGAATAAAAAAATAAAGATTCATGATTCCATAAAAATTCATATATCTATAAAATCAGAGTTGCTTTTATACAAGAAAATTACATAAAAGTAAAAACCAAGAAATTATTTATACATTTATTTATGATTATTTCAATATCTTACTAGCAATGAATCAGTAAGATACTAAATCATTAGGAATGAGTAGATATGTACACTAATGTATGGGTAAACAACAGAACTGCTAGGATTTCAGTAAACTTCTATTAAGACAACAATAAATTAAAAAGTGTAAAAAATTATAAAACATTGATATCCGATTGAAAAATCATAAATAAAAATGCACTGCTTTAAAAATTGAGTTAAAAGTAAGAATTTTTAACTGTTGTTATTATTATAAATTTTAGTAAGATTAAAACAGAAATATTAGGCTCCAGAATAAAAAATAACAATGTATCATAAAATATTACAAAGCATAATATATATCTTAGATATGCATATTGATATATACAAAAATGAATGTTTGTTTGTTCCGTATGTGTTCCTATACCATTCATCCAATTGTGATGAAACTAGTTTGGACCCGCTAGGTGGCGCTGAGGTCGAGATATTTCAAAGAATTGTATCTATGGTTTGATTTGGCTCATATTCAGAATATATTAATTATATGAAAAGAAAAAGTTTTGCAAAAACTATACTTGCTAGGTGGTGCTGGTATCGAGATATTTACAAAACAAAACCAAACAGAATTTCTTCTTCTATATATATATAAAAGGCAATGTTCATAAGTGTGTCTGCTATAGACTAAAAAATTCTGGACCAATTTACATGCGGGAAAAGAGGGGAATGGGGAAAAAGTAAAAAGGGAAATAGGGAAAAAGAGAAGAAGGGAAAAAGAAATAAAGTGAAAGAAAGGTTAAATTTTGTGAAGTCCCGTAATGCTCATTTTTAAAATATTTTATCAAACTTTAAATTGTGTTCATTTAATCAATATATGTACTGAAATCTAGGAATAGCAAAGCATTGCCAGGTCTGTTAGTCAACTATAAAAGTCAATGTTGTGTTGTAGCTGAAATGTGAAAGATAATGGATAAATGATATATTTTGACTTCTTTAAAAAAAAAAAAAATAATAATAATTCTCACCTTTTAATATAATTATGTGAAATTGTATTTATGGAATCATGGATGAAAAAAATTAAAAAAAGTAGAAGTGAAAAGATACAGTAAGATTAAAAGTAAAGAAATTAATTACTTTTTTAAATTTTCTGAAGAAAAATAAATAAAAGAAGGACAGAAAAAATAAGAGATAAAATATAAATTAAAGTTTGAAAAAAAATAGCAAAATATACATAATAATAAGTTAATGCATAACATATTAAGAAGCAAAAAAGCAGAAAAATCAGAAGAGAAGAAGAGAATTACTATATTACTATACCTTCTCAATCTTCTTCTTTTCTACAACCTTCTTTTCTGTCTTGGACACTTCCTCGTTCTATAAAATTAATACATATTCAATGCAAAATTGGTCATCATAATAATTACTTCAAAAAAGAAGATTATTGAAATATGTAAGATATAATTAATTAATTATTATTAAAATGCTATTATTAAATGTCAAAAATATTTTGTATACACTCTTGGCTTTCAGTAAATGTTACTTAAGAAATAAAAAGCAACTAACAGCATTGACTATTCACTTATGTAAATTTAGTCATGAGAAAAGCATGATTGAACATGGTTGGAAGTGATGGTTCAACATCAAAATTGTTGAACTATCAGTAAGGTTCAACAGTTTTGTATTGTTGCCAAGGATTAGTGCTTGCATCTGTCTGTGGGTAGAGGGTTAATAGTTCGAGGCCAAGCTGAACCAGTTATTTTTTATTTCAACCGCAATATGAATACATAATAAAAACATAAAAAAGACAGAATTGATACAATACAATGCATTATTTAAAATATAAAGCACTTAGTCAATTAATTTAGCATGTACTGATATTTAATCAATTTACTCTATCAATAAGTTTAGCATCCTGATATTGATAAAGATAATACTATAATTACACATTAAAAATACACTACCTACAAAGCAAAAGTCTGACTGTAGACAGGAGTACCAGATCAACACTGCAATTCCCAACACACACGCACAGTTTTTTTCAGTTCTCTCTCTCTCTCTCTTGCTCACTCAAACACACACACATACATGCACATGCACATGCACATGCACACACACACACCTAATTTCACAACACAATATTGACACTGACCAAGTACAAATATAAGTACATTAAGGTCCCATTAAAATTTTAAATCGACAACTGTTTCAATTAAACTAAATCACCACTGAATACAATGCTTCCTCTCATCAATTGTCATGGAGAAAATCCACTCCTTTAAGTTAAATTTAATTTAACTTAATTTTATTTGATTCAAATTACAGGCATTTCCAGGTAATTCTTACACTTCCAGGCAGGTAATTAAAGAACTTACGTGTTAGAAAAATAAAAGTTTTTTGAAACAATGTAAAATAAGGCCTTGAAACAACAATACTTCCTCTAAAAGTCTGCCTAGTTATATATAAAGCTTTCACTTTTAGCTATCACCACCCCAGCATTACCATTTCTTTTGTAAAAGATTAGAAGCAACTTATAAACGAAAAGAGATCTAATGGGAAACACAGATTTAAAAAAAAAAAAAGGAAAGAATGTGTTCTACTCACACCACACATTACCCAAACAATAGCTTTTAGCAAAATTATAATTTGTTGAAGATAACTGATATATAGGTTGATCCCCAGCAATGCAATCCATAATTTAATTTAAAATGAACTAGAGCAAAGTAGATTTGACGAAGAACTTTTACCAGAAAAAACCTTCTTATATGATAACATTTTTTAATGAATATAAGCAAATTTCAAACTCTGTATATCCAAATTCCATGACAATTTGTCATCTACCATCAACCCTAAGAATTTTATTTAATAAAATTCATCTGAGATATGACTGAACAATCATATTATAATTGAATATGAGCAGAATTAACATTATGGTAAATTAATGAAGTTAATAAGCTGGAAGCAGATGATAAAGTAAAAAATAAAAAAAAATTAAGAGAAAAAAAAAAAAAAAAATAAAAATTAGATAAAAAATACAGTAAAAATGAGATATTTGGTTTTTAAAGCATTTATTGACAGCTAATTTATTGACATAAAACCATAAGCCTAAATTATCCAGATCAATCTGTAAACTATCAAGATTCTTAGATGAATACAATAGAGCAGTATCATCTGCAAAAAACATAGCTTTACCATAAAATTTATGTGAGAATAGGTCATTAATAAAAATTAGAAATAGAATAGGTCCAAAAACTGAGCTGAGGGACTCCACAATTCGCGTGAAGGATATTGCTCATACAGTAACTCAATAATTGATCTGGTATAATTCACCCAATTAACTTCAATGCTATCAGCTTCTCAGTATTATCATATTGTCACCATATCATCATATCATCATGTAATCATATTGTCAATCTGTTGTTGGGTTCTAATTTATAACACATCCTGACCTACCAATTGAACTATGGCTAATGAACAAGCTGCAGTACTGACTAAATGATTAAGGGATGCAGCAATGTTTGGATTCCAATTTCACAAAGCTGCATAAGATATTCAGAGACTCCTGGAATATCATACAAATTAATCAATGCGGTTCAATAAAGAAATGGGAATTACTTCTATTTTTTAATGTTGGAATTTCTCAAAGTAAATGCACATTAGGCATTAATTCCTTAGATATCTAAGATTCAATACAGCTAACGTCTTTCAATAAGAATGCCTATATTGAGCAGAGCATTCCATTAAGGAAAAATAAATCTTGAAACATAATTCTACTATGGTTATTTAATATATGCCAGTCACAAAGTGTGCAGTAATATGGCATATTTTCTTATGAGTATTGTACACTCTAGGATTTTGATATAGACTTAATCTAGTTTGATTTCCATGTTGATGTTGATGTAGTACTAATTTTGATAATTCAAGTGGGTTAGTTAGCATAATGAAAAATTGGATTCCAATTTCAAAAGTATTAACGACAAAACCAATAGATAAGTTTATGAATACATAATTATATGAATTTATATGATATATGGCAACATTCTATTAAAAAAATAATTTCTTCAAAAATCTTTTTTATTTTATTTTTTTTATTCAATTTAACAGCATCCTATATTTTATTTTTCAGAAGAATTAAAAAAAAACTGCACTGAATTTTTTCCTTTAATTTTTACTACAAAGCAGTGTTAATTTCAATAATATAGTATTTTTAAAAACGTCAATATTACAAATATACCATAGTGTTCAACCAAACATAGAACTTCACAAATTTGAAGAACCCACACATAGAAATATGCTTCTGTTTTAATAATGGCCAGTATAGAAGTTCAGTTACAAATCTTAAAATGTGCATAAGACACAGAGAGTTAAGAAGTTACTTTTATGAAGTATAATAACTAGTTAACCATTATCAGTTAAATTTACATCTTTATCTTCCTGCTGTAAAAAATATATACCAACAAATAAAAAGTTACAACAATTAAAAGTTTAATTTTTAATGGATATAAATAAGAAAACCTCAGAGATTTATTATCATTAAAAATTATTCTGAAAATAAAATTTTAGTTTAAGGCATTTTTCACATCATGCCAAAGATTCCATTTAAGCGGAGTGAAGACAGTGAAAGCCATTCTGTGTAAGCATACTAAAAAAATGCCTACCTGATTTGTTATATTTTAATAAAATACTTATTCTTATTAATATATACCAAAAGAAGTAAATAAAAATTCTGCATCAGTACAAGAAAATACAAAGAAAGCAAAATTAAGGGTAGTTGGAAAAAGCCATAAATATAAAGAATATATTTAAAATAGAAACATATAAGCAAAGGCAGTACTATAATTACCATTAGAAAATAAGTAAAGAATAAATATGTAAAAAAGCATGTGAGCAAATGAAATTCTGATAAATCATTGCTGATGTAATGTATTATAGCTAATAGCTGAAATTAAGAAGTTGGCACAATTAAAAAAAAAAAATTATAGTTAAATTGCTTATAAATATAAACTCACAAAGTTCAATTGTCATGAATTTAAGCAAGTCCATTTACACACACACACACACACACACACCAAGAGTAACATGACCTATTTATATTTTAGGATGCCTGGCTTAACCCAATAGGTGAATTTCCGATTATACTTGTGCAACTACCAGACAGGAAACAGAGTCTCTGAATCAGACCACAGACCATTTCCCCACCAGATCAAAACAAGGAAGTGCTACTGATCCTGGCATCCTCAGCGCAAAACTAGTAGGATCAGACCTATGTCCATAGATGAAAATTGGGAAGAAAAAATCAAGAATAAGGAAAAAGGAAAGAGGATGGCATAAAAAGGTGATCTACATTAAGAGGGAATGCAGTTCGACGAGACAATTCCACAACATTCCAAGGGCTAAAATTCCCTTCAAACAGCAGGTACCTGCTGTCAATACATAATCCTTTGAGAGCGAGGCATTATTTGGCAGCTGAGAGAATCACATTAATTATCAATGATTTTAAACTTGCTTTTCTTTTAGAAATTAAAGAGTTACCTTTAAAAAAGGTAGAGATTAGGCTCCTAATGAAATAGATCACCTATTCCTGAAATTGCATGACATGTGGAAATACCGTACTATTAATCATTCAGCTACATCTCAATTGGATTATGAGTTATCAATAACAATAAAATAATTATATTTTTTTTAGAAATACAGTGATTAGTGTATAAAATACTTTGATAAGTCACTGATTGTGCTTCAGTATGTGCTAAAGAACTGCACACCATATGCATATCATAAAGTGAAGCTTGAATAATACTTTCTAACAATTTAAAAAAAATGTAATAAAATACATATTTATGAAGAATTTGAATAATCTTTAAATACAAATAGAACTTCATAAAATGCAAAACAGCAACGGTAATAAACTAAAAATATAAACACAAACATTTTCATACATACACAGAATCATACATATGACAAAAGTAATAATATGAATAACAAAAAACAACATAAATATGTTAGAATTAATTAGTAAAAACAACCATAAAAAAAAACCAGTTTACCTCAAGGCCATCAATTTCTTTATCAGGTTTGGCCTCTTCTTTTTTCTCTTCATCTTTCTGTATCAAAATCAATAACAAACATGCTAAATGCAGTTTTTGTGTATAAAAACTTATTTACACTGGAATTCGTGTTTTAAGAACACAGTTATTTATTCAGTAATACATAATCACTTACATATATATCTAATTACATTTAGATAAAATGTAGATGTCCAACAAAATACAAAAATCTCAAGCTAACATATGCAAATTATATTTCATTAAAAAAATAAAAAATAAAACAAAAACACAACAAATGTTTAAGGTATATAATTAAAAAAAAAAAAATCTTGATTCGAAAAGTATATATGCAAGATATGTTAAAAAAAAACATTTTCATAAATCTTGATGCACAAGATTTCATGAAAAGAAAAAACCTTTCATTCAAAAATACCAGCCAATTAATATTTATCACTATAAAAGTTATCATGTGTTCTTTTGTAAACTGATTATTTAACAATTTCAACAACTAATTATTTAAACTGTTTCATTTAGCAAACTGATAATTAATGTGTAATTAATAAACATCATAATAAAACTATTCTGCAATTACAGTAGCATTCATACCATTAATTCAGACATCTCGATAAATCAAACTAATTTTTGTAAAATTAAAATTTAGAGTATAGTTAAAAAGTGATCAACAATTATGAATGAACAGCAGATCTCAAAATGCCTAAGAGATTACACAAGATGCTTCAGAATAACAAGCTGGATAAACTATACACAGTATAGTTTTCTCTAACTTAAAACTACATATTTTTATTTTTGTAGCAGTCTATAATTAGCCATGAATTCTTGAATATAAATTTTCAAAAAATACTTTAATTTTTAGCTTAGGATAAAAAACACAACTGATACAGTGAAAATTAAAGTGCCTTTAGGCTAATCTAGATCTTACTATGTGTAATCAAGGCTAGGAGTGCATTACCAAGTTTAAATTAATGGTATTCTACTACAATTAAATTTTTGTAATACAGTAAAATACTAATATTCATTAATTAATGAACACTACATATATATATATATATATATATATATATATATATATATATATATATATATAAAAATATAAAACATTTTACAGTTAGGTACATTATTCATTTTATTGATACCACTTAATTTTTTTTTCTAAAAGTTATATACTATTATCTAAATTTTATTTATCAGTTTTTAACAATTTACTGTAAGCAGAATATAATTTAGAAATTCAATAGAACCTACTTGTATGAATTAAAGTTTCTATCAATCAAGCTATATGTCAGATCTGTCATGGGTGTTGTAATTAATAGGGTATGGAAGAGAATAAGCAAACAAATGCTTTCCGCCTGAGAATGACATAGTCGGGCCTGGTTCCCTCTCCTGGCAGTTAGAGGCAGGCAATTGACTGACCAAGTCCTGGTCCCTTATGGTGGGGGGGGGGGGCGGGCAGGAACAACATAGTCGAGCCTGGTTAACCCTCCCTGGGGATTTGAGGCAGATGATTTAAAGATCCAACCGGTGAGCTGACATGCCATGTCGGACGTTCTACTGGTAGGCAGAGGAACTCAATTAAGTTAAAGGACACTCTCCTGGGCTGAGATTTACTTGATTGTATGTCTGACCCAGGGGAGTAGGGAATGGGGAAAAAAATAATGTCCAACTGACAAAAGCTAAGGATTATTTAGAGTAATGAAACTATCTTTCTTCTATCAACTTAGTGATATTAAGAATCTCACATGATCATCTAATAATGGGATGTATAACTTGTATTTTTCAGAAAAAATATATTTTGTGTTAAATTTATTTAACAATCCATGAATATTACAAATTTTATTTATCTTAAAAAAGTGCTAGGTTTCTAATACATAAAATATATATTTAAAGTACTTGTATTATTACATGACAGATTGTATTTATCGATTCATTAATGCACAGTTTCAAAATAGAAAGGAGTACATGGCTGACACATGTTAAGCACCTATGATACAAGGGACCAACAGAGTTTTTTCGCTGAGAATAATGATGTCCATTATACAGCTGGTGCCTGTAGAGGAAAGAATGAAGGTGTTAATTGTAGGACTGAATATCATCAGCATTTCAGTAGGCTGATATACAACTATAGATTTGGCTAAGTGAAGAAAGCAAAGGAAAACCACTTCACTCTCATTTTATATAATAACCTGACATGTGAAGCTTGTTATTCTTAAAAATGGCTATGTAATTTTTGGAGGTGACTCAAGTCAGATCACCTACAGCCTTAGAGTTATGCATGTACATTTGACATGCATGTCAAGTTGACAAGTTGACATGTTTGACAGGCATGTACAGTTTATGTACATTTGACGTACATTCAGTGTATGCATATTTAAATATTTTAATTTTGTATATGATTATATTCATTATGTTTTCAAAAACCATTGATCTATCTTATGGTACAAATTGGCATTTTAATTACTAAATTTCCTTCACACTTTAATTGCCAGATAAACTACTTTTGGCAGTAAATTTCCAATTCCTAAAAAACAAACAATAATATGAGAAAAAAATAGAAGATTTAATCTTATAGTTTCACTTAATAACTGCATTAACAATCAAGTGCCTTAGTCATCATTATATATTTTGACTTGCTTTATAAAAATTTTGCTAGGAAAAATTTCAATGTAACACCAACATAATGAAAATGTACCAACAATAAATCCTCAATACATATACAATATAACTGATGCAAATTAATGTTTATTATTTTCCCTCATAAGTAAATGAAATTCAATTACTGTTTGCTGAAAAAATTTCACATCACAACTACAACTGGGTTATTTTGCCATCCTCAGTTTACATCAATTGTCATCATGTCTCTGATCTGTATATCTCAATAAAACCCAAATGTAATAGCTGCATCTAGTTATATGTCTCAAGAAATATTTTTATAATTCATTAAAAGTTGTAGTACACTGTAGTGTTTGCATAATATATTTAATTGGTATTATACATATATATATATATATATATATTATGGATGAATAAGTTGATTGATGATATGTGCTGAATAAATTCCTATTTTGAGATGTACATACAGCATGAAAAATTAATTTGTTATTTAATGAACAAATTAATAGCAGATTAATAACAATAGTAACAATAAACAATAAAATTTAAAATAGAAAATGAATATAGAAAAAATTATTAAAAGAGAGACTTCACAAATCTTATTCTTATGAAAATGAAATACAAAGCAAACAGAAATGTATAGTGCTAAGACTTAATTAATGGAGCTGAGTATAAAATTAAGCATGACTATGAAGTTAAACTTATCACATGAAGAGTGGAAAAAAATAATATATGTATTTAATATAAAAAATTACAGCATTGGCAAAAAGAAAACAAAAGATATAAAATTAAAATATTTAAGGATTGAGTAAAATAATAAACTACACCCCCTCACAATCCAATAGTTCCACATCAATTGGAATGTTTCAGTGAGTACAATTGTGACATTTGAAAGGGTAAACAGTAAATACAGAATGGCAACAGCTGAAACCATGTTCAGTAAGCCAGTTCCTATAAATCAAGGTTAAATAATACTGTGTGCAGTTTCAGTGTATTTTTTTGGGTTTTACTAGCAGTTAATGACCACACTAGTCAAGTCCTGCTTAAAGTAAAAGTAAATAAGAATAAAAATGCATAAAAATTCTGCTTATACTGTAATAAATAAATCACTGGTAAATAAATAAAGTCCTTTACTTATATAAATATATTCATCAGCCTAAATTTGCAGAAACTAATAATATATGTTGAAAAATAGTTCTTTTGAATTAATAAAACAAATAAGAAAAGGAGAATATACTTAACATTCAGTAACAAAATGGGACACATCAGCTACAAGGTCAAATGGTGTTTTTGAGTAAGATATAAAATTATACTACTTAATGTTAAATATATTATATATTTTTGTAGTGTCAAATGAAATGCATGATAGATGTGGAAGAGTATATTTCCTTAACAAGAACAGACAAGAAGTAATACTCATAACATTTTAATAAAAATGACTAATATTATGATGACTTATAATATAAGAATGTATTTTATTCTTGGACAGTGTAATTAACAAAATGGCAGTACGGAAACAAAAACTAACATACTGACTAATACTATTTGGCAGTAAACAATGGATTAAATAGTTGAATAAAGTAGTGTATATGAAATAAATCAGTTAGAATAAAAAAATAATTTATAAAATTAAAGGATTATTTACATAAAAACTGACTATGATACATGAGCAAGTATAAGCCATGAAAAATTGATAAGTAAAAAATTCTAATGGTCATCCGCTTACAACCTGATGTTTCAGAAGAGTCCAAGAAATGAAGACAAGTAAAGAAAGGAAGGAGTATCAATTAAGAGATTAAATTTAAAAAAAAACTGAAGCCATCTTTAATTAACTGAGTCTCATAGATCATATTAAATTTAAACAATGTTAGATATTATTTCATTGCCTGCTGTTTATAATTTAAAAATATAATTTATTTCTTGGATAAGAAGGAACTTAAAAATTTTAACAGAGTAAATAAATAGTTTACTTAAAAAAATAATTAATTAATAAAATGAAGACAAAAAATAAGCAAGAAAAATAAAAGCAAATGAAAGCCAAGAAAGGTTATAGCAAATTATGAAATGAAATCTGTTATACAGCAAAAGTTAAACAATACTATGTTACAGCCCTTAAAAAAGTATAAAAATTTTAATTAATAATTTGCCATTAAAAAAATTAAAATCATTTAATAGTAATTATAGCAATCTTACTGGTGTATCAGCCCAGATCTTTAAATTATCACATAAAACACAATATAAAAGTTTTTACAAATATTCTTCACACTGTTCCATAGTGCTAGAAAAAATTATGTACCATTAAAAGTAAAATTATTGTCCATGAAGTTTATAATTTAATTATTTGTTTCCTCATAACAACCCAAACGATTACCTGCATTATAGTTATTTGTTCAGATTTCATTTGAGCAGATTTTCTCCTTTGAACTACTTTTAGACTTTCTTCTTGTTTTACTGTTAATTCTTCTTTCTGTATATAAAATGGTTGTAGATTTTCATACATGTTTATAATATTAAAAGCTTCTTTAATCAGATTATTACATAGATACAAGATAGCACATGAAATATATGGAATCTGTTAATCATTGTAAAGAAATGTACTAAATAAGAATAACTCACTACAACATAGAGAGAAAGCACAATGTGACTCCATTAAATCTTGATTGCATATATAGATTCAGAAAAATGTTTAACAACCATATAAAATAACTGAAAACCCACGCACTCTGCTCACAGCAATATCACAGAAAGGAGAATGTAGCAAAAAATGAAAGAGAAAACTTTAAATTTCAATACATAATAATTACGTAAATGATGATTTAAAGATCATCACTGCAACAGATGCACAGGCATTAGGAACTAATCTAGGAAAGGAATCTCTAAAAAGGCTCTAATCTAGTGAAAATTTGCAGGATTTTTTCCACAGCTACATTATTAAAAACCTTAAAAAAAAGACTACTGGGATAAATACAAAAGGAAAAATCCTTGATACATCAATAAGATGTATCAATTTTATAAAGATACAAATAATTCCATCACAGAGCAAAATTTACCTTTTATAGATAACCGCTTCTGATTGGTTTAACTATAAAGGTATACCATTATCAAAGATACAAAATATTTGTAAACACATAAAATATTCAGTATGATTCCAGATAATGATTATAATAGAAATACAAAGGAAAAATCTGAATATGGGCCAGATTCAGAACACAGTGAAATTTTTAGATTAATTGATACAAAAGGAAAAAAGAAGAAAAAGAAAGCCCCGGAAGGTACAAATACTATGAAAGAAGATTATAATATGTATTATATTTTAGCCTTAAAAAATTTTTTATTACATTTCAAGGAAACTAAGTAGACAAAAATAGTATCAAAAAATATATTTGACAATAGACTACCAATTATTGCTACTAATTTTACTTTTAGTCAAGTCCAAGTGAAGAAAAAAGAAAATTAGTTTATAAATTAAGTTGAGTGAAAATCATAAAATAATGCTATAAAAAGAATTGGTTATCATGTGAGATCAGATATCCAGTGATATAATTCTATTTTAAATAAATTAATAAATAATTTATAAAAGAATTCCTAATAAATAATGCTGTAACATTAGTAACCAATAATCAAAATGCCAACTTAAATTAATATATCTTATTAATATTTTTAATAGCCCTTAAGTAATCACTAATATTCTTGAAGTGTGCAAAAAAATTAAAGAAAATGTTATTATTAATTTTTCATTAAATAAAAGCAAGTAGCATCAAGGTAATGAAATCATGATTATGTTTTAGTATGTAATAAGAAAGTGAAATATAAATAATTTTAATAATGGCTTCATGAAATTAAAAATATATTATTCTTGAGTGGTGATTCAATAAGCTGAAAAATTGCAGCAATTAACAAAAAAATGATAAATGGAAACCAACACATATCTTGTATAAATTAATTGGACTAGTCATTACATATGACAAACAAACAGAAAAATTTAATGTAATTAATAAACTTGGTCTAATATCATGTTTTTGTACGTTAAATATCTATGTTTATGTATTTATTATTCTAAATTTCAATATTTATAGGATCATAGATCAAGAAATTTTCTTACACTTAGAAGAAGATGAATCAACATTTGCAGATAACATTATTAACAAAAATCCAAATCCAGGACTAACAAAAAATTATAAGTTTATGTCCGATTCATTGTAGAAAGAACTACAACGTTTTACTTTAAAAAATAACATTATGATTAATAACAACAATGATGAATAACATGATTAACAAAAATTATTAGCTAAAGAAATTATGCGTTGAGAATGAAAAAGATTATTCAAGTTATTATGACAATTTTTCATTAATTTCAACTCATTACTATTTCAGATTATTTGATTCACCAAACATGCTTGAAGCTTGAGCACTATCATAAGGAATTGAATTTCTATCACATTTAATCTCAAGAAGACTGGAATTCAAGCCCAGAACCTTCAAGATGAAAAGCAGAGATGCTACTGCCTCATGATGGAGGTTGGTGAAGTCAAAAATAAAATAATTTTATTTTGAATGAATATGCTGTAAACCTATAAGAGATTTTCCAGCTTGAATTCATATTTTAAAGATTAATTTTTTCTATGAAGATTTTATTAGCCTGTAATTTCTTATAAAAATCATGGTCAAGTACATATTTAGAAAATCTTAACGTACCTTCTTAATTTCAACCTTTTTCTTTTCTTCTTTTTTTTCTTCAACCTTCTTTTTTGTTTCAACCTTTTCTTCTTCCTTTTTCTCTTCTTTTTCTTCTTTCTTTTCTTCTTTCTTTTCTTCCTTTTTCTAAGCGTATTCATGGAAAATATATACATATTTACATAATAAATATAGATAAATGTATAAAAAGAAGAATCAAATGTAATATATAATATAATACCTAATACAATAAAAAAAAAATATGCAACATATATTTACATATACTTATTTACAAAAACTATATACAACTCATTGTACAATATTTGGCAATCTTTCAAAAAAACCAAAAACTACATAAATACCCATTCAAAAAAAGCCAAAAAAAATATATTCTTTGTTTTTACTAAAAAGTAATTAAAAAAAAAAAAAAAATGGAAAACAAAACACAAAAAACAATTAACATAACTTCATGAAGAAGAAATCAAAATGAATTGTGCATTGTACAGGAAAAAATCTATATACATATATATAAAGAGGATAATAAAAAAAGCTTAAGAATAAAAAATAAAATTTTATGAAAAACATTTCCTAAGTAATAAAAAAAAATTTATTAAAAAAATCAAAACCAATATAAATACAACACCCAACATTTATATAAAAAAATTTAGAGAAGTCTTTTTAAAACTAATTACAGAAACTATACAAATTTAATAATTAGAAATTCTTTGAGTTTGAAAAATATAAAAAATTCTTACAAAAAAGTATCAAAAAAATGTTGAGGACTTTTGTTTTTCAAAAAAAAAAAATATTAAGAATGAAAGAAAAAATCAATAAAAAAAACTTTGACAAATTTTATTATAAAAATAAATCTGTCATTTAATATCCATTTGAATCAGTCTTGGATAAAAGGGTTATTCATATGTAATTTATAATGAAAAATGTATTAGACATGATCAAAGTATTAAAAAAATGAATTAACTGTAAAAGTGTACCAAATTATAAGTCTAAATTTATAAAACAAAAAAATGTTTCTAAATCGATAAATAAAAGTTTCTTTCAAAGAATTGCAAATTTATATTTATAATGCAAATTAAACAGCTATAAAAAGCCAACCTAGAATAACTGACAAGAGTCTAAATTAAAAAACATTCCTACTTTATTTATAATATTCTGTTTGAATAAAAAACCACACACATACTCTATTAATCAGTGAAATAATAATTTTCTTCATGTTTTTATACTTTCAAAGCACAAAAATAGTTATAAAATATTAAATCGGATGAATAATTATATGGCTTTTTATAAACTATCATAACTAAAATTATAAATTTAATGTTTAATAGTATATCTATTCAAAAAAAAAAAAACGATTTAAGGATGATTGATTAGTGGATGAATTAAGAACCAGATCTATGAGATAAATAATTTTATAGCAAGGGAAAAATTTCTTTAAAAATATTTTTTTAAAAATCGATTTAAAAAACATCACTATTTTAACTGAAATTAATCATCATACCATGTTACCCTATAAAAGATTAATTATTTAAATTTCACTGCTGAAGATTAATTGGTGTATTTATTGTAAAAAAAAAATTTATTTAAACAAGAAAGAAAAAAGTAAGTAGATCACAGAGTAATCTCCAGTAAAAGTAGTCTCTTTGTAATCTCCAGATGAAATAAAACTGTTTTGTAATTTATCTTTTAATTTAATTAAATCATTGCAAATAAAATCAATAAGTGCTAAAAAAAAAGGGTTAAATATATTTACATATATTATGTATATTACAACATATATTACATATACATTTTGGTTCAATTCAGTAATAATAATAATGGTAATATTAATTATGCTAATAAAAACAAAGAACTTTATTTATTTTATAAAGAAATTCAGGAAAATTCAGCAAAATAAAAAAAAATTATAATTTCATTATTAGATAACAAAAAAAGGGAAAACTAGGAAAAGCCATAAAAGAGTCATTTACTGGATCTTAAAGTAACTGTAACCACATCAATTTTAATAAAGGATTAAATATGAGGATTACAAACAAAAGAAGAATGATTTATTCACCTGTCTAACCAATGAATATAATGCTATAAAAAGAATTGAAAACTCATAGATCACACTTGTTTATAAAAATGAGTTGATGAAATGAGAGGTTAACTTACCCTTACCTTAACTACTAGCTCCGCAGATGATTCATCTTTACCGAATTCATTTGATATCACAATTTTATATGAACCAGAAAATTCCTGTTTCACAGAAGAAATAGTCAGTCTTGCAGTTGTGCCATCAAAGCTTGTCTTCATTTCAGTTTCTTTTATCTCTTTTCCATTTCTGTTATAAGCAATAATAAAACAATGTTTTATTCACATTGATATATACTTGCACATTACACATATTATTACATCAGAAATGGGAAGGTATGCTATTGTAATAATAATAATAACAACAGTATTATTGTCAAATTAAATTAATACAATCAGATTAGGGATCTCGCATCTCCTACTTTTCCCAAATAGTTCCAGATTTTTAACTATCATTTAGCCTTTTTCCTAGTGTTTCAACAAATTATTGTAGGGCACTAAAATAGTTTTCTTTAAATACAAGAGTTTCAGTAGTACATAATACTACTAATTATAAAAGATGCTGTGACCTCTTTATAGTTTTTTTTTGTTGTACGCTATGTTAATCCTTTAATCTAAAAATATTTATTAACTTATACTTATTTAATTACTTAATACTTATTTAACTACATGCATAATAATCTTTAATATTATTCACTCCATACTTCCTTCTTCTACATTGATAATTAATCACAAACCCCTTAAAATTAAAATCATTTCATCTAGTAAGCTTTTAATATAACCAGTATTATTTCCAGTTGGTATTAAAAAACAACTTTTCATTTTTAACTCTATCAAACCACATAATTTTCAAGATTATCTCTTATCAAAAATTTCAAATTATTTATTCATTTACTGCTTCAGCTAATAGTCTTTATTTTTGAGAAGTTAAAAAATTATAAATTGGCATATTTAATTTCAAAATTCTTAGAGGTTGTAAAAGTTTCAAAGTAAAAAAAAAAAAAAAATCTAAATTTTTTTTATAAGAACAAGAAGAAAAGGAACCATAAATAAATAAATCTTACCTGTACCATACAATTTTAGCTTTTCTGTCTGCTTTTGTAAGGGAACATACAAATTCTGCAACCAATCCTTCTGTTACATTCTGGAATAAAAAAAAAAAATAGTGAATAATATAAACTTATATTTGTACAATTTTACACCTGTGAATAATCAAATTAAACAGTATAAAATTTAACTATCCTAATCATATTTTTAGAAGAAGGAGTAAGAACAAAAAGAAGAGAAGTAGCAGGAAAATGCATAATAAAAAGTACTATGTGCATCAAAAAGCACAATGTAATAGACTTGGCCACAAGATATTAATATATTTTCACAAATAGATACTTTTTCGTAGCTGACAGGCAGTTAGGCCTACCTATTTAATCTTATAATACTTTTGACTGGGATAATATTTAGCCATGAAGGGATGAAGGAATCAATTTTTAGACATAATTTTTTTTAATATTTATTTTTAAATTCTACAAAATGGAAAAATATTTTCTTTTAAGTAGCTCATAACTTGTCTTTTTCTTTGAATGCCAGTGAAAGTTGTACATTCACTGATCACACGTTTATCATTCACTGAAAATTCTTTAGCATTGCAGTGTACAGTAAGCACCATTCTCAAGTTTTTTTTATAAAGATCTATATTGACGATTCTGAGATAAAGACTATTATTGAGAAGATAAAAAGCTCTTCATAACAGTTAAGTTTACCGTACTTCAGCAGTATTACATCACTAACATAATGTTCTCAATTCTTCAAATGGAAATTTCTGATACGAATAATTTCACAACAAACTTTGATCAGTGGTTATAAAATACATTTAATGCAGAGAATCATGACAATGTCGCAGGCCACAAAACTCTGAGGAAGAACTTTGTAAATGACACAAAAAAGGTCTTTTTTTCTTATGTTATAAGCAGAAAATACATTATCGCATGATAACAGCCCTGGAAATAATCGTAAAATAATGATATCAGGTTTTAATAGTAATGTTTTGGGTTTATCATGTAGTAAGTGAGTGTATTAATCACTGCATTCTTTCAATTAAAATTATTTCTTTTTCTTTAATTGCTATGACTTGTACAGCAATAAATTGAATGGTGTAGGCCACAAACTGAAATATTCAGCATATTACATTTTTTGTTACATATTTTTGTATCACTTTGTTACACTGCAAACTGCCTATTTGTAGTGTTGTATTGCATTGCAACACTGCAATGCAATATTCATAATATTTAATTTATGCTTCTCATTTCATTACAGTACACTATTTCATTTTAATAAACAGTTTGTATTACTTTGTTTACTGATTTCCAGCAAGGTTTATGTGATTATTAAATGTGTTTTATATATATATATACCATTTGTCTGTTTGTATTGTATATTTGAAATAATGGCTTCTTGCATTAATGTGACAAGCAGAATTTTTGGAAATTTGGAAATTCAGATTTCTTCTTATTTAATTTCTCAAACATGGTACTGCTGATATATTAAATAAATTAACAATTAATATAATCCATCTTACCAGCACATTGACACTTTCTCTAGATCTTTTGGCTTATTTGGAAGCGTCATCAGGAGTTTAAATTAATGCATTAAAGTCAAAGTTTAAAACTCAGTTAAAATTTTAAAACAGTCACATCCTGGTCCTATTAGTACACTCTCTACTAGTATACTGAAGCAATACACATATCTCTTGCGGATTAAAATGAAATCAAACCGAACCATGTTATCAAAGAGATAATTATTAGATTAAATTATTACTTCTTAACATTTATGTTTAGTATGTTTTTAAATAATATATCGTCTTTAAAAAATGTTTGTTCATTAATTAAATTTTTATTATTACAATATACATGATATTTTTCCAAATTAGAAGTATTATAATATTTGTAAGAAATCGAAGATTTTCATGAAATTATTATGATTGTATGAATGACCGTATTCTATTATATGTTTGACAAAGTTAGAGTTTTCTGGTTTAATATTTTTAATGCTATTTATATGCTCTTTAGCACGTGTGGAAAATTTGCGTTTAGTCATACCCACATACTTCAAGTCACAATCATCATAAACATGACTGTATACTCCCTGTTTATCAAATTTGGAATCATCATCATATAATGTTTCATTAAAATTATTATTAATATATTTTAATGATTTGTTATTAGTAGCGTATGCAGCTGTTAAGCCATTTTTTTAATATATTTTTTCAATTTTTTGACTTAAAGATGCATATTAATTTTGTATGTATATTTTATCCTTTTTATCAGGAAATAATTTTGTATTGTTATTTATATTAGTTTTTTATTTATTTTATTATATAATTAGTTTATAGAACCAACATTATAACATTTATGAGTATACTAGTAGGACCGAGACAGTCATGATTGTTTTTAAATTTTAACTATGATTTTTAAACTTTAACATTAATGCATTAATTTTAACTACTGATGATGGCTTCCAAGTAAGCCAAAAGATCTAGAGAACATATCAATGTGCTGGTAAGGTGGATTATATTAATTGTTAATTTATTCTTCTTATTTGGTGAAGGGTGTCTAAAATTTATATTTAAATATATTCATAAATATAGTTCATATTGTAATGAGAAGTTTATGAATAAAAACTTATAATTGTATTTAAAATTTTGAACTATGATAAAATTATACTAAGATAAGAGAAAAATATACAAACTCACAATGTTCTTAAGTCTTTGACCGATACTTGGCTTTTCTCCTTGTTCAGGGACTTCTGTGACCTCAATAACTTCTGAAGTAGCCTCACCTTTGTCGTTTTTAGCTGTAAATTTATAAGCACCTTTGTCTTGTGAACTACAGTCAGACAACTCAAGTTTGACTGTATATTCACCCTGAAACAAATATTGTCAATTTCAGAAAAAAAAATTACTTTTTATTTTCAAAAATAAATAAAGGTACACACATCACACTTTAAATAAATTCAATTAAGAGTTTAAAAAATTAGTTTGATACAGAAAAAATTAAAGAATATAGTCAGACTAAAAGGATAATGAATAACTATCATAAAAAGTTTTCCTGATGGCAAGACAAGTAACCAAAATTTAAAAAATAAAATGAGATAAATTTCTCATTAAATTTCTAATAAAAAAAACTGAAGATTAAACAAAACTAGACACATATATTAAATTTTATTCAATTTTTTAACTCTAGTTTTTATTCACCTTTCTTAACGTTTAGTTCAACTAAAACTTGACTTAATGAAGTTTACTTAAAATGCTTCTCTATAAAACAACTCAAATTAGTAATAGTATTTAAACTTTTACTTATACGCCAATTAGTAAAAACTAATAAATTGGTACCAAAATTAACAGTAGTATTCAAATGAATTGAATAAAATTATAGTTAAATAATAAAATTAGATAAATTGTTTTATGTAGAAAAACAAAAGTTTTTTAATATGTTATGTTCTGTATGACTAAATTACCATACTTACTCTTTAACTAACTTTAAAATCTTTTAAACATTTTAGTTAGATGAAAAATTACTTGAATATCCATTGTTATTCTTAATTATAATATAAATAGGAATACTGAGAAACAACTTTTCGCATTCAAGAGTTAGACTGCCACTACAAGGAAATTGGTCTCATTCCACTAAAGAAAAAGACATAAACAGCAAAATGGGGATCTTATAGATATGACTAATAAATAGAGTTGCCAGGTTCAATTCATTCAGTCAAAGTGTGAGTTAAATTGGAACAAAAAATTTATTGCATTTTAATTATAATAATTTGTAAAAATCCTTACACACCTGTATAAAGTTCCAAAAAATTCTCTTTGGAACTGATTTCCACAAAAAAAAAAATTATAACACTTTGTTTATAAAAATATGTTCTTTCACATCATTTTGCTTCATATATTTGATAAATTTGTTTTATTTAGGGAAATTATTTCTAAAATGGAGATAAAGACTACAAGACCAAAAGTTAACAGCTCCAATATTTGTCCAGTAAAAAAATAGAAAATTAAACAACATAAACAAATTGAAGTATATAAAATGAAAAGAAAGAAAACTCTGATAAAAATAATTAGGAAAACAGTTTGTATTGCAAATTGAAGGTTTGGTGTTCACATAAAGCTGCCTGATTTGTCTAGAAAATGTACTTGCAAAATCAGAATGTTAGCATGCTAGCAATCAACTCTTGATCAATGGTTAAATTACACTATTAACAATAAAATGTACTCCACAAAATTTACTTATAAATTTTGTTGGAATGCATAGTGTGTAAGCAAAAGCAGAAAATTATGTATATATTACATAGAAGTAACATTTTATAAATAAAAAAATTTCTTAATGTGTATCATAAACAGTATCAAATAAATAGAAGAATCTAGTTCACAACATCTATAATAAAATGATACAGTATGGGTAATAGAGAAACTTATGTTTAATAGTATTGTAAAAAATATATATTTTTTAAATAAAATAAAATTTTTCTCACATCTTTGACAGGTTCAATTTTCATATGATGTCTAACACCTTCTTTAATAACTGTCTTATCTTTCATCCATATGACTTTAGGTTCAAATACTGATTGCACACGAGCTTCAATAACAACAGTCTTCTTCTTAGTAATTGTAACAACTTTAGGAACTTGTTTAATAACAGGAATAACTGAAAAAAAAAAAAATAAAATAAATAACTAATTCAGTACAGATATAAAATTTTAAAATATGAAAATAATGAAAAACTTACAAACATCAATAATTTTATGAAGTTACAAAAAAGAAAAACAGAATTTGTAATAATCCAACTAAAAGATTTTTTTACTAGTAATGTAAATAATCTGATGTCAACCTAATAACAATTGTAAAATGAAATTATTTGAGCTTGACAGGGTATAATTGGCTGCCATTTTGAAAAAAAAGGTTTATCATGAGTTTGAATCAAACATATCAGGAGTACATTAGTTCTACAGAAACAGAAATGCTAAACTGAGATATAACACATCAGAAATAGCTATACATGAACAAAATGTTCAGAAAGAAATCATATGATAAATATACCTATCTTCATTCAGTTACATAGTTTGAGAGGTGATATTAAAAGTAAGGATAACAGATAGAGCTCGAAGTGAAAAGAAAGAGAGGTCAGAAAAATTTTTAATTAGTACATTTTAACAACTGTTTTTCTGTGATAATTTATTAACTAATACTTATTCTGTAGTTATACATTAAAATTTTAATGATTACAATAAGTCCATTAAGGCTTCTGGTCATTTGAATTAGGATATATTATATACACTGTGTTATAATACAGCATATATACATTATATAGCTCATAATAGTGATACAATGTAAAGCACCTGAGAAACAAGCAGCAAGTATTGGTAATCAGTTGCTTTCATTTAATATAATGAAGCTCATTCCCCAGCCAATCCAGCAGTGAATGTGTTAAAAATAGGGCTTAATATAATCTGGATTCCAATGGGCTTGGCAACTGAAAAGCAACACTACATACAGCTGGGTAAAAAAAAGGGTAATAAGCATTAACACCTCCCTTTTCCTGATAAGCCTAACATGAGATAATTTTAACCTTTGAGAACAGCTAGGTCATTCCTGGAAGTGACTTATGGATTATATCAAGTCACAAAACTGTAAGTTTATAGCACCTAACGTATATAAGATTACGTAATGTGAATTAATTTTATAATATTTTAATATATTTTCTATATACATATTTATAGAAAATAAAAAACATTTTAATGATCTGTTCTGTTTGAGTATTTATGATTAAGTTAAAATCACTGAAAAATAATGACTGAATAACAAACAATAATACAAATAAATTGATATGTTATATAACATGAAATATAACTCATTCAAATAAAAAATTAATAAAACTTATTATTACTAAAGGTTCTGTACTCTACATAAATAGAACTGTTGTTAAAGGATTAATAATTCAACAAGAAGGATAAGTAGGTGATGTAGAAAGTTACATTTAATATCATATCTTGGCTGTTAATTACATAAGTGTGTAAATTAGTATTGTATGCTGTAATTGTATAAAAAAGCAATACAGCAAGCTGCTACATTGGATTTATGGGTCTAAACTAAATTAAGATGCTTCAGTTGTCCAGAACAATTCTTTCATCTTCAAGGATATTTAATAAAGACGTACAAATATCATTATAAAAACTACTTATTTTAAAAATTTAAGTGTTTTTTATATCTTGAACTGTATTAATTAATAAATTGCAATTAATATAATATGCCTAAACAGAATTTACAGACTATTACATGTAAAATATGTGACAAGCTGCTGCTTTTAAACATCATCAGTACATGGACTAATAGATTAATAATAAAAATAGATTAGCAGCAGATAACAATTTACAACATACAAATAACAGTATACAGCAGTTCCTGACATAAAATACTCACTGTAATATAGGCAAGCCTCATTAAAAATAATTTTTAAGTTTTTTTTTTTTTTTTTTTTTTAATTATAATAGTAATTTTCTTAATTAGCCCATAACTAATAAAGTTACGGGCTAGGTATATGGGAAGTATAGGCCTTCCTTTGATACAGCATTTCATTATAAGATTAAGATATTGTCCAAATATAAATAAACTCTGTTAAAGATGACACAATATTTGTAATGAATAAATTATATTAAAAATTTTAATTTTTTTATACAGAATACTTACTTTCAATGTTTAACGTTAAATTAGCATTTAACTCTCCACAAATGTTTTTTATATTGCATTTATAAAGACCTGAATCTTCTTTTCCAGGGTCCTGAAAAAATTAATTAAAATAACAGACAAGATACAGAGTGAACAACATAAAACCGAACTCATAATGAAACCGCTACCCAACACTATTTATGAAAGACACTCTCACACAACTAGCCCGACTAACTAATGGATGAATATGTTACAACTGATTATTGCTGCTGTTTGCAAGTGGTTACGTGTCCGTGCAGAGTACGTTTTGTTGCAGTGCAGTATTGTGAGTGCAGTTGTGTTTGTGCAAAATACCTTCACTCCGGAAGAGGATAGCTATAGTTGAGGCCTATATTCGTTATGGATCATTTGAACAACCACATCAAGTATTCATAGAAAAATTCCAAAATGCCTGTATCCCAGGGAAGAGTAGCATACACGATTTAGTTAAAAAATTATGTACAACAGGTTCGGTTTCAAATGCAAAATGAAATAGGCAACCTTCCAGGACTCCACAGGCCATTGCCGATATTGAAAGGAGAATTACTGCCAGTCCAAAAAAATCACTAAGCAAGTTATCCCAACAATCTGGATATTTAATGCACATCTTGTAAAATTCTTCATGAATTAAAATTGAGACCATACCGCATTACAACTGTGCAACATCTGAAGGAGACAGACAAACCGAAACGACTTGATTATTGCAACTGGCTTCTCAAAAACATTGTTAGTGGACAGATACAGTTGTCTACTTGCGATTTTTTCCTTTGGGGCTACTTAAAGAAAAGAATTTATGCATCTAATCCCCACAATATTGATGAACTGAAGGTGAACATTCAATGAAAAATCAATGACATGACAACAGAAAAATCAAACGGAGAAATCAATTGACAACAACATTTTGCATCAGACAATTCTCAATATGATCAGTCGAGCAAAAAGTACATCGATGCCAAGGGTGGTCATTTTGAACATCTTTTGTAATATTAAATGCACAGTTGATAAAGACGTACAAATATCATTATAAAAACTACTTTTTTTAAAAATTTAAGTGTTTTTTATATCTTGAACTGTATTAATTAATAAATTGCAATTAATATAATATGCCTAAACAGAATTTACAGACTATTACCTGTAAAATATGTGACAAGCTGATTTTTTTTTTGTTTTGTCTTTTGATTTTAAGTTGATTCCTTTGTTTTTTTTTTTTTTTTTTGTTTTGTTTTGTTTTGTTTTTTTTGTTTTTTTGTTTTTTTTTTTATTTAATTTAATTTTTTTTATTTTAATTTTTTTTTTTATAAATGCAACATTTAAATTACATTTTAAGTTTTTCTTATTAATTTAATCGTATCATTCATAAAATTTCATTCCAACATAACCTACCAATTCTGCAGCGGTTATGTTATGGGTTCAGTTTTATGTTGCTCACTCTGTATTTTGTCAATACATAGAATTTATACAAAAATATACTGAATAATGTGAACTTTATTTTAGTTTCTATTATTGTTTTTTAAGTAAAAAATAGGTAAGCATACGTTTTTTGATATATCACTTTGTGCTAATAAATGAGTTATTAAAATAGCTTATTTATTACAAATTTTCATAACTGAAAACTCAGAGTACTATAGCATTTCTAATTATAATGCAAACCTCTCTCAGTAATGATAAAGATTTAATCCTTTAATTGGCAAGGTTAATATGGTTTGCACAGCACAAAACATTTCTCACCTCCCTACCTGATAAAACAACTATATACTTTTCCTTTTAATTTCCACACTTGAAATAGTTCATATTTGAAACAGAAACATCAAGAGTCTTATTTCAATATAAAACTTTATTAAGACAGAGATAATAGATAATTACAAATAAATACATAATTATTTTTTAAATATATAATTTTCATTTGATGTTTCATATAAAAAATAGATACTTAATAAAGTGGAACTTTGATTTACAATTTAATTTATAAATAGAAAACAATTTATTCTGATTTATATTTATTTATTCAGAGCTGACAAAAATAGAACTATTTTATCATTTGCCTGTTGGGTTCAAGGTAAAGGAAGCACATTATTAAAATTAAATACGTGGGGAAAATTAGAATTTTTAATTTACAAAATACTGATCAACATGATTCATGTTTACAGGCACCAAAAAATGATCTAACATATCATGTTTGTAATTTGAAAACTTATTCTGACTTTATAACAGAGCTGAAGGTTTTGGACTTTTTTAAATATATATATATTTTATTTATTTTACCCAATGACATTTTAGCATTTTAGTACAAAACTAATAAGTTAATCATCTTTAAAAAATCAACAATCATGAATTTATTATTACCTTGATATCAGTTTCTAAATGAGTAATTTTTGTCTATGTTAGTTACATATTAATAATGACCAACCTTAGACACCTTTTCTGAGGTCAGAAAACTATAAATTTATATTTATAAATAAGTATAGATAAAATAAATAAATAAAAATAAGCACATAAATTGCATTATGTTTCATATTTATACCTGGATAGGTGCCTGAAATGACCACTAGGGTAACAGTGTTTTTTTTTTTTTGTCTTCAGTCATTTGACTGGTTTGATGCAGCTCTCCAAGATTCCCTATTCAGTGCTAGTCGTTTCATTTCAGTATACCCTCTACATCCTACATCCCTAACAATTTGTTTTACATATTCCAAACGTGGCCTGCCTACACAATTTTTTCCTTCTACCTCTCCTTCCAATATTAAAGCGACTATTCCAGGATGCCTTAGTATGTGGCCTATACGTCTGTCTCTTCTGTTAACTATATTTTTCCAAATGCTTCTTTCTTCATCTATTTGCCACAATACCTCTTCATTTGTCACTTTATCCACCCATCTGATTTTTAACATTCTCCTATAGCACCACATTTCAAAAGCTTCTAATCTTTTCTTCTCAGATACTCTGATTGTCCAAGTTTTACTTCCATATAAAGCGACACTCCAAACATATACTTTCAAAAATCTTTTCCTGACATTTAATTAATTTTTGATGTAAACAAATTATATTTCTTACTGAAGGCTCGTTTCGCTTGTGCTATTCAGCATTTTATATCGCTCCTGCTTCGTCCATCTTTAGTAATTCTACTTCCCAAATAACAAAATTCTTCTACCTCCATAATCTTTTCTCCTCCTATTTTCACATTCAATGGTCCATCTTTGTTATTTCTACTACATTTCATTACTTTTGTTTTGTTCTTGTTTATTTTCATGCGATAGTTCTTGCGTAGGACTTCATCTATGCCGTTCATTGTTTCTTCTAAATCCTTTTTATTCTCGGCTAGAATTACTATATCATCAGCAAATCGTAGAATCTTTATCTTTTCACCTTGTACTCTTACTCCGAATCTAACTTGTTCTTTAACATCATTAACTGCTAGTTCTATGTAAAGATTAAAAAGTAACGGAGATATGGAACATCCTTGTCGGACTCCCTTTCTTATGTTCTTCAATTATTACTGTTGCTGTTTGGTTCCTGTACATGTTAGCAATTGTTCTTCTATCTCTGTATTTGAACCCTAATTTTTTTTAAATGCTGAATATTTTATTCCAGTCTACGTTATCGAATGCCTTTTCTAGGTCTATAAACGCCAAGTATGTCGGTTTGTTTTTCTTTAATCTTCCTTCTACTATTAATCTGAGGCATAAAATTGCTTCCCTTGTCCCTATACTTTTCCTGAAACCAAATTGGTCTTCTCCTAACACTTCTTCCACTCTCCTCTCAATTCTTCTGTATAGAATTCTAGTTAAGATTTTTGATGCATGACTAGTTAAACTAATTGTTCTATATTCTTCACATTTATCTGCCCCTGCTTTCTTTGGCATCATGACTATAACACTTTTTTTGAAGTCTGATGGAAATTCCCCTTTTTCATAAATATTACACACCAGTTTGTATAATCTATCAATCGCTTCCTCACCTGCACTGCGCAGTAATTCTACAGGTATTCCGTCTATTCCAGGAGCCTTTCTGCCATTTAAATCTTTTAATGCTCTCTTAAATTCAGATCTCAGTATTGTTTCTCCCATTTCATCCTCCTCAACTTCCTCTATAACACCATTTTCTAATTCATTTCCTCCGTATAACTCTTCAATATATTCCACCCATCTATCGACTTTACCTTTCGTATTATATATCGGTGTACCATCTTTGTTTAACACTTTATTAGATTTTAATTTATGTACCCCAAAATTTTCCTTAACTTTCCTGTATGCTCCGTCTATTTTACCAATATTCATTTCTCTTTCCACTTCTGAACACTTTTCTTTAATCCACTCTTCTTTCGCCAGTTTGTACTTCCTGTTTATAGCATTTCTTAATTGCCGATAGTTCCTTTTACTTTCTTAACAGGTAACAGTGTAAAAAACGTTTTAATTATCAAAAGAGAAGTTTATGTCTAAAATAGTTTAATTGCAAAAACGTATGCATATATTATTATAATAGCAGATAAAATGAAATTTGTTTGTGATTCTCAGTAAAGCAGGATATATATATATATATATATATATATATATATATATATACAATCTGCTTTAAAATAAATTAATTTGTAACATATATATATATATATATATATATATATATATTTATTTATTTATTTATATACTGCGTTACATGGTCATTTTTACATAGTACTGACAAATTTTTATATCAGTATAACATGCAGTATATCAAAGCTAAATAGTACACATGTTCAATAGTGAAAGTGTTAACAAATATCATTTTAAAACACAAAACTCATTGTTACGATCTAATTCTGAGTGATGTGGAAAAAAGTTAAACAAACACTAATAGAGTATCTGGAAATAGTATTATGTACAAAATATTAATTCATACTGTAAAACAAGTTACCTTCAATTCTAATTTAATATAATAAGTCTCCTCTTTTTGTTCCATTTTCCATGATATTTTTGTAGATTCTTTTAATACTTTACTTTCATGATACCAAACCATGTCTGGTTTTGGTTTAGCTTTTACTTTACAATCCATTATGACTAATTTGCCATTATTTTCAGACCTAATACGAGGTTTTTCGATAAATGTCGGAGGGTCGCCTTCAGGCTCAGGTTCTGCTTCAATGTTAAGGTTAAGATTGGCATTACTTTCACCATATTCATTTTTAACATGGCATCTATAAGTACCACTATCCGGACCAATTGGATCCTGCAAAAGAAAAAAATGTTTGATACAAAAAAATTAACACAGATATAGAAGTTTTTTTATTTTTATTTTTTTTAGAATATCAATAACTGTGTTTGAAATAATAACTATTAAAGATAGTGTTAGAAAACTGACAAGCCCATGAGCTACTTTATCTACAGTTAAAAAGGAAACAGCTATTTAAAAAATCAACATAGAGATGGATTAACATTAAAAAATAAGAATCATAAAAACTGGATTACAGTTCCTGATATGAAAGAAACAGAAATAGGAAAGAAAAGATGACCTTTCAGACTAGTAATTATGAAACTACTAATGGTAATGCAGTGGTGCAACAGCTTAACAAGATAGGAATCAACTCTTACTCTCTTGTCTTATTATCTATAGAGATATTTTGTAAATGATCTAACAGTTATATACAGATTTAATATTAGCAAATAGGCAGGTACATAATAAAAGATATTCACAGAAACAAAAATTTCAGTCACTAATTTCCTTCTAAATACAAATGACTACAAACTCAAAAATTCTATACAAATATTTCACAGATAAAATTGATGAAAGAATTTCATATAATGGTAGGCAGTGTTTTAAGAAAATAAAGAAACTAGTATAATAAAATAAAATAAATAACCAGTATTCAAAAAATGAAATCCATAAACAAGCATAAAGAAATCTGGTACATCAGTTATTTTCATTCTTCTGTTTACAAAACTACCATCTTATCCCAACACAGGGGTTTCTTATAATTAAAAACTGCATTATTTTTTTATTAAAACTAAAAAATTATGCATGGTATATTAATTTTTATGGTCAATTTCAAGGTAACATTAGATTCTGTTACGAAATTTATATATATTAATTAATATTAAGACAGTTTAGTTTCAATAAAAAAAAAAAAAACGTAGAAAATGTAAAATGTAGATAATTACCTGCTGATATTATATATATGAAGTTCCATAAAAATTATTAAAAAAAACTATACACCAAATCTTAAAAAATTCTGGATTAGTTTTTAATTTCCCACACTAGAAATGTTTAGGTGAAAATCTGTTGCTTTCTTGTAATTTTGTATACCTGTTTTTGATGTCTGTCAACATTTGAAACTATTCTATGTGTTGGGAAGTAAGTAATTTTATCAGTGTTGATTTACCAGCTAAAAGAGTAAGACGTATTCAGCAACTTTATACTACTTTAAAATGGAGGATCAGCGTTTGATTCAAACTATGTGTAAAACAAATATTAAGTGATGAAAAATTATGAGAATGCTTTTGATAAGGTTATTTTGTAAGAAATAGTGGTTGATAAACGGTGGAAAATTCTAAATGTTCATGAACTCCATTAAAGATGATAAGTTAGGAATTAAAGCACATAAATGGTATAAAAAAATAGAAGAAAATTAATTAAGGAAAAAATCATGGCTTATCATTACATTACTATTAGGGAAATGATTGAAAAGACTAATATGCAGTTATTGCAAAACAATTTTTACTTAAGTTTTGCCAATTCATGTTTTGAGATGGATAGCAGTAAAATCTGTTCACAAACAAGAAATTGCAAAGGAAATGATAAAGTCACTAATAAACCAATGTTATTCGAATGCATAATTGATAATCATGGGTGAAATACATCAAGGGAAAAATCTGATGAAAAACACTTCATGAAAGCCTGAACAGAGACTAAAAGTAGTAAATCAAGTTTGATCAGATGTTAAAGGTTTTATTAGTTCTCTTTGATTATCACAGAATATTGTTTCATACATTTTTATCAAAAGGGCTACAATCAATAAAGAGAGTTAATCAGGCATTTTATGTCAATTGTATGAAGTTATCCATATAATTAGATTTGTGGAAGGGCATTTCATAGAAACTGTATGACACAGTATCAACTTACACAGTATTGTTTGTTTGGTAGTATTTTGTCCAAAAATAACCCTATAATTTATACTACAATCTACTGAATATCTTAAACATGTCCCAATTAAACTTCTCTTCCTGAGACTGAAAATATGAAACACAAAGTTTTGTAATCATTGAAAATATTAAACAAAAATCACTGTGAAAACTGACGGCTACACCAAAAGTTTTCTGACAATATGACAAAATGCTGGCTGGCATAAACGTGTATTTTATGGGATTACCTCAAAGCATATATAACAAAAGTATATATTTTAAAACATAAAAGTATACTTTTTAAAACAGATGAAAATTTAACTGTTTTATCAGACTTTGAAAATGTGTATATTCTTGTTTTTATTAAATTTCATATTAATAATCAAGATGGTAAATCATCTCTATAGTTTTAATAAACATGCATGGATCAATAAATTTATAAACAGGATACTTAGAATAAAATGCATAATTTGTAGTTTTAATAATCTATTTTAATACATTACCAGTTATTCTATGTACATAATTAGCACATTCACTGCAGTACGGCACTTATATGTGCCTAATAGGAAGTTGCTGTGTGCTTGTCTTCTTTTGCATAATTCAGTACAGTGTAGAATGGTAAGTTATTTAACTTAACTTTTGTGTTGTATGAGCCTCATTATTGCCATATTGTGATACGACTGTGCATTACAGCACATAATGTACCATATGTGATGAATATTTTATTTTTTTTATAACTAAAAATATTTTTTTAAATGATTTTATAGTCTATGATATCTCTCAGAAAACATGTGAACTAACTCTAGTTGAAACAGTTCCTTTATACATATTCTTATTTAGCATCTACTTGTAATCAAGTCAAAAATAAATCAATTTATTAATTATTTAGTAATTTGGATGATGTTTACAAGCAAGTGTATAAACATTTTATGTGAAGTGATTCAGATCCAATTATCTGGAAATAAATTTTATGTTTTGCCTAGTGTTTTTATTATTAAAATGTACATCTGAATGGATATTTTTTTTAAGAAGAATACTTCAACATATATTTCATTTAAGAATAATATGACTCAAAACAGTGAGTGATGGATTAGGTGATGTAATATAATTAATTTAATTTATAAATAAAGACCAGCATTTATAAGATTAAGTAACATTATGAATAATTCATTGGACAACTTGTGATAAAAATATATGAAAAGGAAATAAAATTGTCAGAAAGAGATTAAAAAAAATGTAACATGCAGTACCGCATGTATACCAAACAAAAATCCAAGGTCAAACTGTTCAGCATATAGAGTAAATCCGTATAAAACTACACGCACAGTACAAACCTCAGGACGGGCCAATGTAATCCATAACACATAGTGGGTAATTAATCTACGGGATCATAGTTGCCTGTACAGCAAGATGGTTAAGTTCCCTATTTTATCCACCACACTGCAGTGAACATGTTAATATCAAGAAGTTCGTTCAAGCTTCTTCGGTAAGAGTCCGAAGAACTGGATGGCATGGCAAAGTAAACTATGTTTACAGTTCTAAACATGACTTAACCTAAAAGTGAAATGAAAATGGGGAAAAAAGATTAAAAATATATGAAAACATTATATTTCAGTTCAATTCAAATCTGTAACAAAGAATACTTTCAATGTTTTTTCTTCCATTTGATGAATATGTCACTTTTCCCTCAAAAAGGTAGATTTACAAATCGTGCCGCTAGGTAGCAGTACTTGATAGTACTAGGTAGCGTACAAAAACTTGATAATGTACTTGAAATAATAAAATTTAAAAGAAAATATACTACAGCTTGTTTTAATAGCAAATGCTCTTATGTAAATTAAAGTACTGAATATGAAATAATTTTTTTAATTCCCATCACTTCATTAAAAAAAAATAAAAGTATTAGTTTACAAGAGATTATAGCTGCTAATAAAACACAAACATGAACAGTAGTAAAATGTTGTAAATGTGGCAACAAACATTTGTTATATAAAACAGAAATAAATTTGATTGGTAAAATTTTTATTCTACAATTAGTATTATTTTTTGCAAGTTTATATGTAATATGATTGAATCGTATATGTAATGTTACGTTGTATCCATGAAGGCTATTGGAAGAAACTGAATGAATGTAGTGCGGAGCCAGCTTATATAGTGAGCACAGAGACGAGTGAACCATCAGGAGCTGTGTGAGCGTCCAGAGTTGAGTGCAGCCGTCAGGAGTCAAGTGAATCCGAAAGAAGCTGTGTGAACTGATCGAAAGACCTTTAAATTTTAAAGTCCTTCTTAAATAAATGTTTAATAACATACAATGAAACTGAATCTGAACAATTAGAACTATTTGAACTAATTGATGGAGAAAAAAGTCCATCTAATAATTATATAAAAAGTGTGTCCATAGATAAAATATGGTTATACCATGGTTACACTTACAAAGTAATAAGTGTAATATTATATCACGAATCTTCAATTTGTGAAGGTACTACTTTACAATACTACTTGTACAATACTACTTTTATTAAACAAGTAAAGGTATGATATGAAGTGAATGATATGACTATCAACAAAAAAAAAATGGCAGAGAAATTCAAAAAATGTATGTTTGTTTGTTCTAGATACTGCAATTTTAATAATAAATCCATAAGATAACAATCAGTAATTCATAAAAAAAAATAAAAGAATAATCTAACAAAATGCAGTGATATCCACAAAAATTACAATGAAATTGTAAACTATACGGTAACAAAATGATACTGATATCAAATAAGGTGAGAGATTATATTTCTCTTATCAAAATCTGTTATTAATTTAGAATTTTGTTTAAAAAAAAATACATGTTAAATATATAGACAATAGATATACAATAATAGATAATAAAAAATATTTAAGCATTCCATACATATAATAAGCAAAAAATAGAAAAAAATTGTTACAAAACTCTTACCAACCCAATTTGATTTATTAAACAATCATAAGAATTGTATTATTTCTGTAAATGTGTTATGTATTACATATCACATTTTTTTTATCATAACACATTCAGAACATCAAAGAAACTACGCTAAATTGTATTTTTATTATTTCTATATATAAAAAATATGGTACTAAACTACTTACCTAGGTAAGACTAGGTAAATAAATAATGAATACATCTATTGCTAAAAAAAAAAGATCAGAATATGAAAGAAAGTAATGCAAAATGCATTTACTTGATTTTTTTTCTATTTATATCCTTTAGTAAAAATATTACATTCAATGAAAAAACCGAATTTTCATCACACTGAAAAGTTAAAAACTTGAAATAATGTTGAATACTTAAAATAAAGACAATACGAGTCGTAGTGAAATATAAGGTGAAAATTACTTTCAAAACAAATATGTAACTGAAGAAAAGTTGTTGAATCACTAATAAGTCAACTTGCAATATAAACACCAGTACATGATAGATCTGTGACAGCAAATTTATAATTGTAAAATTTAACCAAAATTGTGGTAATGACTTTCTACTACTCCTGCTAATTATATGAGTTTGTTTAATAAATGAGATCGGGCCGATAAGAGTTTTGTAACAAATTTTTCTATTTTTTGCTTATTATACATATTGAACGCTTAAACATTTTTTTTATTATCTATTATTGCATATCTATTGTCTACATATTTAATATTATTGTTTTAAACATAATTCTCAATTAATAACATATTTTGGTAATAGAAATGTAGTCTCTCACCTTATTTGATATCAGTATAATTTTATCTGCAAGTCTCTTACCTTTTGGTTTACAAATTCATTGTAATTTTTTGGATACAAACATACTGTAACGCACATTACAGTGCTGCAAAGATTGCAACATACACTGTTTCATCAACAGGCATAAGTAACTAAAAGCAGTACTTGATAATTCATTTGTTTAGCAAATTCTTACTTTCATAAACCGATTGCAAAAAAAATCTTCATTAATTTCACAATTAAACTTATTTTATATTAATCTTTGATGCAAAAGGTTAATAGATGTAGTTAATAAAATCATTTTTTTTTAGAAATTGAAAAGTAAACAAAGTAATTTGAATTTCATAAATATTAGAAAATATTTGAGTTATATTACAAAAAAAAGACTCTTTTAAAAAAGCTTTCTTTGATGCTAGGTTTATTTTCTTTCAATCAATTTTAAGAACTTGAAATTTTAAAAATAATAGTATATACTTTCCTCTTATTTTAAATTTAAATTAACATTTTAAAACCACTTTTTTACCTTTAATAGTTTTCATATTAAAAACCTGTATTTGAAAAATATTGGCATTTGACAAGAGAATGATGAAATCAGATTAGACCCTTGTACAGTACAGAATTTAATTTTCAGCTTCTTAATCATAATTAAAAACACTGGGAAAGTTGTAAAAGTAAAGTCTTATTTCTTTTTATAAGCATACTGTATTTCTCTAATTTTTTCTAAGCAAACTGTACATTATATGTATAAATTGTAAAAAATAGTGACTTCACCAAGTGAAAGGTATTTTTTCTACTTTTTTTAAGAAAATAAAAGTGTTAGTTTATATTCCAGAAGTAATTAATATGCCTCTGCTCACATGAAAAGCAAAAATTAAAAAAAATGGGAGATTACTTATCATTTGACATTTTTTCTTAATAAAATTGTAACAAACCAAATAAAGTTAAGTTACACCAAGCATGGTGTAGTTATTGCAAAAGTTAAAGAATTTATATAAACAAGGTTGTAAAAAGTCTCCCTGTTTTGTAATTTATGCTCTTCAGATGCAATGATCAAAAGGTTAAAATGTACAGGTAATAGATTCTCTCTTAACTGATGTAACTAAGACTGAGAAGGGTATTGGACAATCAAAATAAATGAGTTAACCCAGCATACTTTTATTATATTTTTAAATTCTTTATTTTGATAATTAATTAAATTCATTATTGGGTATTAATGTCAATAACACAATGCAAGTTACAAATGGCACTTAAAATACTTATAAATTTTATGGCATGTAATTATTCTAATACTGTGTAGAATTTATTCTATAATTTATGTATATTAGGTGTTGTAATTGTAAGGTTGTAGATGACCTGATATAAGATATAAGTCAGTTCTGAAACTGGCATCAAAAGCATCCCATGCCAGGTTTACTAAAGAAGTGAGGAATAATTAGTGCCCCATTGCCTTCTTCACTAATTCACACATTAACAGGCTAAGTCCAATAAAAAATATATATATGCTCAGCTTTACAAGTGACAGCTTTGTTTCATTTATTACAGCAACTCGATTTAGAATAGACATTATTACTCTCAGAGAAAGCAATTATGACTAGTGCATTGTACCACAAGTATATTACATTTATCATAGCCATAACAATGACTGGAGCAGATATTATAAAGCAACAAATTAATATATACCCTTTCATACATGCTTCATACTGCTTCGACTTGGTAGGGAAATTTCTAGTTTATGCATTATTTTAAACAGGTTGTAAAATGCATTGTATTGATAAAAAAAATGTACAATACTCATGATCCTAAGAGTAATATATTGTTTGTTTATGTACAATATAAACATAAAGCATTTATATACATGCTATTAATGCTACTGGGATATATTACTAACTGCACAGAAGTTATATCTTCTGTTTCCAGTAAATATAAATGTTTAATAATGATACACTCTCATTAAGCCTGCAGTATAATTTTATTAAAAATTAAAAATAAACAATAAGTACATGTAAACTGCAGTTTTTAGTTTTCTTAGATTTATTTAAGGTTAATTTTATATTTTGATCATTTCAGTAAACGAACATAGATGACAATGTAACACATTTCAACTTTGACAACGAAAGATAATAAAGTATAATCATAAATATATCCACAGAAAACTATGTAATGGTATGGCTATAATTTATCAGGAGATTGTGGTAGCTCTAACATAATAAAGAAGTAAACTAAGACTGATGATTCATTAGAAAAAAGGACAGAAATTACAGTAGTTTAAAAAAAGATAGTAAACTATACATTCATAAAGTGGTTTTTAATAACGTAAGCAAGTAAAATTTTTTATCTCATTTCATTAGATAATAATCGACCAAGAGAGTTAATTAAATCAGTGGGTAGGTTAAGCAAAAGTCACTTAAGAGAGTCTACTGAATACAATGAAAATTAAAAATCTCCCACACCCTGTCAAAATTTATTACACAGATCTCCATCTGGAAGCACTAAAAGTGAATGTAAATATTTACATACCATACATCATATTTCAAATAAGAGAGTATTAAAACTTTAATTTGAAATATTCCATTCAATAAATTAAAGGACTTACCTGTATTTCAAGAAGAATTTCATAAATATCTTCATTTTCGATCATTTTCATTTTAATTTTTGATGATTCAAGTACCTGTTTCGTACCTTTGAACCATGTGACTACTGGTTTAGGCTTAGCCGTGCACTTACATCTCATAGTTATCAGTGTACCACTTTCATTTGGAATAATTTTAGGCTTTTCAATAAATGATGGAGCGAATCCTTCATCAGCTCCACCTGTAAAATAAAGATAATTTTATGCAAATATATACTACTCATAAAAGTAAATTTTTAATTATAGTGTGTAGAGGTTCATTATAATGATTAATATACAGAAGAAACAATATCAGGCATTACGGAGAATTAAAAAAAGACTACAAGAAAGAAATATAATATATATATATATATATATATACAGTTGAATGTTCAAATGTTGAAACATGAAGGAAAAGCATGCAGGCCAGCTACCAGTGAGCCCATTGAAGAGAAATCACAGCTACCAGGAACGTTGCATACTGTAAACTAACCAAAAACATCAGAAAATTAGTCACACAGGGTACGAATTAAACAGACAAAGAGTACAGATACCACAACAACAAGAGACAATCACGAGTGCAAGCACACGAAATGACAGAAGGTGGAAAAGAAAGTATTGAAATTAGAGTAGTTTACAAAGAAATTATGCTCGAAAGGGCAAATACCTTTACTGTCCCAAATGTGTAGCATACCTTGGAAGTTCAATGCAATGTTAGCGTTGCTTTCGCCAAAATTATTGCAGGCATTACATCTATAATTTCCACCATCTTGTTTTGTAGGATTTGAAATTTCAAGTTTTAATAAATATGTGTCCTTTCCTGTAGCTTTCTTTGACATTTTTATTCTGTTTGTATCGAGTATCACTTTGGAACCCTGGTACCATATAATTTCTGGTACAGGATTTGCTTCTAGTAAGCACTCCATAACTAAGATATCACCCTCTTGATGAATGGTCGGTTTCTTTGGAAATCTTGGCGGCTTACCCTCTGGAATTCTTAAAACAAAAGTAAAGATTAGATGCAAGAAGTAAAATAAACATGTACATTATTTTATTTTTAATAAATAAATAAGAGTAAATTAAATTAACCAATAATTTAAAAAAAAAATCAATTAATTAGTATACAGATGCTGTAAATATCAAAGTAGCCTGAAACACCTAATTACACTATTTCAAATACCTATCAGATCATTTTATCATGAAAAGTAATAATACCTATGGTTTGAGCGTGAGCTAAATGGAAAGTAACTATCTTCTTTCTAATCAATTTTTCATATATCTTTTGGTTAAGAGCCAAAAATTAATTTTAAGGCCGTATTATTAAAAAATTAAATCCCCATCTATGAACATTTACAAATTAGTAAAAATCTAGTGAAAACTATGGTATTACACAATGGTGATTCAATGACTAATTACTGCACTCAATGCACATATCTGCATTAGAAGCAAATTTTATTAATTTTTATCATCAAAAATAACAAACATACTGTAGTTACTTATCAAAACAGGAGCTACTTTCAGCATTTTCAACATTAGTGATCTATAAAAACGATTTACAAGATCTTCTTCAGCCAATGGATATTTTTTTAAATCCTTTCATTTTTTAACAATCACTATATGAGATGTTTTAGATGTTGTGGAACTATTAAGTTGTGTAGTTACAGTTTACTGTCTGGCCAGAATGTGGTTGCAATAAGAGACTTATTTACAACTGTAAAAAATGTTTATCTTTCATTATGTAATTTTATTATGTTATATTACAAATATTATATATTATAAACTTATAAGATTTGTAGAAACATTCTAACCATAGAGCAGACAATAAAATAACATGTGCTTGATACTGAATTGCACATATTTAATTGTACATTGTAATATAATAATACATTTTATATAATTTAGTTTGTGATCTTTATTTATGGTTAATATTAATATTAAACCATTTTATTATCCTATAAAATTTAGCTGTAATAAGAATAGCTTTGTTCCTACTGACTAGGAAAATACTTTTTCCTTTAACTGTTTAGAGGTATGATGATTTTTTACAGGTTTGTCTTAATTTTCTGATTGTAAATAATTTTTTTAGAAAAAAATTTTGTGCCAAGAATTAAAAATAATTAAATGTTTACTTTATTTGTATTTTATATTTATATAACTTTATGTTCAGTTTAAACAACTTTTTTTCTTCTTTTTTTGAGTAAATGTAATGATTAAGTTCAATACAAAACTTTTGATCTTTAATTTTACAGTAAAGTAAAATACAAAGGAAGAACTGAGCTATTTATTTCATAAAATTATAAACAGAAATTACTAAACGCAAACCGTGTTTTGTGCATGGTTTTTGAAATTTTTTCCTTAAGACTTTTTAAAAATCAAATAAACAAAACAAAAATGAATTCAAACTGAAATTTTAATCACATAACAAAGTATGTTCCTCAATTTTTACAACTCTTAAAAAAATGAATGCTTACTGAAAATATGAGTCATTACTAATCTGTAAATAGACAAAATATTTGTATTATTTAGAATAGTAATTTTATTTAATTCTCAAAATTAATTATTTAATAAAGACTTTTCTCTTTAAGTCCTTTTGTAAATAAGAACTTTTACATGGAAAATAAGCAATATTATTATTACTTTTTTAATCATTATCTATTAAAGATTAAATATTGTAATGACAGTTAAAAATAAAATCATTTTTCCCATTAATGAACTTATCCTGCAGTATATATGAAATTCGAATGATTAAAAATATAAAAAATAACAAAGGTAAAAGAAAATCTAATAAATCCTATGTCAACCATTATCCTAGCAATAAAATAATATAAGAATTATATATTCATGAGAATAAACATAAGGTTACCATAAGGGCTAATATTGTATAGCACATGATTTGTGTACATCTTCTACCATTCAATATTAGCTTGCTGTTCCCACAAAAGTTAACTGATTAAGCCACAGTACTTATTATTTTCATTTGGTTGCAAAATGGTACAAATTTACTTGGCTCACCCATATATTACCCGACAGGTTGAAATTTCATTTAGGGGTTGTTCATAAACAAGTTATTTCTAAAATATTACTAAAATAAAATGTAGATTAACAAATTAAAATTACAATTATTAATTTTTTCTAATCAGAGAAATCATAGATTTAACAGTGAACAATAAATTACTAAAAATAAGTACTCAATTTTTTCATTCATTCAGAAAAATTTTACTAAGGAATTATTTTATTTTTTTACAATTAATCAATGAAGAAATGTATTTAAGATGTTAATAAGTTTTCCAACCACTTATTCCTAATGTTCTAAGATGTGAATTGAAATTCTTGCAGCAATTTATAAGGTTTAAATGTATGTATATGTAACATAATTTTTATTAAATAATAAATTTAAAAAGTTTTTATGGATAAAATACTAATGGCCAAACAGAAATTTGATAAATCACTTCTACAGATCACTAAAGGTAAAGTGCTGGATATACTATCCCTTAATGATCTGATTCATTATTAATGGCTTTACTGTAGTAGTAAATATTACTAAATTAATAAATGTATATACAGAAACATTTCTATTAATGCACAAATGATTATAATCAACTCTCTAAAATAGGGCAAGTAAAATTATTTTTACCTTTTAATAAATTTTTTTTTACTATTCTACACGAGTTATTTGTAAAAATGTGTAAAAACATTATAAAAAATAAATAATAAAATGCAATACAAATAGTTAAATTAAATATTAAAATCAAATGCGTTTTGTAAGAATAATTCATTACAATGATTCTACAGCAGATGTACATAATTATGTGTAAAATAAGATGTGTATTATATTTTAACATTGATATGAAAGCACTTAAAATTAATCCAGAAAAAACGTAATCTCATGATAAAAGATCTACTGGAAGATTGAGAAGAGACACTAGCACATTTACTACACATTTCATTATGGTACCTTCCAGAATAAAATTCTTTTGAGCTATTTACAATCACAATGTGAATGTCAACTTTAATTACTGATCATCCTTAATAGGTATCAAATAAATTATTAACAGCAAAAAACCTCCATTATGTGGTAATGGATTCTAGGTATAAGAAAGCTATAAGATACTTTACAACCAGAATAAATAAGAATATTATAGATTAAAAAACAAAATGCTACACAATTATGGAAATTTACTACCATATTCTTTTGTCTAAACGTCATAAGTATCAGCTTATAATTATTTATAATCAGCTTATATGTATGGACTATTTCTGTTAAAATTACAGCAATTCAGTGAAATATTAATTAACATAAATTTGAATTTGATACTTTTGAACTATCTAAATAAAAGATTAATTAACTTAACTACAAATTTAATTATCTGCATTTTTATACAACTCCAAAATGTTTAAAAATCCATTATAACTTTTATAAACTTTCTGACCACATAGACAGTAATATTATGTTTTTTCTAGTTTAGTAAAAAACTTTACTTGAAGAGCTCATTTCTTGTATTATTAGTACTTTATATTCTAGTTAATTTCTTATGTTTCTGAAATAATTCACTATGATAAATGTTTGCTAGGCTATTAAGTATCGTATATTTTTGATTAGGTGATTAATTGTTTGCAGGTATTGAAAGTGAGAATACAATTAGCATCTTCATACTTTATATTGCTTTACATAGATTTTAATCATAACTTATGTTATGTATTTATATTAAATTTATTTATTTACAAATATATGCATGTATTTATAAATTTAATCAGTGATAGATTACAGGTAAGAAATTTGTATTATTATAGGAGTTAGTTTTATTACAAGACACATTTATGGCATTAAAACTATAAAAGTATTCTATATACTACAAATTGTTAATTATATAATATTAATTACTGAGCAGAGACTAATCTCTAATGACCTTGAGAAAAATGTTATCAAAAAATTAGGAAGACTTTATACATAACAAAAAAGGACTTTATAATTAACTGATAAAATTACAAAAGACGGGTAACAAAGATATAAAAAAAACTGATCTAAACAAATAAAAAACCACCCAAACAGATAAATGAAGTTAAACATACATTTGGAAAGAGAAAAACAAATTTTTAAAAATATTTGTATGAAGTGCTGAATTTTAAGGTAAGAAATATACTTGATAGAAAAACCAGAAAAAGAGCAAAGGTTTTAAAATCTAATTTTGCAGCAAATCCAATTTAATAAACTTCAAAATAAAACAGCTGTAAGATGAGACAGAAAAAAATGTATGTAGTAAGACGTTATTATAAAAAATAGACTGGTTTTACAAAACTATAATGGATGAATTGCATAGAAAAAAAATCTGAAACTATTGCTCTTCTTAAAATTTAATTCTAAATACACAAGGCATTGAACAATATCTAGAGTTTATCAGATTTCAAGACACTAATAAATATCCTTACACTGCAAATGTATAAGGATAACTCTATAAGTACTGTGAACAAAGTTTGATAATCCGCAATCAGAATTTTTTTAAATATTCCAATGATTTTTATGTTTGACTCAATTAAATATCATTACCATGTTTTCAAACTTAGGATTTGGTACCTAGTTTTCAGCCACTGTTAGAAGATTCATAAAATTTTAATTAATTGTAATAGACAAAAAATCGTGGACTATATAAAAATTAACAACACAACTGCAACTTTTGCTATAATAATAAATTTCTGTAAGAAAGATGTACATTAGTAAGATAAATAATAATCTATCATTAATGTATGAAATGTGCTATTTCCCAAAATAATGTTAAAATAATTATTTTCCAGTTCTTTAAGAGTCTAAACTTGGTTTTTAATTCCAAATGGCATTAAATTTGTTTGTTTGCATATAAGAGGTTTGTCAAAAAAGGAACCAAACATTTTAAAAATTATTTTATTTGCTTGTTACACATCAAAGTAGTCTCCTTCGCTAATAAGTTGTTCCAGTGTCAGAAAATTATTTTGTTTATGATTCTTGAAAAGTCTGCAAATCTCATAGTGAATAATCTTTAACATGTTTTATTATCTGGAAAAATCATCATTTTGATGGCTTTATCTTTGGAGACAGAAGGAATTCTGCAATTAAACATTATCAGCTGAATAGAGGGTTAGGTTATAATCGCTGCTTGATTAGTCTTATGCTTCATTAGAAATTCTCAAATAAGGAACATCAAGTATATAGAAGCATTGTCATAGTTCAGGTTCATGTTTTTGTTACTTATGTTTAAAACCACTTCTTTCTCATTACAGCCCTCAGATACCACATTACTTCCAAATAAACCTCTTTACTAGTGTTATCACTTCATGGGACATACTAATAACGAATAACATCGATCTAATCAAAAAATACAATCACTATCACTTTTACATTCAAACGACTTTGGTGGTCAATTTGAAATGCTGATATCAATCATAGTGCATATATCTCATACATTCTTCCCCAGCTTCTTACAACATCCAAAACAGTTTCTGTAAATATCTTGCTCAGTTTGAAAAAAACTTCATGTAAACACTTTGCTCTTTGAAAATCTTTATTTTCTTTACATCAGAAATTTTCTAAAAGTATAAAACACAACCTCACTTATATGCTTAGAGAGTAGAAACAAAACAATGTAGTGGCATAACAGAACATTATTTCTAAAATATCCCATCATGAGTGCCACTACTGGATTACCAACAATTGATATATTGGTGCATTATTTCAAAAGTTTGGTTTATTTATGGAAAAGCCTTGAATGCTCTAGTACTTGACTATATATCTGCCAGTTTAAAGAATTCTTAAATGTGAATAAATTTTGTAGCACTTCATTTATTTCGGGAAAATGAAATATAAAAAAGTACTCATCTGACACTAAAATTAGAAAAACTGTTATAGCATAATGTTTTTTTTATTTAAAACAGGTAGTGAACAATAAAAAATTATTTTATATTTTAATGAATAGGACCTAATTTTTCATAGAATAATGCCATTATTCAACAAAATAACAGGGTTATATAAATTGGTAACATATATACAAAATAAATTTGAATTATATTTTTATCAGTTAAAATCGTTTTTAATTTTGCAGCAGGGTTCAAGTAAAAATAGAATAAGGATAAATCAATAAATAATCTGTATCTTACTTTGGTTTTTCACCGCCTTCAAAATTCAGGGTGACGGTAGCTGATCCTTCACCCTGGTCATTTTTAGCCACAATTTTGTATTCACCAGCATCTTCTTTTTCAACTGATTTAATATCTAACCTTGCCATATAATATAACTTTTGGTCTAATTCAAGAGTTGCAATAAGTCTTGAAGATTCTTTCACAATTTTTCCTCTGTGATACCTGTCAAAAAATTTAGAATACTTCTTTAATAACAATAAAAAAGTTTAACAATGTAGCATTAAATATGTAATCAAATGCTATATCAATAGCAATTAGTTACTGAAATAGAAATTTTATCTTTTGGATGTAAAGGCAAAATGTAAATTTTTAAAAGAATTAATGTAACATAATTAACTAACAAACAATATATTAAAACCGCCTTCAAATAATATAAGGAAGCACAAAGTGTGATGGGAAAAGTTAAGTTAAATTTCTTTCAAATTCCACCAGCAAAGGTTGAAGAAAATAATATAAAATGATCTCAATGGCTATAAATATCTGGGAATGAAAGTTTTTCTCTAATGTATTATTCTCAAAATACGTTGACAAATTAAAAATAAAATAAGATCTAAAATAATACTAAAACAACAGCTATTTCAAAATTGATTTCCAGTTGGCTGATAAAAAAAATACAGGAAAAGATTCTATTTTTTACATAAGTTAACTTCAAAGCTACATTACTTTTTCACCAACGTTCAGCTACCCGATGTACAATGATATCAGCTTTTACAGATCTTCATAAAAAAAAATTCTCTACCTACAGTCACCACCAAGTAATGGAGAGCTTGGAGTGGTGACGATTATCATGTTTATGCTACGAAGAGATACTAATTATGGTGTGCCCATGTTTGTTGATAACAATAGTATAGCAGTGACATGGGGGCTAATCATCGAAGCTCATCTTCATGTGGTGGCTACTGTACATGGTACTCGGCCAGACCATCTCAATGAAGAGGTCACAGTCATAGTCACTTGATGCAAGTGTAAGTTGTAAGGGAATGATAAAAAATTGAACTGTTCAAGTAAATCTAGTCTTTAATGCAACCAGAGTAGTGGAGAAACATATTTTCATGCAAAGAAAACTACTCTTGATGAGCATACAGTACTGCTTGTTTTAGATCAATCACCAGAGCTTCTTCAGCATTACACAAAAAAGTCTAATGTTATTACAGTCCAAGGATCTATAAATTTTGTTATCAAAACTCCCTTGCAGTCCCAAAACACAGTAGCCATCATTTTTTTGGTTCAATAGTACAAAACAATTTTTTTATTAAGTAAATGAGTGTGATTTCATCAAAAGTAAATCTTAGCAGGATTTTTCACTTGCAAAAATGTGAATACATCATCAATTTCTTTGTTGTCATGAATAACAATGATGTATTTTATATTTCAGTGGCCACTAATTTATCTGTATTTAATAGAAATGAAAGGAGATGAACATGTAATGGTATAACACACTGCGTTACCGTGATAACCAGTTTATTATCAATACCTAATTAAAAGTCAATTCTGGAATAGCCCTTGTATTTTCATCAAGCTAATTTAGATTCTGTGCTGTGGAGACAAGTCTGAAAAACTCTAGGTGGTTTAGGAAATGTTTAATTCTGATTTAAAAAAAGAAGCTATTTCATAACTAAATGCTGATATTAAAATCAAATGACGTTACTTTTTATGATAAGATGGGTATCAAATCCTAGTTGTTAATTTAAAGATACATTTGGATATAGGCATTATAAAATAAAACTCACTTTCTATATTTTATAGCCTAATAACTGGTAGCATCTATTACTATTCAAGAGATGGTGTTATGTGGTCTTGTTAATCTTACATAACCAATAATTAAAGCTTAACGCAAAGGGTAAACCATTAATGTCAACATTTAAATCCTATTAAAAGTAACATAGCTGTTTCTAAGCAGGGATCTGCAGTCTTTCAGAGCAGTTGATTCTCACTTACTTGTGTTGCTGTTTAAGAATTGTAAGGTCACAAACAACATTACAAATAGATATCACAAACAGCAAGTGATTATAATTTACAAAGATAGATGAAATTATTATTCTTCTCTTATCATATTACTCTTCTCTTTACTCTATATTACAGTTCTATGATGAACAAATTTATTTAACATAAGAATATCGTTATGGTTCATGGCAAAATAATATCTTTACTGAGAACAGAAAAAAAAGGCAATTCTAAAAAAAACAGGATCAAAACATCTTTCAATCAAATAAGTAGACAGATAAAAAAATTCTGCTTTTTAGTAGACTTAAAGTATATATATTTTTTTACATTTTCCTAAAAATGTTCTGAAATATAACAATTACATTCCCAAAAAACCAGTCGAAAAGCAGAAAAGGTTTTATGTTAAATTTTTCATAATTCCTGCAGGATTTCTTTTTATTAAAACTCTGCAATTAATCTACCAACAGTAAAACAGAAAAGCTGTTTTAATTTGGAGTACAAATAAATTTTTCCACCAAATGAATGGTAAAATATCTCTTTAAGAATAAGTTTTTTATCTTGATGAATACTACAATTTACTGCTATCTTTGGATTTTGATCACGGCACTGAAAAACCATAAGAAATTCTGAATTAGATAATAATTCCAGTTTTTATAAAACAGGACAAGAAGATCTTTAACAGTTTGCATGTGCTTGAGGATTAAATACACAAATTTTCAGAAGAAAGTTCAATACTACAAATTACAGATTGCTGAAATACTGGTATATATTGTTACAGTAACTTCTAGGATTAAATTATTTCCTGCATTTTAATAACATTTTTTCGGATCTATTGACTAAACACACAGGATTTAGTGTATCAAGTTTGATATCTTATCAAACTTGATATTAGAAGAGCAACCAGTATCTCAATGTGCTTTTAAAGTTTCTTTAAAGACTAATTCTCCAAAATTTTTCTGGGCTTAAAGATCGTGTCATCATATGAACTATAAATTTTCAATTTTTAATGGAGATAGTAACACACTCGCTATTTTATATTTCTTTCTTCATTTTGATTTTAATTAAAAACGAAAATTAGAAATTATCGACAAAATTACCTGATAATATTTTTTTATAATTTTATCAAATTATGAATTATTTTAAAGTAAAACAATGTAACATTTAAAATATGTCACAATTATTATGCAATCCAAAATAAGTTTTTAATTTTACCTGCAGTCAAATATACATGAGGAAAAGGATATAATAGCTATAATTTTTGCTAAAATATCTAATTATTTTCACTGATTTTCTTGGTTATATATTTCAAATTCAGCCATGGTGATCTCTGAACCAGTATGTCAGCTAATTAAACATTTTACTTTTTTTAATTTTATACATTTTATTGTTTCAATTGGCCATCATAAAAAAAACTAGACAAAAAATTGGTTTTACGTGGATCATCAGTTAAACCTCCAAACGCTTTAAAAACTTGAAAGAAGCAAATAACGTGGTGCTTTTGACAGTGAGAAATTTGTAAATAATTTTAAAAACTCTCTGTAAACTAGTAACAAAATTTACAATTAATTTTGGGTGCATATAAAAAAAATATTTTTTTTTTTAATTTTTCATTAAATAGGTAAACATTAAAAATTTTTTTTTTTAAGGAGGCGAAATCAAGTTTATATGTTGTTTAGTTACATAAGATTTAAACTATTATATTTTAATCTGTGTACGGAAGAGGTAGCAATAGAAATGAATAAAGAGAGTAAAGCAACACTTCACGAATAAAAATAATTTGCTGATATAAAAGGGTAGAAAAAAAGGTTAGCTGTGTTTTACTGCTGGGTGTTGTTCTGATGTGAAACTTGCAAAAAAAAAAGAAAAAAGTAAATGGAAGAGGCTAGATTTTGCATCCACCCATGTATGAAATAAAGGATGTTCTTAACTGAGCTCGCTGTCTGGTTTTATTAATAAGAGTAAAAAAATTCAGAAAAATAAATAATAAATAAATAGTTTATTTTTTATACTTATTGAGAAATAATCATTAAATTGATAAGTTTGACCGTTGCATGCTGGCCTGTTAGCACTCTGCTCCAGCGGGCCCTTGCTTATAATTATAAATAAATTGGTTATTGAAGGTTGAAAATTGATGTTGCGAGAATTTTCCGTTTCTGTTACTTATTATTATCACCATAAAGAAGTATTCGATTAAGAATAATCCAAGTTAGCTTTTTAACATGTTTTCCCCTGGATAAAAAAATAATACAAAAAATTTGATGAAAATAGTTTTAAAAAGCAATTACGACTTTTGCATGAGTATTTATCTGCAAAAGAAGGCAATACTTGATTGTTTTGTATCGCTAGAGTACAGTAGTACTGAAGTACCGGGAGCTTTGGTTGGTGCATTAGTTACAAGAAGTTTATCTTATTAACCTTATGAATGTTACTTTTTTTTTGGAATAGTTTACGTCTAGGAAAATAATTTAGCGCAATGTTTTTAAGGGAATTAAAAAAAAAGTTTTACACGATTGGTTGGCTGAAATGTCAACGAAACTTTCCCCTACGATGTTACACTATTTTTCTATTCCCTGAATATTAGAATTTTCCTTAAAAGATTTAAAGATATAATAATCATAACTTTTAGGTGCTAAAAATATTTATGTCGTAAAAACTGGGAAAAATATTCTGTAACAACTAAAATTTATTTCTCTTAATCAGAAACTTAGTAGATAAATGAGTTTCTTTATTGAATTACGTCAAGTCGAAAATATTTTGCCGTGTATTTTATACACACTGAATGGAATGGTTAGGTTATATGCTGAAAAACAAACCAATAGGTTTGTAATATAGTAAGCGGGCTTTTCTCTATTTTTTTAAAATTAAAAACGGGTTTTAATTATTTTTTATGACCGTTTGTTATATACCAGTAACTGCTTTTTCATAAATTATAAATAAAAAATATTAATTCACAAATAAACAGTACTTACGAAACACACAAAAAAATAATATTTTTAGCGGGGTTTACGGAATAAGAATAAAAAGCAAAAGTAAAAATACAAATCTCTTTTCGTTTTATGGCCAGTTGATTTAGCCTAAAAACATATATATCAATCATTTAAACTTTCAATCCAGTTTACCCATCACTACTTAACTTGCGCTTCTTTTATAGGTTGGTCTCATTCTTATTCTTAGTGTTTTTTGAGCGCTGTTTATTATTTTGTTAATTAATATTTTATTTTTAGTATTTCTTCTTTTTTTATGTATTTTCTTTTTTTTATATACACAGCACTACTGTTGTACATCATTCAGTGTTTATTTTTTCCATAGCATCTACTATGACAATAGTTTTTTAACAGTCAGATTGGCCTTCTAGGTTTAGAATTTTAAGTAAATTTTTTGAGTATAAACAAATTTTTTAATCTGTCTAATTTCATTCAACCTGTTATAAAACAAATGGTCTTTATATATATATTTAGAAATAGAGTTATTTTTTCCTTAACATCCATTTTTCCGGGTTTTTTTTGCCGATTTCCTTTCCCGATATCAGTAGTCCACGATTTAAGTGTATGATCAAATAAAATTTTGAAAATACACGACAAGATAATTTTACTAAGGATTTTTAGAGTAAATGTTCCAGGAGAATATTTAAAATCTATAAAATTTGAAATAAGGAGATATTAAGAAGAATTAGATAAGAGAACCGATTTGTAGAAAATGTGATATAAATACAGGCAATGCTAATGGTTAAATATTAAGGCATTCAAGATTAATGGATCTTATTCTAGAATGCAATATGGACATTAAAATTAGTAAAGAAGAAAAGATTAAATTTATAAATGGATTATGGGATATGAGGTATAAAATAATAATAAGAGGTAAAATATACATACAGATTATGGGCTATATTTAAGTTGAAATATTGGTACCGAATACAAAGAAAATAGGTAATTGTTCAAACCAGTGTTAGAGTGGGCTATTAATATATACAGGAAATTAAAAAAAATAAAATTTGTAAATTAATTTTATGGAAATAAATAATTGTGTTGCATGTACAAAATAAATGAATTTTCTATTATCAACCGGAAGAGTTTTTAATTAATATTTTAGTTCCGATAGAGTAAAAGATATATATAATTATAACTTTCAACCATGCTTTGATATTTATTTACTTATTAATAAATTAAATTTGTTCGTATAGATTAAAAATAAAACTATTAATTATTTAATGAATATATTAACTAATCAGTTAAAATTCTGATATTTTATTGACCAGTATAAAATCATTGGAAATAATATTTTATTCAGAAAGTTATGTAAAAATAGTAACTGCTTACCAACTTAAAAGAAAAAAAAATGACTGACAAATCAAGATTCAGAAAATATATTATTTTGTGGCATATGTTATGCAACTATCAATTCTCTACTGTGCACATAATTATAATTGAAATTTAACTTAATCTTCATTTCTGAACTGATTCCATTTTTTTTCAGTTAAATGGATTTTAAAAATATAATTCTTGTAGAAAGGACATCGTTTGTGATGCATGATAAAAATACAATGAAGAAAATCCTTTACTAATAAATGATCAAAGATTTCTAATTAAGGCTCAAAATAAATAAATAGAAATGAGAATCGGTGTTTTAATTAGTTTTTAAAACACTTTTATATTATGATTAAAAAACGCTTCTAAAAATGTGATTGTTCTTCATACAAGTTTTAAAAATATTTTAATTTGTATATTTATTTCAAAATATTACTGAAGTAGTTTTAACTACTAATTAATCAACTTTACAGAAAAAATATCTTCACAACTTCGTTTAGAAAATTATACAAATGCACATATAATAAATAAGGGAAACTTAAATAAAAACATTTTATACAAGTAGTATCCTTAAAAAAAACTTGTAGTTTGTGTCAACAATATGATAAGTATTCAATCTATATGTGAAAATTTAAAATTTATACACTCAGTTTTTATATTGTGTACATAGATTTAATTGGCGCATACAAACAGAGAGCTAACCTATTTTAAAAAAAAAATACAGAAATAATGATACACTAGCATAAATAAATAATCTAGGAAAGGAATATTTTACCTGATACAATTCTAAAAAAAAGAAAAATATATGTTTCTAATTGTTTTATTTTTCAATTTTCATTTTTTTTCAGTAATTTTTTTTCATGTTTGTCCTCAAATCTTGCATCCTTAATTTAACATACTTCCTGACATTGCTGATTGATGAAATTTTGCACAGTTACTAAGGTCGGGTAACAATACAATATTCCACCATTACTTTTGCAAACATCTCCCCATATGGGGGGTTAAATTAAGGGTGGAAATTAAGAGTGCGGGCGTAAAGAATACTTTGAAATCCAAATTAACCTACTAATTAAACTCATGCAATGTATGATAATAATCTGATTAAAGTATGACTAAAAGGTATAAAGCAAGTTTTTAAAAAAAAATCTTTGTAATATTATTTAATATATAAAATTTATAATATAAAAAAAATTAATAAATAACATCAAAAAATTATGTAAATTGTTGTACAAAAAAATATATCATGATCCCTGAAATAAAAAATAAAATTTGCCATCTTTTATGAATATATTTCATAAAGCAACTGCAACTTAGAATTTTACACTGAATTGTTTGTTTATGGTATTTATAATCTCCCTGGCATAAAATTCATCTGATACTTTTTTTGTAATGAATATTTTCATAAATTTGAAAATTTTATTTAATTTTTTTTTAGAATGGCAGCTAAAATTCAGTTTTCACCATTTTTCCAAAACTATTTCTAGTAAAACAAACATCTACAGCATATAGTGAACAGGTTATTATACCTTCAGTCAAATGTTATACTGCAATACGGCATTAAACTGAATACTTTGAAACTCAGTAAAATTATACGCCATTAGATGTTTTTGAAGACTAGCTGTTAGATGAACATATAAAAAAAATTGAAAAACGATTTTTTTTTTCATTGTTTAATAATAAAGAGAAAAAGGTCCTGAGTAAAGAAAGTTAATCAGAAAGTTCTACAACATCCTAGAATGTGTCAATGAGTAACAATATGTATGTTGAAGGATGCTCATTAAAGCCAAATCTCAATCACCGAAGTCAAATTTAGTAAATGAGTTAAATAATATCGTGTGAAATTTCAATTCATATTATAGTTGTTTCTTAGCTGACTAATAATTATAGCAGTTGATGTAAACTAAATTTTATAAATAAGGATTATCAAGCTCTTCAAATATTTTATATATAAAAATTAAACGTTAATCTTTAAATATTTTTAAGTCCTAAACCGGAGGATGGTAAGAAGAAAGAATGAAAATGCAGGGGAGGAACATTTTGGCTTCAGGAAAGGGAAAGAAACTAAAGGTGCTATTGGGCTACTAAGGATGGCTGGAGAGAGATATTTAGAAAGAAGAAGAGGAATAAGTCTGTGCTTCATAGATTTAGAAAAGGCATTTGTCAGAGTCAAATCGAAGAAAATGATAGAAATTCTTAAAGAGAAAAAAGTAGAATGGAAAGACAGAATGTTAATTAAAGAATTATACATGAGACAAACAGCAGCAATGAAAGTAAAAAGAATACGACCAACTGGGTGGGTCTAGGCTGAGATGTGGAGCAAGGATGCTGTCTCTCACTGACACTTCAACATTTAAATTGAAGATGTGGAGCAAGGATGCTGTCTCTCACTGACACTTCAACATTTAAATTGAACATATGATAAGGAATACATTAGAAGAAAAAGAAGAAGGAATAAATACAGGAATACAAAAAATAAGGATAAGATTTGCTGATGCTATGGCAATTCTAGCTGATAGCAGACACACACTTCAAAGATTGTTAAAAGCCCTGGAGGAAGGAATAAAAGAATATGAAAAAATATAAGAAAAACTAAAATAATGGAAGTAAACAACAAAGATTTAGTAGTTAGGACAAGTGAAGGGAAAGTAGAAAAATTAAACAACTACAGAGATTTGAGTACTATCTTAATTCTTCAGTAAAAATGAATTACTACTGTAAACAGTAAAAGTCTGGACTAAAGAGTTAAGGAAGAGGTCAGCCAAATCATATATATGTGCTATATTGTATGGAAGTGATTCATAGATGATGAGGAAGAGTGAGAGGGGGACTGGATTGAGGCTTTTGAGATGTAAGAAATATAAAAATTGTTATCCAGTTCTGTAGCTCATTTGAATTTTTTCTCCCTAAATATACCCTAAAATTCATAAATATTAATAGTAATTCTAAGGAGATCACTTCTAAGAAAAATCACTGGCAAATCCAAGGTGGGGAATTCTGAAATGATAAAGGAGGCTTTCATTTTACTTTAGTTCATGCGAGCCTACAATTCTGCTACAGTAAATATTTAAATGTTCGTAGCTAATAGTTCAAGATGTTACGAGACATATGAAAAGAGAGAAAATGATTTCGACTAGTAATTAATCCACTTTTGAGATCATTACCAGAAAAATTACAAATTTTATGGTGTTTTAATTAGTATCCCAGTTTCCAACCACAAGATATGCTATCAAAAATATTTTATGATAAATATCTTGATATAACATAAAATATATATATATATTTATTTATTTATTAAACATACTGAATCCACTGCATTTTATTAGTAAAATTATTATTTAAACCACTAAAAAAAGTAAATAACACTCACCAGATACAACTTTTTGTTGTTACCACAAAACTGTTTTTTAAAAAACACATGTATATGATATTTTGGTGATAAAGTTACTTGTTACAAGATTTTTAAACAAACTTTCAATATCATAGTTTTAATAATTGGACTGATGATGTGATTAACAAGTGCTCTCTAGATGAGTGTCATCATTTCACTCTTGGTATAAATAATACATATTTAATAATTTATAAAGCTATACTAAACCAATACAAAATAAACAAATTAAAATATTCGAATATATTAACATATTTATAAACAAGAGATGAAAATATGTTATGCAATGAAATTTCTTTTCTTTTTAATTTTAATAAAGTATTTTTTGAATGTAATAAGTATAAATAACTTTCTGTAGCATTTAATCTTCTAATAAAACTTTACATAAAATAAAAATAATGACTGCTATATGTTGATGTATAAGAACATAAACTATCTTAAGATAGAATTTAAAAGTCTACCACTGATTTTATCACCTAATTTTTGCTTTAAAACCTTGACTCACACATCAGAGTAAAATATCAATGATAACAATATAGATTTATAATAAACTGTACTTAATGATCTCATTTGTTTTACAGCGTGTTAAAAAAATAAATTAACAGTGCTATAAAAAGAAACTGTAAAAAACTATTTCTGCTCTTCCTAAGATATAAAATAAATTATATTCCTGAACGACATTATGTACACTGGATCTACTGGGACTGTTGCCAATGCCAAGTTGTCTGAAAATGCCATCACTGTGTACTAAATAAGAGAAACAATTTGGAGTACTGGTACACTGAGAAATATGAAACTTCAAAATATTTTTATTCATACAATGAAATCTGATATTCACATATGAATACAAGGTATACATATGCGTGCGCGGGCGAGCACACACACACACACACACACACAGACACACAAAATAAAAAGTCAAAGATCATAAAAGCTATTGAACCAATCAATTATTTTCTGATGTGCAATTTTTACTCCATATTATACACATACATATGTGTGTATAAACGATTCATCAGAATATAAAAATTACTGACTTTAGCTTGAAATACTTGTATTTGTACTTTTTTATCATGTTAGCTTCAATAATCTCTTATTTTTAACTGTGTTCGTTATTAATTTCAAGAACTGTATAATTTCATGAGAACGTTTGTTGCATATATGTTTATCTCATGAAAACTTGTATTTATTTTTCAACCATGATTAACAGTCATTAAAAAATGATTATAAGTAAATATTATTACTCGTTTGTTAACAGAATTATTGGTCCTAATATGACTTTAAGAAACAAAAGACTAGGCATTCTCCCAATCTGTCAGTCAAGTTGGCAATTTTAATTATCTGAATCATTTCTTTATACAGTACAGGTATTAAGACACCAGAACAAAATAAAACATAGCTTTTTTTTTAAAGTAACGGAAAACAATGTTAAATTGCACATAACTTAGTAATTTAAGCCAAGGACTTCAGCAATCTTAGGACACCTTAGCTACAGCATACACTGCATTCATAGGCTGTAGACATAGATTCAAATACCATCTACACTGGCTGTGCTAAATTAAATTTTGATGTTCTGCTATAAAATAAAAGAAATATTGGAGAGATTCCCAAGGCCTAAACCAAAAGTATTCTCAGTAACAAGGTTTGTGAGCTACCATTCCTAATGTAATTAATAATAACAATTAAAAAAAAATAGATTTTCATCATAAAATGCAACTCTGTTTTTAAAGTTTATATACTACAATAGCTTTAATTAAGAGTGAAACAGGGATCACATAAAAACTGTTTTTCCTTGATTTCAATCTGCCTTTCTTGAGATTTTACTTCATAATTTAAATTACACTTATCTGTAAATGAAACTTACCAAAATATTTCCCAAAATATGTACAGTAAGTAATATAAAGTAGGTCAAACTTAAAAAAAAGTATTTACAATATTATAAATATTATGAATTTAAATCCATCCAAATTTCTTAAAAAAAATAATTTTACTTACCACATGACTGTTGGTTTAGGATCTCCAACAACCCTGCATTCTATCGTTATACTCAATCCATCTTCTGACTGTCTTGTAATCGGTCTTTCTGTAAATGTCGGCTTGATTCCATGGTCCGGAAGTGGTGCCTCATCACCTAATTCAGAACCTATACTATCAACTAAACCAATACTCGGACACACATAAAACACATTCTCACTGCACACAACCCAAGAAGATAACAAAAAGAAAACCACAATACACAACAAAACAATGCGCAACAAACACTAACTAAATAGCAAAAAAATTTAAATAGCTTGCATAACAAAACTATTCAAAACTGTAGGAAAGAATCAAGTGATCCTTTAATGATAATAAGAATTATTCATTTCAGATATAATTTTATAAAACCTACAATAAAGATGTTTAAATGTTTAAGCCTTTATATCATTGAGCCTATATAATGACAAAAAACACAACAGAAAAACTAGAACATGTTACAATAAATTATTACAGCTTATAATATTAAGAATCACAATAACCTACTGTTTATTTTATTATTTAAGTTACTGTCATGTAAATAATTGCATTACTGTATTAAAACTTCTTTATTTAACAGTATAAAATTTAAATTCAATACCTATATAAAAAATTTCAGTTTTCAGTTAATGAAGAGATTCTATATAAAAGTATTTACAGTATGATTCTGTTAATCTGGATTTTTATGATCTGTACTTTTTGTCAGCATAACTGGTTGAGGCCAACCATAAGAGATTTCTAACAATTTTGAGGAAAGTAAAAGATACAAATCATTTCTGAGTATTTTCTTGTTTTTCAGTTTATTTCAATAAGCATTTTACATAACTTATTTATAATTATATAGACTACATGTACCTTATCATAAAACATGAAAGTTTGGATAAATATTATTTAAAGTAAAAGTTTTTCCCTCAAGCATAATTAAAAGTAAAAAAAAGAAATACAAATTCTCTTTGGCAAATATAGGTTAACATTTTTATCATTTTCGTTTTTATTAGGGTAATATATCGAAAACAAACAAACATAACTTGAGTTCATTTAAAGAGAGGAGTATTTAGGTCACTGTTGAAATACAAATGAATTACTTGCAGTTTGGTGCCAGAAAGGCCGCTATAAAAATTAACCATACATAATTTGTGGTTTTATGGTACGTAGTTACTAAGCCAAATCATCCTGGCTGCAATTTGTTAACACAGCACAGCTATCTACATATTTCAAATACTAAGCTATTTCAGCAATCTACATAGTTCAAATATTTTTTTGTACATGTTACTGAAATTTAACGGAAACAGTTTTAATAATATTTGTGATAACAAAAAGGTAATCATAACAATATTTTATTAAAAAAGTTTCAAGAGGTGTTTTTCATATATATTTTTTTCAAACAAAGAAAAAACAGTGTAATTTCTTACTAAATTTTTATTTAAATTTAATTCAATTTCAGTGTGGAGGTCAATTTTGTAAAAATTCCAAACAAAATTAGCAAGGTCTACTGTTCACAGAATTATTAATGTTAAGTACTGTTTAAATTTTGGCAGAACATACAGTCTATAAATTCATGTTTTTAAAATCTGTAAATTCAATAGAATGGCTATAAATATTCTTGATTTGTCTACAGGTAAAAACTATTTTTCTATTTAATTTCAGCTTCTAATGAATTAAAACTACTTGTTATTTATACAAAAATGTTTCCCTCAGCTAATAAAATGAAATCAAAAACATTTTTCAAGCTTTCCAAACTCTTACGGTCACATTGAACATAGTATAAACAGAAAAATTACTGAAATAAAAAGTCACAAGAGGTATGTTTGAAAAATAAAATAATTTTAACAAAAACTTAACAATAAAAAATAATAAGTATATTCTTAAATTCAATACAAAATTATAAATAAATTTTATGAAGTCTCAACAAATACAAGATTAACAGCTCCAGATTAACAGAGTTTTACTGCAATATATTTACAAAATAATCTCATTTTAAGGATGAAATATTACTCTAATGAATAAAAATACACAACATAACTAAAAATACTTTTAGTGGGAAAGGAATAAAAAAAATGTTCATAAAAATTTTACAACATTGGCTAACGTGAAAATAATTATATCTTTAAACATTATTCAAAGTATATATAATTCTTTACATATGTAAACAAAAAATCCACTGAACAACTTTAAATTATATTTTTTAGAAGATTACTTCAAAGCAATATTTTAACAAAATTAATTTTAGTTACATTAATATTTTAAGTTAGGCATGTAGTTTAAGTTAAGTTAGGTGTACAGTTCTAAGTATATAATGTAAACTTTACAACAAAGCCCATATCAATGATATATCACTAACTATATAGGTATCTACTTTTTTAAAAATATGTACATATGCATTTGTATATTGCATATATCATATATATGTAATATACATATATACATTACATATTTGTAATATATGTACAGTAGGTATACATTTTTTTCTATGAACAGTGATAGATTGTAAAATCGTTAGTTGGCTATAAAATATTACATGGCAATATCAAATAGTCATCCACTGAAGGCAAACTTTAATGAACAATATCTATATAGAAGTCAATTGAAATAAATTTATTATGCCTGACACATCTACAGATAAGAAGATTATACAAATGACAAATAAATACAAACACGTAAAACTAAATAAACCGCTTATGGGAAATAATCCATTTATATTCAATATTTTAAAAATACTTTACATAAATTATTTTTATAAGTTTGGAAAATTGGTTATTCTTTAAAATATAAAAAGAAAAACTGAACTTCATAAATATATGGCAATAATCAGTAATGACTTCTACAAATGTACTAACTGCACATAGAAAGGAAATAATAAATTATTAAACGCTACATAATTTAACTTCACACCTCCAAGTATGAATTAATGACAAGACTTTTAAAGCCAATTGTGAAAGTAAATAAGAATAAAATTAATTAATCATAAAAAAAATTAACAGGTAAAAAAAATTCATAAATTCAAAACAAAAGCTTCAATTTAAATCACTGCATTGCCAAAAAAAAGCCATCAAGTTTTTTTAATAAGCTACAAATTTAAACAAAGCGCAAAGCATAAAGCGAACACTACTTCCAGAGAAAAAGTTAGAAGTAGACAAACAAATAAGTAAATTATATACACAGTGGTAGATAAATATAATACCGTACATTCAAAGTGAAAATTTAATATTATATATTTAAATACAAATTAATACAAAATGTAGATTTAATACAAATAATAATAATTCTCTTTTAAAATCCTTAATACTGTTAAATTTTTAACTTGTGCCTGATATTGCATATTGCCAAAATTCATTTCAGTTTCATAACTACATACTAAGAAATAAGTATTAGTGTATGTAGTATACCGCCATAAATAAATTTTAACTATTAAAATTTGTTTAATAAAGTATAATTAGAAACCCACTTAATTAATCATAAGTGTTCACTGTGTTATAATTTTTAATTCATTAATAAATAAATTTCTACAGCCCATCATGAAACTTATTTTTTAATATATTATACAATATATCAAGACAAATTTCTACTACCTTGGGTCGTTACTTATCTATTAAACTGTTTAAACCCTTAAGATAACTGTTTAAACATTTTCCAGTGGATCCATCTTTAATCACAATACAAACTTAATTAATGGGTTGTTTCTACCAATTTCAAGAACTAAGAATAATAAAATTCCACTGAAAGGTGTTTAAATAATGAATACCTGAGAGGGCATTATAATTCAAGATTATTTAGGAATAAAATTCACAAAAATAAGAATCATAATAATTAATATTACATACAAAAATATTTATTTGTACGTTGAAGTTTGACATTCAGATTATTTTGGTGATATATAATTTTTATATAATTTTTTTTTTATATTACTTACACTAGCACCAATGGATGTCGAATTTAACAATGTGAGTGTTAAAATGTACCATAATTAAAAAAATAAAACTTCATGAAAACATAATTTAATTAGTGACAAAATTTAAATGTAATTAATCATTGTGCAAATGCTAAATGTTTAATGTACAGTTTACATTTTCCAGGTGTCGGGTCATACTTGAATCTGACAAAGGGTAAACAGTAGAAAATTAAAAATAAAAAACATTAAAATGCATATCTAGGACTTATGTAAATTTGGGGAAGATTAAATTATAGTAGAATGGCTAATAGTATTTGGAAATTTAAATGAAAAACTAAAATTACAAAAATACAAACAAATAAATGATGGTTTCTCTCCTTCATTTTTTATTTAAGAAATATAGAAAAAACTTCCAAAATATTTGATTTTAACAATGTAATATCAGAGGTTTAATAATTGGTAGAAATGAAACAAATAGAAAAAATAGTAATTTGATAAGCAGATATTCTCCAAAATTTAATTGGATAGTAAACAATAAATTTAATATTTGGGTACTTCAGAGTTGACAGAAGTAAAATATGCAACTTGTTGTTCAATATAATAGTAAATAGTTGTTCCTGATATAACTGTTATTATTAAAGGATAAAAAAAAGGCTTTAAAAAATTTTCTAAAATAAATCTTTAAAAAATATCTTGGGAGCAATAATTTTAATTCTATTTAATAATTTAAATAATTTTAATTTTATTCTGATCATTAGCGAAAAAATATAAGATTATTATTATTACTATAGCACAGAACGTATAATAAAAATTATAGAAAAACAATTAACAATTTTGTAAAGCAAAAAAAACATAAAAGTAGCACCAAGAACGAAGGAAATGCCAAGTATGTCGACTGCTGTCTTATTTTTTTTATTGATATCTGTTTCTAACCTCTCAATTGAAAATAGATCAATGGAATAACCTACTAAGAAAGAAAGAAATAATGAAGATAATAAACGTATTTCATAGGAATAAAACATAGTGAAATGCATGCACATCAATACACATATTACTAATAAGTTGATGCTATTTTGACACATAAACAAACAAGTAGAGATGTTTATAGGGCAAAAGACATATACCTTTATAGTTATTCAAGATAAGCACAACCGGTTAAAAGAGAAATAGCTAGTTATATTCTAATTTATGATTAAATGTCATTATAATATTATAACATCAAAAGTTGTAAAGTACTAACTTATAACTTGAGTCCATACTTAATAATAGGAATGAATACATGCAAATAGATACTTAATCATAACATTAGAATGAGAAAAATATTTTAAAAAATCCCAACAAACCTTGCACAAGTTCTTCAGAACAAGCATCCCATTTAAATAAAATTTATAACACTGTACAGAGATAGGAATTTCATCATTAAAATAATCTAACATGAGAAAATAGAAAGTCTTTAAAAATAAATAATAAAATGATGGTGAATGATAAATAAATGGATATTTTAATTAGAATTAAGGTATAGATGTTACAAAGAATCATGATTAGATGAAAAGCAGAGAAATTTGTCATAGTAAAAGGAAAATGTATTGTCCTCCAATAAAAATTAAAAAAATAATAATAATAATAATTTACAGTAACAAAGTACAATAACATTCATTTACATAAAAGCAAATCAAGGATACTTTAATAAACCATTTCACTAATTAATAACCTTAAGATATAATTGGCAAAATTTCCAATGGTGTCTCTCAGAATACACTGTTATAATGTAATTTATACATTACGCGTACTCTTCTCAGTTAATAATATGGAGAAATTACAGCATTACAGAAATTTATTTCCATATAAAGTCATTTAACATTAACAACCATCTCCTACAGAAGACTGAAATTTTGTTTAAGTGCATGGGTGATTAATTATCACAGCAGAAATTCTTCAGAGGAGGCATCAAAGACTACTCCTAATCAATAATGTGTGTAAAGGCAATACAAGATTGACAGAATATACAGTAAATGATCAGAATTTAGAGATCAACCTTTATTGTCATAAAACTGAACTGAATAATTCAAGAGTGAGAAGCCAATTTAAGGGAAGTTATAAGACAAAAATAATGGTAACATGGCCAATTTTTCAGCAAGGAAAACGATTTCAATATGCAATATTGAAATAAGAACCTGATGGCTTATCTTTTAGTTAGAGTCAGTGGTACAATTAAATAGGTGGTTGATTTTCATACACTGCTTTACAGAAATTTTCATACGTTTTTCCCTAATCGACTCTAAAACATTAGTTTAGAATTTACAGATAATATCACACAGAAAACAACAATTATATGTAATTATCTAATGCGATGATGATGGAGAACTTTTCAGTTACCATAAAAAATTAACACTTGCTTATAAATATTCATTACATGACCATTTATTTACAAGAAATCTCATTCACACAAATTTGTGAAGTTAATAATAATGCTAATCCAACAATAGAAGTTAACAAAAGACTGCAAAAGACAATTATATGGTGATAGGGGCAGATCGAACAAACTTTTTTAAAAATCATTATATAAAAAAATGTCATGAGCAGTAAACAAATTTTTTTGAGAGAGGAAACCAGTCAGAAAATTTTGTGTATTGAGAAAAATGTTATAAAAATAACATAAAAACAAACAAAAGAGAAAAAAGCCAAACAATAGTCTAAAAAAAAAAAAAACAACATATTCTGTACATGTTACAGGAAATCTGTAAATAACAAGGAAGGAAAATCCATAACTAATATCAAAACTTCTCTTAGATTAGAATACTACAATTAGATCTACTTGATCATATTTGATATTTTCAAATTAACTGACAAGTTAGCCTTAAAAAAATACTCAAAACATATTTGTTTATTCAAACTATTAAGACCTATACTAGAATTTGATAATAAAAAAACAAAAAACAGATTATTATTACATCAAATTATGAGAATATATAAAAGGTACAATACATCACTTCTAAAAAAAAAATTATCTACATTTATCAAAATTTAAAACAGAATTTTTATGATAAACCTATCAATAATTAACAATTATAGCACAGTCATTAAGAAGAATAAAATCTTACTTAAAAGTAGAGAGAATTAAGAATATCGGACACTTAACTTTTCACAATAGACAAACTAAAATCAAACACCCTCCGAAAAATTTCTTTACAACATATATACAAATGCACAAAAATATACACACATAGAAACAATCACTCAAGCAAATTTACACAAATAAATTTTTAACAAACAAAACAACATTCATCCATAAAAATTGAAATGATTTTCCTCATACAATACAAAAAAGCACAATAAAACAGTAATAATATCTGCTGAAATTATAATTCAAATTCATCGGAAAATTTCCTGTTAACAACTAAACACTCCATAAATTAAAGTAAAACATTAAACAAAATCAAATAATATAATAAAATATGTATCAATGTAATAATAGTGTATATATTAAAATATAATCAATAACTGCTTATAAAATAATAGCAAATGCCTCTTGAAAACATAGAATCGATTATATTTACTTTTTATTATTTCTTAAAAGGAAAAAATTAACTAATTACTGACACACAACAAATCTGAAAAAGAAACATAACAATCATAAACTAACTAGAATAATAAAAGTACATTTCAATTTCATTTTTATAGCTCACATTTTATAGTTATATAATAAAAAATAAAAGATAATAATTTTTTAGAAAAAAAAACTACAAAATAAACTCGTGCACAATTTAAAGTTAGTTGGAGAGGATAAATTATAATATTTAATGAATTTTCACTTTTAAAAATATTCCTACTTGCTGATCAATGAGAAATTTTTAATAGAAGAAGGTGTTTATGCAAGTTTTTAAAAACTCCATAAGTGGTGTTTGGGGCTGTCTAAAAACTGTCATGCATTAGGAGGAAGGGAGTTTTAATGATTGGCGGGGGGGGGGGGGGGGTTCCCTCCTATAAGAAATAGGAGGAAAATGTACAGTGAAAGTAATCCTTATAAAACCAGTTAATTTTTACATAATTTTCAAAGAAATACATATAAATTATAATTTTAACACTTTACACCAACGGCTTCTTTGCTCATCATACAAGTTGCATTCTTGATATGTGTCTTAGTATAACCAAAATGAAGCAACTGCTTGCTTACAAATTTATAGCGTAAAGGGGAAACAGTTGTGTACAGGAAAATCCCTTTTGTCCGACCAGCCATACACAAATGATAAAATACATAAACAAGACTATTCCAGTTTCTTGTATATATTTAACTTTATTATATGGTTCCTCCATAGTACTTATACTTATACCTTTACATTAGTAAAGGTTATCTTTAAGTGTTAATTATAACACTTAAAGATAACATACAAATCTAAACTAATCGCTACTCTAAAATGAATAGACACATTTTCTGTTTAAACTATAGTGATAAATCTTTAATTTTTCTATGATTAATTCATTGCATAAGCTCAAAGTTATTGCAATGAAGTACAAATATAGTGTGAAAATGTTTTAGCATATGAAAATACCAAAACTGATAGGATTCTAACCTGGACCTTCCAGGTGAAAGCTGAAATATTATCATTCCACTATGAAGGTCAGTTAAGAGGTAAATATAATTTGTAGATTAACAAAAATTTTTGAAAAATAGCATGACAACATATTATTAGCCCCTTATCCATGGATATATTCTACCATTTTATTATTAAAAAAAAAAGAAGATTCATACATAAAACTGGATAAAATTTGTTTATAGTAGAAGTAAGAGAATATAAAATTATTCTTAACTGTAATAAAATACCACCATTAATTTGAACAAACTTATGTGATATTTTTACATAACTATACAATCAACAACCCACATCGGATTCAATGAAATTTAAATCACAATATTATAATTAAGAATAATTAATATAAGCGGTCAAAATCTGTGACAAATTTATTTAGAACTGGTAATATAATATTCCAAAATATAATTAAAAATCTGATTCATATTATTATAATTTTTTATGTAGTGAATAAAGAAAATTATATCATAATTCACATATCTGTATTATTTTCACAGATGCAAAAATAAATTATTTAGTATAAAATTTTATACAGTATGTTATCTGCATTAACATAATATAGTCATCTAAAAGCACTGATTATGATATTTGCATTTTATACTTTTTTCTCAAGGTATTTCAGCTTAAGCAAGAGGGATTTCACTAATTTTACCCGACTGGATACTCTCCCAGATGATAACCTATATGATTATGCCAGTGGTGCATAAATTTAAAGAGATCACCTATTCATTTACTCATAATTCTCAATATTTCTTAACTTGAGAGTTTTATTAAGCCAATTTTTAATTAGTTTGTTCATTTTTTTTCTATAGTTAGGCTTCTGACCTTTGATTACATTGTAATACATCAATATAATAGCAGATCACTAATAAAAGAACGAGAAGAGATTATCCCATGAATTAAATACAGGAAGAAAATATAAGTGCGCATAGATTTGATGGGGTAAAAATAATAACAAAAACAAAGAAGGAACAGGAAAAGTAAAGTTACTCTGAAAATATTTATATTACAATAAAGAAGAATATTGAAATTATTCATGCAACGGGCATAAGTATTGCGGAAGAGAATAAATGAATTTTATCATTGGGAGCAAAATAAAAGACTACAGTTGAAAAATACATAATGAGCAGTATAGTTATAAAGTGAAAAAAGCAAAGATTTTTTTTTATATTGGTTCAGAAAGTTATTTTAGATATACATTTTTTGAAAATTATTTTTTCTTATCAAAAGATTATCTTTCATTCCCTCTCCAGTGACCGCTCAAAATGTATGTCCAGCATTTCAATGCTGTCACACATATTTATATTGAATAATTGATACAGTTATAATTTTTAAAGTAATTTTGTAGAACTGTTTTGAAATTTTCTGTAGTTTTTTAACATTAAACCAATCCAAAAATATTAAATTTAAAATAATAGTTAATCAGAATAGATTGTAGTCTGTGTTTGATGTTTTCAATAAACAAAAAACAATAATTCTGGTAATTTTAAAAAATATTTCATTTTTTGTGACTAAACTTTTTAACTTTAATTTAAAAATTTAAATACATTTTGTAATTTATAAGAAAAAAATATTTTTATATTTAATTCGATATAATGCATTGTTTTACAACATAGAGGAGTAAGTTAATTTACCATTCTGTACTATATGTCCCAGTTTTCTTACAGCTGTGACACACATAAAATGCCTTAGAAACAAGAGGTAACAGTCAAAAGTTACGCTGTCTGAGAATAATATTATTCATTAACTAGTTCCAGTAGTAAACAGAATGAAAACATCACTTGTAGGGCTGACTATTGCCCATGTATTTTTGGGTTTGGCATGATGTACATTCAATCAAGAGAAGAAGGCAACATAAAACACTTCACTTATCAGTTTTTAAACAAGCTTGACATGGGATGTCATTTATTCATGAGAACAGATATGCTGTTAAACATGTCACATTGCCTACAACCATTAGAGTTGCAGAATTTAATAAAATTAAGTGCTATCATTAAACAGATGATCTACTTTCATTATAAAATTAATTATTTATTTATAAAATGTAATTTTTAAATAAATTATTTTTCTTAGATGCACGTTATGTACCACAGTTTAATCAGGATAAAAAAACAAGTTATTATTCTGTTATTAAGCTTATACTTTTTCTGTTAAGTGTGAATAAATAATATACAAAATATAATCCATGCATGCATCCTAAACTAATTGCTAGTTTAGGTATTTTGTGTAGGAGAACAATGAAGCCTGCCTCAGGCACTTCCTGTGAACAAATTTTTTTATATCAGTGACCAACAGCTTAGTAGAAAAATAATAATTCTGTTAAGTGTAGGCTTAGTTTATATTACAATACTAATGCTTTGATAAAAAAATCCTATTTTGTAAAAAAAATTTTCTTGAACTGCAATTAAAACAACTTTTTAGAAGATAATTTTTAATTAATAATAATGACAATTCTCAATATAAAATATAATGGTAAAAAAATAAACAGTAGTAATAATTTGATAAATTTAGCTTATTAAAAAACAGTGTCAATAATTGTATTAATGAATTTTTTTTAAATGTATCATTACTTAATGTACTACTGATAAAATAATAATAAAATCTATTTACAAGTGACAAAAACCCAAAATACAAGTACTGTAAGTATATAAAATGAAAGAAAAAAGGCCAGGAAGGTGGATTCACAGTTATTGGATATTACTGAATGGGGGTTAGTATTCAAACCCATATTTAATATACTGCAATAAAGGTATTAATTAACAGTTCATTTGATTACTGATTAACCTTCTTTTAAATAGTCACACAGCTAAGTTGTTACTTTTTCAGACCATTTGAGCGACCATTTGAGTCAAGTTTTAGAATGTAAAATGTAATTATTTAATTTATTATAAGGTGTACCTTTTATACTACCAAAATGGAAATTTTAAGAAATCTACTTTATTTTACAGGAAATTACATAAATTTGATCATGTAGTAAAATTTGTAGTATTATAAAAAAATCTCTCATAATATGTTTATTATAACACAATTTAAGTACAGTACAGCAAAACGAAGAAATTAAAAAAGATAACTGACAGAAAAAATAATACATAAATAAAAACTGATATTATTTTATAATTATTAAAAAATTGTATTTTTAAAGAAAAAAAAAAACTTTTTCTGATGTTAGTAATTAATCTGCTTCTCATTAATCAGCTGTAGTAGGGTAAATATTTGTATTAAAGAAAGTGACAAATGATTTTATTAAAATGTTAAAGCAGTAATTCAGTTAATCGATGAAATTTACTAGCTAATTAGTAATAAAAAAGAAAAAGTAATGATCAATAATACTAAAATGATATAAATAATATGGCAGAGATAGTACCTTGAAGAATTTTAAAATGTGTGTAATTTTCAGTATAAATATTTCGTGCAATAATTTCTCAGCAATTTTTAGTTATATGTTATACCAGCTATTTAAAATATAAATAATGTATTATTATTAAAATTATTATACTGATATGTAATTTATAGCCCTGGCTATAAAATCAGAAATAAAATTAAAACAAAAAAAAATCCTGTTAATTTTGTTAAAAACAAAATCAAACTGTAAAATAAAATGAATAGAATAATTTTCATCAAAATTATTATTTTTGTTCTTTGTTTTTGTTATAAAAAGCATAATTAAGCTTATATAAATATCACTGTAGTACTTCACTTACTGTCAAAGTTTAAGCTAATTGTTGCATTGCTTTCACCAAGTTCATTTTTGGCAGTAACTTTATATTTTCCTGCATCCTCAACAGTTACATTTCGAATTTCCAAAGTAGCAAAATAAGAATGTCCGTCTTTGTCGACTGCCAACTGGAAATAAATAATTAAATCAGTTTAAAAAATTAATTTTACAATTTCAGGTAATGTGATAACAAATTATAGAACCAAATAATACCTTCATTTCTACTCCTAAATTCTGCATCAGATTACCTAAACCAGTTTTAACAAACTTAACTTTTTTTAAAAATAGCACCTTGTCCACAATAAAAATGTTTAAAATGTTAAAGTTAGAAAGACAATGACACCATTTATCTTTTTTATTAGATCTCACTACAAGCTGTAAACATATAGTGGGATATTACTCCTTCAGTAGTATATATCTGTCCTTCAATGACCTATCTGAATGAATTAATTATCTGTACCTCAAGGACCTAAATTTTTTCAATCAGCCAACTTCATCAATTTATCATAACTGCGCAATCACCATAATATCTTCACTGAGGGTACTGCCAAAACTATCTTTAGTTTGGCTAGTATACATTTCCAGGGATGGGCTAAGGTAGCTTAACCCTTCTTTTTTTTGAGACTATAAGCAAGTCAATACAAAATCACTGCTCAGTAAGTTTTGCTTATATTCTGTGTTATGTAATATCCTGATCTCCCAAGGGATTGTCTGCAGAAAAGATGTCTAATTAAGTTTTTCTCTGGATGAGGTCTTGTATTATACTATGATTTCTATGAGAGTAAATTGTTTATTCTCACCATCCATCCCTTTACCTTACACTTAATTCCTTTCTTCCCTAATTTCAGTTCTGTGAGTGTAAACGATGCCATGCTGACAAGCTATGTCCATGCTGACATCAACATCAATTGACTGGATAAAACTTAAGATGAAATATTTCATATTACATTACATCACCATTTACAAAATTTTTTTGTAACTGATTTGAGAATATATTTATAAAAATTAAGAAATAACAAATATCAAAGCTAAATTTTAAGTCAATTTTAGAAATAAATTTAGCAATGGACATGTTCAATGTATAAAAGTTGAAATAATTATTTAATCTGCAATATAGCACATCAGAAAAGTGATATAAAACTAGTAAAAATGAAATTACTACTTATAATGCAACATAAAGACGTACATTTATAAAAAATGAAAATAAAATAATGTGCATAGCCCACTATTATACAGGTAATAAAAAACAACCTAATCATTAATAAGTTGATCTGAATAAATAAACTATACAAATGTATCTGAAAATTTTGTTCTACACACAGAAAGGATGTTCCAATCATCAGAATATTTTACCATCTTACCCAGGACCCTAATTCATTTAATACAAATACATTTTCATTTAATGAAAAGTAAAAGATATTATTAAAGTAATAAAAATTATTATTACTTTGTTATATGTAATCTCAAATACTATTTTTCTTTTACGCTACCAGTTTCTGCCTTCATGAATCATTAATCACATTAAATATAAAAATCTTTAAATATTAAATCACAGATTAAATATATCAAATAAACTAATGTTAACACGCATGTCATTGTTAAATCTGTAATCAAGAAATGAAATAAACAAATTTTCAAAACTTTCAAAATAAAGTGTAATTAATTTAGCTAGCATGGTGAGTTCTCCAATGTTATACAGCAATGGTTCACCTAATTTCCTTATTTAATCCCAACAAACCTACACTGCCATCCCTTGTGATTGCAAGTTATTTTTTCAATTTTCAATAATTTATTATATTTAAAACAACTTTTTTCATTAAGGAATTAATGAAGATTTGTATCTGACTTAAAAAAAAAAATGTACAGTTTATAATGATTCATGCAATTATTGGACACTTCAGGATGGAGCAGATTTGCTGAAACCTGAAACCGGTAACAGAAGGGAAAAATTGAACTGCAGATTACAAATAAAATAAAGTGAAAACCATTACATACTTTGTGCCTACTGTCATCCTTAACAACTGTGCCACCATGAGACCATATCACTGACGGTTGTGGATCTGCTTGTATTCTACATTCAAATAAAAGTCGTTTTCCATCATCTTCTTGTCTGATTGCTGGTTTTTTCGAGAATGTCGGTGCAAGTCCATCGATTTGTCTGAAAAATAAGTAAAAAACAATTAGTTAAACAATTATCAAAATAGAAAAGATACTGAAACAATTTTTACTTTTGAAACATAGCAAAATTCATATCATCATCGTAAATTAATCCACAAATTTACTACTTGTGTAAAATGTATTTCAGGTACTGCTCTGTTATTTAAGCCGAAGTATAAAACTCAACAAAATTTGAATTAAATTTTGTGCATTATTACAGCATATGTTGAGAGAAGAAAGTTTTCATATGATATTTATTGTCAGACAATCAAAGACAAATATTTTTTAGGAAACATACTTACTAAATATTTAAAATGTCATCATGTAGTTACTAAAAATCTATGCTGATATTAACAATAATCCCCCATTATCACATTATTGAGTACTATTTCATTTGTTTTTGATATTTATAATATTATTTTCTATTTTCTTAAGAATTTTAACAATTATTTTCCAGCTGTTATTTTGTATTACTTGACTGCTTTTTGTTAGCTTATTATTTTGCTCATTGTTATAGGAAATGTTTGGTTGTATACTCCTCAAACAAATAGGACCTCTCATCTTTATCATTAATAAATCCTAAACTTTTCTAACTTTCATATCTATTCTCAAGAGAAAAATATTGTACCATGGAATGGTTTTTCTTCAGAGTATTACATAACAGTGTTTATCACTTAAAACTTATTAATTTCTTTCAAACATTCATATCACTGCTACAGCAAAAATCTGAAAAATTTTGTAATTTTAGATTAAATTCAAACATTTATTAAATTTTATTTTTTATGGCTACTATTTGTTGGGAAATTCAGTAGTTAGATTGTTTTTAAGATTTACACTTTAACTAAGCTTACCTAAATTGATATTTGTTACTTTTTTAGTCAACAGCTGTTTTTATTTTTATTCTAAAATAGTTAAAATAATTGTTTTGTATTGTTACATAAACATTTGTTTAATTGTTAATTAATTTTTTTTATTATAATTTTCACTCATTCTTTTTACATATAAATTACTCATATCTATCGATGATTGTTTAACAACCAAAATGGTCATACAGATTTAGATTTTAAATATTTTTTTTTTGAAAATACTGTTTTTAAATGCTTTCTTATTTTCAGTTTTAAAAGAAATTGAAGAAAATATATGTAATTAAAATAATTAGATAATAAAATACTTAAGTTTTTCTAACTTTTTTTTGCTTTAATTTAAATTGCATTACATATTGAAAAATCAACTTACAAAATAGTTAGTAAAATTATTAAAATTAGTAAATTTTAAACTTTATGAAAATGATAACTTTGAAATAAAAAATTCAACTTTATTTTTAAAAAAAGTCAAATATTATATATCTTTTAAATCAATGAAAATAATTTTTTCTCTCAAATTTACTCTATTTTGTTTGTATGATATTTTAAGCAAAATAATTAAAAATAAATTAAAAACAGTAAAGTAAGGGCTAAATAAATGCATGTATTGGTCTCGGTTTCACAGATATGAAATCTATTTTATTTCTTAAATCAAACAAATCACTAAAATTAATTTATTCATTTAAGTAAAATGTAATTATGATATTTATATTGAGATTTTTTCACTTTTTGACGAATGATTCAAATCTAAACAACACTACGAAGGTGGACTGCTGTTAACCCATTACAATAAATTTTAAGAATGAATGCATTACTTTCTCTGATTCTCCAAAATAATAAATTACCAGTCAAGATTTATTTATTTGAATTCTGTGAAAATTTAATTATTAATTTAACTTTATGGAAATTTTAGATGATTAATTCCCACTAAATCAACCGAATTAAATATAAATAACCACACGCTTACCAACGTTGATTGAGGTTAGTTGGTCTACACTAGCATGAAAAAAACTGTCTTATTTTTGAAAAACAATACAGTTATTGCTAATCACTTTATAAAAAATGATGGTATGTGAGTTTGTTTGACGTCTGTGCTCACATTTTTATTTTAGCTGCTAGTGGAGGGCAGACCAAATGGTGCGCCGGGCAGCTGGGCAACTGCGCGCAGCACACTAACGACTCATTGGTTCGAACGATCTATACTTCTCAAACGATTCATTTGTTTGAACGATTTATCTAAAATTATATTTATGTTTTTGTGGATAAAAAAGAAAAACACTGATATTAGAGCTGTGTTAAAAAATTCACAACTCATGAAACAGCTAAAAATGTTCCATATTTTGAAGCTTTCGTTGTTGTTAGTTCTAAATTCATGAACGTTATTCAGTTACAGTTATATAGTTACGTTTATCATGTGTAATGAAACATAAATCATGTAGCATTTTCGCGGCGCCTATACGGCCGCCTTTTTTCTAGTATTAATTAATTTAGCTAAGTTCAAAAAAATTTAAGAAATTATTAATAAATTTGATGGAAATTTCACTTCAGTGAGTATGGCAATTTTACTTGAGTTTAACCTACTGTTTTATATGGAGGTCGATTACTTTCATCAATTCATAAATCATTTTTTTTATTAATTTCATAATTCTACCTTGTGAAATACAGTTTTTTCAAGTTAAATATTCACAGATTTAATATATCCTCACACAATAAAAATTACTGAAAAATGATGTTTATTTATAATAAGGAGAAAAGTATAAGATAATCTAATAGCATTTTTTTATTAAAGACTGGCTGAGATCAAATCTTATATTTTCAAAAGATATTAAAAATAAATTGATAAAAAACTAGGATAACACCTTCTCCTAGACAGAGCAGCACAAATACACAAATCTGTCAATGAATGTTGGACAGTTGTTAGTTGCGAATAATTGAGATGATATAAAAAACACATGAAAAAACTTGTTAATATAACTTTCCTAGTGACTATATGGTTTATATATAATAAATGTGTAAAAAAAACATATTTAATAATAATTTAAAACAATTGTTTATTCTGTAACTGAGACATTCAAATAAAATATTGGCTCTGAAATAATTTTTATAATTAAAAAAGCTAATTCAGGAAGCATGTGATCAGTTCAAAATAAAACCTTACTGAATATTATTATTTAAAAAAATATTATTTACGAATATTTTTAAATAACTGCATGCAGTATAATTTATAGTTGTGATTTTTACTGTTAAATATGTTATATTTGTAGCAAAAATTAAAATTAAAAGAATAACTTCTATTCAAATAAAGAAATATGTTTCCAGAAATTATTTTTTGGACTATTTTTCATTTTCTTTAATAAGCACTGTAGATGTTGATGGAGTTACTACATAATCACTGATCAAGGAACTAAAAAATAAACCTGAAAAGGTCTTATGGAAGCATATTTCTGTGCATTTATAAAGCAAGCCATGTAATAAATTTGTTTTATGAAAGTTTAAATTACATTTAATCATACTGTTTTTTTTTTTTTTTTTTTTGTTTTTTTTTAGTTTTTAGGGGCATTGACTAGTTTGGTCATTAGCCCCTTTCTACTTCAAAAAAAAAGAAGAAAATAAGACTTAATTTATGTTCCACTTCCAATGAAATTGAAGACTGTTAATTCAATCTTGATTAAAAACTCAAACAAATGCTAAAATACAATCCATAATAATCTTGATTCTTAAACATATCACAGTTGTTTACCTTTTAGGCTTTCCTTTCAGCCATCCTTTCTTACATCTTTTTTCCATCCTTACGGTTTCTACTTCTGATGACAATGTGTCTGAAGCCTTATACATGACATCTTCCTCCGTTTCAGATACCAGTGATGTTCTGCAACTGACATCAGGTGATGATAAATTAGATGAAGCGGTCAGCATGGCTGTTACTGAATCCAAACTTGATTCAATCTCCAAAGGTGTATTTGGGGCGGTTGAAATACTCGCTCTCTTCTTAGATATCCTTTGGGCTTTTGGAGGTTCCATAGTGCTGGTAATAAAGCATTTATATTCGGTGCTTTCTCTATTGTTACTTGCACCTCCATCGTACTAACTTCAGACTATTTCTGCACCTTTTTCACACCCTCCTTCGCCTTATGACTGGTTGAAGGAGAGATGTTTTTGGCTTTTTCAGATGTTTCCTTATCGTTACGCACAACATCGATTGGTGGGGTCATCATTGTGGGTTTTGCTTCATCTTTTTGTTGAGAAGATTCGATCCTAGTGTCAATGATGTCTATCTATGAATGAGTCTTCACGGGTTTAATTGTTTCTTTTCGCTGACTAGATTCAATCTTAGTGTCAATGATTTTTTCTATCATAGTAGCAAGACTTGGTGCAAGCGTAGAAAGCAACTGCTCCACATTAACTTTGGATGACAAAGTAGCTACTTCTACAAAGTTGTTGTTGGTCAAGTCCTAGTAAAGGCAGTTACTTTTATACTGATTTGAATAATAGATCGTGGATACCGGCATTCTTTGGTGGTTGGATTTCAATTAACCACACATCTCAGGAATGGTTGAACTGAGACTGTACAAGACTATATTTCATTTACACTCATAGATATCATCCTCATTCTTCCTCTGAAGTAATACCTGAACGGTAATTACCAGAGGCTAAACAGGAAAAAGAAAAAAAAAGTCGTTGTTGGTCGAGATGTTCTACTGCTAACAATTTTCCTCGCTTCAGAGTAACTCATCTTTTGCAGCGTTTTAACTTCCTGAACGGCTATTTCCAATTTGTACACCGGACAGTTTGTTGAATGGCAGTTGTGGTGTCCTTTGCAGTTAATGCAAACTGGAGGATCTTTACAAGGATGGCCTTCATGAGTCTCCACTCTGCACACACATATTTCTTGCCTTACACATCTGACCGCAATGTGTCCAAAACGTTGGAACTTAAAAGATCGCATAGGCTGCGGGATGAATGCGCGTACATCTAGAAAATATATGTCAGGCAATCATAGGTGTAGGCAGATTAGGTCTGTTGAAGGTCAACACATGCGATGCTGAAGGAAGAATCTCATTTTTTGTCTTCATGGTTAACCTGCGGCATTGAATCACTCCTTGACTCGACATTTCCTCCACTATTTCTTCTTCGGTGCAATAAAGAAGATCACGGCAAACAACGACTTCTTTTGATGAGTTAAGCGTACTATGAGGTTGTATAGACACCGGGAACTCACCGATCTTCTTCAAATATTGAACTTTTTGGCTTTGACGATCGCTTACAGTTTTGATGTACAAACCATTAAAAGTCTTGCAAATCTCCTTGACAGGACCACTAGCACAATTTGTAATTTCTGGAGCGATTTAAAATGGACTGACTTTCTGGAAGTTTCCATTCTCTCTCGTAATCACTAGATGTCTTGGTCTGGGCGCATTGTTGCTAAACAAAGGTTTCCACAAATCTTTTCTAATTCTGTCAGACTCTTTACTGCATTTACGCTTTGCTTTTGTCGAATCGGCTGTTTCTAAATGAGGGTGTTTACGTGCACCCTCTGCAAGGTTGAGTTATTCAAGGTTCTGTATTATATATGATCCCATCTGTAGCAAGGCTAGTCGCCGGGGTACACCCCTACTCCAGGGCTACTAATCTTGGAGGTCCGATCCGATACTTCGGTGGATTCGGCATATTTCCTGGCAGAAAGTGGTTGCATAATCTCTGCACCAACTCCAGGCACATACTCACCGAAGCTTTCAGGGCTCCCATGCACCGACATACATGGGTACCTTCGCTACATGCTTGCCATCGCAGGGGAGATGTGGACAACGGAAGAGTCTCGGTTACACCTGCAATAACATCGACCCTGGCCGCCAAATCGCCCGCTCTAAATGTGGTATAAGTCCATTTCCCAATCATTTTCAATGTACATGATCTGCAGGTGGCCGAGAAAATCCAATCCAACATAGTGACTTGAAAGTGGAAGACAAGTCAAAAAAAGATCTCATTCCCGAGGAAAAAACTCGGAGCCCCGTTAATCAGCTATATGTGTTGTACGTATGTACAGCTGTTGCCGCCCTGGACGTGGAACGTAAGTGGTGTGTTCCGGACGTGGAGGTTATCTTCGTGTTCTTGGATATCCGGAACGCGTTTGGTTCCGTGCCTTGAGACGTTTTAATGTCTGAACTGGCAAATAAGGGTATTAGTAATTACCTAATTAAGCAAGTCGGCGATTATTTAAATGAGAGATGGATCAAGACGGAGACTTTGGAAGGGTGCTTCAGTTTCCAGATGTTTGGGGGAGTCCCACAGAGTTCAGTGTTGGGCCCCTCCTTTGGGACATTGTTTTTGACGACATATCTGGTGTTCGGTTGGCGCAGCAGATGCAGTCAATTGCTTATGCGGATGATTTAGTCCTTATGATTAGTGGCAGAACGAGCAGGAAATCCTGTAGAGGGGGAATGCTGCGCTTGATTTGATTCACGTGTGGTTGAGAGACTACGGTCTGGAACTTGCTCTTGATAAGTTTCGGTATGTTTTCTTAACAGGGAAACGTAGAGTTGACCCCATCAGGTTGGTGGTTGGGAATCACCGCATACAACAAAGCCTTAAGGTGAAGTACCTTGGTGTGACAATCGACAAGTCACTACCGTTCAGCGAACACGTTTTGGAGTGCTGTGAAAGGGTTGAAAGGACTCTTACGTCATTAAGTCGTCTGATGACTTCACAGGTTGCACCACGGGCATCTAAACGTCGAGTCATTATGTCGGTAAAATTTCTTCCATTATGTTATATGCCGCGCCTGTTTGGAAGGATGCAGTTGGTATACAGAGGAACCGAGTCAGAGTAGAGAGAATTCATCGACGATCCTTGTTAGGTGTGGTGGCAGCATATCGGACGGCTTCTTATGACGCGGCATATGTACGGCCGGGTCTCCCCGCATAGAACTTTTCGTTCTTGAGCGTGCCCATAAGTATGAAGGCGGTGACAGTGCTAAAGTTAGAAATGAAACACTAAGAGTATGGCAAGACAGACGGAACTTGGGTGTCAAGGCTGGATGGACGGGGAGATTAATTCCCGATTTAAAAGTATGGTATAATAGAAGGTTTGGTGAGCTGACGCAAATGTTATCTGGTCACGGTAATTTTGAAGTGTATTTGTATGGAATTGGGATGAGGGAGTCGCCTGACTATATGTATTGTAGTGAACGGGACTAGGTTGAACACACCCTCTTAAAGTATGAGGAATGGATAGAACAACGTAGTCGGGCTGGTATTGCAAATCTGGAGCCGGAGGACATAGCCCCGTATATGTGACACATACAGACATAGTTCGTATATGTCACAGAGTAACTGGAGGAAAGTGGAGGAATGCTCGAGGGAGGTGCTTCGATACAAAGATACAGAAGGTAGAAGAAGAGGGTTTTAGTGTAGGGTTGGGTGAACAGCCTCAATCGGGAGAGCTGGTATGCCGAGATGTGCCGGTTCCGATGATCGAATGAGGACTCTAAGGGAGACTTGGTTAGGGGGATACAAACGAAAAGACCCGATACTGGTGGGGGGAATCCAGTAATGGAGTACCCCCATTAGAGTGGGAAATAAAGAATGAAAAGATCCAACCGGCGGGCTGACCTGCCATGCTGGACTTACTGCTGGTAGGGGGGGAGGCCCCTTAGAGTCAAAGGACACTCCCCTGGGCTGAGTTTTACTTAACTGTATGTCCGGCCCAGGGGAGTAAGGGAAAAAGGGAATACTGTTATATTAAAAAGTTATTGATGTACGTATATAAAATGGATATATATTAAAAAGGTTATTACACAACCACGATTGGTTAACCTGATTATAATGAATTAAAAATCAAAATTATATTAATTTTAGCCCATTGGTATTGATAAATAATGTAACTTGAATTTAAAAAAATTTAAAAACAAAAATTATAAATATAACAACTGATGGTTAAAAGGTAAAATAATGTCAACGTTATCCTTCATGTCAGTAGAGATAATAATTGATTTGATTTGGCAATTATATAACAATTGAGACCTTCATACTGACATGACGGATAACGTTGACATTATTTTACCTTTTGACAATCAATTGCTATATTTGTAATTTTTGTTTTTAAATTCAAGTTAGTATAATTAATGATATGTGGAGTAAATTATTATAATTATAACACACCAATGTTCCTGACAATGGATTAATAATCCGAAAGCATACGAACATGCTATTAGAGATTGTTGATAAGGGAAACTATTATATAAACAAAAAATTATATTGTGTATAATTTTATAAAACATGGAAAACTGTTGGTATTTAATACCAATTAAAATTACTTAAAAAATTATAATTTTTTAACAGCTTTCTAAATTAGAAATCACGTAAATCATCCAGAAACGATTTCTAAAAAAAATGATTTAAAACATAAAATGTTAAAACTATTTAGATTGTTAAACAAAGATTATCAGTGGATACTGAGGAAATAGTATGCAAAAGAATAAATGAAAATGAAGTAGTATTAAACACTCATTTGACAAATAAGCAATACTTATAAAAGAAATTGGATTTACAAAAAACAATATTAGTTACTTTTCTGGGAAAAATTTATTTTTATTTTTACTTCTAATGGTATTTAGTAAGTATTTTTTTATCGGTCTAAGTTATATTTATTGTTACTATATCTTTGATATAACTTTAAAAACAATTATTTAACTCCACCAGATAAAGTTCAAATAAAAGGTAAGAACACTCGCCAATCTGTTGCACTTTTTGCAGGGTTTTTTCTCAATCATCACTAGACCAATTTTTATAAATTACATATAATTATAAATTAAAATATGTAGTTAAAATCTTTTTATAACTTAAGTATGTATGTATGTATTATTGTTGTAGTAGCTCCCCGTCGCAGCTTCGCCCACGCTATATGGTTACTTGCGTTTCCGGTAACGGTCAATCGTTGATCTTATGTTTGTTAATCAAGTAACTGGAGGCAGGTGCAGCCACTTACACGTACAGTAATGGTAGCAGTGGCTGTGGTGGTTGGCAACAGCGTCGTATACCTTCGCACCCCCTTTCAAAAAATCGGAATTAAAAACCCGAAAATAGTTTTTGAAAATTTATCTGAAGAGTATTTGCAAGCCCAAATCTACTGAATATATCGTTTACTACAGTCGGGATTGGGAAAATTTACAAAATTGTTCAACAATTTTTTACCTTTCTTCATCCCTTCTCAAGGTCGAATTTCAAAAATCTAGGAATTAGTTTATTGACATGAAGATGACAGAATCAGAGAAGACACTCACCCAAAATCAGGTTAATTTCTTCATTATCCTGAACAAGCAAAAACCCTCTTCCTCTTTATATAATAGTACATATAGATATAGATTACTTTATTTAATGTAAATTCTGTTCTATTATTATGTATTCATTTGATTGTTTTGAATCATTCAGTTCAAACCCTGTTCACTGTTCATTAATTCAATTCACTAAAGTTTATCCTTCAACTAGTAAACCTCCACTACTACAAATATATATATAATTTTTTTTTAGATGAAATATATACAAAAACCTTCTCAGTTACGCCAAGAAATATGGGTAAAAATTTAGTAGCGATAGATTGGGTAGTTTTTTGTTTATCCTGAACAAAACAAACCCTCTTCTTCTTTATATAATAGTATAGATTTAAAACTTCTTATACATTGTAAGGTAATGATAGATTCATTATCTTAAAATAAAAAAATCTATACTCAATAGAGAATACCCCAAAAAACACTGAATCTTTTCTATTCTGGAGTCTCTTGTATGCTCTCTGAGCACAGCATGTCACTTAAGAGACTAATCACATTTCCAAAAACTACCAATGTAATCTAAAATAAAAGTATGAATCAGTAAGGTCTTTCTATAAAAGATCTACAGAACTAGGTTAAAGATTCGGTTTTGTTTTTTTCAGAGACCCATTATTTGGCTGCAGTCTCCCCCAGTGTCATTAATGAGGCTGGTTTGTGACCAAAACATGGTACTTAACACTGTAAACCAAACCTGTCATTATAGACCATTTCTGCCTATTCATGAGTCCATTGCAATTTTGCATCATTAACCCTCTGGGACCTTAGTCTGATTAGTTGATACTGAATCAATGGAAGTTTAGAGAAACTTATTTTATCCTTGCATTATTTAGTAAATACGTGTACTTCTTTTATCAAATCTTAAAACTAAAAAAAAAACCACTGTTAACATTATTGCGTCAGATCATATTTTGTTTTACAATCTGTATTATTTTTAAAAGTTTGGTAGCATTTGAATCAAGATTAGTTGGTTTACATTTTTTTTTACATAACATTAAGTTTTTATAAGAAAAAAAACAATTTTAGTGAATTTTAAATTCATTAGGGCTTTAATCCGTTACTGGTAATATATTCACCCATGTATTATTGGTGTTGTTGAAAAACCATATGCTGATGTATTGTTGACAGTTTTTATAATTAAAATGTCTAAATGTAAGTTGTTTTCAGTTGAAAATGATTTTGCTAAACTATTTCTAGCTTTCGGTCAAAAACGTGAAAATGAAATGAAGCTGTAAACTACCACATAAATCATATTAATTTTTTATTTTGACAGTAGTTGTGTTCTGAAAAATATGAAACTAATAAAAATTCTTTTTATAATTAAACAATAAAAACTTTACGAATTTATTCAAAACTTTGCTCTTTTTATTATCATCTAACTATAACTTTTTAAAAATATTTTTCCTTTTATTTTCTTATACAACAAAAATTGAGGGAATGAAGAATTATACGAAAAGACATGTCTATCTAAAAGAATATGATTCATTATTATCCCACCAGAATCTTCCTTTACACTCATTTCTTGGATTACAAAGAACAGTTATTGCTTACTTTACATAAAAACAACACTAATTAATTAATTAATCAATTAAATAACAATCAGAAATCATTATTATATCAATAATAGATAAACAAATTTTAAAATAATAAATTTCATCCATTTTAGGCAATTAATGTGAACTGTTCATTTTCATAATCTTACACTAATGTTTAAAATATTTTTTTTTTTTTGCGCTTTTTGTCCTTTATGTTTTGCTGATTTAAAAAAAAAATTGTTTTCAAAGTTGCTACAGTGTTTATTTTATTATTTAAGTGTTCTTTAATAGTATCATAAATTACTTTATTTAATATAAATTACTCTTTATCAGCTGGTTAATTCATTTCTATTAATGTTTTAAAGTTTGTATTTTTAGTTAATCTTTTCAGCATTAGTTCAATATTATGGCAGTTCAGAGTATATTCAAGCAAAAAAATTATAATTTAATTTAAGATATGTTATGAATTCATATTAAATTTTTTCTTTTTTTCTACTTTTAAATGGCATCGACTAGTGTGGTCATTATCTACCAAAAAATGTTAACAGCATATGATGAAACTGCACCTAATATTTTCTAACCTTGTTGATGGGAATCTTTTATTAATACTGGGTTTGCCTATTTGCATTTTATTCTTACTTCATACTCTTCGACTTCATGGATGCTATTTGCTGAGATATTACAAATGTTCCAGAACTGTCAAGTTGAAAGGAATATAATTTATTATCTACTAATTCTTAAATTTTTTGTTACAACCAAAATATAATTAATACATTAAATCATTTCTGTAACTCACTGTGGTTTTAATCAAACAATCAAGATTTTTAGCTTAAATATAGATCAATGTAAAACTGCAACATATTACAACACCCTACATTACAACATAGCATAGTGCCCTATGTTGTGTGAGATAACATAAAGTGTAGGATATAGGGACATACGGCATTTGGCTCATTGCCCTATTACTTCAGTATTTCTATTTAATAAAACTCAGAAAAACATTTAATATGATTTTCAAAAGCATGATATTTTTATACTTTTATAAGTTATACTAAACAAAAAAATAAAAGAACGATAAATAAAATGATGATACGGTTTTTAAATTATGGTAGCACACAACTTCTATTTGTGGAGATATGTGAATTTTAAGAAAAACTAATTTATATACAAATTCATAACCTCAAATAAGAAACTATCTCTGTCTATCAGAAGATTTTGATCAGTATTTGGTTAAGGGTGCAAATTTTACTTCATGCAGTTAATGAAAATATGATAAAAGGACACTGACTGCAAAGAAATGAGAAAGAAAAATAAAGAACTAAACAGTTCCCATTATTCTAATAGTAAGGTCCTGAGACAGGGTCTTGGATTTAAAAAAAATATTACATATGTTACATATACACTACATTTATTAAAGAATAATTTATAGTTGCATTCTAAGGAATTTAACATTTTTATAAATATAAATTAGATAATATTAGTCCACAGTCTGATAAAAAGAATTTCTTTCTTCTGCAGTCCAAAATCATACTAAAAGAAATATATAAATAATTATTGAGTCTATAAATTATTCAATGATTATTACAAAAACTAATCATAGTACGCTACCACAAATTAAACATGACTTGGTACAAATTCATTCAATGTTAATTTCAATCAATAGCAAGGAAATAAGTATTGTATTGAATAAAAAACAGTTTTTGATTAAACAATACAGAAAAAAACAAATCAGAAAAAACAATCACATTTAATATCTTTAATACATCTTTTCATCGACTAAAATGATCTATCTTTATTTTAACTTGATATGAAGAATCATATACAAATAAGATTAGTCTAGCAGCTTATTCTCACTGAAGAAAAATAAAAAAAACATAATTATTATCCAAGTGCACATGGCCCCCATTGGTTTTACAAATAATGTTTTTATTATAGATACCCATCTAGAAAGCAGCTAGAAAATCCATTTAGTAAGTGATCAAATACTACATTCGATCTATGTCGTGACTGTTTATTACATTGTTTTTGTTGTGTTGTTTTTTATAATACTTTTATGGGTTGTTTTGAATACATACATGCACCGATATGCAGAAGAACCCATAACTGCACAAATTAGACAGCAGTGACTGCAATAAATAATTGAGCAATCACTCACAAATACAAAGAACAAATAATTACTACACACAACTCATAAAAATTGAATTCTGCAATTCATCTCACAGAAACTGAACACACATACAAAGACACAAAACATAATGTACAGATCTTATTTACAGCTCATACAAGTCATAAACTTTTATAACACATTCAGACAATATGAAATTTATAAACATAGTAAATTTGACGAAAACAACGTAATACGAAGTCATATATCTTTAGTTTTTTATAAATAACCAACAATTATTTTATAGAAATTATGGAGAAAAAACTGCTGTGTCATAAATAATTCAGCACAAATAAAAATAATAAAAAGAAGATGGATGCATGATATCAGCAGAGCAGAAAACCTGATAGAATTTATGCTATCAGTGCACAATGCATTTATATCTCAAGCTAGGTAGATTTGATTATGATGAAATAAAATCCAAAATAATGTTTGATCTAGTTTTACAAAACGTCAAAAACTGTTGGTATGTATCGATTAAAAATAATGAAAAAAGTTAAACCTTACCGACCGATGTAGATAATTCATGAACTTTCAAGATCACTGTCAGGGATATTCCTTTACTCAAGAAATTAACGTTAAACTAAATCCTAATATCAGAGATATATTTTTTAAATATAATAACAGATGCCAGTGTTGTTAATGTTAATACATCTGCAATAATAAAAAAAATAAAAATAATTTGATAAAAACTTGTTTTTTATGATAGTCGGATATCCCTGATGATTACAAAGTATCAAAAGTAATAAGATAATTTACTTATACTGGTTGAAAAATTCAAATTTTTTTCACAATATTTTAAACTGATAATTGGCCTTTTACTTGAGAAAGTTTTTCTAATTATAATACTTTACAAAGTGACTTTATAGGAAGTTTAAAATTATATTACTATAAAAATTTGAGTTAAAAGTTGAAAGATTTATAATAGTTCAATAAATGCTTACATGCATGACACTGAGATCAAAAATAAATATTAAAAATAAAAACAAATTAATTTTTGAGAAAGATGGCTGTAAATGAAAAAAATATATTCTAACAAATAAATGATTTTGGAGCTGCATGTGTCTGCAGTGGTAGACAGATGCACATTAATGTGACTGACAGTAGTCTATTTTTCAGTATTTGATGATATTAAAAAATGATTCACGTGATTTTTAGTAAATTTTAAAATCCTGACATTTCCATGCATTTATACTTATAAATGTGCAACATTTAAATAAAAATATATATATTCATAAAAAGTAACAATATTTACTTTTGTGAAATCAAAGAAGCATAACTATATTCATATTACTCAGCGTATTACTTCGACCTAAGAGAACAAATTTATTATGATTTAGTTTCTATTTTTAATCAATTGCCTAATCTAAAAGATCCTCTGAGAAATTTGTATAAGATTAAATTACTTCTTTTTACAGAAACAATATTATCATCTTGATGAGTTTTAAATAATAGCTAATATGTAGATAAACTTAATTTTTTTGCATTCTTCATTAATGTGTACTTAATTAGTATTCAATAGTATTCAAAAGTATTCAAATAATTAGCAACTAACACCTTTAAATAATTATTCTATTTTGTGATGATTTTATGAGCCTCAACTGAGCTTATGAGAACCTCAGATTTTAGCCAGAGGATACAAGTTTAAACCCGGTCAGGCGTATATTTTCAAATGTCACAAAATTCCCATTCCATAATCAATTTTCATAGCTGATTTTTTTAATAATTATGTTATGATCTGATAAAAGTATTTATTCATAATAGTATATTGACCTTAAACCATATTATATTTTTTTTGAGTCATAAGGAAATGACAACTGTCTGCAAAGAGAGTTACACAGTTTATAATCCAAAATATTACAATTAACAATAAAATTATACTGATGACAAAGGAGAGAATAAAAAATTTTGTAAATGATAACTGAATAAAAAAAAAAAATTATGTTAAAATCCTAATTAATGAAATGAATTTTCACAACTGACAATGTATTTGCAAATTTACTTTTGTAAAAATAAAATATAAAAAACTTTAATAAAACTTTTTTGTAAAAAGTTGTACATCACTGACATATTTACACTATATATAAGAGTACAAAAAATATTAACTAACTGTCATTACTGGTCTATGTTTGGATGCACACAAAAATTAATGTTTTGATGAAAATGCATAAATACATTCATGGGTGTGGTGCCAGACAGTTGGAATTTACCTTGCTAGCTATTATTTATAAAATAGAAAGTAGTGCGCAATGTACCATAACAGAAAAAAGATATATATTCGCATGTATTCAGAGGTATTTAATGAAAAGTTTCTGAATTGCTTAATTATCAATTTATTTTTATTCTTTGAATATCATATGTATTAAGTAGATAAAAATTATTACCATTAAAATTATGATTATTATCTTAACTACTAATAATAAGAACCAATAGCTAGTTTTCAAAATACCACAATAGATGGAGCATGACATCATTCATATATTTTATGTCAGATTATAAATCTTATGAAATATATAAAAATCTTATACATAGATCAATCGATAGTGACTGTTCCACAACTTCATCAACATAAAATTTCAGAATGCTTTTTAAATTAAGTGTAACATATTGAAACACTTCTTTACATTCTACCTTACTCATTTACACATTCTACTTTTTTTCCTGTTAAGCCTCTGGGAATCACCATCAGGTATTACTTCAGAGGATGAATGAGAATGATATATGTATGAGATGATATGCATGTATATATAAATGAAGTGTAGTCTTGCACAGTCTCAGGTCGACCATTTCTGAGATGTGTGGTTAATTGAAACCCAACCACCAAAGAGCACTGGTATCCGTGAACTAGTATTCTAATTCGTACAAAAGTAACTGCCTTTACTAGGATTTGAATGTTGGAACTCTCAACTTCGAAATCAGCTGGTTGGAAAGTTTTGTTAATGATAATTTAACAAATTTGATTCATTATTTCATAATTTTCAATTCATGATTTTTACATGCTTCATACATAATTAGCATGATATTATTAACATCTCTAAATTTAATTTCTAAGATGTATTAACAACCATTGATTCTGATGGTATGTGTACTTTGGTTGAACATGAATCCAGTTTTCCCGTATAATATTTTGCACAGTTACTAATTAATTTGGGTAATCTTGAATTGTAATATATTTAGTGAGTGATTTGCTATAATGTGTGATTTTGTCTACTCATATAGAAATGCATCTAAACATTGAAAACCAGAAATATACTAATTAAACTGCAATCACTGTATTAAATGATATAATGGACAAACTGAATGCAGATTCAACCACGGATACTAAGAAAACACAATATCATAATCAACCTCTGCAAACCAAAATATAATACATGTAAATTTTACACAAAGTTTGTAAAAGTTATGAACTCAGGGCAATTAATAATATAAAATTTTCAAACACTTTTTATATCTACATATATTACTAAAAAATATTTATATTTAAAAAAAACTATATGAAATAAACAAGCACAACACAGATAAAATATATTATTTGACCACATATAAAAAAAAATGCTATCTCACTACTTTCCATCAGCACCATTAACAATAGCACTGCTTGCAATAAGAAGGAAGATATTAAACCAGTTTTGAAAATATTTTTTTTATATTTCCCAGTTATTTAGAAAGCGAGTTGTAATTTTTATTATTTTTTAATTGTATAAAAAATATTCTATCATGATATTCTCTGAATAAACATAGAAATATAGATCTGGATTTACTCTGTTGATCTTTCTGTCAAACGGCCATAGTGTACTACTTATGTATATACATTTATATCACTATGGTTGATAATATTAAAATTCAACTCAAAGTAAAAATTAAAACTACTGATGTTAAAAAAAAATTGTTTAGTAAGCTTTACTGTTCTTGCTCAGAGTATAAAAACTGTAAGATGAATATTTATGCAAATCACTCCTTGCCTAAATGAAGTTTGTTTCAATATAGTATACCGTGTTTTTATTGAATCTTAAAATTAGGGTTTCTACAAGACTCTTATAGATAGCTAGAATTGTCAGTCGATCCATTAGTTTATAATATAAATGCCTGAAATAATAATACAGGGTGTTTCATAATGTTCTTCGGAGTTTCGACTCCGTAATAAAAGAGTTCTCCGTAAACTTTTATTATGCAAACCGTACCATCTTCAATTAATCCGGCGTCTTTTTGATGGAGATAAAACATGTAGGCTCGATTTTTGTTTACAGTTACAGGAAAAGATGTTGTAAGATGAAGGTTTTCTAAACAAGATAATTTTCAGCGATGAAGCTACTTTCCATATTAGCGTCATAACGTGCGAGTTTGGAGAACTGAAAACCCACACGCTTATGTGGAACACATTCGGGATTTTTCGAAAGTAAACGGTTTTTGTGCGATCTCTCGTGAGGCAGTGTATGGGCCGTTCTTTTTTTATGGAAACAACAGTATCCGGCATGATATACCTGGATATGTTATAATTATGGCTTATGCCTCAGCTACTCAACGACTTCATTTTCCAGCAAGATAGCTGTCCTGCCCATTTTCATAACGAGGTTCGACAGTAACACAACATTACCTCGGCGCTGGATAGGACGTGCGTCTGAAAAAGACCAACACATTATGCTGTGGCCACCAAGATCACCAGACCTCACGCCATGTGATTTCTTTCTCTGGGGTTACGTGAAAGATAAGGTGTTTATCCCACCAATGTTTGGCAAAAGTTGGACTTTCGTGTTGATGTGTGCCGTGTCACCAGAGGAGCACATATTGAACATTTATAGATTTTAACAAAAACTGTTTGACTCCCTGCATCACCTCGTATAACTTTCATTTAGGTAAGTGAAATACTTTTTTTGTACTGAATTTTTGTAACTCCTAAGGACATTATGAAACGCCCTGTGTAATTAGATGAGACTTTTAATTATGATTATGGCTTTGATGATGATGCAGAATTACTTGATATTTAATCACACATATTATTCACAAGCCTTATTTATTTGAAAGTAATTACATTTTTCTTATAATCAGAACTAAGTATTTGGTCCCACTCATTTTTTTGATTACTATTGTTCTCAGTATTATCCCATCTTACAATACAGAAAAAAATGCTTTATTTACCATTTATCTAAACCAGTTACAGCATATGCAGTGAATATACCTCCACAAAATTATGGTTTTAACTATAACTAACTGGAAACATCCATATTGTAAATTATTATCCTCACTTAAATGTTTTTACGGTCTATGCAGCCTGCTTGCAATATACTAATACACTAACTTATGATAGTATATGAAGCTGTATTAAACTTCTCATATATGTATAGTACCAGTGTTGTAATCCAACGTATTTTTTCACACTGACATCCTTACTACAACTGTAGACAAAAAAAAATTTTACTACAAATTATGCAGCAGCATGGTATCGAAATCATTCATATCACTTATTTCATGCCAGTAAAACTAAATGTATTAAAATAGAAGCTATTTATTTCAATATTTACAATTGTATAAAAGATGATAATCATATCATTAAATACATCGTCACTTATTCTTCAAACTTCAACTCTACACAATACATCGCCTTATGAAAGGCCTTATTATGCTTCTATTGCCATTTTCAATAAATTGCTGAACCATTTTAACAAATCTTCCCATCAATTTATTTAAAACTTAATTAAATTATTTTATGTTACAGAAACAATATTACTTTTTTGATGAATTTAAAAAATATATTATTATAAAAATCTTTATACCCTGAATTATCTGTCTCGTGTTCAACGTGCTTATAAATATATGCTCAAACAATTTTCATTAATATCTTCTGAACAGTAATTTATTTATAGCTATTTTTTTATAATTAATGTGTTCCTGTATTTACTTTAACATTTTTTCAGGTGTTACATTTTAAATAATTAATATGAACTTTCATCTTATTATATTTTATTTTATAGTTAATTCTCTATTTTGTGATGCTGTTCTGATCAAGGTTTACCACAGAATTTCCCCCTTGATTCATCCAACGCTAAAGAATTTTCTTTTCTATCTATCCATTCCTGACATGATTTACATAATGTATTATTATTATTATTATTATTATTATTATTATTATTACCAATCAGATTAAAAAATTTATTTTATAATCAATACTGCTGATATTGACAGAAAATTTGAAAGTTAATTTTATAAATTTTAACATTTATTTTTTATAACTTAACTATCTTTATTTGACATAACATAACATCATTTATATAAATAATTACTTTGAATGAAACTTAAAATAATTTACTTGTATCAAAGTTTGTTCAACTACCAGCGGTAATTGTCTATAAGAAAAATGCTTCCATTGTATTTAAAAATTGGTTTGGTCTACAATTTAAACTATCATTGATCCTTAACATTCGTATTAGTGGCAAAAGTCAAGTTGAAGCAACAAATTACAGCTTCAACTATTTTTTATTGTTAAATTCTATACAAATATTTAATACTGTTAAAAATCTAATAATAAATTATTTTTTTTTTATGAAACACCTTTTTAAAGAAGAAAATTGGAGCTGAATTACATTACAGAAATAAAGATTTATTCCCAAATTTTACTTTCTTAGATATGCTAAAACCAGCCACACTATTTAATAATTTACTTTATTTAATAAGCAGTAAAGTTAAGTTTTATATAACTATTTTCAGTTTTATTTTGTTCAACTGATCTGAAGACAAAAGTGTATCTTATGTCAATTTTTTAATTCCATGTAATGTCAGCTTTCAAACCACACAACTGGTTTTAATCAGCAGTTTTATTTATTTCTCAGCTGTATTATAAATTAGCATAACATCTATTTTACACAAAACTTTGTCGATAAAAAATTTTACTACATATCATCAGTCCATCAGAAAGAATTCTTCAAATAAATTAACATAAATAAAAAGTACAGTATATTTAAGAATATAGATTAACAAAACTTACTTTTCTGGAGGTTCATCGACAGCTGAAACAGAAAAAAAATTAATTAGTTAAAATTGTTCATTAAAATACTAACTTAACACTGTTTAGTATTATTACTTGAATTAATATTAATTAGTACCAACTATAAACCTGGATGAATAATGTTTGTCATAACAGTGTTGAGATCTGATAATACCTCCACATTAATTTAGAAATTATCAGATACTACTAAATTATTAAAGACTAACATTTATTTAATTAATTTAAAAACATATTTATCGCTAATGTATTTGAAATAACAGCTGTAAGATCAGAATTTTTTGGTTTGTTTACTGAAGTTTTTTAAATAAAGTCTAATTTTAAAAAAATTGTGAAGTAGTTATTTCCGAATAAAATATTTATTCATCAATTTAAAATAATAAAAAGAATATTTAGAAATAAAATAAGCTAATATAAGATTTAATATAAGTTCACACAAATTTAACAATAAAAATCGACTGAGAAGGGAAGATTTTATTTGCTATGAGGATTCTATAACTCAAAGAAGGTTAAATTTAATCAAATTTAACTTATATGCGTACTTTGGTTTATTAAAAAGTAAGTATTCTCACTTGGAAATAATAATATAGAAGTACTAAACACAAATGTCAAAAAGTTGGATTATACTACCTGTGAAATTAGTTTTATAGATTTTTATTTCTTATTGTTTCAGTTAATGACTAACATTTTTCTAAAAAGTTTTTTCAGTTATAACATGGTTAGGATAGAGCACAGAATTTCATCTTCATATAGCAAAATTAATGGTAATAAAAAGAAAACAAAGATTACTAATTTTGAGAGAGGTTTGGAACAGAATCTTGTAAAGAAACAAAACTAGGATGGTGGGCCACACATATTAAGATTTAATAAAAGAAGGATGTGTTGATGGTAATAGCTGTAGAGGAAAATAATGACTGAAATTTATTCAACAGATAACTGAGGACATGGATGTAGTAATTATGTTGAGGTTAAAAAATTAGCACAGAACAGAAAGGAATAGAGAATGGTACTAAACCAGTTAAATGAGTGAGACTTAAAAAAAAAACAGTGCAAAGTTACAGAGTAAAACTTTTTTCAAGTTACTTTTTATTCAGTTAGATAAAAATATTACTTAAATACTTGTGTTTTATGTTACTGTAAAAAAGTACCTTAGAAAAAGGTTGAATTTGCTTAAATTTTCATAATTAATAACTGGTGTAATATATATATATATATGGATATGTGGATTCCAGTTAATAGGAGCACCGCTTTTTCGGGGAAGCCGTTTAATTGAGGCATTTTTGTTAAAATAGAAACATATATAATTCATGTAAAATTACGGCGGTTTAACGGTTCAAAATTCCGCTCATAAGGCTCACTAGCTGGTTCGTTTCTTTCTTTTACTTCTAAAATACCACAATTTTATTAGTGATTTAAATTGCTTGACTGTTGTTGAATGTTGTATTGAGGGAGGTAACTTCCTTCTATTTATTACTGGTCTGTACAGTATGTAGTGCGTGGCGACACAGATGACATCATGCAGTTATGACGAAGCAAATGTTTTTAATTTCTTCTTTTGCGAGTCCGTTGTTCATTGTGTATGCGGCTGTTATCATTTTTCCGTAATTATATTTAATCATGGGTCTGTCAGATTCAAACACATCGCGTTATCTGGCTCAAAAAACAAATGGATCAAATTACTGTGCTTTGTTGCACGAATATGTGTGGCAGTGACAAATGAAAACGTCTTGTTTTTGGTAAAGCAGGTAAACCAAAATGTTTTAAGTAGTTTAGAATGAAGAGTTTACCTGTTCACTACTATTTTAATGAAAAAGCCTGGATGACGAGTCTAATTTTTTGTATTGGCTGAGTGCTTGAGACAACGAGTTACAGAAAAAAATCAAAAAAGATTTGCCTGATTATTGATAACTATGCTGCCCATCCTAATGTAGATTTACGAAACATTCAAATTGAGTTTCTGCCACCGAATACAACGAGTTTAATTCAGCCGCTTGACATGGGAATAATAAAAAATGTTTAATTTATTTACCGAAGTAATCTGATAAGTTACATTTTACAAGAAATTGAAGGAAATATGTCGACTTCCTCGGCTACGACTAAAGATGTTAGTGCACGTGCAAATTTGTTGCAGGCGATTCAGTTCGTAGCAAATAGGGATGAAGTGAAAAGTAACACTATCAGAAATTGCTTTGTCAAAAGTGGTTTAAAAGTCAATGCCGTCGATGATACTAAGACAATCGATGCTGATGACAATGATTACGTTAGTTTTGCAGCACCAGGTTCAAAATTTTGAAGAGTTTTCAAATATAGACAAAAAATACAATGCTATGATGAGAATGAAACCGGTGATGAAGAAATAATTAAAAACATTACTGGTACTCAATAACTGGACGAGATTGACGAAGATGAAGACGAACCCGATGTCAAACGCGTATCTACACAAGATGCAAAAATATTCATTGACGGACTTCAGCAGTATTTTAAACAAGAAGGCAGTGAAGGAAGCCCGCTAGAAGAACTACGAGACTGTACAAAATATGTAGAACGCCAAGTATTAAAAGGGAGACGACAAAATAAAAGAATTCTTTCAAAAAGTTTAAACAAGAAACATTAAAGTATTTTTTTGTTTTATTGTTCATAAATAGCAATCATTACAGTATTTTGTACCTCTATTATGTTTATCAATCGTTTTGTTTTATTTATTCTGTTCTTTTTTAGTTATGTAAGATTACAAAAACTATTCAGTAATCTATTGCACCAGAACAATAGTTCTTTTTAAATGTAATAGTCCTGTTTTTGTATGCAGCTATGTAATATAAAAGGATAGTAAATAATGTATTGTATTTTATTTGACACGTATTGTACGGTAGAGTATTTAAATTTTTATTATGTTGTAATTTATAATATTGTTCATGTAATCTTAATATAAAATTCAGAATAGTAAATCGCTAATTCGAGTTTAATAATTAGAATACACCCGTATACCGTAGTTTGCATAGCTCCTTATTTTTCGTTAATATCGCTTAATAGGCCCAGCCATTTTTAACCCCGGTCCCGAAGTGGTCCGATCATCCGGAATCTACTGTCTATGTATATATTCAAAATTCTTTATTATTTTTCTTTAATAAAAAAATTAAAATGGTTGAAATACTAAAAACAATATTTTTCTTCAAATCACTGCAGAAGGGCTTAAATTATAAGCTCATAAATATGACAGAATAGTTCAATAACATCGATGACAGATTTTTAAAAATTTATTCCGAAATATGTCAATCTTTTAAAACTATTTAAGGATAAAATCCATTTCTACTTTTCTTACATTAACTGAATTCTTCAAAAGTTTCTCCATGATTAGCAGCCAGTATCTTTTGTAAATCAATCCAAAGACAAGTAAATTATAAAAGTAATGAAGAAAAGAGATATAGTATGAATTTTAATGATTCTGCAACACTACTCTCAAATTATGCCTAGACCTTCATTAAAAAAAACTGTCAACATAGGGTTCTAATTTTAATGGCCCAACAACACATCCAAGTACAAAATTTTTAGAAAGATTAAGACGATATATCAAAATAATGTCACTTTTCCTCAAAAAGGTGGGTTTACGAATCGCGCTGCTAGGTGGCAGTACTTGATAGTACTAGGTAGCGTACAAAAACTTGATAATGTACTTGAAATAATAAAATTTAAAAGAAAATATATTACAGCTTCATTAAAAAAAAAATAAAAGTATTAGTTTACAAGAGATTATAGCTGCTAATAAAACACAAAAATTACGAACAGTAGGGAAGTGTTGCAAATCTGGCAACAAAGATTTTTTACATAAAACAGAAACAAATTCGATTGGTAATTTTTATTCTACAATTAAAGCTATTTGAACTAATTGATGGAGAAATAAAAAAAAGTTCATTTAATAATAATATAAAAAGTGTGTCCACGCATACGATAAAAATCGAGGGTTACACTTACAAAGTAATAAGACAAATATTACATCACAGATCTTCGATTCATGAAGGTATATGGTACTAGTTTTATTAAAAAAGGAACAATATGGTATGAAGTGAGTAAATTGACTATCAACAAAAAAAAATTCCCCAAGAAATTCAACAAATGTATATTTGTTTGTTCTAGAAAGACAATAAATTTTAATACATCCATAAGATAACAATCAGTAATTCATAAAAAAAAATAAAAGAATAATCTAACAAATCGCAGTGATTTTCAAAAAAAATACAATGAAATTGTAAACCTTACGTTAAGATTCTCGCAGATATCATTTCTTCTGCTCAAAAAACAAAAATTTCTGTAATATAAATAAAAATGTTTTTAACAAAATGATACTGATATCAAAAAAGGTAAAACACTAACATTTCTATTATCAAAATCTGTTATTAATTTAGAATTTTGTTAAACAAAATGCATGTTAAATATATGTAATAGACAATAGATGTACAATAATAGATAATAAATAATGTTTAACTGTTCCATATAATAAGCAAAAAATAGAAAAATTTGTTACAAAACTCTTACCAGCCTGATTTTGTTGTTTGATAAATGAAATCAGGCCAGTAAGAGTTTTGTAACGAAATTTTCTATTAATTTCATAAATTGATATATAATTTTATATATATACATCTATTGTCTATTACATACATTTAACATGTATTTTTTTAAAACAAAATGCTAAATTAATAACAGATTTTGATATTAGAAATGTAGTGTCTTACTTTTTTTTGATATCAGTATCATTCTCTTAAAAACCGTTTTATTTATATTACAGAAGTTTTTGTTTTTTTGAACGAAAGAAATGATATCTGGGAGACTCTTACCATAAGGTTCACAATTTCATTGTAATTTTTTTGGATACATTTATACACAGATACAAAGAATAAACCCCCAAGAACAAAACTGATCTTTGCAAATCATCTCATAGAAACTGAATACATACAGCTATATAAACCACAACATAAAAATTCAATATTCAGAATATAAAAACCACAAATTCAACTAATATGAAAATTACAAACAAAAAATTTATAAAAAATATAAAAAATGAAAAACATAACACAGATCAAATACACTAGTTAACCACATACTAAAAGTGCTTCTTAACCATGGAAAGACACAAACCATGGAACTGATGACAAAGCTGTTTAATTAGCTCTGAAAAGATCTTACTGAAGAATAGTTTCCATAATTTAAAAAGGAGTGCTAAATAATTACTCAAAAAGTGTTACCAAGTTTTGTCTTGATGATCAACAAACCTAATATTTTGTAAATTATGTAAATTATAGCAATAGTAGACGATAGTTCATTAATCATTATTAAAATGAAATGAAAGATTTGTCACATGTTCATACATAATAGTCAATAATAAAAACTTATTAATTTAAAAATATACAGGCAACATTTTAAAAACTGAAACAATGAAAAGTACACTAATTAATAATAAAATTCAAAATTACTTTTGTGGCAAATTTGTTTTACCATTGTACATCCCATTTTTTATGTAATTATGATAAAAGAAATTATAATTTCTTATTTTGCTATTAAATAATAATAATGCATGTCATTTACTAGAAGTGAAATCAATTTAACAGATGTTACAAATTAAGAAGTATTATATTTAATCTATTTAAAGAAACTTAGAACTATTATTAATTGAGAAAAACAAATATCCAACTCCAGATAACAGAATGAAAATATGTACAGGTAAGACCCTTTCACTAACAGACCTACATAAATTATTCTGAAGCACTAACAAAAAAATTATAAATTGGAAAATTACATTCAAATCTTAAGAGGATTCATAATTATTCAGGGCATGTTATACTGCAAGCTAAGGGGTTTTGCCTAAAAGGGGTTTCATTGTAATAAATCAATACAACATTATAGAAATTATTCCTCGTATAGATATATAACTACTTTTTTACTGTAGTTTCTGCTATAACCATTCTTTTTTTCTTTTTTTAAAATAATTTTAGCATTAATTTCTACATAACATAAAATTGTTAATAAGTTTTTCTATGTTTTCTTTAAAATGTGTTATTTTAATGCTATTGGTAACAACAAGTAGGGAATTTTGTCATCTCTCATGTTTTGTGGAAGAGTGGGACAGAATGTCAAAAACTGGATGTCATAATATATTGGTCACACCAGTCATATTCTGATTGCAATTCTTTCCTCTCAGATTCTCTTGGTGGAAAGTTTTGCTGTTTAAAACTAAAATACTATTGAAAAATTCTTGAGAAAGAGGTGTTTTACTTGATATTTTCTTTTCCATCTCCTTATACTATCTAACAGAAGAGATGAAGAAAAAACAAGGTGAAATGCCTAATTTTTTCTTTGATGCTGTTTTTTTTCTTCAGAGTGTGATATTTTACAATAATTATAATATATGTTTTTCAAGAAGGAACAAACAGTGTTAGGTTGTTTTTTGAGAAGCAATGACTAAATATTATAAAAGAATGTGAAAAGTGAGTTACTTGAGAAACAAAGATAAGAAGTTGAAAGAACACAAAGGTAAAGATTAGAGGAGTGAGAATGAAGAAAAAGGATATCAGATTACACACAAGTTGGATAAGTATATTTATATATAAATTTATATTTTATAGATCTACCCTCAGTACAAAACAATTGAAGTAGGATGACTTACCTTATTTCATTACATAACAGAAGCACTTTTGTGAACTTGATTTGCATCATCAGCTGCATACATTATATATATATATATATATATATATTACAAAACTAACAAAAACTTTCAATCCATGACAACATACCACCCATTCATTTATAATTTTTTGTTAAAAATATTTTTTAACTAATTACATTTTTTTTTAATGTTTAAATTAAATTAAACTTATACTTTAAAACCATACAAAAATTTAAAACCTTTTACTTAAATTAAAATTATAATCCCAACAAGAGATAAAAACATAAAATATAAATAATATTAAAAAAATTGTTTAAAATTATAAAGATCAATTAATTAAAATGTAAAAATGTAATTAAAACAAAGATAAAAATTACATAATTAAAAAGTAAAACTTTTAAAATAAAAACAAAAACTTAAAACAAAATCATGTGCTAGCCATTTCTGATTTTACTTGACTAACCATATTGAAAGATCAATTACTCAACACTATTATCTAAACAGATAGTGGTACTATTTACTGCAACCTTTATAATACAATCATCCTCATATTCTGTCTGAAGGTTGATCATATTAAACTTATTTTATATATATATATATATGTAAATCCTATATATACGCCATCCTATTTCAATTGTTCTGTACTTAGGGTTGATGTATTAAATATAAATTAATTTGTTTTGGTACAGAGGAGTATGGTTATTAAAGGAATTACTTTTAAAAAATAATATGTGTGTGTATATAAATATATATTCAAGTTAAAAATGTTTACTCAAACTGCTAATAATAATAATAATAATAATAATAATAATATCTACTTTCTAATAAAACGTGCTTTTACTTTCTTTTTTGTTACTCCAATGTAATTTAATAAAAGTTTAATAGAGTAATGGCAATACATTACATTTTTTGGCAATACTTTAAACCACTTTTAATACTGTTAATTAGTTTCAATTTTTATTTACCTTGTTGTTGATGACAAAGTTCTTATCACATCCATTTGTTGTTGACAGTAAGTTTATTTTATAATTTTTATAATAATTTTAATGATACAATATCTTGATTTTTAAAAATAGATTTTGCTACTAAAACTCTAGTCATATTTACAGTGATTTAAAAATATTGGCTGCCAAACCTAATCTCAACCAGGTAAGGTTAGGTTTGGATTGTGGAAGTTAAATAAGAATTAATGAAAAAGTCATAAAGACAATTAAACACTAAAACTCTCTACAGTTACATGATAAAAGAGAATTTGAATTTTCTGGATATATATTTAAAAACCATTTTAGTTTACATCCTTAAAAACCAGATGAAGTTAAAAAAATCAGATGTAAAGTCATATCTGATCTTTTCTCCATTCTATTAAGGAATCACTTTTTAATATCCCACCAATTTATTTAAAATGCAGTTTATAGATTTTATTTTTCAGAAACAATATTAATTTGTTGAATTTATAATTTTAATTAAAGCTTTTTAAAAACCTAGAATTTTCTCTATCTGGTTCAGCATGAATTAATAACAAAAAAATAATTTTCAATAAAACCTTCTGAATTGTTGATTATTTTACAGTACTTTTTTATACACTACATTTATCTTAACGTAGTTTGTGTTTTTATATGAAGTAATTACCATGGAAAAAGTCACATCTATTACTCTATCTATAATTTATATTTTTATATTTAAAATATATTTTGTGGTGACATGATATGTACATAATGTATTATTATGAACAGATCAAAATAAAAGATTTATTTATTTTTCAAGTATGTATACAATTTATTAATAAAATTAAACAAACAAAAATGTTCAGTTACTTAAAATTATACTAGTTTTGAAGTTTTTTTTAAATATTTCCTTTTTTTCTAAATTTAAGTTTTTGGACTATTTTAAATGATAACTGGTGACCAATTATAAAACTAATTATTTGCAATCTATTTTTAAACATTTCATTATGTAGTGAGGAATGTAAAATTAGGCAAAGATTCTTTAATTGCAAAAAAATAATATTTAAAACTTAAATTTCATTATTGGATCAAAAAATAATTTATTAAATTTATTTATTTATTTTCTTAATTGGTCTCAATTAACCTCAATCTATTGATGGCCAGTCCTATATAATCTTTAAAAAATTAAAAAAAAAAAATTAAACCTGCTGATTTGTGACTATGCCAATTATATTATGGTAATTTGTTAGTATAATTTTTCTACAAACAACATTCAACTTCTATAATTCATTTACAAGGTTATTAGGACAACTCATATGATAAAAATTATTATGGTTCTATAACAGTTTAAGTTATATTTATGATATTCTGTATTTGCCAAGATATCTAATTAAACGCTGGCAATTTTCTGGTAACAACAATAACATCATGTAAACATGAATGTTGTATGATTGTGATAATGCCAATTGGCATTAACTACGAGAGATTTTTATGCAGTGAACATTCAATGCCAATGTATATTAGGTATATCTAAAATTTGAAAAGTATTTCATTTTAGAACATCCAAATATTATTTAAATAGTAAATAACTTTTTTTTTTCACTTTTAAAAAGCTATGTTTAAAATTCAGTGTATATTTCTGGTTTATTATTAATTTTAAATCAATAAAATTAATTCATAAGCTACAGAAATATTGGTCATACTTTAAAGATGTATACTAAGTTGTTATTATCACTTTAACATGTTGCATTATACATATGGTTTAGTAGAAACAAATTCCATTAACAAATAAAGAAACAAACTGCTGCTAATTTATTATTATATATATATATATATAATCTGCTCATTAATTATGAGTTAACTAATTAAGCCTCATAGGAGAAAAGAGGGAAGGGCACAAAAACCAGTTGTGAAAAACCTTGTATGTTGCACTGTGTAAGAAGACAATATAGATAATGTACATAGTATAATATTAACAGAAAATCATGGAATATAAAAATTAAAAATTTATGTAAAAAAGTAGGTAGATAGATAAAAAGAAATAGTCTAATTGACAATTGATGAGATAAAGCTAAAAGGCTACAAATATCTCTAAATGATATCTTAAATTCAATCTTATTAACTATTAGAACACTCCACTAATAAATGCAGAAGTAATTATGAAATGACTACGGCTGGCTGTCCCTAAAATACTTCCCAATCTCCATCTTAATGCAAATTATTTTTGCATTGAAGCAAAATTAACCATTGTTTTTATTCAAAACTCTAATTTTATAAACTTTGAAATAACAAACCAAAACAAATTTTATACATATAATGTTTTAAATAATTTACTTCAAAACATTTTCAGTAGCACTTGCGATCATGATCAGTGACTGGAATTGCTGTTCTCACAACTTATATTATTTGAAGTGATTCTTTGAGTTAGGCAGACCGAATTTAAAACATGATAGAAAAGTTTTTGGGCTTGAATTGTATTTATTTATTTAATATATCACTGTTGTGCTTTTATATATTCCATAAGTTTTCAAATGTGTTAAGGTGTGGTTCTTTTATGAGTATGTAAGTATAATATAAAAGTTGTTGCCAATGTTTGTGATTAATGTTTATGAGATGGTTTTGTAAATGTTGACGTTACGCTGCTGTGGAAGGATTTTAAACACAGTCACTGAAGATGGTCACAAGAGCAATCAAAAATATTTTAAAATAAGTTATTAAAAGATATTTATTTATAAAATTAGAAGATTTATCGTTATAAAAATTCATAGCTTTAGACTGGTTAATTTTACCATTTCAAAAATTCATAATTTCACATTGTTTTCATTTCTGGCTGAAATTATAAAAAAAAAATATATATAATAATTTTTAACATTGAAAGATATGAAAAGACAAAAAAAGGTCAGTACGGAAATCCATTCTTGAATTTTATAGGGAATCAAGTAATCTAAAATCCTAATAAAAATAAAATCAAAAAGATTTATAAAATTTATTTGACTCAAATAACTGTCTCATAGGCTGTTATGAAACTATAAAATTAGTCACTATAACAGTAGCATATATAATATTAAATGATTTTTACGGAAAGAAGTAGTTAATGGAAAAAACTGACAACTAGTGTGTAACATTTGGCTGAGGACAACTCTCTAGCTCACTTTTTATATTAGATGATTTCCAATGAACATAACAAATCTGTAATAATCAAATGATGGTACATATCACAAAATAAATTTTTTAATTGTTTCACACATTTAACAGATGCTACTACTTTTTATAAAGTTAACGGCTGAAACACAATTAAAAGATTAATTTAAAAAAATAAATAAAAATTTCACAAACAAACAAAAACCTTTCACCCAAAACATTTTGAGTGTAATTTCATTTCCTGTACACTTATGTTTATTACCACGAATAGAATTAGGTATTTTCAGAATTATCTCACAGGTAGTTGATTCTTAATTATAATTCATATTATAATAATATAACATTGACTACATAAGAAACCACTAGATAGTTCCAAAAGGAAACGTAAATTTTATAACCTATTTCATCATATAAAAAGATTCTACTACAAGAATGTGCATATGGCATGTAGAAGAAGAAAAGAAACACTTCAAAAAATTTCTTGAGAAAGTTTTTGGAAAAACAAGGTATAAGGTTAAAAATTATACAATTAAGAATCCTTATATTACAAATCATAAAAAAAAAAGTAAATAAATATCTGATGGATTAGGTTATAAACTTATAACCTAAAAATCCACAATGATTGGAAAGTCTCAAGGAGTAGCATCTTGTTAATAAAATGAAGTAAAGTAAGGATAAGATGTCAATAGTCAGACAACTGGAATAAAACCAGTTCACATAAATCACCAAAATTAAACAATTTTAGATTCAACTCATACAATTTGATAACTATATACTATCTGCATTATTTTTTTCAAATCATCTTATTAATCAACATAGAAAAAAAGGAAAAAATTCTTATATGAGTAGAATTCTCTATCCAACTTACACATCACTAAATTAATTATTGAACTTATCGCTGTAAAAGTTACTTTATAATGCTTGCATTTTACATAACATACACAGGTGCAAAAACATCCATGTAAATCATAAATGCATTGCTTACATCTAAATACAAACAAACACAGATATGTAACAGATACATGCATTTAGCTGAATACTTAAATGAGTGAGGGAAGGAGGGATAGAAGAGTCAGGGAGCTGATAACTGATGGGAGTAAAGGAAATTCTATGAGAATTCGTTTATTAACTTTACTGTAGCTTGTAAATATCCCCAACATTTTAGTAGTGGGTCATTTTTTAATGGTACTGATAATTATGCATAGTTAATTAACTTCTTTTAAAATTTTACACTACAAACAGTAACCAAATAAATACTTTTAAATAATAATATTTTAAAACGATAAAAAATACTTATTATAAAAACTATAAGAATAATATGACAATAACATAATTAACAGATAGAGATTTCAATAATTTATTGCACTACTAGTTTAATTTTCTTATATTTAGTGGTACTAACTGTGAGCAACAGAATTACACTAACTCTACACATATCGGCAACAGAACATTTATAAAACTCTTTCAAGTAGACATCAAAGATTTCATTTAGTTACAGAAAATATAAGTAATGAAGATAACAAGATTGTGGGTTAAAAATTAATTTAATATTAAACTTTTGCTAAAAGTTATATTTAATTCTAAATAGATATGATCAATCAGATAGAAATCTAAAAAAAGAAATAGTTCAAAAGTTACTTAAATTTTCTTAGTATCTAAGTCATTGACACTATTGGCTGTAAACTATAATGGTAAGTTTAATTCCTGGCTCTGGTTTAGGATTATTTTTATGTCATTCTATCCGCACCACTGTCCTCAAGAAAACAGCTGTGCTCAATGGAAAATTGCCATGATAAAATTTAATTATAGCAAGGTATATTTTTATCAGTTAGTATAAATGAGAAATAAAAAAATGTTAATAAATTGCACTGAATGAAGGAACACAATATTGAACGTAATTTCATAAGGAGTGAATAGGGAAAGCGGTTATAGTCTGTTAAGTCACTTTACAGAAGTAAATGATAAAAAATAAAATGTTAAATGTTGTATTGGAAAATGTATATTATAATAATACATGAGGGAAAACAAAATAAACAAAAAATAATATGTACCTTATAAACTGTTATGTATATTTATTTATCATATTATATTTATCAAAATGAAGTAATAAATCTTTTAAACTATATTAAAAATTATTAGTGACTGATTTTCAAATGATGTGGAAGTTGTTCTAATAGAAGATCTTATTGAAGTCTTGCTTAAGTATGAAAATTCATTATTTTTTTCCTTTTTTTTATTTTTTAGTTTTTTTTTTTTGGTACTTTGTTTTTGTTTTTTTACTCAATTATCCAGCTACTTCTTCAATCAGTAAAATTCAATAATCCTAACCACTCAAAAACTGGGTGCCACTAACAAGAGTGCTTCAGTAACCTCATTAAAGAAGTAGCTGCATAATTAGCTCAAAAAAAAAAATTCTATAGAGCGATTTCCAGATAATTTGAAAGAAGGTCATTAATAATTTTTAATTAATCTTAAAAATGACATAAAGTTATAGTCACTTGATATCCAACTATAAATTTTTAATCCTTATGTTCTCCATGATTTTACATTTAAGGAAATTACAAGATACAAGACTTAAAAGCTCTTCTGAAAACCATGAGGTATGGATATTAAAATTATTCTAAACATACAAAAATTGTTTTTATTGTCTTGCATGGTGAACCCAACACCATGCAGCTCATTGCATAAAAGTACATGAGAAATAAAATAATAAAATATCCACCCATATAAACTTAAAAATGAAATTGGTGAACAACAAAATTAATGAAAAAAATAGCTAGGCTCACATTCTCTTCATCTGTCCAAGTTTAAGGGTCTTCTGATGACAAACCTCACACTATACAAAACCACTTCTCTGTTTGCACATTTTTACATTTTACAAAAAAAATTACTTTATTTAATTTGAAAATATACCAAAACTTCAAAAAATTAAATACTCCAAAACTTCTACTCAAATTAACAGTTTTTATATCATTTTTAACCGATTTCAAAAAAGGAGGAGATTTTCAATTTGACCCCTGTATATTTTCTCTGACATCCATTCATTACTCTTCACCAAGTAGACTTGATTAAAACTTTTTTTTAGAGGAAATTCCTCTAGTGACCCCTCTTGTAAGTTTTTCTAAACAACTTAGATGGAGTATATTTTAAATAAAAAGTTAGACTGTTTTCAAGATAATTTAAGATTTTTACATTTTTCTGCCATCATCACTTAATACTGGATTTTTATGGCATAATATATAACCTAATGTAACTTTGATATTTAAAATATTTTTTTTGAGAAAATTAAAGAAAATTACTTTAAAAATACTTGGGAAGTCCTGTATTCCAGAAAGCCAAAGCTGATGTCTGTCAGTAGCTTCTTTACATAATTTTTATCCATTCATTTACTAATTATTATCAAGATATAGGTTTCGTGCTTTGATGTTCTTTTAAAATTGGCTTTTATTATATAGAAGTTTTTTTATGCAGTCCACATTTAAAATATAAATAGAACTAAAAATATTAAGTTAAGTTTTAGAAAAAAATTATTTGACTTTAAATAAATATATTTGTTTCTTAAATTCTTGTCTAAATTTTCAGTTTTTTTTTTAAAATTAACATTAAATTCAGGGTTAGTTGATAATTGTTTTTAATTTGGGAACTTCAAAGTCAAGATTAAAAATAAATTGAAAAAGAATAATTTTTTTCTACTTTTGGCCATTTGCTAAATCAGTAATTATTTTTAACAGTTTATTTTATTTATAATATGATCATTAACCATACTTTTTTTATAACTGAAAATTTTCCTACAAATAACTATGAAATATATATATTTGTAATACATAAGAAGACATTTGGCTCAAAGTAAGGTATAATGATTCAAGATCTTGGAATGCATAAATGTTTGACGTATTTAGTTGGCTTATACACCCAATGATAGCTGAAAGGTATATTTTCCAGTCTCTCAATAAAGTTAAAAAAAAGCATTAATTTTTCTGGAAAACTGCCATAATATTATTAAAGTTAGTCATTACAATATCTTTCATTCATACATTAGTCACATTCGCTGTTGGTATTCAGAATCATATGATTATGAATGATTTTACAGTGGAATTACCACGATAAAATTCCATTTAAACATAAACACTCTCTGTAGGTAGGAGGAAAATTTTATAATGTTGGCTCATTGAAAAAAAAAAACTTTCTCATAAGTTTGTTTAAAAAAGGAGTAGTTTCAGGTAATTCAGAACTTTCCACAGATAATCTACCAAGAAGAGCACTGAGAAGAAGTCGAAAGTCACTGTATGTGAGTTTATCTACCTGTGGATGTAGTAGTTTCTTCAAACTTATTTGGGTAAATTTTTTTTAACAGATTGTTTCACTAAAAACAAAAAATATCAACCTGACATGAGCAACAAGTCATTCAGAAATGTCATAACCATTCTCAAGAATAATCAGTATTCTTAAAACCTAGATGTTAGGCTTTTTAAGGAAAGTAGAGGAATAAAGTGTTTTCAGTTGCTTCCTTTACTGAATAAAGGACATACTGTTGCATATCAACAGTCCATGGAGATATAAGTGATATTTACACTAAAAGTGATACCTTCATTTTATTGTTAATCAGTTAGTCTGGTTTAACCATTTAGTCAAGTTCCCACAACGATTTGAGACAGTGATACTTAGTGGTACCTCCCTGAACATTTATAATTACTTCGATACATATAAACTGCTTGCGATTAAAGAGATTGCAGTTGTTTTTTCTGATAGTAATGACATTCATTGTACAGCCAGGCCCTGTGATATAAGTGACAATCATGTGTAAAAATGTTTCTATTATTTTGAAAGTTTATTTTTGTTTTTGCTAATTCCTTTATAAATAATTATGATTCTTTTTTAACAATTAAAATGCATAAGTAGAACAAAATTTTAATTTTTTTGGTTCTTAATCAATCTCTCTGTTGCCATATTTCAGTATAAGTAATCATTTAGTATAGTTCATTCTTTTTAAAAAAATATGAAGCAATTTAGACAGTAAAAACTTATCTTTTTTCAATCATTTTATGTAATTTATCTATATGCATTTAAAATATCTGCATTAATTTATTATTCCATATGGCAGTAGGCTTATCCAAATTTTATTATAATTGTATAAACTATTTTTTAGAAATTCAATTTCTAAACATAGGTATTTTAAGAAGTAAAAAAATGCAAATCATTTAAATATTGAAAAATAATTTTTATCTGCCAATAACGTTTTGAAAATTATCTTGTAGATGATAAAAACACGTGGAAAATATATTATTCTACACAGAAATAAACATATTCCAGATTTATCAAAATCATACTGATACAATTCAATTTTGAAATATTTAGCTTTGAAATTTTGAGAAAATTGAGGTACACCTATAATGTAAAAATAGTTACTTTACATATCAATTTATCCATTTTAAAGTTTTAATTTAATACCGAATGAAAATTCTGATGATTTTTTTAGGGTTTTCATTATAGGTCTCCATTTATAGATTTACAATTATGACTAATAACCGTTAATAGAAAACTTAAATTCATAACTGTCAATAGTTATTGTAATTTTTATAACTGCACTTGAAGGAGACATAATTGGTGAAGTTGGACATGTCACTTCCACTTTAAGAATAATTGTGTGGTCGAAAGATAAAGGATTAAACACAGTATTATATCCAAAGCCTTCATATAGGTATGAAAGTTTTCTGTGCAATGTCTCATAATTAAAAAATTCAGAAATATGATATCAGATCTACACTGACTTTAAAAATGAATAGTTTTCTCTAGGTAAGTATTTTGTAATAAAGTTTTATTAACAGAAGTATTTGTTTATCTTTATTAATATGAATAAACAAACTATCAACAAAAAGTCTCTATCTGGGAAAAAATTTTTGAAGTTTGAAATTGTAGTATAAGAGATAAAAGACCCAAAAAACAGAAGGCCATTATTCCTTGAAATGTAATTCCCTTATGCTGCAATCATTTTTTTCTTGTTAGACAATCCTTTAATTTTTAGAAATAATCTTATTATCCTGGCTGTTAAGTAAAAAATAATGAGGGCACCACATAACTCAAAAAAAGATTACCCACATTATTTTTATTTTTTAATGGTCCATGGTAAAAAAATAAAATATTGGTTACAAAATTGTAAGTATAAATGTGCAATTGCCTTTATATGGGATCTACAATTCAGGAACAGTTTAATTTACTATCATGAAATCTGATACCATTTCACATCTGACAGTCTGTGCATTAGGAAGAATAAGTATTACTAATATTTTTTTTTTAAATTTAGAAGAAGGGTGAGAGATATGGAGGAGGTTCTGTATTTTGAAAAAGGTTAGGCTTAAAAAAATCTAAAAAAGAAACTGAAAATAACATTCTAAAGTTATACAATTCTTCTTCTTTTTTAAGTATTTTTATTACTTACATATCAGATTTTGAAATTGCATTTATTTTTTGTGCATTTATTCTTGCACTAGTTCAACAAGACATTTTGTTAAATTTTATGTCAATAATTGCTTAAAACATTATAAAATATAAAATACAATTTTTTTCATCATTAAAAAGTTTTGTTCATATTCTATTCATTTGATTATTGTTTGTTTGATACCATGAATGGAACTGATTATAATTTTTAAAGTTGTGTTTAACTATATTATAAAACATAAAATATTAAACAAATTTATATATGCTGAAACATTTCCAGCAACTGGAACAATGTTTGAATTTCTTCAAAAAATGACTGGTGATTTAATATTCTATGTTTAAGATCATTATTATTTATTTGAATCCAAAATATTCTTAAGAAGTGTGTTATTGAATTTTAATTTGGCAAATGTCTGTAGAAGTCAATGTCACTTAAAACTTAGGAAAAACAATTTACCTTTATTTCATTAATACTATAATTTACATCATTGTTCCTTCATGAAAATTATGACCACCTGCTGTAGGCCAACATAAATTTATTTTACTTCATTTAATTTTTATATCACAAAAAAAAATTATTTTATAAGTTTTATCACAGTTACATTATGCATCATCAATATTTGTAATTTTATAAATTTACCAGATTAAAAATAAAACTTCCACAGAAGGAAATATGTCTCTTCTTAAAGAGCACTGAGAAGAGATATACAGGTATATAAAATTAGAATAACTGTTATAGATAAGTGACTCATAGTGAAGAAGAAAAAACGCAAAGTGGAGTCGAGAATAATATTTGTAGTGGCTATTATTATAAACATGTGAATAGAATGGAACTGTCTGTGAAACAGTAATTTTGGCAACGTGTATGCAATATGTTTTCTTTCTTAGTCATACAATATTTTTCATACACCTACACTAACTAATCACAATACTAATATGAAACGGATTCTAATAGTGTGTTCTTTAAATAATCAGATACATTACAACTGACATATTCCAAATTTATCTAGGTTAGTGATAAAATTACACAATAACCATAACAACTAATTCAATTTTAGAACAGTTTACAAAATGCTTAGATTTACTTGTGTGAACATACACACACACACACACATACACACACACACACACACACACACACACACACACACACACACACACACACACATATATATATATATATATATATATATATATATATATATAATAATAATAAATGCCATTCATACTTTCCTAATTTTACATTAACCAATATAAATTATAGTAATCTATTAAATATTTGCAACAGAATGATATATGTCATGCACTGGTTTAATATAATGGAGAAGTATTCTAGTATTTTGGTCTTCTTAGCCAGAATACTAGAAGAAAGATACAGCAGATAGCCACAATGTAAGGCCTCATGTTTGTATTATTTTGCGTTTCGTAAAATAAGATTTCTTTCTATGATTCTAGATTTAACCTAAAATGAAAGCAGTTTCAATATGATTAAATTTTGTTTATTTTTTCTATACCTGCTTTTAATAACAAAATATTTTAAAAAAATGGTTTAAAACAAAAAAAAGGATTAATTTAATAAACAAATAACACAGTTACACTGAGTTCTGGAGCACAGTTGAAAGGATGTTGGAGTTTCAATTAGGAGGTGCATGAATAGGATCCTTACTGATCGAATAAGTCATAGAATAATTTGGAAAATATCTGTGCTATCAGGTATAACGTTATTTAGTTGAGACCTGTAAATAGCTGCTTCCCTTGCTTTTGTAATGACAGTGTGCATGTAATTGTTAGCTCCTAAGTTTACCAAATAAGGATATGTTGTTAATTAGAACCTGACAATAAATGATAACTGGGACAGAACTATTAGTTTTAAAAAAGTAATTAGTATGGGCTAAGCCTAGATCTGTTCTCTCACATTAAAAGGCAAGTATTTAACCTCTACATTAACCCAAAGAATTCAGTTGACTCTCAGTCAACTGTAAGCTGAAAGTCATTCTTTCAGCTGATACTGTTCATTACAGAACATTTTCAAAATGCAACTAAAATCAAAAATTTTAGGCACTGTCTAAGAAGTGGAAGGTTCACAAGACAAAAACACCAAGATCAAATTGTTCATTCTTTAGAGCAGTCTATTCTTGTTTAGAAGGTATTCATATGATCAAGGTTATTTTAACTAATTTTTAAGTAGAAAATAAATAAAACTGTAGGCATAAAATTTTATAATTTTTTCATAAATAAACTATTTTTGATTGCCAAAATAAGCAAAATAATGAGGGTAGTAAACCACATCATATTTACCCCAGGTTCAATGATGAAAAGTAGAATAAACAACACATTTGAATTTCTGTGTTTCTTATTCAAACAGAATAAATTTCAAAAATTGATTGTATTTAGGTGTACCTTTTACTAAAAATGAAAAATAAAGTTTTACAAAATATAAAACAACAAAAACCCATTTACAAAGTGTAAAAATCTCTAATAAATGCACATTTTGAGAGTTATAAATCAGTAGTTATAAATACATAAATAAAAGTAAATATAAATCTAAGTAACAAATACAAAAAAAAGACATTAAAAAACAATATTTATTTAGAAAAAAAAATTTGTCTTTATTAACAAAAATTAAAAAATAATTTGATCATACTGTGATCAGTTCATAGATAAAGCAGAAGGTTAGCTTATAATAAAAAGCCTAGGGGGTGCTGAGCCCATAGCTTGCAGACTTTCTGAACTCCTAACTGCAGCATATAGTCAAAACTTTGGAAAATAAATTTAAAAAGTATAAGAATTTTTCATTATGACAATAACAATCAAGAAACTTGAATTAAAAATGAAAATAGGGCAAAGCGTATTTCAGGTAAGCTGCATATTGTTCAAATTTTATTCTCTCCTTGAAATTCTACAGAGTATAACCTATTCCTTTTGTTTGAAAACTATGATTCATTTTTTACTGGTCTGAATCAATTATTTTTCCATATGAAGCATTCAATAAAGACTTTAATGTCAGTTAAACATTTAAACTTAAAAAAGCAACATTGTTCCTTGAATGGTTTTTCAGAAGAATTACCTTCCGAAAAAAATATCAAAATACATTTTTCAAATTAAAAGTGAAAACATAACATTTGGGCAATTTCTAACAAATTTTACTCCATTGATGCCGAATTTGAACCTAATAATATTACAAAAATTTTTCAAAACGTGCTTTATACTTTTTAGTCATACTTTAATCAAATTTTTATCATACGTTTCATGAGCTTAATTAGCAGGTTAATTTGGATTTCAAAAGATAACATCCTATATTGAAATTTCTAATATATTTATAAAATCAAACAAATTTTTAACCAAACATTTACTATTCAAAGTAATGAAATAGAGAAGGTTTTGCATAGTAAAGTTTTCAGTGAAAATTTAATCAATAGGCAATGTCAGGAAGTATGTTAAATTATTGCACCTGCAATAATAACTAATAATTAATTTATCTCCCCCCTCATGCAGGATGATGTTTGCAAAAGTAATGATTGAATATTGTATTATCACCCGACCTTAGTAACTGTATAAATTTCATCAATAGGCCATGTCAGGAAGTATGTTAAATTAAGGAGGCAAGATTTGAGGATAAACATGAAAAAAAACATTGTGAATTAAAAAAAGCAAGAAAAAAAATAGTTCAAATTCATGTTACCATGTGGTCTGCAACAGGTTAATGAATTATTAAAACAGCTCATATTTTCAGCTTTGATGATGTAGTCTGCAACACCAAAACTTCCATGTGGACAGACCACTATTCCTTATCAATATCATTAATATTCAAAAGGATAAGATAGACTATTTCAAAGAATATTGATACAAGAGTTTTCAACAGGGGCAAAAGTATCTCTCAAGAAAATTGAGATAAGATAAACATTTATTGTTCATTTAAATCTTATAAGAAAAGGGTAGCTTCACAACTGCCCTATATTTTATGAACATATTCTACTTGTAACAAATGCTGTCTCTACTTTTATGACCAGTTTACAAGCAATGGTTAACCATTGCTGATGGCTGATTTCTCTTGCTTTCTCTACTTACAATGACAATGATTGAGCTTATTTTTACCTTAGAGTACCTTTTTTAAATTAACATCTTTACAACTACAATTAATTAATTTTCTAACAATCAAAATGCATATATAGTTTCAAATTTTTACTACTGTTAACAATTCATGAGCATTTTCATTGTATTATTTCAATAATCATTAACTTAGCTCACTTATATGAAAGGAAATACGATAAATTTTAAAGAATCTACAATTTTTATGCACATATAGCTTTCTTTGTTTTCCTTTATTCTGTTTATTTACCAGTTTTATTCTGTTTACTTTATTTTTGAGAGATTCAATGATATAATACATGTATTTTTTTAAAAATCTCTTTCTTTCCAGGTGATTTCTAAAATGAAAAACCAGTTAGTTATAAATTATGCTATGAAGAGATTTGAGAGGAAATGAATGAAAACACATGAAATATGTCAGTGAATTATGAATAAATAATTCAAAAAAATTCCTTAATGTGATTTTCTTTTAGAAACCAAAATAGATAATTTAATTTTAAATAAAATAATTCCAACATCATATGCAAATATGTAACTCTTATAAAGATTATCAAGATATAATAATAACAACTTGAATTATTTCCAAGATTTGAGTAGGCTATTTATTCAGAGATTCCAATCTGGCGGTGGTCTCAAGTTAAAAGAGTATTTTATCTCTTCTGACCATTTTACACGCAGTTAATTTTAACATTAGTTTTATATTACATTTCATATAAAAGAATTCTATATATATATACATATATGTACATATAAATAAGTATAAAAGTATATATACATAAATAAGTATATAAAACTGTCAAAAAATGTACTTCAATTTAGAAATAGAAGCTTTTAAAATAATATAAAAAAAGACTTAAAAAGAAAAAAATGAAAAAAACATAAGTATATAAAAAATTTAAAAAACATGTCTCGAATAGATATTTTTCTTTTTGCTTAGCTAAGAGTCTATTTTTTATCAGTACAGAGTAAATTAACAAATGAGATTAAGAAAATTTATTATAGTTCCTCCTTTTGTCTTTTCACCTATAAATCAGTCACCATTAAAAACCGATATCTTTCAAAATAGCAGGAATAGATATTTTGTCTCATGTCAGAATTTAACGGTTTAGTTATGTGTCTGGCAACTCGTAAAACTGTTAATCCCCCAACAGTTTCTCTCACTCAGAATTATTTCATAATAAAAAAATATAATTAACATTTAGCTGTAAAATAAAACCCTTGACAATTTGGTTCTGTTCCAAATTTTTTTACAAGCCATACTAACAGCAAGAAAATAGGCTAACACAGTTAAACAAATATATGTATGCTATTTATTTAACTTCAGTTTCAAAATAGAATATGATTAAAAGGTTTTATGTTATTAGCATTTCCTTACTTTTTCCAGATTTTTTAAATTTCATTCGCTAATTTTATTAAATGTATATTTTCTTTAAAAATAATGGTATCTAGTATCTGTTAAAGAAAAATTTATTTATATTTTAATATTTTATTTTGCCGATATTTATCCTTGTCAGGTGAATCCTAAAATGTTTGATAACCAAATGTATACATAGTAATCTGCAAATTAATCCGAACACAGGAATGTTTTGTTTATTTCTACGTTGTGGCTGCACTGCTTGACCACACCCATTCTTTAAGTTGTCTGTATAATGTGAAGTTATTGTTCTTTGGTTATTTAGCAATTTGTGTGTTGTTTTATAAATAGTTTTTTGTGAAAGTTAAATTTTTTATTACAAAATCATATTTTTGCATTTTTTGTTCTGTGTGCCTTGAATATATGATAATGGACATAACTCCAAAAAAGCGGTTGAAAATTGTTTCTCTTTCTGAGCATACCGTATGACACAATGACAAACAATTCTTAGTGTGGTCTTGGACTGGGGATTGTGAATATCATCTTAAAACAATTTAAAGCAATTGGTTCCTCCTCATCTCAAAGGAAAGGCAAATGTGGTCGTAAAAGAAACGCTACTCCAACACAAGATCGGTTATAAGTGAGAAAATGTAAACTTGATTCAGGATTATCTACTGTGGACTTAAATTGACAATTAGCAGCCAGTGGAGCAGATCAGACATGAAAACTCTTAGATTGCGACTTCTTGCAGCTGGACAGAAAGCTGGTTGGTCAGCTAAAAAGCAACATTTAACACCAGCAATGTGCAAAAAAAAAGGCTTATGTGGGCCAAAGCACATGCTAATTGAACTAAATAAGACTGAAAAAAAATGTTATCTTTCCCAACGAGACACATTTTAATGTTCAGGGGTAAATGATTCCAAACATTCAAAAAGAAGCAGATGAGAATACATCATCAGCTTATATCCACCAATCAGTTAAACATCCCCAGAAAAAAATGTTTTGTGGATGTTTCACATTTGAAGGCCCTTGTTCATTACTTCCAGTAGATGTAATGTTGAAAAGTGATGGATATAATTCATGATTCTGAAGGAAATATTTGCGACACAACTTTAAAAAAATTCCCACAAAGCAATGGAGCATTCCAATAAGATTTTTGTCTATGCCATACTGCCTAAAAAGTGGAAAAATTGTTCAAACAATGAAACATTAACGTGCTCCTATGGCCATGCAACTCCACAAACTTGGGCAATAGTCAAAAAACAATTCTCAAAAATTAATTATTCCACAATAATTGACCTCATTAAAGCAATAATATTGATATGGTTTCATGATGAAAAAAAAAAATGTGTAGTACACTTGTTGAATCGATGTCAAATTGTATATGTGAAGTGATTAAGAATATAGGACATATTAATTACTACGTGTTCACAAACTGAACAGGTATGATTTTGTTTCTTGTTGAGTTATGTCGTTTTTGATAAGTTTGAGATGCTTTTATCATCTTATAGAACTTATTTTTATTATAAGCTAAGATGCTCACGATGAGCTACAATGGTCAAAATATTTGGGTTACTCTTATTTCATTCTCAAATCACTTTCCTGTTGAACCTATAATACTTCATAGCATACTGTAATCTTTCTTCTAAAAAACCAAAGAATAACATGCTTTTTAAAAAAACAATATTAATCATCAGCCTTGTAAATTTTTTTTTTAAATTATAAAAATATGTCATATAAAGTAATACATCCAACATCTTATACGTTCTCATTGTTCTCCCCTAATACAGATGTTTTTGTCCCATGGTATTCTACTTATCGGTTATTTTTCATGTACTTCAGTCAAGATTTTTATAAATTACAAAAATAGTGGTATAATAAGAAAATGTGTAAAGTATTTTAAAGTAATCATTATTATGATGACGATAAAGTGATAATTGAAATAAAATTTCATTAATGTTAAAAATTAATCAAAAAAGGAGGTTTTCTTTTTTATAATTTTACCAATAAAATAAAATTTCATAGTTTTACAGAAAAATGATCTGGGAATAAAATGAGATCAACCTCAAGCTTTATCTTTATTATGAAATTAATAACTCATAGGTAAAGATATAATGCAAAAGTAGAGGAAATTATTTGTAGGGAAAGTTTTTTCTATATATTTATTATTTTAAAAATAGACAGCACATTAAATCATCTATGAAGTATCTAATAAAATTTATTCTACATTATATTCTAACACTTACCATTAAAATTTAAAATATATTAAACAGAAAAATGAAAATGACAGTAAGTAGAACGTCACAACATTAATTCATTAGACATTTAATTTTTTCCATAATCTAGCATTAAACCTATTCATCTGGACCAAAGTTCAGTGAAACAAGTAATCGACCACTGTTACTGAAATCTATAGGAATTTATTTATAAATATAGATGTAAGACTATAATTCATAGATGGTTGTTTGATCGAACAAAAAAAGAAAAAAAGTTGTTGTTTGATACCCAGTTTGATAATATGAATATAATGTAATACACTACAATTTTAAATTATTTTATATTTTAATGAGTTATTCAATAGAATAATGTAGTTATTTTACGCAATAAAGGAACTGTACACTGCAATAATAACATCTTTATTTAATTTCAAAATAAATTTTGATTAAAACAGAAGAATAGATCTTACCATTTTCAATAAATGAATGCGTTTTCATTTTTTAAACTTGGAATTTTTAATTTTATTCGTTTTGTGTAGGATTCAATAATTAGTATTGTGACTCATAATGTAAACCATAACTTTGACTTACTGTATCAATTAATATAATTCTGATATAATTAATTAAAAATCTATATTTACATGAATATATGTTTTTATATTTTAATATAATGGAATTAAAGAAAAAACGAATTGTTCAAAACCCATTTACCCAGCAAAAATTTTGAAATTTTAGAACTAAATTAAAAAAAAACAAGAAAAATACACAGAAGCTTAAATTAGAATTTTCTAAATTTTAAAAAAATAATTTTATTAGAATTATGATTTCAATATTATTATACATTATTTTATTTTAATATAAAAAAAAAAATAATGATAATTATTTACTGGTGAATACTTCATATAATTATTGTATTATAGTAAAAGGTTATTTGTTCATTAATATCTTTATTATGAAATTTCCCAAGCATTGAAGTTCAAAGCATCTTTTGCTCACTTTCAGTTCATGGAAAACAAATGCAAGACAATTTAGCTGCTCAGTTGGATTTAATGTACTTATTTTCTTACATGGATTAATTGAGATCAATATTTTTACCTTTATGTTACAACAGATTTTAAAGCAAATAAATATCTTCTAAAATGTCTTTATATTTCCACAGTTTTTCATTAACTTAGGACAACAATCTGATCTCATATCCTGCTTTACTGCTGTTTGGTATGTTTTGAAAAACCATAAACGCTTTCGACACTTATTTATGTACAGAACAGTCGATTTAGGACTGTTCTATTGCAGCCCTAAAATATATATATTTTGTTAGAATTGATTTTTTTTCTTTTTTTACAAACTCCTTATTTTCTTTTTATATTCTTCGTTGTGTACTTCCGAAGAGATCTTTGCTTTTTTGAACGGACCTTTTATGAAAATTATGTTAAAATTTAAAAATTATAGCGATAAATGTTTGCTATCTCTATAATTTTACAATGTTAATTAACTTTTCATAAAACAAACCCTTCTGAAGAACCAGAACCTTCTGAGAAATACCCAACGGAAATTATAAAAAAGTAAAAGCAGTAAACGAAAAAATTAATCTTTATTTTAATTAATCAATTACATTCTGCTGCAATATGTTAAAGTATGAAATGAATACTTTTTTTTTATACGTGAACACGCACACATTACTTATGGAAGCTTAACACATATCAGTAAGCAGTGTTAAAAATTAATACATATATAATATTAATGATTCTGTAATAAATAAATTTGAAAACTTGTTTTTTCGTGTTAAAGAAGTCATTTTTAGAATTTACACTAAAACAATAATTAGCTTCGTTTATTAAAATAAAATGATAATAGAAAGTCAAGTTATCAGATATAATTCGTTTCAAAACCTACTTTATAAATAATCCGCACAAGCTTATATACGCATGAACGTGCTTATTATGGTATAATAAGTAACATTTAAACACAATAAAAGACTAAAACCATAAAGAAAAAACTATCTTATAACCTCTTTGTAAAATGAAGGACTAACAGAAATAATACATGAAAAGATTGTAAAACCAATAAAAAGTTTTTGTATTTCAGTTATGATTTAAATCATTTTAAAAAACGCTCAGAGATGGAACTATTAATAAGCTACATCGTATTTGGAATGGATTCAAAATTACTTAAATTTCCAATGAAAATAAATGCACTTCTACGTCATTATTACAATACCTATTTTGTTTTATTATTATTATTATTATTATTATTATTATTACTATTATTATTATTATTATTATTATTATTATTTATTTTATTATTATTATTATTACAAAACCTATTTTGTTTTCCGTTTACTGGTGCACGTACCACTGTGCTAAACTATTTATTAGACCTTGATTTTTAACAAAAAATTTGTTTAATTAAGAAAAAAAAGCTGACAACACAGTTGTAGGATTTTCCCGTCACGCGGCTCTTTTCTTATACACGGCTTACACACGTGCACATACAATTTAAAATATTTATCATTTTATTTATATGCAATATTTTTTGTTTATTTAATTCAATGACTCTAGCTAAAGCGCGTGCACATACCGTAATTCATTCACGTGGGTGTGGCGGTACTAGCGACCACTTTAATTGTTATATATTTATTTAATTCTACCCCTCACCTGTGACGTCACAACATAGCAGACGATTACAGCACTAGTTCGGCCGCTAAGTGGGATTTGGTATGTGTGAGGGGGTGGCTGGTTTAAGACCCCACTTTGATGGGGGAACAAATTTGTGGATCCAACGAGATGCTAATAGAAAAAACTGCAACGAAAAAGACTTCTTTCTATACTACGCTAACTATTGCCTTCTACGATGTGTCAAAATTATTATTTTTTGGAGTGGGGGTGCAATTTAGCAAAACACGTTTTACCCAAAAGATGTTTTTTTTAATAATTTTTCACAAAAATATTTTTTAAAAAAATGCAACGAAATCCTTTTGTACTGCCTTTTATAACTCTTCAAAATTAAAATAATTTTTAGGGGTGAGGTGTAATTTGACAAAAGTTTATTTTTTACAAAAGTTGTTTATTAATATTCACAAAATAATAATAAAAAAAAACCTTAATTATGCAAAATCTGGAGGCGATTTCGTTTTCCCCCTGCACCCCCCACCCAATGATCTTTTGAATTGAAAATTTAGTAGCATCAATTCCCCATATACACAAGTAATCTAACCAAGTTTGGTCAAAATCGGTCAAGTAGTTCTGGAGATATAAGAAGATTTACACGCCGACGTAAATACATACATACGTACGTACATTTTGTCGCGGAAATTTCGATGCCATTTTTCGGTTTTCTGGGGTCCTTGGGAGTCAATTCGTTGAGATTCGGTAAAAGCCGGATATGGTAGACATGAAAGTAAAAAGAAATGAATTAACTTTAAATAAATCTGTGATCTGTGAATTAAAAATTTATGTATATATATATATATATTTATTTATTTATTTATTTATTTATCTGGATTTTAGAAGATATATTTGCAAGTAAAATGTAGTAATTACTACTGCCAGAGAGAAATATATAGATGCGTAAATGTAACAAATTAAATATAAAAGCTTCGGTAAGTTAATGAATCAGAAAAATATAATACAGAATTAAAACGTTAATAATCTATCCGTCTTATAATCCACTTAGGCTTTTTATGACAATATTTATAAAATATGCAATTCTCAGATTAAAAAATGGCCTTCAAAGAAAGTATTCTCGGATATTTTTAAGTATTTAAACATTATTTCATTCGTTTAATAAAAGGGCTTATACTTAGTTAATGGAAATTGCTATCTTCGTTCCCAAGAAACGTAACGAATATCTCAACTCTGTGATCCTTAAATTAAGAAGTAAAGAGAATTTTTTTGAAAAAATTAAAAAAAAAAACAAAGGTTTTTAAATAATTATGCAAGACATTTTTTTATGAATTTACACCGAAGAGGTAAGCAACGTCTTATTCGTGCAGTTCGATTACTAATGAAAACGTTCTCTAGGATAAGGTACTTGTAAGGTTAGGTATGTACCTCTATAATATAAGAGGTGATGAAGTGTATTCTACAAACATCAGTCAACGAGATATTCTGTTAGGCCATGTAAAGGGAAATTTGATACCACTGTCCTTTCACGGATACTACTCTCTCTTTTTCTGTTTAGCTTCCGGAACAACCGTAAGGTATTACTTCAGAGGATGAATGAGGATGATATGTATCAATGTAAATGAAGTGTAGTCTTGTACAGTCTCAGGTCGATCATTCCTGAGAGGTGTGGTTAATACCTAAAATGGAGGTTAAAATGGCGGTTAAAATGGAGGGTAGTAGAAAAGCTTACAAGAAACGGTTTTCTCTCTCTAAAAAATGATATATTCCCGTGCTATCGGTGAAGTATCCCAGCCAAGCTAACTACTGTAGTAATTTGGAAGTGAAGTAATTTCCCATCGTGGTGATGTGCTATCTTTACATCAGAATTTCAAAACCAACCAAATAAAAATGAAATTCAGTACTAAAAAAGCTAACTTTTTATTCTACTTACCAAAGGGAGAGTTACTATAGTGAACATCATTACTGACAAAACCAAAAAAAAAAAAACCACAAATCTGGCTATTAATAGTTTACATCAGATAGTTTATACGCGTCATATCTATTAAGAAACTGGGAAGTGGTAAAGTAAGAAATTATCAACGTAAAGTAAAAAAAAAATTGCGCAAATAAAAAAAATTAATCTAAACTCAAAATAGGAAACAATCGTTAAGTCTTGTAAATTTTCAAAAGATGTTTTTAGTCCTTAACATCAAAAAGAAAGTAAAATAATAAGTTAAAATATTTTTTAATAGGATAGATAGATTTTAATGTAAAAAGTAGTCAAAGAGGAGTTTATAAAACAAACGAACGAAATTCATTGGAAAATAGTCGATAAGTGATTGAAAATAATTAAACTTTTAGCAATTTATAATGTAGTTTACATAAGAAAGTACTTTGCATAATTTTGCAGTTAATTCTAGATAATACATTTTTTTTTTTTTGCCTTCGGGATCACCGTTAGGATGACATGAAATGGCAATTTTGTAGCTTGTGAAAATGCCATTCCTGACCGGGATTCAAACCCGGGACCTCCGGATGAAAGGCCGAGACGCTACCACTTACGCCACGGAGGCCGGAAATTCAGAATAATACTATCTATAAGTGATTTTTAACATCGATTATGGTAGTTCGAATTTAAAAAATGTTACATTTAAAGAATATTACTTTAATTTTTATTGCAGTTCTAGACAAGATTAACAAGTAAATTGACTATAAATAATAATAAATCTTTGTAACTTACGACTAAAGTTGAGATTGATAGATGCCGCCACTTCACCCATTTTATTTTTGGCCTTAACTTTGTATAATCCAGCGTCTGATTCGACAACATCGTCTAATTCAAGTACAACTAGAAATAAATTTGTTCCGATTGTCTGTGTTTTCATCACAGTCCGATTGTCCTCAGATAACTGTGTTTCACTCCGGAACCACGTAATATCGGGCTTCGGAGAAGAAAGTATTTTGCACTCAAAAACGAGTCGGTTGCCTTCATCCTCTTGCCGAAGTTGAGGCTTCTGCGTGAAACTCGGCGCGAAGTCCTCAGCCACCCCCATCGTGCTGGACGATGGTAGACGCCTAGGACCGTATCTCGAATCGTCAGTGTGTCCTGGCCACACTTAGGCCATCAGATCGCCTGAAAAAAAGTAAAGTAATATTAAAATAATTAATTTTAAAGTACATTTAAAAATTAAAAAAAAACAAAAAAAAAACTAATATACGATACAAAAATAATTTCTAATAAAAATGTTAAGTAACACGAAAGAAGGGTTTGCTTGTACGATATAAACATAAAATAAAATTTTTTACTTTAATCGAATCGAATACAAAATTTTTAGATGAATAAATGAGTTAAGTAACAATATCTGATGTAGCTACATTTAATCCAGACCCGGAAGACATTAAAGTGAAAGTAAACAGTTCAGATAAATTCTGACTTCGCCGGGTTAGGAACATCTTTCACCAAGATAAAGAAGCAGACAGAACCGAATAATGCTGGTTAATTACATATTAATCCTTTGGTAGTAGTACTGGCATCTATTAGAAATATTAACCAAAAAAATCTTCTTAAGGAAAGATTTCCCTCGGTTAAGGGAGGAGTTTGACAAATTTTTCTTTAAGTTAAAGACCACAACATATAAAAAAAAATCTACTTCACAGATATACTGTAAAGTCATATGATAGATAGAAATAATGAAATATCCGTCGTAGAATCTAATAAAAAAGAAAAATTGTCAAATAATTCTTACTGATACGGATAGTAATTTTATTTTTAGCGAATAAAAAAAATGCCAAACGGATACGACCCTAGAACTGAAGAGAAAACTTAATTAACCGAACTCAAAGCTGGGTGTATACAAAAAAATATTTTTATGTAGCTTTTTGTAAGAGTTAATAGTTTAAAAATCAATTACAATTTTTATTTATGCAACTGATTAGTGAGAAATTTTAGTTCTTTTTTTTTAAATAAATCGTTTTATAAATTTAATATTCTTGAAAATTATCTGATAAGTACCATTGTTTATCGATAAAGCCTATAATTAAACTGAATAACAGTTGATATTCGTTCGTTGACTTCTTTACCGATTTTATCTTAAGAAATAAGCGTTGTCCTTCCCCCTCCTATAGTATTTAAATATATCATTTTGGCCAGTTAAATTTAATTCTACGCTAGATCACTTGTCTGGCGATCACATTAATTTTCCTTTTCTTGATTCTCAAATCCTCATTAGCCTTCTCTTTCTAACACTTCTATCATGAGCTAGAACTTTGCTACACTTCAGCTTCATAATCTTTAACGAAATCAGGTCACCTGCAAATAACAAAGCCTACACATATACCATCAACCGGTTCGTTTTCCTGTGTTTAACTCTTTTCTTTATTAATGAGATTAACAATCATTAATAATAATAATAATAATAATAATAATAATAATAATAATAATAATAATAATAATAATAATAATAATAATAACACGATCGCTTTTAAATTAATAATAAAAATTAAAACATACAATATCAGGTGAAATGTTAAATAACTTTAAATATTAGAAGGTCTTAAATTTCCATGCGTTAGTTTTAAAACTTGATACCAATGATAAAAACATAGCTAATATATATATATATATATATATATATATATATATATATATATATATATATATATGTGTGTATATAAAGCTTTATTTATGTATAAAGCTTTTTACCTTTAAAATTTGTACTAGCCCCAATATTTCAGGAATAATAATACCGGTAATTTTTTTATAATACTTTCTTTTAATATTAGTGCCATTTTTCCTGGTTTTCTAGGCTTATATAGGATCTGGTGGAATTTTTAAATACCTTCTCTATAACAGAGGTATCAGAGAATACTAGTAGACTTACTAATCATTTTCTATATTAATTAACTTCGGCTTTAATTTAGAAACCGGTATATAAATTAATGCGAACGAGGTCGCTGATTTCGTTCAGATAACATATTTTAATCAATTTTAATGCAATGTAAAGTTTAGTTTTAAAAAGTTCTAAATTTTGTTGAAATCTTAAAAAGTCAAGGAATTTTTCCCTCTGTAAGAAATACTAGGTAATATCTTAGGATTTTATCAGCTAAATCACTGGTACGGATCGACCGGTCGGGAATTTTTTAATGCTAAATAATTTGCAAACCGTATTTTCAGTTAAAAAATATGTGATTAATAATAATCTAAACGAAAAAGAAAAAGTCTACTTTTCTCCGGAAAAATAATATTTCACTCGGGTTTCCTGAAATTATAAATATTAAAATATTTCTAGTACCAAATAATTCGTTGAAATCGGGCGAATAGAACTCTAGAACTAAGCGTCTCTAAAAAAAAACTTTAATTTTTTTCTAATAAAAAACTTAATATTTGTAAATATTTTCATTAATGTAAAAACTTAAAAGATACCCTCGCTTTAGGTAAATAATATTTTTTAACTCCTAGGAAAATGAAAACCGTGCATAAATAAATTTAAAAGTTATTTTAAATTGGAATATAGTAACGTAAAATATTATCTGATTTAAAGAAACATAAAACATGATTTGCTAATAAAATACGTTCATATTTATAAATAATATATTTTAATATAAAATATGTTTTCACATTACTCAAAGTAATTTTTGTAACGTATACATTTTGTTACGGCTCAACAAAATATATTTTGTGTTTTTACGGCGTTTTCCACAAAAATAAATAAAATAAAGATAGTGCTCTTTACATATTAAACTTCTACGAAGCGATTTGTAATGTACACATTTCTTCGTTCTGTACACTATGTTAATATGAAAAACATCTGTTCAAATGTTTCCAAACAACCACGAATATTTCCCGATTCATAGCCATAGTTTTTTTAGTTATGGAACATTAAAAAGATCGACTTGAAATACTTTAAAACTTAAATAAATAGTTTTCTTTCATTCCTACTTAGTAAAAACACTACAAAACCAATAATCAACAGTAAAAATCATATAAATTTAAAAAAAATGATTCCATAGCATTATCTCTCCATATATAATACGCTAAGGAAAGGCAAGGATTATGCACCATTTATAAGACATCATCTATACAAACCCCCATAAATGTGGTATTGCTGGATAGGAGATTATCCCCCGGGTGTGCATCAAATAGATTTAAGATGAAAAAGAAAGTGAAAGAGTATTTAAAGTGCAAACAAGTTAGTTAAAATTCAAATTTGTTTCACTGGCCCACTGATCCGTCCAATCGCCACCGTCCGCTGTTATACAATCAGAATCAGTTATTTTGTACTAGTTCTATTTTTATGGTATATAACTTTCTGCACATTTTTTTCTGTAATATCATTTACATACTTTTCCTCTGTTTAGAAATAAATTATTACTTCAGTTAACGTGATTTGTTTTCATTTTTATAAAATTGTTAACCCGTTTGTCGCATCATATTCGAAGTTACTTAAATTAAAAGAGACAATTTCCGAAATTTTCGCACGAGTCCAGTTGTTACAGTAAATTTCAAATAAGATGAGAAATCTCTTTTATAGGATAAACTACACATAACCAACAACGGACGACTATCATCAGTGTTACTATTGTTTTAAGATCACTCTTAATATAAGAAGCCATTTTATACTCCCACAAAAATGGTCTTCAGAGCATCTAGAAAAATTAATTTGCATTATACTTATACTATTTGGAAATCGATATAACGCAATCGAAAATTATAAATAAACAATAAATATCCACCGTCGAATAACAATAATATGTTTTCTAACCCTATAAATAAATAGTAACGTCATATGTTAATTATTTAAAATTAATGTTGCATGATTATACGAATAACATGAACGTTTCATTCCATTAAAAATACAACAATATTATGTAATAAAATAAAATTCAGCTACATTTTTAATTTAAGAAGTAATTTCATCGTAATATTTAACTTATAATACTGATCTCTATCGCCTAATAAACATAAGAATCGATTTTAATAGCATTTAAGATCGACGTTTAATGGTTTTATTTTCACAAGGAAACATATTAACCACATCCGGCATTTAATTGAAAAACAAAATAATGTACGCAATAAAAGTAATTTAATGTTAATAAATTTTTAAATTGGTAATTTAAATTAAAATATTTCATAATATTAATAAATAATTGATAAAAATAGATTTGAGCTACTGGAGATAAGAAAAAACAAAATAGAGTGAAAATATAGACATTACAAGGGATTTTATAACATATATTCGTCGTAAGAGAACATAAGAATAACTGGAAACGAATTTTATATATATTAAGAGACAGATACTGAAACAAGTTCAAATAAAGAAATTAAAAATAGTAGAACAGATGGACCTAAATTACCTATTTTTGTGCAAATCATCCACCGATTTCTTTATTAAAAAAAAAAAAAAAAAAATATTTTTAAACTGGCTAATGAAAAACGTACTGAACGGTTTGAAGATTTGTTTTTACGCCGATTAATTATATAGTTCATAACAGAATATTAGAGAAGCCACTACGTTTAAGTACCGATGAATAACCTTCATACGTACTAATCTTCACAAAACTCTCTCTTTTTTTTAATTTGTATACTTTTTATAAGATGTCGAAATGTGCTTGATATTTTATTATTCAAGGGAGTAAACTTTAATTCACTTGAATGATTCATTTTCCCCTGATAACATAAATTAATTTTTTGATAACTTTTACGATTTTACGGAGAGAGTGCAGACTCTGCATAACTGCTATTAGATCGGCATATTTGTCCTGCTCTTTGCTTATTGACCGACGGACTTCGATAACTAGAAGGAAAATCCGGTGAGCGTTAAAACTCTATTTTTCCACCAGACATAAGTATCTAGTCAGTCGTTGAAATGCTGATGTATTTGCTTTAGCGAATAATTATAAGCAGCAAAATGTATTTTGCGGATAATAACCAAACAATTTTGGGAAAGTTTTATACGTTGTACAAGTAAATAACTTGCTTGAAGAAAATCAAAAGCAAACAGTATTCGGACAAAAATTTGTAAGATAATTCCTTTTTTTGCTGTTTAGCTTCCGGGAATCACCGTCAGGTATTACTTCAGAGGATGAATGAGAATGATATGTATGAGTGTAAGTGAAGTGTAGTCTTGTACAATCTCACATCGACCATTTCTTAGATGAGTTGTTAATTGAAACCCAACCACCAAAGAACACCGGTAACCACGATCTAGCATTCAAAACCGTATAAAAGTAGCTGTTTTTACTAGGATTTGAACGTTAGAACTCTCGACTTCGAAATCAGCTGATTTACGAAGACGCGTTCACCACTAGAACAACCGGGTGGGTTATAAGATAATACCTGTGTTAAATCAGTTGAAAAATGCAAAATAAAGTTGTAATAATTACAAGACTAATTTATTCCAGTATTTTAATAATTTCACATGAGAGTACTTTACAAATATCAATATTTCGACCGAATTAAGTTCTTTCTTCATAATCAAATAAAATCAAACACTCTCAAGTCAAATTATTCTTAATGTCCCAAACTCCGACTGATAGAAAGCGATCGCGATCTACATTAACTGAATATTCGCATCGCCTGTCTATATATTTGTAATCAACGGTCGATTTATCTGTCGGAAAGATCCACCATATAATGAAAATGGTACCCTTAAGACTTCTACACGATCAAAAATTACGAGTCGGACTTGCGGGTACAACTTTGAAGAGACCAGTGATCGTTTTTCTAAGATTCTGTTTATCGATTAAACGCTCGGTTCCAACAAACCGGTGTCACACCGCCACTCCTGATTTCTAACATAGTTTCTGTAACAGCGGAATCATCTCAAAGGATTTTCAGCATCAACGATCTTAGGATTTGAGCTTTTCGAATTAATGGATGCGTTACTGGAGTTCCTGTTATGGAGATCACATAGTATTCGAGCAGGTTCGAACGAATGAAACCTCAAATAAATACGTAGTTACGAATCGACCCGCATCATAGATCGATTTGTGTTTTGAAACGATCCAAGACTGTACATACGTACGAGGAAATTACTTCCACATGTTTTATAAGTTCTTCAATCGGTCTGAAATTTATATTAAATATTATTTAATATTAATATTATTTGTGAAAAAGACCATCAGACTGTAAAGTCAAATGCATAGCGAATAAACCGTTGAGATAAAAGTCTTTCAGAACGTAGAATTGAACGTTGAAATAAGTTAATCAAAACAGAAAACGATCCTTTGACCGACCTAAAAATAGACATTTAAATAAATTCTTACTTTACATTGATCGAAGTTTACGTGCGGGAATATGGAATGGACATTTTGTACCTTATAAAAAATGCTATTCTTGACCGTTTTTCGAACCCGGGGACCTTCCGTATGAGTGGCTGAGAAGATGCCATTCCACAACAGAGAACCAGATCTAAAAGTAATTAATTAACAATGATGAAATCAGTCACTTAAAAGAGTATGCAAGACACTTAAAGTCAAGTATCTTGACAAAAATCTAGTGAAGTTTTGCAACCGAGTCGTTTAGGTTTTTTGAAGTTTCAGTTTAGAATATAATATACTATTACGACAAAGTAATCATACCCCCCCCCCCTTATGACGTCAGATAAAAATCTCATAACAGTAAATCTTAATTATCTCTATTTTATCCATAACTGTTATGTTTCTAAACAAGAAAACATTTACTTATTATTTTAACGGGGGTTTTTCAGCTGTAATTAAGCGATTACGTCTACACCCCACACATCTTAATTAGAAAAAATATTACTATTCCAGTTAAGTGTCGGTCGTGATCTCTGACTATATATCTTAATCTTATTTTACTTCAAAAAACATAAATTTTGTAACTAAAAGCTTACTTTATTCTATCTTAAGGGAATAATTTATATATCTAACTTTCAACGACACAAAAACTTAGATGTATATAAGTGATTGACATAAGGTAGGAGAACGTTTGATAGACTCCGAATAGAAAATTAAAAATTTCAAGTAAAAGTTATTTCTAGAGTTTAATTATTATCCGGCTGTAGGGATACAGCTAGTAGATATTTTAAGTATTGAGATGTTAATCGAATACCGATTAAAATTATAATTATTGTGGAATATTTTCATATTTCAGCACGTGAAAAAATAACTACTGAATTATCTTAAAATGTTTCCTAACAGTAACTGAAATTTATAATCCGCATGGAAGTTAAATTAAACAGGACCAAGGACACAAAGATGTTACAAGACATCAAAACAAGGTAGTAGTTAATTTAGTGACCGTTTTACAATATTCGATTAAGATATAACTGAACAAATTTTTGTAAACACGTACTTTCTGTAAAACGGTAAACTGACCTATAGTCAAGTTCTATCTTCTGAAACTTTTGCCATATATGTCTACCTCTGGTCATTCATCAGCGAATTATAACTTCCTACAGTCATTCTTCTCCATCAAATGAATATTATTATAGTCCCGAAGGTTCAATATACTTCTTCACAATCCTGCCGTGATTCGTCCTGTTTTTTACCGTATCATGTAATGTGACTTTTTATACAAAATATTTAAGAAACAAATTATTACATTAAACTATTACCATTTTATGATAATACACAGGTCTATATAAATTAGATAAAAAGCCAAACCGGCTGATAGCTTGCATTGTAAACATCAAAATCACTGAAACAATAAAAAGTCTAACATCTTAAAGTCTTCTTTAGCAAAACAAGCAGTATTATTAACAAAATTTTAGACGGATAAACACGTTATGATTTTTTTTCTAATAACATGACCTACTAATACAATACCGTTTTAGTCATAGTTTTTATGTTAAACCCGACTCAATTATATTACTGTTAAAATTATTTTAATATATTATTCTTATACAGGATAAGAAAAAGTAGAAAAATGCACGAAAAGAAAAAACATAAGGGAATACTTTAATTGCAAACACGTTTAAAAATTATAATTTATAAAACGTAAACGTTGTAGAAATAAAAATGGAAGATAACAAATGTATAACAGATTAAGTTTTAAAAAGTCACTGAGCAAAATTGCGAAAAATATTGGTGTAAAAACGTACAAAAACTTTAAAAAAAACTAGAAAAAATGACACGGAGTTATGAATGCTAATTGATCAAAACAGTAATAAAAAACAGAAGGTGTAAATCAATTTTATTCTATTAATAACGATAAGGAATCTGTAAAAAGCAGTTAAGCACAAAAGGGAGAGATTGCATATCGATAGGATATTTCGTAATATGAAAATGAATATAGTATAACAAATAAACATTTTAAGAGTACTTTGATGGAATTTAGTATTACGTAGGAGCGAAATGTCGATAATATGAAATAAAGAAAGTTATAGGGTAGAAACATTTATTAATCCAAAAGCATATAGTTGAAAATTAGGTCGGTTAAAAAATTTCTAAATGAAGACGTTTCAAAAGGAACTGCTTTTCAATTAAAATTTACAAATATTAGTGTTAAATCTGTCTCATATATAGATCACGGTAGATCAAACAGAATATAAAAACAAAATAAGCAAAAACCTGAAAGAATTCGTATTTTTCACTCTACCGTAGTTAAATATACTCAACATATCTTACTTCACCGTCTATCATTCATCGGCCTAAGCTATCTTAACAGACAGTTTCCCACACGAACATTAAAGTTATGTAACAACGATTGTGACGTTTATTTATGTCAAGTACTGCTAGCATCGTGGGTTAGTTTTATGTTAGGAAGAACAGCCGACCGTATAAATTATACATTTCTTTTCCTCCTATAAATACAGGAAAGTTGAAAAAAATAATCCAGTTGATAATAACTTATCATCTGAACCAAGAGTTATCTCTATGAGAAGTTATAACGGTTTCATTTAACAGCCTACGTTACGGGTGTTTTGTATCTTCAAAAGATTAAGTACCTTTTAGTGTTAACATTTTTATATGAATTTTTATCAAGTAACGGCTTCATCCATCGATCATGTTGTTGTCGAAGAGGAACCGGTAAGTTAATTTCTTGGATACAGAATAAACATCGGAGAGAATATCTTTTAATGAAGTATAAAGGGATGATATGAGAAAAAGTAATATGTAATATAAAAACAGATCTGGGTCAAACCCGGTTTAAAAGTCCAGTAGAGCCGGAATTAAAGTTTTAAACTGTAAAAATGGGGGAAAAATAACGGCTAGAATATAAATAATGGATGAATAATCGCGGAAGAAATTCTAAAATCTAAAGAAAATAAACATTCTTCTGAAAGTTTCAAATGGAACCCCGATCGGAATTTTTAATATGAGGGTTCTTATAAATAAAAAAAAAATATAGTTAACATAAATTCCCCATAAATTACATTACATTAAATTAGTTATTTTTAGAAGGTTGAGGCTTTAATACTGACATTAAAATTCATAAATAGAATTAGATGCATATGAATGCATTAAAAAAACATCTCACGGGAGATTACTTTATTAAAACTGCTCTTTAATTAATCCACATCTTAATGCAAAACATTTTTAACTGATTATTATCCAGACCCCGTTCCGACAATATAGAAAGGTCTGTTAAAAACGGTGAAGTGGTTCTATTTGCATCACGATTTATTTATCTTGGATTTAGAATGTGGAATATCTATTAAATCAATCCCATATTTATTTTTAAAATAATTTAGACAATTTTGTCAATAAATAGCATTAATTGTGTTTAAACGTTTAAACACAATTATTATTTACTTTTTTACTGAAACTTTTTATTTAAGGACTGAAACAAAATATTAAAAAAAATAAAAAAGATAAAAGGACTGAAAAAATCAGATAAAATTGATTGATAAATCAGAATTATTTATACACAAAGAAAGAGTACACAAGTAAACGTACAGAGAAATTAAAAAAAAAAAACAAACAAACAGAACGTTCAAATGGTTAAAAAAAACAACACTATAGCTAAATGTCGATGCCGATTGTTAAACAATACTATAACAATAGTCAATCATTTATTTATTCACTTCGACAACTGCACGTTGATATCCAAATTACATATAGCACATTCCTTTTTTTGATAAGAAACTAATTGTATGAATAAAAAAAAGTCAACCCTGACTACGATTCGAACTCAGAAACTTCCGGATGAAAGACAAAGACACTACTACTCCGTTAGAGAAGGTGGTGGAGTGGCGCCTTTATTACTTTTAAAATAATTATATACACTCGCGCGCGCGCGCGTGTGTGTGTGTGTGTGTGTAAAATAAAGTTTAAACTACTTTTTAACTTAACCTTACCTTCATCAGGATTGGTAAAAGAAAATGGAATAAATTTTATTTTATATTATTTTCCGATTGGACTACCCCCAGTGATGTTTTTTTTTATTTTTAAGAGTTTGTGTTATTTTATAAAACAGATAATTTTTTTGTTTCTTATTTTTTCCATGTTTTATTTTTATATTATTTTTACTAATTCTTTTACAACTAATGATTAAGATTGTTTAACAATCGAACAGGCACCTACTTCTAGATTTTTACTTTTTATAAACGGTTTTTGAAAGTTGTCTTTAATACCGTTGTAATTATTTGTACTTAAAACATAAATAATTATCTCTAACTTATTAGTTCTTTTAAGAAAAACACGGTTAAAATAGAAATAAAGGTTAAAATAATATTTCTTTAAAATAAATATATCGTTTTTACTTAATAGAAATATCTAGGTTATTCTGCGCGCTCAGTAACGTCGGTGTGTAAGTACTGGTTAAGAATTCCACAGAGGGTACGAAAATAACTTTTGTAAAATAAACCGTGTTTCTGTATCTGTTCCAGCGAGTCGAACTATTTACCTTAAAGTAATTCTTTTTAAGTTATTATTTTTTTAAAGCGATTACATTATTTTACGTTTTCTAATTAAACAAAAATCTTTTTCTCTATTAAATTATTTTGCCTTTATACAAACAGAAACAATAATGCAATTAAAAATTGGAAATAAATACATTTTAAATTAGAATTCGTGTTTATATTTATTTTTAAATCAAAGAGATTGATTACACTAAGAAAGAATTCCAATTAAAAAAAAAATATATCATTTTTTCCTTTCTTTTTACAAATTCCTCACATTTTAGAAAAACAATCATATTTACTCTATTTTGTTATTATTTTTAGATAATTTTCACGAAGTATAAAAGTAAGTTCTAAAATTCTTTGAAAATATATTTTTAAGTAAGTAATATAAAGCTATTTACTTTTGAAATTATCCAGATGAATTAAGAAATTTATATTAATAATTCACATCTCTGTACCTCTTCATACCTGTAGTCATAATTAATACAAAGTTCAGTCCTTTCTCTAAACGTTGTATTACTTATAAAGTTAAACTGTTCATAATATAAATTACGACACGCGTAGCGAATGACAATATGGCGACATAGTTTAAAATATGATTTTAATATAATTTACATTATTTTTCGTTTGTTGTTAAAAAAAACTCATTTTTTAACTCGGCCATCAACTTTCAACAAAACCTACCCAAAATTTTGGCGCCGGTCAAAAAAGAGAATTTACTAGCATGTATGCATAATTTGATAAAATTATCTTGATATAAATTATCTTTATCTTTATCTATCTATTATAAGCATAAATTATCTTGATTCCCTGGAAGATTATGACAGAATGACTGCTCACTACCTAGAGAGGACCTTAAAAACTTCTTTTGGTAGGGTTGTCTGTCTCGTCTTTTAATCCCCTTACGGGCATATTGTTCTTTTTTCATTACCCATGTCTTTTCCTTCATCCGTTTGTTTCCGGTGACATTCCACGAGTTTTTGTCGAATGCTCAACAAATCCGGTTGGGTTGGGTAAGGTCGTAGGGTCCTTTATAATTAAAACCTTCTCGGTACTTATATTGTTACTTATCTATAAAAAGTTAACAAAATTAGTTTTGGGATAGGAGGCTGACATGCCCTGACTCCAAACTGACTTCTCCAAAACTTCATTTCTCATTTGAAGGCTGGAGAAAATCGCCAATTTGACCCTGAGGTGCAATCAACTAAAGCCGGGCCTCATTTATTCTAATTTATACAAACTACTCGGTAAGTTATCAAGCCAAGGGCTGAAAAGGCTCAGAATTAGAAACAATTACTCAATTAGTGGGTGTATCTATGCAGATGTACGAAAAAACTGAGCGTTAAAGAAAATACGCCTTTCCATCGATTTGTGTGACCGCATACAAATATTGATTTGTAGGATAGCACAAACTGTAAATTAAACAAAGGGATTTTTTTACACTATTATATTAGAAAACTTCGGTTTTAAATCATATAAATACATCTTAACAGTACCTAATACTGATAGAGACTGTAAAAAGGAAAAATTATGCATGCGCCTTGGACAACTACGCTACGAACAGGTGAGTGTAACGTAAGCAGTTTTTCACAAGTTTATTTTCTGAACGAAAATTGAGAGCAAGAGATTACAAGCAGTTCACATCGCACTCTTAGATTTAACGCTTACACACGTGCTTGCGCACACACAAACTCTATTTAAAAATAAATCTCCAGATTATAAAAAGATGTTTTAATAAGCATAACAACGCATAACGTATCAACTCTTTGGGTAACAAACGTGTACAAGTTGTTGATATAACCAACAAAATAAATGCGGCCAACATTATTTTCTAATTATCAAAGATAATTCTCCATAATTGAAGTTACGACAATTTATCCAAACAAAATTCCCGAGCAATTTTTTTCATCATTAGATCTATAACAATTTAACTTATTATTAAATATTATTTTAATATCTGTTTACATTACAATAGCTAATTAAAAAAGTATATATTAATATGATTCTAAATATTGAGGAATTTTACATTCCGTAACCGATTCATCATTTTAAGTTGTGCGTTTTTGAATTTAATTTAATAGCTTTATTCTTGTAAAAATAACATTGATTTTTTTAAAGTGATAATATTTTAACAAAAAAAAGTACAAGATAAATAAATCGAAATTAAAAAGAAAATAAATGGCCTAAATTATACACATTAATGGAAATTTGATGCACCTTTCAAACAATAGATGAATAAAGATATTGCCAACTATTAGACCTTGTCCGCAATGTTTGTTGCCAAATAAAACTTTACAACAGATAAACAACCTCAAATTTCCATCAGACCACCAAGTTTCATCATACGTTAACAATTAATTTACACGTGAAAAATAATCTTCTACGTTGTAACACCTATGCAAACGATTTTCTAGTTTAAAAATAATTTGCTTAGAGATAAAAAATATAATCCTGAAACGTGTTTTTATTTCATTCACACATTAGTAAGCCAAATTCTATATTTCTGAATTTAAATCAAACGTCTCCCTGAGATAAATACATACATTGCAACTTTGAATTTGTACGAAATAATTTACAATTAGAAGAGGACGACGTGATTTTACATAAAATATTATTTGTATAATTTACAAATAAAAGGGAAGTCGGAGAGTAAGTAATAAATAAGAAATCAAACTCTCCAAAATTTAGTGCTTTTAGTACAAATATAGAACATCGATTATTGTATCGATGAATAGTAACATCAAATACGATCAATGTGGAACGAGTAATGTTTATGCCGACTGGAAAAAAAAAGAATGGAGGAATGGTAGAGTCGAAACTAAACCAGGCGGATAGGTGTGCTTTGTTGATAAAAGTTAAGAAATTTATACTATAGTTAACTAATATTAACTTTTTTCTTCATTATAAGTCGTTTCCTTCCAAACTAACTCTTTTTCCTACTCGATAGCCTAACATTTAGATAGATTTCAAAAGAAAGCTACCAATTGTAATGGGTACCATGGTTCGACTTCCGGAAAATTTCGACATATCTTCGCGTTTCACATCTCCCAGACCCCAAAACCACCGTCAGTTCAAAATGTTATTTATATATATATATGTATATATATATATATATATATATATATATATTTCACTTTATTGTAGACACGATAACTGCCGTAATTTGGCGCCAATTACATTTTGATAATTGGTACATAAAATATAACGACCCAAAACCCGGTCGAGTTCGTTAATAGGCAAAATCGGACGGACCATAGGGGTGGAATGGGGAGCTTTTTCAAAAAAACAAAATATCGCTATAACGTTCTTAAATAAAATATCGAATTCATTTAAAGTTCCTACTATTCTTTGGATAAGGGCGTAAAACTTATCTAAGTAAAGTTTTTTGATATCACCAACCATTGGCCCAGAGGGTGGAAAAAATGGGGTTTCAAAGATAAAAAAATCTTACCTCCCTTAATAGGTGCAGTATCGAATCGGTTTAAAGTGTTCGTTAGTCCACTAAACATTACCTAATACTTTTGTCTGAAACAATTTTTGATATGACCAACCCTTACGGCAAGGAATGACCAAAATATTGTTGGTATTGTAAAAAGATGGGGCTTGTCGTATACTAAATATGTGAAATTTTTTCACATGCAACTATTGTCGTATTGAGTAAATTCGAAGTTTTTCTTAACTTTAAGGTGGAAATATTTTTTATCCCCTTCTTATCACCGGTGAAATCTACTTCCGCCTTCCGGCGTGTTGAATGGGATTTTTTTTATTTAACCTAAAGATTTATATTTAAAACATGAATTATTAGCATAGCACTTCTACGTACTTTCCTGCATGTAAACCCTTCAAGAATTTGCCTTCTTTCACGATTAAATTGGTGATATTCATTTAAAAAATATAAATAAAATGTATTCATTACATAAGTTTTTAAAAATTGGTTCTTAAGATTAAACATTTTGAAACTGTATATACTTTCAAAACTATTTTATGCTGTATTATTCTAATAAAACAATCCTTTTCCCCCATTTTTTCTCTTTTTTTATTCTGTAATTCTTGCAAAAAAAAAAACAAAACAAAAAAACAAGAATTTCATAGACTCATAATAACAAATATAAATAAAATAACAGTCCATCTAGAAGAACTGTAATGCAGTTTACTTATTAACCGTATAATTTATAAAATGACTACTTTTTATTATTAACGTATACTAAAACGTAATGAATAAAACTTCAGATAACATAAGTTAATTTTTTTTTAATAGGCCCAGTATAATTTTAATTTTGCAGAATAAGTAAAATCTTTCCTAATTTTTTTTATTAAATATTTATTTGATGAGTCATATATTAAGCAAAGGAAACGAAAATTTTCGTCTTCACTAAAAATAGATAATCATGATTGGCAATTAGGTTTTCCGTTTATAAAAAACAACTTATCCTATAGTGTGTCTTCTACTGATTTTTAAGCAAATATTTACATTTAAATATATATATATTTTTAAAAAATAAATATTCATTAGTTTTAACTTTTTACTTTGGCAATTTTTTTACGTATAATTTAAAATGGAAATACAAACTTTTTTTCAATTTCCTACAGTTGTTAAGAGAATTACAACAAAACAAAATACCTTCTTAAAATGGACGTAACCTAAAAAAGCATACAGAAAAAAATAAAATAAATAACGACCTTATTTTAATAATATTTAATAAACGATAAAAATAAATTAATATAAAATATAAACGAGGTTAATATATGTCATTATAAATAAGGTTTTAATAATTATTTAATAATAAATTTCTTATAATTTAGATAGAGTTAATTTCTGTGATCTAACTAGAAAGACGTAGCAAAGTTTAGCTGTACTAGAAAACATTTATTTACAGACAACATCCTGCCAGTTTTGTTCTCAGAATAGTTACGAGGAGTCCAAATATATAACTCATGATACACGTTGTATATTTACTTCAACTTTTCGCTATTGACATTATAAGAGGGATAAAAAATACTCATATTCTTTTTTGGTTTCGATATTAATATATCAGGTTAAATACTAAAAATAATAATAGAAATATTAAACGGAATCTATTTCTCTTTTTCCTTTCTTTTAACCGAACAATCATATAAAATTAATAAATACTTTTTAATAAGAATAAAATATTATACAACTACAAACAAAAAACCTCACGTAAAAACTAACTCTTATCTAGACGATGTTTGAAAAAAATATTAATAACGACAAATTATCCTGACCTAAAGACTTAATTGAACCCCATTATTTAGAGTGTGCTATAATTTTCCAAACATAGAAAAATAAACATTTTTTTTATGAAAACCATTTTTGTTAATATAATATGCTCTACTTAACTAACACTGTTTTGAAAACACATTTCGATACGTGTCCTCCATTGCTGAAAAACACATAACCCTATAAGTTTCCAAACATAGGAAAGCTAAACAAATTTTATGAAGGCCACGGTATATCAGGAAAAATACAAAACCTAGATCATCTCAAGGAAAGTATCACAAACGCCAATACAAGCATAGTCACATGTTTACAAGCATATTAGCACAGCTAGAGTACACCATCTTCCTAATACACCATGGCCTTCATAAAGAAATGTTTGTTTATTTTCCTATGTATGGAAACTTGTGGAACACCTATATAAATATTCTAATTTTGAAGAAAAAAAATTATTTTGAGCACTACAATGAATAAATTTGGCTCATTAAGTAGTTTGCTATAACGGGCAAGTAATTAAAAACCACAACTTAACGATTAACAATGTAGAACGCGTGAATCATTATTATTTATATAACAAGGTTCTTTTAAGATATAAAAAAGCCGTGATATAACAAATTCTTTTAACATCATCATACGCTCAAATTATAAACATATATATATATGTTTAGAATAAACATAAACTAGAATCCCCGTCGCGGCTTCACCCGAGCTATATATTTACTTGCGTTTCCCGTCGCGGTCAGGGGATGTTTAGCTGGTTAGAGCTCTGTTGTCTGGACCTCCCTGTCTTCAATAAACTCATGCTTGTGAGAATGATAATGATAAATAAAAATTAAAGCCTGTTCAATTTATAAAAACTATCAGCGGATTGAAATTTCGTCAGAGCAACAGTTTAGTCAGTACAGGACCCATTAATTTTTATATTTCCCGTCGAGGCTTCGCTCGCGAAATACATAATCAGAATTAGAAACATAAGTTACCATCACAATTTTACCAAATCTCATAAAGATTGATTCAGTAGGGGAAGCATAGAACGGCAAAAATGTAAACAAAAATTATTTTTACTCCTTAAATAATAAAATTCAAAAATTTTCGAAAATAGTTTTTAGATATTTATCTGAAGAATATTTTCAAGCCAAAATCAAGTGAATATCTCGTTTAGTGTAGACGGAAACGGGGAAAATGTGCAATAATTGTTTTAAATATTTTTACCTTTCTTCACCCCTTTCAAAAGAGAATTTCGAAAAATCTAGAAACTGGTTTTTGGATATTCTCATGAAGATTACGCACACCAGCAAATCAAGTTGATATTTCATTTGTTGCCGAGAAATTAAAAAAAAAACAGCCGGATTTAAAAAAAAATCAAAAACCCACTTTAACCCTTAAACTTGGAATTTAAAAAATCTTTCTTAGTGTCTACTTACACCGTAAAAAGAACGTGTTACAAATTTTCATCAATTTATCTTCACTAGTTTTTGCTGGGCGTTGATTATGAATCACATATATATATATGTGCATAACCTAAATAAATACTTCCTGCTAATCGTCTTTATAAAAATAAATAAATAATAAAAAAAAATTAAACAAAAAAAATTGGAACAAAATGTAAACATACAGAATAAATAAAACGTTTTTATGATATCAAATTTATAACCAGCTTTTGCTTTAATAAATAAGCCTGACAACCCCCTAAATTGTTCCAAATCATAATGATATTATCATAAATAAAAAAATTATTGTGCTTGAATGATTTCCGTACTAAAATGCATGAAAAAACATCTTAATGAACCGGTCACTTATATAACGAAATGTAACCCTGATTTATTGAATTTTGTATTATATACTTATATCATTATAAAAAAATACATATAATAACAGATTACATTATTGTTTTTATTGTTATGAACATAAAGTAATGAATCCATATAAAAATAGGAAAAACGTTTTTTTCATTAAGGACTTTAAAAAACAAATTCATGCTAATTTAAAATATTAACTATTAATATACATAAAAATTAATCAGCCTAAGCCAAATATAAGATCATATGCATGGTAGGTACGACCAGTAGTTTTGATATTTTTATATTAATATTATATTAGATTTATATTTTTATGAAGATATTTTACTTAACCTACAGACAATTTTGACAATAATATACATATATTTATTTTAAACAGACTTTTCGCTTTAAAACATTTCATAAAACCTATTTCCATTTTAGAAATAATACTGGAAGTGATTTTAAATGATATCACTTAAATGATATCAATCGGTTTAAAAAATTCTTAAACAAACGAAAATACTTGTACACGCGTGTTCGTGGGAACTCCCAAGCAAGTTACTTTTATAAATTTTGTTGTTTATTAGCCATTTTTTTTAAATTGTAAATAATTTTTACAGTATTATTGAAAAAAATTAATTACTTTTAACTTATTCTCTTATTCAGAAATATTTAATAAATTACATTAAAATTTTACGAAAAATGTACATTAAAAAAAATTTATTTTAATTAAAATATCCTAATTTTATATTTTAAAACACACATATGTGAGTAACCACATGAACACGCACCCACAGAAAGTGTTTATTAAAAAAAACTTTTTAAAACCAATTATGTTAATTCGGAAAAGGTAAAATTACTTAATAAAAAAAAATCCTGGCATTAATATAAAACTCAGCCTCCTTTTCAACTAATATAAAGATAATTTTTGACCTTCCGAGCTTATTTACCTTATTCATTTAATCTTTATTTAAAGAAATTTAAGAAAAAATATTTTAGATTAATTAAATTTATAAGAATTAATAGAAAAATACTTTTATCAGTCCTGCGGTTGTATTTTTAGCACTGCATAAAATTTTCACGAAATTATTGAAAAAATAAATTACCTTTTTTTTCATTTTAATTCTTAAAAAAATAAAAACCGTTTTACAAAATTTTTATCAGATTTTTCACATTAGTGCAGTCCTAACTACAATGATTCGTATAAAAATAACATAATTATCAAACACTGATGCACCAATTTACAACACATTAATAAAACACATACGGTATTTTAAAGAGAGGCCCGATCACACAAAATTATTATTTTCTTTTTCTTTTTTTTAAGCAAGAATGGGAATTGTCCATCCATCCATTTTTTCTTTTTTTATTCCAAAATAATCAAATACTAGTCGTGGTCGTACCCAAAGATTACTTACAAAAAACAAACATAAACCAAATAAAAACAAGTAATTAATTAATTAATTTTAAGCCACAATCCACACCTTAACACATAAATTTATTAATAATTCATTAGTACGAGATAATAAACATTAAAACAATTGTTAATGAAATAATTAATTTCTATTGTGGTAAGATTTTAATCCGATTTTTCCTCAAGTAAATCGGGCTATATAATAACCACAGAAATATTTTTTTTTCTTTAATAAAAATTATTATAATAATTTATGTTGTATTCTGACGCAGGATCATGCAAAAAGTTATACTTATACAATCAGCATCAGAATAAATTTTCGTAATCGATTATTGTTTAATTTCATTTTTAAATTAGTTTATTTAATTATTGTATTTCATATTTTAAGTTTACTGGAATTTGTTTTATGAGTTTATGTTCTCTATTTTAATTTAATTTTTATAATTAATATTTTAAAAATGAATACTGAATTAATAAGTTTTTAACGAGAAAATTTAACTGAAATTTTATTTTTTATTATCATTCTGGGTCAATTTATAATTTTTAATTATTATTAAATCAGATTTTATAAGCATTTACGACAAACAATAAATAAATTTATTAAATTTGAAAAGAACTATTATTATCACTAATAGTTTTACCGTTATGAAATCGTTACTTTAAATATTATACAACAAAAACAAAATATTTTAACATTAAATTAACAATGTTTTACAAATTTTTTATCACGTTCTTGAAATCATTGACTTATTTAATAGTTCTAAATATTTTTCCTACCATTCTTTTATTAAATAAAGGCAACAATGCAGCCATTTATGTTGCAAGCAACCGTTAACCATGTATTATCTCGGTCATCTACCACAAAAAAAACTAACTCAAAGAAATTTATTGATTGTGTGTAATACCTATTAATGTATAATTTTATAAATACAAATAGAAGTCGTTTGATAAAGGAAGATTCTTTGATTAAAAAGATAATCTGTTGAATGAAAAATAACAAGACAAGAACTTAAATGACTACTACATAATGAAAAGCTATTGACCATGTACGAATTCATATTGCAAGTTAAACACCCTCCCTCATCCCTACTACTTCTACACAAAGAAGTAGTTACGACATATAAAAAAAAATCAAGGTCAAATTTCTTGGTGTAATAACGAACTATAGTATGCTTTATTATTGGTTTGTTGTGATAATTTCTGTGGAAATAGATATACACTGATGTAACATTTATTTTTAAGGATTTAAAATGGTAATACTAGTTATTTTTTTTATTTTTTTGATTAATACGTTTTTTCAGAATTATACATTCATGAATCTTGATGGTGAAAAAGAAATAAAGTTATTCATGTCAACAGTTATAGTTTTATGTTTGTAGTTTAAAATAAAGAATATTATCGGTTTCTATTAAATGTAACCTTTCCAATAAGTTTACAGATTTTAATTTATTTTTATGTAGATTTATTTTAAATCTGTTAACTAAAAAAACTTGTAATTTTAAATATTGAGAAAGGTTATTTTATTAATTATATTACGAAAAATGTATCTGCACGGTTAATAAAATAAATTTAAAAAAAAAATCTTTACTTAAGTTTATTAGATAATATAATAAAATATTTAATTATTATAAATACATCTTAACGTTTTTTTCAGGTAATTAGACATAATGTTTTAGGTAACAATGACATAATTTTTCAGGTAATTAGATTTCATAATTTTATTTCTGTTACTACAAGAAAATAAAGATTTTCCAGGAATTAAACTGCGAAACCGGTAAATTAAATTAACCGTTTAAGAAATCACAATGCTGATCACTACACCAACACCATGTGAGAGCTCAAACTCATACACAATTTATTAATTTAACATTTCATTAGATTACTATAATTACGAGAATTAATTAAGAATAAATTAATCTAAGTGTTATTTACGTTATATATTTAATGCCGGATGAAATCTCCTTTTTATTCTATAACATACTATGTTATCCAATTAATAACAAAGTATCTTAAAACTAAGTAGGGAAAATATTAAAGAAATCAGTAGTTACCACAATGTCCGAACATTTTTTTTATTGAGATCTAACAATTTATTTTTTGTTTGGATAAGTGTCCATAATAATGCTTCTTAAAAATAAAATTCTTACGATTTCATTACGTAATTCACATGTGAATATAACAAATTATGTTATATATTATGTTTGTATGTTTATATTATGTTATATATTACCATAATACCTTATGGTATTATCTTTTTATATTAAAAAAAAATTCAAATTTTATTATTTGAAAATAAAATAACTTTCGAAAAATTATTTTAATAAATTGACTACATTGTAACGTAGAAGATAAGTGTATAACATTTAAATAATTTAGAGTATTTTACTGTTTACCTAAAAAAAAAAACTAAAGTTATATTATTTAAGTTAAATCATATGTAAAACTACTACTACTACTACTACTATTAAATCATATATAAAATAAATTATTTTAAAAATTAATTATTATTTTTAAGGAATCAATTTACCTCGGATTAAGGGCTTATTTCATTTTATTAGTATAGTTTAATATATATATATACATATATTTTCTTAATTTGATGATTATAGAGATGTATGATTATTATCCGTATAAAATATATATATAATTATTTCATTATTAATTAATTTATTTTAAAAAAATGAATGGAAAATTCACGTATTCAAACAAATTTAATCCAAAAAATAAATAAGAAAAGAATTTGGAAAAAATTGTTATTGTTTGATTTTTTTAAAATCTATTCTTTAGTAATTATTAATGATTACACTAAAGACTTATACAAACACATAAATTATATGATTTAAGATTTAAGGTCATAAGTTACACAGTAAACTAACCGTGCCGTTTGAGTTAGTCCAAAGGTGCATAAATAATCCTTGTTTTTTTTTTTTAATAACCAAATAAATAAAAATAAAACTGTTTCAATGTAAAATTACCATCAGCCTCCGTATATTTTGAAAATTAACCATTAATAGATGTCCAATAAAATAAATGTTCAATATAATAATGGAAATAATAAACAAAGAACCGAAAGAAAATATAAAAAAAAAGTAAAAATTAGTTACGCCGGAATAAAATTTCGTAAATAAATAAAGATTGTTATAATTGCTTATTTAATTCCGAATTGAAAATTGAATTCCATATCACAGTAGAATATAATGTTTAATCGACTCACCCTATTACGCTATGACAACTCCTAGTCTTGATAGGTATAAGATTTTTTAAAGACTCATAACATTACCGCACGTTGTGACACAATATGTTTTCTGTATTAAAAAAGTGGGCGACATTACTGTATCGTTCAAGGACAATTTATTAGATACCTGAGCCAAACATTTTCTTTCATAGATCTTAGTGTAGTAATTAGAATTTCTTAATAATATTACTTTTTCAAATTATTTTTTTTTATGATAGAGTAGAAATGTTTACATAAAAAAAAAAAAAACAATAATAAAATATTATTCATTAAACGTCTTTAAAAAAATATTATTATTATTATTATATTTTATTAATAAATTGATAGAATAATAAAATCTCTATTAAAACAGTAGTAAATCTAACCACTTTTATAACCACTTTGTAACATAGATTAATCAAATTTAAAAAATATTAATTATAATAATAATAATAATGAATAGCTGAATTCATTATTACGTAGAATTTTATTTTTATTTATCATAATTTACTCATTTAGTTTATAATTATGTAGATTAACATTATTCATGAACCTAACTATATTTTTAACATAAAATACCACAAAAAATTCTTTAAACATGTGTTACGAAGATTTTAACAAGATTTCATCACGTCTTTAATTTTTTTGAAAATTATTTATTTATAAAATAAAAATAATTCATTTTTTAACTAGTCATCAGTAATCAAAAAAATAACAAATAAAATATTTATATATTACCGAGTCATTCGTTTTCATTAATAAATCATTATTTCTTTTCTTTTTTTTTAATTGTGTTAAATTGTAATTCAACACGTTGTAGATAAAATTATTTTTTTTTTAAATGAAATTAATTAATTCAAAACAAATATTTATTTTTATTTATTAGGCCAATCAATTATAATTCTCTACATTAAAAATATTAATAACTGAAAAATATTCAAACAAAATGTTACTAATAAAAAAGTTTCATATTAGTTAAATATTTTTATAAAATATTTCTTAATTTGTTTAAATGAGTTTAAATACAAATGAAGATTAAAATATTATTAAGTAAAAATTAAAATTCTAGTATAATATTTGATTTAAGTTTAATTAAAGACTTAAAAATTTAATTAGAGTAAAATTATTTTTATTTCAAGATAATTGAAGCTAATTCTGTATAAACTAAATTGTTATTTTTAAAACGTTAATATCTTTGTGTTTATAGAAGAGGATATTTAAAAATTTATCTGTTGATTAATATTGCATTAAGAAAAAACTTTAACATATATATATTAAAAACGTTTACTTAGATTTAATATAATATGGATCTTTTATTTTTTAAACAAATATTTAAAGAAACGATAGTCCATAAATTGTCAAAACTGTTTCATAAATTTTATGAAATATAAACTGTGCAACAGTATTTTATAGTTTTATGTCTATTTAAGGTTTATTTTTAGTTAACATCATATCAGTTAGATTTAACACAAGTAAATAATAAAAATGCATATTAACATAAATCGGTACGAGAAAATATTAAATAAACGATACATACATAAAACGGACGTAGGAAATCTGCTCCTTTTCGATTACGAACCGTCACGTTCAAACCAAGACCGTTGCCTATTTATGAACTAATTAACAAATATACCAGGGCTCAATTAAAAGCGAACATCAAAATGATTGTTCAGAATAGAAATAGCTTCAAACAGTCGTGCTGCAATAGGCTCTACTAAAAAATTTGGCACCACGATAAGATCAAACAAGTAAGGTCAAAGCGTGGTCGGAAAATCCTAAGAATGTTATAAACAAATTAATCACACGGTATCGATTCATTTAAAATGGGTTAACGAGTCATCAGACGACCTGCCAAATCGCTTCGATACGAAGTGATGATCGACTGACAACTGTCCACAAATCACATCTACACGGTCACGTAGAACACCGATCTACTCATTCATTGATACTAATTAAAGTTTTGATCTATTCACCGCCCGAATATTTATTTATAAAAATAAACCGTGTACTATTTAAAACTACTAAATTTAACCTGTTGAAAGAGTTATGACATCAAAATATATACTGTCTTATTAGCATCTACTATTAATTAAAATTACACAATAAAAAAAAAGCAGTAATTAAATACATTTTACTTTTTATTAAAAATTTAACTACGCAAAATATTTCCGATTGACAAGAATAAAACACTAATTTATTATTATTTTTCATATTTTCAAACTGATGAGAGTATATTTATTCATACAACGTACTTTTCTAAAGCATGAGAAAAACCAGAAAAAAAACTAATACTAAGTAGTGGCTTCCGCATAAAATATTATTAAATTTTAGTATCGGCAAATTGTTCGTTAGATAAATAATACAAAAATATCTTCGTTTCAACATTATGAATACGTAATATGTATATATAAAACAGAATTAAATTACTTATAATGAAACAAATATAAAATATCCATTTTTATTAATCTTAAAATTTGTTTCATCAAAATTAATTAGTAAACGAATCTCCCACCTAAAACGTAAAGTGTTTTTATATGAAAAATCACATTTTTGTAATATGTTAAAAAGTAGTATCAAAAGGAAAACTACTGTTAAAATGTTCAAACTATTTAAATTTAGATTTCTGTAAGTAGCTTAAAAATCGTTTATATATTTCAGTACAAATGATACAACTTTTTTTTTTTTTTTAATAAATTAAACGGCAATTATTGAAAATTTTGTGAGATGATATGTTCCTACCATCACGATGAAATTTTATCGACGCATTATAAAGTAATTTAATTTTCAGCTAATTTCAATTTACCGTTCAAATAATAGTAGTTTAATCTTTCTTTTATATATTTTTAAAAGATACTAAAATAAAGCAACAAAATAAAAATAGATACTAGGTTTATTTGTAAAATTATATTTTAAAAAAACTAACGAAAAAACATACATCGTAAATCTCTTATTTATGATAAAACATTTTTATTTACAAACAAAACTGAAAATTCACACATATTATCCGTATCTACTTTTTATTTATTTTTTTATTAATACGATTAATACATGACAAAGGTACAATAAACTAAACTATTTACCAATACCACGAAAAATTATTATTATTATAAATCATTTCACACTAGTTTATATTACCGCGACTTCATCACAGGTTATAATATTTTCATCGTTATATCAAACTAATCAATGAGCTTAAGAAATTATTTTAAATTATATAAACAGATTTTTTTGCAAATAAAAATATATAAAAATAAAAACAAATTTCTAAATTAAAATATAGTTCGTAATACACCGAAAAACCGGATGTCAATTTTTACAACGACGCTACGTTATCGTTTTACAGTTTCTTTCCCAGAATCTTTACTTATAAAAAAATATATATATATTTATATACTTTTCTGGTAAACAATTTTCTGTCCTTCAGCATAAATATATTCATAGGCCTTCGTATTGAATATAGTAACATGCGTGGAAAAAATTAATGTTCTTAATCAGAAAAATCCAATATGTTAAAAGTATTTATTTATAAAGGAGTAAAGCCCGAATACAATTAATGCAAATTAATTATAGGAAGAGACTTTGATACTGAGGCTACGAAAATTTTATATTATATATAAATTCTAATAGGTATTTATTTTTAATGCAATTTCTAGAATACGAATATGAATTTCAATAAATCAGGTATCGGACAACCGACTTCGACTGACATGTCGATCCGTTTATATTTTCTACAGATATGAATTAGAAGTTATTTGTAGAGATTTTAATTTCAATATACCTTTATATTCATGATATAATTTTTTATACAGAATTAATTATTAAGTAATCTACGTACGTTGTAATATATTTATTTTGCAGATACTGCATTACATATTTTATAAATTTAAGTAACACGCATTATTGGTCTTCCATAGAATTAACTTTTTTTTTAAATTTATTTTACAAGAAAACAAAATTTTATGTATACTTTCTTTTTTTATATATTAAATCACATTTAAATTTTATTAAAATAAAGAATACTTTAATATTTGTTTTTATTACTGAATGTTATTTTAAATGGAAAAAAATAATTAAATGAAACAATAAATTACATAAATTTCAGAAAAAATTGATTAGGTTAAATTTCAATTTTTGTAAAAAATTACAATTAACACGGACTTAATTCCTTTAAAATACACCTATTTTTTTTATTTATTTATTTTATTTTGTAATAATCTCCGTTGCACATAATAAACAGTATTTTTTTTTTCATAAAAATGGGTGTTAATATAAAAAAAAATTGGTTTAATTAATTAAGAACATGTTAAATATTATTAAAAAAGATTGTTTTTCCATTTTATTTAGTTTTCGTATAAGAAAAAAATATATTTATAATTTTATAAATAATTTTTACAATATTACTTAACAAAATTTAGAATTATTGAACAGAAAATTATTCAGTTGATGTAAATTAATTTAATTAAAAATACATTTCGTATTTATTTATTTATTTATTTACTATAAAATTAAAAATTATTAACTATAAAAACACATAAGTGTGCGCGGCGCACGCGCACACACACGCGCGCTCTCTCTCTCTCTCTCTCGCGCACACACACACACACATACACATATATATATATATATATAAGAAAATGAAAAAAAAAACGAATTAAATATTTATTAATAAAAATTTATAAATAGGTAAAGCTTATTCCTAAAAATTAACAAGTATATAATAAGGTAAATGCTTGTACAATATTTTAATCCGAGATTAGTTTTGCATTTCTATAAATAAAACCGAGCGTAAGCTAACATGATGGCAACCGAAAATAATCCTCAATTTGCGAAGCCAAATAAAGTAAATTAAAATTTTAAACAGAGTAATATAATATATTTTTACTAATAACCATAAATTTACAATCTATTTATTTTTTCTTATTAATATAATTATTTCTATAAATATTAAATTAAAAAAAAAATTAACAGAGAAAAATCATGAATCATTTTTTTAAAATTAAATGATATTTTTATAAATCTATTTAAAGATAAAATTCACGAAAATTGTTAAAAGTCTATTTTAAAAAAACTTACCTAAATGATTGATGATATATTCTCATTTATACACGTGTTAATGATAGGGTTATTTAATTTTCAATACGATAAGATTTTAAGTAAAATATTGAATAATTTAGTATTTTTTAATATAAAAGTAATTATTTTAATGATAAACCACGGAAAATTATATAATTATATGAAATATGCTTGAATGGCAATAAAAATATAATTTTTAATTTGTTTTAGAACATTATAAAAAAATATGTAACGTAAACATTTTCAGTAAAAAATTGAAAATAACGACACAATTTTGGATTAGTTAAAAAGAAAAAGGTACTTATAACTGAATAAGGAAACTATGTATATTTTTTAAAGAGAGTATTTAAACAAAAAAGTTAAAGTAATCGAGCAAAAATCATTCAGTTATATTAAATAACAAATAAATATTTTAAAATTGAAAATGACTACCTGAAAGCATGTTGAGTTGAGAAGACCACATTCTGTTTCACGTATCCACACACCCAACACTGAACTAAACACGCCGGTTCTAAAGTGCACGGACAGCGCGAATAGTTCTCAGCTCACCATTAAAAGACTAGTATAAGCGTCACAGAGGTTCCCCACCAACTACGCCGATTCTTGCTACCTCCTCCCCCGCACCACGCCTCCTGTGCTAAAATTGAATTCAATGGTAAGGTACAAAGAGTAAATTCATACATACAAATATTCTAATTTAAAAAAAAATATATATATATATATATATATATATAAATGAAGAATTTTCGAGCTTGTTATCAATAAGAAATATTTAGATTAAAATTTAAACGATAAATACAAATATAGAATTATTATTTTAATTAAAAACATCCTAATCTTGTATTAAAAAAAAAACAACATATAAACGCGTTCTCCCCCACGCGCAAGTATATACACATACACACAGACATTACGTGAGGAAACTGTTATACAAATAAAATTATGCTATATTATACGAGGTAGAATTACTTTTAAAAAATTATTTTTAAAAGAGGCAACAACGTTGTTGAAATTTTTTGGTATTTCTATAGAGCTAAAAATTTAATTCCACCACCAGTAGCGAATTTTAAAATTACTTTTTGTCATTTCAAGCTAATTTATTCTCTTATTCGTTTACTTATATTAATATCTAAAAAAAAATAAATAAATAAAATGAAATATTTTTTGTTATTATTATTATTATTTATTTTTTGAATTAATAAAAATTTTCACCGAGTTTAACCTAGTGATAATTTATTCAGTACAAAAGTAATCTATTATAATTTGGTTGTCTAAAAAGTACTGTGTCTTTGGAGGCCAAAATTGAGAATTCATTTATTATTATTGGAATATATTATTATGAGACTACATATACACCATTTTTGATAAACTTCTGCCATTTTTCCGGCAATACCATAATTCCGTCGCTATAGAACTGTGGTTTCTGGTTAAAAAATTGTGACAAGTAGTTTTCCCAGACCTCTTTTGAAACAAACTTAACACCGTTCAGGGTGTTCTTTAGAGGCCGAAACAAATGATAGTCTGTCAGTGACAGGTCCGGGCTACACGGTGGATGCATTAAAACCTCCCAGTCAAGTTCTCTTAATTTCTGACGGAACGTTAAAGATGTCTAGCATTGTCAGCGTGGTATACGACACCCTTTATGTTGACCAATTCTGGCCGTTTCTTTTGAATTGCTAGGTACAATCGCGCTAATTGTCGACAGTGTAGGTCTGAGTCTATCGTTCTGCCTGGCAGCAGCAGCTCGTGATGCACGATGCCCTTCCGAATCCCGCCAAACACACAGCATAACCTTCCTGGGCGTCAGTGTGGACTTTGATCAGACTGTGGAGCTTCTCCTCGTTTCGACCACGATCTTTTTCGCACATTGTTATCGTAGGTTATCCACTTTTCATCATTCATGATGAACCGCTTCAGAAATGGCTCGATTTCGTTACGTTTCAATAGAGATTCGCAGATAGAAATTCGATCGAGTACATTTTTCTTTCAGATCATGTGTCACCAACGTCGAGCTTCTTTTTGTAGCCAGCTTTCTCTAAGTGGTTTGACACTGTTTGGAAACGGATTGACAATGTTATGGCTGTTTGCTTACATGACGGTCTTTCTCGACTTTTACCAAAATATCATTCACTTTTTCTGTAACTGGTCGCCCATTGCGAGAGCAACTTGGATATCGAGATTTCCAGAACAAACGTGACTAAATCACTTTTAGTTGTTGCTTTTGATTAAGTATTTTGCTCAGAAATAGCCCTTCATGCCCTTCTTCACGGATCTGTGCAGCATTTGCGCCTTTATCGAAATAAAGTTTTAAAATGTAGTACAGCTTTGCAGAAAGTTCACTCATCTTTTTGCACCTTATGTCTGAGTATAAGAATTCCAACACTTTTTGCACATATACTAGCATCAACTGCCAACTGTCAAATGACGTTCAGCCAGACCTACTGCAACTCATATATCCTCTCTCTTTTTCTGTTTTAGCCTCCGGCATCATCGTAAGGTATTACTTCAGACGATAAATGAGGATGATATGTATGAATGTAAATGAAGTGTAGTCTTGTACAGTCAGATCGACCATTCCTGACATGCGTGGTTAATTGAAACCCAACAAGACAAAAGAACTCCTATATCTACGATCTACGTAGTGTTCAAGTATAGCCAAGTATAGCGGCGTTATTAGACCAAGAGCTTCAACTATTTTCTGCTTTAAATCGTCCAACTCTCGAATGTTTCTATGTTACATACAATTGTTAATAAATGCCGAAGCAAAAGATCCAAAGGAATGATATCTGGAGATCTAGGTGGCTATAAAATTGGACCTCCTCGTCCGATCCAACATCCGAGGAAAGTGTTGTTCAAGAACATGGTAACATCTCGATGAAGGTGTGTGAAACTGAAGCCTGCAGGAATCTGAAGAACAGCAAAGTTCTCGAGCATTTCAAGGTACGTGTGTTCTGTCACAATAGGTTCCATGAAAAATAAAGGACCGATGACGCCATTTTTGTGTAGTCCTAACCAGATATTGACTTTCGGTACATTCCGTTTATTTTCGACAACTGTATGGGGGTTTTCAGTACCTCAAATTCGACAATTGTCTCTGTTAACTTTCCCACGCGTATGAAAGATTGCCTTATCACTAAATAACAACAAATCAAGATAATTAGGATTGTTTTCGACACGGTCCCTTACTTCTGCAGCAAACTGATATCGTAGACGGCAATCATTTGGTTTAATGTGATGACGGAGTTTAACTTACACGCTCCAAACGGAGCCGCTCACAACAATATCGTGAACAGTGGAACGAGGAATTTGAAGTTCGTATCTAGCCCACCTAATTGACTTTCCAGGACTGGCAGCGAATGCATCGCGTACATAATCCACAGTCTCATCACTAACTAAACATTTTGGATGATTTACAGTTTGTGAAACCAAGTTTTCAGACGCTTTTAAAGTCTTATCCCACTGACGAATAGATTGGATATAGGAGCATCAATATTCCATTCAGTTCGAACACGCGGTTGAACACGCATAACTGATTGAAACTACGCTAACCAAAGCACGCACTGAACTTTTGCTGTTGGTTCCACATCTGACAGACTGCTACTGACTACAATTACATTGTGAGTCGGCTTGCCTACGCATGCGTATTCCACTGACCTTGAGAGAATACAGAACAAATCTTAGAGATATTTCCTGTTGATTGAGCCTACGTTTAAGAGATTACGAAGACTGGTTTTCTAAATATAGACCATTACTTTTGGATACCCGTAGTCCGGACACCTGTACAAACTCTGCCCTCACAAAAAGCTAAATCAGAAATTTAAAGAAATAATGCACGAGATGGAACTCTCTTTTATAAGCCAAATTTTAAAAATTAGTGATCGATTCCCAAGAAAATCTTCTTCTTTTATCTAGGTATAAAAAAATAAAAGCGTATATTGTGAAAAAAGTAAACAAAGCGGGAATAGAATGTGTGGACTTATGAAATTGGGTATTCATCAAGAAAAGATTAAACGAAATCTCAGGAAAGAGGATCTATTTTAAGAAGCTCAAAAACAAAAAAGTGTAATAACAAAAGAATTTAGGAAAAGACCAGTGAAAGACTTAAAAAAGAACTGACAGAAAAGAAAGGAGAGGGACGCTAAAAAAACTGTTAATAAATCTTTCTTCATCCCTCTTCACTTTATATCCTAGCCGATGAATTGTTTTCTTATCATTTGTTGCTTCTAGGAAAACCCACTTCCTTGAATAGCTAATGAAAGTCCATTCATTTCCTTCTGCTGTATATCCCATTTTCTTGCACCACCCCGAAAATGTTTCTCAGAACTTTGTTCTCGAAGAAAATCAAATTTATTTTAATTTTTTTTCCATACGTGGAAAGCAAAATAAATACAATACATTCACAGAAAGAAAATTTACTGTACAAATAATTACTCAAATACATTTTGCTTCATTTTAGATTTACATTCCGGGTAATGAAACCTTAATACAAAAGCAATTTTAACCCAAGAAAAAAATCAAATGAAATTTTATGAGAAAAGCGAAGTTGTTAGTAAACTATTTGCATTTATCTAATTTGTAAAACTTTCAATTTAAATATCTTAATTTTTCAGGTCCGTTAATTTTTTCTAAATGGTAAAAAATTTATTTTTGCATTAACAATAATAAATAATATTCGAACCTTTTGAAATACAAAATAAACTTGATTTAAAAAATGTTTGAGTTTTTAATAATCCTAAAATAAATTTGTCAATATTTTCAAATCTGATAAAATGATCAGATTTAAATCAGTAGTAGGATTTGTTCCACAATACGTTAAATAGATTCACGGATGATAACAAAGCTATCAAACGATTAATTAGGAATCAAACACTATATAAATTAAGGAGTTTATCAGTTATACAATTCTTCCATTATTTTTGTAAAATCGAAGAAAAAATGTAAATATAATCATAATTAAATAGCATTCTTTTAAAATTAATATCGATAATCTATTTTATTATAAAATATACTAGAAGAAAGTAGATGAATATTGTTATATTTGCATTATAGCTGCAACACTGGCGCGTGGGGTGTGACATGTATCTCTAAGAGAATGCTCCTTCCTACAAATAAATCCTGAGTAACTTATATAAGCATTTCATTCTATTTTGGTCTGCTAGCAACTACTTCTCAGCCTCACGAGACCGACTGCACGTTTAAGATCTCTGCCCTCCATAAGTGACGTAATTATTCAACAATTCCATTTCGAATTGTTTGTTTAGATAAATACCATAAATATTTAGCATAAATTACAGAGTAAAATTAATTAAAGAGATATTTCCAGTATTGATTGTATAAAACGAATAAATACAATATTAACTTATTTTCAGATTATTATAAATAAAAACTTTTTTTAAGAAAAATTTTCCCTGAACTACAGGGAAATATCATGTAATAGAATTTCAATGATCTGATTGATCTGGAGTTTCCGGTTTATTAAAAACCCCGAGATATTGTAAACAATGTCAACACCAGTAATCGCTTTACATTTCATTCAACCTTAACCAAATAAAATAAATAATTAGTAGTTCTATATTTTGGTAGCGTTTTCCTCGTATTAATATCTGTAGTTCATTTTAAATAGAAATTCATGACTCAAAAATGAAATTTAAAAACTATATTTAAAAAAACCGATACAGATATTAAAACTTAGTACAAATAAATAGAATTTTCTACTACAGCAACGCACACATTTTCAGTGCTACTTATCAAAGAAAGGAGAATATTCATTTATTGCTTAAAACTAAATCTCTGTCTCCTTCACTGCTAACACACATATAAAGCATCTGAAGTACAATAGCTTTTTCTAGTTATATGTTCATTAAATAACTGGTTCTCTACCACCTCTCCTCGGTGATATGGTCATAATGTCATATTAGTCAAAACGTTTATTGTATCAAACAACTGATATCTGTGACTCTAATCGCTTAGGATAGGCATTAAAGTCAAATCCAGGTCGTCTCGTATTTGAACCCGATTTTATGAGGATGGTGGCTTCTGCCTTGTCTCTGAAGACCACACCTTAATACAACCCCGCGTAAGGTCTTAGTGATCGGTTGCTCATCGGCAAAGAGGTTCCTCCTGCGCGGTAAATCGGATGACAAAATGAGATAGTATTTGGTATCTGTTAGTCGTTAATGAGTCCCGAACCAAGTCCGTCTTCAACAAAACTCCGTTGCTTATGGCGGGCCTGTAACAGAAAGGATTCGTATATGCATCTTACTGGTGGGCGTGGTAAGGGTTCCTGGCCTTTAATTTCTAACGGTGGATGAACAGTAGTAGATCGTTGCTTTAGTTAATGCAACATCTAAGTAGCCGAAGAATAGAATAAAATAGTTACCTAATGAGGTGAAGAACGACGCTGCGAGTTTCAGCGGAGAGCGTGAACCATCACTCCCGGGGTTTGTAGGAGATTATGGTGTATCTAATGCAATATTGACCCAAAGGCTAAGCGCGTGTCCATTTTTGTTCGTATATCGTACTATGCACGGAGAGCCCATAACGTTCAAAACGACTTTTTATACACGTTCTAGAAAAGTTCAAAAATGCAAACGGTATTAATATCGACCGAACATTAAGACAAAATGATGATCAAAAATGGGTTAAATTTTTATCAATGCATAAAGCATTCTAAATGCTATCATTAATAAATCAATATTTTCTGAAATACTTCCTCATCAAACTAACATTCGTAAATAAAAATCAATAAACCTGTACTACTATACGTATGTAGCAGAAAACGCATTTTTATTCAGCATTCAGAAAAGATAAATTATTAACAAGGAAGAATAAAGTGACTCCGTGGTGGAGTGGTAGTGTATCGGCCTTTCATCTGGAGGTCTCAGGTTCGACTCCCGGTCAGGCATGGAATTTTTCATACGCTAAAAAATTTCCATTTCATATTCTTATGCACAAGGTTCCAGCTTATATGGTGAATTAATAAAACAATTAAAAAAAGGGGTAAGAAAATACCGCGCTATGGCTCATTTATATAGAATGAGTCAAAGCGCGGGAAACCATAAAGCAAAGACCTAGTTGAAAGACCTCGGAACGTGATCATAGATCTAAAGGATATAAAAAGGAAGGAAGAAGCAGAGGATACCCAAGTACCTGGATGCAGTATATGTTAATGAAACGAAGTACCGACTTGGGTATCAACGGTCATGACAATGTGTATCGTGCAACCATTTTTGTGGTAAACCAAGTGTCATTTGCAAGACTGAATATCAACCGCATTTTGTCCGGCTTGCCGTGCTGATATGCGATAAAATATTTGGTCGGCTCGATGAAGAAAGCGACGAGAAAACACTTTCTTACTAGATTTGGCATCGAGTGCTTATTATTCTTGATAATTGTTCTGCCACTTCCAAGAGTAAGATGTCTCTTATTAAATTGCCGTCAGCCTGATTTTGGTTACGACACCTAACACATATACAGAGAAATTTTACGATTTTGATTTTTAAATTGTTTTTTATACAAATCATTATTATATCAAAAATCATTATTTCCGTAAATAATTAGTAAGTATTTTTTTAATGAAATTTCATTTGTTAAAATATGATTTAAAGCAATCGATTTATAGTGGAATTTTTTTAGAGAGAGTTGAAATTCCAACAAAAAAATCAGTGCGAAGAAATAATTTTTCAACAGATTCGTCTCTCCCAAGACAATTTTATTTTAACGAAATACGGAATATACATGAAACTTTTATGGGAATTTTAGAAGTTAAATAATGTATTTAGTTATTAATGATAATTACATATAATTACCCATTAATTATTATTTGTTTTTTAAAGAATTTCCTAGAAAACTATTGGTTTTTTCTACACCGATAATCTTGTCAAACTTTACTAACGATAAGAGATTCTGTTAAGAAACTTCTAAGAATTTTTTTTTAATTTTTAGGCACGACCGAAATGGATACCAAATCATGGTAACTTTCTAAAAAATCGTCAAATTTTGTCAAAATTAGTTTTAGATAATTCTAAACCTCAGTTTGGACACTATGGCAATTTTTTGTTAGATTTATTTTTTTTTATGGATTTTAGTATTAATAATTTGACAATATATCTAAATAAGGTAACTGAAAAAGCCTTAATTTTAAAAAATAATAATACATACACAAGCAAAGACAAACTTAGGCCGCAAAGATCATCTTTACACTTAACGTACTGATAACACGAATATTAAAAAAGTCTCGTAAAAAAAATGTAGGTCTAACTTTACCCTCTCGACTAAATTAAATTTTATCATCAAAATTATAATGTATTTAGAGTGTAACCCCTAAAAATTTCAAAGTTTTAGTAAAGAAATCCGTGTCCCATTTGACCTCCTTGCTTGACAATTACCTCGTATAACAATTTTATTAACAGCCACAACTTGAAAAATAGATAAAGCTTCAGAAATTATTAAAAATAAATCCAAGATTTTTTTAATTCTTAATCGAGTTCCATGGGACCTCCTTTTAAATTTAAAAAAATCCTATACCGTCAACATTATTACTCGATACAGTTTTATTTTCAATCTTGAAAATTAAAGTCTAAAAAAAAAACGATATTCTAAATATGGGTCCCATTCAGCCCCCTTGTATTCTGGGGATCAAAAGTTTATTTATCGGAATAATTACTTACTTCAATAAGTTGCTCCAATTTGTGCAATATTATTTAACAAGGATAAAAAAAATGTAGTTGACGGAAACAATATAGGTGCCGTTATGTACCCCTGTTCGATGAGGTTGAAAATCAGGTTTTGATATTTATAACCAAATTTCAAGTTTTTTTAGTCGACGGGTTTTCGAGATATGAGGCTAAAGCAGTATAGAAATAGTGTAGAATATCCCTCCACCAATAAATCGGATCGACTTAAAACTTTGGAATTTTGAATAACTTAATAAGAAGTACTTTTATCTTACTAAAGCTCAATTTTCTACTACTGCTGTACAAAAAGTAAAAAAAAATAAAAAATGGAAAAACTAACCCTTCCCGTTCTTCACTATTGTCCGAAATTTAGTGCTGTCAATGCCCCATGTCTAGAAATTTGTTGAGCCATTTTTAAAGAATATATGTTGAATCGGTTCGGAGATATAATCAAAATACTGGTAAATATTAGTGGTTACGTAAGTAAATTCATCTTTCGGAATTTTCTATAACTTTTATGTTTGTTTTTTTGAACAAAAGGGATTTTTAAACGCTGACGTTTGCAAAAACTCCGGTACCCAAAATTTTGGCCGGTAGCTTAACTTTCCGTTTACAGCTGTGCTGCTGCAGCAGTAACAGAGGTAGACCTGGAAAAAATACTTAAAAAATAAAAGTGTTCCAGTTTAAATTACACAAAGTGAAATCTACCCGTAATGTCAACAATATAAAAGCATTTAAACCGATTAAATATAATAACAAATAAGACACGTATTCTTTAGCGGTCGATATTCATAAGTGCAGTACGTATAATGTAGTATTATTATAATTTATCAATAACTTTTTTCTTTTTTTTTTTACAAAAATGAAGGATAACCAACAAAATAACTGAAAACGATAAGAGAAAAAAGAAGTATAAACAAAAAAATACACACAGAATTAACATATAATATTTAAGCAAGTTATCATTCCCGACAAATCAGGAATGTATATCACAAAACAATTTAACTGATTTACCAATCTATTTGTTTTTAGTTATCAGGTACCCTGTTCCGAAATCGATAGAAAATCATAAAAAAATTACCATTCGATTATTCTGAAAATTATTTCTAAAACTAAAGCTTTTAATAAGAAACTTTAAATTAAAAAAAAAGAAAAAATAGATTTTATTTAAATCATTTTGTGAAAATTGTATCTGCTTCAAATATCTGAATAAACAAATTATTTTCCATAAACATAACAGTATTAAAAATTCATCAAAACCAATTGTATAAAATTTAGTGATTTAAAACAAAAACTTAAAAATAGTGGTCGAAAAAAATAAGTGGTTCTCATTTTCAAAAAGGGAACAAGTAAGCCACCAAAAATCTGTTATTATAAGCTAAAATAAACTGTATCGTATTGGATTTCCCCCTAACTAGTTAAATATAACATTTTAAGAAATTTTGTAATTATTAATTTACATATAGTTTTCCATAACCTCTTCTACATATGCAGGAAATTTAGAAACAAACTAAGCGGTTAGTATAAAAAATTTCCCCTCCTCTTGGAGTACGCGATTGAGGTAGGTTAGACAGAAACGCCTCGTTCCTTGGCCAGCATTAGTCGAAGGTTGCTGTAGGTGGCTGAAGGAGGCTGGCTCTATGCCCGACCACCTTTTACCTCCCTAACAAAAAGGTTAGTATTCATTCCGGCGTCTGGGGAAGGGGAAAAGGGTTGAGAAATCATCTATTCAATTATAAACTCTAACGTCTGAGAAATATTAAAACCCGCTGCCAATACACATTACTCGATGTTATTGTGCAATGCAGCTTTAAAATATTGACGAGCTGTTTTGAAATCTTTCATCGTATAGTATTTTATAATAGTATAATGTTTATTGACATTCATCTAAAAACGTTAAAGTTATGTTAAAAATAAAATAATTAATATTGCTAAAGCAGCGGATGCCTGCTTTTGATAGTCAATTCACCAAAATTACCCGATCAATTTCTATTCGATATTTTTCTTTTAATATTTTTAAAATCTCAAGATGTATCGTCAAGACAAATATTTTAAATGATGTAATGAAGAATTCCTCAAATTATAAAGAAAGAAAAATTAATAAATAACAAAACGCAACTTTATCAAATAATTTTTGAAAGATTTCCTATATTTAGAAGATTGTAAAGCCGTAATCTATGACTCTTTATACATATAACAAACAAAAAGAAAAAATTATTAATTTTAAAAATGATTAATTTTTAAATAAATTATATGAATCTCACCGTATTTAATACAGAAAATCTCTAAATTTAAATCAATTAACACAAAATTAAGCCATTATAAATATGTGATAAAACCAGAAACTTTATATGTATCTGAATGTTTAACTTAACGTAAACCCGAACAATTAGAAAATGTTATGAAAAAAGAAAAAAAGTTGTAAGAAAAATCCAAGGTCCAAAAATCAAAGATGGAAGATTATTAAAATGTAATAATTAAATTTACAACAAAAAAAATATATATATGTATATATTTTACAAGGTAAAGTAAAAAAGCAAAGTTATGTTTTTCGGATACATTTTCCGAATGAGTAATAATCGATAAAATTAAAACGTTTTTGATATTTCAGCAGCAAAACCAAACAGAATCATGAAAACAGGAAAAGACCTGAAAGCATTAAGTATTTCCACAGACAATATTTTTGAAAGAGATTTATTTAGGGAAAAGGTTTATAATTTTGAATTTCGGAAAATTAAAAGAAAGAAAACAACATCAGAGAACAATACTGTAAAAGACCGAGAATTAGAATTCAGAAATGCAGAAAAAGCTCTGTAATAAGGAATTTTAAATGCGATTCATAGTTGGCAAAAAAGATATACAAATAGTATTTTTTCATGACATGAAGTAACAATATACTGTGAATAATAATTTGCTCCTTCTCTTCATTGTATAGGCATTTCCCAACTCGTTAAATAAAAAAATATAAAAGTACAGATGATAAAAAAGGACTTCACAACTTCAAAAGCACATAAAAATTAATGAAATAAAATAATTAAATGAATAATTAATGAATTAATTCAAATAGCCTCATTTCATCGAAGAACACAAGTTTGTCACCCAACATTCCCTTTGGTTCAATATGTTTTCCATTTGTAATGAGAATGACATCCCTCTTGAAGTCTATTTCATTTTAGACTGTCGCACGTTACCTCTGGAGCTGCGGCGTTAATTCAAAGTCTTAGCTCAAGATGGGCAGGCAAAGACGATATATAAACCCGATCTTTAATTAAATGCCACAAGAAAAACTTTAGCGGGGTCAAATATGGGGAGCGAGGTGACCATGCAAGTGAACCTTCAAAACCGACCCACCGACCTAGGAATCAAGTATCAAGAAAATCTCAGTCTTCTAGGCGGTAATGAGGTGATGCCCCATTCTGTTGATAGTAATTGCGTCCATCTTGGTCATCATTGTCTGATTTCTTTGGACTACGTGCAAAGCTTTCTCTGAGACGTTCCACAGCGGCTTCAGGGACGTGCGGGCGTCCTGTTGGTTTTATATGTTTAACAGAACAACCTCTCCCAACGAAGGTTTGCTGCCAAGAATAAATTGTATGCGTACTAGGAGGCTTTCTACCATACTCTCTACGAAAATTACGTTGAACTGCAGTTGCTGACTGCAAATCGTGAAACCAAAACACACAGCGAGCTCCTTCCGCACCATTAAATGTATCCATCTTTAAGAATACTGATGACAGCTCTGGTGGCCAAATGGGGTACTAATGAACTACGTGAGTCAAAACTTTACGTGTTTTTCTATAAAATTAAACTTTAACACCGAATCTGTAAGTTATCTCATTAAATTTTTATGTGATTTTAAAGTTGCGAAGTCCTCTTTGAATCACCCGGTACGGTATAGTGCACACAATGAAAATAAAAGCTTGTGTTGGAGAATGTCCAAACTGCATTACTACCGAATGTGAAAACATTTACTCCCATCTACTAGGACAACAATAATAATTGTTGTACTTTTATTTATGCACGTTTAATTTATTACCGTTTTTTTTTAGTCATAATTCATTATTACGTAATTAGTATTAGTAATTTAATAAAGATTACAAAACAAAAATGTTAATTTAGATGTTTTTAATTAAAACAATCTTTACTAGTACTTGATTGTGTATTGTATCCGTAATTACACTAAATCAGATGTAAAATTATTATTTATATTATACGATTTTTATTTTACAATATTTAGAATTTTTTTATTATTTTAACTTTTCAGATCTTTTTTACGACTGTTTTCATTGTTGATTATACTGTTATTATTATAATTATTATTATTAATTATTATTATTATTATTAACACTTATTTGAAATTTGCATTATATGTCCAATTCCTGTGCGAGTTCACTATCTTCTCTGTTTTCACCGGAACAGTTACTTTCACTACTCCACTCTCTAGATGTGTGATAAATTTATCCGTCATTTCTACTATTAGCGGTTCCATCTTTTTATATTGTTAAAGTCTTTTTTGTATGTTTGCAATACTGTTTCCAATCATCCTTATTCATTTCATTCATTTTCCCCTCACTTAATCTTTTTAATTTCTGAAATTAAAAATGTGTTATTATTACTACTAACATATATTTTCAGAGCCGACTATACCATCTCGATCGGATTTAAATAGGGATGGTAAGGTGGAATTCACAGTACGTGATTCCCGTGTTTTTTTAATGGTTCATCAAAATGGTACTTTATTTTTAAATTTTCTATGCGATTTACTTATGTCATACAATTGTGGTTTTAACATTACTTTATTAAACAGAATATTGTTTATGATATGGCGCATTATCGATAACAACCACTGACTGGGGAGGAAGACCAGGAATTAATTTTTCAGATGCCCACCTCATGAAATTGCTGTTGACGCTATCGTAAGAGTCACCGCTTTCTGAACTCGTTTTCTAAGTTAACAACGCGTTCGGAAGGGACCCCATTTTTCCTCCAGCGTGGATTATGATTAACCGATCATCTTTTTTAATCGGCACTTTTAATCCGACCACGATTTTTTGTCGTCGAATGGAACGTTAAAATATACGATTCATCCAAATAAACAATCGAAGGATTTATTTTCTGCAATCGGTCATTTTTCTGAAATATTCTATTCTTTTCCACCGGATGTCTTCTTTCACAGTCAAAGTTTTCCTGTTATTATCAGTTTTATACCACTTACACCCCAACTCTTTCACGATAGCTGCTACTGTAGTTATAGAAACTTTAAATTGAATACTCTTTTGAAATTCTTTGCGTGACTTATTTAATGTAGGTTTATGTTTTGCATTAAACCTGTTAACCGTTTGTTTTACAACACCTTAATCAAAACTCCCTAATCCAGTAACTAGTTCTGAACGATGTTTATACTTTGTTTAGTATGATGAATTAGCACGATTGAGATTTAGATTTAAGAAGATCCTGTTTTTTTTTTTAAGTTTTTGAACTTGTGAACTTGAAATCTCACAAGCTGCAGCCCCAGCGATTTTCTTTACATTCTTGAATGCATGTTAAATCTTTGTCATTATCTAATTTTCCTAACTTTATAGTTTTTCTTCAAAAAATCGTATACATTGTAACTATTTCACAAGATTGACCACGGAGCGTTTTATTCTCATCATAAACAAAGGGTACAAGAAATATTAAGTTAAGATAGTCTGAAATTCAGGGAATACTTATTTTTTATTCTTAGCTTTTAAACTATTTTTTTTTAATCTCTGTTCATGAAAATACATTGAATATTATAATGGCATCATACTATACATTATTACGCTATAATAATTCAATATTAATTAATAATTTTGAAAAAATAAATAAAATTACTTAAAGTCGTACGTGCATGCAATAAAGTTTTTCTTCTAAAAAACTTCTACTTACGTTATTTGGATAAAACCTTGAACGAGATCACCAAAGGAACCTAATACACAATCTGTATAAAAAATAATCTTCAGGTCAGTTTGACGAATATAAAAACTGATACATAAAAAAAAATACATACGGTTAGACTGGAAAATTCTCCTTTTTTGAAATCGTTTACGAAGTACAAATTAGCAAAAATTTAACCTTAATGCACAGCTACCTTCCCCAAGGGTAATATAAAATATTACATCACCTTAAATGAAAATATTTTGGGCTACCTGAACAAAAAAAAAAAATTAAATAGATACTGAAAATATATACCTCCTTCCTCAATGAAAAATATGTAAAATCATTTCATCCTGATAACGCCTCTTTAAAAAAGGAATTAAAAAAGTCAAATGTATACTTTTTTCAATGAAATGAAATTCAAACACATTGATATGACGTATATTGAAACTACTTTAAATGGGAGGGGGTGCTTAATTAATTTGTTTTTATAATATTATTTTCGTTGGTATATCAGTAGTATTATTTTTTACTCGAGTAAAATTTTATATAATCTAGCCTCTTTCGAAAAAATACCACCCCTTCAATACTTATTCCTAATGAAAAAAAAAAATCAAAAGATCAATCGCCACAATAATTTTTTTCAAAGAATATAATCTATTTTTACACAAAATTTTAATAAAATTAATTTAAAACAAAGTAAAAGATGTATTTAAACATTAATATATCATTCTACTTGCTTATTAATACGCGTAACATTAACAAAGAAAAGCTTTTTGATGAGATATATATATTTCTAATAATAAATATTAGAAAATAAATATTTTTAATATTCTTTTGTTAGTATAAACAATTTAATAAATTAAGAAAAGATTTTTTTTATAGAGCAAATAAATTAATATTTTTAACAAAACATTTTTTACAGCTTTTTAAACGTCGTGGATATGTAAACAAATAAGATTTAAAAGAAAAAGAAAATACACAGAATCGTTATATTTATCGACACTTCAACCGTGAATTTAAAAAAAAGTAAATACAAAAAAAAATCGTTCGAATAATTATTTATTCGATCCGAAAAACAAAATTAACTTTTACATAATTAGTCATTTGACTGGTTTCAAACTCGTATAAACTCTATGTTTCGTTCTTATCCTTTAATCTCCACATATTTGTCTTATTCTATATCTTTAACTATCAGCTTCACGTATTTTAGACATCTACCTGTACAATTTTTATTTTTTTTGAATTGTACCTACTAATTTCAAGTGCCTCAAGATTTATATTTGTATTAAATGTCATAACAAAAAGTTTGTATAAAACCGACATAGTTAAAATTATGTCTAAGACCATACTTATTATTAAAGTAACATACATACGGTGCCGAATTTACTAAGAAAAATAAGAAATGAAGAGATTTCAAGTGGCCTTCTTTACCAAAAGAAATATATAATACTTTTGCATGTCATAACGAATGCTCATAGAAATACAGATAAAAATCAATCTTATAAGTGACACCTTTACACAGAAACTAGCTGTATAGTGAACATTACTAATTTCACATAAAGCAGGAGTGAATATTTACCTGTTTTAAATACATCAAAGTACGAGTGTAAGAAAATAATGGTATAAATATTAGAAAGCAACAAATTAATGCACCTTTTCTGTCGAGAAATAATGTATTGCATACATCTTCTTTACTTACCATGAGAATCCCTTTAGATGTGATTTACGAATTTATTCTTCTTTTGAGAATTCCCAATGAAATTTCTGTTTTTCCCATTCTTAGTAAAAGCGATATTTTAGTAGCATTTCCAATATGTTTTATCAATATACTTCGGTAAATCCAGAGTTTCAAAAACTTCAACTGTTAATCTTTCTTGCATTCTTATCGTTCATTTATCGCTATCACAAACCGATGCACTTCAAACAAATATTTTAATGGATTTCTTTCTAATTCGTAAATCAACCTGCAGATTTTTGTGAATTAAACAGTTTTTTCTTTTGTAGAGGGCGTCCCAAATGATACGGACCGATGTTTACAAACATTTAATCTATTATATTCAAAAAAACAATGGTAGAAGTAGGAATAATATTACAATAAATCTTTATTTACATGAGATGCTCGACATAGCCATCATTTTCCTCGTGAACACGTTTCAACATAATTGACAATACAAGCCGAAGCACCAAAGCATTTACACATTCAGTTATGTTATTTTTCAGTCCATCCAGGGTACGAAGATCTTTTTTGTGAACAGATCCTTTCATCGCTCCCTATAAATCAAAATCTGCAGGTGTAAGGTCTAGAGATCTCGGTGGCCAGCTATGGCTTTGAAGTAAGCCTAGTCCCGAAAACTTCACGCGACAAATTTTACGACTTGTTAGAAATACTCTCCAGCAATTTCTTCCTCATTTATTCGGCCGATGAAAGGATAAATGACTTATGTTCTAGAAAATGAATGATTATCCACTTACGTGATATAGAACACCAAACTCCAATTTTTTTCATCTAACGGTCGTTCCAAGATTTTATGAGGATTAATTAACAGATCACGTCCGACTGTTCATTTTTTTTTCGGAGGAGGGGAAACCTTTTATAGCCACCAAATGGTCTCATACTTCATAGTAGTGTGGGACTCTTGCGATCCTACGCACTAAAACCCTCTCCCCCTCCCGGTGGGATGCCGGGCCCACCTTACGGTATTATCACAGCATCCCATGTGTCTTGTCTCCATCATCCGCGCCTCCATTGCTGGTCTCACGCTTCTAACTTGTCGGGGCCTGCGTTATTTTTTTTAAACTTCGACCTCATGGAGCCGGGGACCTGCCCTAAGGGAAAATCAGACATAGTTATTCATCCCTGGACATTTTCTGTCAACTTGATTCTTAACCAGAATCGAGGACACCGCGAACCACGATCGTTCGGTCTGCAGCATAGTCCCGATCTGGGCTAAGACGCGGAATTTTCTCCTGCATGCTACCTTATGCTGCAGGAACCGATCGCACATGAACACCGTGTGTTCCGCGGTGTCCTTCTCCTCACAGTAATCGCAATCCGCGGAGGGTTCACAGATTCCGCGCGCATAAGTATCCCTTGAAATATCCGTGACCGGTAAGGAATTGTGTTAACTCGTACTCTAGTTCCCCATATTTTCGGCACACCCATCTCTGGAGGTCCGGGATCAGTCTGTGGGTTCATCTGCCTTTCGTCGATTGATCCCATCTCTCCTGCTACCTATGGACAAGCAATGCCTCCTCATCCTCCTTACCCACTCCCTTGTACATCTCCTCCCTCTTCCGAACGAGGAGATCCAGAGGCAAAGTCCATCCATTCTGCAACGCGACGGACCAGACTGCGGCTCTATATAGTACTTTCGAGAGCGCTACCTGATACAAGTTCTCCATTTCGATGGAGAATTGTCCGTCCTTCGCGACGGACAGGACTTTGTTATCACTACATTCACAGTGTTGGCCCCACCACTGAACCCTATGGAACATCACAAATCATCCTATCCGTACCTTTCCCTGGCGGAAATACCTGTCGCAGATCTTTTAGAGAGGTAACACTGGATTATCCTCCTTAGGTATGGACTGATGCCACGACTCTTCAGGCTTTTGACATGGTACGATAAATGAAATCACGTTTCATGTGAAAAAATGTAACATGAAGAGTGTCTTCTATTTTTTTGTTAATAAAATCCAAAAACCATTAGCAATATTAAACATGTTTAGGAAAATTAATATCGTGTACTGGATGCACTGCAGTTTCGTATTTTGTACGGGTATAATTTTAAATATTTAGACAGTGTTTTGTGGGTAATACTCATAGAGAATTTTGTTTGTTGTGCCAATTTTTAATAGGATGTTTTTTGGATTTTGAGCTATGAAATCAGAAATATCATGCGACTTTTTCTCGGAAAGGAGTATTGATTTTCCAGATTAGGGTTCGTCTTTTTACAGATCCAGTTTCTCGTAACTTATCCGTCAAGTTTCGAACAACATTGAGATGTGGAAGAATGATGTCTGAAAACCTTTGGTGAAATAATTCCTTCATATATTTTGTGACCTCATTATCACAACGAAACACATTTTCAACCAAAAATATGCGAGCTTCAAGTGTAAAAATCATTATCGCTTACTGGAAATAAAAGAGCAAACAAACGTTCCAGTGGTTATGGAGATAGGAAGTATTGCCAACAACGAAATACGAAAATCAGCTCTTTGTTTCACTGCTGATAATATAAAAAACAACTTAAATCTAATTTTATTAATTGACATCCAAATGTTTATATGTGATCCACATTTATACACAGTTACACAGTTATATATACAGTTACATTTTAAAAACCCGTTATTGGTACCCGTTACTCATTTGACATTTTCTTTACGTAATCGTTTTCTCATAATTTTACAATCTGAATAAGAAAACTTAAGGAAAAGTATTAGGAACTTAAAAAAATACAGTACTTAAGGAAAACATTTGATTCTTTTTTAATCAATTTTATGTCATCTATTCTACGCTAGTACCCGTAGAAACATGAGAGTTCAGATTCTTTAATCTAATACAACTTATTTTGTTTTTAAAGAAGTTTGAAAGTAACAATGATACCATAATAAATCAAACTTTATTGATTAACTAATTAATTTTTACTAATTTATAGGTCATAACAAACTTCCTTCAGTTCGTCGCCGTCAAGGAATCATTCCTGGTTCAATTTATAGTAAAAGAAAAATAATTAGTATGATATATGTTATAAATATTAACCGCTGTATAAGCAAAAGCGAAATAAAGAAAAAAGATTAATATTCATAATGTGAAACGAATTTTGTTTTTTTCAGCACAGAATCACATCGCCGCCTGCGCGTTGCGATCGTCGGTAGTGAGGGCGTTTGACATTATATTTCAGCGGTCTATTTCAGTCACTGGTCTAGCTCTTAGACCTTAATATTATAGAACAAATATATCTATAACTTATTTTTATGATGCTAACCTACCGTTTCAATAAAAGACTATTGTAATAAAATTTGTTTGTACAGAATTATAACACCGATTACTCATATATAAATTCTTATATATGTATATATAAATATATAAAACTTTGTTTTTTCTTTCTAAATCTTTGAAATAAATCAAACTAATTAAAAAAAATATTAAAATACGACTTACGTAGGTTTTCTGGAATAACTAACACGAGGCGATTTAAATTCAATAATCTTAAATTGGAATCGACCTCATTTTAGGCATAAAGGTTACCAAACAATTTTATATTGTATCTGAAGTTTAAATCGGTTAATACATTACGTTACAAAATGTTATACGTACTGCCCACTAAATATGAAAAATCTGTTTAGTAGTTATAATTTTGTAAATATTTTTTGAAATCAAAACATGAAACAGATGTAAAATTATAAAACCGAGCTTAAATTAAATTTTATAAATTTGTAAGTTAATTATACGATATAAAATAAATTAATATTTCAATATAAAAAAAGTAAAAAACAACCATGAATAATTCAGGTGGTTATTTTTACAATAAATTATTACTTAATACTAAAAATAATATTTCCATATATGTTTAGTGTTTTAGGATTAGAATTTTCTCACTTTAATGATGAATATATATATATATATATATATATATATATATATATATATATATATATAAACATATAATACTATAATCCGTAGTCAGTTTTCATCTATAAAGTTTTTTAATTCAGTCAATAAAAACTTTAAATAATCGCTAGTGAATTTTAAATCAAGACTCATTTAAGTGTAAAAATATTCTTCTTTTTCTTAACATGGTTCCAGCCTTACGGGCGGGTTCTGCTAATAGGTAATACACCCGCCATTTCATTCGGTTAGCCGCGTCCTCCGATCGGACATTAACGGCGAACAAGTACTTATTTATGCTATTTAGCCAACCCTTTTTTGGATCGTCCTTCTGGATTCAAATGGAATGCATTTTTGGCCACCGATTGGTTGGCGCTGCGTAAAACATGCCAAACCAACGCAGTCGTGCTTCTCTCATTTTCTCAACAATTGGCACGACCAGTTCCCTTTCGTACATCCACGTATGTGATGCGGTCAACTTTTGGGGCATGCCAGCACTCAGCTCCTTACAGTACCGGTCTTGCAACTGTCTTGTAAACTTTTGATTTCAAGTATACTGGAATTCTGCGGTCACAAAGAACGCCGGTGACCTGCCGCCACTTCATCCATGCTGAATTTACTCTCATCCGCGCATCCTGTAATGCGCCACCATCTGATGTCATCTGCGATCCCAGTTACTTGAATTCGGTGACTTTGTTAAGTAACTGTCCACTAATGGTTATGGAGCCGTCAGTATGATCCCCACATTTCATGTATTCGGTCTTATTAGTGTTGAGACGCAGGCCATGACTGCCGAGTCGTGTATTCCATTGCTGAATCTGCTGTTCAAGGCTATGGCGGGTATCACTGGTCAATGCGATATCATCCGTGTAGAGAATTGTCCACGGGTGAGATGTCGGAATATTCGCTGTCACTGTGTCCATGCAGAGGATGAAAAGCAACGGTGACAAAGCTGATAAAAATATTAACGAAAATAAAAGCTCAACTTCTATAAAACAAAAAATTCCCAAAGCATCACTCAAGAGCTTTCGACTTATACGATCATCAGAAGAATTCCATTTCCAGTTTAGGAGAAAAACACATTTCTATTGTGATTATAAAAAAATCTAACATAAATAATAGAATAAAATTAAAAAATTTTCGTTTAAATATTTTGACAAAAACCCAAAATATATTGTAAAAATACGTAAGCTTTTAATAATTGTTTTATATCTATTACTGATGATAGTCTCCCTCTATGAATCGTGAGACCTTTCCGATGGTGAGGGGTCTTCAGTGCTCAGTAATACAAGTAGCTGAACCGAAGGTGCAACCATATCGGAGAGGTATCTGTTGAGAGACAGACTAAGGAATGATTCCTGAAAGAGGGCACCAGCTCTTTCAGTAGTTGTTAAGGGCATAGGTCAGGACGACTTAAACGGCCATATCATCACTCGATCTTCTGAGTACTGCGCAGCTGAAAGCGATAGAAAACTACAGCTACTTTTTTTCCAGGAAAATGTAGCTCTCTGCATTTTCATATAACAAAGGTGGAGGCGCCTTCCTTCGTAAAATATTCCGGAGTTAAACTAGTCCCCCGTTCGGATCTCCGGTTGGAGACTACTAAGGAAGGGGTCACCAGAAAATTAAAAAAATAACATTCTACAAGTCGGAGCGTGGAATGTTAGAAGTCTAAAAAAGGTTGGTAGGTTAGAAAATTTAAAGAGGGAAACGGATAGGATAAATGTAGATGTAGTAGGAATTAACGAGGTTCGGTGGGAAGAGAAAAACGACTTTTGGTCGGATGATTTTAGAATAATTAACTCAGCTTCAAATAACGGACAGGCAGGAGTAGGTTTCGTAATGAACAAGAAGATAGGGAAGAGAGTAGATTATTTCAAAATGCATAGCGATAGAATTATTGTAATAAGAATAAAATCAAAACCTAAACCGACAACGATTGTTAACGTCTATATGCCTACAAACGCCCATGATGATGATGAGGTAGAGTGTGTATACGAATAAATTGAAGAAGTAATTATACACGTAAAAGAGGATGAAAATTTAATAATAGTTGGAGATTGGAATGCAACCACTGGAAAAGGCAAGGAAGGAAATATAGTGGGTGAATACGGGCTGGGCAAAAGGAATGAAAGAGGGGACAGACTTATAGAGTTTTGCACGAAGTATAATTTAGTAATTGCCAACAACCAGTTTATAAATCATAATAAAAGAATATACACATGGAAAAAGCCAGATGATACTGCAAGGTATCAGATAGATTATAACATGGTTAAGCAAAGATTTTGAAATCAACTCGTCGACTGCAAAGCTTACCCTGGAGCAGACATTGATAACGACCATAATTTAGTGATACTGAAATGTAGATTGGGGTTTTTATAATCCTGAAGAAAAGGTGTCAGATGAATCATTGGAATTTAGAAAAGCTTGAGGAAGAGGAGGTAAAGAAGATTTTTGAGGAGGACATCGCAAGAGGTCTGAGTAAAAAAGATAAGGTAGAACATGTAGAAGAAGAATGGGAGAATGTTAAAAAGGAAATTCTTAAATCTGCAGAAGTGAACTTAGGCGGAACAAAGAGAACTGGTGGAAAACTTTGGATTTCAGAAGATATATTGAATAAAATGGTCAGCATTTAAAAAAAATTAGAGTTTAAATACAGAAATAGAAGAACAATTGCTAACGTTTACAGGAACCAAACAGCAACAGTAATAATTGAAGAACATAAGAAAGAAGCCGTAATAAAGAAAGGAGTCCGACTAGGATATTCCCTATCCCTATTACTTTTTAATCTTTTCATAGAACTAGCAGTTAATAATATTAAAGAACAATTTAGATTCGGAGTAAAAGTACAAGATGAAAAGATAAAGAAGCTACAATTTGCTGATGATGTAGTAATTCTAAATGAGAGTAAAAAAGATTTAGAAGAAACAATGAACGGCACGGATGAAGTCCTACGCAAGAACTAACCGCATGAAAATAAACAAGAACAAAATGAAAGTAATGAAATGTAGAAGAAATAACGAAGATGGACCACTGAATGTAAAAATAGGAAGAGAAAATATTATGGAGGTAGAAGAATTTTATTTGGGAGGTAGAATTACTAAAGATGGACGAAGCAGGAGCGATATAAAATGCTGAATAGCACAAGCGAAACGAGCCTTCAATGAAAAATATAATTTCATCAAAAATCAATTTCAACGTCAGGAAAAGATTTTTGAAAGTATATGTTGGGAGCGTCGCTTTATATGGAAGTGAAACCTGGACGATCGGAGTACCTGAGAAGAAAGCATTAGAAGCTTTTGACATGTGGTGCTACAGGAGAATGTTAAAAATCAGATGGGTGGATAAAGTGACAAATGAAGAGGTATTGCGGCAAATAGATGAAGAAAGAAGCATTTGGAAAAATATAGTTAAAAGAAGAGACAGACTTATAGGCCACATACTAAGGCATCCTGGAATAGCCGCTTTAATATTGGAAGGACAGGTAGAAGGAAAAAATTGTGTAGGCAGGCCACGTTTGGAATATGTAAAACAAATTGCTAGGGATGTAGGATGTAGAGGGTATACTGAAATGAAACGACTAGCAACAGATGAATCAAACAGGGAATCTTGGAGAGCTGTACATCAAACCAGTCAAATGACTGAAGACAAAAAAAAATTGATGACAGTGTAAAAGTCGAAATCGCCTGAATTTAACTTTGAATTTTTGCTGTTAAAAAATTGATTAAGGATTTATTATTATTTTATTAATAACTGGAAAAAGTAATGAAATATATTTTAAATAATCTGTTCACCTTTCATAAACAATAACTAACAATTTTTTATTGACCCAGATGTGGTCTGTTTTCTGTTGTATTTTTTCAAAAGTCCAAATTTTGCTTAAGTAAAGGATAAAATTTTATACGTTTTACAATAATATCATAAGACTAAATAAGATATTTAAAAAAAACATAATAATTAAATCAAGATTAAGTTCCTAAATATTTTAATTTAAGATGATTTGGAATTATTTTTCAATCTATTTTTATCAAGCGATGTTTGTAGATGACCCTGTTAATGACAGCCGTCTTGAAGAACTTGTATATATTCAAATACCTCATCTGTTTTGTACTTACAAGTGTTTTCTTCATCAAATTGTAACGTAATAAATTGGAAAACAAGAAGAAAATTTACAAAAATTCGTTAATTTACTTGAAATCTAAAATTAGATCAATCGTTAAATGACTGTTATCAATAAATACACCGAGGAAATATAAATAAAAATAAATAAATAAAAAAATTATTATTTGAGAAATAAACTCTACTTACAAACCGCTATAATAGTGTTTCTGACACTATACTTATATTACAATAAAAAATTACAAACTCTTGTTTTAGGAGATTCCAATCAAAAGCATAAATCAAATTTTAAAAACATACGTAAAAACAATTAAATCACTACAGCTTCTAACTCACATTGCCTGCTGTTTGAAAAACTCGATATATAGTTTTTCGTATGTATTGCTTATTTATTAATTAATATTTTTTATCATTATCTGACGAGTCTAATTCCTACTAGAACTACACGAGATAATTTCGCTTAGTGTGAGGTTGTTTTTCTCGTTTTTTCCGTTTTCTTCTTTCTATTTGGTTGCCCAGCGGAGTTTCATTTTTTGACTATGCTCCTGTTTTCTTTCTTCTGTCCACTTTGTACCAGTCCTCTTTTTCTCTTCCTCCTGGTTCGCCTCCCACGTGTACATTTTATGTTTGTAGATTTTAATACCTTTTATTAGTATTATATATATTTTTAATTAATTTTTTTTATACTGTTTTTTTCAGCGATCACTACTTGTGAGTGTTTAACAAACGAAATAGCCGTCTAATTTTGGATTTTAATTACAATTTTTTTGTAAAAAGGTTTTAATTTTTCTTGTTTTCCAATATTATAGAAAAGCTTATAGATGATTCTATATTAAGTTTTTCTGACATAATTTACAAAAATTGTATTAACCTAAAACGAAATAAAATCATAGAAAGGAAGGAAAACATAGAAAGAATAAGAGATAAGAAAAAAACGTAAAAGAAAAGGATTATCAGTTATTCACACTATAAAAAGTATTAATGATTTCCGATTTAAATATGATTATACAAAAAAATCATATTATTAGGGGTAAATTGCCGGTGAACGGGTCATTTGAGGAATTCAGACTATTAGTGAGTAAACGTTTGTTAATGAAAAACAAATTATGATTATTCATTGTTCTTATTTTAGTAATAAATTTAATATAGTTTCATTAGCGATTCTAAATATCAAATCGCTGCAATTAACAACATTTGACGTATTAAGTAACAAAAAATAAAAAATAAAAAAGTTAATGATAAATCCCGTATATTTCTTAATGATTTAAAATACTTAATTTTTAAAATCTACGTCTGCAGATCAAACGGGTAGAATGTAATAAAGGTATTAAGACTGTTTTTATAAAAGAGAAATTTTTTAACTTAATTTTCAACAGATTTGTAGAGATTTTTTTTATATCCTTAAGTAATGTATAAAATTAATTTCTGACACTTACTAATTTTTTTTCTTCCGCGTTTAGCACGGAGAAATTTCTACTAATCAGAACGTTTTTATATAAAATTTAACTAAAACGTAATTTAAAATTATTAACAAAAGCTTTTACTTTCCCGGTGAATATATTTTAACAGTTAAATTAAAGGGGATAGATCATTTCAAAAATAGAGTGTAGAGTCTTTGAAAATCTTTACGTTTTAGGTTCCAACTGGTTCATCTAGACAATAAAGAAATATTTATATATGTATGTGTTTTTGGCCTTATATCTCAGGATAGACCAACCCGATTTTTCTCAAATTTGGCTCAAATATTCCAAAATTCGTTAAGGGAGTGAGGAATGTCGCGAGAGACCAATTCCGATTTTCTTCAGAGGCATTTTAGGGAAAAATTTATTAAATCAAATTTGTTACATACAATGCATATATAAATAATCTAAAAATCTTCTTTTTTTTCAAAAAATCAACCTCCATCTCTTAAAATTGAAATATATGGTTTTATTCTTTTATTCTATCTTCCAACCGTTTAAATATTTTTCAAAACTTTTTGAAAGTTTATGTTACATAAATACAACTATCAAGATATATCTACAATTTTTTCTTTAATTATAAACCTCGGACCTAAAATGCAGCAAAACGTTTTTAAAAATGTCCTTTTTCTTATTTTAGCCTTTATTGAAGGGGGGGGGGCTGTTAAATTTAGAGAAAACTTTACTATAATTCGTTAAAGCATAACCTATATATGAATACTGTTCTTAAAATTTGTTCCCTACCTTTAAAAAATATATATTATGTTCTTTTTTTTTTTCTTTAAGTCTTCATTTTTGTTATGAATAGCCGAGAAAGTCATGTAATACTTTGCCAGTTTTATATTTTTTTTTTTTACAAAACGCTTTCAGGAAAACTTACGAGAATATAAATATAATAAACAAATATCTAATTAACCGATCACATTAGGGGAAATTACACGTCGATTACATAACTACCACGAAATACGTACCTATAAAAACTTTATAGAAAACATGTAACAAAATATAATTAATGAAAGATTAAAATTTGAATGTGATTATCGATTAAGGAAAACTATAGATTTAATTTAAATAATATTATATACATTTAAAAATATATAATCTATATTATCTTATCGAAAATAATTGTCTCATTATCGACCAGTAGAGTGATTCATTTTACATCGGTGAATGAGATGGTATTACACACCACTCTATATTATTTAACATTTTAAACTGTGATTATTTAATTTAATTTCACATAAATCATTCTGATGATACCGAGATCTCTAAAAAAGCGGAAGAGAAAATAAAATGAGAACAAATAAATTTTATAAATTATATTTTTTTACTAAGAAAAAATTAGCTAAATTATTAATAAACAATTTAAAATAAAAACAGCAATAGTTTTTGATACAAAAAAATACACACACACACACTCGTATATCAAAATTTTCCTTTTAAAATGTATTTTTTAGTACAACAAAATAGCAGTTCTTGGTTGTAACATCACAATAACGTAAAGAGTTATTGTTGTAGCGCGATCGTTGCACCACATTTCTGTTACTATTAATTCCAACAAACACCCACATAATTACCACGGAATTGCATCACCATTTTTAATAGCGTCACATGGGTACGGTTAAAAGTAGAAACACTATTATTAAAATACACTAGTAATAATGATAATAATATAGCAATAACACATGAATAATTTTTAAATTGCAAAAAACAAAACGATTATAGAATAATAATAATAATAAAAATAAAAGAAATTAGTTAATAGTACCTTTGGTGCAAATTATTCTAAATATAATATTTTACAACATTTTAATGATAAAATAATTTTTTAATTAAAAAAAAATTGGACAAATACAGTAGTGTTTTGTTTTTTAAATCGTTGAAATATAAAACATAATGTTTATTAGTAGTAAGCAATATTGCAATACATTTGTGTGTGTGTGTGTGTGTGTGTGTGTGTGTGTGTGTGTGTGTGTGTTTGTCTACATCTATGTGTCAACAAGATATTTGGCACAAACATCGTTACTGGTGAGCAAAATAAAAATTCAATTTGATAATACACTTTATATTGTAATGTAGCAACAACGGGTCAGTCAGAAAGTTTATTTAGGATTTGTGCGCAATCTTAGCATTCTGTTACGTCAACTAATTTTAGAACAAAATTATACTCATTTTTCTGAGAGAAAATAATTTTACAGTCTGACGATCAGATAGGATTATACAAATTTTTAAGATGTAAAATTACATGCTATGATATTTTATTTCTGTTTTAAATACGAACAAATAATTTAATTATTTTAATTCGTATATTTAAATAAACATACGCAAATTAATTTAAATTACACTTTAACCTTTCAACAGATTTATTTAAAACAAACAAAAGAAAAGAACACACACACACACACACACATATATATATATATACACACACATACGTCATTCAAAGAAAATGGGTTTTAAATAAACCAAAATAAACTATAGAACCAAATATTAAGTACTCCTTCATAAATTCGACCTCAAAGATCATCCAATTTTTACGTAACGTTTAGGAAAGTATGTAGGAGTTAGTCAAAGCGTTACTTAAATGTTACAAGAGCAATACTTGACTCATCGTTGTTACTTGACACTTTCGTTATAGAACAGAGCATGTTACGTAACGATTTAGAAAACGACAGTGAGAAAAACAAAATTATAATAAAATATACATCGGTAATTCTCGAGTCGTTAACCTTATTTTTTTGGAAATATAATATTAATATTACGATCTCTGAATTTCATCTAGAAGATTCTAGGTTCGAATCGAGGTGTATTTTTTTTTTTATACACTACCGAATTCTTCTATCATTATAGATAACTATAATCGGGTTTAAATACTTGTAGTTACTTTAAATAAATAAAATGAGTATATATTCATTTAATCCGTATGTTTATCGGTATATCTTAAAATTTAAATTCATCGATCGATATCGATACAGTTGAAATAGAACATTAGAAAAGTTGACGGAGAAGATTCTTAGCTGAATAATTACAGTTAAACTTGAGAGCTAAGTTCCAATTATTACAAAAATTTACCGGGAAAATTATTAAAAGTATTTGATTTTTTACGATAGAAAAATATGTTGCATAATCATTTTCATCACCAGTAAACAACAATATATTAGGGTATTTATAATTCTAACTTTTTCATCTCTTAATTCACGATCAAAAATAATTATTTTTTTCATAAAAATAAAAAAACAAACCAGAAAACAGAACTATTTTCGATTAGCATAATACAATACTTCGGTCTACAAGAAAGGCCTAATTATTGTAAATTCTATGTTTTATCAAAATTACGGAAACTGTAAACAGGTTAATTTTGTCTTTCCGTGCGTAAAGTTCAAGGCTTAGCCGGACCAATTAGATTTTTATATTTTAACGTTATCGGCAACTCGTTAACGTCTCCCGGTCACTGTCCTCTGGTCGGGTTCTAATTAACAGCAAATCCTAGCCTGGCGATCCAGGGATGTAGTATATTAGATACAATCATTCAACTTAGGGACGAATATGTCCCTCGACAGACCTCCACTATGGCCTCGATTTAATAAAGCTCTGCATAGATATCTACAAACATCATACGAATCGGTCAGTAAATAAAGACTTCTATCGTTATTCTTAATAAGTTGTCTAACACTCAAAAGGACTTTCCATTGATTTATATAAAATTAGATTAAAATATTTAATTTACAAAAATAATACTGTTCTACTAATAAGTTTTTAAATACAGTGTCCCATTTGAAATTACCTATTTAACTGTATCTCCCGAAATGTTACAGATATCAACATGAAACAATAACTAAATTAAAGCCTGTATTATCAAGTTGTAACAAAAAATCACATTACATCACTTCCATATGTACCCCACCAGTCACACGAAGAATATCCAGCCGACAGATGATCTCTTGCCATGTTCGTTGAAGCATTTCTGATGCGATGATTGAAATGTCATTCTGAACGCTCACGCAGCTCCTGGCTTTCTGTTACTGTTGTCGTATACACCTTGTCTTTGACATAACCCCAGAAGAAGAGGTCCAGAGGAGTTATGTCTGGCGATCTGGGTGGCCAGGGAATTGAACCACCTCTTCCAATCCACTAACTAGGAAATGTCTCAGCCTTAACTCAAGAAACTTTCCCTTACCTCAAGAAACTTGAGTGGGAGTGCCCCATGTTGCTGGAATAGGATATTACAATGCCTGTGCTCAATTTGTGGGAGCGCAAACTACTCCAACATGTCAAGATTCCTGGTTGGTGGATTGGAAGAGGTGGTTCAATTCCCTGGCCACTCAGATCGCCAGACATAACCCCTCTGGACTTCTTCTTCTGGGGTCATGTCAAAGACAGGGTGTATACGACAAAAATAGCAAGCAGCCAGGAACTGTGTGAGAGCATTCGGAATGACACTTCAATCATTACACCAGAAATGCTTCAACGAACATGGCAAGAAATTGTCTATCGGCTGGATACTCTTCATGTATGATGAGGCGCATGTGGAAGTGATGTGATTTTTGTTATAACTTGATAATGCAGGCTTTAATTTAATTTTTGTTTCATGTTGATATGTGTAATATTTTGGGAGATATAGTTAAATAAAAATAGAGCATTTCAGATTGGACACCCTGTAATTATAATTAGATAAACTTAAATTTTCTTCAATTTTGTTTAACATGAAGAAGTAATGTTAATTAAAGCTTTACAAGTAGTAATTCTGTTTTATATCGATTTTATTTATCTATAATCTTCACAACTATGGTTTACTATTATTTCATAGATTTATTACATTTTGTAGATTTTAATGACTCCATCTTTATACTTATCGATTTTATATTTTTTTTAAATATGTTAAACACAGCATAAAAATCTATTTTTCAATAAACATCTATTATTACCTCACCTTTTAATCAAAGGACTCAAGCCATATCACAATGAATATACAGGATTGACAGTTCTTGTTTAAACATGAAGTAATCATCTTTACAAATTTTTTTTAATTACAGTTTTTCTTAATAAAAAATAAGAAATTAAACTAAGTTTAATTCTAATAAAAAATGATTCACAAAACAATCCCTTCCCCCACAATAAAGTTAAAAAATAATGTAAATTTCTTTTTAACGAATTTTGATTATTTTCCTTTTTAATAACATTTTGCAATAATTAGAAAAACCTACTCCATAACATAAGCAAAAAAAGGATTTTTTTCATCTCAAAAGCAATGTTTCTAAAACTGCATAAAAGGTGCTAATATACCTGTTAAATCTTGCAATCATCAGCACATGGTTTCACTTAAACTTCTACAGCCACTCTTCTGTAAGTTCATCTCTTTACTTCCACTCTTCGGTCACAACCACTAATAAAGATACATATAGAACAATCCAATAGTGCATGCACTGACAAATGATTGATTTATATTCAGTTAACTTTACCTGCTAACAATAAATAACCAACTTTGAATAAATACATTTTAATTTTTTTTTTTAATCAATTGTCTTTGTTATATACTAATGTATAAGTAATATTTTAACAATAAAGTATAATGATTTTAATAAATTATTTCAAAATAATTTTAGTTGTCTTTGTAATCATCTTCTGTGACTGGTGTTCATATTCTCATACTAGTTGAAGTTATTGCTGATAGTTATTTTTAAATATACAAACATGTTTATGAAATGTATTGAAAAGTGCTTCAGATTTATATTATCAATCACTTAATTACCAGAAAGAGAATACAGATATAAAATCTTTTACAAAACAATATTTTGAGATCTTATAGTAATTTTTGCAGTAAAAAAATAAGATATTACGGACATATATATATATATATATATAAAATAATTATTATGTCTATTTATTCAGTATATCATTATTGCGTGTTTATATATTTCATAATGTATAAGCATGTAAAGATATGGACATTCTTTATGTTGTGTCAAATATATAAGTTGTCAATATTACTGGATGTGCAATTATGTCTATGAGATTGTGAGCAAATATTGACTCTGATGCTGGTAAGACTTTTAAGTGTTCATTTCCTTTTTTTTTAACTAGGAAAATTTCTTTAGACCTTTTTGGTAAAACGTTTTTGAACATTAATAAAAATCTTTTTTTTTCTTTTGTCTGATGATATCACTAAGTAAGCTTGAAGTTTGTGTGTGAGATATGAAAATGCAATTTTGTAGCATATGAAAAATGCCATGCCTGACTGGGATTCGAACCTGGGGGACCTCCAGATGAAAGGCCAAGACACTACCACTCATGACACAGAGGCCGGGCGCAAATTATTTTAAATGACAATTATTCTTTACAGTCTATTTTACTTTCAAAGAATACTAATCTTAAATATATTCATAGCACTCATATTGCAGCACTATAACATGGCAGTCAATAAATAATTATTTTTCTAATTCATTAATTTATCGACTTCATGCTCTTTTTAGCAACAAAAACAAAAGCAGATAAGTTTTCAGTGACACAAAGTGTTCCCTAAAGTAAACCTTATTTTGTGTTACAAACATTTTCTTTTTAAAAAAAAATTTCACAAGCTAGACATTCAATTCAGTGTTGCCTTACAGAGGACTGACACTAATTCAGAGTTATGTCCTGACATATATTATGAATCATTATATACAAAAAGAAAAACATGTAAATAAAACAAGTGAAGGATACCAATTTAAGTAGGTACCCACTCATTTTCTGATACATTATCATGGTATAACATGATAAGCTATGTTTATACTTCACCATTACATCAAACAGATGAAATCGATATTGATGCAGTGAGTTCAAATTTTCATTTAGTTTGAAAATATTCTAAAAATAAAATTTAATGAGTGATTTAAAATGTTTCAATAAACCATTATATTATTATGTAGGAGTTAATTATGACAGAATATGTGCTATTGTTTAGAATTAATCTATTTTAGAAGAATAATTACGTATTGAGAGGATCGAACATTCAACAAATAGGAATGTTTGAACAAAAAACTAAAAAAATATTTTCAAAACATAAGTTCTATAGCATTAGATTTATGTTGTACTACAAATATTATGATATTTATTAAGTTGATTTATGCATTTATTTTGAAAATATTACCAAAATAAGTGTTGAGTATATATCACAGCTTCTGTATTCTTCATTGAAACATGCATTCACACATTTCTAACTTTGCCCTCAATAACTTTATGATATACCAAACATTATTCTATAGATTTTCAAACTAAAGACTGAAAATAGATGAAAAATGAAAACAAGAAAAAAATAATAAAATGAGTTTCCATCACTGAATTCATGTCAGGAAATTTTGCAATTTTAACTGGAAAAAAGATTAGGCAGTACATAAATCAACATGAAGTTCACTAAAATTAAATAAATTAAGACCAAACATAAAAAAATATTTATAAAAAAAATTTAAAAAAATCTTAGTAGCATATCTAAACTTTCTCATTAAATAACCTGAGATATGATACCTGACCCCCTTTCTGATACCATGACTCTGAATTTTAATAATATCAATGCCCCTTGTACCCAGAAGTCACTAATCCAAATTTGAAAATTTTAGGCCAGCTTATCTGAAGCTATTAATCCAGATATGAGTGAGTTAGATGCCAATACACACGCACATGTGAATGAATAGAATTTATTCCCCCTTTTTCTCATTTTTCAATGTTCCATAATCCCTTAAATCCAAAAAAATAAAAATGGAAAGGTTATTTTTGACAAAATTACCACAATCTACCCAAGCTATAAAATATTCTGCTGGCATAACTATTGGGAAAATAATATAATTAAAAATAAAAGATCTATTCATTTTTGGAACAGGTCATGGATTTTTGAAAACATTGTAAACAAATGAATCTAATGACAAATAAAGAAACGATGAAGTCTACATCAGAAAATACTTATACAGCTCAGTTTGTGGACCCCACAATGCTACTGTATAATCTCAGTTATAGAACAAGCAACCCGATCACACTCTATTTGTTTAATAAATATTTAATAGCCCATAGTCATGTCATTTTTTATAATAGTTCTGTGCTGAAGTACATCTTATTTAGACATTGATAAAATGAGTTGAGAATAAGTTTTTCAGAAATAGTGAAATAATGATAAGCATATTGTAGGAAATGGGGTAATTGGATACATCTTATACATATGGAACTTTTTGAAACAATTAATAGTGCAGGGACAAAATTGTTAGTTCGTAAACTGACTAATGGGATAGAGATTCTATTAGTGTAGGTAATTATGAAACACAATCACAATGAAACAAACTGCAAAAAAACTAAAACAGAAAAAATAAAAGTACTAACAAATGGACTCCATAATAATAATTCTGCATCTAAGCCAATGTGGTAATGTGGATTACCACTTTGTATTTACTATATAATTTACTATTTGTCAGAAGATATTTTTCCACGTGTTCTGAGACTAGTGAAGTTGAATAAACTATCCTTAGTAGCACTGCTAATTCATTTGTATACTATTTCTAAAGTAAAGGCCAGTAACAGTAACACAGGTAGTCCGCCATGCCACTGGTCATATAGAACTAGTAAAGAAGCATTGTGCGATCAACATTTGTGAGTGAGGCTAATAATTTTATATTTTCTGATGAGAATTATTCTAAATGGTTAATATAATTCAGTTGGATACCTCAGACCACATAATTTTGGGGGTAGTCAAGGATTTTCTTTAACAAAGTCAAGTCTCACCTCTCAGGTGGCTCTAGTATCTGGAAGAAAAATAGGATTCTGCACCATATATTTAAGATGGGCAGTGACATAAATCAATGATCAATAATGTGTTTCTTCTATCTAAGGTAAAGATAACCTGATTTCCAAAAGAATTTTAGGAAAGACAGATGCCTAAAATAACCTGGACAAGTCTGTTTATAATCTAAAAAGTCTAAGACGTACATGAGGGTTTATACAAAAACCAACTTTTTAAAAAAACAGTTTTCAAATTTTAACTTCTCCATGAAACCAGTTTAAACTGGTTTTGAATTTTTGCAGACAAAAACAAGTCATATATACAACTTAAAATAGAAGTTTTTAATTTGTTTTATTTATAATAATTCAAAAATACAAAAAAGGAAGACAAGGTACATATACGTACATAATAAAATTATTAAAACAAAAAATTAACAAAATAATACCCTTAAAAAATCAAAGACATTAACAAATGTTTTATATTTATGAAAATTATTATTTTACTTCTTTCTTTGTTTAATAAAATATGACTTCAAAAGAAAAGAATATCATTGGATTTACTGCTCAGTCACGTCCTTATTTTGGACACAAAATGTCCAGAAATAGAAAACACTTGCTCACTTGCTACTGAACTGGGCTTAATTTTCTGTAGAGCATTAAATAAATCTAAATTTTTTTCTTCTATTTGTAGCCTCTAAGATCAAAAACTCCTGCTTTAATGTTTAAGGACTAGAGGAAGTCACTTCTTCAGGTTCTTGCAGATATTTATTTATTGCTATTTCCATAGCATTTTACTTCATAGATATGTCTTGATTTTCTTCTTCGTCGCTTTTTTTAACATCGCAGTCATCTTCTGTAGAATAATCTTTATATAATCTTGATAATATCTGTCCAGATAACTTAATAATGTCAGTTTTTGTAGCTAATGGAAGAAATTTATTAGAAGATTTTGTCAAAATGGTCTGTGAATTTTGTAAATAGAAGAGAACTGTTACTAATCCTGTGTTTCTTCTTTCTTCACTTTTTCTGTTTTTATAGCATATAGTAACTTGCAATTAACTTCAGTTTTCAAATTTTTTAATTCGCCAACAAAAATTCAAATATCCTGTCACTTGTTAATAAATTTGCATTTTGTCTGCCTAAGTCTTTGGCTGCTAATCTTATTGGTCCTAAAACTTTAAGAAGCTCTACAATTTTGCAATATTCTTCTTCATCTTCAATCCACATGTGAAAAGTATTGAGGTCATTGAGAGTTAAAACAACACATTATTTTAAGTGTACAAATCTTTCTAACATGGCCTCTAAATTATTCTATCTAATTTGACAGTCAAGAATCAGATTTAATTCTTTTCCGTATTTCTGTTTCACTTAACTGAAGAATGCTATTTCTGACAGGGAATTTTCTATAATATTTTCAAATTTTTCTTATTTCAGACATAAGTTTTTGGTAATTATCTAATAATACAGAAATAAGTAATCTATAATCATCCATGTCAACAGGATCTAACTCCTCATAGTCATCCTCAGACTCGTTATTTTCAGAGTCCTCACTTGTAGCATTTACATCTGTTTCAACAGGATTTTTATTTTTATGTAATATGTCAGTAACTGCTAAGTGTATGGCATGTGAATAGTACAGTTGATTAATTATTGATGATATTTGGCCATACCTTTTCATAACAGCAGCACCATCACTTGCTGATGCAACTTTATCAGTTGATAGATCCAAATGAAAAATTTTTAGCTTCTCGGAAACCAGTTTTAACATTGTCTTAAAATCACAAGAACTTGCTATCGGAGTTAATCCTAAATTAAAATCTTTTTCAAGATAGTGTATGTTGATATCAAATATCTGCGATTTCTCTTGCTAGTCCATTCATCTAGAGTTATAGAAACTTTTTTCTCATCATTCTTCATACAATCAAATTCATTTACAGTTTCATTTTTGATAGTTTCATAAAATGAATAAATGAAATTCATTACTTAAGAGTTGTTTTGTGGTAAGGGGTAGCCTCATTGTTGTAATGACTGGTATGAACGAGCTTGCTGTAATCCTATTGATGAATAATCCATTCAAGCCAGCATGTTTTGATACAATTTTTTCTAAACTACTCCTTTTCAAGAAGTTAAAGATGCTGGGTTTTTTTTGTGAACTCGAGCCAGTATCAGATGATTTTTTGACAGTTATTTTTTCATGGACTGTTTTTAAATGATTGTGGAGGCTGCTCATGGATGATCCTTTGCAAGTTAACATTTTATTACAGTAATTACAATGTGCCTTAACTTTTTCAACCTTTTTGAAATAATTCCAAACATCTGACACTTTAGACTAAAAAAAAATAAATAAATGAAAATACTTACAAATCAATATTTTTAACAGTATAAAAATTACAATAATATCAAATGAATAAACACTGTAGTCTGTGCCATGAAATAATTAACATGAAAATTGGTTCTGAATTTCATCTAAATAATCTCAACAAACATTTGTTTACATAGACACCGAAAAAAACAAGTCAGTTACACACTCCTGCAGTCTGATAAAGACTGGCCCACTGGCCTACTACATGCACCAATTGGATAGTGCACAATGCACATAAATATCTAGTCAGCATATCACATGTTCTACTGCAATCTCACTCCACTCAGGCAACAGTGTTGCCAAACCTTTCTCTGGTATATTCAACTTGCTGTGTACTTTTTGCTTACATTAAATTCATTATAGCGGATTAATATATAGGTGTTTCGTATGAATTTAAAACCGTTTCTTTTTTTTAAACTGAAAAAACCCGTTTTCAAATTGTATAATTTTCTTTTAAAAAACGGTTTTCAAAACTGATTTTTAAAAGCTGATAAACCCTAACGTACACTTTTCATTGGAGCTATTTGCATCATTTCTCATGCTTCAATTTTTCATATCTAAATGTTTTTCACATTGGTCCGTCAGTTAGTGAGAGTTATAAATAACTCTCCTTAATTTGAGAATTATTTACACTAAAATTGCATTCACAATCAGTAACAACAATTTGTCATTTTACACTACTTGCCATAGTATTTCTTATGGCTTTACAGCTGAGATACCAGTGGCACTAGTCAAGCTGCCTTCTCTTAAAGTAATGTGTTTATTAAATAGAAAATCCTCATAAATAATTAAATATTTTTTATTCAAATGAGTATAAAGCTATACATCAATCATCACATCAGGAATGGAAGGTAATAAAAAGAAGTGATCTGATTTTTGTTAAAAAGATTTCAAGAAAACAATGAGAAAATTTTTATCAGAGCAGTATTACAAAAAAACTATTATAATTAATAAATAAGAATAATAATTATATTAAACAAAAGTTATTAAAATAAGTAAAGGTGAAAAAATAGAAATAGTATAAAAACAGAAATTTGAGGATAACTACAGAATATATGAAATAGTGTAAAAATATATATGGAATAAGGTACTGGAAATCTAAGTTTGTTAAATTAGCATTATTAAAAATTTACTGAACAATAAAATTAATTTTGTAATATTTAAAATTATTTTAAAATAAATTGTTTGGAAGATCTTTTAGATGATTTGGCAATTTATAAAGAATAGTAACAGAAGTGTAAATAATTTCTTCTTTTTTTTGTAGGCTGAAGTATAATTTGTTATATTAAAATTCTAGTGACTAGTTTAATTAAAATGGCTATTTTTAATATTTTTTTTAGAAATAACTATTTATTTAAAAAAGAGATAAATAAATAAAGGTCATGCATACATATAATAAATTCATGGTAATGTTGAATTTACTAATCTTAATCTGCATGATTTATGTTTACTGTTACCAGACAGATGCCCATTTTTATATCCTGAAAATTTTTGACTTATTGAAGAAGCCCCAAAATATAATATTTAATATACAAAAGTGTTACACATATTTTATAATACTCTCAGCAAACTTAGTATTTTATCCAGATGTTTCAATATGACATAAATCTTATTGGAAATAAAATCAATTTTAGCAGCCCACAAAAGTACATTATATAATAAGATATGAAAAAATTACTTTACGGACAATAGATACTAATGTCATCACTAGCAGTAATGTATACAGTTAGTAATCATACATTTACCTGCAAAATACATAATGATTATCCTCATAGAAAAGTTAGATAATTAAAATCCAACAAGTGAGTGATATTTTGAATAGCTAAATAAGAATTTTTTTAATTCGTTATATAATAATTATCTTTGGATACAAGGGAATTATCTGGATAATCTATTCAATATTAACATATTTACTGAAAAAAGTGAAATGGCCACTTATAACATAACCTCCATCTTGGTGTCCTTCTTGTAATTATGCAAATAGTGTATTTAACTCGTTGAGTACGCAACGGGGGGACCATTTTCATTCCTTCGTTTCTTAGTTTGCCTGTCACTAAATTATTATTGTTTGAGAACAGCCACATCATTTTCAGGAGCCCCTTGTATTCATGTTAGGGTGCTTATAACCATCCACTTATGACATCTAACAGATATTTCATTATAAACATTTTGATTGTATATCATGTTTAAAATAGAGCAAATGCATTAATAAGATTCTCGTTATTGAAAAGGGGTTCAGGTAAAATTTTAAGTTTTTGAAAGAAAGGTATATTTTTACCATAATTAATTTATATGTATCTCAAGGCTTTATGTGTGAGATAATATATATAAAACATACAAAAACAAATTACCAAGCCTGACCAGGATTCAAACCCAGAACTTTCTGATAGAAATAAGAAGACATACTGCTCCACCATGGAGATAAGCAAAAGTAGAAAAAGTATTGGTAAAAATAACTTGAACTAAAATTTTAAAATTACTTATTAAAATTAAAATTACTTATTAATTAGTTGATGAAAAATATATAATAAAAAAAAATTTGTCAAATAATTTTATTGTTAATTATGTTAAAAAAGAGTGACTTATGTAATGAATATCTTGTTAAACTATTATATATTAAAACACTACTTCAGTAGTAAGTTGAATATTAGAAAGTAAGATGGAAAGCATTATTGCTGTCTAAAATTCCATTAGCTTATGTCATCCGTTAATGCATAAAAGAATCAAAAGAGAATGCCTGGCAATTAGCCATGGCCACGCACAGTTCTGTTACAGATACAATTATGTTACACAAACATTTTGTTTTTTTTTGTTCTTGCAGATATTTAACACCTGTTTAGTTAAAACAAAATGTACAACATATTTATCATATTAAGAAATTTAATGTAAAAGGGTTAAATATATTTTTAAATACTTCTGAACGCTACCACAAACCACAACTATTTTATATATATATATATATATATATATATACACACACATATACACACACACACACACACACACACACACACACACACACACACACACACACACACACACACACACACACACACACACACACAACACTTGTGTGAATACACATACTTACAAAAGTTATGAACTAAAATATCACTCAAACGAAGTACAATGTAAGACAATTTTGAATAAATTATAAATAGAATTAAAAACACTGTTATTAACCTAATTTTTTTTATTATTAGTCATGCGACTTGTTAAGAGCTAGTTTTCCATTCCTTCATTCCTTACTCTTCTGAGCTAATCTTTTAACCTCAACACAACTAAACTAACATGGTGCTAAGTAAAAGCTCATTCTATAAAAACTAGAGTACAAACTTAATATTGTATTTAAAAAATCATTGATATCGTAACTGGATTAAAAATTAAAATTTATGTTCACCATTACCGGCCAGTGAGGTAATACTTTCTGATATTTGTAAAATTGATCTTAAATTTTCTTCTTCCAAAGTTTAATACAAGGAATCCCAAAATTAATTTAGTAATACTAAAGTTGGAAATATGAAAATATGAAATTTCAGGTAATATGAATAATTTGAGTATATCTCTCTATATATAATAAGGTAAGGAAAGACAATGGTTTTGCACCATTTATAAGATGCTATCAACACAAACCCTATAATGTGGTATTGCTGGGTAGGGAATTACCTTCCAGGTGTATATCAAACAATTTAAGATAAAAAGAAAGTGAAGAAGTACTGAAAGTGCAAAAAAGTCAGTAAAAATTCAAATCTGTTTCACAGGCTCATTGATGTGTCCAATTGCTTAAGACACACCACCGTCCAGTCGCTGTGATACAACCAACATCAGTACTAATGTTTTGTACTAATATTTTATAGCAATTTTATTTTTCATGTTTTGTAATGTTCTATACAGTTTATACTGTAACATTTCAATCATTGTACATTAGGATATCTCAATCATTATATAAATATGTTTGCTTCAATTACTGTATAATTATCATGAATTATATTAAGTTTTTTTTATGTTAATTAATGTTCATGAGTATACTTATGAACGAACCAGTGAATGTACTAATGTTTTGTTGCAGTTGTATTTTTCAAGTATTCTAATGTTCTGTACAGTTTGTTATATAACATTTCAATCATTGTATTTACTTTTCTTCTGTTTAAAAATAGATTGTTACTGCAGTTCACGTGATTTGTTTTTATTTTTACAAAATTTAAGTTACGAAATCTTTGCACAGGTTTGCTTGTGTAATTTATTCAAAACAAAAAAAAAACAAACAAGAATAAAAAAAAATTTGTACCTTTTCCACTGATAAATATGTCCAAGAATGAGTACTTTTTAAAATTTTTTGAAACATACAGTAGATTAAACATTTTTAAACAAACTGTGAAAAAATTAATTTACTCTGCAAAAATTTATTTTTAGAATTCATAGGTGAACTTCTTTATAAACTGGTGTGGTAAAATAAAGGAGTTCAACAGTCAAAATTTTCTAAAATATTTCCCAGTATTTTGATGAAACATTATGAAAATCATTATTTTGGACACTGTTTATAAATAGTTATTACAGTGTAGAAACAGTTTTAACCCTTGTTGGATGGACAGCAGAGGCGTAACTAATCCAATCCTAACAAATTGAATTCTATGGTTCATGCTATGGTTTCCCCATGGATAGATAGTCTTTCTTATTATCAATCATTTAAATCAGAATCTGTTAAGTCCACATTGGCAATATAAATACTTTTCATATATTCAATGCATTTTTGGTGTAATTTGGTGGGAGGAAATCCTCTGCTTTCTTTTCAGTGGTTACACAAATCTAATAGTTAAAATATATATTTAAAAAAATTCATGCCTCTTCTCTCCTGAAATACGAGGCACAACACTGACCTGGGAAGGTATTTAAAGTATGTAAGTATTATTTACCAGTGTAGAAGAAAAAGTAATTTATCTTAAGCAGTAAACAGTTATGAAATGTCATTTAATTTGGAGAGTTGTGTGATTTATGTAAGTTCAGACAGTTATGAAATTGGGAAGATGAAAACTTATTGAATAATGGGATTGCACTGAAACGAGCCTTGTTACCATCATTTGTTTAATACACTCCTTTGTTCGTTTTTCTTCTGTGCTAATATTCTAAAACATAATTTTTGGTTAATCAAATAGGGAATTGTGATGTGTACAATGAATAACAATGAAGATTTTCACTTTTAATAACAAACCAAATCTACTTCAAATTAATATTTTTTAAACTTTATAATTCTTTCAACAGTTTTATTAGCCATACCAAACAATATTTGTGCTTCAGTTTTTCACTGTTGTAAGTAATGATAGTATTGCTAGTAGTAGAAATATTTAAGGTGTGATAGAAGAATGAATTGTTAAATTTCAATTGCATCTGTAAACTTAGTATATATTATGTGTTTGTATAATATTTGCAATACAGAACAATAATGTACCAAATGAATAGAAACAAAATACAAATATTAAAGGAACTAAAAACATTAGAACTACTAAAAAAATTTGGTACGGTTTGCTATTAAAAATTAATAATTTGGTTTGCTATGGAAATAAGAGATAATTTAGTTTACAGATAATTTTGTTTAATGAAGTAAATTATAAAAATATTTTTTAAGAAATTTTGAATAACAATTGTAGTATTGAAAAACTTGTAACGGAGTAAGTTTTATTTTTGTTTTAGGATTTTATTTATGTACTATTATTAGAATAGTGCATATAAATCTTTCACAGAAGTAATTTATAATTTAACTTTTTTTATGACTTTGTTGGTTTATTATGGTTCAGAATCTAAAGTAAACAATTTACAAAGAACAGCTTAATTATTTGCAATGTGTATCTGCTCTACATAGCTTTGGTGAATAATTCTTTTTTAACTATGTGGAGCAGAGTAGTTTACAATTCTAAAACACAACAGAACCAGTGACCTAATAAATATATCTACGTATTATTTTAAGACTTCTAATACATTTTTCAAAGGAAAAATTTAATTGTAATCAATTATTTTATACTGTATATTTGCCTTAAAGAACCAATTTCTTGGCCTATTTCTGCATTATTATTTAAAAATATCATTACATCCAGAAATATTGTTAACATATACAGGGAATAAAAATAAATTTCAAAATAACAAAAAGTACAAAGAGGTAATAAATAAACAAAGCTATAAAAAAAAATGCATGGAATCATTTAAGCAAGAAAAATAAACACAGTTCATCTACAATTATTAAAAAAAAAATCAATTTATTAGATAAAACATTTTTTAATATTTTAAAATCTCATTTATAATTTCTTTGTTTCATTTTCATTGCTAAATTTCTCAAAGAAAAAAAATTATATTATTGTCGGTCAGTCCAAAAAATGAATGTTTTAAATGCTTAAATTAAAAACAGATGCCAGTTATGCTTTATTTTAAACCAACATCTTCTGTTTATCTGATATTATCAAACATTAAATGAAAATCAAAAGAAAACTGTGTACGTACATCAATCATATCTTGTAATGGTGATCTTACTGGCAACGCATTTATATGTTCATCTATGTTGTTCCAGTTCAATCATCCATAATACAATTAAAGGAAATTAGAAAAAAACTGATATCTGCTGCATTTTAATCTAGATTAACATTATATTTCTGGACAAGATGGTAAACTATCCTGATATCTGGAGGCAGTCTCTCAAGACATTTATCATCCCCTCCTTCCTTCACCCATTTATCACATCCTTGATCCTTTCTCCTCTGAATAGGTACCGATGAAATCGAGTCAAACAATTTATGGGCAGCTGCATACATAGCTTAGCTGTATAATGTGGTGAACATGCATGCATTTACTTCTTTTCCCAATAACTCTATAACTCCTTACACAATCGCACAAAAATCCCAATTAGTGACTTGAATGGATATAGCATTTTTCTAGGCCTCACAATCTTAAAATCTGAATCTAACATTATTCATTTAATATTTCTTATCAAATATTTTAATATAAATGCTAAAAAATTACAGCCTAAGATGTGGCATCACAATAACCACACATCAATTTGTGCAAGAAATCAGTCTATCAAATCAAAGTTATATAAAATTTATTCATTTTTAATTATTAACTGAACAAGATTTATTTTAAACAAAAATATTTAAACTTACATATAACAATTACAGTTGCTTTTCTGGCCAGCTTCAATGACAATCGGTGGTGTTCTTTGTAACATAGCTGAAAGCTTCTTTTTTAAAAAAAAAGACATGTATTTATGTATACGTGATAAATTGGATATGTGAATGTTTCGAATTTAAATACTAAGCTTTAGCATTTTTTACAATCTGTTCCATTGAAACTTGTGACTACTGAAACAAATTTCATTGAAACAAGACCAGTCAATATTTAAATAAAAACCAGAATAGTTTTTAAAATGATAACTTAAAATTTACTTTAGTTTTGTAATTAAAAATGAATAGTCTTTTATAATTTTACTGCCAACCACTCTGAACATAAAAGACTTCCTAACAGTTAAAAACTGGTTTTCCTGATTTAACCAAAATTTTAGTAATCTGATGTTCTGACGTCCACTTTTGAAACAAATAACAATAACTTCAACTCTCTTTAAAATTATATAAGATTTAGGTTACTGATCTTCCCATCAATTTTTAACATCGTATTTAATATTTTTCGTATCGATTAATATTTTCTTTCTACATAAGCTTTTCTCAAAAAACACTATCTTATACAACTTATACAAGATTTACACAAGTTTTCTCAGAAGAATTAAAAAATAGTTTTTTAATGTTTTTTAATTCTTGTAAGAATTACATTGGTTTATCATCAATAAACATTTGTGTATATGTACATTATATATGATAGTTAACTTATAAATAAGGTCTCCTCTCACTTAATGTCACTATCATCTAGAATAAAAACAAGTTCCATTTTTCATTTGTAGTCTATATTCCTAGTTTAAATGTACATGATCTCAATACGCTGTACATAGGCTTTGAGTAATAATATTTTCCAGTTTCAAGTAGTCAGGTCTATTAAAAACAGCAGTCAGTGATATAATTTGCCAGTTAAAAAAAAATAAATTTTTAAAATTGGGAACAAAACTTAGATTCATCATTAAAACCTAGAAAATAAAATACAATTAATGGAATAATATAATCGACCAGATTCTTGAGAAGTAAGGAAATTCAAAACGTTTACATTATGTCATGTTTACAATATGTCATGTTTACAATTTTTTTGGGCACAAATAATCATTTACTGAGAGTTTTTATCACAAGTAATTACAATTACATCGTGAAACCTAATAACTACTCAAGAAACTATCTCCACACTAAGTCCTAATAACACAAGGCTATATTGTAGTCAGACAACAACAAAAAAGAGAAATATTTCATTGCTGTACACTATATGTACAAACCTCATTTGACAAAAATCTGTTTATTTCTGAAATTTAAGGAACTGTTGAAAGGTTAATATTTTTCATCTGATGCCACATTCAAATAAGCTGTGAGCCAACAGACAAATTGAACCAGAAGGGTCTTAATGAAAAACTTTATATAACACAAGGAAAATCTCTAAATGTTCAACTGCTGAAAAATAAAACTTAAATTTTCAAAATAAGTTTACCAATTTTTATATTAGTTTCATTGTTTTATATTGAATCAAAACTTATCTTAAATGATTAGATGTATTACTTATTAATTAAGCCATAATTAAAAAAATCCCACTCACAATATTTTGATAGTATTTTCCTAATGTCAGTACAAGAAAAAGGTTCCTATAAACATAAGTCTAGAAACATCTTTTTATCCGTCTATCTGCTTTGCTGTGTTTTTTAAATAGAAATTTATATTTCCAGAACAGATTAACCTATTTTAATTAAATTTGGTAAATCTTTTTAAAATAATATTCTCTATGAAATAAATATGTTAATTTTATATTCATAAAATTCAAAATGGTGACCACCTTAATTTTTAACTCCATGATAACTTGACAAGTACTAGTGTTATTAAATACTTGTTTATTAGTTAATTTTAAGAGTTTCATTTTGAACAAAATTACACCTTTGTTTTTCTCAAATCAGACTTCAGACATCAAATTATAACTGAGAATGTTAGTGCGAGTCCATGCTCAAAGTTAAAAAAATAATTTTATGCCAGTTTCTATTTCCTCCACTACATGATAATATTAGTTAATTAGCACCATTCACATGATTGATATTGCTAAAATATTGCAAAATTGGCGATATCTCTTCCAGGTTTTGGACCTAAATTGTTATAATTACCATCTACACTATTTTCTCATCTTTTTACAATACTATATTACAAGTACATCTAACACTATTAATTTAGTTTGTTTCTCTTTAACATTTCTGTTTATTTTTCATTGTCATTGACAATTCTATAACTGAATAATTTTACTATTACTGATTTTCAATACAGCAAAATTTCATTTATAAATTTAAGAGTATAAAAATTCTTAGTACCTGGCCATTTTGTGTACAATATAATAATAAGAAAAATAAAACATTGAATTGCTGAGTATTTACACTACTGGCAACAACCAGTAGTCACAAAAAAAAAAATACTACAAAGAAGTAAGAACACTTAACTTCATTAGTACTATTATGAAATATTATGCAAAAATAAAAAAAAAACATTTCTAAAAAAAATATACATATACTGTGTATAAAAATTTTAAGAATTATTAATGTAAATAAGTGTAAAGAAACAACAGAGGAAATGCTTAAATAGTTCAAAGAGTAACAATCTTAGTGTTTGCCTGTAACCGTTGTTTAAATAGCAACAAAGTATTTTGCTTTTTAAACAAAGAAATATGTAGATTACACATTTAGTTAATTAGAATAAAGTCTTAAATAATCTGATGGCAGAAACTTCAGTTAGAGGATAAATAAAGAATACTTGGTATGTACATTGCTTTTTGCATTATTTACAAAAACATGAAACATTTGCAACATTTCAAAGATATTATTCACACTGTCAATAAGTCATACAGTTTGCTGCTAATTTTCAAGATTGGAAAAGATTTTGAAGAGGTATCTATTTTTAAAAGGGATAGGAGGCTTGACTTTACCCAATAACAACCCCAAGTTGGCTATTTTAAGCTACTGAGTAGGAATAAGTGTATTCTATCAGTTCCGTAAACAAAGCTACTCCTACCACCCGACCAAAACACATCAATATCAACGACACAATAACTTTATATATCACTGCAAGAATCTAGTAGCCAAGACCCTCAGATCAGTTGAGCAAAGAAGGGATCATAAGGAAAAGGAATGATTTATTGACATAAGAAGTGCAAAATGAGATGATAAAACGCAACCAAAGGAGTGCTTCAAGGCTTCTCCAGTTGTTTACGACCATTTTATCCCTGTAACTCTGTAGACTGGAGAATCAGATATATTCTGCAACAAACTGGTTTTCCTTCAGATATTAAATAGTTACCAGAAAAAACAGCTTGCACTTTCCTAATGTAAACCTTTATCCATCCCTTTAATTAAGTAGCATGTGTCTACATTCCTGTTTGAGGGCAATATTTCTAGTCCTAATCAAGATGGTAAATTTATCCAACCTTCCAACATTTCATAATCACTGTGCGGTCAAATGCATTTTCCTTTTATCACCCATTTATCTTACCTTTTACTCCTTCTTCAATCTAAAAGTACCATAGGGATGGGTTGTCACAAACCACACTGGATCTACTTACAGAATGGATAGACAATAAAGAAGAAGTGAAGAAGTTGCTTTCATGGAGAAGCTGGGTGGTCTATAATTTGTCTGGCATTTTGTATCAAGAGGTAGAGAAAAATGTAACTAGTCGCTAAACTGCCTTATCAGACTTAACTAGTCCTTCTAATATTCTTATTAACTAACATCAACAGTCTGCATAAAGTAAAAGTGATTTCTAGTTTTATATTTATTAAAATAAAATGTATATATATATGTGTGTGTGGGGGGTGCACACATGAGTGTTTTTTTTTTTTGTTTGTGTGATTTATAAATGCATAATACAAAACATTTAAAACAGATTATTAAATGTTTAAATTTTCTAAAATATTTAATATTTTTGTAACATTAGCTGATATCACAATGATGAAGGTAAGAGTTGCTATACAGAAACATAGAATCATGGTAATACAGAAATATATTAATCAATATTCATTATTAAATTAAATACCTATACTCTTCAGAACAATAAAATTCAAGTTTAAGTGTTTCTATTAAGAGAAGAAAAGTTAATTATCCAGACTCTGTAAGAAATATTCATAAACCATTTAATCCATTTAGTGGAAATAGGGTGTACACAGAGAGATGAAAAAGGAAAAGGTGAGTTCATATGTTGGCATTATATTCATTGACACCAAAATTTAATACAACAATGTTTAATAGCAAACTGTTGAATAATATATCTATTTCTCTAATATAGCAGTCTATTTCTAAATGATTTTGGGCCTTTAATAGGTCTTTGCTTTCAGGAAATTAATTAAAAAAGAATTAATGTGTATAAATGTTATTACATTATTAACTTATTATAATCAAAATTTAATTTTTATTCAAAAAACATACAAGTGTAATTTTAACAGTATAATTTATGATCCCATGATTAACAAAACTGTAATAAAAATAAGTTATGTAATAAATACTATCTAACATATATTAAAAAAAGAAATTATGTGATATAATGTAATAATGAGATTACAATAAATTAGGAAATTAGCTAACTTTGGTGGTGGAGTGGTAACATCTTTATCTTTCATCTGTAAGGTCCTGGATGCAAATCCCAGTCAAGCTTAGCATTTTTCTCAAACTGCTAATATTATATTTCACATTTTCATATAAAACCTTGTGTTTATGTCATTAATCATCAGTCGAAAATAAAAAAAATAATAATTTTCTAATGATCAAAAGATGACGAGAAGAATCTTTTTCATAATTATTCAAAAATCTATCTTTTTATATATCCTGACATTATAAGTTTAAAAATAGTGAAATTTTCCAAGAGATGAAAATTGCAAATAAAGAGTAAAAAAATGTTATAAAATACGATATGAACTTTATATAAAATCCTATTCAGGAAATCTGATGGTATAGCAATACATTTGGGGTGATAGATTAAATTTTCCTGAAAGATATCCTCAGAATGATCCATTCTTACATTTAGTAATTGAAGGGGTGATTTAAAAACCGTAGTGACAAGCTTTACAGGGCAACTAATTCCAAGGTTATAATTGTCTGGATTAAAGCCAACTTCCAGATTGGTCTAGCAATAAACAAATTTATACAACCATCATATAATGACTAACATAATATTATAAGTATCTAAAATAAATTAGCAGTTGAACTTTAAAATGCTGAATTAATGAACAGATACTATTATTGTAGTACCATTACACATTAAAAACATCAGTTGAAATGGTTAATTATAAATTTTTCTACAAGAAGAAAATAATATTTACCCACAAAACATTAGTATAATATATAATTAATATAGCACTGAGTAATAAAGTAACATTTTTATACTTCAAAAGAAAGCTCTGTGTTCATGTTAAGACTTCAAAAAAAAAAACAATCTAGCCAGGTATATTTAAAATCATATAAACTTCAGATTTTTTTCACTGTATATGTTTAAAAAACACAGTAAACAGTTTAACTGGTAACTGTATACTTATATATACAAGATATTCACAATTATAACACAAGATCTAATGATAATTCTCATTTCCCTATCAAAAATCTTTCTATAGAAAAACCATGGTTTATTTCTATACTACGTATTAACAAAAGAATTAAACTACCTAAATTCAAACAAAAAATTATTTAAATCAAAATGAAAAAATTAGTATCATCAATTCCTGCATTTATTTTGATAAAGAATTTTTGGATTTTGATTGAAATGGTATGTAATTAAATGTAAATAATATTTTATGATTCATTAATTCAATTAAATGTTATAGATAAGATTTGTTGTTTATTTAAGATACTTGCTAAACAACTAAATTACCATAATTGAAAAAAAATATTTTTTTAATTGATTTTATATTAAATCTATTTCCTCTGCCAAGTTGAAGAAACACGAATAATGCATGTTTCACAAACAGAAAGTGGTATAATAATATTTGTTGTTTTACACCATATATTCTACTACAGTCTTTATAATGGCTGTGACATATGGAAAGCACCTAAAATACAGGAGGTACACGACAGTAATAATGTTTCTTATACAGCCATTCCCTGTGGTGAAAAAAGTAAAGGTGTCACTTATAAACTGAATGTCACCTGCATTTTGGTGGGCTGATAACCAGCAGTATATTTGGTCAGTGAAGAAGACATTAAAAAACCACTTTACTCCTATATTTGATAAGTAAACCTAGTAGAAAATGTTTATATATATTAAGTATAATTAGTAAGTCTTGTAACTATATCTTTTTATTTAAGAAGTATAAACTGCATTTGTATTTAATTTATAATTTTGAATAATTTGACTTATACTTATATACACGTTAATGTATTCTAAAATTACGCATCTAGTAGACAATAAAACGAATCAGAAACCAAATAAAGCGGAGAACCACACAGTAATAGAATATAATACAAGTAATTGTAATAGAGATTACTTTTTAACATGACTTATAAAGAATGCTCAGAAAAGGCAATGAAGAATCTCAGGGAGACTTTTATTTCAAGTAAACTGAATAAAAGAGTTATGCCAACAAAAAACTATTATCATGCCAACAATAAATGGAGTGTACATCAAAAATCTAAATGGTCAGTAAAAAAACCTAAGAAATTGAATGCTGTGGTAAAGGGTTGTCATTTTAGAAACAGCTTTGTAAGACATTATAAATTAGCATTACTTGTTTTTTAATCCCAAAACTTCACCTGTTGGTCCTTGACTTTCTTCACCAGTCTCTTCTATCCTCTCTATTGACTGCCAGAACAAGCCAACCCTTATTTAGTTACCAACTTCATTAAATATTTCTGTAACCCTAACTTCTCATCTCTTCTTTGGCGTCTTCATTAATGACCATACTATTTTCAGTTACAATAATATCATCTGCAATTACTAAAAAAAAAAAAAACCGATCCTATTATTGACCAGTACATTAATATCATTACCACTTTTCCTAAAAACAAATTACATAAAAAGTTGATACAAAATCATTAAGATTTTAAAATTCAAAAAAAAAATTAAAAGCTATAAAATCTACTCATTTCGCACTAGAAAATGCTGTTGCATTATATAAAGATCGAAAATTACAAAATATCATTCAGTGAACGGTTTCATTGATAAGTAAAAAGATTTTTTGTAAATCTGAAATTTATGTTATATAGTATTAAAAAAATCCTTTTGTAGTATTACTGATAGTACAAAGAAGATATCATTTTTTAATCAAAATGTAGAAAATAGAGTAAGGACAAAACCTTTTGGTGCAGTTTTTGCTCAGACACCCAGGAAAGAAGTAACTACACAATGAGTAGAAATTATACTAATAATATGAAAAATAAGTTCTTTTAAACAATCAATACTTAAAAAAAAAACGAATTACAGATTACGAAATAAAGGCCATGGTAAACTTTGATCAAAGAGTCCACACATAAAACTGAAGAAAAGATGTCTATTAAAAACAGATCTAAAATATTTATTTTTCTTTCTGTCTGTCTAAATCATTACAAGAAAAAAAAGGATAACTTCTCATCTAGACAAGATATTGCATCAAAATTTGGTATACATATTTCAAAGTGATCTTTAAATAGTAAAAAATAAAAAAAAAAATAATTTTCAAAATGATGGTCATTTAAAAATTTTAGTATCAAATTTCGTAAAAACCAGCTATGCTACAAGACATTTAAAGAAAGGAGAAAATTAAATGTTTAATATTTAGGAAAACTATATCTCATTTATAATAGTAAGTTGGATAATAGCTGAATCATAATTTTTAATCAAATAAATAAGTTCTATTATTTGATTACTTTTCATTTATAGTGAGATTATATTTATTTATTATCTGAACCATCATAATAAATTAAGTACTATTTTCCTGAATATTAGTTTTTTTTTTTTAATTTATTTCAGTTTTAGGAAATTTAGGCATTAATGATTTTAAATGGCTGTTACTTTGAAAAAATTTTTAACATACATATTTTTCTATTTTGTGTACTGTTTTAAGATCATATAAAAAAATTTAAATTCAAATTTGAATTAAATATTAAAAAGTTACTAATTTTTTTAGAAAAGTAGATGTATAAACAGACAGCGGAAAAACTATCCTTTTTTTAGATCAATATTTAATTGACATCTTTGCTTCAGTTTTATAAGTGGAATAGTTTCTTGAAATTTGCATGAATATCCTTTTGTAAATATCCTGCATATTTTAAAATTATATATTACTAAAAATCTATTCAAAAACAAAAATATTTTCTATTATGAATGACTAACCATTGAACTTTCATGTCACATCAAATTTCTGTATTGAGATAGTCAGCAATAACTTTAGTTTAAATACTAAGATTGATTCATGCATCAGAATGATTTTACCGACTGGATCTTAAACTCTTAAACACAATGAAACAATGGTAATTATAATAATAATTATTATTTATTTATTTATTTATTCATATATTTTCATAGATTGTATAATATTGGGTACTACTAAGACATAAGTCTTATCAGCAGGTTTCCGCAATAACATAATTTAAATACAAGTTATTTACACAGTTCAACACAAAAAATACAATGAAAAATATACTTATATCCTTAGTAAATAGTTAGAATTTGATCAAATTCTCAATTAAGTTGGTACCACAAAGTAAAACGAAAGTAAATAAAAATCAATTAAATATGAGATTAATTTATAAAATTATATTAAATAGATTTCAGTAAAAAATTAACTATTAGATAAATTAGATAAAAATTAACTAAGGTTAAATTAATTCTTAAAAAAAGTTTACATAAAGGTAACTTTTTGTACATGCTTACATCTAAATGAAGGCTGCATATTACAGATAGTAATAGTAAGTTAATAAGATAGTAAGTTCTTTCATATTACAGATTACATATTTTAATATCCAAAATACAAAAAAAAAAAAAATAATAATAAGTTATTATTTTATTAATAAAGTATATATTATAATATTATATATATAAATATTATATAATATTTATTAATAAAGTATAATTTATAAGTTTGGAAAAATAATTTATAGAGTGAGAAATAATGGTAATCTAGAGGGGTCAACAGATTACAATGCTTATAAAGATTTAAATTTGGATCATTTGACAAAAAGCCTGAAACCACATTAAGTGCTCTTTTTTGAAGTTTAGTTATAATTTTTAAATGCGAGTCAGCTGCCAAACCCCATACCTTCACACTAAATCTTATTAAAGATTCCATTAGGGCTTTATATATTAGTAAAAGAGTTTTACATGGGAGGACATTTTTTAGGTAATAAAATCTATTCAGACAAGATCTAATTTTAAAGGAAAGATTTTTAAGTGACAATCCCATTTTAATTTATTGTTGACTGTCACACCCAGATGTTTAACTGCATCGGTTACTTGTAATCTATTACAAGTACATGCCCCATTATTATTGATACTGAGTCTGAGGGGACAATTGTAACTGCACTATTAATGTGGACAAGAAATCAGATTTCATATGAGGTGATTGAAATGAACAACCATAGTTTTTTTTTTTTTTTTTTTTTTTTGTTTATAACAAGTTGGTTATTATGAGACCATATTAAAAATTTGTTAAAATCATCCTGCAACAAATATTCTGCTACATGAATGTCTTTGTGTGCAGGTAAAAGTACAGTATCATCAGCACACATAAGAGCTAAACTATGGAATTGACTGTTTAAAATTTCATTAACGTAAATTAGATATAATATTCTAAGCCTAGGTGACTTCCTTGTAGCACCCCAAAATTAAAATTCATTGGATCGCTAAAACTACTACCTATTTTAATAACAAATTTTCTGTTATTTAAATATCTTCAAAACCAGGCAAGGAGATGGCCTAAAATACCTATTCTTTTTAAACCAATAAGTAGGATTTCATGATTGAAAATATCAGAAACTTTACTGAAGCCTACAAAAACTGTGAAAACGTGAAAATTTGCATTTAATTTATTGTTTTTAAAGTCGACAAATTCAACCATTAAATCTCTTTAACTTACTTAAGTAAGTTACTAGAAAGTAATTACTTACTTTCTAGTAAGTAATTACTATTACTTACTTTCTAGTAAGTAATTACTTAAATAATTTACCATATATTTTTCAAAAACTTTTTCAATTACCAAGAGAATAGTTGTAGTTGCTATAGGACTATAACTTTTTACTAAACTGTTGTCACCCTGTTTAAATATGGGTCTTATTATGGAAATCTTTATTAAATCAGGTAAAGTACCTGTTTTTATGGAAAACTTTATTAATTCAGCAATCAGTTCTAAGCTTATCAAAGCCTGAAGATTTGGATGTGTGCAGTCGAGTAATTATGTTTATAATAGAACAAGGCGTTGCTAGAGGGACATGAAAAGTTACTAGAAAGTAATTACTTACTTTCTAGTAAGTAATTACTATTACTTACTTTCTAATAAGTAATTACTTAAATAATTTACCATATATTTTTCAAAAACTTTTTCAATTACCAAGAGAATAGTTGTAGTTGCTATAGGACTATAACTTTTTACTAAACTGTTGTCACCCTGTTTAAATATGGGTCTTATTATGGAAATCTTTATTAAATCAGGTAAAGTACCTGTTTTTATGGAAAACTTTATTAATTCAGCAATCAGTTCTAAGCTTATCAAAGCCTGAAGATTTGGATGTGTGCAGTCGAGTAATTATGTTTATAATAGAACAAGGCGTTGCTAGAGGGACATGAAAAGTTACTAGAAAGTAATTACTTACTTTCTAGTAAGTAATTACTATTACTTACTTTCTAATAAGTAATTACTTAAATAATTTACCATATATTTTTCAAAAACTTTTTCAATTACCAAGAGAATAGTTGTAGTTGCTATAGGACTATAACTTTTTACTAAACTGTTGTCACCCTGTTTAAATATGGGTCTTATTATGGAAATCTTTATTAAATCAGGTAAAGTACCTGTTTTTATGGAAAACTTTATTAATTCAGCAATCAGTTCTAAGCTTATCAAAGCCTGAAGATTTGGATGTGTGCAGTCGAGTAATTATGTTTATAATAGAACAAGGCGTTGCTAGAGGGACATGAAAAGTTACTAGAAAGTAATTACTTACTTTCTAGTAAGTAATTACTATTACTTACTTTCTAATAAGTAATTACTTAAATAATTTACCATATATTTTTCAAAAACTTTTTCAATTACCAAGAGAATAGTTGTAGTTGCTATAGGACTATAACTTTTTACTAAACTGTTGTCACCCTGTTTAAATATGGGTCTTATTATGGAAATCTTTATTAAATCAGGTAAAGTACCTGTTTTTATGGAAAACTTTATTAATTCAGCAATCAGTTCTAAGCTTATCAAAGCCTGAAGATTTGGATGTGTGCAGTCGAGTAATTATGTTTATAATAGAACAAGGCGTTGCTAGAGGGACATGAAAATTTACATTAATTTCATTAACAGCATGATTCTGCACTACTTTAAAACAGCAGTTTGGAATTATATTTCTAAGCTCTGGGGCGAAAGATTTAGCAACTCTACTAACAATATTTTTCTCCGTTCTGAAATTACTCATATGATAATGATTAATAATGAAAATAATCATAATTAATAATTATAATAATGCCTCGGACAAAATCCAACCCCACAGCCATGCAATAACATCTACACACATGTCCAGGACGGGTAATGACATGATACTTCAGTACATTCATTTATGTTGGCCAATGGGAAAATAGTTTTGTTCAGGAGCTCTCATATGGAGTACAGGATTGGTGGTCCCAAGCTATTCAAACTGGTTGCAGTTGTGCTTCTCGGTTTTGCTGTTTGCAGCAGGGGGCGTGAGGCATAATCGTGATCTGTTTTACCATAGCTGGGTGGAGTGCAGACAGGGAGTGGCCATCTCTTTTCCTGATTGTGGAGCTGGGTTGAGGGTGCTGCTGTGAGCTTACCTCTGTCGAAGTCTTGCACCGTTTAGCGTGAGTCAGTCACTTTGCCCCTTGACAGGGATTGTCCTGTGGGTAAGGGTATCGGGCCCCTTACTGCTATGTGCAAGCCCTGGGATGTCGGTATTGTGGGTTAGGCAGTACCTGACACCCTGGCCAGGGTTAAATTTGTGGAAGATGGCTAACTGGGGGAACCCAGGCAGGATCTATGATCCAGGGCACACCCAACCGTGTCTTTGCCTACACCTTATGACATATTGACTGGGCGACTCCATAGGTACACTCTACTTCCACACCTACCATGACAGAGGGTCTATGTAAAAACCTTTGTAATGGAGAGCCTCTGTATTTGCAGGTGAAGAGGAGGAAGAGCGTAGAATTTACAAACATTGAGAAGACAGATCGAACCAAGTTTTGACCATAAATATACCAAAATATTTGGTTATCAAGAGGAGTGAAGGTGATTTTAGCAAGATAAGTCCTTTCCTGTTTGCTTGAGGCATCACAGAAACTACTGGAGGATCAGTAAAGGATGGAAGGAAGACTGCAGTTCATTGAAACTGTCAATGATTTACAACGGTCACGACTACTGAAGGCGAAGAAGATTGGACTGTTAGACATTGAAGATTCACCACATGCTTTACTCTAAATAACTAGAAGGGAGTAGTTGTGTACAGGGACCTTCCAAACTGCACTTAAGAAGTAATCATTGAGGAACTGAATGAACAAGGAGTTATAGCATGGTGAAGACTGAACACCCAACGCAATGGAGAAGTTCTATCTTCCAAGCCGCATGTATTGACATTCAGCAAGCCAAAATGCCCAGAAAAGATAAAGGCTGGCTTTCACAGACTAGACGCCCATCCATTCATCCTGACTCCATTGTAATGCTTTGGATGTCAGAGGTTTGGACACACAGTTATATGTTGCACAAGGAAACAGATCTATGTTTGTGGTGAACTGCTTCATTCTGATGACCCGTGCAGGAATCCACTTGTCTGCATCAATTGTCACAGGAATTATTCAGCAAAATCTAAAAACCATCCAATGAATAAAGAAGAGGTAGCAATCCAAGAGGTTAAAACAATTCAAAGGGAAACCTACTTCGAAATGAGGAAAATCATCAAAAAATATGTTGCCAAAGGTAATGACAAGCGCACAGGCTACATCAGCTCTAGCAACTTCTTTCAAAACAAAGTATATGATTGTGGAGCTAGCACCGGCATTAGCAAATGTGGTTGAACATATTGTGAATAACAAACTTGGAAATCATCCAACCAGAAAAGACAAGCCAGAATGGGAGAAGAAAACAGCAGCTGTTAAACAAAATACCTTGTCTCCTTTAAGGAATGAACCTTTGACCAGTTCCAAGGCAAAGGACAATGAATGCAGAATAGAGAAGAAGCCTGAAGCCAAAGTAGAAATTGCAAAAATCCCCATGCAGGAAACTGAGAAGATAGAGATAAAAATATTAAAAAAAGAAGACTTAGGAAAAAATGGAGCTCCCTAAAGCAGGGAGGACTTCAAGTGATAGAGCAAGGAATTCACCCACTCACAAGCTTTAGTGGGAAGTACATCAAGTATTGACTCCGATGCGCACTCCTGACCGCACCATCTAAGCCAGTATAATCTAATGCTGGCAGCACGAAATCCTCTGTGATTTACTGTGGAGGATCAGAAGAATCCATCTCCAAAGCCTCTGACACCCTAGAGTTCAACATCAAGGCCTTCAGGAAGATGGAAAAAAGAAGCTAAAGAGGATGACCTAAGGGTAAACCTAGGCCATATAGCATTAAAGAATGAGATAGTTTTTATCAGCTTTTAGAAATTTTACAATTAAGATATGATTTTGTAATATTCATGTAACATTGAAGCATTTGAAAAGTTTGGTAACATTTCATTAGAAATTGTTTGTGTGTTTTAAACAGTTTTTTTGAAATGTTTTTAATGTGTAGTTTTAAGTGATTTTAAGCGGCAAAGATCCTGTTTACCCTTGTCACATTGTGTTTCTTTTGGGGTATTAATATCCTTTGACAAGTCTGTTTTTGGATGATCTGTTATGACAAGTCTAGTCTACAGACTATGTTGCTGGTGTTTTTAAATTTTTTTAATGTGGAAAAAGGTTAAGGACCACAGCAGTCAATTCTCCTAAAACTTAAAAAAAAATATACTAATAATAAGAGAAAAACTAATAATTCTGACAATAAAAATTAGGAATGTATTTATGATACATGATATGATGTATCGTAAACCGTGATGATTTTCGATGAACTTGAAATGAAAGAAATTTAGTCCCAAAAATGTCATAAACATTCTAAAGACTAATAAGGATCCAATGACAGGTTTTTACGGAGAGTGAGGAATGAAGTAGTTTGCTGCTATCTTCTTTACTAAATATATTCTGTTGCATATCAGTAAGGTGAGTTCATCAAAATGAGGATGATATTGAGCCCTACAAGTGACACCTTTACTCTGTTTATCACAGAGTGTAGCCGTATAATTAGCATCATTATACTCAAAGAAAGCAACACCAACTATTTCAACTTGTAATTTCAAATGCTTTACATTCAAAGTAGTCATAAGAAAGGCATAGTTTGTCTGACATAGTTGAAAGCAAAAAGTTAATCTACTCTGTTTTATTGGAAAACATCACATTACACACATGCCTCCAGTCAGTAGACATAAAAATTACATAATTATGTATCAATAGTAAACACCATCCTCTTACCATATGATGGTTCTACATTCTAATACATTGAGACCATCTCAAGCAGTGATACCTATTTATACATGAAACAAATTAAGAATGAAATGCCAGCTGGTGAAACCAGCATTATAATAATAAATTAGGTTCCATAGATCATCAACATTAAGCAACTGTGAGAGCATAACTTTCCCCTTTTACTCTGTGACTGCTGGTATTTTCATTTAGCTAATCAAATCCTTTTACACTTGATGGCTGTATTTTAAAAAAAAGACCGAGATAAGTGATGTAAATAAAAAAATATTAATCAATAATAAATCAAAGTTATCTTACAACAGTTACTGCATGGAGAACGGAAATTCAACTGGTATAATTTGGTAGCAATGGATGGGTTACTCTTAAAATCATTTATGGAGAAGGGTGAGGAAGACTGAGCTATCCGTAACTTATTCTGCCTCCAGTTCCTGTTATTCACATATTTCAGTAATACTCTGATATGACATCCCTTTTAGCATAGCCCTCATGATAAATATATTAAATATATAGTAAATTTAATACATTTTTTTCTTTTATTTTGAAACAATTTAGACATTTTCAACTTAGTAATGAAAAATTTATTATAAATAACAATTACTTCATATAATTCAATTTTTTATTACTATATTTATTTACAGTTCCATGTTTATCACACACACATATATATATATATATATATATATATATATATATGTGTGTGTGTGTGTGTGTAGCTAAATGAAACTGTCAAGTTGGTGAAATTTCTTAACACAGTCAATATATTCTTGGTTCTTGTTGTTATAATGTACATGTCATATTGCAGAATCCAATTCTATCCATCTTAGATTGGTTTCAAGCAAGACAGTAAACTGTAAACTACAATGATTAGAGGCAGTCTTTCTGTAGGTTAATCATCATAGGAGTATGGTCAATTGATCTAGTTTTATCAATAATTCCATATTTTCATCTTTTGGCAGCCTACAGGGCAACAGCTACTCTTTTTGGTACTTAGCAAAATAGTGATTCTTTGTACCTGTGGAACTATGCAAGAATTTTAGATTTCTAAAATTAAATCTTCCATACAAAGCCAAACTAGTGGAATCGATGAGGTATCTTGGAAAAACCAAATCTCCTACTCCTGTCAATCAAAAGATCAAAATCCAAGCTATTATATGAGTCATTAATTATACCTCAATAATGTATGACAACCAGAAAAATTGTTGAAATACAGCCGGTTTATTAACTGATCTATATTCCATTAGGGAAAGCTAAAGCATAACCATTATTTTAATTTTTTTTGTTTACAACCCTAAGTGCTGCCAAGGATTTGTATAAATCAAAACACTAACAATAAAACAATATTATGCTTATTGTTATTAACAGTGTAACAAGAAGAACTATTTACAAGCCAACTAAGCTGTTAGGTAAGTATAATTAAGTTAAAAATATTAATAACATAGGTCAAGTGCATTAAATGGTCACAAAAGTTTTTTTTGCTAATAAAAAAGAGAGTATATCTGTTTTATTTTGTTTTTTTTAACTACCGTCTTACTGTCTTCTACTGTAATAATTATAATTATTATTTTATTTTACAAATTTCATTTTTTTATAACCGAATTATAGGTTGTAATAACAATTCATTACATCTTCCAACATAAGATGTAATTCTTAACTAGAGAGCAATGATCCAAAAAAAGGTCGGGACACAATCTCTAAAAACATACACACACGCGCGCGCGCGCGCATACACTCTTTTCCATCGCTCAAAACATTTCTGGCGTCGTTTGTGGGCGAATGATCGAGTTTAACCTGATTTCGGAGCGTTCGCTTTTATACATACTTAACACACACGACTGTGCAATCGTATACAAACGCAAATCATTCCACTGAAAACTGTAAGGACTTAAATAAATTATCATCGTAAAAGCAGGTAATACATACATATATTCACGTTACGCATCTGAGAAGCTAACATACAATTTAAACCCGAGAACTATTTTAATACAAATATAAATGAAAAAAAAACATAAGATTTTTTTTTTTTCATTAATTGAACAGATCAGGCATCTCTGCTTGTCTCTCTTTTTTTATGAGACGGTTGACAGTTTGTTTTCTTTAAACAGTATTTTACGAGTACAATAAAGAAAAGAGATTTATAATACACACTAGTTTTTAATTACTAGGGTTTCATAATTTGTTTTGGGTACAATTCATTATTTTAATATTAGAAGCAAAATTAATTTTAATTCGAACCTTTAGCATTAAATCTGAAACAGAAAATCGGTTAAAAAGAATATTAAAAAGTTCATAAAGTTAAAACTCAAAAAAGAAATAACAACTGATTATTAAAATGTTCTTACGTTTGAAACTGGTGTAATAAACTGAAAAAAAAAAACAAAAAAAAACAACAATAATTGTTATTTTAAACTATTTGTTTTTTTTTTTTTTAGATTTAACCAATAAGTGTTAAGTTATAAGAAGCCGTAATTTCTGAGGAAGAAATTCAATTTAAATAAAATATAAAATTAAATAAATATGATTAATGAACATTTAAAACCATTTACGTAAAACATATTAATAACAATAATAAACGAAAAGTAGCAGAATTTTGTTATTTAGGTATTACAATGAAGAACGACTGACCAAGTAAAGCAGAAGTCAAAAGCAAATTGATACAAACCGAGGGCGGTTCCATGCTGAAAAATAATTTTTCACACTATCAAACATAAATTTAAAAATTAGGAAAAAATTTTCAAATAGTTAATTATAACGCCAAAACATTGACAACAGGAATTATAAAAACAAAAAAAAAATAATGTCCCTGAAATATGGATTCTTACAAAAAAATTTACGAAAAATGTTTATACAAGAGCTACAGTACAAATATCAATATCGTTAATCTTAAAGAATGTAGAATAACCCAGGTTAACTGAACGAATGAGAATATGCTGAACAAAAAACAAAGAAAATTAGAATAAAATAAGCCCTTGTTTAACGTCATAAGTAAATTGATGACCATGTTTCCAACATAACTTTCATGTACGAGGTGAAACGTGGTTTCACCTCGGTGGTTATGTTAATAGTCAGAGCTACCGGACCTGGGGTACTGAAAACCCGCAAATTTTCTTTGAATCTCCCCTACACCCACGAAAAATAGGCGTATGGTGTACGGTTTCAAGGAGACAAATAATAAGACCCTTATTTTTTGAAAATACTGTGGATGCTGCCGTCTACCGAGAAATTATCCAACAGTTCATAGCCTTACTAAAAGAGGATGAGCGTGACTGCTGGTTGCAACAGGACAGGACTTGCCATATAGCTCGCTCTACTGTATAGATGCAACAGTTTTTTTCGGTGGAAGAATCATTTGTAAGGATTGTGGCTACAAAGATCCACTGATCTGATTTTTCCAAACTTCTTTCTGTGGTCTTACTTAAAAGAAATTGTGTATAGGAGCAACCTACACACCCTGCTGGAATCGAAGACAAACATTACCGATGCCATCCAGGAAATAGATATGGTACAGCTAACAAGAGTAGCCAAGAAAACGATGAAACGTGTTGACAAGTGCATAGAAGTGGATGGACATAATTTTCAACATCTGTAGATTATTATATAAGTGTTTGCCAATAAACTATTATTTATAGACTAAACTAAGTGATAGAGGAGCCTCTTTTAAGTTGAACACTCTGTAGAATGTTGAGAGATATGCTGAAATTATAATATTAGTATAGAATGAAAAGGAATGGAGAATGCATCAAACAATTCGACTGATAGATGATAAAAAAATAGTATAGAATAACAAAAATATCCTGACTTGTAGGAAAAACGAACTGTAGGTAAGGATAGAAGTTATAAGAACTAGTATATAAATCTTTTATTCTGACCGGTACAAAATAATAAATTGTATAGATCACGTCACACACGGGTCACGATAGATCGAGGGAAACCGCGATAAAATCACGTTAGATACGGGTAGATTCGCTACTACGTAAATTTAACCGGCAAATTCCACGGATATATCGAGAGAAACCGTGATAAAATCTTGTTCAGAAGAGCATTACAAAACATATCATTAATTACAAAAATAACAAATAGATGTCATTAAGTCCATATTAATTATTTAAGATACAAAAACGTGAAATAATTTAAAGGTATATATTGAAGATATCAAACAAAAAATAACATCATAATTAACTGTTCGGATGAAATATAGAAATATTACGTAGGATATTCTTCATAGAAATATATGACATTATTCATGAAATAGACATTTCATATATTCTTTCATTCTGAAAGTTCTAAGTTCGAATTCCTATTACGATTAGCTTTTTTAATACGCTATAAACATTAAATAGGTACATCATTTTCTCACGCACATATCTTAAACCGTAATTATGTGGTAAATTTTGCATAATATATAGTTACAATAAATAAGCGCGAATTATATTAGTTATGTCAGGTGCTAAGAGATATATTTATCCAAACGATACTAGTCGAATTATATTTTTGCCGATTAGTATGAAAGTTAACTTCACAACAACGGTAGAAAAAATCAAGGGTGATCTTAATTTGTTCCCGACTAACCTATGAAACTTCATTTGTTTTTAATTTTTTCTTTTAAAAACCGTTTTCTAGTGGAAAAAAAAAACTTTTATGAAAACTTTATAAAATTTTTTATTTCTCTTAAACCACATATCTTATACTGCTTCTCTGTATAATCGCCACATGAATTAAGACATTTATCGTAGCGATACACCAGCATCAATATACCCTTGTCATATTCTTCTGCCGCCAGTCCACATAGCCACTTATTAACAGCATTTTTAAGTTCATCGTCACCCGCAAATTGCTTATCACTCAAAAATTCCAATTTCCCAAACAAATGTTAATCAGAAGGAGCTAAGTCCGGACCATAAGGTGGGTGATCGTAAATTTCCGATCCAAATGTTCTCAGTAAATCACGTGTCGGACCCGCAACATGTGGCCGTGCATTATCGTGCAGCAGGACGACGTCGGTCAGTCGCCCACGTCGCCGATTTTGAATGGCGCGCCGTAACTTACGTAGAGTTTCGCAGTAGGCTTCTGCATTTATAGTCGTTCCACGTGGCATGAAATCAATCAGGAGTATGCCAAACCGATCCCAACAGACTGTGGCCATCAATTTGCGTCCAAATGGCTGTGCCTTGACCTTTGTCGGTCTGGTTGGTGATTGAGGATGACGCCATTCACTTGATTGCTGTTTTCTCTCTGGAGTGTCATACGAAATCCATGTTTCCTCGTCGGTAACAATTTAATTAAGGAACTCATCGCCTTTGTATAGCGCATCAAAAATTCCAAAGCAGATCCCATTCGAATTTTTTTGTTACGTTCCGTTGAGACGTGCGGCACCCAACGTGTACAAACCTTTCAGAAGCCTAAATGTTCATGAACAATACGACCGATAAAAGATCTCGAGACATCAGGAAAAAGAAGGGCCAGATCGGACACTGTTGAGCGACGATCTTTTCTGATTTCATCGTCGATGCGTTTCAACAAGTCCTAGGTGATTATCGAGGGCCTCCCCGAACATTCCTCATCGTGCACATTAATTCTGTTATTTCTAAACGTTTCACACCATTTTCGTACGTTTCTTTCATTCATTATATTATCACCGTACACAGTAACCAACTGCCCATGAATTTCAGCCGGCTTAAGGTTTTGATGGTTTAAAACACGGATAACGCCACGTATTTCACAGTCGGCGACAACATCGATTTTCCTATTCATTTTATAACGTAATAACTCACACGTAATCAAAGATACTATAACGCAACAGCGTACAGAAACAATGCAGTGTGTACATTACTAGCGTGACCATGAACAACACAGGTTCGTCAACCTTGAGGAGGGAAATTTTCCAGCGGTCTTTACTTTAGAGATGTCAGTCATATATACCTGCCGAATAAATGCCTGTTTCTTATTGTCTTTTGTCCTCCGTTAATTTTGTTAGTTTGTTTTCTTGTTTTAGGTCTTTTTCCAAGTAACAGCTATTTCAGGCAGGAATTGGTACTTTGAAAAATGGTATTTTAATAATCAAATTGAAATACCACGGTCATGTTATAGATATTAACGTGACCATAACGTGAATTAATTATTCTTGTTATTCATGTTACTTTAAAAATTATAAACTGTATGTAATTTTTAAAGTAACCATTTACTCGTAAATGATGACGACGGAAATGATGCGGTGTTAAAAAAGAAAACTTTTAAAATAACTGGTTTGGAGAGGAAAAAGATATAAATCGATCGCTTTATGGCAGTGATTAAAAAGTGTTACGGTGAACTGATCATAAGATAATTTACCAGATTTTGTGAAAATTACTATAAGTTTTCCACACTACCCCTAAATATTTAATCGACTTTTGTTTTTTAAAAAAAATCAATTCATCGATAATAATAATAATGATTGTTGCCCCAAATTAATTCCAATCCCACGTTCGTGCAATAACGTCTACGCGCGCGTCCGGGGCGGACAACGACATGGTACTTCGGTACTCATCGCTTATATTCTAATGTGGTTTGATATAATTATTGACTTTATATTTTTAATTATTTTGATATTTTTTTGACATTTTGTTAGAGATGATTTGTGTATTTTAAGTTTTTTTAACGATTCTTGAAGTGTTTTAATGTGTTAGTTTTAAATGGAAGGGGCCCTTTATACCCTTACATTTAGGGTTTCCAAAGTCTCTGACAAGTTTATTTATTAAATGATCTGTTTTGTCAAGACTAGTCTTTTGACTGCACCGCTAGTGTTTTTTTTTTATCAGGGAGGAAAGAAAACTTTCCTTTTGTCTTTTTTATGTGGAAAAGGCATAATAACCACAGCAGTCGATGCCCCTAACACCTCAAAAAAAAGAAAGTTTTTTTATTATTATATACTTTCTCATTCGGCTAATTAAAACGAAAACACTATTTATTATATATATATTTTTTTTTTTTCTAGTTAATCCTTTCTAATCAAAAATATACATATGCACATATATATACATATGTATATTACTGGAAAATGGCTGATTAGAAAACCTTTGATTCAAAATATCAAAATTTGGTAAGAACAATAAAAAGAGATTATTATTGGAAAACATTAAGAATGGTTTTCTTTTTCAATGGTGTAAATTCTAATAAAGTTAAAAGTAATGAAAAAAAACTTTCTTTAATTTTCCTCCTTTTTTTAAGAAAAGGTTTTTAATGAAATGAGATTGTGTAATTTAACGAAAAATTAATTAGGAAATAAAGTAAAACCGCCCTCGATTACTTACCATTATTATGAAGCGAGCTATTATATTTTAAACTAATCGATAAAGATAAAACGCGACTAGCGTTAAGCAGGATGAATGCTTGCGACAGACTATGACGTATTCGGATACAAGCAACTACTACGGATGTATGTTGCTATAATAGACACGCAACTACGGAAAGCAGATCTACTGCATCAAATTTATAAGAAACATACGGTTAGTGTAGTTCAACGACCTGATCTCATCAATTTCTTTAAAAATTTTAAGAGGAATTTTTTTCATTTTCACAACATTTTTATCAATCGGAAAATGTAATTATAACAACTAAGAATATAATCTATAAATAACTGACGAGTACTAAAGTTCAAGTTCGATTATTTAACCCGAGAAGAATTGAAAGCGGTTCAAATATCTAAGTGAAGTAACCTGTATGTTTTTTTTTAAAGACTGTTATATTTGCAACCAACACTTCCGATACTAAGAATATATTGCTAAGATAAGATATGTATCCGTGGAATGATAAACATTACAATTCTGTTTGTTAAATTCATCTACCTTCAAAACGTTAAAAACATTTTTATGTCATCATTCGCTCGATCGGTTTACCTTTTCGATCTGTGGTCAACCTCGCATGCTCAGTATATTAATTACTATATCCTCATTTATTAGTTTCATATATTTTTATCTCTGTCTTCCTTTATTTTTTATCTTCTACAACCAAAATCACTAAACCCTGCATGCTTTAAATAATACACATATAAACATCCGACTGATTCTCCTTTTTTCAATTGTCTTCACATCACTTCTCTACCCGATTTATTAAGTAAATTATCTGAGATTAATGTTAAAAAATAAAACAGATCGTTATATCGGTACAGTGGTACATCACTCATCGCAGTTAAGACCGCGATAGGAAAACCTTAGAACGACAAAATATTAGGCGCATCCAAAATACGCAGTACGCTTCGAATAAAATCAAATAGTAGAGAAGATTAAGTTTTTCTTATTAAAGCAATAATAAAATTACACGATAAAAAGCATCTTTAATGATTTATCTGAGTACTGATAACAGCAATTTATACTGGATTGATAATTTATCGCTCCAATGCACAATATTTTTTTGGTAATCAAAATTTAAAAAAGATTTTTTTAGTATACAAAATAAAACCGTTGAATAAAATGGATGATGGAAAAAAGAGAATATGAAAAATTTAGACAACCTATTAAATATCTATTATTAACAATGATTCCTTCATCATTTATTTACGAAATAATAAATTATTGTAGGCAGACAGATTGTAGACAGTATTATCATTGTAATTTAAGATGAGATACGCTCTAAAGAGACGTCTGTTCATCGTGAAATATTATTGGGTAACAAAAGTCGGTCAAAACGACGTAAAGAGCATACCAGATGGAATTCGGTATTAGACAGACAGGAACACAACGTTGACATCGGTTCGCGAGTCGGAAACAACAAAAAATCCTCTAAATGAAAACGAAAACATCTAAATTGCCGGAGATTATTGTAGATATTCGGGTGACTGCAGCGGTTTATCGGTAAATCATTAAGCCATCTGTCTGCATTTTCATACAATAGCGGACGGACTTTTGTACTCTATCCACCAAAAAGCTGCTAAGCTGAGGACGTATAGGGTGACGGCTGTTCATGAATTGTTGGAACCCAATAAGGTTGAAAGGATGCCATCGGTTCCGGGCGATCGCTATTGCAAATCCTGGAATATTATACCTGCATTAATTAGACTCGTTTTCATAAAAGTTATGACATTTACTGTCGTTTGTTTAGCTTCTTTTGGGTAACTAAAGTATTTGGAATAGGCGCAGGGTTCGCGCTTCCGCGAGGTCGCTTAGCTAGTTTTGAGGGCAACGAAGTAAGACAGAAGAGAGAAGATGTCGGAAAGAAGCCTGCAGCGAAGGCAAAGGCTGAGAAACAAATCACTGATGTAAATGTCTTCCGAGGCATTTACATCGGTGACATCCCGACTGAGGCCTAGCTGATGACTGTAATATGTGATCAGTGAAGAGGGTCAATAAGACGACCTCCAGTAAAGCCCATCGGGATTAGAAACGGCGGGGTGGTGTGGCGACCGGAATCATCACAAGGTGGGTGTCTTTTCCTACAGGGATTGATATGTTACCCGGTACACAGATCAACCCTGGCTCTGCTTCTCCGGTCATGTCGATTCGCAGAACACACCTTTGGGTCGCACAAAAACGCAAAAAAAAGCCCTTCAGGAAGAGCCTATGTACCCGTTGAAACTTAGAGTTCGATGTGCGGTATCAGCAGAGAGAATCCGACATTTTTCGAAGGAACAGTAAATAACGCAGAGTACCGCCTCATTTTCATGAAATTCTTAAACGACTAGGTGAAATCTAATTACGTCGAGAATATCTTCAACAGGACGGAGCGTCATGCTGTACATCAAGGCAGTTCACGACTTCAAAAATCTCTGTGATGACCGAATCATCTCCGAGAACTTATGGCTTCCGAGATCACCCGATTTAATCTTATCAGATTTTTTCCTTCAGGTTTTTCTGAAGACAAGAGTATACGCTGCACGTTCTCGGGCATTAGATGATTTGAAACAGAACGTTACGAGCTAAATCAACGGTACTGAGAAAAGGCAACGCTCCATTTAACGGCCAGGAGCACGGAACGACTGTACAGCCGTATCTTGAAGTTTTCGGAAGTCATTTTCAGCACTTGATATAAACGTGAAGTAAACTCCCAAAGATACTGAACTTTTGAAAACCGATTGTAGCATTATTATCGTTAAAATAAACGTATAAAAAAAATTACAAGTCTTACATGAACGCTCGGTATATTCTAATTCTTTAACAAAGAAAAAGATTCTAAGAAAGAAACAGTAATTTTTCTCCTTCATTTACTCTCTTTCTGTATTTAGTTCTAACAAATAGAAATTTATGTATCAAGAATGGATTGAAATATTGTAAAATAAATTCTGCTTTACTAGTTTATATTCTCAAATAAATAAATGCGATGATTTTTTACTTTCGGTAAGATTTTGAAACAGCTATGTAATAATGGAAACCAACAAATAATTTAACGGAAGAATCAATTTTTTCCCAAACAAATAAAAAATTACCGGAATTGCTAATTTAAAATAAATTTTCTATTTATATTATGAACTGTAAATTTTGTGCTATACCGTGGTGCAGTTTATTAATTAATACTGTACACAGCGCATTTAAATCATTCATAGATAGTACATTATGTGAGACGTATCTGGGAAAAGAAGCTATTACTGAATATGTGGGTAGAAAGTAAAGTTACATAGAATTAAACCAACTTTTAGTGTTAGAAACAAAATAAGCAGTATTAATCACAGTAAAAAAAAATTAGAATAAAGACTGTTGATGAAAAAAGTACACTGAAATACATTCGGAAAGTAACGGGAGAAAAAGGAAAGAATTATAGTCGCAGGACGGTTTGTTGAACTATTTCAGATTAGTCAAATGAAAAATCAAAAAAAGTAGTATGGAATTTTTTTTATTTCCTAGTGACTCATTAAAATGAGCAGTACAATAACAGTTTAACCAACCTAACCTAAATCTAATCCAAAACCAAAAACTAGCTTACTTAGTTATAAGTTACTTATTGTCATGAAAAAATACATTTTTCATTGTACTAAAAATATTTTTCAATTAGAAATAAAAAATTAAATCCTTATTTTTCTAAAGTCTGGTCTTATTTTTTCAGCCGGTGACTTTTTAATACGTTCAGAGAAACTTTACGTTACACTGTCCATAATTTTCAATCCAAACATCAAAAAAAGTCGTTAATTACTTAAAACGTTTTCACTATAATTATACGCCGAATATCCACACAACATTTTAATCATCGTAAAACATAAAAAGTCACTAAATCATCACTATAAAAAAAGGATCATTAACAGTTTTGTAAACCGCAACCTTATGGTTCTACAACAACACCTGGAACGTGTTAGAAAGCTGCATTCTAGAGTAAACAGAGAAAAATTCCGGTGTTCTAAGCCGAACCAATTCTCATTCATTACTTAAGCTAAACGATGCTGGGTGCAAATCCACTGGATGCTGTCGAATTTGAAAATTATTTATAAAGGATTGTTAACGACCATAGCTGCAGATTTATTTTTTAAATTTATTTTTTTCCTAATCTATTTTAAAAATTGATTTCGTACAATATCGTACAATACATAAAATATGTAAAATTATGATAATAATTTTATACAATTATTTTCCGCCGATTTCGGTATTATTCGAATCGTAGAAATCTATTATTTGGTTTTAACTAATTTTATTAGTTTCAATCAGGACCGAAGGTTACATTTGTAGAGTTCCACGAAATAAAGCATTTTCCAAAGCATAGTTGCTATGAATTTCAATAGCAGCCGCTATTTTTCATCAGTTAAAAAAAAAAAAAATCTAACATGTTTATTATGCTTAATCACCAACTAAATAGAAATATTTTAATTTTATGCGGATAAGATTACAAGAAACAAACAAATAATTACGAGATAAACTGTAAAAAATTTCCTGTTATTATGCATTTATCGATGACACGCGATCAACCCCGATTAATCTTGGAGATAACTAATCGATATCAATACGGGCGAGATCTATCGATATAATTTGAAAGCGCAACGGAAAGCTACGGTTAATTGGAACGAAGTTGTTGAACGCGAATACTGGTGGATCTTATTCAAGTACGAGAGAAGAGCGGAGTTGGCTCGTCTAATAATTTAGTAACGTAAGTCGTCACTGGCCGCTAGCCAACTGGCGCTCCTCTCCATATATGAACTGCGGCGTGCGCCACGCATACTGCCTCTCTGTTATCATCTCATAAGGGTTCGGTTTGACTTTCAATAAATTGCCTCACCTGTCAACATATCATCTCGTAATTATTTATTTTATTTACATTAAAAAAAATTGAGGTAATAAACACGAGCTGCAGAATTATTTTCTAATACATTACCAGGAGTCTCTTCTTATTATTAGATATTTTAACTTCACTTTTTTTCTAATTGAAAAAGTATATCGTACTGAATATATATGAACATATTTATTCATAAGCCTACCTCGTATTTTTCCACCGTAATTTAATGAAAATAACTAATCTTTGCAGTAAAATCATTTAAAAATATCTTTAATTGGAATAACAAAAAAAACTATACCGTATTTCACACATTTAATTTGATAAAAAATCGATACACGATTTACACATGTATATTTTTGCTATAAAGATATTTTATTAAGAAAAATAAAGTAATTATATGCAAGTATTTTCTGCGAATAAAAGACCTACACGACTGAATGAAAAGATAAAAACTGTCATGTTATAAAGCTATCTATGAATAAAACTTTTCTTAAACTAAAAAAATCTATAAACAGGAAGCAGCAAGTCATAAATAATTATACAGTATGGTAAATATTTTCAAAACTACATCCTTCCAAATTAAAAAAAAAACCAATTCATTATTCAAAATATATACACATCTGAAATTATAAAACAGTACAATTAAATCTTGCTACATAAACGTAAATTATATACTGTATATTTTCACCGCTACAAAACTAACTTTATAAGGTAACATGACCCCCAAATTTAGTAAAGAATCTATATCCGGGTCAGTAAGCACTACAGAATAGTTGTCATGATAATATGATAGATGATCAGACGAACGGCTGGTCTGAATCTCTTCAATAACATCATCAGTCGCTGTAGAAAGCTTATGCAACACCGATAGAATACCGCTCCAATTTGGTGATAACATCTAGATGAAGCACACGATCGACCCATATATACAAAGGAAACCATCGGATAGGTTAAAATCATTAGGTAAAAATTAAAATTAGTTGATCTCCGTGGCAAAGTGGTAGCGCCTTTCATCTAGGAGTCTCGGGATCGTATCCCGAACAGGCGCGGTATTTTGCATACGCTACAAAACTCCACTTCCATATTTCCACATAAAAGCTTCGCTGTAAACTTCAGTGACGAATTAATTAACAGAGCAAACAATAAATAAAAATAATAACAAAAAAATTGAACTGAATAACCAAATAAACAAAACAAATAACTAAATTAGAAACATTAACAATAGAAAAGATAGACGTAGGAACTGGGTATAGCAGCAGGAAGTCAAAAGGAAACTGAGCACATCCAGTAAAAGAAGCAAATAATATGTGTAAATTAAAATATAACTGCATCCAAATAAAACAAAAAATGAAAACAACCAAAATTAAACAAAAATAAACCAAAATAATTTGTGAACGATCATTGAATCGGAACAAAGAGAACAGAAATTCTGACAATCGAAGAATAAGAAACATATACTAAACCATCTCTCAAACACAAAATAAACAAATTAAATCAATATTAAAATAACCTTTACTTAAAATAAGTAAACTAAATAATAAAAACAAAATAAATTTAAATCACAAATTATTAACAACCGAGTCCATATAACGAAACCACACCCTCTTCTCACAAATGCAAAAGAAATAAAAACAAGAAATTCAGTTTAAAAAAAAGTAACTAAAACTATAACAATAATAACAAAATAAAAAGAAAAAAATGGATAAACAGAATAAAAAATAAGATCATACTCGTATAAAATACAGCTTATCCTCTTTAAAAATATCCTATTTTTAAATTAAACTAAATAAACAAAATTAAAAGATAAGTTAATTATAACAAAACGAAAAGAAGAGAATGTAACAATAAAACAATATGCAAATACAGAAACCAGTTAAAAGGTTACAGCAGAAAATAAACAGTTAGGAAAAGAAAAAAAAATTAAACGTTATTTTAATTTTCAATTTAAAATTGAAACTACATTAGCTTCAGAAAATTGAATTTAATATAAAAGGGAATAAAACATATTCATAAACAAACAAAACAAAACTTAAGGTAAATAATTTAAAAGATTTTTAGAAATAAAAAAATTGCATCTACCCAAATAGCCATAAACAAAAATCTCATATGACAAATAAAGATACGGAAAAAAATCTGAAATAAAAAAAAAATTAACGTAACAACAACCAAATATAAAACGACTATAATTAAATAAAATATAATAAATAAAAGGCAAACAACTTATTAATCCGTAACCACCAACCTTAACCATAATTCCAACCAAAATTAACAAACCAGAAATAAGATTCTTAAGATGACCCCAGAATATCAAATAAATTAAACCTTGCAAGAAAATAAAATTCAAAAACATTAAATAATAATTAACAAAAAATTAAAAATAAAGCGTAGAATATCCATGGCAGTGATGGAGGGGGGTTGGTTCTCTGCAAGCCAGTACGGTTTTTGCAGAGAAAGATTCGCCCTCGACGCCGTAGCCGCTGTGCTCGAGGTGGTCGGGTAAATCATGAGAGGCAGTCGGCGGAGTATTTGCGCTCTCGTTACTCTAAACGTGAGAAGTGCGTTTAACTGCATTTCTCACGTCGCCATAATGCAGGCACTGGAAAATCACGGTGTACCCACGTACTTACGGCGCATCATCCGATCTTACCTTGCGGCACGCAGGATCGAGTGTAGGGTACAGGAGGAATTGGTTGAACGGAGCCTGCGCAGGGGTGTGCCACAGGGGTCAATTTTTGGGATGACCCTTCGGACCTGACATATGATGGGGTATTCCGGGTCCTCCTTCCGCAGGGAGCAACCATGGTAGGATATTCGGATGACCTCGCCCGGGTGGTAAAGGGTACACTTGGCGAGACGCCACTGAGAAAATAAGTGAAGCATACGTGACAATGAATACATGGATGATGGGGGCGGGGTTGTTACTCGCTCCAGACAAGACTAAGGTAGTTGCAATCTCCAGAGCAAGGAGGAGATCGAAACTAAAACTATGGAGAATAGAAGGAACGATTCAAGGCCAGCAATAAAACGTTTAGGAATATGGATTGATTCCAGAATGAAATTCGGCATTCATGCCATAGAAACCGCCAACAAATCAGAGAGATGACGAGATCAATTGCTGCTCTCCTACCAAACACTCGAGGGCCGACTCAGTAGGAGGTTACTGGCCGGAGTCACATATTTCACCTTGCTTTACAGAGGCGAGCTACGGGTCGACATGACAAAATACACAAAATATAAAAGGAAACTTGAGGCAATACATAGAAAATGCTGCTTGAGAATTATAACAGTGTACCAGACCGTCTCAAAGAAGGTGGCCGAGGTTCTGATGGGGGTCATGCCAATAGATCTAGTCACACAGCGAAGAAGGAGGCTCTGGAACATTGACCTTTGTGCACAGGCACAAAAACACCTATCATTGCAGATTGAGGAGGAGCTACTTGAGGTCTGGCAGATGCACTGGGACCAGGGGACAAAAGGTCGCTGGACCCATCGCCTTATTGGTGACATTGGAAGTTGGTACAGGAGAACACATGGCTCACTGGGATACAGTTTAACACACTTCCTGGTGGGCCATGGAAGTGACAGGTCATACCTTCACAGATTTGGCCTAGATTATACGGATTTACATACATGTAAATCAGTATATTTTCATATCTAAAACTAAAATTATAAATACAACAAAAATTCCAGTAAGGTTTTTAAACCCAGTTTACTAAAATCTGAATATCAAAGTAGGATACTGGCAGCTGCTCACTGAAATCAGTCTGGGTTTATTTTAACAATTTCAACCTTATATTAGAACATAGTTTCCATCTCCCAGTGAATAGGTGCAATGTATATAATGCATTGTTTTTTAACAGAAAGAAATGTATTAATTCATCTCTTTGCACTATCTGTATATCACTATGAAACATTTAAAGCATCTGAGGTACAAGAGGCACCAATAAAATTTTCTTTCTCTTAGAGTAATGATGTTTACTATACACCCAGCTCTCTATGGTGAATAGAGAAAATGTGTTGCTTGTAGAGAACAATATCACTAACTTTTTATTAGACTGAGAATATTTATGTACAATAGATAAGTGGCCAAGTGAAGAAGATAATAGCAAATAACTTAATTCCTCACCTTCCCCAGTAAGCTGAATAAAACATGGGATGCCCATTACTTTTGAAGGTGGTTATGTTGATTTTACAAGTGACTTGCACCTTAAATTAGATAATTTACAATCTTTTTGGCTATGGCATCTAACACATATCTATGTGCATAAATAAAATTCCCAACTTACTAGCAGATCGTCAGTTTACTAAGTTGGAAATTGGATTATAAAATAAATATTACATCCCAATATTTGCCAATCTCCAAGGTGGAGTGGTAGTGTCTTGGCTTTTCATTCAGAGGTCCCGAGTTTGAATCACGGTCAGGCAAGGCATTTTTTATTCGCTATAAATTTCCATTTTCACATTCCCATGTACATGCTTCTTTGATGAATTAATTCATCAGTCAACATCAGTTGACTTACGCTATTCAATTCAGAAATATGTACAGTAAATTACATCTATTGTATAATTATATAAGTAAAATGATTATGTTCTGATATTTTTTCCATATTTTATTCATAATCTCAGTTTTATCATAGCATTGACTGTCAGAGGGGCGTAGAGGGTTAGTATCGACCAGCTATTACTCATTACTAAAACTGACTCCATGTAATGTGTGAAAATAAGTGTACACAGCTAGCAGAGATAGAAGTGATCCTAAGTTTATGACTTCAATTCGAGTATATAAAGGTGAGCTGATTAAGGTATATTAGCACTTCCATAATAGCAAAGAAATTATTCTCTGTGAATTTATCTCTGAGTGGCAAACATGGCAGCAGCTATCCAGTAATTTTTTGGGTTGAGAACAAGTGTGCCTGTTTGATCATCCACTCTATTATCCAAATTTAGCTCTCCATGGTTATTTCCCGATTCCAAAATTAAAGTTACTACCTGTGTCTTTTTGACAATGCTGGAAATATCCAACAGAATGTGACATTGAGTCTTAAGACTATATCCAAAGAAGATTTGCCGAGTTTGATCCAATCATCGGTCATGCCAAAAAATGGATTGAACTCTGTCTCAGAAGGGAGATACTTTAAATATAAGTAATATTAAGTTGTTTCTATTTAATTTCATTATGTTTATCTCATTATCTAATTGCTTTATAAGTAGACAAAAAACATTGCTGGAGAAGAGAATCAATAGCAATATACATGGAATAAGGCCATAGAAGTGAATAAAACCTCAATGCAGTAGAAATAATTATAATCTGTTGACATCTTCGACACAATCAGTACATTTCACATGTCATTTCTCAATGTGAAAACATACTCATCAAAAATTCCAATCTGAAAAATCATTTTACATTCATTGTTTTTTTCATGTAAATTTATTTAAGTCCATTTTTGAATCGACCATCTCTTTCCTCTTCCCACTAGTTTCCTTATCCTTTACTCCTTCCTTGAATAACTGCATGGGAATCAGTTCGGTCACTGCCCTAGTTACATCTGTGGCATCATATAAACAATTTCTACTAGCCAATCACTTCTTTATTAGGACTTAGTGAAATAGTAGCTAAGGAATGTTCAATTCTTTTTCTGAGAATTTAGCCTGAGACCAGATGACCTAAAGGTCAATATTTTAATCACTATACTGTCTGTTTTCTAGCCTATTTTATTTGTAATACTGTACATATACATACTGTATGTGAACATACAGTACATACACAGTATACACATACTGTGTATGTTCTGTCCATAAGCAGCTAGTAGTTAATAAAAATACTACTGTTTTAGGTAGTCTGTTAATCCGATTGTAATCAAACTGTATGGGTGTAACAAATGGTTTTTATTAATTTAATTATCTATCCAGTTAATTTTATATAAAACATCCTATTAAAACAATATAAAATTTTTCTTTTTCAAATTCTAGTTAAATAATTCACAATTCTATTATAAAATTTAATTTTTTACTATAATACAAACACTTAACTTTTTCTGCACAAGACTGAGTACACAGGCAGTTTTTCAAAACATAAATACATAAAATAAAAATTTGTTAATCTATAAACAAACAGTAAACTCGTGGTCAATGACACTAACAAAGCAAAAACTAAAAAGTTGGAAGATAAATGAAACTTTTAACAAGATTTTTTTCATGAACATGTTGCTGACATTAGTCACAAATTTTGTAAAATTTCTCAACAAGAAATATTTATTTTACTGAAATCCTACATACTGGAAGTAGCATACTGTGAAAAGTAGAGGAAATTTTATTTTTTTTATAGAAAGATATAAAAAGGGCCACATTGCCCCTTTTTATATAGCTTTAAGTTGTAAATTTGAAATTGTTGTTTTTGCAAAAACTCAGTTAATGTTTAGTGCTCCTAAATATCCTTTAAAAAAACAATCTGAAATGATCCTACAGATGTAACTAAGTAATGTAAACTATAATACATATTTAAATGTAGAACTTAAAAATGAACTGAACTGTAACATTAGTTCAGTATATATCAAATTTAATATTAGGACTAACATACTGAAAATAAAAATACTCTAGACTAATTCTTGGATAGTTATTTAAAAGATATTCTATGAAAATAGACTTTTTGACAAACATATGCAAAAGAATAATACTAATGGATACAAGAAATTTCTATCAAAAAAATTTAATATAAAAAGTATGTATTTATAAATTTTACTAAAACACTCTTAGTCAATCAGGAGTGCCAAAAAACTGATTTAAATAGACTGGTAAAAAATATTTCGGCAGTCACCTGGCTTTTTCAAGTTTATCAAAAAGGACTTTCTTAAAATGCCATTCTAAAATCTATTCCAATAAATGTAATACTTAAACTTAATCTATTATTAAGTTGGAAATTGGATTATAAAATAAATATTACATCCCAATATTTGCCAATCTCCAAGGTGTCTTGGCTTTTCATCCAGAGATCCCGAGTTTGAATCACGGTCAGACAAGGCATTTTTTATTCGCATAGAATTATTCGTATAGATTTAACCTAAAATTTGAAACACTTGATTTTATAATGTAAATTATATTGTTTTTAAATATACATTCAAAAATGAACCGGACTACACCATTAGTTTGATCTATTTACATTTAATATTAAGATTTACATATTGAAAATTACAACAAATAAAAATACTTCACAGTAATTCTTGGTTCAGATAATGAACAGGTATTCTAAGAAAATAAATTCTTTGAATTTAATATTAAACATTATAGGCTAAAGACATGAGCTTACATTATACATTATAATTCCTTTTTAATTTCAATAAGTTAAATGTTTTTATAAAATTTAGTTAATTTTTCACTAAAAGAACAAATACTTACTTCAGATTCAGCTAAATAAATCACAGTTTTGTAGTTTCCCACGCCGATTATAAGTTATTAATTTTAATTTTTTTTTCAGGTCTTTTTTTCACTTACTTCTTCATTTAAAACAAGCATAATTCAATTCGTAGATAAACATACAAGTCGAATCATAAAACTTTATTTGAACAAAAACTAAAGAGTAGTGCTAATACATTTTCGACTGTGTTCACGGTAATTAGATTAGTTAAAGTTAAGGTTAGTTAGTTAGTTAGTGAAGGTTAGGAAAACTATACTGCCGAGGAATTAATCTAACACAATTATTCCTATTATGATAATTTATTTTTGTTTTTACTTTCAAAGATTACTTTTTAAAAGGATCTTGAATTAACCTAAAACTGGCATGTAACCGATATGGAACAATCAATCAACAGAATCAATGTAACCTTATTACGCAACTTATTTGTAAAATTACACAATTGTAATAGTTAACTATATTTTTATTAATTCTTAAACATAATATGCTGTTTAAATCATAAAATAAAATATTCACCGTAAGAAAACATAATCAGTTACATTTATCTCACAAAATTATTAAAAATACCACAGATGGATAATTAAAGGCAATTAATTATTAAAACAAAAGAATGTTGTACTCGACTTAGTGTAAAATTTGGCGCTACCTGTTATCATTTATAAAAATTTCTTGAGCATTATATGTCTTAAAAAACGACCTTCTTTTCCTGGAATACATTTTTTTTGGGACGTACAGCTGTAATTTTCGGTAATAATTTTGTACTATTACCTCCTGGAATATTTTACCCTACACTTTACAGATAAAATTAATTTAAAAAATTGTTTCATTATTCAAATAATTGAGGAAGTAAATCGTAAACTTCTCACAGCGACCATGTTTTTTTGATAACTGAGTATAAATAAAAAAATATTTCATTTAGTAATCGGAAGGTGCTACCGGGTGACCTGCGTTGTGTATGATTTCCCATAACCGATTAATGCGAAATTTGTACCATCACAGATGCAAAAATTAATAACACCTTACTACACTACGATATCAAAATTCTTAGTAGACTTAGGATTGTTAAGCTCCTGAGCAACACCGATACACAACAATGCTTGCCCGGTAGCACCTTTCCTTTTTGATTTTTTTTTTCGTACCTCTTTTATTTACGCATTTAAATTTTGTAACAAAAGCAGTTCTATTGTTTTATGCTTTTTCAATTCCTTTATGCTACTTGCTAATCTTCTAACTTTAAAGTATTTACTATGTACTCGGTTTTCTGATCTGTAATAATATCATATTAAATTTTTTTAAAAATAGTTAAGTTTTTTAAAGTAGTCATTCCTACATAGGATTTTGGGTCTCATGGATTACACGACCACCACTATAAATATCTGTTCATGTTCGGTACTGAGATAACCACATAAATAAATAAATAAATATATATATACATATATATATATTTATTTATTATAACACCCACCAAACTTAACCTTTTCTTTCTTTTCCTGTTTAGCCTCCCGTAACTACCGTTTAGATAATACTTCAGAGGATGATATGTATGAGTGTAAATGAAGTGTAGTCTTGTACATTCTCAGTTCGATCATACCTGAGATGTGTGGTTAATTGAAACCCAACCACCAAAGAACACCGGTATCCACGATCTAGTATTCAAGTCCGTGTAAAAATAGTTGGCTTTACTAGGACTTGAACGCTGGAACTCTCGACTTCCAAATCAGCTGATTTGGGAAGACGCGTTCACCACTAGGCCAACCCGGTGGGTACCAAACTTAACCTACGCTCACTAACCTTCACTAGCGAGCGAAGCAAGCGTAGGTTAAGTTTCGTTAGATTATATTTATACTTTTAGATTTTTAAATAAATCAAGTATAAATATAATCTATATATATATATATATATATATAGTTATTTGGTTACCTCATAGCCGAACACGAACAGATATTTATTGAGTATTTATAGTGGTGGTCGTATAACCCCCATGAGACCCAGGAATTTTTATTTAATTTTATTTTCTGCACTCTATTTTGTAGAGACCTGCCTTATTATAGATTTTGTAATTTATCTATTTAGTCATTTATTTAACAAAATTTGTTTCTTTTAACAGCAATTTTACGGTTAGTTTTTTTTTTTTTAATTTGTATTTATCTACATTTAAACGAAATTAAGGGAAAGATTATATTTTTTCTCGCTACTTTCTGAATCAGGACCTGTCTTATTAAGACACTTCCACCTGATTCTTCTACAGCAATATTTTGGTCATCCCTTGCCGTAAGGGTTGGTCATATAAAAAATTATTTCAAACAATAGTTTTAGGTAATGTTTAGAGGACTAACAACCACTTCAAACCGATTCGATACTGTGCCTATTACGAGAGTAATGATTTTTTTGTCTTCGAAACCTCATTTTTCCACCCTCTGGGCCAATGGTTGGTGATATCAAAAAACTTTACTTAGATAAATTTTAGGCCGTTATCCAAAAATAGTAGCAACTTTAAACGAATTCGATATTTTACTTAATAAGAATGTTAAAGCGATATTTTGGTTTTTTGAAAAAGCCCCCCCCCCCACAAATTTTTGCCAATTGTCCGATTTTGTCCATTGAGTAACTCGACCGAGCTTTTGGGACGTTATATTTTATGTATCAATTTGAAAGTGATTGGTACAAAATTACGGCAGTTATTGTGTCCACAAGAAAGTGAAATATATATATATATATATATATATATACTTTTGAACTGACGGTGGTTTTGGGGTCTAGGGGATGTAAAACGCGAAGATATGTCGAAAGTTTCTGAAGTCGAATCATGGTACCCATTACAATTGGTAGCTTTCTTATTAAATCTACTTAAAAAAGGTGGTCCAAAAGTACAAGGGTTTTTTTTAGTAATAATGAATTAATTCATCGATCACCACAGAAACGTTTGAAGCTTATACGTGGCAATACAGAAACTGAATTTTCTTAGCGTATAGAAAAACGCCATGCACGAACAGGATTTTTTTATCTGTGATTTGTTTGTGAGATCGGTGAGGTTTAGATTGCGGTAAACATTCCGGGGATCGTAAGAAAGTTACAGTAAAAATTTCGTAACGATTTGTTCAGTAGTTTTCGCAGTTATCCGGAAAAAACGAAACCGACTTTGCCTCTTTATATTGTAGTGAGATAAAAATTGTGGCAAATCCTTATATGAAGAAGAAATAGTTCGTATAATTAGGATACCAAGATTAATTACGCGGTAGAAAGTATGGAAGGTGAAAAATATAGAAGAAAAAACAATAAATCGAAAAACTTAAGTTGCAGGACACAACAGGAATATTGAAACTGAAAATTATAAAAAAATGTATATATACTATATAGAAAGAGAGAGATAAAATGGGAAGTGCAACGTGCATCAAACCAATGAAGTGTTAATATTCGGATTAAAACACGACTATTTATTAAATACACATAGGAATCGTAAATGCGCCATTCCACAGATAAAAAAGAAATGTTTCAGTATTTGCCTGGAAAGACTGAGGATAACGTTGGAAAAAGCCTTGTTCAGAGCAGCTTAAAAAGTATGAAAATTAAGAAAAAGAGAAGTTGTAATCACCAATATAAATACATAAAAATAATATTATACGAAATAATACTTATCCGGCTAAGTGAAGATAATAAATGGATTTTTTTTGAAGGGGGGACGAAAAACGCTTTCGTGTTATCATCGCCAATAAATGGAATTGCTACAATATAACTCTTATAGGGAGCTTACTGAAAAATGTTTGAGTTTCATACACATATGTGTTTAAGTGCGCTTTAAACGAGAAAATAAAAGAAATCAGGTTATTTAATTATTTTACTGTCTATCTAATACTTATCGTATTTATATCTATACAGCCAGAATCAGAAAAGAACAATGAAGCTAAGGAGGATGGAAAAACCGTGTTATCTGACATACGAAGAGTAAGACAAGCTTATTCCTGACCTAATCTTGTTGTTGAAGATAAGGCTAAAATCGCCATAGAGGAGGATGAAAAACTACTTTAGAAAGACCGAAATAAGTTGTATATAAAATAATTGTAGATTCACAGACAATACTTTTTTATTTATTTTTTTTTAGGAAATTAAGCACAGGATTCAACAGGCGGTTTAAAAATTAGAAAATCCATATTAAAAAAATAAACTGAAAAACAAGATTACGCTTAAAAAACCGTTTACAGAAAATGTTACTTAAAATGTAAACCTAGATGGCTAATTCAACTGCTAAACAATAACATAATTTTTAAGGGCAGGGATACGATTTTAATATCGGGTTGAAAAATTTTACAAAAGGAGTTTAATAAATGTATTTTAAACGTAGCCTATTAGATGTTCCATTATCGTTGTTTAACAATGAAATTTCTGCTTTACTATTTCCCAACTATGTAATCCCTATACGTTACATATATTGTTTTAAAACCATCCCTTCTAATAAACTAATCTGTAACCGGTCTCCAGGAAATGCTGGACTACAGCTAATTTATCTGATATTCTATATACAGAGAGTTTCTAAAATAGTAAGCTAGCTACTCTTTTTCGGATTTTACTTTTAAAACTAAACAAAAAATATCCTTAGGAAAAATGGCAATTTCCCCTTTGTTCTCCCCCTGTCCCTCATTTTGTTATGTAATAGTTTATATCTCAAGTTCGAATAGACGAATCACATTAATATTTGATATTTGTCTTTATCTATTTTGAGTTGTGTTTTATCTACCCGACCTACAAAAAAAGAGGGTACACCAAATCGTTTGATAAAGGATAATTTGAAATTAAATTTACGCATTCGATTGGGATTTTATAGAACTATAACAGCTATTTGTATTTTTTTTTTTACTTTTATTTATTTTTTTTTTCATTGTAATATTCCGGCTAAAAATATTTGTTTTATACTTTTTTTACGTACTGTTATGTTAATAATTACTGTTTATTATATCTTTTTTTTTTTTTTTTATTTCCTTCTTAACATTTTATATAATCAGGTTGTTTAGCGAAGCTCTTTATTTACATTAAAATAGAATATGGAATGGAAATTAATGTTAGTTCAACAAAATTAATGAGGATAGAAGAAACTAAAGGGATAAATATCAACAAAAAAGGGGAAAATTGAAAAATACTACAGGTATTTATGTAATACGTTAAAAGAATAGTGCAAAAATGAAAATTAAAAAAAGATTAGAATAAAAATTGCTAAGAATCATTTAATAATAGAAAAGAACAATTATTATAAAATAATATAAACTTAAAGGTAAGGAAGAATTTTTAAAATGCTTATGTTTTGATTGTACTTTATAGGAATGTTTAAAACATGGACACTGAGAAAAAGGAAAAAAGAAAAGTGGGAGGCATTTGACATATAGGTATGGAAGAAGGTTTGGAGGCAATAAAATGGACAAACGAAGAGAAAAATAGAGAATGAGCAAGAATAGAAGCTTAATCTGAATAAGAAAGGTGGAAAATATAGAAGAAGTATTGATTAAAACGGCGTTAAAAATATCAATAGATTAAGAAAAGAAGAGAGATACCAACGAGGTAAGAGGAAATGGGAGGTATCATGAACTCAAAAGTTAAGCCGGAAACAGGAGTGTTTTCTTATACTTCCGGCTAAACTTTAGAGTAATAGCTAAAACTTTGAGTCAGTCGTAGCGCAAAGGACCTATAACAGGGTAGATAATTATATCACGATGAAATTTAACTGTTTTAATACATTTAAAAATTAATAACCAATACTGTTTTTATAAAAAAAATTTTAATTTAATTTGAAGTAAACTGTTCGGAAATTTTTTTTTTTATTATAGATAGCAGCAGATATGAAATACATAAATGCACGGAAATGTTAGAATTTACAAAAAATGAAATATGTAATATATTTCCCGACACCAAACAAAAAACCTATCGATTAAGACCTTTCGGAGCGAAACGATGTAGTATGATCTGTTAATTATCACACAGTGTAACTTCCACTGCATCCACTGCGATGCAGTGGAAGTTACACTGTGTCAGACCTTTGTGGTCTTTATAAACTCCAAGGAAGGCGAGGAACTGGCCGTCAGGGAGGTGCAGATGCAGTTCTCCAAAATCATGGAGATGTTGGATGCCGCCAGGCTCCAATCCAACAAGATCGAGCTTTGTTTTCGTCACCTCGTAGTGTACCTGGAAAGACATCTTGCCTCTAAATCCAAGGGGCCTGACCACTCTGCGCTTTGTTTCAATTTTGGCAAGGCCAGCCATAAAAGGTCCGAGTGCAAAGTTGCGAAGCCTGCGAATCTACCAGCCACAGTTGTGGTTGTAAAGAGTACCACAAAAATAGGAAGTGAAAGTTCTCCAAATCAAATGTAATTGATAATCAAATTATAATTGCTTAACACGATTAAAAAATTCTGCGTTAACAGTTCAAAATATCATACACTAGATGGGCTGTAACTAAGAGTTGCATACGGGTTGTAACCACGTATTTGGCGGATATTCCGTTGCAAAGCGCTTCTCAGGTAGGTAGTGTAGACAGTATTTACATTAATAATAATGATGGCAGTGTTTCAGTTACCCACATGGAAATTTTTTGGGCATCTAATGATAAATTTTCGTAAATAAGAATCAGATAGAGAGGATTTTAGTAAATTTAAAAATTATGAAATCACCATGCTTTCATATTTACGATGTGCAGCTTTACATTAAAAAGTCATTTATTATTAAAAAAAATAAACGATATTTTGCTTTATAACAAAAAAAAAATTATTTTCATATTTCACAGTATTTTACTGCAGTCTACAAGAAAGATCATTATTATGCTTAAAATTTGAAAGATTATCTAAAAATCGAACACCAAATTTATTTATTTATTTAAACTTAACAGTTTTTTAACAGACATAATATTATTCTATCGATGAAATTTTAGATATAATTTAGCAGATAAACGATAGTAGATAAACGTGAATTTTTTCATTCTTTTTAACAGGTGCTTAAATATTTAGAAATTAATCCTTTAAAGCATTTGTTTATTGTTTAACGAATTTTATTTAATTATCTTTACGTATTTGAATCATTATTGTTTTACAAAGTAACTGTTTTTACGTTCATATGCGTAAATATAATACAATCACTTCCATTTTTTGCTGCAATGTTTATTTTGTACTTTGTATTTTACTGCTCAAATCAATGTTTTCCATGGTTTCCCTTGATCGTTCCACGTAAATCCTATAGAAAAGCTACGATTTTAGAGAACCTATATAATATTAATTATGCTATTAACCAAATAAAATATTTATTTATAAATTCGTCTTAAGATCTCATTCGTTTTATGTTTTATCAAGCCATTTAATTTTCAATCTTCCCTGGACAACACATTTGAAAAGCCATTTCTAGTTTCCTTTCTGCTTTACATACCCGTGTTTCGCTACCGCAAACTACTACGATGAACATACTTTTTCTTCTTAAATTTTTTCTAATTCTTAGATTAATATTCGATAGACTTCTTTTTTCTGTGAAATTTCTTCTGCCTTGAACCAATTTTTTTTTGAAGCCGACCTTATTAGATTCATCTATTGTAATTTTATTACCTGAATTACAAAATACCGCAACTTCTTGTTTCAATTAAGGTTACGATAGGTTCCCTTTATGAACATCGATACGAAATCGAATCGAACGTTCTTACGGGATTCCCGTACAGACACATTATATGGGCTTGTTTCCTTCAGTTTTCATGAAACTAAAGATATCGTAAATAACAGGGAAAATACAGGGACAAGTTTTTTTTTACGAGTATCCCATTTATTTTTACGTAAATATACATTAAAATATATAGGCAGATACTAACTAACAAACGATTTCGGAATATTGTTATATTGAACGATACATAGTTAACGAGGCAGAATAAGATCATTAAAACTAAAGGTATACCTTGTAACCTTAGTAATAGTTAATATCAAATCTATCCGAGGTTAGTGTGAAAGTTGTTTTTTTCCGATAGGTAAGACATTATCATATATCAACCTATTTCTAAACCAGTAAATGACTTAACAATATGGTAGGGATCCAAATATTTGTGAACTAAGATTAGTTTTTGACTTAACATTTGGAGTACGGTGGCCTTGATTCGTTAACTGTCCGTGTATATTCTGTTTCTTTGCCAGCAAACACCTGCAATAATCGTTTTCATATAGGCTAAATTCTTTTCCAGTAAGAAATTTCATCGGTTGTCTGTGGATATTTCAAAATTTATTGTCGTTAAAATTGGTTTTATTAAAATCACAAAAATTATTGATGACGCTGAAATCATAAGATGATTTTAGAGCAGAAGAATTAACGGTCAAAACACATGTACACTTTATATAATGTGAGCTAATTATAGCGTATTTTAAAAATTTACTATTATTTGAAATTTATAACAAAACAGATTTCTTTTTGGAAGCGGCACAATAATTTAATGTGGATAATTAGAACATAAATTATTCATATAAACCTTGAAAACATATCCCTGAATTCGTCAGAGAATAATTAAGCTAAGCGCTAACCTAATTAGGCTAGGAAAAGCTTGTAATTTTGCACGGATATTATGTCTCATTAAACGTATATAGTTTACGGATATTTTAAAAAGCTCTGCTAATGTTAGTTAATTGGGTAGCATAATCGTAACAATTAATCTAGCGATCTACAGTGAGTAGCGATTCGCTCCCAGACATAGTACGGTCATTCACAAGAATACAATACCAGCCTTAAAAGGAAAATGGGGAGTAAAGTGGTTTCTTTTCGCCTTCTTCAATGAGCCGAGTATATCTCTGTATCATTTCAATACTCAAAGCACACCGAAATGTAGATGTCATTCAGCACATTAGTGATACATCCGTACTGATCGACATAGGCTGTATAATGAACCATCATTATTTTCAGAGAAAACAACTATGACCGGATTATATCTTCAATCCTTTAAAACGGCCGGATTTGTGGCAAAACAATTCACCACTATAATGCACCTGCTCACACTTTACTGTTTGTTCGTGAAAGTTTGACCAAAAACAACTCCGTTATGATACTCAGCCTCTGTGCTCGTCGGACACGGCCCCTTGTGACACCTTCCTGTTCCCCAAGTTGAAAACAACCATTAAAGATGACGTTTTGCCAACATTGAAGAGATAAAGACAGAATCGTAAGGAGCTAAACGCCATACCGGAAATTGCGTTCCAGAGGTGCTTTGAAGACTGGAAAAAGCGCTGTCACAAATTTATTCTTTTTAAAAAGGAGTACATTGAAGGTGACAAAGTCAGTATTCACGAATAAATAAAGATTTTTTTTGAGAAAATGCGGTTTTACTCGAATATCAGGAAGAACGTTCGAGCATCATTCCGTTTATTTAATTTAACCTCCTAGAGAAGTTGTGTATATTTGTATTCATAAATTTTTTACGTTTTAAAAGTTTTTATTGTAAATCTTCTATTTATTCTACTATTAAAATGTTAATCAATGATGACACACCCACCAAATTTACTGATCATTAGCAAAATGAATAATCGGGAAAGTCATCAATAGTTGTGTATTTATAAAAAAAAAAGGCTAAGTCCTTTAGAAAAAATACAATTAAAATACACCGAGGTAAATAAATAAATAAAATATAAAATAATAAATATTTATTACATTTATCCAATACTATATTGTTTTACAATTTATTCAGATACTTTATTAATTATTTAAAAAGGGTACATTAAGCATATCTCGCGTGACGATATCGGATTGTTACACTTTTGATTTGAATACCATGTAAGAGATTCTTCATTACTTATTATTCGTAGGAACGAGCTATGGCCTACAAAAATTAACCGACCTGTATTAAATTACATTAAGTATACCGGTTTTAAAAAATATTAAAAAATTAGACTTAACGGGGGAAAAACAGTAAAATGTTTTTTTAATTTCAAATACATAAAAATCTCTCGTGCGGTAACAAAGTTCAAAGTTGTCAAAAATTAAAATTTTTTAAGTTACCGATAACTCATTAAGTTTATATTTTCAAGGTGCAGCGTGAGAAATTTAATGTATTTTAATACCGGAACGACGAAGCGAAATAGAAGAATTAGAAGGAAGATTAAAAAGAAGAATTAATAGGAATAGAAGGATAAAATCTCTTAAGACATTCAATAAATGAGAAACTCATTCCTTATAAAGAAACGATAAATTGGAGAGTATATCGGAAAAAAATTACCATTAAAACCTAAAGATCTTTGTTATAGAAAGTATACAGAAAAGAGAGAAACAGGAACGCGATAATGAAATTAATGAGAGTTACATCTCGAACTGGCAACAGTTCATTCCGTTTGTAAAATCTTAATTCCACGAATTTCTTAATTCGTCTTTCACTTCTTGATATCCGCTAATCGTTATTATATTAACGTACTACCTTTGGGTTAAACATCGATTAGTCACTTTAAGACAATGTAACGTTCAAAGAAAGAAAACAGATCGAACTTCTACATAGTTAAAAAGACTTTAAAGTACCAAAAATTAATCTACCTTATAAATACAACAAAAGTTAACACGCTTAAAAGTTAAAAAAATAAAATATTACAACCACTTAAACAAGAAGCTATCATATCTGTGTGAGATAGGTAACTTCCGAGTAGAAAAAAAAATCGATAAAGCGGTATAATGCAATAGATTAAATGTTCTATTAAAAAACGTACTTGTAATTTATTCTTCCACTAAAATAAACAAACATGAGAACAAACATACTGTTCAGAGTTATCCTCGTTTTTTCTTAGAAAATAATTTATAATATTTTTTACGTGCATCGTTTCCTTTGAATTGATCGATTCATACATTCCAGATATCTCCCGATATTTAGCTTTGTTGAAATCGGAAGTTCACAAGCAGGCAGTGAACCCTTTTTCATACAGTGAGTGTACGGCTGAAGGTAGTTACATCGCTGAATCATCAGATTAATACGTACTGTTAATTGGAAATAAACAAAAAAAGAATGACTGGGTAACAGTACTGAGTAGTCAAGAGTATTAAAATATAGCTATCCCGGCCCGATCTCGAACTGTTTTAAATTTAAAATTCAAAACAGCATGATTAACTACGGTAAATAACATAAAAAAAAAGAAAAAAGCAAGTCTGCTTGCTTTCTAATGTTACTAAAAACAACAATATATATCATACGAAATTATTCTACGGTTAGATAAATGTGTCATTCCATACTTCATACAGCAATCCGACCAGTAGCCAACAGAACAAGTAATTATATCGTGGTACAAATTTTCCTGAATTCTTAGGTGGATTAAATTAAGCTACATGACATTTTTTATTATTTATTATCATTTTTTTTATTTCTTAGTCATATAACTCTTCTTTAATAAGAAAAAGCTTTTTGTATACGACATAAATAAAAAAATATTACATAGTAGTTAAAAACATAATACAGTGGTTGAAATAAAACAATGAGACACTGAACGGATGTAAAAAAAAAAAAAAAAAAAAATGTTCTACTGACTAGTAACCGCGTATGACTACTCGTAAGGGGTACGTATACTAACACTTTTTTTCTGCTCCCCTGGGTTGGATCAACAATCAAGTATTTTCTCAACCCAGGAAAGTGTCCTTGCGACTCTAACGGGGCTTCCCACCCGCCGGCAGTACGTACGGCACGGTAGGTCGGCCCGCCGGTTCTGGATATTTTTTTCTTTTATTGTCTGCCTCAAACAGGCCGGACAGGGGTAAATCCGTGCCCGGCTATACCGTTCCCTGGGGTCCTTGCCCAAGCAGCCGGGACTCGGTCTTTTCACTTTAGTTTATTACTTGCCTCAAACTGAGAGACGAAAGGATCGAGTCCGGCTATGCCGTTTCCGGTTCCCGCCCCAACGGCCGGGACTCGGTCTTCATTAATACTAATAAGAGTACTAAAAAATTAAAAAAAGTTCAAGTTTAAATAAAAATCTTACATTTAAAAAAAAGGTGTTTTTAAATAATTTTCTTCTTTATCTTCGCCTTATCCCATTTCATATATAGTCAGCATTACCATCTTTAATTATTTTCCTTTGTATGATAGTGTTTCTCGCTTTTCCATCTCTCCTTTCACAGGTATTTTGTATATTTTTCCACCTTAACTTAAGTCATTTTCCCCACCACTACCGACTTCCGAATATTGTTTTGAACACCATTTTCACTCCTTCCCTACCTACATATACCCGAACTTTCTCGACCTGCACTCCTTAATTATTTTTTTAAATATATCTCGCTTAACATTCTTCTTTAGAGAAAGTCGGGTAAGGTCTAATTATACTAGTTAATAAACTTTGTCCTTGATCGATTTAAACAAATCGGTGACGTACAGATTTGCTACGCTACCTGCCGTTCACCACCGATCCTGAAACTTTAGGGATAATTAAGTATTTAGTATTTGGATTATTTAATATTAAAGGATCATTATTTTTTCATTTTAACCTTGCGTTCAGGAAGTAAGGTTATGGAACAATAGTTGTAAATACAATTTAACGCGTAACGAAAATAAACGTTTTAAAAATTAAAGCGAACAAGCAAGATTTAAACATTTGTAGAAAAATACAAAATTATTTATCTAAAATACACGAAATTTATTTTATGTACAAAATATAAAACAAATTTTAAAACGTTTACGAACAAATTAAAAAAAGGTGTATTCGTACGTAGTAAAGAGAAGGGACCATGAGGTTCTGGTGAGTCATATAAACTGTTTTTTTCGCATTTTTCAATAATTGTTAAACGATTTTTACTAAAACTTTTCCTCAGAAAGGCAAAGCAATCTTTCGCGTAGATTGCATAGAAATAGAACTAGAAATAGCCGACATTGAATATAATGCATTTTTTCGTACAAAGGGAATGAATAATTCGTGTAATTATTCAACATCATAAGCCATCTCCTCTAAGAAGGTTGACAACGCGCATTATTCAGGTATTGTAATTTTTAATTTCTTACTGTTTATCGATTCTTTTTTTTTCTTATTCATCTAAGTAAAATCTAATTTACACTTATACATCCAACTCACCACTCAAACTCTTCCAAACTAACCATAGTGCTGTTTCTTTAGAACCCAGGTTCCTATTCCGTAAAAACAGATTCAAAAAATTGTGGCGCATCAAAATTTTTGATTTAAAATTTTAAACTAACATCTATAATAAAAAATACCTTGTCATTTTGTTAAAAATATTCTTATTCTGCTTTATTTTATTCTTAGCGTTATCTCCCAACCTAATTTTACAATAGCATCTGTAAGCTGCCATAAAAAATTGCTAAACGTGACTTGACAATGAAACACAAGTCAAATCTAAAAATCAGAACACCTAGTACGTACTGTTTGGTTTAAAAAAATAAACTGAAGAATAACTAATACAAGTAAATAAAATTAAAAATTTTAAAAGCCCCACGATGAAATTAAATTGTATAATTAAAGAGGATAATTGAATATTAAAATATTAATTAGAAACATTCAAAAGCCGTTTTAAAGAAACATATCTACTGCAGCGCCCTCTGGCGGCTTGTAACCGTACAACTAATCTCTGAGGAGATACCTATGCAATGCAAAAAAGCGCATTAAAATTGGTTTTTGAGGAAAAAATTAAAAATGGTAACATACATACAAACAAACATACACACACACACGGCCTCTTACGCCAAACGCATATACTGTCACCGTTTGTCGTGGGTAAATGTATCCTTATTTGAAAAAAAAAGTTAATTTACCTCCACTTTACGCCATAAGGCGTAATCCCTATGGCGTAAAGTGGAGATAATTTTTTTTTTCTCCAATAAGGATATTTTTATTTAATTATTCTTCAGTGTTTTTGAAGCCATATTATACAGAGTGATTCAAAATTGCACGGCAATCTCTCGGGAGATGATTCTATAGCCGAAAATTACCAAAAGATAGGTCAGAAAACAGTTCATTAGCAAGTTTCGGCTCGCGAAATATTTAGCCCTGCTTTCTATTCCTTGTGTGAAATTAAACCGTACTAAACTTCTTGGGGTAGAAATCAAGGAGTACATTTGGTGATTCCTTGTAGCTTTTGATCTAAGAAATTGAATAAAAGTGGCTCCAGACCTCTTTTTCACTTAGGTTTTAAGAAAAACGGGGTAAAACACGTAAACGTTTTGTTGAAAAATACACTTTTTCAGGATAAAATAAATTTATTACTTTACAAGTAAACAAACAAAAACTTCTAAGTAACTTTGTACAGAATTTAATTCTGAGAAAATTGAAGTAAATAACGTCTATTAAAATTAAACACAAATTTTAGAAGTTAACTAATTAGAAACAAAACACAAACTGGATCGGCAAAGTGATACGATTTTAAACAGAACAATTTCCATCAATGTTTGAACAGCAAAATGTAAATGAAAACAAATCAATAACAGAAAAAAATAAATAAGACTAACAACTTCAGCCAACCCCAAAGTCGGTTGGCGTGAGATCGGGAGATAAAGGTGGCTATATTTTACTGGTTCGTTTTGATCATTTTTTTGCTTACTAAAGGTGTTATTTATATGATTCACCTCATCATGACAGTAGTGAGCAGTGCGCCATCGTTGAAAAACCACATTTGCTCTCTATCTGCAAGTGGAATATCTTTCAAGATTTCTACCAGATTTGTTTGCAAAAAATGCAAGTACCGCTCTCCATTAAGCTTTGGCGGTAAGAAAAAAGGGCTTATGAGATTATCACCAAGAAAACCAGACCACATATTAAACGAAAAGGTATGTTGGAATTGACTTGTAGCAGTCCCATGGGCATTTTCTACTGCCCAAATGCGAGTGTTTTGATAAACTACAACGCCATTTCTTGTAAAACAGGATTCATCAGTAATTAGAATATTAAAATAAATCGGGTTGATGTTCAAATTTTCTAATTAACCATTGACAGAATTTATCCGTATATCAAAATCAGGCGGTAATAACTCTTATACACGTGTTGTATGGAATGGATATAATTTTTGCTTCCGTAACGTTCGCCTCACACTTGACTGCGAAACATGAAAGCGATGTGACAACCTTCTGGTGCTTGAGGTAGGAAATAATTGTACCGCGATGGTCAATATTCAATATTGCGTCTTTAGCGATGGCATTTCTCACAAAACGTTCACGACCAGCATCGAATCTTTGTGTGGTTTAAGTATGCCTGTTTTCCGAACTCGCCTTTCCAAAGCCTCAATTGTTTAACGATCCGATAATTTTCGATCAGTATAATTTTTCCGGTATTCACTCACAGGAGCCATTCCATTTTTATTTTCTTTACCAATAATTAACAACACGACCGTCAACTCTCCAGATGAAAACAAATTTGTAGTATCACCATTGTGAGTGAATGAACCAACAATAGCACCAACACCTCTCAAATGAATATTCAAATGCTAGTCACTAAACTTAATTGTTGATCAGCTGTTATTGCCAATCTGTGAAAAATAAAAGTTTTCAGTATGTTTGAGAAGGATGTCTTTCAAATTTATTTTTATAATCTTTAACATTTGTACGTAAATTGTTCTATTTAAAATCGTATCACTTCTCCGATCCAGTGTGTATATTTTGTTTCTAATTAAAGTAGAATTTCTCAAATTTTTAATTTTAGTAGTGGTTATTTACATACATTTTTTCAAAGTTTAGAAATATTTGTTTGTTTACAGGTAAATTAACAGTTATTTTATCACAAGTCCTAAAAGTGTATTTTCCGACAAAACATTTTCGAGTTTTATCTCGTTTTTCTTAAAACTTAAGCGAGATAGAGGTCTGGGACCACTTTTATTCAATTTCTTTGATCAAAAGTCATAAGGAATCACTAAATTTACCCCTCGATTTGTACCCCAAGAATCTTAGTACGGTTTAATTCAACAAAGGGAGCAGAAAGCAGGGCTAAATATTTCTCGAGCCAAAACTCGCTAACGAACCTTTTTCTGACCAATATTTATATGAATTTTTTCTTATTTTTGTCTATATTCTTGTTAGAATATGAATATATATATATATATATATTCTAACTGATATTTTCTTATTATCTTTGCCCGATTTGGACAGGTTTGTAGCTTGTACCAATGATTTTTTCAGCTACTGATTTTTTTAGCCGGGAAAGTTTTATTTTAATAAGTAAAAAAAAATTGGTAGCTTTGTTCTGATAAGCTCAGTAAGATAATGAGTATAATATAGAAAAATAACCGTTAATACTTAGCTGATGAAATGATATGTTTATAAACGAAAACATGATTATTAAATAATATTTCATATCACAGAGAAACAGTAACTTTTGCAAAAAAAGAAAATTATTAGCCGATTTGTCTTATGAGCGACATCCGTGATATATCATTTATAAACTCTATATAATAACGATGATGTTATACTGATTTCTTCTGCCCGCAATTAATTTAAACAGAACATTATTTTTCATACATCATTTCATCTGTATGTTTTAACTAATCTATTTTTTTTTTTACTCGGCTTACCAAAACGAACATTACCATTTTTTTCATTTTTAAAAATAATCATTCATGACTGAATTCACTTAGAAAGTAGTCGGGAAGTTTAAAATCGTTAATCGAAAATCGCCCGAGTTGATGGAAACGATTAAATATTATATACTTAATAGGTATTTCTCAAACGTAAGTAAAGTTGAACAAGATTAGATGAAATTAGGCGATGAAATCCCTTCTCCTATCTTAAAAGAAGTAGTAAATTCTATGCTATGATCCATCTTATAGATCTAATTAACGAATATTTTAACAACGCAATATTTCCAAGCAGCCTTAAGATTTCCGTTGTTATTCAAATCCTTAAGAAAGGTTCAACACTTAATTTACAAAATTATACGCCAAATTCGTTGTTTTAAAATTATGAAAAATGAACTTCAACATTTCTCGAAAAGTATCACGTGTTAACAAGTTTCCAGCATTGTTTAGTTAAAAGCACAGCATCATTGTGTTTTTACACAGCGATTCCCAAATTTTAGAAAATATTTTAAATACAATAGGTAACAAAAAGACTATATTTTTAATTTTTTGCATTAATAAATAAAGCATTCGATATTTCCACACTTTTTACAATAGGTTAAAGTCATACCTTACCGACCGTAAATAAGTAGTTGAAATTTCATCTTTTGATAAGAATACACAATGTAAAATTTAGGTCCTCAGTTCCAGATGTAGAACGCTGAGTGCCTCGGGAAGTATTCTCGGTTGTTTATTTTTTTATCTTTATTAATGACTTACCTCAAAATCTTGAACCAGTGTTGTAACCCTCTATGCAGACGACACAGTGTGTGTTTGTGGTGTGTGTGTGTGTGTGTGTGTGCGCGCGCACACACACACACATACACAGACATATATATATATATATATATATATATATATATATATATCTGAAGGTAGTTATCTAAAAGAAAATTCTAATATCGCAGTGGAAAAATTATTCAATGGATTGATTGTAATTATCTAACACTAAATATGACTGAGACACTCATTGTGCTTTTCAGGTAGATGTAAAATTGCTGATAAGATACATAGAATTCCCCATTATTATAACTATAATATTTAACCTGCTAACAAAATAAAATTTCTGGGTGTTTATTAGATGACAAGTCCTAATAATGGGATGTTCAAATTGATTTCGTTTTTAAAAAAATGAAACAATACTGTTTTGCTTTGAAACACCTTAATAAAACTCTACGCTTGTCATTAATATTAATTATGTAAAATTTCCATCTGAAATATAATATCTTCTCTTTAAGCTCCTCAAAATGTCTGAACGATTCTTTAATATACAAAAATATGTTGCCACATTATTATCTGGTATCCATAAGTACATATCATGTAGAGGGATATTTAGAAATTAAATATGTTAACTTACCCTTGTGTTTAAATTTATGGTCGTGTAATCTTAGCTAAACAGAACAGTTCCTTACTCTTAAAAAAAATAACGATATCCATCCCTATCGAACGTGACAAAGGAACTTGTTTTCATATAACACAATATTTCGGCTTAGAGAAAAGAGCCTTGTTATTCTTTCGTTACCATTTTTAATAAATTACCGAACCATTTGTATCGATGTTGTGTCGATGCTATTATATCGATGAATTTTTAAATAATATGAATTAAAAAATACGCTGAATTTTTTTGTATCCCATTCAACCTGTTCAATTTGCTTAAAATAATTTTCAGTCGGGGCTTTAGAATTGTGAATTATTTTGTAATAATCAATTTACTTATCTTAACAATAATATATCATGTGTTTATATTTAAATAATTAATAAGGACTTTATCACATCTATTTTTTATCTTATAGTTTATGTTTTTATACTTATGATGACGTGATTCTCATGACGTCTTATTATGTACCAAGCAGAATAAAATAATTACTTGTTTGAAAAAAAGTTTTTCGTTAGTTTCATTTTTATTTATATTAAATAAATTTTATTAACCAAATGAAATTAAATAATTTCACAGGAAGGCGATGAATAAAATAGAATAAAATAAAATGAATAGGAGGTAATCCCCCTTTCCATAGAAAGGGGGGAATAAAATAAAACTTCATTCGATCTTTTCAGTCATTGTGTATGGATTTATTAAGTAAGCTTCGTACCTAATAACAAAGATATTATAAATTGATAAATATTAATTTTTAATTATAAATATAAGTATAAAAAAAAGAACTAAAAATGTATGAGAACAGCTGAAGTATTTCATTACATTTATTATTAAAATCATTATAGTAAGAAATCTTGTTATTCCCGTAATTAAATAAACAGCTTTTTACAAATAATAAATTAAAAAGTATGAGGAAACAGTAATAGTCAAGGTTAAACAATATTAAAGGGATAATTTGTGTTTTATAATTTTTGACTGCTGTCATCAGGAAATAAAACAAACAATTTTATTAATCGTTTGATAGATGAAGGTAAATTTCAAAAAATAAGTTAACAGTAAATTAATAAATAATATTAATAGTAAAATAATTATTAGTTGGTTAGCGAAATTGCGTATAATAAAGCTCTGGCCACCTGAATTTTGCTTAGAATTAAAGGATCGTATGACGTATAAAATACAGACTTATGCTTGAAAAAATCATAAACTTAATTTCTATATTTGATTACAGCTATATTTTGTTAAAATATCACTAACGTTTGGTATATATGTACGTTTTGCATGCAATCTACTGCCAGATGGAGATATTGTTGTCAACTATGTATATGAGGCAGAAGTCTTACCGAGTGAATTTCTGTGCCAACATGGCACCTGTCGTTCTGCAGCTGCTCCCTGATTTGTAAATTAAGTAAATTGTGTCATCTGTATAATTTCAAGTTTTATTAGAAATAAAAAAATATATATACATATAAACGCTAAGTATGACGTGTATATATATATATATATATATATATATACATTTTATTAACTGTGTATGAAAGTTATTGTATATGTTCTAAAAATAAAAATTTTAAAATAAGTATAGAAGAAAATATATATCGTGCACACAGTAGTACACGCTGTCACACATATTAAGCAAATAAAACAAATACAAAAAAAAATTATGCGAAACTCGCAAAATTTGAATCACAAAATTAATTTTACTCTGTTATCTTTTTATTCCACGAAGAAAAGATTAACCGTAAGAAAATTATAAAAATGTTCGTTTCTAAATCAGTTAGTCTCAGGTTCAATTTCCGGTCACGGTCTGGCATTTTGTTTTTGCAAACCGTTTAATTTATCTTCCTCATTAAAGTTTATTTCAAGGTCATAATAAGGAAAACCGGTGCAAACGAAGAAACTTATATGTTTGTAATTAATATCAATCGATAAATACAAACTCTGAAAATGCAAGAGATATTTTTAATATCGATAGTATTGGTATCGATAAGTAATCGAACCGATAGTAATGTATGTTGGTGCATGGGAGCTCTGAAAGCTTCGGTGAGTAGGAGCCTGAAATCAGTGCAGAAATTGCGCATCCGCTCTCTGCCAGGACATATGCCGGTTCCACCGGAGTACCGGATCGGAGCTTCAAGGTTAGTAGCCCTGGAGTGGGGGTGTACCCCGGCGGCTAGCCTTGCTACAGAAGGGATTAACACAATGAACATACTTGAACAAACAAACGTGGCAGAGGGTGCACGTAAACACCCTCGTTTGGAAACCTCCGATTCGCCACAAGCGAAGAGGAAAAAGAACAAGGAGTCAGATAAAATCAAGAGAGATGCTGACAAAATCAGTAAGCAATTGAGAAAGTCGTTGTTTGGAAACATTGCTCCCAAACCAAGATTTTTAATTATTACCAAGGAGAATGGAAATTTTCAAAAAGTTAGTCCATTCTTGATCGCAAGAGAGATAACTAATTGTGCTGGTGGTCCTGTTAAGGAAATTCGTAAAACTTTTAATGGATTGAATGTCGAAACCATCAACGACATGCAAAGCCAGAAAGTTCAGGCGTTGAAGAAGATTGGTGAATTTTCGATTTCTGTCCAACCGTATAGCATACTTAACTCAACCAGAGGAGTTGTTGGTTGTCGCGATCTTCTTAATTGTACAGAAGAAGATACTGTACAAGAAATGTCGAGTCAGGGAGTGACTCAGTGTCGCAGACTAACCATGCGAAGAAATGGTGAAGTTGTTCCTTCGGCCTCGCATGTTTTAACATTTAATAGACCGAACCTTCCTGAAAAGGTACGAGCTGGCATCCATCGGCTTGGTGTACGGGCATTCATTCCGCAGCCGATGAGATGTTTTAAGTGTCAACGATTCGGACACACAGCAGCTAGATGTGAAGCGCAGGAAATATGTATATGTGGAGCGAAAACACATGAGGGTGATCCATGTAAAGACCCTCCAATCTGCGTTAACTGTAAAGGGCATCACAACTGTCGTTCAAGGAACTGCCCTACATATAAATTAGAAACAGCCATTCAGGAAGTTAAAACGCCGCAGAAGGTCAGTTATCCTGAAGCGAAGAAAATTGTTAATCAGCGTATACCACGACCATCGACTTCTTATGCTGTAGCAGCGGCTGCCCCTTCCACATCTAAAATTAATGTGGAGCAGTTGCTTAACACGATGGCACCAAGTCTTACGACAATGATTGAAAGAATCATTGATTCAAAGATTGAGTCGACTCATCAGAAAAAACAAAGTAAAGATGAGACGGCTCATCCCCGGACTGACACCGTTGACATGAGAGACGCACCAGCGCCGTTTAAAATACCAGCCAAATCTGCGATCGTAAAGCCTAGCGTAAAAATTAAAAATCTTGACTTATCTGACAAAGAGAAACAGATCACTCCGTCGACTAGTCACAAGCCTAAAGAAATTGTGACAAGAAAATCCGAGTCTACCGAAATGGAGGTGCAAGTTATTATTGAAAAAGCACCAGACGCAGGTGATATAAAAACTGCAACAATGGAGGGTCCAAAAGCTCAAAGAACAGCTTCGGTGAGAGCATCTACTTCAGCTGGACCCAGCACTGCATTAGAGATAGAATCCAGCTCATCAGCCACGGAAAGTGCATCGCTTGCTAGTTTAGAATCAATTGCAACGGTGTTAACAGCACCAATGAAGCTTTCATCACTAGATGTAAGCCGGCGAACGTCATTGGCATCAGAAAGAGAAGACGATGCCATGTCCGAGGCCTCAGACACACTGTCATCGGAAGTTGAGGCCGTTCGCAGAATGGAAAAACGGTGCAAGAAAGGATGGCCGAAAGGAAAGCCTAGGAAGTAATTTGTTGGATTAGAAGTTATAGAAAAATGTAAAATTTTGAACATTTTTGATTCATGAGATTGTGAATCACTGAACCTTTTTTTATTTTTTATTTTTTTTTTGAAGTGGGATGAGGCTAATGACCAAAGTAGTCGATGCCCCTAAAAACCTCAAAAAAAAAAATGGAATTAACAGTCTGGAGAATTGGGGTGACAGGAACACGATTTGGACATATTAATAGAGTGCGCGTATAACTCCATCTTAAATAAGGTTAATCTGCCTTTATGTTCAAAGGTAAAGAGGCTAGGGGACCGAAGTGTGAACTGACAGTCATGATAACGGTAATACGGGAGAGATGTTTACAGACAGACGGACAAGGTTTGGTTCGTGAACCAAGTAAGTTGATGGAGAGTTGTTAAGAGTTTAATCCTAGAAAATATGGAAGATAAAATCAGAAGATAAAGATGATAATTTATAAAATCCTTTGCTTATTTTATCTTCCGATGTAATTAGTTATTTCCATTACTTAAAAATACACGAAAAAATTACTACAATTAAATGAAGCTCAACAAATTTCACTGACAAAAAATGCGCAATATTCGGACGAAATTTAGATAGAAAAAACTGGGCCCAATCAAATTACATTTTTCTTGGATACTATTTAGCAGCGGCGGCTCGTAGCTAAAATTAGTTGGGGTGCTACTCCAGAAAATTTTTTCTGGGCCTTTCAAGGTCATTCTTAAAGTTTTTTGTAAAACAAAAGAATCAAAAAATGAACCAAATAGAATAGCTGGAAGCAGGATAATAATCTAATTCTACCCTTTGTCACACTCAAGAATATGGTACACGGCTTTTAAGCACATTGTGCTTAAAAACCGTATTCGGTTTAACCGAATAAATAATAAAATGTCAATACAGATAATATAATCTTAGAATTATTAGATAATAACTTAACAAAATGTCCACTTAAAAACAATATAGTCCAACGGTGCTTAATTTAAATTTCTATGTACGCAGAAACAAATGCATAATTCGTTTTTACTAATTACCTTCTCTTTCGCCCTTCCAGCGTGTTTTTGGGCAGATTTGGCAATCAAAGAGCCCTTGCTTTCCGCCATCTTCTGATCACTGCTAAAAAAACAACTAATTTTATTATTAATTATGTCCCGTCGGTATTTATATAAATTAATTATATAATAATTTCCAGTTGCCAACAATTTTTACTATTATATCCGAGCGCTTTCAGATATAAATCCATCATCAAGAACACTTACGTGTTATTCATTATTATTGCCCTGAGGTAGGTAATCCCCACGTCCGGAACACAACATCTACGTTCCACGTCCAGGGCGGTAACAGCCGTACTTATGTACAATACATATAGCTGGCTAACGGGGCTCCGAGTAAATTCCTCGGATATGCTTTTCTTTTGACCTGTTTCCACCTTCAGGTCTCCTCATGGATTGGATTTTTTGGCTACCTGCAGGATATGAACAATTTATGGATTAGGAAGTGGACATATACCAAACTTAGAGCTGGCGATGTGGCGGCCACGGTCGAAGTTATTTGCAGGTGTAACGGAGACCTTTTGTTGTCCACATGCCCCCCGCGATGGCAAGCATGTAGTTAAGGTGCCCATGTTGTTCGGAGCATGGGAGCCCTGAAAGCCTCGGTGTGTAAGGGCCTGGAGTCAGTGCAGAGACTGCGCATCCGCTCTCTGCCAGGACATATGCCGGTTCCACCGGAGTACCGGAACGGACCTCCAGGGTTGGTAGCCCTGGAGTGGGGGTGTACCCCGGCGGCTAGCCTTACTACAGAAGGGATTTGTTGTTCATACAAATTGAACAATTAAACGTGGCAGAGGGTTCACGCAAACACCCTTGTTTAGAACCAGCCGTTTCGCCTGAGGCAAAACGGAGAAAAAGTGCGGAAACTAAAAGGATAGAGATTGAGGCTAGAAAAAGCTTACAAAAAGCTTTTTTCAAGAGCAATAATGCACCGAAACCTAAATATTTGGTTATTACCAAGGAGGATGGAAATTTTTCGAAGGTGAGTCCTTTTCTCATCGCTCGGGAGATAACCAAATGCGCTGGTGGCCCTGTAAAAGAAATAAGGAAGACCTTCATGGGACTTCATGTTGAGACTGTAAATGATGTCCATTCTCAAAAGATTTTAGGGCTTAAAAAGATTGGAGAACTGGCTGTGCATGTTGATCCCCACGGTACGCTCAACACCTCAAGAGGTGTGGTCGTCTGTCGGGACCTTCTAAATTGTACGGAACAAGAAATTGTTGAGGAGTTGTCAACGCAGGGAGTCATAGAGTGTCGCCGATTGAAGATGAGGAGGAATGGCGAGGTCCTACCTTCAGCCTCTCATGTTCTCACATTTAACCGGCCTACCTTGCCGGAGAAGATTAGAGCGGGGATACATCGATTGGATGTGCGGGCATTTATCCCGCAACCAATGCGATGCTTCAAGTGCCAACGTTTTGGCCACACCGCCATCAAATGTGAGAGAACGCAAATATGCGTGTGCGGCGAAGAGGTGCATGAGGGAGAGCCGTGTAAAGAGCCCCCTACATGCATCAATTGCAAGGGACAGCATTCATGTAGATCCAGGAATTGTCCTGTCTACAAAGAAGAAGTAGCTGTGCAGGAAGTTAAAACTCTGCAGAAAGTCAGCTACATCGAAGCCAAAAAGATTGTTAACGCCCGCAAACCCAGAGCAACAACATCTTATGCTCAAGCTGCGGCTACTGTTCCTGCTCCTGCTCCAATTGCTGTAGATGAAAGTCAGCTCATCAGTAAACTTGCTCCGAACTTGGCTAACATGATTGAAAGAATTATTGACAATAAAATGAAATCTTTCAATATTAAAGATCCAATAAAGCCAAAGATATTAGTACAGCCTCCTCCCGAAGATAAAACAGCGAAAGCTGCTCTCGCTCTGAGGAAAACGGACGCCAAAGCAGAATGCCAAGTCCGTCTTAGTGAGATTCTTGATGACAAGAAAACGATAATACCTACAGAGACTGTTATGGAGGCTCCAAAGCCTCCAGCAACTGAGCTGGCCTCTAAACCTCAGAGGCCACAAAAAATCACACAGGGGGGGCGAGTGTCCCCCCTCCCACAGGCGGTTGCCGGTGCTATCCCCGTGTCGGGGAGTGGCCAGGTTACCGCCTCTCAATCGGCGCCTGAAACCGGCGCCGATCCATGTCCGTCGTCGTCGGCGGCTTCGGTGGTCTCCGACACGGAGATCGGAAGCCTTACAGGCGACGACCTTCTCCGCGAACATGCTGCTGTTCGCAACATGGAGAAGAAGCGATAAAAAGGATGGCCGAAAGGAAAACCCAGACAATAATTTAATTAAAAATTAGTGAGTCGATAGTACAGTGGAACATCAATGGATGTTTTTCAAACATCCATGAGCTCCAACGCTTGGTACATGATGTAGACCCGATCTGTATATGTCTGCAAGAAACACATTTCCGCCGAAATGAAAATTTTAAATTAAAAGGATTCAATATATTTCGACGAGATCAACCGCCAAATATAAGAGTTAGAGGTGGAGTAGCTATATTAACATCGACTAGAGCTACCACCGAAGCGGTTGTTCTAAATACAAACCTACAAGCGGTCGCCGTTAGAATGAAGCGTCCGCTCCAGGTCACTGTCTGCAGCATATACTTGCCGTATTTTGATTGGAATAAGGATGACATAGCAAGACTAATCTCCGAGCTTCCCCCACCTGTTTTACTGGTGGGTGACTTTAATGCTCATAATTCTCTTTGGGGATCAGATCGAGTAGATCCCCGTGGAAGAGAACTGGAAGGGTTCCTGATGAATTCAGAACTTATTATTTTAAACCACGGATCAGGAACCTTTTTCAATGCCAGAGATGGATCGACGTCCTGTATAGATCTTGCACTTATAAGCGGATCGATAGCACCGAGGTACAGCTTCCATGTTATAGACGATCTGCATGGAAGCGATCATTTCCCGGTGCAAATTGTAACTGATGTTACAAGAGCAATATATCCCATCCCTAAAAGATGGTTATTTGAAAAGGCAGACTGGACGAGCTTCACAGCTAGAACGATACTCCCGGAAACAACTGGAGTTATCGGAGACGATGTCGACGCCATAACAAATGCAATAATTGAGTCGGCATCGAGATATATTCCCAAAACATCTGGGAAACTTACAAAGAAACCCGTTCCATGGTGGAACGATGAAATAAGTGAAGCTATAAAAAGAAAGAAAAGGGCGTATAACGCCTTTAAGAAGCGTCCTAGTATAGAAAATCTTGTTGCCTTTAAGAAATACAGGGCGTATGCAAAACGTCTTATGATAGATTCGAAAAAACGATCCTGGCAGCAATACGTGTCATCCATCGACAAAACTACTACTGCATCAGATGTTTGGAGGAAAGTGAAGGCGATTTGTGGGCGTAATGATTTTGCTCCCATAACTAGCCTTCAAGATGAAGATGAAATAAAAGATACTCCATACGAAATTGCAGAGCTGTTATCCAATCCCTTCGAAAAGGCCAGCAAAACGGCCAACTACGAGGAAGGTTTTCGAACCAAAAAAGAAGAACTCGAAGGTCTACTAAATTTTAGAACTGAGTATAATTACTCATATAATGTACCATTTAAAATGGAAGAATTCGCGAAAGCGTTGGAAAAAGCAGGTAACACAGCTGCTGGTCCGGATGAAATCCACTATAATATGATCAGGCAGCTGAATACCACTGCAAAGTGTAGATTATTAGAACTTTATAATAAAATATGGCGGGATAGAACGTACCCGCAGCAGTGGAAAAAAGCTCATGTTGTTCCAGTACCAAAGAAAAATAAAAATTTAACAGACCCCAATAGCTACCGTCCTATTTCTTTGACGTGTGCTATGGGGAAAATATTGGAAAAAATGATTAATAATCGACTCGTCTGGGTTTTTGAAAAAGAAAACCTGATATCACCGTATCAAGCAGGTTTTCGACAATACCATTCTACCACTGATCAAATGATCAGCTTAGAGGACATTATATATAACAGCTTTATTACAAGGAAACATTGTGTCGGAGTCTTCTTTGATCTTCAGAAGGCTTTCGATATGACCTGGCGTCATGGTATAATGCTCCAGATACATGAATGATATACTGCTCAGCAACTACATGAATGACCGTACCTTCCAAGTGCGCGTCAAAAATGAATATTCACGTGAAAGAATATTGGAAAATGGCATACCGCAAGGTTCGCCGTTGAGCGGTACCTTGTTTACCATTGCCATTAATAAATTGATATTAGCCATTCCAGTAGAAATCAGCAAAAGCGTCTATGTTGATGATCTGACAATCGTATATGCCAGCAACAAGACTGCTATGGTGAGGTACAAATTGCAACGAGCGATCAATGCTCTAAATGAAGTTGCAAGGAATAACGGATTCCAATTCTCACCAGAAAAAACGTGCTGTGTACACTTTTGTAGGAAGAGAATTCCTCATCAAAGTCCGGCGTTGACAATTGATGATAATCCAATACAATATAAAGACAGCGTAAGGTATTTAGGACTAGTATTGGATAAATCCCTTACATGGGGATTACATATACAGGACTTGAGTAATAGATGCAAAAGAGCCCTAAACATTATAAAATGTTTATCGAACTTAAATTGGGGCTCAGAAAAAGAGACATTATTGAGATTGTATAAAGCATTGGTTCAATCTAAACTAGACTACGGATGTATCGTATATTCATCCGCTAGAAAGTCGCACTTAAGAAAGTTAGACGTAGTTCATAATAGCGGAATAAGATATGCAACAGGTGCTTTCCGCACAAGTCCGGCGGCTAGTCTGATGTCTGAAGCCGGAATAATGCCACTACATTATAGAAGAGAGATCCTCTTGTTAAGATATGCAGCAAATATATGGGCTTTCCCTGCTCATATAAATAATAAATTGTTTACGATTCATCCCATGGCTGCATTATACGAACGTCGTGCTACCTATTCCAGACCAGCCGGAATTAGGTACCACGAATTAAGAAGAAAATATGAAATTGCTATACCAGAGACTCTAGCAATTTCTACTAGAGAAATACCGCCATGGCTCTTGCCAGCGGTAAATACAAGTTTGGATCTCTCTCAAGGAGAAATAAAAAAGAAACCAGCAGTGATTATCCAGCAGGAATTTTTGGCAACCGTCAGTAATTACGAAGAACATATTAGAATTTATACTGACGGTTCTAAAACCGAACATGGTGTTGGATGCTCGATATATGTAAATGAAGAAGCCCACTTTTGGAGACTGCCAGATGTGGCCAGTGTCTACACGGCAGAACTCACTGCAATTCAGCAAGCTCTTCGCTACACTGAACACTATTGCGAAGAGAGAGTGCTAATATGTTCCGATTCATTAAGTGCACTCGTTGCAATTCGGAACAAGAACATTAAGGATGTCCTAATTGCAAACATCCTGTCCATTTTATACGTACTAAAACAACGAGGACAGCGATGCGTATTTGTATGGACTCCGGGGCATGCTGGTATTACAGGTAATGAAATCGCAGACGAAGCTGCCAGAAAGGCAACAATCTGCGATGATTTGGATGCATTTCCTGTAAGAGTGGCAGATGTTAAAAACCGTCTAACAAACATAGTAAGAAACAAGTGGAACGCTGAATGGAGGAGTTTTAATACAAAATTAAACTCAGTTAAAACTTCTCCTTATAAATGGAAAAGCGACTTTAAGTTGACTCGCCGTGAACAAGTAGCGGTGACCAGACTTAGAATCGGTCACACGCGATTAACAAATTTATATTTTTGTTAACCGGCGAAGTGAGACCAATGTGCGGTGTTTGTAATAAAACACTGACAATCAAGCATCTAATAGAAGAGTGTACCATATATGAGGACCTCAGAAAGAGGTTCCGTCTTACAAATAATATTAGTGCTGATCTGGATAATGGAAATGAAGAAAATATAGTTGCATTTTTACACGTCAGTGGACTTCTTATAAGTCTATAAAATGGAAGTTTAAAGCTGTGGTAAAAGATACTCTAAGCGGTAGTTTTATAAATACATATAAGGGAGTCTCGAAGCGTGGCACGTATAGTGACGGGAGGTAGCCCTCTTGCCTAGGCCATTTTGGCTCACCTGCATTCAAGAGCAGTGAGTCGGGGTGTGTCCGATGATGGCATGGGGGACCCTCAAGGGTGGATTGAGGGCGCGAGGCTATGGGTGTACGCCGTGCATGCCTATGGCCTGATATAAGAAGGATTCAACTGCCACGGCACCCTGGCACGACTGATATACTGCTCAACGGCGGTTCTGGTCGCCCCGAGGATGCTTAAACAAACTATAAATGAGACTTCGTAGAAGAAAGATAGAAAGAAAGATATGGTATTGATAAGATTAATTTTAATTTCATGGTCTTTTGAGAACCTATCTCAAATTTTAATGTTGGGGCCCTTTACACCCCGTAAGTGTTTGTGATTGTCCTTGTCTTTCATGTTTTAATGTTTATTGTGAAGTTTGTGTTTTTAAATAAAATGTAAGGGCCCTTTACACCCTTACATATGACGATCCTGATGGAGATAATAATTTCTTTTAAAGAATGTGACGAGGGCTAATGACCTTAGCAGTCGATGCCCGTAAAAATTCAGTTAAAAAAAAAAAAAAAAAAAAAAAAAAAAATATAATTATTTCCTTCACAAATTAATATATTAAATGAATTTTTAATTTTAAAAACAAAAATTTTAATTACAATTGATCGTCAAGAGGTAAAAATAATGTCGACGTTGTCCGTCATGTCAGTATGAAAGAAACATAACAACTGAGAGCTTCATACTGACATGACGGACAACGTCGACATTATTTTTACATTTTGATGATCAATTGTTGTATTTATAATTTTTGTTTTTAAAGTGAAAAATTCATTTAATATATTAATGTGTGAAGGAAATAATTATAATGCATAACACATAAATGTTCTTGATGATGGATTATAATAATAGAAATTGTTGGTAACTGGAAATTATTATATAATTAAAACAACTAAACCGCTTTCATATTCCTTCCACCGACTAAACTAGAAAAGAAAACAAACAATGAACGTTCCATACACACGCGGAGTAAAAAATACTACCTTCCACCAGCACGCCAGGGTCGGCACTGCGGGAGCGACAGTGCTCTCTCTCCCTCGCAATCTCGAGTGCAGCTTCCTATGTGCGCAGGCGCACAACAGCCAAACACCAAGCCTCTGAAACTGTGAAGCGCACAATTCCATACAAAGATTTTTTTATCTTTTTCATAAACTGGGGGATGGCTACTGACATTAAGCTTAAGGATTATGTATTGTACAAGTATAAAGAAAGAATTAAAGAAAAAAGGACTCATTATATTAAATGTTCGATAATATCAAGTGGAAATAGGGAGTGCTGCAGTTCGACAGTGCCTAAACGCGAGCCGCCACTGCTGTTTAGTACCACCAGAACTTTCTTACAATTACTGAGAGGAAGGAAGGGGAATGCGACTGGCGGCAGTAGGTGATGTGCAGAATAGGGTAGGGTAGAGTTCCGTTTAAAATTGAAGATGGAACCTACTTTACCTTCAATGTTCTCCTAGTGTAGTAATACTCCCACAATTCTCTCTAGCGTAGCCCCTGTAAACAAACTTCCAAACAGATTTAATCGACTGTATTTCTTAGATTAGAACAGGCAGTTCTATCGATCCAGTATTACTAGCGTTAAACTGATTAAGAAGTGAGAGAATAAAAAACATTGATTTCCAGCAACATCGATTAGATTAACTAATTTATCTAGTACTAACGGTCTGCTGCACTAGCTACCGAGGTCATTCGGAAGGTTTTCGGCCTGGCACAGAGGTTTCGCAAGTATTACAAAGCGACTATAGCATTTGTCAAGTATAGTCGTTTAGATTGCATAATGCGAAGTTTCAGACGAGCGCTATTAATTGCTAGTTAGTGGCGATTGATTAGATCAAACAAGTTTTGAAATTCTCTGAAAAATTGTTAAAATTGAAGTCGAGCTGTTATAAAGTATTTTGATTTAAAAATTTAACACCGACATGCGTACATAAAAAGTTAAGATTTAATTTTTAAAGATTCTTCGCCTTCATTTTCGACGGTAAAAAAGTGGCTGTTGAATTTAGACGTGGTCAAAAGTAGACTGCAGAATTTGAAAGCGGTCGTACATTCATTCAAGATAATGAAAGCTCGAGACACCCAAAAACCGCTACGACCGACGAAATCGTCACAAAAATCCACAATTCCGTATTATATGATCCCCTGATTTAATGTATGCGAGCTTGCTGATATCGCAAACATCTCGACAGACGGCATCGAGTACATTTTACATGATCTGGGTATGAAAAAGCTTTCCGATCGACGGATCTCCGCTGAGTTTCTTCAACTGTGTATAACAGTAGATAAACCAAGGATTCACCATTACACGCCAGAGACCAAACAGCGTGTGGAAGTAGGTTAAAGTACACTAAAGAAACTGGAAACGGTTCCATGTGCATAAAAAGTCACGGCTACGGTTTGTTGGGATTGTCGAGGTCGCTCATAGACTACCTGGGAAAAGGCAAACGCGTCACTGGAGAGTATTAAGCTTCAATAATGGGCCGATTAAAGAGCTACAATCAGGCTAAACGTCCACATCTTACAAAAAACAGAGTGCTCTTTCACCACACCGAGAAGTGTGTGCAGCTCGGGTTATTGCTGCAAAACTTCATAACCTACGCTACGAAATGCTTCCATATACGCCGTAATTGCCGGATTTGACTCTAAGTGATTACTTTCTCTTCGAAACCTGAAGAGATGGCTCGCTGGACGATAATTTATTTAAAATGATGAGGTCGAAGCTGAGATAACTGCTTATTTTGCACAGTTGGACAAATCAAATTACACTGAAGATATTAAAAAAAAATGGAAAGCCGTTGGTCTAAATGTACCGAATTGCAAGATGTCTACGTTGAAAATTAAAATTAAAATCTCTCAAAAATCTTGTGTTTTCTTTGTCAGGCCAAGAACTTACCGAACGACCTTCGATTGACAAATAACTACTATTAATTCTTAGACTAGCAGAAGATTTAACCAACAAAAAAGTTTTTAGAAGAGCACAGGAGGATTTTTGAAAACTTCACGAAGTAAAAGAATGGAACTAGCTCAACATACACCTTTTAACAGTGATTTCGTGAAGAGGATCGATTTTAGGGAAAAGTATAACAGAAAAAGAGAAAAAACGCTTGGATTAAATCATAAGACAAATCAAAGAGGAAACTACAGAAGTGGGAAGAGTAGAAAGTTTTTACCGACCATTCTTTGAAAATTAACAGAGAAAAGAAGCAGTAAAATATAACTTAGAAATTAAAAAAAAAATGGCTAAAAATTAGATTAAGTACGTATTTTGCTTGTAGTTAACCGGTAAAAGAGATAAAATCTATTACAATTTGAATTTGTATTAATGAATTTCAGATGCTGAAAAGACGGTGTTGGATGAATATATGACTCCTGTTCTAGGAATTATACTGCCAATCTAAAGAATACAAGTCTTATACCTATTCTAGAACATTATCTACCATAATATAGTACTTATTCCTACCAGAAGGAGAAAATATATTCCGAGTACAATTGAAATAATTACACAGTAAATATGATGTTCAGATGGTTATGGTTTTCAAGGTGACGTTATCGTAAAAACTAGCACATAACACGGTGTCATGTACTATCAAAAATTTGGAACACTGCAATAGTATAGATGAGAATATTGGCCAGTATCTTTCCTCACTTATTCTAATATTTCATATCATTTGACATATTGTTTTTCAAAAACATAGATTTCCTCCTATATTTGCTCTGATACTTCGCAATATGAAATTATTTTCGATCCCTGAAACGACAAGAAAAATAAAAAAAGATTTATTTTTGAACAATAAATAATGAAAGCTACCGCGGCACACCAAAAAGCTTATAAAAGTTTATATAACTATACAGAAAGAGGTCAGTGTTGAAATATTGTGGTTGATAAATAGCATAAAACGCGTAAATTTTAAAATCGCCCCGTTATAAATCCGCTTTTTTATTTTACATGATTTATTGATAAACATTCAGAACGATGACAGACAAAAAAAATTTAACATAAAATTACATAATTTAATAATAGTTATGGGCGTTGCTTGTTTGTTTTTATAGATGATTAGGATAAAAATAAATTCATAAATTAATAATAATTTATTTTTAATCCTTCGGTAAAAGATATTTATTAAATTTCCATCAAAATAAGTTAGTTTTCGATGAACAAGAAACCTGTATAAGTGCCAAATTTTTCACGTGTGTATGAGCTAACATATTGTTGTCACACGAGATCATGTGCTGTGTTTCGACCCCCCTAACACACAGCCCACATATATACCTAACGTTCTTCCGTTAACTCATTATTACATAAATAAAATTATGAAAAAAAAATAATTCGGTACAGTAAACTTAACCAAAAAGCAGAAGAGGAAAACGTTTACAACAGAATTGTTATGCTCGAACTTGAATTAATTTTCTTGGCAAAATAAAATTAATCGACCATAAAATTTTAAAAATAGTATTAATTATTTTAAACTTTATTAAGTATAAATTTATTGTACACATGGAACGAAATAGTACCAGTTTTACTCGATGTAAATTAATGGTAGGTCTGTATTACAATTTATATATACTAAAAAAAAAGGCTGGTTTACTGCCCGCCGCGAAAATGTTAAATGGTTTATGTTTCATTACACAAGATTTTAAATGTTAAAATGTTAAAATTTAAATGTTATTGGTTTTGCCGATTGTAACTAAACAACGTTCATGAATATAGCGTACTAACAGCAACAAAAATCTTTACAACAAAATGCTTCAAGTCATTTTTTTTTAAATTACAACAGCAATAAAAAAATAATAAAAAGAATTGCAATAAATTTGCTTTACTTTTTCAACACAAAAAAAGGAAATTCTCCAAAAAAATAAAGCAAGGAAATGCAGTTGAATACTTTGTTGCATTTTTCCAAGAAGCGCTTCAAAATGCGAGCACATACAACAAACCGACGCACCGTGCTTCTTCATCTCTTTGATTTCTTCCCGTCTAACTTTAGGGATATCGAACCGTGTTACGAAGGCTTCGCTAATCCCCAAGCACGCGAAACAAAAATAACTGAATATAACAATCTATACACGATGTAAATACACCAAGCCAAAGATTTCTCTGAAAATGTTGTATAATTTCTCAAAAATAGCAAGCGTCAAATACCAGGTGCAAAATTTAAATTGAGTTATTTGTTATTAGTTTCCCGTAGACTTCTTTACTGTACCCAATATAATGTACATCAACATTCCACGCCTGCCAAAATTCGGTTGCTGCTTCAGGCCTACAAATGACACCTATCTGCTCACCGTAGGAGGGATTGACTGTTCAGTGAACATTATTACTTAACAGTAAATCAAATTTGATCTTTTTCTTGTACCTCAGATTCATTCATTACAGTTTTAAGGAAGTCTTGGGCAAAAGTAAATCAATAAATTATTTATTCCTTTCTGAAGAAATAGGAAAATATTTCCTATTTTCTTAGTTTATCATTACCATTTCGGGCATTCTCCAGTAAATATTTAACAAGGAAAATAATATAAATTAAATGATAGATAAAAAATGTTCACACTTGTTTTAATGCGTTTAACGTTAATTTATATAAATATGAAAATAATTCAAACTAATGTTAAGTATATGTTGTTCACTTATAATCTGACAAATACGAGTATATATAACTTTGCAAAACAACTCTTTATACTTTTGAATATATTTCAGTTATCTGATCAAATACTAATCTAGATTAGTATAAGCTCTATTCGGTTCAAATTATGAAGTAATTACGTAGTAATCTCCGACTGTTATTAGAAATTTTATATGAAATTGTTATCAAGCAGAGGATTAAATAGAACCTAAATATTTTTACTAAAAAAAATTTTTTTTTTTTGCAATTTTATTCTAAATACATTATAATTTTGATAATAAAAGTCACTTGATTAAGGGGTTTGACTGGAAAAAAGTGTTTTACTAAGAATTTAGATTTTTTCTCAATTACACTTTTATCGTTACATAATTTTTAAGTTAAAAATTTCATTTTTTTAAGGGCACAAATTTTTTACTGGAAATTTTGATCTTCTTCGCAATTACGGGACAAATCAAAACAACTAATTAATTTTTTTTTAATTTCTCTATCGTATTATGTTTAAGACGAAATTTTTCTACCAAAACAAATGAAGAGCTAGGTAAAATTAATTAAAATTCGCTATCGGTTCAACGGTACTCAATCTACGCAAAATAAACACAATTAGAATTGATAACCTCCTTTAAAAATAGTCAATATTATCTTTCATTAAACAGTTCTTATTTGACTGGAATTAAAACGATTTGGTGTTATTTACAATCAATATTGTTAACGTCAGCTATTACATCATGTTTGATAATTTAATTTTTTTTTTTTATTATTAATTTATATCAATACCTTCCGTTTCTCTAGAGGATAAAAGATATTAAAAATATTTCCTTTTTATAAATAAAAATACAAAAACTATTTTTTTATCTCGCAATATGAAGTTTACAAAACTAAATATTATAAAAGAATTCATACAATAATAATTATTAAGATTTTGAATGAAATCAGATTTTAGCTTTGTGGCGCAACGTTTGTTGATTTATACTTCAGCAGATAAGACGATTCGGCTGTTCCAAAAGAGATCCTGCCAACTTATAGCCTACTTGTGTCCGATATTAAGCATTTGTCGGGTGGCCTCAAATTCTTTTGACAAATTAATATTTACGCGTATAATAACATATTTAAATTAATTAATAACGGCAAGATATGTTAAATTAATTTATTTGTTTAAGCTATACGCTACAGAATAAAGCATCACACATATATTTTCATCGAGTAAATAATACTTAAAAAATAATTTATATCAATATTCAAAATTTATTGAAAATAAAATAACATTTTTTTTTTTTTTAAATATCGTAACAGTATATCTTCGTGAAAATTATTATTATTTTCCTGGCATCACAGCTTTAAAGATACGATGCAAGAAAATTATAGTAATCGGTCAAAAAATGGGGAACGGATTTTTGCATTTCCCGACGTTTCATGACCCAGGGACGCCGAAAAATAGAAAAAGTAGGGGGTATTGTTCTTACGTACGCGCGTTGGCGTGTTTCAAACGTAATAACGTTTGATCGGATAAACCGATTTTGATTAAATTTTGTACAGAGACTCGTGTATATGGGGCAATTGGTTGGTGAAATTTTGGGGTCAACATCTCCAAAGAGCGGGGTAGATAGTTTTTTGGGGTCAATTTTCTCAAAAATTTGCACACATAACCCCACTTTAATTACAGTACATGCGTGCACGCTTATCTTAGCATGTTTTTAAAAATCTGCCCCAAAATTACCCCTTCCCCAAAAATCGAAAAAGCTATCTTTTAGTTAAAAAGATATTGCATACTTTTTAACAGATTTTTTTATATTCTCCTAGAAATAGTATTAGTGCAAAAAAAAATATTTTGAGGGTAATGTTAGTGGTTGGGGAAGCCGATCAAAGTTTAAAAATGTCGATTTTTTTTATTTTTCAAAGCTTTTTTGGGTTTTTTAAAAGTTTAAATAATAAACTTTTAGTAATATTATTAAAATAAAATTTCATCATAATTCACCTTCACCCACAAAAAAGAAATCTTAGGTAACCTTTTATTGGTTGTACATTTTTTAGTGGGATTTTTTTTTTTAGTTTCTTTCATTTAACATAATAAACGTAGAAAAATTAAAAAAAAATCCTTAAGAGGTTTACCGGTCCGGGTCCGGTACAGGTCAACTCACTAAACTGTCCAGGTCTGTTTACTAGTCTTGACCATTTTGGATGGTGCATCGGCGTTTACGTAGTCTCCATCTTCCTCTTCGGCGAATCAGGCTTTTAACAGGTTTCAACCGAATGACCTCTATTTTTCTCGGTCCTAAGAAGAATTTTTCTTTTCTTTATTTCTTCTTCTCTTCTGTACGCATCTTAATCCTTTTTTTTCTCCTTCCTTTTACTTTATGATTCTTCCCTGAAGGGAATTTCTAGGCAAAGTACGCTACGACAAAATTGTTATCCTCTTCCTTACCAAATCCATCAGATTCCATTCCGCTTCTATTCTTCTCAATATTTTATCATTTTTTATTTTGTCCGTTCATTTCACTTTTTTCATTCTTCTCGACAACTGCATTTCAAAACTATCAAATTACTTCGCCTTTTCCTCTTTAACCGTCCATTCAGACTAATGATAACATACTTCAAAGAAAGGATGTGTGACAAACCTTATCTCGAATTCAATCCGATCCCTTCTTGTCGTCAGTTTCATCGTTTCAAAATATTTTTCCCCATAAATATTCTGCTTCTTATAATTCTTCCAAACAATTTTTTCCCCAAGTCATCAAAAATTTAAACTATTATCTGTTCTTTTATATTTTCTTCCAAAGATATATTAAAGTCTTCTTTGTTGCCAGCTTCCCATTGTTTAACTCCATTCTGAACTGTTTCCACACTCTTACAACACTTTTTCCACCATGAACTTGCAGTTCTTCATCTAGTTCCGGTAAGAATGTTTGATAATCTGCACATTTGATCAATTTTTTTTAATTTCCTGTTGTGTAATGCCTTTTAATTTTTCTAATAGTTTTCTGGTAGTTTTTTAGCACGTTTACCGAAACGTTTAGGTGACATATAACATTTTTATCCGATTCATTCTTATTTCTGGTCCGCTCACATTTTGCCCATCTTTTCTAGTTCATCATTTCCACCACTTTCTAATCGACTCATCTGGTTTCCTTGTCGTAAATAAATAAGGATGCAAACATATAACTTACATAAAAATACAATATGAGTTCAGAACTAACACCGTTACTTCTACTTATAAAAAATACAATAATAAAACCGTATTAAGAATTAAAACTATAAATAAAAATAAAAAATGGTAAAATAGAATAAAGATAAGAAAACCGAATATTAACATATTAAAAACAGGAAATAAACAATTAGAAATTGATGATTCGTTAAACTTCCCTTCTCAGAAACTTAAAAGAATACTTTTTATCGGGACGGTATAGTCATTAATCGATGAATATATGATTAATGAACAGATTATTTATATTACCGAGAATGAAATTCAGTGTGTTAAACCATCACGTCTTAATCCTCCCACCGAATTTGATGAAACTAGCAAGATGATTCTATTTAATTAAATTTAATACGGAATTCATCAAAATTACAATATGAAATATTTTGTTACTTGACTTTCTGATCGTGAAAGGATATTTAAATTTACTAAAGCGGGAATGAGATTACTATTACGTACAACTTCAAACTGGTTTAACAAGAAATTTTTTATAAATTTATTCTTAATTTGGGATAGAATGATAAAACAACCCAGGCAGGCGTACGCGCCTAATTATATATAATAACGATACTAATGAAACAGGAAAATGCGTAAGAAAAAGAAAAGGTATTTTCCAAAACTAACTACACTAGGACCCCGGTAATTCGTCATCTTTGGGACCGAGGGGGTGATGAATTAACGAAAATGACAAATTACCGAATAGTGTAACAAAAGTCGGGTTAAATAAAAATTAACGCTGTACTGGCCTAACCGTTATCACTCCTCCTCCCGTTACTAAACGTGTCATAAAAAGACTGAAAACTGATGAAATTTAACTAAGTATTCTAATGAACATTTAGTATTTTATTATACAGCAACATGTAGTATACTTACATAAGTAAACCATTCACTAACACAATTTTTTTTATAAAAACTACTATATACTGTACTGTACGTTAAAAATTCATTACACATACAACACTATAATACGTAATTCAAAGAATAACACACAGTAACTGACTCACGGGTTGGTCTAGTGGTGAACGAGTCCTCGCAATTTAGCTGATTTCGAAGTCGAGAGTTCCAACGTTCAAATTCTAGTAAAGGCAATTACTTTTATACGGATTTGAATACTAGATGGTGGATACCGGTGTTCTTTGGTGATTGGGTTTCAATTAACCACACATCTCAGAAGTGGTCGACCTGAGACTGTACAAGACTACACTTCACTTATACTCATACATATCATCCTCTGAAGTAATACCTGACAGCGATTCCCGGGGGCTGAACAGGAAAAACACACAGTAACTACAGAACATTGTAGGCCTATGTTTTCTTATTGAAGCACTTCTGTCTATAAAACGTATAACCTGAAAGGTACTGTATTTGAATTTATATTTACACTTCGTTTTACTTTCTAAAGAAATTAGTAATTTTTCTTTGCACTTTAACTTTCCTTTCTTTTTCTAATGCGAATTTACGAACTTGTCCATAACAATTAACTTCACCATCTGTGCTTTTTTTTAATCGAAATTCCATTTGATGCATTTCGTCAGCATCTCCAAAACTTCTTTGTAGCTCATTTTACACACCGGAGTATTATCGAATTCTTCATATTCGGCACCTTCCTTTAAATTTTCTTTATTTTTAATACGATTAACAATTTCTTCATCATTTAATATTTCGTAGCTAAATCTGTGTCGTCTAATTTTACCTATTCTTCTTTCTATCTCCTCATTTGTAACATCATTTAAACCAGGAATTCCGTCACAAATTTCTTTCAATTTCAAATTTTTGTCTGCATTTTCTTCTTCAGTTTCTGGTTCTGGTAGCCGATCAGGCCACAGTTTATTCCAGCTCAACTTAAAAGTCTTTTCCTGGATATCTTGCCAAGCGTCAGCAATATATATTGCATACTTTATGGTGTATTTTTTCAAAAAATCTACCTGTAATTCTTTTCGCAGAAAATTAAATTTTGCATTAATAATTTTTTATTACGTAACTTCATATTTAATATGACCCCTTGGTCCATAAGCTGGAATAAACAGTTTTTGTTTGCTTAAAGAAATACAGCGATTATCTTGCCATCTAGTCCTTCCAGTTTGTCAACCGGACGACAAGGAGCGTTATCCATCACAAGTAACGCCTTTTCTGGTAAATTATTTTCTATAAGATGTCGCTGACTTCAGGTACAAAACAGTCGTAAAACCACTAGCTAAACATTTCTTGCTTCATCCAAACAGTCCGTTGCAAAAAATATTTCACTGGTAATAAGTCATGATTTATATGTTTAAAAACTCTCGGGATTTTTTGATTTGCCAATAACAGCTAGAGGAAGTCGATAACAACCGCTTGCGTTAGAACATACAAGAACAGAGATGCTTTCTTTCATTACTTTATACCCAACCGCAGAGCTCTCGGAAGAAGATGTTAAGGTTTTCTTAGGAAGCGCCTTCCAGGACAATCCCGTTTCGTAAATTAAGACTTTTAATTTTTGAACTAGATTTATCACAACAGTCAGAGACAACCTGACTGTCAGCGTCTTATTTTTCGCCCTCAATCGCAAGCTGACGAATTCTGTGCCTTGCTTTAAATCTATTTAACCAAACCTGGCTGGCTTTAAAATCTCGATCGTCATTTAATCGTTCATTCATTTGAAGAGCTTCTTCAATAATTAATGAGCCACTTAAAGGGTAGGCCCTGACTACGACGCTGTGCGAATCAAATGTACACTGCCTCGTCAAGTTCAGCATTTTCTGCTGTTTTCATTGTCTTTCTGGTTTTTACATCAACGTCAGTAACTCCCATTTTACTCATAAATTGTTCTATTTTATCAGCATTTTTTAAATATTGTTTACTGACGTACGAGGGATTCCGAACTCCTGTTATAGTTTAACGGCACTATCACCCTTATGCAGGCGTTGAAGAATCTCAAAATTTTTGCCAATTCTAAACTTTTATAACTTCCACGTTTGCTAGACATTTTTGCTCCGTATGTATAGTATACAGTAATAGGTAAAACGGTAGTACGAACAACTGACCACCACGACGCAAAGTTCACCACTGTAATGAATTTCAGAAACGGAAAGAAAATGACGTAACAGTATTTTTGATAAAGTACTATACTGGGTAAGAAATATGTAAACACTGATTAGATAATAGTGTCCAAGTGAAAATGTTATACTATATTATACTAAGACATACTATACTATGGAATACTATACATAAGGTATAGTAGCCTCATACAAAACTATCGGTCGCAATTAAGTGAATTTTCATGCTGTAGAATTAAATAAATAAAAGTACTTTTTATTAGTAATTAAAAATTTAATTTACTTTTGTATATTAGTACTGTACTTCTAAAATAAAAATTGCAAATTTGTTAGAGGGGTGACAGATAATTGAATGAGACGATTTATCGGGGTTATCTTATTTTAATTTAAAATTAATAACTTTTATCTAAATTATATTGAATGAGAATCGAATACTATTTGATATACGCGCATCTTAAATGATATTAATATATAGTTATAGTATTCCATTTACTTTTGAGCTATCTAAAAGATCCTTGCACGGCACATACCAATATTATTAAACTATGCATATTGATTTTTCACGTACAATGCTGAGGTGTAGGCGTTATCAGTTGAACAATCAGCAGTCTCGCACATCTGTAATCTATATACTAATCTCGACCTAATACATTAATAAAGGTTAGATAACGCACTATTTGCTACTAGTTACTCGCTTTAGTGGCAAGAATTACTGCATTGTAATTAATATCTATTAATAAATTAAACACCTAACTCAAACGAATTCCAGAATGACATCGAACACGGTCATTTACTTTAACGTTAGTGGAGGTGGATGTCATGGTCAATCTGATGAAAAACGGCTAAATCCTTACACGAAATCAAACCAAGACCAGCTAATCGCTGATAAGTACATTGGTTATCCGAATAGTCGGTATATTTAAATGTAATATTTATAAATGGTATTTCAGTATTTTTAAATACAGATATATATATATATAAATTATTTATACATTTGTATTCTTTGAATCGAATGATAAAGGAGAAAAAAGACAGATCGCTTTAATAAACACATGAAAAAAAAGTAACGCCAAAATGTTTCTTTTATAAACTTAACAGCAAATTGAAACCTGGAAGAAAAAGAGGGCAGCAGAGTAAAACGTACAACAGAAAAGAGATCAGAGGGTTTAATTGAAATTATGTTCGTAAGATGTAGTTATTTTATTAAAAATGTTTATTTTCATTGTTAACCGAGATTAGATTATTAAAATTATTATAATAAAATATCAACAGTTCAATTATTTTAATAACATTAAAAAATGACTCATACCCCGTATGACCCATATATAAATGACCCATATATAACACATATTTAGTTATAAATCGCTTAACCCACCGGGTTGGTCTAGTGGTTAACGCGTCTTCCCAAATCAGCTGATTTGGATGTCGAGAGTTACAGCGTTCAAGTCCTAGTAAAGCCAGATATTTTTACATGGATTTGAATACTAGATCGTGGGTACCGGTGTTCTTTGGTGGTTGGGTTTCAATTAACCACACATCTCAGGAATGGTCGAACTGAGAATGTACAAGACTAACACTTCATTTACACTCATACATATCATCCTCATTCATCCTCTGAAGAATTATCTAAACGGTAGTTACCGGAGGCTAAACAGGAAAAAGAAAGTTATAAATCGCTTGGATTGGTTTGTTAACTTATCCATTCATATCTGTTCTGCGCTTATCTACTAATGATAATAGATTTACTACACATTTTTTAATGATTCTCTTTGTGTATTGTACTAAATTTTGCCTTACCGGATAGTTTTTAATTTAAAAAAAATACCTGTATGCCTATCGATTTAAATATAAAACCTATCGATGTAACTATTCTTCTTAAGCATTTTTAATAAAAGACTCGTCTTGGGATGTATGTTTTTCTTTACCGATGAACGCCGTTTGAAACGCTGTATTGCCATTGTGTGCACTAGCAACCTCTCTCTCTTTCTCTGTTTAATGTCTGGAACCATAGTAAGATATCCTTCCAGAGGATGAATGAGAATGATATGTATGAATGTAAATGAAGTGTACTGTTGTACAGTCTCAGTTCGACCGTTCCTGAGATGTGTGGTTAATTGAAAACCCAACCACCAAAGAACACCGGTATCCACGATCTAGTATTTAAATGCGAATAAAAGTAATTGCCTTTACTACGATTTGAACGTTAGAACTCTCGACTTCGAAATCAGCTGATTTGCGATCTGATCTTGGTCATCATCGTCTAACTGAGGAATTAGACAATTCTGAAGCATATCCAGATAAACGATACCGCTGGTGGTCAAATTCGGTACTAATGAACTACGCGAGTCAGCACTTGATGTTTTTTGCTATGAAATGAGACCTCAACCGAATCTGTAAGTTATCTAAATAAATATTAATATGCTTTTAAGTTATGAAGTCCTTTTTGAATCACCGGAGGTATATATATATATATATATATATATATATAAGCCTTGATCTTCACCAAGTAGACCGATTTTGATTAATATTACTATTATCCGTAGCTTTTCCTAGAGAAAGTTCATCTAGTCGTCCCTTATTATACTTCCATATAACGTGAACAGAAGATATTTTAAACAAAAAAAAAGACAATATCTACAAAAACAATATTTTTCTTAACTTTCAGTCATGAATGAAAAAATACATCGCTCTCCTTACCTCACGCTCAGTTATAATCTCTTTACGTTGTTTTTCTCGTTACCTTTTTTAATTTTTATCAAGAGTTCCTTGGAAACAGCTGTTTGTCATTCATATAGCTTTTTTTATAAACCTATCCGTATCTTAAACAAAACTAAAAATCTTTAATGAAGTAAACTTTAATAAAATAATAAACTGACTTAAAAAGAAATTCCCAGCTTTGTATTTTTTTTTTTTTTGTAATTTGTTATTTTTAAAGTTGAAATCAAGTGAGAAAGTTTAATTTTTTTTAAATAAATTCATGTAATGGAAATATTTTCAAATCGTTAGCAATATAAATCACTAGCCGACCTCCGTGGCGCGAGTAGTGGCGTCTCAGCCTTTCATCCAGAGGTCCCGGGTTCGAATCCCTGTCAGGCATGGATTTTCCACACACGCTACAAATCATTCATCTCATCCACTGAAACAATATCTAACGGTGGTCTCAGAGGTTAAATAAAAATAAAAAATATATATATATATAAATCACTAGTCCCCCGTCGCAGCTTTGCCCGCGTTATTTGCGTTACCGTAGTCGTTAATCTTTTTATTTTACGTTTTTTGGTCTAGCAGCCGGAGGCAGGTGCAGCCAGTCACATTTACACTAACGGTGGCAGTGGCTGTGTTGGTTAAGCCACAGCACCGTATATCTTCGCGCCCCTTAAAAAAATCGGAATTAAAAACCCCGAAAATTATTTTTAAATATTTATCTGAAGAATATTTGCAAGCCCAAATCTACTAAATACCTCGTTTAGTGTAGTCGAAATTGGGAAAATTTACAATCATTATTCAAAACGTTTTTACAATTCTTCACCCCCTTCCAAAGTCGAATTTCAGAAATCTAGAAATTGGTTTATTCACAGGAATATTACACTCACCAAAAATCGGGTTGATAACTTCATTTTTTACCGAGAAATTAAAAAAAATAGCAGCGTAAAAAAAGTTCAAAATATATGGTAATATATAATAACTAGTCCAAGAACTGTAAATTTTGTACTTTTTTAGAAAACCGGCGAAAACGCAAAAAAATGGGAGTCGGAAAACGCACTTTTTTACGTTTGACTTTGTTAAATTGCCAATAAACAGATAAAACTCTTTAATAAAACTTGTAGAAAATTTAATTATAAACAGAATAGAATAAATAAAGTCAGAAAGCGAATAACAGTTAAACAAAATGAACTTTTATTTAGAGCAATACAAAGCTAAATTTAACAGGAAAATGATTTTTATCGATAATCGATTTCTTTTTCAAAACTGGAGAAAAATGATAAAAAATTAAAATCTCTGGTATTCTAAATTAATAAATGAAGTTTCAAAATAAATTATTTCATACGGAATAGTACTGAATTAACGATTGTAGCGGTGTATTTAAGTTCTGTTACAAAACTATGATTTTTGTTTAAATCAAATTAAAATAAGGAATAATTTTTTGTGAGAAATTTTTATTTCATAAATTAGCAATATAACAACTGTCCAACAATTAAATTTTTTTAATTGTAATCGTGTTGTTTTGTAAGCTTACAGTCAAATTTCAGTTAATTAGTGGAAATTTCCTGTTACTACAAGTAGGACAGTCTAGCGAGGTTTAGGTTGGTTGATTCCGGCTTGTGCCGGGAATGCGGAGTTGATGACACTGTGGACCATTCCTATACATTTGTCCCCGGTACGAAGCTGAGCGTACCAGAGTTGGTAGGGAACTTGAGAGAGTACACTCATTTTTGGATCTGCGAGTCAACCGGAGGATTCGCAGTGAGTGGACGATTGTGGCCAGCTTCCTGAAATTCCTTGCCCAGTGCAGGGCGGCTGAAGGGATTTAGAGTAGGAACCCGGGTGACTAGGTTCCGTCTGGGCAGTTGATGGACCGAAGGTAGGCGCTTAGGCAGCGTGCCTCGGTTAGATTTAAGAGGTGGCATCTGCATCGGTGGCATCTCTGCGGGGCCTGAACTGAACGCTGTGGTGTGCAATCAGTTAGAGGGCGAGAAGATGTCCTCCGTTAAAGCCACTGCTGGCAATGATCGGAGGGGGTGGTGTAGCGACCGGACACACTGCGAGGCGGGATCTTCTCCCCTTGGGGGGTGAATCGAGATGTTACTACAAGTAGATAGCTTACTGCTTAACAGTTTTGAATCTGGCTGGTTGTTGAGGTAATAATGGCATACTTATTTTCGAATGAAGAATGTGCCGATATTGTGTGTGCGAAGGCAATGTTGAAGAATACGAGAATGTTATCCTAATCGCAGGATTCCAAATCCAAAAATTATTAGCGCGGCACTTTGTTTGTTACGGGAAACAAGATCTCTTCCTAGCAGTAATCTTATCCCTCATGACCGTTCTCTCCAGCATGATATTAATGAAAATGAAAGCATTAGTGCTGCTGTTCAGCGTAGTCCCGGTGTCAGTACAAGACGTCTTTCTAACCGGTTGAGAGTTTCACAAACTAGAGTATGGAAGACACTTAAGAATAACAACCTTCATCCAAATCATAAAAAAGTACATCTAGATGCAAGAGACTCTGCCCTACGGTTGGCGTTTTGCAGTCGGTTAAATACTCACTTCTCTTCAGGTACGTTCATTTACCGATGAGTCTCAGTTCACTCGTGATGGCATGAACATGAGAATTCAACAATCATGGGCAGAAGTGAACCCTCATACAACGGTAGAACGTAACTTTCAACAGCGATTTACCATTAATGTATGGTGTGGGATTATTTATAATCAGTTAATTGGATCGTTTATTATCAAAGGGCGATTAACAGGTGAGGTGTACTTAGAGTTTCTTCAAGAACAATTACAGTCAACCCGAAATGGAGTTACAGTAGCCCGAGAGGAGTTACTTGCCCGTATTATTGATGCTTTTGCGCTGTTAAAGAACAGCCCCATTGAACTAAAAACAACAACACGAGCAACCCACAAACATGTAACAAAGTGCATCGAAGTAAATAGAAACATTTTCGAAAATTTATTGAAGATTTTATTATTTTATTACGTTAAAAATCATTTTCCAGTTAATAAAAATAAAAATAAAAATAAAAATCCAGTTTATTTAATTGTTATTCGCTTTCTGTTTATTTATACTATTCAATTGTTGGTAAGTGGATACTATATTTTTATATAAATTATACTATTCTGTTTAGAATTAAATTTCCTGCAACTTTTATTAGAGTTTTATCTGTTATTTAACAAAGTTATTACAAGTCAAACGTAAAAAAGTGGATTTTTCGACTCCCGGTTTTTGCATCTTCGTCGGTTTTCTAAAAAAGTGCAGAAGTTACAGTTCTTGAATTCTTTTTTTTTTCAATCTGTTAGATTGAATTTCATATGAAACCATTAAATTAGCTTGCATTTTTGCATCCCAATAATTTCTGTCACTGACTTCATTTCACTGGAAGAGATGAAATTTGGGCGAAATGTTTCGCCAGACGTAACTCGTTAACGAAGCGTTTCCAGACCTACGTTTATATGTACTTTTTTCTTTATTTTTATATGTAGAATGAATAGCCAAAGTATCTGCATAACCAGGTAAATCATCTGTATAAATAGTATAAATTTGTTTAAAAATTTTCCCATTTCATAGTCCTGGAAAAACTTAAAATGGGATAACTTGAAAGACTTCCTCTACAAAATAAAATAAAAAATCATTGAAATTGTACATTTGGTGAAGAAAAAGGAAAATAAAATTACAAAACATTTGACTTTTTTAAGTCTGTTAATAAGCTTCTGGTACTCAAATATTTCAATTTTTCATCAAGCGAAATGTGTTTTTATTATTATTTAAACTATCGTAAGCACTTGACTGTGTTTAATACTTAAGTTAAACATTAGTCTTTTTGTTTTGATTTCTTTTTTTTATGAAATATATCTTTTTCCATGGAAACTCGCCAGATGGTCAACGGACTACTATACGTATCGTTAGAACTAATGTTTGCAATTGTTTAGTTAGTAAAGATATTCTTAAAATAAAGATTACTTATTGTTTTTAAACTATTTTTAAGATTATTGTGTTGGTCTTTTAAAACTATTAGTTTTTTTTTAGAATTATTATACATTTTACGGACTTTTCTTTTTATAATAAAACAATTAAGCATAGCTTAAAATGTTTTAAAAACTAAATTTGGAAATAATTTAATTGTATGTTATAAATATCAGATTGCATTTACATTTCATAACAAAAAATCTATTGGTTTTTTAACTTTTGTTTTTTATACTAATAATAAAAAAATTAAGAAAATTATTTGGTTTTATAATTATTTTCTTAGACCTGCGTGAAAAAAGATTAAAAATTAAAATTTGCCAGAATAATTTACTTTCTTGGAGAAATTTTCGGAGAATGGCCCTCTATGAATCTCTCACAAGATAGAATGTGTTTTCCATTGTTTATTTGTAGTTTTTTTACTTTAATTACGTTATCTTCACTTTAACTAGGTTGTGTACACAAGATATTCGTAAAATATTTTGGTAACATAATCCTTTTATCAGTATAAGAAACAGATTCATATAATTATGTACTGTTATATGTACAAGGAGCCGAAAACTCTTAATTTTTCGTTTTTGTGTTTTTATTTTTTAAAGTAGGAATTCATTACTCAAGAAAAAATATTTTAATAAAATCTGATATACGTCTAAAATTGATATTTCAATAAAATAAACAAGAGCGGACCTTAAGCTGATAAATTTTAAAACGTTACTCACGTTACTTTATTTTCCCAGATATAGCTGTACACTTTTTTCTTTTTTTTTTGAACTCTACTCCCTTGGGCCGGACCGACTGGTTGGTATTGCGCCACCCAGGGGAGTGCCTGTTCTACTCTAATGGGCCTTCCCACCTACCGGCTATAAGTCCGGCATGGCAGGTCGGTCCACCGGTCAGTTCTTTTGAGTTCTTTTGTCCCATCCGTATATCGCCACGTCAATACCATGTATTGTCGTGACGTGGCGATTGGGTCTTTTCAGATCTTGATATTAACCTAACGAAAAACCCTTTAGGAGTCCCCAGTGGATCATCGGAACTGACACACCTCGGCATATCAGCCCTCACCACTGAGGCTGTCCACCCTGCCCTATGCTAAAGTTTAAAATCCTAGTCTCCTCTCATCGTTGTTTTCTGCATAAGTATTCTTTTGATGACCAACTCAACTTTTTTCCAAGTTTCTTCACTGTTTAACATGCTATTGATTAGTCTGCCAGTTCCATCAGATGACAGGTCAATACCGTCTGTCTCTTCCCTCCATTTATGACATACAGTGAAAGTATGTTCGACATCATCATCACAGTCACAGTACATACAGGCTGCAGTTTCCCTTCTACCGACTCTATACAGATAGTAATTAAAACTACCGTTGCGTCCTCGGTTATGTCGTCGATATTATATGCTGTCCCGGTATGGTGGCCTTCATTACGGATAAAGAAGAACTTGGCGCTTAGTTAGGACCCATAGGAGACTGTTGCTTGGCGTGGTTTCCGCGTACAGGACAGTCTCCTATAAGGCGTTATGCGTTTTATCTGGAGTGCCTCCGATCGACCTTATGGCTCATTTCAGAGTCGAAAGAGATCAAGGTGTTGAAGTTCATGAAGCGAGGCATAGGCTAATAGAGAGATGGCAGGAGAGATGGAGCACAGCAGGCCCTGGAGACAGGACCAGAAGACTAATCCCCAATCTAAGGAACTGGATACATAGAAAACACGGTGAAATAAACTTTACACGTCACAGTATTTTACAGGACACGGTAGATATGGCTGTACTGCTGCTGAACATCATAACAGTAAGTATACCGATCGGTCAAAATTCTGGGTATCGGGAGTTTTCAAATGTCGACGTTTCAGACTCCATTAGTAAAAAAGAACACAAAAAGAAAGTTGTAGAAATTTCCAAAAGATGACCTGCATTTTGATTAATTAATTCCGGACTGGCTCAACATAAATTCTTCGAAAATGACAAAAAATGTTGTATATGGGATATTGATGACGTTAAATTTTGGATAGAATTAAAAAAGGGGAAGGGTTGTTTTTGCTATTTTTAATTTTTTGTATAATACTAAAAACTTGAGCATTTGTACGATAAAAGTACTTATTAGGTTATTTAAAATTGCAATGGTTAACTCGATCGGTCTCAGGGGTGGGGAATATTCATGACTATTTCTGAACTGTGTTTACCTAATATCTCGAAATCCCATTGACCAAAATATTTGAAATTTAGTACAAATATTCGGCTATATATATATCCCAGCTTTCATCTGATTTTTGGTCCCATCGGAAAAGAGGGCATTACGATACCTATACTTTGTTCTTCTTTTTGTTTCACCCGACATGGGGGTAGTTGGATCAATCAATTTTTGGTGTTCTGTGCCTTTCTTATAGCCCTATACTGTTTCATTTTTTCCGATCTTATTTTCCTTTCTTGGATCTTACGTTTGGTTTTGGTTTTGACTTGGAGCCTCGTTTTCTTATCTTTGATGACTCTTTTGGCGGTTTTATCCAGGAGAATGCTTTTTGTGATTTGGACTGCCATTTCTTTTCTGATTTTCTTCTTTCTGTTTCTTTTTCTGGTTTCATTTTTTGTTGTGGAAATAATCAAAGATTTGTTTGACTAATCTGTTTGCGCTTATCCTGAGGGTGTGTCATTAGAAGTTGATTCTTCTTTATCTCATTGTGTCGGAAAATTTTTTTTTTTTTTTATAAGGTTTTTGGTTTTTTATTTGGATTAGTTTGTTGTTTTGGAATTTGGGGCCTACGTGTTTTCTTAAGATTTTCTTTCTTTGATCTCCAGTCTTTTGATTGGGGCGTAGTTGGTGGTGGATAATGTTTCGGTTGCATACAGTGCTTCCGGTTTGATTACCGTGTTGTAGTGTTGTTTTTTTGCATTCCAAGTAGACATTTTTTGTTGTAGGTGTTTTTGGTGATGTTCGAGTTTGTTACTTCTGGTTTCCATTGCTTTTTTCTCGAGGATATTCTAGGTGATCCATTCTCCGAGATATTTAAATTCTTTGACTATTTATATGGTTTTTCACCAATTTTAAGGTGCCTTAGTGGGTTTTTTATGTTTGTCATTATTTTGGTCTTTTCGAAGGAGATTTTGAGACGTATTTTCATCGCTTGTTTTTCAAGTTCTAGAGTTTGTTCTTTGGCTTCATCTCATGCATTAGCTATTAGTAAATACAATTTTTTTAGCCTTCTTGAATAACACTGCATCAAATTGGGCCGACTTACTAAAGTAAATAAGTGCTCCAATAAATAAATATTTAAGCCCTAAAAAAATAAAGGGGCTGATTGGAACCCGAACGTAAAATAATATTTTTTTTTAACTATAGTGATCAAAAGTGAAAATCCAACTGTATTTAGTATGTAAACATCCAGAACTTTTTTTTTAAAGGAGGATGCCGTAGGAACCGACTTAAGAATTTTAAAAAGATTTGAATTTTTTATATTTTCTGATACTTTCTCTGTTTTTCAAGCTGTGTTATTAAAAATGTTAGGTAGTTGTCGAGCATGGGGGTCGAATGGGACCAAATTTTCTTTACTAAATTTAAGCAATTATATTTAAATACGATTCAATTACGATGATAAAATGATTTGGTCAAAGGGATCAACAGGGACTGAAATTTTTACTAAGAATTTAGATTTGCTTTCTTAATTATACTATTAATACAGCATAATTTTTAATGTATAAACTTAATTTGATCAAGGACCAACAATTTTTTTAATGACAATTTGATCTTTCTGCATTTTTGGGTCAAATATTCTTCCAGTACCCAAACCAATAACACTATTTTTACTATTAATAATAACATTCACAATTTTTTTTTTTTCATCAATTTGATTTAACAAAATTATTAACTTTATGGTACAAAACGTTGTTTGAATTTTGCATTCATAAGAGCAAATTACAATCATTATTTAAAATTTAGATTTAACTTTACTGTATTATTCCATTTTAAAATTTTGTTAAACATAAAAGACAGAGCCGGGAAAGTTATACAATTCTTTGTCAGCTTTAATATATCTTTGTAACTATAATATTTTTAAATGTTGCTTTATAAGCAGAATTTTTAAGCATTTCGTTGTGAAAAAAATTAAACTTCATTTAATCTGATACGATTTCAAATAATCCTGTTACGGTTGAAATTTTTATATGTTCAAATTTCTTTAACGTAAAAAATTGTAAGAAGTAACTTTAACTTTTTGAAATCAAATCTCTATTAGTACCATTATAATTATTAAGTTAAATCAGCGTTAATTACAGCCTATGATAATCTGACTTAAATATTCGTTTTAATTTTAAAATTACAAAAATATTTATTCAAAAAACTAATTAAAAACGAGAGCTCACAAAATGACTGATGGTATGTCAAAATTAACAAAAAGCTGTTTTCATTCGAAAAGTTAAAACAAAATATACCCTGCAGTATTTTTTTGAATTCCGAAGAGAAGGCTAATTATTTCTCATCTGGGAATGGCAAAATTATATCGCCTCCCAAAAATACGTGAACCCATTTAATAAAATGCGACCAATTATTTCCGGAATATATTCTTTAACTTACTGTTTAGCAAAGCGGTTATTAGAAAAATCCAACAAATTACAGTAACTAGCATCTTTTTTTTTAAATTAAAAATAACTTTGACCTAAATAAATTTAAAACTGTTGAAAATTTTTATTCTTTTGATGCGATTACAACGTGTTCCAGCATTCCCATCAAGGAAACAATACAAATTTTGAAGGATTGGTTAATCACCCTATCTTTTGATTCTTGTAAGAAAGATCAGTGTATAAGGTTTACTGGTCTATGTATGAAAAAACATTTTTCAATTTTTATAAAAAAAATAATTAAAAAAAGAAAAAAATTAAATTTTAAGTAGATTTTTCTGTAAATGGGTTTTTTGGAAGTAATCTTGTTTTTCAATATAAATAAATATTTTTACAAAAAAATAAATAAATAAATCAACATGAAAAGGTTTATTTTCTAATCGAAATGAGTATATTTTGATAGAATATATGTATTTATTTATACATTAAACGTGTAAAACTTAAAACTAATGGAGCCGCAATGAAGCTAATATGTTTTAAAATATCTGACGTGCTGAACAGGAGTAGGTTAGGAAGTGATATATTTGAACTAGACTAACCCAGTGACATGATGGAAGTAGCTTATAAAGATTTAAAATTTGTTTATTTAAACTTAGGCTATTTTCTGTTTTTAATCATATACATGACGTAAAAAAAACTGAACCGTCCTTTCTGAAATATTTATACTCTTAAGAGATGCATAATTGGAAATCTACCGTGTGAGACTTCAGAAATTTTTTTCTTTAATTTACCTCTTATACGGTAATCTAATTTGAAGGGATCAAGATTTAATCTACAACATCGTTATAACAAACATTTTTATATACTATAACACTTCAAATAAAAATTCTTACAAATTTCTACTGCAACAGAATACAGCATGCACACAGCGATTATCTTTAAGGAAAATATATAATACTTCATTTATAATTTTGTGTGTATCGACGTCAAAGAAAATAAGTGATTCCATTTAATTTTTCTGCGTCTTTATATAAGAGAATAAAATTGTAATTCAGATAACAACACAATGGAGGTACGTAACTAATAGATTATAAGTAAATAATGCGGTTTTACATCAAATGTTTTTAAGTTGGTTTAACTGTTTTTTTATTTTTTTAGAAGGCGAAGAACGCTTTCGCATTATCATCGCTCGGAATAAAATATTTTAACAAAAAAAAAATAATAAAACTAGGCTAAATAAGATACACAAACAAAAACTTACAACTAATATCTAAAATATCTCTAAACAAACAGCAAAAATATCTCTTAAAATACATTTAAAATTAATATCACAACCGTAAACATAAACATAAAAAATATAAAATTTAACAAAAAATACATCGAATTTAATTTTTTTATTTATTTAAGTCCGAGAGTGGTGTAAAGAGCCCCTTCTCAGATAACAGAAATATTAAAGAAAACCCAAAAACTAAAAAAACTAAAACTTACAACTAATAACACAGACAAAATATCATTAAAAACTTACAACTAATATCACAGTACGAATCTTAATGAGGCAAATTTATTTAAAAAGAAACATAAAAGTAAAAACAAATAACAAAAATATAAAATTTAAATAAACATAAATAAAATTTAACGAAGTCCAAGAGGGGTGTAAAGGGTCCCTTCTCGGATAACAGAATAAAAAATTTAAAAAAATCATAATTAAAATAAAAAAGAAAATAAACTTCATTAAATTAACTGTTCAACGCCAGAACAAAATATATACACCACAATATTAAATTTTGTGTAGAATATTAACACTTCGTAAAAATAGTAACAACCGGTCTAAAACTTCCTATTTATTGCCCAGGATTCGACGAATATTTCTGGGCAATTTACATTTGCGACGCAAGACCGCATAACATATGCAATCCACAAGGATGTGGCGCACAGTCAAGCGGCAGTTGCACGGTACGCATAGTAGTGCGTTGTTCGTTTTCTGCCGACATGATAACCGTGAGTGACTCTGGTATGTACAACTGTTGTTGACGTCGATACTGTTTATGGGCCCGTATAACACGCCTGACAAGATGGCTACTATTACTGTGAAGAAAGTTTTTGTGTGCTCGAATTAGTCAAAATAAACCCTATTGTACGACGATGTTTAAGAACGAAGTACGATAAACCCCACTGACAAGGCGATCCATCTATGACTGGAAAAATCAATTAGAAAACGCAGTGTGTTTGTGTAAGAAGAAAGGTTTTGGAAGATCTCCAACACCAGAAGAAATCAATCGTGTTCAATTACAAACTCCGCAACTGACCGAGTGAAAAATTTTGTAGAAACGGTTGAAATTGACGCCTAAGATATAACAGTAAATACAAAGTTTAAATGACAGCGACAAAGCCTCATGTAAAGATATCTATCAGATGTGCGGGAACGTGTTGACGAAGATGGACTCCATTGTCGTCTAATCTCTTATAACAAATGTACGTTTCACATTAGAAGAAAGGTCAATAGACATTGTACGAATATGGAAAACAGAAGATAAATACTAGTTGCAGGGCGTGCCTACGGCACGTCTCCGCAACTAGGCCTTCCGGGCGGGTTGCCCTAGCGGGCGGTGTCTCGAAATGGGATTATTAGGTGTCCAAAACTGATTACCTCTTGTGTAAAATGTTTTTTTTTTAATGGTGAAGACTGATCAAGGAAAAGCGAAAAAATATCAGCAAATCTTCCCTATTAAATTTGGTTTAGATCAGTTTAGGCATCTTTTAAAGAATACACTCTCAACACTTTCATCGATTCATAATATCCATATGCAAATTCACTCACTATGACAGCTGGAAGCTTAAATATAAATAAAATTAATTAATTTATTATTTACGTATTAGATTCAATTTACAAAATAAATAATCGTAATATGTAACTGACCTTCCTTGACGCAATGACAAAAGAGAAGTCGGCTTCAAAATCAATAAATCACTAAGGAGAATATATAGGATTCAAAATTATTCTAATCTTTATTACTGTTTACCATTTCATTTGACCCACGTGTTTTGCCTATATGTATGTTTAATTTTAACTACAAGGCCAAAAAGAAATCACACAGAAGATTCTAAATCGATAATCGATAGTACTTTCAGTTTCCATTTATTTTTATCGAAAATAGATGTGTTTTAAGATTTTCTCCGATATTGAATAAACGAATTACGGTATACAATTTATTTTATAATTATTATTACTATTCTTATTTATTGTTTATAAACATTTAAGAAAAAATATGATTTTTTTACGGGCAGTATGTTCGTTCATGTAATCATGTTCTCAGTTAAGGGGGACGGATACACAGACAGACATATATACAAATGCCCTTTAGAAGAGTAAAATATATATATATAAATATTAACATAAATATGATTTATTTAAGTTTATTTTCCTCTTGATTGGATAGAATTAATATAATAAAGACATATTTTACTTAAAAATATTACCTTTATTAATTTCTTGGGTTAACCAATCAACTATACAAACGTATAAATTAAATACACAACGTTTCACTTATAATCTTCTAAGTTTCCTCAGGTGACAATACACATTCATACACACACCACACAAAATTCAATTACATGTATACATATCCTACTCGACTAAAGGACATTTGAATATGTGTCTGTCTATATATCCGTCCCCCTTAGCTGAGAACATGATTACATGATCGAACATACTGCCTGTAAAAAAAATCATATGATTTTTTTTTCTTAAATTTTATAAACAGTGAGTAAGAAGAAGCAACACCAACAAATAAGAGCAAAAAGAAAGAGAGAGAGTGAGAGAGAGAGAGAGAGAGAGAGGGACCGAGGGAAAGAAATAGTTGGGAGGGTAAGGAGGCAGAGCTATGATATTGAGCTCGAATTAACCAAAACAATAATTATTGCACAGAGATTCTCTACGTTGATATTACAGCCAATAGACAGAAAATTGGAGACTGATGGTGCAGTGAGGTTTCGGGTAGATTGGTTTCGATCCCCTTCACTTCCAGCTTAAGTGTAGCCATAATGTACTCCGATCAACACGTCAAATCTTCCAACAGCCTCATTTCCTCCCTATATTGTGTCAGATACCAAAGAAATCAGGGGCAGATAAATGTGAAGAATACAGAACAATTAGTTTAACTAGTCATGCATCAAAAATCTTAACTAGAATTCTATACAGAAGAATTGAGAGGAGAGTGGAGGAAGTGTTAGGAGAAGACCAATTTGGTTTCAGGAAAAGTATAGGGACAAGGGAAGCAATTTTAGGCCTCAGATTAATAGTAGAAGGAAGATTAAAGAAAAACAAACCAACATACTTGGCGTTTATAGACCTAGAAAAGGCATTCGATAACGTAGACTGGAATAAAATGTTCAGCATTTTAAAAAAATTAGGGTTCAAATACAGAGATAGAAGAACAATTGCTAACATGTACAGGAACCAAACAGCAACAGTAGCAATTGAAGAACATAAGAAAGAAGCCATAATAAGAAAGGGAGTCCGACAAGGATGTTCTCTATCTCCGTTACTTTTTAATCTTTACATGGAACTAGCAGTTAATGATGTTAAAGAACAATTTAGATTCGGAGTAACAGTACAAGGTGAAAAGATAAAGATGCTACGATTTGCTGATGATATAGTAATTCTAGCCGAGAATAAAAAGGATTTAGAAGAAACAATGAACGTCCTACGCAAGAACTATCGCATGAAAATAAACAAGAACAAAACAAAAGTAATGAAATGTAGTAGAAATAACAAAGATGGACCACTGAATGTGAAAATAGGAGGAGAAAAGATTATGGAGGTAGAAGAATTTTGTTATTTGGGAAGTAGAATTACTAAAGATGGACGAAGCAGGAGCGATATAAAATGCCGAATAGCACAAGCTAAACGAGCCTTCAGTAAGAAATATAAGTTGTTTACATCAAAAATTAATTTAAATGTCAGGAAAAGATTTTTGAAAGTGTATGTTTGGAGTGCCGCTTTATATGGAAGTGAAACTTGGACAATCGGAGTATCTGAGAAGAAAAGGTTAGAAGCTTTTGAAATGTGGTGCTATAGGAGAATGTTAAAAATCAGATGGGTGGATAAAGTGACAAATGAGGAGGTATTGCGGCAAATAGATGAAGAAAGAAGCATTTTGAAAAATATAGTTAAAAGAAGAGACAGACTTATAGGCCACATACTAAGGCATCCTGGAATAGTCGCTTTAATTTTGGAAGGACAGGTAGAAGGGAAAAATTGTGTAGGCAGGCCACGTTTGGAATATGTAAAACAAATTGTTAGGGATGTAGGATGTAGAGGGTATACTGAAATGAAACGACTAGCACTAGATAGGGAATCTTGGAGAGCTGCATCAAACCAGTCAAAGGACTGAAGACAAAAAAAAAAAAATTGTGTCAGACAGAATAATTCGTAACCAAGGGATAATGAAAATTATGAAGGTAAACGAAAAGAAAGGGACAATCTACTCGACAAGACTACCTTTGATCGGGGTAAAACAAATAGTTCATCGTTTTTCTCCAGTATCACTCCTTGTAGTTAACCTAGACACAACAATAATTATTGTCCACTATAGATTTAGATAACATAATTCTATTATGAATAAGTTTTATCGAAATCTATCGCCAGCGTCATTAATCGAAATAAGAAATATGTGCGATACTATGTTAATTTGAAAACGAGACGTTTTAGTAAAATACCAGACCTGCACTTTCAGCACGCCAGATGACAAAAGGAAATTTATATTGTTTATTATAGCCTAATCTTTATTATCATATCTTACATATATTTTAACTAATATTGGTCAACAGAATCTTTACGAATAGGGAAAGGCTACATACAACCAATATTTTAAGGAAATATGAAGGAATGTGTTTACGTATTATAAAGACATTCTAGCCAATCAGCAGTCGAGGTCAAAATGCTAATTATAATATTATCGTCACATTTCTCTCAGACATTCTTAATGCCGGACTAAAAATCAAGTCGAATCGTCAATTTTATTCAGAAAATTAAAAAAAAAAAAACAACTAAAGTTTTACAAATATTTTATGTAATTTAAGTATAATTTAAATTAAAAAATCCATCTCAACGAAAATTAGATCGACTGACGGTAGATTGGTAGATTATCCTATCACATTATATCTCTAAGGACGATAAAGTGTAACCAATTAAGAGCCAATCCGCGGTTGAGATCAAGACATAAGTTCGGTTTCTCAAAATATTACACATTTGCAAAATAATTTTATGAAACTTTTACATCGAGACTGATGAAACGCAAAGGAGTAAAATCGATATTTTAATATATGATTTCAAAAACGTGAGGGGTCAGAACACATTTCGATTTAGTAAGCACACCTTTATATTTCAATTTACAATGTAATGTAGATATGCGATATAAAATGCGTAGAAAATCTAAACCTCGTAGGACATAAGGCCAGTCATATGATAGAAAACAAAGTTTTTCATCATGTGATCAGATTTTATAAGATTAACAGATTACAGTAGACACGCGGTCATATATATGTATATATACAATGTCTCATAAAGAAAAATATCTAAAAACAAAATCATTTGTTAAAGATATATATATATATATATATATATATATAGATAATAAATAATATCATAGTTTAATCTTATTATTTGAATATAATTGTGTTACGTTAAATGTACTTGGGTTCATTCACTTCATTGTTTAGAAATAACTTTGAAAAAAATAAGCTGAAAATTTTTATATTTTGTAAATCGGCAGTATTAATATCTGATCAACAAATGAAATTCATATAATGCATTTGAATAGTTTTACATGCTTTCAAAATTAAAGAAAATTACAACGCTCGAGTACCATTTCTAAAAATACCTTTCCGTTTTTAAATGAAAGATATGCACAGATATAATTTTTGTTTACGGGTACTGTAATCGAAATAATCTAGACGCACATCATGAATATCAAGAAATACACCCTAATAAAAGGTTTCATATCCGAAAAGGCTTTGCTTCATTGTATAAACTTAAAAAAAAAAAAACAGGAAAAGAAAGAAATTCTTCACTGAAAATAAACCTTTTTATTTTAAACAGCTTCAAGTATTTCTTAAAAAATGTTTGTATTATACTAAGTGTACTTCGAATGCCGTACGGAACTTCTCAATAAAGTATCAACTCGCATCAAATGACTTATACTCAAGTAATGTAGTTTTGATGTAACTCTAAGAAGACTCTTTTCATTACTCGATCCGTACTAGTTACGAGTATATAATGTTTTTTATAAATCTGTCTGCCTACAATTAATTATCGTTTAATAAATAAATTAATAATATAATAGGAAGAAGAATAATATGAAGAATTAAATATTAAGCTAGAAAAACAAAATAGCTACAGTTTTCGTATATTACTGCGGTTATTTATTATATTATTTTGAGTAGATCTAATACTCAATTTATCAACAAAAATATTAAAATTAATTTCGAAATACTATTATAATTTCTGTAATCAATCTTTTACACTTCGAGAACTGTAATAATGTTTTGTCTACAAACGAGTTCCGCCTTAAATCTTTTCTTAGATACAAATTAATGAATGAAACTTTCAATAACATAAAGACTTAAGAACAAAGAATAGTGTAATAGAATCGCATTCTATTGATATATTTAACAACGCAATTACTGCGCCATTTCATTACTGTATTTTTTAAAGTTGGCAAAACACGAGCAATTCTTCTGAAGTCCCCCCCCGTAACATGTTTTAAAGAGAATTATATTTAAAAATAGCACAAGCGTAAAAAAAAAACAAAAAAATAGTACGTTAAACTGGCTATGCATTCCTAGATATTTATCGATTAATCATTAAGTTTTTTCTTTAAAAGAAAAATCTTTGTAAACATAGCATATAGTACGGTAATTTAGGCCCTCTGGCTAAGAACAAAGTATAATACAAAATAGTTCCAAAATAGAACCAAAGAAATTACTTGAGTTTTTCATTTTTGTATTGATATTTCAATAAAAAATATCAAAAATAAAATCTTAAAGTAAGGCTAGATTGAGGACCAAATCCTTTCAAAGCGGAAACTTACAGTGTAAAAAGAAAATCCCGGCCTTGTTTCAAATTCACCCGGTTTCCGTTTAATTCAAATTATTCGTACTCATTCATTTAAAAAAAAAAAAAAATACCATTGAGAATGCCTACACCAAATACCAATTCTTTTTAACTATTCCGGAAATAGAATAAATTATTGACGACGAGACAATTTCTCACAGATTTGCCAACGAAAGGTGTTGTACGAGAGTAAAATGAGGAAGTTTGTAAAAATTATTAAGTTGTCTACAAATAAAAAAAGCTAACAACAAATATGTAATAATTTCTGGCATCGGCTATTATTCTTATATACTGAAAAAAATAATGATACATGAGCAGTATAGTTATGCCGATTTAAGGACGAGTTCAAGGTCATTCGACGCTGCTGGGTAAGATGTGGCACGTTTGAACCCTCCCGTAATCCACCGGGTTGGTCTAGTGATGAACGCGTCTTCCCAAATCAGCTGATTTGGAAGTCGAGAGTTCCAGCGTTAAAGACCTAGTAAAGTCAGTTATTTTTGCACGGATCTGAATACTAGATCGTGGATACCGGTGTTCTTTGGTGGTTGGGTTTCAATTAACCACATATCTCAGGAATGGTCGAACAGACTGTACAAGACTACACCTCATTTACACTCATACACATCATCCTCATTCATCCTGTGAAGTAATATCTGAACGGTAATTACCGGAGGCTAAACAGGAAAAAGAAAGAAAGAACCCTCCCGTGCGAGGCTAGGTTAGGCAAGGCGAGCACCCCATGCGAAGCTAGAACAACGTATTTAGCCAGTGTGCGAGGCTAGACCACAAGGGTTTTTGGAATTGACCTAATCTATACCTCGACGACTGATGTGTGTAGTGCTACAGAGTAAAGGATTTCATGTGCGTCTTTAATAGTAAATAAATCATTTTATTCGTCTGCATCAAGCCTATGATACAAATGATCTAACAATCAGCCCAATTGAAACATGCTTACCACCAACATACATCCGGTCACGTATTCAGAATTATCTGCCACTCGCATTTTGTTGAACGCCCACACACGTTAGGTCACATACACAACGTTGTCTCCCACGCGCATCCGGTCGACCTTGAACATGTTTATCAGTAACTTCTAAGAATTATCTACCACAAGCATCTACTCAACCTTGTTCATGTTTGAACATGTTTATCGCCTGCACATTCAGTATTTACGATAAAAGCTATATAAGCTACCAACTTTGAGCGATTTCTTTACTTTTGCGTTGAATTTATTGAGAGTTAAGTCGCAGAAGTGTTCTTCTTCTGACAATGCAGAGTTCACCTTTCATCATCTTAAACAATAATATTAAGGTAAGTGGAAACATTATTTTCTTAAAACATAATAAAGCCTACAATACTGAAGGAAGATTCACCTAAAGTATATCTATTAAATATAAAACAAAAGGGTTATATTTACAAATTCAAATAATATTAATAACAAATTTAAATACAGTATTTAATGTCTGTGTATAAATAATTATATTTGCATGTTTATTCATGTATGAAATTTTCTCTTAGTAATAATATGCGAACTGAATATATTGTAATGTTATTTCATCCGTTATCAATTTTTTTTAATTCCATTATACAAACACCTAATAAAGAAAATAAATATATTTACGTTGTGTATGCATAAATAAAACAAATCCATGCTTCGCACAGGTTAGCTCTCTAACGAAGCATGTTTTAAAAAATTCAAACTGTATTGTAATCTATACAAACTAAGTTATAGACTACTCATGCTTCACACGGATCACAAAAAATCAAACATAATACACCATTTGACCACCTAAATGCCTGTCATCAGAACTAAACTTAAATAAAACATCGCGAACAATATCAACTGACACCAAAGTTAAAAAACCTAGCATCAGTTAAAATAAACATTTTAACGCCTTCTTTCTCTCTACTTAATGTAGAAAGTTTTATATAATGCGTTGTCTCCCACAGAAAAGAGAGTACATTTTGTAATTTGTTGCTTTACATTATAAGTCATAGTGTTTCTAATCGTTATGACGCCCGAAAAGCACCTGGGGTACGAGTAACACTAGTCCGAATTGGTTTCTCTGAAAATATTGGTAAATTATGAATATCATTATACAGCCTATGAACATAGCAAAGGTATCACTTGTAAATCGTAATAACACCTGCATTTCAAAAGGCTTGGCGAGTTGATCTGCGTCAATACATGCTGCTCGGTGAAGAAAACAACGGGAAACCAATTCATTTCTCACTTCCTTTGGTGAGCGCAACACAGAATGTTTATTATTCTTCGTAATGGCTATACCATTTTTTTTGTCTACTTGTCATGCACCTAAAATTGTTAAAGTAAACGGTCAAACAAACATATGAAAAAAATTTAGCTTCGGTTTATCATTAAGTATTACTCGTCAAACCTTAATCATAAGCTGAATTGACGCTTACGGTGAGGATGGATTTCTGGAACGGTAGGTAGCTTCTTGCTACCTACAACGTCCTATTGTGGTCAACACTATCCCCTCCACTGTGTGGAGGGGATAGTGTCAGTTGTGGTCAACTGACCGTTCCAACACTCCTTCAGAGACATCAAAACTACTTTGAGTTTACGCTTTTGTAAACTTTGACGAGCGATAATAATTTTGGTATTTTTTTGTTATGCACTCCACAACTTGTTTATTATTTCTCGCGGATTTATATAAAATTACAATGTAATATTTAAATGACCATTATAAATATTAAATAATGTTACAGATAAATAATTTTGTAAAACTGTTAGCTGTGTTGACCTCTAGAACTTACAGATAAGATAACCATCTCGTATTTGTAAGGAATATTAATATCTCGTTGTTCAGTATACTTAAATTCATGCGCCTTCATAATAACAATCCGTTTTTCGAAGTACTGTCTAGATTAGTTTTAGTTAATTATCTAGAATACGTTAAATGTGTAGCATATTTAAAAAAAATACTTTATAGGTTACTTTTCTACGAGCGGCAAGTCGTGTTTTTGGATGATCCAATTACAAAATGTTAACTGAAAGTTTGCATTTTGTTAATATTCTGCTATTGTATCTTTCTTTGTGAAGTTAAGATAATGTTTCGTTAGTTGCCGTGTAACAATACGGTTAAATCGGTTGTTGAAAACTATTCTTACGAGTGACAGTATTATATGAGCTAAAGATTATCCTACTTTACTGTAAACTCGCGTTGTTCGAGAAGAGAAGCGCTAGTCCTTTTTGCACATAGTCATCGATTCCATATGCAGCCAATATGTGAAAAAAATAACAACAATCCATAAATAACACATAAGAAAATGAGTGCGGGGCGCATAAAAGAAAAGACTCATAATTTAATATAATTAGAGTAACATCAATTTAATTGTTAAATCTATCAGTTTTTTCTTGCGTTTCTTTCTTTCATAGCTTGCCTTAATGATATCTTCCTCACTTCGCCAATCCTTAAAAAATTTTTTTTTTTAATAAATTCTTTTACTTCTGAAATTATTTATTAATTCTCCAACAATTATATTTTATTCATTATTTCCTTTGCTGACACATTAATGTTTGTTATATCTTTCCCCAACACTAATAAATTTATCAATTTAGGTTTAAATCTGCGCAAAAATCTTAAAACCTGGCCTACTTATATTGCTTAATGGAAACATTAGAACTGTTAGGATGGTAGAAAATATAAAAATATTTCCAAATCTTTAATAATTAAAAACTTTTTAAAAAAATTGTTAATACTAGTTTATTTTCGAATATATTTGTACAATGATACGTTGTTTCGTATTTACAAATTACGTAAAGAATTTAAATCATATCTTTTTCTGGGAACAGACAACAATCAAAGTACATCCATTGTGACTTTATGACATTAATAGATACGGTGAAACAGAAATAGTTATTTTTTTGGAATCCTGGGTTTTTGAATCTTGGATCCAAGTCAAAATATGAAAACTTAGATAACAATTTATATCATTATTATTATTATTATTAAAATAATTACATTACTGTAAATAAAGTTGGAAAGAATTAAGATAATTAGGTCGTTAAAATAATATACGAAAAACACATTATCAACAAAAATTGTCGTTTATATACTACATTATTATTTTTATAAAATAATTTCTATCCCTCAATAAATCATAATGTTTACCCGATTCATATCTTGTCACAAAAGTAAAGTGACTGTATTTAAAAAGAAAGAAGTAAGTAAAATGTAGGAAACTTTTAAAAGATCAGTTACTCAAAGATATTTTTACCAAGATATATGGTCTAATAAGGTCGATTAACTAGTTAATAGCTACAGATAAATTAAATTACAGTTGTAAAATTTACTAATTTTACATGTTTATTTGATTTTTTCACGTTTTTATCTATTAGATAGTTTCCGAAACAGTATACTGTAAAGAAAGGATACAGAGATGACAACAGAAATCACTGATTATTTTCCTCGCAGCTTTATAGAACCTTGGAAAGCCACTATTCTGCTTATTTCAATCGAAAGACCATTATTTTACTAACAATTTTAGAAAAAATTAAGTTTCCAGCAGATTAGATAATCAAGCTATTACGCATATATCTTCACAAGAATTTCAACCGAGTGTAAATATTGTCTGTTATGAGATCTTTTTTCTGGAAACTGCACACATTAGTATAAATAAATCCAAATTTTCAAAAAGAGATCGGTAGTAATACTTCAGAAATAAATTATTTTGAAATCTAAAGGCATTTTTCATAACGACTTTCGAGCAACAACCAGTCTCAAAATCTGAAAATTGAAACTTTTTAGCAAAAAAAAAAAAAGTATTTCAGGGCAAAAAAAGACAATCTTAGGATATTAATAATAGCAAATACAATCAGTTTTATAAAAATCCGATATGGTGGGTTATATTTTGACTTTTTTTGGGGTGATATGACAATGAGTGACTCGCTCACTGTTAACTCTTGTCTAAGTTAACCCCTACATACTGTTCAGTTAATAAAAAAGAAAGAATTTTACGTTAAAGCTTGTTCTTATCTGCGTTACTGTTACTATTTGCAATTTATTTAAAGAGAACTTGTAATAATTACGCAAAAAAAAAATTGTACCGGTTTTTGGCTTGTTCAGATTTTATTTATATATATATATATATATATATATATATATATATATATATATGTGTGTGTGTGTGTGTGTGTGTGTAAAAATGAATGTTTGTTTGTTTGTCCCGTATACGTTCCTATACCATTCATCCGATTGCGATGAAACTTTGGTGAGTTATGCGCACGCCCGCGAAGGTTTCTAAATTAGTTTGGACCCGCTAGGTGGCGCTGGGGTCGAGATACTTCGGAAAATTGTATTTATTTGTCCAATTTGGCTCATATTCAGAATATATATATTAGTAACATGAAAAGAAATATTTTTGCAAAAAATGGACCCGTATACAAGAATCACCGTAAAAAATCTAAAAAAATCGGTTTATCCACTCAAAATTTATTAATCTTCAAACACGTCAATAGACGTACAAAGATCACCCTCCCACGTTTTTGTTTTGGGAGTTAGTCATAAACGTCGAGAAATGCTAAAACAAACCCATACCCCATTCTTTGACTGATTATCATACTTTCCTTCTTGCACCATAGCTCTAGAGCTATGATGCCAGGAAAGTAAAAACGAATTCGTACATACCGTAAGACTTTTAACGCAGAGGGAAGTCACGCGCACAGCAGGGGGGAGACAACTCTAGTCTACCACGACCGTATTTACGGATTACGGTATTATAACCCAGAAGATAACAAGCCTTATCAAACATCTTAAATAATAATTACATAAACAAAAAAATGCTTACTATTTATATATTGTAAAATATAATTTTGGTTTTGGTACGATATTCTTTAAAACATATTTTTATCGTTATATTCGATAGTACTTTCAAATTCAAATATATATTTTTTTAAAAATTAAACACCGATCCTTGTGTTAATAAGTGATCTTTGCTAAAAAAAAAAAAAAATAGCCACTTATTCTTAAAAAATAACAATATCCACTACACCAAACCAAACTGTTTTCGTATAACTCAATACAATATTTCGGTTTACCAGAAACAGCTTTATTATAATAAATTAAACAAACTACTTATTATAATCAAACTATTTAAAAACTCTTCCCAACAATTTATTTAAAATAAAATTAAAACATTTCCTTTTACATAAACAATACTATTCTAGCGATCAATTTTAAAAACTAATTAATAAAAAAAAAAAACGGGATATTTTACATACCGTTTGAATTGTGTATATAAATATGAGGTCAAATAAATTTTCAATAATGCCTTTAAAATTTTCAATTATTTTGTAGTTATTTTTTTATACTTAACATTTTCATGTATTGATAATTTTAAATTTTAAGTAATTAATATGAACTTTTTATCTTATAATTGTACGAAATGTTGATGTCATCTATTAAAGTATTATTATATACCGATCGGAAAGACAGATATTATTTATTAAATTGATCGATTATCGTTATAGAACACATAAAAATAAACTTCATCGTCCGTTAATTCGGAACACAGTATAACAAACCCTTTATTGTTTCTAAACCGCATCAAAACCCATTTGCGACTCGATTTTCATTGCGTTTCATTATTTTCTTTAACTAATAAAGCTGTATAGAATTAATCTTTCAACGAATATTATTTAAACAGTTTAATATGTAAAAAACGAAAGCAACGGCTTAAGAATTTCTCGTATATACTGAATGTATAGATTTACTAATACTACCATTCAAATTTTCGATGTTCAATTTCTGTCGGTTATTATGATCTTATGAACAACATAAACTTTTTATGCGGTTTCTATTCCTCTACCGTGAAGTCCGCGTCCGATTTCCTTAGAATATATTTAAGTCACTGCATTTTACTGTGACCAAACATGTGCTATTTTGGTTCAATACCTCGATTAGGTTTAATTATTCTAGATATTTATTTGCCGGTTCAATCAAACAAATAAGTCCTTATTTCATTAATAATATAAATTATTTTTATTATACTTTGAACTTGTAATTTATATATATATATATATATATATATATATATATATATATATATACATTATTGTATCAATTAATCATACATTTGTAACAAACATAAGTTGAATCTTTGAAGGATGGAACTAGACTGACTAAAAATAGGACATAGACCAATTCAATTAATACGAGTAACAAAAAAAGTGAAAATTTTTATTTTAAAATTTACAAGTTCTCCATTAATAAAATTTAAAGTTCCTTCTTTTAATAAAAGGAGCAGATGAAACCTGAGCCTTAAAATAACTGCCCGCCAAAAATCATGTTTTTTTTTTTTGTTTTTTTAGCATTGTGAATGAAACTATTACAAACAATAAATAACATGAATCATATGATTTTTGCAATCATAATTAAATATCTTTTTAAAAATATTTTTATCCATCCGGATATTCCTATAAAATTGTTCTACTACATCCAGCAGGATTACCTCACGACACTTAGAAATCCATAAATAATCAGCACCGCGATGATCTCATTGCCGCTGTCTAACAACTGTACCTGGTTTATTACACACAGAGATTGTTGTGGGTCACATTAAAATCACCACTGTTTCATTAAAACAAAAAAAACATTATACGATTTTATACCTCTTCATCATTTTTAATAATAATTAATCGGTTTAACCAACTGAAATGTACACCTTGAACGATACGTTAGGATTGTTTAGAAAGAAAATTATTTCTCACTCGTTAGATAAGACATTCATGTTATCTAAAAAAAAAAATATCATTTTTGCACCGTGTTGCTTTGATATAAGTGAACACTCGCCATTACAGCTGCAGTTTTTGAAGCAAGCACTAATTAAGAGGAAGCCCTTTTTACTAAAAGAGAGGGGGGCATTAATGTGAAGAAGCTTAGGAATCGCCACTACGATCACCTGACTTAACGCCACAAGATTTAACTTCATTTGGTTGGGTACATATGAAAACGATAGTGTACCGACAAAAAGTTAATACTAAAGAGGAGTTACTCATTAAAATACGAAATGCTATTGAATTTATACGAAACGATCCTGAGATGATACGGAAAGCCAACGGAAATGTTTTACGTCGGGCAAAGTGCTGTGTACGTTGGGAAGGAGGGGGAATTTTGAACGATTACTGTAACTAAGGTTTGTTATTTTGTTACCATTTATCATTTCATGTATTTTATTTTTTTGTTTTGCTACATTAATTAAGTATTAAGTATAGTTCGTCTGTTTTGCTTCAATAAAAAACCGATTTTTAAAAGATTTTATTTACTTTTTATCGGTTTTACTTACATTAATTTTCTCAAAATTAAATTCTCTACAAATTTTGTTACTAAATCTTCCGCATTTATTGGTCATTTAACAAAGCTATTGTACTACAAACCTAAAAAAAACTTGTTTTTCAACACCGAAGTTTGAATTTTATGTAGGATACCTTAAAAATTAATGGAGTTAAAGTTCTGGAACCTATTTTATCCTATTTTTCAGCTCAAGTTGCATAAGAAACCACTAACTTTACTCCTTAATTTGGGTCCAAAAAATTACGGTTTCTTTTTATTAGAAGAGGTGAAATCTTTCGCTAGCCGTAACTCGAAAACAAAGCGTTTCCAGACCTATGTTTATATGAACATTTTTTCATTATTTTCCCCAGTAGAAAAAGTCTTGAAAGTATCTCCGATTCTTCGTAGGACACCCTGTATATTAAAAAGAAGTAGTAAATGTAGAAATTTTGGAATGTAAAACCGAATTATATGTACTTCAAAACGGGGAGATGGATTACCCATCCATTTATCTATATACTAAAAAATAAAAATTCAAGTAAGCAACTGATAATCTTATACGTTAAAAGAAAGATTAAATAAAAAAAATTACGAGTTAGGTAGACACGCGCCGCTGTTAGCGTTGTAGCACAAAATTTACCTACTATCAGGTCACAAAGGCGCTTCAAAATACAATAAAAGTGATCTAAATTTTAACTCAAAAGAGAAATTTTATACATACGTACATTAGTTAATTAAAACGATAAATTTCGAATTTATCATCTCATTTTCAAACTAGAACGAAATGTTAATGAAAGAATAACATATTAGACATCCTCGCAGATTTCTAGGTTCTATCTTTTTGAGTACATAAATAAATAATAATAAAAATTAGACGTATGACACTAATAAATAAAATTATAAATGTAACTACAGTGTAATACCTTTAACACGAAATGGTGTGGTAAAATAAAATAAATGATAAAAGAGCGTGCATGAAAACAAATACATAATTTATTCTCTATCGCTTGTGCCATGCACCATAGTAATCTGATGCTTTAAATCTGACATTTACTACGCAGTTAATGCATAGTGCTTGAACGTTTTCTTTCCTTATCTAATTTAACTTTGTTGTTCTTAAGATTTACTTTCAAAACTTCTGTCGTTTTCTTTTCTATATAACTCCCTATTACATTTTCAATAGATCATTTTAGTTTATCGATGAGGCTTTCCCTCAAAGTATATTATATTAATACAGCTGACAAAATATGGTGTTTTAAAAAAAACTGAAAAAAGAATTTATCACATAAAATATCAAGTACGTAAATAAATACTTTATACAGATCAGAACACAATATAAGATCACGTCAGGGTTGTTAGGAGAGTTGTTCCACGGGTAAAAAAAGAAATAATAATGATAAACTGGTCCAGAATGTACCTGGAAGGATCAAGGGAAACCATGGAAAAACGTTCATTGGAACACCATTATAAAGTAAAAAATTAACGATTAAAAAGGGAAGTTAATATTATTGCATAAAAATAATAATATATGAAATAAAAGTGATCCAATTATATGAATATAGATAAATAAATAAAATCTGTAAAGAATAAAGACCACATTCCATTATTTATTTAAACACAATTTAAATGAGATTCAGAAAATGTAATTTATTTAATTTATAACAGAATAATATTGGTTCTCTAAAAAAAAACTTTTTTTTTAATTGTATTTTAAATAAGTCGAAATATATTTTAAATTGTTAAATCTTATATATTAAAAAAATTGGGCTGAAAAGCTATTTCCATTCGGTCTGGGGGTTCTACTGGGCGGATTTTTTTTATTCTGTTCGGAAAGACCAACAGATATATCATCAAGCTTCATCGGACTCCAAAGTAGAATTTTGTCTGAGAATTCCTCATTTATTCTTTAACTGAGGAACTTTCCGAGGTTATTATTAACAGGAGAATCACTTTGAAGGTCTGTCAATGCTTGATGACATATTTGCGGGCCATTCCGAGTAGAATAAAAAAAAATCAGCCCGATCCGTCCAGTAGAATTTCTGGACGGATTGGAAATAGGTTTTGAGCACGCATTTTACCTGTGGTAGGAAAGGAAGGAGAAAACCAAGGGGTTGGGGTGAGACGTGTAGTAAATTGTATAGGTTTTTGACGACTCTTTAAAAATATATAACATTACTTTGTAATAATTACGCCGCGGAGTAGTAAGAGGCCACTAGTTAAATTATTAAAAATATAAATTGAATGATAATAATAATGCCCTGAGATAGGTAATCCCCACGTCCGGAACACAACATCTACGTTCCACGTCCAGGGCGGTAACAGCTGTACTTAAGTACAATACATAAAGCTGGCTAACGGGGCTCCGAGTAAATTCCTCGGATATGCTTTTCTTTTGACCTGTTTCCGCTTTCAGGTCATCACATGGATTGGATTTTTCGGCCACCTGCGGGATACGAACAGCTAAATGATTTGGAAATGGACTCGCACCATATTTAGAGCTGGTGATGTGGCGGCCAGGGTCAATGTTATTGCAGGTGTAACGGAGACCCTTCTGTTGTCGACATGCCCCCCTGCGATGGCAAGCATGTAGCAAAGGTGCCCATGTATGTCGGTGCATGGGAGCTCTGAAAGCGTAGGAGCCTGGAGTCAGTGCAGAGATTGCGCATCCGCTCTCTGCCAGGACATATGCCGGTTCCACCGGAGTACTGGATCGGACCTCCAAGGTTAGTAGCCCTGGAGTGGGGGTGTACGCCGGTAGCTAGCCTTGATACAGAAGGGATAATTTCAAATGAATACACTTGAACAAACAAACGTGGCAGAGTGTGCACGTAAACACCCTCGTTTAGAAACCGCCGATTCGCCACAAGCGAAGAGGAAAAAGTAAGGAGAGGGATAAGATAAGAAAAGATGCTGATAAAATCATAAAGATTTAAGAAGAGCTTTGTTTGGAAATAATGTTTCCAAACCAAAATTTTTGGTCATTACGAAAGAGAATGGTAACTTCCAAAAAGTTAGTCCATTCTTAATCGCTGGAGAGATTGCTAATTGTGCTGGTGGTCCTGTCAAGGAAATCAGAAAGGCGTTTAATGGATTGCATGTCGAAACTATCAACGACATGCAAAGCCAGAAAGTCCAGGCGTTGAAGAAGATCGGTGAATTTGCGGTTTCTGTCCAACCGCATAGCACACTTAACACATCCAGAGGAGTTGTTTGCCGTGATCTTTTTAACTATACAGAAGAAGAAATAGTACAGGAAATGTCTAGTCAGGGAAAGACACATTGTTGCAGATTCACTATGAGAAGAAATGGTGAGATTTTTCCTTCGGCCTCGCATGTTTTGACAATAGGCCGAATCTTCCTGAAAAGGTACGAGCTGGCATCCATCGGCTTGATGTACGGGCATTCATTCCGCAGCCGATGAGATGTTTTAAGTGTCAACGTTTCGGATACACTGCAGCTAGATGGTAAGCGCAGGAAATTTGCATATGCGGAATGAAGATACATGAGGGTGATCCATGTAAAGACCCTCCAATCTGCATTAATTGTAAAGGGCACCACAACTGTCGATCTAGGAACTGCCCAGTATACAAATTAGAAACAGCCATTCAGGAAGTTAAAACGCTTCAAAAAGTCAGTTACCCTGAAGTGAAGAAAATTGTCAATTTATGAACACCTAGTCCATAGACTAAATATGCGGAAGCAGCTGCTGCTCCTCCCACATCTAAAATTAACGTGGAGCAGTTGCTTAATACGATGGCACCGAGTCTTACGACAATGATAGAAAGAATCATTGATTCCAAGATTGAGTCGACTCATCAGACAGAACAAAGTAAAGATGAGACGGCTCATCCCCGGACTGACGCCGTTGACATGGGAGACGCACCAGCGCCGTTTAAAAAACCAGCCAAATCTGCGATCGTAAAGCCTCCAACTAGCGTAAAAATTAAAAATCTTGACTTATCTGACAAAGAGAAACAGATCACTCCGTCGACTAGTCACAAGCCTAAAGATATTGTGACAAGAAAATCCGAGTCTACCGAAATGGAGGTGTAAGTTATTATTGAAAAAGCACCAGACGCAGGTGATATAAAAACTGCAAAAATGGAGGCTCCAAAAGCTCAAAGAACAGCTTCGGTGAGAGCATCTACTTCAGCTGGACCCAGCACTGCAGTAGAGATAGAATCCAGCTCATCAGCCGCCGAAAGTGCATCGCTTGCTAGTTTAGATTCCATAGCAACGATGCTAACAGCACCAACGAAGCTTTCATCACCTGATGTAAGCCGGCGAACGTCATTGGCATCAGAAAGAGAAGAAGATGCCATGTCCGAGGCCTCAGAAACACTGTCATCGGAAGTTGAGGCCGTTCGCAGAATGGAAAAACGGTGCAAGAAAGGATGGCCGAAAGGAAAGCCTAGACGGTGAATATTGGATTCGAAAGTTCTATTAGAATAAGAAATTTTTAACTTTTTTTTGAAGTGGGACGGGGCTAATGACCAAGTAGTCGATGCCCCTACAAACCTCAAAAAAAAAAAAAATAATAATAATGATTTTTCTTATTAAGACGAAATGTTATAGTGTGAAACGCGAAAATAATTTTCTTGTTTGATACAAGTGATAATCGTTGCTTTTTAAACGAGTAGTTTTTTTTTTTAGCAAACACTACATATTTGTAAACATAAATGCATGGAAATTATAAAATTTTTAATTTATTGAAAATCTGTAGACGAATCAAATTTACACCTTTTTTACCGTTTCTGAACACTGAAAATTCGTTCGACTTTCTGAAGTCGCCTCAAGATATATTTTAGACCAAAGTATAACCAAGAAAAGAAAGTAGTGTTTATCCAAACGACGTGGTACGACTAGATCTGTTTCCGTCGTAATAGAAAGACAAGCAGTCTTATAAAGAACGTTAAAGTAACTTTTACTGCATTTATATGATTATATTACGTTTCGATCATTATTATACAGAGATATCTACAATTGTTACAATAAATAAAATCAGCATTACTCACGTCAAATCAATTTAAATAATAACCGATTGATAAAAAATCATTTAGCGGTCCATTTATTACTAAAAGATACTAGTATACTAAATACTAGATTTCCTATTCTACTTTACCCAATATAAAAGTACATTCAGGTCAGCTGAACCGCTTGTGCTGGTCTGAACACGATGACTTGTTTGTAAACGCCCGCATACCCCCTATGGGCTATACAATTTTCAGTACAATCCGTAATAAAAACAGATTACATAAACATACGGTTAGGCATTACTGCATAGACAATTGTTACTAAAACGTGCGATGCAATAAACAGTATATTTTCATCGTGCACTCGTTATCGTAATAATAGCATTTGAAGATTCCTAAACGTTAACAACAACGTTTTAATGTAGAAATTTTTATATCGCATTTGGAATTATTTCTTGATAATTTATTTCTTATACATTCTTCTTTCTACGTATTGGATTTTACTGCGAAGAGTACGTTAATTACACTGAAAAACAAAACAAAAAAGCTTATTCAAGTATAGAAAAATAGTATTTAAAAATGCTCAGAAACTACCTATCTAATAGGTACATAATTTATGTATTACTCGCATGAAAAATTTACACATTTATGATAAACAATCCATTATTATAACTATCGTTAACGTTTTTAAACATTAACGTAGTGTTTTGTTACCATTAAAAAGAATTCTATTTAAGAGCGGTCTCTTATCGAATCGCTACAAGACTGTGTCTGTTTCCCGGCGGTCTCCGTACAGTAACCAAGGTACAGTCATAATATGATAAGGTTATCATCATTATTGATCAATTAAAAGCTAAAATGTGAAGCGATATCGTTTGATATTGCTATCGTTTGATGTGTCTAAAGACACAGCAAAAGCAAAACAAACAGATCATATTTTTACACGACTGCCAAAAGAAGGGTAATGTATTTAGGGTGTATGTATGTATGTTTGTTTGTTTGTTCTACCGTAGCAGCTCAACTGCCGAACCGATTTAGATGTACGACTCAGCGTTGGAATCCTTACGTTACCAGGTGTCATAGGCTAATATAATAGCTATGTCAATAGCTATATAAATATATATATGTATACATATAAATATAAATGCAGTAGTGGAAATTTGCCGGTTAAAGTACAAACCGTAATGAATTGAATTAAGGAACTGTGAACCGAGAGCTTCTATTACTGTGTTAGCCGGGTTTGAACTGAATAATTCAAATCGATCGAATGAATATTAAAAAATAATAGAATTAAATTTACGTTAAATAATCTAAAATTAAATAAATAAAAAAAATTATTTTTAATAATAATGAGCTTTCCTTGGGATTGCATGTGAAGCTAGAGTGGCGAGGTGATGCGAGCACCTCGTGCGAGACTAGACCAATCATCACCATCAACTGGTAACAAACGAGTTACTCCTGGAGCGCTGTTTAGGGAGGTGTAATGGGGTGCTCTTATAATATCTCTGCAAGAATCGTCCGATTTTCAAAATTGAAACGGGGTATTTGCTAGTATAATACAAAATCACGATGAAACCAAACCGGAACAAAAATTAACTGATATACTCAGAAAAATCGAATGGCCTGCTCTACGCCGAGACCAGCTTGAGCCCTGTCTTTGTAGAATTTGGTGACAATACGAGTAGAGGTAATGCTGTCGGCATCGGACTGAACTCACTATTGTCAAATTTGATGCTTTAGGGGGCAGGGAAAAGTGGAACGGCGCATGCTATCGCTATTATTGTGATGGGCTGTAACAATGTATAAACTACAAGGGAATAGCTAGATAGAGCTGTCGTAGATCTGAGCACTGACATCTCTGCCGAGGGCCAGGCCTACGTAGCACTGAGATGCGCGAAACAATCGGAGAGTTTAACCATTAGCTAGCTGTTTGGATCCCAGAAAATTGCTGTGTGATCGCACGATAAAGTCTCTCGAGGAATTCAACCGCTTGTAAAATCTGTGAGTTTAGATTGGTATACGTAAATTAAATAAATAAAGTGAAATGTTTACAGTTTCCTCATTTGGCTCAGTACATAAATACGTTATAACCATACGTTTTCGAATCGTGAATTTTCTCGATGATCACTAAAAAGTATTAATAAAAACAACTATAAAAATTAAAAAACTCGACTCCCAAAAATTTTTTTAAAAAATAAATAAGCTGAATTATAAAAACGACAATAATCGAACTAAAAAATGGAAAACAAAGTGTGAAAATAAGTTACTAAACATCGTTAAGCAGTATTTAATTAAATAAAATAATGGGTGATCGATCAACTTTCAGTTTTAATTTGTTTAAATATATTTTTCATGTTGTAGAAATAGCAGGGGTTTAAGGTTATCTAATGATTAAGCTTTCACCAGGTTTAATGTCGATAAGAAAATTTTGTCCCACGAAAATATTTAAATCCGATCGAGGTGCTGAGAGTAGTAATTGTCCTGTATTAAAGAGCTCTGAATAGTAATTATTTTACATTAAGAGTCCCCCAACTGCATTTAAATATTTTCGTTGAAGGACAAAATTTTCTTATCGATGTTAAACCTGGTGAAAACTTAATAGACAACCTTAAATACCTGCTATTTCTACAACATGAAAAATATATTTAAACAAATTAAAACCGTCTGAAAGTTGATTAGACACCCATTATGTTATTTAATTAAATTTTGCATAACGATGTTTAGTTCTTTATTTCCATACTTTGTTTTATTTCTTTTTTTTAGTTCGATTTATTTATTTTTTGGCAGTCGTAGTTTTTAATTTTTATAATTGTTTTACTATATTATTTTCTCCCATTCCCTCTCTCTATAAGAAAGAATGGACCCCTTACATTTAAAAACGCTTTTGAATGGTTTTTAACTTAACATTTCTTTGTTAACCGACATATTTCGGGTAAAACTTTCTCGTTATCTTTAAAAATGATAACTTAAAATATCGGTAGGGATCCGATTAAAATTTCGTCCGATCCGATATTTCGCTTTATCAATTTACTAATGTAATTATTTATACTTTACCGTTTTTCTTTTCTATAAATACGTTTTTTTTATTTTTATCTCTCAAGTCCGAGGTCGAATTAATAAAAATAATCTTAAATATAACTAAAACAAAAAATATATAACTAAATATTTAAAAACATAAGATAATACCGCTGAAAGATAAAAATAATTTTGAATAAAAAATTAGGAAATTATGTTAGGGTATTAGGTTAAATATGAAATTAAAGTAGCTTAAAACCATAAATTTTAATATTACTTATTTTTGTAAGTAAGCGATTAATTTTTTTTTAATTAAAAAAAAAAAAAATAGTCTACATAGATATACAACGAAAATTAACTAAAAATATTTATAATTTAATTAATACAGAGAATTTCTTAATCCGCTAGTTTGTCTATCAATGTACATATATATGCTTTGTCCTACCAGCGAATGTATGCCAGAATTAAATTAATGTAAGATTAAAAATGACCCTATGCTATTTGATGCCAGGGTCTTGTCATTAGACAGAGTTAATGCTCAGAGCTTGCTGTGTAACTATTTCTGCTCTTCTATACTACTCATCAAAGCTTGCAAAAAGACAGTTCTAACAACTTTACACATTTGCAAAAGCATTTAATTTTCTGTAACGAAAATAAGTATTACGATTTATATATATATATATATATATATATATATATATATATATATATATAAAGAAGAAATAAAACATTAATTGTAATGCCGAGAATTTATTTTATACATGTAGTCTGTATTATGAATAAGGTATTTAATTAAATACATATTTAATTATCTGTAATACATAATATAATAATACTGCTGCCAAAAAAAAATTAAAAAATATAATAAAACAACAGATATCATACAATATACACCTAACTAAATAGCCCATTTTAAATGATAGGCCTTACGACCATCCATCCGATAAGCATAGCTATTATAACATTACACAAAAATAAATTTATTTATAGAACCGGAATCCCTTACTACTATTAATAATAGTCTTTATAAAATAAATATATTTTTATTTCTGTTTAATTATATAACATAACAAGGTCAGTTTTAATAGAATAAACTATATATAATTACATAATCATTTGTCTTAGGTTTATAAATGTAATGAATACGTACCGTTAAAAACAATAGACTGTTTGTCATAAATTATATTGTAGAAACGCCAAATAAATCATCTCGTATATAATTATTTTGTTAGTTCTTCTGTTATGACTTTGAAAACAAATTAAAGATAACATCCTAGATCAAATATTCCTGAACGGCAGGTTCCAAAACATTCCGTTTTAATAAACGGCAGTAGCAACTTTCTTTAAAAAATGGTTTACTATTAGTACTGTAAACAATGAAATATGCTAAACAGTAACTGAAATAAAATAATTAAAATACTTTCAGTTACAAATAGTAAAAAAAAAAATAGTAGATGCTCTTATTCGTACCATCTAAACGGCAGAACGTACATCATTACGCAACGTAGGTCTGGAATATCCTCTGACCTCGCTGAAATATCGACTCTAGTGAATAATCGAAACAACAAATCTTTCAATATTTATCAGTATTCATAACAACGATTCGGCCACCTTTTTACGGCTTTTCAATTATATCTAGTAGGAGAGTCCAATTTCACCCGAATGTTAGTCACGTCGTATCAATCGCTCGTAAAAGCAGTAAATATTGTTGCTACCCAAAACAGCATAGCGGCAAACAAACCATGGCCTTAATGGGAAATGCCCTTCCATAACCATAAATTTATTTATGTTAAAAGATAACCGATCGTAGTTTATGATTAACATACCGTGCGTATTTTATTAAGACTGATACTATTGATATGTGATAGAAAAGGAATTAACTGATAGATATTGTACAAAGAGATAGAACTATGTGATATTTCATCAGATATTTTAATCACCAAGATGTGAGAATATATTGATGGGAATACCTATCTGCTTATAAGCTTAATTTTATATAAGTAAATTTCAACAATTATTAATTTTTTAAAATATTAATTTAATCTTAATGGCGAGAGGCTCATTAGTTTTTCGTAACTAAAAGAGTGCTGATGGGGACCAAAAGGCAGATCCAGACACGATTTACACGATCTAAAACAGAAGCGTTGAAAAAAGTTAGCATATCAAAATGTATTTTTACTAACATAACTTGAAAGAGAAACTAATTTAATCCCAATTTTAATTAACTGAAAGTCCGGGATTGACAAGAGGGTCAATTACCTCTTTGACATTTATATCTCCTTGAAAAATTGTCTTTTGAAAATAAAATTTGAATATCACTACTTTTTTTTGTTGTTAAAAAAGGGGCTTAAATAAAATAAACAGTACTTGTACGGGTAGCACGGTTCGACTGTCTTTTTTATAAAGGTTTTACTGGCCCCCTATAAACATAGAACACTGAAAAGAAAGGAGTGAACGACCCAAACTTTCAATTTTCAACAAAAAGGGAGCTTAAGACCCTCGGAAAAAAGGAAGGATGAACTTCGGAAACCTATTTTTTTAATTTTTTTATTGAGAAAGTAAAACGAATTTTTAAAAAGAAATGTCTTTCTAAATAAAACATACAAACTTTCGATAAAACATTACGGAACTTCAAAAAATTTAACCTTTCTCTTAATAAAAGTCAAAATGTAAATAAATCCAACCGGGAAAACAACAGCATTACCTTTCGGATTTAATTCAAATCACTCTCTAAACACAGTAGTCGGTGGAAAATAAATTTTATCGAAAAGAGATATGGCTGCAAAATCGTCATAATTAATACTGAACATTAAGAAATTTACAAAACATTACGGAACTTCACAAAATTTAACCTTTACTTTAGAAATGTTAGAATGTAAATAAATCCATTATCAAAACAGCACTATCTATCGGATTTAATTCAAACTACTCCCTAGACACTGTAGTCGGTTCAAAACACCCCGAACTTTCTTTCTACTGATCAGATCGAGGATTTCAATAGCTTTAAACCTTCTCCGGACAAACGGATCATTTTGAAAATGATCCGTTAGTAAATCGGTCCAGCAATTTTTTAGTTATAGCGGACACACATAAAACATTGCATAAAACATATATATAGAAGAAAGTCTGTTTGTATATTTTTTTGTTTGTTTCGTAAATATCTAGACACAGACACCACCTAACGGGTATAAATTTTGCAAACATTTTTCTATCACGTAACTAATATATATTCTGAATATGAGACAAATCGGATCATAAATGAAATTTTTCCAAACATCTCACCCCAGTACCATCTAGGGGGTCCATTTTTTTGAAAAAAATATACACTTAACTATATATATAATCCGAATATATAAATACACTCCGAATATGAGTCAAATCGGACCGTAAATACAACTTTTCAAAATATCTCAAACCCCAGAGCTTCCTAGCAGGTCAAAACTAATTCAGAAACTTTCCCGGGCGTACGCACAACTAACCAAAATTTCATCGCAATTAGATTAATGGTATAGAAACGCACACGGTACAAACAAGCATTTATATATATATATATAAATTCAAAAAATAACAACTTAACCACAAAAACGAAGTAATAGAAAAACCTAAAAAAAATAAAAAAAGTAATACCAATAATTGACTTTGTGGGATCCTGCATCATCAGTCAGTACACAATTTTATAATTATGGGGGGGGGATTCTATAATTACAGGATCCGGCACAAAAAATGATACGGGAATCCACAAAAGTCGACTATTGGTATTAGTATTTTTAAGTTTTTCTGTTACTGTGTTTTGGAGGTTAACTTGTTATTTTTTGAATTTAAATAGTGCAGTGGTCAATATACTGATGAATTATTTGAATTTTCAAAAATTTATATACACGCACATATACAATTTTTTTTTCTTTTTTTTTTGAATATTCAAATTCAGTAAATTCTGACCGCTGTGCTAATAAGATTTAATATTATATGAAACATAAACCGCCAAAATACAGTAATTAGATAAGTTATACTTACCATATTAATTTCCAATAACAGTTTTTCGTAGTAACCTGTATCTTCAGTCGGTATAAAATTCTATATTTATTACATTAAAACTTATTCCTTTTTAATTCATCTGTTTTTCCAGTAATTATAAGATTTTCTATTAGATTTTAAATGATATTATAAGCATATATGTAATTGTGCTGTCCATTACTAGAATAATTTTCTACGTAGAATTTTCCTTTGTTTTATTGTCATTATTGACAAACTGTTAGATTGTATTTTTATTATGTTGTTAATCAAATCATCATTCTCAAATGTGATTCGGTGGTTCATCATTTTATACTTTTGTCTACATTTATAAATGTAATATTTCACAAGTAAATTCAATTTTTTTATCATTATCACAATCCTCTGAAATTTCTAAATTGTTTTTACAATCTGTGATACTATGCTTGCATTCTAACAGATGGTCAGCTACATTAGTTTAAAAAAACTATTTTAAAATATTTAAAATGTCAATTTCAACAACATAGGGGCTAAATATAAAAATATATAATAAATGTAAAACGCAAAGACAAGAAACCCCCTTGGAGTACTTAGCGAGTCAACATGGTATAGCTTTAACAGGTTTTTCATGATTTTTGAGAGGTTATAACTATTTTATTAGTACAATACACAAGAGATTTTTTTTATTTGCCAGAAACATCTCCAAAAGCACTGCAAGTTATACGGATTTGAGATTTTTATCACCATTCCCATCAGAGTTATTTGAAGCCAAAATTTGATTTTTTTTTTTTAAATTAGTTTCCAAAAATTCATAAAAATTTAGGGGTAAGTATATCACCATTAATATTATTTATGGTAAAACTACTTACCTTCATGTAAAAAAATAATTCAAACTGTGTATGTTATCCCTGCCTCTTAAAAAAATTACAAAACGTGAAATTTCACCGTTTTCATGTTCAACTTTATTGGTAATTTTCTTATGGAAAGAACAGAGATAGGTAAATAAACCACTGGAGCAATCTTTTACCTTGAGAAGATATGAATAAATTGGTTTTCGTTTCATCCTTCCAGGACCAACAGTTTTTTAGTTATGATTTTTTCCATAAACCCATATAATCACAAAAATAATTGTGTGCACCGTAACAAAAATGGCCGCCATAGGTAAATTGCTTAAATAAAAAATTTAAAAAAATAGTTTTAAGGTCCTGAAACAAGCAGTTAAGTTTCATTTTTTTTTTGAACTGGTCAAGCAACGACCTTATGTTTTTTTTTGGGACGCTTCAAATGTATTGACCCATTTATATATGTAATATTTTTCTAATATGTTTAATTTTATGTCATCTTTATCAATTTCTAAATTCATGTTAATATCAGAAATAGAGTGTATATTGTTTATTAGATGGTCTACCATATTAGATGAACCTAATTTATTATTTTTGTAATCTCTATAATGTTCAAAAAGTCTACTTTTAAAGGATCTATCTCTTGTTCTTATAAAAATACCATCGCAATCATTATATGCAATTTTATAAATTCCACTCATTGTTTCTTTTACTATTATTATTATTTCAGTTTTTTAAATGTTTTATTACGTGGTTATTAGGTTTGTATGCCGGTTTAAATATTTCTTTATTGTAAATTTTAGTAGTGTTTTCAATGATATTATTAATGTATAAATATTTTATTTTTTCACTCTTTTATGTCTTATTATGTACTGGTTGTAAGGTAGTTACTTTGTTATGTGTTTTGACAGTTATTTTTTACAAACATTATTAATTAAAGTAGTATCATATCCATTTTCAACCGCTATTTTTTATATGATGTTTATTTCATTATTTAACTTTTCTTTATTATTATGTGTGTATTTGATTGCTCTATTAATCATATTTGTATAAGTGTTTATATATATATATATATATATATATATATATATATATGTTTTTCCAGTTAAAGTGTAGAGGTGGGCATGATGGTCTGTCATTGAAATGGTCTAGGCGACTGAAAAATAGAGAAATAAAATGTAATAATAGATTAGGTATTAATAATCTGTAATAAAATGACACATTGTTAAAGTTTGATTTCTGTACAATAAATTGATAAATGATATTTATAAAAAAAATAATAAATACACTGCGCGTGAGCGCACGCGCGCGCGCACACACACACACACACACACAGACAATATATATATAAAACATATGACAAAAGTAATAGTATAAAAAAAAAACAATTTTGTCTGGCATCATCTCTTTTTTTTCTAGCTTTAATGAAAAGGTTAAACAAAACTGATCAGCTAATTTTAAATGTACTTGGGACTTTATTAATTAGTTAATTTATACTGTATTTAAGTTAAATTAACCATGAAGTGTATACATATTCAACGTGCAAATCGTTAATCTTAAAGACAAATTAATTCTTTACTTTCACACTTTTATAAATAGATTATTATAAATATAATTTACAAAAAGATATCACACATTTATCTTACTTGAAAAGAATAATTTTTTGAATTTTAAGTACAGTAGTGACTGAAATTAAATAAAGAATATGACACAAAAATTAGTTGATATTTTTTTTATTTACTAAAAAATGTAATTAAGAACCAACCATCAATTAAATTGGATTGAGATCCATGAGTGTTGAGAACTGGATAAAGTTTTCAATATTCTCTTTATACAGGAAAAATTCTCATTATTAGTAAATTAAGTTACATTTTTAAATGTCAAAAAATTTTTGAGAAAAATTTCTGGAGTTTATGAATTCTCGTTACTTTTCTGAAAATCATTTTCTTTGTACGCTTACTTAATTTCTTTTATTCACAGATTCTGGTTTTAGATTTAACTTTGGTTTACTTAGCTTTATTTTAAGGCATCAATTATCAAAATCATACCCCAATTACTGCCAAAAATACCCATTTCACCAAATGAATGGAGACTTCTCATAATATTTAATCTAAGCAACTCAGTGGGGCTGGTTTATTAAACCTCTCTTTAACCAGCAGTATTTTTATTTTACTTCAATTCTTATCCTTGCAACATTTCCCCAGATATTTATTTATACGACTCTCCAGATGTTGTATAAATAGGTTGCAAGAACGCATTTTAAAATCTTCTCCAGACCTTACATATAATGCCAGTCGGGTTAACTATGGTTCCAGATAAGACACGAGATTGTTGTAATTACAACAACCAAGCAAAGGCCAACATTAAAGATGGTGCCTGAGGGTCAATGGATAGTTTCAAAGATTCCATAAAATATCTTAGAATATGGGTGGACGCCAGGATGTGTTTCGGCACCCAAGTCTTGGAGGCCTGCTCAAAGGCTGAAAAGGTCATGTGTCTGGTTGCCAGATTACTGCCGAACTACGTTTAAGCTAGATCACTCCACTAGTTGTCCAGTGTGTGTAGATGAGGAAGAGACAGCACATCACGTCTTCTTTCACTGCCCCTGATTTGAGGATGCGAAGAGGGAAATAGTGGACACCACAGAGAAAAGGGAAATGTTCCTCCCAGAGGAACTGCAGCAGATCATGCTGGAAAGCTGGATGGCTGTAGCAAGGTTTGCTTGGAAGATCATGGAGGAGCTGTACATCTGGGAGGAGTCTCACAGGGGTAGAAGAAGGGGTCGTTGGAGGGTATGGGGGCAGACAGGCATATGGCTGTAACCCTACGGGTTTCCCCATACGTGTGGGGATCACCTGGGTGTGATGATGAGGTCATGGGCACTCTGCTCCCGCATCTGATGGTGACCCGTGAGGTAAGTATACTATAGTGTTTGATTGCCTGTGAGGTGTCTATGTGATTGGATGTGACTGGCTTTGATGTGATGTATGGAATGTGTGGCATGAGGTATGTTTTCTGAGTGATGATTGGATGTTGTGGAGTGCGTGGTGTGCTTTAGTCTGATGTTTGGTATCTTGTGGGTGTGAAGTCTGTGTCTGATGACTGTGGTGTCTGAATATGTGTGAGGGCATATTCCCCCTTCCTGAAGTAATGCACACCAGCTGTACCAGGAAGTGGATAGCCAGTGGTGAAGGTTTAGTCAGTAATGCGCTGGAATACATATGCATTAAATAACATTTTGTGGAGCCTGTTAGCGAGCCCAACACTACCCAGGTGCCTGTAAATGAGGTTCCTACACCTCTTAAAAAAAAAAAAGCTTTATATATAATGAATTATAAACAAATTATATTTTAATATAATCTTTAATGTTTCATACAGTTACTGACCATTTATCAAAAATTGAGTCTAACATACATAACCTGCACACAAGGTTTCACATAAATTCCTAAACTTCTTTAAGAGTACGCAGTGACATACCTGTTCAAAGGACTTAATGGATAAACAATTTGAAGGATGGGTGAGAAATTCACTTATAAAAGACTTAGCCTATTCTCAGTTGGAAAATGAATCAAGCCTGGAAGAAAATCAATTTGTTGTAATACGTGTTTGAACCGGGCAGTGCAAAAACATTAACCAGTAATGTCCTGTTCTCATCCTGAATGGATTCCAGATTTATTTGGAAAGGCCTTTCAATACATTCCTTTGGGTTAGTTTTTACAGTCTATCAAAGGGTAGATCAACCTTTTCTAACAACCATCTCTCTTTCCCCAACCCTAGGGTCCTTTCTTTCCCGAAGTGCTCTGTGAATTTCACTTAGACCCATTGGATCAATGTAATGAATATGTAACCTAAGAGTTACTATATCCTCGAGATTTATGTAGTTTGGTAGGGCAGCTCTGTCTACTGAACAGTCTGTACTCCCTTACCTACCTGTTGGCTGTAAATAGCCCAGCCTGGAGCTGAAGTGCTCATCCAAGTACATAAATCCTGGCCTTCAAATCACATTTAATATATACACATGATGATCATAGTCGAATTTCATAAACTGGCAGTTAGATGATCTGATGTTATCTGATAGGTGCCAACACTCTAGCTGGACTCTTTACGTAACCCATGGAATCAAAAGAGGTTCCTACAAAAACGTATAGGCCAAGTAACTAACTCAATATGTTCCTCTAGGAAAAGATGGTACACTTATTAACCCCTGCATCTCATCCTCTGGCACAGAACCACTAGCCAAGAGCATAGATGACCTAATTCCTCTGGTAATACCCCAAGGAAAAGAGATGAGGTATAATGAAAAAAGTGGGTTGCAGGAGTCAATCATCAACCAACAAAGATATTGTACATCATCAGGAGATAAAAGAACTTCACCTTTTTTCCCAGGATCTACTCTTATTTCATATAGCTACATTTACGCCAGGGCATCAAGCTGGGCACAGAGAATTACAATGGATATCATTTACAGTACAGAGGTGCATGTTTTAAATGTAATATCAGTGTGAGATTTAACATACAGTAGATCAAATTTGAATCAAAGTACTTTTCACTGTAAATAAGTCAGACACATAACACATTAAGGTGTTGTGGCAAACTACAATCAGAATTACATAGAAATATATGAGGTGTACTATGACCCTAAAATTTATTTCTAGGATTCATACCTGGATTTCTTTCCAGACAATCTTGGCCCCACAGTGATGAACACAGGGAACACTTCCACAAGAAAATCTCAGTGGAGTGCAAGACTGCTCACAGATTATTGTTGGCCTTTTAAGAAGCCAGACACCAAAGCCTTTTAAGTTGGTCCAGATGCCAAACACAAAAGGAACACAACTACCACCTTTTAGGTAAGTTGAATAGCACCCTGCATGCATGTAAATTTTTACACTTCCTTAAAAGTTTATCTATGTTTCACAAAAAAATTATGGATTATGGAGAAAATTTATTTACATATTTTATTCAGCATCAAAAGTTATACTTGGCGAGTCAAGGACTTGACAACTTTAAAAGCATATGAAAATGTATTTAGATAACGTAGATTCAGTTGAGGTCTAACTTCAAAAAACACATCAAGTTTTGACTCGCATAGTTCATTAGTAACGAATTCAACCACCAGCACTGTCACCTCTGTTGTTAAAAATGGATACATTTACTGGTGAGGAACATGCTCGATATATGTTTTGGTTAAATGATTTGTAGTCAGCAAATCCAGTTCAATTAAATTTTCATAGAGAGTATGGTAAAGAGCCTCCTAGTAGGGGTACAATTTACTCTTGGCAACAAGCCTAAACCTCTTGGCAAACTGAGACAAGTTGTTCTGTTAAACATACTGAATCACCAGGACACCATGTCCCTGAAGCTGCTGTGAAACAATCAGACAAAGCTTTGTACATAATCAGAAGAAATTGACTTGATGTGTGTTACGTGAGACTGGCATTCCACAAACAACTGTTTGGCATGTATTACGTAAATGAGTCTACTTGAAGTCATACAAACTAACTGTGGTTCAACACATTATAGATGACAACAAAACTGCTCGTTGCAGTTTTCTTTAGAGATGGATAGAATTGCAGATGATACATTTTTTGATGAGTCAATGTTTCACATCAGTGGCAAAGTAAACATCCATAACTACCGAATATGGGGTATCAAACACCCTCATGAAACGTTGCAGCATATTTGGGTAACTAAGATCAATGTTTTTTGTGCCCTAGGCAAACAAAGAATGTATGGCCCGTTCTTTTTCCAGAAGGTAACCACAAACAGTATCATTTATCTGGACATGCTTCAAATTTTCAGATTCAGTTAGAAGATGATCAGGCCTCCTAACCCCCCTAACAAAAAACATTGCTACTTCGAGCAGACAAACCTCATAAGGAGGTTTATGGTAATTATGAACTTTAAAAGCATGCCTCCATTTAGATCCAAGGAGGAAATATACCTCCCTATGCAATATCATTCATACAAGTTGGTATTTCTTAACATTAAAAATATAGTAACTAAGTAATACATTTTCTAAAACATTTAAGAAGGATAATCATGTCCTGATTTGACTAAAGGCAAAAAAAACTTTTGATGTTTTTCATACTTTCATATATAACCAACCCAAAAGTAGATTAAAAAAACTTAGCATGATAAAATGGACAAAAATAAAATATAACTATTATAAAAGCACTTTTCTTTCCCTCTTTAACACTGACCCACCAAACACGGGCGCACGCGCCCACAAACACACACACACAGAGAGAGAGCGCGCGTGAGAGGGGTGGCAGTATTGTGAGGGGGAAGAGAGAGCCAGAGGGAGGGAGAGAGGTATATTTAATTTGTATATTTTATACATACAAATATATAAAATATGTTACTAGATGTAGTGGGTATAAGTAATACAACCAACTAGATAGACTTTAACATCCGTATGATGATCACTGCCAACAAACCGTGGAAGTAATATCATGGTTCAGAAATATGTTTCAAAATTTAAAAAAATCCATCAATATTAATATTAATACAAGTAGATATATCCAGTGGCGGATTTCTAATTAAGCTAGCTAGCTATAGCCTATGGTGGCAAATTTTCAAAGGCCGTAATGGGCCACATGGCGGCAGCTCGGCAGCTGGTCATTCAGCCTATAGGCAGCACATTTGTAAATCCACCTCTGGATATATCAGAACATTTTGTTACACCAACTAATAAATAAATTAGTAAAAAGTTAACTACAGCAAATTGACATTTAATACCAATAAATAATTATCCAGTTACTTAGTTACTTAAGAGAAAAAGATTTTAACTTTAAAATTGTAATAGATGGTTCATTATCATTGTTTAAATATCTTTAATGACAAAACCATTATCAGTTAATACAATGTTGTTAACAACTGTTTCTTTATTTATTTATTATTATTACAATATAAAAAAATAAATAAATACCTATACAAAAAATTAAAATAAAATAATTTAAAAAAGTTTTTTTAAGGTTTCATATACTACTAGATGTCACAAATACTTGTTGTCACAAATACTTTAGTGTCACAAATACTTGGTCTATTTCTGACAAATGAGTCACACAGTTGTAAACGAGTTACGAACAGCTGGCACTCTTCAACCCCTTTATTGTGCCCACACACTAAAACCATTTGCTTCTAGTATTGCTACTGCTGTAAACTCATATACTCATAATTTCTAATCTCATATCATGTGTATAAGCCAAAAGAAAAATTATTAAATACCTCACCTTCTCCCCATTTCACACACACATTCTCTCTCATGCGCACTTGCATACATACACACACATTAACATAAAGTGTACAAATTATAAATTATTCACATTCAAATTAAAATTTTTGAGCACTTACATAACCTTTTTTTTGTTGTTCAAATTATGAATATCATAGCTATGCAGATAAGCCAGAAGCCAATTGAATGAAAACCTTGTAATCATAGGGTGAAAAAAAATTCAAACAACCACAGCTAGTCTTTTTTTCAAGTATAATGCAAACATAACAAAACAAAAATAACATTTAAAAAAATGTATTTTAAATGTATATTTCCATTACATTTTTAAATCCTCAGACCATTTACTAAGAAAAATCTCTTAAAAAGTGCATCATACACCTCAGGGTACTGATGTAAACATCTGCACAGGTAAAGCATTGTTATTATCCAACAGTATAGAAAGTCCCTCACCACCATATTAACACAATAGATGTCACACTACACCATGTAACCATACTCTACTGTACTAGTGTAACAAACCACACCAGTGAAACCTAAGCTTTCTATAACCGCTAATATAATGCAGCTAATGCTGCAATCTGTATTTTACATGATACAATTAATAATCAAGACATCAGCAAGTGATAATAATTTTATATAAAACATAAAAAAAGAAAATAAACTAAGATAACAACAATTAGAATAAAATTATTATCTTGCCAACATGTTTCCATTTTATATAAACTTTTATGAAAACAATTTTACCGTCCTGCACTAATTGACCTGCATTTAATTTATTTGTATTACTAACAAATGCTATTTTGCATAAAACCTACCTATGAGAAACTAAGCCCAATAGCGTTACATACCTGAACAAGAATAACAATGAAACTACGTTATAATTCCACTTCAAAACGTACTAAATAGATTTATCAGATTGATTGTAATGCAAGTTACCAAACATTATTGATCTCTTTATCTCTTAATAAACTAGAACAGAATTATTTGTCAGCTAATCTTGTAAATTCTTATCACTTCTTTCAATCTAACATAATCGCCATACGTTTTGAAAAGCTAGACTATTTTTAGCGCGTAAATACCAACAGCTGATAGAAAATTGTAGTTAATCTATCAGTGAGGTAGACTCATTGTTCAAAATATTTGATCTCCACGATAAAATTTCCCTTTACAATACTCAAAGCTCGTAAACCAATAGTATAGTTTTTACAGTGCTAACTTCTAGCTTTGGAATAATAAAAAACAACTTAACCTTTTTACTTAAACTTGTTTTGCAGTAAATAACACGTTTTGTCGAAAGGAACCAATCTCGTAACTTACATAAATTTAGTACTGACATAAACATTTTAAGTGAATAATCCAAATTACAATATTCATTTATTTATAAAAATGTAGAATATTAGTAACTGTTAAAACTTTAAGAAGCTGTACAGTAACCATGCTTCAAAGTAAATTAACGCTACCATTAAAAAACTCTTCGTACATTGTACTAAAATACAGAGTATTACAATATTCTTCAAACAGTGTATTAAAATAATTGTGTTTTTCTCTATCCCATGTTCCCATACTTTTGGAAAACGGTACTAGAAAGGTTATGCTATTCTTGGATTAGGAAAAGTCTGATGAAACAATCCGACCTACTCCTTAAACTTTAGATTTGGTCAAGTTCTGACTCAGTTTATCATAATAATTAACTGTTTTTGATAATTCAGACAAAGACGGCATGTAGTGGCCCAAACTTCCTTCATATATCTCGTGCTTTTTTTACAGAATGACTATCTCGTTGACTAGTTCCACAGATTGGTCATCAGAAATACTGATGACTTATAAATTGCCTTTATCGGATCGACGGGAATTACATATAAAGAGAATGGTAAATTATAAAATCATATTTTGAAGAGAGAGTAGTTGTAATAGGTATGCCTCACAGTTCCGTGTCCGAGACTCTTAATTTGAAATTCTAAATTATCGATTTTGCAGCTTGACCTAGCTTGGTGGCCATAACTAGGCAATTATCAATTCTATAGTAAGGGCATCGTTGGCTTTTGGTGTAGGAATAATTATCTTATATTCATGAATAATGTGCAAATTTAGATCAGTCCAGTGATTGCCTGATTGCCAAATTTCCCGAAAACACATTCAGTTCAAATTTAATTTCCCAGAAAATTTTATTAATGAAAAAAAAAATTACTTATTTCATAATGAAATGTAAAAGTCTTAAATGAAATTTTTAATGTTCAATAAACAAATCAAATGGAAGTTATTTTATTATGAGTACATGACTTACTCAGTTTTCTTTACTCAATACTTGACAAAGATATGGAAGTTGCTTAATTAGTACAGAATTAGTCTGTCAAATTGCAGTTATGTTTTCATGAAGAATAAAAACCTCTGAATGTTAATTTCTTTCATTGATAATATTCTTTCAATGAAACCTTGAGTTATACCAGAGAAAAATATGTACTAAGTTTACCTTTGCAGGATAACAGAAATCAAAAACATTCAGCTGAATAGATGACAGAGGCTGACAATAAATTTGAATATAAAAAGAACTTTGTGTCATGTTTCAAATAAAGCTACCGCTTTTATTTGAAATAAATATATGAATAAAAATAAGCTCCTCAGAAATACTCAAATTTGAATTTAGAAATACAGAATGCTGTTAATGATAAGAACATACTTTTAGATTTTGTAAAGTATGTAAAATTTTCATTGAGAATAAAATTGAAAGAAGAAAAAACATTCAAAAAGATAAAGAAATCTAACAAGAAAATTTTTTATATTGAAAGATGATCTAAGTAGAAAACAAGATTATTTATCAATTAATATGATGCCTTAATAATAGCTACCAATATAATTTCTAAATGAGAAAACTTAAGTGAAGGCAAATAGTGGGTAGATCACAATAAAAGTGGCAAATAATAGGGCTTATCAAAAAGAACAAAATAGTGAATAACAACTGGCATCATTGGTATCAGATGAAATCATTTCTACAGAAGTATTAACAAATTTGTTTTCATTGAAAAAAAAACTACTGTTTACTATTGACTTCCAGCAGTGACAAACATTTTAAAAAGCTATATAAATATGATTCCACTAATGTTTAGATAAGTAAAGTAGTCAGTATGTATGGTAAAAATAAATATAATAGTCCTTATTTTTAATTAATACAAAATTTATTAAGTAATAAACATAATCCTGATTAGGTTTTATTTGGAGGTACAAATTCAAAAGTGCAAATATTGGAAAAAATTGTAACTAATACTTGTTTAAACATTGGTTTAAATCTTTTCTTATTCTTATAAATAAATAAGATTCTTACAAATCTTATTGGTCTTATAAAATGATTATAAGATCAATTTTTTGTAACAAATATTTTTCAGAATATTTCAAAGCACTCAACTGAAAACACTTTTTGAACACAGAACTATACTCAGGTTTATAAAATAAAGCTAAAAAATAGGAACTGAAAAACAAAAAGTATCTAATGTAACATCTAACTTATAACACATAATTATCTAATATTCATTTCTAATATTTAAATTGTAATATTTTTGGAAAACAATAAAAATACAAAATCATAAACCATAATAATAAAAATATAAAATCAAGACAGTTATAGAAACACTAAATCTATCTTTAAATAAATGCAAAGTAATCAACCAAAAACACTTTTTGAACACAATACTATACTCAGGTTGATAAAATTATAAATGAAATAATAATTTAAATTGAAAAATGTAAATTTACTTTAATACTGATCATTGTTGTACTTTAAAAAATTCAACATGATAATAGATTTTACAAAACATTTAAAACTATAAATAATTTTTATATGAATTAGTAAAGTGAATCAGTAAGCATGTAAGCACTTTGAGTTAAGGTTATTCTCATATTTTATAACTGTTGGTACATATACATATAAATTTGAATCATAAAATTTGCAGAAAAACAGATTAATAAAAATAATTATAATTAATTCTAAAAATTATTTAGTAATACAATATTATTATGTAATAATAACAATAAAAATTTCCTAAAATTAAGTACAATATTTTTATTACAGTTAACAGTACACAAATAACTTAGTTGCTTTTATATTATACAGTCAAGTAAACTCTGCATAAAAAGTTTTGTATAGAAAACTGCTAGGTGTAAGGATTACTGAACAGTAAGCTATAAATATTATTTAATCAAAAATCTAACAAATGTTCTCATGAAAAGAAAAAGAGACTGATAGAAGAAAACACAAGGGAAGGCCAGTAATAAAAGAGGTTGTGGGATCAAGAATGTGATTGAATGCTTAAGAATAACCCAGAGAAAAATGCTAGACATTAAGAGAGAATTAAGTGTTTCTACACTATACTAAGTGGTTAGAAGTATTTAACTGGAATTTATATCTGAAAGTGTAACAATTTTGTAACTATCCACAAAAAAGAAAGATTAATAAGGAAGATGTACGAAGGTCAGAAGGTAGAGCTGAAGATTGATGAGGAGTAAAAAGAAGAAGTGACTACTGGTAAAAAAGAAAGAAAAGGGTGTTGTTTATCACCACTACTAATCAATACTTACTCAGAAAAGTTGATAAAAAAAGGAATGGAAAAATAAAAGGTGTAATGGTTGGCTCATAATTATGTAAAAAATTAAGTATTGATAATACAGACCGTTCCCTCTGTGAATCGTAAGACCTTGCTGATGGTGAGGGGGCTTGAATGCTCAGTAATACAGAGTAGCTGGACCGAAGGTGCAACCATGTTGGAAAGGTATCTGTTAAGAGCCAGGGGCTAAGGAATGATTCCTGAAAGAGGACAGCAGCTCTTTCAGTAGTTGTTAAGGGTGTAGGTCAGGAGGACTTAAAAGGCCATATCAATATTACTCAATCTTCTGAGTACTGTGCAGCTGAAAGCAATAGAAAACTATGGCTGTTTTTTTCAATAAAATGTAGCACTCTGCATTTTCATGTAACAAAGATGGAGACACTTTCCTTGGTAAAATATGCCAGTGGTAAGCTAGTCCCCCATTTGGATCTCCAGGTGGGGACTACTAAGCAAGGTGTCACCAGAAAATTAAAAAATAGCATTCTATGAGTTGGAGCATGGGATGTTAGAAGTCTAAAAAAAAGTTGGTAGGTTAAAAAATTTAAACAGGGAAATGGATTGGTTAAATGTAGTAGGAATTAGCAAGGTTCAATGTTGAACATGATGTCACAAATACAGTTCAAATTGGATAATGACATTAATAGGAATAAGCAACTAGGTTGTTACTAAAATTACATAAAACATTTTGGTTCATTTTTAGTAGTTATAAACGAACGTTTCTGCCCCAATTTTGACCTTTAACCTTAACCTAACTTTTTTTATTTAAACTAACCTAACCCAACTTTCATTAAATTGTCCAGTCTTTAGCAGCCTTTTACAAGCTAAATTATACATTTTGTAATTTTTTACAAGCATCATTTTCAGGTTAATGACTCTTTAATGTATTTTTTAATATTTTTTTTTGTTTTTGCTCACTTTTTATGTGCTAAATTACATGTACAAGATAAATTATACATTTTGCAATCTTTTACAAGCAATATTTTCAGGTTAATGATTCTTTAATGTATTTTTAATTTTTTTTATTTAAACCTAACCTTACCCAACTTTCATTACATTTTTCCAATAAACAGCAGCCTTTTACTAGTTGCATTACATCTTTTGCAAGCAATATTTTTAGGGTTAATGGTCCTTTAATGTATTTTTTTAAATCACGTCATCATCCTCCACCAATCACGCTATCATATACTTTGAGTACATTATTCAAATAACAATCCAATTTTTATCTTATAGCTGCTATAAACTGTAAACATGTATGTTTAGAAAATTATTATGAAAATAGTAAAAATGAGCCAGATTAGCTCTCTGTGACTTGAATTCATTTACAATTTTTGAAAATGCCTTTAAAAATAATTTAATTACATATTACTATAAAAACATGGATGAAAAAAATAAAGATTTTTATCTATTTTTAAACAATATAAAAAACTGTACTTTCAATATTTTAAAATCACACCAACTACAGATGCCAAAAAATTCAATCTATTGTTGAAATATACACATGAAAAAAGACAAATGACCAAATCGGTAGTCAAGACATGGCTTTTAAAACCAATAATATTCCATATATAATTGTAGTGATTTAGATCAAGCTATATATAAGTTTTTGAAAAACTATAAGTTGAAGAATCTGAATTTCAAGATAAAGGTAGCGGTTGGTCTTTAGTCAGTATAGATGGTTTATTGTTACGTATAAATACATTTAAACCATTACACAGTTCTACTTCCACTCACTTCATCAACGCTAATGAAGACTTAGTTAAAAATACTTAAGTAAAATGCATTTATTATTACTTATTGTCTATTTTATATGACACATAAAGTGAAAAATTATATAAAGATATAAGTACATTAACTAAATACAATTTAAGGAAACACATAAGAGAAATCATAAGGAAACTCGTAACCTCAGTCTTATAAATATAATAGAGTTATACAACAATAAAAAAATACAAACTATTTATAAAAAGCCTAATTAAAACATTATCACAACTAATATTACACAAGTATTGTATCTAAACCGCAATTTGAATAAATAATGAAAATAATATGTAATATTTATAATATGCACTTCTTAGGAGCTTTTAAAGTGAAAAAAATGATAGCCTTAACTCATAAGCTAACTCATAACTCAGTCTCACTATGAATGCATTAAAATATATAAAAATTAACAATATTTACTATTACAAAATGTTTAACCAATGAGCACATTATTATCACAATTAATAGTTAAGAACCATTACTCCTAAATTACAATTAGTATAAATAATGGAAATAATAAGTTATAGGCCTGTCTGAAGTGAAACAATTAGGGAGTTATTAGCCTAAATATATGGACGGTATGTACAGTTCAGGCAACTCATAATTGTCTCACTATGAATGCAGTAAAAATATATAAAAATTAACAATATTTACTATTTACAAAAAATTTAACCAGTAAACACATTATTATCACAATTAATAAACAGTTAACAACCATTACATCTAAATCACAATTTGTATAAATAATAAAATAATAAGTAGCAGTCCTGTATGAAATTAAAAAATAAAGAATCTTTAGCGTAACTATATGGACGGTAAATACAATTTAGGTAACAAATAACTAAGTCTTCCTATGTATGCAGTAAATTTGAATAAAAATTAACAATTTTTACTATTTACAAAAAGTTTAACAATGAACACATTACTATCATAATTAATATTTAACAATTATGACTGATAAATCACAATTTGTATAAATAATGGAAATAATAAATAGCAGACCTTTCTGAAGTGAAAAATGAAGGAATTACATGCCTACATTTACAATGTGGATTCTATCTAATTTAGGAAATTTTCTAACTAATGAGCATGAGATTATCAAACTATAGGTCACAGGTATCACCTCCTTCTATATTACAATCTACTTAAATAAGTAACTTTTATACATTTTGCTGAAATTCTAGTAAATGTAATATTATTAATAATCTCATCCCAAAGTAAATTGCTTATTATAATGATACCAAATTTAAGAGACAATTTGGTACATAAATAGTTTTCATGATGTTTGTATAAATACAATTAAGATAGTGTTGCATAATATAAGTGATCTCATCAAGAGAAAAAAATATATGAGTACTGAATGCACTATTACTATTTTTACTTATATTTTTATTCATATTATTACTGATATACACTAAACTCAGTTCAAGATCTGTATGAACTAATGTTGCATTATAAACATTAGTTTCTGTCATAAATAGTAACACTAATAATAAATAAATAATGCACTGAAATAAATGTGATAGCTAAGAATAAAATTTTCATTAATTATATTATCAATAAAAAATAAATCAGAATAATAATGAAAAAGAAATAAATCATTGCACTAAATTTAATTGAAAGTGCATCTTTGTAAGTTTCCTAATCGCTTTAAAGAATTTTTAATCATCATTTGAATTTACAGTGATTAATCACTGTACCATGTAGTAAATCATTATTCTTGTGTTATTAAGTTACTGAACACTGTTTTTATTGTTTTATTTTTATGATTTTTCATTATATGTTGCGAAAATGCAATATTTGTTGTTTTTTTCAAGATTTTCCCACACGTTTCACATCTATAAGTGTTAAAATTAACTTTTTTTCCATCATCATTGTGTGTCTCATAATAATGCCTACGTAGACTTCGTTGTATTTTAAATTTTTTATTACAGAAACACTGAAAATTTCTTTCAATAATACCATGGCTTTGTGATATATGTTGTTGGAGATCATGGCTACTAGAAAAATTTGTACTACAGACTTTACAGTGATATCGTACTAATTGATGATGAATTTTTTTCATGTGTTTTGAAAGATGATGAGCTAATTTAAATGGACAATTACATTCTTTATAATTACATTTAAATATGCGTTGAAGAAAATGTGTCTGTTCATGTTTGATCATAGCAGGAATGCTATGAAATACTAGGCTGCAAATAGAACACCGTTTTGAGGCATGGCCTTCAGCTTGATGCTTGATGAATACACGTTCATTAATATATTTTCTGCCACATGTTTTACAAATAAAACATCTTTTTCCCTGTATAACAAATGTGATTCAGATAATAAATGAATGTATTTCTTGAGCTTACTTATAAAAAAAAGCACATAAATTAATCCAGAATGTCTTATAGCTTACTGACATAACAATAAGTCTAAAGTTCAAAATACAAAGATTTATTTGTAATTATTTCCAATGCAGTATTTTAAAATAAATTCAAACTTTAATTAAAGTAAGATTAATTTTGAAGAAAAGGGCCTGTAGAATAAGGAAAAGCTTTATATACACTCACTATGCTACTCACATTTCTTCAAACAAGGAGTGGATGAGTGAGTAATCATAAGATGTGATAATCAAGAATGGTACCTAACTGATGGGATAATTTAAAGTATTTAATTTAGTGATGAGTAAATAAAAATAACTAAATCTTTTTCATTGACTTCCCAATTTGAAGAAAGTTAGTTAATTAAATTCATTCTTTCGTATGTATTTCATAAATCTGTATTGATTTAAAATTAAAAATTAGACAAAGATTACAAAAGAAATGGGGGCCTGAAGTTTCATATAAAACTAAAAAATGTACCAACTTAAAATATCCTGTATATCAGATAATCCAGGTGTCCAGATGAATGGATCCAAATAACTGAGATTACACAGTACATTACTTATTAAAAAAAAAATTCTAAATTCTTTTAGACCTTTCGGGTCAGTACTTGGCTATGCACCCATCAGAGACTCAAATGGCAATGACTGGACTGATGCACTTATAAAGAAAGGGATGTTTCTTCCACCTTTAGACCCTTAGCCTACTTGTGCCAAAAATTCAACTCCAAAAAGATCAGTGGGTCTGACGTACTCTACAATGAATGGAGTAATAATTAAAGCAAATTCCAAGGACTAATCCTTCATTAGGAAAATACTAATTAACAGATCTTTTCTTTTTCCTGTTTAGCCTCTGGGAATTACTGTTCAGGTATTACTTCAGAGGATGAATGAGGGTGATATGTATGAGTGTAAATTAAATGTAGTCTTGTACGGTCTCAGTTAGACAATTCCTGAGATGTGTGGTTAATTGAAACCCAACCACCAAAGAATACTGATATCCACGATCTGGTATTCAAATTCATATAAAAGTAACTGCCTATAGTAGGACTTGAACGCTGGAACTCTTAACTTCCAAATCAGATGATTTGGGAAGACGCGTTCACCAATAGACCAGCCCAATGGGTTTAATTAATTATGGGGTTAATTTAATTCAAGATTACCCACACTACATTATAATTTCCTCTCACTTCATCAAAGCTAATGTAGACTTAGTTAAAAATACATATGTAAATTGCATCAGTATAGTAAAGACGGAACAACCAAATTAAATTAGTGCATTCTCCATCTCTGCTACATTTGGCCACAAATGATCTAATTCTTACATCCAATAAATGGTAAATTATAGATTAAAAATAATAATTATTCTGATTACAATAACCTAAAATTTATTTATTTAAGTATCTTGCTTTTAAAAAACCATGTTACTTTAAAAACTAGTAATAAAACTTAAACAAATAAACTTAATTGTAAAGTAGTGTAAATATAGAGTAATAAAGATATTTCATCTAGCCTACCTTCATGATTAAATTTTCATTTGTTTCACTAGTTTCACCAGTTAAGTTGTTTAATGTAACCTGCTTATCGATGACAGATCGGTTTGTTTGCTTATTTTCATTAGACTCATCATTGTTTTCTGCATTATTTGATGGTAAGTCTGAAGCTTTATCTACTAATATTGAAATGTAGCATTCTGTGGGAAAAGGTTTTTCTTCATTTAATCTAATGTGTGCTGAATCAACACTCTCATCCTCCACCACAGCAATTCTATTTTCTTTATCTATTTCCATAATATATTTCCATAATTCTGCTGTAACAGTTTGTACAGTGTGCTCAGAGTCATAGGATTCTGCATTTAAATCTGCATTTGTGTATTCATTATTATTAATTTCTATGTCTAATTTAGAATCTTCTTTTTCTACAGTACCTGGGTTATCAGCTTCAAATGGATTATATGATTCGTTGTATTCATTTATTTTACCAGTTGTAAATAAGGAAGAGTGCTGAGAACTTTCTTTTTTATAATTTTCTTCTTTCTCCACTGCCTCTTCATTATACTCTTTGTCAGACAGAAACATGTAATAAATTTGCTCAGTTTCTAACAGGAAATTATTATTAAAATGCATAGACTCATCAGGCATAAAATGTGTACTTCCAGCTGATTCATTATTAGAACTTACAGAAGTAACTACACCTGATTTTTTAACATTATTTAAATCATCAACTACAGCGCAATAGTTTATGTCATTTTCATCATCTTTTTCAAAAGTATTATTTATTTCTAACTGCACATTATTCTGTGAACTTGTTTTATTTAGAACTGCCTCATTTAAAATAGATGGATCTAATATATTATTATTTTCCTGTTGGATAGTTGTATTTGATTCTCCATTATTTATATCACTGGACCATGGGTTTGTTGTATCTGATTCTTTATCTGTGTTATTAAAGCAAGGAGTAATCAAATTTGTTTTATTTTCTGTATTACTACCTGGCATCAAGCAATGAAATCTCATTTCCTAAAAAAAAATGTTTAATTCACTATCAGTAAAGAAAATACAGTAACATTTTATTAAATATATGGTCTAGTGTGTTGCAATTAATAAACATCCCCTATGAACATACCGAAATAGTATGTTTGTTACATATGTAAGGGAATTTATATAAAAAGCTATATATTAATAATATATATAGTAAGTGATCATTTTACCAGTCATCACTTAAAGTTGTTTATTTCAAAGTTAACTTACGAAATTTTTAACGTACTTGTAAACCTGTATCATTGGATTTCAGCTGTATGTGATCGAAAAGAAATAAATTAAAAAAGAGAGATCTTTAAAGTTCTTATAAGTTGTGATCTCCTGGAGTCAGAGATGCATATCGGAAATGAGAAGCAGGATTTTCAATGAAAACACAAGAACAATTATAGTATCAATATGAACAGTGAGATAATCTTTTATGAAGAAAAGAAACCTAGTATAAGAAAGCTAATGGTAACAAAGATAAATTTAGGATTTAGAAGGCAATTCTTAAAAATATCTATATGAAGTATAGCACGTAAGGATATTTAAGAAGAGGAACTTGAGAAGAAGGTTAACAAAATGTCTTGTTTGAAGTTTAATTACATACTCGGAAGGAGATATATAGTGACAGGGAAAGAGTGAGGTAAAGTTGTATGGTTGCAAAGGAAAATGGAAGAAATCAAGTTAGTAGGGTGATGAATAAAATCTTCTTAAGGAGAATAAAAGAGAAATAATCTCTTGAATGTAACCAATAATTAATCTTTATAAACAATAGAAATGAATTTAAAATAATAATAATTGTTATTATTTCTATTAACATTACAAAGAAGAAATTTTAAGAATATGTTCAATATTTAAATAAACTAGACAAAACTAAGAAAAAATCTGAAGATGGTGATAAAATTAATTTTAAAACAAAAGTTTGTTATACAAAAATATCAGAGTAATGAAAAAAAATACAGTGTATAAATATTGTGAAATTGGAAAAAATATACAGCTTCATTTAACCTTTTAAAAAAAGAGAACTGATTTTTTCGTCACTTATTTTTTTAAATTTAATTATTTTTGTTCTTTAAAAAAAATTAAAAATTTATAAAAACAGATTTGAGAAGATATGATTAAGTAGAATAAAAGGTGTGGTCAGTATAAACAGTACATCCAGTGTAATGGATGTTATGGATATATTATTTTACTTTATAAACTGAAATACTTCCCACTCTTCAACAAGAAATTAAGCTGATACAAAAGAAATACTGTTTCTTAATTATTTCATGTTAATAAACAATACTGTATACACTTTTGTTTAAAATTTAAAGTTCTGTTACTGAATAAAATAACTGAAATTTTAAAGTTTAATCACTATTTGTAATCTTTTTTTTAAATTACAGCTACCAGAAACATAGTTAAAAGCTCACAGCAAATTACTTTACAGAAATAATCCAGTTTTAAGCCAAATAGCAAATATTGTATTTTGAATTTTCTAAAAAACAATTACAAAACAATAATTTTTTATAATTTAATATTACTGTAACTGAACCAAATAGTACAGTGTGGGCAAAAAGTCTCTTTACATGTTTATAGCTAGTACAGTTAAACAGATATGTAGATAAACATTGCTATGATACAAAAAAACATTATATTTCAACATTTATGTGTGGTTAACATTAACATTTAACTGTGAGTAACATTGTTACAAAGGTTCAAGGTTCATTCATCTACAACCTCAATGTGCACTCCTACATGTTCGATGCAAAGGTTGATATGTCGCCATGTTCTTGTGTGCATCTGCTGCAGCATATAAGGCAGGGGTGATCCTTACAAATGACATGTGAACTCCCTCTTTCCATTGATCGTCATTAACAAACGTGTTCTTTTATTATCCTCAATACTCAATAGTGCATTGTTGGGTGTGGTGAGGTCTGGGCTTCGTGGAGGCCATGGCAACGGTGCTAGAAAGTCTCGGGATCCACGTCCAATTCAGCGGTTTGGAAACAGTTCATTTAGCTGTTTGCAGACACACAGCAAAATGTGGTGGAACACCATTTTGTTGAAGTGTAACGATGTCATCTATTCCTCTTGCTGTTAATACTAGAAGCAACCACATGTTAACCATGTGAAGATAGCTGTGCTGGTTCACAGAACCATCAAAGAAATATGGTCCAAGCAGATGGGGTGCCGTTATCCCTGCCCAAATCATAACATGCAGCAGTTTACACTTGATTTCCTAATAAAAGTGCGGATTGTCTTTTGCCCAAAAAAAGATGTTACGATTTTATGAGCTAAATCGCACACTCATAAGAAAACATAATATTTTTTTTTTTTTATCATTTGAATGTGGGAAGCGTGTGAGCAGTGTTTCACATGCATGCACATGTTGTTCCAAGTCATGATCACTCAACTCATTCACTGAGGATGGCTGAAAACATGAAACATTCTAGTCTCTCCACATGTGGTCTTGCATAGTCGATCACAAGATGCTTAATTCTGCAAATTGCTTACGAATTGACTTCATCAGCGATTGTTCAATTGATTCTGCCACAGCAACATAAGTTTCGGTGCAAGTGGTAGGCGTTCCAGAATGTGGTGCATTGAGAACAGTTCCCGTCGCAAAGGTTTTCTTCTCCCATGCAAAAACATTGGTCGAGGTGGTGGCGGTTTTCCAAACCGCACAGTGAAGTCCCTCAAAATGTCTGTCATTGTCTTCTTTGTTTTGTGATGTTCATAAACCCACACAGAAACCATCAAACGCTCCTCAACAGTAAAAGTACTTGTATCCACCATGGTTTAACTTAAGATTGTCACCACCTTCCCACACTAATTGAATTGACATGTGCAGGACTTACCTTATGGAGGAAAATAAAGAGTCAATTTGTTCAACAGAAAAATACAAAAAATAAATTAAATTAAAAAAATATATACCGTTTTTTGTATTCTGTTGTATTCATAACAATGTTAATCTACAAGTCTAACTGTACTATGCTATTAACATATAAAGGAACTTTTCGCCCACACTGTATAGTTAATTTAATTCAAGATTACCCACACTACATTATAATTTCCTCTCACTTCATCAAAGCTAATGTAGACTTAGTTAAAAATACATATGTAAATTGCATCAGTATAGTAAAGACGGAACAACCAAATTAAATTAGTGCATTCTCCATCTCTGCTACATTTGGCCACAAATGATCTAATTCTTACATCCAATAAATGGTAAATTATAGATTAAAAATAATAATTATTCTGATTACAATAACCTAAAATTTATTTATTTAAGTATCTTGCTTTTAAAAAACCATGTTACTTTAAAAACTAGTAATAAAACTTAAACAAATAAACTTAATTGTAAAGTAGTGTAAATATAGAGTAATAAAGATATTTCATCTAGCCTACCTTCATGATTAAATTTTCATTTGTTTCACTAGTTTCACCAGTTAAGTTGTTTAATGTAACCTGCTTATCGATGACAGATCGGTTTGTTTGCTTATTTTCATTAGACTCATCATTGTTTTCTGCATTATTTGATGGTAAGTCTGAAGCTTTATCTACTAATATTGAAATGTAGCATTCTGTGGGAAAAGGTTTTTCTTCATTTAATCTAATGTGTGCTGAATCAACACTCTCATCCTCCACCACAGCAATTCTATTTTCTTTATCTATTTCCATAATATATTTCCATAATTCTGCTGTAACAGTTTGTACAGTGTGCTCAGAGTCATAGGATTCTGCATTTAAATCTGCATTTGTGTATTCATTATTATTAATTTCTATGTCTAATTTAGAATCTTCTTTTTCTACAGTACCTGGGTTATCAGCTTCAAATGGATTATATGATTCGTTGTATTCATTTATTTTACCAGTTGTAAATAAGGAAGAGTGCTGAGAACTTTCTTTTTTATAATTTTCTTCTTTCTCCACTGCCTCTTCATTATACTCTTTGTCAGACAGAAACATGTAATAAATTTGCTCAGTTTCTAACAGGAAATTATTATTAAAATGCATAGACTCATCAGGCATAAAATGTGTACTTCCAGCTGATTCATTATTAGAACTTACAGAAGTAACTACACCTGATTTTTTAACATTATTTAAATCATCAACTACAGCGCAATAGTTTATGTCATTTTCATCATCTTTTTCAAAAGTATTATTTATTTCTAACTGCACATTATTCTGTGAACTTGTTTTATTTAGAACTGCCTCATTTAAAATAGATGGATCTAATATATTATTATTTTCCTGTTGGATAGTTGTATTTGATTCTCCATTATTTATATCACTGGACCATGGGTTTGTTGTATCTGATTCTTTATCTGTGTTATTAAAGCAAGGAGTAATCAAATTTGTTTTATTTTCTGTATTACTACCTGGCATCAAGCAATGAAATCTCATTTCCTAAAAAAAAATGTTTAATTCACTATCAGTAAAGAAAATACAGTAACATTTTATTAAATATATGGTCTAGTGTGTTGCAATTAATAAACATCCCCTATGAACATACCGAAATAGTATGTTTGTTACATATGTAAGGGAATTTATATAAAAAGCTATAAATTATTACATTCACAGTAATTTATAATTGATGATTGATGATAAATAATGATACACAGGAATTGATAAATTATTCAAAGGAATTTTTCATTAATGGTAATTTTGTATTTAGCTAGCTTTTTTTATGTGTTCATAAGTGATTTTTATTAATAATACAGAAACAACAGTTGCTGTTATTACATAGCCGTTTACATGGAAACAATTTTATGGGATTGTTGTCATAGTAGGTTAATAATAAAATATAGAAGAAGAGACCTGATGATGTGTTTGGATTTTTTGCAAAATATTTGATTGATTATACTAACAATTTATCTCATTTAAATTGGAGTTTATTAGATAATATGCTGTGTGTGACTGAAATAGTGTAATCCCATTCATACCTACAACGTAACTACATCTGTACTATTATTAAAAGTATGAATAATGAATGAGTTCTTTAACGGGAATAGTTTATTAATTAAAAAAATTTACGTTTATAAATAGAACAGGCTTTCTGAGATAGAATTTTTTAGTTTATGTTTTTTTTTGTTTATTTTATTGAAGAGATATATGCTGCTTAATTTCAGTATTTTTTTTCTGATTTCAATATTCTACTACTTTGTTATATAAAAAAAAGAAGAATTTTATGATTGTTAAATACACTGAATTACCCTCTTTTTAGGTATTAGAAGTTTACAAAAACATTTCAAACAAATAAGTTATTTTATAAAATACTGCTCTCTTTTTTGCAAACATACTTTTCTGAAAATTTGTTAGTCTTCTCTTAAGGGAAAGATTCAATCATACCAGTCTTTCGTTTACATCACTATCAAATCCTTACAAATGTAGTATATTTTTCAAATTTTAGGTTAAAACCTTGATGATAAGCACATATATAAATGACCTAAACTCAGTAGATTTTTATTGATTTCTTTCAGCATCCACTGTTCCATAAATAATTTATTTAACTGGCTGGAAGGGTGTTAAAGGCATGTAGCAAGCAGTGAGTTTAAATATTTTTTTACTGATACACTGTATTTAACTTTTTGACATCAATTAATGATTACATTAACTTGGAACCAAGAGCAGAGTTGAATTTAGCCTTTGAACCGCTTCATGCAATAGTAAAAAATTACGCCCCCTATGGAACTACAATGAAAGCATTCTAAAAAAAGGTATATGGTATTTTTTACATTTTTTATTGAACATCCAAAAAACAACAGTGTAACAAAAGTAACTGACACAAGTACTTATAATTACTTCTCATTTAAAATACTTCATTTAAAAAAAAAAAAACAGTAACATGAGTATAATTCAGATGAATTTTTTTTACATACTTTTAGTTCAGAGAATTCTCTAATTAATCCAGTAACATCTTAACTATTACTGAGTTCATACTCAGTTCCTAATATAATGAGGTCTGACAATCTTGTTTGAGATGTTGTTATATCACAAATAGTTGACTATATTTTGTTTGGAATAGTAAGTTCTCTGGATGCAACACTTATTGGAAGAGTTAGTAAAATTCTTAGAGCAATGCTCAAGTTTGGAGCAAAATTCCTTTTCCTCAATTTCAAAACTTCCAAAGGTGGTAAATCTTTTTCCAATATAGAAAACACACCACTGACATTTCATCACAAAGTTCCAGGCTGTTAATATCCGATGATTCTCAGTTTGTTAAAATGGTTTCCAAATCCTTGCAAATGTCCAAAATTACAGAACTAACATCTTTTAGTTCATATATATGATAAAAAAAAAACAGAAGTAACTGTTGTGATGTTGCAGTTGAGAAAATCTTTGTTCTAAAGAATTGATTGCAGGGTGAACCAGGAGGTAAAAGGATTCAATTTTGTAATTTCCTGTACATCGATTATTTATACATCCTGATTTTCATAATCAAATTGTCTTTTTCGCCGATGAACTTGATGTCTAGGTGTTGATTCAAAATTTTTATCTGCATCTATCTTGAATGCCATTTTGACAGCATCAATAAGGATGGCATTAAAGTGATTGTCCAATCTCAAATTCCTAAAAAAAAGATTGGAACTTTACAGAAGTTTTATTGCCAATGCATATCATAATTTTTCCCCATGAGTTTACTAATGGGATTGACATGATTTAATACCTGAAACCATATGAGATGTGTGAGAAAAGTAATGAGATTGGTAACACTGCGAGCAATCTGGCAACGTTGTGTTTACCGGTATATGCTAGACCGGTTTGTTCATCCCTTCCACATGCTCAGTACGAGTTTCAACTCCGTTCAGCCAACACATTATTTTTGACAACGCCATCAGTGAAGTTGTGTTTTTGTTTTGTGTTACGAAAATTGAGCATCGGAATTTAGAGCAACGTTGTGCAATCAAGTTTTGTGTTAAACTTGGGAAATCCGCGAGTGTGATCTTTGAAAAGTTGAAACAGGCCTATGGGGGACAATGCTTATCAAGAGCACAAGTTTTCCGCTGGCACAAATCTTTTTTGGAAGGCCGAGAACACGTTGAAGATCAACCTCGCTCAGGGAGACTTTCAAGTTCAAAATCTGACGAAAACGTTGAGCGTGTGAGGTTTCTTGTGAGATCAGACCGTCGTTTAACAATAAGGATGATGAGTGAACAGTTAAATTTAAAAACTTTCACCGTACATCAAATTTTGACAGACGATTTGGACATGGTAAAGGTTTGTGCGAAATTGTGCCGATAAACCTCACAACGGAACAGAAGGACAATCGAAGAAACGTGTGCGTTTATCTTCTAGAGAGGATTGACAATGACCAAGAATTCTTCAATCGTGTGATCACAGGTGATGAATCCTGAATATTTGAGTAGATCCTGAAACAAAGTGAAGAGTGGCACACTTCGTCATCTCCTCAACCGAAAAAATGTCGAATGAGCAAATCAAAGATCAAAACCATGCCGATTTGCTTTTTTGACAGTAGGGGTATTGTGCATAAAGAATTTGTTCCTCCAGGACAAACTGTCAACCAAATGTTTTACAAAGGTGTCCTTGAAAGGCTCAGGAAAAGAGTGATTCGCGTGAGACCAGATATTGCAGACAAGTGGATGCTTCATCATGACAATGCCCCGTGTCACACGGCCATTTCCATCAGAGAATTTTTGACCTCAAAACGCATTCCTACGGTTCCTCAACGTCCCTGTTCACCTGATTTGAGTTCTTGTGACTTTTTCCTTTTCCTGAAATTGAAACATGTCTTAAAAGGACGTCATTTTGGAACTCCAGAGAACATTCTAAAGACTGTGACCGACCACTTAAAAGCCCTACCAGTTGAAGCCTTCCAACGTTGCTACCAGGAGTGGGAACAACGACTCCGCCGGTGTATAGATGCCCAAGGGAACTACTTTGAAGGGAATAATATTGTTGTTTGAAAAAAATAAAAACTTTTTTAAGTAAAAAGTCAGTCTCATTACTTTTCTCACACACCTCGTATCACGACAGAACAAAGAAATTTGTATTGTTGTATTTGCGTAAGTAGCCCAAATGCTTCATCTCTTACTATAATATCTACGTACATCTTTGTTCTCACAAATGCTAAGCAATGCATCATGTATTTCACCAATTTGATATCTCAGCGGCTTTATAGCATCAATTCAACTTTCCCGCTTGGTGTCGCTGAGAGGTTTTAAGGTTAGTTCTTCAATGTGCTTCAAAAAAATGGCCCATTGAAAATCGATGAAGAATATGATTAATAATTACAGTTTTTGGACAATATTAAAGAAGTTGGCTCCTTCCAATGATGATTTGGCCATATCATTTACCACCAGCTTAAGGGAGTGGCTACCGCATGGTATAAAAAAAGCACGATGGTTGATATTTCTAATCTTTGTTTGCACCCCTACATCTTCTTTCATATTCGCCCCATTATCGTATCCTTGACCTCTCATTTTTGCCAAAGTTAATCCCTGGTTCTAGCTCTTGAAGTAAGATCTTGAAAAGATCTTTCAATTGGAAGCCCAAAGAATGTTAAGAATGTTGATATCTTCTTTTTCTATCGACACATATCTTATAACGAAGGTCATTTGTTTTATTTTGCTCAAGTCAGGTGTGCAATCTAATATAATTGCGTAATATTTTGATTCTTTCACTTCATCTAATATGTGACTTTTGACTTCATGTGCAATTAGGTTATTGGGTTCATTTTGAATGGTTTTATTCAAGTATGTGGTTATTTTATGTTGTTTGTTCAAAGCCCTCTTTACATGCTCCGCCATGACAGGATCAAATTCAGCTAATAGTTGGACCAGCTTTAAAAAGATTCCATTATCACGTTCATAAAAATGTTCGTTGCTACCTCTAAATGCCAAGCAGCTTTCTCCTAAAAGTTTGAAGATCAAAACTACACGTTGAAAAACGGTGTTCCAATGCTGGGTTTCTGCATTCCAAAATCTTTGAGAAGTAGCATCTATTGTTTGTGAAGTTTTTAAACAAATACTCAATTCAAGCCAGAACTTTTGGGCTTCAAAATGTTTTTTGTAGTTTCATGATTTTTGAGGTTTGTATTATATGCCACCAATCTCTATAGCCGTCTTTTGCTAAAGAAGATGTAGCCATTGCAAAAATGTTGCAATAGAAGCAGAAAACTGAGTCTTTGGCTACAGAATACACCAACCAATTTCTGTGAATTTTCTCTCCATTGCTGAGATATCTTGTATGGTTGTTTGGAGTGAACCTACGTCCACTGGTATTAGTAGGGAGATCAAATTTGTACATTGAGACGCTGGGCCTGCTTGACAAATCCTTTCTGCATCAGAAATACATTCAGACCATGGTCCTGGATTAGAACTCAAAACCAAAACAACAGGACGATCTTCATCTGTCTCCATCTGCAAGTGCGATGCATTTTCTACCTCTTTCATTTCTTCCTCTTCGTCTTCTTGTTGCTCAACACGATCATGTACCTGTGTGCTAGAAGACTCCTCTGTTAGAAACACAACATCCTCAACGACCTCAGCTTCAATGCTATCCAAATCATCTTGATCATTTTCATTTGTACTTGGTCTAGAATTGTCTTTGAAAAACTTCTACAAAGCCACAGCATATTTTTTTTAAGGATGCTTCCGTCTTTAGTTTTCATTTCCTGAACTGGCCACCAGATAATTTCTTTTTACCGTCTGATATTCTGTAAGTAAATAAATAATGGAAATAAACAATCACCAAGATACAACTTTAAAGAGAAAATCTATTTTTAATTAACAATCTTTTATATTTACTTTTCTATCCTCTCCTGTATTTAACGCAAATATTTTAGCTTTGGATAAAAACACTAAAACAGTTTGTTAGGTAAAAATCTATATGAAACAAAATTTCAATATCTAAAAAGACCAACCAGATCCATCAATCCCTTTTCGAGCTAAGAAACGCAAAATACTAAAGTCAAAATAAAAAAAAACAAAAAAACAACAAAAAAAAAATTACTAATGAAAAAAAAAAATATTGAACAACATTAACAGCACAATTAGAAAGTAAATAATTGCAATCTTTATGAATAATTTTTCATAGAACTTCAATGCAAATGAACGGGGGTTAATTTGCTTGGCGATTATCACAGGTGTCCTCACAGAGAGACTACTTTCAAACGGATTCTCCTGGGACAGAATATATGTCACAAAGTAAACAAAAGCAAAATACCAAAATCAAAGTAAAAAAAAAAAAATAATAATAATAAAATGAATAATAATAAAGTTAAATTAATAAATGCAAAATAAACTTCAAACGGAATCTCCTGGCCATCTTACTCCATACATTTTCTGATGCAGATGTTCATCACAGAGAAAATCTTTTATATAGTGTCGAAATAATCCATGTTTGACGGTGAAATATTTTATAATCATATCTTGCCCGCAAGATTATTCCTCATTATCCATTTTTTTTTTAATATTAATGCATTTTATTATTATGTCTGTAAACTGTTTATTTAGAAGCCTCTTTCTATTTTTAATACATAGTTATATTTAGATATCCACGAATAAAAAATTAAAAAAACACAATAATGCATATTTGACAGTGAAATATTTTACAATCATATCTCGGATAATCATTATCCAAATTGTTCTAAATCGGTAATTCCAACGGTGTGAACAATTAAACAATTTTTTTAAAAAACGGATAAAAGTCTTACCTTTGGGCAGACTCCTTCAGGAGAGCTGTATAAAGATAAACTTAACAAAAATTGCAATTATTTAATATATATTATTTTTCTATATATTATATCTTTTGTTTGCTGCTTTGGTCAAGGCTTAGCAAAATAAAGTGCTTTGCTCACTGTTGTCAAACGTTCAAGCAAATTACGAAACCACTGCAATTCGAATAGAAATCACTCACCCGCTCCAAATGAGATCAATCACTAAAATATTTCGAAAATACGTCATACCTCCCACTAAATAACAACAAATTTTTCTCTCCTCCCAAAAGCGCCAAATAGAATTCAATAATTCTTTCCTCCCCCTCGCAACACACAAATGGCTTCTTTCTCCCTCCCCCTCTTGCCATGTGACACGCACCAGCTAAGTGTGAAGAAGAGAGAAAGGGGAAAAGATATTTTCCTAGGAGCAATTCGGAACATGCTTAACGTTGGTAATTTTTAAAATTTATGGCTTCGGAAAAACTTTTTTTTAAACAAACTTCTCGTCGGATTTGAATAATTTTTCTTTCATTTGAAGGCCAGCTTTCACATTTTCTGAAAAAAGCTTTGTTTTTGTATGACAGTTAGTAAAGTTTTTACCGCGATTTTCAAAAACACTACGGGAAAAGAGCGTTTCGTCAGAAAAAGTGACCTTATTTCAATTAATTACCGACACGCTTCTAATTATCGTAAAAATGTGAAATTGGTTCGTTGTGGTGGATATTAAATAACGTTTCAACGGTATAAAAAAGTTTACTGTACCTGTTCAATTTCCAGACTTCCAACAATTTTAATACGGAAATTCGCTGAAAAAGGCGAAAAATCGATAAAACATTGAATAACGAAAAATCTATTTTGAAAATCGGAAAAATCGCTTCGAGGTGTTTCGGCTCCTGTCCTGGGCCACCTTGGTCCTACACTTCGTACCTGTAAGTACAGCGATCTCTGCGCTGTATCGCGCACAGAGACACACACACACACACACAGACATTGTCTTTTATACATATAGATTACTGGAGTAGTGCCTTGAAAGTTTTGTGATCATTAGTACATAAAATTAGAATGTTTTATTGCTTTTTAGAATTTTTTTCAGAAAACTTTCTAATTAATTCAGAAATTCCGTTGCGATTTTTTCTCTTCGTTTTGGCAATTTTGCGCCCCCTGATGTCTTTATTCCGTGCCGGGGAATAACAGAGTGTTCGTCCGGCCCTACCAAGAAAGAGGCTTCAATAAATATTTATTCTTCATTCTAACAATTATATTTCTTCTTAACATTCATTAATACTGTTAATCTAATGCTTTGGTAGTAAAAAGTGGTTTAAAAGCATTATTTTTACTTAAACAACAGCTAGTTACTTATAAAATCTATGTAACTAATCCAATAAATGCTGATGCTTAGTTGTAATCTGCTGAACGAATCAACATCGAGACAACATTAAGGTTGCACTAATCTTGCTCCTGTTTTTTTTTTTTTTTTTTAACTTTAATTAAATACATTTTTATTGATAAGCTTTATTCTTCGACAGAAATTTTTGTCGTGTTTTATGAGCCATGTTCAAATACAAAACAGAATTTATATACTCTGTTCTGATTACAAATGCAAGGTTGACCCACTTTGTTGGATTCACACCTATGTATCTGAACTCGTAAACGGGTTAGGAACTCCTCTTCCTACCTTCTCTTCCGGTTTTAATCAACTGTTATCCATTATTTTAATATTTTTTATTCTAATTTTAATTTTCCATTTCATCAGGAATCAGAGTAATATCATGACCACCTTAACAGGTATCCAAGTGATCTAGGCAGGGGAGTGAATTTCTGGTAGAGGACATCCAAGTTTTCTTAGCGTAAACAGAACTATGCGCAGTATAACAACTTGTTTGTTTTTTGGAGGTGGAAGGTCAAGGCATCGGTGACCGTCGGTGCGACAGTGCATCTTACCAGAATAAAAAATTATACCAGGTTCCGAACTCAAATTGTAGAGAGCAAATTAAATTAGAACGGTTGCAAAATAGAAATATTCCATGCTCATCGCAGGTGTTAAAAGTCTAACTTTATAAATCGGTCAAGTTAAATAAAGTGCCCTACGATCAATTCTATTAAAAAAAATATTAGAATATTAAGGTCAGAGCGCTTTAAGACTGCCACCATGCCATCCTGAACTTAACCCGATCGAGCTGTTTTGGGCAAGAGTAAAGAATCAGATAGCTGAAGAGAATGTTTTACTTCGGCAAAATATTGGTGAAGTTAAGCAAACGACAGAACAAAGATTTTCTGAATTAACGGCTGAAAACTGGAAAGTACGTTGCGATCGTGCTTTAAAATTTGAAAAAGCGCATTCAGAGAAAGATCCAGTTGCAGATAAGCAAACTGAAAATTTTATTATAATGACTAACGATAGCGATAGTAGTACCGATGAGTCTGAAATATCAGATAGCGACGATACGGATAATGCAATTAACGATGATATAGATGGCATTGAGCCACTGACTGACTAAAGTAAAACACGATTTATTAAAAAAGCAAAATAATACAGTATCATCATTTATAATCTACCCGATCAATAATATCCTACTTTTTCTTTCTGAAAAATAAAGTTGAGAATTTAAAAAACATTTTAAAAATAAAATAATAAATAAAATACACAAAAAGAAAATTTTATGAAAAATAGAAAACAGCCCGCCTAGTTGCTATACATCATCTAATGTGTATCGAGTGCATCGATGGAATGCGTACGTGCGTGTGGGCGCAGGCGTTCGTATGTAACACCACAGACCCAATCTTACTCCCACTCGTCTATCATTCCATGACCATGCTGCGCGGTGGTTGCGCTAAGATAACTTTGTTCTACTATAGCAGTATTGAAAAAAAAACCATTAACCTTTTTTTCCTTAGAAAAGATTAATGGTAATAACAAGATAACTTAGGTAATCTTATGACTTATCACCAGTCACTGGTAATAAATTCTTGGCAGCAACCAAAGTATTTATATCGCTGAGTAAAGTGAAACACTCACATATGGTTTGTTATAAATATTAATTAATTTTGTGGTTTTCATAATAAAAAAACAATAAAGATACAAATATATCGAGAAACTACATTGTCAGAGAATTAATTAATTGATGAAGTTGAATATAAATTTTTAAACTAACATGCAACGTCATCAATAATACTTTTTCACTGATCTGTACAAATAAATAATATTTTAAGAAAAAAAAACTAGTATAAATTAAAAAGATTAAAACATGAAAACATGTGTTAAAAAATGTTGAAACTGATTATATACCTAATTCAATAGAAAGAAAAATGTACATATGCATAATGCAAAGAAAAACAATATGATTTCAGATAAGTCGCTTTAACGGAACACCTCTTGCTGCATGACATGCATCTTAGTAAGTTCATCAAAGAAATCATGAGAAACAAAACTAGAGTTGTTTTTAAAAAAATCACTAATTTTGCAGTAGCAAAATATAAAATTGGAAGAGATATACTGCATGTCTTTCATATTCAATCTATGTTTAATTAATACAAGGAGAATAAATAGAAAGAATGTAGGTATTGTTATGATAAAGTGATATTGTATCGTAATATTGATTAAACGAACTCAGTTTTAGCTAATAAGTTGAGTTGTTACAGTATTCCTACCAAGAAAAGCATATTTTGATACCATAAAATTGTGCTAGAAATGCTACTCAATATATTTTTCATTAATCTCTGGAAACTTTCCAATAAAAAAACTTGTCTGTTAAAAATATTTAATTTCACAAAGGCAAAGATGAAATAAAAAGGTGAAAGCTACAATCACTAAATTAAAACTAATTCCTTCATTAAGATGGGGGTAGAGAGATATTTTACTAATGGATTTTGGATAAAATCGAATGTAGATTCAAGAATGATAGGAAAAAGGTGTAAGCATAAGTATTAAATAAAAATAAAATGCAGTGCGATAAAATTAAAAAAAAGGTACCAGTTTGCTTTAATAATAGGAAAAACTAACAGTTCACTGTCGTACAGTCCAAAAAAATTGAATAGAACTGCAATAATGTATAGTTTTCTTTGATTAAATATTTTTTTTAATGAGGAGTTTAACATTTAATTAAATGTTATAAATTGTATTAAACAGGTTAAAAAGTAAAGAAATCTTAAAACTAGATTAGTTCATTTCATGTTTAAAATTTAATTACATGTTTAATTAAGTTCATGATTTTTTTTTATATGAACCAAATATGATGTTTCACGCTTGATCTTTCATTTACAGTGAGAAGTATATTACTAAATCAGTCTCAGTAGTTGTTCTTGTATATGTGTTTTTTGAAACATCTGTCAGTTGACTAATTTGATGCTATTCTCCATTTCTTTCTGTTTTGTGAAAATCTTTTAATCTCAACATAATTGTTACATCATACATCCTCAATTATATTGTTTACCCTATCGGGTGAGATCCATATTGCTTATCCTATGGTAAGTTTGATAAATGCACTGAAAAACAAAAAGATTCTCCTAAATAAGTCATTGACAGCTAAACTACTCATAATTTAAAAAAAAGCTTGGATAAGCATTTAAAATTAATTTGACTGGACTATTGGGAAGAAAACCTCACACGATAAAATTAAGAAAATTCCAAACAGCATGATACATGAAATTAAAAACAAACTGGCAAGAAAAAAACAGGAAACAAGCCTCTAAATTGACATTCCCTATATATTATATATATTTTTTTTTATTTTTTATTTTGAATGTTTATAAATGCAATTATGACATGAAAAGTTACAGTGTTTAAAAAGTAAAAAAGTAAAGAAAATTTATTTAAGGTTGGTGTGAAGACATCTTCAAAATAAATCAGTATTACCTTTTAAGTTTAAGTAAATATTGCCTTTTATTTATATTTTTTTAAGTAAATACTGATACAGATTAGTATTTGGGTATAAGTTTCAGTAAATACTGATTATTAAAAAAGTGTTGAACAAGTTAAAAGTTTACTGTGACTAATATTTTATTCACCTCATGACAAGTAAATATCTAAAAAAAACAATAAATAAAAGTAACACTGATTTTTATTCATGTCATTCAATATAAACAAAAAATTGCACTCAAACACTAGGACTTTGTACCTAATTATTTTATGAAAACAAACGATAGTCATAAAACACAGCCACTTAATAAATTCTTTATTAACATCAACCATAACAACTCCTGTGATTTCCACATGAAACTCCACATTTATCATTATGAAATCTTATATTTATACAGATCAAGAACAGTCATCACAGATGTGCAGTTTTACTTGTGAATGTTGATCATAATCTTTACTGGAATGATCACACAGACAATATCTATTAAATAAGTTGCAATGTCATTGTTTTAAAACAAAGATATCTGTGTTCAGTAAGACTAAATTACTAAAACCCTAATTAATAAACTGATAATTATGTATAATACCTAATACTCTTTGAGCTCATTGTCTAAACAAAATTTAGAAAGATTTTCAGATCTCAAAAAAAAGCTCTAAATATGAGTTAGAAAATTAATAATTGGTAGCAGTTTCTATAGATGTAAAATTAATTACAGTTTCATAATTTTTTATTAACAAAGCAATGAAGCAGTAATTATTTATAGAAAGATAGATTTTAAAAAAATAGGTAAATTCATAATTATCACACAAAAATTGAATAAGTATGTTTATGAAAGTCTGAAAAATAATGTAATTTGAATGTAAGCAATAGTTTTAGGCCGAAATTCATGGAAAAATTATTTTATAATATTAGAACATCTGATTAAAAATAAATAAATAAATAAAATAAGGTTACTGATAATTGAAAACTGTTTTTATTCTATACACAAATTCCTTTCCACATTATCTTTCTGAAGGGGTTGCTTAGGTTAGGTAGGTAGAGATAATAGAATAACCTCTAGCTTGATTTTACTCTCATTACAATCATTAGAAGGTATAGATAGTATTATCATTTTAAATTACTATAACTCGTTAATAAATAGTTGTAGCGAACTCAAATTTTTCAAATGAATAAACAAATAACTTCAGGACGAGTGAAAGTTGGTGAAAGACGGTGCGAAAGTTTAGGCCTACATTTTATTTATTTATTTTTCATTATTTTTAAATGTATACTGAAAACACAAGTGAACAAAACGTAATCTGTATATAACGTTAAAAACATAGTATCATTATTTTAAAATATCAAAAGAAGTTTTCTGATTCTGACTTGATTTTCTGCAGTTAACTATGATGAATACGCTTAACTGAATTCAATTTTAAACAAACTGAGCTCATTAAAAAAGAATTTACCTCAAACTGGAAAATTTCATCCATTTTTAGAGTTGTATTTATTAAATTCCTGCAATAAAGATATCCTGATTACAAATAAGGGTAAAATTCTTCAAGTAGTATTCACAGGAAGATCGGAAGCTGCATGAGCCGTATTTAAATTAGACAAAAAAGTTTTTAATAAAGGGATAAAAAAGTATACATATAGAAAATGGTCACTGTATAATTTATTTATTATTGTACACTTATACTCTTTAATTATATTTCTAATTATAAAAAAATTACGAATGTTTATTTTTTTTTTGATTTCTTAATTTATTTTTTTAATTATTAATAAATATTCGATGTTACAAATTAATAATCGCGGTACCCATTCTATATAGCAGTAACTTATATTAAAAAATGTATTATGTTTAGATTTAATTTTAAACAAACAATTTATTAAATTTCTTATTTTGTCTTTACTGGTCAGGGGGGAAATTTACATAAATATTCATTTTTAATGATAAAAAGAACCGAATTTGTAATAATAAAATATCTTTTTAAATTGAACGTCAAAACACTTCCGGTCTTTTTGAGGCCGTTTTTTATCATCGGCTTCAGGCCGATCGTATGATGCATGAAATGAAACGTATTATGTAAGTTTTATAATGAGTTATATTAAAATATATTCGATGTAGTTTCATTAAAAAAAACTTTTAGTTTCTGTGTAGTAAAAAATTACCGTGAACTGTATAAATCTATCTAGATGTATTTTTTTTTTAAATGTTTTGCAGGCGGCATAATGATTGATGACATTTTAATTCTACAAAAGCAAGCTTTTTTTTAAACTTCTGAGTGTGTCTATTTAGTTAAAATCTAATTAACGATATTATACGAAGTAAACTTAATCTTATTTTATTAGGATTAATTCGTTTTGTTATGTTGATAAATTTTCAATATTCGGCAGTAAATTAAAAGAAAAGAAACAATTAAAACTTAAAAGGAAGAAAGCAATCTTGATTTCAAAGTTCATTTTTCTTCGCCTATATCAGTTGTATTAGCAATACAGGAAGTTGTAATTTATTCCACTTATCTTTTTTAACTACGGAAATGTTATGATAAACAAACCTGCTTTAGAAAGTATTTTGTTATTAACTAGGCAAAGTTTATTTTTTATTGGCTTATCTCAGAATAAAAAGTTTAAAATTGTTTTTAGTCTTAATTTCTAATAATATATTATACTTAAATTATAATTAAAATGTACCATGTTAGTAGGTTACTCGTAAAAAATACGTTAACGTTACACTTTTATATCGTAAACAATATTTACTACTATTTCCTCTATAGAGTAGAGGCATTATATTTAATGCATTGTTTTCTGATGTAAAAGAATACATTAATTTGTTCCTTACACGATCAACTCAAATTTTCCTTGTAGTTGTGATGCGTGTAAGACCCCTGAACTACTAGAAGCACCAGTCAATCCTATTTTCTTTGAGTAACAATGTTTTAAAGACAACCAATACCTGTCATGAACAGAATTAAGGTATCACTTATACGGTATCACAACCATTTTGGTGGGCTTGGCATGCTGTTGAAGAGCAGTAAATTTTGTCCAGTGGAGAAGGAAACGGGAAACCACTTCACTTCTCACTTTTTTCATAATAATCTTGTCATTCTTAAGAATGTAACCAGATTTAATGTCATTGTACGGTTGGCCATATATTAAATTTGATTTTTTGATAGGGAGGATGATCAATTTATGAATATACATTATTAGTGTTTATGTACAGTAAAAATTTTATTTTTGTTTGAAGACAAAACGAGAAGAAACGAAAAAGCTAAGTACCGTAAACAATTTCTTTTAACGAAATATATTTGTGAAATAATCAATTATATTAATTTATTTTATAATTACTAATGTAATAAGAGATAAAAACATAATTATTTAATAAATACAAACTAGATTCAAGATGTAAGGATATCACATCGATTAGGAATAATCTGAAAGAGAAAATTCTGATCCACCTTGATAAGGACTTAAGAATCGAATCGAGACTCTTATCCTACAAAAAGTTTACATGTTGTGAAATGCAAAACTGCCTCAGAACTAGAATCAGATAAAAAAGCGAAAATAACTGCAAAATTTCAGCATTCATTAAGATTTTTAATCATGAGATGTATAAACGATGCCAATTTTATGATCATTAGATATTTTATCATAGTAACTAGAGAAGTATGATTTCATGTAAGATAAGTAACATCTATATCATAGAAAAATCAACTCCAGTAAAGGTTAGGTTACGTTTGAGATACCAAAAAAACATTGATAAATAGGAAAAAAACTTCATCTGGATCACAATAGGATTACTTTTTCGTTTACCATTTTTTAAAATAAGAACCTCATAGATAGAATAAATATATTTAATAGCTTATGTTTACTTACAGTATTTCCTAATATGTTCACAAACACACACATAATTCAAAACCGATATAAAAACGCCACCGATTTACATTTTAGGCAAATTAAATGAGAACTTTTCAAAATGTCATCAGTCAAACACGAAATGAGTTTTTCCTTTAGTTTTGTTGTGTAGGCACTACCAGTAATTGAAAATTAAGGTAGAATAAGACATGTTTCAGGTCCGAGAGTAATATACTAGCGCAACTGTGCTGCTAAGTAAAGGTAGTAAAGAATTAAAAAGAATATGGCCAAAGGAAGAGGGTATGTCTTACCACCCCTCCCTTGGTGCCTCGAATTAAACCCCGTAGTTGTAAGAATTAAACATCCGCTTTATTATAATGACAGTGATCGCATGTTATCTTTATTTATTCCATTAGTTGGTATGATCAAAACAAAGATTACATTACCGTACAAAAAAATAAGTATTTCAAAACCATAGTTTTATTTTCAGTATAGATCCACATAAAAACTGTTGCTTGAAGAAGAAGAAGAAGAAGAAAATCAATCCTTTATTATAATTTTAATTAGTATGCACTTAACCATCCCCTGTTTGTTCAGTTAATTCAGAGTCATGAAATATGTTTTTACACACATATACTAACTAAACCGCTTCATTTTGCTAGGACTCTTCTCACAAAATACATGAAATCAGATCGTTTATAATATCATTTTAAAAAATATTCTTTCATGCAGAAATAATATAAAGTTAGACAATTTTTTAGTAAAATATCAATAACAGAAAATGGGGTAAATAAGATTCAGTGTCTATATCCCACAAAGATAGTAGAAATTGTGTGACATCGGGTTCCAATTAAGTTCTAATTTTCATGGAATCAAATTAGATTATATAAGGTATAAATGATATTTACTTAAAACAGACCAAAATACTTTAACGTAAAATTTCAACGACATATTTTCCGTTTTTTTTTTTTGTTTTTTTTAATAAGAAAACATCGTAATTTTTAGACAGTGGTACATATTTGCAGTGAGAAGTACTTAGATATTTGATTATTGATGAGTCGTGTAAAAACATTTTCCCACGTGTTCAGTCTAGTTCTTATACAAAAATAATTTATAAACTTTTTAAAAATAGTTCGTTTTCAGCGCAAGTACAGTAAGCCTAAGTTTTTAAGCGTGGTTTTCGCGCAGGTTGAATGGGGTATTGTAGGCGGTGATGAGGGAATGGCGAAGGAATTTTACTTTTTCAGCGTCGGAGGGAGCGAAACATACAGTAGCCGCTACGTAACGACGAGCTTGGATGATCGGCTCGTACGTCACTGCTATGCTATTATTCTTTGAAATACTGGCACACCATGATTAGTCATATTTTAGTAGCATAAACATGATGCTACCATTGTTTACGAAGCAATGTATTTTTGTGCGTTTACAGTATTAAGAAAGTGACATGTTTCAAATACAAAATAATTATTTTTATTTTATTTTTGTTTTTCTTTTGCTCTTCCATGCACATAAAGTTCAGTTCTGTGGTTCTGCTTCTCGATATGGTTCTAAAACACATGCATATTTTGGCGTGTGTCGTGTATTTTGTTACATAGTTGATTAAGGTACGATTCGATATTTTGTAAAGTGTTGTTATCGTGGTTTACGGTTCAAACTTTTAAAGCAGTTCGTTCATGTGCGAATAATTATAGCTGAATTAAAGTCTGTCGTGAAAGGTAAAAAAAACTTTGAAGACAGGCGCGTGAAATTGTAAAAAACGTCTATGATTATATGAAGAAAGAATTTTTAGCTTTAGAAAAATTAAAAAAATGACAAGCATTTAATCGCTATACAGAACTGTGAAAAGATACAGCTACCTGTGGTATTTCCAAGATTCAGGTTAAAAGCCTAAGAAAAGAAAAAATAGAACTTCTTCGATCCGAAGGGCCAGAATGTTCGTTCATCACCCCGAAAAAGAAAAAAAAAGTTCTCGACCAGGATCGGTTACCGGATTAGATGATTTTGATAAAGGTGTAGTTAAGCGAACCGTGAATGAATTCCACTCAAAGATAGGGGGAGCTGCCAACAGTTAACGAACTCTGTAAAGAATTGGAAATTAAAATTAATTTTAACGGCAGGAAACTAGTTTTAGAAGAATTTTGAAAGAATTAAGTTTTAAATGGCGCAAAACGTAAAACGAAAGGAAACTTTTAGTTAAAAAACTTTATATTAAGCAGAAAAGCATTTCATATTTGCAAGCGATCAGTGACTTTAGAAAATGTAACCGATCGTATACTTAGATGAATACTGTGTTTTATCAACTCATTCAACGGCAAAATCATGGGCTGATGGCAGCGGTTCAGGACTTCATTTACCAATAACTAAAGGTAAACGCTTAATTATAATTCACGCCGGAGGTGAAACGGGCTTTATTCCAAACGCAATGTTAACTTGAAGTCGATCAGAAAGTGGCGATCACCATAGTAGCATGAATACTAAAAATTATTTGAAACGAGCTGAAGATAAATTAGTTCTTAACCTTCCTCCTGAGTCTGTAGTAGTTATTGACAATGCTGCGTATCATAATACCCTTTCTGAAAAACTTCCAGTGTCATCTAGCACGAAATAAGAGATGACTGTTTGGCTTCAGAAACATCATATTCCATTTTCGTCTCAAATGCTTCAACCACAATCGTATGAATAAATTACGTTGAACAAAAGTAACAGAAAACGATAATACCAATTTAATGAATTGTTGGAAAGAAGGGGGCATCAATTTTGCGGCTTCCGCCTTACCATCCTGATTTAAATCCAATCGAAACGCTATGATCAGAGGTAAAACGACATGTTGCGAGCCTGTACGAAGATAAAATGAATTCAATGAGCGACGAATACTGAAAATCTTACTGTGAAAAAGATAGAAAACTCGAAGGTGAATACTGGAGCCAAGAATCGTTAATAATTTTCTTACAGAAACTTTCATTGCCTCTTTATTTAGCGACAGTGATAATAGTGACAATTACACTGAAGATAGCGATGACAACGAGGAGAGCGTTCTAGCTGAGAAATTAAATGGATAATTCATTTTCCAGTTAGTAATTAAAGTTGCAATAGTAGAATCTATAGCATTGTTTACCACGTAATTAGTAATAGATAATACTTTGTCATCCGTTATTACATTATATAACGTACAGTACAAAATTAGCCGACTGAATTTCATTTCAAAATTCTTGCATTCATTTGTTAAAAATAAAACAATTATTTAGCAAGAGGATTACTAAGACCGAGAAACATATTTTTACGTTGGGTAGTAATCGTCGCCACTCCAAGCTCGCCGTTACTTGGCGGCGACTGTACGTATGTATTCGCATGAGTTTACGCGTGCGTGTGTTTTTCTACAAGTTCATTACTCGGTGAGGGGAAGTTTATGAGGTCTTATTCCCCTCCGAATCCTAATATTCAAACTATACCTTCCTATCAACATTAACACATACTCAGAAGGAAGCAAATTGAGCTATTGCGCAAGAACCAACTACTCTTACAAAACTTAAAACTTTCTGTATAAATGCCCTCAGTTCTTCAGTACTACTGCATTCTAAGAAACAAAACTTAACCTACTGCTCAACGAAGTATATTGTAAATACTTTTGTAAAAGCTTTCATTTATAAAAATGATTCCATAATTCATGTTTTATTTACATTATGTATTTACTATACAGCCAACCTTTTGGTAAATAGTGTCAGTGTCAAATACATGGCTAAATATTACATCCACCTTGGTTGGCTTCATATGCTGATCTGCAAAAGTATATTGTTCAGTGAAGAAGGAAACAAAAAACTACTTCACTTCTTAATTCCAGTGAAGAATTATTGGTATACAACATTTGGTAATTCTAATTTTGATGCGTTGCAAGTATCGGTATCTCACATAACTACCTATAACTTACTAGACTGCGCAACCATCTGTAGACAAAACATAATTAACAATATATATATATGAGTAATAGGAAGTAGATCCCAAAACTACCTCTCTATAACAAAAATCCTCTCTCAAGATCAAACAAACTTTGTTTTGAATAGACATAAAGAATGATTAAACCCTTTTTCAGAACATGAAAATTAATAATACTATAAGTCCCAAAGCGTTTTCAACAACATTTTTTTATAAACAAAGAAAACCATTAAAGGGAGAAAATTATAAAAGGTATAATAATAATGCTTAGACAGCGTTAAATATAGTGCCGACCAATTGTAAAGCATTGCATTAAGGAATCGTTAGGAATAAAATCTAAGGTTATAATATTAGTATCATCTCTATACTCAAAAATTATAACTGCACTTATGCATTTTGTTTCAACAATTTATGTCATGTATGCATTTGAACAGTTTGATAAAATTTTCCATCCTTTTTACTTCTGTGCCAGTCTCTAAGTCTTCCCATACCTCTTACATCTTTATTTTTAAAAATCTGTTTCATATACTCTGTTCTTCATCTTCTTTTACTGTTTTTTCTTTCTAAACTACTGTCCAGAAACAAATTCACTCGTCCTAGGTACCTTAATAGCCTCGTCATTTTGTACAATTTTGCTATGTACTTCTCTATTCCCCAGTTCATGTTAAAAATCTCTTCATTTCAAATATCTTAATTATTTTATTAATTTTCAACATTTTATTATTACACTGCGTTTTAAAAAACTTAGTCTTGTTTTTCTGGCTTCCTATTGTCAATGTTTTATTGTTGTATACATTTCAGATGTTTTATTATTCTTATTTTAATTTTTTATAAATTACTGTTGATTAAAAAAGCTTCTCACAAATTTATTTAAATGGGAAAGTTTTAAATAATAAAAATAAATTTTTTTGTGTAGGATGGCCTCCACATCTTTCCTAATGCTACCTCAAACTCCAAGAAGATTATTTATCTAACAGACAAGTGAGATAACCTGCCTAAAAAAAAAAAAACAAGGGCAACAGAACAGAAATAATTTGCAATCCTTAGTATATTGCAAATGCCTAACAGGGTGATAATCAAAAACAAATTAATTGTAAAAAATAAAAACTAATAACAAACTAAAATCTGTAATCTAAACTACAACTCTCCAAAATATAATTTATACATATAAATGTAATACAGATGTTTATACATTTATATAATATATAAATGTAATATATACTATTACTACATCAATTTACTGGTTAAGTCAAAAATTAGCTTTTATTAGTGTCTTTCTGAAGACGATATTATTTCTGAAGATGTTATTTATCATTAAAAATATCAATTTCTGGGTTCTCATTTACTTAATAATTCTTACGTCTCTTGACAAAACATAATTTACAATATGTAAATGACAAACAGGAAGCAGATCCGAAAACTACCTCTACATTAAAACCTGTAAGGTATCCTTACTCAAAAAAGTGAACAATTTGTGCCTTCTACTAAAATAAGGAACTCTATACACGACTCAAAAAATGCCAAAATCTATACGACCAAGTATCACCTGTAGATAAATAAAGTCTCTTGCTCATAACTTCTACTCTCAAGGAAAGCAATCACCAAGTGTTTACATTCACCTTCATACAACTGCAACCTCTCACGTAGTCCACTTAGACGCTAGTTGTAAAGAAACCTTAGCTGAACAACCTTAATCTTCTGAGTAGTGTGCATACTCTATTATAGCTCCAAACTATGCTACTAAGGTTATGTCTTCTTGAGTATTGCTTAAGGTGTCCCATTTCTGTATTAATTCATTTTATATCTTTTTTTAATGATTTTCTCATTTCATCGTATTTAAATTGTAATGTTTTCATTACATTAATTTCACTTTTTATTTTTTCAATCGAACAATGATAATAATAAAATGTCAATAAAAATATCAAAAAATTAATATGTGACAATTATGTTTATCAAATATCAACTGGAACTTAAATAAAGAGGCATTATTTTGGTTATATAAAGCTTTGGTTCGATCAAAGCTCGATTACTGGTGTATTGTTTATCCATCTGATAGAATGTCGTATCTAAGTAAGTTAGTGACATAATACTCAGTAATGGAATTAGTATGTCACAAGCAAAAATTATGTAAGCAACAGTTATGTTAGTTAGGTGGTTAACAATTATCTCACAACAATTAGGTATGTTATTGCAAGGATGCCTTCGATAACCCTTCTTACGGAGGAAGGATGTGCGAGGATGTGTGAGGTGTGGACAAGTGGACAAGCAGTTGACTAGGGCCACGCTGATGGAACGATGCCAAGAAAGATGGGATCAGGTGCCGGCTGGTAGGTGGACGCATCAGCTGGTTCCCTGCTTGAAGACGTGGTGTATCAGGAAGTTTGGCGAGCTAGATTTTTGGATGGCCCAGTGGCTGAGTGGCCACGGGTCGTTCGATGCCTACTTCTGTGATAGAGGGAGGAGGACGACGAAGGTGTGCAAGTATTGTGATCAGTTTGATGATGCTGAACACTCCTTCTTGAGATATCCCAGGTGGGAGCAGATGAGGCCGTTTGAGGGGGAAATTTACCCAGAAGATATTATGGGCATTATGCTCTCCTCTAGTGAGGGGTGGAGTCGGTGCGGGCTGTGGTTCGTAACGTCCTGCATACGAAGATGATGGAGGAGGAGCAGTAATTGAGGGGTTTCTAGTCGGAGGATGGTCGGGGAAGGCCAGCCCTCGGGGATGGAAAGGGGGGATCCAACCGGATTGCCGCTGCTGGGTGCCCCTGGGGGATGCTGGAGCCGGCCACCGGACGACGGTACTGGAGTACCCGTTAGCACGCGCGGTGACGAGGTTAAGCCTAATCGGCGGTTCCGTCACCGCGTCGTGGGAGGGGGAGGGTTTTTAGTATTTCCTTTCTTCGGCAGGAAACCCCACACAGCCAGCAGTACGGGCTGCGGGCATCTGGTTGCAGATTTTCCCTCCTCCTACGCAAAACAACAAAAAAAAGAAAGGAAAGTATATCACAAGCGCTCTCCGAACAAGTCTAGTCTGATGTTTAAAGCCGGTATAATGTCATTCATTACATTACAGAAGAGCAATTCTACTATTAAGATATGCAGGAAATATATGGACTTACCCTAACTACATAATATTTTTTTTAATAATAATCCATCGACTGCTTTATATGAGCACCGCGCTACCTATTCCGGACCAGCCGGAATACGGTACCGTGAGTTAGAAATTTATCAAGAAATTGCTTTACCCGATACAATTGTTAACCATATCAACAAGATAAATACTTTCACGGCTTTTGTCCAACATAACAAATTTCGATCTTTCTTATGAATAAATAAAAGAGAAATCAGAAGTGATTATCCGACAAGAATTTTCTTCAATCCTCAGTAGCTACGAAGGATATACAAAATTTACACTGATGGTTCTAAAACTGAACACGGTGGTGGATGCACTGTGTATAATAATGGTGAAGCTCAGTTTTGGGGACTGCCAGATATCACCAGTGTTTAAACGGTAACACTCATTTCTAAACACAACCTCTTCGCTACACGAAACATTTCTGCGAAGAGAGAGTGCTTATATGCTACTACTCTTTAAGTGTATTAAATGCTCTATTCGGAACAAAAACAGTGAGGACGCTCTTTATCTCAAACATTTTGTCCATTCCATATGTATCATACCGTGTGACAGCAATGTGTATTTATACGAACTTTAGGGCATGCTAGTATCTCAGGAAATGAAAGCGCAGATGGCAAAAAATTGTGAGAATACGAACATAATCCCTATTCGAATAACAGACATCAAAAATCGACTTACCAACATTATTAGAAATAACTGGAGCAAAGATTGGAAAAGATTAAACATTAAATTAAACAATAAAAATTACTCCATATATGTGGAAGAGTTATGCGAAACTGATTCGCCGGGGAAAAATGGCGTTGAAAAGGCTGAGAATCGGTCACATATAAATAACAAATTCATATGTGCTTCACCGGCGATGAAAGACCGATGTCAAGTGTATGTGAAAAACTTATTTACAGTTAAGTATCTACTTGAAGATTGTACAATGTATGACAACCTCAGAATGAGGTATGGATTAAGAAATGATAATGCTCTAATTCGGAAAAGGATAAAGAAGAAAAATACTTGTATATCTTAATACCAGCGGATTATTAACCCGTTTGTAATAAACCTTCGCTGAAGTAAAAATTTGTGTTATGTTTGACTGCTGATCCCCTGTGTGAAGGCCGTTTTCACCAGAGCGTAGAATTTCTTTTTTTGATATTATCTAACAATTTATGTACTACATTATTTAAGTGATTATAATGTTAAGTTTAATTCTGTGTTTTATTTAAAGGCCAGGGTCCTATACAGCCTTTCGTCTGACGATTCTGTTGGTAATTTTTCTTTACTTTTAAAAACAGTGATGAAAACTAATGAACTTAGTCGATGCCCATAAATTAAAAAAAACAAAAAAACAATAATAATAATAATAATAATGTAGCAACTTTCCGCCTTCGGAAAACTTCCGAAAATTTCTGAATGACAGAATATCCTCCACGTCATGCTTCTGGATAGCTTAAGAAAAACTTCTTAACTGAACTGAACTGGAGAACTGTAGCATTAATAATCCTAGTTTTAAACATAAGCAACATTAGTTGTTCTATAAAATATTAAACTTTAAAACAAGATTATTAATCATTCATAACAGCATTATTAAGTTGTCATTCATAAGTCAACATTATTAACCAAAGTCGACGTCAGAAGGACTCTACTTCAGATGGTAATTCTTCGGAAAAATCCACAGCTACAATAAGCAACGTAGGTGGGGATAAGAATTCTGGAAAACCCGCACCAAAATGCTTAGAATAATAAAAGCGTATAGGAATATCCCGAAAACACAACATTAAAAATAAACATTTTCTTGAAACTCTGTAAATTCCCTACTAAAGCTAGGAAAAAAAAGAGAATTAACTAAAGTACTGGAACAATTCAAAATATAAATTTTGGCAGTTCAGGAAACCAGATTCTTGGGTGAAAATATATTAGAACTTGAGAATTACAGAATTTTTAAAGGGAAACCGGCAATTAAAATTATGAAAAATGTTCCACCCCTTGGAATCGCCTTTTTTATGAACAAAAAGATTATATAAGTTTTGTGACCAAATTTGAATCTTTTAACAAAAGATACAGATAAACAAAATTTAGACAGAAAAATAACCGTTAAACCAGAATGCTTAAGACTGGAACAAATAATTAAAAAAGAAAGAAAAATTTTGAGAAAGATTTTGGGATCTAAATGTAAAAAAAAAATAAAAATATCTTAAGATGTGATGAAGAAATTTACTTTACCAGAAATTTGAATAAACAACGGACTCTAAAGAAAAAAGGATTACGCTTTTATTGACACTTAAAAAGATTCGAGAAAAAATTACCAAAAAGAATCTTTAATTATCTTTCTAGATTAAAAACTAAAAATAACTTGTTTCAAGAAATCGAAAAGATCTAAAGGAATTAAATATTAAAGAAGAAATTTTAGACTAAAATACTTTCCAAATAAAATAAAACATTACAGGAGTTTACAGGAAAAAGGGAGAAAAAAATATTCCCAAAAAGAGAGACACGAAGTCAGTCAAAAAATAAAAAAGTACGGGCAAAAAAGGAAACATAATTCTAAGTAAAGTTTTATAATTCGATCCGTAGATGGTTCAAACGAAAAGAATTTCAATAATTGAAAGAAAGTTTATGCTATTTATTTTTGCCTAACTTATACAAATACTACGTTAACGTTTAAATTCTCCATTAACATCTACTGAAGTTTTTTTTCCTTTGTTTTATAATACATTTACGGTATCCGCTGTTTTTGTTTTATTAGTATTTCACATTTTTGTTGTTTATAAATGTTAAATGCAACTACCTTTTTCATGTATATAAATCTCTGTATACAGGAACTTGCGCTGTTCAAGTTTTAACCGCGGTTTCCGACATTAATACTAGAAAAATGGTAGAGTAGTTCTTTTGTCCGTGAGTATCACGATCTACCGTTTCGTGACGTAATCTATATGTTTTCTTTGTAAACTTGAGTAAAGCTGTGCCTGATACCATCAGTTTTCTCTTCAGTATCGATTATCCACCATCAATTAATCGATATTGTTCTTATTTCTTCAAACCCGTTTCTAGCATCTCTGTATGTTTTATTATAACGATGCAATTAAAATTAGCTGCAATTAAATCTTAACTAGCATGTTTAAATAATACAGAGCTAAAAGATACTTACGAGCCCATTCAATCATTGATATGCAGTCAGTTCCAAAGTGTTTTCTCTACATTTTTCTTTTGACATACTAAAGCAAGATCAATGCCTTGTAAGCAAAAATCCAATTTGTCATTATTTGTTTTAGTGTAATTCTACACATAATTTTTATTTTACAGTCCAGAAAAAACCAATTAGGTAACTGCAACATGACCTAACTAAACAAAAGCCACCAATTAATATTAATCAAATCAAGATGCTCACATAATACCTAAAGACCTGGAAAAATAAGCGTAAGTTTAAATTGGGAAAAAACAGTTAAAAGGCACTTCAAAATACCGCAGTCACATGTGAAATAATACCTGTTCCCAATTACATTGTTTATTAACAAAAAAAAACGTATCCACTTGCATCTATCAAATTATTATACAATCTGAATTAAATATTCACTTTAATCGAGGTACTTTTGTGTGATCATGTCGTGATTGAGCTGCGCCTTTCACCAAGAAGACGCTTTCGCCAGAACACTGATGTATTCAAAGTTCCCTCTTATTACACGTGAAATGTAACTAAAAAAGTATTCGTACGAATACTTTTTTATTTCAGGCTGCCTATATCAGGCAGACGAAGGGAGCCAGTCGACGGTCAACCTGACATTTTCAGAGAAAATACAATTGGTAGACTATATACAGTGAATCCCAATCAAGATGAATGTTTTTCCTTCGCATGCTACTGGTAAATGTGTCTGGTCCTAGATCTTTTCAGCAATTGAAAATTGTTGACGGCGTCACACATGCCACTTTCCGCGCTGCGTGTCAAGCTCTGAATTTATTAGAAAACGACCAATAGGGGGATATATGTATTAATGACGCGTGCAACCCTGCACATCCAAACCAAATTCACGCATTATTCGCAATTATATTGACCTCTTGCTTCCCTTCATCTCCCACAGAGTTATGGGAAAGATATCGATCGCATATGGCTGAGGATATTTTGCATAGAGTACGCCTAGAAAATGTCAATATGACCATGGAATTTACAGAAGGCATTTACAACGAAGCGTTGATAAATATTGAAGACAAGTGCTTAGCTATTGCAAATAAAATTTTTAGTCAATTGGGAATGCCAGCACCCACCCGAGCTGCGATTGCTTCATTTGATGTGGATTTACGCCCTGAACAGAGTTACAACATTGGTGATCTTCAGTCATATGTCCAATCAAACATTCCCAAATTAATACGCGAACAGAAAGGCATTTATGATCGCATAATGCAAATGACGGAGTTGGGGGACCTTCTTCTTGGATGCGCCAGGAGGGAAAACATTCCTCATTAGATTGATTCTAGCAACGGTTCGATCAAAAAATGACATAGCTTTAGCTCTTGCTTCGTCTGGAATAGCTGCGACATTATTACCAGCTGGAGGGACTGCGCATTCAGCTCTGAAGTTGCTAGTAAACATGCAAATCATCGAGACTCCCACGTGCAATATTTCCAAAGCATCCGGTATGGAAAAAGTATTACAAAAATGTAAACTCATTGTTTGGGATGAATGCACGATGGCACATAAAAAAATCACTTGAACCTCTTGATCGATCGTTACGAGATTTGCGTGGAAACGTTCAACCATTCGGGAATGCTTTGATATTGCTCGCAGGATATTTTAGGCAAACATTACCTGTAATTTCTCGATCGACACCAGCAGACGAAATAAATGCTTGCCTGAAATATTCAACACTGTGGCGACACGTACGTACATTGCAGTTGACTACGAATATGCGTGTCCAGTTGCAGAATGATCCATCAGCTGAGTTATTCTCACGACAATTACTGGACATTGGAAACGGACAGCTGCCAGTCGATGAGACGTCTAGACGAATATCACTTCCTGATAATTTTTGTAATTTAGTAACATCGAAAGAAGAACTGATCGAAAAAGTATTTCCTGATATTCAAATTAATCATAGAAATCACGATTGGCTCAGTGAACGAGCTATCCTTGCCGCAAAGAATAAACATGTCTATCAACTTAATAATGTTATTCAATCCAGCATTCAAAGTGAGGAAATTACATATAAGTCGATAGACACCGTTGTAGAAGTAGATGAAGTAGTTTAATTATCCAAGGAAAATTAGCGAAGGAAAAAACATTCATCTTGATTGGGATTCACTGTATAAAGTCTACCAATTGTATTTTCTCTGAAAATGCCAGGTTGACCGTCGACTGGCTCCCTTCGTCTGCCTGATATAGGCAGCCTGAAATAAAAAAGTATTCGTACGAATACTTTTTTAGTTACATTTCACGTGTAATAAGAGGGAACTTCTGAATACATCAGTGTTCTGGCGAAAGCGTCTTCCTGGCATAAGGTGAAAAAAGCAGTCAGAGTTGCACCAGGTGGATTAAGGGCTCTCTCCTCAAAGTGAGGAAATTACATATAAGTCGATAGACACCGTTGTGGAAGCAGATGAAGTAGTTAATTATCCAACGGAATTTTTAAACTCACTTGATCTGCCAGGGATGCCACCACACATATTAAAATTGAAAATAGGTGTGCCAATTATCCTGTTGCGGAATATTAATCAGCCAAAACTCTGCAACGGCACGCGACTTACAGTTAAGAAACTGATGAATAACGTAGTGGAAGCAACGATTTTAACGGGGCCTTTCAAAGGTGAAGATGTCCTCATTCCTCGAATACCCATGATCCCGACCGATACACCATTTCAATTTAAAAGATTTCAATTCCCAATTCGATTGGCATTTGCAATCACAATCAATAAAGGTCAAGGTCAATCTTTAGAATTGTGTGGTTTAGATTTAGATGCGGATTGCTTATCACATGGACAACTGTATTTTGCGTGTTCCCGAGTCGGCAAACCAGATAGCCTTTATATCTACGCAGACAGTGGAAAAACAAAAAAATATTGTATATCCACAAGTATTGCAAAATTAAACTTCTATGAAACGTATGCTTTGTTTTGTTTCTCATTTCTCATCCATGCAACCACAATGTGCCACAGCGAAGCGTGGCAGGGTACAGCTAGTAAACAAATAAAAATAAAAACAAAAATAAATCCAATTGGTAAAATTTGTATTCTAATATTAGAACTATTTGAACTAACTGATGGAGAAATAAAAAAAAAGTTCATTTAATAATAATATAAAAAGTGTGTCCACGAATACGATAAAAATCGAGGGTTACACTTACAAAGTAATGAATGAGTGGACTATTACATCACGGATCTTCGATTCGTGAAAGTCATACTAGTTTAATTAAAAAAGGAAAAATATGGTATGAAGTGAATGATAGGACTATCAACAACAAAAATTGACCGTGAAATTCAACAAATGTATATTTGTTTGTTTTAGAAAGGCAATAAATTTTAATAATAAATCCATAAAATAACATAAAAGAATAATCTAACAAAACGGAGCGATATCCAAAAAAATGACAGTGAAATTATAAATCGTACGGTAAGAGTCTCGCAAATCATTTCTTCCGCTCAAAAAACAAAAATGTATAATACAAATAAAACTGTTTTTAACAAAATGATACCGATATTAAAAAAGGTAAGATATTATTACATTTCTATTATAAAAATCTGTTATTAATTTAGAATTTTGTTTAAAAAAATAATGTTAAATATATGTAATAGACAATAGACATACAATAATAGATAATAAAAAATGTTTAAGCGTTCCATATAACAAGCAAAAAAATAGAAAAAATTGTAACAAAACTCTTACCGGCCCGATTTCATTTATTAAACAACGAATAATCATAAGAATTGTATTATTTCTGTAAATGTGATACCTACTACATATAAATGAAAAAACTTAAGAGTTTTGTAACAATTTTTTATATTTTTTTCTAATTATATGGAACGCTTACTTGTTTTATCTATTATTGTATATCTATTGTCTATTACATATATTTAACATGGATTTTTTTAAATATTCTTTTGCGAAAAATGTTAAATTAATTTTTTGGGAAAATATAAAACCCAGCCCCTATGTAGACCAAAGGTATGACAGTATAAACTGTTTAAACAGGTTATAATTACATTATACAATATATACATTTATATTCATGTACTAATAAAAAAAAACATGTTAACGTAAAATTCATGAACATTTTAAGTGGTGATTTTTACCACAGCAGTCAGTTTTGTTTTAGAAATTGTATTTTTTATGAAAAAAGTAACGAGCGCATTTTGGAGGGACAAGTTTTTTGAGATATTTTGTTGATCAATCGTGTAAAGCGTATTAATAAGATACTTTTATAAAATATTACATGTAATTTTAATTCTTGTTTAAACCAATCGTCATTTTTAAAAAAAGTGTGCAGTTCTTAAAAATTCACATGTTGCAACTTAAGTACCAAGCTATGCTATCAGTGCTACGGTGCACTAGCGATACAAAAACAAATCACTCGCTAAACACAGTACGATTGTACAGTATTAACACAACTATAAAAAGATTTTTGTTTTTATTTTATTTAATATATTTTTTTAACATATTATTTATTGTAATTAAAATTACGGGTATAAATTCTAAAAAAGTATTTTGGGTAAATTTGTTGAACCCTTTTTAATGATACCAATAATTAACTGACACAGGAAATTCAAACTTCATCTTAAATAAATGCTTTGTTGTGACGAAGAGAAGGGTACCCCGTGGAGTAGATGCCTGATAGTGGTACCCAGTGAATTATATCAAATTAATTATACTATCTCAGCATAATAAGTTGTTACATTGCATTTGGTACGCTACTCCATCGTAGGTTCTCTTTTTTTTTGTTTCAAAAGAAATTAAGATTTTATAATTTAAATTAAATTTTAACTTTACTTTTTATGAAACTTAACAAGGTTAGTAAAGTAACATTTTTATTGTTTTGTAGATGGATGGTTAACCATCCATTTTGTTTTTCTTTTATCCTATTTTTTATCAGCGAGGTAAATTTCGTTTGCTAATACTCGAAAATAGCTGGAAAAATCTATTTAAGCGCAGAAAAATGAAAATCTAATCACAATTTTTATGCAAATCAAATCGATTGTATTGTTCAGTATTATTTTACAGTACTCCATTAAAAATTATTTAAACTTTTCCTACCATTTCTGAACGTATCGTTAATTTTAAAATTACTGAAAACTGTAAACAACTTAAATTCAATTTAATGTAATTTGCTCTGCCAAAGGCCTTCGCAACTTATTTTCATTGAAATTTTCCGTAGCACGTTTTGTTTGTTTATCATCCCCATTAAAAAAAAAGTTAGGAAGCTCCTTATTATTATGCAATCGAATCAAATATCGATGAATGTTTGTCCGTTTAGTAACAAAACTGGACAGTTTTCTTTTTCCCTTAAATTTTAATATTTACATCTCCTTAATGTCTGCACCTAATAGCATTTCCATCGTAAATCTATGCAATCAGTGTATCTTATTTTTTTTAAAAACTCGATCGAGCAGCCGTAAAGTAAAATAATAAAAGAAAAAACTTAGGTCAAGAACAAGTAAATGTGCTCATTGTTATCATCTGGTGTTCTACCAGAAGACAAGTCCTTTAGTAGCATGTGAAATGCCATGCCTGACCAAGATTCAAATCTGGGACCTCCGGATAAAAGGCCGGGACGCTACCACTAGCGCCACGGAGGCCGTAATTACGCCACTTCTGTCTCCATCCATACATCTCCCAAGCCTTCTCCTTCATACCCTTGCAGTTTAAAATCTTTACTCCCATCTATTGACTTTTTTCTTCTGCTTTTCTTTCTCTTTCAACTAACCTTTACGCTGTAGTTGTCAAGATTCTACTTCCTCTAAACACATGTCCTAATCAGTTTCCTTTTCTTTTGTATATTTCCTGCGTAACTGCTCTTTCTTCTTTTTCCTGCTTATTACTTCCGCATTCTTCACTTTATCCATCCATCTTACTTTCTCCATATCCAAATGTTAAAAGCCTCAATCCAGTCTCTTTCTCTCTTCCTCATCATCCACACCTCATTCCATACATATTATTTGCGGCTAATCTCTAAGTCCAGATTTTCACTACATAGTAATTCCCTCTTCTTACTGAAGGCTTCCTTTGCCATTGCTATCCTTCTTTTATTTCCATTGTGCTTTTTCAGTTATCCATCACTGTAGTCCCCAAATACCTGTAATTTTTTAATTTTTCTATTTGTTCTTACCATTAAATCCTATTTGTTGTTTACTTCCATTATTATTTTAGCACTCTCTCTTTTTCTGTTTAGCCTCTGGAACCGCTGTAAGATATTTCTTCAGAGGATGAATGAGGATGATATATATGAATGTAAATGAAGTGCAGTCTTGTACGGTCTCAGGTCGACCGTTCCTGAAATGTGTGGTTAATTGAGACCTGACCAACAAAGAACACCAATATCCATGATCTAGTATTCAAATTCGTATAAAAGTAATTACCTTTAATAGGATTTTAACACTTTATTACTCTACAGATACAAAGCATAACTGTCTCACCATTGCCTGGAAAAATGAAGGAAAACCATGAAATCACAGCAGCATCACAAAAATTTAAAATATGGAAATAGTTTGTACAAATATACAAAAATAATAATTAGGTATATGAAATTATGTAAATATAAGCCATAAATTTAATTAGTAGAGGGAATTTTTTAAGGCAATAGTTGGTATTATTAATATATGTTCCATAATAATTAACTCAAACTTTAAAAAAAAATTGTATTAATTATAATATATTATTTATTGTAAATTGATATATTTCATTATTAAACGATTATGTGAGTCTGTGTGTGTGTATATACCGAGGTGTGATAAAAAAATACGGTGAATGAATTTTTATAGCGGCAACTGCCGACGCTACATCCATATGCTGTAATTTGTCCAATAGCGTGATCAACTGAGACAGGCAGGGACAAGTTGTAACACGTTCGAGCTTGCCAGTCAGCTGCCAGAGCCGCTAGAGTAAGATTGTGTTTATCGTGTCTGTCGCGCAACATGGATTTTGAAAATCATGTGTCAATTTGTACGGAGTTGAAGGGTCGTCTTCATGCAGATCCGGACTTCATGGCCAAAATTGTAACTAGAGATGAAAGTTGGGTCAATGGCTATGACCCTGAGACCAAAATGCAGAGTTCCCAATGGAAAACCAGTTCATCTCCTCGCCCTAAAAAGGCACGTCAGTCAAAATCCAACATCAAGGTCATGCTCGTTGTTTTTTTTTTGATAGTGAGGGCATAGTGCGATCAGAGTTCGTTCCAAGGGAACAACTGTAAACTCTGAACTTATAAGGGTGTACTGCAACGTTTGCGAAACGACGTGCGAAGAAAGCGACCAGAAAAATGGACCAATGGCTTCCTTCTTCACCACGACAACGCGCCGTGTCACACCTCACTTCTCATTCGCGAGTCTTTGGCCGAAAAAAGTGTTCCTATCTGTCCACATCCGCCATACTCACCGGATTTAGCACCATGCGACTTTTGGCTCTGCCCAAAAATTAAAACTGTGCTTAAAGGAAAACGTTTTGATACCATTGCTGACATTGAGAGGGCCACAACCCAGCAGCTGAAAGCCCTTCCGAAAGACGCCTTCCAGAAATTACTCCAGTCATGGAGTCAACGTTGGGATAAGTGCATTGCTAGCCAAGGACAGTACTTTGAAGGAGATGAAATCGAATTCTATGTAACCTTATTACTTTTTTTAATAAAAAATTATTCACCGTATTTTTTTATCACACCTCGTATATATATATTTTTTTAATTAAAAACAATTTTTGGGGGTATTATTTTTATACTTATATTATACTAGTTACTTGTTAATTTATAAGAGAAAATTAAAAAGTGGTTGGTCAGGACGAAGAGGAAGGTATGTAACTGGAATGAATAGAGATGGCTATATATTATCGTAATATTTTTATAAAAATACCCTGAATAAAAGTGAGCTCTATAATTTGAACAGTCAACATCAGTATTCACTGTGAACAAATGGTTATTTATTTATCCCTTTATGCCCTTTAATGAAAAAAAAATTATTATCATATTTATTAACAAAATTCTTTTAAAAAAAGAAAAAAGATTTTTTTCAATTGCTGATAAATTTTAAGAAGTAAACTTAAGATTGGAAAAATCCAAAATTTTTCTCCATCCTTTCCCCAAATAAAGGCTATCTTATGATACAAGGTGATCCTGAACAGTTGTTTTACGACTGCTAATAACTTAATTAAGAAAAAATTTATATAACCTCAAAACTACAAAATAAAGTTACAGTTAAAAAAAAAAAAATTACACAGGTTGAGAGCAAACATACTACTTGGTACAGTTTAATGCAATAGTGGTATGAATTTTTTATTTAATTTAAGAAAGCAAACAAACATTTTACACTACAGACAACAGAAACATTACTTTTATCATTATATGGGAATACTGCCCGTGAAATTTATGCAAAAAGATTTATTACACGATTAAACTATAAGGATGTCACTGAACAGGGGAATAGGGTGCTGCTCCAAAGGAATTTATTTGCTTGAGATTATAATATTGTATAATTTAAGAATTTATAGTTCTAAATCATGATCACTTTGTTTTTCTTCTTTCCTTTTTGAAGCATAACATATACAACTCTTTTTTTAGTAATAATCTTTCTTAGTGCCTCATATATGCGTAAGCTGTGCTAGAAATATCTATTTAAAAAATATATGGAAAATTACTTCCATAAAATCTTTTCAGAGCTACTGTACAACTCCATATCAGTGGTACAGCTAATGGTATAATATTTCAATGGTTGCTTTAAGTGTAGCAACAAGGGAATTTTACACACAGTACCAAAAACATGAAGTAGTATAAGGTTAGAAAACAAATTCAGTTTTTAAAATTACTCCATAATTTTCAATCCATTAGGCATGAAATTATTTTATTATTATTTTCATTAGACAATAATAATAAGTTTTAACATTTTATTTTAAATTAATTGTCCTTACCATTAAGCATACTTTTACAAAGAATGCAAGTTAAAAGTGTTAAATGTAAAATACCAGAGTAACTCCTCATTTAGTGGAGTTCTTCACTTAAGCTAGGGATTTACAGTAAGTTCAGATAAATAATGGAGAACCTTAAGTTTCAGCCATTTTCATTTACTAAATAAGATTTTGCAGATGAAGTACTACTTGATGGCAGTTTACATTTAAAATGTTTGAATTGTCCCAAAAAGGAGGCTTAAGGAAAAGAAGGAATTCATCCAATATCTCAAAAATTAGTTTTTACATAACTAAATCTTTCGTCATTTTAAAAGTTATTTAGCATAGTGAGTTCATAGTCATAGTGATGCTTCATAAAGACACCAGTACTACTTAAACATATTCTGTCCTCACCCTTGTTTTTTCTAGTGACTTAAAGCTACTATGAAGTACACTGTCAGAGAATAAATACTTAAGAAGTTTTGCAATTTATTTGGATAACTTCTGTTATTTGTATGGGGATTTGATGTTTAAAAATCAGTAATGAAGTTAAAAAAAAAAAATTAAATATATTTTGGATGTAAAATGGAGATCAAGATAAGAACTGGGCCCTTCATACCTTTTCAAGTCTTCAAGTTTTTCTTGTACTTGGTTTTTTAAAATTCCAAAACGTTCCTTACTTTCTGAATAGCCCTCGTACATCCAAACATAAAGTATCCAAATTTGTCATCTGCTATGAGGCCAGTACCTCACAGTGAGGTACCTGCAGTACAACCTTCAACACATCTAACTGTAAAAAGAGTCAGAAAATGAGGCAGCTATCAAAGTTCAAAATTAGGAGTAAGGCGCTATGAAGCAAGTACCTCTTCCTGTGAACTTCATTTGATAATTCAAGGTGAATATAATCTTGTTTGTGATTTCAAATTGTCCAAACAGCAAGCTGAGCTTTTTGGTTTTAGGCTGAAAGGCTTGAATCTATTTCAAAATCACACTACACTTTCAAAACCGGCAAGAAGTGTTCACTTCTACTCTGAAGAATATTTGCGCTGTGATGGATATACTTCCTCTAACATATTGAAGCAGAGACCATTCATTGAGTCTTCAAAAACTAGTTTGAATGCTGATCTATTACACAATGGGAACAAATTTGCTTCTGAGCTGTTAGTTTATGCAACCAACTGAAGAAACAAACAAAAATATTAAAATCCTGTAGGGAAAACTTCAGAATGACAAATGTAGTTGGACTAAATCTTGAAAATTAAACGTCACTTCATTGTTAATGAATTTACAGCTTGGTAACATTAAATTTTGTTGTTTCTTGTTCAAATGGGACAAGAAAATTCATTTCACATCAAGAAAGAATGGTCACAGCATAAATCACTTGCACCTGGGCAGAAAAATGTTGTACATCTCTTAATAAATAACTCTGATATGATTTATCTACTTGATTCATACAAAGTTAAGGCTTTTCAAAAACTCTGTTAAGGCAATGGATAAAAGGTGTTGGGTTTCATTATTTGAAAGAAAGTTTTCTGGTGTCAATTCTTTTCCTGATTTAACCTGGTGTTAAAATCAAGGAAAAATATTGTTGGGCTCCAAATAACTTTGATAAAGATGAAAAATTTTGAGATCTGTTTATTCATGTTGAAAAGTATGTTTATGTTTATAGTGATGTTGATCTGTTTAGTCACTTTTGAGGATCATTCAAAAGTGTTATGAAGTTTTTTTTAAGAAATCATAGTCTAAACTACTGTGAGATTGTACATTAACTGTTACAGTCATGCAAACATTTGAAGTGTAATGTCTCCAAAATTCATGTCTTGAACTCCCACCAAGATTAATTCCACATGATATCACTGCCATTGAAAAGAGATACTAAGGATAGTGGAGTGCAAGAATCCTTAGCGATTACTGTTGGATGCTGAAAAGAAATGTTTTGGATTCCAAACAGAAAAACAACCATCACATTTTAGGTAAGATAAGTACTTGTCATATATATATATATTCATTTCTTTCATATTTAACCTATATAACACAAAAAATGCAGGCGATAGAGAAAAATTACTTAAATATTTAAATTCAGATCTTTCTCTGAAAAGTTCAGATATTTTACATCTTTGTAAAGAAATAAAGTTTAATTTTGTTCCCCCAGTGTAACTAGCTAACAGATTGCTTGTTTACCATTCTATGAACACTTCTATCCTACTAAGCTAATTTAAATGAAAATTAAGGGTGAGATGTAAGACTGAAATATCATATTTGCCTGAATATAGGTCAAGGTTTCTTTCCTACATTTTCTTCCATAAATTGGAGGGAGTGGGGGCCAACCTATATTTAACTGGGCTTTTGTTTCATAGTATATTTTTATTTCTATATTTGTGATGAATAAGTCTATTATTCCGGGACTTATTACAGTTTATATTTATAGTAATAACTAGCTACTATTATTATTATTAATAAAAGTACTTAATTAATGAAAAAGGTTGGATGGGTGAGTCTTTGGTTAAAGACTGGGTTAATCTGAATCTTTGGTCAAAGATGCATTCTGGGGTCAGAATTTAGTTATAATACCTGGTATGACTTCTCAATAGCAGGTTTTGGATGTAGTTGTGAACAAATCTTTTAAAAATAAGTTTTTAAAAAAATTAAATTATTGGATGTGAAGCAAGAATTATCAGCTAACTCCTACTGAAAGAATAAAAAATACCTTACGTGAGCTTATAATGCAAGCGGATTATTAAGTTATGGACCTCGATAAATACCAGATAGCATTAGATAAGAATTTTAAAAATGTTTCATTAGCAATACATCAGACAGAACTGAAGATAATATTCTGTGAAAGGAAAAATCAAATAATGAAAACATTCTATGTTCGGATGGCAGTAGTGATGATAGCACCAATTCAAGTGTTTGTGTCGCATAAATTTTTAAGTAGTGAATTTTTTATGCAATTCTTTTTTCATGAAAACCTAGAAAACAATTTAAATAACAATGTAAAAATTGCAATCATTATAATTTTTTAAATATTTCCTACTAAAAATCATGTACACAATTTAATTTTTTTTTTCTGATTCTATGAAGATATAAAATTTAAGCAAGTATGTTTATTAAATAATAATAATAATATTATTTTAATATTATTGTTATATTAATAACAATAAATATTAAATTATTGTTGTTAATATTATTGGCATGGCAGTATTTAAATACTGCCCTCCAGTGGTTAACACCAAGTACAGCCATCTTCTCTACCAAGTAATGGAAGCACTATCCTGCCTGCCCCAGTGGTGAGAAAATGAAGCTGTTAACAAGAATCATGCTGGTATGTCCCCGTACTCCAGGGTGGGAAACACTTCTTCGGTGGGCTTGGCACTGATGAAGTAGGGTAGAGCCAGACGACTTGAAATGGGCCCTACAGAATGTGGGGAATGGATAAGGGGCCAATGACCCCTCTCCGTAAAAAAAAAACCCAGCTGTTACAAAACCATTATATTAGCCTTGGAACAGGCAGGATAAATGTAAGAAGAAACTGGACAACAAATATGAACTAAAATTAGGGACTTGAAATACACAAAGCTTTTTAAACCCAGTGCATTTGATAATCTATTGGCTGAAGCAAAACGATATAAAAAAGACATCCTCAAAATACAAAAAAATTTGACAGGAAGGAAGAGGCAACATCACGAAAAACAACTTCACGTTTATATACAGTGAGTCAAATAAACACTTTCTAGGTACAGGTTTCCTCATAAGAAACAAATACATGGAATGCATCAAAGACACAAAATTTGTCAATGCTACAATATCATATACCTAGTTCTGAAAGGAAAATTCAGGGATGTTTGTACAGAGTGGTTAGGAAGACACCGAACCCCCTGAAGTTAGAACTAAAAATTTGTAATAAGTTATAAATGAAAATGCGATATAACAATGCATCATTTTATTTACTCACTTGATACATATTATTAATTTTAATGGTCCAATGGGTCTGTGTTTTCCCTCATGTTGCACACACAATATTTTATACGTCACCATGTCCTCTGTGACACGTGACAGAGCATTTTTGGTGTTATTTTTATGGAAGGCGTCCCTCACAACATCATGCAATTCTTCATTTGTGGTGTAGCAATGTGCAAATACGTGTGCCTTGATAATTCCCCCATAATGAATTGTCTGGTTTGGTGAGATGAGGACTTTGTGTTGGCCATGATAATGGAGCTGGTGATGCTGGAGTATCGCGGTCAATCAAATGTCCTGGAAATTTTTCATTCAGAAATGTGTGGACTGATACAGCAAAATGTGCAGGTGCTCCATCTTGCTGCAATCATACTCATTCCATGAGATCCTTCACCTGAAGCTGTGATATTAACCATGCCTCCAACATCTCTAAATAATTTTGTGCATTCACTAGCCCATCAAAAAAATAAGGACCAAAGAAATGACGAACTGTCATTTCAGCCCATATAAAGACATGCAGTGGATTTCTTTCCAACTCTGTCACATAATAAAGATTTTTTTTCACCCAAAGTAACACATTTCTGGTACGTGAAGTGTGATAGATTGCATACTCATCAGTAAAAAGCATCTTTCCATGGTGCACTGCAGTGGGGAATTTTTTTAATAAAACTTGGCAGGATGCAGTGCAACGTTCCATGTCTGCATCTGAAAGTTCACTGATGAGCATCGGACAAAATGGCCTAACTTTCAAATTCTTTTTCATATGGTCTTGGATTGTCATCTACGGCATTCGAAGTTCAGCTGACTGTTTACGAGTTGATTTCATTGGGGATTGTTCAATGGAATTTGCAACAGCAGTACATGTTTCTAATCGCATTAACTACTCTGCAGCCTATCGTTAACACTGCCTAATTCTAAAGCACGGTTTTCCCAAGCCAACATTGTTGCTTTTCGTGGTAGCGGCTTATTAAAGCATTGCTGAAACATATCACTAATTAGCTTCATTGTTTGATTCGAAGGTTGTAATTCATGAATCCATATGCTTGTCACTAACTGCTCCTCGACGCTGTAACTACTCATTGTCAGCCAGTTTAGCACAACTGTCTTTTACTCAGAGTGTGTGACGTAAAAAACTGTTGCCCAACTGACCCCAATGAAAATACCATGTTCTAAACACATATCCTAACTCATATTTTTCATTAACTTTAGGGGTATGGTGACTTCCAACCACACTGTATAATAAATGCACATACTCTGACTGAAAAAAAAAAATGGGTGTAGTAAAAGAGGAATTCTATAAGTCTGTGGATAGTACATCTGACAGTTTTGGCCAATATAGGATGAAGAACATAATAGGGGACTTGAACATCAAAGTGAGTAAAAACAGTTACTGCAGACAGACAGCAGAGAATAATAGCCTACATACAACTTCCAATGATAATGGTATATGGCTGATAAACTTACCTAGTTGAAAGCCATGTGTATAGAAAGAACACCCTTTCCTCACAAAGACATATATAAGAGAACATGGATCTCACCAGACAAGAAAACAATCAACCAGATTGACCACGTATTGATGAGTAGAAAGTGAGACACAGTAATATAATTGGCATGAAATTTACAGAGGAATAGACATCAACTCAAATCATATGTTAGTAATTTCAAAACTGAAATTGAAGCTCTTCAAAAAGGAAAATGACAAATCCACAGGAGAAGCTGCCTGTAGAAGAACGGAAGATGACAGAGAATAAAGTGAAGTATAACTCCTATATTGATGAAATGCTGAAAGAAAAACAGCCAGTACTCAAAGATATCACGGATGCTAACACACATTGGTCCTGCATCAAGGAAACTATTTAGATGGCAGCAAAAATACTCTAACTACTAGAAAGATACAGAAAACAAAGTGGTTTGACAATGGGTGTAAGCGCCCCTTAGAGAATAAAAAACAAAAATGGGAACTGGGAATGTAGAGTGAAACATAAGGAAGAATACAAGATCCAGAAAGAAGAAACCAAAAGGGTATTGTGAAGGAAGAAGAGATTATATGTAAGAGGGAAGCTAGAGGAGATAGAATGAGAAATGTAAGTGGATTCTATAGCCTCATTAAAGAACATAGGAAAAGTTTCCAGCCAAGATTGGTCATGATAAAAGACAGGAATGGAGGTATTGTAACAGACAGGGAGGAAATAAAAAAAGATGGAAGGAATACTTCAAGGAGCTTCTGAATGTTAATTCCAATATGGCCAACCAAAAGGTAACCCAAGATACAGCTGAAGGAGCTAAGGTACCAGAGTTAGAGGAGGTGAGGAGAGTAGTTAAACACTTGAAATGCAATAAAACTCCCAGTCCTGATAACATATCCAGCAAGTTACTAAAGGAAGGAGGAGAGAAATTTCTAAAGGAGATTCACAAACTAACTGTTCAGTGTTGGATGAAGGAAACATTACCAAGGGATTGCAGAGAGGTAGTTATAGTGCCATTGCATAAAAAGACAATAAAACTGACTGCAACAACTACAGAGAAATTTCTCTACTGAATGCATGTTATAGTTACGAGATACTGTCAATGGCAATACTAAGTAAGTTAGAAGAAAGAATTACGAGAATGCCAAGCAGGTTTTAAAAGAAATCACTCTACGATACACCAAATCTTTGCACTGAGACAGCTACTTGACAAAAGGTTGGAATACGATAAAGTAACACATCTATTTGTTGACTTCCGAAAAGCATATGATAACTTAATAAGGCTGAGGGTTTGGAATCCTCAGGGTTTGGAATTCCTGAGGGTTTGGAAGGGTTTGGAGTGACGTCGGAATCCCGAAGAAATTAATAAGGATGACAAAAATCTGTATGAGCCAGTCAAAGAACTGAGTAAGTGTACTGAGTGAAGACTCCAAAGCACTCACTATAAAGGGCTCAAACAGAGAAATGGCTTATCTTTCCTCATTTTCAACATAGCATTAGAAAGATAGTACAGGTCATCAGTGACAATGGCAAAATGGAGTTAGCAGGGTTAAGAATACTTGTGTTTGTTGATGACATAATAACAATGGGAACTACAGTAGAGGATATTAAGAAACTTAAAGAAAGTGCAGAGAAAATGGGTCTACAAATCAATGCAGATAAAACTAAATAAATAATGGTGAGTAAAAAGGGAAAAGAAGGTAAAGACAAATACATTAAAATTAATGGTGACTCGTTTGAAAAGGTAATTTCACATACCTAGGAGTAAATATAAATTGTAAAAATGAAATCGAAGAATAAGTGGGCCATTTCATCTCAAATGCAAATAAAAGCTGGTCAGTTAACAGTATTCTTAAGATCAGAGTCTCAAGAAAGGAGAATGAGAAGGTATACTGTACAATTATACAGCCAATGTTAAACTAAGGGTGTGAAACTTTGACCTGTAAGAGAAAGTTGGAAAATCAACTAACATCCTTTGAAAACAAAATTTTGAGGAATATATACAAACCAGTGCTAGATGAAGAAACAGGAACGTGGTGTATGAGAAGAAGCAAGGAACTGCATGAGCTGTACAGGAAGCCAACAATATTAAACATTATCAAAACTAAAATAATACGGTAGGCAAGACAAATGGTGAGAGTAGATCATAATATTAATACAAAAGAGCTCCGAGCCTAAAGTACAATGGAGATAGAAGACCTGGGCAACCAAGGAAAAGATGGGAGGTGGGGGTGAGAGAAATCGTCAAAGAAACAGGCCACAAGGGTGACTGGTTGGTGAAGGTGGGTGATAGAGATGGATGGAAGAGGCTGACAATGGAAGTCCCCATGAGGTCAAGACTACAAAAGAAGATAATAAAATACTAATATAATAATATAATAAAAAGTATGAAAAGTATTATGTATAATAAATTTCAAAATTAATTTGTATTAGTAGCAAAATTTTGTTTGGCAGGAAAAAATTTCTACCAATTTTTCCCTGAAAATTAAATTCAAAAATGGGGGGTAGACCTATATTCAAGCGAATACAGTAGTAAATATAAAATTAAATATATTGAAAAATTAATGCATGATGTCATGTACAAAATGGCAATTGAATAATGAACAAAATTTGTACATACATGAATACATTAGAAGCAATAATAACTGGAATTTATATCCATAAGATGTTACCAAAAACTAATAATAAGAAAACAATTATATACCGTATAAACGATGAAAACATTAAACATGACAACTGGTCAAAGAATGCTTATCTCTTTATAGAAAAGAAATAGGATTAAAACCTGAAACTAATCGATACTGGCAAAAAAGGAATACCTATCTATTTCCAATTAAACAAATGCATGGTTATCAAATTTGAAATCAGTTACTTTCCTTCACTTGATTGAATTTCATACAATTTGACAAACACTGTAAACAAAAAGCACTGATATCACTCCTCAAAAATAACTCCAATGTAAAAAAGGAAGATGCCAGATTTAGTATCTTTTACAAAATTGCACTACAAAAAAAGTAATGAAATCATTGCAGTACACCAGTACTTCACTCCAAACCAGAATGTCTCAGTAAATTTTTAGGGCTGATATATTTAATACTGAATGACTAATGATATAGATGTCATTTGAATAGGGTGATCTGAAAAATCTTATTGCAATGCTCTATAATTATCTTTTTCTATAATTTTTTTATATAGTATACAACCTGTTTAGGCATGTTAAATTTTTGGATCCAACTGAATTGTAGTAAAGTAAAATAAGAGCTGAATATGAGAAAACAAAATATAAATTAAATGATAACAAGCTGTATGATGGCTCTTCATTCAGCCAAAATAACATACTGATCATTGCACATTGTTGTAACATCATGTACAATTTATTGATCTTGAAGCTTACATTGTCATGAAGCTTAATTAAATTAGTGTTCATTGTTATGAATCGAAGTACTATGTTTTGTTTTTTACCGTAGTGTATTATTATCATTACCAACAACAATAATTGACACTGTAATCATTAAAGTTGTATATTCAAATAATTAAGTGAATGCAATTATTGTCATTAATTAATTTATGGTCATACATTAAAACTTTCATTCCCTCACTACAATATGTGTATAAATCCATGTTTGAATCCATAAATAATATTAATATACAGATAAAATAAATACGACTTAATAGTTTATCAGTTTTAATGATTAAAAAAACTACAACAGATTAAAAAAAAAAAAATTTTAATTAATTTTGAATAGAAATTAAATTTTTTTTAGATGAAAATTGAGCACAAAATAATCTTATAATATTCTTTGGTTTTTAAATGAAATAAGTCTAGTACTTTGTTACAATCATCATATTATCTTGCAATAAAGTAATTATTTACAAACAACATAAAATAAAATTATTACAAAAAATTAAAACATGAAATAATTGTGGTAAAATATTTTTCTTCCTACTAATTAACCATAAAAATTTTGTAAACTTAAATTAAAAGACTGCTCAGCTTACTTCATGTAAGAAAAAATACAATGAAAGATTGTTGTTTTCTGTTCCAAAATATAATTAATATAATATAAGAGTTACTATACTACACAATAAATTGAACAGCCTATTTTTCTGATAACTAATATAACATGGCTAAATAATAAACTGAAAATAATAAGAAAGTTTACAGTTCTAATGAATAATAAATCTTATACAACAAATTGTTTAATAAGGAATTATAAATCTATATGTGTCTTATTTTTGCGCACACATCCATATTTACTTACATATACAGTGCACATGTATGTGTGAGTGAGAATAAAAAAATAAGACTTATCTTAAGCTAACTTAAAGAAAATGTTTAAGTAACATTTTCATAAATTATTTTTTCAAGTAAAAAAACTTCCAAAACTATTAAAAAATTTCCAGCAAATAAGTTCTTCAATTTTTAAGTCCTTACCGTAGCAACAGTGCGCTATAACTAGAACTTCACCAAAGCAGTATCAGGATAATTGATGTTAGTATATTTAAATACTGACCAAGGTAAAGAGTAAAGGTGTTTAGTTTTAAATGCAACATAGTAATCACTGGAAATTTTAGAATAATTTTTGATCATTTTTACATAAAACAGTAATTTATTAAGACTAAAAATGAGACATTTTTTAAAATGTTTCCTTTACACAGACTTAGGAATAGATAATTCATACTATTTCCTTATATAACCATATCTATTTTTAAAATGTATCATTTCAATTACATACATATAAGGTTTTCATCTATAAAACAAATTAACCCCTCTCCGATCTCTTGACAAAATATTACTTCTAAACAATGCAGTTAAAAAAGTGTTGACAAATTACATTTTCACTCTTTATTATCTTATTTTTCTTGATGAAAGTCTACATGGCTTTGTACAAATATTACTTCTAACGTTTATTGTGGCTTTAGAGTGCATTAGTAACAGCAAATCATTACAATTTTTTCTTTTATATATTTAATAGACAAGTCTGTCTATTAGCACGATTTTTAATAGGTTATTGTGTATTTATTGTCCTATTTATTTCTATACTATTATGTATTTTTTAATATTATTATTATTATTATAAAAATTCCTCTTTTCACAGTAAATCCAATACTTCATTTTAAATTATATGATAGATTTAATTAGCAAAAAAAAAACTACCTACAAGCTAATAAATAAAAGTATAAGAAGCAACATTCCTCAAGAAAAAATAAAGCAAAATAACATAATATGTTAAAAAAAAATTACCTGGCAAGGGGATAACATAAATATCATTAATAAAGAACTACTAAAACTGAAACAAATGAACATATGTAGGTCAAAATTGTTGCATATTTTAAATGAAACTAAAAAATACCATACTCTGAAATACATAGTTTTAAAAATTGGCCTTAAGAATTTAAGAACGCTAAATTAATGATAATGTAAATCTATATTTAAAAAAAAAAATTGCATACATATATACATAACATACATACATACATACATACATACATACATACATACATACATACATACATACACACACACACACACACACACACACACACACACACACACACACACACACACACACACACATATATATATATATATATAAATTATTTCATTTCATAATCACAGACCAAATTCTAAAATAAAAATTAAAAAAAGAAGTTAAATGATAAAGATAATTATTCTATTCTATATCTACAAACAATATAAAATCTTACTTATGTACATATCTTATTACATGCATATTATATTAACAAATACATAAGCAGTGCAAATATATATATATATAGATAGATAGATATTTTATAAAAAGCACATAAAATTGGAAGACATGATACGTATATATATATTTTTTATAAAGACACTGTCATGGAAGACATTACTTCAATCATATTTAATATATTTTTATAGACCACTTAAGTGGTCATTTTGTTAAGTGGTTCATATAGAGAAAATTTGTTCAAAATAACAACAGCAATGTTAAGTTACAATAATTGTGTTGTTATTCGATGAAACATATGATAAAACAGTGATGATAATATATGACAATAAACCACACACCTCATCCAGATAATATAGTATAGTAAAAATAGATTTACCTACTAAATTCATTGTTCTGAAATTGTTACAACTAACAGAGATTAATTTTCTTGAGTAACAGGTAACTAAATCATTTATGAGTATTACATTTAACAGGTTAATACATAATGTAATAATGCATCAGCAACTTTAATGAAAATAGGATAAGTGTTGTCATACTAAATATATAATTTTTATTCTATATTACTTTGTCTAAGCACAAAAAAATTTTATTTTAAACAATTCAGTTTTTCATTCACTGCAAGCATAACTGATCCTAAAATCTTACAATCAATTATCTTAATAAAATTTTGGTTACAGTTTAACAAACTGCGATTTTGTAACTTTCTGCTAGTTTTATTTCTAAATAGTGTATGTGTGTGAGTATATTTTTAACAAAAAACAAATTTTCAATAATGTATAATTAAATGCACAGATACACAACATTAAGAAAAAATCATTGCATCTAACAATATATCTCTAATGTCTAGGTTTCTAAAGAGAAAACTGGATATAGAAAAACACTGGAAATATTTTTCCCAGTCTATCATATCTTTTTCTGACTTCCTATACTCCTTTATGCTGCATAAATGGTCATTTCCAGGACATAATTTTTATAATATAATGTTAATAACATAATTATAACATAAAAATATGTAAGCTAAATAATAGCTACACAACTTATTTTTTAGACTCCATGTACTCCTTTATATTACAATATTTTTACTTATAGTAATTAAATTACATCAACAATTTATTTCACAATAATTCAATGTTCACATTTATTTAGATGGCACTATATTCTAACTGTAATTCATACTATATGGGTGGATACTGACTAGAAGAAAAGGCTGATGCCGAATGATTAATATCTAAATAACAAAGTACTCAACTATCATTAAAATCTGGCTGCAGTTTCAATCTGGCTAATGACAACAGCAGCCAATCCCTGAAAAGTACTAAACAAAATTAAAGCTCTGATTTAACTAAAATTAATAAAACCATAAGCTTGTATACATGTTTCAGGGCTACTGAATATAGTCATGTAAGTTGCCTACAGATAACAATAGAATGTTAAAAGTGTTGACCTTAGCTTCCAGTTCATACATAATTTTTTTAATGTTTAAAATTAAACACATTGATTAGAATAAACAAATAGTATTTAGAAATTAGAATATAAGCCACTATAATTTTTTTAAACAATCAAGATAATTATTTTTTGTTGTGTGGTCACAACATGAAAATTTATTCTTAGTAAATTATAGTTTAATTTTAAAAGATACAACAATAATAATTAAAAAAAGAAGTAATTATGATATATGCAATAATAGGAAACGGTTAAACAAAATCGTTAAACAATAATTTAAAGTGTTTTAATTTAATATGTGTAATTTTTACACAAGGAAAATTACTTTTAGAATGTTTCAATTAGACATCCGGTAAATACTTCTATTGGTAAAATACATATATATTAGAGGAATGTAAATTCATCTACCTGGAATGTTTTACTAAAAATCACAATTACCTACATAATATTGCATTTACTAAAAAGTGCACCTTCTAATACATATCTTAATGTGTAAATACAGAATCTTGTTTCATTACCTAATTTATTCACAACAGATCATAAGAAGCATAATGTGGTGCATGCCTACTAAACATATGATTTACAGTCCTCACTGTTGCACACCAACAGCTTGTATGCATGTTTCAGGGCTACTGAAAATAGTCAGGCAAGTTGCCTACAGATAACAATAGGCTGCAAAAGTGTTGAACTTAGCTTCCAGTTCATGCATGATTTTTTTAAATGTAACAATTAACACTCGTACAATTAAACTGTAAAACTATAATAAATTATTATCTGTTACAGATGATTATGTAAATTTTAATGGCGAGAACTGAAGCGAACTAAGACTGTAGACAATCACAATTAGGTTACCTTTAACCTGATTTTCCTCCAGATATAATAGGTGTTCTCAGAACAGAAATCACTGATGTCTCCACAAGATACTGTTATGCTTATGGAATAGAACAAATGCAGATGGAATTCCATGGTTTTGGAAGGTATCCACAGAGAAGGCCATCAAAGAAATTTAAAAATATTTATATAGCATATTCAATACTCTAAATAAATGAAGACATGACATGACATGAACTAAAAATGAAAAGCAGAATTCACATAGACAATTAAAGTGGAAAAAGGTCTCATTATAATCAGAGAGTTGAAAGGTATAAGAGGCCCAATAACAGTAAAGGAATGAGAACATGATAGATATCAAAGAAGGAAAACTTATTTGGACGACAGAAATGAGATTGCTTTAATCAGCTGCAGGTTTAAAATGTAGGGTAACTGGAGAAATAATATATGAAAGGGTTTGGATGGATTAAGGTGGAAAACCATCATAAAAAGTATAAAAAAAAGCTGTATTAAGTAAATAACGATAAAAATATAATGTTTGAAAACAGTCATCTGCAATTAAATTAACAAGGGAATGGAGTAGGGTGTAGGAAAAAACAATTGGATTATTAATTGATAAAGAAACTTGAAACAGTATAAATCAAACTATAGTCACACAGTATGCTACAGCACATAAAGTAAACTCAATATGATGTGCTACACATTACATAATGTGCAAACGAAAGTATTTCTCACGATTTACAATGTGAATAGCCACATAGTTGCATAATCTATATCTGTAATGCTATTTATACTGTGAAGTTTCTGCTCAGCTTTATAAATTTCACAATTTTTCATGTATGAAATAATTTATCCATAACCTTAAAACTATAGAAGTATGGCAGCTTCATTTAAATTATAGCTTTTGCTGTGGCCAACACACGCAGAGCATAAGGCAAACAACTAAAAATATGAAGCGCATAATTGTTCTTCAGGGTAACAGGATGTTTTAAGAGCAAACATAGCAAGATTGAAGAAAAACACCTATCAGTAATTTAACAGAAAAGGTTACAGAATCTATCATAAAACTAAAATTTCTTTTAGATACATGAACAAAAAGTTAATCTGTAACACTGATTATATTTTTCATAAAATTATATCATCACTGGCTTTATAGTAATTTGAAATAAAAACATGAACATATAGTGAAAAATCAACACTGCAATATTACTGCAGATTTCCAAAACATATATATTTAACATAAACAAACTCTTCAATTCCATGATGCGAACCTTCTCGTCCAATTCCAGATTCTTTTATACCTCCAAATGCAGCTTCAGCAGATGAAATAATACCTTCATTAACACCAACCATACCGACTTCCATTTTTTTTGCAACTCGCCAAACCTGAGTAACATCATTTGAATAAAAATAACCGGCAAGACCACGTTTTGTGCAATTACTGATTGTCACAGCCTCATCTTCTGAACTGAATCTGCAACATAAAATTGTTTTTTGTAATTATCATATATTAATTAAAAAGATTTTCTAAATAAAATCTTTTTTGAAAATACAAGTTAAGAATTTTAGTAGATAAGTGAAAATTATATAAGGATACAAATTAAAGCATTTAAAATAAAACAGTTTCAAAGCAGCTTAAAAAAAAACTAGTTAAAAGCTTTGAATAAATTTAAACTATTATAATTTTTTTCTTTTCCTAATTTACATCAGGCAACCGATCCATTAGTAATTCTCTGATCCTACAGATAGACAACATAATAGGTACAGCAGCGCATTTAGTTAAAAATGAGAAAACAGAATAAGCAGACTAAGGGGTTGAAGATTTTTAGTTTTGTTTTAAATTCTCACAAAAACAGTCATCACAGTTCTCAGACCTGAATGCATCAATTGTTGTTCTGGGTGAACCAGGAAACAAATTTTGTTTTTTTTCAAAATCATATCCAGAATTTCTTTTCAGTGGCTTCCTTGATCCAGTGGTATTGAAAAAACCAGCTTCTAATTCTATTTGATTCATAGTAGAGATCAAAGGGGTATTCTGTATATAATGTTAGTTTAATTACTTCATTCATGACAATATAATCCGGATATATACTGTTCAAATATCCATGGAATTTTCAACAAAAAATTAGTTACAAAAAAAAGTTTCCCATTATTCTGCTAGTATCAAATGAAATCATGACATATCACAAGCATGATAGTTCTTGGACAACAAACAGCTTGGACTGCTCTTCTTGAACTGAATAAGTCTATTAGATTTGAAACTGATGTAAACAGACATTCTGGTCTGCTATTGATGGACTTGAACTTGCAGAAAATTGTTGATGTGGCATACCCTAATTGTACATATAATAACAAATTAATAATAATAATAAATATAATTAATAATAATAAATTACTGTACACATAACATAAATTTTGTTTGTAATATTAAAACAAAACATAATATTAAATTACTTATTTATAAGTTGATTATTTTTCTTGCCACACCTAGTGCTTGGTTGAACCAGAGAAAGACAACACACACATAAGTCTATCAGCCATGGCAAGGATAGTTTTACCAACCTAATTTTTTGTTGGAATGTTTTCAACAATACCAAACATAGATGAAATGGATTATAGTACAATAATCTCAGTAAACTTCAATGATTTTGGAAAGATAGTAATGCATTATGATGGATTCTTTGGTCGGACCTGTCGAAGATAGAGCAGGAGATTTTGTAGGAGGTGTTAGTTGATAACATCAAGGTGAGAATAGATTATGGAAGCATGAATGGGGTAGAAGAGCATAGAAAACATATAGAATGGGGTAGAAGAACATACGAAAATGTAGCTGAATTTTAGATCATTGTTTTTCTGCTTGATTCTTCTCAACTATCTTCAGTTGAAGAAATTAAGAGTATGTTTAATGTGTCTTATTAAATCAGTGGTATTAATAAAACGAATGATTATTACTTGAAAGATTATCATTTACAATTATATCTCATTCTCCCTTCTTTACAATCTTTGTTAATGAATTAAAAAAAACAATCTTTGCTAAAGAGTGGTCGCTTATCTTTAAAATAAATAATATCCATCCCTACCAAACCAGACAATGGAACACTTTTTGTACAACTCAACACAAGGCTTATGAGAAAGGGCCTTATTATGCTTCCATTGTCATTTTTAATAAATCACCAAACGAGCTGAATAATTTTTAGGTAATACTATTAAAGTAATGATAATAAAAACCCTGATTTTTCTGCATCCTATTCAACAAGTATAAAAATATGACTGAAATAATTTTCAATGGCACTTTTTGAATTGTGAATTATTTTGTATCAATTTTTTATAATTAATATACTAACCTAACATTATTTCATGTGTTAAAGTTTAAATAATTAATATGAACTTTAATACACCTACTTATAATTTATTTTGATTTTTATCATTTATCTTATAAAGATGTGAACTATATAATGAGTTATTACGTACCAATCAAAATATGAAATTTATTTATTTATTTACAGTTATGATTTTTTTCTTCTCTAATCATAGAGAAGGTTTTCTTTTGATTTTTCACTTAATTATTTACTACTGAAATTTTTTCTCCTATCAAAAGGATAAATTTTTGTCTTGGTTTTATTTACTTGTATCATTTTTTTTATTTAGTTACTAACCGGTCTAGCTGGGATTCAACAAGTGTAATACCCTTGTACAAGCCAGTTTTCCACTGAAGTCATACCTGATGTGATAAATAAGAAAGTCTTTCCTGTTTTTTTTTTTTTTTTTTTTAAATTTATTTGTAAAATTATTTTTCTTTCACATAAAAATATATGTATTTCTACTAATTATATCATTATATATATTGTTCCACAGAAATTTATTTATTATTTTGCATGCAATAATTTTTTAATTTTAAAAAAATGTATATTTTGGTTATTATACGGTTATGATATTAATGTTTTTGTTTTTTACTAAGCAATGAAATAAACCATATTGCATCACAATTACGATGATAATTCCTAGGTCCTCTCCATCAAAGCAAGTTGGCATAAGAATAACTAGGTAATTCCAAAAGCATCACAATTGCATTAACAACATTTTCTTAAAAATGACCTATTCATGAACATAAATATTTGATCCATATACCTATTTCTCCATTCAGTCACAAACTACATTCAGGCAGTTATCACACTATTGGACCACTTCTTGCAGACCCTTGTTAAAGAACTTCACTGCCAGCAACTCCATCCACGAGCTCTTTATTAATACAAAGCACCAGATAGCCAATCTGACCTTCATCTAGGTGAAGAGATGATACAACGTGCAAAGTCCAGGCTGTAGGAGAAAGTAAAATAATTCCCGCTTTAACTGCTTTAGGATTTAAGTCTCTTTGCATCCTTTACGAATTCCCATGCTATTTATGTTTATAATGATTTACAAAGCTTCTTCAGTATTTTACAAGAAACTTCTAAGGTTACATATTTATGATTTCTGTAAAATTTTCTTCCAGTCTCAAATAATGTAGCCATGAATTTTTTGTTTTAATACAGTACTACTCAAATTTTTTGGCTTGTCCTTCCTTGAATTTCCAAAACCCACTTTTATATATCACTCATAATGTTCACACATAAACTTATAATTAACTCATAATGTTATATTCACTAACAGAGAATAAATGCTGATCACATCTATGACCTTTCAATAGCAAAAAACTCATCACGCTTCGCAGTCGGTGGAGGGTTAATGACAATTGCATTAATCCTCATATAATTTAACATTCACAAATTAATTTTACTTTAATTTTAAATTAAAACTTATAATATTAAAAACACGTTTCAATAAAGTTTAAATTGGAATAAAATTTAGCTTACATTTTATTTATCATACAATTTTTTATCATAAAATTAAAAAAAAACACTGTCTCACTAACATAAAAGAACATTCACTAAAGGTGATGAATAAAACAAGAAAAAATAATTAATAATTACTTGATACAAACAGCTACCGGACCAAATATTTCTTCAAGGTAGCATAACATGTCTGTTTTGATATTAGTTAAAAGGGTTGGCTGATAAAATTGTTCACCGATTTCTGTAGCACGTTGGCCACCACATACCACCGTTGCTCCTTTATCTACAGCATCTTTTACTATACCTTCAACCTGTAAAAGTGAATAACAAAACAATAAGGTAATGTAATGTAAAATAACAAATTTACCAGAGAGTTTACAATACTGTGATGGAAATTGGTGGAGCTTGACCACAGATAATCAGAAAAGATAGATAATTAATTTAATTTTTAAAAGTACTAAAAGTAAGCATAAACAAATTGTTTCAGGTAAAATAGCCCAAAAAATAGCCAGAATCATTCAGCTAATTTCACATGACGCTATGTGTATATTCCTTTACTAATTTGCTCCTACGGTATAGCCATTTTAGTATTCTGTAATGAAATGAGATAAGATAATTCATGCGCTTTACTTGGTGATTTATTAAAATCAATTTAATTTAAAAATGAAATGTATTTTGTAAATACTACATCTTCCGTCCTTTATTTTTTCACTGTTAATGTATACACTGCTTAACATTACATTATGACTAGGCTTACTACCATGATCTTCCAGCAAATTATGCATATACCATTAAGTAATTTCTTGTATGCATTTTTACGACTATGCTTTATTTCCTGATTGTCATTCACAGTAGAAATATCTTACACAATTGTCCCACTACTGCTGGTGTTATTTTAGTATCTGTCTTGTGTTACAGTTTAGTGTTATTTATTTGTTTTGTATAATTGTATACCACATCAATTTTTTCATGTCTTAGTTAAGAATAAATCATATTCTACAATTATAAATAAGAATTATTTCATTAAAAAGAAGCCGGAGGCATTAGACAGATTTACATGAAGACAAATCAATTAATAAAACTATGATTGACTTTGGATCAGTGAAACAACAGTTAAAGATACTGCAAATAATAGATAAAATAAAAGCTTACTGCAGCCATCCTATCCAAGCATCCTCATACATAAGTTTCTTTAGATACCTGTTGTTTGATAATGAAATCTTATTTAGAAATTTCTAATGACGCACATTGTTTGTGGTTAATCCAGCAGAAATATGTAGGAATTCTTATTAGTAATTGATCGACCTCCCAAACAGAGGTAGTTTCTCTGAGGGTTAATCATCCCCATTCTTCATCTTTTATTTAAATATTGAGAGTTCAGTCAACTGCCATAATTTCAATTAATTATCAATTTAAACTCAAAAAACTTAAATTTTATGGAATGTTAAAAGTAAATACAAACAGTAAAATTTACACAGTATATTCAATACTTTTTAAACCTGTAATTTGTTACTCATATTAATATCCATACAGCTTTTATTTAATTACTAATAAAGAATTTAAAAAAACAAACAGAACAAAGGTACAATGGTTTAACAAACTTTTTCACTTATACGAGGGTTATTTTTCTTTCAATGTCCGATCGGTCATGAAATTAAAACCACGGTGAAAATAAGAAATTTTTTATTTGTAACAAGTGCTTACATAGTAATGCTATTTCTCTACATAGTCGCCACTCCAATTTAGACATTTGTCGCAGCTTGGTACTAACTTTCCAATACCCTCGTCATAGAACGAAGCTGCCTGCGTTTTCAGCCATGATTCTACGCTGGTCTGCAGCTCGATGTCAGTGCCAAAATGTTGTCCTCCTAGCCAGCGTTTCATGTGAGCAAAGAGGTGAAAATCGGATGGAGCCAAATCCGGGCTGTATGGTGGGTGATCAAACACTTCCCAACGCAAACACTGCAGGAGCTTCTTTGTTACAGCAGCAGTGTGGGGCCGAGCATTGTCATGGAGAAAGACAATGCCTGATGACAACATATCTCTCTGCTTATTCTGAATTGCCCTTTGTAGACGTTGAAGAGTCACTCAGTATGAGGCTGCAGTGATGGTCGTGCCGCGTTCCTTGAATTCCACCAAGAGCACTCCACTCCGGTCCCAGAACACAGTAGCCATACACTTTCTGTTGGAGAAGGTTCGCTTGAACTTCTTTGGTTTACTGGGAGAATGAGAATGCATCCACTGTTTGGATTGTTCTTTTGTTTCTTCAGTTTCGAAATGAACCCATGTTTCCTCCTCTGTGACAATTTTGTTCAAAAATCTTCTCCTTCATTGTGGTAGCGCTGGAGAAACGTTAGGGAGGTGTCCATTCTCATTGTTTTGTAATGGTCAGACAGCATCTTGGGAGCCCATCTCGCACATAGTTTGCGGTACTGAAGTCTCTCACTCGCAATGGTGTAGAGAGCTGACCTTGAAATTTCAGGAAACGAATCACTCAATACAGAAATTGTGAACCGATGATTTTCTCGAATTGCCTCATCCACTCGCTCAACGAGATCATCGGTTGACACTCGCTTCCTTCCCTAACCGCCTGCATCATGAACATCTGTACGTCCTGCTTTAAAGTTCCTGCACCATTGTCGCACTTTGCTGTCACTCATTGAAGTTTCACCGTACACATTACTTATTCATCTATGAATTTCAGTTGCATTACACCCCTCAGCCTGAAGAAATCAAATTACCGCACGCACTTCACACTTGGTGGGAGATGCTAGTGTTAATTTTTTCATTCCCTTCTAGAGAATTTTTATCATCTTCAAAAAATATTAAACAAAATTTTAAATAGCACTCTTGCCTTACTAATTTTTCTACATAAAACTATTCAGTTTATAAATGTTTTATTTTCATAAATTATCTGAATCATATTCAATTCTTTAATTAAATGACACTAAGTATACTGTTATATTTAAAGTACAAATAAGTGAACAATTGATTTATGATATAAGTCTGTGAGATTCTAATAAATAATTAATTCAATATGAAGAAATAAAAACTGTAATTTTATATATAAAAAAAAATATGTTAAAATAAAAAGCAAACTTACTTTATTCACTTGAGCCTTATTGATTAGAGGCCCTTGGTTTACATCACTCTGAATACCATTTCCTAATTTCAAATTAATCATTCTTTCCTTTAATTTTTCAACAAATTTATCAAAAATACCATCTTGTATTAAAAATCGGTTGGCACTTACACATGTCTGAAATAAAACATAATAGTTAAAAACAAAAACATCAAATAAAGAGTAAATAAATAAATTTAAAAACATATATAAATATAAACTTATGAAAATTAAAAAAAAAAATCATCAACATACTGACCACTGTGCCAAATAACCTAAAACAACACAAAACAATATCAAACACAGTAATAGAACCTAAAAACTAATGCCAAAAGTTGACTTTCGCGGGATCCTGTATCATCAGTCGATATAAAATTACAAAAAAAAAGACAAAAATGGCAGTAATAATAAAATAAAACAAACTAAGGTTTATGAAAAAACCAATTTTAAATTACATAAATGAATTAACAACCTTTCTTGAATCACTCAAGGATTGCTTGTTAAGTATGTTTGAGGTAGTAAATACCTGTTGAATTATAAGCAAACTGCAACCATGTTTATTGACTTAAAAGAATACATTACATTTTCTGATGATAGCCATTGAAAGCGTTTAGATAAATTACAAAATGCGCACTTAAAGAAGAGGCTTAAATGTGGTTTGTATGTAAACAACACAACACAATTGTAGTAACTGAAAATGCAATAAAGATTTGTTATGAATGAATATATTCACATGAGACATGGTTAACGCAATGAGTGGTAGAGACCAAACTGACAAAGCAACCGAAGGGTCTAGAATGCCCTAGTGGTCAGTAGGAAAACTAACACTTTCAATTGCCATCATCTTAACAAAGGTTTTAAAACTACGATTCTAACTTTGACTTAACAAACACATCATCTCATTAATTTTATTTATACATATCTCCAACAAAGTTAAAAACAAAATGTACACTATCTGAACTAGATTAAATCATCACTAATTTTAATTTAAAAACTGAAACAATACTAATGTGTAACAGTTTTAAAAAACTGAGTTAATACAGCAAAACATAGTTAAAATCAAACACAATTATTTAATAAGAATTTTTTTTTAACTTTACCTGGCCACAATTTCTGAATTTAGAAGCAATTGCTCCATCAACAGCCTTATCTATATCAGCACTATTAAATACAATAAAAGGAGCATTACCACCTAATTCAAGACCAACTCTTTTAATACCACTAGCACACTGCTGGTATAACAATTTACCAACTTCAGTAGAACCTATATTAACAAATAAATTATTAGAAGTTGTAAAAAGCTAAAACAAATATTAAACATCATAATACTATGTCAATTAAATTTTGTAGATCTCAATTCAGCAATATAATATCCTGTGATCAAAACAATGCAACTTAGCTAATAATAATCAATCATTTTACTTTTACAAGGCTTCTCATAAGAATAAAATATAGTTAAAGCAGTACAAGAAAATACATAAAATACAATATTGAAAATACATCATAAAAAAAGCTATAATTTTATATTTTTCTTGTAGTGTAATTTTCTTCACCTAAAATAAAAACTGTTTAATTATACTGTTAATCAAATTAATTATGGTAAATAAAATTTAACAGAATATAACTTTTAATGCTTTATTTAAAAATAAATAAATAATAATGAAATTACTTACCTGTGAAAGATAAGCCAGCAATTAATGGGCTTTCACAAAGTTCCTTACCGACTGTTGGAGCATTTGGTCGATCACTAGTAACCACATTTATTACACCTTTAGGTATACCTAAAAACAAATCAAATATGAAAAGAATAAATACTTTATTTTTGTAAAGAGAAAATTTTTAATTTAGCTATACTTTATAACACAAATACACTGATCCACAATCCACAGTGAGGAGAAAAGAATTCCTTGCCTCATAACAAAGCTTTATGAAATAATAACAGAGAGCAAGGTTTCACATGCAAATAATTTATTGCTGGCACTAAAATGTATAATGATAAACTATAAGTAGTTCATCATAACATAACTTTATGATAATATTATTTGTAAAGGATTAGTAAGCTTTTGTTAAGATTTTAGTTTTGAAATTAGATTACTGTAGTTATGAAAAAATTACATTTAATATAGAAAACCTCATTTATTTGAATATAAGTAGGGTGAATGATGTCTTGATTAACAAAAAATATCTAAAAAAAGACAAAGTTTTCATAAAAATTCATCTTAACTAAGATATAAATATCTGTTTAAAATTGGTTTTTATAAAATGAAAATATGAGGTTTGATAAAAAAAGGAGAATTTTTAAATTTCCCAGTCTGTAAAGTCCAACTGTCACAATTTTTTTTTGCATTGGTACACTTGTCCCTCACTAGGTTTACATTGGTAGCCATAATGAATGCTTAGTTTATTGTTGGCTGCTGAAAAAATTACATGTGTTTTTAGTATGGTTGGCAATTTTTAACTTGTGGAAAAAATGAAATGAAGTGCAGCACCACATTGAATGTTGCTTTTGGTGATTCTTTAATGAGTAAACCAAGCATTTACAAGAAGGCTGTGAAGACACTGAAGAGGTTGAGTGCCCTGGACAACCCAGCATATCAACAACTTATGACAACATCAAAAAAGTGAAGAAAATAATTATGGACAATCGCCGAATCACTATCAGAGATCAATAAGGATTACTTGTAAGTTCTATGCCATTTGTGTGAAGCAATCTGAAGAAAATGCCTGGATTTGTGGTGAAACAATTCATGGCAATTACAAGACTATAATACACCTGCTCACATCTCACTGCTTCTCCGTGAATTTTTGGCCAAAAACAACACCGTTATGAAACATCAAGCTATACATTTGCTGGACATGGCACAAATGTACCATATCTGAAAAGGGGTACTTTGAAGGTGACAGAATCAATATTGATGAATAAATAAAGATTTTTTGAGAAAAATTTAAATTCTGCATATTTACTTTATCAAACCTTGTATATAAGATGAACAATAGAGTCTGAAAAATTTATGAAAATATTAAAATCACACAGCAGGAAAAAATGCAGTACAAAATTTGTTAGAAATGAAGTATTTTAAGAATATTTTTTCAGTAACATACACCAATTTCAATAGTGCAGAAAAAGGCTTCTAGTAATGTAAAATTTAAATATATAACTTAACCTTCTAATGTCTTATGTCAAGTTTTAAAATAAAAATGACTGACAAGACAAAGGACAACAGTTGAAAGTTTGGGTTCAATTTTTACTGAATTTCAGTATAAGAATCACTTCTTGTACAGAATGTTTTAAAAAGATGCTAACCTATTTTTTATTCATATTTATGTTCATTTATTATCAATTCAATTTTGAAGAAAATTCTAAGTTCACAATAAGCTGAAATATCTCTGCTAAGTAAAAATTTGTCAGTAAAGTCCATAATATAATTTATAAAATTTTGACTTGATTAGTTTAACTACAGGCTTGCAATTATCAGCATTATTTTAATCCTCTGAATAAGATACTTCCCCAATGAATACTGCATTTCCTTCTAAAGGAAATTGCAATACATTTCCTTCTTTTTTGTTAAAATGGAAAATGAACACTATCGATCCATAATTCACTTTTTATTTCTGGATGGAAAAATTTGCAAAGAAATAAAAATGAAGTTGGATTCTGTCTATAGGGACTCTTCAACATCCATGACAACTGTGAGATATTGGTTTAACGAATTTAATCATGGCTGTACATCTGATTTTGATTAGGAGCACCCAGGTCGCCCAGCAGATATGGTTACTGAGGAAATTGTTGAAAGGGCCACGACGTGATTCTTGCTGATCACAGAACGAAAGTGTGCGAAATAGCAGAGGCCGTCAGTGCATCATACAGAATGGCAATAAACATTTTACATGATAATGAGAAAGCTGTCGACCCAATGGGTGCCACGATTGCTCACTTTGGACAACAAGCGGATATGGCTGTCAACCTTGAAGCAGTGTTTGGATCTCTTTAATCGAAATCCGCAGGAGTTTTTATGTCGATTCATCACTAAAAGCCAGAGACCAAACTATAATCAAAACAGGTTTTTCCATGCAAATCTGCTCCAAAGAAGGCCAAAATGGTCCTGTTGATCAGAAAGGTCATGGCTATGATTTTTTTGGGATGCAAATGGAGTAATACTCATAAGATTTTCTGGAAAAAGGAAGCACAATCACAGGGCAGTACTACAGTGAATTACTGGACTAATTCAACAAGAAGTTGAAAGAAAAAGGGTCAACTTGGTAAGGAAAAAAGTGTTGTTTCATCCTGACAACACACGGAATTTTCATGGCCAAATTGCATGAATTGCGCTACAAATTTCTGCCACATCCACCGTACTCACCCGACCAAGCTCCCTGTGACTTCTTTCTGTTTCCCAACATGAAAACATGACTCACGGGGAAAAAATTTGTCTCAAACAAAGAGGTCATTGTCAAGACAGAAGCCTATTTTGAAGAGTTTGACAAATCATATTTTTAGAGGGTTTAAAAAATGGCAAGGACATTGGGAAAAGTGTATCCTTCTAAAAGCAGATTATGCTGAAAAATAATAAAAAAAATTTCTGAAAAACTTGCATTCTCATTCCTAACATGGGTATTTATTGATCCACCCTCATATATTTCCTCTGATTACAAATTCTATAGGATTTTCTACATATCTGTAAAAAATATGTAAGTGTACCGGCGGAAAAATATGTGTATAGGTCCATCATTCATATTAAGTGAAATGTGGTTCAACAGAGTTCAGATTAATGAGGTCTTACTATATTATAAAAATAATTTTATCCATACTCAGCAACTGTATATAACAATATATATACATATATATATATATATATATATTGTGTGTGTGTGTTAGTAAATATGTCTTATTTATGACTAAAGAAATTTTCTGAATCTATAGATGTATAACTATTTCTGAAATAATATTCTAATACATTGTTCAGTTCTCTTTTAAAACTAGTACAATTTTAAAATAGTAAAAGGTGAATTTGTAAATAATTTTTTCTTTAATGCAAACATAACCTATTTAATTAAACTTGTGTTATTAAATTACAATCCAAAGTTATTTACAGATTACCATTCATCATTTACTGAATGACATAAAAGAAAGTAAAACAAACAACTAAGGTATTTAATCACTTCAGGTGTTTAATTCAGCCTTCTTTGTTTATTATAAATAAATGCATGTGAAGTTTGAATTCTACTTATTATTTGTCGTATTAATCATTTTATTTATTTACAGCATGCCCAACAAAATCACCTAAAGTAGCCCATAATAATGTCAGTAGATTGGTTAGTAGTACCTCATCCAATCCTTTCTACTCCTTAAATAACAACGCTAAAAGAGAGGTAAGCAATTTTCAATCAAAATATTGCTCAATAACTCAAAAAACCTTTAATTTTTGCATTAGTTTTCTACACCCTGTTCAAATACACTATTTCTTTTTCAATAAATGGAAGTAAACCTGCTGTTAATATTTAAGTTAAAATACTTTTTTTTAAAAACTAGTTAGAATGTCTTATCAAAGTTAATATAAGTTCATCTTTAAATTCTTTTTAAATAGATTCAGCTGTTTATAAAAATTCAGTTAAATCTTCATAAAACTTTAACAAAATCAATATCACAGATGCGTAAAATACTATGATAAATGTAAATCAATATATCAAATTTTGTGATTACATATTTCACATCATTATTATTATTATTATTATTACACATTTAATGGATATAATTCTGCTAAAACTGTTTTTATCATACATAAAAATTGGTTCTGATTTTCATAAAAATTGAATAGCATCAAACACATACACACAATATATATATATATTTATATTAAATTTCATGTCACACATCCACTGGTTCCAGAAGTATTATGCTAAATAAACACCACTATACATACACACCTGTATTTACAGAATTACCCCATAGGTTTATTGCATCTTTAAACTGAAGGGATTTGACATAGAAAAATTAAAAAAAAAACTGGGTACCTAGAATTTTTACTTCACTTATTATAGTACTGTCACTGATACACACTGTACTGCACCTTTTCAGTTCTTAAAGAAAAATAGATATTTCCTTGGTTTTTTTTAAACCAAATATCCTAACAAATTTTCTTTGTTATGCATTTCTTTTGATTTTAAAATGAATAGTTAAGATGACAAGGTAACAAAAGAAAAATATTAAAAAAACACGACTAGTATAATTAAAGAGTGTGCAGGTGACAATTTTATACAGGGCATTTCATAATGTTCTTAGGAGTTACAAAAATTCAGTACAAAAATGTATTTCACTTAAGTTGTATGAGGTGATGAAGGGACTCAAACAATCTTTGTTAAAATCTATAAATGTTCAATATGTGCTCCTCTGGTGACATGGCACACATCAACACAAAAGTCTAGCTCTTGCCAAACTCATTCTAACATGTCATTTTCAATAGAGTTGATTGCATTGATTATGTGATCCTTTAGCTCAGTGATATCGTGCGGCATTGGTGGGATAAACACCTTATCTTACACGTAACCCCAGAGAAAGAAATCACATGGCGTGAGGTCTGGTGATCTTGATGGCCACAGCATAAAGTGTTGGTCTTCTTCAGACGCACATCCTATCCAGCGCCGAGATAATGTTGTGTTAAGGTACTGTTGAACCTCATTATGAAAATGGGCAGGACAACCATCTTGCTGGAAAATGAAGTCGTTCAGTAGCTGAGGCATAAGCCATAATTGTAACATATCCAGGTATATCATGCCGGTTACTGTCGTTTCCATAAAAAAGAACGGCCCATACACTGCCTCACGAGAGATTTTGCCTCACAAAAAACATTTACTTTTGGAGAATCCTGAATGTGTAAGCATGTTATGAATATATGTGTAAGCGTTATGAATAAGTGTGTGGGTTTTCAGTTCCCCAAACTCGCACGTTATGACGGTTTACTTTGCTGCTAATATGGAAAGTAACTTCATCACTGAAAATTATCTTGTTTACAAAACCTTCATCTAAAAACATCTTTTCCTGTAACTGTAAACAAAAATCAAGCCTACGTGTTTTATCTCCATCAGAAAGACGCTGGATTAATTGAAGATGGTACGGTTTGCATGATAAATGTTTACGGAGAACTCTCCACACTGTTGTTTTCAAAATTCCTAATTCTCTGCCTGCAGTCACAGTCGATTTTGATGGGCTGCGAATGAAACTTGCACGCACACGTTCGACACTGACTTCTGAGGTTGATGGACGAGCAGTTGATTTTCGTTTGTACAAGCAACCAGTTTCACTGAATTTTTTATATCATGCACGAATTGAATTGTCACTTGGTGGCTCCTTATGAAATTTCAACCAAAACACATGTTGCACAGAAATTACTGACTTTGACAAGTGAAATTCTAATACACAAAACGACTTCTCGCTTCTTGTGGCAGCCATTTTCTCTACTGTTGACGCCTAGCGAACAAATGGTTTACTAACTGCCTAGTATATGCAGAAAAAAACTATTTGAAGTACTCTTTCGTGCAGTACTTGTTTTATTCTTATGAGTGAAATAGTTTTTTGTTAATGAATTTTTGAAACTCCGAAGAACATTATGAAACGCTCTGTATATAGTATTTGTATAAACTACAGGATAATTTTCTTTTTTACTTTATTTAAACATGTATATATGCCACTCCTGGTAATGAAAAGATTCCAACGCAGGGTCATACATGTATATCGGTTCAACCGTTGAGCTGCTATGATGGAACAAACATACATACACCCTAAATACATTACACTCCTTTTAGGTAATCATGTAAAAAGAATTAAGTGAAGAAAAATAATATTTGAAATAACTTTCTTCAAGGAAATTTTCTTTCTATTTCAAACAGTGAATTCTACTTCTAACAAGCCTATTACTCTTTTTTTACTGGTTGAAATGCATTTTGACAAAAAATTAAGACTAATTGCATTAAATAACTTGCAAAAATAACCTTTTTTAATATTTCAAATAATGTTTCCTCATCTAGTGGAGACAATTTCTTCTTTTTTTTTAATCACGGTGGCTGAATTTTATTAAAGATTTCAGGAAAAATATAATCAAAGAAAATAAAATTTAAAACAATATTCATATGATTTTTTTTTAAATTTTTAGTATTTTCTTTCGAATAATAAAATAAGATTTGGTACTCTAGTACCTGTAGAGGGAAACTGGATAGTTCAGGTTGTAAATATTATTAAGTAAATTTTCTTAAAACATCTTTTGCATTTAATTTTTTTTACTTATTATATTATATCAAAAGTAAAATATTCAGTTATGCAATGTAAATTGTAAGTATGCATTTGTAAGCAAGCGCGAATGAAATACAATGACTTTTTCTTTGTAAAATTAAAATATTTATATAGTGAAGATGATTAAAAAGGATAAAGGGAGAAAAGCAAATTTTTCAAAACAATTCAAGAATAGATAATATCAGCATCTTATTATGTATTACATAATACAAATGAAAGAAAGTGATTATTAGTTAATAATTAGCAATAAAGAGCATGTTGAAACAACACTAACAAATAATAGCAAGAATAAGTAAGAACATGCTTACATGATTGAACATACTGCCCATCAAAGAATCATAAGATTCTTCTTAAATGTTAATAAACAATAAATAACAACAGTATAATAATAATTATAGAATAAATTAATAAATTTTACTTCATTCATTCAGTATCATAGCAGATCTTAAAACACAACTATTTTCAATACAAATAAATTGATACTGAAAATACTATCGATTATCCACTTAGAATCATATATATGATCTTTTTTTGGCCTTATAGTTACAATTAAATATACATATTTATATAACCGATGACACTCCCTGTAATATAAAGATTCCAACGTGAGCTCATACATATAATCGATTCGGCCATTGAGCTGCTACAGTGGAACAAACACACATAAATACACCCTAACATCACACTCCTTTTTGGGCAGTTGTGTAAAATAATCAACGCTTGTTGGATCATCGATTTTGATTCTAAATCAGAGAAAATGCTTTTAATTAAACCAGCAAATAATATAGAAAATTCAATCTGGGGTATTTTTTATTTATATCGGTGTTAATAATTTGTCTGTATTTAAAAATATTATTGATAGATATAAGCTTCTTGATTAGGTAATCCAATATTATAAAATAAGGGCTTTCCAAAATATTTAGTCTTTCATTTTAGTAAAACAATAGTTTTTTTTAAAGAAGTGCTACAATCAGTGGTCTGCCACCAATTGTAAAAACTTGAGCATGTTTTGTTGAAAACACTGTTGGTAAACTGACTGTCACATAAGTCACGAACCATATGATGCTTTTCATCAACTTTTCAATTTTCATTGAGAAAGTTTGCAGATCAATTGAGAATTAATCCTGAAATATAAAGCTATAATAACCAATAAAAGCAAACGGAAAGAAAATCTAAACACACACAAGATTCTGTTATTGTTGTTGCTACCACAAACTTTACACAATCAGAATATTGGAATGCTCTTAGATCATCTTCAGTTTATATGAACAACTAGAAATATTTAATTAAAGTAAAACTTTAACAATAAATAAAATGAAATATTAAAAATAAAAACGTTAATAATTACCAGCTTGAGCGGCAAGATCACACAGTGCAAGAGCAGTAAATGGTGTATCCTCGGCAGGTTTAATAACACAAGTACAACCGGCTGCAAGGGCTGCACCAGCTTTCCTGGTTATCATTGCTTGTGGAAAATTCCACTACAACAATAAAGATTTAAATTATAAAATCACTCGCAAAAGAATTGTCAGTTAGAGTATAAACTCTTTGTCTATGCTAACTTAATATAAAAGTAAACACGCAACGTGACATTAACTATGTTTTAAACAATTGCTTTGCCATTCTAAATAACAGCGGCTGTATTAAGTATGTCACTAAGTAACAGTGAGCATGTGATACAGTATCAGTTCTGTAACAAAGTACTTATATCACATAAGAAGAACAAAACAATTAAATCAGTCTTTTTATTAGTATTTATCTTTACCCGCAAATTTTACAATTTTATAATCATATCACATTCACAACAGTTCTAGCAGTATTTAACATTTAACCCAAACAAAGACTTCTATAAAACAACCATCATTCCAGTAAATAAAAATTACAGTACAGTAAAGTGCACAATCACAGGATGATTAATTTAATTCTGAATTCAGAGTAAATCCTTCTGTAAATTGTCAATAGATGACCAAGTAAAAATGGAGTAAACAATAAGGTTGAATGAGTGTAAATGTATGTATGAGTGTAAATGAAGTGTAGTCTTGTACAGACTCAGATCGAGCATTTCTGAAATGTGTGGTTAATTGAAACCCAACCACCAAAGAACAAAGAACATTGGTATCACAATCTAGTATTCAAATCTGTATAAAAGTAACTGCCTTTACTAGGACTTGAATGCTGGAATTCTCAACTTCCAAATCAGCTAGTTTGGGAAAATGCATTCATCAGTATACCAACCCGATAGGTTTGGTCACGCCAACTTAATTGTTCTGAACTGCACAACACAATTTCTTCAAGTTCTCTCAATAAAGACAACTAACACTGAGCCATAACACAAGAATTTTATGAACTCCTTCTATAATCAAAAAAAAAGTGTATATGATCCTAAAGCAGTCTACTATATACAACTGTATTCACATTTTCATATTATTCACTGAACTATCTGACTGATGGACTTACCATTTTATCTGTTACGGCACAGTTTGACTACAAATTTATATGACTGGCAATGAATTCCAGTCAGTTTTCCAATTCTTGCATTAAAAAACTGGCAATAGACTGTACTTCACTACAGATTGATTTCAGGATATTAAATGCAAGAATAAGTCATAAATATGATTTGTTGTTCTTGTAATGGTTATCAGCAATTCGCTAAAACATGAGGAACATCAATCAGACCTCATGTGTGAAATTATGATTGCAGCAACTTGTAAGTGAAATCTACTTTCCAAATTTACCCATACTGATTCAAAAGAAATTCAGTAAAAAATAACTCATTTAAAAACAAATATTTTATGGACCAATATATAAAAATCAATCATTTTATTTTCTACATTTTTAAAATTATGATATTTTGTTATTTTTGAAAAAATATAAACTTATACTTTTGTACTTCAGCTCTTTTCCAACTCAAAGTTCACCAAATCTGCATACTGAATCTTAGTTAAATAATCTCTTTGAACAATACAAAAAAATTCTCAATTTCCTTCTACAACAAAAACCTTTTAGTAATAAAAATTATATATATATATATATAATACTAAGTATATATTTATATACATATATATACATTATTTTATTGAAATTAATATTTTCTAAGATTCATATTATTTCTCTGTATTGTTAAATTATACATTGTAAAGTCTATTAACATAAAACAACTTGGTACAAACAATTGAGATAAGACACTTCTGACAGTGTTGTAACAAATAACATTACACCATGTATATGGTTTTATTTTAATGATGCATGAATTCAATCATCACTGAGGATGCGGAATCCTGCAAAATTACTATCATGATAAAATTAAGGTAAGAAATGTCTTATCTCTGTCTGTACCATGTGGTTTACATGAACAGAATTTAAAAAAAAAAGATATATATATATATAATGTATATTATTATATTATATATAATAATATAAAATTATATTGTGAATATTATATATATATATATATAAAGTAGTCTGTCTTTATCCATGGGAGATACATTTCAAGGCAACTACTAAAACTTAAACCATCAAATAACAATCCCTTTAAAATACATAAATATTGTTATAAATGATATTAACTTAATTATATAACCAACATCAAAAAACACTGGTAATAAAATATTAACTCCTGATAATTCGAACACTAATTTTTATGAATAACAGAATTCACAAATTAGCAACAAAAGTTATCTTAAAAGTCATTAGGATGTATTTTTTAGAGGTTACTGAATGAAAGTATTTAAAGAAGTTTACTTCTTCAAGTACTAGTACAAGTTTACCAAGTTTAAACAAGTTTTACTCTGCAAGTTTAATACTCTAATAAAATTTATTGACAGAATTACACACTTATCTTTCCGTATTTAACATTGCAATATCATGTATAAAAGGCCAATTTAAAATGCTTTAAAATAAATAATTACCTATAGATAAATAAAATAACATTTTTTAAAGATATTAAAAAAATCATTTTGACAAAAGTTAATAATTCGTTTCTTATACTTATCTGTAAATTCAGTTCTTTTTTAAACAAGAATTCATCACAACTTCCTCCAACATAGGAAAAATGAGTAAGGCACATATAACCAACCTGGTATCAGTTTACAATGATGACAGTTTTTTTTCCAGATCTTATCAATATTCCTTAACTGATCTTAAAAATTGTCTTTTAAAACAATGCATAATTTTTTTTTCATTAGTAAATTTTTTTATCATAAAAAATCCTGAAAATCAACTGCCAAGTTTGACCAAATGTTAAGGGTAAATATTGCTGTTTTTTTTTTAACAATGGCACACTATGAATTCTTATCATAAAATTGTATAATCAACGAAGAGTATTACTTAGCAGTTTTATGCTGTTTACATGAGACAATCTGAAGAAAATAACCACAAATATGTATTAACAACTCTTGGATTTTGCATTACAATAATATTCCAGCTCACACTTCACAATTAATTCATAATTATTTAGCCAAATTTAATATCACACTGATGCTTCAGCCTCCATATTTTCCGGACATGGTACCCTGCGACTTTTCATGTTACCTCTGATAAAAATAACATTAAAAAGATAATGATCTAAAAAAATATATGAAATAAGGAAAAAAATCACTAATGAACTAAAGGCAATATCCAAATTTTTTCAACTGTTTTGAGGTTTGGAAGAAACATTGGAATAAGTGTGTTGCATCTCCGGGGGACTATTTTGAAAGTACAATATCGATAGAGAAGAATATGTAAATTATTTTTGATAAAAATTTAGAATTTTTGCTGTTTTTTAATCACACCTTGTATAGCATAAAACTACTCTGTTTTCACTATTCTGTTAGGAATTCATCGATCAGCATGATGAAATATGCTAACACTTTTTAAATGTTCAAGACTAGTTTTCAAATTACATGGAAATAATTCCTGAAGAATATGTTTTTTTTAAGTAATTATAAAGTTCCTTCTTAAATGAAGTTATTTGCTGCATCATACTATCATCGTATATAAATTAAATAAGCGATAGCCATATACTATTAATACAAGATATATTTTAGCGTTTTTAAGATAAAAGGAGTTATCAAAGTTAATTTGTCAGTTTATACTAATTTAACACAAATGTATTTTACAACAGTAAATAAACAAATGTAATTAAAAAATAATAATAATAATAAATAAGACTACTAACCGGAGTTATAAGAGCTGCAACTCCAATAGGCTGTTTAATTAAAACCATCTCTTTTGATTTAATTGGACTTTGTAAAACTTCACCCTAAAAAAACATACAATAATAAAAATATAAAATACCACTTATTAAAACAGCCATGCAGATTTTTTTTACAAAGATTGATGAAGTCAACTAGGTAAAAATATGTTATAATACACTAGGTAAAATATGTTATTGTAACAAAATCATTCTTTATTGTAATAAATCAAATTTTTTAAAATTAAAAAACAAAAAATTAATTTCACTATTAACACACTTAATACAACTTGTATCTTACAGAAAGTATAGTTTCAGTGACTTCATTTTAATTTAATTGACTGAAGAATTGTTAAATTCTAACTTTAGGGTTATAATTTTCAGTCTGTACCTCGACACGATAATACACTAAAAAATAATAATTATAATTCCATATTTATACTTAATCGCTATTATTTCACAAAGGAGCAAGGATAAGCCACCAAGGCGCTTTAGTTGCAATGGTTAATGAGCGTTCCAAAATCTAGAAGAGCATGTCCAGTTCTGTGACTTGGAAAGTTAGTCATCACCTTGTCAACCAGTTAAGGAATATCCAAACACCCTCAGAAAGATAAAACATTCAAAAAGAATTTAATTTTTTGTTGTAAACAGCATGTTACTCATGTATATTGGAAGAAAAATACAGGACATATAAAGAAAAACAGTTCTCTGAAAAAAAAGCCTTAAGCATGCTTTAATATTATTAATTGGATTTAATAATTTAAATCGATCAAGTAAAAATAAATACTATAATTAATTGTAAAAGAAAATAATTGAGTTATTATATTAATAACTAATTTGGAAATTATAAACATAATTTAAAATCGTGTACTTAACCTTCATGAAATCGTATAAAAAACTGCTAGTCTACACATTTCAAAACAGTTATTTAACACAAAAGCCCTTATTCCAACTACTGCCTCAATTAAGATCACTAAACAGCAAATATAATGAAAAGAGAAAATTTCATAATTACATGCAACATGTAATTCTATTATAGAAGTCTTTCATATTTTCATTCTTAATATATTTACAGCTAAAGATGTCTCTAGAAGTTAGTTCCGTTTAAGTTGATGTGCTGATTCTATTGATAAGTATCAATAGCGATATTTTTACACCAACTGTGAAGACAATGTAATTCATTGTAATCTTTATAAGTCTTTTTTAAATGTTTGTAGAAAGAATAAGTATGCCGATATACATGCACCCTTCCACAACAAAAATTATGTTAATATATTTTTTACCATAAATAGTTTTACAGTGGTTGTTAAATAATTAAAAATACCATTCAGTTAGCAAAATCACTTGAGATGAATAATAAAATACATATCACCAACAATTTATTTTCTATGATTATTAATATTTTAAGAACATTAAAAAAATATTAATTATCCTTATAAAAAAAGTCAGTTGACGTATGGAAATAATTAAATATAACAAAAACCCTGTAAAAAAAATTCTAATTAACAAAACAATCACTGTTACAATAAATTATTTTTATTCTGTAATAAATGTAAATTATTCTATTACAATAAGAGAGTTGAACACATCCAAGTATGGATATGAGCATAACAGATTAAAGGGACAAACATTTGGATATCATAATTGGCTTTTTAATTAAATAAAAATTCTAGTATCTTTTCTATGCAATAGTTGTGTCCATCTCATTACTGACTTGCAACATGTTTTCCCAAAGTGCAGCTATCTCATCCCCACATAACCCTGAATCCCTTAAATTCAATAATTCTAATATGCTTCAATTATTGTACTTCTGTAGTACAGGTATTTAGTACACAAGGTTATTTTCACACTGAAATAGTCAATTTTGAATTCATATTTTATTCATATGCCACTGATATTCACATACCTCCTATTGAGTAAAGGTAATATACGTAATACATTATTGAATTAATTTGTTGTTTTAATCAGGCAATCTCAGTTTTTCTTACAGTTGTGAGATATATACACCATCTATACAAGCGGCATTAATCAGAGTCGCTTCCTGTAAGAGTAATAGTATAAACTATTATAAAGCCAGTTCTTCTGGTGAACAAAGCAAAAGTGTTACTTACAGAGCTGAATACCTCCTATATTCTGGTGGGCTTTGCGTGCTGAAGTACAACAGTATGATTGGCTCACTGAAGAAGGCAACAGGAAACCACCCCACTTTAACTTTTTGTTAGTAATCTTGGAACGAGATGCTTGTTATCTTGACAACAGTTACACCAGATTCAGAGGTAAATTGTATCTCGTGTGAAGTTGCTTATAAAGTTTTTGATTATAGCACCAAACAAACATAACCATTGACAACAGTAAAACTTACAAAAGGACTTTGTCTTTAGTTACTTATTTAATCAGTCCAACTGGCAGTTCACTTTTTTAAATTGATTGCTTTATTATATTTTATTATCTAGACACAGTTTAATGTTCTGATTGTACTACGTTTTATATTTATTACTCTTATTGCTTCTAATTTCATACTAAGGCAAACACAATAGACCACCAATGCTTACAGACATTAGATTTCAAACGCAAATTATTTCTTTCTATAATTAGAAAGGATACGACCTCTGTACAGCAACTACCTCTCTATGGATGAAAAAAGACTGTTGACTTACCTTGCAAAAATTATGTTCGAATTTTCTTTACACACAATATTAATAAAAAAATCCATAAGCATAATCTAATGAGATTTAGTTCTACTTTTGTAAAGAGAAGTTATATCATGCCCAACCTGCTAATATAAAACGTAAATAAAGGGAAAGCAATTGCATTAACTTCTAATTAAAACAGGAAAAACTAATAATAAGAAATTAAATAAAAATAACTCACATGTATTCTTCTCGCCTCTTCTGCAAACCAATCTACAAATGAATTGCCATATGCAACTTCACCTTTTGACTCGGCTAATGGTTTTCCTGCTTCCAAAGTCACAATTTTAGCGATTTCTTCAGCATTCTTTTCCATCAAGTCATACCATTTTCTCAGTAAGATACCTCTTTCCTAAAGCAAAACATGAAAATTTCAAAAATATAAAAAATAGGATACTTCCCAAAATCTAAGTTGAACTTAATTTTTAAAGGCCTTAAAATATTAATGCATAATTTGCCACAAAGGGTCGCATTTATACCACTGATGGCGTGATTTCAATAACAAATATGATTACCACTTACTTCAAGTCTGTGAAAGCAATAGAGAACTTATTATACTACAAAAAAAGTACAGTATACAAATATTCCTTACAGTATTTACAGTTATCATTAGCATTCAGCTTTGTGGACTGGTATTTCTGCTACTTCTATCGTTTAATATCATACTTTATTTCCATTCAGGAGTATTTAATATTATATTCAAGACAAAAATTATAAATTCTTATAATATAAACAATAGTGAAACAAGACCTAAATCCAAAAATCTTGATCAGAGAAGACTCCTTCACAAGTGGAAAAAAAGCAAAAGAAAATAAGACTGAGCAAAAATCTCAAATTGTACTCCAAGACTTATGTACAAAAATAATAATGATATTTTAAAATTTAATTTTAGAATTGAAGACTAAAACTAAAAATTTAATTTTAGAACTGAAAGCTAAAACTTTTTTTTCTTTTCCCCACAAACACAAATATCAACATCAATTTATTATAATGGAGTAACTATGAAATATATTTTTCTACAACTGATGTGGGAGTCAGAACACTGCTATCTCATCTATGCATTGGACGACTTAAGGGATTGGTCTCAATAGAATATTTAAATTACATAAAAACAATAGCTTAGGTCCTAAATACAGTAAATTTCATCAAAATCGTAGGCGAGTCCTAATTGTACATAATTAATCAGAAACATTACAAAATAGAAATATTGCTAAATCACATTGTATTCCTCTGCTCTATACATATAAGCAAAGGAAAAAACAGCTCCCACACACCCACAAAAAGCATGAAAGCAGTTAGTTCTGTCCAGTATGAAATAGTTCAATAATGCTTTATAAATCTTTATTCCTACACAATTTTTTAAATCACGTGATAAAACTCTGTATCTTTCTATTAATCACTCTACACAATGACTAACACAGTAAATGACAAACAAATTTATGATTTTTGCAGGACTTTAAACATAGTTTTAAAAGTGACTTTATAATCAATATTATAAATATTAATTATCAATTCTTTTTTTTTGTTTTTGTTATGTTATATACCTAATTCACTTTTTTTTTTAGCTTGAAAGTAATATAAATAGATGAAACTTTATTTATGGATAATAATGTAAATTATATAAAAAGGTTTGCTTACATGAAAGAAGGAAGAATTGAACAAGAAAAACGATACAAGAACACACATACTATGATAGCAGAACATTACAAAAGTGAAAAGGAAATAAAAATAAGAATAGCAATGGCTAGAGAAGCATTTAACAGAAAGAAAAATTTATATAGTAAACTGAAATTAGATTTGAAGAAGTGTTATGTAAAATGTTATGTATGCAGTGTACTTCTGTAAACCCATCGGGTTGGTCTAGTGGTTAACGCGTCTTCCCAAATCAGCTGATTTGGAAAGTCGAGAGTTACAGCGTTCAAGTCCTAGTAAAGCCAGATATTTTTACATGGATTTGAATACTAGATCGTGGATACCGGTGTTCTTTGGTGGTTGGGTTTTAATTAACCACACATCTCAGGAATGGTCGAACTGAGAATGTACAAGACTACACTTCATTTACACTCATACATATCATCCTCTGAAGTATTATCTAAAATGGTAGTTACCGGAGGCTAAACAGGAAAAAGAAAGTGTACTTCTGTAGCCCACTGGGTTGGTCTAGTGGTTAACTTGTCATTGCAAATCAGCTGATTTCGAAGTCAAGAGTTCTAAAGTTCAAATCCTAGTAAAGGCAGTTAGTTACTTTTGTATAGATTTGTATACTAGATCGTGGATACCAGTGTTCTTTGGTGGTTGGGTTCCAATTAACCACACATCTCAGGAATGGTCGACCTGAGACTGTACAAGGCTACATTTCATTTACATTCTTACATATCATCCTCTACATTCATCATTCATCCTCTGAAGTAATACCTGACATTGGTTCCGGAGGCTAAACACCAAAAGAAAGTGTATTTCTGTATGGATGTGAAACATGGATGACAATAAGAAAAATGGAAAAAGAAAGATTGAAGGTATTTGAAATGTGGGCCCAGAGAAGTATAAATGGACAGACAAATGAAGAAGTATCGAAGAGATTAATGAGACATAGAAGCTTATTCAGAACAATTCAGAAGAATAAAGGTAATTAAGGGGGACACATCATGAAAAGAGTGGGATTGATTAAAACAGGGCTAAAGAATCAGTAGAAAGTGTAAAAAAGGAGAGGCAAGGTAAGAGTAAAAATTATAGAGGATCAAAAAGGAAAGCAACCAAAAACTCAAAAGCTTACCTAGAAACAAGATAATGGAGACAAAGGATGCTTCCCAAAAGGCAGGAAAACCATAAAATTTGATACATTTTTCAGAATTTTTATACATTATACATTGATGTTGTGTTCCCCAGAAAAATATGATTACACTGTACAGTTAAGCATAAACTGAAAAATAATATAGACATTTTAACAAACAAAATTTATAATTTTTTAACTTTTTTTTATAAAAAAAAAAATGTTAAGAAATGTCCGATCACAAATCTGAAAATATATTTTCTTTATCCATCGAATTATAATTGTTTATAACATAAGCAAATATAATATTCCAAATCAAAATTTTAGTTAACCTTTAAATTCAAATTATTTCACATTTAAAAAAAAAGTTTATCATTCTAATGCTACATAGGATTTTTTAAATATTTCTTTGGCATACTAATGTAATAAGCGAGATGGGAAATACAATGTGAAAAAATTACTTCCTGGCATTATGGACTTTCTTTCTCTGTTTAGCCTCTGAAACCACTGTAAGGTATTACTTCAGAGGATGACATGCATGAATGTAAATGAAGTGTAGTCTTGTACAGTCTCAGGTCAACCATTCCTGAGATGTGTGGTTAATTGAAGCCCAACCACCAAACACTGGTATCCATTATCTAGTATTCAAATCTGTATAAAAGTAACTGGCTTATAAAGATTTGAACCTCAGAACTCTCGAATTTGAAATCAACTGATTTGCGATGATGAATTCACCACTAAATGAAACCTGGTAGGTTTGGTGGTGTGAACTGGTTATTGAACTCAACGCACTACTTTGCTAAACAAGAAAGGGACTTCCTACACTTCCATTGCCATTTTTAATAAATTATAAAACTATTTAAAAATCAATATTATCAAAGAAACAATATTACCCTGCTGATGAATTTTTAAATAATACTAAATTAAAGAAAAGGATTTTTCTGCATCCTGTTCAATGTATAGATAAATATGCGCTCAAAATAATTTTAAAATAAATAGCACCTACTGACTTGAGAATTATTTTATATTAATTTTCTACACCTATATGTATTTACCATATCGTTATTTCATGTGCTTATCTTTAAATAATTAATGTGGATTTTTACCGCATCAATTTTTTATCTTATAATTTTTCTTTGTATTTATAATTCATCTTTTAAAAAAGCAATCTATAAAATTTACTACTAAGTATCAATCAGAATAAAGGATTTATTTACTCCTTAGTTATTTGGCAATATAAGAGTTAAAATTTTAAAAAACCAAGAAACTGGTGTTTAAAAATGAACAGTTTATAAAAATGTTAAACAACTTTTTTAATACATCAAAATCATATTAATTTTAACGGCACAACATCAAATCCTTTCCCCTTCTTTTAAATTGTTTTGCTTTGATTGCACAAATGTACGTAAATAAAATAAATCTACTAAGAACTATTGTATTTAAGTTGATAATGATTTGTCAGTATTGTTTTATTTAGTAATGTCTAAATTAAGTAAGAATTTAAGTATTTGTTCATAAAATAACTGAATACTTTTTAAATTATAAAAATTACAACAGTCATGTGTAAGTATACCAATCTACTCCAATTTTCCAAAAATTTTCATATTTCATAAATTCATTTGCCCTAATTTTATGAACATGTAAACCAAAATCCATTACATCAAATCTGCACACCAGGGGATATTTTAATATAATATTTCCATTCAAAACAATTTTTCAAAAAAACAAAAAAGTTACCTTGGCTGTAATTGAAGACCAAGAAGGAAATGCATCGTGTGCTGCCTTTATTGCTACCTGAACGTCTTGTAAATCCATATCGGGTACATCACCGATCAGTTCACCAGTTGCAGGATTCAATACGTTAAATGTTTTCCCACTTTTAGCACTAACCCATTCTCCATTAACATATGCTTTATTATGAAGAAAACTTAAATTTTTTAAATCCATTTTAAAAGCCTTTGCAGTCATTCTCAGTAACTGAAAATTAAATAACATTTTTGCTCAAATATATATACATATATTATCAGTAAGAATTAAATTAAACAAACAGTGTTTAAACTCTTAATATGGCTAATAATTTAATAATATTAAACTGCCAATCATCAGAGTATTCTTTTACATATAAAAATATTTTATCTTCTAAAAAACCATTGACAGAGTAAAGATAAATGTGTATGGTTTTTTAATGTAAAAATTATGTAACTTTTAAATAATAGTAATAATAATAATAATATCAGAAATGCACTCAAAATGATAAAATTAAAAATATATGAATACGTTATATATAAGATGAGTAATAATAATGAAGCATAATATCATCTATTTCTCTGAACCTTCCAATGTTAACAGTAAAAAAATAATAAAGGCAAAATTGATAAAGACATAATTTGGGATATCTAAAAATCATTAGTGTAAAATACATAATAATTAAATAAAAAATATCACAATAAAGATACTCGTTATGGCTTTGAAGATACTTATAAAAAAATGATAGAAAATGTTATATAACTGATAAAAATTAATCACTTTAAATTAAACATTACCCACCAGACTATAGTATTAAACAACTTTTAAAAATAAACTTAATAGTACATGCTATACTTAGTCATTAACTGAAACCGATTTAAATAATTGCTTTTAATATCATATTATAAGAACTAACCTGTTTCTGCTAGTTAAAAAATATCAGTTGTTGGTAATATTAAGAAATGAGAGTAATTCCATAAAAATAATATAATTATTATTAACCAGTTAAAAAAATAAACCATTCAGCAATTTTAATAACAGGAATATATGAATTAACGTCCTGATTGGAACATGTACTGCGTAGGTCAAACAAAAAATCCCATTTAAATACCACGTACAAAAATAACATGTAAAAAATTTTAAATGTATTTAGTGTAGCAACATACACTGTTTAAATAAAAATAGTAAAATACCAGCAAAGAAAACAGATGTAAAGTTTTTAGAAAGCAGATAATGGTGTAATCTATCAATGTACCACGAAAGATTAATTTATGTACAGGAAACATGGAAACTTTTCTAATAGTAATCTACTTAAGTAATAATTTAAACTGGTTGCAATTCTTGACTTAGAACTGATTTTAAATTTCATTTTTTAGTATTTTAGTTTTTAACCTACATTTGAAAATGTTTGTATACCAATGAAAGTGGTTAGGTAAGGTGAAAAAGGTAATAATTTAATTATTTCATAATACGTATCATGAAAGTAAAATATATAAAGCACTCTATTGTAAATACAGGAACATGAGTGTGTGCATATGCACCATTTACAATATATTCATTATACAAATTATATTTTTATATACATTCCAGACCAGTTTTACTGATGAAAAAATAAGTAAATAAAATAATAATGTATATTATACTAGTTACAACAAGAAAAGTTCAAATGTAAACTTGGAAATTTTTTAGTTTAATTTTCAGTTTAAACTAACACATACAGTTAATGATAATAAAATCTGTTGACCAGGATGATAAAATGTGATTTTACATACAAAAAGAAAAAATTTAAAGCATATCTAACACAATACACTAAGAAAAGTCGACAGTGTACACAATTTATAAGACGCCATCAACACAAACCCCCATAAATGTGGTATTTGTTGGATAAGGAATTACCCCTCGGGTGAGCATCACACAGATTTAAGACAAAAAAGTGTTGAAAGTACAAAAAGTACTTTCTAATTAAAATTTTTTTCACCCGGTCATTGATGCATCCAGTTGCCACTGACTCACCACTTACATATTTCAATCATTGTACATATGTATACTTAAATTATAGTACAGATGTATTTTTCCTGTTGCAAAATTTTGACATGAGTCTGCTTGTTAACTCTATAAATATGCTTCCAGAATATAATAAACATATCAGTAAATAAATACTGTAACCCTTTAAGATTTTTTAATTTTGTAAAACAATAATATAGCATTTTCTAACACATTATCCTTAAATAAATCATAAATAATATATATGATGGAAATAAAAACATCTTTTTTTTGTTTCACGATTTATAATTTAAAGCTTAATTTTCCTTGTACTTTTATTAATTAAAATCATGTATATTAAATTAACACACATTATGTTTATTTTATTCTTATTTTCAGTATAATTTTTCTCTGATGCAATTGCTTTTTTTTTCGTTTTTAAACCTTAGTCAGAGAACAAATCCATCTTTCTTAAAATATTTCTTTGTATAAGTGAATTTTTTTTTTAACAAGGTTGACTTAATTTTCTAGTTATAAGATGTTATAGAAATTAAGAAATGTAGGATGAAGAAAACAAAAATTTATATATATTTAACTATTTAAATGGAAAGCTCCCCTCCACCACCCAAATAACTCTTTTAATAAATGATGCTGGTTGAAACAATTTATAGCTTCTATTTTACTGTGCATTTCTGACAATAAAAAGCTGCACTTAATGTTATAAATAAGCTGATGCAATGAAGATAAAAAATTTCTGTTTTGGATCAGTTGCAAAAACTAATATCTTAAAGCAGTATATAATATTGCTATACTTTTACTGCTTATTACTACTAGTGCTTACTGTTTTGTTATACATTTTACGCTATATACTCTAATAAAATAATATATTTTAGTTTATAATATGATATAATTTTATTTCAAAATATTTAAAATTATATGAATAAATAATTTTATTTTAATTATTGATATTTTGTATAAATGTAATTAATTAAGAGCGTTACTAATCTACTCATTCAATTTCTATAAGCCAAGTGTTGTCCAAAAACTATACTGATCACTATTACTTATTAGTAAACTCAAGATTACAAAATAGGATATCTTGCTGGGACAGCACCTATAAAATACACATAAATCCATTGAAACAGATCAAAAGAGATTAATAAGAATTATAGATGAAAAATAAACAAACAACATCCTAAGTGAAACTAAATAAACTATTTATACAAATAAAAGCTTTTGGAAATGTTTTAAAATTGATGCAAAGATAACAAAATAAATTATGTACATAACACTATAACCTACAAAACAAGTGGTGCAAAAAATGAGTTCGTTCATTTAACAGTAATTAATAAGGGAACTTTTGTTTATATTAGCCCAAAAGTCTAACATGTGTTAGGCAAGGGTTTTCAAAGATCAGCCAATGCACACATTTTTAGTAAACAAATTAAAGATGGGTATTCAATATCCCAAAAACAGAAGACCTATCTAAAAAAAAAGTTGAATAAATGAAAACCTGATAATGTAAATCGGCTACTACATTCTAACATGGTTTTGTACACAGTAACATGCAAATTAATGCGTACACAGGAAATTTTTTGTTTATTTCTATGTTGTGGCTACATTGCTACACCACACCCATTCATTAAGTTGTCTTTGTAATGTGAGGTACTTGTTCTTTGGTTATTTAGCAATCTTCATGTTATAAATAGTGATTTTTGAAAGTTTATTTCATTTTTTAAGAATCATTTTTTTTTTTTTTGTTCTGCGTGTCTTGAATTTATAATAACAGACATAACTCAAAGAATGCAGTCGAAAATTGTTTCTTTCTGAGCAACCAGTATGATACAACAACAAATAGCTTCTGTGTGGTGTTGGACTAGGGACAATAAATGCTATTTTAAAGCATTTTACATGGTTCCTTTTCACCTCAAAGGAAAGGCAAATGTGGCGTAAAAGAAAAACTAATCAAACACATGATTAGTTACTAGTGAAAAAAAGTAAACTTGATCCAAATTATCTGCTGTGGACTTAAATCAAGAATTAACAGCCAGTGGAACAGATTTACACATGGCAACTGCTAGACAGCAACTTCTTGCAGCTGGACAGAAAGCTCGCCGGCCAGCTAAAAAGCAGCTTTTAACACTAGCAATGTGTAAAAAAAAGAAGGATTTTGTGGGCCAAAGCACATGCTAACTGAACCAAAGAAGACTGAAGAAATATTACGTTTCCCAACAAGTAGCATTTTTATGTTTAGGGACAAAGGGTTCTGTATGTCAGGAAAGTACCAGATGAAAATACATCACCGGATCATACCCAACAATCAGTTAAACAACCCCAGAAATCAAGATTCTGAAGGAAAGGGTAGTGACACAACTTCAAAACAAATTCCCACAAGGCAACGCAACAGTGTTCCAACAAGATTTGGCACCATGACATACTCAAAAAATGGAAAAACTTTTCAAAGAACAAAAAATGTAAGTGCTCCTGTAGTCAGGCAACTCCCCCCCCCCCAGAGTTAAACCTAATTGAAAATCTTTAGGCAACAGTCAAAAAACAACTCTCAAACATGAATTGTGCCACAAAAATTGACCTCATTACAGTAATATTGGTGTAGTTTTTTGATGAAGATGTCAAAAAAATGTATAGTAAGTACACTTGTTGAATTGATGCCAAATCGTGAACGGGAAGTGATTAAGAATAAAGGAGAACATATTAATTACTAGGTATTCACAAATTCTACAGGTATGATTCTTTTTCTAAATAAAGTTACTTTTTGTCAAATAATATCTGTGTTCGGATTAATTTGCACGCTGTAGTATAGTTTACCCTACCTAAACAAACTACTGTAAATTTATTTTTACTGCTGTCATATAGATTAAGTTTTCTCTCTTTAATGCACTTTTATCAATGAAGTGTGCAATAACCATTACATAACAAGATTTTATTATCAAAAATCTGATTAATTACAACGTGCATGAATAAGTTATCTAATACTATTTAATAACTAATCAACATATTTGTTTGTTAATTAAAATTTATTAATTGTTGACTTTTAATGTTGAATTTCTATTCTTTTAATGGAGCATAATAATAATAATAATAATAATAAAAAAATGCATATAGATATGCATAAAGCATCTTAATCAAGGTAATGAAGATGCATTGACTAGATCACATTAGTTATTTGTTTAACAATGGTATTAAAAAAAAAAAAGTATGTTAATTATCCAAAAATGTCAATTAACAGTAATATCCTCGAAACTTCTATTGATATGGTAATTTAATTAGTGGATATTACAAAATTATCATATGTGGAAGTATTATGCAATTTTATATATGTATGAATCAAATGATGGGATTAATAAATAATTATTTATTAAAATATTTTACTAACAAATTACTAGTTATATATTTTTTATAGCTTCTCTCAAAAATGTTAGTTTATGTTAAAATTATATTAATAAAAGTTATATGTTGTAGAAATTGTAATGAAAGAATTATCTTTTTCTACAGACAAGTTTAGCCGAAGATAAATGTAATATAAACTTGCAGAAATACGTTAATTTTGGGAAAATTATCAGTTTCATAACTTTGTTAGCCATGCATAAAAAAATAATATTCAATATTATACATCAAATTAATTTTTATCTAATTTTATACTAAGTCTTTTATCACATAATTACGATTACTACACCTTATCTATGTTCATTAATAGCTGAATTAAGTATTTTATCATCATTATTAAAAACTAATTTAATTAATAAATAACACATTGTTTTTGTAATATGATTTTTAAAAACTGGGAGATTGTCTACAGAATCACAAAATCAAAACAATCTAAAATTTCTAGGTATTTTTACAATACATTTCTAAACGTGTATCCTTGGCTTTAACATTAGCTATATTAAAAAAATAGCTATATTTTTAACAAATATTGAATCAGCATCCTTGCTGTCACTGTCCATGGTCAATTTACAACCATAATCTTTTAAATCTCCACACACACACACACACACACAATGTTTGCACAGGGTAGTCCATAATGTCATGAGTATATAATTAACATATATGGGAGTGAATCAAATATAAATGGTCATTTTTTTTTAATAAATTTATTGATTAATAATATACAAAAAATTCATACCTTCATCACTTCTCTATATACTAACCTGCATGATCTACACACTTTTGCCAATGATTTGGAAGCTTGAATATTCCTTGTTCATAAAAAGTTTGAGGACGAGTCATCAACCAATTGCGCGCACGCACACACACACACACACACACACACACACACACACACACACACACACACACTCCTTGACGTCTTCATTGTTCTCAAATTGTTCCCCTCCAAGGGATTCTTTCAAGAGCACAAACAAAAAGTAGTCACAGGGGAACAAATCTGGACTGAAGGGAAAGTGGTCGAGGGTTTCCCAGTGCATTTTTTCCAATTTATCCTTTGTCAAAGTTGCAGTGTGTGACCTGGCCTTGTCATGGAGAAGGATGACATCTCTGGTGGGCATACCCTGTCTTTTATTTTGGTAGGCGGCTTTTGTTGACTATTGCAGCTAGCAATAGTAAGCCATAATCACCATTTGTTGATTCTGGAGAAAATCAATGAGTAAAACTCCTCTCAAGTCAAAATAAATTGTTGCAAGAAATTTTCCAGCTGATAGATGGGTTTTGGCCTTCACTTGACAACCCTCATTCTTCCTTCGCCACTCCTTATTTGCCATTTTTGACTCTGGAGTGTAATGATGGACCCATGTCTTATCATATCAGTGAAGATGGATTGAGTACTCCCATAGCTGATACCCACTTCTGATGCAATTTCTTCAACAGTGAACCAGCGATCACCTTCAATAAGCTCTTGAACAGCACGGAATTTGTCAACTGTGAGACTTGACACCTTGGGCATCAATCATGACTTTCGTTTTCTACACTTTCTTACCCGCCCTTAAATTGTCTGGCCAATGTATACACTGTTTTGGGATAGTGTAATGTCCCCAAACTGTACCTTTAAACAAGTTAAAATTTCCACAGGTTTAATGACTTCATTAGTTAAAAACTTTATGATTATACATTATGCAACAGACATCGGAATCTCTTGTTCACTCATGGCTATACTGACAACAGAACAGAGCAAAGGAGTTAACCAAGTGGATTCCCCCTCTCTAACACAACGAACATTAACCCCCCACTCTGCCATCCAGCTCGGAACTGCTTGCTGCACAGAATAGCAGAATTACTGTTTAAATTTGATTCATCCTTGTACATCAATTCAGTTTCTATAAGCATATCAAATTTGTCTATATTATCAGATACTAGAATATTATCATTCTTCATACCATCAAAAAAATATTATATTGTAGTATATATATCTTGAACATTCCAGTATGGATGAATGCCACATGGAATTCATGCATACTGGAATGTTCAACATATATATACTATGAATTTCATGTGGCATTCATCTATACTGTTCAAAATCTGATTTATAAGAGATGCATTTAGAATTACTAATTTCTGCACCATTAGTAGTAATTAATAACAATTAACATAATTAATGATTTTATTAAATATAAACAACTTTCCATATGTTAATTACTAAAAATTTTAATAAAATCAGTAAAAAAAAAATCATTTACAAAATAAAAAAATGTATGGTCACTGTACAATTAATTTTAGGTAGTTAATAAACATTTTTTAAATACAGCTGATGATCCACTGACAATAAGTAAGAGAGTCTTTTCTACTAGGCAAACACTAAGTATAAAATTCATTTTTTTCAAACTAAACAGATAAATTAATTTGTTCCTTAACACCATCTACCATTGTTTATTTAGCTTTAAGATATATAAAGGAGTTTCAGAACTGCTTTCTTTGAGAGCAATAACAGTTTACAACACAGACTTATGCTCTACATTACATTTACATGAAGTTCACTTTGCAATATCCTATTTTGCAAAGTGAATAGTGTAACATCCTTAAATATTTACATACAAAATTAACATTATGTCGCATATAGTAAACTTATAATGGATGCAGATTAATTAAAAAACAAAGTTTAAAAAATTTAATTCACATCCCACTGTGGCTTCACAGCACTAAAAAAGGATTTTTTACTTGTAACTTAATCAGCAATAATGAATTTTCTGCTTAATATCCCTACTTGACATTAATAATGTGGTATTTATAAATTAGGACTATTTGAGTAATCTCATAACATTATTTGAGTGACACAACTAAGTATTTTAAAAAAATAACTAATCAGTAGCCATATGTCAATACTAATCTTTAATCCCAAAATACCATTATTCCATTTCTGATTAACCAGTTCATTTAATATCACATTTCATGAGCCAACTGATGAATTACCAATGGTTGCTTGTCAACAATTCTACTTCACCCATGGACAGTAAATTACCAAACATATTATACCCAGTATCACTTAGAGGAAATTAAAGGACACATTATGAATGTCAGTAAACACCTATCATTGACTGCCCCACAAGCAGTACTACCAATAATGTAATACTCACTTGAAAACTCTTTTAAATTAATTTTAAACTTTTAACATTTTTAGAAATTGTATAACGTTTTTGAATGTTACATTCAAGAAAAATGTTGAATTTATGACAATCAACCAACATGATTCAAGAGCATATCCTACAAAAAAATTTAATCAAAGTCCCAAGTTTCTAGTTCTATTCCATTTCCACCACCTATATAATTGCAGTGTATGGCGTTCCTCAATGACTTGACTGTTTTTAAGAGAAAAAATTTAAATCACTTACATCAGTTATTAAATTAATAGCAAATATAAATGGTTTTGGTAAAAATAGAATATAAATAAATATAAATAATTCATATAAATTATATATATATTGTACTTTTTATAATCAAAAACTAACTTGAACAACACAAGTATAGAATTACAAAATTATGTGTGTGTGTATAAATAATTAATTACAAAAGAAAAAGGTTTTTTCTTCAATAACACATGAAAATTAAATAAATAAATAAATACCTGTCTCTTGATTTTCAACTGGTTAAAGAAAAGGTAGAAAAAAGTAACCAGTACAAACTGTATAGTTAAAAACACTAATACATCTCTGTAAGCCCAATAAAAATAGATGCTACTAGTACAAAATTACCCCCACCATATAAATTTAAAAGCAAATATGTGTGGACAATGCCAAATGCATGATGGCTATATATATAACTACTTTCTTTGTACTGAAAAACATTAAAGAAAATAATTAAAAATGTCAACATATCAATCAGAAACATAAAAATCTAAAAACTTTAAATTCTTGGATTTTTCCAATAATAGATTAAAATATAGCTATGACTGGATAAAAAGAAACCGTTTTTTTTAAATTAACATATAACAATCTTTTTTTCTAAAAGCTATATTTTCCATTGACTTTTCACATCGGATTGTTCCAAATAAAACTGCAGTAATTTGGTTGATTAACTAGGAAAATGAAATAAATAAACTAAGCTAAGGTTTAATAACAATTTGAATAAAACACAGAAAATTACAAAAATGAATAAAAATTTTAAAATAATAAAAAACGAAAAATTTATAAAACAAGAGTTTGTTTACTGTTTTATTCCTTGAGCCTTTTGGCTGTGTGGTACTGTTCGAAGCATTGTCCAACACACAATCTAGGTTGTGCAGTGCACGTTTTAAACATATGCTTGGTATGTTTCCTTGCCCCAGTAGCACTTCTGTCATTGCATACAAAACAATCCTTCATTTTACCAGGTCCTAGTGACCAAAGGATGTGAAAAGCAACCAATGTAAAACAATATTTACATTGAAATAGCACACAGTGGCCGTGCAAGTGTTCACGGATTTTATACTCGCAGTGGCAATACAAGCTGGGAGGTATGCGACTGTGAAAAAAATCCAAGCCATATATATGGTAAGTACCTACTTAGATAATACTGCAAAAAAACTTTGAAACCAGTATTAAAAAACATGCTTGTAAATCTTCAGATAGAAGGAATGAATTATTTTCAACATATTTCAACACAAAGAGAACAAAAATGTGACATCGATAAATATGTGTTGAAGAAATCACCATTTCCATGTATGCATTCTGGAACTTACTTTAGATTTTACACACACACACACACACACACACATATATATATATATATATATATATATATATCAATGTGTTAATTACATTATTCTTCCATCAAATGTTATTTAAACCTATTTATTAAAATTTTCATAATATTTTATACTTCTACTAGGATTATCATAATTAGAGTGTTATTTTCTGCCCCTCCTAACACTTCGGTGTGGGAGGTGTTCAACTTCGTCATTCAGGAAGTACTCAGTACTAAAAGTAGTTTTGAGAATGGGGGTACTCTGAAACGCATCAACTATGAATGTTAAAAGTGACAATGCTAGGAAGGGTAGAAAATAACACACAAATCAACTATTTAATTAATCTACTTAAAACTTACCATATTTTTAAATAGATACTCGGCTAAAGGAGGTAGAATTAAATCAAGGGGATGTAGCACAACATCCCCATGGGAGCATAATCTCTATTAGACCCCACTCAGATTCTGTTTTCCCTTATTGCCGGCATGAAGCCATTTTTAAATATTAGGGTCACTACTAGTGACAGATGCCACAATGATAATGTTCAATTAAGTCCATAAAATTAAATTTTTGTTACTGGAAGCTAAAATTCAAGGATGCGGCAAGAACTGCAGATATCCTAAATACATGTAGTTATGTACAACACATATAATTCAAAATATAATATTTTTATTGTTTATATGAAACAAAAATCAGAACTTTTAGTTTCAACTGAAAGAAGCAATTACTAACAGAAATTAGAAAAACTGCTTATTTTATAAGAAAAAAAAAAAGAAGTTAAATATTCATATCACATAAAAGACCCAATTACAAAGTATACAAGATAAAAAACATCTGGTAACCATAATCAAGGCATAAAATTACATAAATAGTTCATTCATTTATAACCAGAACTCACTCACCCTTTATAAAACAAATTCATTAACATAAATACAGTAATGTTCAGTTAATATTACAAAACAGTCAATAAACAAAAATGGTCAGTTTATAGCTTACTTTGTGCTAATTTTCTTTATTTTTAACTCTATACTTTTGTCATCTAAAATGTCATAATGGCCAAACAAATACAGACAAATATTATATTATAATCCCATACCAATCATTAAAGTCAGAGGTGAGACAACCCCATAAAATTCAAAAGATTTTTTTAAGAAAGAAAAGAAAAAAAAAAGAAAAGATAAACATTTATTTTTTAAGGATTTATTAACTTATAAATGGCTTTCTTTTACTGTCATGGTTAAATATTTAATACCTCTCTTCTAAAACATTTTTAATTTCTAATTAAAAATTGAAATTGGTATTTTACAGACATCAATTTTACTACAAATTTTACAAACTATCTATTTCAGAAATTTATTTGTTAATTCTTGTTCACAATCTGCATGTACATAGTCTTGCAAAGTTTGACATCAAGCTTAAACCTTCTTTTCACTATTAATTGGCATGCACACACACACGCACTCACCCCCCAAACACACACACACACACACACACATATATATATATATATATGCATGCACATATATACACGCATATATATATATATATATATATATGCGTGCACATATATACACGCACACACACAAATGAATATGAACACGCAATACTCATTTATACTAATCTAACACTATTTTCTGTATTTTTAAACAGTCATTAAATATTAGATTAAAGCAATAAATTACTTACAAAGGTCTATTTAATTTATCCAACCTATTAACAGTTACAAATGGACTAATTCATTTAACAATACAGTGTTAATAAATATGGAAACCTTTAAATAACTTTTCAACAGTTAAACATAAAAAATGAAATCTAGCTCACACCATGAAACTATTAATTTTTTAATATGAAACTCAAATCCCCAGGGGCAACTCAACAATTAAACAGAAATGGTAGGAGTGTGACATATCACTATAAAGGGCATTGAAAATAAAACTTTAAACATAAATAACATTGGATTAAAACTCTAAAGAAATTGGTGGCCATTTAATGTGTTACACTGTTAGTTTTCAAATGTGATCTACAATACCTTTGGTCTACAAACTCTATAGCCCCCATGGGGGCAACTAAAAAATGTAAAATGAAAAGGAAAATATAAGATTACGACAAATCACTTTAAAGGACATTGAAAAACAAAAATTGTAACATAAAATCTTTCTGCTTTTACAACCCTGATCAAAATGGCAGCCATTAGTATTTTCACAGCAAGTTTTGAAATTGCCCTTCAGTACACCTCAAGTAATCATATCACACTGAAAAATAGATAGTTCTGATGTAAGAGTATTTGGACATTTTTTTTTTTCTTAGTTTTTCACTGTTGGACAAATATTTAAAATGTAATGTAGACTACTTTTGAAAATAGCCGTGAAAAACAGTAAACGACCATCATTTTGGGTACAGTGACCATAACTCACTGTTTTTTTTTTATCTAAATAGCCTTTTAAATTATGTGTCACAGTCCTATCCTTTGTATTTCAATTTTTTGAGTTTCCTCCCATGGAAACCCCCTTGGTGTGATGGTTGAGGCAGTATTTGTTAAATTTAACTTTTCAGTGTTAACAGTTGAAAAATTATGTAATGATTCTTACATTTTATTATTTATATGGCCTTCAGTGTATGTGTGTGCGAAATCTCAATACTGTGTTTGTGCCAAATTAAATATCTCACATTTGAGACTATTATCACAGAAATGGCAAGATTTTATTTAAATGGGAAAAATATAAATAATTAAAATAATACAAAATTGAAAAAAGTTAACACTAATATAAAACAGTATGGTCAACATAACCTTAACATTTGGTTACAATCTGAATAACAATTCATCAGCTGTAAGGTAAAAAATTGTCTTTTACATCACAGCACAAAATAGATTTTTCCCAATCATTCCAGTACATATTCATTTAAAACAATTTGTATGGACATTACTTAAAAAAGAATTATCTAGCACAAAATTTCTCATATTCTTAAAAAACTATCCACCTCTATATGCAGTATATAGATAGACTATAAACTCAAGTCTAAGAACTACTTTTCTTAATGGTAATAAACCTTACAGGATCTTCCGTAAGGATGAGTTGCTAAATCAAATCCACCCAAATAATGTATTAACAATATTTTATCTAACAATAATAATAATACAAATGCAAAATAGTTTATACTTCATTGTACAGGTATCAAATTTGACTGAATCCTTATCAAATAAAATGTAATAAACATGAGGTTGCAAAACATTAATTATATTGCCTGTCCTGCATCATAAATATTTAGGTTTCCAAAGAGTCCTCTTCTTCTAATACAACTCTCCATAAATAATATAGACCCCAGTAAATAATACTTAAAATTCCATACAGCACAAGCATTCTCCATGTAACACAGATGTGAAAGGAAAGAAACACAACTGCAAAGTTTTTAATTATTATTTAAACATCCTGAAATTTTGTGTCATTTTAATTATTTTGGAAGCAGTCTGACAATATTTTTTTAGGACCAATCAGAGCAACAATCCAATCAGCTTAAAATTATCTATATAATTATAAAAACTGGCTATTCAACATGCTATATCTCAATGAACAATAAAAGATGAAGATTTATATCACTTTATTTTTGCTTTGTAGCATGATGGTAGTTAAAATTATTTGTTTATATTTAATTAAAAATATAACTCGCTTTTTAAATATACATGGAAATCTGTTTCTAGTGGTTATTGTCCAGTCCCTTCATCAATGGCATTATAAGAGTTGCTATTTTGCTATTAATGGAGCAGTTTAAGCAGTAAGGAAATCTTATTTCCATATACTGATACTTGATCAGTGTAACATTTATTTAACAAACTGATTCCATTAAATTTACTGTTTTTTAATAGTAAATGAGATGGCACACACTAAAATATAGTTCAGAGGATACAAGTACTACATGCAACATCATAATTATTAACCTTAGCAAATCAACTCACAGAAAGTGGATAAAAATATAAAGATGGCACGCAAGACAATTTTACAAAATCAAAACTAAACATGCTTGAATGACGTGTATTAATTAATTTTAAAAAAAACAAACATTTGTTACACCTTTTTACCACATACTAAATGAATTTCCTGCACTTAATGACAAGCACTACCTGTAATATGACTGATGAAAGAACTGGAGAATACTACAAAAAGATCTTCTGAAAGAATATTTAAAGGCTGGCTCATATTTTACATTAGTACAAAATTTGATAAATATACTTTTTTTTACTTTTATACTGAGATAAAACATAACATAGGCAATACAATTTCCATACAAACTTCAGAAAAGTAATAGTTTTTTTGTAAATCTACATAGGTTTAATTATTATGAGAACTAGTAAGAATTTTCAAGTACAAATGGTATAGAAAGTTTGTGCAGCAACTATAAACTTTCACACAATACCAGCAGTTTAATTGATAACGGGACGAAATTTGTTCAATACTATAAGAAGAAGAAAAGATTAGTTTAAAAACAATAACAACCAAGGTTGAGAGAGATTAGTTCAGCTCACGGATATCAGAGATCATACTATCAAAATAATGAACACCTCAATTAAGCGATGCCACAAATGGAATGAAAACACTCCATTATAATCACATCTTATGCCTAACATCATTTTATATAAATAAATAAAAAAATTATATCAGTTATTCATTGCTCAGTTATTCACCTGCTTACTTCACTAAATACGATAATTTAAGTTGTAGTACCTTGTCACTCTGAACTAATGGCAAAACACGAATGTATAGAGACATTTTTTAACAGATCAAACTGTCAGTGTATCGGGTTAACGAAATGTAATTTAACTAATCTTATAGCGGCATGGACAATAAAACATACAAAACCAAATCCTCTAACTTCCAGCAACTTACAACAATTACATTTCATTCATAATATAAACGAAAAGTATATCTACTAGGTGTTAAAATAAATTACATTCGATAATAAATTTAACCTTTGAACAGCATCCAACACCTGATTTTGCCATTGCCAATACAGGGAAAATAATTCTCACCAAATGTTTAAATTATTTATTTAAAGAATGTTCGATAAAATTGTCCTTAAAAATAAAAAAATACCATTCTAAGAATGATACATTATACAAGTAACGAATTATTCAGTAAATGTACACTCGGAATTTTAAATGAAAGCAATTAAAATCACAATTGCAAATAATTGACTTATTTCATTATTATGACAACGTCTAATGCAAGAGTTTTTCCAGCAACTATAGATAAATAATAACAAAAATTAGAAGTCGAAGGAATTTACTCTTTGTGTATACTTTACGTTTATACATGATACGAAGCGCTAGTGGTTCATGACATAATTACATTCAGTATTTTTGAGTTAGGTTATAACGAGAATTTTGTTTGTTTATATTTCTGTTGTACTATAACACTTGGTTGAAGAAGTTTCATTTACTGTTATTTCATTAAAAAAAAGATGCTGCCTTCAAAGGGATATTTCAAATCATTTAACTGCCCATTTTATGATAATGGGTTGTGCGAAAGACCTCATTGCCATTATCGACATACTAAAAGAGGTTGGTTGAAGACTGTGTATTATTATGCGATTTAAATTCTAGGTCTAGGGTTGATTGCTATACAGCTGAATAACAGTTAAATACATAAATAGTAATTTACCAATGATACCTACTGTAATAGAAACCAGATTTAATTTTAGTAACGTATAATTTTGATGGTTAACCTAAAAGAGGGTTAATGCTGTATTTGTTTGAAGTTTATTTAATTTAATGATAGTGTAACAACTGCTACATTTAGATGTTGCTTTTATTACATTACCAATACATCTTATAAAATAATTACAACATAGTCCTCCTTTTGTCATCATATATCATAAACAATTCTGTTTTCAAAAGACTTACAACATGTATTCAATTGCCAAAGAGTGTAGAAAATAAATTTATTTAATGACAGCAGTATAGAGATAAGAATTGTAAAAGGGTTTTTTTAAATATATTTGTAAATTAGTTTATATACTATACTGAGTGCTGAAAAACATAAGTAGTTCACTACCCTCACCAAAAATTTTGTAATTCAACACTGCACAAGTATAAAATACATTATTTTCGGACTAAATAATTAAGTTAAAGATGAGATTAGATTTACCCAAGACTAAATTAAGTTACATTAAGCCTAAGGTGTGGGTTTTGATAAATCTGCAGTATACATTATTTACATAGTAATTAACTTCTTTTAAGTGAAATTTAATTGAGTTTAGTTAGGTTAGGTACCTAACGATTCTGCGTAATGAACTTTGTATGATATCAACATAATCTCGCTCACTTTGCTTGCTAACCTCATCTAATTAACCTTAAACATTAAATTGGCTGATATTAGGTTGAATCCATAATTATATAAAATAACATTTAGTTAAAAAATAATGTATATTACACTTGCTCAGTGTTGAATTACAGAAATTTTGGTGAGGGTACTGTGAAACTTATGAGGGACATAACCCAGGTAAAAGATGTTTCCAACAGAAAATTTCAATTTTTGAATAACAAAAAACTTATGTATAAATAAGGTATATTCTAAATTTTGTCAGTATTTTAGATGAGTTCCTAATTGTAAATAATTCACCTTTACCTGTTAAAAGATGTATGTATAAGACAATGTAAAATATTTAAGAAATCTGCTAGTTTGACCTATGTGTTGGATGATTAGATATATTGTTAAGTGCATCAGCTGTAGTAGGTATGCTAAAAGTGTTAAAGAAGTGTTAGTTTCAATTCTGAATGCGGTTAGGTCAAGAAAGCTGTGTAATTTGTTATAATGTTGCAGTGAATTATAAATCGTGATTTAATTTGTTGATGTGAGGATTAAGTAACATCGCCTTATATTTCCTTTGTATAAGAGTATGTAGCAGTGTCAGTCCAGTATTTTGTCTATAGATTTTTCATTGTGTAATGTTAATGTTATCTGAGTTTTGTAGAAATATTTCGCCAAGAAGACTAAAACTGGCTTACTTACCTACTGGTAGGACCAGTTGAGTTGAGTATTTGTTATTGTATATGAAGTAATTTTGTTCTTTTGTAGCGTTCGTTGTAATTTTGGTATGTTTACTGGTGGTGTGTTGTTTTTTAGTGTTTTTGTAGTAACACACTTACAACCTTGTTATTACCTCTACATTAATTTATCAGTATGAAAAACATAAATGTACTACGTGAAAGGTCACATATAAGAAAAAGTTTCAGTATTTTGAAAGTTAGTCACTTAGTATTTAATAATTCCAATTTATCATCTTTCATCATGCTGTTCAACAAATTGATTTGAAATTAATGCAGTTGAACTTTATCTGTTGAATAAACAGATACTTTATTTAGATGATAATATATATCATATAGAATGTGTCAAGTATAAAATTAATAAATTTGTTTAATAATTGTATTTTATTTATTTATTATATTAACATTTTAAAACAATATTAAATTTAGTTTAAAACAAAGTTTTATGTGTTTTTTTTGTTTTTTTTTTAATTTCACTTCATGCAGATTAAATTTCACTAACCAGTTTTTTAATTTAGATAAAGTTCTAAGATTTTTCATCAACAAAATTTATTTCCAAATAACAGTTCCTTATATCTGAAAATTATCAATATTAGATAATGTTGTTTTGTAATTGCATATACATTAATATGCCACTAAATATTATGCAGCTTATTGAATACAGCTGCTTTATTTTTATTTGATACAGTTATAATTATCCTAACAGTTAGTTTGAAATTCATGATAATAAGTAACCAACAATGTACAACATGTCTTAACTAATTAAATACGTACAGTATCATTTAAAAATAGTTGAATTGAAAGTTTGTTTTATAATTGAAAAAAATGAAGATTATGTTTTTTTTTAATAGTATTTAGAAAATATAAGAGAAATACTATGAAATGAGCTGTATTGGTATTAGTATTTGACAGCATATAAAAATCAAAATATATTAAAGTTATTTAAATAGTAATAATAAATTATAGTCATAATAGCCAATACAAATTAGTAACCAATGTGCAGTACAAGAAAAAGATTAAGAATAGTTTCCGGAATTTAGGTACAATCTGTGTGCCATAACCCTGTACACAATGCAGTTCTTTTCCTATTATTATTTATTTAATGTCCTCTTAAAATGTGTTTTTGGCAACTCCCTGATCCATTTGGGGAGGAATATGTCAACCTGATGTGGGTCAGTTGCCTGTGTTTTGGAGATGTGATAGTAGTTGATTTGAAGGTTATAATGCTCTCATATGTGTACTTCACACTCGTACAAAGTACAGGATACAAGAAGTGCTGAAACAAACACTGTCAGCACATATAAAGGGAGTGAAAAAATTCTCTTGAATTCACCTTGGCATGATTCTGTAGTCAGACCACCTTTAATGGAAATGGATTCTTTTGATTCTTGAAGATGATTTCATGAGGGAAAGATGTTGTAGTAAGCTGTATTATTATTGAATTACTTTACATTGACTCATCACATCTGATAGGGAAGGGTAGTCTGTAGCACAACTGCCTCTGTTTCAGAAGTGACATTATTGAGAAACATTTATAATAAGTAGAGTAGTTAATCCTAACAATATTGGGAAGTTATTAATTAAAACAAACAAAAAATAATACTGAAAAATAATCAGATAATTCCAGGAAAGGAGAAAATTACACAAGATTTGAAAAGAAGAAAATAAAAAACAATCCACTCTACATTCAATACTGTACAATTATTCTTTGTAGAAATTATGTTTGTGGAAGTTTAGTTCTATGTTTTCTAAGTTATATTACTTTATTGATATTTTATCATTTATATACCAAAATTATTAATTTATTTATAATTTTTATTTTTTATAAGCAATAAATAACATACTGAAATTAATTAAAAATTTTGTCTGAAAATAGTAAATTATATACAATAGTTTATGGTTTGTTTTTGTACTTATTTAATATGTAACAATAATTTACTGTTGGGTAAAGGCAGTTTGTGTTATGCATTGTTTCTGTAAAGAACAAAAATATTAATGTTATATAATGTGGGTTATATTAATGTGGTACTTTATTATCCCAATCTTTCTTATGATTGCAACACATGCAAAGCATCTGAAATAACAAATAGAGATAGGTTGTCTCTAAGACTAATATTGTTCACTGCAAAATTAGTCTCTGTGATGATCAAACTAAAGGAGTTAATTGTAAAGTTAAATATCACTTGTATTTTGGTCAGAGTGGCATACTGATCTGCAGCAGTATATTTGGCTTAAAAAATAAGGCACTGAGAAACTTCTTCACACTTCAGAATTTCCCTGGTAAGCTTAATTATTTTTAAAGATTTACGTACTGTTGCCTAAAAATGTATATTTATGATACATTTATATGCCTAAGAATAAGTAATAATTAGAGAGTGTTTCGTGTAAAATACAGTACATGTTCTATACGGTTATTTATGAATAGACTGTTTTTTTGTGGAGTGTGTGTTTTTCTGCAGTAAGTACTATATAAAGTAATCAGTTTTTGAGAAAATTGAAATTTTAACTGTAATAGAAGTTTTTTCTTGTGAAGTCTGATGAGAAATGCAGATTGGTGACATAAGTTTGGAAAACTAGTCACATGCAGTTGAGAAGAGATCAATGTTGGAACTTACCGTGCATGTGTCAAGTCATTTGCTCATCTAGTTTTCTTTCAGTCATGCTTTGTTGTTATTCACATAAACATGTTCATCACAATCATCATGTTGCATAATAAAAATCTGAATTTGATTCTTGGGAAGAGAAAGAAGTTACAGGTAGCAAGATCTTAAGGTGGTGGTTACTGAACATGTAGAATTTGATATTTCACAAGAAACTGCTGCATAAGGTTAGATGAATGTGTCATAATGCCTCGCACAATTCTGATACAACGCTGGGTGTTTTCACTGAATTTTGTCATTCAAATTCTGGTAAAATTGACACAAGTACAAGGAGTAATAATCGTTGTTTATTATTCAACTTAATTGTATGTGTGGTGTATTCCTGTATAACTGAAGAAAGCTGCAATTTTGCCATGCGTTTTTGGGTTTATGAGATTTTGGAGTTATTCACTGTATAGGCTGAACTTTATTTCATTTTACTCATACACCCATGATTCATTTGCAGCAACAATTGTTTTTAGAGTGGTTTCATTCTAGCAGGGCACTACTTGATGAAAGAGGAGGCTGTTTCTAGTTAGCTGAGAATAGTTTTGGCACAAACTTGGCTGCTATGTGTCCATTCTTCTTTCTTCCCTGTACACTACGTAAATTTAAGCTTGTGTTTTTGCAAGTTTTATCAAGCTTTTGACAAAATTTGGTGCAATTTCATTAATAAAAAAAATAAATCTTTTATTTTCATTGGTATGTAATAATAGATTACATAGATCATGTGATTATAAGATAAATTAAACATAAAAACATAAATAATAAGGTAAGAAATATACTTGATTGAAGTCCATAGTAATGATACACTTGAAGTAATATTAAGGTAAATACATAAACATAAAAAATTACTTCAAAAAAATTCACAATTCAATAGGCGCTATTTATTTTAAAAAACTATTTTGAGAAAATATGTATATACATGTTGAACAGGATGCAGAAAAATCATGTTTTTTAATTAGTATTATTTAAAGATTCATCAACAGAATATTATCGCTTCTATAGAAGATTTTCTTTTACATAGTTTTTTGAACTACTTTCATAGAATTTTCAATCCCTTTTTATTATCTGTACGCTGTTATTCTTTTATGTATATTCCAACTGAAGTTGTGTTTAATAGATTTTTTGAGTTTTGAAGCCATTTAGAAGTGGCACATATTTGTTACCAAAAAATGTCAACCATCTTGTGAAATAAATCACAACTTAAATATTCTATGCAAATGCAAAAAACAAAATTGCATTCTAATACTTATGAATATTATGAATAAAGATCGGATTATATGCAACATAAAAAAGCTTGAAAAATGCGTGAAAAGTGTTTAAATATGCAACTTTAAATAATAAAAAATTGTAATTTTTAGTTTTTTTTTTTATTTCAAAATCAGCATACAATTAGTAAGTAGTTGAATAACATATTGATAAATTCCGCAATTAACAATTATTTAACATTTTGTTACTTTTGTAAATGTAAAAAATCAGGTACTGTTCCAAATGTTCAGTAATAAGATTGTGTTTTCGATCACTCAAAATATTTTTATAAGTGGAAAAGGATCAATCTACATCCACTGAGGTAACTGGGCAGTATTTGAATTTGAGTCTATGTTAGCACATATTGTTTCTGGAAAAAGTTCACCCGTCCCATTAATAAAACTATCAATTTGACACAAAGGTTCAAAGCCTGGGTTATTGTTCAAAATGTGTTCAAATTTTTCTGTAAGATTACACGGGAATACCTCTGGCAATGCGGAGTTCATTTGGCGGATTTTATTCATTAGCTGAATAGATTCAGTCAACGCCAAACCTTGAGTTTCAAGCTTTTTATTACCCACAGGTATGTGGGAAAAATGAATGCTAATCATAGGTACATTTTTTTTTATTCTAGAATTGTTAAATGCTTTCTTGGACTGACAAACTGCCATAGTCTCTGCACTATCGAAGTTGTTTACTACACCTTTGATGGCCTCGAAATGTTCATTATAAAACAGCACAGCTTCAGTCCACATTCCCCATCGAATTACCACTGGTTCAGGAGGTAACGGCACATTTGGCAGTTTTTCTTTATAGGCGTTATTGCGAGCAGGTGCCTTAAGAAACACTTTCTTTGTTGATGAAATCAGTTTACTTATATTTCCAAACGTGGATTGTACTTAAGCGACTTAATCGACTTAATGAGTCAATGTACTCAGTGAGCAAAGCACATCACATAAACAAATTGGGATAAAATACTTGGAGAGCTTTGGCTGCCTGGATCATATAAGGAGCACAATCTGAAAGAAATATAAACACTCTTTCATCTGCAGAAGATTCAGGAAATATTTTTTTAATACCCTCATTCACAAATCTGGCGTTCGTAGAATGCTTTGTCTTTTCAAGGTGTTTGAAGATCACCAAATAGGAAGAAGAGCTCTAATTTTAATACACCGACAATTAAATTCGCAATGTAACGGCCACAACTATCGATAATTTCGTCAGCTGAAATTCCAACAATGCTATCCTTGAGTTCATTGCATATTTCTTCCAGAACATGCAGTTAAATTGTTGGTATGCAATTTTTATGCAATGTGAATTCATCTGGTATACTTTGATTCAAGCAATATTTTCACAGAAAATATTTGAAGATAGGATTTGTAAGTTTGTGAAGAGGAATATTTTAACCAATGCCTCACAAATCCATGCTAAAATGGTTTTTTTGTTTACCTTTGGGAGTGAAATCACTGCTACTTGCCGCTGTTACAAGTTGTGGTCGTGGGCCTTTCTTTTGCAATCCTGCAATATGAAGACTTGTTTTTACATGCTGGTCCATTTGAAACTTTTTTGTGCACAAAATATTTTTCTCGCAAACTCTGCAATATAACATTTCTGTCGTATTTAAATGTTCCAGGATAGTCAGCTATCCACGAAGAGAAACTTTTTTTTGGGAGGCATGGTACACATTAAACTTTGCACAAACAAACAAAAAACTAAACTGATGCAATGAACACATCAACAATAAAATGCGTACTTTAATTGCCTAGTGGGAGGAGTGCTGCGGTAGGCATGTGCGATGCAGAATGGTGTCGTCCTTCCTTGTCTTGCATGAGTGTGTGTTTTACTTGGCCACATAATAATATTATCTTACCAAAACAATAGACATGCGGCTGCTAAGTGCACTCTAAGAGCCGTGCAGCTAATAAGTTGGACTGGCTTAAACGTAAAATTTCATTTATTAACTAGATACCCTATCGAAAAATATTGTAAATATAGTGAAAATATGCATCATTACTAGATTTTAAGGAAAGTATACAATAACCAGTGAGAATGGGCTTAATATGCAAATGCATATAATCCAGTCTATAATTATGAAATATACAAATATGTAATACATGTACTAATCGGATAACCATAGTCCAGATATAATAAACTTTTTCACCTCATCCTAAATACTTTCTTCTGAATTTGTAAAACTATCTGTAGTAATTTAAGCTACATGACAGTTTACGTAAGTTTTAGTCATTGATGAAGACTACCACTATATGGCTAAAAATGTTTTGAATAAATAAGGAACTTCTGTTGTATAATAGTTTATCTTTAATTCAATTTATCCTAAACAGTAATTAATTTTTTGATTATTTAGAATTTTTGAACCCTTTCCTTTTAAAATTGAGATCACATTTTCATCTATTACACTTCTTGCATACCTTATTTTTTATGTATTATTTTTTTATACAATTATATATATATATATACTTATATATATAAGTATTTGTTGCTGTGAGAGCATGTTAATGTTATGGTTGGTAACCTTTCACTTTTTTTTTTAGTAATTCATATAATTGGTTTGATGTTTTTCTCCATTTCTTTCTGTTTTGTGAAAATACTTTTTTTTATTTAACCTTAACATAATTCCTACATCCTCAGTTATGTATTACAGTCTTTGTATTTGTTTATAGCTTTTACTTTCCATCTGTTCCTCTTTGAACAGGTAAACTATGTTTGGTCATTTTAATATATATCCTATTAATCTAATTCATCTCTTACAAGAATCCACTGTAAATTTCTGTCCTTTCCTATTCATTAAAACTTCATTTCATTTTTTATCAACTTTCCTAAGTTCAATAGTCTCCTGACACCATACTTCAATTAAAAGAATAAAAATCCTTTTCTTTCTTTATTTTCTATTGCCCATATTTCACTACTATAAGTAATAGGCTTAGACTGAGATGTGATGTGGTGAGTTTTTAAATGGCATCAACTGCTAACAATTATCCACTAAAAAATGCTAATAGTATTAAGTGAAACTCCGACTAGCATTCTTTTAGTTTGGTGATCAACAGGAACCAGTTTATTAAATGTGAATTCAGATGTTAATATTTTAGCCTTCCTCATACATTTGCATCATCAAGGATATTGTTCCAGGTTTTAAAAAATCGTCAAGTTATAAGGAAATTTCTCTTCTTACTCAGGATCTGATATCTTGATTTGATGTTTTTTTTTAAATATTTTATTGTGATAAAAATGCGATATAATTATTGTAGCAAGTGGTGCAACTTACTTTTATTATGTTATTTTTTATTCTTTTATTTTCATCTCTATATATAAAAAATAAATCAATCATTTTCTGATTTTCACAAGACAAGAATTTATAAACAAAACACATTTTGTATCTGCTTGACATGATATATCTCTTCTACATTGAGTACCATAGTAACTTGACACTAAAATGCCATAATTGAAGTGGTTATAGGCAGCATGACATGCATCGCAAGTCACCTCTGAAAATTATTGTCATTTTTAAAAATAACAGCATCTCATTCCTGGCTTACAAGGGAAAGTGTGGAGTAAAGTGGTTTCAGATTTCAGATTGCCTTCTTCACTGAACCAAATATATAGTTGCAAATCAGCTTACCAAGCCTACTGAAATGTAGTGACCCTCAGGTCTGTAAGTTACACCTTTATTCTATTCCCCACAGTGACTGGGCTTTATAATAAATTACATTGGTATAGAAGATCTTGTCCCAGAGCAATTAGAAATGGTTTCTATTTGTATTTTCCCCTTGAATTCAAAAATGTTAACATAATTTCTTTAGTTTTCAAGTTACACCATGCTCAGTATTATACACATTATGAAAGTTATGCAATTATGTTTTGGTATTACGCATTTATAATACATAAATGAATAAAAAAATTCTATTGATTAAGTATTTAAAAATGATTATTTTGTTTTGAAAGAAGGTCTGCGATAGGATAGAACAATGCAATTAGTCATAACTGCTGGATGATGCAACTCTAACATGAGTCAGAAAATGGCTTTCTTACAGACTTAGTCATCATTGTCAAAGTGATGTCACAAACAACATCTGTTTTAATTATAATATCTTAGTTACTGGTTCAAGTCAAAAGGTCAAGCCACCGATTGTTACTTTTGCCTGACTACTATGGCAAGCATTAGTTCAAAATCAAAGCACACTTTTTTACTATAATTTACTATTTGTCATGAGGCCTGTGGCTCACAGTGAAGAACTGTTTGTGCCTAAACCACCAGAAAATATCATACTTAGTGATGATCAACAACATAAAGATTTGGCAGAGGATAATGATGATGTAAGGGTTGATCCAACCTATGAAGCTTCATTTTCATTTGTTGAACCACATTTACTAATACAAGGGGACCTCTGTGACCTTGTAAGAATCTGAATTTTCAAAAAAGGAAGCAGAACTTTTAGGCTTACAATTAAAAGGCTGGAACCTCCTGTATCATGAAAAAAAGTATGTGTTTAGAAATAGACATAATGACTTCAAGAATTTCTTTGAATTTGATTATAGACTTGTTTTTTGTAATAATGTTTTGTCTGTAATGGAATCATTCGGTCATGAGTACAAAACAGAGGAATGACATTTATTTATTGATTTGTTTAAAGCTAGGCTGAAAGCCATGCTTCTGCACATTGTGAATGAGTTTCCATCAGTGCCACTATCTTAGACTACGAATCTGAAAGAAACTTACATAAACGTGAAACTTCTGGAATATCTGTGGTGAGTTGAAAGTAATTGCTCTGTTGCTAGGTCTTCAACTAGGCCTTACCAAATACTGTTGTTTTCTATGCGAGTGGGACAGCAGAGACCGAAAAAATCATTACGTACATAAGGAGTAGCCAAACCAAACAGCATTAACTTCAGGGAAGAATAATATTGTTGATGCATCAGTTGTTGATTTGAAAAAAAATTTGTTTACCTCCACTCCATATAAAATGGGCTTACAAAAAACTTTGTAAAAGCAGTGGATCGAAGTGGGCTTGGATTTGCTTAAAATCTAATTTTATTTTACTTAAAAAATAAGTTTCCAAAGGTTAGTGTAGCAAAACTCAAAGAAGGAATCTTTGTAGGACTTCAAATTAGAGATTTACTTAAATATGACAACTTCAATAGTATGTTAAATGAGGTGGGATAAGCTGCATGGAAGTCTTTTGAGAGCATTTGCCAGAACTTCTTAGGAAACCATAAATAGGAAAATTACAAAGATATAGTAGATGATGTTATAAAATCATGGAATGCAGCATGTCACTTCTTGGAGTTACACCTGGATTTCTTCCCTCCAATTCTAGGAGCATTCAACAACGATACTGGTGAATGGTTCCATCAGGGTATTTTGGATATGGAAAAGTGGTACCCGGGCAAATGGGGTTCGAGCATGCTAGCTGACTATTATTGGACCCTAAAGAGAGGTGTTCATGATGCAAAATATCGTAAAATCATAAGATTACATTATATTAAGAATGCATTTTAAATATGTAATGTTATAAAATTAAAATAGTTGTCTTTAAAAATCCTTGCGTGATAGACTGATTCTGAAACCATATTTGAATTCAGCGCGAAAAATGCTATTAGATCACTCATTTCTGCTTCTGGGACAAAATATAAATCAAATTTTGTATACCAGTATTAGCAACAAATCAATGTACCCCTTTCTGTGTTAAACATTGCATTTTATATATATATTGTTCTAATGTAGCAGAAGAAAGTTGACATAGATCCATTCAATGAGTTCATATTAAAAAACTGCAAAGTATAATTATTATCAGTCAGCAATTAGTATGATAGTACAGCACTAAGTGGTCATTACATAAACTAAAATAATATTTTCAGTAGAAGAGTGTTGAGTGGGGAACCGTGTCTGTTAAATATAAAAGTTCCATGAAAACGTAAATATTTCTGAATTTCTTCAACATTAGTTATTCTTGAGTTGCTTAAGTTCTGATTAAAGATTTTTTTTTCCTTGGTTTTTTATTATCTTAATGATAGGAAATACAATGTATATACTAGAGTTTATTTTTTTATTTTTAAGAATTCTGAGTTACTTGTACCTTAAGGAAATTACATGAACATAGCATCAATAATATTAATTTAATCTATATAATATTACATTTTCTTTGGTGGTTTCATGACTTATATGAAAAATGTCATACTTATGAAGATTTTAATATTTTGCAAGAAAAAAAAATAGATGGTCCTTGTAATTATGATATACGAGTAGGTACAGTATGTCATTAGGAATTTTTATCCATTTTTTATAGTATGTTTTATAAAAGAAATAAATTGTATGGGATCCCATGTAGAAAAATTAGTTATTAATCTGTTTTTTATTTTCCTGTTTTCAGAAAAATTTGATGTGCATAATATTTCAAGCAGTCAGACTGAAGAAATTGCCAAAGATAATTCATTAGTAGATATTAAGAGTAATAAGCTTAATAAGAAGACATTTACAGAAGCAGTTGAGAAATTCCTGTTAGAAGATTACCTGAATAAATCTGCTGATACAGATAGTAATTCGGCTGATGCCGATAGTATTATATCTAAAGTATATAGTGAATTGACTTCTCCATCATCTGCCACTTATTCATCTACTTCAGATGTTCCTAGTTACAAGCCAACTCCGATTTCAGAGCTTAAGAAGAGACATATTCCAGTCGCATATGCTCCAAATATTGTAAAGTGTGTTATTCCTAAAAGTAAGTCTTCAGCTAAAAAGCCAAAGATCGAATATGTACCGAAAGGTGAAAATGGAATAGAACCAAATCTTCCTGACTACAGCCCTACACCATCTAATCAGATAGCAAAAAATAAAAGTCAAGAATATTTGCCGGTGGAGCCAAGCTGGAACCATATTTATACTCCTAGTAAAATAACAGATTTCCGTTCGTCAAATGAATTCACTAGTACTGAACCAAGTTATTTATCAGACAGTAATCCACCTTTATATTCTATGGATTTATCACCACCTCATGATACAATTAATGATAATTTTTATCATCCTTCAAGAGTAATTAATAGCGTCAATGAGGATGATCTCGATCTTGATGATATAGCTCCAGAGTTAGATATGATTAGTGAAATTGTTGATTCAGTAGATGCAGAATTGAAAACAAGAGTTGATGAAACTATTGATAAAGACATTGTTAATTCTGACATAGGTGAGATAAAATTGTGTAATAAGAATATTAAAAATATTTCTGATAATAAAGGTGATAATGAACAGGAAAATGATAATAAAGAAATAAAAACTGATGTTATCGATAAAGTAAATTTAAAAGAAAACGAAAAGATAGATGAAAGTATGTCGGTTCTTTCTGAAAAACATTCAAATATAAAAACTGATAAAATTAAAGAACATAAATCAAAATATAAATCCAAACATAAAAGTAGTAATTCCAAATCTTCAGATAAACATAGTAGTTTGAAAATACATGATAGTAAAAGTAGTTCTAGTAAACATAAACATATTAAGGATAAACATCGTTCATCCTCATCTTCAACATCATCTAAAGATAAAAGTAGCCATTCCAGTTCATCAAGCAATATTAAAAGTGATACTGATTCAAAAAGTAAACAAAAACAATCATCTGAACGAAAGCATAGTCATAATGAAAAAACTCATTTGTCTGATAAACAAAAATCTCAGAAAAGTCACAAAAATAGTAATGAAGATAAGAATGGGAATAAATATAAATCTGAAAAAGAAGATCATAAAAGAAATAAACATTCCAAATCTCATTCGCATGATTCAAAGCGTTCTATTAAACAGAGTTCAAAATCCAGTTTAAAGAGGAAGTTAAGTTCTGATTCTGATAAAACTGAAAGTATTAAGCGAAAAAAATCTAAACAAAGTGCAGGTAAATATTTTGTGTAAAATAGTTTACTATTAATTATTATAACTTTTTTTTTTAAGAATACCCTTTGAAAAATTAAGGTAAAAGGTAATCCACCGGGTTGGTCTAATGGTGAACACGTCTTCGCAAATCAGCTGATTTCGAAGTCAAGAGTTCCAGTGTTCAAATCCTAGTAAAGGCAGTTATTTTTATACAGATTTGAATACTAGATTGTGGATACCGGTATTCTGTGGTGGTTGGGTTTCAATTAACAACACATCTCATAACTTTTTTCTTTTTTTTTGAGGAGGAAGAACTCCATTTATGGGCGCCAAAGCAGTGTCGGACTCGCTAACAAATTCTGCAAGCTGTTATAGCAGAAAATGCGTATGTATTCCTGTGCACAACTGACTAAACCTCCACCCCTGGCGACTCCACCTCCTGGGAAACTGCTAATAAAGCATTACTTCAGGAGGGGGATAAGCGCCCACACACACATTCAGTCTCCACAAGCAAACATCATCCATACCAGACCACTGCACGCACACACTCCAAACCTCAAATACCTAAAGGAGGAAAACATCGAGAAAAGTAGCATACCTAACAGGTACTAAGATGTACCACACACATTTATACATTCATACAATCAAGGCAACACAAGACAACCGCACAACAATCATGAAGACATGTCCACAAGACATAATTTATCCACCAAAACACACTCAACAGTTAATTTCCACAATCTCACCCAGAGTACACAAACATACATCCGCCATCTAACACACACATAACTCAACTACTTAACAACTTATTACTTACCCACACAAGCGTCAGCCACAATCACTACAAACGTGAGCAACGCCCTCTGACACCAGGAGTGGAGAGTCCACGGCCTCCCTGCACCAAAGCAACCCCCCTCATGCTTAAGAGGGCCCCCAAGGCACTCTCAGCCTTGTCCAACCTGGCACCCTCCAACACCTCATTCCCTTGCAGGCCACGCCAATGCTCGCTGTCTCCTACAAGTTTTTTCTGTGTTTTTAAGCTCTTCTAAAACTTTTCTATTATAATTTGCAATAATAGTCCACTGCATCACACCCTGAAGCATTATCTGCTGAAAATTCCTCAGGTCTGAACATGTCCACCCAACCCAGGGCATCCAGCATGCACCTCCACACATCCTGGAACCTCATACAACAGAAGAAGACACGGTATGGAGTTTCCTCCACGTCACACACTGGACAGCGGTCTGAATGATCAAGAGCAAACCTAAAAAGATACGACCTGTAACCACTGTGCCTGACCAGGAATTGCGTAAGACTGTAATCAATTGATCAGTGAGTCCTACCACACCAACTCCTTACATTCCCAATCAGACAGTAAGTCCACTGACCTTTTTCTCCCGCAACCCACATGTTCTTGCCAAGTATTCATCAACTCTTGTAAATTGGCCACAATCAATCACTTCTTCTCCGAAGAAGGAAGCATCCTTAATTCTCTATGCTTCCTTCTGTGAGCAATTGGCATAACACCCACCAGCACTTTTGCAACCTCTCTTGAGATCGTACGATAAGCTGCTGAAATCTGGAGGCAGCATTTCCTATGCAGCCCAGCAACTATCTCCATATACCTTTTATACATCAGAACATCTGTCCAGATCTCTGCTCCATATAAGAGGGAAGAATATACCACACTTGATAATAACCTCCTGAGTTCTCCAGGCCCCCTGTTTGGAAGTAAGATGGCAACCGCACGCATTATCCTCTCTTATCTTGCTCACAACTTTCCATAACATGGACTCCATACCTCAGTCCAAGATGGGTATCAGTCCAGATGCCAAGGTATTTAATGGTCATTCTGGAATCAACCCTCCTTCCTGCCAGTTCCAATGACAGTGTTTGACGTCTTTTCGTAGAGTTGATAAGTACTATCTCTGTCTTTTCAGGGGCCATCCCAAGGCCAACCCCAGCTATCCAAGTGCTGATCGTAGTATACAGAGCCTGAATTTTGTCCACAATCTCTCTCTTTGTGGTAGCCCCGACTGCAAGTACTATGTCATTTGCATAGCCGACCATAGCAACATCCTCCGGAAGTGAAATTTGAAGGACTCCATCATATACTGTTTTCCATAAGGTTAATCCAAGGACCGACCCCTGCGGCACACCCCAATCAATGGTCCTTACAATCGTGCCATTCTCCACTGTATAAGTCAGTCGCCTGTCTCTTAAATAAAACAATAATAATTTTAACAGATATGCAGAAACCTGTAAATTCCAGAGAGCATTTGCAATGGTGACATGAGAAACGCAATTGAGTGCATTTCTCACATCCAACTCCACCAACACACACATTTTATGTTCTGCAAGATAAATTCGAGTCGTGACTGTCACCTCCTCCATTGCATCACATGCAGACCTGCCAACTTGAAAAACATATTGTCTCCCCGAGAAGCCATCTGCATCCTCCACTGCACGAACCAGCCTTTACTGGGGCATACAGTCCATGATTTTCCCCAATGTATTAATCATCGCCAGTGAATGATAAGACGATGGAAGCACCAGATCACGTCCAGGTTGCGGCACCAACACAAGATGCCTTCCACGCTTCGGGGAATACCCCCTCCCTCAGATAGGTATTATAAATGTCAGGAAACACATCTATATTAGCTCGGACTGCCAATTTAATCACAAGATTTGGTAACGCATCAGGACCAAGGGCCTTGTCATGAGGAACATGCTCCATTGCCATGATCAATTCTTCCTTCATGAACACTAGTAGATCCACTTTTTCACCTGAGGCAGTTGCCGGAACCCCATCTCCATGTAGAAATAATCCATCAATGATGTGCTGGGCTGCTTCCATATCCATAGCAGTGGGTACTCTAGGTCTCACAACATACTTAACAATAATCTTGTGTGGTCTCCCCAAACAAGATCCTTATCCTTCTCGGATCCTTTTCAATCTCTTCAATAAGTTTGCTCCAACAAGCCTTCTTGGATTCTGTTATGAGCATCTTCTCTGTTTGTAAGGTACCTTACAATGTCCCCTAGCTGATTGGAAATAAGTCTGCTGAATTTCCCTTCTGCCCCTTAGCCATTGGCTGCATTTCCATGAGTAAACAGGTGGATGACCAGCCCTGTAACACAAGGGCTGGTCAATATGCCAGCCCTTGGCATATTGATCAGGAAAGGAGACCATCACAAGCCCTCATCAATTCACCCACTAATAATTGAACCTTTCCTTCTGCCATTGTAATCTCAGTAACCTTCCTCAAATCAAGGCCCTCCACGAATAACTGGGGATCCATTCCCTTCACACTCCACCCTTGAGCCAGGGGTCACCCTCTCACACAATGTCTGCTATTGTCAGTCATCATAATGATAGTCTGGTGGTTGCTCCCTGTATAACCTTCCCACACCCGCCAGTCTCAGAATTTAGCCACAAGGGCAGGGGCATAAATGGTCGACCTGAGACTGTACAAGAGTACAGGAATAAAAAGGGTAAAGGATACAGCAATAAAAAAAATAATAATTTTGGAAGAGAATATTTATCAGTAATTTATTGCAGATCTGTGAGATGCAGTTTTATTTTATTGTTTACTTTATATGTTTAATATTATATGAAATGTAAAACATTAAAACACAATAATTAGATAAGTTTAAGACCCTGCCATATTAATTTCCAGTAAGCAGTACTCACCAGTTAACATAAATTATTAACATGTATGATGAAAATAAATATAAAAACGCAAATAAACCAAATAATTACATTATAAAATATTTAAAAAATAAAATAATAGAGAGGAATTGAAAGGAATATACAAAATTAAATATAACACAACATACAAAAATAAAAAAATAAGGTATCTAATGTAGCTGACAAACTGTTAGAATGCAAACACAGAATCACAGATTGTAAAATCAACTTTTGAAGATTTGTGATAATGATAAAAAAATTAATATACTCAAAAAAATTTTATTTATAAATAAAAATATAAAGTGATGAACCACTACATCACATTCAAAGATTATGATTTATTTTAAAAGTTAAAAAAATATAATCTAACAGTTGGTAGTAATGACAGTTGAACAAAGGAAAATACTACATTTAAAGATTAAATGAAAAGGTAAAAAAATTTCAAGCAATGATTGCAAATTTTCCCCATTTTCGACTACACTAAATGAAATATTCGCTTGATTTAGGCTTGCAAATACTCTTCAGATAAATTTTTAATTTATCTTTCCATTTTCAGACTTTTTGGGTGTAGTATTTTAAGGTGTAAAAAAAAATCAAATTTTATTTTTCATTTTTTCTGTTCTATTCTTCTCTTGAATCAATTTTTATAAGATTTGGTAACATTGTGATGGTAGTTTTAGTTTGATTATGAGTATTTTGCGAGTGATACCGTGATGGGAAATCTAAAAATCAGTTAGTGGGTCCTGTAATGATCAAACTGCTCTGAAGAAATTACAATATACTGATAGTTTTCATAAATTGAACAGGCTTTAATTTTTATTTATCATTATTATCCTCACAAGCATGAATTTAATAAACACAGGGGTTACTTGCATTTCCTGACAGTGGTGGGAAATGCAAGAAACCATGAAGCACAGGTGAAGCCATGATAGGGGTGTTAGTATATATATATTTTTTTTTTAACTTATGACCCTCTAGAAAAATTACTTTTAAATACTATAAAGTATGTGTGTCAAGAGAAAAACATTTATGAGGCATCACACAAATGTATTACAAAATCCTTATGCCATTCATTTGGAAAGTATTAATTGAGATATATATATGTGTATGTATGTATATATATATATATTTTTTTTTTCTTTCTAAATGAAAATATGGATATAAAATAATGTTTATTTGAACAGTTTAGTCCATGTGAAAGAAATATTTAAGATAATAATGATGAATTTAGTTGTAAAAGTACATGACAGTGACAGAACTATAAAAATTATTCATTCGCAATGGAACTTGCCTTTCATTTGCAATTACCTTTACAATTTTTAATGATCATTTTTAGTAGGTTTCTCTCATAAACATGATTATCACCTCACATTGTAAGTAATTATTGATCCACTTCTCACGTTACAAAGTGCAAATCAGTACAAGAATTTTAGTAAAAGTTTCATAAAAATAAAATTCTCTCTAGTAGTTCATACAGTAATTAATAACTTTTATTTTTTATATCAGTTACGAATTTCATGGTAAGCCAGAAAGCAGGTAAACTGCTTGCAAATAATATTTAATTATTGGCTGCAGATATTTTGTGTTTAATTACTATTGTATAGTTTTTGAAAACAGCAATCTTTTGATATGCACATGTTATACTAAAATTACATTTTTTTTTTTTTTTTTTACATTTAGAAGCTCTCAATTTAGTGAAACTAAAGTTTCATAAATACCTATTTAATTTATTTCAGCTCCAACAATTGCTGATGATGTTAGCAGCTCAAGTTCTGATGTAGAAGAAGTTCCATTACACTCACCTGTTGATGCTATAGTTATCACTGATTCTGAGGAATCTACCCATGATGTCAGTAATTATAACGCATCAGATAATGATGACTCTGATAATTCTGAATCTCATTATGAATCAGAGAAACTGCCTGATGTTGGGAAAAATACTGAAGTGGTAATTATAAATTAGAGTTTTATTAAAAGTAGTGCAGTAACTCTTCATTTTATAGGTATTATCCAATTTGTTGTTAGCATAATAATATATAATTAGCACACTAAAATGGTGCAATACAACTTTGTAAAACAGTTAATATTCCCACTCTTCAAACTGAAATAGATTTTTTGAGAATCCATTAGGTAGTGGCAATATATACTTAATCTCTTGAAAAGTGCATTAGAAACACAACTATGTTGATAAATGTGTAAGTTAATTTTATTGTTATACAATGATCACATTTAGCGAGCAGAGCTCTGTTTAGTTTTGTTATGTTGTTTGCAGTCTGTTTTTCGTTACCTTGTCCCAATTTTTTGTAAAAAAAATTATAAAAAAAGTAAAATAACATGATTGTGATTTTTTATCGTAATTTTTAAACAGTTTTTCTCATAAATTCATTTATATATTACAAGTTTGTATTTAATATTGTATCATAATTTAAAATGGCTAGCCAAGTTGTTTATATGTTTCACATATAGAAGATAATAAATTATTATTAAATAATAATTATTTTTGTCACTCTGAGATTGAAGATAAAGATGTTATTTATAGTTTACATAATAATAATCCAAATGTTACAAATAATATAGATGGCACCTATAGGTGGGAATGATACATGGAGACTACTTCTCAAAACATAAGTACTAAACTTGAAGTGTTTATTTATATAAAATAAATAATAAAAATTTAGTTTTAGGTGCAATACTGATTTTTGTTTTATTTTGAGTAAAAAAAGTGTGTTGCCGACATCGTGGATTTTTAAAATTTGTAAAGCTTGTTTAATAATGTTTTATCAACTTTTTTAATTAACAGTGAACGCACTTCTCTCTCAGTTGGTTTTATATCTCTGATATATTTACAATCCGCACAAAATATCTGATAAAAACAATATGTTAAATGATTAACATAACATACATTGAATATAATTGATTATATACTGAAAGAATTTCGTAACCTTCTTAAAAACAGGTACTGTTAACAACAAAGTTGTCACTTATATTCAACTGAAGAAGATGCTGTATAATTAGATCAAGAAAATCCATTGAAAGAGCATCCTTTTAATCTGAAAGCAAATCATTTCTAATTTTTTATTTTAATTTACTTTTCATAAAGTTTTATTGTTTTTTTACAATTACGTTTTTGTTGGGATATGAGACAAGACATTCCTATGAACGGATCAAAAAAGCGACCATAGAAAAGGTATCAACATATAAGCTCTTGATTCATATGCTGATTACTGTGGTTTTACAGGAAGACATACATAAGACATATTATTTAGAAATATTTTCTTTTTTTTTGGGGAATACACAGATAAAAAAAATGCCATTTACGCATGCCTGGGCAGGCCCAGGTAGTGATGAACTCATATGGGTTTGGGTGGATGATGTTAAGAGCCTGTGTATTCCCACACCCTACTGACTAAAAAACCCTTTCTCACCTCCCCCTCCCTGAGCCAGCACTGCAGTTAAGCATTATGCAGCTCAGCCCTGGGGAGTGCCTGCAGGCTCGTGGGATCCAGAGCATCATCATGCATCATCATTATTGCCCATCCTCGCAAGCGCGGACAAACAATGGCTCCACAGGGAGCTGTCCTTCCCCCTCTTGCCTACCGATCATGATTTTCACCTGATGCTCAGGTCTTTACATGGAGGTTCATATCCTGTAGTAGTCTACAGTCTTGAGATGGTGTTGGATGTCGCCTCATTGTCTAAGGTCAGATTTCTTTCTTCTTAACATTTCCGCTACAACCTTCGCCACGTTATTCCACTCCATATAACCTTTAAGCATGTAATCAATGATGTTATCTGGAATCAACCCCTCCAGGTTGAATTGGGTATCCTGACATGTATCCACCTACAACAGCTAAAAAATGTGTGCTCCACAGTATCGATATCACTACAGTAGAAGCATTGGGGGATTCCCTCCTGTAGAACTGATGTAGATATGCTGCAAATGCTCCATGTCCGGAGAGAAACTGCGCGAGGTAGAAATCCACCTCACCATGCCCTCTCTGGATACATGGCTCCACCCTCTACATTAGGCGCCTAGTCCGTGCCGTTTTTGGTGGGAGCACTGCCTCCCACTCCAGTTGCCATTCCTCGGTGGCGAGTATTTTGGCTTCCGATGCAGACATACCCTCATATCTTCTTATCAACTGAGCAACCCAGAGGTGAATAGGGTAGATGCCCGCAATAACCTCAGCCGCCATGTTGGGTACCGTGAGCTATGCAGAGACTTTCTTGACAGCCGCCCTTCATTGAAGGACAGCGAGCCTCTTCAATATTTTCTTTTTAGTGAAGGTCTCCCTCCAGGCCGGCACCGTGTACAGGAGTATGAATGTAATCACTGACAATATTAACCTCCTTTTGTTTTGCTTGGGGCCAGTCCTGCTCCTTAGAAGTATACCCAAGCAAAGCATCATGGACTCTGCTTTCAATGTTACCTCCCTCATGTGGGCATTAAAGGTACTGTTCTTTTCCAGCCATATGCCAAAGTACTTAACATACCTTGACATGGCCACTCTGACTCCATCTACCAATATAACAGTATTATGCAATCTCCATCTTCCAGACATCACCAACATGGCTGTTTTTTTGGGGGCAAGCAACACTTTACTTGCAAGGAGCCAGTTGGTGAATTGTTCAACAGCTCAGTTCATCAGTACTTCCACCTCTTCCATTTCCCCTGCTATCATCACGGCTAGATCAACCGCATAGGTCATTAATCAGACATTGCAATGAAATTCACTGCGCAGGAGGCCCTCAAATGAGAGGTTTTACAACAGTGGTCCCTTAACAGAGCCCTGTGGAACCCCTCCATATGTCTCGAACTGCATAGTCCCATCTTCCGTGTCCTGCTCCAGTTGTCTGTCGTGTAGATAGTTGTTAATGGAAGCTACAAGATAGTCACTAATTCCATGCACCTTTAGTGCCTCAACTGCCGTGGACCAAGGAAGGCTATTAAAAGCGCCCCTGACGTTGAGGAGGACGATTAGAGGTAGCCTCCTCACATACCAGGAGCATGCAGAACAATCTCGCGCCCAGTCCAGAATGCTTCTAAAACAACATCCATAGATGTTCTCCCCCACACAAAGCCAAATTGATTGGTGGAGAAGCCTTCAGAAATCTCAACCTCAGTATGTATACGCTCCACAAATAAATTTTCAAAACGTTTGCCAAATACATTTAAAAGGCAATTTAGCCTAAATTTGTTACTCTCCATACCTTCTGCACCTGGCTTGGAAATGAGCACAGTTCTTGCCCGTTTCCAACATTCTGGAAAGTCGCACCCATGAAGTGTGCCATTCATCACATCTAGCACCATCCATGGGTGCACTTCCGTAAAGCTATTGACAATTGCAGCCAGGATAGCATCAGGTCTTGGTCTTTTCATACCGTTATTTCACCTTATCGACCAAATCAGCTCCCTGACAGCAAATCTATTCTGGTGGACACATGTTATTTGATTCCAAGCCTCCTCCTGGTATGAGAATAGTTCCTGAATAGTCCAGACGGCCTGCCCCCTGGACAGATGGGGGAGAGACCTACCAAAATGCTTCCTCACAATCTTATAGGCCCTCCCCCATGAGTCATTTTCAAGTTCATCCAGGATCTTGACCCAGGCATCCTTTTTTGCCTGCATTTAATTTTTTCTTTGTGGAGCGATAGCAAGCATCCAATATTTCGATCTGTCTGTCTTGTCGGCACCTAGCTCTTAGGAGGCATCTTCTCACAGAAATGGCCTTGGCTCCTAAGCTAGCAATTGGAGCAGACCACCAATAGATGCTTTTGTGCAAACACCTCCCTTGTGGTCTTCCTGCTGTACACGCTTCTTGAAGTGATCTCATCAGAGTGTCAGAACAGATCATCTGGAGTGAGGTCAACGGAGTGAATGCTGCATCTACAACTTTCATCATTTGAGTGACTGTTGGTCTCTACAGTCCAATCCTGGGTGGTCCAACCTGATTAACTGCTCAGAAAGTGAAGGCCATATGATTTCAGATAAATTCACCCTCCATTATCCTCCAGACTTGTATTTTTTTCCAATGATTCTCCAATATGGCCGTTATATCTACTACGAAACCGGCTACCCTACCGATGTAGGTGGGAACCATCAGAAATTGAGAATGACCTTCACAGCTCCCAACATGGAGGCCAATGTGTATCCCTTTCTGGTTGATCAGATGCCAGCTAGCTCATCACATTCCACGTTGAGATCACTGATCACTGGTCTTGCAGAGTTCCTTAATAACCTGTCGATGTCATTTATGAACCAATAGAATATTTCTTCTCCACAATTTGGAGAGACATGTGCATACTACCAATATTTCCGACAGTTCTATTGCCACATACCCAGACCTCTTGGTTATTCCCAACACGGCTTGACGCCCAGAAATATTCGGATTACGGCATCCCCATTGTCATCAGAAATCCAGCCCTCTGCTGACACCTTGCGCTGGTTTGGTTCAGCAAGCAAGAGAAAATCTGTCTCCATGTCTGCAGCAGTTCCCAGCATCAAATCATGTGCAGCAGCACACCTGTTAGAGTTCAGCTAAATGAATTTCATTTCTTGCTCAGCCCACAATCTCAAGCCCCCATCCGATGTCTCAACATCCCACAGGCGATACATTTCTGTTGTTCTTGACACTCAGCTCGCTGTGGCCCAGCCTGTTGTAATTATAAAAATTATTAGACCTATCTGGACTTTTACATTGCCCAGCTTTGTGACCTGCCTGCCATCAACGGAAGCAGTTCATGTCTGGCTTCCTCAACACAATCCGGCATGATTGCCAGCCTATCGGAATTCTTTTGTTGATTGTCAGGCAATTGGCATCCCTTGTTGACATCATCGCAGTTGCATTATGTGTTTGATCATAAGCGGGTCGCAGCGACCTTAGCCTGGAGGATGCAGCATCTCCACCAAGGATCCTCTTAACTCCAGCAAGCACTTCCTCCCCTGTGACTTCTGTGTCCAGATCTTTTATGTGGACAGTAACTGTTCTCAATACACTCTTCTTGACCACCATAGCCTCAGGAGTCACCACCAAGATCTTCTGTCTTAGTGCCGATTATGCCCTTCCCTGAAGCAGACCTCCAGATTGTCCCCTCTACCCTTCCTAACCAATAATGTCACCAGCTAGGTCCTCTCCAACAGATTTTTTCACATTCTTCAGTAAGTCTGCAAATGTGGTGCCATGCTGGTGAACCACAATAGTAGAAAATTTTGTTATGTCTCTCTGAACTTGCCCACCTTCTTCAAACAAAAATAGTGAGACATCCATTTCTCATTGCCTGGCCCAGAATTCAAATGCCTTTTTTACAGAAAGGCCCAACTGCTCCTTGGTAATGGCTACCAGAATTCTATCCACCTCTATGTTTGCAATCTGGTTCAGGCCTTTCACAACTGTCTCTATCATCGCCCGGCCTTTGTCCTTTACGAGGATGACATACCTACTGCCTCTTAATTCCATTTCTTCCTCCTCAGGTAGGATGGACACCACTGAGACCTCTCTTATCGCATCTCCTACATGGAATTTATCCTCATCAGTGTCCTCCTTATACCAGGCGACACAGCGCAAACATGGGCAACAAAATGGGCTTTTCCTATCACATAAGGTATTCAAAGCAAACACTTTTTCCCTCTCATCTCTGTCCTCAGGAAGACCAGCCTCCTCCTTTATTTCAGTAAATACCTGACTAGGCCATTGTTTGTCCGCTTCTTCAAGAAAATCCTCCATAGTACTGGTGGTAAGTGTCTTAAGACCACCATGTCCAAAGTCTCTTCACCTTCCAATTCAGAGCTTACTATTCTGCTTCTTTTCTTTCCAAGTTCCATCCTTGCCTCTCCAGTCACCACCTCTTCCATTGCTGAGATATCGACTAGACTCGTAGACGGTGTGACCTGAGGAGACCTAGCTGTTTTAGGGCTTTTCTTAAATGCTTCTTCCTTACTCATCTCAACTCTGGTGTCAAGAGACATCCTGTATTTTGACACAAAATAAAATAAATACTGAGTCTCGTATTAATACCAAGTCTCCAATTAATAAATATTAATATTACCAAGTATCTTTATAGTAAACAAAATAAAATAAAATTAAATTAAACTATTATCGAAGTTCAGGTAGCAGTATAATAACATTATTAACTAAAATAACGGCTACCTGCCTTCCTTCAAGAGAAGTAAACAGTTATTACAGTCAATAATATGCAAAAATGAACCTTATTGCCAACTGGCAAGGAGGGTAAAAAACATAAAACTCATGACGAAAAGGTAGTCCAGTATCCAAAACCCATAAAAAACTTCAGAAAAACACATACCATCAGTTACAGTCTTACTAACCAATAATATAACCGGAAAAAAAACAGTCCAAAACTCAAAATGAAACCCGGAGCATCATCATCTCATAAACACTTCTCTCGTCTGAATGAATAGAAATATCCTATTAAAATCTTTAACTAATATTTAAAAACTCAGATAAGTATGCTAAACTGCAAATCAGAACAGTGTATTTTATTTATTAACCTGAAATTATATTTAGACTATAATGATTAAAAGCAAATTAATGGAATAGTAATTTAGATAAGGAGGAAGAAATATATACAGTAATTTTTGTTGTTCTAACATATATATATTTTTTTTTCTAAATTATTTATCTCATATCACAAAGATAATAAATGTTTCAGTTTTGATTGAATACTGATTATGTTACATTTTATTGCTTGTAGTATTAAAGTACCAACTAGTGTAGTTTTTTCAAGAGTAAATTTGTTTAAAATAATGCAAGCATATGATTGTCCAAGTTAAAACATAAGTTTGGATGGATGAAATTTTAGAAATCGATTGGTTTAACAGTTGTGACTTTCCATCATGTTTTAATTTATAAAAAAATTTGATAAGATTGTGTAGACAATTAAAAAAATACTGTGGAAGTGATAAAAACAAATAATACTGATGAAGTAATGATTTTTGATTAGTTGATATCAGTTTTACTAAAGTCGTGCATATATATTTGTGCGTGTGTGTGTTTGTATATATATATATATATATATATATATATATATATATATGCTTTGTAAGTGTGGATGGCAATACAAAACGACTACTTCTCATAATCAGGATGGGTCACTACAAATAAACTAAATTGGATTGAAAGTTTTCTGGAATTTTAAATATATCTACGGGAAAAATGTTTCAATAAAGATAAGAAATTCAAGAAAAATTATATTTACTATTTAAAACAAGTTAATATAGAAATTAGGCTCTGACGTAAAATAAAAATTGTCATTTTAGATTAAATAAAACGCATTATTTCTGTCTTATTTCTTTTTTTTACATACTTTTTCCTCTATCTGCTATAGGCACAAATGAATATAGAAAGGATTTTTTAGATTTGTAAAAATAATTGAGCGCAGTGCTTATATGAAAGTGGATGCTTGAGTAAATATGATATTTTTCAATCATTTAGACACATTTTATGCTCTGTTACGGTTAGAAAGTAGGTAGTTCTAGTATTTAAAACTCAACAAATTTCTTTTAAAAATAATTTTTGTGTTTGTTTTATAAAAGATTTTTTTCAGTTAAACTCATTCTTATATGGATAAGTCTGAAAACTGATTTGATCCTTTTCAGTACGACTACTACCAGCTGTTATACTTCAACTAGGAAGCTCCAGTGAGGTGTTATAACTCTGGATTTTTTCTTTGTATTTAGCTATTTATTTTCCTTAATAGATGCATAAACAATAATATAATGATTGTTGGAATAGCATGACAAAACTGTCCACATCAAAATTAATATTTATATTTTCACTGTATTCTGACTATTGTCAATCGGCCAGTGGCATGGCCGTAGAGGTTAATTTATTCTAACAGATGCTTATTACAGATTTCATTTTGTTTTAGCCTTTGCCTGAATTAAAAGAAAGAAAGAGAATAGCCCATTCAAATGCAGAAAATGGAAGGAAAACTCGTTTTCAGCCTCCTACTGCAAGGACAGTTACTGATCCTGAAAAGGTAGGTTAAACTTATTTTAACATGCAGCAAAAGTACGTGTGACTATTATTGATTATAAATGGAGTAATTTGAGATTGCAGTTGTCATCATCTGTCATTATATGTATTGATATGCTATTACATATGCAAAATAATGATAGTTTAATTAGGTTAGGGTTTAATTAATAAAAACGTTCCAGAAACAATCAGTATGATGCAGCATTAGTTAAACTGCAGTTGGGGTTATAGCCTTTTGTGAATCATTATACTCAAAATTAATGAAAATATTGTCACTTTGTAAATGTTATTGTTAAATGTAGAAATTAAAGAATTAAATAAATTAATAAAAATTATTTTTTTCCTTATTTATTTATGAATTTGTTTATTTACTAATTAACTTAAAAGTTTATTTTTCTTGTGATTAGGGCAGTTTGTTAGTTTGTGGGTTTTTTTTTAATCATAATTTGTATAAAATTTCCCTAAATGATTAAGTAACTTGTTCCAGTTAATATACCATTTTGAAAACTTTTCTAAGAAGCCCCGTAATGATATTCAGTTATTTATTTTTTCTATCATTTGAAGTATCAGTTGATCTTACATGTGATTTAGTTCTCGTAGATATTCAATCTCTTCCTTTACATTGTTTCTGATGTTTCAGAAGATTTTTTTTATTGCTTTTCATGATCATAATGCAATGTAAAATTATATTCTGTATTAGGTGGGATAAGTATAAAGCATGGCATATGACTATTAAAAAACAATTATTAAAACTAATGTAAAATAATGCAGGAGACTACTATATACCAGGCATGTCAAACATGCGGCTTGCCAGGAACTGTTCTGCGGCCTACCAACATTGATAACCAATACATTTGTTTAACTTTTGACAACACTGATTCTTTAATTAAAATTATAAGTAAAAATTCCTTAATGAAACAAAATTAGTTTTTAAAAAACTGTTTATAAAAAAATAGTATCGCAAAATACTGATTGTAAACATCAGTAACTATGTGCACTGGATAAACTAACTACATGAATGCAAGAAGGCAACTGAATTCCCACTTCTACTCAGTCCTTGAATGCATCGCACTATCCTCCCCACCATACTAGCATTATCGAGTTTTTGTGCATCGATGTGTGTACTTAACTTAGAACAGTTATACTTTGTGCATGATAATAAGTCATGAAATGCCAGTAGAGTTGGAAGCTGTTTGTTAACAGTCAGTGAACGAATGCTGCGTTCTAGTCTAGTTTACACATAATAATTTTCATCTGATTTAAAAAAGTAATGTTTGTTTAGTGTTTAATCGACAATTTTTTAAAACAATGCACAAGCCCTCTACAAGTACAAGCAGAAAGTGATCAATTGAAGAAGAGTGTCACACTTTTCAAGAAAATTGGGAATTACAGTAATTTTGTATTCAAGGAAAAAATAAAATTTTATACTTGATATGTAGAAACTTCAAAGCTGTTTGTAAAGAGTATAATGTTAAAAGACACTGTGATACAATTCATGAAGAAAATTATGACAAATATGTATGGAAGCTTTTTGTAGATAAATTGTCAGAATTAAGATTGATACTTCAAAAACAACAAAGCATATTTGCCAAACCTATTGAAGATAATACAGCTGCTGTAAAAACGAGTATTTGATATCGCATTTAATTGTAACCAAATCGAAACCATTCACTGAAGGGGAATTTAGTAGCAAATGTATGATTCAGGCAGTGGAAGTATTGTGCCCAGAACAATTTAAAAAATTCAAAAATGTAAGCTTAACAAGATTACCATTGCCAGCAGAATTGATGATATAGCTGCAAATTTACGTAATCAACTAAAATCAATAATTCTAACATTTGAAACTCATGCTACTGGAATTGACAAAAACACAATACAAGATAAAGCTCGGCTAGCTGTTTTTATTCGCGGATGTGATGCAAACTTGAAAGTAAGTGAAGAGCTTCTGGAGATTATCCTAGTGCACGATATAACCACTGGGGTTGATGTTTTTAATGCAATGATGGATGTTCTGAATAAATATAATTTATCATTACAAAAACTAGTTTTTCGTGCAACTGATGGTGCTCTTGCTATGACTGGTTATTAAAGAAGTTGTTACAAAAGTAAAAGAAAAATGCACAGAACAAGGTAAATTATAATTCTCTTCAAAACTTTCATTGTATTATTCATCAACAAACATTATGCTCCAAAGTTCTAAATATCGGGCATGTTTTAAAAATTGTTACTAAAATTGTAAATTATATTCACACATGTGGCCTTAATTACAATCAATTTAGTAAATTTCTGGAAGGTAGAGGAAGTGAATGCACCGATCTACCTTAACACACAGAAATTCGATGGCTTAAAATTTGATCTACCTCAAAAAGTCTTAACGAGGTTTTAATATTAAAAAATTAGATCAAAAGTATGAATCGTGTAGAAGAATATTTAGAATATTTAACAATGATTTTTTTGCTTCTTTTTTTTATTCACCTTAATATAAAGCAGAAACAATATTAATCTTTAACTTTAAAGAAAAATGATAGTTTTATTCAAAATATCAAGTTTTTATTGTATATGGGTTAACATAGACTTTCTGTATTGAAAATAAAAATATAATTTAAGTGTAATATATTAGAAGACATCTGTGCAAAAATATTTTTTTATGATTCTTAGAATTTAATTCTATGCATTTTACTGTGTATGAGTGGTGTAGTATGTCTTTACTATTTTTTTTTTTTTTTTAATTTTACATATTTTGGTTTCAGGCACTGTTAGAACGTTGGCAAAAACTGAAATCTTTACAAGAGACTGAAAGACCACCTACTGAAGAACCTTTTCAATATAAAGGTATTTTATTTCATTTTTACACATTACAAGTATTAAAAATATATATTGGTTGCTGATCTACTTGCCAAACCAAATTATTATAGTCTTATAATGATGTAACTAGAATATTATAATTAGTTAGAACTAACTCCTTTTATATTTTATCACAGGTTTTACATTTCAACAGTATGCAAAAGACATGCAGTAGTATTATTTTATTATATTGCAGTTGTACTGAAATTAATGTTAATAATCTCATTATAGTTATTATTTAATTATATATTACATAACTAACCCGAATAATTTAATTATAATACAGCATAAACATATATATATATATATTATTTTTCTAAAATTGAACCTTTTGAGAATCATATTCCTTTGCACTATAAAAATTATATTAATCCAATCAACCTAAGTACAGAATAATATGCAAAATGACCTCACAGTTATTTCTTTCTGTTATAAAGATATGTTTATAGGCGGTGACTATGTGGATTCTCCATGTTGTACAAAATAAGTTATCCTTAAGTTCATGTGAAGACATTAGTGCAACTTATAAAATTATGTTTCCTGATAGTTGTGTAACATCAAAATTCCAGCTTGAAGCTACTAAATTCTCTTATGTCATCAGTCATGGCTTTGCACCATACTTTGATGGCATTCTGTAAAATCAGCTCCGTTGTTGTGTTAATTTTGTGGTATGCTTTGTTTTTGATGAAGCATTAAATAAAATTCTACAGAGGGGAGCAAGTGAACTTAATTGTGTGATTTTTTGATACAGAAACAAATTAAATACAAACAAGTTATTATAATAGTATATTTTTGCTCAACATCTTCTCAATGGTTTCATAGAACGTATCTCCCCTCTAGATAAAAACAAAATATTGCAAATATTTGTGGATGGAGTAAGTGAATTTAGGCTTTTTAAAAATTTTCGTGATCAGCTGATAGAGGAATGCCCTGAAAGAAAGCTTTTGGTGAGTATTGGTGTTTGCGGTTTACATGTTAAATGTAGCCATGAAAACAGGCATTGAATCTGTCAAATGGAATAATATTCATATGTGTACCTTTTTAAGAAATACTTATTTTTTGTTTTATGATAGCCCAGCACATTGTGCTGAATTTACCTCAATCACAGGAAATAATAAATTTCCTTTGCAAAACTAGATGGTTAGATAATGTGAAATGCATAGAATAAGCCTTGCTAATTTTGGATGATGTAAAGAAATTTGTTAACAAATCAAAGAAACTTCAGTCTAAGCCATACACCATTGTTGTTGAGCATTGTAAAGACAAATTCCTAAAAAAATAAAATATGTATGTATTTAACAGAGTAAACAGCAGTACATAACATTATGAGAATCAAGAAATTTTTACTAAATTGGTCAGGAAAATTGAATCTTAAAATTCAGTGAGAACCCTGAAAATCTTTCTTCTTCTTCACATGGTTTTTTTTTATTTTCTCATTTAGATGGTCCAATAAAGATGCATAATATTGCACAGTTGTTATTTTTTCTTCTTAGAAAGTGAATGAAAATTATGCCATGAGCATACCAAAAGTCAGTAGCCATCATCCTTCTTATTGATGGAACAGTTTTTGGCTTCTTTAGATCAAGTTTTCCAACTATAACCCAGTGTTTTGACTCTTTCTTAGTTTCAGGTCAATAGTGATGTATCCAAGTTTTATCATCACAAAGATTCCTCTCACTTACATTGAAACTGCCCTAAATCATGTGTGTAGAAATGTTTACGTTATCATGTTTTTAATATGTGAACAAACTTTGTATCCATCTTCCAGACAGTTTTCACGTATGTAAATGTTCATGAAAAAATATCCGCATGTTCATATAAATTTAATATGGGCTATTTTTTTATCCTCGCATCTGCTTCCATACATTTTACTCCATAAAACAAGGTTGTAACCTTTTAAATTTTAGGTTTTCTGATGTTATGAATTTTATTCAAGAACTTTTATTAAGTAATGTTAATAACTTTTTTTAAATTGTTGTGTTACAATCGTAATTTTACGTACATCATTGTTGTCAATCTGTAATATACTGATAATTCTATTTTAATGTACTCTTAATTATAATATTTATTGCTGCTACAACTTATATAAAGTTGCATATTATACATACGTAATCTAATTTAGTACTATATTAATTCTTATTACTGATCATAGATAACTTTTAAAAAATCTTTTAAAGCATTAGCATTAACTATTAGGCATTCCTGTGCTTCTCTCTCCAACTACCACATTTTCAGTATGACAACCGGTCAGAGTTGCTACTGATTCCATACATGCTTTCACTATTAAAATACTTCTTATTATCATTCAATTTACTTAAGTCAATGCCTGTAGTTGAATAAAAAAAATGAACTCAAAACTAGCCACAATGTCAATAATCCCATTAGAGATCAAATTAAAAGAACATTAAAATTGTTATTATTTTATAGTTAATTGTTATTTTTATTTTTTTTTAAATTATAAATTCTAACAATAGTAGTAAGTTAATTTGGAATGTTATACATAAAGCTACTAATTCCTTCTCTAAAATAAATAATATATGGAGGATGGAAAGGATGTAATGAGTGATTCTTTTTGTATGGTACATCTGGTAATCTTTTTACAAATTGTGATGAAATTAGGCCCTTGCGAGGAGATAAAATATAATGAGCCTTTTCATTCTAAATTTTTCAGCCAGTTACATCTAATGAAATTTTTAAATTAGTGAATTACAGGATAATAATACTTTTGTAAATCATGGGTTTCTAATGACATCCTAAAGGTGCTTAATAATTTTATTTGTTTGCCTCTTGTTCATATTTTTAACTTATCTTTTGTTAATGGCATCTTCCCTAAAATTTTTAAACAGGTAGTATTAATTTCATTATATAAAAACTGTGATAAAAATGACCCAACAGATTATAGACCCATAGCTCTGACCTTGTGTTTGTCTAAAATTCAGGAAAAGTGTATTAAGTTTAGATTGGCTGCATTTTTTGAAAAATACAATCTATTTAGTGGAAATCAGTTTGAATTCAGATGAGGCATTAGGACTGATAATGCCTTGTTTACTCTTACAAATGTGATTCTGGAATGGTTGAATGATGGTGATCACGTCAATGGGATTTTTCTGGATATACAAAAAGCCTTTGACTCTGTTGATCATTCAGTTCTTTTGAATAAATTGCATAATATTGGTATTAGGAGGATTGATTTGAATTTATTAAAGTCATATTTAAATAACAGAACACAGTGTGTTAAACTGGATGGTGTATTTAATGATGATTTTCCTGTGATCTCTGGGGTTCCACAGAGTACAATTTTGAGCCTGATTTTATTCCTAGTAGATATATGAATGTATATATATATAATATATGTTATATTTATATGGTCCGGTAACTCCTCTCATGGTTCAAACATCTGTTCATTGTGTATCAGAAGGCAGTATTACAACGATTGTTAAGCAGGCCTGTTACCTTTGCTAAAAGAATTCCCTTTAGTCCTAATCTTTAATCTTAATCTTTAATTATTTTGTGTTTAATATGTAATTGTATATAAATTATATATACAACTGATGATGCAGGATCCCGTGAAAATATTATCGTAAAAATTATAAAGAAAATAAAAATAATAAATTAAAAATCAACGCGAGTTTTCTTATTTTTGTACTTGGGAGGATTATGTTGATTTATATTATATATATATATTTATATGTGTGTGTGTGAGCGCACGCGCCTGTGTAAAAAATGGTAGCCATTATAAGTTCTTTTCAATCTTTCTGTAAACCTTTGCCTTACAAGAAAACTACATACCAAATTTCTGAAGAAGTAATTCTGCTTAATTTTAATGTTAGCAATTTAAAAAAAAAATAACCAAGAATAACTGACAGTATGAATTAAACCAGTCAGTTAGGGAGCAAATTGCTTCCATGAAAATTCTTCCTCATCACTCCCTGTTTTCTTCTGTAAGTTTTATGTTAAAGTTGTGTTTTCTTATAGTTTTATGTAAAAAAAAAAATGTTGTCAACTACAAAAAATATAAAAATAATTTCTAGATGGAAGCTGTCTACAGTAAGAAAAAACCATATTGTCACCTACTTCTTTGTCAGTTCTGATGAAAAATGGTTTTTCACAATTTTTTGTAAATAGTTTTCTTTTTTTGTGGAATGTACAAGGTGCCATTTATGATTTCAAGCTGTCTTTTTGCCTCAATGAGACAATGTTCACATTAAGTAAATATTTTCAAATTTAATGTCTGTTTATAATAAAAATCTAACAATACATATATAATAATCACTTTTAATAATACATATCAAGCCTACTCTCAAAAGTAAATACTTGAGCCATGGGCAAAAGTAATTATAAAAACAGAGGGATCAAACACTAAATGTTTCCAAAATTGTAATTTACATAAAAATCATTATTACTTAAATAACACTTAAAAGTAGAAAGGAAATAATTTTACAGGAAACAAAATATACTATAATTCAAATACAAACTCAGTATAATTATTATATACAACCATATAATAAACAATACAATAAATTATCTTTGTAAGAACATCACTTAGACAAATAAGAAACAAAAATAGCCAAAATAAAATAATAAACACTATTAAAATTATAGAGAAATAAGCTACTTTAGTTTTAATTGCATTAATACAAAAAACAAAAAAAAAAACATTAACCAATTTCAGACTCAGATAGCCTTCATAACCTTATCAAAAGAACTATCACGGAAAGCAATGGCCTCACTATCAGCAAAACAAATGTTTATCCTGAATATTTAAGCTGAAAATATCATTCACATCTACTAGGAATAAAATCAGGCTCAAAATTGTACTCTGTGGAACCGCAGAAATCACAGGAAGATAATCATTAAATACACCATCCAGTTTAACACACTGTTTTCTGTTATTTAAATATGACTTTAATAAATTCAAAGCAATCCTCCTAATACCAATATTATGCATCTGATTTAATAGACTTATTTTATAGTAACAAGTCTACATGTATTTGTTTCATTCATATTATGCCAGTATTGATTATTTATCTCTTTGATAAATAAACCAATTTTTTGTCCTTTGGTAGTACTTATTGAGAACAGTTTAGATTGTTTAAAAAGTTGGTAGTATTTAATACCTATAACTACAAATAAATCTGTATTATTTTGATTTTGATGTAATCTTAAAAAACAAATACCTATTCAGTGGCTTATAAGTCATAAATCCCATTTTTCACTACAGCTTGTTAAAGTTTTTTTGTAATGAGACTTACTTCAGTAGTAATAATTTTTATACCACATTTATGCTTAGACTTGTCAATTTTCCGATTTATTTCTCCATCTACTTACTTGTTTCTACATGTATATAGGTATGACTATTGCAATACTTTTAGGAAAAATTCTCGTTATTTGGAAATTGACAAATTAATAATTATAGACTATAATTATTTTTAATTATAGACTTTACCAAGAATAACTACAGACAATGTAAAATAAAATTTACTGTGTACTAAAACTAAATTGCTTTTTGAATAACTACAAAACTAAAAATGAATACATTGTGTTATAGTAATATTTTACAATAATTATGAATTATTGTTAACATTTTAAAAATTCTTTTTAAATATTATGTTAATAAAATAAAGTATAAGTTAAACATTTTAATTCTTTTAATATTTTTTTTTGAAACTAATTTTCAAACTACTAAAACCTAAAATTTAAAAACTACTACTAAAAATAAGAATGGAAATAAGTGTTAAAGTTTTATATTTAAAGCAGCTTATTTAGGAGCTGTTTTAAAATTTATAAATAACTTTATATAAACTTTTTGATGACTATTAAAGACCCTAAATAAAGTCAAACCCAAATGAGTAAAATATCTTAAGACTTCATAAAAACAAACTATTATGTTTTATTAATAATAATAATAATGGTGGAAATAATTATTTCACAAGTTTTAAAACATAAAATATTTGTTTTAACTTTTCTTAAGCAAGATCAACTACATGAAAATTTAAATAAGTCAAAGTAAGCTTTTGGAGTAATATTTTTTAAAACTAGTTTTAACAGTTTTTCGTTCTTGTTTTCTAGTAAATGGATCTTATTATTATAAAGTTTATTGAGAGTAAAGTTCTCATTATTTAAAGTTTAATTTCTATGACTCAAGTGAAATCCTTTTCACTATAAAATGTTTTGTAATGATGATTTGGATGATCTTTATCAAAATGGATAATGGTCACATCAGATATTTTTACATATCATTTTCTTCATTGTATAAAGGCAACCATCCCATACTCACTGACAATTGTTTCAAATTATAAAATATCTCATAGTTCATCTTTAGTATCTGAAAAGGTGCTCCTGACTTTTACAGCAAACTAGTCGATGTAATATATTGTGCAAGAATGAAAATTGGGCAAAATTTTAGTGACCTTTTTATTTCTCTTCTATTACTAAATGAGACTTACTCCTCATTTTGACTGTGCCCCTTCTCTAAAACTTAGTGAGTTATTGAATTTGTATATGAACATATTTTTGCAGCAAATAAATACATAGATAACATGAATAAATTTATTTGATGATTCCAAAATTATATAAATACAACACTAAATCTTACTTTTTAATTTCCATTTTTTTACCTTCATCTTCTAATTTTTCAGTCTAATCTAAAACCCACATTCCAGTTTTTATATGCTTCCTGTTACCTTGAATTTCATCCCGAATGAAACATTTCACCTTGCATTAAGCTCATATACTGGTTGAATACATTTACTTTTGAAACATTGTAGAAACTGGATGTGTCATCTCTTGTGCATTGGAGTGTTGGATATGAAGTATGGTATCCCTTAAAGTCATATATTGCAACAAGGTAGTTATGGCGTTTTGACGTGAATTCGGAAGAGATCCGCCACACAAAAATAACATAACACGTTGGTTCAAACGATTCGAAGAAACCGGATCGGTTAAGAAACAGAAATCAACCCGCAGACCAAGTGTACCAGATGAAACGGTTGAACTAATTAGACAATCGGCAATTAGAAGTCCCGGGAAGTCCATCTCCCGTCGAATTAGGTATTCCAAAATCAACAGTTCACAATGTTTTACATAAAAAACTGAAATCACTGCAGCCTCATACTGAGTGACTCTTCAACGTCTACAAAGGGCAATTCAGAATAAGCGGAGAGGAATGTTGTCATCAGGCATTGTCTTTCTCCATGACAATGCTCGGCCGCGCACTGCAGCTGTAACAAAGAAGCTCCTGCAGCGTTTTCGTTGGAAAGTGTTTGATCAACCACCATACAGCCCGGACTTGGCTCCATCCGATTTTCACCTCTGCTCACATGAAACGCTGGCTAGGAGGACAACATTTTGGCACAGACATCGAGCTGCAGACCAGCGTAGAAACATGGCTGGAAACACAGGCGGCTCCGTTCTATGACGAGGGTATTGGAAAATTGGTACCACGCTACGACAAATGTCTAAAGCGGAGTAGCGACTATGTAGAGGAATAGCGTAATTATGTAGGTACTTGTTACAAATAAAAAAATGTTTTTTTCATTGTGGTTTTAATTTCGTGACCGATCGGACCTTGAAAAAAATAACCCTCGTAAACTGTTTTTATCAATTCAGAAATAGTCTTTCGTTTAGATTTATGCGTAAATTTACCACAGACAACAAAAATTGTCTATATTAAGCACGTATGCATATTGTTTAAAAGTAAAAATACAGAAATTGTTCTTAATGCAACCAGTGGTTGCAAAATGAATTTGTTATAAAAGAATTTACAATTTATGTAAAACCTTTACGTATGAGGTAACACAATATCAAAAGCATATTTGAAATCAGTACCCTAGTAGTTACAGTGAGAAAAGTTGTATAACTTGTTAGATACAAATTTTGTGTTGACTGGTGTATCGGGAGTTATAAAAGGGCAATAATAATAATAACCGCGATGAAAGCGGTATTAAAAGGATGATTTTTTATTGGATAGAAATTGAAGATTCTGAAAATTTTTGAGATAAAATATAAATTCCAGGATATGTAACACAAGCAGTTGAATGTTGGTTAATAAATAAATAGTTTACCATTTCCTCGTATAGAACTGTGCACATCTTAGCCTAAACCGTATCAAAAATTTGTTTACATATAATAATGGTTGTTTGACAATATATTATTCAATTTTATTGGGAATTATTGTGTTAGATATGTAATGAGTATGAATAGTAATCTGGGTTTTAGATTTGTGAAACGACAAAAATGAATCACTTCCTTTCTGTCGTTCTGTAATTCCTAGAAAACTGTAACGGTGAAATATCCTGTATTCTTAAGAGATATAGTCAATTCAACTTTTATTTGAGTACGATATATGCCGAGCTTTGTTTTTTTAAAGGTGATATTTTAACGAACATTCTTAATTTCTTAGAACGTATTTCATTTTAAAAGATATTTGGCTTTCATGGATCGAATCCGTTCGAGATAAAAATATTATGAAATATCGATATGAAATCGGTTCCTCATTGGAGTTATTGTAATACTCTTGCTGAGCATGCGTACCAACATGTTTTCCTTGTTTTTTGCTACATTTACCGACTTGTATCTGTTATTTCTTTCTGATTTATTAATTAGACGATTAGTTTTAAACGTGTAACATACGATTAATTCTGTTTTAATGACCCAATTTATATCGTTTACCTTAATTGGGGATTTTACATGTTTAAAGTTTTTAAATTTGTTTTATATCGTTACTGGCATGAGAGTTGGCTCAACTTCATGAGTTCCTCTAACGCTGAACTTGGTTCCTTAATGGATTTCTGAAATTGTTTAGTGTTAAAGCTTTTTTAATTTATTAATTTATAGTAGTCATTTGTTTATAAGAAAACAGTGGATAGAATCAACGGAACAAGTTTTTGCTAACACTTCTTGTAAGTAGAATCAAAATAATATACTTTTGCGTTAATTTCGTGGAATTTGATTACCTAGTGATGTTATCTTAGTTTTATCGGAGACGGTTCGTCGAAGTTCTTAACATTTGTTTTTGGCAGAAACATTAGATAATTAGTAATAAAATTCATTAGTTATCATACAATTCAAATATTATACTTATTAGTAAGATGAAATAATATCAAATCAAACTGTAGAAATATTTCTACGTCGTAGAAGTATTTCGGCCTACTGGATGTGGCCGTTTTATGGTTCCATTATCAATACTTTGTAGGTCTATCAATGTAAAATACCTCTTGTAATTACTCTTATTTGGTAAACTGCAAATTCGTATTATATTTTTTATGCTGTTATCTATGTTATTTTGATGCCTTTATCCTTCAGATAAAACCTCGTAAAATTCAAGGCCGCCATTTAAAGACTCGGAAGTTTTATGATCATTATAGCTCTTTCATCATCATGATCATTATAGAAACACGTTTTTTTTTTGTTTTAACTGTAAAAGCATTGCTTTTAGATATTAATTCGGTCTTTAATAAATTTTTAACATAATTAATTATAGTCATTAGTTGTTGCAAAATAATGACACAATACACTTGTGTACAAATACACCCAGCTTTTTTTTTACTTTGGTTGCCTGCAAGTACAGATTTATTAAATTCTTTGAATATTCAAATATTATTATTACTTCAAACTCTTCAATTTCAGTATAATACTAACCAAAACATTTCAGATTTTTCAGAATCATTAGGCTATAAGGGATACACTTTACCATTTTACCAATTGCCTCTTTTTTTTTTTTCATTTATTAATTTTATGTGTGCTATTCGTGGAGTAACACATCTACTAGTTCCTGACATGACGTATATAATGTATATTTATTTGGTGATCTAGATAAGTTTTAATTAAGAATGTTGATTCGAAATAATACAAATAATTGACGCATTATTTAGTTATTTCATTTACAATAGATCAGTGAAATTAAACAACAGTGAATGATGGTTGTTTTTCTTAATTACTCTGTCAGTACTTACTGATGGCTAATAACTGCATCTGATTATAATACAAATATTAATTATTGCAGCTGATGTCTATATAAGCCTATACTTGTGCTTAGATAATGAGATGAAATTGTGAAAAATAATGCTTAACCTAAATTAGGAATCAAACTCTAGACCTTCGTTATTTATTTATCAGTTTGTTGCTGTACCAACTAAGCTACTTGGGTAGGTACTTTAACCAGATATTTACAGTTAAAGGAGTTGCACACTATTACAGATTGGTGAGCGTCTTTTTCACCATGAGGATTTATCCTACCTTTTACTTTATTAATAATGATTTATAATAGCCAGAATTTTATTTTAATTCTTTTAAACTAGATTCTTTGCAAACAAAAAAATTGTTTTCATGAATTATCAATATTTAATATTTATCTTGTTTTGATTTTTGGTTTTGCTGACAAAAAAATTTTTAAACCTATTGAAATCTATTTTCCATTATGATAAAACTCATCTATAAAGGTTTATTTAAATCATGATTTCATGTCATTCTTGTCTTTTGATAACCCACTTATTCATTTGTATTTCTTTCTTTAGTTTCTTAACCTGAACCTGCATTATATCTTAATTAAATTATAACTATCAGTCTATTATTTTATTTTGTAATCTGTGCACAGCGTAATCTATCTTGAATCTCCTAGATTCAGCTTTGTATGTCACATTCATATACTGGTTAACACATACCTTTTTATAAATTAATTAGTTATAGAATTCATTATTGTAATTATATTTGTGGTTTTTGATGGGGGATATAAAAAGTTTTCATATAGATCTAATTGGTATCCATTTGTTATCATAGACCCATAACGAAAAGAAATATTTTCTCATCAAAAAAACACAGAAAGCATAAAAAAAATCATAAATTAATTATAAGATTAAACCAAAGTTACTAAGTTTTGCATAAAGCTGAACAAATTGATTGTTTTTTCTATCATTTATCTTCATTTCTTTTCTTCTTTCCATTGAGGAGTGTACAGAAGTATTCTCTCAAATTCACATGCCTTGGCTGTTATGTACCATTATCCTAATTAAATATACGTTTTGGAAGAGTAATATTAATTTCTTAATAAATATGAGCAAATGATTGAAATCTAAGAATATTTTACTATCTGAAATAAAATATTACAGAATGTCATAAATATTTTGGAACTAAAAAGATTAGCACTGGACAGAAAAGAGACTAGCACCAACCAGTCAGAATGCTGATTAACAGAAATAAATAAATAAATTTCATGTGTTGGTAGTTTTTAAATTACAACGATTAAAAAAGCAAAACTTGAATTTCCTGCATTCTTATTTAATATTTACAAATGATATATACTCAAATAATTTCAGATAAAAATTACCAGATTGCTATTTTACATTGTACTGAGTTTATTTTTCTATTGATGCAAACTTAACACTTCTCTTTTGTAGTTAATAACTTTGTGATATTTCTCTGATCATCAAAATTTTTTCACTTTTTTTTTATCCAGGATGCAGCACATCTACTCATAACTTATGTGACACGTATAATATGTATAGATCTGGATAAAATATTTATTCATTATGCAAAAATTTGCATTGAAAATATGTACTTTTGTTCTTAATTCAAGCAATATAACTTTCTAAATTAGATGTTATTAGTATTAACAATTTTAGATTCTTAAATTTTGATTTAAGTAACTCACTGAGTGCAGTTAATTATTTTATTTAGTAATTAGGAATGTTTTATTATTTCAGTTATTTGATTGCATCATTCTGCAATCATCATTTTGTTATTATTTTAATTGTTTGTTTTGTGTTTTTTTAGGCCCTAGTCAGGGAAAAGTAAGAATAGCTCATGTTCCTAATGTATCTTCTTTGTTGAATGCAAAAAAGAATTTGCTCTTGGGATCAATAAAGAAACAAGATACTTCTCAGGTCCCTGGAAAAATAGTTCCAAAGGCAGTTCCCAACAAAAGTATTGGATCTGTAAGTATTCCATTCTGCATACAACACTACAGGACTGGAGTTCTGGAATATTGTTTGGTTTTTCACTTTACTTTGTTTTTTCTGTATAAAAGAAAAGCTTTTGAAGTCAGAGTGTTTTCATTTATCTGATGAAAATATTAATATGGTTATATAGGTAAGAAGTTTTAAGTTTTAAAATTAGTAGTAACAGCTCTCATATGAAATGTGTAGACACATCTTATTGGGATAAGTAAGAAAGTTTAGAGACACTAAAGAAATTCAATAGAAAATGTACTGTTATACAAAAAGGAAGATATACTTAAAAAATGAGAGGAAAATATGTGGTATAACTGTATTGGTCTTGCAGAAACCAAATCATATCCCCAAGTTCATTACTGACAAAAAAAAGAATATCTTCTAGTAATATAAACATTTTTTTTTGTTCATCTGTAGCATTTTTTTGGGGGGTAGGCTTGTTTTGGTTTTGGCAGGCATAGTAAGTTATAATTATATCTCATTATAAAGTATCTATTTTTTATATATTATTTACGTTTGTTGTGCTTCATGTTGGTTAATAATTTTTATGTTTAAAAGGCTTATCAGAGACTTTTTACAAATACTCTAGAATATGTTTGATTTTAGACCATTAAAAAAAGATTAATTCAACTCTTAAAATGTATAAATTGCATCTTCTTATGATAGAAAGTCAGTAAATAGGTCATATATGGTATTAAAAAAATAATATTTCTGAAATACTTACTTAAAACTCATTTTTATATTTTTTGGCTGACCAAACAGATGAAAGTCACTTGGTTAAGTTGGGACTGCAATGAGATCGAAAAAGAAGTTGCTGCCCTATTTCATTAGTTCTCTTTTGGTTTAATCAAGTCATGTGAAGTCTGTATTGTTGTGATGGAGCAATAGTATTTAAATTTGTTAAGAAAGGAATTAATTTCACTGAATTTGTTTTGCAGTTTAATAAAAAGTCTTTTGTTTTAGAAACCGTCCGTTGATCCACCTCTTATAGCACCAGTTGACAACAGTAAAATTCCAGTGGTGAAGAGGCAAATTCATTTGAATAAACTATTTGAAATCTGCCTGCAGATATATAACAATGAATTTGCTAAAATAAAGGTAACTGTATTTTTTTAATTTTGTTCTTTAAAACTGTATACTTCTTTCAGCATCCACAGTATTTTTGTACAAAAACATATTATTTTTTTTATGATTAATATACATAAGCTTGTAGTTTGTGCAATAGGAGTACGAAATGGAAATTCGATAGCAAATGAAAAATGCCATGCCTGATTGGTATTTGAACCCAGGACCTGTGGATGAAAGACTGAGTCACTACCACTCCATCACAGAGATCGGCATATTTGACTGACACTTTTTAATAAAAAAATGTTAAATGATTCTCTGAGGAGGACACCCCTTCCATTTACCTTTTTTTGAGAACTAGCTGCAGGGTGTGCCTACTGTATGCCTCTGCAGCTAGGCCATCTGGCCGGGTTGTTCTGGTATGCGACGTCTCAGAATGGGATTATTAGGTGTCCAAAATTGATTACCTCTTGTGTAAAAATATTTTTTTTTTTGAATGATGAAAATTGATATAACGATAGTTAAATTAGAAATTTAACTCTAGAAATTGATACTAACGAATCGGGATTTTCTGCTAGTGATCGGTACATTCTGGTGCCTACTTTTTAATGATAGTTCATTATTTTATGAAGAAAAAAAATCACAAATAATTAAAAAATACATTAAAAAATCTTTTAAAACACAACTCTTAAATTAAATGCACTAAAAGGTAAAAAATCATTTTAGGACAGTATCTCAGAATGGATTTGACAACAAGGTTTGATGATGATATGTAAGATTATGTGAAAGTCATAGCTTTAAATTAAAAATTTGATGTTTTTACCAATTTTTTCTTATATATGTTTGCACCCTGCTCTTTAGGCCATTCATCACACATAACAAAAAATTGGCAAAAACAACAAATTTTTAATTTGAAGCTATGACTTTCATATAATCTTACATATTACCATCAAATCTTGTCAAATGCATTCTGAGATACTGTCCTAAAATTATTTTTTTACATTTTAGTGCGTTTAGAGTGGTGTTTTAAAAATTTTTTACATATTTTTTATTTTCTTAGAGTTCATAAGTTTATACTTTACAGTTGTGCTAGCTCACAGGTTTGAGCTTATTTAGTGAAAGTTCGGATCGGTACGTTTTACAGTGGGTGAGAGCAATCAAAACATAGGGCTAAGCTAAATGATATAGTTTCTGGGTAACCATCATTTGGTCGATCAAGAGTGTACCCAATGCATTTTGTAAAATATTAACCAAATATAAGGTTTGTAAATTTTAATATATAAGTAGCAGTGATCTTAGGTTTCTCTATTTTATTTTCAGTGAAACAGTAAAAGAAGTGACATTATGCATTCATTTTGAAAATATATTTTAAACTGGGTAACTATTCCAAATACAGTGATTTTTTTTTATTATATGGAGTTTTAACATGTTCATTGTTACAGAAATGTGTGTATGTATATTCTCATGACAAAATGGATTTTTAATTTAGTTCATATAACATTAATGATGTAGGAATATGTTTAGTCACATTTTTGACTTAATTTTTTTGGTTGTGTTAACATCAAAAAAGTTATATCTAAGCTACCAATTGACACAACAAATACTGAAATTCCTAACTTAGTAAAGAACAAAAGAGTTTTGTATAATGTTTTGTCTTTAGGTTCCTAGGATTCTATTTTATGAAGGAGATGATCAGAAAGTAGTTGTAATACTTAATTGAAATTCTGAAACATTTTGTCCCTGTTGAATTAGAATGTCTAGGTATCTGTAAAAAAGATTCTGTGGTTCTAGCTTGATCATGCTATGAGTCATACTGTGCAGAATTCATTGGTAGTGCTCAGTACATAAATGTAAATAAATCATGATATTTATCTTCAGTTATAAAAAGAGTACAAGTCATTTCCTACAATTGAATCGCTGATATGTTTATATTTGAAAATTTTAAATTACTTTATTGTAATGAAGGATGTTTGAATTATTACAATTATGGAAAAAAACTGTTATTCTTCTTCATTTAGTATTTTTTTTCTTTATATAAAATATAATTTAATAATTTTCAGTAAATTTTGTTTGAACATGTTCAATTTTTTTATTTCTCTTTGAATTTTCTAAAAACAAAGAACTGTATAAAACATTCTCTATTCTCTAAAAGTTATCTTAAGTTTAGGCCAGACAGATCACCACCAGAGTTGATGAAGATGTCAGGTTACCTCACTATAATAGCATACACAAAAAAAAACTGAAATTGCTGCTTAAATGTGCTGCTATATGTAAATAATACAAATTATTTTTCATCATTATACGTATTGCTTGTTTAGAAGGGGATTAAAAGATTTGGCTTTGCCCAATAGTCACTTATGACATTAAGCTTATTTATTGTGCAGCCACTGGACAGGAAACAGAATCCCCAAGTTGATACACAGGCAGATAAGTTGGTAAACACTGTATTGTTTCTATGTATTGTATGATTATATTGCCTTTACAAAATTGCAGCACATAAATACAATAAATGTAAAGAGAAAGAAAAATTAAATTAGAAGACAAAGTCAGTTTACCCATGTGCAGACTCAATAATAAAAAAATTATCACAAAGGAAATCTACATAGTAGCCCACCACTGATAAAATATATATATTCGCTTAAATTACACAAATTAGATTAAAAATACACACTGTCGTACGAAAGCATAAAAAACATCTGTTTAAAAAATTAACCTTCAATATGTTTTTCTCCTATTTAACTGTGTGAAATCAAACCTTGTAGAAAGAAATTCTTGTATAATGCATATTCCTGATCAGCGTTTAAATTTTTTCTTCATTGCTGACCCTCAAATTTAATGTAATGTCTGACAGTGATTCTGTTCACATTCAGTGAATAGCGATAATTTTAGTCTGATGTAAGAACCGCTGTACTTGTCAATAAATGTTCTCAAATAAATTTAAAGATGAGAGAACTATGAACAATAAATAAATGTGTTCCTTTTTTACTGTAAACATTATTGTTTTACTAAATTAAACTGAAATTTGTTTTTTTAAATGTCCTGAAAAATGGCCCATTGTTGCATTTAAGAATATCCCAGTGTGAACACATTAATACCTATAGCATTCAATGACTAAAAATTAAAAAAACAATAAGTTCTGCAAAAGATATTTTAAATTTTGTATGTAAAATTATTTAATTAAATATAGAGTAATACACGTAGTTTAATGCTAAGTAATTTTATTATTTATGAAAGTGTTTACTTAATCTGATTAATGTTCCCCCTCAAGGCTACACAAGCAGAGAAAGAGATTTGTGAGACCAGTAAAAGTTTTATGACGTATACTAATAAAGTACTTCAGACACTTGTAGGTTTAAAAAAAGAAGTTAATATTTTGACAGGAGTTACACCACCAGGTAAATTCTATCATTTGAATTACAATATTATTAATGTAGTATTTCAGGTATAAATTTTGGCAGTTTATTTATTTATTTTTTTGTAAATATTTCTTTCATTTTTAGTAGTATTTTTAACTACATTCATCCATTGCCGCTGTCTGCTAACAGAATGCATCATACATGGATTGTGCATTCAGTGATGTTGATCTGCAGGAATGATCTTTGTTGACCTGTAAGAATTGGTTTATTAAACATGGAATCGGCAGTCAAATTGTAAGGGATGGAAAATAGTTTTCAGTTATGCTTAGAACCCTTTTCAGTCATGATGTATTTCTAGTGAAAAATTTACTTTTTGTAATTATTAAATTATTTCGCGTACTATCTGTATCTATGCCTTGTAATTATCTAAAAAAGTTTATCTTAAATGCATTGTTAAAGGAATAGGGACTTTTTTTGTAGGTGAATTTTTCTTCATGTGATTTTTTTTACAAACTGCAACTGCAGTTCCATTTTCTTTAACAAGATCTGTTCCACACATTCCACAGTATTCAAAATATTTAATAATGATGAGGATACTTCCAAAAATGTTTAAAAATGCTATGAAACAGTCTTTAGAAGTTATTTAAACTAAGATGGTGACAGTATTTCACCAGTAGGCATCAGTATTCTAAGCTCATTAAGTCATTGAGGATGACAAACGATGACTTTTGTGTATAATCGGGCTAACAATTCCCTAAAAAAATATAAATTATAGGGATGCAGTTCCTCAGAATGAATTTTTGTCATTAATATTCTACTATTATTAGTTTCATACCTGCTTTACTTTAATAAAAATACTTTGTAGTGTAAATAAATAAAATATACAACCTTAATATTATGGATATTAAGTCATACAAAAATTGAGATTTTATTTATGGAAGTGTGAATAAGTTAATCAAAGATTAATTCATGTTATAGAATAAATTCTATTGTACAGAAATATTAATCACTATTATTTTTTTACTTCAAAAATTATGTTAACTTGTTTCCTTATAAACAGAGTTTTTTGATTATGTATTTGTAATACCTGTATGTTCTATATGTATAGCAATTTCGGTTAATATTATTTTTTATAATTAATTGTTAATAGTTTTAATTGTATATTTTTACCAATTGCTTAAATTCACTAATCACTTAAATTCTAACTCGTTTTTAAAGCTATTATCTCGTATGTTAATTATTTATTGTATATGATTTTAATTGGATTATTTTATCTAAATAAGGACTTACTGATTAATAATGAAATATTTTACACCATCAAACCAGTCGAATAAAGTTTTACCTTTAATGCGCTTTTGTTTTATTTATATATGTAGCTTTTATGTTAACGAGTAAAATTATTCACCAGTTTACACAAGAAAACTTATGAACTATGTATGTACTTCATGAGTTTATACATATAGGGGATATATTTATATATATATATATATATATATATATATATATATATATAGAGAGAGAGAGAGAGAGAGAGAGAGAGAGATTGAGGAATGAGTTACTGCTCATAGTGAACATTTATAAGTCAAATGATTGAGTCTAACCTCTACTGCAGCAGTTTAAAAGATTATGCCGGTTGATCGAGATAAAGACCAGAATTGATTAATACAAAAGGTGTTATTCTTTCATGACAAAGTCAGATCCCTCACACATCTTTGGTGACCTGTCAAAAATTTTGTAAAACTGGATTTAAAAGAGACCTGTGAAAATCACTTATCAAAGATTTTCATCCAGAAAATACTGAAGTTCTACAGTCACAGGATCATAATTTTACCTCAAAAATGGTAGAAGGCGGTTGATCAGAATGGCACATATTTAATTTAATGAACTTCATTTGGAATCTAAAAAAAAGTTTGTTTTACTTTTGCATTAAAGTATAAAGAAACTTTTTCCCCAATCCTGTATGAACTTGAAATCACTGACAAGATAGTATGTATATTTAATCAACTTAGTTGTTAAAATATTTTATGGTACAGTTAACTATGTTTAGAAAGTTACATTTATTTGATTTTATGATCGGTTATTTTATTTGAACTATTACCTGCTACTTATTATTTATTAGACCCAAACCTGGTTGGTGATTGTTAATTTGTTATACTAAATATTATTTAATTTATGATTTCAGTTACTGAAAAAATGGATCAGTCTGAGGAACCAAGTAAGTTTTTAGAAAATTCAGTCATATTTGACAAATTACATTTGTATTATTGTAATTTTTATTTTTTATCAATTCTTGTAGCTGTTGTAATATAAATAAATAAAATTAATCAAGATAAATTTCTATATATATTCTCTTGTTTATCTATTTATAATCGTATTATAAATTAAAAATTCCACTAATTGTAAAATGGAAGATTAAGTCACCCACCTGTAAGAGCATACTTTCACCTTATTCTTGTACGATTGTCAGTCTCAATACATAATTTTTTAAATATATGAAAATTAATGTATCCATTTAGATTTCATCATTTAAACTATTACTCCAGGAAACAAAAAAGAATTTTTTTTGTCTCAGGAAGAAAAATATGTTATTCTGATTGTATTTTTCTCCTGAGTTCAAATATGATAACGATTTTTCGCCATCAGACAAGGTTTCCGAGAGACAGGCATTTATAATTTCAAACATTTTAATACTTTCTGCATTCTTAACTACACAATATTCAAACATGTGACTCACCTAGAAAGTAAGAAATGACAATTTTTTGCTATATTTTGCCTGTGGAGCATCCCTCTTGATGGTCCAGCACTAATTGGCCAGCATATTAGGATTCCATTTACCTTGATACCTCTTTTCCATAGCTGAAATCTGATGAAAGTGTTTCCCATGCTCATTGCTTACTGCACCAAGATTTTCCAGGAAGAAATCTAGGTGCGAGTGCAGGAAGTGTACTTTTAAGGACATATTACAACCCAAATTTTTATAAGATTGTTGACAATATCATGGTAATTTTCCGCCTTTTGATTTCCCAAAAAACTCTGAGTAGCATTTCTGAATGCTTGTCAAGCTGCTTTCTCCAGTGGATTCAATAGTTCCTCAAACTTTTCATCCCAGTGATCGTATTTGTGGATCCATAAATATTCCTTCTTTAATTTTTGCTTCACTAGTCTTAGGAAACTTCTGTTTTAAGTATATAAAACCAGGAGTATTGTCCATGACTTTGACAAAATTCTTCATTAATCCTAATTTGATATGTAACGGAGGTAGATACACATTTTTAGGATTACACAATGGGTCATGTTTTTCACACTTTTCTGTATAGGAATGAGTGATTCATGTTTAAGCCATTCTTTTCTAATGAAATGGTTTTTTTTCTGTTCCTACTGTCCCATTCACACAAAAAAACAACAGTACTTTGTGTAACCAAGCTGCAGACCAAGAATAAGTGCAATTACCTATCACCACAAATATTCCATTCATACACTGCATATTGAAGCTTTTCCAATATAAATTTAAAGTTTGTTTTCATATGTTTCTTTCATACTAGCAGAGTGAGCCACAGGTACTGATGGGAATTTATTGCCATTATGCATAAGCACAGTTTTTAAATTAACTATAAGAGGGAATCGATGAACAAGTGCCATTCTGCTGGGTTATGTTCATTACAAAGTGTCTCCACTTACAAGAGAAAAATTGTCATTACAAAATGCTAAGGCATTTTCTTCAGAAAAATAGTCTTTAAATTCAGAATGACGATTATGATAAGTACATACATATTTTTGTATTCTTTTGAAGAAGATTCCATCCTTTTAGCTGAAAAGCAAGCATTTCAGACCGTTTTTTGGATAATTTTAAATCTTGTATGAGTTCGCTAAGATTTTCTTCAGTCAGTAAATGAGGCTCAGATGAACTGCTTTGTTCAAAAGTTGTATCACCAAAATCTGTTTCTTTTTCTTCCTTACTTCTATCAGACTCTGAGCTCTCTTCATCTAATGTCACATGTTCCTGAGGCTTTGGTTTGGGCAATTCTTCGCAGTGTGGAACTGGTCTCATTGCAGATTACAAGTTAGGGTACACCACTGTATGTTTTGATTTTGACGTAATCCCTTTAATCTTTGTTAAGCAGAAATAACTTTGGGTTCCCTTCAAATAATAGGGATAGCAGATGGCATGTGTCATTTTTCCTTGCAGTGATAAGCCTAGAACATGATAAACAATAGATATGTGGGGCCCAGGCCTTTGTTTGGTCCCTGACTTTACACCCAAAATAAAGTTCATAACTTTTTTACTAATGGAGTAAGGTTTTGCCTTTGGAAAATGGAGTTTTGTTTTGCCTTTGAGCGTCACTTCACCACATAGATAACCAAAATTGTTAGGATGATTTAAACAAACTAGGCATTTTGTAACTAACGACTAATTAAAATAAATAAAGTTGTAAATATGTAATACACAATAATTCAGACATACAAAGCACTGACAGTGACAATAGTTTACTGGTTCTCTACTATCTCAGAACTGGCATTGTTCTGATGAATGTGAGCTACAGAAGATCACATTTGTACATGTCTGAACATATGTGAACCTGCATAACAGTAGCAACTCTACCTTTTGAGTTAGCTCATTTGGTTCCATCATATTTACTATGCTCTAGGAGCTTTTACTTGACAATGGACAAATGGACGAAAAAATGTTTTAAAATATTTAAAGAAATTAAAATAACAAAAAAACTGGGTGATGGAGAGATTCTGAATGCATATTTGAAAACAGGATAAAAACCTGCAGTAAGTATACCTATTGGTACTCGTGAGACAAAAATCATATTGACTAGTGTTATCAACATTCAGAGTCTGAGACCAGATTATGGTATGCGCTCTCTTGTTGAGTGATCCGATCATTAATGTCACTTAACATTTTTGATTCTGGAACATCTTAGCTGTATAACTGAAGTCAAACAGTGTACCAGAACTTAATTTTATTGATTGTTTATGAATATATTCGAAACTTGGTAAGGATTCATTACCACTTTGGTTTAACTTCTGAGTTTTATTTTTTCATGAAAATTTGTTTAAGTGAATTCAAGATATAAATGCAAACATATTTTGCTATTCCATGATTTGTTTTTATTCCAAATTAAAAATTATTCATTAATAAATGTTTTTACTTCATGATTAAGCTATTGAGTTCTTGATGACTATCAAAACAAGTTAAAATTAGGATATGTAAAACAGAAATTTTACTAGTTGCAAGACAAAGTCATTGAGGTGAGTGAATGAAAGGAAATTTAGAATTTTTGAAAATAGAATTATGAGAAAAATATTTGATCCTGAGATTGTTGAACGTACTGGACAGCAAAGGAAGCGCCACAACGTTGAACTGGATAGATTATATTTGAGTCCAGATATAATTAGAATGATTAAAAGTCAACGGTTGCACTGGGCAGCATACATCACATGAATGAAGAATGAAAAAGTAGCTGCTAGGGTTTTAGATGGGAGACCTGATGTAATGAGACCTTTCGGTAGACCCAGAGGATGTTGTGAAGATAATGTTAAGTGGAAACTATGGAGTAAGTTAGTAAGTAATTATATATTCAGTCTTATAATATAAATTTATCAAGCAATTGGTCTGACATCCAACTTTATTTCTGCTACTTGACTCAAGTGATGAACACATTACAATTCAATAGTTGATGACATTGAATTAAATGTCTACATGTTAAATGTAAATATATGAATTATTTTGTCTGTATTAGATTGTAAAAATCACCGGCACAAATGTATTATACCTGAAAAGGAGTACTTTGAAGGTGACATAATCAGTATTGATGAATAAAGATTTTTTGAGAAAAACTAAAATTCCATGAATTTTTTTTATCAAACCTCATCTATATGCATAAAGAAACTATTTTTTTATACTTTTTGATTAAAAAAAAAAAGAAAGATGTGACTAATTAAAAATGCAAGAACTATATTAGTAAGTCATATTACTTTTTATTGAATTTAGTCAGTGATTTTTAGCTCACCAACTTTTAATACAATATTATACTATTTAGTGAAATTAATTGTCTGGTACTGTTTTCTCTTCTTGTTTTAGATATAAGAAAAAAATATTAATTTTTAACTCCTCTGTATAAATTTCACTTAGTGAACCCATCAAACTACAATTACTTAATTCTATTTTATTAACGTAGTTATAAGTGAAGTAGTTGTTCAATACTAGAAAAAAGGGGGGCCTATGGCCCGCCAAAAAATGTTATAAGGTTTATGTTTCATTACACATGATTTTGTTAAATGTTTTTGCCGAGTGTAATTAAATAACAATCATGAATTTAGCATACTAACAACAACAAAAACTTTTGCATCAAAAGCTTCAAAGTCCTGAACATTTTTAGTTGTTTCTCGAGTTGTGATTTTTTACACAGCTGTAACCCCAATATTTCCCCAAAACACAATTATAATTTTAGATAAATTGCTTATATCAAGAAGTGTAAATTGTTCAAACAAATGAATCGTTCGTGTTCTGTGTTCAGTTGCTTGGCGCACCACTACTGGTCCACTCTGCGCCAGTAGCAGCTAAAATAAAAATACAATACAAAACAAAAATAAACAAATAAACCCATGCATCGTCCTTGTTTGGAAAAGAAATTATGATAATTATGTTATAGAGAATAATTATAGCTGGTCAGGGCTCACTTTGCTTGCCCAAACGTCTAGCAAGGGGATTCTGCCCCCTGGACCCTAGACACATTTGTATCTTCATATTTATGAGAATATTGAGTATTTTACAAAATATTAGTGTAGAAAATATTTTTCTTAACATTTTGGTGGTTTTTACATTTAAAATAGGCTTTAGGTGTGAGTAGATATAGAATTTAATAGTATTTAATAGAAATATAATGTTTAACGCTAACCGTATTGATAACAGGAAATTGGCTTGGGGATGCCATCATCTTTGTTTACTCTTCTGTGTGTTCATGTGACATATTATTGGCTATTGGCGCAGATCAGACTGCATGATGTTCCAACAAAACAGAGAGAGCCAGTGACTCTCTCCCGCTAAATAAAGAATCCTTTTTTATTGCTAAATATTAACTAATAATCCCTTTATTTTATTAATAAATAACAGTATGTAAATAAAAATATAAATATTTATAAAATATAAATAAAAATAATTTACACTTAAAAATTAAATTAAATAATCTGTAAATTAATTGATAACAGACTACTTCTAGCGAGAGAAAGTTGTGCGCGGCTGCCTGGCACACCACCATTGGTCCACTCTGCACCAATAGCAGCTAAAATAAAAATGTGAGAACATATTACAAATAAACAAATCTACACACCATCCTTTTTTATGAGAAAGATTTGTGATGGTATTATTTCCCATAATTTATACATTTTTAAATTAAAATATCATTTTAATATTTTATAAGATGTGGTAATATTGGAGTTGTGTGTTGTTGTTGGCATTATTAAAACCTGATTTGATCCATGTTTGCTAATTAAATTAAATTAATCATCTTTTTTTTAATTACAGGTGTATCAGATTATGAGTATATGATAAAATTCTTAGTGGCAGAAGAGGAATTTGTTAATTCATCAATACCAATTAAACATACTTCAGAAAAAAACTGTGCGTTTTTAGATGTCAGTACATTTCCTAAGAAATTTAAAAGTTTGATTTCAAAAACTGAAGATACACAAAAATACTTGTGCATAAATTGTGGTATTTATTTTAGCGTTGATGATAAAGGCTACAGTATTGAAAGAAACTGTAGGTTTCATTATGCAAGTTCGCTTAGAATAAAACAAAGTAGGTATTATTTTTTTAATTGTTCTTATATATCTTTTCTTTAAAGTATAATTTAATTACTTATTTGTAACATTAACCCGACCATACTATCTTATGTGCTATTACAGAGTGCCATTCGCTCTGGTGCAGATTTTTAGAAGCAATTTAATAAATTTAACTGAGTTCAGTTGAATTTGAATCTTGCACAGTTTTCATAGAAAATATTTATATGTTTATGAAGGGGTGATAGTAGTTGTGCAAAAATTCAACTTTCATCTTTTCTACATAAACAGGTTAACAAAAGCAAATTTTTTATATTGTACTGCATACTTTATACTGCAGATATTTCCATGTGGCTTATTTTTAAAAGTTTCATATGTAAATACAAAGAGAATATTTCACTGTATTTTGATGCTATTGAATTAAAATTCTGATAAATATTAGCTGAGTTATAAGAAACTGGAATGTGTTGGGATAAATAAAACCATGAAATATTAAGTATGTAGAATATACAAGGTGTGGCTATTAAATAACAAGATTAATGCTGTAAAATATTTTATTTTAAATTTATATATATTTAGTTATCATCCCCTTCAATATACACCTTTCCTCTATCCCTATGACGCTCTATGCGGATTTTCCATTGTTTGAAACGATGCTGGAAGTCTTCTGTGAGCTCTTTCACGTGTGCCGCGTTTTCTCTCACAGCTTCAACGGTCTGAAATCTTGTTTCTTTTAATGCAGATTTAACCTTGAAGAACAGATAAAAGTCGCATGGTACCAAGTCGGGCGATTAATGTGGATGGTCTAACACTGGGATGTTGTACTTGGCTAGAAACGTCTTGACAGACAGTGCAGTGTGAGTCGGTGCATTGTCCTGATGATGAATCCATGACTTGTTCTTCTACAATTTGGGTCGTTTTTTTCTTATTTTTTCACAGAGTTGAGCAAGGACCTTAAGGTAGTAATGCTGATTAATAATTTGACCTTCAGAAACCCAGTGAAGATGCACAATCCCATGAATATAAAAAAAACAATCATCATCTCTGAATTTTTATTATTATCTTCAATGTCTTCTCAGCCACCTTGGAAATGTTTAAACCACTCAAAAACCTGCGCACATGATAAACATTCATTGCCATATCATAAAAAATAAGTTTCAGTAGCAGTTTTTCCAAGTTTCATATGAAATTTCATGACAGTTTTTTGCTCTAATAAAACACCTAACTTTTTTTGGCAAAACAAAACCAGATTTTATCCAAACAAAGGCCACAGCCAGACTAATATGTCTACAGAAACTGGAGTGACAACAATCGAAAGAGAAGGCTTCATGCCACACAGCAGTCGATCGTACAAATTTGGTGCATGCGCAATTCTGTAGCAGCGTTAGTCTTGTTATTTAATAGCCACACCTCATATGTAAATTTTTAAAAACAATAGTGCATTTAGAACTAGCACATTTATTGTAAATACATATAGTTGTAAGTTTCATGAACAGTTTATTCACATTTAGTTTTACATTACCCCCAAAATGTGTGGTTGGAAAATAAATTGTGATATGAAGATTTTTTTGTTAACATTTTGCATATAAAAACAATTTTTCAGTAAACATCAATGTGACAATTTTTGAACAGAAAGGGAATTTTATTCAATTTTAACTTCAGATACCATATTTAGTGTGTTTTAAACCTTAATTCATCAAAAATATTAATTATAACAAAATAAAAGTTGAACATTAATTAATCCCCTCAGTCATTGGTATTAGCTTTATCATCAATGCCTGTGAACATTAATTAATGATTTTTTTTAACTGTGGTTTCTTTGTATTTTTTATTTGTATTACATGATTTTTCATAAATAAAAGTAGGCTATTTTCAAAAGATTTTGTAAAAAAAGAATAAACAAAATCTTGTGAGATGTAAAACTTGTTGATATATGTATTTCTTTTGTTTTTGTTGAGATTTTGTGTGGAAATTTTAAGTATCTAATCATATATATATATATATATATATATATATATTTAGAATATGTTTTGAAGTCTTTTTTAATTTTATGTTTGTGCTTTTTATTCTTACGTGTTACAATGTGCTGGACAAAATTCCTGGGTTAATTTTTTAGCTGAAAATAATTTTTTCTTAAAGATTTTAAATTCATTCTGCACTGAAATGTTCTTAATTTAAGAAAATTAAGAAATTTTTTATGTATTTTTCAAAAATATTGTTCTTTTGTCAAATTTCTGATTATCTCTCTTCCCTCATCATCTTCAAACTCTTATAACTATACATTTTCTTTTGGTGAGGAGTAGAAAGTATATAAGATATATATCTGTTAATGACTTTATCTCAGATAATTAAAATTATTTTCTTCCAGTATGCAGCAGCATTTTATAATTAATTAATCTTATTCTATAAGACAGAGTATATGGAGTATACTAATGTTATTTTTAAAACTGGTTATAAAATTATTCATCAGTTTTAGAAACAGTTTTTTTTTTTGTATTTTGTAGTGTACAGCCATGGTTGTGGTGTACGGTTAATTATTCCTCATTTAATTAATGGTCTGTTGAAACTTTAAAAAAAGATTATTTTTACTTAAGATATATACAAAAAATTAGACTTGTAAAAATTAATGAATCTATATGCAAGATGCAGCAGAAATCACCTGCCTGTGATTATATTTTAATGCCTGTAAGTATGTCTGATCTCTGTTGTGAGAATATTTTTTTATCTGTTTGCTTTATCTTTTTTTAGGTAGGTGTGGTAGAGTGCGATACTATGACTGCTGCAATGCAGAGGAATCAACTGGTGGATGTGTTACAAATAAGTATCATGTTCGAGAAGTTACAAATTACTCTTGTATGCCTGGTTTTAGAGAAACAAGACCGGCACCTTCAGGTGTACTGAATACAGAATATGGAATATATGCAGTCGATTGTGAAATGTGTTACACAACTGTAGGGTCTGAACTTGTTCGTTGTACCGTTATAGATATCAATAAAAGAGTAGTTTATGACCATCTTGTGAAGACAGAACACCCGATTATAGACTATTGCACAAAGTAAGTTATATATCATATATGCTGTTCTACTTCAAACTGAGTAGCTGATTTTTTACTTAAATATGTTAATTGTTTATACATCAGTAAAGGCATTAACAATCAGTAAATTCATTGACAATTTATAAAATTGCATCTTGCAATCTTTTGTTAATTTGCTGATTATTATATCAAAACATAATGAAGAAAATATTTTTTTAACTTTAATAAATAAAATATTATTATATAACTTATAAATAATTAAGATTTATATAACAAATTTAATAATTACTATAATAAAATCTTAATGTATCAACTATGGACACATTTTGGATTTATACAAAAAAAAAGTAAAAAAATATTTAAAGATAGCATCCTCATTAAAGTAGCAGCTGCCATGTATAATAATATATCTGTATTAAAATGAGATGAACCTAATCAAGTTTTAATCTATACTGTTTTAGCATTATGATGTGACTACAGTGAAAGATATTTTTAATATGTTTTTAAATGTGCTTCAGTGTCAAGTACTTAATAATTCTCTGATGATGATGATTATTAACTCACTGAAAATGTTCAGATATTCTTAAAATAAGCTTTAAACTGAAGGAATTGGTGATGTACATTTGAATTACCATGCTTTCTAGAAGTAGCACTGAACATAAATTAGCAGCTAAATTTATGACATTAAAGTTTAGAGGATAAAAAGAGGCACAGAAGACAAATATTAGAATGTAAGAAATAGATAATTGGTGGTGTAGGGTGGATTGTTGATAAGAGGTTTGTTGAGGCTAAGAGGTTGGCGTAGAACAGAAAAAATGGAGAAATACAGCAAACCATCAAATTACTGAAGAAAAGTTATAAATATAAAACATTTACTTTAGTACTATTTATTTAGTGTTGTAGTATCATCTGTTATGTACTGTTCAGTAATAAGGTCAATGCATTCCAAGCTGTGGTAATGCTGTGCAAAACAATGATTAGTGTAGCAGTTATAGCAACATTTGTGCCTTATGATCTAGCTAATAATGAGTAAATGAAAATGAATATAACTAGACAACAATCACAATAAATATCCCAGTAGTAATAAGATGAGTATTAGCATTATATCAGAATCCTATTTTTTGAGAGCATTTTTCACTTTTTTAGCTGTTTTCTGTTGTTTTTTCTTTTTTTAAGCAAAGATTTGAAAGATAAAATTTAAAATTTAAAAAATGAAAAGTAGGGAATAAAAAGATGTTTGTTTTCAAAGGATTACATTTTTCACATTTTGGTATGTGAAAAGTGAAGATTGAAAAGTCACTCTGTTTTTTAAGTTTTATCTTACTTTTCAAAATAATCTTTTGAATAGCAGCAGATGAGAATTAAGGTTAGGATAACTTGGTGTGTGATTCTGATTGTTTTAGTTGAGTTTTAGTAACTTGGCAAGTAAAGTTAAAACCAATGACTGAAAAAGCAAGAAAAATCAGCCATGAAAATAGCAGTTCTGGAGATATTTTCTACTGAAGGGAACATTTTATTTTCCAAATTTTAACTAAGTGTAATGCAAGAAATGATAAGTATTAGCTGCACACCTTTAGGTTCACCATGTACCTCATTTTTTTCTACATATAGTCAGTCTATCTCTTCATATTCTACTGGTAACCACTGTATAAAGTTTTCTCTGCTTACTTTGGATGCCATATTATGAAGTGCTGTACATGCTAATATTATTTTACCTGCACGTCCAGGATCAATTCTCTTGTGATTCAGCATAGGGAATCAACTTCATGATACCAATGTTACACTCAATTAAATACCAAGTTCTATTATCAGCTACATTAAACCATCTCTCATGACATCCTCAGGGTTACGATAAAGAGGTGAGATTAACAATTCTGACAACCCAATTGTAGTATCACCTAAAATGACAGGCCTCAGAAAACGGCCTCCATGCATTTTCAAATTATCAATTAAAAGCTGTGTTCTGTAAAACTTGTATTGTGACATCAGTTAGGTCAATTTGCATTTACAGCATAACATGTGTTATCAGGGCTACAAGGCATTTAATAAACATTAAATATTCGTTATTTATTTATTTTACTTATTAAACATTTAATAAATGTTTACTTTGTTTGTCAATGATTGCTTTTTCAAACTCACTTGATCAATTAGTATTTACCAAAGTGTCATCTACACATTCTGTTACCAATATCTAAAAAAACTTTTTCTAATATTGTAAACATTTTCTGGCCACTTTACCATTATTGATAACAATTCATTTACAACTGCATTAACACCTCTTCTACAATGATAGATACAGTTGATTTCACATTATGGGCAGTGAAAATTCCATACATTTGAATCCCATTGCCAAAACAATATATTGTTACCAATAACCTTTCTTTTGTCGATAATGGCAACTACTCCGAGTAGCTTTATGCATAATGGCCAATAAAATTAAGTATATAATCTATTCTTTCTTTGACAAATCTGACCTTTATGCCTCCTTCTTTGTTATCATCTGCTTCTTCACCTTCATTCAGTAAACCCAGTTTGTTTCTCTGAATTATAACCTCTTTCATTATAACAACTTTTACTTTTCAGTGTAGTACCTTTCACTTGCAGATACAAAATACACTTTGCCAAATAATCAGCAGTTGAAGAGTAGACACAAAAATTTTTTGAACTTGTTAAAAACACAATCTAGAATATTGTTCAAATTTCTCCAACATTTTACTCTGATACTACTCTCTTTTCAAAATTACTATCCAAAAAATAGAACAGAAGTAAAAAATGCAAAGTGTGAAATTAAAGTGTTCTTCAACAATTAAAAAAAAAAACACAAAATCACTTCTCACTTTACTAATTCTGCAGACTGAGAAGTGAAAAGTTGGAGAGTACTTTCAAAAACAGACTCCCTGGTCGATACTAGCCCTGAGGTATTAAATAGCATCTGATTATATTTTTCATTTGGCTAAGTAACACTATACTTTTGTCCTTTTTTTAGATCATGATTTGTTTTATTGTTAATGTATCTGATTTTATAACAGTTACATTTATTTGTTCATTCAATCTTCAAGTTAATTGTTATTCACATTAAATTGAAGAGAAAGTCCCTTAGTGATTTGAAAAAAGATACGCTGTAAGACTGTAGGACTATAGTTTCTTTCTTTAATGAAAACTATAAAGAAGTTGTTACTTTGATCTCTTCTCTGGCTTAAATTATAATATATTCATATTATAATTAATTTCTAACCCTGTTATTTATGATATTCTATAGAAATGAAAGTCCTGTTGTAAACAGTAAAGATAAATGCAGTCGCATAAGTGAATACTTATAGCATTTGCATTGTAATTGTGGTTATAAAATTGTTGATTTCAGCTTGTAATAAATTCTAGTAATATTATTAGTTATTTCTTTAAATTATCTTTCACAGATTTAGTGGAATTACAGCAGAGAAAATGGTTGGTGCATACAAAACTCTAGTTGATGTACAAAATGACCTTTTAGGGTTCATTTATGCTGAAACCATACTAATAGGTCATGGTATTGGCAATGATCTAAAATCTCTGAAGGTAATGTATAATATTTCAGTTTCTTATTTTTTCGTTTTTTTGGTCATACAAGACATATATATATATACTCATGTGGCAGAACCAATTAAGCATATTTAAGGAGTTATAAAAAAGGAATGATAATATATAGAGAAAAAATGTTTTTATTTTCTAAATTAGTACATACCGTTTAATAATCATTAAGTTTTGAAAATAATATCCTCAAGATGGTGGCCATTAGCAGCAATACACTGTTGAAGATGATCTCTGAAGCTTTGTATAGCTTGTTCACATATATTGCAGGGTATGGCATTAACTTCTTCAATAATCTGCTACCTTAGCTCTGTTAGGGTGTGAGGGCAATGTTTAAATACTTTTTCCTTCAGATATCCCCAGAGAAATAAATCACAAATGCTCAAATCGGGTGACCATGCAGGACCTCAGAGAAACCAGACGTCCAGGAAAACTTTCTCTCAAAACATTGAGTGAATTTCAGGCTGTTTTAGCTGTAGCCCCATCTGTTGGAACCACAAGTCCCCCAATCCCTCTTTTTCAACAATTTTTTCCATTCTGGGCTGCAGAAAATTTCACAATGTTGAGACATAACGTTTGGAAGTTACATTCACACCATCCTCCTCAAAAAAAGTAGGCCTATGAGTCAGATTGGGATTCATCACACTGCTCCATTAATTTAGGGGAATTTAGTGGTCTTTCATGAATAGTTTGGGGATTATTTTCAGCCTCATAGTGAAAATTTTGCCTATTCACAATACCACTTGGTGAAAATGTGCCTTGTTGCTACTGAAGAAATTTTCCTCGGAGTGATCTGTGCAAATATCTGTTCACACAGATTTTGGCAGTTGGCGTAGTCTGCTGGACTCAATTTTTTAGGATATCATTATTTTAAAGGGTCAAAAAATCAGATCGAAATGCAGAATCCTCCTCAAACTGCGGTCTGACATTCCCAAAGTAACAGCATGCCTCTTGAGCAAAACATCTTGGCAATTGCTTAATCGCACTCTTACCAGCTGCAGATTTTCTGGTTTTCTGATGGACCTGCATCAGTCATGTGTACCTCTTCTTAGTTTGCTACCAGTTTCCACCAACTGCCTAACCCAGGACCAAATTGTGTTCGCATTAGGAATGGCATTGTTGCACAGAATGTTGAACCATCACCGAAAAACTCTTTGCATCACGATCACAGATTGGTTGTTTTCAAACTACATGCGCACAGCAAAATCATGATGTGTACTGGTCCAAACCAAGTTGGCTGCTGAAATAGAGTCATCAACGGAACAGAGGGAGACCATGTGCACCTGCCTACCCCCACCACCACCCGAGCATTGACCCCTACTCTACTTAGTTGGTACTACTGCATCCTGTATAAACCCCATTTGGTGACTTTGGCAAGTATACCGCCATACTGAAAATTTTGAACCAGAAACTCATTCATGATTATATCCATACCTGAATATATCCTGTTTAGGTTTAAAGTGTACTTTATTTAAAACTACTATTGTAGGTCAAATGTTTAATATTATGTTGGGAAATAAAAAGTATTGTATTCTCAATTATTTTTCACTTTATTGACATTAATTCTGATTGGAGAAATACTTTATTTTCTTTGAACTACTGTTTTTTCGACTACAGTCTTCGGTGATTTAATTGTTCTGACCTAGTTTAGGTCAAAATTGAAAGTAAATAAAGTTGAAACGTGTTAAGTTTTTCTATCTTAAGTTTGTTTTTGTTCAAGAAAAGTTCTAAATTAAGAAAACTATCTTCACAAGTAAGTTTTCTGTTTGTGAATATTTTAACCAATAAGATGCTAACTATTTGTAGTCATGTTATACTTGTAAAGCAATAGTGATATAAGTCCCACCAGGTTTAGAAAAAAATATTTATCTGAATAGGTTAAAGTAAAATCAGCAAAATAGTTTCTTTTTGTATGAATTTTGAGGCAACTCATGTGTTATTTCTTTTATTATTTTTCTTGCTAAATAATTAGTATGGGATTTTGTGTTTTTAAATTTTATAGCCAAAATACTTATATAAATTCTTCTGTTATTAAGTTGAGACAGTATATATAATATATTGTTTCTTGACTGAAAATGTATAGAATCTGATTGCATTACACTGTATCGCAGGTTTTCTTATACCTTTGACACATTTGAAGCCTGTGATACAAAAGTCGCTTTCTCAAAGAGTAATAATATTCATTAAACAACCAGTAATGAGGAAAATGAAGAATTATTGTGAAAATGAGTATCATCTGCATTTTGATTGACTCATCATGCTGATGTGCAACAGTATATTTGGCTTGGGAAAGAGACTAGTGAGACATTACTCCTCACTTTCTCTAGTAAGCTTGCCAGGGAAGTTTATTATTTTGAAAAGTAACTAGATTGGTTTTTTGGGATTAGTTTATGTTAGTACCTAATTCAGGGTGTGACTATTAAATAACGACACTAATGCTGCTGCAGAAGAACTGCATATGCATCAGATTCATACGACCGACAGTTGTGTAGATTGAAGCCATCTCTTTCGAATGTTGTCATTCCTGTTTCTGTAGACATATTGTTCTGGTCGTGGCCTTCATTTGGATAACATCTGTTATGTATTTTGCTGAAAAAATGAATAAGTGTTTTATTAGAGCAAAGAATTGTGAAATTTCATATGAAACTTGGAAAAACTGCTACTGAAACTTATCTTTTATTAAAAAAAGTATATGGCAATGAATGTTTATCATGTGCGTGGGTTTTTGAGTGGTTTAAAGGTTTCTAAGATGGCCGAGAAGATGTTGAAGATGATGTTGTTCGGGTCACCCTCCCATATCAAAAACAGATAAAAGTACTGAAAAAATAGGTAATCTGATTCGATCTGACAGTCGGTAACTATTCATGCGATTGCTGAAACTGTAAGAATTGACAAAAAATGCGTAAGGCAAATTTTTCAAACAATTTTAATATGTAAAAAGTGTGCGTGAAAATGGTGCCTAAAATTCTCACAATCGAACAAAAAGAAGCTCGTGAAAGTGTTTGTTCTGACACTTTGAATGCCACTGAAAATGACCCAGACTTCTTTGAAAGAGTGATAACATATGATGAATCTTGGTTTTTCACTTATAATCCAGAAACTAAGCGTCAATCCTTGCATTGGAAGGCCCCAACTTCACCAATAAAAAGCTCGAATGAGCACATCAAAATTCAAAGAGATGATTGGTTTTTTCTATATTCATGGGATTGTGTACCTTCAGGAACCCAATAAAGGTACCTTCACTTGATTCCTGAAGATCAAACTATTAATCAACATTACTACCTTGAGGTCCTTGCTCAACTCCGTGAAAAAAATAAGAAAAAAACAACCTGAATTGTAGAAGAACAAGTCATGGGTTCATCATGACAGCGCACCGACTTGCACTGTCAAGACATTTCTAGACAAGTATAACATCCCAGTGTTAGACCACTCGCCTGACCTGGCACCATGTAACTTTTATCTGTTCCCCAAGGTCAAATGTGCATTAAAAGGAACAAGATTTCAGACTGTTGAAGCTGTAAGAAAAAAGCGGCACATGTTATGAAAGAGCTCACAGAAGAAGACTTCCAGCACTGTTTCGAACAATGGAAAATTCACATGGAGCATTGTAGGGCTAGAGGAGGGGTGTATATTGAAGGGGTTAATAAGTAAATATGTATAAATTTAAAATAAAATGTTTTACAGCATTAGTCTTATTATTCAATAGCCACACCTCATATACTTGGATATCTTATATAATAATAGTTTTTGCATTTTGGTTTGGCCAATTTGATTGTAAATTTACATGAAATATTGTTGTATTAGTATTAATTACTCCTTTATTTCCTTTAAAATTAAGTCTTTACTTTGTGTTATTTTTATATCTCATAAATCCACTGTTGACTTGATAGACTGATATGTACCTGAATTAACCATTTAAAAAATTATTGCTTTGTTCAACTTTCACTAGATATATTTTGTCTAATTATAGTTAGAAGTATTTTTTTATGTATTCCTCATCGTTTAGTGAACTTATATTTGATCTAATTCATCAGAATCTGTTAATGTTTGCTTTCATATTAACTGGGTTATTAAAATATACTTTAATGATATGTAAATTGCCATGTTTATCTCTATATTTTTTGCATAAGTATAAAAAATAAATTAACTTTCATCTGTAGCATTCAACATCTGGTTAAAAAAAAATTATGTAATTTTTTATGAGTAAATTTTATAGCTTTTAATATGATCAACCATAATGTCAAAAGGAAATGAAAATAATTACAACTGCAAAACTTACCATAAATCCATGTGTTTAAGTTGACCTATTGTATCAGTTGAATTTTATTTTGAAGGCCACTTTTAGGATTAGCTTGATTGTCTCTATCTAATCCACTTAATATTAAGTGGACTAAATTATTGTGATGATGAGTAATCACAATCCATCAGGCTTCCTATGGTTAATTAACTATTAACAAAAGAAATTCTTATCACTTATTTCAGGGCTTCGAGTCTTAGCAGTAAAAATAATTATTTATTCTACCAATAAAAAACATATACCAAATTATAATGAAATAAATATAACAAAAAACGATTCATACAATGAAACTTATCTACACAACAATAAAAAAAAATCATTACATCAATATTAATTGTATCACTGTTTTGGAGCATTATTTATTTATTATTTAAATAGGTAATAAAAAAATTACATCATGTGAGGACACTCAACTGGAAGATTGTGTTGTGTTTTTTGCTCTGCGATTAAGTGCAAATGGACTTGATTTTTGAAGTTTTTTAATCGGAAAAGTTGATCGGTTTTTAGTGATAAGGTTTGTAGACAAGTATGTAAAATTTTGTGAGCTTTGGATGATGGATTATGCCGTAATTTTGATTTTTCTTTTTTCACTGTGTTTTATCGTATACTTCCGTGTACAAGACTAGAGTTTTGAAGCGAATGATTCTAAGTACAACGGACAAGGAATAACAGGACTGTTATGTCACACGACGAAGTTGTAAACAACTAGCTGGTAAGTAACCAAGTACCTTACCATCCAAATTTTCTGCAGTATTTCGTAGGGGCTATTCCCATACCTCTATTTACTTTCCTATCAGTTCAAATTCAAAATCCCCCAGATCTACCTGATCCAGGTCCTTCTCCTTTTCTTGACCCAACCCCCCCAAAAAACAACTTTTTTTTAACAATGAATTTTCCTTACTCCCAAAGCCCCTTCCCCAATGTAGAAGACAGCTGAGTTGTAGTTGTCAGGTCATGTGGGAAGTCCTGTGTAGATCTGGTGAAGACTATGAAATCTTCTGTTACCACTGATGAAGCCAGGGATGTGCTCTTGTTACAAAAGCAGTCTAATGACATACTACAGGTCAGGATAAAAGGCCAAAAGAAGGCCGAGCATTTCACTACTGCACTCTGTGATGGGCGACCAACCCTGTAGGTGGACCTACCCACTTGCGGAGATAGGCAGGCGGTGGTGCACATTACAGATATAGAGATGGACACCACCGTGCAGGAAGTCAGAGAAGCGTTAGAGAAGATAACTAGCAAGACAGAGGATTTCCGTATTATGTCATTCAGGCACGCTTATGGTGATACATGCAGTGCAACTGCAGTCACAACTTTCCAAATGGTGAATAAGTTAATCAGTGAACGAATAAAGATTGGATGGGTCCACTGTAGGGCGTATATTAGAGAGGAGATTGACTGTTGTTTCCGGTGTTAGGGGTTCTGGACACCAGACCGTGGAATGCAAAGGGCCCAATTGACTGGACCTTTGTTATAATTGCGGGGGTAAAGGCCACAAAATATGGGAGTGTAGGAAGCCGAAAAAATGTCTTGATTGTAATTCAAGTGACCATCACACTGGAGGCTAGATATGCGACTGTCAAAAGCATGATTAAGATCATCTTATCAAATGCAAATAGAAGCATCTTCTACGATCTCATGGGAGAATTGGCTTAGGAACCTAGAGGACCTGGAAAATCCTCATGGCTATAATGCTTGACGTATGGAACGCTTTTGGGTCCCTTACATGGGATTCTATTTTGTCAGAGATGGTGAGAAAGAGAATCAGCCCCTATCTTCGAAGGCAGGTGGCTGATTATCTGACAGATAGATGGATAGAGGCGGACACACTGGATAGCAAGTTGAGGTTCCAAGTCTATGGAGGGGTACCTCAGGGTTCAGTCCTGGGCCCCCTATTGTGGCTATTGGTGTCCCAATACCCACAATTCAAAACTCTATTCAAATATGCTACAATATATGCAAAATAGCAAAATATGATGGCATTCTTAATCTTCCCATGCCAGATACCCATATGGTGGATATGCCAATGACCTCGTTATCCTGGTGAATGGTAAGACAGAAGCAGACATAGAGGAACGAGACAACACGACCTTAGCTAACATCAGGGAGTAGATGATTAATCATGTGTTGGACTTAGCCCCGCATAAATGTGTATTTATTACTTTGACTGGAAGACAGTGTATTGGCAGGATAGACTTGAGGTTGGGTGATTACTTCTTGCAAGTCAATGACAGTATAAATATCTGAGAGTTAACATTGACAGATCCTGTAGGTTTACACAGCATATTCTTTACAGGTGCACTAGATCGGAGAAAACATTAAAGTCTTTGAACATGTTGCTTTTGACGCAATCTGCCCCAAGGGCGTCTCAAAAGAAGTTAATAATGTCAACAGTCATGTCCGCTGTGTTGTACGCTGCATCAGTGTGGGGTGCTGCTATAGGTGTTAAACGAAATCTGGTTCAGCTTCAGAGTATATACCGACATACATTACTGGCTGTAATATGCGGATACAGGACTGTATTATATGACGTAGCCTGTACACTGGCATCGGTCCCTACAAGTGAAGGAATGAATGGCACGACATGAAGGAATGGAAAGGCATGAAACAGTGTTAGCTATGAGAGAGGCCTGGAAAGTAAAATGGGCGTGGGTAGAGGCTCTGTCTAGACTAGATGTTTAATAACTGATGTAAATATGTGGATCACTAGGGGCCATGGTGAAATGAATTTTTTTATGACCCAAATGCTCTCGGGGTATGGTGCTTCGAGTAATACTTGCACAAGTTTGGAAGGCGAGATTCCCTCTGCTGCATGTATTGTAGCAAGGTGGACACAACAGAACATACTATCTTTGAGTGCGATGAATGGAATCTTTTGCGTAGGCAGGCAGTTATTGACAGGCTTCATTCGGACAGTCTAATATCATATGTTTTGGCCTCAAATGAAAATTGGAGGGTGTTCGATTTATTTTGTTTTAATTGTTATATCTACCATTTTTACCAGTGAGTACCACAAAAAATTTTGAAAATATTTTGTAAGATAAATACAAATTCAACTTTTCAATTATACCCAAACAGGTTTTCTATTTTTTCTTCAGGCTGTGAAATCTCAACTTACATGCTGTGACTAATTGTGCAAGACTATAAAAATAAATAATTATATATTTCAGTAAAAGAGTATAATTACAATTCAATATAAAGAAAAAAATATATAACAGTTGTTACGAGAATGTCATGATATATTGCCAGTTCAGTTGTCATTTAACATTAAAGTTCATAAATATGGATGCATCTTATGTTTCACCTTTGGCGATTTAAACCTCTACGCAATTTATGCATTAAAGTCATGTTAGCCAGCTTTAAAATTTCTATCTGAAATTTATTGTTTTTTTTTTTTTTACAGTGCAAATTCACTGACATTGTTGAGTACACATTGACATTCACACCAATGCCAGTTTAATGTAGATTAATTTCAAAATATGCTAGTATTTTTCTATTTATTGCTGTAACAATTAATGTCATATAAAAAATGTCAGATTGATATAGTATTAAAATTTTCTTCTGCATCGCATAATTTCATTTGCATTGAATAATTAAAAAATTAATCTAAATATAATTTAGTGTTCTGAAATATTCTAATCCTTACAGGTACATTTATATTAAGTTTGTAAATATATTTTTCTTTTTTTTAGAAATTATCCGTAATACAGCTATGTTTTTCATTTCCAGTTAATTCATCGTAAAATCATTGATACTACTGTTGTTTTTCCACACCGAAGAGGCCCACCGTTCAAAAGGAGACTGGCAGACATTACAAGTGAATTCTTACAGCGTCAAATACAAGTCTCTGGTATAGTTAATTAATTTTTGTTTCATTGTTAATACCTCACCATAATTTTGATTTAATCTAAATATGCAAGTATAACACAAATGCATATTTTAATTTTTCTTTTGATTTATTGTTTTTAGTTGAATTATAAGTTTGTATACTATTATATAAAGAGGAAGAGTGTTTTTTTTGTTCAGGATAAACAAAAAAACTACCCGATCTATCGCTATTAAATTTTTACCCATGTTTTTTGGCATAACTGAGAAGGTTTTTGGATATATTTCATCTCAAAAAATCTCCAAAATATATATAATATGTAGTAGTGGAGTTAGTGATTCAACCGGAAGCACAAACTTTAATGAATTGAGAGTGTTTATTACTGTTTTAGCTGGGTTTTTAACTGATTGATTACGAACATCTAAAAACCAATTTCTAGATTTTTTGAGTTCATTCTGAGTTTTGGTTAAAATTGATTTTTGAATTTTTTTAAACCCTGTTCGTTTTTTAATTTCTTGATAACAAATGAAGAAATCAACCTGATTTTTGGTGAGAGTAATCTTCATGTCAATAATCCAATTTCAGTCGAGTTGTGGATGACACTGCGTGTAGACGTGTTTTCTGAGCTCCGCGATCTTGTGCTTTTTCGGTTGGTTTTTTGGTTATTTAATTGGAACAGGACATTGTAAACTTTCGAGGTAAGGATAACGGACAAGTGTATAAGTTTTTATGAGTTTTGGATGTGGATTACTAAAGTTATTAGAGTTTTTTAAAAAAACAAATATTTGAGTGAAGTGAAGTGTTTTACTGTTCTTTTTGACTTTTAAGGTCTTGGTTTGAACATTTAAGGTCCTTATAGTGGTGTAATAATCATTGTGAGTCATTACGTGTCAATTTAATTCAATGCAGTGAGTTAAAAACTATTTTGAATTAGTTTTTTTTAGAACTTTAAGGTTATACTTATCAACTAATATAGAGTAAAATTGTTTTAAGTGTAACAGCAAGCTTTGTCTTGTCTGTTACGTCACTAGTAAAAGAAGTAAACAAGGACTTGTAAAATATTTCGTAGAATTTATACTACGAGAATTTTTAAGTGTTGAGACATACTTTATACGGTCAAATCCTTATCCTCCATATTTCCTGTAATTTTAACAATAGAACCAAACTTCCTTGAGATCTATCCGATCCAAAACTTCCCTACCCTTTGACCCCCTCCCCCCAAAAAAAATGTTGGACCATATTTTCGGACAGATACATTTTACGTACCCCCCTCACCACCACCAATTTTTTTTTGGGGGGCACCCGACCGTGTGGGGTATCATTGGATGCGGAATCGCACCCTGATACCAAATCCAAGGTATGAGACGACGTGGCTCGCTGCCCGTTGAAGACACAGCCTCGCAAGAGGCTGGACCCTCGCGAAGGAACACTGGAAAGAAGGAAAACACCACAGAAGAAACCGAAGGTATGGACATCAGTGTAGCTAGTCAAGATAAGATAAGATAAAATGGAAAACCGTTGAGGGGAGAGCGGCTAAAAGAGCAAGAGTCGGCTCGTTAGAGGAGGAGGAGGCCCCTCTTACCTTAAAAACAGTCACCTATAAGTTAGGGAATGCATTGGTTCAACTGAGACAAATGACTGGTAAGGTGAGTGCAACCGCAATTAAAGCACATGAAAGAGAATTGACAGATATTTATAAGGAACTACTGAGACTCAACGAAGAGCGGAGGTGACAAACCAGAGCACACAGACCGAGGGTCACTATAAAAGTGAAATGTCTGACATACTTGACGTTGACTTATCAGATGAACAATTCATCGACCGATTACCAACTAGGTGGTCCACATGGGTGATGAACCGGCTGACTCAGGTAAGTGATCTAAAACCTGGAGACGACAGTTGCCACTTCGTGGACTTAAATGGTTTGAGGCCCAACAGTATGTACGCAGAGCCGAGACCAGGTGCAACGATTTTGCAAGATTCCACAATTCTGGATGACAACAAAATAACCACGGGAGGAACAAAATATACAGTCATTTACGATTCTGGTAGTGGAGACAAGGCTATGGCGACCCATGTAATAAAGGCACTCAGAAGGGTGGTTGGAAAATCAGAGTCCTCCGTTTTCGTAATGCCCACCGGTCCGGCTGGAATATTAATTAAGAAAATTGTAATATATTTAATGAGGAAGGACAAAACCCTCCCTAGAATGGTGCTTCCTAACCTGGGTGATCAGGGGAGAGCAAGGTCTAGATCAGCATCGGCGAGACGAGGAACGCCACCGGTTGTTGAGAGCAAAACGGTAGTCGTTAAAGCGCAAGGAAAGTCATACGCAGACCTCCTAAAGACCATGAAAGAAAAAGTCAAAGCAGAAGAAGCCGGGGAGATACTGTCTATAAGGAAAGGCAGAGATCAACAATTAGAGGTTAGGATAAGCGGGTCACAAAAAGCAGGAGAGTTCTCTTCATTACTTAAAAACAGGGCAGAGGAACTCCAGGAAGACATCAGAACAAAAGGGGATCGTAAAACGGTGGTACATGCGAAAGACATGCTCTGTGATACCACGGAACAAGAGGTCAAAGAGGCGGTGGAAAAGGTACTTGGCGTAGAAGAAAGTTTTCAGGTAACATTTCTAAGAGAAGCATATGGGAATACCAGAAATGCCACTGTCATTACCACCCATAGGGGAGCGACAAAACTCATTGCATCTAGACTGAGAGTCGGATGGGTGAGCTGTAGAGCATATATTAGAACGGAAAATGAGAAATGCTACCGCTGTTGGGGGACCGGGCATGGTAGGAGAGACTGCAGAGGACCGGATCGCTCTGACTTGTGCTTCAACTGCGGGAAATCAGGCCATGTGATTAAAGACTGCAGAGAAGCAACAAAATGTCTAGACTGCAGAAGCACAGCACATAGAACTGGCAGTTTGGATTGCAATAGAAATCATGAGTAAGATACTCTTAATAAATAACAATAGAAGTTTACTATCATGCGACCTGTCTACAGAGATTGCCACAAGGGGCAACTACAACTTCCTGGTAGCCACTAAACCTAATGTAAATTCAGTGGCTAGAGGTCAGTGGGTACCAGATAGAAACGGGGATGTGGCTATCAGGGGGATTGTAGGTAATATAAACTATAGCCTATACTACAGAGATGAAGGTATTATGGCTATAGAGCTGTGTGACATAGTAATCATTGGGGTATATATCAGCCCAAACTGCGCCCTGGAGTTTTTTCAACACAGAATATTTAATCTACAACAAGTCGTGATGCGGTCCCGTAAGAGAGCAATAGTGGTAGGAGATTTCAATTGCAGAACTGCCCTGGCTGGGGCTGCTTCTTCTAACGCCAGAGGAAGAATTCTAGAAGATCTATTGGAGGTTACAGGTGCAATTTGTGTGAATGATGGATCAGCCACATATAGCGCTAGTGGGTACAAATCGATTATCGACCTGGTAATAATAGATAGAATACGTATCGGCACAATTGATTTCTCAGTGCTTAATGAAGAGACTGGAAGTGACCACAAGGCTGTTTCGATTACCATAAGAGACCGCCCTTCAAGTGTAATGCAGATAAACATCAACCATAGGCTGACAGATTATCAGATTCACCATGTGACTAGGGAAGCGGCAAATAAGATCATGAGTTGTGCGCGGATAGATCCGGAGATATTTCAAAATATAATTAAAGATGAAATAACCAATATATCAAAGAATACCAACAGACATCATCCAATTTATTGGTGGTCTAGTGATATCGAGGATCAAAGGAGAATAATGCAGAGGTAAAAGGAATAGCTCAGCGACTACGAGCCCGAACGGGCATGGAAGAAGAAGGTCGCCTAGCCGTAGAAGAATACAGGAATGCCAGGAAGAAACTTAACTTCCTTTTAAAACAATCCAAGAAAAGAAAATGGCAGGAGCCGTGTGATGATCTGGATGCCGACCCCTGGGGGAAGGCATTCAGGATCATAACCAAACGTTTGGGTAGACATTAAGTAACGAAATGTCGGCACAAGTAAGAGCCTTGTTCCCTAGAGAGGAGTCTGCTAATAGAGAAGTGATCAGATGTGTAGGTGGCAGATTCACACAACAGGAAGTCCTGGAGGCAATTAAAAAACTGAATCATAAAAAAGCCCAGGACCGGACGAAATACCAGCTGCCGTTATTAAAGAACTGGCAAAGATTATTCCCTGGGAAATGGTAGACATAGCCAGTTATGGTCTGCAAAACTGCACTTTTCCAGATTGCTGGAAAGCATCCAGGACAGTATTCCTCCCCAAAGCAGGAACAAACAACGGACAAGGAGGTTACAGACCAATCAGTCTCATAAATAACATGGGCAAAGTCGCTGAAAGATTAATAGCAGCCAGGCTGAGAGAAGAACTCGAAGAGAGGGACTGCCTACACCCAGAGCAATATGGCTTCAGGAAAGGACATTCAACGATAAATGCGATAAATAGAGTCATGAACTGGGCATTAACAAGCAGAAGAGGATTGAGGAGGACCAGGAAACTCCCCTTAATGGAAATGTTAGACTTTAAAAACGCATTTGGATCCGTTCCATGGCCATCAACAATTGAAGCATTACAAAGAATGAACATTAGCGATTACCTGATTAATCAAATCAATCAATACCTTCATCAAAGTTATATTGAAGTGAAAACGCTAGAGGGGAAGTCTACATTCCAAATTTTTGGAGGTGTTCCTCAGGGATCCGTACTTGGACTCATCCGCTGGAACATCTTTTACGATGGGGTTTTCAGACTGAACTACCTGGAGGGGGTGTTCGTGGTAGGGTATGCTGATGATTTAGCAGTTTTAGTTGAAGATAAGGAGGTCGTGAACATAGAGGAAAAAGCCAATCGGGCTTTAAGTCTAATAAATGAGTGGCTAGAAAGGAACTTGCTGCAGATATCCCCTACGAAATCTAGCTGTATAATTTTCTCTGGAAGAAGATGGATAAGGAATATCAACTTAGACATTAGAGGAGAACGAATTATAGAGGTCAATAATGCAAAATATCTTGGGAGTTATACTGGACAAAAGCCTAAAATTCGGGAACCATGTCGATATGATAAGTAAGAGGATAACCCCCACTATCAAGGCTCTGAGGGGTCTCTTTCATAACCACGGTGCACCAAGGATGGAGATTAGGAGGTTGATAACTGCAGCCACTACGTCTGCGATACTATATGCAGCCCCGGTATGGGGAGATGCTATGAACATCCAGAGGAACAGAATGAAACTAAGAAACGTTCATCGGCTTGCTTTGTTACGGGTTGCTGCAGGGTACAGGACTGTTTCATATGATGTACTGTGTATACTGACTGAGGTCCCCCCTATTGATCTACAAGTCAAAGGGAGTACATTAAGATTTACAGGACTGTCAAGAGATGAGGTTGCAGTTTTAATAGATCACGAATGGCAGAATGCATGGGCTTGCTCAAACGTGAGGGATTGGACCAGAAGACTAATCCCTAACATAAGAGATTGGGAAGGTAAAAGAAGGGGCAACGTAGACTTCTATGTTACACAATTATTGACGGGTCATGGCTCCTTTGGTCAGTACTTATATAAAATTGGAAAAAGGGCTACACCGCAGTGTGATTACTGCCAAGAGATATACAACGCTGAACATACTATTTTTGTTTGTCAGGGCCAGCAGTGTCGGCCCTGCGGATGCCCTGGCACTCGGTGGGGTTGGTGCCGCCGGTTTGAGGCATGGCATAAAGACCAAGACCCGGTTCCCTGCTGAGGGGGTGCGGGGCGGCGTAGCCAGACCTCATCTCTGAGGCGGGGAATTTGATGCAGGCAAACAAAGAAGTAAAGATCCAAGACCAGGGAGGCTAACCTGCCGTGCCGGGCGTACTACCGGTGGGCGGGGGATGCCTCCTTAGAGTAAATGGACACTCTCCCCAACTGAGTTATACTCAGTTAACCGGATATTCAATTAATATCCTGTTGGAGGGAGAAGGGATAAAAAAAAAAAAAAAATCCAATTTCCAGGTTTTTTTAATTCGACCTTGAAAGGGAATGAAGAAAGGTAAAAAACGTTTTGAACAATGATTGTAAATTTCCCCAATCCCAACTATAGTAAACAAGATGTTCAGTAGATTTAGGCTTGAAATACTCCTCAGGTAAACCATGTACAGGTTTTTTTAATTCTGATTTTTGTAAGGGGTGCAAAGGTATACAGTGCTTTGGCTGAACCACCACAGCCACTGCCACTGTTACTATATGTGTGACTGGCTGCACCTGCCTCCAGTTACTTAACTAATAAACATAAAATAAAAATATTGACCTCTGCAGGAAAAACAAATAACTATATAGCGCAGACAAAGCTGTGACAGGAAGCTAGTTGAGACTAGCTCTAGTGTATACGCACTAGTAAACTAAACATTTATACTGAGGTATAGATGTTTAGTTTATTAGTGCAGTATATACTACACTTGTGGAACCCCATTAACACCATTTTAAGATAATTTAGACTTATTTGAATTTCATTATGTAGACAAAATGAGTTCATACATAAATAATCTATAATGAAGTTTGGGTGGGGATATTTAGTGCAGTGTTATGCCTGGAGAACAGGATTGATTTCAAATATGTATGACAAAAACCACCACGTCTCTTTTTTTATAGAAGAAAATGTGTATTGAAATCTGTCATCAAAATAAAAGTCCATTTTAAAAAATGTTTTTCAATATTTAAATCCAGAAAAATGTTGGTATTAATGATAATTTTTGTAAATGTGCTGAGAGTTTAACCACTGTCATGGTGTACCAGAAAATTTATAATTGTAAGTAAACATAAATACTTATTTTATGTATTAGTACTAGTACTCATAGTATTTAAAAAAACGCGTGTGAAATCTTATTAGTGGCATAAAGATACAAGTTGTGTATATAATAACAATTTTCTGTGATACCTCTGAAATATATTCAGATAAACTTAAATTGTTTCAGAATTAGGACATGACTCCACCGAGGATGCTGTAGCTTGTATGGATCTCATGCTAATTAAAGTTAAGGAGTTGAAGAAAGCTGCTCAACCTAGAGTAAGTGTAAAGGCATATAATGCTATTTTAAGAATTACTGCATAAAATACACTTTTGCTATTTAATTCTAATCAAAGCATTGGTACTGTAACATGATGCATTGATTGTGTTTTTGAATTCCCCAAAAGCCTTATGTTTAATCATAAGGCTGTGTGGGTGTGTGTGTGTGTGTGTGTGTGTGTGTGTGTGTATGCTAGTATGAGGTATACAGACATGTTTGGAAAGTAAGTATGGCTTCCAAACATCTCCATAGCAACACTATTGTCATCATTTCTTGTATACATGCTTACTTCTCATATTTTAACAGACTGCCAATTCCTTTACAAAAACAACAAATTATGTTTATAGTTTTTTGATTTAAGAGTAATCAATTAAGGAGTCCATATTTTGTGATAATTTCCATTATCCATTTTTAAATGCAACTATTGTGAAACAAGCAAAAATTCATCACTAGTTATGTGAAGGAAATGGTCTGAAAACTACAAATATGGAATAGAAAGAAAATTGGTTAGGAATTTTAATAAAGGCTGAGACCTCTGATGATTTAATAATGTAATTCAGTTTCACAGTTTTGAGCCTTGCCTTGTGTTACTTTTTTAATAATTATATCAGACTATTTGCAGTATTGGATGTTATGCTGTTAATTAATGCTGAAGTTAATTTTAGAAGGTCACAAAATCAAGCAGCTGGCTGTGCTTTAATCTTTATAATGGAATACAAGGAAGAAAGTAATAAATTCTTTAAAGATATTATCGATGATATGATCATATGATTCCAGCATCAGTTTAACATTCTACAGAGTGGAAGCACATTATATAGTATATTTTTCTGCATATTGCTGTGAATACAGTGATAAAAGCAGTTGTCAGTTCACACAATTATTCCACTGTTTTTTCTCTTTGGAATCTAATGAGGTTTAACAGTAATTACCACCTCCTACTGTGAGATTAAAGAAAATAGTATGATGCAAATTTTTTTTTTATCCTATGTCTTGATTGTCTTGGACCATTTCGGCCATGCAATGTCTAGCAGCCCAGTATACTTCACCTTCGCTCTTTGCTGTGGTTCTAATGTTCCATAGTTCAGGACAGATCGATAGATGTAGGGCTGTCATAGATCCTTGTCGACACAATGGGCGTGTTGTTGATTCAGTGACTCTGATGCAGTGGTGGTGGCTTTGGAGATTGTCTTGCCCCATCTTCATTCGAAGCTGTGCAACGGCCTCACCCCTTGGAAGATCTACTGGCACTCGTCCCTTTTCATCAAGTAATAATGCCCACTGCTTCTCCTTTACATCTAGCTGCCATTTTTGCTCCAACTCTTCCATGATTGATGATTTGATTAATCTTTTTGCCATCACAAAAGGTATTGGCTTATCAGGCTGTTCCATTCTGGCACCTTCTTTAGCTAATTGATCAGCTTTTGCATTGCCCGATAACCCACAGTATGCCGGTATCCACTGTAAAACAATTTGTATACCTTCTAAAATCAACTCCTCAGTCAATTTCTGACACATATTAACTTGATTTGTGGAAGAGCAGGAAGCATCAGAAACTCCAATTATGGCAGCTTGTGAATCAATCAGGATAACGACTTTCTGCAGTTTGATCTTTTCTATGGATTCCAAGGCGAGAAAAACTGCTCTGACCTCACTGTCAAAGTTACTGGCTACCTTCCCCACAGGCTCCGATAACTGGAAAGCATCTGCATAAACTCCTGCCCCTCCATCCTTTCTTGCACTATTTGCAGAACTGTCTGTGAATGCAAGTAACCATAGGGGTGTGGGGTACCGCTCTCTTATAGTTTCAAGCACAAAATTCTTAAGCTCAGTCCTTAAGCAACTTTGTTTGTTTGTTGGCTGCAGGAGCTGTAAGTTGGCTTCTGTTGATTTTGTAGGGATCCTTGGTGGAATCATAACAAAATTTTCTCTAGTGCCAACCTTTATCTTCTATAATTGACTATCTTATTTATGAATGTGACCTGGGTTCTAAGTCTTGTGGTGATAGTTTACAATTCTTCCAGTAACCAATATCCAAACACTGCAGTTTCTTGCTCATTGTAAGTACTGCAATCTCATTTCTTATTTTGATAGGTTCTATACACCTTTGCAACTGCATAGTTACAATTGGAGTTGATTTTGGGACTCCTGTAATAACTCTAAGGGCCTTATTTTGTACTTTTTAAATTGTTTATATAGTAAACTCTGGTGCGATTTTATATAGTAAACTCTGTAATGAGTAGTTCACTTCCATACTTGAGACTGGGTTTCACGTAACTTTTATACGCCATAGACAGTACTTCTTGGTATGCTTCCCACTTCGTACCAGTGATTTTCTTAACCAGGCCAAGATGCTTATATGATTCAAAATAGCCACATATAGTCTTGACCGTGTGTTAACAAAAATTTTTGGCTGTACACTGTTGTACAAACTAAGCTCATCATTTGGCTGAAAATAAATGGATCATTTCCCATCTAGCCTAAACCTAGTTTCAAATGATGTTAATTTGCTTCTATGACCCGAAAAGGCTCTTTTCCAGTCATAAATTTAATGAAAATATCAAGAGAGCATAAATGTTTTTATAGACTGCTTCAATCTGTAATTAGGGAATACAGAAATTGGTGTATATTGTTATGACAATCACCTTTATATGGGTAGAATCTTTGTAGAAGATAGTTTAAAGTATGGTTGATTAGGATAAAAACAAATTTTTGAAAAGATAAATCAATTTGGGTGTTTACAATCCAACAGTACTTACTTTGCAAGTATGTTCTGTATAACTTACAGTTAATTAATCTCAGATTTTTGTAGACAGGAAGAGATTGCGCAGTTGTTCAGTTAGCATTGGTTAACTAAGCAAATCCTAAACCATTTACCTTTGTTAAAATGTTAGCATTTTATTCCTAAGATAACCTTAAAGTTACTTGAATGTTCTTTAGTTATGATTCTTACATGTTATATCTGCTGAATACAACTGATCATTTACAGCCTTCCAAAATGTACTATTAGAATGATCTGGAGGTTTTTTGTTGCTTATTCAAAAAATATTGGTTGTTCTTGTAAATATTTATGTTTTAGTTATAATATGTATCATATACATCAGATATCCAAGAAATTAGTTGTTCTTAATTATTAACTGTAATTGTATGGCCCAGGAGATAAATAAAAGAACTCATAATACTCAAAAGAACAGCAATCAATATTTAGTAGCTATTTATTAATCAAGAATATAGCCTGAAAAAGATGTAGTCTTGCAAGTATTGTAGTAATTGTGCATCGGGTGAAATTTATTTAATAACCTTGCAACATATATAATTTCTGTTTGGCGAAATAAATGGTAGTTCTAATGATTTTTAATTTTAATTAAAATCATAATGCATATTGCATGAGCATGCACTGCATGATTTGCTACCTGAATTAATGTTTTTTTTTTAAAGGTGCTGGTATTAAAAAAGTTATGATTTTGTATGCTGACTACATGTTGCTTCCAGCTATCCTGTATGACCTGATATACTTGAGTGATTCAAATACATTACTAGTCTCCTTTAGGGTTCCATTAGAACTTTTATAGTGACACCTTTGGTTTATCTGCATGGTGAACAGAAATTGTTGCCAAACTTCTCATATAAATTTTTAATTTGTTATCACAGTAATAAGGTGGTGTTAAAGATTTTAATTTCTGCATTACAAATATACCATATACTATGGATAGATAATAATTTTCACTAACAGTGATTCAACAATAATTTCAAATTAAAAATATTAAAAATTTTTTATTTGTTATTGAGTTGTAATAGCTAATTCAGTAGCCCAAATTTAATTTTTTTCATCTGTTAAAAATAGTGTAACTAATTTTCATCACGCATAATTTAATTTAATTAACAGACATCTACAATAGATTATCCTAATTTTATCTGATGATATACTAAAAATAAATTTAAAAAGTTTATAAGTATTAAAATCGAATTCACTCTAATGAAATCTGTTCATTTTGTGATTTTTTGCACTTTATGTTATCTTTTTTTTTACTTGTAAATTTACTTTTATAAAGATTGTTTTTGCATGTCACTTGTTTAAACTACTTATTCTTTGATAAAGACTTTCTTAAATTTCATTTTGGCACAAGAAGGGGTAGTTAAAATGCCTAGATTGACAACATTTTTTTTCTTATAAGTACAACATCCAAAAATTTTACTTAAAAAAAACATCCTTCTACTAAATAATTTTAATTATTTGCAAATTATTTCTTGATGTTCCGTTGATCCCACAAAAAAAAAATCATTTATAATGTACTAGATACATAAACTTTTAAGTTACATGTAAATTGTTATATTTGATATAATTATAGTAATATTAAAATTATAATAGTATTCACAGTTGAGCGATGAGTAAATGTGTAACTGCAATATGTTGCTGAAAACAGTAGCAACCTTTTTATCTGTAAACAATGTCTATTGTAATGTGTACCATTATAAAGTTACTTGTGCTATTTCAAAAAAGTAAGTATTTCCATACTGTAGTACAGTTGATAAGTAGAGTGAATTAAATTAAGAAAATAATTTAATAAAATACATAGTTACTGAAAATGGTCATAATTGAAAGGACATAAATATATTAATTAACTATCCGGTCTCGGGACAAGTGAAGTGAGCCTGACCATCTAGCCAGGGGGTGGACTCACCTGCTCCTGGGTCCCCCGCAGCATGCTTCACTTGCTATTACTGTCTAGCCAGGGGGCCCCACCCCCTGGACCCCTGCAGTGTTCATTACCCTCATGGTTTTGTGAATAATACTGATAAATAACAATTGAAGAATTCAGGCTTTATTGAAACCTGAAAAAGAAAATAAATTAAAAAAGACAGAATAACAGTAAGTATGGTAACTAAAGTACCCACACCTTTTACAAGGAAAACTTAATAATTTTATTTTATTGTCATGGTGACAGAAATATGACAGTGAAGTTAAAAGATGATTTTTTTTCCTTTAATGAATATATTTAATTGACAATTTCATCCTCAAGTGGACTAAGGCCTCAATCTGTGGCTTAAAACCTTTCCTTGAATAACATAAATGTATCCTGCAAATTTGAAAGCAATCAGTCAGTTGATTACCTTGTGATAGGTGAACAAACAAACTGACAAACTTTTGGCTTTACATATAAGACAAATATAAATTGAAACGTAAAAGAAAGTGAATAATTATTAAAAGAAACAAATAACTTTTATATCCCTTTAACTTATAATACAAACACATAAAAATAAAAACACTGTTTAACTATTTATAAAATTGCTTTTCTATATTGACAATAAAAATATAAAATAATAATATTTTTAATTGTCATTTGTTATATAAAAATTAATATCAACAAATGTAATTGTAATATTTAAATTAAAGCTGGTGGTTATGAAATGGTATGACAAAGAAGTTTATAGATTTTCTATGTAGCAATAATAAATTAAAACCTAAAAAAGAAAGTTTCAGAAACATTTACAACCACATAAGTAAAGTAAATACAAATTTAATGTAGCTGGGTCACATTAGGAAAAATAAATGGATTTTTCAAATATAGAAAACATGTTGGTATTATAAATTAGTAATATCTTTAAATCCCTTACATTTAAAAAAACCCAGCTATAAAGACTTAATAAAATTTAATAAAGGATAAATAAAATTTGAATACAATGATTGTCATAAGAAATAAGAGATTTAATTAAAATTATCCAGAATGAAAATATTAGTTTCATTATCTATCAACAGACTGTAATAGCATCAAAGAAGTTAACTTTACTACCATTACTTACATAGCAAACACATATATATCTACAGTTTTTAATTTTTTTTATAAAAATCCATTCTGAAAAAGCAGAGATTTCTATGAAAGATAATGGAGATAACAGGTAAAGTAGTAAGTAAAAACAATTATTTTTAATACGAGGGTCATTTAAATATAAACCAGTGTGTTTACTTAGCTTTATTGACATTACATAAAATTACAAATAAATTTCTTTATTTTTCTACATAGTTTCGTTCAACAAAAATACATTTTCTCCATCATATATGTAGCTTCCTGATCACCTCATCAGAAAAAACAACAATGCTGCCTCAAACAATTGCGCACATAATGCTTGACTGTGGCATCATTTTCAAATCTTTCCCTACCTAAAACATCTTTCAGCAAACCAAACGTGTAGAAATCACACCGTGACAAGTTTGAACTGTACAGTGGTTGTTCAAGAGAGTTTATCATGAATCTAGGCAGCTGTATGCAGCCACATGTTGTGAGCAAGGAGGACATTGCGAATCAGTTACTGGTGTCATTTGTTACGATAAGCAGCCCTGATGTCATCCAACAACTGGCAGTAGTAAACCACAGTTACTGTCCTTCGTTCGTGCAAGAAATCAATCAGCAGCACATCTTTTGATCCCCAAAACATAGTTGCCAGAACCATAGTTTTCTGGCTGACAAGTATTTATTAGCCTGATCAGTGCTCCCTTCCTTCTTTTCTACCACCTCATACATATTCTCTTGCTTTCTGGGGCATAGTGGTGAACCCACGTTTCATCACAGGTTACAATGCAGTCTAAAAATGCTTCTCCTTCTTCCTTAAAGCGATTCAAAAAAAGCACTGATAGATGTCTTTCCAGACATTTCACTGTGCATCAGCAAGAAGACATGGAACCCCCCTCACCAACACTGTAGTATCCAAGGGTGTCTGATTACATTGTATGCACACTCCTTACACTTATGCCCACCTCTGATGCAATTTCACCTTCCATAGAGTCACAAACAACCTTAATATTGTCATAATTGACACTGGCCCACAGACAGTGTTCGTAACTTTTGTTCTCCACTGCATCATGGCTACTTTGAAATTTTTTGACCTGATCAAACACTTGAGTTTTTGACACAGTGGTATCTCCATACTGTGCTTGGAGTCAAGTCAAAATTTCAGCGGATTTGACACCTTCATTAGTGAGAAATTTAATTATAATTCATTGCATGATGGACAAGTGAGTACCTCCTGCTCAGACATTTTGCTAATTACATAGGAACGTGACTTATGGGCATGGCTGGCCGGTTGCTCCCCTCCACACATATCCAACTAACTAGCTGCAGCACCCTACCATATTCACTGTTCTTCCTCAGTCCAAGCGGAAAAATTCCAGTTTATACTTGAATGACCCCTAGTAATAAATAAATTTATAATTTCTTTTTTGCACTGTCTACTGCATGATAATTAAATACACCATATTTGCTCAAATCAAAGCCTCACCATAAATTCTTTAAAGGTTTTTGTGAAAACAGTTTATAAATAAAAATAATAAAAGATTTATTTACCAAGAATCTTTTACAAAAAAAAAAGAAAGAATTACAATAGTTACCTCTAATGATTATATAAAAATGAATTAGATAATTTGATCTGCTAATTACTAATAAAAATAAAATAGAAATTTAAATTGTAAAAAGCCATAAAAAATCAAACAGCAAAAAGATGGAAATAGGCAAGTCAAACAACCAAGTTATAAGATAGACTAAATGTCTACTGAAGTTTTCCAGGTCATTATTAAAAGCTAAAGAGTTATTAAAATCTAAACAAAGTGAAAGGACTCATTGTTGTCCCTTCCTTGCACTATTGATCCCAATAGCATTCTGAAAAGCTACCTGATTAAGAAAATAAGTTATAACTACCAATTTTTAATGAAAAAATTTATTAACTCTGGAGAGAGGATGTTTTTTTTATTTTAAATTGTTAACTTTTTAAATGTTAATATTAAATCATAATAAAATTCAATACTTAAGGAATTTGAAAACAAAAAACTAAGAGGATTTAAAAAATCTATAATAAATTTTTTTTCAAATTAGAAAAAGAGTTTAAATCTAAGGCGCACTCAATTTTTTTGATATTAAAAAGATTTAAAAAATGTGGCTTAAATTTGGGCAAATATGGTAATATTTATTACTTACTCCAGTTTTCCAAAATTCAAGCACTCGGTGACTTCAGTAAAACCAATGATGCAATAAATATGAGCATGTAAATATTTTTAACGTATTTTAGCTTATCAAATAGAAGGCTGTAATATCTGTAATATAATATTCAACAATTTCAATATATATAATTTTTTTTAAATTCTATGACATTAATATATTGACCACTTTGTTAATAAAATTTAATATTATACATACACACATTGAATTTTGTGTATTTTGTCTTCCAAATAACTCATCAGATTACTAAAATGATCATCACATAATTTTTATGCTTATCATCTGAAAAGTATTATATTTGTTTCTGCTTTTCTTTTCTTATATTTGAATTAATAATATATTTAATAGTTAAAGTAGATTACTCATTACCATACCATAAAGATCAGATATGCATCATTAGCATAAGTGACTGGGTAGTGAGTAAACAATGTGATAAAGGCAGAATATGAAATTACACATTACTTATAATACTCCTTTAACAAAAAAAAACATGTCATTTATAAGGTCAGTTTGGATGATATTTTTGAACTAAAAGAAATATTTGTAATCTTATATATACAAGGATATTCCATACACTTATGAATTGTGTTTATGAACAATTTATATTAAAATTATTGAAAATATTTTACAGTTATGACAAATATTTTGACATGCATGAATGAAAACTAAAATTAATGTTTATTATTTAATATAGTAGAACTTGGTTAAATGGAAGAAAAAAAAAGTTAAGTACCTAACACTTCAAATGAAGACGGTTTAAATTTAATATGAGACTGATTTCATTCCAGGTAAATTTTTGTGTAGTGTGTAACCAAAATTGATTGCAGTGCAGTTAATTTTTTCTTGTTAACAGAGATCTAGAACAGTAAAATAAATAAAACAATCACCTTTGTGACAAAGATTTTGTGCACTTTTGCACAAAATCTTTTTAAAAAAGATTTAAATTTGGGTTTTTTTAAAATGAAAAATGAATCAAAATCTTTTTAAATCTTATCTTTTAAAGTATTCATAAAGAAATTATTCAGTTTTTATTAAAAACTATAGGATTCTATTATTTATGGATACAAGCTAATTTTTTGGAAATACAATATGGGTGTTTAGAATGTACCTTGTGAATGTAAAAGTATTTTATTGATTTTTATAATTTGTTAAAGTTATCTGCTTGATTTTTTGTTTAATTAATTTATTAACATAAGTAACAAAAAATTGTTGTGAATACAAGATATTATAAGATAGCACTTGTACCACACGAGATATTTTTGAAATCTGCAGTTATGTAATTGAATTAGAAAGTAAAACTTTTATACTATATTCTCATCTTAATTATATGGATACTAATGTAAATTCGTGAATATTTCCATCCTTAATCCATTCACTGCCAACAAAAAATTAAGAAAAATAACACTCCCATCAGTCAAAAACAATGTAAATATTCTTTATAAATTAGGTTTTAGCGGTATTCCTTACTTATTAATTATTTACAATTACTTCTTTGAAGTAATTATTTCTGTGAATATTTTCTAATACATTTTTCACTGAAAAGAATTTTAAAAAATATAAGAAGTAAAATAACTATGTGTAATAGGTTGTACTCCACAGTTGCAGTTGGGAATTTTTTTTTAGATTAAATAAATTATTCTTTTGCTTGTTTCAGTTAGTTTTTAATTTAATATTTAACCTATGAATTATTGTTTTTGCTTAATGAATGTAGAATGAAACAGTATCCCTGCTATTTATAGCATATGTTAAATACAGTTAAAAAAAATTTCTATTTTATTCTAAAATTCATTCATATAAAAGGAATATTGTCTTATTATATGATTATGAAATTTGAATGTCATTATGCCTATCTGCATGTACTTGAAATTTAGGAAATGATTTTCTCTGAATGTCAATGTATTATGGCTTGTTGAAACCATTTTTGTTACTCTTCAACATACACATGGCAGTGAGTGGGTTTAAAATACATAAAAATTGTGATGATTCCCCCTTTAGTCTAAGAATGCAAATTTATAAAGATAAATTCATGGTAATATTTAAGGGAAATATTGGCTTTAAAGATATTATGATTAAAAGTACGTGCAATTTTTCTCTTTACTTTCAAAAGTAGATTTATATTAAAAGTTAAATTATTTTCATTAAAATAAATAAATAAATAGTACCTGTTTAATGAAATGCATTATCAACAGTGAAAGAATTACATAATGAAGTGCATCCAGTATTGTACAGTTTGTATACAAGATTCGTAATAATTATGTAGGGATACTAGAAATTTAGTGATTATAGCTGAAGATTGCCCAACTTCATTTATGCAATTGCTGGTTAGATAATACAGATCCATCATTGTTCCCTTTAATTAAAGACTACTTTATATGATATAAAACATTTCTGGAACTTATTTATTTTACAAAAATTGTATACTAAAAGTTTTTACTTTATATTACCTTATAAGTAATTGCTTTGCAAACTTCATACTTTTGTCAGTGTTCATAAATTCTTTGTACATATTCATGGAATTCATTTTGAAAAACCTTCAGTTGCTTCTTTGTATCAACAATTACATCAGTAAAGTATACCTCAAGGCATTTCATTGGTACTGTAAGAAATGCTTCTTGACCGGCATGGATTAATGTGGCGGAATCATTTTTTAGAACAGTGTTTTGACAAACAATAATTCTTTTACCAGTGTGGAGATTATTGAGGCAACATCCACTAATATTCCACGTTTTAACAATTTTTCTCTGCAGATTACCTACTAAAACTTTGAACAATTATGTTTTTGAAGCAATTTGTTAATTGTCTTAGTGGACAGGTACCTGTTTTCATTAGCAACAGTAAAATGACCAATGAAAAAGCTTGTGCCTTTTATAAACTTGTAATCTATTTAATTGTTGTTTTATCACATGTTCTTTTTAAGAAAAATTAATTTCCAAATTTAATTAAATTGTACATATGTGATTATTTAAGCAAAATGTAAAATTTTACTTTCATATGCTGTTCAATGATAGGAATTGCAATAAACTTTCTCTCATCAGCATATTACACAATACATAGTTTTTGTATGTAATTTGTTTTTAACTCATAAAAAGCTATGTCATTAATGCTGCTGACACATAAAACTATAATTTCCCTGCCATAATTGTTATTTCAAATAGTAGGTGCCAACTCTTGTGCCTCTTGAAACTAGCTCATATAATGTATTCTGTTATGAAGTATTCTTAGTAAGAGGTACTTCACATACCCTTGTAAAATGTAATTATCGTGGGCTTCTCCCTTTTTATTATTGTTATTATTAATATTAGTGACTTAGTGATAGATTTGTAATTGTGATGGTTGCATCATGATTCAAAAAATCTGTCTAGAGATGATTTTCCTTCAATTAATTGACACTTCATGACATCTTTATATTTTTCTTTTATAAATAAAATATTTGATTACAATTATTTGTAACTGGGGTGAAGGTTTTACAGCTTTTAACTTACTGTTTACCTTTTATTTTATTGTATCTGTTTTTAGCACTGTTTATAAAGTATTTTTGTTTAGGAAGATATGTTTTATAATGAGAATAAATAATCTACAAAGTTAAATTATGTGTACCAATAACAAATATGATGTGTTTTAAACTAATTATTATTATATTGTTATGGAAACCATTGAAAAACGAGAGAGAAAAGACTAAACTCAGATTTTTTTAATTACATGTAAAATAATAACTTTGATAAGAATCTTATAAAAAGTTCAAATATCTTATAAGCCTAAGTAGAATAGGCTGTGTTTTTCCTTTAGAATTAGGTTATCTAGATTAGATTATATTTTGAAGAAATTGTGTCTAGTATTTTGTTATAAGTATATTCTGTAATTAAAAAGTTGTATTTATAATTTGTATTACTTGTGATAATTTTGTAAAAATAATATCTTGTCTATCATGAGGTGAGAAAAGTCTTTATTAATACTTGTTGACTGTAAATTCAGTGAAGGATTCACTATTTTTTTTTTTTTAATTAACATAGGTTAAGGCGTTAGTTGTTAAATTTAATAAAATAACTGTTAAATTCCTTCATGTTGTTACCCATTTGGTTGGATAATGTAGAAAATGACATCAGCAATTCAATCCAAGAGGGATTAAGGTATTTAAACTATAATTTTTTTTGTGAACATTAACTAATTATTAAGTACATTCTTTAGCTTTTCTTTTGTATAATAGAGCTGCAATTTGTAATTTTTTTAAGTTATCATATAATTTTTTCCAAAGATATCCTGAACTTTTTTAATTTTGTTTTCACTTTATATCATTTTTAACATTACAATGAACCTTAGGAACAAAATTATTTTCCTCCTTAAGATTTTATTGTGGTGAATTTTTAACTTTCATCCAGTTTGTGTTGCCAGCTACAGTTGTGGTTATTTAAGTTATAATATTTATAGAAGCAGTTCAGACAAACTAAACGTGATATTTAAAATTTACCATCCTTTGATTTTCTGTAATTTAAATTAAATTTTCTCTTCATCTAATTAACTTATGAGTATCTGACCAACTTATTTTAAGATTGTAGTTTTGATTTGCCAATATCAAACTCAAAAATGTTATTCTATTAGGTACTGTACTTCCCCTTTTCTGGATAGTCAGTCTGGTCTCCTGAAGGAGTGTAGGTCAGGGAGGACTCATTGGTTTCTCTAACTACAGGACTTGTAAAACCAGTGCATCCTTATTGTGATCTATTGGTGGAAGTGACCATGGACCTATACGGGGACACCATTTCCTGTCTAGTCTATGCAAATGATTATTAAATAAAATCAGGCTTCCTAATTTCACTTTATATAAAGAAGGATTAGTACTTACAAATTTTTAAAACATAATAAGATTTAAATTCTTAATATAAATAAGAATTTGCTATGAATTTTTAATTTGTACAAAATTCTTCTTGTCATTTAGACATTGTTACTAAAGTTGCACTCTATTATTATATAATAATACTATCATTTTTGTTTCAGAAAATAATTAGCTACAATGGAAAAAAATAACACTTGAAGTTCTAAACATTACACAGTTTTGTATATTTCACAAAAACAGAAAAACTTGGACATTTTCTTCATTACTCTGTTTTTGATTGCTAATAATATTTTGTACTATTTTTTACCTCGATCATAGTTATGTCTGTTAAAATTAGTTGTGAAGTGTTCTGTAGAATGTCAAAACGTTTGCGTTCGTTTTTTAACATTTTTTTGTAAAGATTTTTTTTTATGCAGCCCATTAAAAATATTGTTTAAGATGTTGGCAATATTTAGAAATATATTATGTTATAGTTCTTAAAGTAGTTATTACAAAATAAATTTTTTTGTGTAAATATCTTACATGTTTTATTTTCTACCATTTCATCAGTCAAAAAGGTCTAAAATGCTTTTAATATGGTGTATTGATTTTTTACAGAAATAAGAATGTGTTAAGACGTATGCAATAAGAATCAGTATTTTAATGTGATGAGTGAATGACATTTTATGTCTTAACCCATTCACCCATGACATTTTCCAGTACAATAGGTCTTGTTGCAGAATTTTTTTTGAACATATGCCTGCAAATAGTTGTTATAAATTCCCATGTACTGAACTTAACCATTTTATATTTTAGAATACATTCTTGAATATTCCAGGTTAGAGTAATCGTTAGAGTAATCTATTGCATATATTTTTAAATTCTGAAGTTTTTTAATGTCGTCATTTTACTTAAAACACACATCTTAAATGGTTTTTTAATTTTAAATTAAAAATTTAGCCGCAAAGAAACATAATCTTGATTATTTTTAAAAATTTTAATAAATTGAACTAAAAAAACAACAATAAGACAAACTAAAAAAAAAGAAAACAAGATATGGAAATAAACGACTAAACATCATTATGCAGTATTTAATTGAATTAAATAATTGGTGACCAATCAACTTTCAAACCATTTTAATTTGATTAAATATATTTTCATGATGCAAAAATACCAGACATTTAATTTTGTCTAATGATTAAATTCTCACCAGGTCTTATATCGATAAGAAAATGTTGTTCTTCAACAAAAATGTTTAAATGCAGTCAGGAGGCTCTGAATAATAATTGTCCTATATTAAAGATCACTGAATAGTAATTATCCTACATTAAAGAGCCCCTCGACTGCATTTAAAAATTTTTATTGGACAAAATCTTATCAATGTAAGACCTGGTGAAAACTTAATCATTAGATAATCTTAAATGCCTGCTATTTCTACAACATGGAAAATATATTTAAACAAATTAAAGCTGTCAGGAAGTTGATTGTCACCTATTATTTAATTAAATACTGCATAATGATGCAGTATTTAATTAAATACTGCTCTTTAGTTTAGTTATTTATTTCCATACCATGTTTTCTTTTTTTTAGTTCGATTTATTGTCTTTTTTTAATTCAGTTTATTTTTTTATTTTTTGGAAGTCGTGTTTTTTAATTTTTATAATTGTTTTTATTATTTAATACTTTTTAGTGATCATCGAGAAAAATTCATGATTCAAAAACTTATGGATATAACGTATTTAATATACTGAGCCAAATGAGGAAACTGTAAACATTTCAGTTTATTTATTTAATTGGTGTATACCAATCAAAACTTACAGATTTCTCAAGTGAATGATTTTTTGAGAGACTTTATATCACACGGATCATGCAGCAATTTTCTGGGATCCAAACAAATAATGGTTAAACTCCCCAATTGTCTCACATGACTCAGTGCTACGTAGGCCTGGCCCATGGCAAAAATGTGAGTGCTCAGATCTACGACAATTCTGTCTAGGGTAGTCCCTTGTAATTTACGCACGTCAAAGCCCAGCTCAATATTAGTACTAGCATACACCATTCCACTTTGCCCTGTTCCCGTAAACTATCAAATTCAGCAATAGTGGGCTTGATCCTCAATCTGATGTCGACATCATTGTCTCTAATCATACTGTCATCAAACACTACAAAGACTGTTTGTGGTAGCTTGCCAGGCTCAAGCTGTTGTTGGCGTAACAGGCCAATTGAATTTTTTGATAATATCAATTAATTTTTGTTCTGGTTTGGTTCCATTGCGATTTTGTATTATACTAGCAAATACCGTATTTGAATTTTGAAAATTGGACAGTTTTATAGAAGAGATATAAGAGCACCCCATTGCACCTCCCAAAACAGCACCTCAGGGCCACCTCGTTTGTTACCAGTTGATGGTGATGATTGGTCTAGCCTTACACGAGGTGCTCGCATCTCCTCACCATTCTAGCCTTACACACAGTCTCCATAGGAAGCCCATTATTATTAAATTCATTTAATAGTATTTTATTTTATTTAATGTAAATTTTATTCTATTATTTTTGTAATACTATTCATTTGAATCATTCTGTTCAAACCCAGCTCACAGTTCATTAAAGTTTGTCCTTTAACTGGCAAATCTCCACTACTATTATATATATATATATATATATAGCTTGTCCAAGCCGAATTGGCACAGATCTGATGTACACCATAGCTGTATATCTTGCTGTCTAACAAGCACAGGTTTATTATATTACTCAATTAAAGACAGTATGTATACAGTAAGATTATTGTTTATTCCAATCAATGAACAATTTCACGTCTTGTCTTTATTAGTTACTTATTTAATCCTGAATTTATATATTATTAAATTAATAATTTATTTCTTTATTAGATACTGAAATAGATATATTATGCAGACTAATCAGCTGTTACTGATTAGTATTTAGCCCTAAATGTATTTATTTACAGTTTTATAGCTGTATAAAATATCCAAGTCAAACATGCACAAGATTGATGTCTACTGTTCATGCTACACTCTTTGCCCTTTGTTCTGGGAGTGGCGAACAACCATACACTAGCCTAGGCTGTGAGTTATACATAAGAAAAATTTCTTTATTCAGGTTTGTGTAAATAATAACCGAACGATGTGACATTCTAAACATTCAAATGAAACATTAGATCTCTATTTATACAAACCGTTTCTGATTCATTCAGAGACTAACTTGTTTTTGTAAATGATTCCATTCTAATCTGTACTGTATTTGCAGTTAAAACTTGTCCAGTTAATTGCGTGTATCCAAAGAGTAAGGTTATTGTCTGATTATAGTGTTCTTTGCGTTTCAATTCTTGAAAATAGTTGAAGACTTAGTGAAATTTTAAAAGTAATTTATTCGCGTTAAATTAGTAAATTTTTGTTGGCTCTATTCTTATGGTAGTGAATTGATTTTATTATTTTGCATATTTTGTCTAATTTACATACAAAAGACTTCCACTGCCAGGGGAAAGACATTATACACGTTTTTATTCACATGGCAGGAGAAGCCGCAGTTGGAATGTTTGTTAATAACACCAAAAAAGTTGTAGAATGTGTTGCATGTGACACAGGAGTCTCAAAAAGAACAGTAATGAATTACTGGTGAAATAGCTTCAGAAAAAATTCAGTTCTCTCAAAGGAATAAAACTAAAGGTAGAATTACCAAAATTATGTTTGATACTTCCTCATGAGTAATATTCTCTTTTGAATAGAGTGCAGACAACCGTAACTAGTTAAATGTTGTTACTGCCTTTACTGTTCATAATCACTTGATTCTGAATTCATGTTCACAGTAATTATGATCCTGTTAATTTAAAGACCATTATCAACCATTTTTTCCACTTTTCAAACATTTCAAAAAATCAAAGACATTTTCTCTTTTTTTGTGTAGGTGAATAAATATTTTGTTTGGCTACTTTACATTTTGTTTCATTCTGAACTGGATCTCTCAGATTTGAAGATCAGGTAACAGCTGTAAAATAATTTGATTTTACATTATTATAATTTCAACTGCAATAATTTTTTTTTTCATCTGAAATTACTGATTACTTGTAAAAATGGTGGTGTTTGTCCAAGAGTAATTGTAAACCGCTTTTATGTTTGTCTGGTCATTGTGTTATGTTGACTTTAATTATTGCAAAAGTTGGCTTTTTGTCCATTTAAGGAGAATGGTAAAGTATTATTAACCATTATCATATACATTCACACAAAAGTAAAATACAACAAATTCAAACCCACTGTTAAGTGATTATATGTGTACAATTGAAATAGCTCTGGTACCCAGAGAAGGTTTTTGTTGCTGTAATAACAAATGAATATTGTGTTTTCTACAATGCTTCACAGAATTAAATCATTAAAAATATATCAAAATAATTAACTTTTTTTTTAGTGTTGCATTATCAAAAATGTATGACTTCATATACTGAAGTGTAAGGTGAATACATGAAATAAAAACGGACCACAATGAAAATCATTGTGATAAGAATCATAAACCACTAAATTTATAATTTGCATCAAGATCAAGTATTGAAGGTGATTCATAAACTTCTATACTGATTAGCAAATTTATTCTGTTTAACTATAATTCCCATAGAGGTAAAAGTTTAAAAAAAAATGTGGCATAATTAATGATCATTAATATTGCTACAAAATCCAAAGGAATATAATCCATAATTTATTTTTATAAATCAACCGATTTTTGCTGAAAAAGGAAAAAAATCATAATTTGATGTAAAACTTCCTGTTAGTTTACTTCACTAATGCACATGAAGTTAAGTTTTATTACAATTTTTTTGTGGACTTGACACAATGTAATTAGAAAAACATTTTCACTGATAATATGGAATTCATATTTATTGGTTATAGTTTAATGTCTATGTTTCATTATTGGTATATATGTATATATACATACATTACTTGTTATCCTTTTACAAACATAAATACAATGAATAATTTTTAGGCTAGAAGTAAAACAAATGCTTTTTAAAGTTTTATCTATCATATACCATTAAAGTTTTGTAACCATCGTTAAAAATTAAATGAATCATAACTTTCTTTTCATCAATGTTGATCCATGTACAAAAAATTGAAATCCTTATAAAATTAATTTTTTAATCTATTAAAAGATTAAATAATCACTAAATCTAACACAATGTACTTTCTAAATACTAGAAAATGTGCATCAAAATATATTATGAAAAAATTATCTTGAAGCATACTTACAAATATATGAACAGTGAGTCATATTATATTTACTATTTTATAAAAGTTTAAACTTTATTCCAACAGGCTAATGTATGAAAAAAATTAAAGCAACTGTAAAACATTTAAATTATAAGAAATTGCACAATTATTATGTTTATTTTTATTGCACCAGAATAAACATAAGCTAATACTGTACAATGGATCATGAAAGTGCACTCTAATAATGTCTAGTATTGATTTGTTGGTCATCTAATGGTAAAACTGTATTAAGTACAATGAATATATTGATATGTTTGAGGCTATAGATGATGATGTTTATCCACATTGGCTTCAATGTGTAACAGCAGACAGCCAACATTGTTACAGTTCACATGCATTTATTACTTGTTTTGAATCTGAAGTCTCATTTACCTTTGATAGAATTTCTTTGCAGATTTTCAACATTATGGAATGCTTAGATTAAGCATGTTTTTTTTCAAGTTGATTGTTTAGTGATCAGTAATAAGAATTTTGTTAATTAAGCATAAGTATAACACACTAATATTATTTATTTAATAGAAGACAAGAAATTTTACTACTTATCAGGTAAGGTATTAATCCTTTTTAAGATTTTTATTTAATTTTACGTTACTTAATAACGTACTAGTACAGTTTGACATAATCTACTTCTCTTAATAACTATTACTATTTCATGGCAACAGATATCTGTAGTAGTGTATATATATATATATATATATGTACAAAGTGTTCGGACTAAAGACATACAAAAGTAATGGCCTATATTTAGGAAACCAGTCGTCATAATCTCTTAAATGTAGGCTCAGTCAACAGTAAATATCTTCAAGATTTGTTCTGTATACTCTCAAGGTCAGCAGAATACGCATGCACAGGCAATTTGATTCACAATACAATTGTAGTTGTTCTGTTGTAGTCTGTTCCTACAACAGAAATTTCAGTGCATGCTTTAGTTAGTGGTGTTTCAATCGGTTACTTGTGTTTAACAGTGTGTATAAACTGAATGGAATATTGATCCTCCAACATTCAAGTCTATTCGTCAATGGGATAAGATTTTAAGAGAGATTGGAAGCTTTGTTTCACAAACTGGAAATCATCCAAAAGTTTCAGTTTTGTGATGAAACTGTGGATCATATACATTATGCATTCACTGCTAGTCCTGGAAAGTCAATTGAGCGAGTAGTTACAAATTGTAAATTCCTCATGACATTGTTCACAAGCAGCTCTTATGCAAGCATACAAGTTACAACTCCTTCATCACATTAAACCAAATGATACTGATGATATAGTTTGCTGCAGAGGTAATGCACTATGTCAAAAACAATCCTATCTTGATATATTGTTATTTAGTGACATATGTGGGAAAGTTAACAGACACAATTGTCAAATTTGGAGTACTGAAAACCCCCATACGTAATCAAAAATGAAAGGGACATACCGAAAGTCAGTCTGGCTAGGATTGCACTAAAATGGTATTGTCGGTCTGTTTTTTTCTTTTTCATGGAACCCACTGTAACAGAAACAGTACCTCGACATGCTTGAGAATTTTGCTGTTCCTCAGATTCCAACAGGCTTTAGTTTGCAACAAGATGGAACTCTACCACACTCTCAAGATGTTACTATGTTGTTAAACAACACTTTCCTTGGATGTTGGAATGGACAAGGAGGTCCAACTGCATGGCCACCTAGATAATTCAGATATCACTTCTTTGGACTTTTTTGCTTGGGAATTTATTAAAATTTGTGTGCACCAAAGATAACTTCAAGATTTGGATGATTTAAAACCGAGAATTACTGAAGCTGTTGGTCTAATAATGTTGCAGATGCTCCTAAACACTTGGCAAAAGTTAGATTATCATTAGACATCTGCCGAGCTACAGAAGGTGCACACATTGAACTTGACTAACTTGTTTATTAAAAAAAAATTATTAAATTATATTAACTGGTTCTCTAAATATATACATACACACACACACACATATATATATATATACATAAATACAACATATATAAATATACAACATAAATATAAAAAGATGAAGAATATTTGTGTAATAGTACATTATGCAACAAGCATATAATTATAGTCATTAATGCATGAGTGCAAAGTTATGACTCGTCAAAGCTTGTGCCATAAACTTTGCAAGAGTGCATTAATGGCCATTCAGAGTTGCAAACCATATTTTTTCTACAGCTGAGAAAATATTGGGATTATTAATTTAAATCAATGATAGAATACATTATTTATGGAATATTTTTTATTAATATTTCAAAAAAATGTATTAAACAATACATTTCTGTGGCAATAGGTCATTAGTCAAAAGTTCTGCCTTTCCTTTAATATCAATTGATGTTAAAGACATTACTTCCTCAGAATCCGGAAATAATTAACAAAGGATAAACACTGTAATATAGAAACTTAGTTACCTGGTGTACTTTCAAATTAACATCTGCTTGCTAACTACTAAATAGGATTAAAATCAAAGTAAAAAAAACAGCTGATTCATTAAACAATACCTGTTTCTTATTGGTCACTGGTTGAAAAGTGTAGGCTTCTGATTGATTGAACATCTGTTTTATAATGAAAATCTATTTCATAATGACCCTCATTAAGGTTCAGGTTGAACTCACATAATTCAAACATTATAAAACACCCATAGAAAAAGTTTTATTTACTCTACGTTTAAAGTTAAGAATCTACTTTTCAAACAATAATTGTATAGAGTGCAACATTTTTTGCAGAGTTTGAAGAGTAGTAATAGACATGTATTGAAATGTTTTAGTGCTTAACCTTTAGCAAGGAGTATCAGGTTGTTGAATGCTAATAGAAGTACCTGTATAGAATTTGGGTGTACTATTTTCAGTACGTTAAATAATTCTAATCTTTTAATACCATCTTAGTTGTTAAAAGTTGAAAATTTCTACAACAGGACTAGTGAAGTCATGTTCTTTTTTGCTCACTGTAAAATGAACCATGATTATTTTGAACCAACATAAATGTATCATTTGCTACAAATATTAAAGAAATTTTATATATATATATATACTATTATAAAAAGAGGAAGAGGGTTTTTATTTGTTTGGGATAAACAAAAAAACTACTTGACAATCGCAACCAAATTTCAACCCATGTTTCTTGGCATATATTAATATATAAATATGTAGTAGTGGAGATTTGCCGAATGAAGCATAAAGTTTAATGAACTGTGAACAGAGTTTGAACTGAATGATTCAAATAAGTTGAATGAATAATCTCTACTATTACATAAAGAGGAAGAGGATTTTTGTTTGGGATAAACAAAAAGATTAATCAATTGCAACCAACTTTTTACCCACGTTTCTTGGCATAACTGAGAAGGTTTTTAGATATATTTCATCTTGAAAAAAAAAAAAAAATATATATATATATATAGTAGTGGAGATTTACCAGTTGAAGCACAAACTTGAATGAATTTAATTAATGAATTGTGATTCTCTATCACTATGTGAGCTGGGTGTGAACTGAATGAGTTGAATCAATCAAGTGAATGATATTACAAAAATAATAGAATTAAATTAATGTTAAATAAAATAATATTAAATAAATTTAAAACATTTCTATTTGACAATAATGGGCTTCCCATGTGGACTGTGTGTAAGGCTTGGTTATTGAAAATGTTATCTAAAAATAAAAATTTATTTATTAAAATGTGTAAATAATAATTAATCCATTATGGTGCTACACTTCTCAGTTAGGCTGCTAAATTCTCATGCTCCTTTATTACAGCGAGCCTCTCCCAAGATGTTTTTCAGTAGATATTTTGAATAGAGATCTTATTCATATTGAAGACAACACATCGTGAGCAATTCATAATCAACGCCAAGCAAAAATTAGTGAAGATAAATTGGTGAACTGTACACTAAGAAAGGATATTTTTAAAATTCATTGTTTAAAGGGGAAAATGAAGTAACAATGAAATTTACTATTCTTTTAATTTCTCAGTAACAAATGAAGATATCAGCTTGATTTTGTGTGTTTAATCTTCATGTAAATATCTGAAAACCAATTTATAGATTTTTTGAAATTCCTAGTTTCAAGGGTCAAAATGGATTTTTTTTGAAACCCTGCTATTTATTAATTTCTTGGTAACAAATCAAGAAATCAACCTGATTTTTGGTAACTATAATCTCCATGTAAATAAATCAATTTGTAGATTTTTGAAATTCGACCTTGAAAGGGTGAAGAAAGATAAAAAAATGTTGAACAATGATTGTAAATTTTCTCCATCCCGACTATACTAAACGAGATATTCATTTGATTTGGGCTTGCAAATACTTTTCAGATAAATATTTAAAAACCATTTTCGGGTTTTTTGAATTACGATTTTTTAAGGTGTGCGACGATACACTCCGAGGCGGCTCAACCAATTCAGTCACTGCCACCGTTACTGTATTTGTGACTGGCTGCACCTGCCTCCGGTTAATTGACTAAAACACACAAAATAAAAAGATTGACCGCAATGGGAAACGCAAGTAACCATATAGCGCGAGCAAAGCTGCGACGGAAGCTAGTGTATATATATATATATATATATATATATATATATATATATATATATATACACATATATATATATTTTTTTTCACATTGCATTTAAACACTACTCCATATTAAAATCTTTAATTTTGTCTTTTCTTCTTACAAGACATGGAATGAAGTCTTATCTAAAATTTATAATGGTATAAATAAAAATTGTTTATTTATGTCAGTAATGAAATTACTTTGAATAAAATGTATGTTGATGTTTATGGTCAATATCATCGATGCCACTTGAATTTAGAAATATTGTAACTGTATCATTATTTCATGCAATCGAATTAGGAACTAGGACTTAGAAGGGTAGCCAACACTAGAAATCAAAATGCAATCAGTCCTACAGATATGACGTACGGCATGTCAAAACAATTGTACACCTCCACTAAATAATGACTACTTTTAATAATTTTGTAGAAGAGAAAAAGTTAAAATTATCTAATTAAAAATAGAGTTAACAGAAAAATATGCTATTAGATCATTTTAATTAGTTATATTACTGTTTATTAAAATAGGACAGTTAATAAGCAAAACTGTTATAATGTCGAAAAAGAATAGGATTTATACGTAAAGGTATCAATTATCCAGACTACTAAGGGTTTAAACTAGTGCACTGATAGTGTAAATTACTACGCTGCTACTGCACCTAGAATTCTAGCTTCACGCATATTCTATGCTTAAGAAGCAGACGAGATGTTCGCGTTTTGGTGGAGATGGTTCGTTTTTTTTTCTTCGTGGTGATAGGCAGTAAGTATTTAATTTTGTCGTTTTTGTTCAGTTGTGTGTATTTGTTTTGTAAATAACTACCGTGTATATTAGATTAAAGTCAAGTTTATTTCTCGTTTCCTGAATATCGACTGTGTATGAGCTGGAATAGATTGTGGGTTTGTTTATTGTTTTCTTGTTTTATTCTTTGGAGATATTTAATTCTGAAATTTGATTATGATATGAAAGTAATTTGTTAAAGTATGGTTCATTAAATGTTTTAAAGTAAGCTAACTTTCTTGTAAAATGTTGGCAGTATTTACGACCAATGTTGATTAAACAAGGTTAAGTTAATTCTAGAACACTTATTTGCTTGTTGTAACTCGTTAGGTGTGATTTATTTTTTCTTTACATTTTTTTTAACGTTTCCGCAATTGGTATGAATATATTGATAGTTATAATTTGCTGTTTTTTTTCTTTTAGATGTTATCTATATTATCACATCATTGATATTTCTGTTCATGATTTAACTCCTTGTTATAGTGCTTCTGAATGAAATTGTTATTTTTACTTTTAACTATTGATATCTTATTTTAATTAAATTTTAGTAATGTAATTTATAATAAATTTAGTTTATGTTAGGTTAGTTTTAATTGATCTGTATGGTGATGTTAAAATTTGAACATTATTGCTGTACATTTATTTTAATTTATTTATATTTTTGTATTTAGCAATAACATGTAGGTTTCACTAGCCTTTTGTCACAGAATTAATGTCTGGTAATATTTTCTTAAAAACTATGTAAGTTAGTGTGTTAATATAAAATTGCAATAGTCTTTCATTATTTGCTACGGATTATTAAATTGTCAATCTGCATTTAGAAAGTAGAATGTATGTAAACAGTATGTAATATTGAGAGCGTGTTTCCATGCCAGAATAGTGTTACTTGCTTGTATTTTAACATGTGACTAATGAAGATTTGTATTTATTGTTTTCAATAATTGTATCAGGTTGTATGGACCAAAATGTATAATCTGATTCATCAAATTTTGCTTAATTTGATAATTGTGTTTGTTAGCGACATTCTATGAAATAAAAGAAACGATATGCCATTCTAATGCAATTTACCTACTTTATTATGTCGGAATAAACTTAAATGACATTATACTAGCCGTTTTCTCTAAGTCACTATGAAATAGGTTATAGTAAATACATTTAATGCAAAAGAGTATGTCAAAGGGTTTTTTTTGTAATATTTTGATAAACTGTTAAGTTATTGAAGAACAACAATTCTGTGAAAAAAATTATTTAATAATGTAAATGTTGCAATAAAAAACATTGCTTATTGTGTTATGTGTTCATTGTTTGTAGTTGACATTTTAAGTTGTTCGCTTTGCATATATTTACTGACTCAGCTGCTGGAGATAGGATGCTTTATTTAGTAAAATGTAAGTAATTATCAAAACGTAGCTGTTATTTGGGAACTGTTCTTATTTGTTAGAGAATATGTACTTTGAGCATAGTGTATTCGGGAATGTTAATATTTATACAGATATTTCGATCAAACTTACTTTTTTTGATTATGGCGAAATCAGGTTATTTTTCAGCAGTTTTGAGTTGGCACTAATAATTTTTTTTTGTAAAATCATATGTAATAAAAAAAAAGAAGAAAGTAGCATATTGAAACTGGATTATATTTTTAGGGTCTGAAGCTTTTATTTTAATGTTATTTTTGTGTGAAGTCTTAGAAGCAGCAGAATATTCCTTAATAATGAGTAATATTAGTTCTGCTTTTACTGAAAGCAATTATATGCAAACTACTTTTGCCATGTTGTTTCAACAAATAATGTAACTTTAGCAGTTCAAGAAATGTTTCTTAAACAGTTCTTGCTTATGTTAGTAGTTTTTCTTATTAATATAAAAAATAGTAAATCCTAACTTACATTTGCATACATAATACAGTGCTTGTGTATGAAGTAATAATTTCTTTATATATTTATTTATAGATAGTTAATATTGCTTAAAAATTAACCATTTAATATATTACATATCCAGATTCTGTTTGATAGCATATTATCTTTCTGTTGCTCTCTGACAAAGTAAAAGAATGATTTTTTGTGACAAGATGCTCTATTAAATTAATTAGTCTCTTTTCAATTTATAACTAAATTTATTTTCAGTGAAGATACTCAGAGAATTTTTGGTATACAATTGTAACGTTTGAAAGCAGAGTTGGCCTTCTGAGTTTAGTTACTCTTGAAAGAGTTGTGATCTGATTCTTTTGCCAGGCATGTAAGTAGTGACAGAATTTACCAACTGATAATTAATTTAATTGTTGCATATGACCTCTAAATTTTGCCAATTTTCTCTGTTTTGTATAGTAACACAAAACATTTGTCTTATATAACTGTCACTTTGATTTGATTTTTCATTGATTGATGATATGCATAGTTTAGTATGATGAATACACACAATGTAGTACATCTGAATACCTATATCGAATGTTTTGGTCTAGAAAATGCTTGGTTATTTGGAACTGCAAAAAACTTCCAATATTGAAAAATATATTAATTTTGCCTTAGCAAACCATGTTTGCAAAGACCTATTCAAACATTTAATTATGTGAGCATACATTTTGCACTTCCATAATAATTTTCTCATGGAGAAATTATTATTTCACTATATGCTTTTATTGTAATTTATATTTGAACCAGCAGTATGGTGGGAAAGTCGGTAGTTACTTTTAAATTTATTAACCATATTAGCAATAGCAGATTAGAATGTAAATTATTACTGTTCCTTGAGAAGTTTGTCTTTACAACTCAATAAAAGATTGACCATTTTTTGTATGTTACAAAATTATAAAAAATTGTATTGGTAATTCTATTGTTTTTTTGTTTGGAGAAAACATTAAGGAAATTATTAACCTATAATTATTGGGGTTTTCAGTAATCTTTTGTACAGGATTTGTTTGCATTGGGATATACAGAGGGTTTGCATACGTTCTGCAACTGTAATTGGTAATGATGATACGTACTTGAGTAATGGATAGTTTAGAGAATGGTTGTGACTAGTTTGTTATTTAATTAATTTAGTGGTGATTCTGTAGATTACTTCAGGGGAGATGTGAGTTATAAATTGATCATTCTGAATTGCTAGGGGGAGCTGTGATAACAAGAAAGTGTAATGAGGCTGATATTTTTGTGTAATCCTACTTGTAAAACAGATGTTAGTTTGTTAATATTTTTGTTTAGGCATTAGCAAATTTTTATTTTACATGATACAAGAGTTACCATTTCATGAGAAGAATAGTTATATATTAATTTGTTGATTTAAATTATATCTTCTGGTAAGTTTTCTGGTCATTTATGCATATAAAACATCTTAGGTACATATGTATGATCAGAGTTCTTTTCTCTGGAGGTAATGATGCTTACTATATATTTAGTTTTGAAAAGAGTGAAGTTATTTCTATTCAAGCATGTGTGCAACAATATATTCAGTTCAATTAAAAAAGCGGTAATATTAACAAATTCTCATTTTCTTTCTTAGAGCGCTAACGATGCTCATTGTTTACATGGTTTCTGGTTTTTTATCTTGTTACTCATCTCTTATTTTTTCTTGTGAGATTACTTAAAATCAATTCTGTAATGGCTAAGACAAACATATTTGCTTATTTTAGTTTTATTAGGTTGAAGCTTAAATGAGTTAGTTTTGTTTTGTTGGAATTCTTAAGTAGGTTTATTTTTTGTTCGAGAAGGGATTATGAACTTATTATTTTGTTAAAACCAGGTTTGCGTGGTCAGGGTATGTTATTAATTAGAATCTAATGAAAATAGTAGCTTCTCAGTACAATGCAGTACTGATGTGGGACTGTAAAGGCAAGTCCTTCGTTGATGTAGTACCCTTACAAGAATCAGTAGCCAACTAAAAGCCGATTTTACTTTGTTATCGATCTAGTAAAACTAAACTGGGTACTTATGTATTAACGCCACTGCAGCTACAGCTTTATTTAAAAACAAAGTAGTCAATCGGATTTCGGTGGAAAATGGGCCGATATAGAGTTTAACATAGATTCAAAACAGTCACTTTATTAATTTTAATAAATGGTTATTTATATTTATTTATTTTATAAATATAATTTAACCAAACTTAACCTACGCTCGCTTCGCTCGCTAACCTTGACTAATTAACACCGTAATTTTTTGAGTATTTATTTAATAAATTCGGTAATTATTGCAAATATTTTTATTTAGATAATCAAAACACTCCTGTTAATTAGTCAAGGTTAGCAAGCGTAGGTTAAGTTTGGTTAAATTATATTTATAAAATAATTAAATATAAATAACCATTTATTAAAATTAATAAAGAGACTGTTTTGAATCTATGTTAAACTAAACTCTATATCGGTCCATTTTCCACCGAAATCCGATTGACTACTTTGTTTTTAAATAAAGCTGTAGCTGCGGTGGCGTTAATATGTAAGTACCCTAAACTGAGTTGTCCTCATTGTTGTTTTTTCTCATACAAAACTTAAAGTTTAAAACATAATCTGTTATAGTATTTGATTATTCTTAAAATAACCGGTATAAGTGAAAAGAGAAATTAAAAGATAAATAACGAGTGATAGCTATAATGGGTGTCAGTTTGTATTTGACAAAGTGAATGAATAAATATAATAATCTTTATTCAGGTAAATTTTTAGTTTGATTTTTGTTAACTAGGATTGTTAAAAAAAAATTCTGAAAGCCATTTTTAGTTGCACGTAAAATGTGTTAGCATGTATTTCTTAAAAAACATAATTAATTTTCATGAAGTAATAAGCTGTCTGAATCACAATTAATGCCCTTCTTTTTTCATGTTTTTCCCATGCAACATCTACAGAAAGGATGGATTTAAAAAATATAAATTATGCCCTGAATTCGTATATATTTCAGTGATGTCCGTGTACTATATCATTGAAAAGTGGATTAAGCTATATTCACCTTTCATTTGAGCAACACATTTATTGATTATTGGAAAAAATGTTCTATTTATTTCTTGCATAATTTAATCCTTGAAATTTAACATATTCAGTGTGGTTGGGGTTTTGGACGATTTGAAAAAAAGTATGGCTGATAGGTGTAGTTTGAGAATTTTTTCATAACCTTTTTATTCTCTTTAATTGCTTGATCTGGACTGATTTTCCTTTTCACCACCACGATCTGTGGGTGGTGAAAAGGAATTTTTTTGTCCTTGCTCCCTTCTTTCTCACTATCAGTTTTGCAGATGTAAGCCTGAATCTGTTAGCTTTTCCATGTCGAGAATTTCAGGATCTGAAAATTAAAATCTTTTATCGGTGATAGGTTGCAGAGGTATGTGTATTCTAATATAAATGAATGTTCTTGCTAATTCGAGAGTTTTCAATGCCAGTATAGGAAATCTGAGTTGGTTTAGAAAATGTGAGGAAATTGTTAAATTAAAATGATAAGGACCGCTGATAAAAACCTAAGAGGGAACTATAGCAGAGTTACTTTTAGGGCCTTGGTAAAAGAAGATTGCAGTGATTCTGATTTTGAACAGGACAGAGAACAGAAGTTGTTAGGTTATGTAATGGACGCTAAAAAATATAGTGACTTTGGTGCAGTTTATCGACATGAATCCTGGTATTGAATCATCCCTATCGGTTCTACACAATTGTAAACATGACTCATGAGCAAAGAAAAATAAGTGATCCTTCATTAATTGAATTTTATTTTATTTTTGTTAATGATAAAACATCATTTTTGTGTTTGTTTTTCCTTCAGCTTAATTAAATTATGTCAAAATATATGGTGTGCATTGTCGAACATAAAATTTTGTTTCTTCACAATTTTTTTAAAAATAGATTTTGATTTAAGTTAAAAGTTCTGTTGAGTTTTGAATGATAAATACCAGTATTCTTTTCTATATTGTGTGTTTATTTTTGTTTTTTTTTTAGTCATGTAGACAACACGTTATTCTATACTACCAACTAATGTTGGTACAGTATTTTAGTGTGTAATTTTGTTAAAATTTTGTATTAAATTATTTTTGTTGTTTATTATCGGAGTAAGAATGTCGCAGTTTCAAAATTGTATTGATATTTAAGCAATGTGAAATTAGATTAAGAAGAAATATGCTTACAAAAGCAAGTATTATAATTAAAGAAAGCGGTCGTATGCTATACCTCTAAACATTTGTAAGTGGCCATACGCTTTGATGCAGACTAAATCTGGACCGATTTAGTTTCAAAAGTGTTTTACATTTTAATAATTTGTAATTAATTCAAAATATCCTTTCCTCCAAATAGCCTGAATCAGTGAGGTTTAACTGTATGCATAATTGTTCTATTTTGAAGGTATAAATAGAATTTTACTAATGTTTCATGGTTTTTATTGTCTGCAATAAAATGTTTAACTAATGCAATACCATTCTGGGAATAGTATGTTTCTGAATTGTTCTGTAATGATATGTGTTCAAATTATGTGTCGTAGAACTGAATCAAATGATCGGGTTGTATCCATTTCTGATTAATTCTCTGATTTTATTTTTTTAGAAAGCTTTCATAATTTATTAATAACATCAGACATACAAGTTTTTTCTTTTATTAATTCTGTTCACAATTTTGTGTGTGATTTGTATGGGTATATTGCTGATGTATGTATGTCACATATCAATATTTAAATAATAATTTATTTTTATATATATATATATATATATATTATTAAAAAAATTAATACATCTATATATCAAACAATTTTTTTTGTTGTGAATATTGATGGAAATGATATCAAAACATATATTTATTTATAATATTACAAAACATTTCTAATGTAATTAATTTTCTTTTTATTCAGACACACACAGGCACACATGTACATATAATAGTGTTATTAATAATACTTGTAGTTGTCTTTGTTGGTTATTTCTGGTTATGGTATTTTTAGAGCACATGTAATGAAACAATTTTTGTTGTTCTCTATTCTCCATTAGTGTAATCTCTGGGGTGTAAACAAAGGCACATTTACAAAAATTAATTTTTTGAAGAGGGTGGAGTTCATTTGTACTTACCGTTAAATATTTGATATTAGAGTCATTTTAATAGAGATGATTATCATTAGTTACTATCCTTGTAAATTCCAATGGCAGTCAGAATCGATTCATGTTTAATCTGTAACTTAAGTATAACATATAAATTTTGTATTTATATTCTTAAAAAATAATCTTTAGCAAGGTTGATGTTTATTTCTGTTAACTATATATATATTTTAAACATAACACATACAAAACAAAATCTATGCATCTTTCTACGTGCATTTGTTTGTATGTACCTCTTTACCGTACGTATGTATGACGTGTTCTGGTGTAGTGGTTTTTAATTTTTTTTGTAAATTTAGTAGTTGTTAATTATCCAGTTATACAGTGCTAATTTGACTAATTTTATTAATAATATTTTCCCCTATTAACATCCCGATTGAATAGTAATTTTAACGTAGTAGTAAAAGAGTGATTCCGAATTTATCTTTATTTACCCGCTTCCCCAAATGTAATTTTTAGATAAATCTGATGTATAAATATTTATACTATATGAATTTACTTTACTTACCGGGCAAATGGTATGTTTGAAATTTCGTAATGCTATCGAGAAGTGTCAGAGAAAAATAGGCAGCATCGGTGAAATATATTTAATAAGAGTTACACATACGTGAGAGGTACCTTTTTTCAGAATTATACATTAGTGCTTGATGCACAAGTGAATGGAATAGTGCAAATAAAGATCAATAAGGCAATACCTTCGTTGAATGCTGGCCAATAATATTGCTGGATTGTTCGGATAATTTATTTCATTCTAAATGACCGACTATATGTGATGTTTACGATTATAATGTAATTATTTATTTAATAAAATAATTGTTTTTCGTTACAAAATATCTAATTACAGTTCCTACTCTTCAAGGAGCATGTTAATCGTCACCGATTCTACGGAATAAAAATCTGTTTTCGTATTACCGTATAGGGTAGAGTGTGCATCGGCTTGTACATAATAACATCATTAGTATACCCTGAAAAGAAACGGCACGCGTAAGATTTGCTTACCTAGAACGTCATCTGTAACGCATGAAGTCGTACGACTAATCTACCGATGAAATTTGTTGTAAAATTGGCTAACTTCAAAAATCTTTTTTTCAAAACTTTTAAAATTATTGTTTTCATTCGGTCTGTGCGCAGTTATATTGTTCTCATCTGAAGTCAAAGACTAGAACGTATTCTAATAAAAACGACCTGATAATTGCAAAACAAGATGTGTCTTTGATTTTGTCAGTATTGTATAAGTGTTGTCACAACACATTGTAACGTTTAAACTATATGTGCAATGAAAGCAGTCTTATTTAGTATTCTTCATTACAAAACGGGCTCTGCTTTCTTAACGGGTGTGAATATAAGTTTAAACTGAATATATATATTTTACGAGAAGGTAGTTAGTCGATCGGTTAATTAAGTTGTAGGAGTCCTGATTTTAAGAGATTTATACCTCCGTCATCAGTTAAGCATTTTGTATAACCACCAGGTAGAAAATTGCCCCTGGACGTGCCTTCAAAAAGAATCATATCAGACTGTAATGAGCGAGCGATAGACTCTTGTTTGTGGCTCGGCTAGTGCGGTGGCTGACGTAAAACTAGAGTATTTGATAATCGTATTTCGCTGTCATTAATCATTGCAGTCCAGATGATATTGTATTTGTAGGAATTTTTACCTAATACGCGTATTTATCTCCAGCGCGAAGTAAATGAATAATTTATGGTTCGACTAAATAGTACTGCGTACCAAAACGTTATGGAGGTGGGCTATGTAATACCGTTATTTAGGAACTCTGTTTCCGTTCTAGGACGGGTCGCTCTTTAATTCCTTGAGGAAAAGCCGTTTTTGGTGCAGCATCAGTTTTTGGTCGGTCCAACACAAAATCGTTGGTCGGTAATGCGCTAACCCCTTCTCGTTAAAAATTCCCCGATCTTCTGAAGGACTAAGCAGTATAGGCGCCCATACTGCTTAGGAGGCCTCCCCATACGCCCATACCCTTGAAGGAGGCTACCCTCCTTCAAGGGTACATTATCTTCGTCAACGTCCGTATAATGGGGAAAAGGGACCGAGAATAAGACTCTTTATCCCTTTTTCCGATATCGATTTGCGGGTGTAGAATCCGACTCCGCTGGATTCTTTGTGCCGAGGTTACCGGGATTTGTACAGCAAGCGCATCCATGGTGATATTAGATGTTAGAACTAGGTCTACTTGTAGACCTAGTCGGGGACTCCCTTTACTTTTCGGTAGCTGTACAGTAAGCTTTTGTTGAACGGGCTATCGGGTAAAGACGTGCCTCTTATTTCCCCCTAAAACACAAAAACTTCGTTTATCCTTCTTTCTTTTATGATTTTTTTTTTATTTAAACAGATTTATTTCCGGTATAATATGTTCTTCATTAATGTTCCACTCGACATGTCCCCTTTCTTTTTAAATTTATCGTTTTTGTTGTATTTAATTTAATTTAAAATTATTAGTTGTTTTATTTACTATTCCGTACAGTTACGTACTTCTTAACGGCATTTCTGCTTCCATTAAATGAAGTCTCTTATATCTTCAGTTTTCGTCTTTGGGTTATTACTTCGCTTTCAATAATTTTCTTTAATTCCTTAACTATTTTATACGTTTACAACTACATCCTTCTACTCCACTTCCCCCCCTGTCGCTGTGAAAATTATTAATAGTATATTATCTCTTAAATTGTTAATTTTACGCGTGTGCGTACTCACGCGTATGTGTGCTGTGCGCGCGTGATTTAATAATATAATTTAGTTTTATGCCTAATTGATCAGTTTTATTGATACAACAGCAACTGTTATTCTAATAAAAGCTGTTTATCACTCGTATTTCATTATGAATTGGGTGTATTTCAAGTTGATAACGTAAGATCGTTGTTACTTTTATGCTGCGTGTACTAAGTTGAGAAAACTATTACTGTTTCGAATCGTAGTAAATTTTTAACCTATTAACCTCAATTTCTGTAGGACTCAAAAGTCTCGAGTTTGTAGTTCGTTTGATTAAACGATTATTACATTTTATAAAGTGACCTCATCGTAATCGAAAGTTAAATTTATTGTTAATATGATTCATGCATTTATATAATAATATAGGCTATGTTTTTTCTAAGCCCTTCCTTCCATCTGCCTGGCGTTTAGAGCTTCTCCTACATGTTAAGGAGAAAATGATATTAGAACCGTCAGTTTGGTTTGTTGATTTTACATTATATTTATTTGTACGAATACGACCATCCAAAATGCTTTAAATATTTAATTTATTTAATTTTTTATTTTTATTTTACCGATTCGGTGCTTTTCTTCGACCTTTCTTTTCTACGCTAAAATTTTTATTATTGAATCAGACATTCTCAGATAATTATATTCCAGTGTTTGTTTTCTTCTCCACTTCTACCTACATGAACAAATCGGCTGTATCCGGATGTTTTAATGTACGATCCACCGATCGAATTTATCTTAACAAGATTTTGCCACAGATTTCTTCCTCTTCCAATCGTTTTAAAACCGCTTCATTTCGTACTTTATTTTAACCCGTTTTCGGGGGAAGCGATGGAAAATTACACCTGCATTTTCTGAAAAAATATTTTCCTCATTCTTTTTATTTTTTTTTTATTTTAAGAACCTTCCCAAAGTTTAATTATTTAATTCTAAATCACCGTTTAATTGAATGTTTTTTACTCCCGACAGTACGTTCAGTACTCCCGACATTCCGGGTTAATAACACGTAGAGTACTACGTGTTATTAACCCGGAATGTCTGTACCTCTTCATGGTTCGCGAATAGGTCGAGTTTATTTATTTTAGCGTTAGAAAATAGTTTTGAATCGTTTCTTGTAGTGTAACGAACCGGTAATTCTAAGAGTTAAGCAGAAATGTTCGAATAAACAGATTTCAGTCGAGGAAATATTGAAAAAAGCGGGTCTGTCTCCATTTCTATTTAACCTTTATAGTTTTTTTCGTAAAGGAGGTTTTTTTTGGAGAAATTTAAAGTTTTTTTGAATACATGTATTTTACTTGGAGAGATAATTAACTGCTGATATATACGATAATCTCCGTCGATGATAATTCGTAGTAATTTTTGATAATCGTTTAAAATATATTTTTATATTGGAAAAGCTGTTAAGAAGACGCACGTAAATTATTGTTCTACGTAGTCAAGGGGTACTGTAATAACTCTAAAAAGTTGGAGGTTCACTTTTTTTTTGTGATAATCTACAGTGTTAAAAAGATGTTAACCTCGCTTCAAGAGCTTATTGATGTTATTCCTGTCAAGATGTTTTTAGTTTATACTTTCTAATAGTAGTTTTACGAACGGTGAGTTCGCTTATTTTTATAGAGAAAGTATAAATTAGTTTTGACAGAAACAATTTTGGCTTCTTTTCTGTGTGTTATAAACTATCCGTTGTAGAAAAAAGTGTGTTTAACGTATTATGGAGAAATTTGTTTCAATTAATGTCGCTTCGAATCCGGTTTTAGTGCTAGGTAAACAAGAGAGAAGATACTGGCAAGTAATTGAAGTCGGTTAAGGGTTGAATCTTTATTTAGCGATATGTTTGCAAAACCATCCGGCCGATGAATGTGTAGTTATAATCTTACGTTCGTGCTTCTCTCGATTGCTGTTACCGAATTGTTTGTTGGCGGTACTACATGAGAAACAATTACCCCCAAAATTACACGTTCATTCTGAAAAATAGCGATCATTCCTGGCACGTACTAGCTAAAACTGAAAAGCGGATCGGTTTCTGTCGTCCCTTCATAGCGACGAATAGGTGTGTAACTATTTTGTTTCGAGATAACTTATCAAAACGATCTGCGGCCTTTTGCTGATAATGGTTGCGCAGAATGCCGTTTCCGATGCGTTCAGCTTTGTTGATTTCTAACGAATAGGCGTATTCGATAGATAGGATAGTATACTGTAATGGAAGAAAGGCGGGAATGAACGTACATCAAGGCCACGGTGTGATATTTTATAAATCCCCTTTACTTTTAACTCTTTAAGCGTTACATATCTTTTGTCGTACGTTACCGTCTCAGCAGAGCAGCATCATCGGCTCCTTACCTGCACGAAAATTTTGGTAATTACTTCGGCAAAGAATCGACTAGCCAAACCCGCTTCAATTCCGGTTACTTCTGCTCTATAAAAGACACTTTATGTTGACCACAGGTGTCGATTATATAATGAAAATCAATGTTGACCGTCACCCGGACCAGCGACTCGATTCGCTTTGCAGGTTATAATCATAATCGGTCTTAAATTAGTCCAAGACGGAAAGGATTATTTTTATAACGCAGAGCAGGGATTTTAATTGCCACTGTCATAATTAAATTGATGTCATATCCGTTTGTTCGGCATGTACTAAACTGCTGAACGAATAAGTGTACCGGATAGGAGAGAAAATAGTTTCAGTGGATGGGGAAAGTATACGTCGTAGGAATATCTACTACATTTATTCAGCGGTAGACAAACGTTTTTTTCAGTTACTTTCAAGAAAACCTGCATTTTTAGTAAAATTAAGAAGATAAATTTTATTGTCTGACAAACATAAACGTTAAAGGCGTTAAGGGAAAAGACAATATCGAAATTCATAGCAATATTTTCTTTAATCGTGTAATCAGATTTAAACGGGTGTTAAGGAATAACACATAATGAATTATCTTGCTTTCTATCGGAATATAGCCTGAATCTTTCGATTTTTGCCGCGGAGGAAGTTACATTGATTTTTTTTAATCCTAAAAACGCACACTAAATAACACTTTTTTAGAGTTTTCTCACTAGTTAACAACCCGCCAACCTATTTAAATTAAGGTTGAAATACTCAGTTTTTCATTTACTCGTCAGTGGTAACCGATAAGTAATGTATTTTTGGAAGATATTTAATACAAGTGACTATCCCCTTATTTTAAATAGTCATAATAACCTATATTATGACTTGATTTATTTGAAAAGTTAAGGATATGATTTTTTTATTGTGTTATTTGTATATGTTTGTTTAGCGTTTAATTATATGTATTATTACTTTCCTGGCGTCATAGTTCTAGAGTTATAGTACAAGAAGGAAATTATGGTAATCAGTCAAAAACGGGGTATGTCTTTTTTGATTTTCAGCTTTGATTAAAAATAATTTGTTTTTTTTTTGTAAGAAAAAATATAGTTTTCTGAATAAGTACTGTTCAGGCATGAATCGAAAAAAAAGGTTGAAAATTTCGATGATTTTCCATGTTTGTTTTTCAGATTAGTTTTACAAAAACTCGGAATTTTATTTTACTAAGATAAAAAATTATGTCTTTTTTATAATATATTTGTTGTGTAAGAAAATCCACGTGTAGTTTAAAAAAAAAATGTTACGTTAGCATATCATTCCTTAATTAAAATTTTTGTATTAAAGTAACAAAGTGTTACCGAAACATATATATATATGTCGGAGACGCGAAGAGATTTGTCAGGGATTCAACGTTTTGTGTTTCACTCACTTTTATTATTACAAGTGGAGAATATATAAGACTCAACCAATAAAAATGAGTAGACAACTCGTACAATGAAACAATTACAAATGATAACTATCACCCATCAATAACTCAGCAGTACACGAATCATAATATAAGATTAATTTAATTTAGAATTCAAACAATATTAAAACAACTTGCGATAGACCGAGGCTCAGGGAAACAACGAATTCGCGACCACCAGGACGTCCGTTCGATCTGGGTTCCAAAGCAAGACTACCCTTTCTCAATATTCTCAAATAATATACCTACTGCATATTTCCTTTTCCTTATTAATTTTATGATACCCCTATCGTCCTGGGATCCCGACTACGTTGACAACCATGTGCCTACCTAGGCCTAAGCCTACCGCAATAAAACAATTTAAACCTTATTTTACAAAACATTACAAGTAATAGTACATTTCTTAAAACTACTAAAAATACAGATATTCTAAAGAATATTCTCATCGTTTTGTCGGAAGATACTCCACTGTACTTTATTCTCCGACATATATATATATTTATTTCGGTAATTTAATGTAACGATTTACTTCAAATGATTAATAATAATTGGCGAAATGTGCCTGAAATTGGTTAATATATTTTTGCATTTTATCGGATTCTATACAAATATAGCCATTAGATTTTATTTTAATGACACCATTCAATGTAAAGAAATGAAATTTAAAAATGGAGGTTATTTTGATTACTGATTTGCTTTATTAATTTTTTTGTTATTTCTGTATAAAGATTAATTTATTACGGGAAATTATTGTTGTTTGACTACAGTTTGTCATTCAACGTATATTTTTTCACTTTTTAAAGTATCCCTATAGAATTTTAATTGTAAATTTATATTGATTTTGAGTTTGAATTTTATTTACATTTTTTACTACTGTAGAGGGAAAAATCAAAGGTTATTTCGGTTGTTTTTTTGTAAATTATTATTACTTTTCTTATTTTTACTTAAATTTCGAATTAATTCGACTAATAGAACTATTTGTTACGTAAAATATTGTTTAATTTGTGTTTTTATTATGCTTATTGGAAAAAGTCTTATTTTTCTTAATTCAGCAAGCAGTTTTTTTTTAATTTTTAGATAAATTTTTTTTGTATCTTGTCACGAGTTTCTTTATTTGCTGTGTAAATTGATTTATTTGAAAAGTTAAGGATATGATTTTTTTATTGTGTTATTTGTATATGTTTGTTTAGCGTTTAATTATATGTATTATTACTTTCCTGGCGTCATAGTTCTAGAGCTATAGTACAAGAAGGAAATTATGGTAATCAGTCAAAAACGGGGTATGTCTTTTTTCATTTCTTGATGTTTCATGATCCAGGGACCCCAAAAAACAAAAAAGAAGTGGGGTAATGTTCGTACGTACTTAACGTATGTATGTGCGTTGGCGTGTTTGAAGCTTAATAATTTTTAACTGAGTAAACCGATTTTGATGAAATTTTGTAGACTCGTGTGTATGGGTCAATATTTCTAGGGGTTGGGGTACGTAGTTTTTTGGGGTCAATTTTTAAAAATTTTGCAAATGACCCCATTTTATATTAAGTTCAATACAGTCGTGCATGCTTATCTTACCATTTAAAAAAAAAACAGTTCCAGAATTTCGCCTTCATCAGAAATCGTAAAAAATGTATCTTTTTATTTATTGCATACTTTTTAACCAAACTTTTTTTTAATGTCTTCCTAGGGGTAGTAGTAGTGCAAACGATCCCAAAAAATTCTTTGGGGAAATATTGGGGGTGAGGGAGTCGATCAAGTTTAAAAATATCGATTTTTTTTTCAAAAATGTTTCGGGTTTATTTAATTTTTTAATAATGTCGTAACGTATAAATAACTTAATAGACTTAGTAATAATATTACAATAAAATCTCCATCAGAATTACCCAACCCCGCAAAAAAAGAAATCTTAGGTAACTTTATATTGGTTATCCATTTTTTAGTGGAATATTTTTTGTTTCTTCCCGTTGACTAATATACGTAGAAAAATCAAAAAAAGTTCTTGTCAGATGAAAGCAGAGAAAATAAAAAATACCGATTTTTTGAATTAAAAAATTTTTTTTTGGGGTATTGAAACATAATAGTGATACTTTTACAACAAAACTTCTTTACAGATTACCCCCACCCCAAAAAAGAAATGGTAGGTAACTTTTTTCACGTATAATTATTTTTCCATTATATAAGAATAAATAACCAATGCCAGGAAACTATTACAACTTAGTTGTCAGATTTTTTTTAATTCAACCTTGGCAGTGGTATAGCTGTATATGTTGAAACCTGTATGTTAACTGTCTATTAACTGTTTCAGGAATTGAATAAAAACTACGTGCACGTGTGTTCGTAATTATTTTTTTTATTGGAAGATTTTTCTGTTTATAAATTAAAAATAAATTCTTTCACGTCGTGTAGAAAATAACGTTTATTTATTTGTGGGATAGTAAGCAATAAAAAAGAAGGATTAAAAACAAAATTCTTAAGTGTATAATTTTATAAAAAAATGAATAATTTTTTTTTCAAGTTTAAAATCGTTAAAAGACAAAAGAAAACTTTCCGAGAATCAAACGGGAATGTTCTCGTGCAAAACCCCCCTTCCTTATGATCTGGGAGAGTTCATGAAGGATCGGCCAGGCTCTGTGCCTTTCTGCATTCTATTCATCTTGTCTCAAATTAAGGTTATTCGTTTTGTAGTGAAGTTCTGTTAATAGTGCTGATGTAAGAGAAGTTGTAATGCGTGTATAAAAGAAACAACACTGCTGTTAGTCTTTTATACTCGTTTTTTTTTGTAGATTGTGTTCGTGGCTAGTTGTTGCTTGCGTGTGTCTTACTCAGACTTTACCAATATCCCTGTCTCACGTCCATATGTGCGTGCTCGTACGCCACGTTCTTTCGTTGTGTGTGCGACTTATATGTACAATAATTTCCTACATAAATTAATGAGTGGCAGTAAAGCAGCAAGCTGTAGATTTTTCGTGTGTAATGTCCAAATTATAAGGCGACAGCCTCAAGAGAACTCCCCTCTTAATTGTTCAAAAACGTTTACGTTACTCCAAATCTTTGATTATGATCTAGCTTTCATGACTAATTGTCGTCTCTACTCGTGTAACGCCCGTTTCGGTTATTAAATGATAAATCGAAAACAAATTGTAATTATTAATCGTTAAAATTGTATTTGAAGTAGTATCGTTTAAAAATGTGTATTATTTAATTTCGGTATTACTCGATTCGACTTGGAAAATATGTAAAACTAATTATTTTCGCTTAGCTTTTTTTATAATTTTAATTATAAATAAAAAGTTACGTTAAACATTATCAAAATAAATCGGGAAGGTGGATAAATGCTCAAAAATCGTTGATAAAAGCTTTACTTAAAAGTCTAAACTTAGAAGGCCAATTTGACTGACCTGTTAAACGATCGTCTTGATGTTTAAGACGATCCCCATCTAAGTTATGCAGTAGTGGTTTTTAAAGGTCGTTTTAAGTAATTAATCTGAGATTTCCTCGTAGTTTCTTGATCTTTGAGAATCATTTCATGGCTATTTTGCACCATCCGATTCATCTAAAAAAACTTTCATTTTGCTTTTAAACGGTCGGTTAAAGAAGTATCAACAAGCGATTGACGATATGTTAAAACAGTATTATACTCGATCGATTGTATCAGTTGGCTTCGTGTGACAAGTAATTATAACGTTTGTCGTTTTATCCTGCTGCAGGTTTTCTTAGGTCGGATGAGCTAAGAAACTGTCCGCAAGTAGTGTATTTGGTTATCGCGATGGTACTTCTGGTCTCTCCTTGATATGTTTTACATAATTCTGTACCGATCGGTTTCTTCTCCATCCTGTTACCTGTGCACTGCTATAACTTGACTTAGAAAAACTTCATTTCTAGGAGTCGTCTGTTATGATTATGATTATAACATATATTTGTGACTTCTCCTTCCATTTCGTCTATTTTTCCGAAGTTATAAACGGTATTTACTATACGGTACCTCAAAACATCGACTAGTTTGTTGTGGATTCCTTACATCTTCAACAAAGTGATTTTTTCCGTAAGTTATGCACCCGATGTAGATTAGATTAGATTAGATTTAAAATAAAGAAGCGGTTCTTTCCTTAGGCCTAAAAGCCTTTTTGTGTATCTATTATTTTATTTAATCCTTCCGAGCTAAGATCTACGATTTGAAAAAAGGTGATTACAAATTTTGATTTTACATGTGGAAAGAGAAGACTCCAAATAACAAATATCTTCTTATTGAATTCCTTAACGTTTTAGAAAAATATACGATCGGTCTGTCGACATAATTTACAGACCGGGTTTTCTTTATGGAGTGCCGTAGTTCTTTGAATATTACATGTCGACTGTTTAACCGATAAGCTTAGTTAAAACCAAAGAGGTCTTTCTAGGATTACTGAATGAGAAACCTCAAAATATCTGAAAGGGGGTCAGATTTTTCAATATTTCTTCGTAAAGCTACTCTGTGGTTAACTGTTCCGGTTAAATTTTAGGCTACTTCACGGACAGGTTTAAGACCAGTAAGGAGTTACGGAGCCCTCATTACTGTAAATTCCGACTGTCCGCTTTCCTAGCCTCCTAATTCTACATATTTAAGGAATGCTAGTGGTACATTTTAAAATTTATGTAATTTTGTTACTGGTAACATTTTATAATTCGTTTAAAAAATGAGATTTAATATCCTTATGATCAAGAAATCGCAGTTTATTATTTTAAGAACGCGCGCACGCGAGATACACCCATCCAGCATTTGGATAGTTATTTAAAAAAAATTGTTCTGTAGTAATAAATAAATAAACATATATATATATATATACATACATAATGTTGTAATGTTTCGATCGCTTTTCTCCTTTTATCACAAATCGCATTTAGAGATAAAACGATTTTTTGATACTACGATTGACCTTAAACTATAACGAACGATCTCGGAAGATTAACGTAAGTCATTTTATCATTTTTACTACATCGTTCTTGTTATACCATTCGCGCCGTATATTCAGTTGTTTACATCGTAAGATTTTTGTTTAATGTACATATTTTGATATCGCGTTGTTGTATAGTTGTATAGTAAACAATTATTTAGTGGTCTCATATTTCGTCTTAATTACGTTACAAGTTCTCTATTATTAATTCATTTTTTAATTACGAATATTGTATTTTACGCATTTCATGTTTACACTTTATATGAGTCAGTAAGTATTATGTAATAACGCGCTTTGGAACTAAGAAAAGAGATAAATGAATTCAAACGACAAATAAAATTAATCGCATAAGATATAATTTTAAATGAAGATTTTTCATTACCGAGAGATAATTATCGAGATAAATTTGATGTTTTTAAGCATTTTATATTAAATAGCTAATTAAAGTTGGGATTAATAGTTGCTGTAGCTGAAAGGTTTTCATTTTTTGATAAAACGTTTGCAGTATGTAAAGTATGAACCATTTGGAATCATTAATGAACGAATTTTTAAAAAAATGTTTTTTTAAAATCCCTTATTTTTCAGGGTATCGTATTTTTTTCGGTTCAGCTTTTTGGTGATTTTTGATAGGATTTAATCCTTACGTAAAATTTTAATTATAGGGAAAAAAATTATTTGAATTTTTAATAAATTTTCAGAACCCTTTTATTGTCCCATATTGGCTTCAGACGTATTTAGGTTTAACCTAATTTTTCTACTTTAGCTACGCGTTCAGGGCGATCTAGATTTACTAAAATTAAAAATTATGATAAAAATCTGCATAATTTAGTTATAAAATATGAAATGACTGACTTAAATCTTTTTGTCATGTTTTATTTCACGAAATTAAATTTTTTAACTATATTGCTTTTGCATCTCTTAGAAAATATTTAATCTTCAATCGAAATATATACAAAAGAAATTGTGAAACAAAAAACTGTTCAAAAACTATTTGTGAAAAAATTACTAAAAAATCTAAATTCTATTAAACAATAATCATCAACAGGAGATAATTAGGAATTAGTATGTAAAGAAATAAAAATTAAATGAAAAGAAAGATAACGAAGAAATAATTTCATTAACAAACAAACATTACTTACGAAACACTACAGAACGTTTGGCTAAAGTGAAGAAGTATCATTGTAGATAATTCCAGTCGAAAGTGCAAAGTTAGCAGGCTAAAACGCTAAAACTTTCAACTAATGATTTCCCGTCACAACCCAATGCACCTTATCTAAGAGTGAATAAATTAAAAATTTATCGCAAGAAAAATAGACATTATAAAATTTAAAGCAATACGAGAAACATCCTCTCACATGAATAAAATTTAAGGATGGAGATAACCGTTTAATGTTCTTGCAGTGGAAAACTTTCATAGAAAGATTTTTAATAAATTTAAATTCTAAAAGATAATTACGAGTGGTTATTTCTAAAGTAAATACCACTTCATTGTAAAAAAAAATGTATTCTGAAAACTTTATAAATATTTTTTATTTCTCTTAACAACATACTTTATACTACTTCTCTATATAATCACCACGTGAATTAAGACATTTCTCGCAGCGATACGCTAGCTTCAATATACATTTGTCGTATTCTTCTGCCACCAATCCATTTAGTCATTGATTAACAGCATTTTTAAGTTCATCGTCACCCGAGAATGGCTTACCACTCAAAACTTCTTTCAATTTCCCAAACAAATGGTAACAAGAAGGAGCTAAGTCCGGACCATTTGGTGGGTGATCGTAAATTTTCGATCCAAATGTTCTCAGTAAATCACGTGTCGGACCCGCAACATGTGGACGTGCATTATCGTGCAGCAGGACGACGTCGGTCAGTCGTCCACGTCGCCGATTTTGAATAGCGCGCCGTAACTTACGTAGAGTTTCGCAGTAGGCTTCTGCATTTATAGTCGTTCCACGTGGCATGAAATTAATCAGGAGTATCCCAAACCGATCCCAAAAGACTGTGGCTATCAGTTTGCGTCCAAATGGCTGTGCCTTGACCTTTGTCGATCTGGTTGGTGATTGAGGATGACGCCATTCACTTGACTGCTGTTTTCTCTCTGGAGTGTCATACGAAATCCATGTTTCCTCGTCGGTAACAATTTAATTAAGGAACTCATCGCCTTTTTCTGTATAACGCATCAAAAATTCCGAAGCAGATCCCATTCGGATTTTTTGTGACGTTCCGTTAAGACGTGCGGCACCCAACGTGTACAAACCTTTCTGAAGCCTAAACGGTCATGAACAATGCTACCAATAACAGATCTTGAAACATAAGGAAAAAGAAGGGCAGGTCGGAAATCGTTGAGCGACGATCTTTTCTGATTTCATCGTCGATGCGTTTCAACAAGTCCTAGGTGATTATCCAGGGCCTCCCCGAACATTCCTCATCGTGCACATTAATTCTGTTATTTCTAAATCTTTCAGAACATTTTCGGACGTTTCTTTCATTCATTACATTATCACCGTACACAGCAACCAACTGCTTATGAATTTCAGCCGACTTAACGTTTTGATGGTTTAAAAAACGTATGACCCCGCGTATTTCACATTTGGCGGCAACATCGATTTTATAACGTAATAACTCACACGTAATCAAAGATACTACAACGCGACAACTTACAGACAACAATGCAGTGCGTATATTACTAGCATGGCCATGAACGACAGAGGTTCGCCAACCTTAAGAGAGACATTTTCCAGCGGTCTTTTCTTTAGAGATATCCCTCGTAGATATTTTTCCGATATTGTTATTCACCAATGGAGTTTTTGCATCTTTATTGTTAAAAACTAGTTTCCCAAGTTCTGTTCATTACGCACTTTTTTAAAACTTCGTTTCAGATAAACTAAGTTTTTGAAGTTTTCAGGCGGTGTTTCACCAAGGCCGATTTCTCTGGTCTTATTTATTTATAATGAAGAAAATACAGTTTTATTCTGTTTCAATCTTTCTTTTAGTTTGCCATTATGTATCCAAAATTGCTATTGACTTTTCAAATCAGTTTTTTTTATATACTCGCTTTTTGATTTTGTTGTTTTTAAACTGTTTAATTTTCTCGATGCATTATCACAAACACCCGTTATCCACGATAATCATTTTTTTTTAAATTCTGGGTACTATCCAGATAGATTATGTTATCGGGCAGATTTTTTTGTACGAGTATAGATATGTTAGTAAAAAATGATCCTTCGTCTATTAAGTAACGCCCTAATAAAATTAAGTTGTAACAAAGAGATTTTTTCACGCTGTCTCATTACGCTTTTATGATTGAAACTTATTTAAAATAACAATTGTACGCAATATGTGAAAAGAGATTTCATGTAGTTATGCTGTTTATGTCAAATTCATCATAAGGGATTTATTTAATATTCAATAATAAGTTTGAGTTACAGAGTGTGCTGTTATCTTACAATAGAATTGTCGGTCCTATTTTTTCCCCTCTAGGACAGTAACAACAAGGCGGGAGTATTATCAAGTTGTCATAAACTTTATAGCATTACTAGAATATAGTGAACAGTATTTTCGGATGCAACAAAATGGAACGTTAGCCCGTATTAAACTCAGCGTTACAAACATCGGTACAATTTTTTTGGTACTGGGTAATTCTCGCAAAATTGTGGCCCTCTCCTAATTTTCAGAGCTTCCTTCATCTGTATAATATTTGTGGGAATTTTGAGAAAAAAATGTTTATTTTGATAACCACCAGACAATTAACGGATTGAAAATATTCATTCAACACTGCGATTAGGTATATGGTTGGACGTTGTAAATGTTACAAAATTTTATAAAAAAAAAAAAAAAAAAAAAATGTAGATTATAAAAACGCACGATATATAAATAATATTAATTCCTTGACAATATTTTCGCGTAGATTATGAGTTGCATACTTTTTCGATTGCTCTCTATAAAGGTTTCTGGAAAAAATAATTACATGTTTCGTAGTTTATACCATAAAATTAACGGTAGAAAGGTACAAAAAAGGATTTTTTGCGCCATGTTGGTTACTATTCTCTTTACTGTCCCTAAAACAAATAACGGTGACACTTCTCAAAACAGTTCTTATTTATTTATTTTTCTTTTTCTTTTGGCATTACTTGTTTGACCGAATAAAAAAAACGAGGATTCTCTTTAAGCGTGCTGTATTTGTTAGGCATTGTTACCTAGAGAGAGAAAAAGAATGACACACAGGAGAAGGAGAGAGACCCTATAAGCGTTACGGTAGTAGGTTGGTTTCTAATTACGACTTCTCTTTGTTGGGTTTGCATTTCAATACGATACTCATCTGGATTTCTATAAAGAAAAAAAAAATTTTTTAATTAATAAAAGTGTAAATAAGTCGTTAACAAATCTTTAAAATTAGTATCCTTTTGTATGAGCTGTTGGTCTATTTTGTACGGGTTTTCATTAATAAAATATTTAAAATTACACAATTTTAAAAGCATTCGGCTGTATTATAAGCAATATTTTTTATGTAGTCGGTTCTCAGAAAAATATGATGTGATTTTGCTTCACGTTATTGAAACTGCTTCCTTTTGTTTATTAAAGAAAATTATGTATACATATTTTTTTCTATTTTTTTACGTTTAACAAGGTATACATTATCGTTTTAAATTAAATTAGCAGACGATACAATGTGATTATCATATTTTCTCGCTTAAAATACCCTTTTTTCTCATTTATATGCCTTACTTAAAAATACTCAGAAAGGATAGGAAATAACTTCCTTTTCAGGAATTTCTTTTTTGAATGAAACATCATTTTTCGGAATGGAACGGGACGCAAGGATAGCGGGAGTTTATTAACTCCCAATCGCAGAACCTGGACGATTGTTCCTTGCTGTGTCTATCGTTTATCGGGCGGATCATTATATATTTAGTGGCGGTTATATTTATATAGTTTTGTTTAATTTATGGACGGAATTGTTATTTGCGTTCCGGTTCTTTAGACCAATGAGAAATGATTGACCGGGACTGATCGTGGGAGACTAGGCGCATGTGAGCTTCGTTCTTACGGCGTGATTCCCTTTCAGTCCGTCCCCTGAAGTCCTTTCGGTGCTAGCGCCTTTCGGTCAAACAAATACGCCTTCCGGGAGCCCTAATGTTTGGAGGAAGCAGTGCGCTTCCCTTTCCGGAGAGAGTCACATGCGCTGGCTGGGGACATTATTTTTCACGGTAAATTAAATAAAAATTAAGATAATACTATTTTTCAGGAATTTTCGAATAAAGAAATGATATTTTTCTTAGAAAAGGGGATTTGTGTAAGGTTAAATCATTTCTCTTCATCCCCCTTAATTATCAGCGCCTCTAGTTAGCTAAAAATGTACTCCAAATCGGTTTTATTGTTTTAAGAACTCGGCATTTCCCTGTAGAATTGAACCAGCAATATAAACAGGATGATTCAGGAGGAAAGATGAATAATTTGGAAACTGATTCTGAAGCTTGAAATAAGGAAAAAAGTTCATGCAAACATATATACGAAAACGCTTTGTTATCGAGTTACGGCTAGAGAAATATTTCACCTGCGTTTCAGTTCCCCTGGTGAAATGAGGCCATACTGAAATTTTTAAGACATTACATAAGGGATAAACTTGATGGCTTCTTATGATTTTTGACCTGAAAAATCGAATTAAACAGGTTCCAGAACTGTGTTTCCCATATTTGTCATGATATTCAACGTAAAAAAAAAAAATTAGGTGACAGAAACATGTTTCTTTTAGGTTTGAAATACAATAACTTTATTGAATGACTAATAAATGCGTGAGTTTTATTATCAAACCTTGTAGAGAATTTAATTCTGAGAAAATTGATTTAATAAAGTTTATGAAAAAAAAATTATTACTAAAAACAAAGCAGAACGTATATCTTAACAGAAAGATGTTATGAATTTGAAAAAATTAAAAACAGCTGTTTTTAGTACAATAAATTTAGACATTTGAAAAATTAAAATACTTTTAATTTATGTGAAAAGAAAAAATAGTCACTGTGGTATATACTGTATTAATTACAATAAATGTGCGAAAATTCCACCATTATTACAGATGCACTTTTTCAACTCGTTTCCTTACATTTTGATACCTTCGCGTTCCTTGATGAGTGCAGCAGCATTGAGAATGCGTGCGATCAGTTCATCGCGTGTGTCTTTAAATTTTCTCGTATACTTCGCATTTCTTCAATCTCCATAAACAGTAATCTAAGGGAGTAAGGTTCGGTGATCTAGGTGGCCGATTCACCGGTTCTCTAGGTTCAATCCATTTACCAGTAAATCTTTCATCTGTGAATTGTCTTACTTCATTCATGAAATGTGTTGGTGCTCCATTAAGTTGATTCTTTCAATTCGTTTCGCCGATGAAGAATTTTCAATCGCCGTCAGAAATTCATTGTTAAAAAAATTCCCAGTTAATTTCTCCCCGTGACTTGTTGTTCTAGTATGAAAGGGTCTATTAATTACAGCTGTTTTAATTTTTACAAATTCATAACATTTTTCAGTTGTTTTCTTTTTAATAATAAAATTTGATTTTTTTTTCATAGACTTTATTACATCAATTTTCTCAGAATTAAATTCTCTACAAGTTTTGACAATAAATTTTACGCATTCATTAGTCATTTAACAAAATTATTGTACTTCAAACTTAAAAAAAAAGTGTATTTCATCACAGATTTTTTTCTGTTTTACGTTAGCTATCATTAAAACTACGGGAGATACAGTTCTAGGGGCTGTTTTATTCGCCTTTCAGGTCAAAAAACATAAAAATCCATCAATTTTACTTTTTACATACTGCCTTAAAAATTTCAGTATGCAATTTCACCGGTGGAACTGAAATCCGGATGAAATTTTTTCGCTAGCCATAACTCAATAACAAACCGTTGTTGGACATATGTTTGTATGAACTTTTTCCTTTATTTCTTTATTTCAACCTCTAGACTGAGTTCCCAAATTATCTTCCTTTCCTCCTGAATCACTCTGTGTAACTCATTGTATCATAACAGAACGGTTACAGTATTTTGGTTCTTTACAGTATTTGTCCCTGTCTTTTTTTTATGGCTGTAACGCAGGTAAAGTACCTGAGGTATAAGAAGCATTGATCATAATCTCTTCCTCTGAGAGTTTTGATGTATTCTGTGTAACCAGTCCCTGTGGTAAACAGAGTAAAGGGTGTCGCTCGAAGGCTAGCCTTTGCTTTATACATTAGTAATACGGCTTGACATGCGAATAATAATCGATTCTGTGAAGAAGTTAACGTGAAAAAATAGTACTCCTCTCACTTTTCCTAAAAACCTATCGCAGGATGTTTATTATTCTTGTAAACGGTTACGCCATTTTTGGAAGCGTGTTGTGTGACTTGCTCCAGAATAGGCTCTCTATTTCCTGTTTAGCCTTCGGGAATTAATGTTCAGGTATTAATTCAGATGATGAATGAGGATGATATGCTGCATGAGTATAAATGAAGTGTAGTCTTGTACAGTCTCAGTTCGACCATTCCTGAGATGTGTGGTTAATTGAAATCAACCACCAAAGAACACCGGTATCGACGATCTAGTATTCAAATCCGTATAAAGGTTTCCAGGATAGCCTACACTCATCATATGGTACTTTACAAACACGTAATAAATTTACATCATCGGTCCATCTTTATTCAAGATTGATACTATAAGCGTCTCAGCTAAAACATTGTTTGAAATTTCATACATCCACTTCGTAAAAAAATACAAATTTATATTACATGTAAAACTTCATTACGTATCAGAGTGGTGCAGCGGGTTAACGTTTGCCTCCCTATACAGTAGATAGCCGATTCGAGAACCGGAAGACTAGTAACATTTAAAACGTCTCCTCGATACTGCCTTCCGATCACCATTTAGGGATTCTAATTAAAATTGAACAACCGGGTCGGGTAGTCCTTAGGTATATCAAGCTGCAGTACGCGAACAAAGGACTCAGCTGCCTACGAGCCTCCGAATCAAGAAAGTAATACTAAATATTTGTAGACGTTCGGTTTACGCGATGATATCAATCAGTCGATGACTTCGTTAAAGTTTGTGATTGCTTTTTATACAAAATTCTTTGTATCATATCTGTTTATGGTATTAATATCGATTAATTTTTAATAAAAATTACCGTTCGCAATAGTTTAACGCATGTTATTCTTATTTCCTTCATAACGATCGTTAATTATTTAATAACCTTTTTGTACTGTAGTATTTGAATACATCTCGTTCGTATACTACAAAAAAAATAAAAATAAAGAGATACAGATAAATATTCAGTAATTGCACCAAGTTTCGGTATTTTAATGCAAACATTCAGAGGAATTTGATTTGGCTGTCGTTTATGTGGGTAGCCGTCTCGATTAAATAATTTTTTGTCATAGACTTTCCTTTTGTAAAGTCGATAAATCTGATCGTTGTACATTAATGATATAGTTTCTTTTCCCCAGTGAAAAATTCGTGTTTACTAAGAGTTGTATATCGTATGACAATATAAACTTGCCGCATGCGTACTAATGGTTATTTTTGGAATACAGTTTTTGATGCGTGGCACTCGTCTAATTGTAAACTATGTAAAATACATCAGCTAAATCCTCTTTTCCAAGGACACCTTTCAAACAAATCATCGAATCTATCTTCTCTTTGAGGCCCATTTCCCGCTTTAAACAGCCGATCTTTGCTTTCATTTTCCATCGGAATTTCATCGGTTTCTTTTATGTTCAACTATAATTTACTGTGCTGTTTTACATGTAAGTAACCGTTTGTCCCGATAACTTAATATGCTGTCCGTTAAAATTTTGTGGGATGGCATGTAAAAAAATATAAATAAAACGCGGCACGCAAAATAGTTACGTTATTTGTTAATGATTCTCCGGTTTGAATCGAATAACCGACTCTAAAGATCCTTATACTTAAAAATAAAATTCAAAGATTTTAAAAATTGTGTATTTTCTACAATAATTCTACTTTTTACCGAAAATAGTGTAAAACTTCCAAATATTCGTGTTATTTGGAAATTATTGTACAGTTACTGAAAAAAATTCGGTTTATCCATTAATACTGGAGATTCTTTCTAGGAAACGTTATAGATTCTGTAGTCGTGCTTCTCGTTTTAAATGGGCGATGTGATAAATACCGTGCCGAGTTGTAGAACTTAATTTTTTGTTTATCTGTTCTGGTTATTCCTGTGATTGTGTTACATTTTAAGTACCTCGGGTACAACACGATTGTTTTTTCTGAAAGTAATTACGTTTAGTATAGTACAATGAACGTTTTGAAGCTGTTACATGTATGGCCGATTTTACAGTTCAGGGGTATTTTTATATTTATGTGCAGCGTTAGATTCGGTTCTGTGAACGATGCAACGAGAAGTCACTTTACTCCTCATTTCCATTCGTAAGCTGGCACAGGATGCCAGTCGTTTTCGGGAATGTTTTGCTTTTTTTCATGTCGGATCACCTAAACCGTCTGATTATGGATGTTGGCAAGCAGTAGGCTAAATACTAGGCCGAGGAATGCGAGCGATGATGGGCGTTTTAATGCCAGTAAAGTTGTACTTTATATATTTTGCCGATGAGTCTTAATTCTTAATAGTTCGTTTCATAATTACCGTAAAATATGGAGGGTGATCTTATGTCTCTTCTCAAACACTTTCTGTTAAAGTAAGCGATTCAACTTCATCATAAAAGGTTTTTTTTGTTAAAAACATACAAAAAAGTACTTTTTTCTCTTTTTTACGTAACTCGGCTTTATTATCGCGTGAAACGCGTAAAATAAATTTAAAAAATATGACCTACCTGCTGTCCAACATTAATATTTTCTCATTTCTCTTGCCAATTGTGGGCGTATTTTGACCGACGATGGTTTTCCAGTTATCGGGCATTTTTCATGAAGTTATTTCAATCAGAATCGGTTTTTTTTAAATTAAACAAGAAAAACCTGTTTATGTTCATTTGATAAGATTTTTAAGATGCGGAAAACCATTATTACGTCGTCGGTAAACTGATATCGATTAAAGAAAAACAAAAAACTAATCGGTAATTAATTGTATCACGCCAGAGCGGGCGATGCATCGTAACTCGTAAGAAATTGATCTGTCGGCACTTATTTCATTCTGCATCGGTTACGTAGCGGTTATTTTTAAAGAGATTATTTACTTTTAAATACCATTTCTTTTAAATATTTCATCACCTTTAATAACAGTTAGTTTTGATTACGGCGCATATTTTCTTATTCAGCAGATCAAAATTAATTCGCCATTTCTTTTTTTAACGCTTTAAAAGTAACCGTACCTGACTGGAATAGCTATTACTTGGAGAACGGGTGATAACTGGAAAACCGTGAGCCATATCGGGGAAGACAAAAATGGTTATTTATTCTCCACTTTATGGAATTATATTTTTAGAATTTATTATTTCTTCGTTGAAGTGTGCTGTAAAATAATAAAAAAAGTGTGTTGTATAAAGTAATTAAAAAAATATTTTTAATATTTAAATTCTATTAAACCACCTACTACAGAATATTGAGGTAAAATATCTTACCTTAATTTTTCATGAAAGTATTTTTGCGGAGTCCCGCTTCCTCAGTCGTGATTGAAATAATTCCGTTATAGCATAAAAATACTAATATAATGATAATTGCATATTAATTTTACACGAGTGCTGTTATCTGTTGCAGTTTTCATAAAAAAGTCTCCCTCAAACACTGATGGTTATCAAATTGAAATTTTGTTTGTATTTATTTACGTAATATGTGTCTAATATTTATTTTTATGTCGTCTTTATTAATTTCTAAATTTGTGTTAATATCAGAAATAGAATTTTTATTGTTTATTAAATGGTCTGCCGTATTAAATAAATTCAATTTATTATTTTTGTAATTTATATAATGTTCAAGAAATGTAGTTTTAAAGGATCTATTTTTCCTATACAAATACTATCACAATCATTACATTTAATTTTATTAATTCCACACAAATTATTTTTGTTTTTATTTATTTATTTTTTTATTTATTAAAGACAAATAAAGAAATTATTTGAGTAATAAATGAACATGCGTATAATAACAGATAATTTATTAAGTAGTAAAATAGATTTCCTGCATATTTTTTACCCTTAAGCATCAGACTCGCTGGCAAAGCTCTAAGATGTCTAATGTTGCCGAAGTAGATATGAAGCTAGAGTCGGCTGGCGATAACGGTGACGATGTTCGCCCTGCCCTCTATTCTGTACTTTAGTCCAAACAAGCATTTTTCATTGTACACAGCAGTCTGATGTAACCGCAGACTATAGATATAATCAGAGTTGAAAGAAACGAACACTATACTGTGAAAGAACAACGCTGCAGCGCAACAGCAGTAAAAATGGTTGATACATATTTTTACATAAAACAGTCATCTTGTTAAAAAAGTAAATTGATATGTTAATTTGATAAGGTGTTTTAGAAGATATATATATATATATATATATATATATATCTTTGTACTGTAATTTTTCTTATCTATAAAAAATTTCTCTTAATTTTGTCTTCCCTGTAACCTACGGTATGCTGGTACAAAACGTTACTCTTTTTATTTCTTGTTTATTAAAAACGTTCTGTTTCCTAAATATGTGTTTAATATCAGAAAATCTATTTTATATATATAACTTTTCTAAGATACAGTCTGTTTTTAATTTCTTCGTTCATCTCATGCAATTATTTACCGCCTTAATGACAGAATCTTATGCTGTCTTACGTTTTCATATTTTAATATTTTTTTCTGAATTTAAGAGCAATGTAAATATATCAATCGGTTTTTCTATCGACCATTATTTATTTTCGCCAAAGGATCTAAATTGCTCATCTCTTAATTCTCTCTTTTTTTGGCTTCAAATTCTTAATCGTTTCTCCTATCCGTTTTCTAGGTTTTCAGTGGTTTAACTGGTTTGATGATCTTCTCTGTTCTTTACTATTATACGTCGTGGCAGTCTCGGGCTCGAAATACCTCTTGCCTCATAGATTCTCAATTATTTGTTATATTCTAAATTTTGTTTTCTTTACCGTTTTTTACACGTTGCACTTCATTCGAGGACCGAATTTGCTGATCTCGGATGCGTAATCGTAGGTCAGCCCCCACCGACATTGCAGTTCTTTTTGTAATTATATTCTACCATTAAAACTTCTCCCTACTTCCTTTTTAAAACGTTTTAGTCGTATCTTAAAGACGTTTTTAAAACTCTTTAAACATTCGTTTCTATTCTATTAATCCATGGATGATTTTCGCGCGAGTGGTAGCGTATCGGCCTTTCATCTGGAGGTCCCGGGTTCGAATCCCGGTCAGGCATGGCTTTTCAACGCTACAAATCATCCATCTCATCCTCTAAAGTAATACCTAACGGTGGTCCTGGAGGTTAAACAAAAAAAAAAAAAAACACCGATTTTCAATTTTCTTCATTATCATCGATCATTTTTTTACTTCTTCAATCCTTTATAATTTTACTACCATAATAACAAAATTCTGCGTCTTATGATGAATTATTTAACTTGACAACACCTCATTATCCTTCATTCTTTCATATTTCATTATCTTTGTTTTTACTTTTATTTACTTTCAAAGATGGCAAAGCCTCTCATCGCTTTTAATTAATTCATCCTTTCAGTGGGAGTAGGTAGGTGATAAGGGAATGTTATAATTTTTATTTTTCATTCTAGGAATGATGTTCCCATCTCAAATTTTTCTGTTAGTTTTTATTTTTACTCTTCGTTTCATACAGAAAAAAGTAATTGAAGCAGATTCATCTAACTTGTTTCTGTAATAAGCTCACCTTTTTTCTTTATTATGTATCAGATTCATGTACAAATTATTTATAAAAAACTTTTTAAAATATTTTTATTAAAATTGTTTTATTTGCTCTAGCCTTGTGCGTCAGAGGCTTTAAAAACTACAGCGCCGTACTTTTTAAAAATTACTTAAATAGTATGTTTTCTAAAATTTATTCGCGGGCTAAAATTGTTTCTCGTATTCTCACGTTTTTCCTAAAACTTAATCGGGCTGTCGTTTTATTTTTTTATAAATTATTTCAGTTAGTATTTTGGAAGTATTATACTTCTGTATGCGGGTTAAAAAATGTTTGGAGCAGCATCTCTTTCGTTATCGGAGCCGTTCTTCTCTTCGTATCGCGAAGTGATTATTGAAACGGTTATAAATAATTTTTCATTTTCTTTATTTCAATGTATTTCCTACTCTTGTAACATTATAATAGATGTAATGCGAATCTCATTAAGATATACCGAATACGACGTACAGTAGGGTTAATTTATGTCGGCCGATATGTGATGTCGCACGTGAAAATTGAAGTTCTTATTTTTTGTAGTCTTTGTTTTTACCCGCAACGGTGAACGTATGAATAAATTTCCTGCTAAATATCTTGGATAACAAATATTGTATAAAGTAACATCGACATAACGACGTTCGAAATTATGTTATTTTAATCGGCTTTATGTTATTCGTTATATTGTTACATAATACGGTTTTTATTAAAATAAAATAATCATTCCTAAATTATCTAGCATTTTTATACCGCATCATTTAATCTGATGAACGATTGAGGATTTTTTTATATTTCTCTACTAATATTTTTTTATAATTTATTAAGACGTTTTAGATTTATAATCCGTTTTGAATACATTCGATACGTACGTATTGTTTCTATAAATTTTCAGTTTACATAAGATAAAAGAATATTTTTAGATTTTAGGCTCTTGTATATGTTCACTGTTGACTCTTTAAAACGTTTTATTTGTGTCGTTCGGAAATGTAAATACACTACGGTTCTTGTAATTTTATGTAGCTATCTTTGTGGAATTCGGTTGTAAATAAAATACAATAACGGAAACGGTTTTATCTTGTTCGTGTATTTATTACTAGATAAATATAATTATACTATAATAAGCGAGCCTGCAACTGAATCGTGTTCGATTATTATTATAATGTGTTTCTCTCCCGGTTTGTTATTATTAAATGAATTGCAATCGTGTCATCGTTGAGACTATTACGAGTCGTACATTTTGTGCGGCCTATAAGAGCGCATCGTGAAGGTCAGATAAAAAAATTGTTTCCTTTTGTTTACATATCTTATTTTGTTTTATTAGTCAGTCGATGTACTATTTCTGTTTTATTACCTATGATTTCCAGTATGACGTTACTTCATTCTTCGGATTTTTCATTTTTATTACGCGTATCTTATTTTTGTTTACCGATGTTCATAATACGAATACCCGATAAGATGTTGCTTTAAGATGAATAAGTTTGCTTATTTTTCTCTAAGATTTTCTTTTTTTTTATTACGATAAATATTATTGTCAAAGAACATCTCGGAAAAGAGAATCGATCTGTCGAGACGTAATTTTGTCTTTAAAAAAAATGTATGTTGTTTATATGTTATTCCCTCTGTGTCGTCTTCTTTCTCTTTTGGTCTACTTGTTAATTTTCTTTACGTTTGTCCTTTCACATTAGTTTTCGAAAATCTTCTAGTGATCGCTCATTCCTATCTGTTATGTAACGTATTGCGTTTATGTTGTCGGATCTCTTACCTCTCTCTTTCCTGTTTAGCCTCCGGTAACTACCGTTTAGATAATTCTTCAGAGGTTCGACCGTACCTGAGATGTGTGGTTAATTGAAACCCAACCACCAAAGAACACCGGTATCCACGATCTAGTATTCAAATCCGTGTAAAAAAAACTGGCTTTACTAGGACTTGAACGCTGTAACTCTCGACTTCCAAATCAGCTGATTTGGGAAGACGCGTTAACCACTAGACCAACCCGGTGGGTTTCGGATCTCTTACCTGGTGAAGACGATGTAACGCATCGTTTCACGATTGGAAGAGTTATGTTTATATTCTTGTTGCTTTACACTACTTGTCCCGGCCTTTCTTACGATTGTGACGTGTGTGAAGAGACCGAGTTACAAGAGGGAGTATAGTCGAAGCGGCTTTCTTTGAGAGTTATGGTGTTTTATTATACATGTAGCCTCTGCGGTTAACGGATGATATCACCTTTAAAGACGAATAATACCTGCGTCTCAGTGGCTTTGGGATGACAAGCGGTTTTATATTCTGTTCGATGGGGAAACTGTTTCGTTCTTTATTTTCACTGGTAAGCCTGACATAAGATGTTTGTTATATTTAGGAATAGTTGTGACATTTTCAAGAGCTATACTGCCTTATGTCAGACCGTTTTCAATCGTTTGGCATGACACAAACAAATAAAATATACAGTGGACAAATTTTAATGTGAAATAACGAGGACAGTCATTCTATTTCCTATTAAAGAAATAAAGAAAGAATCGATAATTTGTAGAGTAATAAAATGATTGAGAGAGAGAGAGAGAGAGAGAGAGAGAGAGAGAGAGAGAGAGAGAGTGAAACAAATAGATTATAAAAAAAGATATTCTGTAGTAAATACCTAAAACGGTTTATATTTCGTACGTACATCTCTGCATATGAATCGTTGATCTAATATCTTTGAGGTGTTTTAAGTGTTATTTTATTTTCTACAAGACTACGCATTATTTTAGGTTCAAGAAATCGTTCTGATCTATCACTGTGGTCAAACATTTTTAATTTTCCGAGTTAGCTTCTAAATATCGAGGAACACGGCTCGGCACTAGAAGCACATCGGCAGTGGTAAGAACCGGTCGATTTTCAGAATCATTGTTTTCGATATCCAGTTTGAATATTTGTGTTCGTCGGGACTTTCACACCGAGCCCCTTCGCGCTTTGTTCTTTTTTGTAGGCACAAAAATCCAGAGGACCCTGGGTTTTGAGCTTGTTCAGCTTATGTCTCCATTTATCTCTGCTCTCCAGCTTCTAATTCCCATCCCTGGTTCATCCCTTGTCATCACATATATATATATATATATATATATATATATATATATATATATATATATATATTTATTCTTTTCTTTTCGTTTACTACATATTTCCCGGTCATTATAAATTGTTGCGAGGAGACCTTGCGTGTAAAGTTATTGTGTTTAATGGCGTCGATTTTCTTCGTTAAATATCCTTAACTATTATCAGATCCGTGTCGTAGTATTAGTTTTTGTAACTGCCTTTTTTCCTAATTGTAAGTCTGTCAACTGCACGGCTAACCCCGAGCTGCTGGAGCAGGAACTCTTTTTGTTAGGGCTACCGTACCCGTCGGTACGGTAGCCCTAACAAAAAGCTCATAAATGCCCTAACGGTCATTTAAAAATGATCAAGAAAGCTCGTTTTTAAAGTCGTAGAAAATCTTAATTCATTCTTTTCTACAAAGGGATAGGATTATCGGTCGTATGGAAAGAATGAATAAACTTTTTTTTGTTACTATTACATTTTTATTTATTTATTTTTTATTGTATATACTTAGTGTAGTATTTTGTTGTATATAATTGTGTAGTGTTTATGTAAAGGAGGTGTTATTGTCTGTGTAGTCGAATCCTTTGTACGGTGAGAAGATAAACTAATGCCCGTTTTTGATCCCTGGGTCGCTATTCTACAACTTTAAAAGGTTGAGAAACCCTGAAGATTTTTTCGTCATCTTTTAAAACTTAGACGTAATTACGCGTCTTCGGGCTACAGTCACGCATTCGTTGTGAGATAAGTATTTATTACGATTGACGCGCGATGAAAAAATTTACATAATTTAGTTTGAAATCTATTTACTTGGGATCGTTCAGTTTCTAAACCCGAAGAGAAATCGCAGGAGTGAAATAATTTTGATTTGCGAACGTAATGATGTTTCACGCTATTTGTAAGCAAGTTACATGCGATCAGAACATATAATATCGATGTATATTTCGCTCGTAGCGGCCAGTCGTATTGTAAGAGAGTACGACTACATTAGTACTGTATTCGAGGGGGGCATTACCGCAAGAGTGGTGATTCGTCCACCGGCGTGGTAACTAAGGAGAGACGATAATTCTTCGTTAACAGCTTAATAATAAGAAGGGTGTGTAGATAAAACTACGGATACAAAAATAACATACCGTGCTCTATCACGGTTACTGTAAGAATGACTTCCTCGCATTCAACATTGGGTTGTGGGCGTGTACGCGTGGCCATATTTATGCAGTTATAAAACCCAGTAACGAACAGTTTTTGGTGTAACAGTTATTATTCGGTTAAAACTGTAAATTTTAAAAATTGGTACTTGCGTATTAACGCCACCGCAGCTGCGGCTTTATTAAAAAACAAAGTAGTCAATCGGATTTCGGTGGAAAATGAACAGTCTCTTTATTAATTTTAATAAATGGTTATTTATATTTATTTATTTTATAAATGTAATTTAACCAAACTTAACCTACGCTCGCTAACCTTGACTAATTATCACCGTAATTTTTTGAGTATTTATTTAATAAATTCAGTAATTATTGCAATTATTTATTATTTAAATAATCAAAACACTCCTGTTAATTAGTCAAGGTTAGCGAGCGTAGGTTAAGTTTGGTTAAATTATATTTATAAAATAAATAAATAATATAAATAACCATTTATTAAAATTAATAAAGAGACTATTTTGAATCTATGTTAAACTATATCGGCCCATTTTCCACCGAAATCCGATTGACTACTTTGTTTTTAAATAAAGCTGTAGCTGCGGTGGCGTTAATACGTAAGTATCAAAAAATTTCCTAGTGCTCGTAAAAATCTTTATAATTGTAAAATTCCAGCTTCGGTTGGGACCGATTATTTCGGGTCAGTGCTTTTAAATTAAATGTTTTCCGTTGTTTATTTATAAAACAAAAAATAAACTTTTTTTGAGTATATTGCCCAGAATACGTTTATTCATAATATTTTGTTTTTTATACATAACTGAAGTTCATTATCTCATGTTTTATATGTTTGTACATGTATTAAGCCGCATTGGACGAATACATTTTTGTAGAACTTGCAAAATTAACTTATCTCCAATCGTAATGGTTGTCTTTTTTTAATGTAAATTATTTATAACATTTTTCGTTAGGGATTCACTCGCTCGTTGGATGTACTCTACCAAAAATATCAAACGGAAAAAGTAAAACCCATAAAATCTCTACAATATTTTTAGAAAAATTTAGAATCGGAGCTTTATGATGTTTTCCTTTACAGAAGCGGGAGTTTTTTTTGTTCTCATCGTTGAGGATGTAGTGTAACAAAAGATTTTTAATTAGAAGAGAATAACTTTCGAGTTGTAATGATGATTTTCGTGGTCAACATTTTCTAAACCTTTTTAACGACATTCCGTCCTTTTTGTTGGAAATAGGTTGTTATTTAATATTAAAGTATGACTTCTATAAAACCATCTGTCGTAATAGTAATTGAAATTTTTCTTCCTGGTAATAAGTTGCAAGTATATATATATATATATATATATATATATATATATATCTGGGCAGTATATATATATATATATATATATATATATATATATATATATATATATTCCTTATTTTCGATGATTTTACCTCCTTTTTATATTTTGGATTCGTTAAAAAATAATTTTTTTAACCAATCTCCCTTTTAGTTTTATATCGTTATCAGGTTTTCATTCTTTAAATATTTTTACGCTTGTCTTCAGGTCTTGCTGGTAGATTGATAATATAAATGGTACGTAACAGTACATATTTGTAGTTTAATTTACTTTCGCTGCTATACCTTTATTTTATTAATGTTATCGGCGATTGTTAAAATCAGCTTTCGGACTGATATCTTTGGTACACATCACGTTTTTCTTCTGTACGTACTAACGGTTTAATAACGATAGCATAATCATTTTATGAAAAACGAGATAGAACGAAAATAAATATCATAATTCGTATTTATCGCAGAATTGTTATCAGAGAAGGATAAGATCAACAGGGATTCATTTGTTGTTTTAAGTTATTATTAGACATTTTTATCTCCGTTTCCTTATTCATACATGTAAGTATACTTGGGATCATTCTCCTTTAATGATTACCAAATAAAGGATTTTGAAATAAACTGTGATTTAATATTTCTTTCTCTAAATAAATTGTATGGTTTCTTTCTTCCACTAAAATTTATAAAATTAATGAAGTTTTTAGCTGTAGACATCTCATATATATTGAAATATGAAGAGGATTTGTTTGTATATATATATATATATATATATATATACATACACAAAAATTTGTGACTATATATATATATATATATATATATATATGAAATATTAACTTAAAAATGCAATTAATTTAAGTATATTTTTATCTTGATTGGATAGAATTAAATATAACAAGATATATTTTACTTAAAAATATTATCTTTATTAATCTGTTGGATTAACCAATCAACTATACAAACTTGTTGATTAAATTCACAACGTTTCACTTAGAATTCTCTAACCTTCCTCAGGTGACGATACACATTCATACAGAACTCCCCTGCATACTAAGGAATTACCTGATCTACCCATCCTAGATAACAGTATTTTGTCCCCACCCTTATTGTAATAAGGGTAGGGATAAATATCACAAAAAATCAGTAGTCAAGAATCTTGTAAACAGAGTAATAGTAATAAAATTTACAAACCCCGAAGATAGACCAAAATATATATATAAAAAAAGCAAAATATTTATTAATAAATAATAATTATCCGGAAAATATCATAAATAAAATATTTAAAAATACAATTTATAAACACTATAATAATATATCAGCCAACCTTCCTAATATAAATAGTAAGAGTGAAAATTATGTTACATTACCATATGTCGCAGGTTTGTCTGTAAACACTAAAACATTGCTACAGAAGGATTTCGCGCAATAGCCCATCAAAATTATAACAATTTGAATTGTGTGTTTTCTAAATTAAATTCACCGATAGAAAAAAAAACAACAAGCCAACGTAGTATACAACATTCCGTATAAAGATTGTAACGCTGTGTACATTGGACAAACATCTCAATAACTTAAAATAGAATAGAAGCCCATAAATATAGAAAAAAGGAAGTGACAGCGCTCACAAAACATACAATAGAACATAAACACTCGTTTGATTTCAACAGCACCAAAATATTAGACAAAGAACAAAATACACATTAAAGGACCACTTTAGAAATGTTTTAGATCAAGAAAAATACAAACTCTGCCAACAGTAGAACGGATTTAGCAACGTATATGTTAATTTAATTTAAACAAATTATATATTTATATTATAAATTTAGTTTTAAGGAAAATAATGTTTTTAATTTTTGAGAAAAAATTGTGTATTGTAAAGGTTTCAATACGCAGGAAATTACAATCAGGTTATACAAAGAGATACATGTAAATATCTAAAGATAAGATGAGTCAGTGGTGAGTAGGGGGATCTAATTCAATAAAGGTGGGGACAAAATATTGTTATCTAGGATGGGTAGATCAGGTAATTTCTTAGTATGCAAGAGAATTCTGTATAAATGTGTATTGTCACCTGAGGAAGCTTAGAGAATTTTAAGTGAAACGTAGTGAATTTAAATTATAAGTTTGTGTAGTTGATTGGTTAAGCCAAGAGATTAATAAAGATAATATTATTTTTAAGTAAAATATGTCTTGTTATTATATATATATATATATATATATATATATACAGATTTATCATAAAAGAATGGTGTGGTTTTGAACATGGTTTAAATTAAAACAGAATTACTTACAGTTCATGTTTTTTATTTTTCAAATTTGTCTTCTCAAACATTTTTTTACATAATTAATAAATTTCAATATGTGCGCCCTTAGTCGCTCAACAAATGTCCAAACGATACTCAACTTCTCTCCAAACATTGGTTAACATCTCTTCGTTAATGGTTGTCATTGCTTCTTTAATCCTGTTTTTTAAGCGGTTTAGGTCGCGAATTTTTTGTGTATAAACAACGCTTTTGATGTACCCCCACAAGAAAAAGTCGCAAGGTGTCAGGTCTGGACTCCTTGGAGGCGAAAGTATGGGTCCTTGCCGGCTTATCCATCGATCTCCAAATTTTTCGTTCAAAGCGTCCGTGACCGATGCATTGAAGTGCGGGGGAGCACCATCTTGTTGGAAATGAAGTCGATGAATGTTTTCGAGTTCATCTAGCTGAGGAAAGCAATAATTGGTTAACATGTCAAGATACACAACTCCATTAATTGTTTTTTCAGCAAAGAAGAAAGGCCCTATTACACGATTTTTCAACACACCACACCAAACATTAACTTTAGGCGAATCGCGTTGTTTCTCAATAATTGCGTGTGGGTTTTCAGAGCCCCATATTCGTGAATTGTGTCTGTTAACACATCCATTCACATGGAATGTAGCTTCGTCTGTAAAAACTATATCATGTAAAAATGATTCTTTTTCACTTACTCTGTCCAACATTTCAACAGCGAAATTGTAACGTTTTACACCATCATCGGGTTTCAATTACTGCAGTATCTGGATTTTATAAGCGTGTAATTTCAGTTTTTTTATGTAAAACTTTGTGAACTGTTGATTTTGGAACACCTAATTCGACGGGAGATGGACTTCCCAGGACTTCTAAGTGCCGATTGTCTAATTAGTTCAACCGTTTCGTCTGGTACACTTGGTCTGCCGGTTGATTTCTGTTTCTTAACCGATCCAGTTTCTTCGAATCGTTTGAACCAACATGTTATGTTATTTTTGTGTGGTGGTTCTCTTCCGAATTCACGTCGAAACGCACGTTGAACTAAAATTATGGATTTTAATTCAGGTATCAATAAAACACACTTTACTTTGTCTTTATCCGAAAACATAGTAACTCACTAAACTCACCGCAACAACCATACAAGAACTGACGTTGTGGTTACAACTGCTGATAAACAAACTTTTGGGTAGGAGGCTTTCAGGGATACCAATAAAACACCTACAAATTTCCCTACAATCTTCCGCTGAATTACTGAAACCGCACCATTCTTTTATGATAACTCTGTATATCGTCACACATTAAATGATATTATATATATATATATATATATATATATATATATATATATATATATATATATATATATATATATATATCCTCAAAAATTAATTAAATGTTTGTAATATTAATGAAATTAAAAACCTTCGTCAGTTCGATGGAACGAATAAATTTAAAAGTTTTCCATCTTGCTTTCCTGGTATCACCTCTAGAGCTATGCTGTTAGGAGTGCATGGTAATTTTTTTTTTTTTTTTTGTATTTCTTAACGTTTCATGATCCAAGGACCACATAAAAACATAAAAGGGGGTAATGTTGGTAGTTCGTACGTATGTACGTGTTTTGGCGGTTTGAAGCTTGATAACTTTCAACTGAGTAAACCGATTTTGATGAAATTTTGTACGGACTCGTGTATATGGGGCAATTCGTCGGTAAAATTTTGGGATCAATATCTTCAGGGGATGGGATAGATAGTTTTTTGGGGTCAGTTTTGTCAAAATTTTGCAAAAATAACCCCATTTTATATTAAGCTCAGTACAGTCGTGCATGTTTATCTTATCACTTTTTTTTAATTTGCCCCAAAATTCATCCTTCACCCAAAAATCGAAAAACGTTATCTTTTATTTATTGCATATCTTTAACCGATTTTTTTTAATGTCTTCCTAGTAATAGTAGTAGTGCAAGTGGTCCCAAAAAAATACTTGCGAGAGCAATGTTGTGGGTTTGGGAGCCAATCAGAGTTTAAAAATATCGATTTTTTTGAATTTTTAAAAACATTTTCTTTTATTTTATCTTTTAATGTTAACATTTTAAATAATAAACCTTCAATAATAATATTACATTACAATTTATTCACAATTCACCCACCCCCAAGAAAAAAATCTTAAGTAATTTTTTACTGGTTGTACAGTTTTTAGTGGTTTTTTTTTAGTTTTTTCCGTTTAACATAGTAAACGTAGAAAAATCAAAAACGTTTCTTAGAAGATGATTTTGGAGGTGGAGGAGCAGAAAATCTGCGATTTCTTTAATTAAAAAAATTTTTTTTGTTTATTTAAACGTATAATGATAATTTTACAATAAAACTTCATCATTAATTACCCCCACCCCCAAAAAATAAATTTAGTTAACTTTTCATGTATCATTTTTATAGCTACTCCATTTTATTAACTAACTAGTTTCTTGCCGTGAACTATTCAACTTTTCCCGTTATTATTCTTTTATGAATTATTCGTGAATTAACGTACAAAAATGTGAATTTATTTTAATTTATTAAAATAAATTAGATAATGTAAAATATTTGTACCATATTAAAAAAAAAATATAGCAGTTATTTTATTTTTACGAAAAAATCATGTTGTAAATTACAACTGATGCGTATTTTATTGTCCACTAAAAAATTATATTTGTTTTTTTTTATACAAAAATTAAGTATATTTAGTAAAGGAAAATTAATTACTTACATCTAAACATATTTGTTTTGTATCTTGAGGATTAAAAAAAAATAAAAAAATAAATTTTATAAAATATATTCGGGTGCATCTAAAGATGTCGTGCATTAGGTATGTTTTACATTCGATACAAATTCGTATGAAAAATTGGACGTAAGAACTAGGACAGTTCCTCCCAATTACTTTTTTTTATATTTAGGTTAGTATTGTTATTTTGCTTACGTAGTGGTTGTACAAACTATACGTTCATTCTCTTTAGAACAAATTAGTTTGTTTTTTGTGAGAGGTTAATAGATTAGCGCCCGTGTATTTTTAAAACTATTGTTAAAAGTGTATTTTTTCTTAAGTAATTGTGATATAAAAATTAATTATTCGGAAATGTGAATTTATATTTAAACGTTATAAATATAATTAAATGTAGCTTTTGTTATTCCAGTTTATTCATAGCTTTTTTTTATATATAGTTAATATTAGTTGTTACGATCTTAAGAATTCACCGTTTATACATTTCTTGGCAAGACGTAATCATTCATTTTAAGGTTCGATCTAAATTAGTACTGTAATAAACGATTAATTAATATAAAAAATTTGCAGTGTTCTGAATCGTTTTACAATTTGAACCGATGGAATTTAATGTAAAATATGTAACCACTTATTTTTAGGATTGTTTTTTTTTTCCGGATAAATTCGTGCCTACTTTAACCGCATATCGATCATAAGATTATCCTTAAAGTATTCGATGATTCTGTTTATATAACCGACCGATCTTTTGGTTTTAATTACTTATTTTTATAATAACGCTTCATTCCTTCGACTTCGATACCTGACAAAAATTTCTTTATATTTTCTTATCCAGAGCTAGTAACTTTCGTCAAATGATGATTTACAAAATGTTCACGATTCTTAAAATCGATTCATATTTACTGTTGTCCTGTGTATATGTGTACGAGTAAATAAATTTACATATTTAACACCGACCAATCTTAGTTAAAACTTTCAAAGAAATGAACATTACTTATTTTAACAATGCCGTTTCCATCGTGAAATAACGGATTTTATAATATTTAACGGAATATATAAATAAAACATAAAATCGTCAGATGGGTCCAGTATGTGTGGAATGCGTTTTTCATTTTTTACCCTCGTCAGCATTCTTAGACGTAAACGGGAATGCCGTAACCTATTTCATAATTAAATATTGGAAGGTAAATTCTTTGCGCGTCCGAGCGTTTGTTTTTTTATTTAAAGACCAGAAAACCTGAAGTTTATTTCATCGTTTAACGGTACAGTCGAATATTTTTTTGTGTATCCCTTCCGAGTTGTGATTTATTTATTTAGTTTCTTATTTTTTTTTCATTTATTTATATTTTAAATAATTAATAATGAGCGAGAATTTTTAACTACTTCTATGTTTTATTTTATAATTAATTGTGTTTTTTGTGATACACTAATTAATGTTTTATAATGGTTTCCCTTGCTCCTTCCAGTGCAATGTTGGGGCAGTTATTTTTATCCACAGAGTAGAACACCTACCCGTTCCTAATGTGATGTATGTAATATATTTTTATATATAAATCGGAATGAAATATTTATTTCTCTAAATTTAGTAGTACAAAAGAAAATTTAACGAATTTAGTTACATTTATTATTTGCAAATCAAAACCATTACTTTCCTTTTCTAGCTATGGTATCCAGTATCATATTGTCACTAATATTTTTTTTATTATTAAAAATAATGTAAAAAGCAGTTAATATGGACAGAATTTAAAATAAAATTGATATGTACAGTAATAAATAAAAAAAGCTATTAGTATTTTTAAAAGCTGGCAAAAATGGTGCTGAACTTTTCCTGAGTAGAGCTTAAAAAATTTTATTTTGCCCTCAATAATAAAGTCTAAAATAATTTTTAATTATACAACCTTAAGTGGCTTCATATTTTTTCTTAGATAAGAAAAGAAAGTATTTAATTATATTGATTAGCTCAATAAAACGTAAAAATTTAACTGTATGTTAAGATAGTCTGTCATGACTGTAAAATAATATAAAATGTTTTAGTCACCTCCCATGACAATATTTTGTTGAACAAAAATTTATTTTTAAATAACTTTAATAACATTTAATAAGAGGCAGCCGTTGGTTTGAAATAAGTCTTACTAAAGAGCTCTTTGTCAATTTCATTATGTTAATGGTAAGAATGTTAAAACAATTATCCCTAAATTATCTATAAATTCAATTATCTATAAATGTAGATAAATTTTATAGCATGGAAATGATTGAAACTTGTTTGCAACCTCTTTTTTGGTTTTTGACATTTCATACATTAATTAAGTTTTAAATAGCAGACAGATTAATTTTAGTCAAAATTTATTGTCATTACTCCAATTGATTCCATTCAGAGAAATTCATTTATTTATTAGTTTTAAGTAAAAATCTTTAAAAAAATATTTTTATTTTAGTTTTGTTTTTATATTTATTGTTTATGATAAATTTTTTTACTCTATATTTGTAAATTAAGATTTGTTTAATCTTATTATTATAAAAAGAAAAGATTTTATTTTTATAATAAAATATTAAACTATTCTTCATTGTTTCATGTTAACCATACCTTGTTCTTTTTAGCATTATTATTATTATTATATAGTTTTATCTGACAAAGTGGTTGCCGGTCTTAAAACTTCTTTTATTGATTTCAAATGATACTAACGTTTTTATTTAACACTGTATGTAATGCATTTCCAACGGACTCTTTTTGTCATATCATGTCGAATAAAGAATTAAAAAATTTACCTGCGTCCTATGTTAAAAATGATAGCTCTAACCTGAACGTGCCTAATAAAAAAATATTTTCAAGTCAGTATCTCATTGCAGTGAAAAGGCAGAAAATGTTTGTTTTTCTTCTAATGTATTAGGAGGGCCAATTTTACTCAATAATCACTTTTGTCATTAGGCATATTGTGGAGCTACTGGATAGCAAAATAGTCCATGAGTAGGGCAGTGCATCCTTGAAGATGCACTGGTAGGGAGGATGCTGACTTCCCTACCAGATGTCAAGGATGCTCTCAGGTCTATGCATAATCAGCGTGGAGAACCTAACAGATCAGACCTTCATCTTACTTTTAGATCTTCATCTTCAACTTACTTTTAGTTGAGTGGTTTTTTTTCCACCCCTGTAATAAACTAAAAACTCTTCCCATACTAACCCATTATTTAAAGAAAAGGAATTAAAATATATTCACATAACTGTTGTTTATAAGATCTATTTTTGGAAAATTCTAAGTGTTACAAAGGTTTTTGAAAGCAGTCTTTCTATTTAAGTACTAAAATTGATGCTATTATTATATTTTAATACTATACATTAAGTTTAATTCTAACTTTAATTACAATATGGAATCAATCGTTACAGTTTTTTTTTTTTTTTTTTTTTAACTCATTAATAAAGTATTATTAGGTTGTCAAATGTTTTGAAATTTTGAATTTAGAATAATTTAATGATTAGAACTATTCTCGTTCTTGGAATAAATATCTGTAATTGTCTTGTCTCTGATTTAGCAAATTTAATCTTTAAGATAAAATATAGCAGTTTAGGTAGTTTAGTTTTTTATTTTTAATTATGAATTTTTACTAAGTATTTCTTATTTTTCACAAATATGTACAAATTTTTCACTTTTTTATGTAGTTGTAATGTAAATGACATTTATTCATAATATTTTTGTTTATTTATTGAAATAATAGGTTGTGTAATGTTCTGCTGATAAGAGTAATAGAAATTTTGTTCTGTTTAATCATGAAGATTGGTGCCTATACTGGTTTCTGTCTTTATTTCTTATTTGTTTATTAGATATCATTATTTCTGTTTGTTCTGAAACTCGATCGATACGCATTTCTATACTATTTTTAGTTATTTAGTTACACCATACCATGAGGTAAAGTGACTCATTCATGTTTGTGCATAAATTTATATATTAGACAGTGTTATTTATATTTAGGTACAGTAGGTCTAGCATATTGTGCAGCTACCTGATAGGAAACGGATGTTCCAAATCAGTCCACTGATAGCACCATCACTGAACCACATAAAAATAAAAGATGCAGTTAGTCTAAGTGTCCATGCATCCTTACATCGGATCGAGTAAATCTAGCAGATATCTAAAGAACACTTTTTGGAATTAACGTGTCATGGAAAAAGAAAAACATTGGCTACTGAGAAACAGAGTATCTACCCTTAGGACAAGCTTACATCTGTTAAATGAGATACATGACCTTCCACGAACAGATATTTTTTTATGGCTTAGTTCAAGCAGTGGCTTTTACCTTGTCCACAATCCCTCAGGAGAATGAGATATCTGTATTTGGGATGGGAACAGCAAATTATCGTATAATGATTTTGTTGAGCGGTTCAAACTTATGTGATAACAAATTGTTTTTCCTTTAGTTAATAAATGACTACCTAAGAACAGGCTACTTTAAGAAAACTGTTTCCAGAATTGTTTGATGTATGGAAATCTAACTGAATTGTAAATTATTTGCCAGACCCTCACATGAAGGTAATAATTTTGTTTCACTGGGTTCAGATATGTTTATTATATCAGAACCCTTCTATGATTATCATATTAATTTTTTTTTCTATGGTTATTAACCCCTAAATATCAGTAGTACCTATGAGAATGAATACATGCATGCGCGCGCGCGCGCGTGTGTGTGATGGTGCAGAAAACAAGCGATTAAAGAGAATACAACTACAATCTGTTGTAGTTTTTCTTGATGTTAAATAAAATAAGTCATTTTATACATATACGATTCAGTATTTTTTATTACCATTGTTTGTGAATCATTAATTATGTTTGACATTTGTTGTTTTCAATACGTATTCAGTTTTCAATATGTATATAGATTGTTTTACTGACAGACAGTAAAGAAATGATGTAGAAATCACTTTACATATGACGTATATAGTATTGTACATTAGTTAAAGTAAAATTTATTTTGAAAAAGATAATATTAGAATGGTCTACTTTCTGGTTTCTTCTGTTGGGGTAGTGTATTATGAAATCTCTTGATGGCTTTGTTGTAGATGTGAAAATTTTAGAGTGGTTAAGAAATCTATGTAGAATATCAAGTTTTTTTGAACTGTTCTTTGCATATACATTCTTCTGATTCTGTTACGTCTGCAGTTTTTTTATTTTTCCATCGTGTTGAACTTGCAACTTTGCATGTTTTTATATATCTTTAATGTCGTGTTTGCTATCTTTGTACATTTGCCCCGTTCATTAAGATTTTATTTTTGTGTAATCCTTGTGTAAGTATTTCGCAAATTTTCATCTCTTACACAGTAGTGGTGTAATAAATAGTACTACATTTAATATGGCTTAATTTAGATTTACAGTAATTTTCTTCTTCTTATTATTACTTTTTTCGTAGTAAAAAAATTTTATTTTAAATAAGTAACTTATTTCTTTAATAAAAATTAGATTTTTTAAAAAATTCTTTTATTTATTCTTTAGATGGTTGTACGTGGAGGACGCAACAACAATTATACCATTATATCATTTAATAATATCATTTATCCTGATAATGCTGTAGTGAAAAAAAACACAAACATGGCAGGGAAAGCTGTCTTAATTTGTAGATCAAATTCTCACCCGTTCCAGGTAATGTATGCTGGATTTATTTTATTTTACTGTATAAAATCTTGTAATACTTAAAACGTAAAGTTTGTTTTACAAAGAAGAGAAATATTTTAAAACTCTTAGAGATTATTAGGTTGAAATAAGATAAAAAGGATTTTGGTAACAGTAAATATTTGTTTATTCTTTAGTTAGAAGGTGATAGAAAACAACTAAAATGAGATTAAGTTTGATTACATTTTATTCAATTTTTTATTTCCAGTTTATGTAGTTCAAATAACTTTTATATATGTCCACTTATACAGCCGTACTCTGTTTTACTAGTGCAGTTTAGATCAAAACTTTTATTTATGACCAATAACTAAATAACAGTGATATTAGCTAAATTAACAGTTGACCAAAGGCTTGCTTATTTTATTTTTCTTTAAAATGAGATTATTAATTTGTCTTTGCCCTTCATATTATAACTGTTTTTGGGTGCTATATCTTTTATAAAGTCTTCATTTAACTAAACATAATTGTCTTTGTAGTTTTGGGTTGTGGAATTATTAAGGACCAGAGTAATATGTGAGTTTTGAAATAGTTACTGTACCTTTTTCAAAGGAATTTGGATCCCAAATAATTGTAAAAATAGCTCTCGGATTACCCCATAGAAATTTCGCAGAGATATAATCAGGGATGAGGTAGTTTTGCTTGTAAAAAAAAAATGTTTTTTAAACATGTTTTGTAAATAGTTTTCTTTTTATAAAATTTTCTTGTGTTTAAAATGCTACATATATCATAGAATATTGTATGCAGTTGCATTGCTTATCTGATATATAACTGATATATTAGTATGTTTGAAAAAAATATATTTATAAATTATATATTTATAGAAAATTATTATAATATCAGGACTAGTGATAAGTGATAAAAATATGTATATTATCTTTTTGCAAGAAATGATTAATTAATAATTTAGTTCTCTTCATCTAGTATGTTTTACAGTTTTAAATTATGTTCATTAATTTTTATTTAGAAATAAAAATTGATAGCCATCAAGCAGTATTTTATATCGCCACAATATTTCTCCGACAAAGGATTTTCATGGGATACGTTAATTGTTTTGAATTTATTAACTTTTGCCCATCTTAATGGTATGCCCTTTAACAATAAGGTTCACTATAAATTTAATTGAACTTTAGTTTTTATGATGGGATAATATTAACAGTTTAATGTTATAACAGTTCATTTCATTATAAAATAAAGTTAATAATTTTTGTTGGAGCATGAATAGACATATATTTATAAATACATATTAGAATTAAAATGTTGCTGTTGACTAGCGATTGTTTAAAGATTGTAAATAGTTTTCATAATTATGGAAAATTTAGATCGAAATTCATGAATGAACTGGAAAACTTAAAAAATGGAATTTATTGAGGATTGGATTCTAATTTAATTGCATATTTCCCTGTAATTTCTCCAAGAATTTATTATGGTTTCTATAGGAACTCCTCTAAGGCTGCAGTTCCCTCAGTAATGACTTTGTTGAGTTTTTGATGAAATGCCGTCTGGTTCATGCAGCTTTTTGGATGTCCTGAGAGAAAATAATCTGACGTAGCAAAATCAGTTGAACATTTGATTTACTAGATGAGAATTACTGTATTTCCCAATGAAGTGAGCAAAATTAATATATTCAAAGTTCCGTTGTTAAGAGATTAGTTCTCTATTAATTGTTAGATCCATTTCCGCAGATTTATACTAATTTTATGGAACTAGATCTTTGGAATGGGTGGTGTGCTACTGTTTTTCTTTTACCCATTGGTAACCGATAAGTGTGATCTGCTGTGATGCCACACTTGGGCGTTATGGCATGTCCAGTAGTAAGGACAATACTCATGTCAAATTGAATTTTACCTTACATGAACCAGTGAACTTCATTATATTATTCTATGCCATGTCCCTCAGCAGAAGATGTGACATACCATAAATTGATTGTGTTGTTGAATATAGAATTTTCTGTATTTTCTCATCTTTTTGTTTTATCATATAAATTTTTAAGTTTTTTATAACATGTTTTATAAATAAAGTGAAAAAAAATTGCATTCCATTCTGACAGGACAAAATATAAAACACCTATTTTTAGCATTAGGTGTGAATGATGCATGAACATGCCATGCTAAATTTGGAGATTTACTGAAGAATTTAAAAAAGGGTTATCTTAACTATTTCTATGTTACTCTCATTTGTTTCCAGGATCGAACTCTAACGTTAGATCAGCCAGTAAAAATTGGCCGGTCTGTAGCTAGAGCAAGAGCAGCACCAAATAATGGTATATTTGATTGTAAAGTTCTTTCTAGAAATCATGCACTGTTTTGGTACAGTAGTGGAAAGGTAAGAAAGAAGTCTATTGTTTCTAATAAATGTATTTTATTGCTAAATATTATAGTATTTTTTTGTTGCAAATTTTGGTGAATCAGAGGATCTATACGTCATAATTGTATATTTATGGTTATTTAAAGGTATCTCATGATAGGCCTACCCAACTAGCTGATTATTGAAGTTATTATATGACTTTTTTGTTATGAGTTATTAGTTATGAGTTTTTCATAACAACTAATAAGTTGGATACTTTTTTAACAGACCTCATTTATATTTGCAGTTTTAAGAAATTTTACGTACATCTTACAGTATAATAAAAGGTTCTACCTCGAGGAACTTTGTTAAGTTATGCAGTTCTTTAATTTTAGTCTTTATAAGGAATATATCGTAACTTCAAATTTAAAAGAATAATTTCACTGTTTCATATAAGTTGTTTAATGTTTATTTACTTTAATTTTTAACTTTTGCTACATTGATAAAAAAAAAACTGCTTCTGTTCGAGTGATGTAAAGCTTCATTTGAAATTTCAAAAGAAATGTTTCTATTAGTTATTACAAATTTTGTATTAATTTTTTGTAAAGAAAAATTGATAGAGTAAATTATTAAAAAAACAAAATTGATAAAACAGGGGTTGTAGTCCCCATTCAGCATAAAAAACAATTATAGAAACATTTTTAATGAAATTTTGTGTAATTTTTTGCCAAAATAAGAAAAAGGTTTTTAAAATAGATCTTCAGTACTGAAGATAGATCTTAAACTACTGTTTCTTTTATTGAAGAGGTAGACGTTTCCTTTTTAAATTAAAAACTAATTTCTAGAGAATCTGTTTCAAATTTTACGTGGTGTAGCTCTTGAAATTTTCTGCTAGGATGAATCCTAGTTGAGTAAATTATAATTTACCACCTTCCCATGTAAATATTCTAAGTTAACTTATTGCTAAGGTTTAAATAGGATTATTTGTAAGATATGTTTATCCTATGAGTAATTAAAATTGATTTTTTTATTCTTGTGTGATGCTTGGATAAAGAGACAGACAGATAAAGAAACACAAAAGAGATGTTGAGCTAATTTGTTTTTATTATATAAGATTCAAATCGTGAAGAATATTTATTCTGATCAACATATAGACAAAACTTTATTTTATATTTAGAAGTAACAGTTATAAAATATTTACACTTAAGAGATTTATATACCGCTTTAATATTTTCTTCTTTTTTTTAATATTGTCTAGATTCTATGGGAAATTGTTTTTTGTTCTGGAAAAAATGTTTAACAAATCTTTATTGAAATTATATTTTATTTATAATGAAGATCAAATTTTAAACTTTGTTCATTACATAAATGCCTTAAATACCCAATAGATAAACATAAGCAGTCTGTTGCTCAATTAAAAAGAATAAAGGATCTGAAAGTTTCTGTGTTTTGCTGTCTCAAGTAAACTGACCAAATAACAATACGCTTCTGAGACTGAAACACGTACAAAAGTAAAAAAATAATCTAAATGATTTGAAAACATAAAAATTGCCTGTTTTGTTGTTAGAACAGCTGAACATTTGACCAGTGATATAGGAGTTTTTATCAACTTGTTTAAAGTTGTATAACATCAGAAGTATTCATAAAGATTGTTCTGAATAGTTTTTCAATTAGTTTTTGATTGTACTTTTTATCTTTCCTTGTTAGAACCAAAATTTAATTTAACAAACCTACCTTTTCCTTTGCTGGATTGTCTTTAGAATTAAATTACTATATGCTTTTGACCATCATTTATACACAAGATGTTGGGATAGTTCAGGTTGAAATATTGAAGCCATTGAGAAATTTAGAAATATGTATATTTTAGGAAAAATAGTAATTTTTTTGTTTTTCTGATATAAAATAAAATAATCTTTCTCATATTTGTTCTTGTCTTATTTTTTATGGCTGAATTTTATAATCTTAATCATATTGCACTTGATGAATTTAGCTGTCCTATTGTATGTAAAGTGATGTCAAACTTGCCACATTTTTTTTCTTCCTTAAAGTATATCTCGCTTTTTCTATTTAGCCTCTGGAATCACCATAAGGTATTACTTGAGAGGATGAATGAGGATGCTATGTATAAATGTAAATGAAGTGTAAACTTCGTACAGTCTTAGGTCGCCGTTGCATGGTTAATTGAAACCCAACTACCAAAGAACACCCAGTATCCATGATGTTGTATTCAAATCCGTATAAAAATAACTGCCTTTATTAAAATTTAAATAGAACTCTCAACTTTGAAATCAGCTGATTTGCGGCGATGACTTCACCATTAGATCAACCTGATGGGTTTCCTCAAGATGTATCATACACATAGATCTGTCTCTTTCTTAAGAGAGATCTTCAGTCTGCTAGTGACTGTTCTATAATCTTTGAATTTCCTTTTTATAACTTGTCTCCTGTATATATATATATATATATATATATATATATATATATATATATAGAGAGAGAGAGATAGGGATAAAGCTGGTCCAAAGAATTACTGAATGCTTTTAATTAGACATGGAAGGGATGAATAGCATTTTGAGACTGTAGTTTTTTCAGCAACTGAACATTAGTTAAGAAGACGTGTAGCAATTTTTTTGTAAAAACTGTGTTTTAATTCATCTGTATGCTACTTCTTACTAGTTGTGTTAACTTTGATGGTCAGTTTTCATACCACATGTTAGCACAGAGAATATAGAATATTTTCTTTTTCTGTATATTTTATTTTTTTGTCTATTTTGTTAGGTCTTTAATGTTTTTTTTTTTTTTTATCAACACTTTCAGGCAATTTTCTTTTTTCTTAGACAAGTTTTTTCCATATATAATCAGCTAGTAGGATATGATGTGTACGAATTTTATGCAGTTTTGAATGTTGAATTAATTGTTAATAATTAATTTTAATTATGTTGAATGTACAACAGCTGACTTCAAATTAAAGATTTGATTATCAAACTTTTAATTGATAAATTAAAATTTATATAATGAAATTATATAATGTTATTGTTGAAATGAAACTTTGTACAATTAAGTTTAATTATGAATTTTGACGAAAATTATTGATTTGTATATTTTTGGATTTGGATGGATGCTTGAACAACCCTTGGGTTTGTAGCATGGAAAAATAATTTTTGAAGTAAATAGTGATTGTAAAATAAATACATCTTAATATATATATATATGAATATTATTAAATTTTTAATAATCACAAAAAGTTTAATTACATAATATCAAACTATTTTTGATGATAATAATTTAAAATACCATACTAGATTATACCCTTTTGAACTGTTAAACCAAAATTAACAGGACTTCCAAAAATACATAAACCTGGCATCCCAATGTGACCTTAGATTGATTTTACATCTGCTTCATCTTATATTATTTTCAAAAGTATAGATGAAATCCTTGGGATAAAAATGGATTTACATTTTAGTTATAATATAAAAAATGGGCCTGAATTTGTAAATAAATTTAAAAACTTAAGGAATACTAGGATGGTGAGATATGATATAAGTAACATGTATCTTGGTGTCCCTATTAATAAAACAATTCATATAATAAAACATAAATTAATAAATAATCATGAAGATCGTAAATTTATTGATAACATCATCACTATTATAAAGAATATGTGTCAACAAAATTGCTTTAAATTTCATAACACGTGTTATACACAGGAAAATATCTTACCTTTGGGATGGAATTCCTTTATCTGCTATCATGTTAGAGATATACTTAAAAGATTTTGAGAGTAAAATTTTCTATGTCATTATTCACACACATAAGGTTTTATTATGGACATATTATGTTGTTGATGTTTTTGTCATTTATGATCCGGTTATAAATAATGAATACCTCATAATTTTGAATAAACTTAATTCCTAATACAATAATTTAAAATTTAATTTTGAAATAGATATAAGCAGAATAATAAATTTTCTATGTTAGTATTGAAATTAACAAAAATAATCAAATTGTAACTTTGGTATATAGGAAACCTATAGCCAATAAAACAACAAATCATAAAAATCAAATCATTCTTGGTCTCATAAAATTAACATATATACAAATATGATTAATAGAGCTATCCATTATACACAAAATAATAAAGAGAAATTAAACACAGAAATAAATACTATAAAACAAATTACAATTCAAAATGGATGTAGTGCTTTGTTAATTGATAATGTATATAAAAAACAAATATCAAAACTTGATAGTACAATAACTTTAAAACCAATACATAATGCACAGAAGGTTGATAATGTTTACTTAAAATATTCATTCACCAATAGTGTTGAAAATATAACCAAAGTTTATGACAAGGATAAATTTAAACCTGCATATAAAACTAATAACCACATAATAAAATATTTAAAAAACAATAATACTGATTTATGCAATTTATGTGGGGTTTATAAGATAAAATGAAATTATTGTGAGGATATTTATATAGGTAAAACCAATAGATCATTTAAAGCCAGATTTTATGAACATTTTAGGTATTATAAAAATAAAAAATTGGGCTTTGTTAATGTTGCGGATCACCTTATCAATAATAAACATTCTGTCTGTGATGTTAATGCTAATTTAGAAATATTGGAAATTATAAAAGGAAATATAAATAAAAATTTAGATATTTTAGAAAAAGATTATATATAGATAAATATAAGCAAAGATTCAACTTAGTCAGCCTACAGACAAATTTTGAAGGAGATATACTCATAAAAACTGCAATAGATGGCAGCGCTTTCCTAGATAATACATGAAGTTTTCATTTATTTAAATTGCACAGTATTAGTATTTGGCTTGCCACATACAGGTTATTGTATGTTTTTATTTATTTTACTTAATGACTTCATATGCCTGTGTATATGTTTATGTAATCTTAACTTTATTTTTTAATATTTTCTGTTTAATATGTAATTGTATAAAATTTTATATAAAACTGATGGTGTGAGATCTTGCGAAAGTACTATTGTAAAAATTATAACGAAAATAAAATAAAAATAATAAATAAAAAAAAAGGTAGGATGTTTCTTATTTCTGTACTTGGGTGGATTAAGTTGATTTATATTATATACTAATATATATTTTTCTAAAATCGATTCTTTCAGGAATAATTTTCGTCTGCACTATACAAATTATATTAATCTGATCAACCGAAGTACAGAATTCATAAATAGAATAGGATGACACTTATCTTATTCCATAATCCAAGCAAGAGTTCTTTCACGAGTACCTTGCATCATCAGTTGCTGTATAATTTTTCAAATCTTTTGTTGCAAATTTTACTTTAAAATTAAAATTGTATGTTGCAAATTGCACAATTAAAATTAAAATTGAAATTTAAAGTTGTTAAAAGATCCTTTTCCAATTAAATCAAAACAGAAATAGAACTAATTTTTTTTTTATATTCAAAATCTTAAATTGTAAATAATAATTTTTGAATATAAAAAAAATTTAGTTCTATTTCTGTTTTGATTTAATTGGAAATGGATCTTTTAATAGTTTTAATTTTAATATGCAATTTTCAACCTACAATTTTAATTTTAATGTGTAATATGCAACAAAAAATTAGAAAAATTATAGAGCAACTGATGATGCGAGGTACTCGTGAAAGCGCTCTTGCTTGGATTATGGAATAAGGTAGGCGTCATCCTATTCTATTTTATTTTATTAATTCTGTGTTTAGGTTGATCGGATTAATATAACTAGTGTATATATATACTCAGCAAAATTATTATTTTTTTGTTATTATATCTGTCCATATTCACCTCTGTACTAATTATGTCCAAGACAAAAGTATAACACAATTTTCCACCAACAGTACAGAATTCGATTTGCCTCTTATTTTATGCTTATTGTTTTTTCATTTAGTAGCACTTTTGAGAGTTTCCCTCATTGTCAGTTAATATTTTTTTTTTTTTTTTAATTACACATCAAACTCAAAACATAAAATTGTCAACATAATATAAAAATATGTAATCAAAAATAAAATATTTCATGTGGCTAGCCACACATACAGTACTGTACTAAGATTATTTAAATTTTTATAAATTATATGAATGTACTATTATCTATGGCGGTCCTGATAAGAAAGTCATTATCAAATTCTGTACATTAATCAAGCTAAACTTTTGTCTATACTTATATATATAATATTTTTCTAAAATATTTAATTTTTTATTATTATCACATCCTTTTACAATTTCTAATATTTTTAAATTTGTATTCGAATCTGTGATTGAATGTTTATTGATGGTCTGCAAGATTGGAGAATTCTAACTTGTTTTTATAAGATCTAAAGTGTTCTGCAAATCTTGCTCTAATAGATCTATTAGTTTTCCCAATCTAAATTTTGTTACAATCATTACATGCTATTTTATAGATACTACATAAATTATTTGGATCATTATCATTATTATGGATTTACAAATGTTTTATTATATGATTGTATGGTCTTATACTATTTTATATTTGTTACCATTATAAACATTAACCAAATTTTCAATAATGTTATTAGTATAGGAATATTTTATATAAATATTTTCATCTACACTTTTATTATTTATAGGTATCAACGTTGTTGTATTATTAGATTTTAATGTCTGTTTTTATAAATATTATCAATTAATGACATGTTATATCTATTTTTTACTGCAATACATATTGTAATATCTATTTTAGAATCTAATTTTTCTTTATTATTCTGTGTGTAATGTATCGCTCTGTTTAACATGTTTGTAAATGTATTAATTTTGTGTGCCTAAGGATCGATCTTCTGTTAATAGTTATTTTATTAATTGTTGGTTTCCTATATACCGTAATTTTATTACGTTTACTAATTTATATGTCAACATCTAAAAAATTTATTTTTCTGTATTTGTACGTTTCAAAGGTAAATTTTTAATTATTGTGATAAAAATTAAATTTTTTTAAAATTATTAAATGTTCATTATTTATAACAGGCTTACAGACTACCAAAATATAATCAGTGTAACGAACCCATAATTGAATTTTATGAATACCATAGACTATTCTATTCCCAAAATCCTGTAAATAAATTCTGGACATAACAGCCAATAATGAAAATCCCATGGGCAAAGTATTATCGTGTGTGTAAAATTCGTTGTTAAACTCGAAATAATTTTGTTGACATATTTTTCCAATGATGGTTATAATATTACTTATAAATTTCAGGTCTTCATTATTAATTTTCAGTTTGTTTCTTATTATACATATAGTTTGATCTATAGGGATACTAGGGTACACGTTAGTTGTCATAATTTATCATTTTAGTATTTTCATTTATATTAAACTATTTAATTTGTTAAATCACCAATTTTTTACAATATACTTATTATACTTATTTTAGATTTGAATATGTTATTTATATTTTAGTAATAAAATAACAAGGGTGGATTTGAAATTAATTAATGGACACACTTGGTTATGTTGTTTATGTATTTTAAGAAGACCACTAAGTTTAGGGGCAAATGGTTTAAGTGGATGCAATCTAATGTGATACTTATATTTTTATTATAATTAAAAATTGCTTTATAATTTGTTATTAAAATTTTCGTAATTTTTAGAAATTTATTAGTTGGGTCTTTTATTTTTGTAAATTATTTTCACTTATATATTTTTCCATTAAATTATTATATGTATCAATTAACATGACAACTAGTGTGGTCGTTTTGTCTGATTTAAGTGCAATACAATTATTTTAATTTTAAATTTCTTTTAAATTATACTACCTTTTTGTTCAAAAGTGGTTTCTTATTTATATGTACATTATTCATTTTATAAATGTTATTACTAATAACATTACATAATCTTTCTTTATCTTTTTCATTATGGCTAATTTTGTTAATATTCATTTTGGTATTAATAATTTTATTTTTGATAATTTTATTTTTATTGTTATCTGGTAGATGAAATTTAAAAGCAGTAGTTATTATTGACTTCTCATTATTATTGAATTTTACATTTGTTAGATTTACGAAGTCATTATCATCAGAATTATCTAGTTTCATTTGTTTTTACCAAACACAAATTATCCTGTACTTCCACATCTTCAACATTATACTTCTTGTGAAATTTCTTATTTTATAAATTATTATTATAAAAATCTTTTTTTCTGTTATTATCATTTTTCATTTTAATCAAATTACCAATTTTTTTGTTATGAGAAAATTTTAATTCTTGTCTATGTATATTAATATTAACCCTAATTAAACCCATTATATAATTAAACATGACGTTACCTAAAATTTTTAATAAATAAAGTTGTGTATTGTACAATTTAATATTTATATAGTTTCTTTTATATCCCTGTTTTCACTTCTTTTTTTATTTAATATCTCTTTGAAGATTTTTATTTTAGTTAAGGCTTTATTATAATGGAAATTCTTTATATTTATTTTAGCATATGTGGGTATTATATTTAGTTTTAAACATGTTTTGTTGAAATTTATTTGATGTATAATATTTTGTAACTTAATGTGCAATTTATAAAAATAATAGAACATTTTTGCCTGGTCGGCATTTATAATTAGCAAAATCAATTCTTTTTTTTGTTATTGTATCTGTTCATATTCATCTCTGTACTAATTATGTCCATGACAAAAGTATAACACAATTTTTCACCAACAATGCAGAATTCAATAATGCCTCTAACCTTATGCTTATTGTTTTTTTAATTTTATAGTGCTTTTGAGGGTTTCCGTCATCCGTCAGTTAATAATTTTTTTTTTTTAAATTATCCATCGAACTCAAAACTTAAAATTGCCAACATAATATAAAAATATGTAGTAAAAAAAAGAATATATATATATATTAATATATATATATATATATATATATATATATACACATATACATACATATGGCAAAAAATTCATATTAATTAATAAAAGGAAAATAAAAAAATTTAATTTGGGAAAAAAATGACTGAAAATCACTTGAAGTATAAGACATAAAAAGTTGTTACTAAGTGTATAAATATATAAGTAGTTATTTTGACTATTATCTATGGTATTTTGTAAAAAAAATACCACAAATAATAAACTGTGGTCTAGTTGAACAGATTTCTTCTGTAGTGAACTGATGTAAAGAACGAAATGTTCATACCTCTCTACTCTACACAAATGTATGTTTTATTAGTCTAAGATCCAGCAGCTGATTTCTGTAGGTATCTGTTTTTTAATGAAACTTGATTTAAATTAATGATTAATGATAATTTAATACATTATTGCTGGGTTGCCTAGCAAAATTAGCCACAGTTGTCTTTAATTAAATATATTGTAATTCATTTATTTTTAACGAATTGCAACTATAGTTTTTTAAGTGTATTTTAAACGTCATTTGAAAGAAAATGATGTGATGAATGTAAAAAAAAAATGGTTGCCAGCTCACAGTCAGTCACAACCTCCAAGCTGCCAGGTGTAAACAGGTATGTTAGTGTTAATTATTTATGCTCATTGTATTTTTCAAAAAAAAATTGAATTTAGTTTTTCTGTACACAATAGTCGCGCTGCGTTCTTGTTTACTACATGAGGCAGCACGCGCATAGCTTCTCTCGTTCTCATCCAGACTGAAAGTAAGTACTTCAAATAATGGCAACCAGTACTTGCGGTCATTTTTTTACAGGCAACCATGTGTTATCGTGTACAGAACAAATTAAACTTCAATTGGGATATAATTTTATAGACGAACATGATGAGCGTAAATAACTAACAATAACATACCTGTTTTTTACACTTGGCAACTTGGAGATTGTGGCTGACTGAGAGTTGGCAGCCATTTTCTTTTTTTCATCACATCATTTTCTTTCAAATGACGTTTAATTCACTTTAAAAAAATGTAGTTGCAATTCGTTTAAATAAATTACAGTCTATTTAATTAAAAGTAATTGCAGCTAATTTTTGCTAGACAACTCGGCAGTAATGTATTAAATTATTATTAATCATTAATTTAAATTGAGTTTCATTAAAAAAATAGATACCTGGAGAAATCAGCTGCCAGATCTTGTATTACAAATTCTCATTGAATATAGTAGAATGTTTATTTTGTATTTTATATTTATTGATACATTTTATTTTTAACATATATATACTGTGCATTTTTTGCTTTCAGTTCTTTCTGCAAGATACCAAAAGTAGTAATGGAACATTTGTAAATAATCAACGATTGAGTATGTCTGGTGATGAATCTCCTCCTAGAGAAGTTTGCTCTGGAGATATTGTACAGTTTGGTGTTGATGTTTTAGAAAATTCTCGAAAAGGTACAATTGTTAAAAAAAGCTATTTAAAAAACATATATATGTATTACAATGCAACTTAAATATATAGTTTTGAAATATTATGGAATAAAATTTCAGTGTTAATTTTCATTATAAAACAATTGTATAAATATATATATATATATATATATGGTACTTTTTATGAATTTACTTATTTTACACTTATTGGTTTCATAAATTGTATTGATTTATTCTTATTTAAAAATGATCTATTTACTCTGGCAACTATAGGCTGATACTCAGTTATAGCTGCCTTCCCCCTATATATATATTTTTTTTTTTTTATGGTACTTTTTATGAATTTACTTATTTTACACTTATTGGTTTCATAAATTGTATTGTTTTATTTTATTTAAAAGTACAGTATTGATTTATTCTTATTTAAAAATGATCTGTTTACTCTGGCAACTATAGGCTGATACTCAGTTATAGCTGCCTTCCCCCTATATATATATATATATTTTTTTTTTTATGGTACTTTTTATGAATTTACTTATTTTACACTTATTGGTTTCATAAATTGTATTGATTTATTCTTATTTAAAAATGATCTATTTACTCTGGCAACTATAGGCTGATACTCAGTTATAGCTGCCTTTCCCCTATATATATATATATATATATATATATATATTTTTTTATTATTATGTAATGAGAAATGAGTTTTATAGGATGTGAAAAATGGCAGTTGGATTGGGATTTAAATCCAAAATCCTGCAGATGTCTAACAAAGATGACAACAGTCCCAATATCAGAGTTAATAGTTGTCCATTACAGTTATTCTTTACTGTTCCATTAGTTAAATCAATTAACTAATGGAACAGTAGTTAATTGAAGATTTTTCTTGCTGATGTATTTGTTTTATAAATTTTAATGCTTGTATTTCCTTTCACTTTATTTGTTCATTATCTTTTCATATTCTTATGAATCCTTATAAAACAGGATTTTAGGCATTTATCACTGGTACAAGAACCAATAATTTTGAAGAGAAATTACTGGACAGTATATTTTTTATGACTTTGAAATCGATATTAACTATATAGAAAAAAACAGCATATTTTTCTTTTGACTAACATGAGTTAAACTTAAAAAATAAATTTCTAGTACTATCACATTATATTTGTGGTTTTCAGATCTTTAGTTGAGTGACAAAATATCTAAAATTTATTTTATAATTAAAGTTCAGTTTTACTGTTTGTTTTAAGATTTAGTATAATTTAATTAAAGTTGTCTGATAAAAATCTTTCATTTGGTGAGTGTTTTATTTCAGTTGTAGACTAATGTTACTGTAAAATAAATTATATGTGTATTTCATAAAAACTGTATCATATAATGCAATGTTTTAAGTTAGATAAGGTTTTCTGGATGATATGATTCATAAGAAGCTGCATTACATAATAATCTTTAATTTTTATTCATTACAGGCATACTTATTACGTAATCAGTATCATAGCTTATTAATTTCACATAATGTAATATAAAAAGTTATAATTAGATACTAACCCTCTCTTCTGTAGAAATAAGAGAAATGTAGTTGGTTCATTCTTACTGGAACCGTCTTAATGGAAGTTATCTACTTTACTTGTTTATTATAGCTGATCATTTTCATTTGTCTGACTACATTCTTTTAGTTCGTATGTGTATTTCCGAGTTATGACCTTTTCATTTAAGCAGTTCTATGTTCTTATTTCAATTTACTTTGTTTTATTAAATTTGTATTCATGTATAAACTTTTTATACATGAACTTATCTAGATCTCCATACCATTATTACTCAAGCAGATAAGAAAAAAAAGAAGCAATATTTTATTTAAAAACAATAAAAATGCAATCTCACTCTTAAAATTAAAGAGAAAAATGAAGTTATAAAATGGAATGCACCTTTTTTACCTAAAAAATGTTATTTCTTTATTTTCTGATTTCCCTTTTAAGCCTGTAGTACATAAACAGTTTTATTATTCCTGTTAATATCTACTAACTTATAAATAAGTATTTCATTGCTTTACAATGCTGAATTCTAATAAATTTTAAAATATATTCTTAACATCCTGTACAAGTGGGACAATGTTAATTCCATTCAAGGCTAAATTAGTGTTTAGTCTGGATTAATAACATCCCAAATTCAAATATCTTTGGAAGAGATTTGTAAATTATTTATTTTTTATTGATTTCATTTCACGCTCATTTTGTTGAGCATGAAATGCATTCAAATTTACAAATATCTCTTCCAAAGATATTTGTAAATTATTTATTTTTTATTGATTTCATTTCACGCTCATTTTCTTCTGTAAATTGTTTTCTGACTATACAAAATTTTTATTTTATGTTATTTTTTTGCTACTTTATTATACAGAGGATAAAAGAATCTATCATTTCTCTTTATTCAGTTAAATTGGAAAAATTAAAATATAATTAAATGTATATACATTTTTGTACCAAAGTGAATGTTTTACAAAAAAAAAGAAAAGAATTGTTTTGTGAAGTCATTCTGGTTTATATCAGTTACATAACATTCCAGGCACATATTTGCTTGCATATGTTTTATATATTTGATTTATTTTTCTTTTAATGAAAATCAGAGTAAAGGCATGTATGCTAATGAATTATCTAATTAATCCAGTTTTTTTTGTATTGTGCAGCAATTAATCTAACAGGTTGAAGAAGATAATTAATTAATTTTGTAATTATTAAAATAATTATGGAGCAATTAAAACTTTGTTTATTTACTTTAATAATGATGAAAATGGAGTTAATATCTTCTAATAGCTTCTTCAGTTAAATATCTAGAGTAGTGTTGGATGGAATCCTATAAATTGGCGCTTAACAGCTTTTGAAAAAAAGTGTATCGTTTAATACTTTAATAGTTACTTTATAGATAGTCTTTCTCGGATTTTTTTTTAATTGTAGAGAAATGAAAAAAATTGTTGATAAACATTTGAAACTTAACTATTTATAAAAAAATTAAGTTATTGCTTAATAAATATGATATTTGCACAGAACTTTACAATTAGTTATAGTGTAGTAATTATCAGTAGTAATTTTTAATGGCTAATTTCTAGGTTCTTTTTTTTTAAAAAAGGTAGTTTTTTCTTCTGAATGGAATACTTTTTTCTTTCACCATACTTTCCTGCACTAGCTATGTACTTCTTAATGTGGCTTTCCATATTTTCCTATAAAAGATAATGTTATTGCTCAAAATGATTTGAGTATAGCTTAAATATGAAATATGTTCAAAAAATTACATAACAAGTAAGATTACTTTTTATAAATTTGTTGAACATCTCTGTATAACCTTGAGGGCTTTATTCTTTGATCTAACTTCTCTCCTGATATTGTTAACAGTTCAGAAAACAGTCCTGACAGGACTGTTTGAGATTTTAAGCGTTCTATCTGTGAATTTCCTTTAATATTATCAGTCATCTCAAATTGCTATTCTTGTAAAGGTTATATCAAATTGGGAAATGAGAAAAAGTTTTTGGATCTAGATCAGGTTAGTTTCTTGGCTGAAAAATCAGTTTTCTTAGTTTTGGGCAAAAATTCACTAACAGCAATGTGTGAGCTGGCAAATAGTCATGATGGAGGATCCCAGGAGTTCTCTCTCCACAACTCGGTTACTATTCTCCAGTAATTTTCTTTCAGATATATTATTTGAGATAATACCTGCAATTCTCAGTCTGTCTGAGTTAAGAACTAACTCATGATGCGCTGCATCATCATCGATAAAAAATTGTCCACATGATTTTTATGTTTGATTTAACTGGTGTCATTTTTTGTCTCTGTGAATTTTTTCTTACATGTTGTGAAGATTGCACTTTAATTTTAGATTGAGTTTACAAATTCATATTTCATCATCTGTTACAATTTTTTTCAATCATTTTATCATTGTACACAATGTCAAAAGTTTCTTAACTGGTGGCAAAGAGTATGTTTCTCTGACTCTGCCAGAAGTTTTGGGACAGTCAATGCAGTGTCTAATGTATTTTTAATTTTTTCATTAGAATGTCACGGTGTGTGACGTTCATGTCACATACACGGTCATGGGGTGACAGTGTACACTTCTGCTATTTCCTGAACTGTCAAATTATCATTGGAATGCATGTCTCATTTACTTGTGGAACACGATTAGTAAATAATATTGAGGGCCATCCCGAGCTCAGGGCACAATCTGATGATTGATCATTTAAATCATTTACAACAATGAATATGGTTCACATACTATTTATTATAAATTTCATCATTCCATTAGTCTATAAGCAAGATTTAATGTTGATTTCATTGCTCATGAAATCTACCATCTTGAATTTAAAAAAATAATATCTACATACTCATGAACGAAGAACTTTTAGCTCAAAAAGTAACCACAGTGGGTTATTGCACCTAATAGCAGATTATTTGAAAAAGGATATTACTATGCAGCACTATGTACTGGGTATGGTGTTGCTTATCAGACTTAACATTTTATATTGTTTTAAACGTCATGGAACTTTTTGAACAGACTTATATAAATGTTTGACATTTTATTGCATGATTTTTATGCAGTACATCATAACTGTGCCAAGAAATGTTTGTTTATTTCCATTCATATTGTATTTTTCTTTCTTGTCAGGACAGTTTCAGACTGAGCAGAAACTAATTACCCAGAAACTCAAAACTCTTACCATTAGAGATCAAATTATTGAGTTTCCACACTAAGAACTACGGAAACTCAATGATTTGATGTAATGGCTGTTCATTAGATTAGATTTAATCATTGGTCATAGTGATATAAATTGAAGGATGATTTACAGCAGGTACTTGTAACTGATGGGAGGTTAAATAATTAAAGTTGTTATTATTTTAGCATTGATAAAAACCGATGGGAGGTTAAATAATTAAAGTTGTTATTTTTTAGCATTGATAAAGTTTATTAAAATAAAAAAATATATTAACATTTTAGAGTAAATTATTTTTTTAATATTAATTTTTGTTGCAGTTACACATGGTTGTATTGTGGCTAATCTTAAGTTATACCTTCCTGATGGGAAGGAGGCTAAAGCAAGGTATGTATTATATTAATTTTGCATTGAGTGTAATTATATTTAATTAACGTTTTGTTCAGTGTTTTTTTTTTTTTTAAATCCATTAGCAAAATAAAATAGTGGGCTTTCATTTATTTAACCTTGAACTATGTGATTTTTATGACATAAATATTACTGTGAATTTTTTTTCTGAATTCTATTAATTTTCTGTTACGATTTCATACTTGTTTGTTATATCTTAAATGTTCAGAGTCATTTTCAAAACCATTAAAATGTTTTCATTACTTTAATAAATAGGTACAAAAATTAAAAATCTTTAGCGGAGTAAGTTTAAGATTGGTTTTAAAACATTTACACAATATGGTTTAAAATTATCATTTATATTAAATAATGACTCGCATTTTAAAGTACTTTGGAACTTCCTTATGTGCAATCATTTATAGTGACAATTTTACTTAGCTGCTGTATTGCCCTTAATAAAGCAACATATGGTATTGAATAGATTGACTTTTGGTTATAGTAAACAGTCTGTCAAAATGATCCTTGTTTATTCAAAATCTTAAATATGCTAGCTGTTAGAAAAGATCACTTGCCAATAAACTGGAAATGAATGTCATACAGGAGTAAGTGACCGCTAAATTTGTTCATGATCATTCATGATAGATTACAATGCAGTTACGGTTGAAAGAAATTTAGGTAGTTTCACTATATATTTGAAAAGATTTTAATGTAATAATTTATTTTTAAATGATCATTAATTTTATTATTAATTATTGTTTTAAATTGTAACATTTAACTTCATTTATAACATCTAATAATGTAAATAAATTAATAAATTGGTAATTTATTGTATGATGTTAATTCTTTGTTCATCTTTAATTAAAAACAGAATGCCAAGATTTGTAATTGGGCTTCCAGTCTCAGAATCTAGTGTTCCATATTTAGTTAAGTTAGAGTGAAAGTAATTTTATGCACTTTGCTAAAGACTACTGAAATGCAATGTTCTCTGTACCTCTAAAGTATTAATTGTAGTTGCTCCATGATGACTGATGAAAATTGGAAAACAAATTAAGAAAACTGACTTCCTAAGCAATTCTTTGAATTACTTAAGTCTAGTTGAGTAATTCTTTGGATTAGTGCTGTTGAATAACACTTAATAATTGTTTGAAAATTTGGTTTGTCTCAGTTTCTCATGGTGCTACCTTTACCTTTGAGAAAATGCTATATAGATAGTGTTTAAAATAATGTCTTACTTTTGGGTCTCATATCTATAAACATGTCTTTTTTTCCTTTTAGGGTTTTTGTTTTAATAAGAACTTTCTTCCATTAGTTTAAAATGATATAATATATTAAGGGATCCTGATTTGTAGTTCATAATGGGTCCTGTGCATAGCAGTAAACTACTGTGATCAAAGGCCTCTGTGGGTTGATCATCTCCTTCTTACCACTCTTTTCCTAATCCGTTATGTCTTCTCTCTGGGATGAATAACTCAGGAATCAGGTCAGGTATCTTTCTGGTTCTATTTGTAATATCATGCTGTTACCTTCTTTAGTCAGCTGTGGAATTACTTCATGAGGGCTTAGTAGGGTGGTAATCCTTGTGCTTGTGAAACCATCCAAGGACTGCATTTTCTATTCAGGTGTTACAGGAAGGTGAATCCTAGTTGAGATGCTACTGGTTAAATCAGGCTTTCTGTTCCTCAAAAAATCCAATCTAGTCATGAAATAACTTTTAATGAAATAACTTTTTTTATTTTTTTTTTATTTTAGTAGCAGGTATTTCTCTTTATGATAAGACTTTATTACATTTTAAATTTTATTTTTCTGAAAAATTTATGGTATTTTTAATATTTTAAAGCTAAAACAGTTACAATGGGGAAGCATAATTGCATCACTAATTTACAATGGGGAAGCATAATTGCATCACTAATACTGACTCTGTTTAATAACTTGTTACATAAAATATTATCTAAGTACACTGTGCCATAAGATGCTATGAGGTCATAGGATTGTTAAAAACAGTTATCATCATCAGAAACAAGGTTGCTTATGCTAACGAATATTTAAAATTCTAAGTCGTAATAATTGTTGTTAAAAGAGAACTGTTTTCTGTTGGAAACAGTTCAGTATTTACTAGTGCAATGACATTGTTACTTTTCAAAACAAAATACCTCAACATCATCGTTGCATCTTAGTTTTAGTGGGGGTTTAGAGCATTGACCTTAGGCTATTTTCATTCTTAGTCTGCTATGAAAATAGAATTATAGAGTCTGTCTATATGATCTAGCAATTTTATTGCAGTAATAAAGATTTTTAGTTATAAAATATGATGTTGAATCCTTTTGTTAATGCTGAAGATTTTTTAAAATAATTTAGCTGGTAAACATTTTTTGTTTGTTAAGTATTATTATAAGTTTTTTATTTTATTTTTTAAGGTATGGATGATACAAAATGTTGCAGATTATTTAAGATTTATTAATGACTATTCAGAAATATTACCTTAACTTTTTTTTAATTGTTTATTTTTTAAGGAAATAAATATTTCAAGCGCTAAGAAGCCAGTTTTCTTAAATCTGTTTTCCAGTTTTCATCTGTAATCATGGAGCGACTAGACTTAGTATAAAACTGTGTAGTCTATTGAGAATAGAGGTACAGAAAACATTATTGCACCAGTAGTCTTTAGCAAAGCGCTTTAAGTTACTTTCATATGACCACATCAAAATAATTTACTTGGCTTAAGTCCATCCTCATTCTTTTACATACCATCACCCCATCTCTTGCTCTCTTTTTCAACCTATTATGTGGTTGATTCTTTTGCATTCTTGTCTCCATCCCTTTTTAACTTAATTTACTACTTATCTATTTTTTCCTAGGTTGTCTTCATTATGTCACTTTATAGCCAAAATATGTTTTTTCATTTTTATTACTGGAAACCTTTTTATATTATATAATTTGTTTGCATTCCTTCTATGAAGTTATTATTTTTAAAAAGTTTAAATGCCTGCATTAATAAAATACATAAATATTAAAAAAAAGAATACCAAAACACATGGAGTTACTTTCTTTTTTTAAAAAAATAATTAAAAGATAATGAATTTAAAATGTACAGGAATGAACTAAACTTTTTAATTTTATGGTAAATGGCAACATAACATTTCAAAAAAATCATTGTAATTATGAATTATGTAAGTAATAAATTTTGTCGATAAAGTATTTTACTAAAACTATTAACATGAAAAGTAAAAAGAATGTAGTATAATAATGATATAAATATAGTAAGTTTTGAAGCTGATTTATGCATATAGTTAAGTTTACATTAATTTTTATTGCAAATATAATGATTCTTTTAATCAGAAAGAATCGCTACATTTGTTATACATTCATTTCTATACAGCAAATAACAGATACAGTTGTAATTTTCATCTTGTGCTGCTTGTAATTTTATCAGTAGTGTAAGATGAATGTGGCTGTGGAGATTGAAGTTGTCAAGATATTCTGTGAAGAGTACTGGAAGGAAATTTAACTATAGTTGGTTAAATCAGCAATAAGTTCAGGATATTCATTATATTTTCGCAACTACATTCCACTTGTGAATTATATTATTTTAGATTTTCCATTCAAACCTTCGTTCTTTTCATTTTTCACTTGATAATCATATGATAATCCATTAATGGTAAAACTAGTTTTTGTATTTTAATAAATTTCAAAATAAGGAAAATCACTTTTACTTATACATCTATTTGTTATATTTTAGTTTTTTATGAACATTAATAGAAATAATTTTTTTTGTGTGTTTTGTCAGTATTTTTTTATTTTTTGTATTTTGTTTTATATTCTTTCATTTAAGTTTTTAATATTTACTTTTACCTTTATTAATTCCCCTGATAATTATTTAATGATTAAAATTGCGCATCTAGATTTAAATTTTCTTGTAACCTGTTCATTTTTTAATTCATATTTTGAAAATAAATCCATTTTTAAAACATATTTTATTTGTAATTAATTTGTTAATATAAAAAATTATTTTTAACATTTTTTAACTAGAACATTCATATTAAAATAATAATCCAGTTCTTGTGTTATTCATTGCATTAAGCTAGTGTTTTGTATTTACAGTGTGGAGTCAATCCATTTGAAGTGACTGAAGGGTGGTTGCTTGACCAGTTCGAAAAAAATTGTAACTTACCCACTTGTTTCCTACATGTCTCAGGACCTTAAAACTATTTTTATTTTTTTATTTAAGCAGTTTACCTGTGGCGGCCATTTTTGTTACAATGCGCACACTTATTTTTGTGAATGTATGGATTTATGGAAAAAAATAATAACTAAAAACCTATTGGTCCTGGAAGGATGAAACTAAAAGCAATTTATTCTCACTTTTTTCAAGATAAAAGATTGGCCATTGGTTTATTTACTTTTCTCTCTTCTTTCTATGAAAAAATTACCAATAATGTTAAACATGAAAAATGGTGAAATTTCACTTTTTGGTAATTTTATTTCAAGAGGCAGGGATAGCATACACAGTTTGAATTATTTTTTTATATGTAGGTATATGTTAGTAGTTAGACCATAAATAATATTAATGGTGATCCCAACCCTGTAGGGGAAGACACCCACCTTATTGACGTTACTGGTTGCCACACCACCCCCTCTGTTCCAAGCCCTGAGGAGCTTTACCTCAGGAGGTAAAGGTGATATACTTAACCCTAAATTTTTATGAATTTTTGAAAATAACTTTTTTTAAAAGTTCAAATTTTGGCTTCAAATAACTCTGATGGGGCTGGTGATAAAAATCTAAAATTTGCACAATTTACAGTATTTTTGTAGATGTTTATGGCAAATACACACTTCTCTTGTGTATTGCACTAATAAAAAAGTTATAACCTCTCAAAAATCATGAAAAAACTGTTAAAAGTGATACCATTTTTACTCCCTAAATAAGTGCTCCAAGAGGGTTTCTTGTCTGTTTGGCACTTTAATATCTTTATACTTAAAAGTTAAAAGTACTTTATACGTTATACTTAAAAGTACTTTCAAAGTTGAAATAGACTTGTTTGAACCATTCAACTGCAGTGTTCATGTTTTAACAGGTGCTTGAAGTCATTTTCAGTCATCAGGAAAATTCATGTTGCAATGTGCTCATTTATGCTTAGTCTGACATTAGTCACTGATCTGTTTACATTTTTACCGATTGTCTCAAACTTCATCCTTTGTTTGAAAGTGTTTATTTAATAAATAAGTTTTGCTTAACAATATTATATTTGCAAATTTTAAAATCAGTTAAATTTTTACATTATTTTCAAGTAATTTCACATAAAACAATGGAAGAACAATATTCCTTAGGAATTTATGTGAATGAAGTGTCATAAAACAGTGTATGATACAGTACCAAAAGAACTCATTAAAATTTGTGAATTTAGTGATGAAAACTATCAAGTTATTTTTTTCTGTGTTAATTCAGATGTCACTAGTGTTCGTAAATATCATGAAATACGTTTTTGTCAAAATTCAGTCATCTGTATCAACAGTTTTGTTGTGACCCTTTGAGAACTCATAGAAAAACGTAAGACAAATCAAATTAGAGCAAGCTCTTAAAGAACATATTTTTCCAAATTTAAATTTAGCTTCTGGAAAGTCTCTTTGTGTTAACTGTTTCAAACGTATTTTTTCTCAGCAGAACAAAGAACTATGTGAATGTGAAGACCAAGAGCAATACATTGCCCCACATCAAAATATTGAACAGCGATGTGTGACAGGTCTTTCTCACACATTTTCAAGAGAATTATCAGAAGAGATATCACAGCTGTTGGTTAACCACACTAAATAATAAACTTTCATTGCTACAAAAACAAGCTATTTCATTGATGAATTATTAAAATTTTGCTACAGTTTATTTTTCCTTTGATAGTATTTACAAAAATAAACCAATATAAAAATAAAAATGAATTCTTGACAAAAGATGTAGGCTACTCGTTGAAATCTCAGTTTGGGTAAGTTTTATAAGCATTATTGAATCAAAATTGTATTAGATTACTGGTATTCGTTAAGTTATCATTAAATTACGACCTATCATTAATAATTTAAAAAAAAAACTATTTTTAAAATATTGAAAACATCAACTTCAACAACATAGGGGCTAAATTAAAAAAAAGTATATAAAAAAAATGTGAAGTGCAAAGAAGACAAGAAACCCGCTTGGAGTACTATTAGTGAGTTAAAATGGTATTGCTTTGAACAGGTTTTTCATGATTTTTAGAAGTTATGAATTTTCTATTAGTACAATACACAAGAGACTTTTTTATTTGCCATAAACATCTAAAAATATACTGGAAGTTGTGTAAATTTGAGATTTTTATCACCATCCCCATCAGAAGTATTTGAAGCCAAAATTTGAATGTTTTAAAAAAATTAGTTTTCAAAAATTCATATAAATTTAGGCATAAGTAATATCACCATTAATATTATTTATGGTAAAACTACTAACACATACCTACAAAAAAAAAAAAAAATTCAAACTGCATATGCCATCCCTGCCTCTTGAAAAAAAATTACCCAAAGTGAAATTTCATTGTTTTTCATGTTCAATTTTATTGGTAATTTTCTCAAATAAAGAAGAGAGATAGGTAAATAATCATTGGACCAATCTTTTATCTTGATAAATTGTGAATTTGCTTTTTGTTTCATCCTTCCAGGACCAATAGATTCTTAGTTATGATTTTTTCCATAAAGTCTTACAATCACAAAAATAGGTTTGCACACTGTAACAAACATGGCCATCACAGGTAAACTGCTTAAATAAAAAGTTAACAAAAAATAGTTTTAAGGACCTGAAACATGTAGGAAACAAGTGGGTAAGTTTCAATTTTTTTTTTTGAATTTGTCAAGCAACCAGCTTATGTTTTTTTTGGGACACTTCAAATGGGTTGATCCTGTGTAATGTTCGTAATTTTTTTTATTTTGTAAGTAGTAAAAAAGTCAAAATACAAATATAGCTATCGAAGAAAGAAATATATAACTGTTAATAGGAATAGCTACTGATTTTGAATTGCTCTTGTCATTTGATCGCTATAATATGAATGCAATGACAAGTTGTCAGAGTGTTAATTGTGATGTAATTCGCATAACAATTTTTCTATTTCTTGTATTATAAGAGTTTCTCTGGTATGTTTAATATTTTTATCATTTTATTAAACATTGCATTTTGTGGACAAATTAATTGCTAACCTTCAAGATTATAGCATTTGATTTGAAGATGATTGTGATTTATTTTAATATCGCCTCATAAATGCTTAAAGTATCTAATCTTGAACATATTATTTTTGCATATAATGACTTAATGTAAATAAATATTTAAGTGCAGTTAATAATAGAAAAATTAATTTGAATTAGTTGGTCGTTTAATGTATGTTATCGTTTAAATTAAAGATTTCATTAGGGGATTCTTTTTTGTTTAAATAAAGTTTTATTTCAAAATATATCTTACATGGTTTTGTTATTACAGGACAATCCCATTTTTAAGGTATGTAAAAATAATTGTAACTAAATTCATTAATTGTGCGTGTATTAATATCACATTTTACCTTTTACAATGCTCTTTACTTCTAAATCTTTTTTTTTTATAATTATTATGATGCACCTTTTTGTGATTAGATGAAAAAGAATTGGTATTTTTTATTCTCTAAAATACAATTGTTTTCTGAAATATAATCTACTTCCTTTTTTTATTTTAATAAAATTAACTCTTTACTGCATATATCTACAGTGTTTGGACCGCATTTTTTTTTTTAATTTATTTTTTATTATTTTTTTATGCCTTTTCAAAACTGCTCGTGCTACCTTTTTATATAGTCTTATTATTGTAATGTTTAGCTATTCTTAAGTTTACTACTTTTGGCAACAGAAGCACTATTAAGTGCATGTTAACTATTTCTAATTTCTCTTTAGTCACTTGCAACATTTACAAGCTTGAATTATCTTTTATAGTTCAGTACAATATTACTTTATTTCTTTTTACATACTTGTTCTGATCATGTTAAAATAAAATTATTTTTAGAAAGAATGGTGTAAATTTGATGAGTTGTATTTGCAGCTTTTGATGGAGTTAATAATCTAAAATTTTTATGATGGTAGGAAATTCAGCCCGTGTTAAATAATGTACAGTATACATATTGCTAATGTTTATATATTTCCATGTTCAATTGTTCTGGTATGTTAGGTAAGAATTTTGAAACTAGAAAAGTTGTAATTTCATAGATATTTTTATATGGGCACACCTCTTTTATTGATTCTGTTGAAATAATATATAATGATGGTCAGGATATTTGGCATAAGAAATAATGTTCTTTTGTGAAATTTTACCAAATCTTAGCTGTACAGGTTGGAAAAAAGATATAAAAGTCAGAAACACTTATTCATCTTAACCTATAAGGATCTAGATTGCTTTGTACCTGGCTATAAGAAAGTAAATTTACACCATATATTTTTGCAATTTTAAAAAATGAATAGATTTGAAGTTATATTTTTGTAGTTTTCTTTAAAGAAATTGACTGTTGAGATCATTAAAAAATAGTGTAAAAACATGCAATTATTTAGGTTAATGGAAGTTACAACCTATATTATTCAACTTCAGTAACCTGTAAGAAGTGGATTATTTAAATTTAGTTTGGTTATTGGCTGTAATATTTAATTAATTTTCTTTACTTTTCATGATACTCCCTAAAACATTACAGGCTTTGCAGAAACATTTAACAATTATAAATTTGGTATAATTTGAGTAGATCTCATATTTATCTATGTTAATGTTTTTCTAAATTTCTTTATTTTAATTTTATATTCTCATCAAACTGTATTATTAATTATGAACTGCCATGTTGAATTTTAAATTAGTAATGAAAATATGAATAAATTTTTAATTTGTGAAGTCAAATTTATTAGATAGATTAATGCGTATTATGATTTTTATTTAAAAAATATTTAATGTGCTGTATTCGTATAAAGTTAAGGCATTGAATATGCAGTCCAGACACCGTAGCATGCTTTCTAATTAAAACAGAAAGGGTGTACTTGTTAGAAATTTAAAATACTTTATTAGGGTTAGTGGTATTAGTAATTTTTTCACTGGTTATGGGTTAATATACGTTTTAAGTAATTATACACAATTGCCATTAGGGTAGAAGTATGTTACTGAAATTTATAAATGTATTTTTCTAAATTATTTCTGCAATTTAGATTATTTTTACATTAAAATCTACCTCCTGCCAATTTTTTGTATTTGTTAGATATCTTTGAGAGGGGAAAAAATAAGTTTATAATTATATACATACATAAACTTATAAGTATGACACGTATAAAACTAAAAACCATCAATAAAGCAAAAATTTGATCTGGATATGTTAACTTCCATTCTTAAAAAAAAAGTACTGTATTTTTCAGAATAAGACGTACCCAAGAAATTTAATACAATTTTTTTGGAAAAAACTAAAATTTAAAGTATGATTAAAAAAAAATTGATTAAATAATAGGTAATTTTAAATAGTAAACTGACTTTTCAGAAACTTGTAAAACCCATGTCACTGACATCTGAATCTTCTCTCTCATCAGTGTTTTCATCCTCTTGTCCTTTATCATCATCATCTTCTTCATACAAGAAACGATCCTCACTTCCATCAAGGGCATTGCTAATTCTACATTTCGAGAAAGATTTAACAATAGTTTGTTCATTCACTTTCAACCAAGATGTCTTAACCCACTTGCACACTTGAGAGATTGATAGCCGTTTCAGCATCTGAGACTGAAGATAAACGTCTGTAACTGATTACTAGGATAAGAGATTATTCAACTTAAATTGGGACTCCCTGTTCTGAGCCAATGACATGCTAGAAGTCATGTGAAGGTCATGCATCAACTCGGTCATATCATTCACCTGCTATAAAAATTTTGGAACATAAAATGGAGTGTGTATAACTTTGAAAAAGGAAACAATCTTTACCTTCATTGTATAAAACGCACTCCATTTTTAAGGTAAAAACGTGTGTCTTATAACCGAAAAATACGGTATTTAAATTGTATGGAGAGCAAGCATATTAATGATTTGAAATTGGGCTTAAATGATTTGTACTTCTGGCTCATATATGTATGTGTTAAATGAAAGTTCAGACTAATTGGATTAGTAGCAGGTGTGTATTATATATGAATATTTAACAGATCTACATTTTCTCATCTTTTTGTTGCTTTTTTCTTTTGTGCAAGTGCTTTTAGTGTGCAACTGCTTCTTTTGAGGATTTATCTCACATCATATATGTGTAATTAAAATATTAAATAGTTTTTTAAATCAGTAGAGAGAAATTAAGTAGGTATTCATTCAACTATAATTAAAACTCCTAAGCAGCAGACAATATAATCTTTGTAGCAGGTGATTCAGTTGGTAAGGGTGAGAACTCGGTAGGGTTTATTTCCCAGCTGCATTCTCAGTGCAGCGAACATGTTAATTGCGCAAATGGTAATTGTGTGTAATTTGGTGATGGGTATTTTTATTATCAGGTAGTAATAAATATTTTTTACTTTTATGTATGTATTATTGATGGTATATTTTTGTGGAAGGCTAATTGAGTAGGTGTTATTTATTTATTTTTTGTTAATAACTTCTGTATTTATTGATTAATTATTACTTCCTATTTAATATCTTTATACTATTCTTTTATTATATTTAATTGTTGAAATAATTAAGGAGTGTATAAATCATACTGTAGTGTGTGTGCGTGGGTTTTATAATACTATGGATGATTATATCTATTAAAAGTGTAGGTAACAAGTATATCTTTATGATAAACTAAAAATAGTATATATATATATCCTTGAAACTGAGAATGTTTGAAGTACATCAAGGAAGGCTAAACTACAGCCAACAATATTGGGAAGTAAATAAATTTGATGTAAAGCTTAAGGATAATATACTGATAATTTTAATCATCTTGTAAACATTATGTTTTAGTTCTTTACTTTAGAAAGTAGTTTAAGAGTTTATTAAGCCTAGAATAGTTTTCATTTGTTATGGTCATTTTTTGATGTATGTTTTTTTACTGTGTGTTGGAGTGGTTTTAAATATCTTTGTATTCTATTAATTACCATAGTTTTAAGATTTGCATGAGAATATTTGGCCTAATACAAATAATTTTAAAGTAGTGGTAAGTCCATTTGGATTTTATGCAATATTCAGAAATAGAATTTCTATAAATCATTGAATTCTGTTATAGTGTTTATTAATTTATAATATGCATTTATAGTTTAATTATCTGCACAGTAGTGTAATTATTTTCGTAGATTTAAGAAAATTTCTTGATTTCATACATTTTTAAATTTTATAAGAAAAAAGGTTAGGTTTCTTGTATGTAGTTTAGCTTGACAAGCAGGTTTCCATTTGTCACCATCCATGGAAAGTACAGTAAAAATTAGTTTTTAATGCCGAAAGAAAATTTCAATTTTCTGTGCTTTTCATCACTTCTTTCTGTTCTCTTATTGAAAGAACTTAAGTTGGGTGAAATATAAGTTTGTAAACAAAAAGGAAGTCACATTATATAGCAAAGAGTACTGGAATGAAATTTGACTTTGGTCAGATAATGAAATGATGAGTTGAAGAATACTATAATTTCTGTGTTGTTTATTACCACGAAAAAGGAAACATGACTGATTATTAGTAATACTTTGCTTATTCTAGATTCTGATACTTAAAATCTTTTTTAATTAAAAATAGGTATTATATGTGCATCTATTCCACTTTATGCTGAATTATGGGTTGTTGTTGAGATAGCATCTTGGTTTTTAAATAAAAAAAAGCGTTATCGGAGCAATGGCTGGTTTGTGGAGATGTTTCATTGCATAAAGTTTTCTCTCGCTACTATATATCTACTTTTTGTATTTTGAATAGTTTTCTATATTCATTAATGTAAAAAACTTTCTCAGTATTATTATTACTATTATGATTATTGTTGGTGAAATCCATTGTTATAAAATGGATTGGAAAATTAGAAGGATATATCAGTTATACATTACATAATTTTTTGAGAGAGTTTCAGGTTATAGAGAATGTCATCTCTTTAAAAAAAAAAAATCCTGCTCAAATTTATTCGTATGACAATTAACCTGAAAACATTTACATTTCTAGTTATAAATTATTTTATTAATTTAATATTTTATTTTGTCAATAAAAAATAGAAAAACAGTGTGGGAAAATTGGAAAAATATAAAACAAATTCAAAGATAATTTGGATTTTTAAAAACTTTTTTATTTAAAGTAAAAAAAAGATTCTATTGAATTTTATAATGAGATATATTAGTTTTTTTTATTACTTCAACTGAAACTCTATGATGTATCATTTGTTAAGTGAGGTGTGCCTCTTTTCCCTGATATTGGCTAGGTACATAAATGCTTAAGTAAATATAATTATGTAATTGGTATTATAAATAACACAAAGTAGAAGTAAATAAGTTTAATATATTATTATTTTGTTATCTGTGTTTAATTCTTCCCCCATTTTGTTACAGTCCTTCTTCCTCAGTCATTAGCAGTGTTGGTTCTGTTCCAATAGAAGATCTGTATCAGTTAAATCAAAATATACAGGTAAATGAAAAGAAATGATTTTTATAAATAAAAGAAAGTATTATTAATACAGGGTCTTCATAAAAGAATGGTGAGATTTCTGTAATTCAGATAAAGACACTAGGGAAATTTTTAGAATTTATGTTGGTAGCCCTGATAGCCTCTAACTCAAAAGTTTGTGTAACAACAGTTTAAACAACCACACCAGTTTTTGTATCGTTCCTGAGATGTGTTTAGTTCGTTACTATGTGCACTGTTCAAGAAAAAGCAAAGTGTGTTTTGTGGAAGGCTGAATTAAATTTTGTAATTTTAGTTCAATGTAAATATGGAAAAGAGCCACCAAAAGAAAATCATATGCGATGTTGGTTCAAACTGTTAAATGAAACTGCATCTATCCTAGAGGAAATATTAACCGGCAGACCATGAGTATCAGATGAAACTGTTGAACGAATTAGATAATCTGCAATCAGAAGTCCTAACAAATCAATCTCTCATCAAAGCCTTGATATTCCAAAAACAGTTCACAAAATTTTGCACAGATTGAAATTACACCTATATAAAATCCAGCTATTGCAGAAATTGAAACCTGATAATATAGAAAAACATTTTGATTTACCTGTTGAAATTTTTCACAAAATTATTGAAAATGAATCATTTTTAAATAATATAGTTTTTATGAATGAAGCTACATTACATAGTAATGGGTATGTTAACAGACACAATTCACGAATATGAGGATATGAAAACCCACCTGTAATTTTTGAGAAACGACATGACAAGTCTAAAGTTAATGTCTGATGTGTTGATGAAAAATTGTATAATCCTGCTGATTTTCTTTGCTGAAAAGACAATTAATGGAAATGTTTATCGTCATGTGTTAAACAGTTACTGCTTTCCTTGATTGGATGAACTTGAAAACATACAACAAATACATTTCCAACAAGATGGCGCACCCCCTCACTGTAATACATTCATAAGCCAGGCTTTGAATGGAAAATTTGGACATCAGTGGATAGACCGGCAAGGATTTACACCCTGGTTTCCATCTAGACCTGACACCTTGCAATTTTTTCTTGTGGGGGTATATAAAGAAAATTTCTTATTTGGAGAAAATACATAACCTACATCACTTAAAGGAAAGGATTAATGAACTATTTGTAACCATAACAGAAGATATGTTAATTCGGGTATGGACAGAAGCTGAGAATTGATTGGATATTTACCAAGTGACTAATGGTGCACATATTGAAATTTATTAGTTATGTAAAAAAAACTGTTTAAGATGACAAATTCGATAAATAAACATCATCTGTAAGTATTTTTGTTTTCATATAATCCATATTCAAAACATCACCATTCTTTTATGAAGATCGTATTCAGTATTATTTTAAAAATGTAGTTTCTTAAAACAGCAGCAAATTTAGCTTAAGTTTTTGTGTAAATGGATTAAAGCAACCAGTTTATTATCCCTTTGTAATTAACTGCATACCGACTGATTTGTAATGGTTACGTTTTAACAGTGTTAGAATTTTATCTATATATCTTTTAGCTGAATTCTTTGTTGTTGTTATAAAAATTATTCTTTACATTTTCATTGTTACAGTATATTACATGATTCATTATTGTTATATTTTTTTTTAATCTAACGCATCATGTTTTTTTTTTTAATCACATCATTATTTCTGTTTTTTTTTTATGTATTCTTTCATGAAATTAAATGTATAATTATAAATATAGTTCAATTTAATTGCATATAATTTAATTACATCATGCATGTTTAAATGTAATTTACTTTATAAAAAAGAAAAAGAAAGAAATTAATTCATGTTCATCCTTATTTTATATTTTAGTGACTGTTCTTTAACTTGCCATATCATCTTCTTTCCTTTAGAGAAATCATTTTTAAAACTACTTTACATTCAATTAAATGATCTTAATTGTATGTAAACAGAACCAATAGCAATGTTAGAAATATTATGCTGAAAAACAGAAAATTGCTGTTTAAATTCAATAACCTGAACTTGAGTAAGCCTAATAACTACAGCTTTCCATTTTGTTGCTGATTTCACTAAGTTCTGGAAATTATAACCAGTTGGTGACCAAATTGAACAGAATGAACTGTGTTTCTAAGCTAAGTTATAAATGTTATAAATTTTAAATATTTAGATGTATAATGAATAATTTACAGTAAAGCAACCAAATGGTAGGATAATCACATTTTAAATTTGCTATTTAAATAAAAACTTACTGTACTGCGTATTTATCACTTCTTTTGTATTATCTCATGGGTGGGCTTTCATTTGGATCACTGTTTCATTGGATGAGCACATTCAAATTTAAAAATTTTAAAATGTGGCTGGTAATAAAATATTTACTAAATAACTAGAAGGAGACGGATGTTTTTCCTTCTGAACGGGTAAAATAGAATTTTGTTAAATAACTGAGAGATAGATGCTTCCTTTCTACATTTTAAAGTTTTTGATTTTTTAAATGTTTGACTACAGTAATTTGAGCAGATTAAGATATAATGACAGTGCTAATTTGATGAAATAGCAATTGCATGGGAAAGCACTCGCTAGCATTTGTAAAAAAAAATTGAAAATAATAGACGAGTTTTATTCAAATAATTAGAATTTTGCAATAGAATATGAACTTGGATGTGGCAATAAAACCTACAGTAAATTCAAACTATTTACATTAATGGTTTTTTTCAGTACATATATTCCCAATTTGTAAAATTTCCTTTTTTTTAATTGTTAATTTTAGGTTGTTGAATAACTGTCCTGTTTAGAAATGGATTTCTTTCTGTAAATTTTTAACAAAATATTTATCTTTTAAAGTCATTTTTAGATCTTGGTATTAAAGGATGGCCCCCTCTATGAATCATGAGACCTTGCCGTTGGTGAGGGGGCTTGAGTGCTCAGGGATACAGAGTAGCTGGACCGAAGGTGCAACCATATCGGAGAGGTATCTGTTGAGAGCCAGACTAAGGAATGATTCCTGAAAGAGGGCAGCAGCTCTTTCAGTAGTTGTTAGGGGCGTGAGTCACAATGACTTAAACGGCCATATCAACATCACTCAGTCCTCTGAGTACTGCGCAGCTGAAAGCAATGGAAAACTATAGCTGTTTTTTTTTCCAAGAAAATGTGGCTCTGCATTTTCACACAACAATAATGGAGGCGCCTTCCTTGGTAAAATATTCCGGAGGTAAAATAGTCCCCCGTTCGGATCTCCGGGTGGGGACTACTAAGGAAGGGGTCACCAGAAAACTAAAAAATAACATTCTGCGAGTCGGAGCGTGGAATGTTAGAAGCTTGAAAAAGGTTGGTAGGCTAGAAAATTTAAAAAGGGAAATGGGTAGGATGAAGGTGGATATAGTAGGAATTAGTGAGGTTCGGTGGGAAGAAGAAGGCGACTTTTGGTCAGGTAATTTTAGAGTAATTAACTCAGCGTCAAATAATGGGCAGGCAGGAGTAGGTTTCGTGATGAACAAGAAGATAGGGAGGAGAGTGGAGTATTTCAAGACGCATAGCGATAGAATCATTGTAATAAGGATAAAATCAAAACCTAAACCGACAACGATTGTTAACGTCTATATGCCTACAAGCGCCCATGATGATGATGAGGTAGAGTGTGTATACGAAGAGATTGATGAAGCAATTAAACACGTAAAAGGAGATGAAAATTTAATAATAGTTGGAGATTGGAATGCAAGCATTGGTAAAGGCAAGGAAGGAAATATAGTGGGTGAATACGGGCTGGGCAAAAGGAATGAAAGAGGGGACCGACTTATAGAGTTTTGCACGAAGTATAATTTAGTAATTTCCAACACCCAATTTAAAAATCATAATAGAAGAATATACACTTGGAAAAAGCCAGGCGATACTGCAAGGTAGCAGATAGATTATATCATGGCTAAGCAAAGATTTAGAAATCAACTCGTTGACTGCAAAACTTACCCTGGAGCAGACATTGATAGCGACCATAATTTGGTGATAATGAAATGTAGATTGGGGTTTAAAAACCTGAAGAAAAGGTGTCAGATGAATCGGTGGAATTTAGAGAAGCTTGAGGAAGAGGAGGTAAAGAAGATTTTTGAGGAGGACATCGCAAGAGGTCTGAGTAAAAAAGATAAGGTAGAAAATGTAGAAGAAGAATGGGAGAATGTTAAAAAGGAAATTCTTAAATCAGCAGAAGCAAACTTAGGCGGAATAAAGAGAACCGGTAGAAAACCTTGGGTTTCAGACGATATATTGCAACTGATGGATGAACGTAGAAAATATAAGAATGCTAGTGATGAAGAAAGTAAAAGGAACTATCGAAAATTAAGAAATGCTATAAACAGGAAGTGCAAACTGGTGAAAGAAGAGTGGATTAAAGAAAAGTGTTCAGAAGTGGAAAGTGAAATGAACATTGGTAAAATAGACGGAGCATACAGGAAAGTTAAGGAAAATTTTGGGGTACATAAATTAAAATCTAATAATGTGTTAAACAAAGATGGCACACCAATATATAATACGAAAGGTAAAGTCGATAGATGGGTGGAATATATTGAAGAGTTATACGGAGGAAATGAATTAGAAAATGGTGTTATAGAGGAAGAAGAGGAAGTTGAGGAGGATGAAATGGGAGAAACAATACTGAGATCTGAATTTAAGAGAGCATTAAAAGATTTAAATGGCAGAAGGGCTCCTGCAATAGACGGAATACCTGTAAAATTACTGCGCAGTGCAGGTGAGGAAGCGATTGATAGATTATACAAACTGGTGTGTAATATTTATGAAAAAGGGGAATTTCCGTCAGACTTCAAAAAAAGTGTTGTAGTCATGATACCAAAGAAAGCAGGGACAGATAAATGTGAAGAATACAGAACAATTAGTTTAACTAGTCATGCATCAAAAATCTTAACTAGAATTCTATACAGAAGAATTGAGAGGAGAGTGGAGGAAGTGTTAGGAGAAGACCAATTTGGTTTCAGGAAAAGTATAGGGACAAGGGAAGCAATTTTAGGCCTCAGATTAATAGTAGAAGGAAGATTAAAGAAAAACAAACCAACATACTTGGGGTTTATAGACCTAGAAAAGGCATTCGATAACGTAGACTGTAATAAAATGTTCAGCATTTTTAAAAAATTAGGGTTCAAATACAGAGATAGAAGAACAATTGCTAACATGTACAGGAACCAAACAGCAACAGTAGCAATTGAAGAACATAAGAAAGAAGCCGTAATAAGAAAGGGAGTCCGACAAGGATGTTCCCTATCTCCGTTACTTTTTAATCTTTACATGGAACTAGCAGTTAATGATGTTAAAGAACAATTTAGATTCGGAGTAACAGTACAAGGTGAAAAGATAAAGATGCTACTTTGCTGATGATATAGTAATTCTAGCCGAGAGTAAAAAGGATTTAGAAGAAACAATGAACGGCATAGATGAAGTCCTACGCAAGAACTATTGCATGAAAATAAACAAGAACAAAACAAAAGTAATGAAATGTAGTAGAAATAACAAAGATGGACCACTGAATGTGAAAATAGGAGGAGAAAAGATTATGGAGGTAGAAGAATTTTGTTATTTGGGAGGTAGAATTACTAAAGATGGACGAAGCAGGAGCAATATAAAATGCCGAATAGCACAAGCTAAACGAGCCTTCAGTAAGAAATATAATTTGTTTACATCAAAAATTAATTTAAATGTCAGGAAAAGATTTTTGAAAGTGTATGTTTGGAGTGTCGCTTTATATGGAAGTGAAACTTGGACGATCGGAGTATCTGAGAAGAAAAGATTAGAAGCTTTTGAAATGTGGTGCTATAGGAGAATGTTAAAAATCAGATGGGTGGATAAAGTGACAAATGAAGAGGTATTGCGACAAATAGATGAAGAAAGAAGCATTTGGAAAAATATAGTTAAAAGAAGAGACAGACTTATAGGCCACATACTAAGGCATCCTGGAATAGTCGCTTTAATATTGGAAGGACAGGTAGAAGGGAAAAATTGTGTAGGCAGGCCACGTTTGGAATATGTAAAACAAATTGTTAGGGATGTAGGATGTACAGGGTATACTGAAATGAAACGACTAGCTCTAGATAGGGAATCTTGGAGAGCTGCATCAAACCAGTCAAATGACTGAAGACAAAAAAAAAAATTAAAGCAATGGTCCTTTTCAATGACGTTATGATTTAATTAAAAAAATAAATAAATAAAACTTAACAATAAGTACAAAATTGTTATTCCGCAGTCGTAGAAATATATTCCTATAGGAATATGTTTAAGTTAAATAAATCAACTATTTTTTAGAGTATTTGGATATATATTCTGTATGTTAATTTGAGGCATTATGCATTTTTATATAAAGTAAATAAAAGATTAAGTAATTTTACTACACTTAAATATTTCAATCTTGTAAATTTTAATTTAAAATTTGTATTTTTCTTTTGTGTTTATCCAGGAAGCATTACAAAGAGAGCAAATGTTAGAAACAAAAATAGCATCTTTACAAAAAATGGTTGCTGCATTAAAACAGGCAGCTGAATTAGGTTGGAAAGCCTTGATAAATGAAGATAGGTTGTTATCTCGTGTAGAAATTTTAGAAAATCAGCTTCAAATGTATTCAAAGGTAAGTTTATTTTGATTTTAGCATAATTTAACATTGATTGTGAGATCATTATCTCATGAGATGTACATGAAATAAAGTGTTATGATTTACTGACTGAATCTTACCAGTTCCTAACCTTTTGATTACCACATGAAAAGAATTTATAAAGGTCTTTATTATATAATTTTAAGCGATATGTACTCATTAAGCACTAAATGCCTGCAAAATGCAGCTACTCTTTCTAAAAGACAATGTCTGTCACGAATGTTAATTTTTATAATGCAGAGAAACTGATCTATTTAATAAGCCTTTGGCTATTTGTCATTCTGTATTTGCTTCATATCTTTTTGTTTTGCAACATGCTGAGGTGTTCCAATTAGAATGAGGTTATATAGAGCAACTAAGTTTATAGAAAGTGGGGAAATACTAATTGAAAAAAGAGTTACGCTATAAGTAAGTGAAAACTATGTTTTGAAACATTATTATATTTGCATCTATAATGTGAATTTCTTTTTCTCTTCCTCTGCTTAGGGTAAACTGCAGATGAGCTTAGGATGAATCAGAAGATTGAAAATATTTTTCAGCATTATTTGTTTTTTAATCTGTCATCTATGTTTGTCATGAGCTAATGAATGTTTAAAGCATGCATTAACCATTCAAGAGGATTCTGTATAACTATTTCTGGTAGTGATTTACAAAAACTAGTTTGTTGAATATGGCATATTATATTTCTTTGGAATTATTTTAATTTTTAAGGTTTTTACTTACTGAAATATTCAAAGTATGTTGAAATTCCATGTATTATTTCCTAAGTTTTTGTAGTTTTTATAGTATTTCTGTTTATTCAATTATCGCAAATCCTGTTATTAATGGAGACTGTGTATTATTTCCTGTAGAAAGCAGTACAAATGCTTGAGACAGTCGTCCCAGCTTTATGACTGTAATGCATCTAAAGCAGCTTAGTTATAATGAACTAATCAAAATTTCTTTCTCTGTGAGTAACAATGTTCACTTTACAACCAGTCTCTGCAATGAACTTAGTGAAGGTGTCACTTCTAGATCTACATGTTACGAGAATTTCAGTGGGCTTGACATGTTGATGTGTAACAGTATATTTGGCTTGGTGAAGAAGGCAATGGAAAGCCACTTCATTTCCAAACTTTCTACATTAAAGTTTGCATGGAATACCTGGTTGTTGTTTGGAATTGGTATCCCATATTTTGGAGCGACTGGTGTATTGTGTTACGCCTCCTATAACTACTGGTTATGTAACCTAAATAATTACCTGAAATAAAAAATAATTAAACTCAGAAGAGGAAAAGTTTTCATCTTACTGTCTTGACAGTTTTTGTTAATAATCTTACTGATTTGGAATATGTTATTTTTGTACGTATATCCTTTATTTGCTTAGATAAGTATTGTTTCATTTGTTTGTTTAGTAATATTACAAATAATTATTTTTTATTTGAGTAATTTTTTTTTGTAGTAATAATTTAATTTCTTACAGAATTTTGCGGAAGATAAACTTAGGGAAGAATTAAGAAAATTACAAGAAGATAAAAACCAGTATCAAGGTACAGCTAAAGAATTTCTACGAAAAATCTTAGAAGAAAAACTTGATGCAGTTAAAAAATGCCAGGACGTTGAACAGTAAGTTCTTTTATTTTATTAATCATCTAAATTTGTCTATGGTATTCAGTTATAAATTCTTGTTTATCCATCAGGAATAATTGTATTTTCATAGTTATGAATTTTTTTGTCTCGTTACGGGAATTGAAATAATGTGTACAATGTTCTCTTGTTCCTTAGTATTACAACATAACATTTTTAGTTGTGTTGTTTTGTCTGTCAGAATTTAGCACAGAAAGACGCTAGTATATCTTAAGTTTGTTAAAGTTTTTTTTTTTTTTTTTTAACTTTATGATATTCTAGTGTTGAAATAAAATTAACTGTTTTACCTCTGCCAGTTAGATCTAAATCTGTGTTAGTTTGGTTTTTCATTGTAGTCTGTGTATGACTGATTTTAGTAAAATGCTATGTAATATTTTGGAAAATCTGTTGCCTAAGTACTGATTCAGTTTCTTTTGTTATGGCAATAAAAATGTTAAGAAACTTTCAGTTTAGAGAATCTGGTATTTGGCTCATAGAAAAATTTAAATATACTCATGGGCTATTGTTTAAAATAAATAATTAAAGATATAAAAAATAATTCAATTATTTTGTAGAGTAATGTGTTATTCTATTAAATAACAATTATAAATATAAAATATTTTATGTGAAACTTGCACGCACACATGCATATTAAAAAAAAAACTCTGATAAATTTTCCTAAGTTAATCAGTTTATGGTTATATAATAAATATGCCTTTACTCAGTACATTAATTATGATAACATTTCTTTATCACTAATGTTGTAAATTTTAATGTACATATTTTAGATTTTACAGAATCTGATTGTTTTTTATTAAAGTTAAAATTTTGTTGATTACCAAAGAATATAATACAGTTTAGAAAATTGGGGAAAAATGTTTTGATATATAATATTAGTTGACAAAAGAAATCAAATTAAAATTGAAAAGATTCATTTTTCATAAAAATATCCCAATTTGGTCACAAGTGTCAGTAAATTCAATGAAGACATTAAAAAGTAATTAGCTTATGTTTGATAATTATGGTAGACTAGTGTAAAATTAAACAATGTGTGTGAACACAGTGTGCTAGTTGTTATGGACATAGTTTAACTTTTAATACTTGTTTAAGTAATTTTTTTTTAATTTGTATATTACTGAATCTATTTACTTATCTTATTTAGAACTCTAAAAAATACTGAAACAGAATGTAGTAATTTGAGAGAACTTATGAGGAGAAGCCATGAAGAATTACAAGAGCTTGCACAGAAACATAGTCAACAAGTTTTAAAGACAGAAGAATTACATGCTAAACTTCAGGTAATGAATTCCCATTTTACTTATTACATTTACATTGATTTTTTCTTTTTGATTTTGGCCTCTGAAAGACCACATTCCAGTCACCTTCTTTGCAGTTTGCCCAATATTCTCTCATTCTTTGAGCTTGCTGTTCTCTTTTTTCTTTTGACCATTCTTGAGCACTTTTATACTTTCTTTTTCTTGAAAACCCTATAGTGATTCAGTTTTCTCTTTATAAACTTTTCTGTTTGATATTTCATTTCTGAGATGTTTTGGTGTTTTAGATCGGTTTTAACCTCTTTCATACAATTAATTTCAGTTTTTCTTTTATAAAAATAATTAAATATTTGTTTTGTAAGATTGGCCATTCAAAAAAGGTGTCCAAAGAAAAGTAATCTTTGTTTCTTTATTGTTATTAAATTTTCTGTGTGTTGGTTCATTTCTTCATTATGTCTCAGTCTATAATTGCCATTTTTATAAACTGGGCTTAGAATTTATTTGTTTATTAAAAGAAAAAAATAATATTTTACTATATATGAATTAGTGGTATGTGTATTTTTATTTATGTAATTAAGAAGCTAGTAAATAAATATAGAAATGGAAGGATTTTTTAAGTCTTTAAAGCTAAGTTAAAATGAACTCCGAAGTATCTTTAGGAATCTGTATTTATAATTTTTTATAACTTTATATTTTAATAATAATATTAGTGTAATATATTAAAAATACAATTTTTTCCAATTTAAAAAAAGTTCCTTTAAAATGTAAATAATTAACTTAAAAAATTAGTCTAGGTATACCGTGCTGTCAATATACTTAGGCTAAGAAAATAAGCTGTAGTTATTCAATTGGAAGTAATTGAAAAAATAATCAGATATATGTAAAATTGGACTAGTAGGTGGAAGTACAGTAGCAGTAACTCACAGCCCATGGAACCAGGTCTCAGCAGAAAACTGTTGATAGAAAAATAAAACATTTGCTATACAGCGGCAGTACCTTTTTAGTTGAACAGTGATTTTATTGCTGGTTGCAACACATAGCACCTGAAGCCACCAACATTGTACCAACATATTTACCAACATTGTACCTATTTTCTTGCCATTAATTACATCAGTTATAAATTGTAAAATAAACTTGTGGAGCCCTGGGCTAAGAAGAGAAAAAGTAGCTTGTAGATAGTGATATTTCGTCAGTGATAAATTTTTAATAGATATATCAAATATGTAGCAGTTTAAATGAGCATAGTCAGTGTATCTATTTTACTTGCACTTTGTTAACTGTCAAAATGATAAAATTAAAAACTGCATCTTAAATTTATGAAATGTTTGATGATTAAGACATTGTTAATTCTTGTGTTTTCTACTATCATAGAAAATGTATAATGTATATCATAGAAAATATATAACATTAATTTATAATGTTATAACTCTTGCAACCTCTGTATGGGGTGGTAATCAATATATTTATTTATTGTGTCCATGTTATATTATTAAATATTAATTTTTTTGTGTGCTTTGTTTAAGGAAACTGAGGAGCAACATAAAGAAGCAGTTACACGCTTAGAAATAGAAAATGAAGATCTTATGACAAGGTTGGAAAAGTCACAGGCTAATGAAGCTACATTACATCAAAGAATAGAAGAATTAGAAGCATCTGGGGAATTAGCTCAAAAACAATTAATGTCATTGCAACGTCAACTCCAAAATGTTAATACCATATCTTCCTCATTATCTTCGCCTGTTCTTAATTTGAAAAACTCTTCAGGTGTGGTATCTTACTGAAACTAGTTTATGAGTTCTGTTAAAGAGAGTATTGCGCTAGGTTTTAATAATTCTTTGTGTAGTGATTAATATTATTGTTTTTTTAATTTCTTGATAAAATTGTGGGTTACTGGAATATTTCATTTTGATGCGATCTTACTTTTCACGGTAAACTAAAAAGCCTTTGTTCTTATTTTACATACAATTCTGAGTATATATGAATGAGACATAGATTATTCTGAACTAATGATAATAAAAAGTATGTTGCTGATGAAAAAATAACCTGAACTTTCATTATACAGAGAATACAAAAAAGAATTCGTCTTTTAAAACCATCTGAAGTCTCTTAACTTTGACTTATAATAATAAATCACAAATAAAATGAAAGAGTAACTTGTTCAGTTCTTCCTACGAGTGTTCAGTATGAGCACTTTGTGTCACGCGGCACATATCCAACCGACAGGATAGCTCATCTATATTTTAACGAGCATATCTGGAGCAATGGAAGTGATAGCTGGTTCATTCCTTTGCCTCAAATTCGATAGATCAAATTCAATAGGTAGTAGAGGATCATATGTAAGATTCTTTATAAAACCCCAAAGGAAAAAATCATACGGGGTGATCTTGGAGGCCACCACAAACTAGCTCTGTCATCAGGTCTGTGTTAACTGATACAGTGGTTGGGAAAATGTCATTTAACCGATCCTGTAGAGAGTCCTCCTCGTGCTAATGAGGAGATGCACTGTCTTGCCAAATAAAATTCTCTAGCCTGTCTTGCATTCGAGGAAAAGATCTTAGAAACTTGTATAATTGAATTACATTGTATATTGTATATTGGTAGCATCATACCTGATAATAAAAGTTACAAAAAAATTTTCTTTTTAACATAACTGTTTTCAACTTTTTACAGTTTCAATGACATTTTTTGCCTGTTCCACCAAAGCCTATAAGAACAATGTTAAAATTTCATGCCTATATCATTAAAGTTTTTTACAGATAACATAATTCTTAAACTATCAACAAAAGGTGCTGATTTTTCTAAACATTTCTTGATGAATTTTTTGTTTTCAGGAAAAGAACTAAAACCATAAAGTAACAAATTACACTTTTGTGTGTGTAGACATGAGTCATTTAATGTTCTGTAATTGGCTACTGCAACAGTAATGGATTGTTTATAGTTGTAAGATGGTTATTATTTGTCGGGTTGGTACATGTAATCTTGGGTGTGCAATGTTTGCAGCAAGGAAATATGTAAAAAAACATCTTCCTTATTAATGGGCCTGAAATTATGAATGGTACTTAAAAATCAAAAACATTCCATTGAATGTTGTTTAATGGAGAATAGCAATGTTAAATTAATACAGTTGTGTATATTAACCAACAGTAATTATTTACAATGCATAGAATTATACTTAATTTATTTAATTGTATATGTAAACTTTTAAAATTTTTGCAAAGTTACTATTTTATATATCATAGTTTGATGGCTAAAAATAGTAACTTGCCTTATGTAATGGAATATTAATAGTAGCCCTGTATTCAAATCAATAGCAAATCATTCAGAATAACAAAATTCTATCAGTTCAACAACTTCTCATAAAATGGGTCAATCTAAATTTAAAAAGTTATGCTTATACTACAGTATACTAAAGTATGGATTGGTAAACCAGGATCTGTTTAGCATATGGTGGTTTGACGATACGATACCGTACATTTTTCAATTCCATCCACTGAGAAGCTAAACGATATCATTGAAGAACAACCAACCATTACCACTATACTATATCTACTTTGTAAGAACAAATTACACTAATGTATGATCAATTTTTTTTTAAATTATAATTCTTTTAAGTGCCGTCTCCTTAGCAAAAGGTTGGCGGAGTCCAAGTAGCCAGCTTCAAACGTATAATTTACATTGAACAGAGCTATACCATGTGAACTGAAAGAGATATGCTTCAAAATCTTTAATGCAGCGGTTTCCCATTGCCCTCCCCATTCTAATGCTGTTGACCAATTTTGGCTCTTCCACCTTTTGAGGCCATTTTCTGTCCAAAGGACAATAGATTGCCCTAACCTCTACCCGTTCATCCAACCTCAAAGAGGTTGTTGGCACTTGCTAGAGGGAATCTTCTTATCCCAGAAGATACTTAGTCCCTTCATTTGTTTGCCACCTGCATACAACATGTAAACAGCCATTGCTCCCTCTCTACCACAGGGAGGTGAATGTCAGGATTTCACCATCATTGAAAGACTGTAAAGGCATTTCTCAGCTTCTCTGGATCCCTAGAGAGGAAATTATAATTAATTTTATTTAATTAAAAAATGATATGTTAAATAAAATAAGTCATTTCAGCAACTAACTGTTATTACTTCATTATTTTTCATGGACATTTTTATTAAAAATATAAATTATACATTATATCAACAATGGTCTTACACAGAAGTTCAGGTTAATAATTATTTTTCCTCACTAGGCTGTTTTACAGTAAGGAAATTTTAAGAGAACCAGTTAATAGAGAATGCTGTTATACAAGAATTAATTAGTGTTTATAAGTTAATGAATAGGATGTTTAAATGTCAAATTAAGTAACTCAAGCAACCTACTCATGTTTTAGTGAATCCAATAACCTAACACCACTCTTGAGTGAAAATAAAATTAACTGAAAAGGTATGTCTTCTTTATTATTAGGCTTCCATGGCATTAAAATGAACTACAAAATATCACAAGATTAAAGGATATTTCCATGTAAACTAAAAGTTAATAATCCTACTATAAAATACTATATCCTACTATAAAATACTATATTCAGTATTTTATAGTAGTCTGTAACTCTGAGGAATTATTAATTACTGGAAATAATATGTGATCCAAATGCATGCAATTAAAACAACTTTATTATTAAATTTGGCACTTTTTTGTGGCGTTGCAATCATATTTATCATATACATACTCACATATTTGTTCCTTTTCTAATAGTAGGTATCAAGGTTGATGATAAATCGCCATTTCTTGTCTCTTGTTTTTGTTATACATTCTACTATTCAGTTCTTCTACCTTTACTTTATAAGCTATGGAGGACAGGAAAGCTGAATAGCAGAATGTAAGATTAAAGCATGACATAAGAATCGGAGATTTCTCAACAACATCGACATGTCGATGTAAGATGTGTTGCTCCATTGATGTAAGAGGAGCAGGCATGTGTGTGCGCACATGTATAAACACATACATCGTCTTACATTCAGTTATTTAATCCCCCTGCCCTTCATCAGCTTACTTTATAAGTCTCTTCAATTATTATTCTGATAATTCCAGTCCAACTTCTTTATTTCCTCCTTTAGCATTTTTGATTTCATGCTCTTGAGATACTGACCTGATGAACCCTAAACCTGGTTATGGGGCAGCTGCACATATGCTCAGACGTACAACTAACAAAATAAAATTCCAGCTTTTCAGCAAAATCTGTTCACCAATCTAATTTTCAACTGGGATTGGTTACTCAATCCCAGTTGCTTCCACTTCCATTAGATTGTTTGGGTTAGTGAGGCGCTTCTTGCAGTTTAAGTGCAGGAATAGGAACGAGAGAGGCTAAGTAGACTTTTTTGGCCAAATTCTTAATTTATGTGATGCAGATGTTGTGCATGATTACATTTTATTATCCCAGTTATCAGATGTGAACCTCTCTTCAGTGACATCCCATGGCCCATGTATACAAATATATCTTTAATCTTTAGAGGTTGTGCGTATAAGTTGCATTTTAATTTTTGAAAATCAACATTTTGATAGAAAAATGCAGTGTAAAATCCAGTGCAGTGCAATGTAAGCAATGTAAAACAAGTAATCGGACTCCTAATCTATACTGATTATAACAGAAAGCAAAGTAATAGATAAACTGTTGAACTGTTGAAATTAAGAAATATTCACAATTCTAATTTGTAGTATATCAAGATTATATATATATATATATATATATATATATAAATATATATATATATAAAATTAGTTTTACTTATCAATATTTAGTTGTTTTTTGTAAATATATCAAAATTTAAACAAATCGTTTTCTATTAAAAAAAAAAAAAAAACTATCAAATCAAAAGTAAAAAAAACTTCTAGTAGAACTTTGCTAGTAGGAAATTCGGCTTGTAGAACTATCTAATGCTGTTCTATTTATTTTGTAAGTAAACCATTTATATTTTCTATTTTGATGGTTTCATTATTCTTAATACTGAATATTTTAATAGTCAAAGGGTGTGTGTATGTGAGTGTGTAATAACTTACACATGCTTGTATAAGTTATTGCTTTGACTATCTAAGGATTATTGCTATTTTTCCTTTTGCTTGTTAAAATTATAGACAACTGTAGCAAAATATATCTGTTTCTAATTGTTTGTGTGATTCAAATATTCTGAGTATTTTAGCACTTGAAATCTTGATCTAGTGGTATCATGTTGTATATAATTTTTTAGATTTTTCTACAAAAGGAATTTTTTTACACATTTGATGTCTGAGGATTTTATTTTGGATTATATGTGTAGTACTTGTTCTGTGAGTTTTGCTTACTGTTAGATTGGAAGAATGGAAATTTCTACTTTTTTTTATGTAACTGGTTTAATTCTTTTTTTTTTTTAGATTCTGTAACAGAAATCATTGGTGAAAGAAATGAAAAGTCAGAAGAAGAAACTGGAGTAAACGAAATGATGGATATACTATTACAGCGATATACAGCTATGGTTGAAGAACAGAAACGAAACAAAGAAGTAGTTGCTTTACTTAATGGTCAGTATTTTATATTTTTCCTTTATATTGTAACATAAATACAGTCATCTCCTGATTATCCGTGAACGGTTTAACCATGTTGCAGCTTAACTGCAATGCCTCCAGAAAAAAATAAGTTTTAAAAATTTATAAAGAAGTTAAAAAAATTCATTTTTTTCATTTTTCTGTGATAGGTTTTAGTCCTTCATTCATTTACTACTTGAATGTGTGCTTGTTTTGAATATGATAATGATGTACTATAGATCATTCTGGATATGCTAGGACAATAGTTCATGTGCGATCTTATTATCCTTCACAAGTATAAAGTTCAATTAAAAGAAAGTGTTTTCAGGCACTAAAACAACAATCAGTTGCATCTTATTTAAAAAAACATTTCTGAAAAAGTAAAATGCACAATTTATTAATTTTTTTTAATGTCTATGTATTTTCTTTCTCGTTAGCTACTATAGTTATAATAAGTGTTTATTAATGCGTTGTGTAGTACATTCACTACTACATGTTCAATTTATTTACATACAATAATAGTGACAGTGAACATTTGTTATTTGTTAATATGTATTTCGAATAAATGTCTGTATATTACTTTTACCAGGAACATAATAGTGTAGTGTAGATTACTGTATTTTATTATTTATCATTATACCTTATTATAATAGTGCATGTAAATACTGAACTGCAGGTACAGTCATTTTAATATATATTCCTTAATTAAATATTATTTTTGGATCAAACGATTTTGCTTTGATTTTGGATTATCCGCTATCCTCTTCCCGGTTTTTGTGGCAGATAATTTGGAGTTGACTGTATTAACTTTCATTTAAATGTTGTAAATCTTTATAATGTACATTTATATTAGTGTAGTGGTATTCTTTGCATAATTTTAACTTTTCTTTGACCATTTTGATGATGGCGTATGTTTTATTTCATACTGAAATATAATAGTTTTGATTAAGGATTTTATCTTTTTTTTTATTCATTTGAAACTCATCTTTATGTGTGTGTTGTTTGTGTGTATGTGTGTGTTTGTTTATTTTGTTGCTGCTTTTGTGTTTAACTGTATGTATAAATTGAATGCCAATGTTTATTGTGGTTTAGAAAATGCTTTTAGGTGTAAATCTGTTTAGATCTCAGTAATTGGATGAGAAGTTTGGTGTAAGCTGAGAGAAATTTCATTCATTGAGACTGAATTGTTGTTTGTTGATGTTGGAAAAAGAAAATTTGGAAATTTTCTTAACTCCTGATTCTCCAAAAATGCTTAAATTTATTGTTGTAATTAATAGGACTTGAATAGAGTAACTTCTTTATCTTCTATTCCATGCATTGTAAAATGTTATATAGTGAGTTGAAAATGCGATGTCTAGTTGACACGTAGAGTAAAGTTGTACTGTATATTTTGTTTATTCTATTTATTCCTGGAGTATATTTATTAATTTTTTTTTCAGCTCAGATAGAACTTTTGCATAAAGAGAAAGTTTCAAAATTGCAAGATATCAATAATCTTGAACGTAAGTACCACTTTTTCAGTAAAAAAAGTATGCTTTTCCTTTCAGCAATTTTTTTTTTTTTTTAAGTTATAATTTGTAATTTCTATGTAATGTGGAATATTTGCTGTAGATCATTGCTTAGACTTTTGTAATGTGTTATTAATATTTAAATGTTTGTATATCTGTTTATGATGGAAATGTTTAAGTGTGGAAATAGTGGCATAAAAAGATCTTTGCCAGTATACTCTGTATTCCACAGTTTGACAGATACGTGTAGCAAACTGTTACAAACTTGTCAGCTACAGTCATTGGTCAATCCATATGTGTTAGTTTTTATGATTTTCTTATAAAATTCCATTAATTGGCTGTAACTTTAGCAAGTTCCCACTCCCAAACAACAAGAAGTATGTTTTTCAGTCAAGCCCCTTGCTAGAACTATGAAAAATGATCTTTTCTTAAATACAAAATAATTGTAATCTGTTTAACACAGTGTTGTCCTGACGTTACTCAGTAATCGCTAGTTAGGCCATTTGTGTAACTTCTGGAACAATCACGAACAATTTTGATATTTCTAGTATTCCATTGCAGGAAACAGGATGAAGATTCTCATTCACTTACTGAATAGGTTAAGACTGCTGCATTTATTTGTAAATAAAAAATTACTTTTAAAAATACTACTATAGTATATAACATTATTTCATCATATATGACTCTGTGAAAGTTAAAGCTGCATTGGGATATGAGTCCCTGTACCGGGCAACAGGAAGAGTTGGCATCCAGTTAATCACAACTGTAGAAGCACCTTTACTTTCTACTGTTAGCCAGTCTTGCAGATGAAGCCAGTATGATGATTGCCCTGTTTACTATGTTATCTGTTGAGAAGAGATCAAGGAGCAGAAAGGGAGGAAATCAGGATAGATATCAGAAGGAAATGTTCTCTGTCTCTCCTTTAAGGGATATCAAAGTACCACAAGAGGGTTGTGAGCCCTCAGGAGATCTGGATAGTTTTGCTCAGGATCAAAGGTTATTTAGACACGTATTGAATTCGTTAAGTTTTTTTTACTAATTTTTGAGTTGTCTTCATAATAAATATAACTTATTTTAAATAATATTATTTTGAGTATCTATAGTTACCTAATAGATGTCTATATGGAGCCTACAAATGAATTCTGGAACTCTAAATCTGATTTTTCTTTTAATTCGATGAGATTCTGTTCATCACTTATTTTTATAACTTAAAATTTGATTAGTTGTGATGTCTTAAGAAGTCAGATTGATCTTTTAATAATACTTTTACTTTGGGACTGAATTGTAGAGCTTTAACTACTGAGGTGTGTGAAATATTCTCCTACCATCACAAAGAATTTTGATAGTCACCTCCTGATTATCTGCAATAGTAACTGGGAAGAGGGTCACAGATAATCCAAAATCATGGTTGATCCAAGTATAATATTTAATTGAGTAATATGTGTTAAAATGACCTAATACTGTACGGCAGTTAAGTATTTAATGCACATTATTTTAAGATGTAACAGTAAGTAAAATGAAATCAGTACACCACACTACACTATTATGTACCTGATAAAAGTAATATCTAGAAGTGTATTCAAAATATGTATTAACATATAGCAAATGTTCACTACCACTAATACTGTATGTAAATACGTTGAACATGAAGAAGTGTATGTATTGCATAACGCATTAACAAACACTTATTAAAACTACAGTAGCTAATGAGAACAAAATACATTAACATTAAAAAAAAATTAATAAGTTGTGCATTTTATTCTTTCAGATATTCTTTTTAAATAAGACAGAATTGATTGTGTTTTAGAGTTTGAAAACACTTTCTTTTGATTGATCTTTGTAGTTTACATAGTGAAATAATATCACACAGTGAACTGTTTTCCTATCATATCCACAATGATCTATAGTACAACATTATCGTATTCAAAACAAGACACATTCAAGTAGCAAATGAATGAAGTAAAACGTATCGCAGAATGATGAAAAAACTTAAAAATTTTAATTTTTTTTTTATAAGTTTTTAAAGCTTAATTTTTTTCTAAGAGGCATTGCAGTTAAGCTACAACATGCTTAAACTACTTGCGGATAATCAGGGAGTTGATTTTACTTCTGATATTCTATTGCAGGAAGATTCTCAACGACTTACTGAGTATATATTAAGACACTGCTGAATTTATTTGTAAATAAAAACAAATTACTTCAACAAAAAAAATTCCTGTAATACATAACATTATTTCATCTTGTTTGACTGTTTGTGAAAGTTAATATTTTTACTTCATATTACAGTAATGTTCTACTCATACCGTACACATAAACAAAATTGTTTCCTAGTATATAGAGATTCCTTGTTATAGTTAATACGCTGTCCTCACTTGCATTGCTTAAAAGCTATAATAACAAAAATTGGATAATCAAAAAGTGCAGCATTTTTAAAAAATATATTGAAAAAACTGTAGAAATAATTTTATTTTTATTTCGAGGGACTATTTTTTATATCACATTACAATCTTAAAATTAATAGTGTGGTTTTACACTTCAGGCAGAAATATTACTTTGCTTTATTTGATTAATGTTGTAGATTAGTAGAACTGATTGAATGCAGTGATTTTTCATGTTATGTGTTTTCAGTGTATGGTGGTATTTGGTACTATACGTTTCTGTCATATTTAAAATTCATGTACTGGTATATTTTAATTCATTTAGTGGTGCTGTTTATGAAAATATCTTTTAAATTGATTAATTATTTTGTAGCAATTCTTTTGATTCTGTTTAATGAAGTAAACTTTTTTTCAGGAACGGTAGAAATGTATTCTAGTGATGTATCGCATTGCAAAAAAGAAAATAGATCAGTAGAAGAACTTATTAGTTCACTTCCGCCTAAAGTTGAGAAAAATTTGGTAAGTTTTGAATTTTTTAATGTATTTGCTGTTTTGAAGCCTCATTTTTTCATGTTAAGTTGATTCAGAATTGTCATTTATGTGAATGTATATAGATTTATAGTATTTTATAATAGCTGTTGCTTTTGAAAATATTGTAATGATATTACACAGGTCAAAAAAAAAATTGGAATTGAGATAAAAGTAGGTGAATTAGAATAGAATGTATTTTTTATCTGAATCTTAAAATGAAGTCAGTTTTTCTTCATCACTCTCAGATTTTTATTTGTGGCCCTTTAAAATATTGAGAAATTTCTTAAATAATAGAATTCAAAATATAATAATTATAATTAAATTTCCTTTCTTTATTTTGCAAACATTTACTTTTATGTAAATTTCTTTTTTCTTATTTTTCTTTTGTGTTTAGTGAAGTCTTTTCTTTTTATCATGTAGCAGTAGTCACTCATCATAGAGTCATCCCATCTGCCTTGATAACATTCCACTTGTAATATATCTTGGTGGAACCTTTCTCCTTGTTTGTTGCTGATGTCACCCAAGTTTAAAGGGGAAAAATCCAATTGAGAATTTAAAAAATGAAATTTTCAATGACATTCTGCAGCCTAAATTTTTGTAGTTCATTAAGAGTTCCATTTATAAGGTGATAATAGTTTGCAGGATTCTTGTTTCCAAGAGAACCAGTAATGACATCTTTGAATGACTTCCATGTTGCTAGATTTTTAGAATTCAGTTTGCTGTCAAATATATGTTCATGAATTAATTTTCTTATTTGTGGCCTGATGAATATTCCCTCTTTTAATTTGGCTTCACTTAATTGTGAAAAAACCTCAGCTAAATATTTAAAACCTTCTCCATCTTTATCTAATGCTTTTTCAAAATTCTTCAGGCCAAGTTTTTATGTGTAGAGGTGGTAAATAATATGATCTGGTTCAACAAGTATATTCGCAACATTTTTCTTTGCTGGGGTAAACTGATTTCTTTTTGGCCAGTCTTTAATTATGTAGTGTTTATCTTAGCCTCACTATCCCCCAAACACAAGAAACACATATATTTTGTAAAGTCATTCTGGAAACTGAGAAGAAACTCTTATCGCCTTCAGATGAGCAATGATTCGCCATGAGTGTTTGTCATACTTATTTTACTTTTACATTTTGCTTTTAAAATTTTTGACATACTTTCATATATTTCTTTCATTCTTACAGCATGTGCTACTGTTATAGAAGAAAACTTATTTGAGTTACGTAACAACACTGTCTTTAAGCTTTTTGATGAGTTTATAAATAAACACCAATCATGAATAACATATCCAGTGTCCAGTTCAGACATTAGCTCCCTAACATCATGGCAAGAACAAATTAAACCATCTTTTCTAAAGTATTTCAGTAAATTTTTGTTTTGATTTCTATATACTGAAATTTTAGTATCCTTGTTTAATAAATTTAATTCTTTAAGACGTGATCCTAGGAGTTCTGCGTGTTGTTCTGACAAATACAAGTCACGAATTAGGTCCCTCAGTTCTGCTTGTGTGATGAGGTAAGTTTCAGTATTTGATTCTTTTGGAATGTAATTAAAATTGAAGTTGATGTTTCATTGGTTGAGCCTTCTGGGGAATTAGAAATTTCTTTCCAAGAAGTTGGAGCAATCAGAATTGGTAAATCAACACTTATAGCTGAATGAAAATTTGGTTATGCAATACTGCTTTTGTTGTTTGAATTAAAACCAGTAACATTTGTTAAGAAAAAATAGCAGTCATCATAATTGTTAGTAGGCTCTCGCCAAATCATAGGTACGCTAAAAGGCAAATGCTCTTTTTCTCCTTTTAACCAGTGGGTTAGTTTAATGTAGCAGTTGATGCATGCTACATGTAGAGCCCAGGATTTATGAGGTCTGTAAATAAAGTAATGAGACTAGTTTTTTTTGGCAGCCAAAGTGGCAACACTGTAAAGTTACTAGTAAACATATGTTTATATGAACAGCTGATTTATATTAGGTATTAATATTTCTAGTCTATTTCTGCTACATCAGACGTAAATAAACTTTTTGTAAAACAATTTTTTGTTGTGCGTTATAAAAATGAGTGATTCTAATTATGAGCAACATAGTGCAATCAAATTTTGTGTTAAATTCGGTGAGAATGTTATTGAAACTTTTTCAAAATTGAAAAGGGCATATGGAGATGATGCTCTGTCATAAGCCCAAGTTTTTAGGTGGTTTAAAGCATTTTCAGATGACCGGGAATCATTTGCGGATGATCCATGCTCTGGAAGATTGTTAACATCAAAAAGTGATGACAATGTTGAGCGAATCATAGACTTGATATGGTACGACCAGCGATTAACTGTCAGAATGATTGCAGAACAATTGAATTTGAACCATACCACAGTCCATCAAATTTTGACGTTTGATTTGAACATGAAAAAAGTTTGTGCAAAATTGGTCCCAAAAAACCTCACTGTTCAACAGAAAAACAACAGGGTGGAAGTGTGCTGCAACTTTCTAGGGCAGATTGAAAATCATCCTGTTTTTTTTTTTTTAAATGTTATTACTGATTCTTGGATGTTGATGATCTGTTGATGATTGATGAATGTTGATGATTCTTGGATATTTAAGTACAAACCAGAAACAAAATGCCTGAGCAAGGAGTGGTACACTTTAAACTCACCATGTTCCAAAAAAGCAAAAATGAGCAAATCAAAACCATTCTAATTTGTTTCTTCGATAGTAATGGCATTGTCCATAAGGAGTTTTTGCCTACAGTACAGACTGTAGATCAATGTGTTTCCAAGAAATCCTTGAAAGACTGCGAATAAGAGTTGTCTGCATGAAACCAGCAATTAAAGACAACTGGATGCTGCCTCACAGTGCACCTTGTCACACTGCACTCTCAATTAATGAGTTTTTGGCAAAGAAAAACATATCTGCAGTTCCTCAACCACCTTATTCATGTGACTTGAGTCCCTGCGACTTTTTCCTGTTCCCGACTATAAAAAAACACCTCAAAGGGCACCATTTTGGAACAGTAGAAAACATTTAAAAAATGTAACCGACCATCTGAATGATATAACGGTTTCTGAGTTCCAACACTACTATGAAGAGTGGGAAAACTGTTTGAAGCATTGCGTAGCTTCCCAAGGGAACTATTTTAAATGTGGTAGAGTCCATGTATAATTGGAGTGTAAATAAAAGTTTTTTCTGAACCAGTCTCATTAGTTTATATTTACAGACCTCATATCTTGGTCTCCCAAGAGACAGTCAGAATAATGTCTGTAAGCAGTTTTCAGCATATTTGATACTGGTTTTCGTTGACTTTTCGTGGTGAATTCTCCCAAACGCAAGAAAAAATATTTGGAGAATTTTTACTTGCCCGATTTTTATTCATTGTAAAATTCGAAATGCTTTAATCAATGAAAGTAAACTGAAATATTACAGAAATACTTAATTATAAAAATAATAAAGTTTTAATTTATAAACATTTAATTATTTAAATACTTTATAAAGCTGTTTCATCCTGGAGTGCAATAAAACACAGCGTGAAACACACACAACTTAACAATAAAATAATACCAAAAAAGTTGTCCTGTCATAAAAATCTTTCACTAAGTATAAATTTAGATGCCAGAAGGCATCACTTTTGAAACAGTCTTTATAATGTGTATAAGATAAAACCACTACTACAACTAAAGAACACAGCAAGTCATACCAAAAGCTGAACTCATACTGAAGAAAATTTCATCACATTGAATTACTCATTTCACATCACTTGACTCACTGACATGTCTATAAATGTCTGGCTTGGCATGAAATGACATCAACTGTTATGTATCAAATACAGGTCTACAGCATACATCACATTATAAATCAGATGTCAATAAGCAAACATGCAGACATACTAACTTATTTGTATTGTTTGTTCCATGAATGATGGAACAAATAAATTTAAGGGGTTGTAACTTAAGAAAATTGCATGATGGTTTGTTTCGGAATACATGGTCAGATTCAGCATATAAAATACTACATAGAACACGTACTCCTTTCTCAGTTCCAAATTTTATGTTGACCAGTGTTCCCAGCCTTATATTTTTTATGAATTAATTAATGTAGAGATCTTGTACAATTTCTTTGGGCTGCTAACCAAGGAAAAGATTCTCTCTCTCTCTCTCTCTCATGTATGTGCCTTTGTGTACATGTTCATGTGCATGCATGTCAAGCAATATATGACCCTCCCAAATCCAGCTGAATTCTGTGAAATAGGACAGACTGACTTGATTGAGTGCTATGGAAGTAGCAGTCATGTCATAGCTCTAGTCGGTGATTACTGGAATGAGTTAAGCAGTTTTCAAAGGAAGTATATCAACATTAATAAATACAGTTACAAAAATTACAGCACACAACTCCCAAAAAATAAAAAAATAAAAAAATAAATTGAACTAAAATAATGACAATAAATCAACCTAAAAAAAAAGAAAAGAAGGTATGGGAATAAAGAACTAAAAATCATTATGCACTGTTTAGTTAAATAAAATAATGGGTGACCAATCAATTTTCAGACAGTTTTAATTTGTTTAAATTTATTTTTCATGTTGTAGAAATAGCAGGCATTTAAGGTTTTCTGATTCTCATCAAGTCTTACATCAATAAGAAACTTTTGTCCTACAATGAAAATTTTTAAATACAGTCGAGAAGCTCTGAATAGTACTATATTGATGAGCTACCCTGATCGCATTTAAAAATTTTTATTGAAAATTTAGGCCTGGCCCTTGGCAAAGATGTAAGTGATCAGATCTACAACCGCTCTATCTAGGGTAGTCCCTTATAGTTTATGCACCATCATAGCCCTACGCAATATTAGTGGTGAATATGTGCCATTCCATTTTGCACTGTCCCCCAAAAGCATTAAATTCAACGATACTGGTCGATCCTCAGTGATACCAACAGCATTACCTCTAATTGTACCGTCATCAAACTCTTCAAAGACCATTCATAGGGAGCTTGCTGGGCTCAAGCTGGTCTCAGCATAGTGCAGGCCACTCTGTTTTTTTTTGAGTATATCAGTTAATTTTTGTTCTGGTTTGGTTAGATTGTGATTTTGTATTGTACTAGCAAATACACAGTTTGAATTTAAAAAATCAGAAGATTGGCTGTGAAGATATAACAATATATTTGAATAATTGTGATCTGTTAGATTGAGAGTGTACTTGATGAATGCAAAAGTTAGCCATCAACCTAGTTACAAATACCCCATTTGAATTTTGAAAATCGGACAGTTGTTTGCAGTGATATAAGAGCACTCCATTGCACCTCCCAAAACAGTGCCCCAGGAGCACCCTGTTTGTTACCAGTTGAATATGATGATTGGTCTAGCCTCGCACAAGGTGCTTGCATAACCTCACCACTCTAGTCTCACATGCGGTTTCCATGGGAAGCTGATTATTATTAAACAGAATATTTTTAATTTATTTAATATTATTTTTGTAATATTAATCGTTCGGTTGATTTGAATCATACAGTTCAAACCCAGCTAAAATAGTTATAGTGGCTCACAGTTCATTAATTCAGTTCATTAAATTTTGTGCTTCAACCAGCAAATCTCCATTACTACATATATTTTTGTATATATATATACACACACACACACACACACACACATATATATATATATATATATATACATTTACATATTTACGTAGCCTATGACACTCCTGGAAATGTAAGGATTCCAACATGGGGTCATACATCTGAATTGGTTTGGGTGTTGAGCTGCTACAGTGGAACATACATACATACACCCTAAAAACATAACCCTAAAACATTACACTCCTTTTCGGGCAGTTGTGTTAAAAAAGATATGTATGTATACATTTATATTTTTCATTAGTTTTTTAACTGTAGATTACGGCTCTCTTGGGTATGAAGCCCCAATTAAACTGTGAATTAACACTTAAGTAATCTTTATGCTAAGTTTAATTAGTATGTATGCTTAGAACCCTGTAAATTATTTTTGAAAATTTAAGGAAAAGATAGGTTTGTATGAAGAAATGGTTTATTTCTTTTATATTAGTTTACTGTAAGTAGCCAAAACAACAATGACTGCGTGCCGTTGCCTCTACAAGGTTTTAACACTCTTTGTCTGTCTGTCGTCGCCTATTATGACTGGCGACTAGTTACTGTAAATGTAAACTTTTATAGAGTGTTAATAGCGAATTTATCAGTTACAACTCTGACATGACTAATTTTTATTTTTGTTTATGCAGGGTAATTTGTAACATAGTGTAATACAGTATGCATTATGTATAGTACTGTACAGTGTATGTATTCTATTTTATATTATGGGAAAATTTAGTACTGTACTTTTTGTATAGCATTAAATGGGTATACATATTTTTTTGCATAAATTACAGTACTTTACACGATTCTCAAAAAACGTTTCCATTAACTCGTGAGATATTTTCTGTTTCAGCGTCAGCCAGGTTTATGTTATTTCAGGGAAAATTAACATCATATTTTTGGTAAAATTCACGGGACCCGGATATTTCTCATTGTAGACAGGATTCCATTAAAAACAGATTCCATTTACTCAGGTTTTACTGTATAATAAATTTACTTGAATGAAATGTTATTATTAATGCTAATGCATTTATGTATCTTATTTTTCATAGCACCTGCCTGTAGAAATACGTAATAGATCAGGAAATGGGCCTCATGAATCTGAAACTATTAACAGGCAGGGTCTTATAGGTAAGTGGTCATTTAATGCATTGTTCATTATACACATCCTAATTTCTTTTAGCTTTAATTTTTTAAGCACACTTTTTGCACATTAATATTCTTGGTGGTGTGTATTTTATAATTAATCCTTTTTATGATTTTGAAGTGGTAAATTGTTTCCCCTCACTGCATGTTAAAGTTTTTCTTATAGTCGACTCAAAAGTGGGTCAGTTATTGAAATCTAGTCCAGGTTTATTCGTAGAGTAAAATAAAGTAGTTTTGAGTGTCGATGTTTAATGAATTAAAGCGTTTGAAGTAAGGTTAAAATGCCACAGCTTGAAGCCACATTTAATTAGCTGGTTCTCATTAGGTAACTTAAGCTTAACAAGTTCAGTACAGTTTACCTGGATGTTATCGACACTTATTTGTGGTTAATGGTTAAAGTCATCAGTACTATTGAAAACAAAGTTAAAAAGTCACAGATTAAAAATTATGATATACTTATCACACATTAAAAGCTGAATAAAATGTACTTAAAATTAAGATAATGTGAATTAGAAATTGTGATATAAAATACATAAAAGTAAAACAGCAGTGTTTTAAAAACATAAAATATTTTTTAGGTTTTCATTAAATTAAATTTCATCTATTTTTCCTAACTTGGTGAGTTTATTGGAGACTCTTCTGTCTCTGCTATTTCAATAGGAAAATAAAAATTCTTTTAAAATTGGCTACTAAGTTAGACTTCTGCTTTCAGCCTGGTTAAAAATCTGGAAACTTAGTCCAGTGTATTATATCATACCATATAATATTTAAGTAACTGTTACCACCTTTGAAAGAGGAAAAATAAAAATATTATATGCTCAGTAATGATAGTTTTTATTAGAATTAATTTGTTCAGTCATGTTTTAGAAAATTATAAGAAAATAACTTTAAAAAAAGAACTGATTAGAAGAACTAGAGTGCCATTTCTGTACCTTCTGTTTGAAATTAAGTTACTTTTATTTATAAAAATTGTCATTTGTGTCTTGTTGCAGTTCATTACCTCAAATTCTTTTTTTCTTATTGTTTAAATATTTTCCTCTAGATTCTGCTTGATCAGTTATGAACAGGTGTGTGATTTCACATGAGAAAATGACTGTCCATACATTTATTGTTTGCTTTCTTTTTGAGCCACCATTTACTCATTATTTTAAAAAACCATTGTTAAATGTTTGCTAAGTTTTATTTTAGTATCTGTTAATTTATTAGAAATAGATATGGGATTAGATGAAATTTTTGTAATATTCTATATTGTGGTAAAATAATTTCATCTGTGACACCACAGTCTACAGGACGAAGTAGTTTTGTATGCTAACTTTGCATAATTTTTATAAGAATGTTAGTAATATTTGTTTTGCGGTTATGTGGGATTTTAATGTAATGTAAACTTATTTATAGCATGAAAATTGTTAAAATAAATATTAACTTATGTGTTTTGGTATAATATTGCATTCTGTCTTACTAATTTATGACTGGTATTGTGTTATTAATGTTTTTGCTGTTGTAGTTAGATTTTCCATCTGTATAAAATAGAGTGTTTGGCTGTTGAATTTTTTTTTAATATGGTGAAGTAAGTGTTGAATTATTATTTGTATGGTTATTTTGTTGAAAAGTTCTTTAATTTTCAATTTTTATTTTTATGCACTTTAATTGTTTTATTACAGTTGGCAGTGTAGTAACCTTTTTCTTATTCCTTTTATTGTGTTCCTAATTTTCATTTCCAAGTTCTCTGTTATTTAGAATATACAATTCAGTTTTTTTTTTCAAGTACTGGGTACAATTGTATTGGGGCAGCATTGCTTGTAATTCACAGAGTGTATGTAATATGACAATCCCCGGTGAAGCAGACTCAGAAATGACATTAACATTTTTTTATTTATTTTGATTTTCATCCGCACTTGGAAGCAAATCCCAAGTTGGATTTTATTTTTACCAAGATGTCTAATCTCTTGATAATCTTTACAGAAACTTGATGTGATAAAGTTGTTATTTTAATGTCAGTTGTTGAATTGTAATGTGATCAGCTGTCCTTGGAAATATCCGCTTTTTAAGAAATTTATGATCATTTTCTTTCTGTTAAATTAATAAAACTTTTCTCAAATGGAAACCACTGGGATATCACCTCTGTTTTGTTAGGTTTCCATTTTAACCACATTAGTAGCAGTGATATCAGCTAGAATTGGCTACTACTCTTAGGGACAATGAGTAGTTCTTAAAAAAAAATTCAGAAAATTCAGTTTTCTTTTTACGTATAAATTTAGTGCATAAAAAAGATAAGATTCATCAATTTTTATATGACCTAAATTATTTAACAATAACAATCCTTAATTTTTTTTTTTGGTGGGATTTCTTTATTTTCATAAAACAAAATAGAAATTTGATGCAGTTTACATCTAATTAAAAAATTCCATAAGACACTAAAACTGATTTCATTATTTATAAATTGTTCATTTTTTTATTTCAATTAGGAAAATTGCATGGAAAAAAGTCAGGGTTGTTATGAGTTGCCCATATAACATTAGCCTAATTTTTCTAGTTATTATCAACCAAATCATTTTCACTCACAGTATTGTTACACTTCACTAAAAAAAAAGACATTAAATTATATACAAAATAAGCAAAGTATAGTTTGGAAGCATGATAAAATTAACTTTGAAAGAAAGTAAATAAACAACAGACTCCTGAAAACTTGGCCATAACTACAAAATACTGATTTTGTATTTTAGAGACGTTTATAAGGGATTATTTTTTTAACAGATAAATTGTTTAAGTCCTTGAAAAGGGAAAGAATTATGTGTAATATTATTCAGAACATGTTGCATGCTGCTCCATGTTACTGTCATTTTTCTTATGACTGATTTAATTTTAATGATAAGATGGCTGTGTGCCACTTGGTGTCCTAAGTCACAGGAACAATCTCTGACACCAGTTGGCATTTGCAGTCACAGCAGTCGACCTTTTACATATATATATATATATATTTTTTTTTTCTTTAATTTATCTACCTAAATAAATTATTGATATTAAAAATATATATTATTGGCATTTTTGGGTTAATCCAAAAACAAATTAATTAAAAAAGTAAATTGTAATTTAAAAATAAAATTGCTCTTCTGAAAAAATGTTTAAGGACCATTAAGAAAGAAAAAATTAAAAGCTAAAATAAAATAATTAACAATTTAATTGCATAGTAAATGTCAGTTCACATTAAACTTTGATGCCTAGCTCTTAAACTTTACTTTTAAAACAAGAAGTTATCATCTTTGTTGGTAAAGTAACAGAAGCTATCAAAGGTATGTTAGTAGATTCAATTATAAATACAGGGTCCATAAAGTTCAGCCTTCTTAAATGTACTGGGATTGTATAGAAAATGAACTTTATATTGGAGCAGGAGCTATAGAGCTTTGTAGCACTGACATTATTTTGAATAACATCAATTTAGATGAATCACTGGAAGAGGCAACTGAAATCATTTATGATAAGGTATGTGATCATGAAACCCTCCACTTGCTTTGTGTTGATTGGTTATTGCTCTGAATTAATGTTAATAATAAACTAGTATGGCTGCCGAAAACCAGTCCCAGTATAACTTAGATCAATACAAAATCCAAAACTAATCCAAGACTGGAAATATGTGAACTGTCACAGTTTACTTAAGTTGAGAATGCTTTCCATAAGAATATATATATATATATATATATATATTGTCTGTAAAATGACGGTAAACCGTGTGAACTTTCAGCTGGTGTCCGATCCTAAACAAATGTAAACTCGTAGCCTAATCAACATTCAGATTGCATATATAAAAGCAGCGTAGTGTGAGCAAATGGTGATGAAGCGATCGTGTACCAAGAAAATTTGGGAGGTGTTGAGATGGCTAAAGATACAGTTCACCTCAACAGACTCACGTTAGCCTGATGATTCTAGATTAGAGCAAAACGCTGATGTATGATTTCTTTTATGATATGCTTAATTGGAAGTACGGTTCAAAATGAATTGTACATGGATACTGACAGTTTTATATTGGAAATTGAAAGTCATGACTTACAAAGACATGAGAGGTCCTGATATTTTCTACAACTTTAATACGTCTTATTATAGAAAGGACCCCCCAACTATTCACCCATAAACAAAAACGTCCTCGGTAAATTCAAAGATGAGGTAAACGGTATAATCATACTGGAGTACATCGGCTTGAGACCTAAGCTTTACACCTTCCGCACGGCTAATGATAAGGTAACGAAAAAAGTCAAAGGCGTTTAAAAGTACTTAGTCAAAAATGAAATTGTCTGAATGAACAAAGCCTGTATTAACGATTCGGATGTTGAAATAAATCCATGAGGATGTTTCAATCAGAGAAAACCATTTGACCATTGCTAACCAATAAACGGACGCTTAAATTATGATGATAAATGAACTGCCGTTGATAAGGTAAATACTTTGGCTTGGGGGTCACCAAAATATGTCTCCGAAGTTGGTGAGACTATTTTAATTAATGTAATTGAATTGGACCAATTTTGTAATAATCACTGCATGTATTTCACTTGCTTGTAAAAATAATTGCCTGTTATATTTAAATGCTGTTTAATATTTATAGTAGGAAGCAATTTAAGTTGCAGTAGTGTTTGTATACAGCAAAAATATTTCATATTGAAAAAGCCGAACGTAACTCGTAATACTGTATTTGTATAACAATTACTTGCCGTACATTATAGTACCACTGTAACTAGGATGGACTGGTGTTCTTTGGTGGCTGGGTTTCAATTAACCTCACATCTCAGGAATGGTCGAACGGAGACTGTACAAGACTACATATCATTTACACTACTCATACATATCATCCCCTGAAGTATTATTTAATGGTAATTACCGGAGGCTAAACAGGAAAAAGAAAGAAAGGGTTGAAGAGAAGGGGGTTTAAGAGGGGGGGGGGGGTATAGAGGGTGGTAAAAAATGTAATTTTATAGTAAATCAGTTTTTTTTGTTTAGATTGCTTATTAAAATTAAATTGAGCATTAATGAATTTGTAATGCAATGTTTTTTTTCAAACCTGTTTAATTAGAAATTTATATTTATTTAGTTTTCTCCTAAACTATTTTAATTAATTTTTTTTTTTTACGTAATTATTCTTGTTTCCATTTTGTCAAAAATACAAAACCTTTAGTAATATTCTAATAAAATAAAATTAATAGAAGTCAAAACATATTGTTTGTATACCTGTATAAATAAACAGTTTAAAATGTTACATTTAGTGAATTTTTAAAAAATTCATTAATTTATTTAAATCATGATCAATAAAGTATTTCAGTAATTGCTAAAAATTAAGTGGAGTGTAAATAATTATTAGAAAATAATTATCTCCTGTTGGCATAGTACACTTTCCTTCATTAAAATTACTCTAACTAAATAAGACTATTTTCTTTTATTTTTATTTTATAAATGGAGAACTTATATTAGGATGCTAATTTTAACAAGTGTTATTTTGTTTGTAGTGATGCATTACTTATCTATTTTTAACAAGGCATGTTAGTAATGAATTGAAATGAAATGATACCAATGAAGAATCACAACACCATAGAATTAATTCCACGATTGTCATTCAATATTTTGTTTGATGAACCTACTGCTGTAAGCAGTTGTTTTAATTAATTTTCTAATTCTGTTGATTATTTTTGTAGGTATTGGTACCACAGTATCAATGATGAGGAATTTCTTTTTTTTTTTGACAGGAAATAGTTGTTACTTTACTGTAGTTGTTATTTGGTACCATTTCAGTATTGAACGTTTGTTTTATTTATTTATCTAATTCTTTGGTGTTTGTGTTTGTATGATTTTTGTAATGTTGCACTTAACATATTTTGCTTTGTTTTCATCTTTTTTTTATTTAGATATGATTTATTTTATGACACTTGAAGCTAAGGCCGACAAATGCACCATTATATTGTTAAAAGGTTGAGTTATAGTATTTTTTATTTGCATGTGCATGTTCTTATATTATTTTTAGTGGGTATTTGTAAGTTGTAATAGTAAATATTTTGGAATTATTAAGGCTTTCTTTTAGTAACTTTTAATGCTTCCAACTCAAATTATGTTATTAACATATGTATAATTTTATTTAGTATACCTATTTTTTGTGCAGTAAACTGACTTGACTTCAGTTTTAAGTGATTTGATGAAATTTATGTATGCAGTGAAGTAGTGAACAGTTTTTCACTACCCATCCTTAACTGTATCCTCGATCCCTTCTCTCCTATAACTGGTTCTCTAAGTCTGACCTACTTGATTCTCCATGCTGAGAATGCAAGGGAACCTGAAGGCACTGGTAGCGGGTTCCTGTGGATCGATTCAGGGACTCTGTTTCCTGCCTGATGGCTGCACACAACAATCCTTATTGCTGAAGTGCCTATTAGATAAAGCCCAGGCTATCTCCCCCCCAATAGCAAATATAATGAGAAGTGGAATAAATGCTGAAATGTAGTACTGTATTGTCTACATTAATATGCTTAATTTTAGTTTAACAGATTTTTTTTTACAAATGCCTGTTTACTGTACTAGTATAGTGAATCAGTGATTTTTTTTTTTGTTAGTAGTTATTGATACTTATTCTTAAATAACTAGTTAAATATTTTGTCGATGTAGTAATATGACTACTGGAGTACTTGCAAACTTGAAGACTGTCTTGTACCAGCAGTATTTTTCAACCTTAATTATTATAATATCGCATTATAATCTTGTACCGCTCTTTCTTAGTAGTGGTTTTTAATTTTTTTCAGTTTTAACAGATATCGCATTACAGAGTATAGTTTAATACTGTGTTCTACTGAATGATGAAAACTGGTTTGAAACCGCTTATCTCATTAATTCAGATTCAGGAAAATTTGATACTGGACTGTTTTAAAGCTTTGATTGAATATAATTATGTAAAATACATCCATTTTTAAAAGTTGTGTGGGCACTTCATAATTATTAAATAAAAAAACTTGTAAGCATAGGAGACATGTAATGAGCCCTTACCGCTTATAGTCTTCTATTAGTTACTAGTACTCACATTTATATTAAGAAATATTAAGCATTTATAGTGTTTTATCTGCATATTGATACATTTTTCAAATTTTTCCAACAAGTTAGTAAAGAGTGGGTTTGGATTGTTCATATCTGAATTAATAAGAAAATATTCAATAAGCTATAATTAATACTACTAATACTTAGCATCGCATATGAGCCATTTCCATTCAGTTTTACTCTGAATGTATTTATGAAACAATAAGGGAAAAAATGTATTCTTTGAAACAGAAATAACATTTTTAAACCGCTGAATGTCCTGGATTTGTTTGACCAGTTGGATGACAGTTTCTTGTCGTCTCAAAATTAAGCAAGAATATCTCTTCCGAAAGTCAATTCTTTTTGTTTGAAATTACACACGTCTTACAGGCCATAAGACATTCTATATAAAAAATTAAATACAGATATTTTTTCCTGATTAATGAAAGTAAAGTGCTTAATTTAATGACACTTTAATAAAGAACAAGTTTTAAATTGAGCCGCATTTGAAATTTTTCTGGGTTTTATGAAGTACTGTTATGTATAATTTAGTTAAACATTGGTTATTTTAAATGAGTTACCTAAAATTCTCATCTTGGTAACTGAAATTAAATTCTAAAAAAATAATCACTAAATTGTTGATAAAATGTACTGTTCTATCAGTTGTATTTGCACTTCAATTTGCATCTAATTGGAAAAAAGTTTGAAATAAGGATTAATAGTAACTTGAGTCACAGTTTGAAATCTAGCAGTTCAAATTAAAGGTCAGTAGATCCTTTTTGTAAATTATTTATTACTTCAAATTTAATACACAGATTGAAAACTTAGTTCCTATTTATTACTGGTAAAACAGTAATTTTATTTAATAATTTTTAAATTAATGAAAGTTTGCATGAATGTGTACATTAATAAGTGATTAGCTTTTTTTCTCCAAAAACAATTCGGTGAGTCATAAGAAGTATGTTACCATTCAAGGAATTGGAAGTTACTCATGTGACTTTATATTGCTTGAATTAATACATGTTAAATGTTCAATTACTCATCTGTTGGGGTTTCCACAACACAGTGTCTTCTCATGTTTATACTTCATTATTTTACTTAACTAGTGTCATACACTGACATTCAGTTTCCAGTTTGTAAATAAACTAAACTTAGCGTAATTTGTTTAAATGATACGTAATTGTATAGTAATTTTTTCACATCGTTTACGTTTAAAATGATTTTATTTTCTGTCTTTCAATTCTGCTACTTCTTTTAATTCTTGTTTCTATTTTTAAAGTAACTACAATTTTTATGCAACTACATTTAAGTCCAATTTATGAAAACAATTGATAAATTTGTAAATAAAAATCATGTTTGTAGTGAAAAAAAGCTGAGTGTTAATTTATTTATCAGCACTTGTAAGAATGACTTCTGGAATGTTTTTCATTAAAAAAAAGACATTTTTCACAAATAATATAAAACTTAGACATTGTTATATTAAACGCATTGACCGGTTTGCTTTTTTAAATTTATCCTCTTATTATTTGTGGTTAATAATTAGGTGTTGATAAGGAAAATTAATTAATATTATATTACATATTTATTTATTGAAGATGTATGCTGAGTGATGTTCTGTTTGCCAAAATGTTGTTTCATCATTAACTGTTTATCCTCAGTTAAACAATTTAGCTCTATTTTCATTCTTTCATGCTTGTTCAGTTGTGGCCAGTTTTTTCTTTTTTTACTGATTATATTATTTTTCCTTAGCTATCAAATGTTTTCTTATAACACCAGGGAACAAAAAAGAATTTTTTTTGTCTCAGGAAGAAAAATATGTGATTCTGATATTATTTTTTCTCCTGAATTCAAATATGATATCGGGTTTTCCCCATCATGCAAGGTTTCCAAGAGACAGGCATTTATATAGGTTTTCCTCATCACGCTAGGTTTCCAAGAGACAGGAATTTATAATTTCAAACATTTAATACTTTCTGCATTCTTAACTACACAATATTCAAACATTTGACTCACCTAAAAAGTAAGAAATGACAAGTTTTTGCTATATTTCACCTGTGGAACATCCCTCTTGATGGTCCAACAATAATCGGCCAACATATTAGGATTCCACTTGCCATGATACCGCTTTTCCATAGCTGAGATGAATTCCTTTATCACATTGTTAATTAATGGAAAATTAAATTTTTGTGAAAGGAAATTAAATTCTAGTGTGCTTATTAAGATTTTATTACAATTACTACTAAAAAAATCGCTGAGAAAATGTTTTATAAATTAGTTTTTATAAGTGTTTTGGCCTTTTTAATTTAATTAAAAAAGCCTTTTACTGCTGCTAGAACTGTTAATCATAATATTCTTTTTTTAAATGATTGCACTGTAACCAGAAATATGTAAAGCTTCAGAGTTTTAGATTTAAAAACCACTTACCTTATAAATAAAAATAGAAACATACAAGGAAAATGTTAAAAGAAAAAGCACTATTGCTTCAAACAAAATATGATCAAATAAGGCGAATGGTTTAGAAACACTTTGCCAATTATATTTTTCCTGAAGCTTGTGCATTTATAAAAGGTTTGTTTTATTTATTATTATTATATTCTTTTAATTAATGGATAATTACAGTCCATCTTAATTTTTTATGCTTTATTCTTTTTATGATTAATTTATGTAAAACTCTTTAGCAGTTAATATTTTTGTGTATGTTTGCTTGTTTTCCCATAGTGGTCTGTTAAACAAATTTACTGTCACAGTGCAGTGAATGCTTTGTTGAACAATATCAGATTTGATTTTTTAATTACATTGTTTTATGATATTTTATTGATTTCTTCTTTTATTACTTTTCATAGAACTGTTAGCTGAATCTCGAGAAAAAACAGAGGAAGCTGAGAGAATACTTGCCATTACTCAAATGGAATTAGTGTATGCCAAGGAAAGTTACGGACAGACAACTGAAAACTGGCTTTTACAAGAAGAAAAACTTAGGGTAATTAATCTCATAAGTTGATATTAAAACACTTATTACTAAAAAATCTTGAGAAGTTACTCCTTGAAAGTATCTTAATCGATTACAAATTTGAAATCAATTAAAGTAGAATCTTTTTCCTGCATTATATAATTGGGACCAGTCTTTGAAATACTATGAAAACAAAAATATAAAATGGGTTTGATGTAGTCAATTTAGACTGGTCAATTGATTTATTGTCTTTTTGATATCTTTGTTCACTGCTTCTTAGAACTTGCCAACTGATTATCTCTCAGTTGTTTTTCCTTCGATGAGGAAGGTAAGCTGTTGTTCTGTAATTTAGGGGAAAAAAAATCTTAAAATTATAAAATAATGTAACTTAATAACACTGTATAAAATATAAATTCTCATTGTACTCTGATAAATCATAAAGTTTTGTATGTGTATATATATATATATATATATATAGGTTGTACTATGGACTTAATACCCAAATAATATTTACATTGCATTTCAAATATTAGGTTGTCTAAAAAGTATTAGCCTTAGGAGGGCAAAATTGAGAATATATTTAGTTATTGGAAAATAACATTATGAGACCACATATGCACCATTTTTTTTTTTTTAATGTTCTGTCATTTTTATGACAACACTGTAATCCCATCAGTATAGAACTTCTGTGGTTTCTGATCAAAAGATTATGACATGTGGTTTTCATGGGCCTCTTTTGAAACTAACTTAACACTCTTCAGGAAGTTCTGCGTAGACCGAAACAAAAGGTAGTTTGATGTTGCCAGGTCTGGGCTATAAGGTGGATGCATTGAAACCTCTCAGTCAAGTTCTCTCAATCTCTTGATGGGTTGTTAAAGATGTATGCAATCTGGCATTGTAAGTGTGGTATACAACACCCTTTATGATAATCAGTTTTGGCCGTTTCATTTAGGTACAATTGTGCTAATAGTCCACAGTACAGGTCTGAGTGTATCATTCTGCCTGGTACCAGCAGCAGCTCATGATGCATGATATCCTTCCAATCCCACCAAACACACAGCATCACTGGGCATCAGTGCGAGCTTTGCCACAGACTGTGGAGCTTCTCCTCGCTTTAGCCATGATATTTCTTATACATTGTTGTCGTAGGTTATCCGTTTTTCATAACTCGTAATTTTCATCGCTGCTTCAGAAGTGGCTCAATTTCATTATGTTTCATTAGAAATTCGATCAAATAAATTTTTGTGAATCAGGTCATGTGGCACCCAGCAAGCTTATTTTTGTAGCCAGCTTTTTTCAACTTTTTGTATTGCAGTCTTCCCGCAGCTTTTGGAAGAAATACTAACACTATCTCGTGCACAAAAATCTTGCTACTTTTTAGACTACTACTAATGATATAAAATCATTATCTGTCACTTTTAAATTGTATGGTAGTAGAAACAATCCACTTGTATTGTATTAATATTTTACAGTTATTATATCCTTTTAAATGGAAAAGGAGTTTTGCAATTATTATGACTAGTAATTTGAGTAAATTTTATGATTAATTAGTCTCACTTAATTACAGTATGTATCATGAAAGAAAACGCTTGTTTTAGAAGAATTATTTTTTAGAAACCACTTGAACACAAAAAAATAAAGTTTTATATTTTATTATAGCTTATTTTTTCTGTGTTTTATTATGAGTTGCAATTATATAAGTTGTAATTAAGCAAAATGAAATCGTACTGTTTTGCTTTGAAGCGTCTTAATAAAATGCAAAGCTTGTCATCATTGTTATGCTTTCATATATTCCTGTCTTAAGTTATAATATCATCTCTTGAGTTTAGCTCAAAACGCCAGAACAAGATTTTGTGTTTACCAAAGATGGGCTGTCAGGTTATTGTGTAGTAGCCATAAATATCAATTGTGTAGACTGATATTTTGAAAATTAAATATATTAATTTATCTTTGTGCATATATTTATGATTGTTCAAACTTTGCTAAAATGAATAATCACTTATTCTTAAAAACAAAAACAATATCCATCTCTACCAAACCAGACTACAGAACTGTTATCGTGTAACTCAGGATTATGAGAAAGTGTCTTATTATGTTTCCATTGACATTGAATTTCTTTAAATAATTAATATGAACTTTAATCACATGTATTTTTTGTTTTATAATTACTTATATCCATTTCTGATTTGATTTATATAATGTATTATTATGTACTGATCAGTATAAAAAATTTATTTATTTATCTATCTTATCATTTAAAGAATGAGTAGTTTCCATTCCCATCACTGTGATATACATACCATGTTCAGATAACTTTTTAAGAAATCTAATATTTATTTATTTTTTTAGTCTTTTCTCAACTAATTTGTTTATGTATTATGTCTTCAATCAGTTTTAAATAATTAGATTGTTTAATTAAAAATTTTATTTTGAAATTTTTTTATTACAGGAAGCAATGAAATTACAAGAGGAACACGAAGCATCATTACAGTTATTAAAAGATCAGATGAGTTGTATTCAGTCAAAAGAGGTACAGAAAAAACAAATGGAAAAGTTGGATGTCGATCAAGAGACAACAAATAAGGATTTTGAAGAAATTGAGTCCCTTAAACGTAAGAAGAGAGTTCTTTTATTTACAGTAATAGAATTTTATGTTTTTTTTTTTTAATTTTGTAGTGTAATGTTTATTTAAATTTTTACATTATATAAATGTTTAATAACATTGCACGCTGCAAACATTTGCATAATTTTTCTTAAGGTACTGCTTAAGTATAGGTTGTAAGTCTAATAATTGTTCAGCAGTCAATCTTATCTTGCAGTAGGCCATCCATTTCTAGGGCAGTGGCATTAATTGAATCCTAACATCTGCGGTGCTCTAATGGAATGGACATTCAGATCAAGTTATCAATGTATTAGAAAGTCAAAGAACAGTGATTGGAGAAAATACTGATAACTTCTAACTAAAATTTGTTATTCATTTTGATACGACTGTACAATTTGATTTAATTATTTATTAACTGAAAATTTGTTTTATTATTAGTATTGCCTTCTTTAAATAAATTAAAATATTGTTGTGATTTTTTTAAAAATTATAAAATACAAAACAAAAATTTCTTGACTTTTTAATAGGGGCTCTGAAAATGTTAAATCACTTTTTTCTTAGCATACATAAAAATTTACATACAAAAAAACTAACAGCAGGGCTTATCTTTTATAACAGGTTAGTTCGTTTTTATTTCATTTTTAATTAAGAGGACAATTCAGAAACTGACTTCTGATTAGTTATAAGTGTATCAGTTCCAATAGTAAATTGGAGCATATGTCCACTCTGGCCACCTAATTGAGGACCAAATTGTCTGTCATCCATTCCTTTTAGTATTGATATAGGAGTGGTTGATGAAATCTGTAAATGCTCTTTAAACAGACAATCTCAGATGTATAACTAATTTGTTTTTGTTCGCAATCAAACTGATATAGCACTTTTTGAGATCAGTTGACAATTATATTGTGTTTGTGCAAGATTAAAGCCAGAAATCCAGAAAGAGATACACTGATGTACACTATATAGGATGAAGGGTGATGTTTATATACTGGGTCAAATTTTGAACAGATTGTATTTGTTGAATGTCATTTCATGATTTCTGGTGTTTCAAACATTTTGAAGTTATTTGATATGATATTTAGTCTGGATTATATAAATTCTAGGTAAGATGTTATTTTAAGGTATTAACTTACTGTTTTTGCTTTCTGAAGACCAGGATGTTGGTTTCAAGGATATTGAATTTGTGAGAAGTAGCATGGTTACTGTCTTTTCTTTGTTATTTTTAGTTTAAATTTATTTTATAATATATTTATTTATTTATTTTTTTTTTTATTTATTTTAATTCATTTTATAAATTTATCAGTTTTTAGAAAGACTGTTAATAGATAGACTCAAAAGAAAGATTGATTGTGGGATATAAAAAAATAAGTTTTCATGTATAGCATTGTTCCAGCCTTTATAAAGTCACTTTTTCTTGAAGGCATGCTGGCCATAAATAATACATTAAGAATATTGAAATCACCAAGACTGAAGATGTAAATAATGTTTACTTGGCAAATATTTTTATAAGAATTTTTAGAAATATTATATCATCAGAGAACTATTCTTATAAATTAATACATGAAAAAGAAAAATCTTTGTTATATAATGAATGCTAATAGTAGATACTCTTTTAATTAGCTACTAAAACAACAGTAATTAAATCAAAATAAATATTTTTTTTTTTAATATGCATCCACGTGTGCCCAGATATGTGCACTTACGTAGTCATAATTTTATGCAAACTGTTCAATATCTTTCTTTTGGTTTGTTTTTACAGAGCAGTTATTAGATGCTCAACAGATGGGCAAACAAAGCCGAAATGAAATTGAGCTGATGAGAGATAAGCTATCTGTTTTAGAACTTCTTCAGCAAAAACGAGAAGAAGGAAGTGATGAAATCAGTATGAAGCTAAATTCAACTCAGCAGGAGCTTAACAATAAGAAAAAAGAAGGATTAATGCTTGAGAATTGTATTAATTGCCTTGAGAAACAAGTATCAATGTAAGATTTAACTTCTTTTTTTTTTCAATTCCTATTTTTTAACTGATTAAAATTAAAATTTGTTTCTCTTTGACTGTTTACTATAAAATTAAGATGTTATGTAACTTTTATAATTTGTACTTTCCCATCTGTCATATTGTTGTGATTAAATCTCCCCAGATTTTTATATCCTTAAATGTTGTGAGGCCCATGAATAAAATGTAAAAAATGTTACTACATTTAATTGGTTAAGTGAATAAAAGTTAGTAACTAATGTGTAGTTGTTACTAACCAGTTTTAGTATTTGCAAAAGAATCTGTTGAATAAACGATTACTAAAACTGCATAGTAACAACTAAAAACACGTAACATTTCTTGATGCAAATTTTTCTTCCTTCATTTTCATTTTTTTGTTCATTATATTCACCATTTTCATCACCTTCTTCTACTACCGCATTATTTTCAAAATCAATCTATCAATCATTTTGCTGCATTATGTAATACAGTACAACAAACAATGACTTTTGGTACCATCTCAACAGATACTTGACCGCAATTCGCCAATACTGGAAAGCATCACTTGATTTGCTCAAAGCTATAATGGCTCTTTCTTTGGCATGTAGTTGATTAAATTTTGCCGTTCTGCGTTGCGAGGAAGTTTGAATGGTGTTATTAACCAAGGTGAAATCCCGTACCTGGAGTCCTCCAGTAAACATGCTGGACCGTTTTAATGCGAGATTACAGATCTAACTGGGCTTTGCCACCATATTCTGGCATTGTGGACCCTCCCAGGCCATTCAATGCTTACACTGGTAAATACTTCATCCCCATTACAAGTAGCTTGTACATTAAGGCTGGCATACCTTTACGATTAATATATTCATCCCCATATTGCTGTGGTTTCTTTATATTATATGGGTCCAATGCGATGTATTACTGTTGGCATAGTAAAACATCTCTTCCATTGTAACTTCACTTCATTTATTTTTCGCTCTGTCTGTGGGAATTGTATCCAGTTATTTGTTTATTAATAATCTTGTCCATAACAAAGTTAGTCGTTTTACACACCTTAGAACAATGGACAATGAAGTCCTTTGTAATCCCAATCTGAAAACCTGGGTCACCAAGAGATCTTAAAAAATCTATTTCTTGGGTGATTGAGCACGTTCCTTGAGATTCAGGTAAAAATTTTTCTGCTAGAAAATCTACACTTTCATTTTCTAACCTTGACAGCTCCTTACACCTACTAATGTTAATGGCTTTTCTTGGGATGTAAGTTTTCCTCTCACAAACTGGCACAAACATCACCATGGCTATTACTAATTTAAAATTACTCTGCTCTTCATCAGACTTGAAAAAAGGGTGGTTATTACTATGCTCATGTGATAGTTACTTGCCTTCACTCAACAAAAACTATTAGAAGTAACTAAGCCTCGGGAAAAATTTAGTAAGTTCTAGGCTTAGTTAGTAGTTGCATCTTTTATTCACTTAAAACTAAGTAGTTACTTAAAAACGGCTTAGTAATAGTAACTACTAACTTTTACTTACTTTACTAAATATTATATGATATACATATGTGCTGGTTACCCGTTGCAGCTTTGCCTGAGCTATATGGTTACTTGCATTTCCTGTAGCAGTTAGTCTTTTTATTTTATGGTTTTTAGTTAAGTTACTGGAGACAGGTTGCGTGCAGTCAGTCACACATACAGTAGTGTTGGCAGTGACTGTGTCAGTTAAGTCACAGCACCATGCACCTTTGCACCCCTTAAAAAATTCGGAATTAAAAAACCCTGAGAATGGTTTTTAAATATTTATCTGAAGAGTTTAATTTATTTGCAAGCCCCTATCTACTGAATATGTTGTTAACTATAGTCGGGACTGGGAAAATTTACAATCATTGTTAAAAATCTTTTTTTACCTTTCTTATATCACCTTTCAAAGTTAAATTTCAAAAATCTAGAAATTGATTTATTGACATTAAAATTACAGTAACGAAAAATCAGGTTGATTTCTTCATTTGTTACCAAGAAATTTAAAAAACAATAGGGTTTCAAAAATATTTCAAAAATCCATTTTAACCTTTGAAATTTGGAATTTCAAAAAATCTAGAAATTGGTTTTTAGATATTCATAATCATTCACTTCAAACCCAGCTCTGACAGTGATAGACACTCACAGTTCAAATTTCATTAATTCAATTCATTAAAGTTTGTGCTTCAACCAGCAGATCTCCACTAATACAAATATACATATATTTTTAGAGATTTTTAGAGATGAAATATAGATTATGTAATGTAAATTTTATTTTATTTTTGATCTAATATTATTTATTCAGTTGTTTTGAATCATTTAGTTCAAACCCTGTCCACAGTTCATTAATTCAATTATTTAAAGATTTTCCTGCAATCAGCAAACCTCCACTACTAGCGCGCGCACGTGTGTGTGTTTTGCATTTATCTGATCAATCTAAGTACAGAATTAATAAATAAAATAAAGTAGGATCACACTTACCTTATTCTATTCCATTATGCATTCAGGAGCAATTTCACAAATTACTTGCATCATCAGTTGCTTCAGATAACTTTTTACAAATATTTGTATCAAATTACATATTAAAATCACAATTAAAATTGAAATTAAAAATCATTTTATATTACAGGTAAGATTAAAAATTTTTAAATTCTTTTTCTTTTAAAAACTTTTTCTTCCAAATTGAAATTAAAATAAAAAATTTTAAATAAAATTAAAATTAAAAATTGCATGTATAGAAATATGAAGTCATTTACTAATATTAAATTAAAAATAAAATAAATAATTTAACAAAATAGATGTATGTGTCACATACCTTTGGCTAACTAGTCGACATGGATTTCTCGTATACATGCTGCTTGAAGCCAAAAAAATGAATTGTGAAAATGAATTAAGGATTTTTCTTTGGCATGATTAATCATTGAATTTTTGTTTTTCAAGGTTTCATGAAGAAGTTGAATCATTAAAATCCGAATTAAGAACTGCTGTAGAAGATAAAAATAAAGCTGAAGAACATCTAGCTAGACTTACAAAATGCGAATCAGTTGCCACAACGGAAGAACCTTCTGATCGTTCCATAATTCAAGACTTAGAAGAAAAGGTATACTGTTGGTTTTATTTTTATTGATGTTTTCTGGAATGTATATTTTATTTATTCTCTTTTAACATTTCATGTAGAAATCTATCCCACATATTATTCACTATTTTACTATTAATCATTATTATTTTTATAAAATAAAATTTTACCTATTAGAATTTTAATTTTTAGAAAACAAAAATGTTTAAGGTACAGGTATCTGAATGAAGGTATGTAGGCTAATGTAATATTTATTTGTATATCATTTTATATTGAAAACAATTTTTGACTTTTGTATTATAATTTCATTTTTGTTTGTTATTTATTTTTTTAAATTTAAAACGTGATAATGAAATTTCATTTGTAATTATCTTGATAATAATAGCAATTTATTTATAGTTATCAATATAAAAGCTTTGTTTATGACAAAAAAATTCCATTTTGTGTCATATTAGTAAATCATCAATATAGTTCAATAATTCAATAATATTGTAGTTTGAAATAAATAACTTTAAAAAAAAGAAGAATTTTGTTGCCTAGAAAAATAAAAGAAAAATATACTATAGTTAATATTGCAAACCGTATCTGAGAAATCAGATACAGAACAAAAGTTATAATTAAATACAGGGATGTGTTTCCTGTCTCAACAGTGTTAGCAAATTAATTGATATCTGTGTGTCCGTCAGTTGGATATGGTTAAAAAAAATGTAAACCATTAAGATATGAGAAATTATTATATATCAAATAGTGAACAGTAGATTAGATTACCATCTATTAAACAATAGGTCTGCATTATGTTTTTATGTGCTTGGGGGCAGTAGTAAAGTTAAGCAAATGAAATGAAGTTTAGCATGGCTTTGTTTTACCATAATTTTTTCTTCTTGTATTTTATGACCGCATAGTATCACTTGAGTCAGTCATTATCTAAGTCTCTTTGAAGGGACTGTTGAGGCCTTGCAGTCTTCCCAGTACTTTTTCATATGCTCCTATCTCCATATCCTTTCTAGTGTTGAAAATGTTCATGTTGTGAGTTTCTTTCTTGTGAGTGTGAAGTAAGTGTTTTTGTACTTGATTTTTTTTGTTTAATTTTATCTTGTCTGTGGTATCTTCTGACATAAGACCGATTTGCTTCAGATCATCTCTTATTTCTCTGATCCGTCTGCATCCTGAAATGCGTGTTTAGTGTTTTTCAAATCGAGATTGTATCACACCAGCTGTTTCAGAAGTCTTGAATCTTGCATCCTCATGATGTGTCCAAAGAATCCTAGCCTCCTCTCATGCATGGTATCAGTGACGAGTTCTAACTTTTTGTACACGACTTTGTTGGACAGGACCCACCACTGCCTGTCTTTCTGGTACCTTTTGTTGGTGCAGGTTCTTCCAATTCTTCTTTTGATTTTCAGGAGTCTGTTGGTCTTTGATTATTCATTCAGGTGGAAGTGTGTTTCTGCTGCATATATGGCTTCCAGTTATAACTGTTGTAGTGTTTTATTTTTACTTTTATGGGTAGACATTTTTTACTGTAGGTGTTTTTAGGTTATTATTATTTCTCTGAGATAATTAAGTTGGGTTACTATTTTGACTTTATTACTGCTTACGTTTACTTTTTTTATTTGTGTTGGTTTTTAGGGCGTAATCTCTGTCTTTTCAAGTGATATTTTGAGACCAGTTTTATTTGCAATTTATTTGCAGTTTATTTTGAAGTTCTAATATCTGTTTTAGTTTCATCAATGTTGTTTGTTAGCAGTGCCAAACCAAGGCAGTTTATTTTGATTTTTTGGCCTATTTTTATTTTTGGGGGCAGTTTTTGACCCATTCCCTCAGTATCATTTCCAGAGCACAGTTGAATAGTAGTGGTGAAAGTCCATCGCCTTGGCGCAGTCCTGTTTTGATCTCAAATGGTTCCAAGAGTTCTCCGAATTTTATTTATGACTTAGTGTTTGTGAGGGTCAGTTTTATCATGTTTATTGACTTGGGATGTAGTCTGAGAAGTTTTTGTAGGGATTCTGTGTAGATGTACTTGCATGATTTCTTGAAGTTACAAATATTATTACCATGTTTCTGCTCCATTTTCTGTTATAATCCATTATTAGCTTGAGACTCATGATCTGGTGTGGACAGTTCCATCAGATTCTGAAACATCTCTGGTATTCTCCTAGTTCTTTCTTGAGTTGTTAACTGACCTTATTGAGGATGATTCTTGAAAGAATTTTGTATGTTCTGTCTAGGAGTGAGATTCCCCTGTGGTTGTTACGATCTGATTTGTCTGCTTTATTGTGTAGCAGGTGGATGAAAGCTTTTGTCTACAAAGGTCTGATCTTCTCCAGCCACTTTGTAATTTTTCATCTCACCTAGTGCTTGGTAGACTTCTTTTATTATGAGAGGGTTAATGTTTTCTAGTGATGTTATTGGGGTGCTGATGTTGAAGTTAGGAGTTCTGTTGGTTCTTCACAATTTAGGGGTTTGTTGAAATAGTTAGCTAAGATTTCCGCATTGTCTTTATTGTTATGGGCCAGATTATGGTGTTGATCCTTCAATAGCAGAGTTTTGGGTTCGTATTTTTGGAATTGCTTTTTGAAGGTTTTGTGGTAGCCTCTCTACTGTGTTTTCTTGAATTCAACTTTTATTGATTTCAGTGTGTCTTTATGGTGTTTCTTTTTATTTTTCTTAGGATTTGGGTGGTTTCTTTTCTTTGTTTTACAATAGTTTGGAAGGATATTTGTAATTTTTGGGGAGTAAATTTAGCTTTAATTTTGACTCTAGTGATCTGAGCCTGTATCTATTCCTTGGAGGAGTTCGCATTATGGATCTCTTTTTGGTTGTGTTTGTCGGTAAAGATATGATGCAATTTCCATCCTGCTTTAGTAGGGTGTTTCCAGCTTTTGATTTATTGAGGTTTCTTGAAATATGTGGATTTGGAGATTAGGGATTTCTGCAGTGTTTGATGAGTTTCTGTTCATAATTATGTATTCTCTTTTGGGAGGGCCATTTTCTGATGATGATGTTTTCTTTCTCTGCCTAGTTGAGCGTTGAAGTCTCCAATTTCCATTTTGAAGTCTGTTTTTTCCATTTTTTCGTAGGGGGATGTTATTTATGGTCTGTCAAGTAGGTCCCAGAACTTTTTTGTTTCTTTATGTTCTTTTGAGATTGTTTTTTTTTTTATTAGTCGGGGCGTGGGTGTTTATTATGGTGCAGATTTTATTAGGTGACTTTAGGGTGAGTGTTGAGATTCTTGGGAATGATGACTTGAATCCTTGTATGTAGTTTATTTTTTTTGAGGCTGACTAAAAAGCCTGTTCCAAAATGTGGGACATTTTTCATCACTCTTTCCTGGTACATCTTTGTAGAGATTCTATGGTGTCCTGGTTGGTGTTTCGTATTTCCTGCAGTCCCATGATGAGAATTTTATGTTGGTCCATTAGGTCGGTTGTTATTTTTAGTTTACCAGTCTGCATGAGTGAGTTTACACTGTATGTGGAAATGTAGGTGGTTTGCTTCAGTTTGATTTTGGATTTTGAATTGTTCTTGCTCATGTGTGCAGTGTTAGGGCATTCCAGTGCATGTTATCTTCTAAGTGGCAGTTTACTGGATCCAAATGCTACCTTCTCTTAACTCTGGTGTTGCTTGGTTCAGCCAGTGAAGTATTCCTTAAAAGACCTTTCGTGGTTGACTGTCAAGGGGTCACCTGTGGTGGAACTAGATTCCAAGTTACAACTCGGAATCTAGTTTTCACATCTCAATAGATGTGATCTATTGAGATGGTAGTGGGGTATGACTTGATGATAGATGAAATTGTGAAGTTTGTGTAGATTCAGTTCACCGGATAAATTTCTTTTATTTTTTTCCTAATATTTCCTGGTGTACCTTGTGGAGGCTTGATCTGACATTTGTTAACGTTGTTATTTTGGAGAAAAGTTAAAAAATCCTGTCCTAAACATTGCATCCTTTTACTTTAATATGATAATACTTTATAAAAAATTTATGTATGCATGCATTAAGTTTGTATGAAATTATTTACAAAGGTTGATTCTGTTATTGTGTTTATTGGTTGTATGTGTTATTTATATCTGTAAGCGAATGTGTAGCTGTTCTACCCTGAATTATATTTAGTGCAGTTCTTTCAGCTTAATTTATATACTCCTAGGTTGTTATATTTATTATTATTGAGCAATTTGTTAGTTTACAGCTTTATTTATTTTGTGGTTTTGAAATTAACAGATTAACTACTTTTCCAGAAAAAAGTGGAAAATTTTATATAAACATTGATAGTGTTTTATTTGTTGTTTCTATTTTGCGTAACATGTCTTAAAATGTGGGCATGTGTGTTCAGCTATTTATATGTGCTAAACTTCAATATGCTGTATATGTGTATACTTTACAGATTTGAGTTTTCATAACTTTCAGCTGACAGTTGCTTTGCATGTATGAAATTATGATTTTTCACGTGTAGTTACATTTTTCATGATGTCAACATTTATTTTGTCTCATTTGAATAAATGATATATGTATGCAAGTAAATTTACTTGCAATTGAAAAAAAAGTCATGTAAAATTATCTGTTTCTTATTTAAGTTATTCTTCATGATCTTTGGTATTATACTGAAGCTTCATAATGTGATAAAGTCACAATCCTATAATTCATGATACACTCGTGTTTTACTCGTATTGAGGGTTTAAAAATTCTCTTAAATTTTATAATGAACTCTTGGTAATTTATTTTATTTTTCCTTAGGTCACACAGCTTTCTGAGAAGGTTGTTTACCATAAAGAACAGTATATGAAATTACTAGAAGAGAAAACAAGTATTGCTGGTGAACTGCATAAATTGCGTATTGAATACGAATCAATCACACATCATCCCTATTTTGTAAGTAACTTATTTATTATTTCTAACTGTATTATTGAAATAACATTTTGAAACACCGTACTCTACTTCTGACATAATTTTAAATTTAATTATTTACCTTTATTTTTAGATTTTAATCGGTATTGTTTTATATATATATATTATTATTATTATTATTATTATTATTATTATTATTATTATTATTATTATTATTATTATTTGAACTAGTTGTTAAATATTTACATTCTTGCTAAATTTTTTTATTTGTAGGCAATAAAGTGTGAAAAAGTGTAGTATAGAACAGATTGTTAATAATAAGAAGTAGTTCTGAAATTGTTGATAGGATTTGTTAAATGGAAATTTGTGTCAGCTGTGTATTAATTATAAATTTATTGTTATATAAACACAAAATTTTTAAAAGGTCTTCTATTTGTTGGAAAAGGCTACCATATTGTTGAATTTTATGTTATTAAGAACAGCAGCAGTTAGAATCAGTACAAAAGTTTTGTATCCATCATTATGTAATTTTAGTACTTTTTTATATATAAAGTATTATGTTTTTTTTTTTTTAATTCAGCAGTTTGAATCAGTGCAGTAGTTTTGTATCCATCGTAAATAGAATTTTAGTACTTTTTTATATATAAAGTATTAAGTTTTTTTTAAAATTAAATCTTTTGATTGTTCTAATTAAATATGTCACTTCTTTTCATTTCTTGCTTAATTAATATCTATGTTTCTTTCTTCCAGTAATTTTCTTATCAGTACTTCTAAAAATGAAGTGCTTAATATCTTGCACATTCTTTACAGCAGTAATGGTGTTGGCAGAAATTATTGTTGGGCATAATGAAATTTACTGTGTTAAATCATAGTTTAGATGACCGTTAAACTCCATCGATTGAGTGATAGAAACAGAATAATTTAATTGTTATTCAAAGACTATTATTTAGGATTGTTAATGTGAATTTTGATTATTGCCATTATTGGTACCTGTGGAACTCATTGCTTCCGATTATGAAAGCTATAAAAAGAGTTTTCATTTTCTTATTAAACCTTTTAAGGTTAAATCTCACTTATTAGGACTAATCTGATATTACAAGGCAGAATTGTGTTTTAAGCAGTTATACAGAAATCTCGTATAAAACAATTTTTGAATAAATTTCTCATCGGCTGGTTTCTTGATAGTTTGAAATTGTTTAATTCAAGGTAAGCATTTTTTGGCTACACTTAGATTTTCATGTTAAGGAATTTTATGTTTTTCATTGTGCCATTCATTTTTTATCTGTTTTAAGAGATGTAATTTTTAATTTTTATAATATAGCATCAAAATGTCTTCAGTTGTGAAGTAATAGTTCTATAATCATCATACAAATGACTTGCTCCAACACATTATATGTTACAATTATTGATGAGTTATGACATCAAGAACAAGAAGAGAAATATTAGAGTCACTGTATAAAATAATTTAGTCTACTTTGTGAACAAGGTAGGTAATATGTTGTCCTGATTTCTTCCAAACAGATCAAACCATATTGCAAGAACATGAAAGAGGAAAAGAAAAAAGTATATTGACCTCTTTCTTTCAGTACTTTTCAATCTTATTTCATTGATCACTGTGGATGGGTTCTATTTTGAAATTTTTTACGCCTGTTAATAACTTTTTATAATAAATGATATAGAATAATTTATTTGTCACCCCTGGACGATCTAACGTCTTTCTCTATTTACAAAATAATACTATTAGAATACTTAATTTTGCAATATCAATATAGTTTTTGTTTCTTTTTATCTGTTGTAATAAAAACTTTAATAAAGTTATTACTGTCATTGTAATGGTGATGATGTGCTGTGTTAGGTTGTCTAGTGTAATCCTACACATACTCGTTATTCATCTGTTATTAATTCAAACAATTGCAGAGTGGTTACACCATAAATAACACCGATTATGTATAATCGATCGGCTTTTTCATACTGTTTATAAATATTTACATACATTTTTATTGGCATGTACCCATGAACATAAATGATGCTACACTTAAAACATTCACCTTTGAGTGCCCCTAACCCAAAGTTACTTCATAGCCACAACCTCTGATGTAATAAAATTGTTCATAGTTCTTCATAATTATTTTTTATCAATTTAAAAGTGGTGCATTGAAAGTACCAAGTGTTGTTTATTTGTAGAACTTGTCATTGATATTTTATTTTAATTTACACTCTTCTGTCGCCAAGAAAGTATTTTTTGAGATGTTGTAATTGTTGTAGAACCATCAGGTAATATGATATGCTGTCTACAGTCTTACTCAGGATTCTAAATAATGTTAAATTTCCAGTTATGGAAATCATGGGACCATGATCGCTCTTTTATATATACATAATATTTATTACCTTTGGCTTTTATGTTCCATTGTGCAATTGGATGGCTTGAATTGCATTGTGGAATTGGAAATGAAGCCTTGAAGCTAGAGTTCAGTATTATTATTATTATTATTCAATATTTTTTATATGCTATCAGAATTCCTAATTAGTTAGATTGCACCTGTTTTAGTCTTCATTGCTTTACTATTTTTATTTTTTATTAATTAAAAAGTATATTTAACAAAAACCAAAAGTGATGTTAAAATAACAAATTATTTATTATTTATCAAAGGAAGGAATGTATGTTATTTTTTATTTTACTTATGTATATACTTTTTAATTTCTATTTTTATTATTTTATTCATTTATGTTGTTATATTTTATTATCATTAAATACATTTCTGTTGTTTTTATAATTTCTTCTCTTGTTCCCCAGGTACCTCGCTACTTTATAGTGCCTCTCCTTATTGTTGTCGTTGCCTTGGTGGCTTATGGCGTCTTTTTATAAAGAAAGCGCCAGTTCTTCATTTATAATCCTGTGTTAACTCTGTATTTCTAAATCCTTTTTCTGCGTTCCAAAATAAACCACCTGAGCATATCGTATCGTTTATTGTTATTAGGTAAACTATCTAAAGTTTTTTATTAAAAAAGAAAATTTTGTATAAAAATAAAAGCAATAAAATAATCGCTTCTTTAATTAAGTTCTTGTAAATACGTATAAATATGTAAATTATAATTTATTTATCTAAAATATATGTTTCATGGTTATTATTTCTTTTTACAAATTGTATTGGAGTAAAAGTTTTTTTAACTTGGAACTTTTATTGATTGTTTTACTGTTAATTATTGTATATATGCATACACTTTTTTTTACATAAAATAATAATGCAATATTAATCTCCTATTACTGATTTACGGTTCCTGTTAAATTTTTGTTCCATTTTATAAATTTCCATACTCTTAGAATGAATCCATCCTATATTTTTGACTACAAGTCAGTCAGCAAGAATTGGTCCAAACCAACTAAAAGGTAAATTTCAATAAAATTGGGTTGGTATTTTTTTTTTTTTTTTGTTTGGGATGAGGTTTGAATCATTTGGGTGATTATCATGTTACATTTGGACCATTATTATTCTAACTTGACTTGGGTGGTGCTTGTTTCATTCCTTTTGTGTTGTTGCTTTTTTTTGTATTTCCTCTACTAATGATCCTCTCTATGTAGTTAAGTCCTTTAACAGTAATACTATTTATCGTTTACCAGATCTTTATGTTTTCAGTTCTTGTTCATTATTCTGATAACACTTAAATTTTTCCATTGTTTAAAGTGATTGAGTAAATTTTCTATCTCTGTTAATTGTTAATTATTTTGTTGTGTTGCTTATTTTTCTAACTTACCGGTTGTAGTTTCTCATCGAGCTACTCACTTTTTTTTGCACTAAATGAGGCAATATTTCCCATTTAACATATTTATCCATTTGGGAGTGGGATTAATTAACCTGTTGATCTAGGTATAGTTCCTGTACATTTATTTAGCTACACGTCATCTTTAGTAGACTTATATTAGTTTTGTCCCTTCATATTTTGTCTATTTTTTTACTATAATTATAACTTATGTATAAAAATTAAATGCAGAAAAAAATACTGGTTAGTTACTGGCAATGATAAAAATGTACAGATTTGTCTAACCAATCAGACTTGATGTTGAAAAGTAATTAATCTGGATTTCTTTTTATCTGTTGTATTTTTCTTCTGAAATTTGAACAATTTATGTTTTACTGTCTAAAAACTATACTTTTTTTTTTTTTTTAATTATGTATGTGCTGAAAAAAAATATATAAATATTACAGTGAGAGTTATGTTTGATTACACTGATTCTTAGTTAAATGAAAATTGTGTTAATTTAATAAGTGGTTGGTATCATAGTTTTGTTTAAACTATATTTTTTTTTAATAATTTCTAAAACATTAGCAAATACATTTATTATCTATACAGTGCTTATTTGATACAAAAGTGCTTTGCCTCTTTTTTTTTGTTAATATAAAAAAATTCAATTTTAAAAGTAATCTTTATTTAAATAAATTCATACTAGCAGCACAACTACTGATTCATGTTTGATTCCGCAAATATTTTATTTAATTTAGCTTTTTTACATTCTATTTCAATTTTTTGATATTCTAATAAGTGATAAACAGGTATTCAAATATAGTTATGAACATTTTTAAGTTTTAGTGAAAGCAAACAGAAATTGAGAAAAATGAAAATATCTGTTTTAAATTACGGAAATAATTAAATATTGATTATAAAATAATTAATAATTACTAATTTAAATTAACAAAGCTATTAAATAATTAACATGCAATATATCTGATACTTTGTAGAGATAAAAATATGAGTTACATTTACATTTTGAGAATTTAAATTTTAATCTTCATTAGCAGCTAAAAATATGTAACTTTGAAAATCTGCAGAAAACTCATAAGAATATTTAAAAATTCTTGTAATTTAAAAAAAAAATTCTATAGATGATAACCAAGTGCAGATGATATAATGAATACATTTTGAAACAAGGAACTAGCTTGTGTATTCAGTGGACATGTGTTGATTTGGAACTGCGTATTAGATTGCCTGCATTAAAATGGTTAACCTGAATTTTTAGTGGCAAATGAGTGTAGCAGTCAAAGCCATTTGAAAATGATTATTTAAAAAGTTAGATTCCAATATAAAAAACAAAATTGGTAATTTGTGTTGAAGTAAACTAATTTTACTAGATTTCCTAGAATATATTAGAATATTTAAAAAGTATAGATAATTGGAATTCTTTTAATCTAGATTATAGTGGGATTACTGAAAGTGTGCATGTTATAGAAATTAATCTGTCTTGGTAATTAACTGGTTATCTAATCTTAAATTATAGTGCATTGTAATTTGTACAGTCCTGAGAGAATAAGATTGCACTTTGAGTGGATATGCAATATGAATGTAGTAATGGGATAACAGAGTTCAGCATGTCGAAATATGTATAAGTCCAAGAACCATATACTACTTAATTGGGTCAACTGTACGTTCATATTTTTATAACATTTTCTTTCTTGCTTAGTTGCTCTGCACCAGACTTTCAATTTTATTATGTCAGATGATGTAGGATTGGCATGCTGACTTATAAATCTTTGGGTTTGGACTTGATTCCCAGCATAGGTGTTACATCTTTTCAAATCATCCTCTTATCTTCCTAGCTGTCGTACTGCAAATGCGTGGTCTGTCCACTATGACAAAAAGATTATATTAATTATTACAAATGAATAAAAGTCATTAAGGAACTACAAGAAGAGAAGAGTTGTATAGGGAATTTATTATATGGAGATGACAGATTAATTGTTGTTGGGTATGAATTTGTTCAATTCAGTTTTAGATACTTATGATCTATTGTTCTTCAGCTGTGAATAATAGCAGTTAATATATTCCTGTCAAAAAAATAATATTTCTGTTGTTTAAACTGTAAATTATGCTTTATAAGAATGAATTAAGATAGGAAGGCATATTCCTGTTTCATGAATTGTGCTTTTTTCACTCAGATCTTCCAAGAATATGTGTTTTTATCTGACACAATATCTTGTGTTTTTAGCGGCAAGTCCTTGACACCACCACTTTCCATCCATTTCTGTCTCAAACTTTCTTCTTTATCTCCTTTTAATTCCCAATCTTCACTTCATCTATTAACTTCATAAATGCATTAATGCATTTTATATACTCCATTAAAGCTCTTTCTTCTTCAATCCTGTTCATTACTTCTTCATTCCTCACTTTATCCATCCATCTTATTTTCTTTATTCTTTTTCATATCCACATTACAAAAGCTTCAATTTGATTCCTTTCTCTCTCTTCCTTATTGCTCATGCTTCACTCCATACATTTAGCTAACTTCTTCCTTTATTCTTAAAACCAGACTTTTATTACATATTAATTCCATCATTTTACTGAAGGATTCCTTGCTATCCTTTCTTTTACTTCCTTTGTGCTCTTCCAGTCCTCTTTCACCATAGTACCAAAATATTTGTAATTTTTTTAAAAATATTTTTCCTTCACTTGTCCTTACCGCTAAACCCTCTTTGTTCTTTACTTCCATTACTTAATTTTATTCTGTATCTATTTTCGTTCCATACTCTCATTCTTTTCTCTTGGGCTTTTAACAGTCTTTGAAGCACCTTTGTGCCATCAGCTAAAATCACCGTATATCATCAGCAAACCTTACGAAACTTATTCTTTGTACTTGTATACTTATTCGTTCTCTTTCTTTTAATATTCCTTTATAATATCTTCAATGTAAATGTAGAACAGTATCGGTGAGATGCAGCATCACTGCTTAACATCTTGACATAGACAAACTCAGTCATATTCTTATTTAGTTACATACATTGCTGCTGTTTGGTCATGTATCATTCCTTAACCTGTCTTTCCATTCTACTTTTTTATCTTTAAGAATCACCATCATCTTCTCCTATTTTACTTGCCTTTCACCGATTTGAAATGTCTTTCTAAATCTATGAAACACTACTCCTTTTCCTCTCTAAATATCTCTCTCCAACCATCCTTAGCAGCCTGACGGCATCTCTGTTTCCTTTTCCCTTTCCTGAAGCTAAATTGTTCCTGTCGTGCATTTTCTTCCATTATTCTTACCAACCTCTAGTTTAGGACTCTTAGTGGCATGGGACATTAAACTTATTGTTTTATGGTGTGTACATTTTCTGGTACCAGTTTTCTTTGGAATAGGTATCATTACTGTTTTCTTAGTTTTCAGCCCATTCTCCCATTCAGTATATCCTACTACACAATTCAATTATTTCTTTCACTATTTCCTCATTTAAACATTTATAAACTTTTATGGGAAGTTCATCTACTCCAGTCGATTTTTTATTCTTTATTTCTTTAATTGCTTTTTGTACTTCACATTTTAATATAGATAATCCTTTATCACTTCTATTTCTTTTGTAAGTTTAGTTCCTCAGGTTTCGCTCTTGTCTTATACAGATCCTTCATATATTCCTTCCATCTTTCTTTTAATTCGTTATCCTCAATTTCTCTCATTTTACCATCCCTTTTCCAATTATCTCATGTAATGCTCCTCACACCTTCCTAAGCATCATATTGTAGTACTGCCCTTTTTTTCTAGATCCTCAAAATCATTGCATTTTTCGTTCAACCACCTTTCCCTAACTTTTTGTGTTTCCTTCCTTAACTCACTGTTTAATTTGTAATATGTCACTCTTTCAATTTTTTGCTGTCTTATTTTTATACTGCCTTCTTTCTTTTTTCTTTAGCAGTTTTGTTATTATCCATGGCTTCTTAACTTTTTCCTTCATAAGCTACTGCCTCTGCTGTTTTTACTATGGTATTTTTTATTTTTGTACAGGTCTTCTCACTATTTTTGTTTTCCCTTTTGCTTTCTTTAACTGCCTTAGTTAGCTTTTTATCCAGTTGTTCATATTTTGAAAGTTCCATTTTTAACTACCTTCGTTTTCTTTGCTTTCTTTAAAGCTATAATCTCGTTTTCATCATAAGCAGTACATAATTACTATTGATGTCTGTACCTGGTAAATTCACTGTTAACAGCATTCCTGTCTCTTTCATCCACTAAGATATGGTTTATCTGATAGTGTGCTTTGTTCCCAGGGGGGATACCCATGTACATCTCTTCCTATCATGGTTTTTAAATGAAGTGTTGATTGTCATAAATAATTTTTTCTCTTTACAAAATATATAAAATTTTTTGGTAACATCCCAGTCCTTAATGATATTAATCTATCATTTATATATAACATACTTTCTGCTCGTGTTTTGCTACTTCATTCGTCATAATTATTCCCGCTCTATTCTTTCCTTTCTTTCTTTCTTTCAGAATAGAATATATTAACTTCTCCAATTTACATTCCTCCCCCACTGTCTTTCCCACCTTACTTCACTCAGTTCGAGTATATCCAGTTTATTTATCTTCAAATCACTCATGAGATTCTCGTAATTTTCCACTCTGTAATAAAATCTTGACATTCCAAGTTCCTATATGCAATCGGTCCTTTAACTTATTTGTTGTTTTTCCTGGAGATCTGAATAAGAAGCTAATTCCCTTCCAGAAAATTTAATAGAAGAAACCATCATAGCATAGCGTATGGAAAAATCACTAGAATCTTTTATACAGTAGTTTACTGTTGTCTTCTGTATTTCAATACCATTGACTTCCTGAAGAAGTTCCTCCTCCTCTTTTGGAGGCCATTTCTCATCCTCAAGGCAATAAAGTGCTCTTACCCATCATTGTTTATTTGCCCTCAGAGGAGACCGTTGGCACTTGTAATAGGAGAAAATTCCTTGTATGGTTCCTTCATTTGGTAGCCATTTGTATATATTAGTAGTTGTTAATATATACAATTGTTGCCTCTTCTTTACCAGGGGAAGATGAATATCAGGATTTTTTTTTTCACTGAATCTCTGTCATTAAAAGGATTTCCTGGATTCTTTAGTACTTCTAGAGAGGTTGTAAGAATAATGAAAAAATGAACTTACCTTATTACAAAATTGAATTTTGTTCTTTTCATAAAATTTTTCTTTGTTGAACTTTGGTTTTTAATTTGTTGTCTATTACCTGCAACATCAGACTAATTTCAATAGAATTAGATCTTACAGGCCAGACATAAATTATTTCATCAGGTTTTTTCTTTTTAGCTTTTATAGCAAGTTTTTTTTAAGGTTAGTATTTAAATATTCAATATTTTAATACCTTACTGCTCAGTATTTTATTAATAAGTTGCAAAGTATTTTTAAACTATTTGCACAGCAAAATATTCAAATTGTTAATTAAACAGCGCATTGAGTGCGACTAATAAAAAACATCATTTTTAGTAAAAAAAAATAAATTTTTTAAAATAAAATGTAATTTGTAAAAAAGGAATTTTTGCTTCAATGGATTGACAGTACTGATTATGAAGCTGTATGCACCTACCAAGAGAGAGTTCTCTCTCATGTATGCCTCATAACCTCAAAAAACCTTTTTATATAGTTACAGTGATTAAAAATTTTAGTCCATAATGAATGAAATACCTGATTACAAGAATGATGAAAGGGAAAATGACTAAGAAGAAATTACTAGGAATAAAAGGTTGTGTAAAACAGACAAATTATGGAAAAAAGAACAAACTTCCCAGACAGGGCTTCAGCGCTAGAAGTAGTGAAGAAAGAAAGAATATAGAGCTGTCTATAAGAATATGGATACTTAAGGAAATGTAAGTGAAATATTTAGATGCAATCAGGTAAAATATTGAGGATAATAGTGCAATATAACATACAGTTAGTTTATATAGATCTGAACATAAGCATTTTTGTTATGAGATTGCCACAAAGACTAAAAATAAGTTAAGCAAAGAAGTGAAACTTGAAATTAAAAAAGTTTTGAATTTGATTCAAAATTAAAACAGAAGAGAATTATGGACATTTTAATGAAAATGAACTTAAATGTATTACAGAAAAAGAATTTGGAAAATTATTTGGCTCTTTAAAAAAATCTAAATACAAGGGAACTTCACTGTTTTTGAGAATTGGAGAAGTTGTATGTCAACAACTCGCAAATACTTGAAGATGATATTGCCTCATTTGTAGTGTCCCATCAAGTTGTAAATGATGGAACTCCTTCCTTCTGCTTTTTTATTTCATCAAAGACTTTATTACAATTAAGATGTTATTGCTTATTACAACATAGCTTATCTGGCAAGGCTTTTCAGTACTGAAATTAGAAACTGCAGGTAGAAGAAGAATTTTTCATATTATCAGAGTAGCAGTCTATACAAATGAAGAAACTGAATATTTTAAATGCTAATAAATCAGGTGTTAAAAGCATCATGTATGTTTGTTTCCAAATGGGAAGATACTCAAAATGAATTTATAACATATTTTAAACAGGACTGGTTGCAACACAATAAAAATTAGTATGAGGGTTGACAAACTTACCCCAAGCACAAATAATGGTTTAGAAACATTCCATAGAATAATTAAGGATGAAAACACTTTAAGAGAAAGATGATATCTCGTTTTACAGTAATTTAAAAAAAATATGTTCAAGGATTGTCAAGTAAATATGCTAATAAAATTTTTAAAAATGCATGCAGAACCTACTGTAAGTTTAGAGTATTGGACTAAAGCACTGGGGGGTAAAACATAAGAAAAAAGTTGAATCTTACCTTTCTGAAAATAATACTTAACATAATTGCTCATAGGAATATCTTCGAAATCAATTTAGAAAAGTTAAAAAAACTTTGCACTTACGGTTTTCATAATATTGATATCTATAAAGATATTATGGTCAACTTTTGGACAGTTACAGTTCCTGAAGGCAGCCACTGAATTAAAAGAAAATGTAATTGTCCAGGTTTTTTCAAGCAAAAAATTTGGAAACATGTCGTGGGTCTCACAATTTGCCTTAAGTGTGTAAATGTGCCTCCTGAAGCAAAAACAGTTCCACTTTGGCAGTAAGAGACGTAGAGGTTGACCAATTAAATAAAAAATTACTAGGAATTTAATTTTGACATTTTTTAAATAAGACACTTGTTAATTCACCTAGTTTTATAGAATTTTAAATTAATTTGATCAATTAACTGATGAAGTTTTAATATTGGACAAAATAATTTTTTGTACAGTGTTTGATACTTGTAACAACTTGGTTAAAATTTTAGATTGTGATGATTTAATGGCACGTGCACACGTGTGTGTGTGTGTGCATTTTTTTTATTACAAGATGAGTTTTTTTTAAGTAATGCCTGTTTTGAAATTAAAAAAAATTTAAAGATAAAAATGATACTATAGCCATCTTCATTTTTCATTCATTCACCTTTAACTTCCACAAATTTTTGATGTAGTTTTTATCTGCCTCCTTATTCCATTATTGCAAAATCTACCACTCATGTCTTCAACCATTTAGTTTTTTGTGCTGTCATTTTCAAATTATTCCAATCAAACCAATTTTTAAATGCATATATAACATGTAATCATATTGTTCAAGATTGGGGCTGTTGGGTGGCTGGTTAAAATTTTTCTAACAACTGAACAGTTTTAAGCTATTGTGTGAGGACAAGCATTATTGTCTCACAATTAACACTGTGTGTTTCTTCACTAGTAACAATATTTTTTTTTGTTTTCAATGGCACTCTTTAGGTATCAGCAAAAGTTTATTGTATGCTTCAACATTAGTAATCATTTAACATTCCAGAAAATTAATCTACAAGATGCCTTTTTTATCATAGTAAACAGTTGTCGTGATTTTCAGAGCAGAGATATTTGCTTGAACGTTTTTACTCTCTGAAGTAATGAGCGTTTCCATGCTATTCCCTCTTACTCTATAGTTACTCTTCCATTAACTATATAACCTATAGATCAGTCGTATTTGCTAATAGTAAAGTATTATTGTTATTAAACTCTTTATTTTGAATTTAGGTGTAAGTCATATTTTCATTCTGTGTTGTTTCACATTTTACAACAAAAGAATTTTTGGTTTAGTTTTATAGGAAATAAAAAGATAAGGTGAAAATAAAATGAATCTTAGCAGTTATTTATATTCATAATGTTAATTATATGTGTTAGGTTTGTTCTAAAAGTATCTGTCCATAGACCATGAAAAAAGTAGTGTATCTAGTGGCTTCTAATCCTAGTCGCCTTCAAAGTAATCCCATTGTTACTCCACACACTTAAACCCAGCAGTCCTATTGCTGGAAACTTCTTTTTAATGTTCTTTTGGAATAATTACCAGTGATGCTATGTTGTGTTCATTATGGCCTCTCAGCTGTTTAATTGGGATTCTTTCAGCAGCATGTTGAGATTGGTAGACAACCAGAAATCATTAGAGGCCATGTCTAGTGAGTAAGGGGCGTGGTGAACTGAGGAATTCACTTGAGCAAAATATCCTAAATTTGATATGATTACCAAGTTTTATATTATTAGTAATTTGCATGTGCTATTAATAAATCTTGTTTTGCGAGTATTTTAAAGCTTAAAAATGTTAAATGTAATGAATAATATCTGCTTTGTTTTTTCTCAGTATTACATTATTTAATTTTATTTATTTGAAGAATGAGTGAAAAATCCTTATGCATTTTGCATAATTTATCCCATGATTGCTGTTTTCTTAGCCTATAAAACATCTGATGTGTGATATTAGGCAGCTTTATTTCTAAATAAAGGATTCAAACTTTTATACATATTATACAACAATGAGCAGTGCACATACGCATGAGCATGGACACAAGCATTCACCTTAATTCATTTTGAATTAATATGATTTACAAATAATTATTCCAATTAGGGTTTTCATCAATCTTGTGTTGGTATTAAATAAAACTTATGATTAATCCTTTCTATCAATTTTAATAAAAACTTGTGTAAAGGTCTTAGATATATATACTTTGATTGTAAAGCTAATGCTTTGATGTATGCTTAGATTGTAAAAGTTTGAATAAATCTACAGGTTGTATGGCTACAATGAATTTTATGTTGAGCATTGTCTAGTTTTTCCAAGTTCTTTTGTATAAAATATTTGTTAATTTATAACTGAAAAAATTATGAAAGGTATTACCTTTAAAGAAGCATGTTTTATGTTTGTGCCAATTAGAAATGATGAGATTAATAAAAACCCAATACATTTTTTTTTACTTAAGTTTAATCTTATTGAATGAAGATTTTCAAATGATTCGTATGAGGTGCCAGTGGATGTATATGTAATAGCCACCTATGGTCTTCATTTATTATTTGAATATGATGCTTATCTTAATTATATAGAAATTTGTTACAAATGAATAAACAAAAAAAAAAAAATAAAAAAAATAGGTGAAATATTTATTGCTGTTTTGTGTTTTTAATGTAATATTTGTTACAATGCAAGAAGTTAGTAAAGGTCTTCATAGGCTAACAATTAAAATAGTCTGAAGGCTTACCTTTACTACATATTTTCCCAAATAAAACAAAGTTTCTTGTGAAATTTATATTTTTTTTAATTTGCTGTGCAGGCTATTGTGAACCAAATTTGGTTTATTGTCAACTGTACAAAATTTTGAATAATAGTTTTATTCTCATCATCATTATCACTTTAACTTGACAATTCACTATCACTATCATCCCAGTCATAGTCTGAATCATTTTCTTTTCTTTTTTTTACCTTTTATTGCTGTTTTCATTCTTTAAAATTGAAGTTAAGTTTTTTTATTTAACATGGTTTTCTGTATATTTAATCATGGGTCTTTTTGGTTGTGAAGTACCTTGAAATATGTTATCTTGTTAACAATCATAAATGAAAGCATTAAGTTGTTGCCATTCACCTATTCATATTTTATGTACCGTACATGATCTAAAAATAAAGAGCAAAACTTACGGTCTATTAAGGTAATACTGTAGAAAACATAACAGTTTATAATAGATGTTTTTCAGGTAAGAACACATATTGTCAAAAATTTGATAGCTTTTTGGTGAAATCATTGTACTTCGTTTTTATAAAAGATTATAAAAATATTTGCTGCCAGCTTTTAAAATTTTTGAAACTATTACTGATTGTGGTGTTGTTTGTATATTGACCTCATGTTGGCAGGGATGTATGTTATTGTATTTTTGTCACTTTTTTTTGGATATTTTATGGCATTGTTGCTAAAAAAATATTTTTTAAATCTATTGACAAATACAAAGTTAGCTGTGTGATAGATTTTTAATCGCTATCTTGGTTCTTGTTAGTGTGGTTGGATCATGTTTGTTCCTGTTATATTTCTGTTATCTACTTGTGTACATTATCCATTTAATCGTATTCTTGATACCAAAACTCCATTTTTTAAATTACTTAAACATAATGGCTTGATTTTCAGGATTTATGTATTTAATGCTTATGAGAGCTATATCATAGTTAAGAAGTAATTTTATTATTGAAATCTGTGTTCTATGATAGTATGGTACTTGTTTTTGTCTAAAAATGTGCAATAAGAATTTTGTTGTTAATTTTGCGGTGTAGTTTATAGATTATTTTATCCTGTTTTATTTGGTCTTAGGGTGTAATATATTACATGATTACATCTGTGTCAGAAATTTTGTAAAAAGAGAAATATTTAATAATTAATAAATACTCTGTTAATTGGTGTAATTGTGTTACTTTATTAAAAGAGATTTTATTGTGTTAAAATGATTTGTATAGTTAATTTAAAACATTAGTGATTTTTTTTGTGTAAATATTAAATAAACGTTTGATAATTTTTCACATTTTTCTATAATTAACATATTTTAAAAAACCTTCCAAAAATTAATGGTGTTTGGATGTGTATTAAAAAAATTATTATTATGTGGTGAAGGATAATATTGCGTCAGTTCATTTACTAAAACTTATTGATATTTGTATTTATAAGTAATTATTAACATAGTGTTGTTAAAATTTCTTTCTGATTATACATAAATAGTGTTTGTAGCAGGAAAGCGCAGGGTTTTAAAATGTATTGAAAAAACTGAAATGTATTTTAAAAATCTGTCTTCACACGTTTATGTAATATTAAATGAACTATGTACGTAGGAGAATATAACAGGACTAACTGTTTTGATATATGTACAAGGGTTGTTAGGGAAGTTCTTCGCCTTACACAGATATGGCAAAAGTACGACCAAATGATTATGACATTTGTCATTTATAATCCTTTGGATGACGTGCTGTGAAGTTTCAGATGCATGCATCTAGTTGCTTCTTTGTGGTGATTGAGTAAAGCAAACAAGTTTTGACATTTTCTGAAAATTGGATAAAACTGAACTTTGAGCAGCTATAAAGTTCTATGTTTTAAAGGATTTCACCCCAACTTGCATACAAAATGATTTAGATTCCACTTTAAGCTTTCCACTTGATGGCTACTGTGTTCGTTAACAGTCGACGAGAAACGCCTTTTACTGAACACCTCTCCGTGGTATTAAGACTTATTTAAACATTTCTGCTGAGTTTCTGTGGCATTTTAACACATTTCTGCTGAGTTTCTGTGGCATTTTATAACAGTAAATAAAACATGGATTCATCATTACACGCCAAGAACCAAACAGCAGTTGAAACGTAGCTGGGAGTAGGTGAAAGTGCATCAAGTTGTGTTAGCAGAAATGGTTCCATCTGCAGGTCATTGCTACTGTTTCTTGGGGTTCTTTTGGTTTGGTGCTTAAAGGCTACCTGGTGAGAAGGTAGGATCACCACTGGGGAGTATTACACTTCACTACTGGACTGATCGAAGGGTGCTATTCAGACTAAAAGTCCACATTTAGCCAAAAAGAAAATGCTTTTTCACCACAATAATTTGCCTGCATATATGTCTCGGGTTGTTGCTGCAAAACTCTATGATCTTTTACATGTGCTGTATTCGTACATGTGTGTGATTGGATTTGGCTTCCAGTGATCACTTTCTTTTTCCAAAAGAAATGTTTCGTGGGTCGAAGATTTACTTGAAATGTTGAGATCAAACCTGAGACAACCACTTATTTTGCAGGTTGGCGTTATACGGAAGGTATTGAAAAGTTGGAAAGTCATTGGTCTAAATGTATTGAATTATTGAAAAATGTATTGACTACATTGTACTTTTTTTTTTTAATTTTATGAAAAATCTTTATTTTTTTGTCATCCTGAGAACTTTCTTACTTTTCCAAATGACCCTTGTATTCCTTACTTATCTTCATTCTTGATTTTAATTACTATTGTTATTAGCAAACAGTAATTATTTGTAACAGTATTCAACGTAATGTAAATAAATAAAAAATACATTTTTTACATTTGATCACATCTGTGTCTGATCATAGTCTCTGTTTTATTGCTCTATTTAAGTTATTAATTTATTTATATTAATACTGATAATTATTAATAAAAATTTAATGAAGAATGCTATGGATTATTCAAAATTTCTGTGTGTACAATATTTATTTCATCTACTCATGTCCATGTAAAACTTAAGAAACACTGAACTACTCTGAATGATTTGTTTGCCGCAGTTTTTTTTGTTGAATGTTAAGAATGGTTTTGAGCATAAATTATCAGGTGACCAACATGGTTAAACAAAGCTATTTCATATTTTACAGGATCATTGTTGTAATATTTTTAGTTGCTAACTAAATAATATAACTGACATTTATATTGCTATCTGTTATGTAACAGATACTTTCATGTTTCCTAGACTGAAATTTACATAGGAGACTTAAGTTTACTTTGCTATTTTATTTATAAAGTTTTTGTTAACTGTTTCTTGAAATAGCAATAGAAAATTTTATTGGTAAACAGTCACTTAGGTATACATAACATATATTTTTTGGAGCGAATACTGTCTGAACTCTGCGTGTGTCTTAAGTTATGTCGGCAATCTACTAAGATAATTATTATCCTTATGTTATCTATACATTTCATAAAAAACTTAAGCAAAAATCCCCATTATCTTAATGTGTGGCTTGTTATCACCTTGGTTTATTACTTTGAATTATGTCTGTTTTTTATTTTTATTTTGTTCAGGAATATGAGTAAATGGAAAAACTGTTCATGAATGACCAGTTTTATGAACTTACAGATTCAATTCTATTTTAATCAGCCACAACAATTTACAGATTGAAATCTGTATTGTTTATTTGAAATATTTGCTGGCGGAACAATCTTGAAAATAAATTTTGTCACTGAATGCTGTTTATAAAAATTAAAAATTTATAGGACAAAAAATTAAACCGACTCCTGTTATTGTAAACCTTTTTTAGTTATCAACTTGTTTTGGATGCATTTTGCAAAACATTTGAACTGTGAATAATAAAATTTAAGTTTTCTGATAAATGGATTCTTTTTCTTAAGAGGTAACTTAAAGAAAAAACTTTACGCTGATGAAAATCGCTGGAAATGGATTTTTAGTAAAAAAAAATTAATTACATCAACTTTTGTTCTGTAGTTGTATGAAACGTTTATGGAATTTTGACTAAAAGTTTTTTTTTTCGGGTATTAAATAAGAATCAACATTTGGAGAACCACCAAATAATTTGGATCTTGTAAATAATGGAAATTAGTTATTGACTGTGATGGTTGTGTAGATGATTACCATATTATTAATGGAGGAAGTTAACGATTATTGTTACACAGTAAGAAAATCAAGTTTTGTTGTAATATAGCCAATAAGATTTCTTATTACAAGATAGAAGTGATTTTAAATAAGATTTCATAAAATGAGCATTGACTTTGGTGTTATTTTTTTCAATGGAATACAAACCCAGTTTCTTTTTGTTGTAGTTTTGGTGTGTCGTAATGATTATTTCTTACATCATGCTAAGTCATTTATCTTTATTATTGTATTTAGTGTTCTTTTCAGACTTTCAGTTTTCTTTTCTATCGTGTGTCTCTACTACTTATTCCTCTTTTATAATGTTCTCTTCAGTCTGTTATTTACATGTCTTAGTAGTCTTGTTTCCTGGGGTTCTCATCCAGTTATTGTGTATTTTTTATTTTATTAATATCTGTTTTATTACATGTAACAGAATATGTTTCATATTCTGTCCCTGTTTATTCTTCAAGCTATTACTTACTATAATTTTATTTCTGTTATTTTTATTTTGCAGTTAGATGTCTTCATAAGAATTGAAGTTCTACTCTGGGTATCAGAATAGGTTTTATAATGAATATTTTACATTGACTTTTGTATTTTATCTGACATCAGTCCTTTGAATTCACTGAAAAATTGACTGCATTGAATTTCCTATTCACTGTGTTGTTTGTTTTTCCTTCAGAAGAAAGTCTACTGCTTTTCTGTCATAGTTCCATTAGTTTTGATGTCTGTTACTTTTCTCTTTCTCTTCAGATTTTCATTACAATTTTTTTGTTTTGTTTATTTTTTTAATTAATATTTTGGTTGTTTATTGAAAAATTAAAATTTTAAGTTCTTTTGTGCTTTTCTTGATCACCAATGATAAACTGCATACATTTTAGTTTTAACTGTTATAATTCTATACGTTATTTTAATAAATGTTTCCATTATAACATTTAATGGAAATTCATTTCCATAAAAACATTTTGCCTAATTCCAGTGTATGTTCTGAAAAAATGTTTTCCCTTGATTTGTTCTTACGTAATTCACATTTTTCATATAGCTTTTAAATTTGTTTCGCATTATAGTTCTGTAATCACAGCTATTGCTATTTCTACCTTTACTGTTGTAATAACTAGAAAAAAAGTTTTCATTTAAATGTATTTAAAGGTGAATTGATATTGAGAACCACAAAATTGGCATTGAATTTCTACTTTTAATTGGTTACATTTTTCATAATCTTTTTCTTTTTATAATTTTATTATTGACAGCTAATTGTTAAAGTACCTCACAATAAAATTTGGAATTTAGTTATACATTTATGCATTATGTATATACTTTTTATTTTATTCTCTTTGAGCTTATAAAAGCTACTTTTATGTTGCTTGTGAATGAAGGTTTCTAGTTTTTATCAATAATGAATTACTTCATTAGTACTGTTATATGTTCTTACAGATTTTATTATTTATACTTAATTATGTTATTTTCTCCTTGGCTCTCTGGACAGCTTCATTTCATTTGATATATTTGCTCACCTGTTCTATAACTTTGATTTTTGTCCAGTTGTTATTCAGTTTTTTGTATAATCAGTTATAAAAGTTAAAATTTCTATTTCATCGAGCAATAGTCTCCTTAAAAATACATATTTTCTTTTCAAGTACAAATCAGGATAATTGTATTTATTTTTTTTAACTGTTTAAATATATCATACATAATTAAATCTTTGCATTTTTCTTTAGCTCTGCCTTCTGAATCTATATCTCTGTTTTTTTTGTAAATTTATTGTTGGATGATCTGTCAACAGTAGATTAGTTTTTATGGTGTAGCTTCAAAAAATTCCTGGAATTTGTTTTACAGAGTATGGCAATAGAGTTTGTGGATTAATGCTTTAAAATTTTTTTTTTTCTTTTTGATTGGACCGTTTCACGCTTTAAACTTCTTTCTCTTTTTCCGTGTTTTTCTCTTCTCTCTTTACTCCGTTTTAATTTTTGGCTTTTCTGGAAATTTAGACTACTGCTATATTACTTTTCTAACGTGTTTTTATTTTCAATTATTTCTTCTGAGATATTTCATATTTTTAAATCCTTGTCAACTTTTTTACACCATGCAATTTTTGTTTTTCTGGTTTTCTAGAATGATTCCTTCTAATTATATATTATTGATGACAATGATATTACCTTATATTCAGTTGAATGCACTTATATATAAAGTCCACTTTCATGTTTAGAGATGTCAAAGTAATAAAGTACAATCCTTTACATAACTGTGTGATGGTTATGAAAATACTATTTTGAATAGTTTATTAGTTTTATATGAATTTTAAAAATATCATTAGGTTTAGCCATCTCAGATTACTAGAACTGATACTTCAAATGATGAATATATTAGTTGCATAATTTAAAAAAAAAAACTAATATTGGGAAAACGGCTACCATTTGAAATCCCATGAAGTACTATTATATTTGCTTATAAAGCTGCATGATTGCATAATAAAGTGAAGTTTTGAACTGTTTTTGTGCTGTATAATGCAGATAAATCTATATTATTTCTACGTTGATCTTGCTTTTTCTTAATTTGTTTTGCATTTTTTACAATTAATCTGATTTTTAATGTTTTTTTCTTTTTTACAGCATACAATGTTTGCAATACCATTGCTGATACTATTCTTCTGTACTGTGATAAAATTTTATCCATTTTTGTCATCTGTGTTGGGAACAGCCGAACCTACATTTGCCTTTACATCATCTGATGAATCAGCCAGTTCACAAGTTCCACCTGTACATGATAATTTAGCATGAAATGCTAAATTATTTAGAGACTTTTTTTTAATTTTAGTTTAATTATTAGTACTATTACTATATTTTGTTGTTTTGTTTTACTAATTTAAATGTTTAATGTTTATTCAGCTCACATATCGCATTTTATTATTTGTGTCATTTTGTATTATGTTGTTTAAATTAGAATTATTAGTTAGTTAAAGCTTATTTTTTTTTTGCTGTATTTTTTTGATAAGTTTCTTTTTCAGCTGTATTAGGTGTAATCAGTACTATTTTATATTTATTATGTATGTTAATTTGTGTTTACGTGATATATTTTACAACACCATTAATTTTTACAGAAATATATTCAGTTCTATGTAAATACTGTAATATCATTAATGTTGTATAAAAGTGCAAATATTATTTTTTTTATGGATGCTCATTAACAATTATACTGCCAAAATGTAGTTCAGTGAATCAGTTACATAATTGTGGATAAATTAGAAAAGAAGAAAGATGAGAGAACCTGATAAAGAAGAAGATTAATCTGTATCTAATATAAACATTTAGAAAAAAATGAAAGAAATTAAGTTAGAAAATAAACTGCATACCCTTAATGCACAAGTTAATGTAATCTATACTGATTTTGATGAATCTGTGTTAAAATATGTATGAAAATAAAAAATGAATATATTTATTTTTCATACATATTTTAATTATATATATAAACCTCTGAAACATCTAAATTAAATATTTCTTTGTGTTATTAATTGATAACAATTTTCCATATATATTAAGGGTAAAAAAAATCCTTAAGATAAAAAAAGCATGTCTATAAGTATTAATGAAATTATGAATGGGTGGGGAAACAGTATGACTTACGTGGTTCATTACTTCAATAATTACTTTCTTTTATAATAATTGTTTCATTTTAAATATTTTTTTGTTTATTACTTAATTTTTATTCTTAAATTACTGTAAATTATTTTGTCTTAACATGTGTGTGTGTGTGTGTGTGTATATATATATACTTTTCTGCTAAAGATTTTCCCTAATTGCTACTTTATTGAGTTTAATTTTTCACTTATCAACTGTTTAAATTATGTTAATGCACTTCTACTATGTTCATTAAAAGGTGCGTTTCATATGTGTGATTGCATACCCTTTTATATACATGTGCTCAAAACACATGCCTTTGTGTGCACATACAGATGGCATACAAGTAATGCTAATTTTTTTACTTACATTTACAGGTCTCTTCTCTTATTTATTGAATCTAAGAAATATCAAAATATAAAGAATGGTTATGCATAATATATAATGTATTGTAATATTAAGTTACATAGTAAGAATATAAATAATGATTATTGTATTTTTTTCTCAACAGAAAATTACTGTATTTTAACAAATTACAGTGTTTTGGAATAATTTTTATAATATTTTCTAAGCGTTATATTTAATTTTTTTTAAAAAGGGAATAAGTATTTAATTAACATTACCGCAGTTGATTGATTTTAGTTAGTTTATTTATGATATACTACTGTTAAGGTCTATGGGAAATAAAATGTTTTTCCTTAAAAACAAATTAATTAACTATAATATATAATTATGATGTAATTTTATTGTTTCTTTTTTATGCAGTTAATTACATTAACTCATTTATGACTGGCCCTATATTCTGAAATTACTTGAAAGAGAGGCTCTGTCTTTCATAAATTATTTTACTTAAGTTTATTTCTAATAACAACAATTTTATCTGGCCTTTATCTAGTTTTTCTTGAAAAAGAGGCAGTAGTATAATCATCTCAGAAGAATAGTTTCTTTTTCTAAACTGCTTATATCAAAATTTATTCTTGAAAGTTTTTCAATTTTTTTTTTCACTTCATACAATGAGGTGAGTATATTTTGTTAAAAAAGTTTCAACATAAGATTCTGATTAAAAACATTTTATTTTGTCAAGGTTAAAAGATGTTATAAAGTAAGGTAATCAGATAAGTATTGTATTGACAAATTGTACATTTTCAAAGATAGCCTGTCCTTCTGCCAAGCTTTATCTTTTAACATATATTACTTATCTACTAAACTGGTGAGCTTTGTTCTGGATGAGTTAATAGTTATGAGGTGCTATTAAAAATTTCCTGAAACTTATTTATTAAAAATCATATACTTATAAAAAAAATATTAAATAATTGATTTCATATCCTTTAAAGTAATTACCTGGTACATTGATGCATCCTCTGATGTGATTTTAATTCTGTTGGATTAATGAATACCGTTTCTGACAACCTCTCTTGTAGTGCCTTTTGAATCTCCTCTATTGTATCAGATATTTTCCTCTTGAGCTTCATTTATTTTAGGGAAGAAAAAATTTATTAGGGCTAGTTCAGAATAGGTGGGGAATGATTTGTTTGTTTGAATTTTCTTAACACGTGAACACACTGTTTTTTGTTTGTAAACAGACTAGAAAAATGTTAATACAGTTTACCATATTCCAAGTAATTGCCACAAAATTTGCAAGAGGCCCTGCAAACATTTTCATAAATATTATAAATTGTTTTCTGGTTATTTCTGTAAATGTTAGCAACATTGCATTTTTGATGAGCATTGAAGGGCACCCAGAACATTTATTATCTCCAGTGGATGCTCTGCCATTTTTGAAATGCTAAAACCACTCTTAGGTTTGAGTCAGATCTATATTTAATCACCAAGAGCTTTTTTCAATATTTTATGTTTTTCTGCCATTATCTCCAAGTTTTAAACAAAATTTAATATAAACAGTTTGCTCCCCCAGTTCTGTCATCACAACAGTTGCAAAATACCACAAACATGAAGTTGTAAAATGAGACAATGATATTAACCAGCTTCTTTTGAATGGAACATTAAAATTTCTGGAATTATCGAGTACAACACTTCAAATATTACAATCTTGTTTGTATTTTCAGTTATAAAATTTGGTACTCTTCATTGTTTAAATTTTTATTTATTTATTTTTGACTGATGAATTAATTTACCAAAGAAGCTTTAATGTGAAAATGGAAATTTATCTTTTATGAAGTTTAAAGTTTGCAATTTTTTTTAGTAGTGTTTACGTATCTATAATTGTAATAAATATAAGTACAATGTGTATTTATATTTTTTCGTAAATGTTTTTTTAACAAATTTTTGTTTTCAGGGTGCTTAATCATATAAGACTTCGGTCAAACTTCTAGTAAACTGTTGAAACAAATATAAATAAAAAGATATGCTAAATAGTTATCAAAATAAATTGTAAAACAAGAAATGCTCAAAAAAATTTAAAAAAGTTTTATTTAAAGTAAAATTAGATGGACGTTTATGGTGTTTCATTTATTTATTTATTTTTATTTTGTATGCATTTTTCTCAGTGCCTACTAATGATGTAATTTAACAGTAGAAACGGCCATCATCTAGTTTTAGATTTTAAGTAAAATCTTTGTAAAAAGTCTTGAGTATAATCTTGTTTTCCTTTAGTTATCAGTAACTTATAATTGAATATAATTAATTAGAAAGTTAATAATCTCATTTTTTATAATGATTTTATTCAATGAGAATTTTGATCTATTTACATGAAAAATATCAGTTCCGTTATAAAAGTTGATAAAATCATTTGTGTATTTTAACAGTTTAATGTTGGAACTTTTATATTATAATTTTGATAAATATAGTGATTATATTTTCCAAAGAAATGCAGAAATTTTCTGAAAGCATTTAGATAAAAATATATATTTATAAAATAAATAAGATTGTAAAAAAAATGTAGTCTTTTATTTAATATATTTTCTAGAATGAAATTTAACAATTTGTTTTTAATTTAGCCATAAAAATCGTGACCCACTTTCTAAGAACACTCAAACTGCAAATACCTGTTTAGTGTTTTTTTTTTTAACAATCGATGGATGATGCCTTTGCTTGGTGAAGATCCACAATAACAAATTGGAAAATGAAAACAAGATATATTTTTGATTTTCAGATTTATTTAAAAAACAACAGCATTTTGATACACCACCTTCCTCAGAAGTTAAGTACAGAATACATATTCATGTACATACAACATATTCTTCGGTATATTCATATTCATATTCTGTACATAAAATCTTTGGAAATTACTGTGTATCGAAACAGCTGTCATTTTTTAAAATAAATCTTGTGAAAATCAAAAAAAACGTATTTTGTTTTTGCTTTGCTCTTTTTTTAAGATGCTTCTTGATGTTATATTTACTGCCGTACTTATCCCTGGACTGAATGAGTTCAGTAAATTTAATGATTGTTAAAAAATCATTTACATTGCCCTTCTATGAACTTATGGATTAATTGTTAAAATATATTGTCTAGTACAAATACAAATATGTAAGTTATTATCATTGTTCTTTGTTATAAAGTCTTATATTTAATTATGCAATGTTACAGAAATATTTTTAAAATAATTTTTAATAATTCTTTAAAACAGAAATTTTTTATTGTTACATTTTTACAATAGTTGTTTGTTTATAGAAGTACTGCTTTTGTATCTCTTTTGAGGTATTTATTTGATTTATTTTTTTTCCAGTAAGTAGATTAATAAAAAGGAAAAAATCTTGAAATTAACGTATTACAGGAGCAGGGTTCCATCTGTCATATCTTTTTATTTAATTTTTTACCATTGCTCTGTAGTCCGATTTACATTATTGTAATGTAATTCTTTCTGCTTTTCTCTAATAATCTACATCATATATCAGCACTCTTCAAAAAAATAAATAAGATATTGAACTATATTTGTCTACAAATGATTGCATTTTGAATTTATGTTCAGAATCTATAAGATTGTGAGTTTAAAATTTTCTTATTTGTCTGTCTGATTAATGTAATTTTATTTATGCTGAAATTTAGCTGATGTAATCGAGAGAGTGTGTCTATTCTATAAGATAAATTGTGGCAGACCATTCTGCCTTTCTTTTTTTTAACTTTTTTCTTATCTATTTTTTCGTTTCAATTAACCCATCAGCATTTACATGCATAATTATTCAAACAATTAAAATCCAATCAGGTTCTTCAAACTAACAGTATGAATGGGTAACTTTTTTTAATATAATAAGTAGATATATAACATTTGAAAAAAAAAATTATTTCATTATGCAAAAAGTTTACGTAGCCCCCTGAATGTTTGAAGTTATTTTGAATTTATGTGAACAAAATATATGGATAATATCCAACTTAAAATTATATGAGCCATTGTCCATTTGATCATTTTCATTTATTTTATCTTGTTTATCACCTTTTTGTGCGTACTTCATTTTTACTCTCGCATTCTGTATTTTATTATCCAGAACAATTTCAAAATTGCTCTATAAAAAACAATTGTCTCCATTAAATCTCAATTCACACCACTATGTAAATTAGAACTTACTTTTATAAACTGTTGTGTTAGCTAGATTAAAATGAATAGCGATCTATTAATATCATAAAAATGTTATAAATAATTTATATATATATATATTATATATATGTGTGTAACAATATATGTTACAAATAATATGTAATAGTAACCAATAATATGTATGAAGGCTTATTATGAGCAGTTTATGTTTATATCCACTAAAATGTTTATAAAATGCAGATAAAAGAGTAAATTAATGTAAGGCTCTTTCATAATAGATTGTTTTGTGTATTTTGTACCATTACAGAACTGTTCCACAGCATAAAATTACTCAGTAAAGTGTTATAACAGACTGAGGAAAGTTAAATATGAGGATCTATCTCCTTAAAGATTTTGAACTGTGGTATTCCTCAGTGATTGGTATAGTGTAGAGAAGACTAAATTTCATCTCGCCTTTTGTCAACCCCATTTGTATTATTAAAGAGGAGTTACAACATCATACTGTAATGTACTTACACAACTCTTATCACTCACTTTTGTCATATCATAATGATAATTAGATTGTCGTATATGAAAGATATTTTAACTTATATGGGAAACACAGAATTGATTATATCTTGGAGACTGTTCATTCGTTTTTATTTGTAATGAAATGTATGTAATCGAACTATTTTACTTCATAAAGTATTTAACAGTTTCATTCAATATCTTCTTCTAATTTTTCTTCGAAAGTCCTGTGTAAAATTTAGACTTTTTCAAAAGTCCTTGGAAGTCCTACTGTTTTTATTGTGGCTTGGTGAGATCCCTGGTAGAACTGTTTCAGTAATCAGATTATTTCTTTTAATTTTGCTATAAATATTTTAATATCGGAGATAAACTATTTATTTTAGTAGTGTCTATATTTAAAAGGTGATATGTTATATTAAAGCAAGAAGTTATTTCAAAACTAGTAATATCCCTTAAGTTGTCTAACGGGTGGCTTAGATTTTATTAAGAGCATTCCTTTCATAACAATTTAGATAGATAAATAATTAAACTAAAAGTGATTTTTTTTTTTGAAATGCTGGTTATATAAAACAAATAAGATTTAATCTGCTGTGAATGAATTATGGAACAGTTACATGTTTAATTTATAGTATATTTGCATATTGTATGCATTGCGCCTTTTAAGTTTTTAATAATTCCAGTTAACATCTATCTAACTGTGTAGTTTATCTTTTTTCCCAGAACCAACCTAATTCCTTGATGGTGTATAAATATTTGTAATATTAATTTCAGTTTAAAGATTTTTTGTTAATTTTTTGCTACATGTTGATGAATATTTTTTTAAAAGGATTATAAATAATATGAAATGTAATTACAAATTGATTTAAAATAATCTGTGCATAAAATAAAAAGTAGTTAAAATTTTCAGTAAATAAAAGAAAGAAAAGTTTTAATAATTTTAATTACATATTTACAAACTGTTGTTAGATTTTTCTTTAAATGTTTTTTGATCGATTACATTTTCAGTTTGTTAATAATAATATTAATTTCTCCTAGATTATGAAAATTGTTTTATGTACTCAAGTTTTTTACAGGAATATGAAAATCTTGTGAACAATGCAGGATTATTGGTTTTAAGATAAGTTTATCATAAAATAAACATATATATATATATATATATATATATATACTGTGATGAAATATCTCTTTTCATATTTTCTTCATTTCCCTCCACACAGCATATTAATTTAGTTTTTTCATATGTACTATAATATAATATTTATTACAATCCCACAATTTATTAAACTTTAATATTGAACAGTTGTTTTGGGATGTTGCACAAAAAACCTTTTTCTTTTCTTCTTTTTTTTTTTAATAATTTTAAAATAATCTGAAATTATTTATTACTGCAAGATGCAAGATGTGTTAAATTTCAAGAAACTCAAAATATTATGCTTGCTTACCTTAACATTCTTCTCCAGTTGTTTACTATTTATAGCCTGTCAACAGAGTGTGTTATTTACTATTATATCATTTAATAATACCATGGTGTTAATTATTTGGTCTTGTAGTAGTAATAGTAATACATTTATAAATGTTATTTAATAATTTTCCTCTTTTACGTGTTTTAATCCTCCAGTTATCTGTTTTTAAATCACCTTAGTTTTTATTATCAATTTTTTGATACAGTTGTCACTGCTGGGAAGATTTGTGTATAAAATTGTTTTGCATTTGATAAGTTCTATCCAGGAAAGAGTTGAGTGATTTTTTTCACATTCTTGTTATACATAATTGTTTTTTTTAAATAAAGATTTGTAAATAGATACTTATGATGTATGCACATATACGTGTAATGTGTGTGTTATTATTGAGTAGCTTGGTTGCCAGTCTTATTTGCCAGTCACTTCCCTGAATGTATATATAATTAAAAAATTAGTTTTATTGTATGTTACTTATTTTTATTCATGTGTATGTATAAAATCAGTTTATATTAACTGATCAAGTGAAACAAATTTTTTAACTTGCATTGTTGAAAATTTCCCAAATTTTGATTTTTAAAAAATCAACAAGTTTGTAAGTTTATCTACATATTGTTCTGTGCAGTGCAGGTATTAATTTTATTTTTAATTACTTATTAAGTGCTAATTATTTGGTTTTATTTATTTATTTTAATAAGGTTAAATAAATACCACTCCAAAAATTTTCATCCCTAAATGTTTTTTCTTAAAAAATGAATAAAATAATGATTAAAAAAAAAGTTTCATATAGAAAAATGGATGCGACTGTGACATGGATAAGTAGTGTTTTACTTTAATTATTTTCTTGATGATCTCCACCTATCTGATTAATCTGCAAAGATTATCTAATATAATATTTTGCTCTAAATTAATAATTATCTTATATACTTATAATGAAAAAAGTTTAATATATTCCTCTTTATAGTAAGAAGACCTTTATTCCACATGATCTTATTATCACCACTAGGAATGACACTATGATAATTACTAGCTTAAGAGCTAGGAATCACCATAAATAGGAATATTACTAGTGAAAAAAAATTACTAGTGTAGACAAAGAGTTTTGTTTTATTCATATTACTGAAACAGTTCTTGAAAGCGTATGACCTGGATGATCTGATATTTTATATTTGTGAATATATTATTTATTTTCAGAAATGATAGTTTATTTAATAGTACAGACTTATTAATGGCAATAAAATGTTTATTAGTTTGATTACAAGTGTATATTACCATGTACATTTATATACACCATATGTAGATTTTAGCTCAGAATGTATTTTTAATATCAATGTTAATGTTGTCATCATTAGTTTTTCCGTTATCAAAATTAAGAGGTTTCAGTTTGGTTAGATATAAGTTATTATGTCTGTGTTTATTTATTTACTGTACAGCATATTTATACATGCATATATGTATTATAGTAACTTGCTATACATAAGTAAAAATACTCATCACATTAAATTGCAATGCAGTTGAGTTTTTTAAATTGTTATTCAATTTTCGGAACAAATCGGTATTAAAAATATTTTTATAATTAACAGTTTTATTGTCATATTGTAGTTAACTGTAATTTATATTTATATATACGTGTATTATATATTTATATTATTTGTGTAATATACTTTATGTGTATTAGTTATATATAATTAATTATTATTATTGTTAATACGGTAATATTATTATTATTATTTGTAATATAAATTTAATGTAAAATTAAATATTGCCTTACTCAAACTTATATGTATATAAATATTTATTAATATGTGGGACCTCTCATGCTCTGTTCACTTTTAAAAAAAATTCTTATATTTATTATAAGTAATATTATTTAGGTATAATATTATATGATTATTAACCTTTAGGTCAAAATCATTATTGTTATTATTATTACTGCCATCTATAAAATAATTTAAGACTTAAGGATGCAGTTGTTTGTTGGAGATACGTTATGACACAATGGTTTTACAAGGTTATAAATGACAGCTGATCATATCATAATATTTTTCCATTATAAGGCTGGATGCTGGTGCCTGAAGCACACCTCATTTTTTATAGTTGGGCATTGAATTTGGGTGGGATAATTTTTTTCCCAGTTAACCAGTTTTTTCAGATTACGAATAAGACACTTTTAATGAGAAAGAAATACACTCGTATTTATTTGTTGGGTCAGGGGTGTGCATAATCTTAATACCTAATATATTATATTAATTATTCTATTTTCTCTTGTTATTAGAGAAATAGGAGGTCTTGTTTTTATAGACAAATTGGCCAGTAGTTGGATCCTTTGTTTGGCTTAGTCGGCTGCATGAAGGTCCCACTAAGAAAACAAATGTTCTACTGGCTTTTGTCCTCTCCCCCATGATTGATATATAGGGAAGAAGATTTATGAATAATTGATGGGGAAGGAATAATACCTTCTGAGGAGTACATAGTACATATAAAAAATAATCTTTTATTTTAATTTTTTAGTAATTCTTCCTTTTGAATCATTTGTATTTTTTTTAAACATATTATTTGCTTAAGAAAATAAGTTTGAGAGTTGCTTATTCTTAGTTTTACTACATCACATTCATAAAATCTTACTCATCTTCTTTGTACTTAAAAGAAATATCAGTTATTATTATTAATAATAATAATCAATTCCATTCAGCATCATTGTTTCTTAGAAACTGGTTTATTAAATGTGGCTTTATGTACAGCAGTATTTTATATCCATTTCAAATCTTTCACTTTATACAATTCTAATCTCTAAAAGTTTCAGGTATTAGAAGAGTATTCAGGTAGTAATGGATGAAATTAACATTGCTTAAAACATCTCTTTAATCATTAAAATCATTTTCTTTTAATATGCTGTAATAATTGCTTGTGAGTTTTCGTAAATTACACTTGTACCTCAGTACTATGGACCTCCCTTTAATAGATTTTGGAAGCAAATCTGTAGCAGCCGACTCAATTTAGAAGTCCCACACACCACAGATAGATGCTATTTTACAGTTTATATTTACCGTGTAACCTTACCTAACCTAACCTTACCATGTAAGTAATCTAACCTTGATGTTGGTACCTGCAGACAGTTGGCTTTATTGGACTGATGTTTGCCCTTTTAGTCCATATTACCAAAGTATGAGTGTACTTTATTATTTTTTCGTATAAATTCCTTATAATTTTATAAATATATTTTATGATTTGAGTTGTTCAAGTAAATTTTTTAGAAGCTTATGGCAGTTTGTTGTTACAGCCACATTGCAGCACTTGAGTAATGTGACCAGGTAAATGATTTTTGATATTTCTGTTGGCACTCTGTTAAGTTTATTGGATAGCCTGTCCAGAACTAGTTAACTGATCAGGAATTCATTATGTGGATGACTACTTTTCACTGATGTCTATGGTCATTTTAGAATAGATATTGATTTACTTTACAACTTTCTCAATCCCTATGCAAAGGATGTGTGACTTCATCAAAAAATGGCCATTGATATATCAAATCAAATATGCCAGTAGTCCTGCTACCGGCATATTTTATTATAAAATAATTCCCTAATGTTTCTGTTATTTGAACTGCTTTATCTCACACTTTATTTCAGCAGATGTGAGCAGTCTGTGATTTGTTTTGTCCCCTATTTCAAGTATTTTTAAAATATGTGAAATTACTAACCAAGGTATATGAGGTGTGATTGGAAAGTTTTAAGACTGGGCTTGTAATTTCAAAATGGCAGTACTTACAAGCTATTGAGATGAATCTCCTTCAAAGTAGTTTCTTTCTGACTGAACACACCAACTCCAACAGTGTTTCCACTTTTGGAAGCATCCCTGGAAATTTTCTTTCTTAAGGGTGATAAGAACCCTCTCTGTATTAGCCTGGATGTTTTCTATTGGGTGAAATTGGTTCCCTTTCAGCAAAAATTTCAATTAAGGAAACAGGTAGAAGTCGATAGGAATTAAATCAGGAAAATAGTTGGGGGGGGGGGGGGGTTTGCAGAAGCACAGATTTAAAATTTGGTCAAAAATTCTGTAATCAAGAATGCATGATGAGTCTGTGCTCATCACACCTGTCATGGTGGAGGACCCAATTCTTGTCTTACCAGAGCACAGCCCTTTTCTTCTGCATGTTTACACACAAACACTGAAGGACAATTTTATAGTATTCCTGGTTAACTTCTCCCCCCTAGCAGCAAATTTTTGATCCACAATACTCATAGAATCTAAAAAAACAACCAAAATTGTCTTCGCATTTGACCAACTTCACCAAGTTCGTCACGCTTTTTTAAGTCGTGGCAAACTTAGGCCCTTCGACTGTGATGATTTTGCCTTTGTTTTTGGGTCATACCCATAAACCATGATTCTTTGCTTGTAATTATCCTGTTTAACAAATCTGGGTCAGTTTTGGCTCAATTAATCAGTTCTTGGGACACTTCAAATTGGTATTGTTTCTGTTGGTCTGACAATAATTCCAGAATGGATTTCTTGGACCTTTGGTGCTTGTTCAAATTTTCATTTAAAATTGACTTAACCAGATAGAAACTTTTAATTAAATTCAGTTTATCAGCCATCTCCCTAATTGTAAGTCTACAGTCAGAGCGCACTAAATCATGAACTTTCACATTGTTTTCGTTGGTTTTTGAAGTGGAAGGCTGGCCAAACTGAGGGTCATCTTTGGGTATGTTGAACCAAATAAAAACATTTGACTGACTCAGAAATTTATCCTCAAAGGCTGTTTTAAGAGTTCATAAGTCTCCGAAGCTGATTTCCTGGTTTACAAATAAAATTTGACACAAAATTGTTCAGTTTTTCATCCATTTTGCAAAGTCAATAATCTGCCAAGAACCAAAAATACTTCTTCATCCACTAAGATGCCACTCTCTACTGAACAAAGATATTGTGATGATTTTTTCAGTATGTTTCAAAGTCAAGACAAGCTTTCCATTCCACATGTGCGGGCAAACCTATCCCCTTCTATTGAGGAGTGGTGTTACCTGTTTTAAAAAACTTTCCAGTAATTTTAGTAAGTCTAATAGTAGTGCTTGAAATAGGTTTAGATTTGAGTTATAATATTTGGAAGAAAGTAGTTGCAATAGAGGAGTAAAAGTTCTGATGCTACATTGTTTTGCGTAAAACAAAAAATGGAGACTGTTACTCTGCACTTATTTTCTAATGTTGTTATTGAGAAAATATTTGAAAATAAAAAAAAAACAAATTTTTAATAACCTTTCATGAACATTAGAACATAAATTTCAATTCTTTTTGCAATATCACCTGCTCTTTTATATTCTTTAGATTAAGCAGACTACAATTAACGTGCACTTGTACACGCTCAATATTTTCTATCAATAAATGAAAGTAGGGAATCTCCCACATAGGAAATTTTATAAAAAAAATACTTTTTTAATACCTTTGTTTTTTTAACGATTTACTGGTAGGTATAAGTACATTATTTACTAGTATTACCAGCCTCATCAGAAAATTTATCCATTTAGCTGAATGTGAAAAATGTTCTTAGAAGTTCAATAGTTTTTTTTTTTTTTTTTACCTGTGCTGCTATGTACAGGGGTGGCAGGGTGGAGATTCTTCATCTTTCATATAAAAATTTTCCTGTTTTCTATATTATTATTATGATCTATTTTTTAAATTTGAGTTTTATTCTCTTTATCTTTAAAAATACATTTTTATTTTTAAAAAAATTATTGTATAGAAACACAGTGATGTATACTGTTGTGTTGTTAGTTTTCAGTATATTTATTGGTTACTACAGCTGTTATAATAAAATTGCATCCTATTCTAAATTTTACTTAAAGATTTTTCAAAAATAGTTTATAAATTTATTAAAATTTAATGTAGAATCAAATTCAGAATTATAAAACAAATGTGGTGAAAATAATCTTTTACGATTGGTGTTTACTAACATTTTTACGTAATACTTATACACGCCTACATACAATTTTGAACAGTTGATAATGTTATAATATTTTTAATTAATTATTTTATATAATTTTATTATTTATTTTACAATTATAAAATACATTTTATAAAAGCAGTAATAAAAACAGCTACAGTTATTGTAATTTTTACATTGCTATTAATTTGGAACCCTAATATACTGAACTACTATACTGATGTTATTGAGAATTTGGTTCTGGCAGTGGCTATCGGAAGGAAAACTAGGTGTCAAATGTTGCCAAATTTATCTGACCTTCTCTTTCTCATTACCCTTATCTCTCTTACTCGCACATTTCCATCAACCCAGAACTTTTCTCTGTTAAGTGTTAGCTGTTTCCTGATATAACACATGTAATTTAATTTTTTAGGCTACAATGTATTTATTTTATTTTTACATTAACAAGTTACAAAAGTTATTAATATTATAATAATCACTACAATATATTGTTTAAATTGGGGAAAACAACTACCTACAATAAAAATAATTGTTATAAATAAATACTGTAGTGTTATTCATCAGATAGTGGTTGAATTCCGTCCATTTCGTCATCTTCAGAACCGGTATTGGAACTGGAAGATGAACCAAATGATTCTTCTAAATTTATAATTAAATTGTCTACATCTATTTCCAATGGAATTTCTTGTTCTATGGCTTCATATATAACTCCTCTTACATGTTGCGCTGCTTTTCTCCAGTCTTAAGGGTTTACACCGTTTATTCCTTACAATGTAATTTCTTCTATTTGTCATTGTAAACTTTTTATTATTTTTTATATATCTTTTGACATGACAACACAGTCTCAATAGCATTGAAGTGACAACGATAGGGAGGCAATTAGATGACTTTGTAGTCTGCTTCTTTTGCTATTTCGTAGATCAGTTTTGAAGGTATTATCCCTTTATAATTTCCAAAAGTTGCCCTTTGGTCATTGAATGGTTTGCATTGACCACATGTGAAACTATCCAATCAATCAACTCATGTTTCCAATTAGCGTTAGTTGGTGCACCAAGCACATCTAATAAAGTTGGTGCTTTAATTGCACCAAGTGATATAAAGCATTATCCATTACTATGATGCTACTTGGTTTAACTTTTTTCATAAGCATTTATTTGAACCATTTTGTGAATGTTTCATTATTCATCTCCTTGTGTTAGTCGTTTGGTTTCTTTGATTTGAATATTAATAGTACATCATTCACAAACCCATCAACTGTTCCGGTATGACATTAAATTAAGCTTCCACCTCAACCAGTAGCCACAACCATAGTACCATCAAGAGTTTCAGCAGTCCATGCTGTTGGGTTTGAGTGGTAATCATTAACCCATGTTTCATCTAACCAAACAACTTCATTAAAATTAACAGTTATTTGCTTCAGAAAAATACTGCAATCAGTGACAATATCTCTTTCAAGTAAAATTTTCATCCTATTAATTTTTTGGTACTGGAAGCCGATATTGTGTAATACTTATGTAGACTTTTAAAGATTTTTTGTAAAATAACTCAGCCTCCAAAGAGAAACTAATAACTTCTTAGTTGTTTTATATTCTTTTTTCAAGTAGTAGTTGTAAATGTGTCGTCGAATGACATCAGCTACAAACATTCCTAAATCAGTAACTGGAGAATCTCTTGGTCATTGTTTGCCTGGCGTTGATAATTTGGATGAACCTTTCTGCACAGTTAAAGACTTCTTTTTAGTAATTATTGGAAACTGTATTGCTACTAATTTTAAAAGCAGCAGCAGCAGTACGTTCTGTAAGTTTTTGAAAAGGATTTAAAGGTTTATTCTTTTCTAAAATACTTTTTGATTCATTCTCAAAAAACTCTCTCGCTGCAGACCATTTCCTGTGCTTGGCTATGAAAAGTTACACCTCGACCAAAACTTGCTCTGTCATGAAGACAGGCTAAGTTACAGGCCTACCTCTTTTTGAAGTCATTGCATGACAAAAATTAATAAAACCAACAGTTAGCTAATGATTCTTGAAAATATTATATACATTCTACTGTATACAAAAGTACTATGTAGAAAACATACAGTTGTATATACAGACTAGTGAAATTACTGGCAGTAATAGTACTTGGAAGTACTGTTTTATATTGTTGATGAAAAATACTGTTCAAACGCAAGAAAAGTTAAATACAACACAAACTCTCCACACAGTAGCTAGTCAACAACTGCAGTTGCTAAGAGTGTGGTAGTTCTATCTAACAACAGAATGACAGATGTATGTGTTGCTATCACCAGAGTGAATACCCTTCCATCATTTGATTAAGAGAGCGAGAGAGTGAGCAATACATCAATGGCCAGAACTAAACTTTAGATAACATTAGTTAGAATAAAATTACAACTGCAATTTTTGCAGTGAAATTTAGTTTTTTGAGGGATGGAACATGTACTTTCTCTTGTATCCTTAGCTGAAGAAGAATCATTTGGTGTCTCCAGAGAAAAAAGATTAGTCTTAATTTTTGCAAATATGAGTTTCAATTGCTCTTCATTTTGCATGTGGTAAATTGGTGATTTAGTCAGTAATGTGAGGAAATATTTTTGTGAAAGAGGCCCTTTTTTAGTATTAGCTTCAGAATCAACTCATAAATAATGGTTTGTTATTGACATCATAAATATTGAGTATAAAAAAGTAAACCCCTAATGACTACCCGCTAACAGTATGAACTTTATTATACTTTTTTAAAATCCATCGCTGATATTTATACCATCCTCAGTTTGATTGCAAAAATGTGATGTTCTCAGGCTTTCTACTGATTTTTTTTAAAAATTCATTGCTGACATTATACCTTGCTCAATTTGATACTAAAAATGTGATAACCTTAGGCTTTCTTTGACTTGATGTTGCCATCGTGAATTTTTTGAAGTGCTGATACAATATTTGATTTTGTAGTTATGAAAGAAATTGTCATAAGAATAAAATAGTTTACATCTTATTGAAAGCAACTATTGAGATATTTACTTCTCTTCATTTCAAATTTTTTGTAGATAATTGGGTACTTTTTTTGCAAATCTAAAAATAACAGCTCCAATGTAGAATAATAGTGACGTAATATTTCCTCCATATGGCTTTTTCCTTGCCCTCTTAATTACTTCATTAAGTTGATTATCTATAGCATATTATCCCTAATTTTCTTTTGAAATTATGATTTGTATGATAAATAAAATGTTTTGGGGTCTGTCAAAGTCCAGACTTTATGCTATATTTAAGGGGTATATTTAGTATAACTTCCCGTAAAAGGAACTGACATTTCATAAACTACAACACAAAAAAACAATGATTTTTATACTGTTATACTAATTCTTTAAATATCTCATGAGTATCTTACAGCTTGTCTAAATATTTTCTTTCTCGCCAACCAGCAACCCTTACTTATATCAAATCTAATAATTAAAAATTAAAATCTGTCTGCTCCTATTTTTAATAGAAATATTTATATTCCCTATCTTCTGTTTTCCAATAAATGTAGAAGATACATTTTTCTTATTTATTATTTTTTAGACTTACATCTGACTAACTGTGGTAGAGAAAAGAGTAATAATGTACTTATCTCTTTCCTTTTATGTCTTTTGTTTGATTATATTTTGATTGAATCTGTTTAATTTTGATGTTGGTAAATGCTATTAGTATTGGTACCGTCTCTAATGAAAAGTCCATTGTATTAGTATTCTGTCTCGTGCACAGGCCCAAGAAATTTATTTACAATTTTATTTGATTTAGTTTTACCTTGCTTATTTTGTGGATAAACTGCCCAAAGATACTGTTAGACTTTTTTTTTCTTAAATATAGTCCTACAAAGTCATACCTCATCAGAGGTATGACTTTATTAGAAAACAGTTTTGAAAGCATATGATTTCTTTAGAATCATTAATTTGTTGAGAAGATCCATTATTATTGATCATTCATTTATAATTTTTGTTTGCTTTTGAATTTGCTTGATCATTAACAGTTGCATTAAGTTCAAAAATCAATCTCTCCTATTTTGTAATAAATTTTCTATAAAGTGCTAAAAACATAATCAGAAAACCTAATATGGTAACCATCTAGAATTTCATTAAAATAGATATTTATGCTTTTGATTTATACGTAATAATATTTCACTACTAAAAACCAGTAACAGTTTTTTAAGGAAATTTTAACTTGTAATTTTTTATTAACAGGCAGAGAATTACCCTTTTGGGTCTCATGGGTTACATGACCACCACTATAAATATCTGTGCATGTTTGGTAATTAGATAACCAAATATATTTATATATATATATATATATATAATAAATAAATCTAAAAGTATAAATATAATCTAACCAAACTTAACCTATGCTCGCTAGTCAAGGTTAGTGAGCAAAGCGAGCGTAGGTTTAAGTTTGGCGGGTCGTATAATAAATATATATATATTTATTTATTTACTTGGTTATCTCGTAACTGAACATGGACAGATATTTATAGTGGTGGTCGTATAACCCATGAGACCCACCTTTTCTTCTAAAAATTTACATACTGTCACACTAATTTTACTTGGTGAACTATTTCACCTCTGGTTATGCTTTTGAATACCAGAGAGTCATAATTAAATCTGCATTATTCCTATTGCCTAAAAATAAAAACTAAACTAGAAACGACTTTCTAGAAGCATGATTCCTTACAATTTGTGTAACTTATCTTTCATGATGTATAGGGATGACAGTTAACGGATTACAAGTAGTGTTTTATGTAAAATTATATTTATAGATCACATGAATATTTTTGCTACTTGACATTGGTATTGGCTTATAACCTTACCTTATATCCTTTTGCCTTCCCTGGAGAATTTTAGGTTTTTTTTTAGATTCATCTGTTGGTAAGGTGATCTGTTTTTTTTTTTTTTATTTAAAAATTAAAGGTGTTACTTGATAAAATTATTTTTACTTATTGCCTATGTTTTTCACCAATCTGCCTCTTTCCATTTTAATTTTTTTTTACTATTCTACATTCACTTGTTCCTGTTTTAGTTTGGGTAGTTGAAATTATAGTTTTATTTCAGAAATTGAAAAATCTCAAAAAAATATAGTACATTAGAGTACTTCTCGGTTAATTCATTTTTTATCTTACTTGATCAAAACTTTTTGTTGTATTTTAATTCTGGATCAAGGTATAATTGAATATCTGGTAAGATATTCAAAATATTTAGATTAAACCATTTTTTTTAGTTTGTTCATTTATATGAATTTTACTAAACAAAACTTTTTTGGAAAGGAACCAGTCGATTCTATTATTTGTTCAAGTTTTGAAAGCATAAAAACATAGATGTGCAGTGGTTTTATTTGTGCTGCATGAAATATTGTTGGCACTACTATTAGTACAATGCAGGGGATACTATAGGTAACAAGAAGCCAGTTGCTTTGTTGTGTTCATGTTATTAATAAATGGAAAAAAAAGATATGTTTGTCATACAGTGTATTTATGTGCATGCTTGTGTACAAGTGTTTGTGTTGATATTCCTCATGCCTCCCCATTAGTCCAGCAATCTATCTCCACCCTGTGCAACAACTGAGCATTCTAAACCTTGATAATTATTAAATTAATTATGTATTCATTAACTTTTTTTTCATTGTAATTCTATATATGAAGTATAGTTGTAAAAATGACTTAAAGGTTAATATTCTGATTAAAGATTACATTATATTTAATTATTTTTTTGTATACATAAAGTGTAATTTGTGTTCAAAATTATTAATTAATACGAATGTGTGTATGTATGTAAATCCATATATGTAAACTAACTTGTATGTGGCTTTCTAGCAAAATAGCCTATTATAGATATCTGATTTTTAATCTTAAATTTACTATTAAAAAAATTTATTTTTATAAAAAGGTTATTGCAATAAAAAAAAGGTGTTTAGCTGGATTTTATAAAATATGAAATGTTTAGTGCATAAAAAATATGAAAATATATTTGATTTTCAGTGACACTGACATGTGCACTGTTTATTTTAGAAATATTATTACATCATGAGTATAATTTTGTTTTTTATCATTTATAATGAAGGGTTTCTCACATTAAATTTTTGTTACTAAAATATGAATTAATCTTTAACCCTTTGAGTGAGATTATTTTTGTGTAGAAATTATTTCTACAATTGTAACACTACTATTTCCTCTAAAATTTAAACCATTAAAAGGTAATTATCGATGTAATCCAAATCATTATTTGTCTGACTAAAAAAAAACCTATAGTTTTAATTTTCCTAAACATTTCTTAAAAAAATAAATATTTTTTTGCTATCTGCTATTTTTATTTTTTTGGAAAATGTCTTTTTCCAAAAAGTTCTAGCTTTATGCAGTTACCCATTCAGATCAGATTCTACATTGTACATCTGATTTAATATTGATTATGACTGATCATTTTGCATTTATCTTCACTTTACATCCCTGTATATTCAGTAATTATTGTTTGATTAGGTATTGTAAAAGATACAATTTATTGTATTCCTCAGGACAGTAATGAATTGTACATAACATCTCTAATAATTTATGAGAATAATTCAAAAAAAAATTCTTAAATACGTAGTTATAATCTAAACATTCTACTACATAAGTATATGGCTGATTTCAGTTCAGTCGTAAAAAAATATATATATTAAAAGTATCAAAAAGAGAAAATACTCAAAAATTGCTCACAAAAAACAAATTTAAAACTAGATTGTTTACATAATTACATTGATAATACAGGAGAATTATCAAAGATAAGAGTAATTATGAAAAAAATTATTATGGTAAAAAAGAATGAAATAAATGACCAATACTTAAATAAACAATAAAAAAAGAATATTTTTCCCTATGTTTGAATAAAAAATAATAAATAGTTGAGTGACAATATTACTTTATATTGACCAAATTGGATATGGTAAGTTTGCTTAAATGTATTCTAAACTACTTAAATTCCCACTTTTGACTTTACAATGTAAAATGGTATTGTAAAATACTCCTTTCATAAATATTGTTTGTTTATTTTTCTTTTGTTTTATCTCTTTTATATTTACAAATATCCTTGAATCTCCTAATGATTGTTTAAAAATCAGAATGCGCATCTACTCTTAGAATTTTATTTTTATATTTGATTTCTCGAGTATTTTATCTTTTTGGTGTAATGTCAGCACCGTTTAGTATAGTTTATTTTTAATATAAATTAAAATTAAACTGAATTTGTAGTTTAATCTTGACACTTGAGCCACTCAGTTTAAATAATTCAGGGATTATCATTAGAATTCATTAGAAAACTGTCTGAAGCAAGAAAGTTTTACCTACTGCCATACTTGGAGTTGGAATGTTATCATACCCAATGCTCAAGGGGTTATTGTTAAATCATCAAAACGTGATAAAAATTTATTGAGGTATACTGACATAAATAAATTCTGTAGATGGCTTACCTTTGTATAATAAATTTATTAAAAAAAAGAAAAGTAAAAAAAGATTGATTATTTACTAATGTATATATATATTTATTTATATACATGTACATATTTTATAATTACTAATATTAAAGATTAAAACAAAAAATAAGGTCCATTTTATTCTGTTACCTATATAAATAATTTATTAAAACTATAATTTTGACATATTCTTTATTATATATAGTTATTTCTGTAGAAAGTGTTTTAATTTGATTAAATATTTATGTGGGTATGTATTATTTATTCATAAGTTTGATAGACGTGTTAATTCTTCTAGTATACTGAAGGTGTGTGTGTGTATGTTTTTTTTTTTAATCTTTTTTATGTGCTAGTGTATATTTTTGTATCTTTTTTTATTGAAAATTATGGATTAATTGTTAATTATAACTGTTAATAAACAGTTGAAAATAATTATGTTTGGATCAGGTATTGATTTTTAAATTAATATTTATGTATATATATACTAATTGTGATTATTAAATTAATTTTTTTAAATATTCATAGAGCGTTACAAGATCTGAACATTTATTTTATTTATTCGTATTTGTGTATTTGATTATAAATAATATTAACAAACAAATTTTTATGTTATAAATGTGTTTTTAAAAATTAACATAATTACTAACAACAAACAGATTGTTTCAGTTGTTTTTAATTTGAAATGCATAATACAAAAATTAAATACATGAATATTCAAATAATTGAATTTATTAAATTGATATAGTAGTGACAGTTAGACTGCAGTACAGTGATTTTTAGTTCAATGAATTTCATTATTAGCACATTAATCTAACATTGTTTCGATAGAATAATTCCAAATATATCTTATGGCAGAATTTATAATAGCAGAATTCTCTTTTCAATAATAGCTTTCTAGTTATGTTTTCTACAAATTCTGCAGTTATTAAAACTGTTGTTAGAAAATAATCGTTTTTATATGGTGATTTAAATATTTGATTAAAGAATTTTGTAGAAAAAAAAAATTAAATTCATCGGTCTCTAAAATCAAATTAATAATTGAATATTTTCATATCTATGAGCCATCTATTTTCTGAGTTAGCATTTGTTGTATTTTAATATAAATGTTTGTATTGTTTAAATTTTTGAAATTTATTTATTGTCATAGTTGATTGATTTTTATTCACCAGAAATCACAAATTGTATAAAGAATATTTACAACTGATTTACTGGTTGCTATGCCTTTAAACTTAGTTAAATTCATTTTTGAATCTTGTCATGCTGTGCTTCAATATTTTCTTGTTTTTAGTACTTTGCACTTCTTAACATTTGAAGTAGTTTTGAGTATACACACTATCGTGATATTTGCAAAGAGGTTTTCATGATTTACTTATGTTAAAAGTAAATTTTTAAATAAGTGGTTTTTTTTTGTTTTTAAAAGAAGTTTATTTTATAATACATTTTTCTAAAGAAACTTTAATTCATAAATAAGTAATATATTTTAAATTTTAATAAATTAATAATTCATAAATAGTATATTAGATGTATTAAAAGTGAGTTCCCTTTCTTCTTTTTTTTTGTACATAAATTCATATCTTTCTCAGTGAAATTGATGCCTTTAAACTTCTTAAGAAAGATAAAACTTCTAGTATTGATACCAATTTGAATATCTCATGATATTTCTCATATCAGAAGAAATGCTTATGGCAATTAGACAAGAGAGTATAGATGTGCTCACTATGCAACAGCATGTGGAATGCTGTTGCATAGTGAATGGAACAGAGTGACTACAGAGTGACCTAAAGATTGGACAAGCTCCCTTTTGATTCCGTTGTACAAGAAGGGATCAATGGGAACTGCTCTAATTCCCATACAATTGCACTCTTATTTCATGGCAATAAAATGTTGTACATAATCAGTCAACGTATTAAACCTTTTATAATTCATCACTTTATCCACAGAACAGGCAGAGCAAGGGAATGTGGGAACAGATCTTAAATATAAGACAAATAATTGAAAAATTTTGTGAGTTTGGTGTCCCTGTTTTTATTTGCTTTTTGGATTACAGGAAAGCTTTTGACTGTGTTGTGTGGGAAAAAGTTGTGACAAATATTGGCAGAATTTGGTGTACTATTTCACATACTAGTTTTACTGAAAGGTCCATATAGTAAGTACACTGCAGTTGTAATGACAACTGCAGTGAGAACCAGTTTATTGTATAGAATATTGAGTCTACAGCCTATTTATTAACCATATCATTAATTCGTTAGCAACCAAATAAACATGTTTCATAAACAAAAGAAGATGAAGTCTTTTCTTCTTTGTTCCATTCTGTAGTAACATGGGTAATAATACATTGGTTATAAATATACTAAACTAATTACATGAGTAAATAATGTATGTAAATCTATATATATGTTGTTAGAGTGTATTCGGTCAATAAAATTAACCTGACAGACAGATGTTTTTATGGATCAATTGAACAATTATTTGTGCCAAACTATAAAATAAACCTTAACAGAAATTTAAGAAGAAACTAAGTATATTCTTTAATACGATATTTAATAAAAAATAAATAAATTAATTGAAATTATGAAATTATTTTTATAAAGTAGAAAATGAGAAAATGGGTAAGACTTTTTTTTGTGTTTTGTCATAATCATGTTTGCTTTTACAGTAATATCAGTTGTACATGTATATTTATTTATTTATTTTATAATATATGTTGTTAGAGTATACTCTGCCAATAAAAGTAACCTAAAAAATAGATTTTATAGATCAATTGAACAAGTATTTGTGCCAAACTATAAAACAAACAGTAACAGAAATTTAAAAAGAAACTAAGTATATTCTTTAACTTAAATGCAGTATTTAATAAAAAAATTAACTAATTAATGGAAATTATGAAAATTATCTTGATATTGTAGAAAATGAGAGGATGAGTGTGGCATTTTGTGTGTTTTGTCATACTCATGTTTGCTCTTACAGTGTCATTTTTCCCCAGTGTATAATCATTATGAATATTTATTTCTGTTGTAATTAGGACTATATGTATAGTTTTTTATTTAATCTGTAAATGTATTTATAGTATGAATTTGTATGTAATGAATGATATGTTATATCGTTTTTTATTTGATATTTACTTTTTTATGTTAATATTTTTTTTTTTTAAGGTAATTTAATTTGAATGATCAGCAGAAAATTTGTATTAATGTATCCTGATTTATTTTATGTAATGTATAATTACACACAAAATTGTCATAGAAAAATTACATATTAGTAAAATGTTTCCTAATACATTTAGAACAATTTGAAAATTTAAAGAAAAAATTGTTAATATTTGGGATTTTTAATCTTATATATTTTATTTTATTTTTTTGAAATAGTGTAGTGGCTATATTTTTACTTTACTAGCTAACCTTATCAGTTTGATTTTATTGGGTTTTTCTTCCCCATTTTGTTTGTTTAAAGGCAATAAAATTTACCTGGCTATATATAATAAAATCTAATTTTTTTGTTGATAAATTTCATAAATTAATTATGATTTTATTAATTGAAGTATATTCCTATGGGAAATTTTTATTACTTTTTCATGTTGTATCAGCCTGAAGGTTTGTTCTCACCTGTGCTGTATTTAATTGCATACAAAGCCTAGGCAGGATGAGAAAGATATGCTATGCCAAAAGAGGCAATTTCCTTTCCTTCTTTATCAAAAGTGTACAATACTAATTGATACATTAATAAGTAAATAGTATGTTATGTAATATATCATCATTATGTTAATATACTGTCAATTAATTATTAATCAGCTAGATCCTCAAGAAGAGTTATGCAATCATAAAAGAAAAATTGTAATTAGTCATTGAGATTTATAATATTTATCAGATTGAGTTTTATATATATGTTTAGCATTAAAGTTTAAAGTATATTATTTTATTGTATAATGGAATGAATATATTAAAATATGTAGTTTTCCGTTTTGGTCTGGATAATAGTATACCTACATCCTGTACAACCTAATGATTCTCGTAACACCTAAAACCATCTCATACAGAGTATCCTGAAAATTGATGGGTGTGGAGTAAGGATAAAGACTAAAAATCAAAACCTTATTTAATTAATTGATTCTAGTACATTAATGAAGCTAAGCAGCAATGTTTGCAGTTTCACTTTTGTCCATCTGTTGTGAATAATAAACATAGTAGACATTGAAACTAATAAATGTTTTAAAAACAAAGTTTTTTAATTGTTTAACCTTTGTTTTAATATTTTAACCCTGCTAATTGGCAGGGACAAAATAACAGTGTGATTAAATATGAACTGAATGTAATGATTTTTCTACATCGTTGTTTGTACAGTCATTACTCTCTTTATAAAATGTGATGAATTCTTTCTCTGGCTTCTATTTTGGTGAGATGGATATACATACAATAATATGTTATTTTATATATTTATAAAATTTTGAAATAAAGAAACTATGGTTCTTATTTATTGAATATGTGTGAGTGCCACTTTGAAAGTTTTTTCTTCTTAAAAATAATGAACTAATTTACTTTTTTTAAATGTTTGATTTATAAATTTTTATACAACCTTGATTGTTTTGATTTTTAACTACATACTAACCAAGAGATTCTTTAGTTTTATGTTCTGAAATGAGGAAAGTGACTGTAAGTTGCTCAACATTTGTTAGTAAACACATTACTGTTCATATTGTACAGTAGTAGTTAACAGTGTAGAAGAGACTTACTGCATCAAAGTTTTCGGTGCAGAGAATTTATTCAATACTGACACTACTGAATGCTATTATTCTACTGTCTGTAAGTTTTCTACTATTCTATCCTTTTAAATCATCAAGTTGTTTATTATTCATGAAATTTGATTCACTGTTAGCATCATCATCATCATCATGAACTATACAGTTTAGACTTTTTAGCCATTCTGTTACAACTATTTTACTTTAAATTTAAGAAGTTTTAGGTTTGATTTGTTCATCTTTTATGTGGCCTGTCCATTTGTCTTCTTCCAACTGCTTGGTAGTTCCATATGACTTGTTAGCCAGTTGTCACCCATCCTTTTTATATGCTCTTTCCAGCTTGTTTGGTATTTACACATGACGTCTATGTTGTTTTCAACTTTTAAAGTATCTCTTTTAACTTCATTTTGGATATGATCTTGGAGTTTGTGTCCGGCAATACTGTGCAGAAATAAATCTCTATTGCTTCTATTCTTTGTTTTTGTCTGACTTTCAGCATCCATGTTTCTGACCCAGAGAGCAGCATTGGTCTAGCCATAACTTTATAAAACTTAATTATGATCTCTTTCCTTACTTTCCCTTTTAGTGTTCTTCTGATGGCACTGAATAGTCGTTAGAATTTATGGTAGTTTGCGTTCTGTGTCTTCATTTTTATACTAGGTGAATTACTATTTTCTTATATTTCTACCTTTAATGAGAAAAACTAATTGAAGTGACTAATTGAATATCATAATTATTTTATACTTCGAACAAAGACGAATGGTTATTCCATAGAGTAATGTATTATCATATGGATTTACGGAGTTACACACTTTTTTGAATGGTGGTAATATATATAAAAATTATATTTAATTTGTTACATTTAACAAAACTGTTAGATTATTTATTAATGTATAATTTTAAAAATGTTTTGTATATTTAATTAATTCATTTGATTATGTATAAAAATAAATATTTTAATACTATATTTTTTTTTATATGTGAGTAATATGTCTTATTTAAGACGCTAACTGTGATTAGGTGTAGGCAAATGCGAAGGATGATTTGCTAGTTGTTAATTGTTTTATTTCAGTGAAAATTCTGAAAATTGGATGTAATTAATATTTTATTTTTGGAACATACTCTAAGTACATAAAATTTTAAGAACAATATTTTTATTACTGGAATTTTGCTGTCATATGTTTTATGCAATTTATGTTTTTTTTATATATTGCATAATGTTTAGCCTGAAGTTACAAATTAAATTTGTAACTTTTTTCTCCTTTGTTTACATTTATTTATTTTTTTTAATTTATTTTTCTTCTGTGAACAATAATTTATTTGTTAATGTTTATTTATATAATGTATTTTTATTTGTTATTGTTTTTTTTTTATTACTGTTGTAAGTGTAGCTTTTATTATATTACTTGTAATTTGGATTTCTTTATATATTTTGTATTTTCTTCTCTTTTATTATACTTAGTTGCTCAGTGTTTTCTTTTATTTTTTTTTTATGTAAAGTGCTAAATATTCCATACTCAATTTTGTTTTGGAATTTTTTAGAATCTAAAATTTATTTAAGTATTTTAAGAATAATTAAGCGTTTGGTTATTTGTTCTATACTATCTAATTTATATTTATTTCTTAAATAAATAGTCATCAGATCCCTCATCAGTCTTTTTTTAAGTTTGGGGAAATACAGATAATTTATAAAACAGACTGTTGATTAGTTTATTAAGAAGATTGCATTCACAGGTGGCTGGAATATTAAAGATATCAGGGATTCTTTCATAATAATTTATATTTTGACATAATAATTATTTTTGACATAATTATAATATTAAAATTGCTGTTAGTGTACTAATCATTTTTATAATTATGAAAAAAGATTTCCCTAATCAATAGAGCATGGAGAATAAGACATTCTTTTATGATAGAAAGAGCTACTTATATTTTTCAAAATTAAAATAGTTTTGATGCATGTAAAGCACATTGCAGTGAACAAGTTAAAAGTGTTGTAGACCGAATGTCAAATGGATTTCAAAGGACTTGGCCATCTGATGTTCTATATTTATATTCAGTTCAGTGGTGGTGGAAACCACTGTTTGCCTTATTTTTACTTAGTACAGTTAGCTGGTTTTGGGTGTGACTTGCATTTTATGTTGGATTGTCTACATCCATTTCACAATATTGCACTAATACAGAAAAAAGCAGCACAGCAGAACATAACATTACACACTGACTAATATTAATCCCAGTACTGATAAAAGTTTTATATCGATTGGCTAATCATGTTAATTATAATTAATTAAATTCTATTAGTTGCACGCTTGTATTACTTACACAAAAGAGGTCTTTCAGGTCATGAGTCTTCTATTACTAATGGATATTATGTTGTAATAATTGATCCTGCCATATGATTTTTTATTTTCAACTTTCTTTTTATCTTTTGAAACTTAGTATTGATATTAAGTACTATCTTCTGATGCTTAGTACCCATAAGATTGAAAAATATACTTCCCTCAAAAAAAGCTGCTGAAAAAAGTATAAACAACTTATGTCATGTAAAAGGATATGACTGTACTTGTACTTTATTTAAATTTTATCCATTCAACACCATTTGGATGATTTGAGAACTGAAAATTGGAAAATTACAGATAACTTTCTGTAGGAAGAATTTGATAAGAAATAACTTATAAAGTCTGATGGGTCGTAGTTACCTCTAGTTATTAAATTTAATAAAGAAAATGTTTTATAGAAACTAATTCCAAAAATTATAGCAAATAAACAATAGCATAGCTTAATCTACTTATATCCTTAATTATGTTAAAATATATGTATTTATGTGATATAAAGTCCAGAGGGATTTATTTTTTTGGTTAGTTAAATGTAGAATTTTTAAAAAGAATTTTGTTTAATGAACCAGCTCCTTTTAAAATTTGAAAAAAGAAATAATTCTCAAAGAGGTTAAGTCCAAATTTATTAGTTTTGCTTATGTAGGACATCTGATGATCAGTCACCATTCGAAATATTCTATAGGTTGTCAATCAGTCCGGGCTGATATTGTTACAATTGTACTGCTTAATGTATAATTGGTTTCTAAAAGTGTAAGAATTTATCTATTTTTAATATATTTATTTATGATAATCTTTAAAGAAAATCTCTTTTGATTTAATTAGTATAACTGCATACATATATTTAACTTTTCTATAGAGAAGAATTTCAGAAAATCATGTTATATGCCAGTTTTTAAAAATTGTTTTTTATTTTGATTGTGATAAAATCTTTTGTGTATGTACACACACATATATATATATATATATATATATATATATATATATATAATAATAAAAATCACTTTTACTGTTTTTTTTTTATTTTGCTTCTTGTAATGTATGAGCGCTGTCGCTATCATAGTGATCACTACTTCATAAAATATTGTTACAAAAAACATTTAATTAAAATAGAAAAGAAGTTTGTTTCATCTTCTAGGTCAGTTAATTAAGTGGCCAGATTCATTAATATAGATACACAAATGAACAGCATCTCACAAAAGATGAATGAAAATAGTCAAATGTGTAACTATATGCATAATATCCTGTGTGTAAAGAATATGAGCTATTAATTAAGAATAGGTTGTTAAAATTATTGTTAAACTGTTTTTTTTTAATTCATTGTATTAAATTAATGCTATGTGTTGCAGAAAGTGGCCTATAATAATTGATAAATACTGTTTATTTTTATTTTTAAATCCGGTAAATAAAGTTATGTTATAAGGTTTGTATCTTACTGTGCTGTGGGATAACAAAGAAAATCATGTTTGGATTGGAATTAATATTGAACAGATGGCACGCTTTAAAAACAAAACTTACACATTGTCCATTCTTCAATCAGATTACCGTGATTCATAAGATATCTTGTCCATTCTGTCAGCTCGGTTAACTGTAAACTATTCAATTTAGTGTTGTAAACTATAGGATTCTTCAGAAAATACACTTCTGCTTGTTGCTCTATTGAATTCCTTGCTGCCTTTAGTATTTATTTGTTATAAACTTATTTTTGTTGTATAAGCTGTTGATTAGAAAGTTAATAAATTACTTGTAATTAAATAAAACTTTGATTACTACCGGCTTTCCATGCAAGTTATATGTGACATGGAAAGCATCAAGTGATGTCCAGTAACATTTTGTTTTACAGCTGATTCCTTGCTATCATATTATGCAGCCTTGATCGGTTGCAGTATATTATATTATGTATATTCATTCGTAAAATAAGTACATGTTTTTTTTGTTTTTTTTTTGCTGCTGCTAATAGACCACTAACAAATCTGTTGGGTAATAGATCATACAATAACAACTGAATTTCAGTTTCAAGTGTGAATAAAAGTCATCAGCTAATTTATATTAGGTTTTTTAAAATTTTAGGTCTATCAGTATAAATTTTTTACATGTCATAAAAAAAATTTATAGTTATAAGTGTAATTATAATTATAGGATTTTAATCATTAATAAATTTTTAATTTTTACTATTTTTCCTTTAAATATTTTTTGTTTGTTTTACATTTTATAAAGTTATTTGTTTGTGGGTTATGATTAGCAGGTATGCTTAAATGCGTTTATAAGTGCCTATTGTAGGAACCAAAGAACATCTTTTTTTGCGTTCTACATTGTAAAATTTGTTTTATTTATATTAATCACGTGCAAGGGTATATATAAAAATATTCATAAAGAAATTAATTCTTTTATTTAAATAATGCAAAGTATAATTATAATTAATTTTGTTTCTTAATTATTTTTATTTCAAATATATATATATATATATATATATTATATTTATTTATTTATATAATTAAATTATAGTTACCATATTTGATAATTTTTTAGTATTGGCTCTCTTTTTTATTATACATATTTTTTTTAAATTATTATAGTTGGAGTTATAAGTACATAATTATAAGCATATCATCTGTAAGGAAATAATAATTGCAGCATTAATTTCCAATTTTTATTCTTTTTTGTTTGCTTATGTAATGTTTATACAGGCAACCGTAAACAGCCATAATTATATCTTTTATCTAAAGATATGCCATTCTGATTAGTATAGTTTACTTTAAAGACAATTGTGTATGTGAGTTTGTTTTGCACATGTGCAAGTGTATGAATGTATTTATATAGTGTATTTGCAGTTTTAACATTCATTTATTTTTTGTTTATAATAAAAAAAGTAAAAAAATGGGAGTACAGTAAAAAAAAAAAGGTTATGTTATTTAGAAATAAATAGGATGATCGCATTTGCTGATTAATTGAATTGTTAAATTTGATTGTATTATTATATATATATACTAATACACCTTATACAAATTAAATAAAGTAAGTTGCATTAAGTGTCTACATAGTACCTTTTGTTAAAAAAATCTTTTAAAATAACATGTATATAAAATTTGATTTCATTTAAAGGAATCTGTTATTATTATTATAATTATTTTGTAAAGAAGAATAAAAAATTTGTAAAAATAAATTAGAAAATTGTAACTATTGTACAGAATTGTAATTGTTGTGTCATATTTCTTTAATATTTATTAAATTGTATATTAATTAATTAATTATAATTACCATAAATATACATAATTATTCATATTATATATGATATATGACTGATGTATAAATTATTATTGTTCAGCTTTGCATTTTGGATAGAAATGAATTTTGAATGACACTTCAAAATTATATTAATAATAAACAAGCACAAATACGAATTTTATGGTTATAAGTGCCATATTTATCATCAACAGTGCTTGTTGTATGTAACATGTACAGTTTTTCTGTACAATTATTACCCTTTTTTTATTATCAATATAATTTTTTTGATGGAGTAAACATCATTTATTACAGGTAATGTTTGTTGTCGACTTAAGTATGATACAATGTAAAAACTGTGAGGTTCTATGTGTGTTGTGTAATTTTTTTTTACGGGTTAGTTTTAAAATTACTTATGAACATTTATTGTATCACACATATATTTGTGTATGTATGTGTGGTGTGTGATATATATATATATATATATCTCGATTGGAAAAGTATGTGTTATATTGAATGGGTAGTATGAATAAATAAAGGAAAAAATATTGATTTTATTTTAATGTTCCTTCTCTTTTAACAGTTATGTTATTCTTATTCTGCAGTTTGTAGATAATTGCTTTTTTGTTTTTTTTTAACTGACTTTTGAAGGTTTTAACTAACCGAAGATTGTTCTCAATCTAATATGTTATTTTTTGTTTATTTATGTTTTAAGTCTTACTCATTTCAATATAAATTAATTTTGATGATTAATTTCCTTGTTAGAAGTTCCTTTGGTGGTTCTAAAGTAAAATTCTTCCAGATAGTGTCAGTGGAAGATTTTTTAAAGAAACATCTTTCAAAATCTTTATTCAAAAACAGTATGGTCATGTAAATGATTCTGAAAAGTCTTCTTTTATTTCTTTGTAACTGTTGCTTAATATTAGATCGTTATAGTGTAATAATATGTAGCCTGAAGTCATTCTGATATTCAAGATATTTTAATTAAAATGTGATAAAATTAATACATCGCATTCAATTCTTCTCTTATTCTAATTTTTTAATTCTGTCTTTCCTTGTCTTTCTCTTTATTAATGCAAAATTTAATTTCTCATTAAATCTGTATTGTCTGTATTTTTCTCCATTATTTCTGTGGGATTGTCATTTTATTCACATTGTATGTATGGCATATTAATTTATTAATTAAAAATAAGAATAGGAGGCCTGGTTTTACCTAGTGAGTATCTCACCCATCATTTTGGCTTTTGTGCAATTCCTAGGTAAGAAACATAGCTAGGTCAGTTCTTCTACATGCACATAGGGTTGCTACTTCTGACATATTAAAAAATAATGATATTGAAGTAGTGTGGCTGATCCTACTTCTCCAGAAGGAATAAAGATAAGAAAAGGGTTGGGAAGAGGAGGTTAAAATCAACCTGTGCAGGGACTTTGTTTGATCAGGGTTGATGAGGGTAGATAAAGTCACTATGATGTTTTTCATGACTTGTGAATTATTGGTTTATATCACCAGCAAAAATTATTACATTAACTCGGTGATTCATTCCTTCCATCAGTTAAAATGGGGATAGTATGCATCCCTGCTTTTAGCAACATTTTGTTTCAAACTGCTCGGAGCTTCCCACTAGAGTTCTGAGTCTACATTTATATATATTTTATCATTCTTTTATGTTTCTTCTATAACAATTTCTTTCCAAACTTAAAACCTCTACATGGCATATGCCTATGTGTTCATATACGTATGAATATCATCATCAGTTTTATTACACACCAATCTTTTCACATCTGTGGTTACATCATACTCCTACCTCATATACATTGTACTCCTTCCATAACTAAAAACCATATGTTGTATCTAACTTCCTGTTCTAACTTTCTGTTGTTTTTTTCTGTTCAAGACCCTTTTATTAACATCAGTTGAATGATTTATTGATGTTATTTTCCTGTAGTTTTTCCACCTCTTTTTGCTTCTTGTCTTAAATAGTAAAATTATGTAGCTTTTAAATCAGCCTCAAGGAAAATATTTGTTATTCCAAATACATTTGAAGAACAAATACAGTCAGTGCATCGCTACTGGTCCAGCAACTATTATAAATGTAATCTGATGTTGATTTTTTCCCCCTTACTGCTTCGACTGTCCTTTTAACATCTTCCCAGAATAATTCTTTCACCTCTTGTTTTTATATCCATTTCCTTATACCATCCTTCTCTTTTTCATCCTTGCTGTCACCTTGGTCTTGTTTGTTTCCCCATCTTTCCATCATTCTTTAAGTAATGTTATTGTCATTCATATCATTGTTCACATTCTAATTAAATGCTTCATTTGCTTACTCCTTCTTAATCATTTTCTTACACTTCTTTTCCTTTTTATATTTCCTTGTCTTCCTCAATTTTACTTGTCCACCAGCTCCTGCAAGCTCTGATATATATAAATGGTATGCCCAATTTTTTATTTTTGTTTCACCACATGTTTCTTTTCTAGATATTCACTTACAAATTTTTTCAATAATTTCCACTAGTAACTTTTTAAAGCAATTCCCATTTCCTTTACCACTTCCCTTGGACATTTTTCAACTACAGTTATCTTTTATTACTCAAATTCTGTTATGGTGAGGATGTAATCTTCATCCTCACCAGGTCTCTATTTTACCTTTCTTTTTTCTGCTTTTAGTCTTTCAAACTTCTATCAGTAGTCTGTGGCTTCCTTCTATGTGTACATCTATAATTTTATTGATCTTCCCCTTTTTTCATCTGTTTCTGTCTGCCAAAATATAATTAGATTGTTTTTGACTACTATCCCACCTATGTTGTGTAATCATATTATCTGATTACTTCTTTCTTGCTAAGAGTTGAGGATTAATTTTGAATTCCTAACTCATTCTGTTAGTATAAATCTAAACGTGTTTCTTCCTCATTCCTATTACTGTACTCAAAATATTCATAAAACTTTCTCATTTACCTTTTTATCTTATGCACTGGGAAATTAAAATATATGATATTAAAAAAACAGTATTCTCTGTTTCCTCTTTGATTAGACTTTTGTATTCATTTTTCTCTTGGTTTGAGAATTCTATCTGCGGATCATATTGCTATAAAATTTCTTTTTTAAAATTGAGTAACATAGTTGTTGCCATGTCTTAAATTTAATTAATCTCATCTGTTAACCTTGATCTGAGGTACCACAATGGCCACTTTTGTCTTCTCAAAATCCAGCATTTCCATTGCAGAACAACCTTCCTATCCTTTAAAATTTTCTACCTTACCTATTCCATTTTGTTTCACTTGACCGTAATCTGTAAAGATAAAGTGGATTTGTTTTTTAATCCCATCTTTTTCAAAAGTTTTAATGTAATTTAAAATTGAGTTTTAAATCCAATGTCGGCTTAATGGACTAAACATGGAATATGGCTTCATCAAGAACCCTAGTTGTCACTTATGGAGTTCCTGTAGAGACTTCCTAGAACCTAAGGCAGAAATTGTTATTGCTATATTCTATCTGAGCAGGCAATATCTTGATCACCTCCTACGATAAAAAGGAGTTGAACCAAAAATTTAGAGTAAAATGTGGAAGTACTGTTAGAATGCATTTCATTTTTATAAAATGTAATGAGGATTTCATACAAATTAGAGTTTTCTTCTTATTTTTAATGTTAGTAATAAAATGAATTAATTTCATGTTATGTTGTAGTTTACATACTTTTTTTTTAATAGGTCAAAGCAATTTAAGTATCACCATTTTAAGTATTTCAGCTAAAATACTGAAATTCTGCAAAACATTTTTCAAAAAAAGGATTCATTATCATTCACATTGTTCTTAAATTTTAATGAATATACTGGTGACAAAAAAACAGGAACTTTTGAAGTCCTTTTGTGTAACTTCCAAACTATCGTAGATTTTGTCAAGCATTTTTATGGCGAAATGCTGTTGACTGTTCTCACTGCTCCATGATGAGTGAGTAGCAAGGTTGCCTTTGCATAAAGCAGTGCTGCCAACTGTACATGACTGCCATTATGCATTTCAAAAATTCCCATTTTTTTGTGTCACTTGCATTACTGTTTAATATGTACAATTTATATTTTTATTGTGGGGATTTATTACATCTAACTATTTTATAGATTATTTTAAAATTGTTGATCGTGAGAATTATTCCTTTAGAGTGAAATAATAAAACTTTTTTGTCAGTACTCTGTAATATGAGTAGTATAAAGTTCATAGAAATCCTGTTTCTAAAGATGGGATAGTCTCACCCTCATAACATTTCATTTAAAATTTTCACTGGTGTGGTAAAATGACAAATTTTACTGAATGACTTTTAATATTTATATTTTCATTTTTACAAATCTTAATCATTCATTGCTCTGAAATATTAATTTTAAGCCATTAATAGTAAAAGAAGCAAATTATTTCAGAATAAATTATTAAGCAAAGTTATATTACACAATTATAAAAAAAAAAACTAGTATGTTATTAATGAATTTTGTTTTCTTTCAAATTCAAGATAAATAAAAAAGCTTGTCTATAATTTTATTGTATGGTCCTAACATCAGCATAAGAAAAAAATACCTATAAACATTGACAATAAACACCTTTTCAACTGTATATCAAACCATTTTGTATTCTTAAAATAAAAATTATGTCTCCAGAATGGATTAGGCTATTTTAAAGAAGTTTGGCAAGTGTTTTTAAATAAATATTCTCTACAAAATAAATCAATATGGAAATTTTACGTTCATAAATTTAAAAAACTTCTAAATTTAATGAGTATTTAATTTTACTACTAAGTAAATTTCTTAACTTTTCATTTATGATAAGAACTGTTTGTGTTAGGAAATAGTTGCTTATAAGTTGAAATTGTAAGTATTCATCATGAACAGAATTACGCCTTGTTATTTCAAATCAAATTACAAAATAATTTTGTGCTGGGTTTTAACCTGATGGTTCTGCAGCATCTCTAGAAGTAGCATCAATTGAGGGGTGTTACATATTGTAAAATGTCAATAGCTAAAACCACATTCTTTGAACTTATTTCTATAGATCACTGAAGTTGATTTTCTTCTATAGTTGCTTGCTATTGACATTTTTTTAGTGGCTAATAATATTATTTTAATTTTTTATTTATTTAAAAAAGAATTCATAATCTTGAGCATTTACACCATGGAAATGTAAACAAAAAATTATAAGACAGGTACAATGAAACAATAAAGCAAATAAATAAAATTAATGTGAACAATAACGGAATTGGACTACTTTTAAGAATTTTCCACTATCAACATTTTTTGAAATAAAACACCTCAATAACTCTCCATACCCTCATACAAATAAAAATAAAGTAATAACTTCGCCGTTTCAATTTCGGTGAAAAATGGATAATATAGATTTGTAAAATTTAATTTTTTTCTGCTCCATTAAATTTAACAGGTATCTATTTTGATTGCTGAATTTAAATCTGCCATACCAGTTTCCTATATTGTGTAAAGATTTATACAAAATGGAAATGATTGTAAATAATGATTTCTAAATCACATTTTGAATTATTCACTCATAAAATGTGTAAGTAAAGTATTGAAAATAGGAGAAAGTTATTTCTCAGTTTAACTGCTTGGGTGCAGATTGCCTGGATTGTTTTCCTTCAAATAAATCAACAAAAATATTAAATTTAAAACAATTATTAACAAAGTATTTTTTATGGTTATAAAGTAATATTTTTGTTCAATAAAAAAATTTGTTCTTGTGATAAAAAATATTTTTTTATTACAACAAATGAAAATTATAAAATTAATTTTTTTTTACTCAGAATTTGAATTTTTGTAATTACTTTAAATATAATAAATAAAATTACTTTATTATAGAAGAAATAATGTTGGTTTAAAATGTAGGAATGCAGTAAACCCAGCTTAATATAGTTAATAGAATTAACAAGCATTAAAAAACAGCCTTGTATTCTACTGTACATAAATGGACTGACATGGCTAAGCTCTGAAATAAACATTTGCTAGAAATCTGTTTCTTTTAATATGGCTTTGTGACTAGCTGTCCATGAAAATGTTAATTTTATTTCTCTAATATTAGCAATATCAAATGAATTTATGCTGAGGTACTTTTAAATTTACATTACTGTATTTATTTTTTTTAGAAAAAAAATTGTTTTTTATGTCAAAGGTAAAATATTTTATGATTTATGTGATGTTCAGTCTTCATAAAAAAATAAAGCAGCATCTGTTATACAAATCATGTACAAATTAGATGATGCATATTAAGCTAAGAGCTATGGGGTGTTTCCTCTCTTAACTGTAACATTAGATTACTGGAAATGTAAAAGACCTGGCATTATCCAAATGTTTCCTCAACTATTAATTAGACTGTTAAAAAATGTTGGGTGCGAAAGGAATCCACAAACAAGCTGTTAACAGGGTTTCCAACTTGCTAAATTTCATTATGAAACATTTCCTCCATTTATATCTTCTCGTATTTGTAGACTTGGTTTGAGTGTTAGTTTGCCCGATTCCCGTAGTTTGTATCTAGGAGAAAGGAGATTGAATTAACAAAAAAGGGAGAGATTAATATTGTAAGGACCTCAGGAGATTAGGGTGGTTTACCATTATTACAGCTAGAATTTAAAATTTCCTGTCTTGGTTAGTAGCGTGCAGTCAGCTTATTCTTTATCTAGATGGGTTCAGTGTATTAGTTTCCTGTGGTATGGTCAGAAAGGGTTACATATTTTTGTACTCTGGTATAATGGATTAAAGTAAATTTTTAAAAATTAAAACATTAAATAATGAAAAAAATAGTCAAATCTCTTGAGCAAGATTGTTCCCAAGTTTTTACTAGTTGAAAAATCAGTCAAATAAAATCATACAAGAATGAGGTATCCAGCAGAGCTGCTGCTTCTCTATTGGAACTTAGTGGAATTGATAATTATGCCTGAGCAGCAGCTGTCTATGACTCATATTTTCTATTCGTGGTTGTACATAGAGTTAAACTGGTGGGTGAGGTGTCTTAACAGGCTACATGGGGTGTACTACTCCATCCAAAATTGAAAACAAAAATTAATTATCTGAGAATGCATTTTGAAAAACAGCTTCAAACCAATTAACATGACTTATTTTTGTAGATGAAACTTGGATGTTAAAATGCATATATACAATATATTTTTGAAAATTAAATATGAAAAAAATTGTAAGTGATCAGGTAACATACAAGATTTGTTTACCTTGTAATATTCATTATAAATATAACCTGTTTTTCTAATTAAAAAGAATTTTATACTAGATTGTTATTTATTAGAGAAGATTTTTAAAAACATATAAAAATGCATTTGTCAGATATTTAGATGCATGTCATTGATATTTAAATTTAGTTCAAACCAAAATAATTCTTGATTATTTAGCAAGATATATTATTCATTATTATAATTAATAAAACTTTTATTTTTTAAGTAACAATGACTTTTACAGTTGTTACCACAAGTAAATTACCAAATAAATATTGTTTAACTTCCTTGGTTTGTGAGAACCGGTTTAATAAATGTTACCAATTATTGAACTGGGTTCAGCCACTGACATTTATCCTCAGTCAATATATTTCAATTGCCAGTTTATTACTCCCTTAGATGTTTCAGGTTTTGTAGAACCATAAGGATGTAAGGGATAAAGTTTACTGTTCTACATGATGTCCTCCATAAAACTGTACATATAAACTAAGTTGAAAATTGTTAGAAAATAATGTAATTAACACTATAGTCCATTTCATTGCTGTCTCACAGCAGTAAGTAAGAAATGAAATTAAGTAAAGAAAAAGAAGAGTTAGCATAGCATATTATTCCTATAAGTATAAATATCATAGCTAATTGGATTCTATGCATGTTAATAGCCTTATCCTCTTATAAAATGGTGTTTTATCTATGTTCAGAACATCTCAGGAAGTAGAATTTTAAAAAGTAAATAATGTGAAGTAAAGTTAAAGATCAGCAGGCAAATGTATTTTTAATAAACCACTTTCCATGGTGCTAACTTCAATGTACCAGGGTTTATAAAACTAACGTCAATTACACAAGGTTTCAATTAAACAATCCCAATTAGGTGTTGTGAAAAAATACTTATGTTATTATTTAGTGATTAATGATCAGACATTAATAATAATTAGTTTATTTCAATTTTCTTGCACCTATTCTCACAGTTTTGCAGCAAACTTGTTTTACTGCAATGTATTAGCTGTTTTAAGGTTTTTTTGTGTGTTTGTCTACCTGGAGGCTGTTTTGGCCTTTATAATGTTACTTTACTATCAGTCCTATGCAAAGCCTAGGTGTCAGTAGACAGGTGTGTTCAAAGAATATTGGAAATTCTTTACTTTCAACTATATACAGTAGTAAAATAATTCTATACATCAGTTGCACAAAAATGAATACCTGTTCATAGGTTCTGAAAAATAATCATCAGTCAACAAGCCTAGAGAGACATTATCAAGTAAATTATGATTATTAGGGACAAAGGAGTTAGTCTAAACATTTACTTAATATTTTTATTCAGTGCTGTGTTGGCTGTTTATGAAAGCTGATGGCAAGATTCTAAATAACTGTTGTATCATGTTGATATGAATGTATTTTTTAAGGAAAATTAATTTAGTTTTGATAATGGAATAAATTCTACTGTATTAAAAGTATCAAAAAGTAAATTATTAAATTTGTTTAAGATCAGATTATTTACTCTAAACTTTATATATTGTTCAGTATTTTCTTTTTGATCAATATTTAACTGATAGTGTACTTCATTTTCCGCATATAAATTTAATTTGAAGTTGCAGTGTTCTATTTTGCTTAATGTAACTGTTTAAATTGTACCCAGGTTGTTTCATATTTCCATTGGATTTAGTTAATGGTGGCCTGTATCTTGTACCTTCCCAAACCACACCTGGTTTGCATGCAGCGCACTAGCTGGTCCCAGCTCCTTGCGATCAGTTACCACCAACGAAGCAGTTCTGTTGCGCATACTGAATGGGAGGAGTTACATAATTACACTATGTTAAGATGAAATTCTGTACTGGGCTTTGATTCAGCTTTGCTCCTATCAAAAAATCATCCTCTGAATGTAGGGATGAGTTATATGTCCTCAGATGGGCGTGCCAAGTGAATGCTGGACTTTGATTTGCAGCCAGGAATGCTGATAAATGAATCAGTAAAAGTAGTAAACCTTGCTCTATGAATGATAGTAACATAAATATAGCGTGACGTCTGGTACTATATTCATCAGGTTTGGGTATTGTACTAAACTGTTGGGTGGTGACAACAGTGATGCAATCAGAGCTTTAGCAGGTGGTATATGTATATCAATACAGAGAGCTTATTTTTTGAGCAAAGTGTAACTCACTTAACATCTTGCCATCATTGTACATAGGAATCTGTAACATATGAATTCATTTATAATAAAGTTGTATTGTTTACTTTTGTGTTACTCAGTGTACAGTTATTATTTAGTATGATAAATTATTATTCGGCAGAAACAATAAATATAGTTTTATTCTAATCATTTAATAAATAAAATGGTACAGTATTTTTTTTATTATTGTGAACTATAAATAACATACTTGTCTGTTAATGAAAATAAATTACCGAACTAAAAGTGCATTTTTTTTAGTACAAAAGATTATTTCATTAAATAATGCATTTTTTATGATTATGTCATCTAAGACTCTTTTTGTTTCGCATGCTACTCACTGAGTTTCTGAGATATTTCAGATGTTGCAGAACCATCTGATTACAAGGGATGCAGTTTACTTAAAATTAAAAATCCATTGTCTTATTATTTATAACATTCTTTCAACTTTATCATCCATTTTTCATTTGATAATAATTATTTAATGCAAATTCATGACAATATTTTCTGTTTTAGTAGTACATATGTATTTGTTTTCATTTGATGAGGGATTAGGGATTTAGCTTTAACCTATAAGTGGTTCAGCTGTTATGCTTATTGTGCAGTCTGTCCTTGAACAGGAAATGAAGTCCTGGGATAATCCACAATTAGTTCCTCCATCGGATCACTCTGAGAGTGCCACTGGCTGTACTGGTCAGGCATCCTCATTGAGGAATTAGCTCATCCATAGAATTAGAATGAGAAAGATAAGATCTAGGAAGGGCCCCTTTACCGTTTCTTGAAAATGGTGGGTAATAAAAAGGATGATTCACTTTTGGAGTATGGAAGAAGTAACGAAAACCAGATGAAAACACAAGACGATCTCGTTGCAGCAGGTGCTCATCTAACCAAAATACCTTAGGAATTCATATTTTTACTTGGATAGGAATAGCATATTGATGATTAATGATTTTGCATTGAACAACTTAAATATATTCTGCAGCTAAAATTTCTTCTCCTCTAGAAATTAGAGCCAACCGAGAACAATCCCTGAGATTTTATGGTGTATAAAAGTATCCGACTGAACTACAAACATTGAGGCTGACCCTCGTTGAATGTGAAAGCAATTAGCTTTAGTCTGTTAAAAAACTTTAACTAGTTCAAAATAGCATAGTTGCTGAAAATTTATAAACTCATGATAAAATTACAGAAAATTAGGTGTTTAGGAAGTACCAGTTCAAAATTAGTTTAATTTTGAAAAAATTGTCTTCTTGAATTGAAAAAAGTAGCAGTGTCATAAAATGAAGTATAATGTAACAGCAGCTATGATGCTGCCAATGATAAGTGTATCTGAAAATATTTTAACAGAGGTAAAACATTAATTATTTTGTTTAAATTTGATTAGTATATTGTAACTCAAAATCAACAATTTTGAGTAGCTATATTTAAAATTATTGCTCATGTACAATAACACTAAGATTCTTTTAAAAATAATTTTTAGTTAGAGATTTCATCATATCCTGATGTTTTACGGATAATAGAACAAAAAACAAATAGTTTCGTATTTTCATAAAATGTGTATCTAGTAGAAGTTTTTAAATGATGGAATTTAGGAAGTAACCTGGCTCTGGTTAATGGGAATAATGATATGTAGTAGTGCTTATCAACAACACCGCATAATATAAGAATTCACGCAAGAGAATTCTCTTAGCCTCTTTCCCTTCAACTTCAACATTTAACCTGCATGAGGTGCCCCTGCTAAGCCAAACAACCTAGTGGAAGGTCACAGATATCCAACCGCAGTGGAAAACTGGGTCATTGAACAGATTTGTATAAGGAACTGGCAGTTTTATTCTCATTGTAGGGAGCTTCAACCTGAATGGGTGTTAACTTCACACTGTCTCAGGAAATAAGCAATAAGTTTACCATCTGAATTTTGGTGAAGAAACTAACAATTGTGTGTGTGGACACTTAGTGGCAGCCTCACTACTAGGATAAAGTACTCTGCATATAACTCACATGTCTGAAGTTTTTAATCCATGAAACAAAATCGGAGCAAAGTGATAGAAGGCTCTGATTTTCTCTGTACCAAGTAATGGAAGAGACATGAAAAAAGAAACTAAAATTGTATATTGTAAGTATTGGAGTAGTCTCTAATTTGAAAGAGAAATGAAAGAAAAAAAAATTATTACATCTTTTCTGTCATCAGTCCTTTGTTGGAAATTTTTCCTTCAGATAGTTTGGCCAAAAGACTGGTATTGATTCTAAACTGTTTTTTCATCTGTATGTATAAAAATCTTAATTACTTTAAAAAATATAATTTTACAGTGATTCCAACATACAATAATATTTTTGATATGAAGAAGTCATCATTTTTTTGACATACATTTTTATACATACTCTACAAAAACTTAAATGGAGATGAAAAATCAAATACACATGACTTATAAAATAACTGACAGTCAAATGATGGTATAAAAATGACAAAATGTGATCTGTCATTTTAAGGTATGGCACATTATGAGAGTGTTTATCATTTATTGAACTTTATTAGAGACCTGAACCTTGAAAAAAAATTTCCAGAATTTTTTACTTAAAATTATGTATAATTTGTAGGTACATTATAGTAATTTATGTAAAAAAAAAAATAGATTTTGTGCTTTAATCACTTTTTGAATTGAATGTCTCCTATGATATCCACCTGGTTTTATTAGAAAAATTTACATGAGGGTACTGAAAAATTGCTCTTCTGTCCACCCTCCCCTTTTCTTCGCTTTCTTTTGAAGAGTGTTAAAAAACATTCCTAGCACTATACTGTTTGTAATAAAACAAATTTGAAGAATGACTAATCCAATTTTTTTTAAAAGTGGAACTCATGGTAGATCATTAATGAATCGTTCAGCAGTAAGCATCATATGAACTAAAGTACATAACAATTTTTGTGAAGGTGTCAAAACAATAAACTGGACAATTGTTATAGTCTCATATTTCAGTGAAGTATGTGGCAGGTAGATTACTGCTAGATCCTGGGTCATTTATGGCAATGGCTATGCTGTGACTATCAGAAAAAAAGATCAGATTCTAAAGAGGCTCTAAGAAGGAATTGGAGGCTTCACAGCAAAAGGTTTGAAGAAAGATATTATAATGTATATGAATATTTTATTGATATATTGAAGTTAAGTCAGTTTTCATTGCATTATTTTAATTTTTTTTAATTTCTCAAAAATGTCTGCAGATAATTTGATAAAATTTTCAAAATACATCATTGACATTACATACAACTGACTTAACACCATACGATTTTTTTATAAAGTTTTATAAAACATTTAATCAAGGTAAAAATTGAAATGTTTGTCAAAATTATTTTCTCTGATTTATATAAACTAACATTTAAAAATCCTGTGGCACTGGCTTTAAAACGATCTGATAAAACACTGGTAAAAATTGGAAGGTGACTTTATACACAGATTAAGCAGACTATAAAAATGTTCCTTATATTAATATGGAGAAGTATACAAGATACTCTCCTATAACAAGAATTAATAAATAATATCATTTTGATATTTGTTTACTTTAAATAAACTTATTTTCATCACTTTTATGTGATTATTTGGAACAAAGCTACAGTAAAAAGTTTTGCATGACAAGATTATTGTAATGAAAATTATTTTGAAATATTTTAAAAAGTTTTTTGAATATTTAAAAAATAAAACGTACAAAAAATAGTTATCAATTTTTCTACTGAAATGAAATGTAAAATTTAACATTTTGTTCAAAATAATGTTTTTCTGTATCCAGAGGGATATATATTCCCAAATTTGTAAGTGAAGTGAAGATATACAAGAATTTATCATATGAGTATCAAAATGCTCCTATTTGTTTAAAGCTCTTTAAGTGTGATGGGTTTTTTTTTTCAAGTAATGTTATTAAAGTAAATTTTATAAGAGATATAAAGAGATTATATTTTATAAGAGAAAGTAAATTTTATAATTGATCTTCTGTGAAAAATTTCTGGTTAAGTCCTTGTTCTAGATCTTTCTGTTCTTGTTACTATAGTATGAAGGTTTAGGGATAAAATAATATTCTTCCGCTTGCTGACTAAATACTTCTATTTGAATCCATTTTTTATTGGCTCAAGTACATTAACTAAACCCAGTTACCTGTTAACCAAGCCTGCTTAGGGTGAATTAAAAAAAATAGTCTCATGCTAGGAGTTAAATTCAGGACCAAACTATACTATTCTACACTACAGCCACAACAAACTGTCCAATAACCAGAAATGTTTATTGTTAAGCAGAGCAACCTGTTTTTTTATCACCATGATTCATTATAATTTATGAAGAATGTATGATTTATAATTTTTTGAATGTAAAACTAGTAAAGTTATTGTGAAATATTATCTTATTAAAACAGCATTATTGTTATACAGAACTGTATCTTAGTTAGGAAAATTGTAGTTGATCCAAAGTTGAAGAACTGTATGTACTTAAGGAATGTCGAAGGGAGCGAAAAGAAATTATGTTTGTTAAAGTTTAGTGATGAAGCTTATGAGTTGAAGTAATGTTAAATTATGTTTAATAAAATTTACTGATGTTTAATAATAAAATCTTTTTAGGGTTATTGATAGTTTTTATTCATAACCAAATTATGATATGTTTTTAATTTGTGAGTACATAAGTAAATAAATATATATACAAATATACATGCATTTACCCTCTTTGATCCTCACCAGACCTATTATCAACTATTATATGAAGTCTGTGTAGCACTGCATTACGTCTAGAGTCATGGAATAAATGATAGGAGTATGCACAACTAAATAATGATTATAAACTTGCATACAACAAAATGAATACAACTACACAGGATGCAGATTTCTAATCAGTAAGGAAGGTGTTGCAAGGATGTTTGTTTTATAGTTATATTTTAATGAAATTTCTGAGTAATGTAAAAGAAAAAGAAAGGAAAAATATGTAATTACTTTATTCACTCTCCACATGTTCGTTCGTAATTTTAAAGTGTTGAGGAAGGTATCCACTGTTAAATGAATAGGTTAGAATATTATTATAATATGGTTTTATAAATCGTTATGTAAATATTCATAATTTTGAGGTCGTAAACGTTGATAATGTTTTGAAGACATTCATCAAGTTAGTATGCGTTATTTTACATGCTGCGTAACACTTTTAAACATAATATGCAAAAATTTAGATTTCACAATGATTTTTTTTGGATATTTTAAAAATATTTTTGTTTCAGTTTGATAAAATTCAGAATTTTAACTATTTGTAATCGCTTATTGTAGTGTAAGCTGTTTTATCTTGGTTATTTGTCGATCATATGGTAGCAGATAATAATTATGTCTTGAAGAGAAAGTGTCAAGAGAAGAGAATCGATAAGGATTGTATTGCTATTAAGAAAGTCATTTCATGACCATATCGGGAATCGAACTTGTGTCTGTGCGTGTACATAGGTCTTATTAGACGGTCATGGTGTTATTGGTGGTTTTCGTGTAGGTAGTGGTGGTGAGAAATGGGGCCATGCCACTATGACTAATAACACAAAGTTATAAGGGAGGGGGGTTTATTTTTAACCGAGTGTCTGTTCTTTTGACTTTGGCAGTACGAGCCTAGGGTCCGTTGGTGCGTCTTGTCTTCGCGTACGAACGTATACGACATAATATTCATTCGTTCATAAACTTTGTTTTTAGCGCGCGTGTTTGACGGTGTAGTCTATCCTCCAGGGAAAAGTAAGCGTACATCTTCTGTACACCAGGTAGCGCTGCTATCTCCAGAATGAATAACAATGCGACTCAACACGAGCCGGTCAGTGACAATCTCGATGACGAGATGGTGGCCACGGAGCGTGAACTTGCCGAGGATGCGCGGTGGAAACGTATACAGCAAAACACCTTTACGAGGTGGGCTAACGAGCATTTAAAAACTGTTAGCAAACATATCGGTAATTTGGAAACGGATTTGTGCGACGGATTGCGTTTAATAACGTTGGTCGAAGTGCTGTCAGGAAAGCGATTACCGAAACACAACAAGAGACCGACTTTCAGATCCCAGAAGCTGGAAAATGTTTCGGTCGCTCTTAAGTTCTTAGAAGAAGATGAAGCTATAAGGATCGTCAACATAGGTGAGTAGAAGTACTTTGTTGTGTGCACGTGGCTGCTTGTTCGAAAAGCGCATGTCATGTCTTGGTCGACTCGGATGGTTACGACGACCTACCGGTTTTATTTTAGACAGACCGATCGTGCGGTTGGCTCTGGCACATCGCCGAACTCGCCGTTTGCATAAATACAAGCATTCACTTCAACGGCTGATGAGCTTATGTTTTCCCTCGATTCCATATATTTAATTGTAATTCAAAATAAATATAAAACTAACACGTTCCACTTTAATCGCAACGTTAAATTAGTTTTAGTTCTTTTATAAAGGAAATTATATAAGCAATCTTTTTATTACAAATTTCTAAATATTTACATTTGTTTCTGAATAAAATAAATTAAAAACAAAAGTGGTAGTAATATTCCTTGTATAAATATTAATGGTTTTAAAATTTCGCGGTATATTTTTTATATTTTCATGTTAACTCGGGCCCCACCCTCTTTTATACCAGTACGCTTCTAACTAGTAAGATGCGTTTTGTCCGGTCAAAAAACCGGTTGTGAATGTACGGGTTCTTGAACTTTTAAATTAAGGACATGCATTTATCATATATTTTACAATTTTTAGTTTCTCGTTTTAATTTGTATAAAAAGTAAAGATTTTTCTCCTTTTATTTAGCCATAACCATGTGTTATTTAGTTAAAATAATTTTTTACCTGTAAAAAAAAATATGTAGTTGCATGTTTATATTTAAAAAATCAATTTTAACTACAACTGGCTTTACTGAGAAAAATATTTTCCAGTTAGATTCCATATGAAGTTATTCGTTCGATATATATTTTTAAAGATTAGTTCTTAAACAATTTTTTTTTATGTATACATCCTTCTAGAATTACGAAAATGTAAAAACATCTCTTTCGTCGGAATTAGTGGGAAAACGTGTTTATAAAATGCATATTTAAAACATTTATATTACTTCCCTTGAAATTTTTTTTTTTGTTAAACTGTAATTTGAAGGAATGAATTACATAAACCTTTTTTATCAAAAAGGATAGATCTCTCATTAAAAAAAAGTTTTGAGCTGTGGTAAATTTTATGGATTTTATTTTTTAATAAGACATATCTCGAATTAATAAATAAGGAACGATTTTGGCGCAGCGCAGTAGATCTACCGTTTTAGAAAAGGGGCAAATTGTTTGCCCCTTTTCTAAAATTAGTTTATAAAATGCACCCTGAAATAATAAATAAAATGGAATTTGGGTTTCCCGTGAATTTAAAAAATAACCCAGATTTCAAATAAAGTTTAATTGTTCTTGAATGGTACACGAACAAGAGACAATTTTTTCTCATGATTTTCTTCTTTACATAAAAAATAACTCAGCTATAATCTGTGTGAAACGGTTTATTTGTATATTTATGCCTATAAATTAATATAAAATTTTAAATTTAATATAAATTTGTTTGTGTTACACATGAAACTCACATTTTAATGTCATATTTATTAACGTAGATTTAACTCTTTAATAATAATAAATAATTTAGATAATGTAAGTTACGACTTAGTATAGTTAGTTTTTTCGCTGCAGTATGAACCGTTAACTGTGTATATCAAAAGTATATTGTATCATAACATCCTATTTACGCTGCAATGAATTCTGATAATAGAATTAAAATTTACTGCGTTAATTATAATCGTTTTATTTATAATATTAAACATTATTTATGATTAGAATACGTTTAAATTATATATTGTTATAAAACAAGAAAATTTTGGAATATTAATAAACTGTATAATGTTTATATTTAACGATTAAACCTTTTTTATTACACGATGTATCTTAGTAAACGAAGTGTTTTTTATTTGGCACTAAGATATTCGATGGTAAGGTTTATTAAAAAAAAATTAAAAATAACTTCTGTAAACACCCGTTAAATTAAATTTTAAAATTTATCAGAACTTTATTAGTGTAATTTTTGCCTTATTCTCAAATTATTTCACACAATTTTATTTTTAAATTTTAAATAGAACTGAATTCATATGAAATAAGTAATAAAAGAATTCTGTTTAAGCTTAGGTTTGGATATATCCGGTCGGATAATCGGATCAGCAGTTTTTTAACCGATTACTAACATACAAAAAGAGTAGTCAAAATTAAAAACGTTGCAAAATCGCATCGATAATTTGAGTTACGCACTTCAGTCCAAAATTTCGAAAAAAAAAATATCAGGACTTTATTTGTATTTATATCTTTATATCAAAATTTATTTACAATATGTAGGCTAATTATTATTCCCATTAAATGGACATTCCGTCGAATAAAAAAGGGAAAATAAAAAATAAATAGTGGCTGCATTTTATAAATAAATACAACCACTATCTATATATTTTCTCTTTATTATATATTATTATAGATAGCGTCAGGAATAACACGTTTATATTTCACCAATGACAAAAAAACTATTCCAGCATTTGATTGGTAGGATCAAGGAAAACTTATCGGAGCAGCGTTATTTAATTAAAAAAACAAAATGGTTGTAGTTCAAAACCTAATAATGACATGAAATAATAGATAGGTTATGCAAATATGTGAAGAAAATTAATAAAGTTGATAAAAAATAAAATTAAACGTTTTTAAAGTGTACGTTATATGAGTTTATAAAAACCCAAGGTTTATTATATTTTTTATTATTATTATTATTTTAATTATATAACAACTTATTAAAAATAATATATGTATATTTTTTGTAAAAAGATATTTTTTAATATTTAATTTTTGAGTAAATTGTTCGGAATTTATTTTTAGATAATTAAATTACATATTTACAAATAGAAATAATTTCTGGTGTGATAAAATTATTATTTTTTAAAATAAAATTTACTTAAAACTGGTCCCTACGATTTATATTTACTGGTACTAAACGAAAATTTGACAACTACTTTTCTGTATCTGGAATAAAACTTTTTGATTTTTGAAGTAGCTGGAAAGGCAATATTAAGTTTTAGACGAATATTTGTAGACGATGGTAAATACTTTATATTAATTTTTTAAGCTGTTCAGAAAAAAGCAATAAAATTTGATTTCGTTGTAAACAAAATCATTTTGGTGTTCCATGAAAATTTCTTCTGTTGTACGTCAAAAAATTTTACATTTGGGTAAAAAAAAAACATTACTGTTATCGTTAATTGAATTATTATCCACGTGGTTAGGGATGTTATATTCTACTAGGAAGCAAAATACAACAATTTTAAATTGTTATAATCCATCCAAAAAATGATTTCTTTAAACTGTTAACTTGAAGAGCAGTGAAGCTAATTAAAATTTAAATATTTTAAACGTAAATAGGTTCATAATTTTAATAAACAGATCATAATTAAATCGATAGAAAACTTCCAGCTTAACTTTAGACCGCTCTACATTTTAAAACCAGAGTTTCAAACAAAACATGATTTTACGTTCTTGACATGTGTGAAAAATCAATGAATATAATTACGTAATGTCTAGTCCTTGAGAAAAATATGTATTAAACGTGTACTTTTATGTATTAGATTCACGACCTCGTAAATAAATATTTGTGTACCCGATATTTTTGTGACGTTTCATTATTATTTTGTTGAAAAAAATGTTTAATTAATAATTTTTTATTTTCTCTAAAAGGAGGATTTTTCATCACTCAGAAAAAACCGTTCTGGAATTACTGATACAGATAAAATTCTACTAAACGATTTTTTATTAAAAAAATATAATTAGTCATATTAAAAAACAAGTCAATTGTTTTTAAAGGGGAAAAAATTAGTTTAGGATGATCTGAAACCTGTTTTAAGAGAACATTCTTTTTATAATTAATAATAATTTCAAGTTCGACGGGTGGTATGTTTTTATCGAATTTTTAATTAAAAAAAAATTAACGTTTTTTTTTTGTTAACTCAATATTATTATTACAAAAAGAAAATAAACAAAGTATATTTTCACAACATTTATTTAAAAAATCATCTCTATAAAAAATCATTCGTAGCATCTGATGTTTATTATCAGAATACATCCACCTGTATTCTCTTCGTAATATCTAAGGAAGGTACTGCGTACATAAACAGCTGTGATTTTTTTAAATAAATTTTTTGTTAATCAAATTACATATTTTGTTTATTTTCTTTTGGTTATGATGTATTTTCATCAAGTAACGGTTTAATCCATCGATTATTTGATATTATTATTAATCTTACCAATGCAAATAAGTTTTTAGCCTTGTTTAAAGCATATTTTTATAAAAAAAACATTCATCTGTATCATGTTGTCCCCGGTTCTTAAATAATTTGAGTCCGCGCGACCAATGTTTCCATTAATATAGCAATAATTACATATTTTAATTTTGATGTTTTTGCGATTAGTTATTACTGTAAAATCTCCAAAGCTGCTTGATAATGGCCTTTCGACCAATATTTTTACAATAACAGGCAATAATGTCTAATAATCTAAACTGAAAAAAAAGTAAAAGATTATTTCTATAATCCTGTGAAAATTATTTGGAAATGCATACCAAATTTATATCATATTTTTCAAAATTTTATAAATAAATTTTATTTTATACTTTATATTGTATAATTTTAAAGGAACATAAAAAATGTTATAAAAAATTCATGAAGAGACTAAAAATATATAATAAATTTAAGTATTCTGCATAAAAATAATAAATATATCAAAATTGTACGAACATTTTTGGGGAGACCAGATTTGAAATTTTGCCAAAATTTCAAATAATCGTGCTTGTGATGAGAAATTAGTTGCTGATTTTACTTTAAAAAAAAAGAAGAAATCATTGTTTTCCTACTTGAATTTTATCTACCCTCCAGTTATGATGCTAATTATCGTGTCATTCATCCGCTTGAATTAGGCGAAGTAGCTGGTCTAAAAATTTGACTCACTTTACACTATTATTTGGTCTTTATCTGTTGATATTGTAAGTTTTAGGGCTAAACCAAATTATCTTCTTGCTATAAAAAAGAAATCCTTCGCATAAAAATTTCTACGTTGTTTATTTCCGTATTCGCGCGATCTATTTATTTTTTATTTAAGATGTACGTTTGTGTTGGCCTTCATTCTGAATATTACCGCCAGACTGGCTCGACAAAAATTCTTCGAAAATTGCTCAAAAAAAATGTATATATATGGGGCATTTATGAAATTAAATTTTGTACAAAATAGAAAGGGAGATCGGTAGTTTTTGCCGTTTTGAATTTGTTATTTTTTATTTAGCGGTCGTAGAAAATTTAGTTTTAGTACGATGAAATTACTTATTTAAGTACAAACTTAAAATTTAAACTTTTATGTCGATATAGGGATATGGGATGTTCAACATTATTTCTTTTGCCTTTTTTTTCTTTTTTCAGTTTTTGTCACATATCTTGAAAACCCGTAAACTAAAAAAAGTTGAAATCTGGCTATATATATTCATAAATCCCAGTTTCGACCTGATTTTTAACTCTATCGGAAAAGGGGCCATCACCATACTCTTTTTTCTTTTTTTCCTAGCAAACTATAATTTTTTTAACCTTTTTGAATAGCATTGCTTCAAATCGGGCGGCAACTTATTGAAATAAATAATTACTCTAATAATTAAAATTTTAACCCAAAAAAAACAAAGGGATTGAATCGAGCGCGTATTTAAAATATCAATTTATTTCTAAACTTTAATTTTCAAATTCAACCGTATCTAGTATTTATATAGACTCTACATGGGAACTTTTTTTTAAAAGTGGTTCCTAATGGGTCAGGACTTAAAAATTTAAACAATTTTTTATAATCTTTGATATTTTGTTTTTCAACTTGTGGCTGCTGTTAAAAATGCTGTATGAGATAGCTGTCGAGCAACGGGATCAAATGGGGGGCAATTCTTTAACTAAAAATTTTTTTTTTTATAGCTATTATACTCTAAATACAGTAAAATTTTGAAGATAAAAAAACATGTATTCAAGAGAGTCCACTGAAATCCAACATTTTTTTTTAATAAGACCTTTTATTTTTTCTCAATTAAACTTTTAATACTGAATAATTTTAAGTCATTTGATCAAGGGGTAATAGTAAATCATAACTTTTTTTTTTTTACTGAAAATTCTGATATTTTTCACAATTGTAGTATAAATATTGCATAATTAAGTAATTAAAAATTTTATCTTGTATTTGAAATCGAAATTTGTCAAAGGCAATGTTGGGAGAGCTTTGAAACCCTTTCTTTAATTGCATGAAGAAAATTATTTTATATAATATTTTGCGTGTTTATGTTTTTGAATGATTTAGTTTTTTGTTTTGTCCTTGAACTTATTTTATATTTATTAATGTAAAAATGTATGTGATTGTTTTTATCCCACGCCTTTTTTATATAGAATACCGTGTGTGTTTATAAATATACACTATTGAATGTTTATTGAACTATATAAAATTACTTTTTTACCTTTTGGTTACGGTTTTATTTTCTTCGTTATTTCCCATATAAATACAGTTTATTTATAAAAAACCTAACTGTTTTTAAAATTCTGTTATTTTCTCTATTCTAGGTGGCTGATTTTAACATTAATATCAATTCTTTTGTTATTATTTACAAAAAAAGTAAATAATAATAGTAAATAAATTAAAAAGAACTATTTTCCTTGTTTATTTTTCCCTTATTAAAATAAGGATTATTTTAATTACCTTTGATTTGAGGTAATTACATTATTTCTGATAAATATGCAAAGCTTTTATACCACATCTCCAAAACATACTCGAATTATAAGCTCTATACCATTAACATGTACTTTTAACTGCATTATAAACATAAAAATACATATTAAATCATCGGTTGGTCGAAAGGTCATCATCTTCACCAATTTGTTATTTTAAATCGATTTAAATTACCATTTTAACAGTTTTAATTGGTTTTTAGAATTAAGCTAATGAAACTGCGTCAATAATATCGGTCATATACTGGAAAGAGGTTTTCTTCCAAAAATCGTGGTAAGGAATATTAAAGGAGACAGTTCTTTCATCTATCGGTTGTGGTCGATGGTAGCCGATGATACCACAGTTTCATTGAAGAGACGCATACGTTAATATGTCAACAACAAAAAAATTGCCGAATAAATTCAGAAATAATGCGCAAATCACTGAAAATCTCAGCATCATAAATATTTATTCCTTAAAACAATAACTGTATATTCTTCCTTAATGGGAACTAAGTCTCTGTTTCTTATATAGGGTTTTATTTTAGAAGGGATGGGAGGCCCAGCTTAACGCGATAAGTATTCCAACCGTTATGCTTACTGTGCTATCTTCGGGCAGGAAATAAGAGTCTGGACGGATTTACAGGTTCCGGAATTCTTTGTATGAATGTAACGCGGTGTAACCTATACTGAAGGATTCCAAAATAAGTAAAAGGGTAGAGGAAAAGAAAAAAGGATATTTATGTAAGTGTTGATCTATCCACGGAAGAAACTTAACAAAAAACAAATAATTCTTTTCGGAGGATAGCTTCAAGGTTTCCTTCTGGGAGTAGGGTACTCAGAACTTCTCAGGAGATCAGCGTATTCTAATCTACAAAAATAATTAAACATTTTTTATTTTGATTATCTTAAATGCTGAAAAAATTGTTTATCCATTAGAAATTAAAGTCACGCTTTCAAAATTAATGTAGTGATGGATCCTTGGAAGTATTCGACTGAACTGTTAATTAACTAGGTATTCCAGTGGTAACCCACCGTCTTGGTCTAGTGGTGAACGCGCCTTCCCAAATCAGCTGATATGGAAGTCAAGAGTTCCAGTGTTCAAGTCCTAGTAAAGTCAATTATTTTTACACGGATTACACGGAGCTCCACGACATCAAATAGTAAAAAAAAAGTATATATAATTAATATTTCGCGACCCCTCCCCTAACAACAACCCAAACCAAACTTAGTTAAAACTGTTTAGCTGCATGGATAACGACAGGGTATGAACATCCATGTATGAAGTGTACAAACATGAGCAATTAACAGGCTTCAACTTGATGTGTACTTGCTCCTAATTTGGTCTGCTTGCATAATATTCGCTGTGAGAGCGTCATGTTCGAACATGCACGTGATACGTTTGTACAGGTTGTACTCTCAGCAGTATAAAAGAGACGTAAGATTGCAGAAAGCCAGTTTAGTTTCGAATGCGAAGCGTGCGTCTGGTGTCTAAGTTTTTAAAAGCGTAGTTTCATTGAAAATAATAATAATTGTGGTTTCTGTATTTTAATAGGCGGTCAGACGATGTAACTGTTTTTTTTTTCAATTAGATTCGTATGAAAAATGGTTAAATTTGTGAAAAAACGAAGTGAGCCAAATACATCTAGTGATCGATCAGTAAAAAGACAAGATTGTACAATGATAGTTGTTTAAATTATGGTTTTACCTCATTAAATGGAAAGCCACATTACGTAGTTTGTTTTCAAGTTCTCTCCGATGAAGCATGAAGTCATCAAAATTAATTCGACTCTTGGAAATTAAATATCTGGATCATAAAAGCAAACACTTGGAATTTTTTAAAAGAAAATTACATACTTTGAGAAATCAACCAGCTTATATTTGCAAATCAAGCCATACTGATAAAAGTACACTTGAAGCATCTTATCTCATAGCATTAAGAGCAGCTAAGATGTCCAAATCCCATACTATCTCAGAAAACTTCATATCGCCTGTTGCAAGTGATGTGGTCACCGTTTTAATAGGCGTGGAAGAAGCAAAAAATTGAAAAAATTCCGCTTTCTAACGACACATTATCAAGCGAATCGATAACATGTCTGCCTATGTTTGCGATCAGATAATTAAGCAAGTGATTCAGGAGAATTTTTTAGTATCCAGTTTGATTAATCAACAGATGTGGCAAAAATTTCACAGTTCTCATACTTCTTGGCTTCCTCGTGGAAGTGAGTATGAAAATTTAATCACAGAAGCATTGAAAATATTAATCCCTTTCGCCACGTCTTACCTCTGTGAAAAGGGGTTTTCGTCTATGTTTGCGCTAAAAACTAAATATAGTAATCATCTTTTGTTATTTGAAAACAATTTGCTTTTGTATGTTTCTAACATAGATCCACGTATGGAGAAACTTTTAAATAATAAAAAAACGCAGTCATCTCATTAATTTATTTTCTTTAGATGTTTACTTATAAACGTAAGTAAAATGTTTATAATAAATGTTTTTTTTTGTCATAAAATGATTTCATTATTGTTTACCTGTAAAGTTGTAGGCTAATTTCGCGAATCCCCTTTCATATCACCACAATCTCCAGGTTGAGAAAATCTGTTTTACAGTTGAAATTAAAAATATTTTCGATATATTTTAATATTTTAAAGTGATAAGGTTCATAAAAACTTGTAGGTACATTTACGTATAGCGGGTCAGCTTAAAATAATCTCTTTGTCAACATACAGAGTTACAGTTGAATTTTAAGTTATATAATACTTCATAATATATTATTCATAAGCGGAAAAAGAATTTCCTGTGTAATATTTTCTGAGCTGTACTTGTAATTCTGTGAACAGTAGATCGCATTCATTTTTTACTGAATTTAAAAAAAAATTGAGCTCTAGAAAAACTGAATCGGTAAAAATAAAAATAAAACAGAAAACGGAATTGTCGATTGTAATTATGGAAGGTTAAACAGTGCCAAGAATAACCTTACAACACTCAGCAATATTGTAAGCACAGGTTCTAGGAAGACCGGAGATTACTAAACGATAAAATGGCGTTACTTTCGCTACATCTTCATATTTTTTGTGTTTATATTTTCCTAATAGTTTTCTTTATTTTTAATCGCAATATATATACAACAAAGTTGTATTTATTTACTAAAGAACATAAAATTTATTTATTATTTCATATTCTTCTAAATAATCATTTGTCCGTTTGAAATTATGATAATAATTATAATATAAATTACGATTATTTATTTCTGTTATCTTTAGATTAGTATAATTTTAAAATCGATAGTTAAATAATAACATTTGTTAGACTTTTCGTTTATCTGTAACATATATACGTACGTTTAAGATAAATTATTGCAGAGTACATCTTTTTTTTTTATTTTTTACGTATATTCGATAGCTGAAAAAGTTAAATTTAAAAAAAAAATCGGAATTTCTTTTTACGTAATTTTCACGAATAGATTTCTTAATGTTTTTTGTTTGATTGAAGGCAGTACGTTAAAATTTTACTTAGAATAGATAATAATTCTGTTCTCTTACTGAAGGTACCTAAAACAGTTAAATATTGTTAGGTTTATTTTTTCTCTTTAAATCATGGTCTTTTTTTCAAAGTGCATTATAAAAATATTTTATAATGCACTTTGAATACACAATTTCAGATTGTTTCGTCCGCCAAAAAAATATGTATCCAGGTATTTTATCCGTTTTTTAGTAGGAATTTTCTTTAATAGGTCACATATATGAAGACTGATTTAGCCGTTTTATTTTCTGAGTTCACGTTTAAATTTTCCGTCACCAAAATTGGAACGCTAATTATGAATAATTATTAAGCTAGTTATCGATGCTAATTTGTAATCTACTAAAGAATATAGAAATGATGTGTTGTTTTTTTTTTTATATCAGGAGTGGAACAATAATTCTTTTGTAAAAACTTAAATAACCGGGTCATTTATAGATTACATTTTTAACGTTATTTAAATTATTATTAACTTATGTTCTATGTCTATACTAGTAAGTTAACTGTAATCTAAGTAGTATTAAAGGTTTGATGAAGAGCATACTTAATTTTATATAAACGAACACGATCGATTATAACTTTTTTCTTTTTCTTTTTTCTTTTTGGTGTCTATAAATTTTGTTACACTTTTATAAATTAAAAATTATTGTAAAAATATATACATTTTCTGCTAAGATTGTAATAATTTTTATATTGAGTGCATTTATCTACATCTCTTAGCTTCGTCATAACTAAATCGCATGTTGACGCGTTTCGGATATATTCCAGCTAGTTTTGAAAATGGAATATATCCAAAACGCGTTTTATAAATTTTATAGACCTATTTCGTCAGAGTGCTGATTAAGCAAAAAATTGTTCTTTTTCTTCTTTTTTAAATGTCGTATGATTAATAAATAGAATATATTTAAAGTTATTAAAGTGATCCCAAATATATATATATAATCTCGTCGAAAAAATCACAGTTAACTATTTAAACATATTCAGAGTGTTGAGGAAAATATTTTAAAATGCAGTAAATTTATTTTCTGTTTCATATATTCAATGTGTATTTCAACCGGACGGTTCGTTGTTTAGAGTCGATAATTCTGGGAATTTTTGGAACTAGTTTTTAATGTATGTAATATATCATACTAATTATATATGAAGGGCATTTTACAAATGTATAAATGCTAACATGTGCTTTATATTAATTAAAAATAAAATGAAATTCTGAAAAAAGTTATCGTAGAAAAAAGCCAGTATTAATGCATTAAAACATTTTTGTTCTTTACAAAAATACACATCAGTCAATAATGAGTAACATCACATCAATTAATTAAAACTAACGTATTGCAAGTAATATGAATTTAGGAAGTGTCGTTATAAATCATCATTAATACTGAAAAATTTAATTACGTGTCGTTAAATAAAAGTTATATTTATTATTTGAATCATTTTTTTATCTGCAATTTATCGGATTTCCTATAAATAAGTAATATAATAATTTATACAAAATTCTTATTTTTAGTCGAATTGCTAATTAAGAGACACTGCTTCAAACGGTTTTTTTTTTTCATGAACAAATGATCCGTAACTAAATTCTGTAATCAGTTTTTCTCGGTATAATTAAGAAAATGAATAGTAGTATAATATTTACAAGAGTAAATGAAAATCGTGATTTAGGTTTAATTATTGATCAACTTTTCAAATTAAACTGGTTTATAATTGACCATTACCTACTTTGGTTTTGTTTTTATCAAAGCGATTAATTATTTATATCCAGGAAAATTATTATTTGATTTTAGAAATGCAATACAAAATTTACAAAAAAATTTCTTTTTATTTTGCACTTTATATTAATGTAAAATTATAACAGTAAAATAAATTTTACCTCTAACAGTTAACACTTAATGTTATCAGCTATGAAAAGTCCAAAAATGTTGGTTACAAAATCCGACAACAAAAATTATATAATAAAAAAAGTTACTTCAATAAAACCATTTAGTTTTACTTCATCAAAAGTTAAAGATAAAACATATGATTAAATGTTTTAATCTATACTGTTAAAACAATAGAGTGTGTGTGCGCGCGCGCGTATGTAATCGAGCAAAACAAATGTTATATTCTAATGTAGGGCCAGAAATGATCTGACGACACCAATTGGCACTTTGCACCAAACTTGATAGTTTTCGAAATAATCGAGGTCAAAAGTCAAATAAAATAAATTTTTTTATTATTATTAGAATTATCTAAAATTAGCACGTTTAGCGAACTTTTATGGGTTTTTATTGTTTATTTTGGCTGTCGATATTGGATTGTCAAAATTAAAAAAAATATCTCTTCAAGAAAAAGAAGTAACCTTTCATATTATTCAAAGTCTTCTGAAAAAATTAGATCTCGGTCCTATGAAACACTTGAGGAACGTGATTCTCGGTTAGCTGCTGACCAATAGCGCTACGTCCAGACTCTTAATGCAATAAATTTGCGATGCGAGTTGCAGTTAAATTCCTCACGAGTTTCATACTGACGTTATTGTAGCGCTACCGCGGTTACGTAAGAATACAAGTGGACATATCGGCGCCATGTGGCGGTAGCCGCATGTCGGACCGTGTGGGAGTTCCTTGATGCCGTTGCTATGTTCAACCGACATCAGTAGTTTACTTAAGGGAAAGCCTCATACCGCACTGCTGTCGGAAGCTAACCTAGAGATATATGGCTGACCACCAGCCAATTAAGTCTCCAAGCGCTTTAATATGGTGGACAAGTACTTGCTGGCATTCAGCGACCTAGGCGTGGCAGCGAATTGCTGTCTAGACAAAGTAAATTTTGATTTACGGGTGTCATATATATTTTTAGTAGTTGACGGGGTTCGCCTACCCATTTTAGTAAATATATGACAAGTGAGCGGTTGGGACACGTTAGCCGGTGGTGTATGGCACTGCGCTTAGTCCGCTCACGCTTTAGGTAAGCTCTAGGAGCTATTTAGGACACTGGTCACTGTTTCGTGGATCAGTAGCCGTTTGTGGCACGGACATTCGGTCTTATGCTTTAGGGCGACCGAATGGGGTGGTGGCGGGAGAAATGCCAAGCAAACCAAAAAAAAAAAAAAATATCGGCGCCACGACAGAAGTGCGTTCGTATTGTCATGCTCGGAAACGGAAATGGGAACCAAAAGGGATATGTTCGTCTACAGCAGAAGCGTATCAAAGCTTCTGCGTCAGAGGGAAATGTCGGAGGAAAGAGAGTTTTTCAGGTTTTAGTTGTTATTTATCAGTATTATTCTCATAACCATGAGGATAACGATCCCAGCGGGAGTTCAGGGGGTGGAGCCCCTTGGTTAAACGGGTAGTTTTTATGTTAAAAGCTTTATGTTATTCTTACAAATTTTCATAGTATTTATAAAATATAAATAAATATAGTAATTAAATTTCCATATTTCCCGGTTACACTTCGGTTAAAAGCGGTAACTAATTGGAAAAATGGGTTCTAAAGAAATTTTTAAATTTATTTATCTAATTATTTTTTCATTTATACTTGTATTTTTTTCTGGTGTTAACTTGAATTTTGTTAATTTCTCGCTTCAGATCTTTATCTATTGTGATTTGTCCGCAGAAATCGGAAAAAATAAAAATAACATTTTTTATTCTCTTTAAAAAGATTGAAGTTAGATCTGATATATGTGAGATTTAAATAGAATTTTGGGTGTGTCGATACATGTTATTATTTTAAAAGTTCCGTTTATATGTTTTACAGCAGATATGGAAAATCAGATTACGTAATATTAGTCCTTGAAAATTTTATCGCAAGCGCTGTAAAAATAACATCTTTTTTCTTGACTGTTTATGTTGTTAAATCTGTCGTTACCTGTTCAATCTGATGAATTGAAAACAAATATGTTAATTTAATAATTATTTTATAGATCCTGCTTTTTCTTGCCATTTTAACGGAATGCATTAAGTATTTTTTTTGTTTTATTTAGTAGAGGAAGATGCTCTGATGTAAGTTTTTCCCAGATAGTTATGAAGAAAAAAATCACTATTCAACGATAAGTCCATACATATTAACATATTAACAGTACTTCATAAATTATACGTAAACTTACCTGTAGAAGTCATCAGGATTAAACAGATTTTTCTTCCTTAACTTTTTTTTTAAGTTCTCGATAACATTTCGATCAAAGGAGTGTACATTTTCCTTTAGACAATTTTATAGAAAAAAAGAAATCACAAACATCTGTGATCTGTCAAGACGTTTTGCCTCGTCCAATCTGATGACAAAGTAATTCACCGTTTAATAAAGTTTTCAATGTATATTTATAAAAATATTATTGCAGTGTATCTTGATCGGAAAAAACTGAACTTATATGTGGAACAGTAAGATAAATAATAATGTGATGATTTTTTTTACCCATGTTTTCATCTGTTAACCGTAACGGTGTTATCAAATATGTTCTAAGAAAAATACCATTAACTAGTAACAGCAGTCTAAACTAATCGATTAACATTTTTAAAATCAAATGATTGTATGATAATTGAGGTGTTTAAAAAATGGAGTTTTTTTTGAAAGATCACCATTTTGTTTAAATGTTACAAAGAAAAAAAGGCTGATATATGCATTTTTTGTCCATGCAAATTTTTTGAAAATTTGGTTAAAAAATAAAATAAATAATACAGACAATCAGATGTAAATCTTTTCGTAGATAAATTTATTCCATTTATATATATGAAATTCCTTTTTTTTTGCGTACACTGTTTTCATTAAGTCTAATATAACAAAATATCCTTTTGTTTTACGTATACTAATGTTATAAAATACATATTGTTTAAAAATTGAAGATTTCCCATAAATTAATATCTTTGGGTGTTCTTTGCAACATAAATATTATTTTATCAATTTTTAACATTTTGTTCTTCTAGAATTAAACGCTGAGAAGGGGGAGGAAAAAGGGCTAGTTTTTCCTGAAATGTAGTTGTCAGATTACAAATACGTAATCATACTCATACTCTCGCGCAGTGAAAACAGGGATCAGAGAGTGGTTTCAAAGTAACGATAGCGTTTGCGTGATGATTTAGCAATGCTGCGACCGGTTGAACGGTAGTGGTGGATTATTCTGACCACAATCGATGTCTACAAGGAGGCTATATTCCTTCTAAAATAAAAAAAATGTAGCTTTTAGTAATGAAAATAAAAAAAGTATTTTTACTGTTTGCACTAAACCGGTCGGTAAATTAAATATTTACAGCCAGTCAATGGCGTAAATCTCTCCTAGACACAATGATATACGTACCTGCAACTTCTAAAAAAAATTAGCGACATCATTGACTACAATTTTTGTTTAATTTTCACATTGTTTTTTTTTTGTAGCTTTTTAACGAAAGGTTTTTATTTCAATTTATAATTACGCATTCTTAGAATTTATATATATTTAGCTAATTTTTGTGTAATATTGAAAGTAACCGTTCATTGTAGAAAAAAATAACAACTGCATTCATTTCATACAAACAAAAGAATTTATTTACGGCCGATTAGTGGAATAAGTAAGGCCGAAACCGTTTATATCACTCCACACCTACGTTTTAAAATAGAGTTTTAAAAAGATACAAATTCTTTATACTTTTATACAAATTCTTTAGTAGAGAAGAAAGATATGGTTTGCTAGTTATAGCCTTTATTAAATAACAGAGATTTAAAAATACAGTAATATCAAAGATTTTAATTCTGTTACAGCAGTTTATATTAGATATTAAAATCAATCTTTCTTTGTATATATTTACTTATTTCACTCCCATTAATTTACCACTGGGTGGTAAAAAATTAAGCTTGAATATTTCCATATTTTCTAAGATATTTAAACGTTTTCCTTTTATCTGCATAATGTAAGATGGGGAAAAAATATGAGTAATATTAGAAAAAGGAAAACATTTAATATTTTAGAAAAATATGGACATATTCAAGCTAAAATTAAAAGGAAAGGACATAATTAATGAACGAATAAACACTCAATCCCGGTTTAATGTTTAAAAATCTAAAACTTTTAAAATAAACTATTAGAAGGATTAATTTTAAAAAAATTGGATAAACGTTAAAGCGGGAGGGACAAAGCAGAAAAGGCCATGACGGTAGGGATGGGGAGTGGGAGGAGCTTAACGTCGCTCTTCGTCGATCTCATCTCAGGAAGACTCGGTTCTAAAGTAGTTTTGAGAATGGAATTACTCCGAAACGCGTCGACTACAAACGTTAGAGCGACAATGCTAAGAAGGACAGAAAATGACACTCAAAACGATTACGATAATCCTAGCGGAAAAATAAAATATTGTGACGATTATTTTTGTTAGCATTAGTACTTCTCCGTAAAGTGATTTTTCTACGTCGATAAGTATCGTTAATTACTATTTGACGATATTATTTTATCGATATCATTGTATTTTTTCGTCAAAACGGCATTCTAAAATTTTATTAACATTATCACTCGTGCTTAAAAAAGTAAAAATTATTATTTTTTACGATTTAACAACTTTGATTTGATGAAACCGCATGAATTTTTTTGTATCGATCTTAATCAGTGTTGGTAGGAATACGCGCCTTTTATAAATTTATAAACAAATTATACAGAGTGTTTCTAAAATGGTGGGCTGGCTATACTTTTTCGGATTCTACTTGTAAAACTAAACAAAAAATAACTAAGGAAAAATGGCGATTTCTCCTTCGTTCTTCCCTTGTCCGCCATTTTGTTATTTTTATATAAAAATTTATACCTCAAGTTCGGACAGATGAATCACATTAATATTTGGTAAACGTCTTGCTAATAAAGTTTTAAACTTAGAAAAAAATCAGGAATTTATACCTTCGCAAATTACAAAATGGCGGTCATGTTTATTTTTCAATCCGTTATATCTCCGTAAATATTAGTTTTATCCAAATTTTCTATTATTTACTAAAATATTAAGCCTTTTATTTTGAAAAAAATGACATTTTTTTTTAATCGGTTAACAAATAGCCGAGTTATGGCAGAAAATTGATGTTGTAATTTTGTGTCTGTTTTCATGTCCTCCACTTTACGTTCAATTCGATTAATTATTAATTGTTTTTATTTATTGTTAATTCTACTATTGTAAATTAGTATCAAATTAAGTAATAATTTTTTCACAATAAATTTGTATGAACTTAATAAAAAAAATTATGAACTTTTTCAAAATTTTCACAAATAGAAGAATAGGTTATGAAAGTCCCGGGAGAACTTCGTGATACACTCTGAATACTGTTTTATACCACAACTAATTTTCTTAAAATTACAGGTGAAATTAACTTATAACTTTTAATATTATTACATTAATGATAGAAAAATTATTCTCAATTTGTATTTATAGACAATGCAATTTTTCGTTGAAACAAAATCTCTTCCTTACAAGTAATCTGGAAAAATTATGAATAGGGGTCATTAAAAGACCTTCTTCTACTAAATGATTATATTTTAAATATAATTCGGATCGAATTGATGACCTCCTCCTTTTTTGAAATCAGCTTGAAAAAGGCATAAAATATTACATAAAATATTTTTTGTTGTCCGTGCAAAATTTCAACTAAATCAGTCTTTAATACCTGTCTCGAATCAAAGACGTACATTTATTTCTTAGTAGAAGAATTATGAATTTTAATAGGTTAATTTTTTTCGGTCAAATTTTATTTACGTCTGATGACTGATTTATTGAGTAAGTCGGTTGCGCAGTAAATTTACTAACGATTTTGCGGTATTTATTTAAACTAATGTTAAACGACCCCCCACACCTGATAGAATTATTATTTAACACAGAGTAATTTTTAATTTAAAATGAATAAAATTAATTTGTCTACCTTGAACATCATGTTTATGTATAATTTTTTTTTACTGTACAACAAACTTCTGAAGTACAGTCAACAGTAAAAATATTTTGCTATAAAACTAGTTCACGGCCGGTGCATACAATAAACATTTGTAACACCAGTTGCTTTCGTTGATTGATTAATACATTTCGTCATCAACTTGAAGTAAATAGTTACCTGTAATTTACTTCTATTATCATTAATTATTTTTTAATACCATATCAAAATTAAAATATATATCGCATATATTTCGCATTGTATGGTAAATTATTTGTTATTTGTTTTTACAATAGACTTTTATTCTCAGTTAAAGCGATATATATATATATATATATATATATTTCATTAACAAAAGTTTAACTGTCAATGTAACTACAGTATGTACAGTTGAATTTTTATAATCTGATTTACCAATAAAGTTGTTTTTCTTTTTTTTGTATTATTTTACCAAAGTTGAACAAAACAACTTGGGTTATTATCGTTAAATTGAATGTCAAATTTAAATTTATTAATAAAACTAAAAAGTAAAAAAAATATAGCCAAATGAAAGATAAACAAACATAAAATAAACAGTAAATAATTATTAATACGAGTAATTAAACGGTAAATATTTTAAATACATTTGAAAAAATACGAATAGTTTCAATAAAAGAATTAAATAATAATTATTTAATTTCAGCATTTTTAAACAACGTACTACTCATAAATCTTATCTGATTTTTTGGTATAGTAAAAATATAATGGTTTTTATAAAAAAATTATTGCATTTTTAAGTCTCATAAATCTTTCTTAAGTGAAAAATTTTATAATTGTGTTTAAGATGTATTTTTTTTACGCATTCGTATGTGTAAAATTAAATCAAGCTACTTGTCTTGGACAGTGTAAAAGACTGTTTAATATTTTTTTAGATTTTTTATTTGGAAGGAGGAAGAAATTAAAGGGAATGAATACAAGTAAGAATTAAAAATAACCCAGTTATTTTTTTTTATTTGTTTTATGTGAGAAATGGTAAAATAATTTTCGAAAAAAGGTCGGGATACATCTTTTTCAAAAGACCGATAGACATCTTTCGAAAGGAAAAAAAAATTAGATTTTTTTTTTTTAATATTTAGTAAAATGTAATTAATTAAAAAGTATTGTTTAGGTTTATTTAAATATTTACGAAAATGTGAATGAATAATTACAAAAAAAATTAAGTTTTGAAATTAGATGCATAAGATAGATGTTCTACTTCATCCTATCAATCTCAATATTAAAAATATTAATTGACAAATTTAGATAATTTTTCTCCCGTTTTTTTCTTTGTAGAAAGTATTGGTTCTTAATAAATTTACAGTTTACACAAATTATTCTGTCCTAATTACAGATCTACAGGAATAATTCTGAATGCAGTATTTCAACTGTAATTTTCCTGTCATTTTTTAAATTTAATAACTAATTTAAATTAAATATAATAAGTATTTCCTTTTAATTCTGTGATAAATATAAAAATTAAAGGAAGTATAATTTGATAACATGCGACCGTAACTGATAAAAAAGATTTCCATTTATAACCTCCGTGGTTTTTTACGTTTACTATATTCTAAGAAGAGTTGAGGAATAACTATAAATAGAAATGATACATTTAAAGGAGTCAACATTGCATTGCAGCAACTGAACTTGGCAGATTACTTTGTTAAATAATGAAACAGCTGATATGTCAAGGTCACTTTGATTTATGAGAATTATTGTACCATTTTAATTATTGCTATCATTACTCTTGAATTTATATATATATATATATATATATATATATATATATATATATATATATATATGAGACGCCTGCGCATACGATTTCAAATCTGACGAAAATGAGGGAGTCGTAATTTTTCTTTTTTTTGGACGTAGCGTGATTTTGACAAAAGTAAAAATGTTCTATTTGTTTATTAATCATAAAATAAAAAAAATAAAACATTGAATTCATGTTTAATTAAAATTTTTTTCTGAAATCTTGAAGAAAAATAAAACAAGTTATATTTTATATTATCAGCATTATATAAAAATATTTATTTAGCACATAAATATTATGCTAATCTTACTAAAAAAACACTAAAACTTTACGGAGCATATATATATATATATATATATATATATATGTGTGTGTGTATGTTATGTTATATTTATTTATATATAACTAAATGAGATGAGAAAAATCTAACATTTCTTACTAATCAAAGATTTAGAAACACGTGCAATATCAATGAAATGTGTTAACAAATTGACAAATGCTTGTTTTAATAGTTTTTTCTTTGTAAATTTATTAATGTGCAGAAAAGGTTGTGTACAATTAGAAACTTTATCATATTTGGAAATTATATAGTTGTTGAACGAAAGAGAACCTAATTTTATTTTTATCACTTTTTCAAGTAGGTCAACCGTGAGACTGTATAGCACGCACCAGTTTGAAAAATAAAAGCTTCTCTAGAAAATATATTCTCAGATTATTTTTTAAGTATATCTCAAGCGAAGTTTCAGCCTTATAGTACAAGGAACTTAGGGATTACTAAAGTTTAAAGAATGCCCATTTCTATTAAAAAAAAAAAATATGTTTTTTTTTAAATTTATTTATCATCACATATGATATATTTTCTTTTTAAAAAAAAATATTTAAAGAATAAAAGTTAAAGCCCGTAAAGATTTTAACAGTTTTTTGAATCTATAACATTTTATCAGTACTTTGAGCTGGACTCCGACCCACTTTGGATGATTTTTTTCTTTTCTTAAAATCTTTTCTTAATCTTGCTTGTATTTTTTATTAGGCAATGTAAAGTTATCTGAACGTTCATAATTAATTTCTGATCATAAATTTTTTTTACACGACTCCAAAAAAGGAGTGTGTTGTATTTAGGGTGTATGTATGTTTATTCCACCGTAACTGCTCAACGGCCGAACCGATTTAGATGTATGACCCCGCGTTGGAATCCTTATGTTACCAGGAGTGTCACTGGCTATATATATATATATATATATATATATATATAGTAGAGGAGATTTCCCGATTGAAGCAAAAATTTTAATGAATTGAATTAATGAACTGTGAACCTCTATCACTGTGTTAGCTGGGTTTGAAGTGAATAATTCAAATCAATCTAATGAATAATATTACAAAACCCATAGAATTAAATTTACGTTAAATAAAATAATATTAAATAAATCTAAAAAAATTCTGTTTAATAATATTGGACTTCCCTTGGGGACTGCGGTTGAGGCTAGAGTGGTGAGGGGATGCGAGCACCACGCGCGAGGCTAGACCAATCATTACCATCAACTGGTAACAAACAGGGTACCCTTGGAGCGCAGTTTTGTGAGGTGCAATATTGTGATCTTATAGTATCTCTGCAAAGAATCATCCGATTTTCAAAATTCAATCCGGGTATTTGATAGTATAATACAAAATGACGATGGAACCAATCCAGAACAAAAATTAACTCATATACTGGGAAAAATCGAGTGGCCTGCGCTAAGCCGAAACCAGCTTGAATTCGGTGAGGTCCCACAAACTGTCTTTGTAGAGTTTGATGACAGTACGACTAGAGGTAATGTTGTCGCCATCGGATTGGGGATCGAGCCCACTATTGTCGGATTTAATGCTGCCGTTAATATTGTATTGGGCCGTGACGGTGCATAACTACAAGGGACTACCCTACTTAGAGCTGTCGTAGATCTGAGCACTCACCTCTTTGCCAAGGGCCAGGCCTACGTAGCAGTAAGTCGCGTGAGAAAATTGGTGAGTTTAGCCATTAGTTGTTTGGATCCCAGAAAATTGCTGCATGATCCGCATGATAAAAGTTTCTGGAAGAACTCATTCGCTTGAGAAATCTGTAAGTTTAGATTGGTATGCACCAATTAAATAAATTGAAATGTTTACAATTTCCTGATTTTGCTCAGTACGTTCACAAGTTTACGTTCTCAGTTATATTCACAATTGTTTGAATTGTGAATTTTTCTCGATGATTAATTGATCATGATTAATTGATGATTAATTTGATCATTAATTTAATCGATGATTAAAATGATTAAAGTATCAAATAATAAAAATAGTTATAAAAAATAAAAAAACCGGATTGCTAAAAAATAAAAAAATGAACTAAAAAAAGACAATAAGTCGAACTAAAAAAGAGAAAACAAGGAATGGTAATAAAGGATTAAACATCGTTATGAAATGCTTAATTAAATAGAATAATGGGTGACCAGTCAACTTTCAGATAGTTTTAATATGAAAATATATTTTTCGTTTTGTAGAAATAGCAAGCATTAAGGTTGTCTAATGATTAAGTTCTCACCAGGTCTAACATCGATAAGAAAATGTTGTCTTTCAACGAAAATATTTAAATGCAGTCGGGGAGCTCTTCAATATAGAATAATTACTATTCAGAGCCATTCAACTACATTTAAATACTTTCGTTGAAGGAGAAAATTTTCTTATCGATGTAAGACCTGGTGAGAATTTAATCATTAGAGAGTTTTAATTGCCTGCTATTTTTGCAACATAAAAATATATTTAAACAAATTAAAACTGTCTGAAAGTTGATCGGTTAACTATTATTTTATTTAATTAAATACTGCATAACGATGTTTAGTCCTTTATTTCCATACCTTGTTTTCTTTTTTTCTAGTTCGATTTATTGTCGTTTATTTAGTTCAATTTTTTTTTGGCAGTCGTGTATTTTATTTTTTATAATTTGTTTTTAATAATATAAACTTGTCGGAAGGGGAATGTAATATTGTACCCGTGCAAAGCTAGATACAACAACTAGTTGTATTGTCAAAACGTAGTAAGCTAAAACAAATGACATGAAGTTACCTTCTTTTATTTTAAAAAAGTAAACAAAGTTAATGAGCTGATTAGCAAGTAAGAGTTCTGTTGTGCATAAAGTCCCGCTGTACTTGCCTATTTATATGAAAAATATCCGGTAGTTGTCTAGTATGCAAAATTGACCTGCTTTAAAGTTAGCAGAAAGGAGATTTTAAATTTAATTCATTTTTAAAATATTAAAAAAAATATTTCCGTTAAAGATACTGCATTATTTATCAGCTTTTACAAGGAACCGGGACGTTACTAGCAAGTTTTCTGCTAACAGGAAAACCGCTGAAGTTGAACGAGATTAAATAAATAGAATTCGACTTTTGACTTGGGTTTTCTAAAACGTTTACAAAAAATTTAGTTAATTTTTTGTTTTATTATATTATTTTTTAAATTGTGTATACTTATACAGAAATAATTGTTTTGTAATGATTTATAATTATTGTTTAGTTATTAATTATTATTTTTCATTATAATTATTTTCTTCTATTTTGTAGGTATTAAGTTTTCTTATTTTAAAGTAAATTCTTCAGTATCTAATTACTGATGATGACCGTTTTGTAGGAACAAGAATACAACAAAAAAAAAATCGCTTCATGCCTGTAATAGTTGAAATATCAAAACACTCATGAAAAACCACTGCCCTTAAAATGGTATAGTATTTTTTTTAAACACACGGGAAAATTAAGAATTATATTGGTTATTCTACACAAAATTATAATGTTAAATTTTGGAATTTAATTTCATTTATCTGTTTAGCCCGCCGGGCTGGCTAAACAGCTCGTTAACTCGTCGTCGCAGATCAATTGTTAGCTGATTTTTGAAGTCGAAGGTTCCGAGGTTCAAACCCTAGTAAACGTTAGTTGCTATGTATAAAAACAACTGACTAGTATTCAAATACTAGTATCCCTTACTAGTATTCAAATCCTACACGGATTTGAATACTAGTAAGGGATACCGATGTACTTTGGTGGTTAGGGTTCAATGAACTACACGTCTCAGAAACGGTCGGCTTGAATCTGTATAAGACTACACGTCATACATATCATCCTCATCTCATTGGGCCTTGGATGGGGTCACTTATTGTTCACTAGTTGAACAGATTGCAACTTACACATTAGGAAAATAAATAATCTATCTGTTTAAATAAATTTGAAATATATATAAATATATATATTATAAATATAATCTTATAACCTATATATATATTAGAAAATTTATAGTTCGAAAAGTTTTTAAAATATTACACCATAAATTTATAAATAATTTTTACCTACGTCTGAGCTATATTTTTCTCTTATGTTAGGCTTCTTCAGAATTTTAAATTATAATAATAATTATTGTTAAATATTATTCTTTTTATAGAATATAAAATTATTAATTCGTTAACGTCAAAGGAAAGCAGTTGAAACAGACCGCAAAATTAACGTATTTTTATTGTATTATCATAAGTAATAAAGAAGGGATGAAATCTGGTTGTCTGATTTTATTGGTATAAAATTTAAGTAATTTTGAAAGAAATATTTAAACAGTGAAAGATATTTAAATCTTTTCTTTTAGAATACTTCGGCCAAACAAATTCCATTTTATAGTTAAGACAGAATGTCGAAGTTTATTCTATTAATTAATATCGTTGTATATACAGAAGCGAGTTACTTAAGTAGAACCGGAGATAATTATTGTGACTTATACATCGTACATTGCTATGTTATTTAAGAAAGATGATGTATTTGGTTGCTTTTTCTTTTTTTTTTAATTTTTAAGAAATATATTAGTCAGTAATACCTCTCGGTATAAAATAAAAGTGACGAATTAATAAAAGAGAGATGTCTCATTCATTAACCGTATTAATAAATCATCTTTAAATAGAAATTTTCATTGCAGATCATTAGGTAATGAGTTATTTTTATTATTTTAATAAATATTCTTGGTTATCTATATTTTTGTTGCTATCTGTTTTTACTAGTAAATAATTTCTAGATATTTTGTTAACTTTCCACACCTTCACTAGTTTCATTTTCATTTTATAAGTGATAAGGCGAGTTGATGACGCGTCCTACATTCCTATTGTTACATGAATCACAGTACAGGCAAAGGTAGAGATAAGAGTTTGGACACACCTATACAGGATTGTCTAAAATTTAAAATAAATATAATTTAAACGAAATAATTAAATAAAATGTATTTAATTAAAATTAGCTTTACTTCTTTTAATATCATTGACTTTCTATTTTACATTTCCGGTTGTAATAAATAGTATGCATCGGCTTCAACTAAAAAATAATATCTTGTAGTTGTAGACGTTTAAAGATATGTTATTAAAAATATATTAAAGATTTTCATAAAGAAAAAATTCGATTTTTAAAAAAATTGTGGTCTTTTATTTGGCTTAATATCTCAGGAACGATTTTATTTGATTTGGTAGATTGCATAGTAGAGATAATGATTTTATTACATTTTTGAAGAAAAAAACTTTATCAGGAATTGGTATATCTGGAAACTCGATAAACTTCTCAAAAATTGTTTGGGTATTTTTTTAATTATAAAAGACAATATATATATATATATATATATATATATATATATATATATATATATATATATATACAAAATTACTCTTAAAAATAATACTAGTAAAGAATTTTAAAAGATCATGAAAACAAATGTTTAAATAACCTTCTTTAAAAAAATTGTTTATTGATTAAATATTTTTTAGAATTTTTTGTTATGTCAGTCTGTCAACTGGAAATATTTTTCAATATTTTACTTTAAATTTGGGTTATATGGGTATAAACAATTTTCTGTACTTATTAGAAATTAATACATCTCTCACTACTTAAAAAGATTTAGAAACTTTAATTTTAGAAACCTTTCCAACTTTTTATTGTAAATTATATATTATCCGGTAGTTTTCAATGTTTTTCACAGAGATAGGGTGTAAATTAAAATTATTAAATTATTTTTCTTTTAAATACTCGTAGAATATGCCATGTGATTTCTCAAATACTTTTTAAGGGGTCATGTATCGATTTAAATAATTTTTTTTTTTATCATAATTTCATATATACTTTTACATATATATAGAGCTTCTTTTGTAATTTTTTTTGTTTATAGATACCAAAAAAAATGAAAAGGAAAAAAATGCTTACTAAAAACGGGTTATATTTTTATGTTCTTAAATTATATTTATAATTAATAATTACTTTATTATAATTACATTTATAATCTTATATATTAAAAACGTTGGGCTGAAACCCTATTTCTAATCTGTATGGGCGTTCTACTGGACGGATCGGGCTGATTTTTTTTTATTCTGCTCCGAATGATTTACAGTTATGTCATCAACCATCATCGGACCCCAAACTTGAGTCTCCTCTGAAAATTCCTCATTTATTCCTTAATTGAGGAAATTTCCGAAGTTATTACTAACAGGAAAATCACTTTGAAGGTCGGTCGATACTTGAAATATCTGCTGGCCATTCCAAGCAGAAAAAAAATTAGCCCGAACCGTCCAGTAGAACTTCTGGATGGACTGGAAATAAGTTTTTATCATACATTTTACGTGTGGTAGGAAAGGAAAGAGAAAAATAAGGGGGTGAGAAATATGGGAATGAGACGTGTTGTAAATGGAATAGGTTTTTAGCTGATTTTTAAAAAAAATAAGTAATATTACTTTGTAATAATAACGCTGAGGAGCAGCACTGTTCCACTAGGTTTTTAGCCAATTTTTAAAAATTATAGCATTACTTTGTAATAATACAAGCAGCAAGGGTTCACTAGTTAATAATAATAATAATTTTATTTTTTATTATATATAACAGTAACAACAAGCAGACCCCCCCCCCCCCCCCAGCCAATACTAGTTGCTATAATGATTGATAATGCATTTTTTTAGTGTGTAAGAAATGCCATACCTAACCAAAACACAGATCCTTTTGGTGAAAGGCAAAACGTTTACCACTCCGCACCAAGATAGACGGAAAAGGATAGTAAATATTATGGAATTAAAAAAAAATATATATTACTCTATGTTATATTACTCTAAGTCAAGTCCATCCTTCAAAAAAGGATGGACTTGACTTCGACATTTGAAATCGAATAAGGTAAAATTGTTACATGAGATAGAGTCTCAGTAAAAAATATTTCGCTGGTTATCCCAGGAAAAAATACGCAATTTTTATAAACCAGCAGTTAGAAGAAAAATTTAAAGTATTTCTGAAATGAGAAAACTTGTTATAACTAGAAGAATTTTTCTTCTAACTGCTGGTTTATAAAAATTGCGTATTTTTTCCTGGGATAACCAGCAGTTAGAAGAAAAATTTAAAGTATTTCTGAAATGAGAAAACTTGTTATAACTAGAATCAATTTTACCGATCCGATAAAAATTCTTTGTGCAATTATCAGAAATGGTGAAGAAAAAAGTACATATAACTAAAATTAACGTTTTCATTTCCAGAGCTTATTAAAGGTCATTATAAAATCCAGTAGTTTTAGATATTTCAAATCCTTGACGTTTAGAAAAAATATCTGTATAGAGTAAAATAAATCCTTAATTAATCATTGAATAATATTATACGGTCAAGAGTACAAGATTTTCGTTTCAGTAGATACTTTTCATTTTAGAATATAAAATGCAGTTAGTAGTTTTAATAATTATAGCATTGTAAAAATTTGAACTTAGATAAAATAGGAATTCAACCTGTAAAATATAGTTAAAACTACAAAGAAGCTAGATGTAAAGAGGACAAAGGAAGTGAGAAATGTATATTAGTAGCAGAAGAAAACTGAGGTTGAAGAGGTCTAGAAGAAGAAATAAAAGAGAAATTGGAAGATTTATTTGTAGAAAATAAAGATCCCAAAGTTCAATTTTGTAGAGCACAGCATAGTTGCAAGTAAATTAATTTTGCTATTTTAAATATTAAATAATTATTTTTTACCGCTATTGTATATTTCTCAGGAAGTAAACAAGATAGAGTAGTACTCGTTTTTTTTAGTTATATATATATATATATATATATATATACAAAAAAAAATATATATATATATAACATATATATTTGTATATATTCTTGCTGCAACATATGTAGCATGTAGCAAGGTATAAAGGTATAGTTTTAAGCTCGATACAAATGGCGGGACAGATCAGCAAGATCGTTGGTTCATAGTTTTTTTTGGAAATTATTACAGATCTTCTCATAATCACCAAATTTAATCACAAAATATTTTATTTTACTAAGATATACTAATGTTAATGATGAGATGATCGGATGAGTAGTTTCCTTCATTTATGTTCAAGAAGTCATTAAAAGATGACTTCATATGAAAAAATAAAATTACTGGTTGTTGGTTCAGTATATAAGGAAATGATTTCATTTTTTTATGGATATGAATCATCAATTATGATGTTTAAAACGACCCTTTCTTAGTTGTTTCCCTAAAGACATAGGTCACTTACAATAAATTGTTGAAATAATTATATCTTTTATACACGGTAGAGGTGGCAACAATGTCGCTGAAGATTGCCAAAAATTTATAGAGCTTAAAATTTAATTCTTCCCCATTAATAATGTATTATTTTATGATCTTAAAAAAAAATAATTTTCTTTCTGCCTCAGTAATAGACTGAAAACTATTTTTACTTTGAAAAGGCTTTATTTATAAAATAAAACAATGAAAAAATGTTTGAAGCCAATAAATTGAAGAAATAAAAAGTTAGAAAAATTTAGAATTTAATATTTCATAAACTTTAATAACATTTAAAAAATTTCCACCAAATAAATAGACAACTGCTAATTCAGAGAAATATAAAAAACAAACTGCAATTCAATAGCGTGTAGTAAACAAATTTAAAAGTCCACTTGTTTAGCAGCAGTGCTTCTATGAATTGAAAAATAAAACCATCCTTATTAGGCGTAGTTGTATTTATAATGATATTGATAAACAAAATCCAAATTAAAATGAATTAAATTTTTTAAAAGTTCATCCCTATTTTCAAATTTAAGCAACCACTCGTTATTTAGTAATCCATTTTTTCAACAATTAAATGTTATCAATCTTTGTAATGAAAAAAAATTACTATAAAAAAAATTTCACGATCATTATTCTCTGATATTGAAATATAAAGGCATAGACATATATTTATACAAATATTTTTTGTATTTCTTTATTTCGACGACTTCAAAATGTCGGAAAATACAAAAGTTTCAGGTAGGAAGTGATTTTTGACCGATTAAAACACTTTCCTGTTTATTATAACCTAATATAATAAATTAGAAAGTAAAAATCATAAGTTTCTTTAAAAAAATTTGAAGGAACAGTTTTATTTATCTGGAAAACATTTTTTTTTTTCATTAGATAATTAAACATGTAGATAATTCCAAGTAATATTTTTAAATTTTTGATAAAAAAGAGTTGAATTTTTTATGATAAAGTATTTTTAACCAAACTTTAAGGATACTATATAATTTATAAACCACCCGAATTTTATGTAAGAATTTTCCAGAATAAACTTGAATTATTATTATTGTTAATAATAATATTAAATCTATACTTTTTTTATTAAAAAGTAAAATAATTTAATACATTTAGTAATATTTCTAATAACCAATCTATAATAATTTGGAGATTATGAAAAGATATATGACATTGGTAGCGTAATATTTTAATAAACTTAAATTTAATCGAAGACTGCATTCACGCTCTCTTCAGAATAAATTGTGAATTAGGGGTATAAATATTCTTTTCTTCTTATAGTCAGTATTTTTAATGATCAGTTAAAAAAAAAATTCTTAGGAATATGATGCAGAGAAATTAGTACATGTAGGAAAAATATTTTTCCCTGATTGGCTTCATTAAAGTTATTTACGTAATATGCAGCTATAAATTTGTTAATTTCTACGTTATTTCTGATTCAAACTGTAAGAATGAATATCCATTTTGGAATCCTTTTTGAATCCTTCAAATTGCAAAATCAGTATAAATTAGAATGTTTTTTTTTTTTTTTTCAGCTGCTTAAAGATATTTCGTACTAAACTTTTTGTATAATTTAAAAGAGGAGAAAACTTTATACCAGAATTTAGTAGAGACGTATTAGTTTGATCTGCTATAAATATGAATATTTAAAGATTGGCATAGCTTATATATAAAGCCGAAGATTTGTCTATTTATTTGTGTATTCTCGCATCACCCAAGAACCAACCGACGATTGTTTTCAAATTTGCAGGAAACACATTCATGTTATCCCAGAGAAGTTTTAAGCCATAGACCGAGGCTGTAGGCCTTCGGTAACAACACCACCCCGCACTTAAAGGTGAAGTTGGGAATTAAAGATATTCATTAAAGAAATAAAAAATTAATTATTTTACTTCATTATTATATTTCTGTTACCACGGCAACAGAAATAAATTATGAATTTTCTTCGTCAAAAATGGGTGTACTTTAGGTACCGTAGTTACTGCTATTTTAAACCCACCGGTTTGGTTTAGTGGTGAACACATCTTCACAAATCAACCGATTTCGAAGTTGAGAGTTCCAACGTTCAAATCCTAGCAAAGGCAGTTACTTTTATACGGATTTGAATACTAGATCGTGGATACCGGTGTTCTTTGGTGATTGGGTTTCAATTAACCACACATCTCAGGAACGGTCGACCTGAGACTGTACAAGACTACCCTTCATTTATATTCATACATATCATTCTCTGAAGTAATACCTTACGGCGGTTCCGGAGGCTAAACAGAAAGAGAGAGAGAGTTACTTCTATTCTTTCTTCTGTAATTTAGTTTCTTTTTCAGATTTCTATAAAGCCTGAATACTTTAATTGTTATTTATCAGTACTATTCTCACAACCATGAGGTTAACAAACACTGCAGGGGTCAGTCCAGGGGGCGGAGTCCTCTGACTGGACGGGAATGGCGAACGAAGAAAGCTCTGCAGTCCTGGGGTAGACCCCGTGGTTACGGAGAACCCCTGGGTTGGCTCCGGGGTTCACTTGGGCTTCTAGCTCTGACCGGATAGAATATATATATTTATATGTATAATAACTAAGTATATAGGATTTAATGGTTATGTTGTAGTTAAAAGATTAACACAGAAGAGAAAGAAATGAATAAAAAACCATTAACATTAAACCAGTCGAGCGACGACCAAAAGAGTTTCGTCTAATCGGATAAGAATGAATTTCCGATTCGTGCAAATGTTGTAAATATATCACCATCATGTTCTAAATATTTTGTCGTCAAATTTCATCAATTACTTCTTAGTGGTACTTCAGTTTTATTAAGTAGCCGCTCAAATGAAGCCATGTTTTATCGCTCATATAAACATGCTACGTATGCATAATCTAATTAATAAAACTATCTAACTAATTGCTGTAATTAATAGTTTTATTGCATCTAGTTCTTTTATGTTTTTGAATAATATCGATTTTGTAATATCAAATCGCTCTTACAACAACGCTTTCTTTTTCACCTTTTTTATAAAAATCTCTGAAAAAAATATTTTATTCTCAATTTATTCGATACATAGATATCAGAAAGTTTATTTCACAATAATTCGTTTATAGGCAATATCTAAAATAAAAACTTATCGGGCGTGTGAAAACTCCTACGTAACAAATAATTTGTTAAACTAATGGAATGCATGCCACGTTAAAAAAGAAATTCAATATTACGGACGACGTAATAATAGTTTCCCTACATATCTCTGCTACAGGGAGAATACATTTTAAAATTGAATCACGTAACTTTTTGACTATTATCGGTTTAAATTTAAGGATTTTTTTAATAGAGTGAATCCTGACCGATACAATTCTTGAAAAAAGTTTTTATTCAAGCTTATTCGATAAATTTCGTAAGAATTAGTTCTGATATTTATTTATGATGCCAGGACAGAAAAAAAGGAACAGATATCATGATTTAGGTTTTATGAAATCAGGAAAATTATACAAAAAAATTCAATGTTATTAAGAACATATTCTGCACATATGTATTCTTTTTTCCAAACACAATATTATGAAATATAAAAAAATTCATGGAATTTTGTACTTTAATTTTTCATGTTAGCTTCTTTGATCTTTTAAAATTATAAACTACTTTAAAAATTTACTGAACGATCTAACATGTGTTCGTACAATAGGTCTGTATTTGTGACAGCATTTGTTTGAGTAAATGTGTACCAGAATTTCAAGGTCATCAAGTTTATCTTCGGCTTACAATAATGTGAGTCTGTGAGTCTCATTCGTTATTAGAATACTAAATACGATTAATATTGTTTAAGACTAAAAAAAATTACAGAATGGTTGTGATATTTTGTTTTTTCATATCTAGATTCATTTTTCCTATTCTCAGATTAAAAAAAAAGTATTTTCAACATAAAAAAAGTACTATAAAAAAAAAAATGTTTGTGCTTACGAAATTATTACATATTTTTATTACTAGTTTTTTCCTTTAAAAACTCAGTACTAAGATAAATCATAAAGAGAAGTAATTATAGGTGGTTCGAAAAATAAAAAAGAATTTCTTTCTATAAATTGTATTTAAAATATAATCAGAAATCTATTACGTATTTATTATTTTTCAGTACAACCATTTGTTCCTTAATTTTGGAAGTTTTTTCATTTTAATCGCTAAGAAATTTTCCAGTTAGTTTTAAAACCAACTCTTAACAACTTAAATTACATCCTCATTCTGTTAAAATTTTCCCTTTTACAAAATTCCTTCAATTACGCGGCAATCAAATTAAACGACTAAGGGCTGAATGATGAATGTGACTGATCATTCCATTTCAGTTGATGGTGAAGTGCCATATTTTATAGCAATAGTATAAGTATTTTTTTTAAGTAACGAAATTTTAACGTGATTTATTTTTCTACGAATTATTTTTTTCTTTGTAAGAAAGTTTAATCCCACATCAAAATAATTGTATTATTACTTGCTGAAGAAATCGGTCGGTGTTATTTAGGAAGACTGATTTTGCATTTCCAATGCGTATTTTGATTCAGGAGTGAAACAGTGGACACAAATTAAATCATAAGTTTGTCCTTTTCTGTTTCAAAATATTGAAAAATCTAAATCGCGGCTGTTAAACATTTTTCTGAAGTTCTGGTGTAAAGAGGAAAGGAACCCATTATTTACTTAAGCTTTTAAATTATAATATTACGTGTAATATTCTCTCAAAATTCCAAACATTAATTCCTAATTTACGTAACGGTTTTTTTACAATGGTTATTCGTCTATTTACTTCGGTTACTTATAAATTTTCAATGTTTCACAGTCAATAAAGTTATTAGTTATAATGAGTTTATTTTGTTCAAGAAATGATTTTTCCTAGTATACCCTTTTTCTTGGATAAATATCCATTAAAAAGGTTTGTTTAAAAGTTTGTAAAAATTTCAGAAGGCTTGCCCTTTATCGATCTTGAAATATTTAATAATTATCATGTAGATAGATATGATCGAGCAATGAATTGGGAGAAGATACATATTACAATATAATTTGTGAGTTTAAAAATGGAAAAAAAGAAGATCGACATCGCAGATGTATATATGAAGTAAGGAACAAAAATTAAGAATCTTCACTGAATTAAGAATGTAAAATCTGTAGACAAAATTTGAACCCTAATGAGAAATCCCAACAATTTAAAAAATAAATCGTAAATGTTCGTAAGATTATATTATTTAACTCAGAGAAATTTGTTATAAGTTATAATGTTAACTCATTAATTAATTTTTTTTAATCTTGATTATGCTGACATGTAACTTGATAGATAGCCGTTATATTTGTGATGGACATATTGAATGAAAATTGATTACATTTTAAATATTTTATTATTTTTATTTAGAATTATTTTTTTTATCGATCTAATAAAGAATATTGCTTTATTTATTTATACGAGTATTAATGAAAACGCGTGTTTTATTTGATTTATTATAAATTTTTGTGACTGAATGAGATTCATTTCCTTTGCCTTTGATCCTTGTAGCAATGCTTGTTTATTACTTTTTTAACATTATAACTGTTTACTAGTATATTGTGGTTTAACAATTTTTGTTATTAAAAATGATCATTTATTAATAATTTTTTTAAATAATTTATCTTTGAATAAAGAGTTTGAGATTATTATCTTTATTATCGAAGTAATATTTTTATATTTTTTCAAACACTAAAAAATAACTTTTTTATGTACATTTCAGCGTAGATGGCTTTAGTAGGGAAATTTTCTTTTTAAGGAAAAGTTCCCTACAAATATTTTTCAGTAACATTAAATAAATAAATGTGTGTACATTTTTAATTATCCGGTTCCATAACTACAAAAAATAAATAGAAAGATAAATTCCATTTGCGTAAGATTCTCTTTTATGGTTAAACGTTTAACTTTATACAGTCTACCTATTTATGGATTTTTTCTTAAAGAAAAAAAAGGAACAGTGTACAGATATAAAAAAATAAGTAACAAAAAATAGAATCTTTTTGTAGCTGTTTATTTAAGTGTTTTAAAAACAACGACTGAAAGAATTACATTTTTTACTTATTTTCATTTAATGGTATTGAAAGGATTAAGACGAGTGCTTTGAATAAAAGACGTTAATTTGGTTGCTAAGCAACTGAATTGTTTAAATTGTAAATTTAATCTATCATTTTCTATATCTTCTTATCTTAGGTCCATTATTATTTCAGTTACAAACTGTGAAGTAACATTCAATTTTTAAAAATAAAAATACAACTGTTAACAAGATTTTTAGATTCTAAAATAGACCTTTTTGTTTTACTTTAATGTGGCGATACTCTTGAATATGTGAATTTATATATATATATAATAATAGTTACAGAACAATCATTTTCATCGTATATTATTAATATTTGATACATATTATAAAATTATTATACGTAAACTGATAATATTATTAAAAACTTTTCAAAAAGACTTATTAAACTGATTATATCTGAGCAGCAAACAAGATTTTCCGCCCAAGGATAATCAGAGAAATGCTATTTCAGCCGGTTAAACCCAACCCAACGTTAAGAATGTTATGTTCAGGTAACTAACGAACTAACTGATGCTATTGCTGCATAAGGTAGAAAGCCAACTTAGATGGGATTGGCTTAGGGGTCAAGGTTAAACTAGTGAATTGCTTTGTTCTGGTCACCAAATGTATTTTATAACACACAACATATATATATATATATATATATAAAATTATTTTTCTCTCTCTCTCTCGCGCGCACACTCACACACACACACACACACACACACACATATATATATATATATACACACACACACGAACGAATAATTGAAAAAATAATAAATGTACTGAAATGCCGATTTAAATATTTAAATATTTTTATTACTTTTTTTTTTCAGGAATAGTATCAAAACAACTACAAAAAGAGCTGTTTGCGTTTATAACACGCTTATTTGCATATACATTTTATTTTGCCTTTACTTAGCCTATTAATTTGCTTTATTAGCATCGTAATCGTATTAATAAAATTATATAAAACCGAAAACTGATTTGAACTTCATTTATGTGGACAATCAGTGCTTTAAAAATCCTCTGCTCAACTGAAATGGTGTATACTACGCTTCGAGCAATAGAGAATCTTAGAAACATATAGTAATTATTAAAAATAGATTCCATTAACCTTTTTTCAAAACTATATATATACATTTTAAATGTCTTATATCTTAAAAGTATATAAAGTAGATCACCGATTATCTAGATTGACCTTTGCAAGGCCGAAACGGGATAATTTCAAAATTAAAAAAAGCTTATCATACGTAACGGATATATCATTAAAATATTTAATTGGTACCACACTAAAAAGACAAAAGTATAGGAAAAAAATGTATTTCAGTTAAATTAGACTTCAAAACTCGAAAGTGCTGTACGAATTGAAAAAGAAAATCAATTAAACAAACTCGGTAAAAACAAAGATTGATAAATATACATTTCCTGTTAAAGTTTTATTTGAATAGCATTTTAGAATTTTTAAAAATAATATTAATTTTTCTTTTAATTTCCTATTGCGGATATATAAGCAGTTCGGGTAGTTGGACATCTGGAAAATCAGCGTTCTATAAAATAAATAAAAAAAAGATATATATATATATACACACACACATACATACGTATAAACATTCGTTGAGGAAAAAAGTGATTAAGGGTTTCATTCCTTTGGGAAAAGAATTTTTTTTAATGACTATAATTCTCGCGAAAAAACGAATAAAGGGATAAAAATGAAAGAAAACAAAATTTTTAACAGCTCTTGTAGAATATATTTGAGTATTTAAAAAAATTTCAAACGGGGATTTTAACTTCCTCTGGTGGATATAGAACTTAGTTATTTAATTACCGGGTTTGTATTTTAGTAAAAAAAAATTATACGAGATGAAAATTAAAACAATTTTGGTGTGAAAAATGTTTTGGATAATAAACAAGAACTTGAAAAACGTCGGGTATGTTGCATCCCTTGAGGTGGATCAAGTCTTGCTTATTTCAGCTTTTTGTCTTCATTTTATTTAAGTTTTATGTCTTTAAAAAATCGAAATTTTCTTCTAAAGAGAGGATATCCAAAATAACTTTCGGCTTTTGAATATCTTGCATTCAATATCTGCCGTCCTGACTGGATTGTTTATATTTTGCGTTTTCTTGACAAACACCAATAATTTTCAAATGATTTCTTAACATAATATATTAGGAAACTAATCACCTTCCTTATACTTAGTTGAACTCAAAAAGGGATCTGGTAAAATATATTCCAAATTTTTCGATAAAAAAAACTGTGAAAGTTAATTTGAGGTACATTGAATAATTCAAATTTAAATAAAATAACCTTCGCAATTGCTGCGGAAATTCTTTACCTCACCTAGTAGTGGTGACGTAATCGCTGCTTGATGATCTGAGTCAAACGTATCTCCGTATAATAATATTAGTAGTAAACACATCTGATTTGTCATTTAATATTTCCTTTTAATCTTGCATTTAAATCATACTACCGATTTATAAACCGATATTATCTTTTGACACACAGGTATGTAATCATTAAAATTAAATAATTACTCGAAATAAATTATGGTTTTCAACTATTTATCAGTTCAGCGTGTGATTAGGTACGGTACACCACTGCTAATGATTGTTACCACTCAAAAGGTTCCTGCCAAACTTTACAGGCATATTTTTCTGAATAAACACGTGTAAGAAAACTGTTCGTGGAAATATATTTGTAGAAATCTATAAACATGGGTATCAAGTTACTGCCAGTCAAAATGTTTCCTCGTTTTATGGCTTGGAAGGATAAACAATGCCGTATTATATTTACACAAACACAGTTTGTAAGGCTAAATTATAATTTTAGATGTAATTTTACATACAACATACAACATGTAAGTTAAAAAAAGTTTGTTCCATTTTTATACAACAGTATTTTAAAAACCTTGACTGCAAACTTGTATACTTTCTTGGCATTATATATTTATTCTTATATAATGGAAAAATACACGAAAAAAATTACGAAAAATATATTTTATGAGGGCGGGGGGTAATCTATGATGAAGTTTTATTGTAAAATTATCATTATAATGATTTATGTGTTATATTTTAATAAACCAATATAAGTTTAAAAAAAAGGTATTTTTTAATTTTTTCTGCTCCCACCCCTCCAAAATCACCTTCAAAGAAATTTTTTGGACTTTTCTACTTTTACTTTGTTAAATGAAATAAAAATAAAAAAACGTTCCACTGAAAAATGTACAACCAATAAATGGTTACCTAAGTTTTCTTTTTTTAAGGGTGGGATGGTAAAGTATGATGAAGTTTTATTTTACAATTATTAAAAGTTAAAATAAACCAAAAAAAGTTTTAAAAAATTCAAATAATCTATATTTTTAAAATTTGATCGGCCCCCCCAGCCACCAATATTACCCCCAAAGTATTTTTTTTTTTTTTTTTGGTCACCTGCACCATTACTATGTCTAGGAAGACATAAAAAATTTGATTAAAAAAATATGGAATAAATAAAAATATAGTTGTTTTAGATTTCCGGGGAAGGGGGAATTTGGGGAAATTACAAAAAAAAATTGTTAGATAGACTTCCACGTTTGTACTGAGCTTAATATAAAATGATGTTGTTTGCAAAATTTTGAAAAAAATAACTCCAAAACCTATCTACCCCACCTTATGAAGATGTTGACCCCAAAATTTTACCAACAAATTACCCCATATACACGAGTCTCAGTACAAAATTTCATCAAAATCGGTTTATAGAGTCAAAATTGATTAAGCTTCAAACACCTGACATAATACCTTATTATCCTTATTTCGCTAATTTCTGTTTTCTCTACTTCTCTCCCTGATTTAGTGTTAGACATTTTGTATCATACAGGAGTTAGGTAGGATTAGTGCGGATTAGTGGTAGGATTAGGTAGGGTTCTTAATCTTACTCGTCCTACAAATTCGTTTTTGTGTTGTATACACTCTTAGTCAAGGCGTATACTCTCTGCATTTTTCTAATCCTTACTTTATTTACTTCTTTATCTAATCCATTTGGTTGAATGATTTCGCCAAGGTACTTGAATATCTGTGTTGTTTTGATTTTTGCAAATTTTGATTCTAGATATTAGGAAATTTTTTTTATATTTCATATGTATTCCGTTTCTTCAAACGATATCTATAATCTTGTTATTTCCGCTCTCTTTGAAGATGGTTCAGTTGTCTGCTGTTTCTATATCTTCTGCTAGGAATTGAAGGTTATTTGCAAAGGCTAAGCAGTGTATGTTCAAATTCTCTTTTGCATAACTTACTCTGACTTGCTTAAAATCCTTTTTTCCATTCTCTTATGAACTTCTCTAAAGGTGCATTGAAGAGAAATGGGAGTAGTCCATCTCCTTGTCTAAGTTCTGTCTTGATTTCAAACGGTTGCTAGATTTCTCCTTTGAATTTGAATTTTCTTGTTGAACACTTCTTTTGTGAAGGTGACAAGTATATTGATTTAGTGAAGCACCAAGTTTTCCAAAGCTTTCAAAATACTTTTGTTCCTCACCGCACCGCAATGCAGTTCGAACTCTTATCGAAAAATTTCGTTCAACAGGTTCTGTCAAAGACGCTGATCGAAGTGGAAGACCACCTAAACTAAACGAACAGAAGCTGCTTGATATTTCGGATGCTATGGCCGAAAATCTATCAAAGTCAATGCGTAAGATAATACAGCAGCAAGATATCGGACTTGCTACCGCACATAAATCTTTAAGAAAAAAACGGAAATTTTTCCCCAACAAAGTAATGTGAGTTGAAGAACTGAAACCTACCAGAAGAAGCGTGGTTTCATGTGGGATATTAATTCACAAAATACACGACTGTGGTCGACAACTAACCCCCGTAAATTACACGAACAATCTTTACATGAAGCGAAAATTGGAGTCTGGGTCGGTGTGAATATAACGTGTATTGCTGGTCCAATATTTTTTTGAAAATACCGTTAATAGTGAACATTATTGTGCTGTTTTAACAAACTTCATTAGTCAATTAATAGAAGTGAAAATAAATCATGGTTGGTTCCAACAAGAGGTCAATGATTTTTTTTGCGAAACGTCTTTGGTGAACGGATCATTTCGAGAGGCCTGTACAATTGCCCGATATGACTCCGCCAGATTACTTTCTATGGGGCATGCAGTGTATTGCAACAGACCAAGCATGACGATTGAGGAAATAAAAATCGCAATAACAGTTTCCCCTGGGAAACTGTTATTGCGATTTTTGAAAATCTGTTCGGCACATACCTTTTCTAAACCTCTTTTGATATTCTCCTAATTGTAATTATGCCTGATTTTTCAGTCTGTTGAATAAGGTTGTCGAAAGATTTTGTACGTTACAGATAATATAAAAATCTCTAATAGTTGACGTCCTTCTTACATGTATAAAACAATTGTAGTCTATCACCATCTAAATTTGGTGGTATTATTTTAATTATTCATTTATTTCGTGCTCAGAAAGTTAATCAATTGAATATATTTTTAAAAATCAGATAAATCGTATAGAGAAAGAATTTCACTAGGTACGGAAATTTAGTTCTGATTTTTATCTATATACAGTCGTCTCTCTATAATCCGACACTCTTTAGTCCGACACTTTTCGTCTAACTGCTAAGGAAATTCGCGTAATGCCACTATATATATATATTTTTTTTTTTTTTTTTACTTCTGAATTTTATGTACGGCCGAAAAGTGAATATGATGTTTTAAGTGAGTAGGCCGTGGTTACGTAGAATACTCTAATAAATTACAGTTGAGTACTTCTGATCGTCGCCGAAAACGTCAGTTGCGGTGTCTGCAGTTAAACGCGTGGCGCCGCCGGTTGGCGACTTGTACCGTACCGGGGTCTACAGACGGTATTAAATGTCTTACAGTATCTTACTACACGTCTCAGTATCGCACGATCGTGTGCCATGTTTAGTTGTTATGTTCGTTTTAACGTCTCTTTTCTTATCTTAAAATTTTCCTTATTTTCAAGTGTCTAGTTTTCCGTCTTAAAGAATATCCGAACATCGTTGTTTTTAGTTTTGATGATATTGAAACCACATTTCGCTAATTTTATTTCGAAAAGCAGAAATTTTTAAAAGAATTGACAAAGGCGAAAATATTGGTGAATTATCTTCACTGTATGGAATTGGACGTGTGACGATTTATAACTTGCAAAAAAATCGGGTAAAAGTAGAAAAACTTTTTAAAGATAATGTCATTGGTAACAGCGTTCCACTGCCATAACTACAGAACTACATTTGGTTGGATTCTGGTCGGTGACTAACCAACCAAGCATAAAGTACGCCTTTACGCTTGGTTTATCCAAGAACGTTCCAATCATACCCCATCTTACTACTGAAATCATCAAAGAAAATGGTAAGTTTTTCTATAAAGAAATGAAGAAATAAGATTTCCGTGCAGTTGACGACGGATGGTTCAACAAATTCAAGAAGCGCTATGGAATACGTTTACAAACCACCACAGGTGAGAAAGTTTCTTGTGATTTTACAACCGTCGAGCTATATAAAGAAAAAATTATATAGACAGTCCAAGAGTTGGGTGTTGGTCCTGACCAGGTTTATAATGGCGATGCGAGTGGATTATTTTGGAGGCTGCTACCGCAAAAAACATTCATCCATTGTGCTGAAAAGAGCGCTCCAGGTCGCAAATATCGAAAAACAGAATTACATTCATACCTTGATCAAATGCGAGCGGTACCCATAAAATTGAATCATTTGTTATAGGCAAGTACAAAAATCATAGGGCTTTTAAAAACGTAAAAATGTAAAATACAAAAGAAATAAAGCCGAGTGTGTATGACAAAGGAAGTATTTTTTGAACGGTTTGATGAGTAGTTCGTGTATCAGTAAAAACATTCCTTAAACTAAGACAGTTATCAGAAAAAGCATTGTTTTTTTAAACAACTGTACGGGCATCCTGATGAGAAAGACAGAAAGTAAAGATGGGTTTATCCCATATTATTATTTCTTATTTCTTCCACCAAATGTTACGGCTATCATTCAATTGATGGATCAAAATGTAATGCAGCGGTTAAAAAATTACAAAAAAGAGTCTATTTTATAGTGTAATGAGTAAATCGGAAAATAAACCATTTTTAAAATGTTTAAAAGGAATTAATCTAAGATGTGTTTGATCTCGCACAAATATGGGAAAAAATTCCTGTCAAAACAATAGTATGGTCTTGGGAAACATTTTGGCCAACTCATCCACTATTACATTTATACGAAAAACGCAAAAAAAAAAAAACAGTGGAAAATTAACAAATACCGACGACATCCGAAAGTAGTGATTTCAGGTCTTCCCAAATCAGCTGATTTGGAAGTCGAGAGTTCCACCGTTAAATCCTAGTAAAGCCAGTTATTTTTACACGGATTTGAATACTTGCTCGTGGATACCGGTGTTCTTTGGTGGTTGGGTTTCAATTAACCACACATCTCAGGAAGGGTCAAACTGAGAATGTACAAAGACTACACTTCATTTACACTCATACATATCATCCCCATTCATCCTCTGAAGTATTATCTGAACGGTAATTACCGGAGGCTAAACAGGAAAAAGAAAGGAAAAGGAAGAAGGATTAACACAAGACAACATTAATGAATGGCTGACTGAAATTGAAGATGAAAATTATCATTTGATAACCGACAGATAGGTAATTGAAGATGTGCTAGATCAGGATGAAAAAAATAATGACATCAAAAACGTGACATCTTTATCGATTAGTACCGTAGGTCACAAAAATGCTATGAGAGCGTTTAGGAAGTGTATCAAGTGGGCTAAAGAAAATGAAGTGGTAGGTGTCGATATTTCAACATTAAAACGTTTGTGAGAAAATAATTTTAAACTGTCCATCTAAGCAAAAATATAAGACTATTGACCAATATTTTTCTAAGTATTTTAAATCAAATTACATCAATTATTCAAATTAATAAATGCATTAGAAAGTACGTAACGTTTTCTGTTGGTTATTCCATTGAAATTAGGGTAATTCCAGTAATCCGACAAATTCCGGTAATCCGACAATAGGATTGCCCGATATATGTCGGATTATCGAAAGTCTACTGTAATTGAAAATAATAATTATCGATTTGTTAACTATACGTTGTGGGAAGTGGTTTCAGTAGTTTATGATCACAATACACGTGGCAGGATATGACAAAATATTGTAAAATTACCGCAATTTTATAAAAAAATATGATATTAAAATTATCGCTTATAAATAAAAATAAATATATATGTGCATTTTAAAAAGATTATTAAAATATTGACAAACAGGAAACCTTTGTTATAAATGAATTTTTTTTCAACGATAGGCTTTAATTATTACAAAGGACTGATCATGTTATTTTGGCTCAAAATTAATTAATTTTCATTATTACGAATTCGAATTATAAAAGAGAAAAACGATGATATTGATTTTATTTAAAATTTGTATGTACATCTACAAATGTTGTTTTTAAATGCATTAAAAAAAAAATACAATCAACTGTTTTATTAAATGTATATCAGTACATTAATTATTGTAATCTTTTCAGTTATACGACTAAAAATTTAAATTTTATTAAAAAACTTACTATTTCAAACATAAAAAAAAGGTTGTTATACTTGCAATTTATAATGAAAATATCATTTTTGATTAAAATTTTTCGTTCATCTCTTTTAGCAAATAAATCTAATTGATTTTTTACCTGATATCCTATTCCAAATTTTGTCCAATGTTTATAGACATAGAGGTACATCAACTTTGGATTGTTATTTTTTTCGAATCGGATAACAAATGAGAAATTTCACTAGCTTTATTTACTAGAGCGAGCGAAGTAAAGTACAGCCTACATTCAAGGACGATCAAAGTAAGTGACAATTTAAAAAAAAAATATTGTATATAAGATTCACATTAATTTAATGAGAAACAGAAGGGTTAATCAAATTGTGATCGTATAATAGAAAATATTACATAGTTATTTTTCTGTGATTAATCTGATGCGTTTGGTTATTGTAATTGTTTGTTTAAAAATTAAAAAAAAGAAGAAATAGACAGTACAGCAAATTCGACCGTTTCCAATGGAGTTCAATATGATGGAAATAACATCGTACCATTTAGAAACGATTTCAGCAAATATTTTATGAGTATGAAATTTTCAAATGGCACACAATTCCGGGGATGTGTGCGAGGTTTTTGATTAAGGAAGCGTGAACCTCAGGTCAGACGGATCTTCAGCATCTGGAGGAAAAACAGATCATTGTAGAGTTTATAAAAAAATCCTCTCAATAAAAAAAAAAATTTGTTGCTAAGAACCGGTCTACCTAAACTCCTTGAAACAGAGCTACTTCGATTTTGAGTAAAGATATCCTAATCTTCCAAGGGATTGCTGGTGAGATTGCCTGGAAGAGGACTGAGGAACGTTTTTAAGAGCGGGTGTCTGTCTAGTTTTACAGTCCTTCTGCAGGTAGATTGCTTGTTTGTTATCCATTTCTTCCTGGGTAGTTTTCTGTAGAGATTTACTAAACGTCCATAGGATCCGCATAAATGTAGGAATCACTTGAAGTTGCGTAATTAATTTGTATTTGTGTGGTTTGAGAGCTGTAGGATTTGCTTATAAAATTTTTCTTGGGACTGTTCCTTATCCGGTGTTTGTAAAAAAAAAACACGTTCAACTGTCGCTAAGGTACTTATCAGATAATAAGGCCTATACAATTTAAATTAGAATTTTCGTAATACAATACAAATTACGAGCACAGCTTAAATTTGAATTTAAATTCACTGATCCATTCCTGTTACTATTCATAATTTCACCGTAATACAACTTTTAAAGATATTTTTTTCTTTTCGGTTGAAAATGGATGAATTATTTTTATAAATTTAAAAATCTGCTTCATCAGACAACTATCGTTTTTCGAAAATAAGCCAGATTCTCAAAGATAAGAGGAAAGAAGATCATATCTTAAAATCATACGTTTATTTATTTTCAGTAGGCAGTAATGAAAAAAAAAATTATTCATTTAGAATAATAATTCACTTGTATCATATACCCTAAAGTAATAATTTATTATTAGGAAGATCTATCTTGGTTAATTAAGATTCTAGTTTTAATTTACGAAAGAAAAGTTATAGGTTTTTATTTTGATTATGGCTTAACTTATAAAGATTTCAAATCCATGGTAAAGGGTAGAGATTATTTTTATTAAGACTGTTTGCAATCATACATCATATTTTATTATTTTAGAAGTGTTAAAGTTGTTACAAGAAAAAAACTTGAAAAAAATTGAAACTGACTCTGAAAAAGTATTAATTTGTAGTTTCTAATAAGATATCTTTGAGGTCGATTTTATTTATTTATTTTTTTTAAGTTTAAACTTTTTGGTTCATTTTTTTAAATTATAAAGAAACGCAGAGCCAAGTGATCTGAGTCTTCATAAAAATAAAAAACAAAATCCAGAGAAACGACTATAAGGACTGTTTCGAGCGTTAGTTAAAGCTTTCTTTAGTACCAGAATATCGTTTTATTTTTTACCTTTAATTTTTCGACTATTTTTCTTGAATTTTTGTGAGAAAGTACTTAAAATATTATTACGATATCAGGCTTATATCATTATATACTATAACAAATCAATACTAACCGACGATACCGAGAAAAAAATAATAACTTCAAATCGTCCGTGCATATAATGGATTTTTTTTTTTAAACAAACCTTTCTATTTATCTGGAAAAAATGATGTATTATGACTGTGGTTAAAACCAAATTAACTTGAGTAATCTGTGCCCAATTTTTCCCAAACTGATTTTTATAAAAATTGGACGTTGAAGTAAGATGAATGTTAAGGATAATAAACACGATTTGATTATTTTAACTCCTATATTTTTTAAATGCCATCAGCAACGTTCACCGATAACTCCAAAACAGACAGTTCGTATTTGTACTCCAGGATATAAAATATAAAAGCTCTTCTGCTATGTTGAGGTTACTAATAAATGGACAAAATTATCACCGTGTATTTAGAAGGAAACACTGTTATATGATCTGTTTGTATGATCTAAATGTTGTAGATATTTGAAGTGCGTATAAATCAACCGTTTAAAGTACAATGAGGTCTTATTTGAAGGCTGGATAGCAAAAATACACATTAATAAACGAGTCCGGTTTAAATCAACAGAAAGTCATTTTTTTATTATTAATTTGTGGATTGATTGTAAAGCCATATACATATAAAATTTTAGAAAAAAATAGTTTGAAAATCATTCAAGTGTTGAATTTCAAACGGGTTTAAACTGTAAAAAGGATTGTAGTTTATGACAAAGCAAAGTATATTATTAAAACACAGACTATTTTAGTTCCAATTTTAACATTTCAAGATTAAACCTTTTTTTTTCTAGTTATTTAACAATGTGAAAAAATATTCTCGGTAATCATAAAAACAACAGACACGCATTATATAAATACCAATGTAGGCGCTGTGTAATAACATGAAGACGTAGCGGCGTACGAGACAGAAGGACGTTGCGCACACGGGATGCGTGCTGGTTGCGAATCGTACTGTTGACCTGTTACAACCTGTCGAATGTCGTGTGTTCAAATTTATGGTTAAGTTGTGTTCAGTCGATTTATTTATAGCCTTTTTTTCGTGTATGAATAGTAATTGTCTTACATAATTTTAGGTCATTGTTATTAATAACCACTAGTTGTTCTTTCAAGTGTATGTATTTCAAGAGGAATAGATTTGTAAATTGAGTGAGTAACGTGATATAATTCGAGCAAGATATTAGATATTGTAAACTTATGTCCTTTTACACGTTAATTATTCGTTTTCTTGGTTTAGCTTCCTGTAATTCTTTTTTACATGCATTTTTTAATCTTGATTTAAGTTATGCAAAATGCTTTAGTTAATAATATGCACTTACGGTGTCGCCTCTGATTGTTGATGAAATTTGGAATATAACTTATATTGGTGTATTCCAAATTTCATGTTAGGAAATGCCTTTCACCGAGTTATGTCCCTGGTAAGTTACAATTTCGTTATTTTTCACTATACACATGTAATTTAAATTATTGGCTGTTAAGAATAAGGTTAGATTTGCTTTAGGTTACATTGGGCAGAAGTTTTGAATTGTTATTCATCAGATACATGACTGTAAAGTCTCTGTCAAATTTATAAATTACTTATAAACCCACCTAATCTAACCTTAATCTTGACCTAAACCTACCTAAACTCGATTAAATTTCAGTTAAACCAAGCTACTTACTCTTGAAATAATGTATATTGTACATTTACCAAAACCCAACCTTAAACTTAACCTAACTTAATTTAGTTTTAAGTGAAATACTTTTATTCATAATTTAATTTCACTGAAACCAAATTCTTTAGTCCGAAAATAATGTATACTACTTTTGTACAGTGTTGAATCACGAAATTTTTTTTAAGGGAAACATGTATAATAATAATAATAATAACAAACCAAACTAAAAAAAACGAATTAATTAATTAAAGCGAATTAATTAGGTCCTAAATAAGGTATATTCCAAATTTTATCAAAATCAGAGGCGAGTCCCCGTAACTGTACATAATTACACTATTTTATTTTGGCAATATATATAATTTACATTAATGTATATGCTTTTAAAAAAAAGTATCGATATATGTAATCTATATCGAGTCAAAAAATTCGGTGTGCTTCGATTTCGCTGAGGATTATAATGAATAACAAACTACTCTTTTTCAAATTTGAATTAGTATTTTTTTTATTTTTTATTTTTTATTATTATTTATCGAACAAAGCAAAGTCTTGTTTTCTACTTTTTGTCAGTTTGATAAAAGATTTTTCTCAGTTTTTCCACGATGGAACACTCAAATTTTCTGTTTACTTTTTTCTACGCACTCATTTCTCAAGTAATAATTACCTACTAGTAACAGCAGTTAAAAGCCGATTAAATAATTTGAGGACTAACATCAGGTTTAATAATTTTAACGATTTTGCAATATTTTTAAACATTGCAAAAATAAAGGGAGAATTTGATAAGAGAGTGGTTATTTAGGTGTAAGGTGTAAGGTTCGATCGAATGCAACTAAAAGTGATAACGATTAATTTTTTTGGATAGTTTTATACATTTTGTAAATAATCGTTTGGATTTTGATCTTAAAAGTAAACTAGATTTTTCAAATCATGATAAAATATTTTTTTAATCAAGTCTGATTTTTTTTTATCTGTAGAATTTGAGATTAATGTAATTTTGAATCAATAAACTTTGAACAAAAACGAATGTAACAGTAAATTTTTATTTTTTAACTTTTATTCGTTTTTTAACGAACTTTGTTTGTTGTATTTTTTAAATAAAATAATTTACCCGGATTGATTTAAATGCTATCTTTTAATTCAGTAGTTAGTTATAAAGATGAATTGAATAAAAAATTACTGAGTCTTTAAAAAAACATATTTTAAGAGATTAAAACAAATATTCTGATGTGGAATGATGACTTTTTGGTAAATATTAGAGTTAAGCTTTTTATTGATACGGTAAATAAAATTTGCATAAAATACTTTAGTACAAATATTGAAAATCTGTGTAATATTTTAATATTCCTTCTCTTTCAGTTTGAATATTCCGAGATATTTTATATTTCTTTGTACTGCTTTAAATAAATCCTTTCAAGGAATGAAATTTTCTCTCTACTTCATTTGGTCATACAAGTTTTATTTTATTATCTGTTTGTTATTTTGTGTTTCAAATTTTTTCTTATTTTTTTAATAAGTGAAATTAACACTATAAACCTATTTAAATTAATTTGTTTGATTCTCCAACTTTAGAACGCTAAATTTTAAGTACTGTCTATTGAAAAACTGAAATTGTACATGAGAGTTTATTTTCACTGTTTCTTTCCGCTGCTAATACGGGACGTTCAGTAGAGGGTACTTAAATCATTTAATCCTTTACCTTTAAGAAAGTATAAGTAAAAATTACTGCATTGTTCGGTGTTTGTCTTTTTTTAAGAAACCGTATTCATTAAACTGTATGATATTTTTCCTTTTTGTTTAGACTTCCTGAGCTCATTTCAATCAAATAAATGGGCATTTTTGTGGTTGTAGTAGATGTCCGCTTCTGTTCTATTTTACGCATAGATAGTCCTTTAAATTGTTACGGTGTACTCAGAAATACATTATCCTTTTAAAATAGTACACATTATTTACTCGTGTATTATTAGGCAGCCGAAAAGGAAATTTTTAAAATATAATTGTGAATATGTTAATATTTTGCCGCTGATTTTCTGTCTCCTTGTTTTTAAACGTTAAGGTTGTTAATGCCAATTTGATTATGAACAACTCTTTTCATCTCGTACTCCAAACAGGTCTGTTTATAAATACAGTTATTTCTTGTATCTAATGCCCGCTTGTGTCTTTTTCTCTTAGAACACCGTCACTCAAATTTATCGATTTGTAATGTTATATTAATATTATTAAATTATTTATTAATATTTTTAATCACCGCTGAATTTTATCGATAAGAAACTTTTTCTGTATTTCATTGAAATTGTTCATTTCATTCTTAAATTATTATTATTTTAAACCGATTAACTTTATCGTTATTGTAAGTTACTGTTCAGTCGTTTACTCGTCTATTTTGCTACAAGCTTCTGGATTCATTACGTTTTTAACGGAATATAGTCGCATCATACAACGAATTTAATGCGTTAAAATGCCGTTCGTGAAACTTGTCATAACTAGTGTGATTAGACAGAAAAGAGAAACGCGCGCAGTTTTTATAGAAGGGTAAACTGCATCAAAATAACTAATTCCCGAACGATCATGCGAGAGCGTTAGCATCACGGGACAGATCGGACCGACGGCGGTGTAATTTTTGTAAGTACAGGGGAGAAATTGGCCTACGGAAAAACACGCGGTTGGACGGCAGCTAACTGTTGTTAGACTGTTATTTTCTTTAGTGCAGTCGGTCAGAGTTATATACATTATTAAACGGTGCACCAAAGAACTGAAGATGTCTTGCGATACAGTTACCGATACAAAAAATTATTTACATGAAGGGTGTGCGGTTGGCATACTCAATAATTCAATTACGAAAGCCGCCTATCATTAAAATCGTTGATATCGAAGATTCATTCTCCTCCAGACGAATTAACGACGGAGGCAGAGTCTACCCAGAATAATGTGTACTTGTAGACGAACAGGTGATTTTTTTTATTTTTATACACTTTACCTGACCGTACAGTCTAATACAAACCTCCATTCGACTGGCAGTATAGTTGCGTCGGATTTATGGAGAGCGTATGTTGCGATTCCTTACTTATCCGGCACGCGGTTTCAGCATTATACAATCAAATCATACATGTAATTTAGTTTGACCCGTAACGGTGGCCCACACGCTTACGTCTTTGTAAGCATCCGCTAATTTACGAAACAGACATACGCGCGGAACAAACCGAGCATTAGTGGATTCATATTTAGATAAATTCTTGTGGCGGAAACGAAGGTCGGCAAGTTTGAACAAATAATGGCGCACATCGTCACCTTTTGGCCATTGCATTTGTTACAAACTGTGTTGCAACATCAAAATTATACACAGATTCCTTATTTTCCGTCTATAATCTAAGTACAGAGCTATCTGGTTATTACTTATAATATTACAAAATTTAAGTGGCGGGACTCTAAAAGAAAAGGTCTTGTACTGAAAAAAAGAATAATTTTTAAAGTTGAGGGGCATTAGAATCAATAATACACTATAAGCACGTACTTCTGCACACTACTTTTGCATTAGTATAGCCACATGAATCTCAAAGATCATTATCCTTCAACCAGTCTAATATTCGGCTTCCTTTGTCGGTCTGTTTGTTCTGTTATATTAATATGAATCGTACCGCTTTTCACAGAGCATTTTACGAGAAAAGCGACTGTCGATCAAGCGTCATACTATCATATACCAGAAAACTTACCTTAAATTTTGATGCAGAGTTATAAGTTCTCGACGATACATTTTTTCACTTTGGCAAAAACGTTAATTAATAAAACCGGCTGTGAAAGCAACGACAAAAGTAATTAATACAACCATCTGTAATAAGCAACGAGTAACAGTAAATTAATCGTAACGGGGACATAAACCTTCTCTGTTTTTTATTTATTATTAGAAATGTTTCTTAGGGAAACAAAGCAATATTAATATTACTTCCTCTGAGAAACAAAGTAATGAATATTTTCCCGGATTCTATTGTGGAGTACCAAAAGAAGGGGTTAATTGTAAAGAAATTAATGGTCGATAGGTTTAAAATTTAGATTGCTTCCTAGGATGTCTACCTGACGAAATTTAAAGAGAATCGGGTCGGTGAACACAAGTCGTTCTTATTTAAGGAGGCCTGACTTTTACTTTACAAACCCCCCTTGTTGTCGGTGTTAATAAATCCTTTAAAGCAAGCGTCTACAGGCTATACTGAAATCTTTAGGTTATACTTATTCTATTCTTGAATTCATCCGAACTGATTTTTCATAGATCGGTAAAGCACTCCAAAACAGACGGTTGAAATATCATTTTAAAAAGTGCCGCATTCCAAACTGACAACCGTAACAGACGTATTGTGGAATAACTTTAAGGGTGACAAAAGTGAAGACAGAGTTGATTTTGACACATAATGATTCTGAAAAAAAAAACAATAAACTATTTCTTGTGGCAGTATTACTTATTTAAATGTATTTTGTAATTTACTAGTTAAGGAGTAAGATGTCATCGTTAAGTTATCTTACCTTTACATCGTGTCCATCTCTATTTTCTTTTATTCCAGACTAAACTTTTGTATTTTTCCACTTCCTTAAAGATCGTCTATAATTTTTAACCTTTTCTAGCCTTTTTGTTGTGCTTTAAGGTAAACTTTCTGGTACAGTCCTAATCGATCTTTCTTCTTCACGGTATGTTCTAGCCGATTAACTTTTACTATTATATTTTTTGCTCTGTCTGTCCATTTAATCTTCTCCGAGTTCCTGTAGGACCGCATTTCGAATAACATTAACCGTTTCAAATAAATCAACCTTCACTTATGCGATTTACTTTTTATTAAACAAAAGTTATTAACATTTTATAAAAAATTTTTTTTAAATTAAATAAATTTCTAAGACAAAAATTTATTTTTAAATTCTGGGGATAATGTAATGTGCATATTATATTTGAAAATATACGGTACGGGGTTTCAAGACACGTTTTATTTTTCTAGAGGTTGCACCCGTTTCACGCATTAAAATATATATACATTGAACTATTAAAATTTTTAACCCGTTATGTAAACTGTATAAAATTAAAGTACGTCTGTAGAAAAAAAGGCTTGTTTAAATAAATGACTTTAATAAGGTATAATAAATTTTACACTCCGTGAACGTGAACGGTATCTTGATGTGAAATCCATTCTGTATATTTCCTTACATTACATTCTATTGTGTATTTATTATTTGACGTGTTTAATGAGCCGTGAAATCTCTACAGGGAGGTGCAACTTGACGTTTTATTTATGTGCATTTCATTTTTTTCTTTCATTTTTTAATAAATATTTATATTTTGTTACAGTTTTATTACTTTCGTAATAATACTGGTGTTTCAATTATAATGATTGGTAATAATAATCTTCCCTTAGGAACATAGTTATTAGTCTATTTATTGTAGTATTGTACAAATTAGTTTTTGTTAAATATTTTTAAATGATCATTTGCATTTATTTATTTTTTCAATTTCAAGAATCCTGTTTTAGTTATTAAACCGGTCTAATTTCACTCGATAGGCGCTTCAGTCGTAGATTTATTAACTGGTTATTGGGTAGTCCCTGAAACAATTCATAAAGAGCCCTCCTAATGGATTACACTAAGATACAATGGCTTTATAGATTATGGCATCCTCAGCAAGGAGAGGTTAGACGTATTTTCAGAATAAAAAAAAAAAAAAATAGGAAAAAAGGGGTCAGTAGTAAGGGAAAGTGAATGAATGGTAAAATTCGGTTATCGCGCTTGAACAGAGGAATTACACAGCGTAAAACAGCTGCACATAGAGGATAGGTCAGGAACTTTTCTAGACGATAGGAGGAACTAACCCTCGAGATATAAGGAGATTTCTATCCAAGAAGGGAGAAGCACATTAACGATCAACGATTTTAAATTGTTTTTCCATCAAAAATTGAACGTCATCCAAGAAAATGCTCAGATTTCCAAAAGAAACGATCTCACGTATCCAGGAATTGTTTGTCGTATTGCTGTATCAATATGTAACGTAAAACTGCTGTCGACTTTGCTGAAGGTGTTCAAACATAAACTAGGTGTAGAGTTTCTTCCGATCATAAATATCCTTCGATGTTGATGATTTATAACATCGAAGAATTTGTGATTTACAAGGAGAGTTAACGTCTATTAGATGTATGTAAACAGAACCATAATCTTTGTTTATATATTTTTATCGTTAATGGTAATAATTTTATAAAAATCTATAACTATTTAATAAACATATATAAATGTGATTTATATTTCTATCCTTGAGGTTTTTCAACTTGTATATAGAAGAAGCAGGACGGGAATTAAGGAAAATTTTTGAGAGCTAAATAATCCGCGGAGAAAGAATTAGATATTTTTTTTTTTTATAAATTTGGTGATGATATTGTTTTTATTGTTATATCGGCAGAAACCAACTATCAATTAGAAAAAAATAATGACACTGATTTATTGCTAAGAGAAAAATTTACTTTTAAAATGAATAAGAGTTAAGGAAATATAATAAAATGTGAGAGAAAGAAGGATAATGTAGTATTAAATATTATGATACGGGAACGTAATATGCAAAGCGTCCGAGAGTAGTGTTTTATAGGTATTAAAATTACAAAGGTTGGACGAAGGAAAGAAGTCATCAAAAGCAGATCGGTCCAGCGATTGGAACGGAACGCAAGGATGTAGGAGGATGCAATACCCTCCTGCCTTTTGCAGCGTGGGGACTAACGTCCTTTGCTGCTGGGTCATTCTAATGAAATGGCGGGTATTAAATAGTAATTGGCGTTATTCGTCTTCTGAAGTGTGGACTGCGTTCCGATCCAAAGGAGTGTTCAACGGCAGGGATTCCGCGGAACGATTAGCTAATAAGTTTATCTTCCGTGACGCACTCCCTTTCTGCCCAAAGCAGGCAGAAAACCTTTTAACTAGGGGCCACCTTCCCGGAAGGGGTGGGTGAAGGAGGCAATTTTATGGCTTGTTCCTATAGTGCACTTTAGATGCTAAGTTTCATACGCAAGTGCGGTTTTTTTTGGGCTGTTCTAGGGTGTTACATGTTAGAATTAGTCCAGTCTGTGGGATTTGGTAAGGAAGGAGACGAGGTAGCGGGAAACGAAATCTTGTAGTGTTACTGCAGTCTGACTGTCTTCTGTTCATAAAACAATGGAAAACCACCAATTCTGAGATGAACTAAGCGAATGAGAGATCAGATATTGTCGCTCTTCTTTCTCTTTCCTCTTTTTCATCTCTTCTGTCTTCTGTAGGAAGGAGGTAGAGGATGAGGTATTTTAAGTCAAGGCACCAGCGGTTTTTGGCGCGGGTGTTAATACATATGTTGTGTTTAGATCAAATCTAGACGTGACATCCATAAGAAGGATTATGGGCCTGCTTGCCTGAATGGCAGACAGGAGAGATGTGTTCATTACGTATGGTAATTTCGGGCGCCCGTGCGCTGGGTATGTGAACATTTTGAAAAATTCGCTCTCCAATATATAGACAATTTTTGGTGACCCTTTTGCCGGTGGTATTCAATATAGGGGTCGCGGTTTGGGTTAGTGGGTGACCAAACACGTCCGTCGTCTGCTGTCTTTGTACTTAACCTGCATTAAAAGAATCAAAGCACAGCAAGAATTAAACAAGAAATGTAGGTGAATGGGACTTCTTTATTCACTTTCGCTCTTTTCATCCACCGTGTTGTGTTCTTAGGCGGGTACATTGCCGAAGTGGCAGATATTAGGCATGGATTAAGAAAGGTATGGGAATGATAGTGGCGACTTTCCTTGAAAGGACATTTTTTACAAAGAATTAGGTCAGTAGGCCTAGTTTTAAGACATCCAGATTTAGTTAACTTGGTATTAAAGGGACGTGTAGAAGGTGTAATTTATTGGAGACAAAGTTACATTCCACTACAAATAATTAATCAGTTATTAATTGACAATTGAGGATGTAAACTGTAGTTATTATTTTGAGATTAAATAATAGGAATTGAAGATAATGTCAAAGAATTCAGCTGACTTATGAAGCATTAAGTGTCCCCCTTCGATATCTCAAAAGAATTAAACACAAGATGTGTCCTACTGGAATTTCGTGAAAACGGTAACTTTAAGTTAAATTTGAATTACAAGTTGGGCCCGATTTTAATGAAACTTATTATGCTTTCATTTTTAAGTATAATTTTATTTTTATTTTCTATTTTTTCTTTAAATAATTTATATTTCAAGTTTCATTGAAAAATCAAGGCGAGGTCACTATAAGCCACAATTACATAAATATATTACAGTATTTGCAAATTATTTGGGTAGAAATAAAAAAAATTAGCACGATTTTTAAAAACATTTTGTACTTTCTTATTCGTAAATATATTTTACATCAACGTTTTTTGTCGGATTAACGTAATAGTATACAGCAGCCGTAACAAAGACTATTTTTGAGCAGATGAAATCTAATTTTTTTTTTTAATCTGCTTTGTACTGATGAACACGTCAGTATTTTGTACCAAATGTATATAGAGCAGACACGTACAACGCGTGCTGACTCGGACTGTACTGCCTTTTATTACATACTATTAAATGATAAACAGCAGTGGACTGCAAAAAAGAAAGAATCAGACCTATATAGTCTGAAGGTTTTAACGGTTTGTACTGTTATTATGAGAACGATTTGATTTACATACTTATTGTGTGTGACCGAGCATATCTGCTGGAACACTTACGTATTTGCAGGACAGTCGAGTAAGAATTAAAGAATATCAGGTTAAGTAATGAAATATCCTAATGCTGTGAAATTACCTTATACCATATGGTTATTTTATTGGTAGTTTATAGAAAACTTTTACCCTTATTTTTCAAATCGAGTGAACTTTCTGGATGTAAAACTCAGTACTTACTGTAAATGAATTATTATCCTATGTTAATTATTTGACTTTCACACCGGAACCTGATGAGTAATGTTGTTAAAGACGCTGATACGTATCGGTATGCAATATTTTATTATTATAATTATTATTATTTTGTTAGAGAAAAACTGAAATACTAACACCATTCAGCCTTAATTATTATCTAGATCGGTGAAGGTTATTGCAATATATAATTTACCATATTATAAATTAATATTTTTGCGTCAATTATTTAAGTTACAGATAAAAATGTACGGTCAACGTAGATTCTTGCTATTATTTCCTGTGGTGATTATATCAAATAATAAAAGAGTAAAGAAAATTTATATTTGTTTACTTAAAACCACATTACCACATTACTACTAAGAGAGAGTAACTTGTTTAACCTAAATTATAAGCAGAAAAATATAACATATTTTTATTTGTTGATTATCACATACAAACAAACTTTTTCTGGCATGAAGCCGGTCACTCGTCGTGCCAAATATTTAAAAATATCAAATATTGATCATACAATTTACAAATTTATTTTAAAAGAAAAAGAAAATGTTTTAGTTATAACTTTGTTTTACTACATTTATACTACTTGCGCGTAGACGATTACCTATGCGGGTGTAATCGTAAATTATTTCTTTGTAGATTAAAGGAATAAATTAATAAAATAAATCGTTGTAGGACAGTAAAATAAATTAAAAATAGAATTACTTTTAAGTATAAATTTTTTAATACAGCTTATTATTGAAGGAAACATTAGGGCGTGGCAATAATATTTATCCTTTAAACGGATATGATTTCACCCAATCGTACAGTTAGTTGTAATCTATTCAACCAATCCGATATCAGCATCTGCTTAGCTCCATTCTACAAACACATTTTTTATTTATTAATTTTTTTTTTAACTTTGCAGTAGAGTTAATATAAAAATTCTAAACTTAATAAAATAATTAAAGATTAATTATTTTAATCTTTAAAATAATTAAAGATTATTTAATTATCAAGTAAAAAAATTACAAGTAAAGAAATACAAGTAATTTTTTTACTTGTAGTGAAAAATTTTTATTTTTATTATTTTTGTATTTTCAATTTATCAAGAATATTTTGAAGAATAATTCGACTTTTACCAGTTTGTATCCTATTTCTAGAACAGTAGTTGGCTGTGAATCATGTGACTAATCAGAAATATACTTTAACGAAATGGTAACTGCAGAAACCTTTTTTAAGCGAGGTTGTCAGGGCCAGTATTCAATCTGGCATATTGCCTTCTGTTTATGCAGCGTTTTTAATTTATATATATTTATTTATATATATATATAAATTCGTGTAGTTATTTGTAAATAACATTATTATGCTTATACCTTTAATTCATCCCCAAACCATTTAATTCATTTCGATTTCTTTAAATATTCTTGATTAAAATCATGGTAGTTTTCGGCACCTAAGTTGTGTTTTACAACTATTTTCTTTCTTTTATTTTTGCTTCCCCATTATTTGTTATTAAGTTTTTGCATCTATGAGAATCCACGCTGTCTTCGTTAGTTTTACTGTACATTCAGTAACAACTTTTCTTTTAATTCACTATGCCTATAATAATGAATCGACTGAAAATAAATATTTCAGTTACAATAGTTCAAATTGTCAAAGTTAAACTACAATCTAGTTTTTTTTTTTGTCGTAAATGCATTTTTTTTAACTTAATATAATTACTTTTTGTGAACTGTAATTACAGTCAGTTTAACTGATAACTTTAAGTTGTCTTTCCAATAGAATTAAAAAAAATATTCTGTTTTCTTCTGCAAACTTAGAGTGTAAAATTTTAACACGATATCAAATTTAAGAAAATTCATTGAAAACAAACTACTTTTTATTTTCGCTTTACTCTTTAATAATACTTTCGTTATAAAATAATATCTTTAGGCAACGGTCTTGCCCAATAAAAGTTGCTAAATGCTTCTTAGTACTTTGCATTATTTAACGTGTAAAGTAGTAACGTGTCAATGATTATTATAACCTTAATATTAATTTCTCAATTTCAAATTAATATCACATTGCATCATCGTATACTATGCGGTAACAAAACCTTGATCTGTGTACAGTTAATAATTACCTACACTTAGTGAAGACTTAAACTGTAATTATTTTCCAAGAATCGGATGTTGTGAAAATGACGTAAGTATGATGATGAGTTAAAAAAAGAAATTGAATACCTTACACCTATATATAGTTTTTTTTAATGAAAAAACTAGTTCTACACCCAGCTACACCCGATTACATCTTGTCTCTCAAAAGGTAAATATATTGTATTGTGGTCAAACTTAAACCAAAATTTAAACCACAGCCATACTGATCATCTTCAGTAAGTTTCGTAAAAACATATATGTTACTATTAACGAGGTATAAATAAAATAGAAACTTAATCACTGCTTCATAAAAATAGTAAAAAGAAACGGTTGATCCTTTGTCATTTCCCAGTCATGTTTCTATTTTCTTTATTACTAATGTTTACAAAACGTAAAAAAATTATTAAGGAAAATTTGTTTTCCATTAATTAATAATGGTTATTAATTATCATTGTACGACGGAAACCAAATGTTATTTGAAAAATTATTTTAAAATTATTACCACATAAAGTGTTGTGGAGTGGAAAAATTGTAAAATGATATAATAATATGGATTATTATTGTGGACTGCTGGTGGGAAAATAAGGTGCCCGACAGTACACTGTACATAACCTGTACTGAAACAAAGTATTTAATCAGATTTTTTGTTTTCAATTATCTCTTCATAATAATAATAATAATAATAATAATAATAATAATAATATATATATATTTTTTTTTATTAATACTTTTCCTTACTTATCAAAACAGCGTTTTTAACTTTTACTTTTCCGGCTATTGCTGCTGTGTATCGGTTAAAACTATAAAGGGAAAGTATATAGATCCAAAATTTCAATGTCGAGTTTTTTTTTTTGGTAATGTCGACTGAACACGACTCCCTTAATCAAAAAAATATAGAAATTTCTGGAAGATTTATGAACGTTGTGTATTTTGAATTTTTGTTTAGTGATCGTAGAAAATTAAGCTTTAGTATGATGAAAATTATTTAAAATTTCAAAGTTTTAAGTCAATTGAATCTAGGACTGGGGGGGGGGATATTAAACAATATTTCTAAACAGTTTTTCCCTATATCTTGAAAATCTGTTGACCAAAAACGTTGAAACTTGGCTTTGTATATATTTTTTCCCAACTTTAGCATGATTTTTGTTTCTATCGGATAAAGGAGCATCATGGTACCCTTATTTAACCCCCTGGCAATAGCATGGACTTCTAAAAAAAAAAAAAAATTAGGCGTAATAAATGTCAAATTTAAAAAAGCTAACAGTCGTATTTTTCTTGTTTCTTTCTCCAGTTACTTAAAAGAAGCCAATTTCTCTATTCCAAAAAAAATTCTATAATTCCAAAATCCATGTCATCTGGGGAACATTTTTGTGTTTTTTAGCAGCTTTATCTCCATTACTGATATCTTAGAAATACAAATCGGTTGATTAGATCTCAGGCGATGCTTTGATTATTGCAGATTACACAGATATTTCTCTAAGTACACACTCATTAGATTTAATTTTTTTTTGGCATATTTTTTACATGTTAAATTCATTTTTTTTTGCAAGAAATTTTAAAACCATTGAAAAAATATTCTTTGTAAACACCTATATATTTAGATAATTCCTCTATAAAATTTGCCTCATTAATAATAATGAGTGTTCTGCCCAAAGGCAGGTTTTCACACGGCCGCCCATCATTCTGTTCGATTCTGTGCCATCCGTTTCATTTTATAGTAGTTTCTTTCCCTTTTTATATTGTCTGTAATTTTCATTCGTCTCCGACCTCTTGCTTTCCTCCCAGTTACAAATCTCTCCAATGCCGTCACCAACAGGCAGTCGCATCTCAGCCAATGTCCAAACCAACTGCATTTTATTCTTTTTATTATTTCGATAATCGCCCTTTGCCGTAATTAAATATTTAAAAATAAGTGAATGGCATTAAATATTATGAATGGAAAGTGGAATGAACTGTTGATGTCGACATTTGTTTTCGTTGAATACTTTATTGAAGTTTAATTTCAGGTTCTTTTATAACTTCTTAATTTCAATGTAAAATATAATAATGCTGATAACAATGGTTCTAATTCCGTAAAAAAAATAGCATTCATATAAATTTTTTGTTTGTAAAAGATTATGAAATATAATTATTGACTGATGTAATGTATCTCAAGGTAAAGTTTCGCATGATTTGCTGTCTTATTCTTATACATAAAAGGTAAGCGGGTCTCTATTTTATTACCACATAATCGTTGCCTTTGCTAGTGAAATTTTTTATCCGACTGCATCTGCTTTTGAAAAATAATATTTCTAATTAAAAAAAATTAATATTTAATAATAAATAATATAATAATAATATTATTAAATAATATAATATTAATATTTTACTAATTAATTTTTTATAATAATATTTATAATTAAAAGTATATGCTACTGAAAATTTCCTACTTTTTTTTTACTGCATTTAGAAGTATTCTGCTTTATTTTAAAATTTGAGAATATCTTTTCAATGAGAGGTTCATCACACCATCTCAACTGTATGTTCGTTGAGAAGTAACCTACACTCGTAAGTTTTATATATATATATATATATATATATATATATATATATATATAAAAAATATAAAATTACGTGTCCTGATATATTCATAATCATCGCCCACCAAAAAAAAAGAAGATAAACCTGTGAAAATTTGTATACATGTTCTTCTTACAGTATAAGTGTATACTAAGAAAAGAGTTTTTGAAATTCTTAATTTAAAGGGTTGAAATTGAGTAAAAATTAAATTTATATATATTTTTTAATTTCTTGGGTATAAAATGGAGATATCAAATTGATTTTTGGTGAGTGTAATCTTCATGTTAATATCTAAAAACCAGTTTCTAGATTTTTCAAAATTCGATATCGAAAGGGGTAAAGAAAGTTAAAAATATTTTGAACAATGATTGAAAATTGTCCCCGTTTCCGACTATAATAAACGAGATGTTCACTCGATTTGGGCTGCAAATACTCTTCAGATAAATATCTACAAACCATTTTTGGGTTTTCTTGAATTTAGATTTTTTAAGGGGTGTAACGTTGTACGGCGCGGCGGCTCAATCTACAAAGTCAATGTCATTGTTACTGTATGTGTAACGCGACTGGCTGCAGCTGCCTCCGTTTACTTGACTAAAAGACGTAAACAAAAAAAATTGACCGCGAAGGGAAACGCAAGTAACCATTTAGCGCGGTCGAAGCCGCGATAGGATTGATAGTATTTAATATAATATTAGTGAATTAGAGTTAGTTAAACTAAAGAAAAAATACAATTCAAACCGAATAAAAACTTTACAATAGTACCATGAACACTATTTTGTAGAATTTTAAAACTAAATTTGATAAAAAATAGCTTTAAAATTCTTTTTTTTTTATAAAATCTGAATTTTTTATTGTTATGTTAAATATTTTAAGCGCTGTACATTTTAAATGCAAAATTAACGTTTAGAAACTTATTCTCTTATGTATTTTTTAAAAATAAAAAATTAATTTTAAATCATTATTTATAAAAATTTGGTAATATTTTAATATGTTTATAATTGTGTTGAAGAGTAAACTTTTGTGCATATTTTTAACACTTCCAAAATATTTTGATAAAATTATTAAATTAAAAAAAAAAATTGTTCTTGTTACCACCAGCTGGAATGAATCAATATCGTAAAATTAGCCATACCTGCCTTATATTTCTCAAAGTTTTAAGGTCTGTAAGTAAAAAAACAATTCTAGGCTTCAATTCTGATGTATATTTATGATTGTTTTTCTGTATAATATATAATATACTTTGCTGTTTGAATAAAGCGAGAGTTCCTATTTTAACTCAGCCGTTTGGTATACTACGTCTGCTTTTAGATGGTACGTTGATGAAAGGTAGAGATGTGTAATTTCCTAGTCAAACTAATTTCCTTGGAAATTATTTACATTTCCTTTATTAATTTACGTAAAAAAACCTCATCATCATCTCTTCTAGAAAACTCCCAAAATACTGACTTTTTCCTTAAAAATAACTTTCTTCTCACACGGAAATCGGTCCCCTTGTTCTAATAACTGATTGAAGCTTCTCTTATTTTCAACAATCTCTTTATTTCCAGCCACACTCCTTATGTATAAATTCACATCATCTTTATCCTCAGTCGATGACAGTTTGTGTTTAAAAAGCTTCCATTTTTTTAAATTTTTTTTACATTTTTATATTTTTACGTTTTATTGTCGTAAAAATAATATTTTTAAGGAAAAAATCAAACTTCATAATGAAATCAACAAGAGTTCGTTTCCACTTAATTGTAACTGATATATATCTTTCACAATTTGGTCGATTTTATTAATGGATGGTATATACTTTGATAAATTCAATGTGGTTTATCAGTAAAGATTAACTGTATAAATCCACCTATACAGAAATTTTAATTCTAGTGATACGTATAGACTAAAATAGAATCCTATAATAAGAGCCAGTAAATTTAACGGAATACGTGTGAAGCATATTAAATATATATATATATATATATATATATATATATACACACATAAATACTTCGCCTTTATGAATTCCAGAATACTTTAAAATAATAGCTTAATTTTATTGGAAGGAAGTAGGCGTATCGATAATTCTTTTTTTTCAAACGAATCGAGTACGTATAAATGAATATGAAATATTAATTCTATTCCGGAATTAAAAATCAGTATCTTCACTTAATTTTTATTTGAGTCTATTCTATAACCCGAATGACCTTGGTTACAAAACAAAACATAATAATTCTTGTTGTAAAAGATCGTGCCGTTCCATCAGTCTATATGATTATCGTGGCAGTACACGCATGAAGACACACCTTGATGTAGTGCAATGATGTAGCACTATATTTTAGCTGTATATATTCTACGTGTGTGCTATTTTTGCGGTTATTTCATAGAATTTACTTTAGTGAAAGGTACTGGTTGTGTTTCATGCTCTTGTATGATGTCATTTATTTGTCGGAACCGTTTGTTTGAACGTGATACTACTGATAATTATGGTACAATCTATCGACTGCATAAAAGCCTTTTTTTAGTTAGTTTTTCTCTAAAATAAAAATAGTATATATATATATGTATATATGTATATATATATATATATATATATATATCTTTTTTTTTTATTTTTTTTATTTTACGTCTGTATAATTATTTACTTCTTACTTCGGTGTTTTCATGAGAATTTTATAAATATTTTTGTAACGGATATGAATATTAGATAAAATTTAAAAACCTGTTTTAAAAAATTAAGTTTTCAATTTGTTATTTTGAACTCGATTCAAAAATCGATCACTTTACAGAACAGTGCCCGTCTGTCTGTTCATCGGTTTACATAATAATTCCTGAAGGACTCGTACGTTCATCTATAAATTTTTTCCCATTATTATCTCAAGAGTCCGAGATCCATTACCATGAATTTAATAGTAATTAATTATGTATCCTTACTAAAGACGGTATCTTACTTATTTTAACGCAAAAAGAAATCATCTCTTTTTGTACAGGCTGCGTAATTAATTAAAATTTATTTCAAAAATAAAATTTAGTTAATTATACTTACTTATCTTTCGGTTCAAAGAAATGGGTATCGGCTTTCTATTTTGGAAATGAGCGTAAGACGTGAATATAAGTCTAAGGTTTCCGTATATTTATGTTCTTTTTTTTATAAGAAAATTATGTTTGTTACATTTAAAAAATTATATAGATTAGGAATTGTGTGAATTCTACATCAACGTATTTACAATCATAATCAATAAGTTGTATATGAGCTGACTGGTTTAAGCGCATCTTTTCGAATGAAAGATTGACACATAAAAATACTAACACATCCTTTTCTTACGAACCTAAAGTTTAACAATATTCGGCTATATTAAATCAAAGAAGGAAATTATTTATATAGCAAAATATTTTTGCCGATGAGAAAGAGCCTTATTATGCTCCCATTGTCTTTTTTAATTAAATATATAATGATTTAAAAGACTTTGCGATATATTTGTTTAAAATTAGATTCAAAGATGTTTTTACAACAATATTGTCCTGTTAATTAGTTTTTAAATAGTTGTAAATAAACACACTTGGATTTTTCTGCTCATTCGTTTAACGTATATGCGTCAAGAAGGCATGCACTAAGTAGATCTGAATTGTGGCTATATATATGTGCTTGCGCGCGCGTATGTGTAGCCACAGTTTAGATTTATATGTATATAATACTCTAGTATGTGCGAGTTTACTTTCTTCTCGGAGTGGTAACATCTCTGCGTTTCATCCAGAAGATTCTGGGTTAGATATTCTCGGTCTCGCTTGGCCTTATTCGCTTTTTACTAAGACCCGCAACTAAGGATATGTAAATTAATTTCTATTAAATTCAGGGTAAAGTCGATCGATATCGGACTCTTGGAATAATTTTAAAATAACTTTGAGAAAAAATTTATCGATGAACGTATGAGTCCTTCAGGAATTATCATGTAAACCGATGAACAGACAGACGGGCACTGTTCTGTAAAGTGATTTTTGAATCGAGTACAAAATAACAAAATAGAAAATTATTTTTTAAAAGAGGTTTTTAGATTTTTTGTAATATTTATACCTATTACAAAAATATTTGTGAATTCTCATTAAATACATCGAAGTGAGAACCAAATACCAACACATATTTATCAATAAGTTCCTTCAAAAATGATACTTTATTAATTCATTTCTGTACATATGTTTCATTATTATTACTAATATTATCATTTTATGCAGGCTCTAATTATTATTTTTACAAAAATCGGTGAAACTTTTTTTAATTTTTTATTAATTTTACACTTTATATGAGGTTCTGATGAAAATTTGCCCACAGTTATCCTTAAATGCATACAATAGAACAGTTACCTTTGTTATCCGTGGAGTAACATATATACCATCCCTGACGTAAATTAACGTATCCTTTGACGTAAATTTGCATTATAATGCAAAATTATGTTCTAATCTGAATTAAATACAGTATTTGTTTATTTGTTAAAAGTTTTTCTAATAAATCCAATTTTGGCAAACAAATTCCAACAATTATATAATATATTTATATTTTCTTTTTCATAAGAAACATTACGAATAATTTTAGGAATATTAAAGTTTGAATGTTTTTAATGGAAAGATTAATTTGTATAAAAAAAATTTAATTTAGGGTGATTTCAGTTTTATTAACAATTTTATTTTTTCATATTTTGCAAGTATAAAAATAGATTTCTTTAATACGAGATTTAAAATTAATGGTCAAAACCTACTATGAAAAAGTCGTTCACTGTAGTTGACATTTCGGGTTGAAATAAAATCGCTTTCATTCGATATGTAAATATCACGTAAAAGGAGACTAGCTTTAGATAAAACACACATTCCGATAAATAAAAGCGAAGAGTACTTGGTATTTTAAAAATAAATATATGTATTTTTTTTCTTTGGATGTAGACCTAAACGGTTATACAAATCAGATCAGTCAGATGTCTTTGACTTGTGGCCATTGTAATTTTTTTATCATACAGATAAAATGTTCAATTGAGGCTAAATAATTTTATAGAAAAAAAATTATAGAAAAAGATTAACGTGTAAAGAAATTTTACACGTAACAAAACTTTTGGTGTTTCTTAAATAACAAAACTTTTTTGTGCTTAAAAAAAAATTAAATAACATTTTTTCTAATCTTTTTTTATATACTATAATAGATTTTATTTTCTGTATAAAAATGTTACGTTTCTTTTTAGATGAGTTATAGAAGCTATAAAAATGGAAAGTATATTAAAAAAAAGCATCTGTGTAATGAAGCTAACCATGATTGATCGCCACTTATCTTAATGCAGTTCAGTCGTGCTATTAAAGAAGGATATATATATATGTGTGTGTGTACATACACACATATATATATTTATTTATTTATTAGGAATTTAAAAAAATATATAATTACAGTATATGCAGGCTTTTACGGTATAACTAATGAACTTATTTGCATACAAATAACGCGTTATGCTTTTAGATATATTACCATTAAACATTCTGAGAAATTTTATATGTGTCTGGATAAACGTGAATTATTTCTTTGCTAGATTGTTTTTTATTTTTATTTATTTTTATTTTTTTATTTGGTAAGAAACAAAAATGTTTACGTGTAAATTTATTTCTTTATTTCATACTAGCAGACCCGGCAATGCTTCACTTGTGCTAGATTTGAATATATATATATATATATATATATATATATATATATATATAGATTAAATGAACACAATTAAAGGTTTTATAAAACATTAACAAAATGAACATTACAGAAATTTACACAAAATTTAACGTTTCCCTTTCTCCCTTCCCCCTTTCATTTCCCCCAATTTCCCATTTTCATTTTTACGACATTACATTTCCCCTTCCCCATTTCCCTTTACTTTTCCTAATTTTCCCCTTCCTCCCCTTTTCTTTTTTCTCCTTTCCCCTTCTTTCCTTTTATCTTTTTCGATTTTTCCCTTTTCCGATTTTTTCCTTTGTCCCTATTTCCCCGCGCGTTTCAGTAGTCTTTTAGTCTACAGCGGACACACATATCGGAAACATTGAAATGGAATCGTAAAATATTTAGTATAGCGTGTGTTGCTTTTACGACCTATATAGATAGCGCTGTTTTTAAAAAAAAGCGTGTTTTTATCTGTCACAGATGTGAAATCTTTGGTATATAAATAGTAGGTATGTAAAAACACGCGCGTATTCCAATTCAATGTTGTGTAAAAATTTCAAATCTAATCACTAATTTTTAAAAATTTCAAGTTCAATCGTTCAAGAACTTTTGGAGAAGATTTTGAACGAACGAACATTTAAATTTTTATTTATATAGATATTTTAATAAATATCTTTTAATTTAAACATCTCTTTCGGCGTTTCAGATGTAGAACAAACATACATTGGTACAATGATTTTTATTTAAGTTTGTATCTGGGACATCGTTCATTTTTTTTTTTACACCGGTCTGTCACAACAAATCTTATCTTTTTACTTAGTGTCTTATTTAATTATTTGTTAAAGTGATATCTACCAAGACTTCTTATCTGTAAAATATAAATAAAATGTAATAATCTTTCCTGTTTAAGAAGCATTTTTATTTATTATTTTTTTAATTACAGTATTTTACTCAGACTTAGGTTGTATTTTTTTTACAAAAATTTATGTGACAGTTTATTTGTACAGTGTGCTACGATAAGACTAACTTTCTTGATGGAAATGATGTAAGCTGATAAAAACACCATTAATTCGCATTATTTATTTGGAAAAAAAATCACTTGTGATTTAATATCTCTCTTTAATATTATAATAGTACCGCTTGACTGGTTTGATGCACTTCTCATTCCTTTCTAATGTACGCTAATCTTTTAATTTTAGTATATTTATTGCATTCTATATCTTCAGGTATTTAGTATTCTAATCTTTTTCTTATTATACCTTTTATAAACACTATTAACTAAATTAACTAACCGCGTGCTGCTTTTATATACTACCGATTTATCGACACAGATTAAGAATTTTATCAGTTTTTTCTTTTGAAAAATGCAGCAAATTTTCAAAATTTTTTTTATAATCCCGCTGTTTTATGTATTTTAATTTGTTTTTCTTAGCAGTTTTAATCTTTTATAAACTCTCTGTTACCAAATTAATTAAACCTTTATTTGTTAACTAGCTTATATTTATACGCTTATATAACTGGCGTTTCTCGGGGTCATAATTTCTTCAAAGGCTCATCCATTTCTTTTTTTACATAAGTTGTCACTAAATTTTCACAGCAAACATAAATCACCTTTGCATTCCTTTTTGCTGAATTTAACTTCCAAATGTAGCCTAAAATAGTATGGTTTGAATGGAAATGGGAGTTTAAAAAAGAACATGTATTTTAAACTTTCAAACAACATACAGTACAATAACTAATGCAGTTATATAAATATGTACAAATATACAAAATGCATTCAAATAAAACCACTGTAAAATACCGTAACTCTCAAATAACACAGTACAACAAAGTTTAAGGATGCAACGAATAATCCAATGCTTGCCAGTAAACAACATTTTTTGTCTTTCCTTCTTGTTTCAAAACGCAGTAATGTTCAAAAATATTCGAGAATAATCTAGAGTGCTCCAAAATGTTCTAAAAACTTTTAGGAACTTCTAAAATTTCCAAAATGCAATAAAGTTTGAAAATGTTCTAGAATATTCCAAAATATTCCAGAATTTTAACCTTTTATAACGTTTTAAGATCGCTTCATCCCTCCCGCAGATGTTGCAGTAGGGATGTCTTAAAACCCACAGGATTTTTGCTCAGTTAGTAAGTAATAATTGTTCCAAGTTTAGTTGAAATCGGTCTGGTGGTTTGGAAGATGTAGAACAAACATACATTGGTACAATGATTTTTATTTAAGTTTTTATCTGGGACATCGTTCATTTTTTTTTTACACCGGTCTGTCACAACAAATCTTATCTTTTTACTTAGTGTCTTATTTAACACTTCTGTAATTCCAAAATTTTAAAAACAAAAGTTTTTATAAACGCTAAATTTCAGAGCGCTCTCTTTTGTTTTTGAGCCATTTAAATTGTTTACATTTTCCTGCCATGATGCGTTACACTCCTTAAAGTAATTAAAAAAAAATTCTTGCCGCTTCTTAAATCTATGTTTGATATCAGGAGATTTCTTTTAATATGTTAGCTATCTTCTCAGGTGTTATTAAAAGTTTTTAATATATTTCTTATGTCGACCATCTTTCCCAAGAATTTTTTCTATTCAACAAGTTTTTCTCGGCGACCTTGTGTTCTCTTCCCATCTCATAATATTTAACTCTTCATTAAGTTTCTTTTTGACGCAACTCATCAGCTTGGTTTTACTATTATTTATTTCAGCTAATTTTGAGTTTTAGCTGAAAGAACAATATCGTCGTGGATCTTTCTTATTTTCTTTACTTATTTTGTTTCTCTCGGTGTGAACATTTATACTTTTTTCTGGTCTCAGATATTCCCTTCAAATTATTTATTACTTTTTTCCAAATTCGATTTATAGTATTTTATTTATAATAAATGCTTCATTTACACTACGGATTTATTAACATATATAAATAATACGTCGTTTATAATATAATTTACAAATATTTTTACTTAAAAAGGAAATATTTTTTTATTAAATACGCGTATGAGTTATCGTATCAGGAAATGCAGTGATATATTATTTAATGATGATATCTATATATGTATTCCATTGCTCTATAAGTAATCCTATAAAATTTCCTTGAACTAATAATATGTTATCTGTTTAAATTTATGCATAAATTGTATTGATGATTAATTTAAAAGAAATGATATATTACACTGCGTTGGATGAAAAAGTGAGAATAAGTCAAGGTTTTTTTTACACATAGTGGGTTCAGTCATCATTTTTATTGTAAATCATGATCTCACTATTTATAACTGCTATTTATAACTGCATTATAATATAATTTCTCACATTTATATTGTTAATGTTAAAAAATATGAACTTCGCAATTTTCATCTTTTATATTATTAACTTATTTAATGAAAACAAAATTATGTAATACATCATTATTTATAGTTTAATACTGTTGTTATTTTAATTTTCTTAAAAGATAATATTCTAAAAATGAAGTTATGTAGGTTAGTATGTTCCAATCCTATAGCGTTAAGTTTTTAACCGTATAATATTACCTTCGAATAACTATTCAGTCGGATTAATACATATAACTAACGTATACGTTTTATTTAAGGGAAATGATGTAACTAATAACGGTAAAAGACGTTGAAAAAAAGGCTAAGAATTATTTTAGCTGACAATAGATCTAAAATTTAGCAGCTCACCCTACTATTTGACGAAATTCTATTCAAAAAAAGGTTAGGCGATATCCATGTCACGCTTACGCATGGCGGTTTTAAACAGGACTGTATCTTAAAAATAATAGTATCTGAAATAATAATAAGTAATAAACGAGTAAAGTCTTCTTGTCATCTAGACTTTCATTATGTATAGTTTGTCAAAGTTATTCGTATAAAAATGCAGCTGTGTAGTCGTCCTGATGTAGATCAGTGTAGGAGTTGAAGGATGTATTTCTAGTTATCAAGAAATCAATCAGATATACATAATATCTCTTACTGTTAAGCTAATCGCGTAAAAGCTTCCTAAGGCAATTTTGACATACTATACATTGTAGATTTTAGGCTGAATTCTGTTCGAGGCTGTGTTCAATAAGAAATAAATATATTGAACGTTACTTGTTTCATATGACGTTCCCGTAAATTTTTAATGAATCGATGAATTTTTTTCGAAATAATTCATCTATTCATTGTAATTATGTAAATATCCTAATACTCTAATGGACACGTAAAGTGAACGGGTACGAGAGATAAAAATATCAACGGAGCTCTGATGCACAATGATTTTAAGAAACACATCTGAACGAATAGGAATCGAGTAGTACGGGAAGTATGAATGAACAACAAAACTAATGAATGATTGATACTTCGTAGAAATATAGTCGGTCGGTTAAAAACCATTTTTCATAAATTACAAAAAAAAAATTGTTCTATAACTTTTTTCTCAGAATTTCCACGTTATTGAAATATTTATAAGAAAACTAGCCGATGGGGGTTCCGCCTCCAGCACCCCCGTGGACCAGGTCGGCGCAGGCAAGTCCCGAGGCCAAACCAAGGGCTCATGGAGCCCACTCCAGGGCCAAAGATCTCGTTTCGCTCACCATTCCCGTCTGTCCAAGGGACTCCGCCCCGTGGACCACCCACAGCTCGCTTCCCTCGCGGTTACCTTCTAGACAGGAAAGTTACAGTGTCTGTTACCCTCATGGTTGTGAGAATAATACTGATAGATAAAAATAAAAATATTCAGGCTTTATACAAACCTGAAAAGTAACTAAATTACAAAACAGAGAATAGTAGTAACTACGGTAACTGAAGTACACACATCTTTAACGAGAAAAACTTCACAATTTATTTCTGTTGCCGTGGTGATATAAACTAATTTAATTTTAATTATTAGTTTTTCTTCTTTAATAAATTCACCCCCAAACGGCGTAGGGCCTCGATCTATTCGTGTTATCCTTCTCTCAGATAGCACAAATGTGTCTGCAAATTTAAAAGGAATCGATCGGTTGGTTCTCGAGTGGCGCGACTTAAACAACAAACAAAAACAAACAAACTTTCTGCTTTATATAAAAATAATAAATGTGTAAAATTAAATATTTTTACTATAGAAAACAGTATTTCTTTTAATCTTAATTTAACGAAATCTATCGATCAAACGACTCAGCTCTCCTAAAAAATTAAAGAGAAATAGTTTTCTTCATTTTTTAATATCACGGTTTTAATAAGCTGCAAGTTATCGACTTCAGAACGGAATTTTTCCTAAACAATATTTTTGTGGAAGAATAATTAGCACAAAACTTTTTTTTACATGAGTAACCGGATAATGTAGCGGATGTGTTGATTAATTTTTGTAATCAAAAGTTTATTACATTTTATTTTTAAAATATACATAGGTTTTTAATAGTAAAAGTGTTGACCTACCTTTATGTTAGTTTCATAATTTTTACTTATAATCTTCTTAATAAAAAATAAACTGGATGAATTTGACTTTTATAAATTTAGTTATATATTTTTCTTTTGAATCGGCTACGAAATGGATAATTTCTATTTTGAAAAAATATATGTTACTCCCAACAGTCAAAACCAATCTAAATACTTTTCTAATAGCCTTTTATGATAAACTTAATCTGTATTAGGTTTTGTTATTATTAGGTTGTAATTATTTAAGTTATCTTGATGACTATGCTCTTGTTTGTTGAAGACCATCAATCAGTCGGTAGTAACTATTAACAGCGCTAGACTAGGTTGTCTGGTTTTCCAGCAATCCCACGAGATTCAGAAAATTCCGAAAGCCGAATTTTAAAGATCTTATTTAGTATTCTTTTCTTTACCACAAATGAAGGGTTAAAATACAATATAAAGTGATTTTTTGATGAAGTTTTAAGCAGTATTAAAATTAAAGTTATAAAAAAGAAACGTGTAACCTTCGTTATTATTACTTTTTTGCCTCGTAACTGTTTAAAATGCATCTGAAATTTATTTTCATCATAGAATAATGAAATTAGGAATAAGCTGAGAATTGTGAATTAAATATATGTAAAGAAACACAATTTTTTGATGCGTTATGTTTTGAAATTTTTCTGGTTATTGTTTATGTAAAACCTGTTACAAGATTTTAATGTCAATTGTTCTTCCAAAAGTCGATTAGTTTGTGATGGTGAGTCAAGTAAACATACAGTTCGACACTACGCTCGACTCGGTTTGATTGGATCGGTTACCTCCTCTTTGACGAACACCGACAACCAATCAAAGGTCACAAGTGACCGCCGGTCATCGGTATCCTGTATAAACCTATTATGTGTATTCCAACGTTTTTATCGATCAACCATTATTCGTTCTTCATCGGTCGACTAAAAATAAATATCGACCAGTTATAAAATAATGCAAAACGTTCTCCAACTAAATCGTGTAGATCATGTTACAAACTTGATTTAAAATTTTATTCGTGGATAGAAATACTTAAGAATAAAAATTTTTTAAATTTAACTAAAGAAAGTTTTTTTTAAACGGGCAAACTACAATAATTTTCATAAAAGTTTTGTTTATGATATATAAGGTATCGATTACGGTCTGGGAATTTGAAGAAATATAAGATGCAGTATGAATAATTTAGTTTGGCCGGTGGATGTCATAACACAAAAATTGAATAATGTAGTATTGGAAGAATTATTTTTCAACTGTGGTATAAATTTCGAACTGAAAAATTAGTTAGCATATGATTAGAGGAAACGAGTAAAAGGATGAGTGAAATATGACATGAAATTTTATCTGTTAATGTTTATCGGTTTGCAACGATTACGACCTGCCATCCTATATTATGTTAGCTATACAAATACATTTTCATTTTTTTATTCTCTCTGATATGAAAAAATACCAGATTAGTTTAAAGTAATCTAAATATTGATAACAGCTGTTTATATAAGATCCTTTGAAAGTTTGTTTTGATAATTATTTCAGCTTGCTTCTTTTTTTTTAAATCCCTTTCGGCACGCCGGAAGAAGGAGGTAGATTTCACCGGTGCTAAGTAGGGGATAAAAAAGATTTCCACCTTAAAGTTAAGAAATACTTCAAATTTACTCAATAGACAATGGTTGCATGTGAAAAAAGTTTCATATGTTTAGCATACGACAACCCCCATCTTCTTACAATTCCAGCAATATTTTGGTCATCCCTTGCCGTAAGGGTTGGTCATATAAAAATTTGTTTCAAACAAAAGTTTTAGATAATGTTTAGAGGATTAACGAACACTTTAAACCGATTCGATTCTGTGATTATTAAAGAAAGTATGATTTTCTTTTGTCTTCAAAACCCCATTTTTTCCATCTCCTGAGCCAATGGTTGGTATTATCAAAAGACTACTCAGATTAGTTTTAGACCCTTATCGAGAGAATAGTAGAAACTTTAAACAAATTTTATATTTTCATTAATAAGAAAGTTATAGCAATATTTTGTATTTTTAGAAAAAGCCCTCCCCCATTTCCACCACCATGGTCCGATTTTTCCCATTAACGAACTCTACTGAGATTTTGGGTCGTTATATTTTATGTATCAATTTCAAAGTGAGTGACACAAAATTACGGCAGTTATCGTGTCCACAAGAAAGTGAAATATATATAAATGTGTATATAAACTTTTGAACGGACGGTGGTTTTGGAGTCTGGAGGATGTGAAACGCGAAGATATGTTGAAATTTCTCGGAAGCCTAATCATGGTACCTATTAAAATAGGTACCTTTTTCTTATGAAATCTACCTAATAGTCGTAAAAGTTTTACCTCAATGATATATTTGTTTTAAGTCAATATATGTATTTTACAAAATTTTTACATATGCTTTACAAAATTTTTTTTTTACTCATTACGATTTACTGGAAAGTCCCTTGCTTTATTCGCATATAGGAGAGAGTTTATGTCGTATTACAGCACCCTCTGCCGTTGCTGAATAATGATACAAGTATCGGTGCTTTCTTCAAAAATTTTTATTTGTAGTAATCAGAGCATTATCGTTATAATATTGATAAGAAAACTGAAGTATCTGATCTTCTGTAGTTACAAAAAGTATTTTCATAATTTATATCTCGTAAAGCCTTCGTCTGCATACTTTGATCAGTGAATTATAACTGTATTTTTTTTAAATAATTTTTCCAGAAGAAATATCAAAGAAACGAAATCAGATACGTTTTTACAGATGCTTTCACACATAAAGAAATACCGCTATTGTTTCTTAAGGGTTTCTTATTTTCTTTACGCGGGTAGTAAGATATAGCTAATGACCTGATCGCATGCGTTTTCTTTTTAAAGAAAATCGTATCGAAACGGTTCAATCAATTTTCCAGGTATACCATCAGGATAGTCATCCACCTGTTTCATTTTACGAGCGAAAGAATAATCGTTAATTTTTTATGTGAACATTAGTTTTCTAAGTAATAAAGATTTATGTTTTATTTTAAGTAATTGGAAGACTAATTTTACAATTCTAACGATGCCAGGTAACTAAATATAAAAAATTTATTTTATTATTTAGAAATGATAAGGCGATTATAGTAAATTACCACATTATCATATTAAATAATTTGTAATTTTTCTTTGTGTAATACGAATTCAAAATTTTGTGTTAGATCAGGAATGACGAATCTGCTTTTAGAACAGCTGCCAAGGCCGCTCTTAAAAATTAGTCTCCATGTTGTGGGTTTGCCAGTCTAAATTAGACTATAGTCGAGGAGAATATCTACTGAACGAACTCTTTTCATCGTTACCCGTTAAGATTATCTCAATATTATGTTATTTTTATTAATGTTGTTTCTAAAATATAATTTTTATTTTATTACAAGCCTTTATTTTCAATTTTAGTACTTTATACTTAAAAAATTGTCAAACAAAATAGTTTAACTTTTTTTTTGTGTATACGGAATTATGGTAACTTTATATTTCAAGATATATCTTCATGTCTGAACTTTTCCTATTATTTTCATTTTTTCATGGACCTTGAACTCTTCTGTTTCAAGAATTGGTTTTCAGTTTATGAATATAGACGTAACACTACAGCTAACAAAAAAAAGTCGTTTTCGCTGTTATGTAAGAGTACTTTTAAGATATATTTTTCTAGAGGTAACTAAACGGAACATGTCTCATTATAACCATCTTACTTTATGCATACTGAATTTATGTGTCCTGGTGATGTACGCATAGGTATTCGATCGCTGATTACCTGTTCCCCGGGCAGTGGAAAACAACAAATTATTGTGTTTTTTCTATACTTATATAAATTCACCATTCTGCTTCCTCAAACTAAAAAGTGTAAAAAGACTGGAAAGAATCCTAAAAATGCCTGTTATTTCCCACTCTACATAAGCAAGGAGGCGGTTAATTATTTTCACCTAAACTAAACACTTAAAATTTAAATTACCGGTAAGAATCGTATTATCCGATGCAGTGAAATAAATAGCTCAACATTTTTTTTTACCATGATTTTCTTTCATTGATAGTCACATCTACGAAAATCAGTTTTTGTGATCAGCTTCTAGTTTTCACCGGCCCTCAAGCGCCAGAACTGGGTTGTACCTACTGTAAATTTTTGATTCTGTTTGAAATAATTTTGTCTTGTGAGATCGAACTGTTTCTTTCGTCCCGTTTCCCGGTACACACTTATGAATGTATTATTTAAACATATATATATACATATAATATTGCATAAAATATACTTATATTAATTATAATTATATTAAAAAATATTTCATTTTATAATTGATGTAGAACTATTTACAAAAAGATACATTACGGTTTATATTTAAAAAAGAAAACATACTGCACGAAACCAAGCTCTGTATAATTGTAAGATTATTTACTAAACGGTATGAGTGTAATCACTTATATTATCGTCACTAAAAACGTCTGTTTCTGAAAGAATTACACATGAAATCGTATTTTATCGTATAATAACTTTTTAATTATAAAGGATAAAGAATATTCTGTTAGTTTGTTTTTATTTACAAGTAAACTTATTAGTCTGAATGAATTTTTAAGAGATGCAAATTAACCTGATGTTTTAAAAATTGGAATATCAGTATAAATATTGTTAATACTGTTTGCGCTAGTGGGAGAATGCTCCCATGGCCCTTTTGATATAAATTGTTTGCACTGACCAATACTATTTTCAGATGAAGCCTACACAGGATTTATTTATTTTAGTATATACTTTTTCTTGTGTGTGTGTGTGTGTGTGTGTGTGTGTGTGTGTGTGTGTGTGTGTGTGTTGCACATGCGCACGTGATTACTGGATTTAAATGGGTTAAATAAAATACGATTAAATAAAATAAATTTATTTTTCTATATAGGCGTGATAAAAATAAACTAAAAATAAGTGTTTTACAGGATAAATATCCATTGATTCTGGTAACCTACTTTTATAACAAAACGAAAAAAGTCTTTTACATGTTAAGCATTGCTCTAAAATTAAAAGAACAAATAACACGGTTCTCAGATATCTTTCTCATTTGTCAGTGGTTTAAAATAGAAACATTGATATAAGCTAACTTCCGCACGAAACGTTTATAATGTAATCGATTTTTAAACGTGGCATTTCTAATTTCCGCTGATTTTTTTTTATCATCATAATATTTCTCTTAGTCTTTGTATTTGTTTCAAAATTAATATTCTATTTTAATTTTATTTAACGATTTAATAAATGCATCTTTTAACAAAACAGTCACTGTTTCACAGTTATATCTAAGTGTAGTAAACTAAGTTTGCGGAGTATTATACAAAAATATATTACATTAAATTGAAAAGATTTTCGGTTCCGCGAATAGTATAGCTCGTTTAAACGTATGCAACAACAGATAAAACAGAAAATAATGTGTGGCTAAACATATTAGAAGGTCCGGCTCTTATTTGATAAGTGAAACTCAGTGTTCGCTTGGTAGAGTTGTCCTCCACCAAACGACACAAATACACTAAGGATCAGTTACTCAATACGTCTCTTCATCCAGAAGAAACTGGTGAAATTTTACACCCCAGGAAAGCGGTAATACGAATCAGTATCTACTGAGAAAGGAGCTAGCTTTAAATGGACTTAAAAAAAGAAGAAAATCAAAGGTGTGCATCAAAACTCTTCCAAGTAGTGTTACCGATCGATTTCTCAGACGATTCGAATATCGTTTTATTCAATATAGTAGCAGAAAATTTATTTATTAAATTTTGGGTGAACCGATGCAGATATATACTTCAAACAATTTTTATCCCGAAATTATTATTTGAAAGGAAAGAAATATTTTTTTTGATAACCTCTAAAAGAACGCCCATGATTCCTTAAAGTAATTAAAATCTCGTAGATTACCATAATAGTGTGGTGTACGGAAGTATAAAACTAAATTATTAAATAGTTCGTCGGTAAAAATATTTTCTGTTCTCTTTATTATAATTTTTTAAGTCATCTTTGATATAACGCACTTGTAATTTTTGTCGTAGAAAATTAAAAAATTTTCTTTATTATAAGAGGAAAATTTTATACTACTATATTTATAGAAAAACAGATATCATTAACGAATTATTCAAGTGTGTACTTGCCAACTTTTCCGAGGTTAATGTACTTTTAGTGGCTCTAAAATTATAATAATGAAGAGTTTTTAGATGTTCTGTGTACGCGATGAGTAACATCGGTTAAAAGAGACAGTTACAATTTCTGTAATGTTTATCTTTTTATACCAATACTGTTGGCCTCTGCTCACTTAATTAAAAAACTTATTCTTAAAACTAGTCGCATCAGAGAATTTTTGCGTAAAAATTTATCGGTAGTAAAAACGAGCACGAACTAAAAACGTTTTTATGAATTTCAGAATTTTATTTAATTAAAGCTGTCATTAAATGCAGTACAGCTTGTCAAAATTTTCCTAAAGCATCCATTTGCGTAGAATACAGTTTCCGATGCTTTCGGTTACGTTGATATCTAGTAAAGTAAAAATTAGAAGGGATGATGAGAGTATAGTCGGAGAACGATAGAACTAGTGGTATGACCGAGGCGTGAAGATCATCCCCTTTCTCTTAGTGTTACTATACATTCTCATCACATTTTAACATCTCTTACCAGCCAAATTCCCTCCCTATCTGGATGTAATTTGCGCTAGATAACACTGACAAACAGCAAACATCGCTACTAGATTGTATCTTTGTAACATCAAAAACGGAATGTTTTTTTTTCCATGTATTATAATCTCATTATTATTTTTTGTAAAAAAAAATTTTATACCATAGTCCACTAAATGGAAATAAATAATCCGTGATTGTATTATACAACGTACCAAAACAATACAATCAGTGGTTTACAGAACTACGCCGTGATAATATGAATTGATAAGACGTATTTTCTTTGCACTTCACATTCCTTTTCCGTTTTCATTTTAATTTACGCTTTAATATATTTAAGAGAAAATTTGTGTTATCTATTCAAGGTAATAATAGTTTATTATGAAATATAATGATATTATTCGTGATTTTTAAAATGTTTATCGTTGAATTAATGAAAAGGATAATTTCAGTTATTTAAAGATACATTTTTTAGTAAATCATTAAGGTCGTTTTACTTATTCTGCTTAATTAAATTTAAATTAGTTTTTAATGTTCTTGGATCTCGAAAAATGTGTATTTACTGATTCTGAAAAAAAAATGTGCCGACGTTAATATCCGTTCCATAATTCTTGCCAATTCAAGAAGTTATATTTTTCATTTATCTTACGTTATAGAATAAAATTCCTTTATTTTATACATTTTTAAAATTATTTCTTAAATAAATTCGTTAATAATTCCTTGTTACTTGACTGTTTAAAAAATTTTAATGTTTTTATTTTGTTTATTGTCTAAAGAACATGTGTTTTTAAAAATAGTCGAACGGTATATTCTCTGAACACGTATTTAAGCCTAAAATTTGTATTTATTGCACATAAAAATGAAATATTATATATACAATAATAATAAGTTATTACTTAATATAGAATACATGATAAATAATTCATTACTGCGCAGGTTATGCTCACTCATTGCCAAGAATTAAGATGACTTTGGTTGGGTATTGAAAGTGAATGTGAAGCAATGCCAAAGAAATACAGGAAAGTTATTTATGAGACCCGATTTAATTTTTTTTTCGTTTAGCAGACACTCCGTCTGGAATATTAATTTTTTTCAATTTTAATTATAATTATTTGTAAAATTATTTAAATTGAAATTTTACTATAGTACGTGTATTATGTAAGTTAGGACGTAATAAATATTGTTTTACAAAACATTGTACGCCATTAATCTCTTTAAAATATATTTCGTTTAAATATTTTGTTATATTAAATAAGTATATCTGCATCATAATGTTTTTATTTATAATTGCTTGTTATAGATTACGCAATAATAAATATAATTAAAATAGAATAAAAGAATTATTATTATATTTATCAAACGGTATGGTATATAAAATTTCTGTTTTCATGTTTACAAAAATGAAATCATTTAACCTGTTACAGAACTGTTTTTTTTTTTTAATTTTTTTGTAGAACAAAATCATCTGATGTTGCGTAAAAGAAATGAAATAATTTAGAATTCTATTACCTAGCACTGTACCCTTTTTTAATGTCAATTATTTTTTTAATTTCTCATAAATTTTTGATAAATGATCTTGGTCGTTAACTATTATTTAAGTTGTGTTCCCTAATACAGATAAGATTGTATTCCTTAAAATGTGACGCAACCTTATGGAAGAATGCTTCCTTCATTTGTTGCCGGTTTAATTGGGAAAAATCGGTTACACAATGCAGCAGAGAATATTCATTGTCTCCAAATAAATTAAATGTGCCAGTTATGTCCAGGTCCATCAAGCGGCTGTACGAAAAATTCCAAGTGACAGTGAATGCGGCAGATACAGCTAAAAGTGGTCGACTGAAAGTGCTAACACCAGAAAAGTTGATCGACATGCAAGCTGCATATTCTGTTAGTCCCAAGAACTTTGTGCGACGCCTATCTAGCCAGTCTGGTCTCTTCGTCGGTAGCACTCGCACGGCATTGCGCAAGTATTTAAAGATGTATCCGTACAGAATTCGTGTTGTTCACGAGTCGTTATCTGCGGACACTAAAAAACGTGTAGTAGCTTTCTGTCATCTGTAACGCCAGATGGGGAAGAACTCGATGATTGGTTTCGGTCTGACGAGGCACGGTTCCACCACGATGGATATGTGAATGCACAAAATTCACGCATTTTGTGTAAGGAAAATCCATGTCAGCTGCACGAGTCTCTTCTGCACGGACAAAAAGTGGGTGTTTGTTGTGCAGTTTCACGTAGGAGAATCTTCGTGACATTCTTTTATGGCACAATGAACAGTGAGCGCTACATACAGATTGGTGCAACAATTTCTAAACACTATACCTGCAGACCGGCTAAATTACACGTGGTTTCAGCAGGATAATGCTACGGCTCAAACAGCCAACTACACTGACTTTCTTGGATTAGTGTTTTCACGGACAAGTGATTTCGAAGGGGTCGTGGCACCCTCAGTCTCCTGATTTATCTCCTCCTGACTTTTTCTTCTGGGGATACCTTAAAGCTGTGTTTCTCAACCTGTGGGGCGTGCCCCCCTAGAGGGCGTGATAACAATAAATGGGGGCGCGAGCATATCGAAAAGAAAATATTACTATAAGAATTTAGTAATTTATTGAAAGCCAAGCAAAACAAAATACATAATAAATAATAAAATGCACATTTACACTGATCTATACACTTATAAGTAGGATTCTATCAGTACTGTACAATGCATTTAATGATTAACTTATCAATGCTAAATTGAAAACAAGTTTAATTATTATTAGTGACTCCGTTGGCCTGTCTTGCAGAGCAAAGTTTTTCGAAGGAAGGTTTAATTTTAGAAATAAACATTCTGAGTTCTTTTTCAATATTTAGCCGAGATCTATATTTTGTCTTCAAAGCAGCCACCGCAGAAAATCCGGTTTCGCAAAGATAGGATGTTGAAAATGGTAATAGTATACAAAATACTCTTGCTTTCAGTTGAGAAAACTCATCATCCATCCCTGCCCAAAATTCCAAGAGTAATTTATTACTAAATTGTTTTATGATTTCGCCACTTGTCGTAAAGTCCATAAAGAATTTTCCTTCGGCAATTGAGAACCCTTCGGGAGTATTTTGAAATGGATCCCTAACCCAGTCGTAACTTGCTACCAAGTTGTCGTCAGCAAGAAAACACTTTTTAAATTCTTTGCCAGTATGGCTAAGTGATTTTCAGTTGTTAAAAAAACAACTTTCACATGTTGTTGCCTTGTAAGTTTTAACACATTCATCCACATTTTCAAACATTTCTAGGTTTTTGCTTTAAATTTCTGCTCCACAGTTCCAATTTTCTACAAAAAGCATTAACTTTATCACTCGTATCGAACATAAGTGTATTTGCACCTTGTAGATGAAGATTCAAGGTATTTAAATTTTCGAATGTGTCACAAAATAGGTCAATTCCATCAAAAATAAACCACTCGAATTTTTTCGGCTTCCGATCAGCTTTCGTCTTGTAGAAAAATGCCGATTTCATCTTTTAAATCACACGTTGCAAAAATTTCCCACGTGATAACCATCTTGCCTCCCAATAAATTAGAAACGCTGAAAGTACTGCACCCATGTCTTTAGAGAGTGCAGAAAAGATTCTTGATTTTAGAGGTCCGATTTTTATATAATTTACTACGGTTACAACCGTCGTTAGGACATATTCAGACCAGGACTCTTTTCTTTGGAATCCAGAGCTTCTCTGTGGATCATGCAGTGTCCAGACACACTATGGAGTTTTTTTTCTTCACAAGTGCTTGTATAATTTGGAATCTTTCAGACATTGAGTGAGCACCATCGGTCCCTATTCCGACGCAATTTTTCCAGTCTACGTTTGCCTCGTTTATAAAATCATTTAAGATAGCAAACAATGCGAACGCTATTGATTTGCAGAAAAGTAGTTCTACTTCTGGCATACCATCACAAAATCGAACATAAGCAATGAAATGAGCATTTTTATTGCTATCTGTTGCCTCATCAAGTTGAATTGAAAACTATTTGTCACGCAACTTCCCGAAAAGTTTATGCTGTACATCTTCAGCTATATCACCAATTCGACGGGCATCATTTGATACAGGTATGGACCGCAATTGTGTGGCAAAATGATCTCCAAACATGGTTTCTACAATCTCAATTGCAGCTGGCTAAATAAGCTCTTCACCAATGGTGTGAGGTTTTTTAAATGTGGCTATTTAATATGAAACTCTTTAAGAAGCAAGTAGAGCTTTTTCATTCACAAAGTTTTTTTTTTTTTTTAATGATGTTTCCTTTTCATATGATTTTAATTTTAATTCAGAGAATTCCCGGGGTTTGTTAACCTACTCACTATGAAGCGTTTCCAAATGTCGTTTAAGTTTATTAGGTTTCATGCTGTCTGCTGCCAGAATTTTTGAGCAAATGACACACAGAGGCCTCTCTTCTTCACTTACTTCAGTACTGGTAAACCCAAAATTTAAGTGTTTTTGAGAATATTTTCTTGATTCTATTTTCGAAATCAAGCTCGTCTGCGCACTTGTTGATGCTTCACTACCGTCTGATGCTTACGCCCACTTAAAAATTTATCCGTGAGTCTGTATAAATCTACTGCCTTGAATATTGAATACCGTGAATTTACACGCAAATTACAACATAAACATTCACGATAGATTCGGTAACGATAGAAGGATCGACTCGATTGAGACTGGCTGGAATTGAACGAGGTGCAGCATTTACACACGTTTGCGCAGAAGGTCGCGCAAACGTTCCAGAATATTCGAGACAAATCGGAACTTCTCGCGAAGTCGCGAGAATGTTCGATATGTTGGACGTAAGACAGAGAGCAATAGAGAGGCATCGATTCTAGTTTTGTCAATGCAGCTGATCGGTGTAACAAATATCAATAAATCTACTTATTCTTTGTAATTTGTAAGGTTTGTAATTAAGGTCGTAATGTAGGTTTAGCGTCAAAATACTAAAAACATATTATTATTGTATAAGAGGGGGGTGGCTATGAAAATTATGATTGAAAATTGGATCGTAAATACTGAAAGGTTGAGAAACGCTGCCTTAAGGATGCTACTTACATAACTCATCCTCACATCGTTCCCGAATTGCAGAGCGAAATCAAACGATGTATCGCTGCAATTCCTCAACAAACGTTACAATGTGTGTTTAACAGAATGCTACGTCGTATTTAATTATGTGCATCGTATTATGGAGGCCACTTTCAACAACTATTTTAACGTACTCATTTTCCCATAAGGTTGCGTCACTTTTTAAATACTGTATTTCTATATAAATTTTTAAACTGTTGCGATTAAAGCTTAGATAAAAATATTACATTTTATGTTAATTGATTTTGGATTTTTCTATCCTTAAAAAAAAGTTGAAACTGGATTTATATTTCTAGTATATTTTACGATTATATTGTGCTAGAAAATAGAATTTTGACCGTAAAGTTATTTCAATAGTATTTGACTAAAAAAAAGATGCTCTTTTTTTACCCCCTTAACTAAAAATAAACGGATAAGGATTGATTCAGTATTATCTTGGTATTTTTAACACGTTAAATAAAAATTAAAAATTCGTTACCTAAGAGTCAAATTCTATTGAAAACATTTTCCGTTATAGGGTAAAACTGGGTAAAAAGGTTTATGTATCTCCAGTTTGTGCCCCGACAATACAGGAAATATTTAACTTGATATTAACGTTCTGCTTTGGTATTACATTTATACTTAGAAATTCCACCTATAAGCAGGTATATATACTTCTATATAAATCGGAAATAACACACTGCGTCGCTTATTATTAACTTTCTTAATAACTAGAAAATGAAATTTTAGGAAAAGTACACAAATAGTATTCTGATTAATGTTTAATATTATTCTTATTAAAAAGAGAATCCTTCTTACATTTAAAAATTTCAGCATTTACCCTCGGTGGGAAGAACATACTAGTATTATACTTCAGCGCGTATAGGAAAACCGAAAAAACCATTCAACATAGTATTCCTGGTGGGAGGGCTGGCTGAGATTTTTGTTATTAAATAATTCAGTAACGTGTCTGAATATTGGGCGGGGCTTGTAGTTTTTGCGGTTAATCTTATCCAGTAGCGTAGATTTCCGCCTCGTTTCATTTTTTTACTTTTTTTATAACATTTTTATAAAATTCTTATTTCAGTTTCAAAGCCTAGATAATAAACTACATTGTATTTGAAACTTAAAGTTACACCCAATTAATCCAAATACAAGTACTTTAACGAGATGTAGAAGATATATTCAGCTTTTTGATCGATTAATACCTTTTAGCATCGCTGAATCTGTTTACAAAATTTCTGCACAGTGAAGGTTTTTTACCAGAATAGACAGCTTTACATTTTTGATGCAGGTTTAAGTTATAATTGTCGTGTGGTATTTTATTTACTGGCTATTTGGTTGAATTTTTACGAGGACACCAAAACAAGTCAAAAATAAACCGCGTAATTTCAGTCTTTCTTATTGGGAACAACATATTGGCGACTTTTCAAAATTAAATTCTATGTTCGTTAGATTAGGAAATTTACTTTACAGCAAAACAACTACTATTACTTACGCAAAAATCTGAAGCTATTATCGTAATATTTAATAAGTTACGTTTTTATTTTCCTAAAAACCACGGGAAAAGAAATCCTCGGGAAGCTCATCGAAGAATTTATTCTTTTATAATACATGATAAGTTCTTCTCCGTAACCTGTTTAGTTTATGGGAGTACGTGCTTTTTTTAAATAGCTCCATAAAAAAAAAAATAAATTTTGGTTCCCATCAAATTTTACTTGTATAATGAACTAAAGCGCCATCTTGATTGAAAGTAGCTGAATTGATGTGAAACAGTAAGATGATTTTATTTATGTATATATATATATATATATATATATATAAGAGAGGCATCGATTCTGGTTTTGTCAATGCGGCGGATCGGTGTTACCAAATATCAATAATTTACTTATTCTTGGTAATTTGTAAGGTTTGTAATTAGATGGTAGTGGTAGCTTTAGCGTCAAAATATTCAAAATACATTATTATTATTATTATTATTATTATTATTATATGAGAGGGGTGGCGCGATGAAAATTATGATTGAAAATTGGATCGCGAATAAGACCCAATTAAGTATATATATATATATATATATATATATATATATATATATATATATATAATCTTAATTAACATATATTGGCTGAAACAGTGTTTTCGGTTATAAAACATAAATGTCTATCATTCAAAATTAACACAACTTTAAGAAGTTGGAGTATATTTTCAAAATTACGAGTAGCAATTTTGTTTGTATCAAAGATAAAGAGGTTGTTATTTTATGGTGTATTTTATTGTCAACGTCAAATTTTAATCAGATCAGTCAGTAAATAATATATATTTATATATATATATATATATATATATAATAATAATAAACCTATACTAATAATCTTTTATAATCTCAAAATACTACATATTCCATGTTTGTTCACATTTTTTTCATCGGTAATTTTGTGTACTTTACTTCAGTAACTGAGCTACAGAGAATGAATTGTATAAAGGAAATAGTCGAAGGTTGATAAATTTAATTAGAAATAAGGGAGTAGTCATATCCAAGAATGTATCACGTGATCTAGAAAGCATATCATTTCCTTTTGTAAAGAAATACTGATAGAGCTTTGGTGTTAAATGGGAAAGAATCAGCGGAGTATAAGTGGCGGAAATGAGATTTCTAAGGTGTACATTAGGTAAAATGGGGCTCCATGAAATAAGAAGTGATGGCGTGAGGAGACGACTGGGTGTGGATAGATATTCAGAGAATGAAAGAGAAGGACAAAGAGAGAGAGAATGAGATAAGAGAAAGAATGAACGTGAATAAATTTAAATGCATCAGCCATATGGTTTGTAAGCAAACCGAAAAGAAAAACTAAAAATTTTTCATATTAAGTTTTTTTTCGTACTTTGGAATTTTACAAAAGATAATTCAAAAATGCAGGAGAAACGGAAAATCACATTAGAAAGTAGGAGTATGTTTATTTTTAAACATGCATTATAAAGTATGTTTACGATTCTATAGATTTTATTTAAAACCTATCTGTTAGTTAAAAAAATTATTTTGTAAAATTAATTAATTTAGTTAGTTTTGTAAATTTAAAAGCAAAAGTTTTTCAACAAAATTTGTTACGGCAGCTATTATTTCAGAATAATAAGACTAGATGTGGGTGTTGCTGTTAGCTGTAGTAATATTTCAGAGCGGTATTTAGTATAAATTTTATTGAAACTTGAAACTCAAGTTTGATAAACTCAAGTTACGGTTACGTTTAGATGAGCGTTGCACGAATTCGTAGAAATGTGATTGACTTTTGAGTAAACAATAGCTAACTACCCGACCCACCTCACAATCACCCTCAAAGAAAATTGTTTTGTCGTTATGTTGCAAGGTTTCCGCCCATAACAGTGTAGAATTAATTACACGCCTCATGTATACAATGTATATCGTTAGTATGTTTATCATATACATGGCGCTAACATGAAAACATTTGGGTTTTGCAATTTATTTACCTATCTTCTAATAAATTACTTCACAGTTTGTAGCGTTTCTTTTTTAAGAAATGTTACAAACTGTAGTAGTTTTATAATTTTTTGGCACTAGTTGCTTTATGTCGTTTATTAGCTTAAATAAACCTAGCTCGAATTTACACAGATCTCAAAAAGAAAATTTAGAAATATTTATAATTACATTATAATAATATACAGTTTACATTATAGTAAATATTATATATACCTTATATATGAGATAAAAATTATGAAAATATATGATATGTATATTTTTAAATTCTGTTTATCAAAACAAACATAGCTAGTTTTTTCAAGCAACTTTTCCTTTAGTTCAAAAGTGTCATTTTTTGGTAAGGAAAATGAGAAAATATTAGGAATTACGCAGTTAATAGCGCATGTTTTAAAAATATATGAGCGTTTCACAAAGATGTATAATCGAGTAAGATTAAAAAGAAATCAAAAAAGGTATTTTTAGTTTTCTTCATTATTTTTAACAAAAAAATTTTGTAATAAAATTAAATTAAATGGCCCGACAAGTAAAAAATGATGGGTTAAATTAGCACAGTCTTCGGTTTTATTATTATTATTAATCAAGTTTAGTTTTAAACGCATCGCGTTTAGTATATAGAATGTATTTTCATACGGATAACTTCAGGTTCAGGGCCAGTTTTCGTTTTATTTATTTTTATTTTGGTTGAATGAATCATATTCTTAGTTGATCCTAAAATTTTGTAAAGGAAGCGTGGATTGGCATAGAGATAAACACATGAAGAGTGCAAGCTAAAAACGCTATATACGATTGGCAAGATTACAGTGAATCGGTTAAGAAAAGAGCTTATTTGTTCCATATAAACATACTTGTCCACACTTTTATGGATTTGTATTTAAACATTTTTATTACCGTACAATCATAAAATGCATTTTTGTTTCATAAATGCATTTAGATTATTTAATGCCTTTTATATAATTATTAATATTCTTTACAAATTTATTCGTCAATGTATATTAACGCGAGTTATTTCTGTATTTCGTGGTAGAAACAACTTCAATATAATTTCTAATTTTACTTCTACAATATAAACCTTGCATATAGAACACGTCGTGATCGATTCATAATCAACACCCAGGAAAACCACTGAATATAAATCGAGGAAATTTGTGTACACATTCTTCTTACGGTGTACACGCTAAGAAAGAAGTTTTGAAATCCGAATGTAAAAAGTTAAAATGGAGTAACAATGAAATTTACAATTTTTTAATTTTTCGATGAAAAATGAAGATATCAGCTTGATTTTTGGTGTGTATAATTTTCATGGAAATATCTAAAATCCAATTTCTGTATTTTATAAAATTCGACCTTGAAAGGGGTGAAAAAAGGTGAAATGTTTTGAACAATGATTGCAGATGTTTCCCGTTTCTGACTACACTAAACGAGATATTTAGTAGATTTAGATTTGCAAATACTCTTCAGATGAATATAAAAACCATTTACGGGTTTTTTAATTTCTATTTTTTTAAGAGGTGCGACGGTGTACGGCGCGGCGGCCCAACGACACAGTCACTACCACTGTATCAACTGTTAGTATTTAATATAATATTACTGAATTAGGTTTAGTCAAACTAAAGAAAAAAATACAGTTAAAACAGAATGAAAATTTTATAATGATACCACGATCACTATTTTATAGAATTCATCTCAAAATTGACTGAATTCATCAAAAAATAGTTTTTACAGTTTGTTAATAAAATTTGAATTTTTTATTGCTTTGTTAAATATTTTAAGCAGCTGTTTATTTTACACGTATTAATAAACGTTAAGCAGCTATTTCTCCTATGTATTTTTTAAAACTAAAAAATTAATTTTTAAATAGTTATTCATAAAAATTTGGTAATATTTTAATATGTTTATAATTGCGTTGAAGAGTAAAGTTTTTTTGGATATTTTACACTTCCAAAATATTTTGATAAAATTATTAAATAAAAAAAAATGTTTTTTCTTGTTACCATCAGCTGGGAAGAATCATCACTCGTAAAATTAGCCGTAGCTGGCTTATATTTCTAAACGTTTTGAGGTCTGTAAGTAAAAAAAAAAGATCTAGGCCTCAAAATTCCGATGTATGTTTGTGACTGTTTATTGGTATAATATAGAATCTGCTTCGCTGTCTAAATAAAGCGAGAGGTTCTATTTTAACCCAGCCGTTTTTTAGTGCGTCTGATTGTGATGCAATTATAACCAAATATATTTTTTGATTTTTATGACATTTTTTATTCAGGTTTTATAGTAATAAGCAGACGACGTACTTGTAACGATTTTTTACTAACGTTTTTGTTTTTAAAAATGACGGGTGAAGTCTTTTGACGGGTGAAGACAGGGTTGACAGCGCGGGTGCGGTGGAGGAAAGTTTCTATCGCTAAACCACCACTGTCGTAGACTGAATAAGTGGTTTACCTTTCACTCCTGACACGACTTATTCCGGACGTCACGTTTATCTTTTATATTTTACTATATCTTTTATATTTTTTAAGTCTAACATTTGTCTTTGAGATCTGTTACACAACAGAATAGTGCCTTTCTCAAAGAACTTATTTTTAACTTTCCTCCTGGGATACTTTAAAAAATGTGGGTGTAATGGAACACTTTTAGATTTTCTCGCAATAGTGTTTACTACATTGATGTATATTACTTTTGATATTAGCTAAAGGTTCAACAGTTTTCCGTTTTGTATTTTATATTAATCTTCACTTTATAATTCAATTCCCTTGTAGAAATCATATATATGTTAAATTTAGTATAAATTGTGCGAGGTGTACTCTGCTCAGAAATGCTATATTAGGAGAGATTTAGTCTATAATCCTTTTTCTTTTAAACTGTAGTGATGAGGTGACGTAGTGAGAAGAAATAGATTTTGAATCGAACTGGAGTTAATGAAAACTTTATTCGGCGTTTTGTTATCATAAAAAAATATAATATAATAAAAAATGTATAAGAAAAATATATATAATAATAAAAATATAATATTATGGATGATAAAAATACTGATTTTTTTTGTTGAAAAAATTCATTAATACTTAAAAATTATGATTTTTATTAGTTTTCTAAATGAGGTTATATCAGGGTGACTAGTTATTTTTTATTTTAGCAGGATAATATGCAATCTAATCTTCACATCATTAAAGACGAGAATTCTATAAATCTTATAATTCTCTGCTGTTTCTAATGTTAGAATTGATTTTTTCTTCTTTAAACGAGAATAATCGGGTTGGAAATTCTATCATTACCAGATGGTTCAAGGAGTAATACAAAATCCTCTGTTAAAATTCAGCTTTTTTTAGCATTTTTGTCGTTTGAAACCATTAACTTGAAATATATATTTTGTTCAAAATAAGACGTCATCGGGTGGAGATAATCTTTTATAATAGTTACACGAGCAGAAGCTAAATAAAAAAAAAAAATTTTTTTACAAGTATCACAAAATTTTAGTTGTTGAACTACATCTTCTGATATAGTTAGAGAGAGTGACTCGCACAATTCATTCTAGAACTTCTATTAATTTTCTAATTAAAAAGAAAAAATGCATTATGGTTAAAGATAAATATAAAAAGTTTCTAAGGGTAGCAATTATTAACTTTAACGCAGAGAAGGGGTTAAATTATCATACGGAGTTACAGTATAACAACAGTTAAACAGGATGTTCAACTTAAAAGAAGCCCCATGACTCGGTAGTTTATACTAAATGCAAATTTTTATTGAAATGCATATGTTAGTGTGAGATGGCTAAAAAAATGTGGAAGATGTTGGTGCAACTGGAGCTGGAGTGGGTAGGACTATTTATTGCCTGCAGTGTTGAGTATTGGCAGTCTGTGTCGAACATTGGCTTTTGAACAAGGTTGCGTAATCGTGTGAAAACTGTTGAAGAACGATTATTCGTGATGGAAACTTATTTAGAGATGAAATCTCATGTTGTGTGAAGGCGAAAGTTCAGGGAGAATTTTCAGAAGGAAGCATCAATGAAAATTGTTTTTCAGAAATTAGTTAAAAATGTTGTGAAACAGGTTCGGTGTTAAGATCAGAAACGTGCCCGACACAGATCAGCTTTTAATGCAGGTCGTACAGGATATTAAAGCGGCAGTTACAACAGCTGCTCATAAACCTTTGCGGAAACTAAGCCGGGAAAAGAACGTTTCACTAAGTTCAGCCCACACTGCAGTGAGGAGATTGCTGAAGTGTTGTTCTTATCGAATGTAGGTTTTTCATGAGCTAACTAATGCTGATTATGTTGAAAGGGTTCGCTAATGTTAATGGTTCAAGAAGTTCATTATAGGCAACATTGGCATTTTAGATCAAATGTTTTCAGAGATGAAACGTGGTTTCACCTCGGTGGGTATGTTAATAGTCGGAACTACCGGACTTGGGGTACTGAAAAGCCGCATATTTTATTTGAATCTTCCGTAAACCCACAAAAAATAGGCGTATGATTTGCGGTTTCAAGGTGATGGGTAATAGGACCCTCGTTTTTGAAAAAAGCTGTGGATGCTGCTGTCTACCAAGAAATTATCCAGCAGTTGATAGTCTTACTGCAAGAGAATAAGCGTGACTGCGGGTTGCAACAGGACAGCCCCACTTGCCATACAGCTTGCTCTACTATGGAGATGCTACAGGATTTTTTCGGTGGAAGAATCATTTCTAAAAAATCGTGGCCACCAAGATCCATTGATCTGATTAGTCCAGACTTCTTTCTGTGGATTTAATTAAAAGAAGTCTTTTATAGAAGCAATCCACATAACCTGCAGGAATTGAAGACAAACATTACCAATGTCATCCAGGGAATCGACAGGGTATAGCTAACAAGAGTAGCTAGGAACCTGGTTAAACGTATTGACAAGTGCATAGAATTGGATGGACATCATTTTCAACACCTTCTGTAAATTATTATGTACGTGTTTGCCAATAAACAATTATTTATAGGCTAAACTAAGTGATTGGGCCGCTTTTAAGTACAGTGTACTATTCTGGATTTTCTAAATAATTATTTTTTTCAAAAAAGTACGATTTTTTTTATTTCAAGCGTATACAGTCCTCGTGGTTTAATCAAACAATTATTGTAGATTTAAAATGACAAAATATTAATAATTTTCTCAACAATTTTTATTTGCTACTGTTTAGTATGTAAGAGTTAATAGACGTGTTAGATTTTGTCTTATTTGCAGTATCTAATAATAAACAAAACAGATAAAAAGAAAAATTCTGTGTGAATAAGAATGAAAAATATTTTCGAACTCAATTTTACTCGTTAAAATATATTGATATTAATAAATTTATTTTTAAAATACATGGGTGATTACTCTTTCCCAACAGGGAACAAAATTTCTCCTACAATTAGGTAGTAAATGTATTCATATGATGTAGGAGTATATGCATTTATTAATAAATTAAATTTAAAAAAAAGGTATGCTATTAACAAATTGATATTTATTTGTTGATCTCTTCATTTTGCTCTGATGTTCTTAAATCGAATGAATAATAATAGATCGATGACCGAGTGAGGGTAATTATTTCTCATATGTTGGCAGCACTTTCTTTATTCTTAGGTGCCAAATCTTAGGTAATTATAACCGGTATGTGTTGTACAATTAATTCGTTTAAAAGATGTAGAGTTCTATTTCTCATTATAAAATACTGGTATTTAAAGAGGAAACGGGCGATAAAAATTATAGTTTTTTTTTCGGTGGCTTACGTTACCTATATTGATAGTGTTTCATCTATTGTTTAGTATTGCTGAAAAGGTAATAAAAAAATGAGAAGAAGAAGATAGTATATGTAAATGATAATATTGTTTTACAGATTATGTGCCAGTGACGTCATTTCAGAGTACAATGACTTTGAAAGTTATTGGATGAAATATTATTACTTACGCGTTACCATTTATTTAATTCAGATGTGTTATTGCATATGATCCTTTTAAAAGATGTATTGTATTCAGTTACTTGCATTTTTTTTTCTTATAACAACAAGATAATTAGGGTGGTTTTTAAGATTATTCTTGGCTAAATCAGTAACGAAAATTTAATTATAGTTCTACCATATAAAAAAAATCAGTAAATTTAAAGAATTTAAGTCATCAGTCTTTAATCCTTAATCCCCGATTTCAAGATTGAGAGCTAAGACTCTAATTCGATTTGTAACAGAGAAGCGGATGTTTGAGTCCTGGATCGATATTAAGGTTTTCCTTTATAGATCCTATCATAATACGAGGGCGAGTAAAAAATTAATTACTCTTTTCATTTTACAATTCATTTTTACAAAGGTAGGGGGTTCGACATGTACATCATTTTTCTACATAGTCACCTTTCTTGTCAGTGCACTTGATCTAGTGGTCCTCAAGCTTGCGTATTATTTTTAAGAAGAAGCTCTTTGGTTGGTCGCAAAGCTACTTTTGTCCCCCCCCCCCCCCCCGAGAGGCCCAAATATATGAACGTCGGAGGGAGCAAGATCTGGGTGTAGGGAATGCGTTCCAGTACCTCAGAATTCAACCTGTTGATAGTTTGAACGGTGTGCGGGCGGGCTGCCTTGGTATCTGTCGCACATAGACTTTACGGAAGCCGAGCTCGTCGTAGAGGATTTGATTGGCAGAACCACGACTGATGTTCAAAAAAGACGCCTACCCGTCGATGGTAACTCGTCTATTTACCAGAGCCATCACTCGAGATTCTGAATCTTGTCGTCTTATGGAGATTGACGGGCATCCTGCTGCTTCTTCGTGCGTCACACTTGTCTGGCCAATTTTAAAATTCTTAATCTCAATCCATGAAAAAACACTTTTACGTGATAAAGCACTGTCCCCGAATTGCGATAAAAGTCTTGGATAAATTTCAGCTTCTTTCACATCCTTCTACCTGAGAAATCGGATCACTGCTCGTTGTTCATCCTTGGTGCAAACTGCTAGCCCCTGCTGGTGCGGGCATATTTACACTGTAATAGTCGGATGGCAAATGACAGTTTAATCAAATCTCGGGATTAAATTTTGCACACGTGACCGTAGTCGTACCAACTTCTAACACGCATGAGTAGAAGGCAGTATAACAACCTTGAAGGTTTGTTATGGCGAAAGTGTAGATAATTTTTGACTCGCCTTTGTGTCAGGTTTATAACCTTCCTCGCGTTGCATACCATTTTTTCGTTTGAAGAACGGAAGAAAAAATAAGCATTCGTTCAGCCTCGAATTCCTAATTAAAGATACATTTCAACACAATCTTCTGTCATATTCAGGCACTTATCTCAACTTTCTGTGAGCTTTCTTACTCCAATAGTAAAGAATTCGATGTACGAGGCAATTCTTGTACTGCATTCTTGATCTGGTCATTGTTGGCGAACTTGGTGCTACGTAAAAACTCTGAGAGGATCAAACAAAAAAAGATCTGACTCTGCTAGATCGGAATGGTAAGGTGGATAAGGCAACACTTCCCGACCCGACTTGTAAGTAGCTTCCCTTATCTTTAGAGCGGTATTGTGGCAAGCGTTGTCATCGACAAGAATTATGCCTTTTGAAAGAGAATCAGGACGTTTCTCCTTATTGTTCCGCTTTATTTTCTGGGATGTCGCAATAGTACTTGCTGATAATTGTACGTTGGGCCTCTGAAATCCCAAAACACATTACCATCCCTTTACCTGTTGATAGATAGGTTTTAAATGTTTTTCTGAGGGCGAATTTGGATGATTCCATTTTATAATCTGATGTTTGGATTCTGGCTCAAAATTATGAATCCATATTTTATGAGAAGTTATTATAGAACATAAAAAAAAATCTAAAAAACATTCCCCAAACCGTTGTTTAAATTCCCTACAAATGTAAATTCGAGTGTTTTTGTGACTTTGAGTAGACCGTATCGAAACCCACCTTGAACATGTTTAAATGTAATTCAGCTTATCATGGATACTGTAATGGATTCCCACTACACCTGTCAGCAATCTTTCAAATTTTTCTGCATCTATCGTTGCGAATAACATCGTTAAAGTGGTTTTGCAAAACATCGATATATGTTTCCACCGATCTTCCGCTACGATGAAAATCGATGACACTTTTCTGCCCGATTTAGACTGTTCAATCCACTTAAAAAAATTTTCACATTTAGTATACTTTTACAATACTGTTTTAACATCCTGAAGTGAATTTCGGCCGGTTTTAAACCATGAGAAAATAAAATTACTGCGCGTTGTTTTTCCACGGTACACGTTTAAAGCGAAGCCAACATTTTGAAATAAACAAAAGAGGTTGTAATAATGAAAGCTATTTTCGAACGGCTGATATATTCTACGTCAGGGGTGCCGACTTGAACGTCAGACAGTTTCAATTTATTCTATTAATAGTTTTTCCGTTGTTGGCATTTGACTCTTAATTGCTGAACTACCCTCGTTGCTAAAAAGGATTTCAATTATTTTATTAAAGCGCTGAAAAATGATTTTAAAAATATTATGCGAAAGACATAGATTGTTTGTAAATTCCATTCACAGATCGAATTTCTGTCGGACAAAACTTTTTAATGAGCTCTATCGGGTTAAGACATACGACAGAGGGATTTGTAAAAATTCAGTATTTACTAAGTGAATGAACGCGTCGGCTGGTTAATAAACAAAGCTAAGATATCAAATTGCTATGTTTTGCTTATTATTTCTCACTTAAATTATTTATTTATTAAATTCCACAGTATTCTTATGTTCGTAAGGTTAATTAATTAATTTTTTAAACATATTTGTTGTAGATAGACGGTTATCCCGTAATAATATTGACTTGAAATGGTCGGTAGTGAAATTGTACGTGTATGTATAGCATACATACACGTGAATACGTGTATATATGTATAGCATACATATACGTTGTCATAGTGAATTGCTTTGGGAATTCCCATTAAACTGTCAACCTTTATATTTGTTATTGGCAAATGCCATACCTAATCATACGTACAATTATAAGGCTGCAATTGCATTAGTCTGTTTAATTCTGTTAATATTTCTACTGAATAAACATACTTGTACTGTATATCATCGAATGTGAACGACCTTTGTCGAACTTGACTGTAGAAATCGTTATGAAATAGTTGGAAATTTGAAAAAAAATGGTTTAATAAAAAAAATTATTTCCGTTCATTCAGTTTTGACGTCACAGTATTAGTAATTATTTTTTTCGACCGATTAAATTTTAGATAAAATTCGAATATTTTTTTGTAATAAGTCGTTAATTAGGATGCAAAGCCGATGAATATCTTTTAAACTCGAACAATGAATTTAATGTATAATTATAAATTTCCTTCCAAAACAGACAAAGAAATTCAGATTATTTCGAATGAACATAGAGGGGAAAATGACCAAGCGGGGAAGATCCTTCATGCTGTTCGTTACTTTTGGGTGCCAAAGATAATAATTAGATAATCGATAAACAAGTTTGTTATTTGTTTCACATTAGATATATATTTAAAAAATCAGGTGGCGTACGTTTAACCGATAAATACCAATTTAATTATAGAAATCCTATCCGATATATCCTAATAAGGAAAACATTTTTTTCATTTTTAACAACGATTTACAATTTTTAATAAATATGTTCAACCGTTTTAAAGAATAAATTATTTACTGAGAATTGTGGTTGTGCCTGCCGCGCAGTAGTTGAGAGTTTTGCAGTTATATTAGTACGGGATGTTATTTTTAATTGTTTAAAGTCGGTAAGGAGATGTTCTTATTAGCCGTTGGCAAACAATTTACAAACAATTAACACCGGAAGCTGCAGGAATTCTTTTTATTCTATTTTTAAATTAACTAACGACTCTTCAATCTTCCTACTGTGCACAGATACATCTATCATGGACGGATAATCGAAATGACATACTTTAGATGTAATAAATTTTATTGGTATTTTTTTTTAACAAACATAGCTGGAGGAAACTGCTGATCTTTGAAATATAGCTTTTAATCTTTATTTTATCATCGTATTTGTTTGTCTCGTTCAAAAATGAGTTGAATATGTTTTATATATGTTGAATATCTTTTTTGTTAAATGAAGACGGTGAGATAAAAGTCAGTCGGCACGTGAATGTGTTGAAGAAAACGACTGTTGCTTAGCAATAATAATCATTATCATCGTCATCAAATAAGAAGGTGGATCTCTAAACGGCTTGGTATTTCTTGTTGTCTAGACACAGAGAGCGGTACTCATTTTATAGAATAGGATGCTGCTGGCTGGCCGGCTTGGCTAGCATGCTGCGCTGGAATCCAGTCCGTCGTGATGTTCTAAGCGAGCAGCTATCCTGCCTACGCGGTGTGCTTCAAGGCTGGTTTGACCCCGAATACTATACTTGGTGTCATAACGGTTTTATTATGCTTCTAATAATCATCTACTGCATTGCAGTATTAAAATTTAAGATTTACCTTAAATTCTTTACAATATATATATGTATTTATATACATACATGTATAAGCAGTCTGAAACTCGCAACACATATATGCTTACGTTAAACGTATAAATTACTTATATAATATCCTATATTAATTTTATAGTCCGATCATTTTTTTATTTATAGAAAGATGTTTATTTCTAGGAGATTTTACATTTTTTTCCGGCTTCGTTTGCTTCTTGAATTATTCATAGCGTAAAATAGCTTCAATTCTCTTGTATAAAATTAGCATTAATATTATTTAGTAAAATATACAAGAAAAAAACACTTTATTTATTATAAGATTTAATAAAATTTGAACTGAATACCGCAACAAAAATATGAGCTTTTATCAATAAGCAACCCATATATTTTAAATTGTATAACACCGTTATTTTTTTTTTTAATATTATCGGTGATAATAATTTTTCTCTTCTCTCACTTTTTTTCATTTTTAATAAAATAACAGTTTATGCCTTTATTTTCCGTCTTGGGTAAACAAGTGAGAGGTTCTTTAAGAAATCTATTTGTCAGAACGAGTTAATACGCTGAAGCCCACGGAAATAATGATATACATAATTTATAGTACGAGCAACCTTCTCATATATATTCGCACACTTTATACATATATATATATATATGTGTGTGTGTGTAGAGTCTGCGTTGATTTTTATTGAAAGATGAACAAATTTTCAAATGATAACCATTCCCTTTAAATATTCGGTCAGGTGCAATCTTTTGTTATATTGTTCTTTACGAATAAATAAATTGGAATTAGTTTCACTATAGTATGTTTATTAAGGTTATTGTAGAAAAAACAGATTTAATCTGTTTGGAGGAGTTAAAATGCAAAACGATGACTACGAAGTTGTTATAATTTCCTAGCATTGGCTATTTATTCTTATATAGTGGAAAAATTATGATACATGAAAAACAGCTTAAAAGATTAAAAAAACTCGATATTTTTAAACTTTGATCGGCTCCTTTTGCCCTGAAGTATTTTTTTTTGGGTCGTTTGTAGTACTACTCAGTTTAGAAACAGATGAAAAAAATCGGTTACAAAATATTCAACAAATAAAAAGGTAACCTTTTATATTTTTGGGGAAGGGGGAAATGGGGGGGGGGGTCAAAGATTTTTTTTTTTAAATGGTAAGATGAGCATGTACACATGTTCGGAGCTTAATATAATGGTGGGGGGGGGGGTATTTTTGCAACATTTTGAGAACATTGACCCGAAGAAATTTTATACCCTAGGCCATGTAAAAATGCATCATGTCATTTGTTTAATCTATTTTATTTTCAGTAGAATTTATCAGTTTATATTTTCAAAATAAAATTTACCCTATTCTGCGAAAATAAAAGTAAATTTTTCCTTACCCTTAAACCATCCACCGGCCAAATTAAACTATTCCTACTGCGTATATGTATTTTTACTTGCTGTGCTTGGATATATACATCCTAAAAAAAAAAAACCTGAGCAATTTTTTCATGTTCTATATAAAATTGCGTTGATTCTTATTGAAAGCTTAACAAATTTTCAAATGATGTACCTACTTCTTTCAAACATTCGATTTGATGCATTATTCTGTACAGATTTTTTTTATTGGAATTAGCTGTGTAAGATCAGCTTCACAGAAGCGAGAGAATTTAAAAAAATGAAATCGACAAACGGAATGTAGGTGGTGTTGAGATGGATAAGAGAAAAGGATTCTAATGAGGGTGATAAGGAAAAGAAAAAAAAAATGTGAGTTTGATCACGTACTACTTTGTGAGAATTATCTAAAGCAGAAAATCATAAAAAATAATGTGGGTAAAAAAGGAGGAAGAACAAAGTTTGGAATGTTGAGTGACATCTGTTAATTATAGAAAAATTTATAAGCAGATAAGAAACACATTTATAATAACCAAGAACATTTGGAAATTTAGACGATAAACATCACAAGGCAGGATTATGAAGGATGAAAATAACAGATTTTCAATGATAAAATTATAAACGGAAATCCGTTCTCTATTTTCTACTTTTCAATAAGACAGAAAGATGTAACTCTGTACCCTCATTTGTTTTGGAGTCGTATGAATCCAACCGATTTTTATTGTCAAACGTTTAGGAGGAAGATGATCTGAATGACGATCCTTCTACAGAAAAATACGTTATTTCATAATTTATTATCATGATTATTATCTTTACTCCAATATTTTTAAAAAAAATTTCCTTTGTGATTATTCCATATATGTAACAAAAAATAATTTTCGCTAATAATGTTTGATGAACTAATCTAAATTTTACTGGGCTGATTTGCAACAGTGAATATATTTGATTCAGTAAAGAGGGCATTTGAAAATCGCTTCAGTCCTCACTTATCCTGGTAAATCTGGTACAAGATATACTTATTATTCTAAGAATTAATTTGCCATAACGGTATTGATTTTTTTTCCATTCCCCTAAATCCTTATAGCAATGACACTTAACGGGTAGATTAATATAAACGCTTACTTTATGTGCATCTTAGACGGATAAATCTTAGTGTACGTTAGATAAAATCATTAAATAATGTAATTGAATATTTAATCGAATAAATCATGAATTTAGCATTAATGTTTTTATTATTTTTTATATTATATGCTAATTCATTTCAAATGAGATATTTCTGTTATTTCTTTTTTCATTCATGATCAAGACAGCATTAATAATTTAAATTATAATTTTTTACGATAGAAATTTAAAAAAAATAATTTTTCATTGCAGATAAAAAGTTAAAATTTATTACATACAATCTATAATTTTTAACAAGAAAATCACATATAGTTCTTTTGATGATCGATATATATATATATATAAACAAAACTTGTCTGGCATGAAGCAGTTACTTATCGTGCCAAATAGTTAAAAATATCAAATATTGATCATTAGTTTTAAAGATACTGTTTTTAAAATAAAAACAATGATTAATTTTGCTGGTAGTAATTTTATAATTAACAATTTCAATGTTATATTAGCTAAGAATAAAATTGCCAGTTAATAACAGTTTTTGTCTCTTTTTAGAATCATAAATGTGGGCGTATCTAAAATTTCTCGTTACATGTAGTTAGAGAATTTAAAAAAAAAAATCAGTAGGACATCATGTTTCATTCACTTACAAAAGTTAATTGTTTAATAAAATAAACGATTTCAAACAATGAGATCAAATCAATCAGTCTGACGGTTACTGTGATCGTCGAACACTGGCTTTTTAAAAGTGCTATTGATATTAATCGATTACTGTAGTATAATTATTATTATTCTTCGTCTTTTCTAGAAAATATCTTATTTTTATTACGAATTACGTGGATTAATCATCTGTCACAATCTGGTTATATATTTCCACTTAAGAACTATATTCCCATGGTCAAAAGTGACAGAACATACGTACGTACATGTTGTATAATTGTTATTATCTAGTACAAAAATGATTTTTCTTTTTATGTGGTAATTTATAATATTTTTAAAATTAGTAATTTGTATTAAAACAGTTTTTCTTATAGATCCCTTTTTATTTCACAGAATTAAATTAGTAATCCCTTATGAAAAAGAAGTTATTAAAAATATGCAAACAATCTAAACTAAAATATATGCAATCTAAACAATTGGAGCTTACAGTCGACTGCTATCATGCCAGCGATAAAAATACGTTTTAATCGTGGAGGAAACAAAAATTTTTATCTTTTTTGACAGTAATAAAAAAAAAAATCTCTTGTCTGTTAGAAATCTCCTTTTGGTATTCTGTAGTCTATAAATATATAATGGATGTCTTGTCGTGAGTGATTCATAATCAACGCCCAGTAAAAGCTACTGAAGATAAATTGCTGAAAATTTGTTTACATATTCTTCTTAACGGTGTAAGTGCACACAAGAAAGGAGTTTTTGAAATTCCGAGTTTACAGGGTTAAAATGGAGTAACAATGAAATTTATTATTATTTTAATTTCTCGTTAACAAAGTTGAAGATTTTTGGTTTGTAGAATCTTCATGTAAATACCTAAAAACATAATTTTAGATTTTTTGAAATTCCGAGTTTAAAGGATTAAAATTGATTTTAAATTATTTTTTTTTGAAACCCGGATATTTTCTGAATTTCTCTGTAGTAAATGAAGATATCAACTTGATTTTTGTTGTATATAATTTTCATGTAAATATCTACAAAACCGATCTCTAGATTTTTAAAAATTTGATCTTAAAAGGGGAGAAGGGTAAAATAATTTTGAACATTAATTGCAAATTTTTCCCATTTCCAACTATACTGAATTAGATATTCATTAGATTTAATCTTGCAAATACTCTTCAGATGAATATCTAAAGACCATTGTTGGGGTTGTTTCCCCTATTTTTTAAGGTGACCGTGTACGGTGCGGCGGCTCAACCAATACAAGCACTGCCAGTTTTAATACTGCCGTATGTGCGACACGACTGGCTACTTGACTAAAAAACATAAAATAAAAAAAAATGACCGCGACGGGAAACGTAAGTAAATAATATAGCGCGGACGAAGCTACGACGGCATGTTAATGTGTGTGTGTTTACTCATGTAACCATTATTTAAGACCATAAGAATTCTAAATGGTTTTGTTTTGTTTTATTGTTGGCTGCAGAACCAGTTATTGCAACAGTATGAAATCTTTTTGAGCAATATTTTAAAAATCTGTGAAGGGGAAGAGGGTTTTTCTTTGTTCGGGATAAATAAAAAACTACCCGATCAGTCACAACCAAATTTTTACCCATGTTTTTGGCATAACTGAAAAGGTTTTTAAATAAATCTCAACTCGAAAATAATTGTATGTAGTAGTGGAGATCTGCCGGTTGAAGCACAAACTTTTATGAATTGTGAACTGTGAGTGTCACTGTGTGAGCTGGGTTTTAACTGAATGATTATGAATATCTATCTACCAATTTCTAGATTTTTTGAAATTCCGAGTTTCAAGGTTAAAAGTAATTTTTGAATTTTTTTTGAAACCTTGTTATTTTTCTAATTTCTCGGTCACAAATGAAGAAATCAATCTGATTTTTTACGAGTGCAATCTTCACGTCAATAAACCAATTTCTGGTTTTTTTTTTTAAATTCGACCTTGAAAGGGGACGAAGAAAGTTAAAAAAAATTTTGAACAATGATTGTAAATTTTCCCAATCCCGACTTAGTAAACTAGATATTCAGTAGATTTGGGCTTGCAGGTACTCTTCATATAAATATTTAAAAACCATTTTTGGTATTTTTTAATTCCGATTAAAAACGGGGGCGAAGGTATACGGCTTAACCAACACAACCGCTGCCACCGATACTGTATGTGTGACTAGCCGCACCTACCTTCGGTTACTTGACTAAAAAACATAAAATAAAAAGATTGACCGCTACGGAAAACGCAAGTAACCATATAGCGCTGGCAGAGCTGCCGCGGGTATTGCTCCCAAAGTAATTTTTTTTTTTTGGTCGCTTGCACTACTACAATGCTTAGGAAAACATAAAAAAATTCGAGTTAAAAGATATGCAATAATAAAATAATAAATTTTCCCGATTTTTGGGAAGGGAAAATTTTGGGGAAAATGTTTTTTAAAAGTGGTAGGATGAGCATGCACGCATGTACTTAATGCGTGTACTTAGTTTAATATAAAGTGGGGTTATGTAAGCAAGCTTTTGAGGAAATTGTCCCCTAAAAACCCCCCTATCCCCTGAAGATACTGACCCCAAACGTTTTACCAAAGAATCGCTTCATCTACTCGAGTCTCTGTACAAATTTTCATCAAAATCGGTTGTTCCAGTCAAAGGTTATTTAGCTTCAAACACGTCAACATATATATTCAACATACGTCAACATATATATAAGCTATATTTAGCTTCAAACACATATATATATTCGTACGTACGACTATTACCCCCACTTTTTTTGTTTTTTGGGGTTCCTGGGTCGGGAAACGTCGAGAAATGCAAAAACCCATGCCCCATTTTTTTGACTGATTACCATAATTTCCTTCTTGTAGCATAGCTTTAGTGCTTTGATGATAGACGGGAAAGTAAGAAAGGTAATGTAGTTTATATATTATTTAATTTTTTTATAATTTATTATCTAATTTATAAGTTATTTTTTTTAATTTTATCTAAATATTTAACGATCTATATTTCTTGCATTTATTTGTTTAATCTTGCTTTAATCTGTTTAAAAAACACACAGATCTAAGATAAATAATATTAATTTCAGCATAATATTACAAATATTGTCTATTCTAAATTAAATCGGTTTACATATCTAATTATGTTTGTACCCTGAAGATAAAAAAAAAATATATGTATGTTTATATGTAGTTCATTGCTTAACATATTCTGTCAGGTGGGATATGCAAAGTAATTTAACTTTTATGGTTTTACCATATTAGTCGAATATTTTTCGATTTCTTTTTCATTTCTTTTTTTTTATTAAGTTAATCGTTATCCGTCTACAGAACAACTAATGCAATTAAAGAATTTTGTTGCCTATAGACTACCTAATTTTTGTGAAAACATTTCAGTACTGTTAACACGTTTTATAAGTGTTATTAACGTTACTTTTAAACATTAATATTGTCTTTTGAAAATAATATTATTGATTTCTTTTCTCTTTTTTTATGTTTGATTAGTTCGATATTTATTCAGCAGGTATAGTGTGCACTATAATTATGCGATATAAGTGAACTCTGTCTCTCTGACCGTGATTGGCGGCCATGAAGTGATCCGGTTTTTTTATTCTAATTAGATTATTTCTGGGAAATTCATAATATTTACCTTATATATTACAAAAATATAAACTTGTTCTAGATTTAATATTATCACCGTATCTGGAAATTTTCTCGGTGGAAATCTTCTATCACATTTTCACCTATTAAAGATATATTTGTATTTTAACCAGCAGTTGTGACTGGTATTAAGAACAACCATTACGTTTAGAAGCATCCGATTTCTATAGTATAATATTTCTGTTGAAAAGCCAGTTCTTCAGTTATGAAGCTATAATTATAAAACACTTGAACTTTTTACGTTCTGGTTCTTCGAAAAAAAAATACGATTGAATGATGCAAAGAACCGAAATTTACACAATAAATCTTCAAGAGAAGATTATAAAAGACGGGTAAAATTCTCGATCGGCTCCCCCTTTTTTTCAATTGAAATCGACAGACTACGGTAACATCTGTTGTCGTGACCGTTTGCTACCAGATCTTGTTTTATTATGTCATCATGATATTTCGTAAAACGTTTATTTGTTATTACGTAGCCATTTATGGTCCGAATGTTGTGTTTTTTTGTCCACTTCTAACATTTGATATAGTTGTTTAATAAATTCATTTATGCGTAAAACATTAATAAATGATATCACAAGACCATGTGATTGTAGTGACTAATCAAACGGGGTCACATACCCCCTGTTCGATCTCAACCGTGAATTATTGATCCTTTACGACTCTGATTTTTATCGGCCAGCTTAATTATTTTTAATTAGTTTTATCTACAACCACATAATTTTATACTAAATAATTTTAAATCTAAAAAATGTTAATGATATTTTAATATAATACTTATATTTTATTGTATTTTTTGCATTACGTTATCTTAATGTGTATTTATTTGTTCGAGTATCACATAAGTACGGTCAGTTCAGTTGTAATAAAACTTACAAGGTGAACTAATTATCTTAACTCGATTTAAATTTTAATTATAATAATTAACTTTAATATTTATATAAGGTCTTCCTTGATGTAAGATTTATTTTTATCATTTACTCGCTTAGAATTCACAAAAAAATTATTTTCGCAATTTTAAATAAGGCCTTTGATCTCTTTCCGGTAGAATTTTTTTTTGTTGTAATTTATACGGAAGAATTCTTTTGAAAAGGATTAAATAATATTTGAAATTACTTTATTGAAATTTTAGTTGGAGTTTCCGTCCCAACTGTTTTTAAAATTACTTTTTACACGCTTAAGATTCATTTTAGCAAAATAAGAGTAACAAAAAAAAAAATGAAATAAATATAAATTTTACAATATATTCTGTGAAAACATTTCGAATGACAGTTCTATTCTTCTGCGAGCTAAATCCTTTTTTTTACGATTTACTTTTTGAGGATGCTCTTACTGCAAACATTTTCAAAGGATTAAATTAGTTAAAATAGAATTTTAAAGAAATTCTATGAAACGTTTTTGCAAAAATTTAAACGGGGTTTCATTCCCTTATTGTGGAAATATTTTTTTCAAATTTACTACTATACTTTAGCTAATGCCTTCTGATGACATGAAATAACAAATAAAACTTGAAATGTCATTCGGAATTTTAATAGAAGTTCCTTACGGGTAATATTTGACAAAAAGTACTTTGAGGAACACCTGGTAATCCAGTTACATTTCGTTTTATTAGAGGTGTTCTGACTATATAAATATATTATATTCAAGTAATCCAAGTTTACTTAATGATAGTTATATATATATATATCAGTCAGTTATTAAAAATTTTACTTTAATTTTATTATGCTTGTTCTGTCTGGGTATTGATATTTTGCTACTGATTAGACAGATAGTTCTTTATGATTTTCTTTATCATACCTCTTATGGTAGTTGATAAAGGTATCTTTAGGTAATTAACAAAGTATGTTAACCCTTAAATAACTTTACAACAGTTAAACATAAAAAAAAGAAATTTAACAAATGCTCTAAAATTGATACGATCTATCATTCTCTGTAATACCACCGCACCCCAAATGCCAACGGGGAATCGTGGATGCTAGTCAAAAATTTTAAATGGAAAGGATAGGATTATGACAAATGATATTTAAAGGTATTAAAAACCAAAATTTTTGACGTAAAATACATGGAGCTGTGACAACCCTAACAAAAATTGGAGTAATTTAATGTTTTTCAAAGGTGGCGCCTACACCACACCCTAACCCATAACGAAAATAGTTCGTTTGAGGTAGGAGTATTGGATAAATACTATTATTTATTTATTGTTTTACTTTTTTACTGCCGAGCAGTTATTTAAGAAGTACTATAAACAACTTTCGAACTAGCTATAAAAAACATTAGATGGCCACCATTTTGATTAGAGTTGACGTAACCCGATGTTTTTTTACGTAATTTTTTTCCATGCCTTTTTCAAATTATCTATTATTATTATTATTATTATTATTCTTTCCTTTACATTTGAAATTTTTAATTTCCCCTATGGTGGCACCCTGGGTGCTTGGAGTATGGTGATCATAAAGAAAAAAATATGTCGTTTTACGGTAGGAGCAAGTTCTAAATTTCATTTTCTATCTTTAACTGTTTAAAGTTATTTACGGGTTACCATACTTTGTTAACGTTCTGTACATTCCCTTTTTAACACTCCACTTCGGTTTTGCGGGATCATTTATATGTGTATATATATATATATATTTATAAAATTGAACTTTACATTATAGATATCTTTAAAAACGTAGCCGCAAGTCAATTGCAGAGAAAAATTCATCGTGTCGGATCGGGAAATGATAGCAGCTGTGAACATTTTGGAATTCATAAAAAAAATTTACTAAGTAAACGTACTAACAAAACTTTTCCCCAACAGTTTGATCTGAATCGATAAACATCCGAAATCATTCCGTTGTTTTACAACGAAGATGATGAACTATTACATCAGAACCTACGTTCTGATGTAATAGGTTTTTTTTTTTTCTCTCAACTCCCCTTTGCCGGACCGACTTGGTGGTATTGCACCGCCCAGGGGAGTGTCTTTTAACTCTAATAGGCCTCCCCACCTGCCGGCTATATACCGGCATGGCAGGTCGGCCTACCGGTGTAGCTCTTTTGAGAGAGTAATCATTGATTTTTGCCCAAATTTAGACACCACACCATACCTCGTGTGTCATGGTGTGGTGCCGGGTCTTTTCCTAAATCACTTATTTTCCTTAACCCTATCTCAGCTAGGAACTTGGAGTCCCTAGCGGCTCATCGGGACCGACACACCTCGGCATGCCGACCCTCCCCGCTGGGGCTATCCACCCAAACCTAACTGCAACTAATAGCCCATCCGTCGCTCATATTCATTCTTTTTGGAGATAACCCTTTTAACAAAGCCAGCAATTCTTCCCCAATTCTCCTCGCTAGCTAACATAAATTCTACTACATTGGTTGGTTCCAATTCTGTAAGCGTCGCATTAAACCTTAGCTCGGCCCATCTGTTACAGTCAAAGATGGTGTGCTCGGCGTCATCTAGTTCCCCACAGTACATGCACCCAGGATCTTCTCTTCTCCCAACCTTGTGCAAATAGTTGTTAAAACATCCGTGCCCTGTGAGGAACTGGGTCAAATAATATTCCACCTCGCCGTGGTTTCTCATGAGCCAGGGTTTAACCATTGGTATAAGAGTCTTGGTCCAACGGGCAACTCCATCCTCCACCCACCTCTTCTGCTAGGCTTCAATGACGGCACCTCTGATCTCCTGTTCCGTCCACTGATGTATTATCTGCAGTAGCGTTTGCCCTGTTCCGTACCTCCATAACTGTCTTTCCCTCTACCAAGACTGCAAGATCATCGGCATATGCAATAACTTCTACGCCTACCGAGAATTCACTGTTTAGTAGACCGTCAAAGACTATAATCCATAACAAAGGGCCCAGGACCGACCTCTGCGGGACACCACTATTCATTAGGAACTCTTTGGCCTCCTCCTGAGCTTCGACTGTATATCTCCTGTCATTCAAGTATCCCTCGACCTGTCTACAAAGATATGGACTCAGTCCCTTTTCTGCAACTGCCTAAATGATATGGCTCCATCTAATGGAGCCAAAAGCATTCTTAATATCCAGTGATACCAAAAGAGGGATACTCCTGGTACGCCAGGTACCTGTTCTCACTCTGGTAGACCATTCAGTAATTCTACTTATGGCCTGTACAGTCGATCGTCCCCTCCAAAAGCCATATTGATTGGGACTAATCCCTAATCCTTGTTCCAGCTCTTGAATGATCCTGGCGGCCAGCATTTTTTCAACAAATTTCCCCATTGTATTAAGTAGGCTCAGCGATCTATATGCTATATTTCCTTCATTTGGTGCACCTTTAGGTAAGAACACGACCTTGGCCTCCTTCCAACAACTGGGGAAAACTTTATTTATCAATCCGTAACTGGCTACCTGCACCATCTCCCAAGGGGCTTTGTGGATTAGTCCCTTAATGACCGCCGCTGGGATCTTATCTGGTCCCGGACTCTTTTTGTTGGCTATACTCCTCGTCACTGACTTCAGCTCGTCCAAAGTGAATCTTAGGCTTTCACACATCGTTAATGTTCTCTCTTCTGGCGCTATTCGTGGGAATAACTTCTCTATCTCACTCTCAGCTTCGGCCTTCGCGAGGACCGGTAGACGCCTACCAAACTTTTTTATTACAATGCGGTAGGCTTGTCCCCAAGGGTCGCTATCTAGTTCCTCGCATAGCTTAAACCAGCAATCCCTTTTGCTCTTTTTAATAGCCTTATTGAGGGACTTTCTCGCTTCAATGTATTGCTTTGTCATGTCGTGGTAGCCCTCGTTACCGCTCTTCAGAAGCCGTAGCTTCTTTCTCCGAAGCGTTTGCAATGTTTGCCTTAAGCTCTCTATTTCAGTAGTCCATCTCAGTAGTCTATCTCAGTAGTATTACCAGTATACGACGCGGCTCCTTGTTGTGTTCCCAGCAACGCTTTCAATTTCCTGCTTTATGATATTAGCTAAGGCCTCCGGTGTTTGATGCTGAATATTCTGCAATCTGTCTGCTGTCTTTCTAACTATCAAGTTTATTTGTTCCTTGTTAAACCGTGTAGGGGCGGCATAATCCTGACTCCGAAAATCCACATCACTCAGGTCCAACGAAGCGCGATGGTCACTTGAAATATCCTCCGTCAGCACCCTCCAACAATACTGTTCCCTCCTCAACCTACAATCCAGTATTGCCAGATCGAGTACCGTCTCATGGCCTCTTGCCACGTACGTGGGTGTAGAGTCGTTTATGCAATGACAGCCGATAGCCTCCATAAGATCCGCCAAAATCTGGCCTCTCCTATTAGTATGTCGACTACCGGCCACAACCGACTTGCTATTGAAGTCGCCCAACATCACTATTCTTTTAGGTTAATTTATCACTGCTCCTTGTAAGTAATCCATGAATCTCGTGTATTCCATAATATCGATGTTGGGCGACACATATACACCCACGAACAAGGTCGTCGCTGTCTTCACGGCAATCACCCCTCTACTTCTGAAGCTGAGCCTCCACGCTATCCTGTGGCTTATGATGTAATAGTTGTTTTAAGTTTTGTTTTTTTAATAGAGATAGAGGCCTCTTACTGCTCCGCAGCGTTATTATTACAAAGTAGTTTAATATATTTAAAAAAATTCGGCTAAAATCCTATTCTATTTAGTTTAAGTCTCAACCTTGATCCCCCTTGTTTTACCTTTTCCTTTCCTACAAGTAAAATGCCTGCTCAAAACATATTTCCAGTCCGTTCAGACATTCTACTAGACGAATCGGGCCGATTCATTTTTTTATTTTTCTCGGAATGGCACGCGAATATGTCATCAAGCATCGACAGATCTTTAAAGTGATTTTCCTGTGCGTAATAACCTCGGGAAATTTCTCAGTTAGTAATAAATAAGGATTTTTTGAAGAATTCTCAAAGGGGACTGAATTTTGGGGTTCTATGACGCTTGATGACATATCTGTAGGTCATTCTGAGCAGAATATGAAAATGGGTTTTCAGTCAAATTTTTGTAATATATAAGATAAAATGTTTCATGAACTACGTTAAAGGACTGTTTTATGATTTAAAAAGTTTCTTTAGTTATTATTAAACACGTTCGACCAGAAAGCTTCTTTATTTTCTTCCCAAAGCATGATGGTAGAGGGTATTATTAAACTTCGGCGTATTACATGAGATACGGAAATATGTGTGGGGTTACAAAAAAAAAAAAATTCTATTGAATTAGATATTCTGATTAATTCGTAAAATGCTTTTGCTATCTATTTTGGCAAACAGTGTGCTATTCATGTGCATTCCAATGAATGTGTGCATTCCATTATTATAGGCTACATACATTTTAAAATCATCTAAGTTATCACGTATTTCAGAAACGTTTAATCTTAAAAAAATTATCCCTGAACGCTATTGTGTAACGCTGTGCGCGCGCGTGTATGTGTTTAATGAAAGGAAGTGTGAAGTAAAGTGCGAAGAAGCGAGTGAGATGCCAATTTCATATAAATAGTATATAAAAAGGTCTATTAACAGAAGACGCTTGTTGAATTTGCGAATTCTTTTATTTATTATTTTTATGAAAAAAAGTCATTCTTGAAAAAGAGCTGAAATATCGTTTGTGTGAAGGACTCTAGAGAAAACTTGAAAAACGGTAGAAAAAAATATTGACTAAAATTTAATGAAGGTGCTTGAACTGTAGTGATCTTCTGCTATCTAATCTTCCCTCATTATTCTACGATATTGAAAACAATATTCTATTTTAAGAGAAAAATATTTATTTTCGTTTTCAAGAGACTAATTTATTTTGTTATAATGGAACTGAATATTTTATCATAATTATAGAAGTATTATCGATTAATGTATTTAATATTTTAGAAAGCCCGGAAATACTATTTTTGTAAGCGGATAGGAAAAAACTAATTATTAAATAATTACTTCTAATATTATCGGTTAAAATATTTCATATAAACGATCATTACTATTTATATGTCTTTTTATAAAAAAAAAAAAAAAAAAAAAAAAGAAGTAAAAAAAAATTAAATTATATTAATATATAAAAGCAATTATAACGTTGTATTTTATAAAATATAAATCTGTGTTATATAAATGATAAGATAATTGTCATTTAAAAAGATACACTTGAAATTGTTTTCGTTATATTTTGTAACAAAAGCATTATAAAAAGGTTAATGACTATGGAAAACACACACACCTCACATTGTTCGAAATTTAAATTAAATGAATTCATTATGCTTATAGATAACAGTGTTTCACCACTGTTAACTATAAGCATAATTTTATAAGTACTGTGTACCTAGATATAACATAAGTTGTGTAAATATTTTTGAATGGCAAAGAGAACTGATATTGATGTTGTTCCAACTATTCTTGTTTTATTATATTTTTGAAGCTTCATAATAAGTAAGAGTAAGAAATTTATGGCGGCCTTACTTTTTCATAATTTTTTTCTGTTAATCTAAGAAATTTTGTTCCATTATTGATTTTTTCCTCAAGTAAACCTAACGAAAGTACCTTATTTGACTAATTTTTATATTAATTCAACTTTAATTCTATCTGAAATGCAGTTGGGTTATTGACTATTTTTAAAGTAGGAAGGCTTTCAATTAGAAAAATTATTCTTTAAAAAAAATATATATATTTTTTTTGGTAATCTGAATAAAAAAAATGCGTATACTGTAATGAAAAAAATCCGTTATGAAGTAATGATAACGTTATCAAGTCAAGTTATGGATAACATGATATAAAAATATGATTAAATATTTCGCTCTAGTATGCTCGAGGTACAGTAGTAAATGTCATAGAAGTTATGTCGGCGCTTTTTGTTCTTATGAATATAATTTCACAATAGCGGCTATATAATTTATATTATTGCGTGGTTGTTACAATATTTTTCCCCTGCCGTCAGTGGCAATATACGTGTAAAAAACTCTTTTTTCAAAAAAAAAAGAGAAGAATGGTTGGTAAAATAAGGCTGATTTCGATTTTTTTAGCGTTATAATGAAGAGGGTTATTAAGGTACAAACTCATCGATAAAGTATTATATTACTATAATATAATGTATTATATTGAGTTAACATGTAAGATAATTCAGTACACGTTACAGTAGATTATTGAGGTTTTCATAAATTTATTTACCAAATTTTGAGTTAAAATATTATCATAATAATAAATAATACTTTTTTGTTTTATTGCTTAAATTGATTCGGGATTAGTTTTAAGTTTTACATAAGTAAGCAATTTTTTCGTTATTAATTATAGAACATTTTTATCATACTAGTTCATTATGCAACTCACCTATATTATAATGATAGCCGTTTTTGCACGAGTGCGAAGTATCGGCCCCCGTCGTAAATTTCGCAAGAGTGCATTAATTGCCGTTATAGAGTAGTATACAGTATTTTTCTTATGGCCGAAAAACATATTTGGATTATTGATTTAAATCGATAATAGAATACATTGTTTATATATATATTTTTAAAAAAATTCATTACAATGTATTTATGTGGCGATAGGTTATTGGTCCTAAGTTCTACCTTTTCTTTAATGTCGATCGATGAAGACATTTCTTTCTAAGAATCCGACATAATTAACAGAAGGATGAACAGTGTAATATAGAAACTCGGTTATCTATTGGAGTACTTTCAAATTAACCTCTGCTTGCTAACTACTAAATCGGATTAAAATCAAAGTAAATAAACAGCTGATACATTAAACAATAATCCCTTCTAATCGGTCAGTGGCTTTTGATTGGTTGAACACCTGTATCATAATGAGAAACTGTTTCATAGTGACCCTCATTGTGATACAGATTCCAGCCGCGTAATTCAATCGTTATAATACACCCGTAAAAAAATATTTTTTATTAAAATCATAAAATTAATATCTGGATTTCAAAAGAACGCACTCAACCGCGCACACCCGCGCGCACACACACACACAAATTTTAATTTAATTATGGTGCAATTTGTTTTTTTACCAATTTGAGCTAATTTACCCTTTCACAAATTCTGATGATTACTTTTGTAAAAGAATACTGGTGAAGTCGTGTTTTTTAAAACAGATACTTAATAACTCTGAAAAATGAGGAAACAAAAATAAAAAAGTAGAATAAAAAAAACCGGCAAAGGATTGCATAACTTTCCCAGGTTCGCATTTGACAAATTTTTATTTCAAATACGCCATAGAGTTTTTAACTATACATAACTTAATTAATGTTATACTCGTATTTTGAACTGAATTGCAAAAAAATTAAAATTTTCAATAAAATATCTGGATCCGATTTGACCCATTTGTAAACGTCATATGTTTTTAGCTTAAAAATTAAGCAAAATTAAAAGTTGTATAAATGAGAAAAAAATCAAAATTCTTATTAATACATTTTTGGTCTCTGTTGACCTTTTCCAAATGTAGAATACAGTTGCTGAAAAAAATCGAACTTTTTACTAAAACCATTTTGGTCCCATTTAACCCAGTATTCGACAGCTATCTTATATAACATCTTTATATAAAAAAAAATTAAAAAAACAAAAGTTAAAAAACAAAAGCTAAAAATTAAAAAAACAAAAGTAAAGAAATTATAAAAAAATTCAAAACATTTTTTAATTCTTAAATCGGGTTCCACTTTTTTTAAATGTTCCCATGTGATCAATATTAATATTAGATATATTTGGATTTTAAATATTTAAAATTAAAAAATACAAGAAATTGTTATTTTTAATACGGTTCTCATCCAGTTCCGTTGTTTTTTTAAGGCCTAAAAGTTTATTTATTGGTGTAATTATTTACTTTAATAAGTCAGGTTGATTCGGTGTAATTTTATTCAATAAAACAAAAAAATATTATAATTTATTAAAAAATGTGGTTAACACCTTCTCATCCGATGTGACTGAAAATCAGCCCAAAGCTAGCATATACAAATTTTAACTTTTTCGGTTAACGGGTTTTCGAGGTTTGAGGTAAAGGCAATTTAGAAATAATGTTGAAAAAATCTCCCCCGTTCATGGGTCCGATTGATTCAAAACTTTGGAATTTTTAATAACTTAACTAGTGGCTCCTTATTGCTCCGTAGCGTTGTTATTACAAAGCATTATTATATCTTTAAAAAATCGGCTAAAAACTATTCCATTTACAACACGTCTCGCTCCCAAGCCATTTGTTTTTCTCTTTCCTTTCCTACCACAGGTAAAATGCGGGCTCAAAACCTATTTCTAGTTTGTCCAGACGTTTTACTGGACGGATTGGGCCTCCTTTTTTTATTTTTCTCGGACTGGCCCGCAGATTTGTTATAAAGAATCGACAGACCTTCAAAGTGATTTTCTTGTGAGTAATAACCTCTTGTGAGTAATAAATTTCTTAATTTAAGTCACAAATGAGGGTTTCTTGAGAAATTTTCAGAGAAGACAAAAGTTTGGGGTCCGATGACACTTGATGACATATTTGTGGGTCATTCTGAATAGAATAAAAAAATCAGACCCATCGATCTAGTTGAACGCCCAGACTGGAAATAAGTTTTCAGGCCAATTTTGTAATATTTATGTACTTTAATCGTACTAAAGTTTAATTTTTTACGACTGCTGGACAAAAATTCAAAATTGACGAAAACCCAAAACAGCTCTTTATTTTATTCCAAAATTTAATGGCATCTCTGTCCCACATACAGCAATTTTTTTGAGCATTTTCAAAGAATGAACGTTGAGCTTGTCCAGCGATATTAATTAAAATGTAGGTCAACGCGTGTACTTTTAAGTAGATGTATACGTCTTCCGGAAAAATCTATAATTTTTTTGTGTGAATTTTTTTTGGAGTAAAGGTGTTGAAACGTCGTCATTTGAAAAAAAAACCGATACAAATATTTTGACCGATCGCTACAGTTTTCTTTTATAGCTTTGCTGCTGAACCAGCATAGTGCTACAGACGGAAAAGTAAAAAGAAATCGTATTTGTTCAGAAATAATTTCTATGAAGGATTTGCCGTTTAAGAATGTATAATACGAATAATAATACGTCATTTGAAACGAAAAAAAAATAGCTGAAATTAAAATACAGCCGAAATTTTACGTGTGTACATTCCACGAGTTGACAGTTTAAAAATATATCATTTACACTGACAGTCTGCGTTTTGCATTTATTTTAATTTTATTTTTAGTATAAATTTTTTTTTATATATGCTGTAATTATTATCGAGACTTGTGTGGTCGGTTTCAATGAAATTTACCTACAATAAATTGAGGATTTGTATTTAATTTTTATCTACTACAATGAGCTATAAAGATTTTCTCATAATGCATGTATTAAATTCCCCACTTATCGTATACAATTGTGGAATTCAGGTCATGATTATAATATCGCATTACTGTTATTATTATTATGAATGCAGCTCGTAAATTGTATAAGTAGCCTTCAGATATGAACGTTCTTTAATGTTCAACTTTAGATATCTCGTAAATTTATTAATGTGGTTTATGAAAGTTAATTAATTCTATTTATTTTTATATATTTAATTTACTATATTAATTTATTAATTCAATAAAAATCACAGTTTTCTTTACTTTCTCGTGATAGCGAGCAGATGTGTTTGTAAATTCGCTAGATATCTCATTGAAAGTTGCTTGAATAACTTGAACCTAGCTAATTACTGGAGAAACCTTTTTCCTGCATTAGTTTATGATACTAGGAAGGTCACGTCTTTCTGCAATCGCTCTAAGGATCTTAGCAAACTCTATTATTCTGAACAACAAATATTAAAGAACAAAACGAAACTATTATCCCAGAATTGTATGAAAACTATAAAAAAGAAGTAGATTTTTCTTGGGAATGTTTCCTGCTCCCACATATAAACTTCATATAACGACCAAAGATCGTTTCGTAAAACAGTTATTCTCGATTTTTATCGAGTATGGTTCATTTTTAAAAATTATATTTTGTATGATTTAAAAAAAAAAGAAAAATTATTCTTATCTAATTTGGTTAATATTAAGGCGCAAATATTCATACACGGGCGCGCACACACACACATACATTAAACATTTCTTTCATTTAAATTTGTAAATCAATGAAATAAAAATAAAATTTGTAACCGTCTTTAAATTCGCTTCGTGAAGAAAAAAATTAAGCCGCACTAAGAGTTTAAAAGATAAATAAAAGAGAGCCGGTGAACAAAAAAGTAACATTTTTTAACAATGAAAGAAGAATTTTTTATAAACAAGTAAATTTTCATTTTCTTTTATATGTTAATAGAATTATTTTTCATTTTTTTCCAGTTTTGATTGTTAAGGGTTATCTATTTACGCTGCTGTTGGATAATTCTTATGCCATCATCGGTTACCCTACTTAAGCGACCCATACAAATTTTATTTCGTAGATTTATTTACCGTTTAACATTTTAATTTAATTATATTAATATTATCAAACAAAATAATTGTTTGATAATATTAATATAATTAAATTTCTATTTTATAACATTTTATTGGATGATTTTTAAAAATTACTATTTTGTCTTTAGATATTTTGTTTCATTGCTAATAAACAATGTAAAAATAATAATCAATATGTATAAATTTTATTCAGAAGAACTAAAGAAAAATACCCATTTTTGGCTATTTTATAATTTTACTCAATACCCGTATGAAATAAACAAAAAAATTTGTAAAATATACGTCCGATTAACTAATCTAATAACTTATTGTCCTCGCCAAATATGAATGTTTTTCGAACAGTTTTATTTCGGTTATATCGGCTACTTTTTAAGTAATAGCTACTTCAATCAATCTTAATTATTTAAACCAATCAAAACTTCGTTTTGATAAGTTCAGTAAGAAAATCTGTAAAATAATTTAAAGTAATTATTATTATTATGAGGATAAAATATTTGACAAATGTTTTTTAAAGTAATTTTTATATTAATTGCCGCAGAGAAGAAAATACACTATTTACTACATAGCTGAAACTACAAATAGCTACTTGTAAGGTAATACGCCTACTAATAATTTTTTTACGTCAGTTACTGTGTAAGTTGATGTTACTAGCGCGAAATATTCAGTGCTATTTTTATTACAAATTTTACTTCATCGGTATCGTAATAGTAGTTCTTTTTCAATTTCTTTACACATTTTTTCAATCAGCTTATCAAACCGAATTAGTTTTTCGATTTTTAAAAATAATCATTAAAGAGTGAAATAGTTTTCTTTTTTTAAAACAGCATATAACTGGAATACCATTAATAAAAAAAAATCCCCTGTTCGATGAGAAATATCTGTTATTAAGTAGGTAATATGGAATGTTTTTAGATTTTTTTTACTTTTCGTAAAATCAAGTTAGTTGAAGTAAAAAAAAAAGAAAAAAATTAGTCAAAATGGGTTCTTTTTTATAATCTTTCTTACATACATGAAGACATACTTAAAGATAAAATGAAATTGCATAATTAGACAGAAAAAAAGATCGAGTAATGAATGAGCGTCGATTTCTTTTATTTTATTGTAAACGAAGATAAAAAGTCTTAAATTCATTGACAAAGATGTAGTATGAATAATACTCGAAGTATAATATATATTGTATATATTAATTGTAAAAGAAAAAAAATAATTTTGCTTTATTTAAAATAAAATTGATTTGTATTTAAACCTATACTAAATACAAATGTCATTTGTTTATTTCAGATATAAGTTTAACTTATTTCTACTCGTAATCTAACTGTATAATAAAATCATTGTTGTATTTTTTTCGTTACCCTTAAAATGTTGAATTCTCTCTCTCTCGCTCTCTCTCTCTCTGTCTGTGTGTGTGTGTATGTGTGTGTGTGTAGTAGTAGTAGTAGTAGTAATAATATTAGTGGGTCTTTTTCGTTATTCCCTCTCACCAGCCAAAAAAGATTATCGTAAGCCATAAATAGCCTTATTTCGTGTTTAATAGTACTCAACAATGGTTAATCATCATCATCATCATCATTGTTGAGTACATTTAAAAAAATAATTATAACCAAAATACCAGTAGATAAGTTTCTGATTTAATAATTATTAATCAAAAGGAGATAATGTAAGTTAATAATAATGACAATAATAATAATAAAATTATCAATTACGCCTTGATTAACACAAACAGTCAAAGCTATTGTAAAAAAAAGTTTACATTAATTACATAAGTTATATAACTTATCAGTTAGTAGTATTGTTGAGATATAAAGATAAAATAAGACTTTTTGTGATTTTTAAAGATTTATTTATCTACGGGAAGGATAAGGAAGATACCGAAGAAGATCAATTAGTTATCAGTATTTATACCGTTTGTCTAAAAGCGCAGGAACGAACAAATCTGTATGTGTTGTTTGCAGTCCTGCTATATAAAAATATCACGACAGATAAAATTATTATTAATTTATTTCTTAAGGATGTGGGGATCGGTGCTGAAAGCGTAACGTATAGAAAATTTATCGAGTTTGTTATATATCCGATTTTTAGATCTGTTCTTATTACTGACAACTCGTACCCGTTTACTGTGATTATGTTCTGTACTCGAATTTTTAAAGCGGTTCTTGCTCAGAATTACTACTACTTCTGTTATGTAGGAAGAAAGACGCATTTATAGATGCGCAAAAGGAGAAGATGCATTGAAATATATTCCTTTAATTGAACATTTTTTCAATGGAAAAATACCGGGTGATCTGAATTAGAATTGTTAGAGATATGTAACGTCCCGTGCGAAGTCTTTGATGAGCAAACGCGGACTTATTTAATTATGTAGTTGCTATGATATTAATGTAGTTTAATTTAAACTAACATAGGGAATTGGAGAAAGATTCGAGACAATTCAGTTAATTGTATTAAAATAAATATTTTACTAAGAATTTATGTTTAACTGATAAACGATTAAAATAGTATTTAGTTAGTACATGAATCATAAATAAATAGAAGAAGGACAAAGTAAGCTTTAAATTGTATTTACTAGGTTTTTAAGTTACAAATAAAGATTGAAGCAGTTTAAATTAATCTTGCGAATGTGAAACGCCCCCGCACTGTCAGCTGTATAAGCTGCTCTCGTGGGAATTTTTCACTTCTTAAGAACATAAAGTTTAATAAATACTGGAATTCTCTGAAGAAAACTGGTAAAGGAAAACTTTCATCGATCGATACTAACCTGGACAGCGCGGTTGATTTTATCTCTTATGAATAACATAAGATTTGAAAAAAAAATTGATTATATATTTTTTAGGCCACTTCGATGATACAATCGGTAACATGCCTGACTGTTACACCCGGATTAAATTCCTGGATAAAGTTTTGTATATTTATAACAGATCAATCCTGATCTAATCCTACACTGGTTGTTACAAATTTATGTAACTTTAGATGTTAATAAAAATTAAAAAAAAAAAAAAAAACAGAACAAATAAAAAACGATAAACTTTTGAAAAATCTGAGAAAGTTTTATAAATTAGAGTATTAATTCATCCCAAAAGTTTGTTCGTGTGAGGCAGTTTCACTTAATAAAGGAATATACCGTCATAAAGTTTGGAAAACATTTTGTTAATATGTCAGAGCTGTACAGATATTGTTATAATTTAATTATAGTCTCCAAAACAAAAATTATATATACTCATAGGGGTAGGTTAAAAATCTGTAAGACAGAGATGTATTATATCAGAGTGTATAAATCAAGTAATTTTTTCTTGCACCAGTTCATGATTATTATTTGTTTAATTTTTTTGTTGTTGTACGTAATTAAATCTTCGATTTTTCTTAACAAATCTTTCTCTTTGATGTAGGGCAAGATGGAAAACTGCATTCCTCATAACCTTTTTTTTTTTTAAAAATACTATTTTAATTTTGTTTTCTCTTTAGCCTCCGGACCACTGTAATGTATTACTTCAGAGGATGGTATGTAGGAATGTAAATGAAGTGTAGTCTTGTACAGTCTCAGGTCGACCATTCCTGAGATGTGTGGTTAATTGAAACCCAACCACCAAAGAAGACCGGTATCCACGATCTAGTATTCAAATCCGTATAAAAGTAACTGCCTTTGCTAGGATTTGAACCTTAGAACTCCCGACTTCGAAATCAGCTGATTTACGATGACGAGTTAACCATTAGACCGGTCCGGTGGGCTGCTACTCCGCACAACCTGATAATATTGAAATTCCTAGAGGATATCAGCGAGTAGCATCCTCAACATTGTAGGTCGAAGTAAAATAAAACTGTAACTACCAAAGCAGCTTTTAATAAATCCTTTTCGATAGATCGTCGAAGTAAAAACAGTGTTGATTTCGGTTTCATTTCATGCAATTAGCAACCGGTATGATGACTATACCGGTTAAAATTTATGTTTAAAAAACCTTTCTCAAAGACTTTTTTCGTATATATGCTTTTAAATATTTCAGTTTTGTAATATTGATGTTGATTTTAGTTTACAATGAATATAGGGAAATTTTATCCCACATCATAAAAAAGGAACTTTTGAAAACATCTGATATATATTTTTGTTTACTTCTGTATATATGTTTCGCATTACGTTTTATTTCAATACAAGATTGGCTTTGCTTATTGAATTTGAAATAACCTTATATATCGTATAAGATGTAAAACCTCATTTACATTTTTTACTTCAGGGATTTCCCAGTGATAGAATGTTAATTCTGTCTTCTCTCTCACAGTAAATATGTATATATATATATATATATATATATATCAGGTATTTATACGAGCTTCTCACGTTTTCCAATTCAAAGTTAGAATTAAATTAAAAAACATATAACGTACATAAGTTTAATTGTTCATACATCTTTTTCCTGTTCGCATTTTTATTTTATTTATTTTTCCTACAGTATATTTCTGTCAGGTAATTTTTAAATGACCAGGAAATGCTGATTACTTCCTTTATGTTCTTCAGAAAAAATAATTAATTTACTTAATTGCTTTGGGTGATAGATTAATTTTTTAAATACTACATCCTTTAAAGAACCTATGAACATTACCGTATTTCTGTATTATAAATTTGTAATTAAATCTTTATTTCGTAATAGAATATTTTATAATACTGTACAAATCGTGATATTTTAAATTAAGAGTGTGTATTTTATAAATATACTCTAAGCTTCAGGTGAAATTACGCTAAATGATTTTTCAATCACCACGACATAATTTATAGATTTTATTATTATATTATAGATATTAATTTTATTACATATATTGGTAAACCGATTAATGCAGTTCGGTGTCTATTTGAGAGCCTACCGATATTTCAGGAATATTCGATATTACAGGAAAAAGAATGTTATTTTAACACCCGGATTTAAAAGTCTGTAATGTAGTTTAAGGGACAGATCTTTCATGTCAAGTCCTAAATAATTACTTCGCTATCTTTGAGATAGATTTTTTCACATTTCACTTACTTTCTTACGCTAGTTTTCTTATCTTTAATCTTTTTTTTTTTATTTTCCTGGGATCATAGCTCTAGTTCTGTGCTACAAGAAGGTAATGGAAGAATGTATGGTAATCAGACAAAAAATGGAGTATGGGTTTTTTCTTTTATCGACGTTTCATGACCTAGGGATCCCAAAAAACAAAAAAGGTGTGGGTTGGGTAATGTTTTTACGTACGTGCATTGGAGTGTTTGAAGCTTAATAACTTTTAACTGGATAAACCAATGTTGATGAAATTTTCTACAGACTCGTGTATATTTGTTCGTAAAATTTTGGGATCAATATCGTACCAAGGGACGAGGTAGATAATTTTTTCAAAATTTTTGTAAACATATTTCCACTTTATATTAATCTCAGTCCATACGTGCATGCTTATCTTATTTAAAAAGAATTTGTCACAAAATTCCCCCTTCCCCTAAAATTGAAGAAAGCTATCTTTTTCAGGTTTATTTAAACACATAATGATAATTTTACAATAAAATTTCATCATAACCCTCCTCAAAAAAAAAAGAAATATTAGCTAACTCTTTCATGTATAATTATTTTTTCATTACATAAGAATAAATACCCAATGCCAGGAAAGTATTACAACTTTGTTGTTAATTTTTTTTTTTTTTTTAATTTTATAATATTTTATTTATTGTATATTTTTTAAGAGATTATTTTAACGTCTTCCTAGGCATAGTAGTAGTGCAAGCGAGCCAAAAAAAAGAAGTTTTTGGCAGTATTGGGGTTGGGGGAGCCGATCAAAGTTTAAAAACATCAATTATTTTTATTTTTCAAAACTTTTAATAACAAAAAATTATAAACTTCAAGTAATAATATTGTAATAAAATTTCATCATAATTTACCCCCACCCCAAAAAAAAAGAAATTTTAGGAAATTTTTATTGGTTGAACATTTTTCAGTGGAATTTTTTTAAGTTTCTTCCATTTATCATAATAAACGTAGAAAATCAAAAAAAATCTTTGAACTTGATTTTGGAGATGGGGAAGCAGAAAATATAAAGAATATCGATTTTTTTCAATTAATTTTTATTTGTTTATTTAAAAGAATAATGACAATTTTAGATTACCTTCTCTCTGGGTGTATTATGATGAAGTTTTATCATAACCCATATTTGGCATAACCCAGATATTGACTTTATAACCCATCTGGACTATGTTTATTAGTTTATGAAGTGTTTATGACTAGGTTATTGACTGGATTATTCAGATCAGCGGATGTTGATGGCTACGATCCTTTAGAAATGATTCTTCTACCGAAAATATCCTGTAGCATCTCCATAGTAGAGAGAGTTGTATGGTAAGTGGCGCTGTCCTGTTGCAATCAGCAGTCACGATCATCCTCTTGCAGTATTGATATGAACTGTTGGGTAATTTTTTGGTAGACGGCAGCATCCAGTTTTTTTTTTTTTTTTTTTTTAAACACGGGTCCTGTTATTCATCTCCTTGAAACCTCTCACCATAAGCCTATTTTTCGTGGGTGTGGGGAGATTCAAAGAATATATGCCTGTTTTTAGTACCCCAGCTCCGGTATTTCTGACTATTAAAATATCCACCAAGGTAAAACCACGCTTCATCTGCGTAAACACTCGATCTAAAGTGTCAATGTTGCCACTAATGAAGTTCTTGAACAATTGACAGTACTGAAAACCTTTTAGCATAATCAGCATTTGGTTAATGAAAAACCTGCATTCGATACGGATAAATTTTCAGCCTTTTCCTCACTGGAGTGTGGGTTGAACCTAGTGAAATGTTCTTTTCTTGGCTTATTCTCCGCAAAAATTTATAAGAAGATTTTGTTACAGCCGCTTTAATATCCTGTACGACCTGCGTCATTAAAATTGACCACTGTCGGGCACGTTTTTTTGTGTAACACGAAGTTTTTTAACTAACTTATGTATAACACTTTTCACTGGTGCTTTCTTTTCGAAATTCTCCCTGAACTTTAGCCGACACTTATCATGAGATTTCGTCTCTAAATAAGTTTCTGTCACGAATGCGTATGTTTTTCAACAGTTAACCGGATTTTTATCCAAGACGGAACGGAAACGGTATACGCATTTTGGGTAAGAGGTTGTGTGTGTGTGTGTGTGTGTGTGTGTATATATCTTTACCATTTTCCTCAAAAACTACTGAACCGATTTCGTTGCGGTTTTTTGCATTACGTAGGTATCACTTCAGAGCAGGTACTTAGATTAGTTTTATGGTGATAAACCGCTAGGGGGCGTTGCAGTAGATATGTTTCTTCAAAACGGCTTCGTTGGGTTTTAAAAATTTTTAATTTTACCACTTGTAACAAACAACACACGATTGCGCAACCTTGGTAAAAAGCCAGTGCTTGCACTATTATCGATATTCAAACTATTGAAACTATTGGCAATAAACAGTCCTACCCGCTCCAGTTCCAATCGTATTAACATCTTCCACATTATTTTAACCGTCTCACACATATTTTAACAAAAATATACATTTAGCGTAAACTATTAACTGATGGGACACCTTTTAAGTTGAAAATTCTGTATAATTAATAAACACATTATTGTTTACCTATTTGAATAAACTGACCCGTGTCCCCCTCCAAAAATATTCTGATTAGTATTAGGGCTACCATCAACTAACCTTAATTTGAGAAGCTTTTCGGTCGGAAGTAATTCTTACACGCGTTTTACACGAATTATTTAAGATTGAATTAAATTCCCGTGGTAAAATATTTAATATCTAATCATAGAATCAACGTTTGGTTGCAAACATCAACGTTAAAAATGTTGTACTAAAGTGAGGCAGTTCCGGTCGACAAATGTAATATAAAACCTACTAGATTTTTTGTAGCATTTATTTACTTTTTGAGATTTGAGGATAGTATCATTTCGTTTCTCAGGTAATGTAAGATTATAACGGTGCTTAAGTTCTTCTTAGAACCATGAAATCGTCATATTTTAGATGACAGGGAAAAACATAAAAAGCAAAAGTCTTTCAGTTTAAATGTCTATTGAATTAACAGTTTTATTTTGTTTTAAGTAGTAAAAAAGGTATATTTCTTTATTAGATCAAACAAAATACTAAATTGTTATCTAGTCGACTGAAAGAGTGTACCGTAGCTTCGTACTGTCAGTTACTTCTCAATTTATTTTTTTTTAAATTCATTTCTTAAAAAAAAACTTCATTTTAAAATGATTTAATTTATTTATGGACTCTATTGAAAGATATTATAGTTTTTTTGAATCGGTATTTGGAATAGTGAACAAATAAATAGGTCTGATACAGACACACATACAAACTATGTGTACGCGCGCGTTTATATATATATATATATATATATATATTATATATATATATATATATATATAATATATATATATACGTGTTTGATTCAGTATTATAATCTAAACAAAAGGTAGGCTACACAACGTGTAGTAATTGTATACTTAACTTAGACACGCTTTTGAGTTATTACAATAGTATTGTTAGGATGAATATCGGTGTCAATGTGTTAGTGTGTGTCTGTTTAAATACCAACTCGTGTTACTTATTGTAAAACATTTACGCATAAGTTACATTAATATTCAGTAATGTATATCTTCACTATGAAACAGTTAACAGAACTGTGTTCTACGTTAGGGTACTTGAAAAACCATAAACTTATCTTGTCCTATACCAATATTTTGCGTTCTTTTATTTTAATCACATCCGCTCCTTTTTTTGTAATAACATAGACGTAATCCATTTAAATATTTCTCTAAAAGACAGTTTAGAGTAATATAAATATTTTTAAATCCTATAACGATGAGAAAAACAGGGAAGTTTTTGAAAATTTTTTACGAGCTTAATTTAACAACAGAAGTAATTTATAAGTTTCTGTTGAATTCTCACTCGTGTCGCTGTATGCGCGTGCCAATAAACATATTTAAAAAGCTGTTTGATTTCTTTGAAAATAATTATTTCGTAATTATTTTAATAAAAATTGTTACTGAATTTATTGTTGCATTTATTTTAGGAGAAAAGATTGTGTGAACAACGAAAACTTTTATTAGGTTTAAAAAATGTTTATTCCGCTGATCCTGTAGTCTAAATCAATTTTTACGAAAAAAGGTTAATTGACAAATGATTCCGCGAGATGCTATTGTATAGAATTGCTTTGAGCTTCCGTTGAGTTTTTTTTTTGCAGATTTTCCAAATTCTAATCCTGTTAATACGTCTAATTAATTTATATATACATACATACATACAACTATAAATCCTCACGCTCTTTTTAATACATTACATGATTCTTCTAAACTACATTTATTGAAATGAGTGACAAACTAATTTCTTCCTTCGGTAATAGATTATTACAATAATTCAAATCAGTATAGGTTTCGTAGTAATTAAATATCAACGTGTTACAATTTAATTTGTCAAATTAAATTTCAATTATATTTCATTCATTAATTTTGATATATATTTATTATTTTAAATTATTGCTCATTAGTTATTCGTTGGATGCACGAAGAGAATAAATTACTACGTAAAATGCCTATTATTGCTATCATGATTTCAAAATTCCGTGTGCTATTTTAATCATCTAATTTTAATACAGTATAACACCTAATTACGTTGTTTTAACATTGTGTTGTAAACAATTTACAAAGGAATTTATAACAATGATATGCAGGCTGCAATTGTGTATATGTATTTTTATGATTATACACAAACGCACGCGCACTTGTTTGTATATTGTGCACTTGTGCATAAAGTTCACTATCATAACATTTTTTTTATATACTCGAACAATAAACCATGTAACATCGTTACATCGTTTATTGTTTTATTGCAGTATTTACTTTTCAGTTTACTAACCATTTATTATCTACATAACATATTAAGATAAAAAAATTCTTCATATTTCACTAAATAAAAAAAAATTATAATAATTTTGTGATTATTATACAACCTAATTTTATAAATTATTTGTTGTTTATTTATTTTTACATTTTTAGTTTCATGGTAACATTTCCTCTCGTCACGGATGTTTACAGTTCTAGCTGCCAAATCTGTACAGTGCATAACATAAAAATACCGCTTACTTTTAGGAAAGTCCTATTACCGAGAAAGCTACAGACTAATTTTTCTTTTTAAGTCCGTCTCAGCAATCGTAAAAAAAATTGCATTATTATTCTGAGAAATAAAATTTTAAAAACAATACTTATCTAATATTCTTTCTTCTACTTTTTTCTTATAAAGAGTTGAGGGATATACCTTGGAGAATTGTTTGTCAGAGGTAGAGCCAAGAAACCGATAATTTTTAAATTTTAATATCAAGTACGGCTAGAACTCGCTGATTTATCGACTTTCAACACGAAAACGCAAGCGCTTAACAGCTACTCTGCTACACCGAATATAGATGAGGTATATTTATACAGACTCGCGTGAAATTTACTTGATAATAGTGAAAACAGATACAGGTCAGATTTGCTTATTCTTGAGAGTAATTATGTTCATACCGTCACTGTGATTGTGGTAAACAGTTCGACGATATTATTTTAGGACTGGATATCATCTGCATTTCGATCGCCTTGGAATGTTGAATGCAGTTATATTCGGCTCAATTAAGAAGACATTGGTAAACTACTCCATTCTCGTTTTCCCAAGTATGCTTGGTTAGGGATGTTAGCAGCTGGATACTGCTGGTACAGCAGTATCCAGCGTCTGGTATTCGGTCCTCTACATCCGGTATGGTTATGATACTGAACATATAAATAAATTCTGAAAAAATATTGACTGATGTAACTTAAACATTTAATAATAATAATAATCATTTTTTGTTTTTTTTTTTTTGGTAGGAAGGTGGAAATGCATTTACGCACGGAGTGTTGGGCTCCCACTGATGGTATTATCCAATCACCAGCGGCAGACTACCGACTAAAACCACCCCCTTTCTACCAGGACTCGATCCGGAACCGTTTAACACATTAATTCAGGCCGAGTCCTCCTACCCTACCCTGAGAAGGTCGCCACTTTACTTTCATCTGGCTGAGGACTATCCAGATCGCCTTTCTTGGCCCTGAGAACGCTTCCGATGAATCGGGCCATATTCTCCCAGCTGCTCAGGTCACGAAGCATCATCGCAACCACATTGTGGGGTGTTAGTTCTCCGATATCGGCCTCTATTGTCCCTCGATCTGCCGCCCACCGAGCACATTTGGAAAAGATGTGCTCGACGTCGTTCCGTATACCGGGACAACAGAGGCAGTCGCGGGACGGCGCTTACCCTATGGCATGGAGATAAGCACAGAAGTACCCGTGTTCCGTTAAAAACAAGGTCACGCAGTACTCTACATCTCCATGCCACCGCTCTGTCCATGGTCTGACCAGAGGGATAAGCCTCGCGGTCCATCGTTCTCTGGTCTCCTGGTCCCAGTTCTCTTGCCAGACGAGGTACGTGCGAGCCCCTTCCTCCTCAGCGATGGTCTTTCGGTCTTTGCCTGGCGCTCCCTGGCCAAAAGAGCAATGGGTATAACGCCGGTGACCACCAGTACGGCAGCTGAACAACCCGTGGTCGTTCAGCCAGGCACTGACCCTGTGTATAGCTCGGCTGAGCCTCAGATGGGCGCACTGTACGTCGCGGTCTGCAACAACTAGCGCAACGTCGACAGCGTACCCAACCAAAGCTGACTATTCGGGCATCTCTAGCCTCAGCAAGCCGTCGTAGAGTGTTCCGAAGGTCGGGACCGAGAATCGATCCCTGCGCCACCCCTGACGTGATCTTAGACCTACGCTAGCCTGCCGCGGTCTCATAGATGAAACCACGGTTTCTCAGATTTGCGTTCACCATGCTGAGAAGGTATCGAGGCACCTGAAACACACTCCAGGCCCCGAGTCATATCGCTCCACCGTGCAGAGTTGAAAGCGTAATAATAATAATAATGGTGATGGTGGCGATAATAATAATAATAATAATTCAAATAATCAAATACTCTGTTATTTCACCTACTTATATAAATATTCATTCACCTATTTATAATAGGTAGTCTAAAAATATTGAGCCTTTAGTACACGAGATAGGGTAAGCATTTTCTGGCAAAAGTCGAGGAAGACCGGCATGTGTGCAGTGATGACATCACCACTGACCTAAAAATCCATCACCGAACAGTGTTAGACCATTTGGAGAAAGCTAGCTATAAAAAGAAACTCGACGTTTGGGTGCCACATGATCTGACTCGGAAAAATCTACTCAATGGAATTTTTGTCTGCGAATCTCTCCTAAAACGTAGTGAGATCGAGCCAGTTCTGAAGCGGTTGATCACGGGCTATGAAAACTGGATAACCTACGACAACAATGTGTGAAAAAGATCGTGGTCGGAGCGAGGAGAAGCTTTAAGGTCTGTGGCAAAGCCGACACTGACGCCCAGGATGGTTATGCTGTGCGTTTGGTGGGATCGGAAGGGCATCGTGCATCACGAGCTGCTACCGCCAGGCAGAACGATAGACTCAGAGCTTCACTGTCGACAATTAGTGTGATTGCACCTAGCAATTGAAAAAACGGCCTGAACTAGACAACAGAAAGGGTGTCGTATACCACGCTGACAACGTCTCATACGTCTTTAAATCCCGTCAGAAACTGAGAGAACTTGACTGGCATGTTTTAAACGCATCTACCGCATAGCCCGGACCTGGCAGCGTCAGACTATCGGTCTCTGCAGAACTCCCTGAATAGTGTTAAGTTAGTTTTAAAAGAGGCATTTGAAAACCACGTTTTCAAATGCCTCTTTTAAAACGGCTTCTGATAAAAAAATTATGATTTTTTATCAGAAGCCACAGATGTTCTATGGCGATGGAATTATGATGTTGCCAAAAAAGTGGCAGGTCATTGAAAAAAATGGTGCATATTGTGATCTCATAATGTTATTTTCCAATAACAATAAATATATTCTTAATTTTGGCCTCCAAATGCTCAATTCTTTTTAGATAACCTGATATATTCTATTTTAAGTTCTTTCAGTGTCTTAATAAATATAAACTATATTTCAAATAAGATTTACTCTTATACTTAAAATAAATATATTAATTAAAAATTTTTTATTTGTAAATCTTTTTTTATAATAAATAAATTATATATTATAATAAATTATTAATTATTCGCTATAATAAATTTAACGTATAATTAAATATCTATATATATATATATATATAATTTTTAATTTTTCTTAAAATGCGATTGACCCTAGGGAATTTAATTTAAATATGATGAAAACCTAGAAATATATATGTGTTTCTGGCTTCTCCTTACAGCATATTGTTCTGGACTGATTATTGGTTAGTTTACTGTTTTTGCTGCCATTCATTATTTACCGATGACGATTTCCACCGTTCAGTTAAACGTCGCTAAATTTCTTCATTTAATACATGGTCGTTGTATTTTATCCGATCTGGATATTTACTGACCGTAATTTATTTCTGTAAGTTCGAAAAGTTTTTCAACATGTCCACCAATTAAATTGATTTAATTATAGTAGAGGTATCAGTTATTCTGAAATTTATTCTTCTGTACGCCAATATTTACTTATAATTTTCTAATGATGTTATATTTATTCCCTAAATTTACAGGTACTACCTAATTTTCTGTCACATTAACGACATGTTTTAGAAGAACGTTGGGTTTATAATGTTCGAAATGAAAATTTAATACAAACTAGAGAATAAGGAATCCTTTATGAAATTTTTTTTAGTACTAGGTTTGTAGCTCGTATACAGACGTCTCCTGAAGTATCAAGTAATTTAACGTTATATTCTCCTGGTAAAAATAATGAAAAAAAAGAATATTAACACGTCCCAAAACTTTCTGTTTTCGATTATAGCTAGTGAAAAATTTCGTTTTTTTAATCTTTTAAAAATTGGATTTTTAAAACCTTTTGCACCTTTGGCTGTTTTAAACTGATGAATCCTTATTTTATAAATAAATAATGTTATAAATTAGATATTTCTAAGGTGAAAATAATTTTCAACCGAGAGGAACAAAATATAGTTAATTTTTTTTTAATACCGTTATTGCGGCTTTTTTCAACTACATTTTTATTTGTACCTCAACACAGGGTTGTAATAAATTTATGAAATATTCTGAGTTTTTTCTATTTTTAAATAACAAATTATTAAATTTATATTTAGATAAGAGAATAAATAAATTTTTATTTAAGTAGAATCATTTAAGGGATATTATTCATAACATCTTTAAGGGAAATTTGAATTTTGAGCTTTATGAAAATACCCCAAAAGTTTAGCGACATCAGTGCTAGTTTCATCCATGGGATAATTTACTTTTGAGTAAATAAAATGTATTTCTTCAGTTATTTTTATGAAAACTCTTTATTAAAATCCTGAACAATGAGATTTATAAAATCTGTAAAATTAAATAAACGGAACCACCCAAGAAGATTTATAATTGACACGTTTAAATAACCCAGCTTATGTTATTGTTATTCAGTCCTAACGCTGATGATGTGTATAAATACATCTATCATATACCTGTTGTAATAAATTATACACGTTTACACGTATACGTGTTTGTTATTATATATCACTGATGAATGCCTCTCCGCATGTACGAAATATGCAGTAATAAATTAGTATTGTTGCGTTCTGTAATACTTGAATAGCATTATTTTTTACGAAATGGAATAATTTTTTTACCAATAAGAAAAATAGCTGTAAGATATCTGGTAATTATTGATTTGAGGCGCCTCACCACGAAATCTCAAAAAAAAAACATATCAAATTCATTCAAAGTTAATATTTATTCATTTAATGATATATTTTGGGTGTCGGAAAATAAAAAATTAGTAAAAATTTGCATAGTGCTACAAATAAAAAAAAAAAACGAAAACTCAACAGAAACGCAACAGAACTACTAAAACATCACTAAAAATGGAACTAAACATCAGTAAACTAAAAACGAAAAAGTAACAGAACCATTAATGTAAACCGCAATTATAACGACGAATACTTGGAACAAGAAAAACGCAACCGCAATCAAGAGCTGAACCTACCTAATTAATTATTTATTACTTAAATAATCAAAACATTACTGTTGATTAGTCAAAGTTAGCGAGCGTAGGTTAAGTTTGGTTAGATTATATTATTTATTTTCATGTTTAAATCTTTAAATATAATGTTTCACTATGATATAAGTATTTTTTTAGATTTTCATTGTGTTATGTGTTGTTTGTATCACTATGTAAATTTTTGCTAATTTTCGATTTTCCGACATCCAAAATACATCATTAAATGAATAAATATTAATTTTGAATGAATTTGATATGTTTTTTTGTGATTTTAGGGTGAGGCACCTCAACTAAATAATTACCAGATATATAATAGTATCGATTTTGAATAACCGGTTAAAAAGTAAAACATTCTTCAATTTTGCTTTAAATTTCGTATTTTTAAACCCAACACCGAATCAAAAATATTCAAACTACCGATAACTAGTATATTTCTAATTTAGCATCTACTTCAAAAATCGAAATTTAAAAAAGATTATTTGAATTTAATTATTTTTGACTTTTTGATGATTTTTTTTTGTTAAGTGCCAGAAGCCTAGAAAAAATACTGCCTATGTGAAACAACTTTTGTAAAAAAATGATAGACCTACATCTTGATAAAAATAATAAAAAAGGAGCAAGTAGAAATGATATTAAGTGTTTACTAACAACCATGAGCTAAGATTATCTGAAAAGCGGATGTACGTAAATTATAAGTTTAATATGAAGTACATAATGTCCATGTCAGTAAGAAGCTGTTGATAAAATAAAAATATTTTCAAATCGTGCATGTAAATCACGTAATTTTTTTATTGTAAAAATGCTTTTTATAATTTTCACTTAAGCTTACTACGAAACCATCTGGGGAACTAATATAAAATAAAGAAAAGAATCATTGAAATCCGCCCATTTGAAAAAGTAAAATATGAAATTGTTAAAATAAAAAGGCATTAGCCCAAACTGATAAACCTTCCCCTTTTTTGAAGTATATATATATATATATATATATATATATATATGATATATATATATATATCCTTACTAATACTACAAATGTGAATGTGAGTGTTTGTTACGCTTTCACGCAGAAACTACTCAACCGATCATCATGAAACTCCGTACACTCCGTACACATATTCTCAAAGGTATTGCGAAGGACATAGGACACTTTTTAGTAAAAAAAAAAAAAAAAAAAAAATATTTTTGCGGGAGGGTAAAAAAATTTATATTGGTAGGTATGATCGTCCGACAAAAAATTTAACCAAATTCAACGCCATGTGGCGTTCCAGTAAGTAAATGAAATAAAGTGCCAATCCAACACTGTAATACCGACGGTATTACAGTAAAAAAATATTATTCCAAATGACATCCTTTGGAGTAGATAAAGTGATAAGAATGCCCGGATTTTCACCAACTTTTACTGTACAAGGACAGATATATCATCAGATTGGATCGCTTTTTCCAGCAGATAATAAACAGCATACATTTTTGCAGGTGTATTTTATGGGTGATAAAGAAAATGAATTAAACCGTCGTTGTCAGTATATTGAAGGAGTCGAAAGAGATGCAGTATTGAAAATTCAACGAATGTTACACAGCCACAATTTGTTGGTAAATACCTTTAAAAGTGCAATAGAAAACTGACCTCCAGATAATTACATAGTGGTCATTCATCCTGATCGGACTCCACGTGGCGAACATGAGAGGCGTTATAATGCGCCGATGATCAATGAAGTTGCTGTTTTGGTTACTGGTGACCCATACTCTCCACGAGACATAGTGTTACGGGCACATGATAATACGCTGAAACGCGTAGCCGATACTCATAAATTGTATGATGCTTTGCAGTACCCGTTAATTTTCAGTAAATGTAAACCAGGATATCATTTCAATATTCCAGTCATTAATCCAACAACAAGACAGCCAGTTCCCAATAAAAACGTTTCCTGCATTGATTTTTATGCGTATCACATGCTGCTTCGAGAGCACGACTTCAATCTCCTTTCGCGGTCAAGGCAACTCTTTCATCAATTCTTGGTAGATATGTATATTAAAGTAGAGAGCGAACGCCTATTATTTCTATAAACCAGACGAAATTACGAGCTGAAAATTACATTCATCTACAAGATGCGATTAGCGCAGATGGTAATATTAGACCTAACGACATAGGCAAGATGGTTATTCTGCCTTCTACTTTTGTGAACAGTCCCCGTTCATCTGCATGAATACACTCAAGATGCTTTCGCTTATGTACGAACTTACGGCAGGCCTGACCTCTTTGTAACTTTTACCTGTAATCTACCTTTCATTTGATTTCCTGAATTACCTGAAGCCTTTGATTTCAAAGGCTTCCATTTTTCATGTTTAGTGCTGTACTGTCTACGTTTAATAACATCCGCATATCTTAAAGAATTTCTTATATCTATATCTAATAACAAATTTGTCCTATGCATGAAAGCTATTTTTGTTTGTTCAAACAATTATAATAATATTCTGTTCGGTTTTTTGTTTCAGGTGAGTGGAGAAATAAACCGGTGTAAATTAGATTGGTGAGAAAATTATAAATAAGTACTTTGTAATACAGTCCAGTTAAGCTACAAGTGAATAGATTACAAATATTGTTAACTTATACTAGAGATAAGTGTTTTTAGGATATGTTCTCCGATCCTTATCGGTTACTGTAACTAACTCATAATTTAGCATTTTTCTGTTAACGAGTGATTAAGCTATATACGAGAGGTTATCTCTAAAGCAAAGACCGTTTCATTGAAAAAAAATATATATATATTCTGAAAACTTTATAAATATTTTTTATTTTTCTTAAACTACGTACCTTATACTACTTCTCTGTATAATCGCCGCATGAAGTAAGACATTTATTGTAGCGATACACCAGCTTCAATATACTCTCCTCGTATTCTTCTGCCGCCAGTCCATTTAGCCACTGATTAATAGCATTTTTAAGTTCATCGTCACTCGCGAATTGCATACCATTCAAAAATTCTTTCAATTTCCCAAACAAATAGTAATCAGAAGAAGCTACGTCCGAGCTATGTGATGGGTGATCATAAGTTTCCAATCCAAATGTTCTCAGTAAATCCAGTGTCTGACCTGCAACATGTGGACGTGCATCATCGTACAGTGGGAGGACGCCGTCTGTCAACCCCCCACTTCGCCGATTTTGAATGGCGCGCCGTAAATTAGAGTTTTGCAGTAGGCTTCTGCAACTATAGTAGTTCCACGTAGCATGAAATCAATCAGCAGTATGCCAAATCGATCCCAAAAGACTTTGGCTATCACTTTGCGTCCAAATGGCTGTGGCTTGACCTTTGTTGGTCTGGTTGGTGATTGAGGATGACTTCATTCAATCGAACTGCCGTTTTCTCTCTAGCGCGTAATAAGAAATTCATGTTTCATCGCCGGTAACAATTGAATTAAGGGACTCATCACTTTTTTCTGTATAGCGCATCAAAAATTCCAAAGCAGATCCCATTCGGATTTCTTTGTGACGTTCCGTTAAGACGTGCGGCTCTCAACGTGTACAAATCTTTCTGAAGCCAAAATGGCCATGAACAATGTAACTGACAACAGCTCTTGAACCATTAGAAAAAATAAAGGCCAGATCGGAAATCGTTGAGCGACTATCTTTTCTGATTTCATCATCGACGCGTTTCAACAAGTCCTCGATGATTATCAAGGGCTTTCCCAAACGTTCTTTATCATGCACATTAATTCTGTCTTTTCTGAAGCTTTCACACCATTTTCGGACTTTTCTTTCATTCATTACAATATCACTGTACGCAACAACCAACTGACTATGAAGTGCTTAACGTTTTGATGGTTTGAAAAAGTATGACACGTATTTCATATTTGGCGGCAACATCGATTTTCCTATTCGTTTTATAACTTAATAACCCACACGTAATCAAAGATACTACAACGTGACAGTGTGTACATTACTAGAATGGCCATGAACGACCAACGACGCCAACCTTAAGAAGAGAAATTCCTCAGCGGTCTTTACTTAAGAGATATCCCTCATACAATAGTTAAATTAAAAATTATATAAAAGTATAAATTTAACTTTCAAAATATAGAATTAGCTGATTTTTTTTTTAACGGGTAAAATTATATTATCGATCAGAAAAAAACCTTGTTTATTTAATCTTTCAGCTTATCGGAGCTCTAGTACAGACTGGTTGTGATTTATATAAAAAACTGTAATTTATATTCACATGTTACTATGTTATTACGATAAATTATGTCATTTAGAAATAACATAATAATCTTTCAAAATATTTTGGATTTGTGTCCGAAAAAAGCTGATCCATGTTGATATTAGCAGCTGTCACTGACGCGGTTTTATGAGTACAGTACGATCCAAACATCGAGATGGTGTCACTCTATCCTCTCTCTACGGAAGGTATTTTCGAATAAAAGTAGAACGATGGCGAGACGAATCGTTACAGACGCTGACCCAACTTAACATCATTTGCCACTACACGCAGTCAAGAGAAGTGAGAGAGAGTGGAGGTGTAACCCATCAAACTGACAGATGTAAAACCTTTAACTACCGAGTAGGGAGATTATTTACTCGGATGGGTCGTGGTTACAATGTTTTTGTATATTACAGCGCGATAAAATCAAGTAATTCCATTAGATTATATGATATAAAAAAATATTCATTCCTTATAAGTAGGTAGTTTAGCTTATAAAATTATTAAATTTTCGAATAACTAAGAAATCCGGATAAATAGTTCGTACTTTCTTTCCTTCTCTTTCGGATTATATCACTGTAATTACATTTTGAAGTATAACTTCAAAATAAAGAAATATAATCAATCAGTCTAATCAATCAATCCCCTCTCTCACCATCACCCCCCTCACTAACTCTGTGTGTGTGTGTGTGGGCGCGCGCGCGCGTGTGTTGTTCTTGAGTAAATCATCGAACATGTTCTTGGGAATGTGATTCAATTTTTTTTAATTAGTGGGATAAAGCTAAACTAAATGGTTATTGATAAAGGAGAATAGAGATATGCTAAAAACCCGTTTACAAATAGTTAAAATGTATAAATAGTTGGCCATTTCGATTCTTAAACATTCATCATCATCATCATCAATTTCATGAGGATTGGTTATAAAGCAATACTGCGAATAAAAACATTTATTATTATTAGTAATAGGAAGTACAATATACCTACTTATGAGCGCGCGCGCGCGCTCACACTACAACCAGAGAAAGAGGGAGTGAGAGAAAATTAAACAGAAACCGATACTAATAAAATACTACAAAAAATGTTTACTTAAAAAAAACTTTAATGTGGAGAGTTCAAACAGAAGAAAAATGTTAGCTATAAAGTTAATTAAAATTTATAAAAAAAAATTGTGAAGTTTTATAAAATTAATTAAATTTTACATTCGGAATAACAGAAGTTATTGATTTGTTTTACTTTCAGTTATATTTAACCTTTTATATCTGCTAATGATGGTTGTTAACAGTCAAATTGCGTATCTATTATACAGTTTCAAATTTTCATGTTGCATAAACCGTTCTTGTGTTTTTTTAAAAAATAATCTCTCCTGGATACTTCATTCGTTTTATTAATTATTTTTATTATACATATTAAACCGTATTTTTATGGAGTTTACACATTTAAAACGGTTATAATGTAATATTAAAAAAAAAAGTTAGTTTTATTTATAAAATATTCTTATATTTAATGAAAATTTTTTCTTCATTTATAAATATATCGAATACAGTAACCAAACAAATATTAGTATAATTTTTATTACGCGTTGATAATGGGAAAGAATAATTGTGATGTGTTGATAAATGAGAGGCGAAGAATGCGTAAATGGGATTTCCAGGGAGGTAAGCTCTCCGTAGGAGTTAATGTACTTTTTTCTTTTTAATAAATATGTAAATGTATATAAAAACGGAAACATTTTATGCGACTGTATTTTGTACTATGTTGGTAATGGGGTTAACAAGATTTTTCGTTTCACTTTCTATATTATTTTTATTTACGATGCAAGATAATAATTGAGTTGTGTTTTAAGTTAAATTTCTCTTATTGTGATAAATGTACTGTTCGTTGGTTATATATTAATAAGCCGGAAGCAAGAAAGTTTTGTGACAAACAAATGATAATACTATTATACTAGTTAAAGTTTCAAAACTTTACCGCGTCTGCCACTTGTTGGTATGGGATTTTATAGCTTACCTTGGGAAATTTCGAGGTGCCGTTATTTCTTTCGTAGAACCTTATACAGCGAGTTGTACAATTATTCTATATTTTGAATAACTCTTTATGGATTATAGTTTCTTGCATTCTAGAAAAATTACGTTGTGCATATACTTTACTATGGGTTATTGTCGAAGTATTTTTTCTCTTGATTTATTTGACTTGTTCCACGGATTTTATTATTTTCTACTCTGTGCCTCTCTTATCCTCAAAATCCTCAAATAATTTGTTTCCTACATTCTACTCTTTTTCTTCTACTGCTTTTGCCCTCTTCCCTTGTTTCTAGAAAACATTTGAAAATACCTAGACGACTAAATATTTTTAACTATTGACCTTGTATTTCTTTTTATAAGACTTCTGCAAAAATCTCTCTTGTCTTCATTTCGTACGCTACCAATTCACCTATTCTCAGCATCCTCCCGTAAAACCATATTTTAACCTTCAAAAACCTATATTTTTATGGTTTTCCTTTTGATCGTGTTTCGTTACTATAAAACACTACATTCAATAGAAATATCTTTTCTTTCCAATTCCTAAACTTGTTTCTGGTACCAACTAAGTTTTTTTTAATGAAAAAATTTGCTGTTGACATCTTTACTTTTGGAACATCCGGATTTTTTTCGGGATATGTTAAACAAAAAAAACGTAAAGAAATTATACATAAACGGGATCAGATCATACTTCACAGTTTCTGAAACTATTTTCTAAAAATTGGAATAGGGATACAAGCAGGTTTATATGAGCTTAATGCTTTTTTTCTACCGTTATGTTGAAGTGGCATATTAATATTAATGCTAATGTTTGGATTAATTAAAACTATCGTTTCGCGTGTCTCCGGATCAAAAAAGTACATTTTGTAATTTAAATTTGAATAATTTCTTTTCCTTTATATTTTATTTTCATTTTTACTTTGCAATTTTATCAAAAATACGTTTTTGTACATTTTTACGTTAATTTATGTATGTATTTCTTTTTTGAAATTTCTTTATATTTTTCATTTTAATGTTAAATGTCAGGTCTACCAACTTTATACATCTCGCTCGACTTATTTAAATCATTCAATAACATTTACTTAAATGTAAAAAGTACTTATTTAAATTTTAAACTTTCCAACTTATTTAAATCAATTAATCACTAGAATTGCTTAACATTTCTCCTCAAGTTCTTTCGGAATGTCTTCCTAACAGCTTTTTATTTCGATAGAAGTTTTGTCTGATTTCTATTTATTGTTTTTGTAATTTATTCCTGCTTTAAGAAAATAGATTTTAATTTTGGAGAAGAGTAAATTTTAGTTTAAGAGTTTATCTTTTTTAATTTAATGTTTAAATGAATTTCCCATAATTAAGATTACTTGATTGTGCACTGAACGGGCACTATACCTTTATGCATTGAACTATGTCGGTATGCATTTTAAATAGGCCTGTATTAACTTGACACCTGGCGTATAGTGGATTCATTCAGAGTCCTTTGATTTCTCTCTCAGTATCGTAATATTTGCTTATTATATGTTTCTTGTAAATATGTGCGAGTGTGATTTTCACATACATCGATTTTAGGTGCAAAAATTGTCGTAATATTTAACGATTATTTTTAAATAAAAATAAAAAATCCCGTTCGTTTTTAGAAAGTTTGTTTTTACAAGAAACAGTATGTGAATATGTTAAACTTACGTGTCACCTTGGAAGATATTATACAATATATATTTTTTTTTAAAGTTAAGCACAGAAAATCTCCATTATACCTTTTAAAGATGTAAAGATGTCAGCTGTTTATGTGAACGATTGTAAGTGGGATGGACTTAAATGGAAGTATATTTACTAGAAAGAGAAGGCCATCGTCAGTTGTAGCGAGATACTGGATTTCGCAATAGCTGTGGGCCATGACCCTGCCGGTAGATGAAAACTATATACTGTATTCTCTATCCTTCTAAAGGGCGTTCCCTCTCGATAAGTACTAGTTGTAAATCTACTGACACGATATAAGCTCGCTTTGTTAAGTTAAAACTCAACTCTTAACTTTTCTATTATATAACTTTTCTTTTCGGAAAACAAAAATAAACTTTTTTTTTAAATTAAACCTATTATAAAAGTCTACTAGTCGTGAATCTCCTCACATAAATCAATCAAAAAATATTATTTCTTCAATTCTGTTTTGAAACTGTTATTAAGTCCCTCTCTCTTTCTCACACAAGCACGCATTGATTTGTCTTTTACATTCATTACATATGTAAATAAAATACGAGTTATTCAGTTTTGAGAATGAAAGTTATCGAAAATTTCATTCGTAAAATAATAATAAAATTATTACGATTATTTAAAAATAAGTATACTTTAAACATTGATTTTTGAATCACAACGGGAAGGTAAGAATTTTTTCCAAATAAATCTTGTTTTATTAGAAAAAGGATGCATCAGATATTGAATTAAATTGGAAAAAACATCTAGAAGATGTATTCTTACTCGCTGACACAAGTTTTCTTATAAAAAACAAAAGAAATCACTACAAAACAAGATAGAATATAGGATTGTGTACGGAAGTAAGTACGGGCGTGTGCAGGTTGAACATAACATTTGTTCAGAAATCTGGGGTATTAAAAGGCTGGATTTGAATTATATTTGATATTATTTTTAAATTATATAATTTTTTTTATCATCAATCCAGAATATGTTTTGATTTTTTCACTACAAACTGCTTTGTTGTAACGAAAGTGTAGTACAGAAACTACTGCGCTGCAGCGTATATTATTCAATTCTTCGGCAGTTCTAAATGATGGTATAGATTTCCCAATTTACTAGTAAATGAACACTTTGGGTATGCTTTTAAAAAATGTTATTGACCTTGATGATAGCGAAACGTGAAAAAATACCCATATTTTTTTCAAGTTAACCTTAGGTAACATGAAATTTAATTTCACGTTATTTCTAACGTGAGGACACGTCACATTTATTTCTCAGCCATTAATTTTTTTTTATAAGAAGCGGAATGAATATTTTAAAACACTCTTTACAATCTTATTATAGAAAATAAATAATTAGATAATTAAACGATTAATAGATCATGTCGAAAATGGTAGATTTGCTACTCCATAGATTATAGAAAGAAAATGATCCAGCGTTTCCCTAAGAAAGATTAAGGGGAGACCATACAAAGCTAAAAATTATAAATAAAGGAAAGAATTGATTACAGTCCACATTAAGTCATAATGATATTATATAAAATGATAGATATGCAACCTCGCGAAGGTAATGAATAATATCTCTACACAATAAAATAACAGTTTTAAAGGGGTTTTTTAATGAATTTTTGAGTATATATTTCTTGCATAAAAAAATTCAGGTTTACTTATTAGTAACTAATGTTTTAAAACTTATCAATAAAACAATATTGCTTTTGGAAGAGACTATACTCAGAAAAACGATTTTTTATGCAAATTCTCTGCTTTAAATAACTTGAAAAGCCCACCGGGCTCCTTAACTCGTCACAAACCAGTTGTTTAAAGCTGATTTTCGAAGTCGAAGGTCTTGAGGTTGAAATCCTAGTAAAGGTTAGTTGAATACTAGGCAGTGGATACCGATAAATTTTAGTGGTTCTTTGGATGTGACTACACGTCATTTATTGTCATACATATCATACTCATCTCATCGGTCCGTGGGGGGGGGGGGGCTGCTTACTGTTCACTAGTTGAATAGATTGCATCGTACACATTAGGAAAAAACTTGAAAGTTTACGCATTATCAAATAGCAGCTGGCTAGAGCAAATCAAATTAATCTTCAAGGTCAAACGAAGAAGAATGGGTTGGTATCTGCTCCTCTGTTATAAATGATTTAACGTACTGGCTACGTCTTGGTTATGTAACGTAGCATGTTATGGTATTTCAGTAATTCTTCACTCAAAGAACAGTTGAATTCGGCACAGTGATGACAAGGGCAGATTCAGCGAACACTTGAAACTGGAAACAGTAAAGTATCCCCGTTTGTTAAAAATCTAATCATAAAATTACATCCACGGCTATATGTATCTGAGAGAGTTATAAGGGAAGTATTGGCGTAATATGTGGAATAAGGTATTTAAATTAATTAATTTTCATAGAAATAATATTATAAAAAAGACTTAGCTAGATAATAAAGGACTTTTAGATATTTCTGAACTTTCCTTTACGAGATCGATCAGTAATAAGTGAATATACCTGCTAGATCTTTTGTAGTTTCAGGTAATCAACAAACTATCAACCACCAAGCAATCCCTTTAGATATATGTTATTTGTCATGGATCTATGAAATAAATAAAAATTAAGATAACGTTAGGCTGTAATTAGATTAAAATGAAACAGAAATTGTTTTAAAAATACATCAAGTAACCGGTTAGTTGTAAAATCTACGTTATTTAACGTAGATAGATCAATTACCGCACTGTGTAGCCGATTTATAACGAAATAAATTTGTAACATAATTAAAGCCAAAAAATATTTCAAAATTAACGCAAGTCTATCCGTAGCCATAAGGAAATATTTTGATTTAATTTTAAATAAATTTATTGGATATGTTCTATATCGTGATATAAATATTAAAGATTAATATAAACATGTTTTTTCCTGTAGAGAGAAATATTCTGCTGTATAATCCGAAAATAGCTGTTTTTTCTGATATGATAAGAGAGAATATTGTTATTTTTTAGCTGTAAATTAATATTTCTTAAAGCAAAATCTGCAATATGAGTATATAAAAGCATGGAAATGACAGGATTTTAATTTCATAAAAAAAAAGGCGTATATGTATTACGTATTACATATATATATATATATATATATATATATATATTGGTGTAGCCCCAATATGTAATATTATATTTTAAAAGGAACTATACGTAGGCGTAATAAATATTTCACAATGATGTCTAGCTTAGCGTTTAAAAAAGATTCTTCAAAGCAAAACAATAAAGTCTAATCTTATTTCAAGCGAAATAGATTAAAATCATCCCACGAAAATTTACTATGTAACAAGATGCCCATGGTACATAGAAGCTAAATACGGGATATTAAAAAAAACTGTACTTTATTAAGTTTAAATTCTGTTTTTTTTTTAGTAGTCATTTCCCGGATATTTTATGGTATAGGTAATGAAATTGATTTCTAACATTTTAATTCAGAGCAGCTTTTTTTGAAAATAATTCGTTGCGGAATCAGGGTAAAATAAAATCTTTTTTGTATTTTGAATTCATTTTGTTAAAAAAATTTGTGATCACAAAGAAAAATCTGCATCTTAAAAATTAGCTTATTGTTTAGATAAGCTGATTTTATTTAAAAAATTAAACTTTTAAGTTACTAGGAGAATTGTTTTTCTTTAAATCCTTTTCGTATGAATTTTAAATCCTTTTTACTAGAATTTCTTCCACTACAATTTTCCTCGCATTAATTATTTTGTAGAAATAAAAATTAACGATACCTTTAATTTAATTATTAAAAATGTAAGACTACTAATTAAAATACAAGAACATATATTGGAAAACTTTATTGCTGTTTTATCTTTTAGTTAGTCCGATGCAGTTCAACGACTTTGTATATCCGTAGGGGGGCCAGTCAATGTACCGCGGAAAGATAACCCTTGAAGGTAAACTTATAACAACCGGTTTTCTTGTGACTTTTGGATTTTTATTATTTTACTGTTGAACATTACCATTATATTTATATACTTTTAACACTTATAAAAAACAAAAGAAAAATATTCTGAAAAAAATGATTTAATAATTCTTGAAGAAGTCTGGATACTTTAATTTCAAAAAATTATAAAAATAAGAAAAAAAATTACCCTTAAAATTAATTAATTTTTCAAAAATTCTATTTAGTCTGTCACGGTTCATAATCGGCGAGAAGCCTTAGAGGGAAAGGATTAGGTTATAGATATAGATAAGGCTTAAAGAATGAATTTTAATATTTAAATCGAAATTCTTTATAATTTTTATAAATTTTTCTACTTTATTTTGTGATATAATATCCACCAAATTCTACCGTTATATTTGATTATAAGAAAATATTGAATACCTATGAATATTGAATACCTAAAAAAACATATTTTTTTTGTAATTTCATTTATGGGTGTGGTTTATTATTATTTTTTTTTTCATATGAATAAAATCATGAGTAGTCTTGATTGATCGATTTAATCAAGGCAGATTCATAACCTATGAACTTTTCAACGATCGTTATATCATTTTCTGCTTTAGATTTGATCATGTATTGGGTCAGTTTTAATGAATTAATATTTTTAAATGGAACTCTCCACATAGAGAATATGTTTGAATAAAACTGTCCTCATTTAAGATAACTGACGATGAAGGTAAATATTGATTGTAAAGCCTTTTCATACATTCTAAACCTATGAACCGATTTTAACATAACATTTATTGAACGTGTAAAATTGTAAAGGATATTATATTTTTTTTAACACATACTAAATTGATTAGAATATGGACTAATAATTGCTTATTAAGTGGCTAAATTAAGATAATAAATATATACTTGCCTACTTTAGAATTATGATCTTATAGGATGTGTCTGTCTTCTATTTTAAGATGATTAGCTTAATCCAGTAATTTTTTTGTAGGTACTCAGTGTTGTGTGCTAATAGGAAAAAGAGTGAGATTTTAATTAGAAAGCTATTTTGGTAGATTTGGTTTGAACTTTTAAATATCTTCTAGCTTATCTAAGCGCTGAAAATATGAGTTGTTTTTTAGCGTGTTCCGGTTTGTTTCTTTGATAAAAGTACATCGGTGTTCGGTATCACTGTAGACCAGCCGGCTCAATCATGCTGTTATGTTTGCTTTAAAATTTATTTACTAGAAGGTAAATAAAATACTTAATCTAGTTAAAGTTTTTACAAAGTCTTGTCGTAATAAATTTGTGATTTAGAGGTGATTTGTTTGTTTTTTTTTAGTATTGTTTATGGCTGAATGGATTCTTGTTTGGGGTACATTTACAAATTATTTTTAAATAAATTTTGTTTAGAATAAATTGAAATATCTAATCTTTATGCGATAAATAAATTAAAATTATCAAGCAGATATCCATGTGATGTCGAGAGAATCAGAGCAAGAATTGCACTTCACTGTGATGATTATGATGAAAAGTATTGTAAGCAGGAAATAAAAATTTTTAAAGATGCTGGGATTAGTGTTATAAAAATACCTACTGAACTGCGGAAAACGTGCAAAATGCTTTAAATGAAGTGCGTTGGACAGTGCTTTAAATGAAGTGTGTATGGATCCGATTCGTGGGTGATAATAAAGAAGAAATGTACGTGTATAGATAAAGATTATGTTTGTTTTTTTTTGTTTAGTTAAAACGGAAAAGATTTATTTTTAATTATTTTTTAAGGATATATGGCAAATTAATAAAATATTATTTTGCAAGATATTTAATCGGGTAAATTTTTTTTTTCTGCACGGAATGACCCGTAGATCTGTCATCAAGCGTCCAGTAATGGACGGACTCCAAACTTGAATCTCCTCTGAGAATTTCTCGAAAAATCTACATTTATTACTTAAATTGAAGAACTTTCTGAGGTTATTACTCACAGAATAAATCACTTTGAAAGTTTTTCGTTGCTTGATGACATATCTGCGGGCCATTCCGAGCAGAATAAAAAAAATCAGTTCGATCTGGTCACTAGAACGTCTGGACGGACTGGAAATAGGTTTTGAGCACGCTTTTTACCGGTGGTAGGAAAGGAAAAACAGGGGGCTTGCAAGCGAGACGTATTGTAAATGGAGTAGGTTTTTAGCCGATTTTTTAAATATACAACATTACTTTGTAATAACAACGCTGCGGAGCAGCAAGGGGCCACTGGTATTTATATTAAAAATGTTATATACGATTTAACCCACATAAATTATTAACAGTCAAATGTTTATTAAATTATACATCATCGATAACAATTTACTATTATAAAATAAGAGTAAATTTTCCCGAAAAAATTTTATATATTTTTTTACGGGTATTGTATTCATGTGCTAAAATTTCACTCGGGCAACAAGTAGTTGCTCACAGTAATAAAAGAGGAAGCAGTGGAATAGTTCACCTCTTTTCTTCTGGCTAAATTATAAATGTGGGCGGAGTAAATTACTTAAATGGGAGCAAGTGTGTATTTAAACTCCCTAGTTCAATAATTTTTAATTATTAAAAGTTCAATAATTACGAAGTAAAATTAGAAAATGCACTCATAACAAATCATTAAATCTATTTACTTCTATATATACTACAGCGATATGCGCTGTTGGTTAATTTGTTACGTAATTCCTTGTCAGATAACTCTTAAGAAATTATTATTTTTTTAATGTAAAACGGTGACTTTAATGAAAGTATGAGTAATAATTATTACAGTAGATGACGTTATGTTGTATTAAGGAAAAATAAAGATGTAATTTGAAATACACAACCGATAAATTAAAAATTTTTTCAGTTTAAATTCAAAGTTAAAGAGATTATCTTCCAATCTTCTCTCTTTTTTACTTTTGACTGTTCCTTCTATAACTGTTTTAATCGATCCGTGTTTTATCCCAGACAGTTAGCTTTCCAATTGTGATTAACCTTCTGCTCTTATCTATTCTCCTCATTTCTTCTTAATTTTTCACTCTGTCCATTTAATTTTTTCCGATCTCCTTTATGTCCGCATTTCAGAAGCCTGTAGTTTTTTCTATTATCTTTCTTTTAGTGTCCATGTTTTACATCCATACAGAAGCATACTTCAAACATAAAATTAAATTCTTTTTCTATCTTCTTCTTTACTTTTTTTGTTTTAAATCGTTTCAACTATCTTGTTTTACTTTCTTTTCATTTGAACATTATTCTTTTAACATCGTACCTGATATATTTTATTTTTTCTATTTTTCCTTCTTTTGGATACATTAATTTTGTCTTCTGTCCCAGTTATTTTTAGATTGATAACATTCATTTTATTCTGTATTCCGTTATAGTTTCTTCTAATTTTGAAAACGCCTATTAAATATCCTGTAATTTGTCACTAAAATAGACTATGTCATCTGCGAACCTTATACAATTTATTCTCCTTCTTTTTACACCGATTCCTTCATCTTTTTCTGGAACATTTGTTATAATACCTTTACATAATATTAAACAAAATTGGGGATAGGCATCGACTTTGCCTTACTCTTATTCCTAGGTCGAACCAAATTCTTTTTTCTGATTCAGATACTAGTCTTTAAATAGTCTTATACCTTTGCAAACTGGTCTTTGGCTTTTTGATAGTACTATTGGTTTATTTCATTTAACAATATTGAATGCTTTTTTACATATCTATAAAGCTTACGTAATTATTTATTTTCCTCTTTTCTTACAGTTTTTATGAGTAATTTTTATTACACGTTTTCATTCCTTTTGCCTCTTCCTTTTATAAATCAATATTATTTTTCTATAACCACTTTCAACTTGTTTAGTCTGCTGAATAAGGAATAAAATATTAAATAAATAAATGAAAACGAAACAAAGAACAAGATAAATATTTATAGATTTATGATATTCTAATTCGATCTCTAAATCTTTTTGCGGTTATATTTTGAATTCCGTTTGAACTACTTTGTTTCGTTGTATTGTTTAATTTAATTAACGTATTAAAACTTCTTATTCTTTTTTAAACTTTATTGTGCGCTTTGTTATTATATTCTTATTTATCTTTATTAATTACTTTACAACTGGACATCAGAACCGATTGATAAATGATTATCACTGATGAACATCATTAAGCAACCGAAATGTTTAACTTTATTTACTTTATTGCGTTAATCGTTTAACATAGCTAAATAAATAAACATCTGAAGCCGAGGTATGATGAAGTTCGTTAATTTTAGTATTAAAATTTAGAAAATTTTTTTAATCTATGTTTACGTATTAGTGTTAGAAATAACATGTGTTTTGAAGTTCATAAAAAAATTGTATGTTAATTTTATATAAAATGTCTCAGAATTTGTTACATGTGACCATGTACTCCTTTTTTAAATGCAGTCAGCGGTTGTTTAAAATAGAATTTTTTTAATATTATTTTATATTTTAGAACGGTTGAATATTGTAATGAAAATCCAGGCTTATATTATTTAGATTTGCCGTTGAATTGTCGCTTTGTGTACAGAAACAGGTTTAAAAACAGGTATACACAAATAATAATATTCATAGTAGCAAATCTAACTGAAGTTTGTCAGATGTAGTTCTGAAATTTAAGAATTTTTATATGAAAATATTTTGATTTGTATCTTACCGAAGGTACAACATTGCTTGGGATAACAATGCTTAGCTTGACATTTACTGCGGAAGGAATTATATGAAATATAATTCCGCTGTGAAATTTTATTCAGCCTTAGTAATTTAATTAAATAAAATTTTGTCGCGTTTAATATTGAAAAAATCGGATAATTTTATACATTTCACGATTTTTATTCTTTTTCCGGATGTTTCATCGCTTCCATTTAGATGAGCCGTGTTATATAGGTTCTTTATAAAACAAAATTTAAAAATTAGTTTATAATAAAATATAATCTATTTATAATAGAAACACAAATCAACCTCAAATTCTCTTTCATTTGTTCGTTATAATTTGCCCAGATTTTTTTCAAGTTTAAAAATTAAATTAGATTAAAAAAAAAATGTTTGTCAATAATTTTGTTTAGACATTTTTCATTGAGAAGGCAGTGACTACCCTTGTTCACTCTTTAATCGGCTGAACGGCGTAATCGATTTTCTGGTAACATGTTAAACTGTATTTCGGGTTTGATTCTAAATCAAAAATATGAAGTAAAGGAATGTAGGGGGTTACATATATTCTAATTTTTTTTCCGCGTAGACCCTTCTCTTCATTATACCGTGGTCTTATATTCTTTTTTCGGATATAAATTCATTTTATCGTTATTTATATATAAAATCTTGTTAATTAAAATAATATTCTAAATGTCAATGAATCAAAAATAAATTTCAACCGTAAAGGATGGAAACGTCTCACCAAATTTAAAAAAAAATTACGTAACGATTTTTACTAATTATATATACTGCAAATCCACTGGATTGTAGTCATATATAACTTTCTTATAAATAAATAAAATAGTTCGTTGTTTTACACTATTTGTCCCAGACTTTTTTACTGCTGCGATGAATTTAAACGTTTTAGGTGCAGTCGGCACTAGATATATTTTCTTTCTCTTAGAGTAATGATGTTCATATGCAACTAATTCTAGTGGTGAACAACCTTAGTGTCACTTATAAAGCTGAATGTTACCTGGATTTCTACGGGATCGCCATGCTATATGCATTAATGTATTCAGTTCGATAAACAAGGCGACGGGAAACAACTTCATTTATCATTCTTCCTCGTAATAGACATTGGATACTTATTATTCTTCGGGATGACCTTACCATTTTCAGAAACATTATCATGTCAAGATTACGTATGTAAACCTTCCCGTTCGTTGTAACCCAGTGTCATTTTGTTAACGATTAGAATTAATTCTGATCATTTGATGTGAAATCATCGCAAATGTATTATAACTCGCATGTTATACAGAATGAAATTATTTTCGATATTTCTTATTAATAATAACGGGAGCTATTATAAAATATTTTCTTAGTTGGTGACACAAGTATAGTGTAATTTATTTATTAGAACTGTGCATGAGTAATTTGTCGTATTATTTATTATTATTTATATTATTGTTGTATTATTTATTTGCCAGATTATTAAACATAATCTGGCAAATAAAAACTGATATTTTACTCAGTAGAAGTAGGATTTTTAGGAGTTGGAACAGTTGGATTATTACGAGTGTTTATATTGTGATTTAGGCTGGGCATTTATGTCCATTTGCATTTGTTAAATAATCTTTGTACTCTGTAATTTAATTATAGCTGCTAATTACCTTTTAAATAAAACTCCATGATGAAAACTGTAGAAATGTAACCCCGCCCGTATCAACTAGTTCACGGAGTTAAAGTTTTATTCAAGGATTTAAATATAATTTTTTTACGATCAAACGAGTCTTTTGCATTATTCCACGTACTTCGAAAATTTTACGTAATATTATGTGATTGTTATGGCGTTAATTCAGTTTATTTTTGAATTGCATTACGAAAAGTAAATTAAAGTTATTTTTTGTAGACATTTGCCTAATTGTTCAATAATTAAATAAAGGTAAGTTAATCTCCCCCTTAGTATCCGATTCGGAGATACAATAATTAAAGGTTGCCTAAATATTTAAATTGAGTATATGCGTTAAATAGTTCATTAGTTTAAAGCAGTAGAAGATCCCAGAGCGGTGCCCTTTTAATAAATATTGTATTGTGTAATTGTCCAATAATTATTCGAAAATTTAATGAAATCTAATAAAAATAAACTAAAAAGTAAGCAGTAATCCATAGTTATATTCTTTGTTCCAGAACATGATTTTAAATTCTGTTACGATTTTGAAATTAATATTTGGAAAAATAATTTTTGACATTCCCTCATTCATAAAGTATGGAGATTTTAATCTTTTCTTTCAAGCAGGAGTTAAGCATATCTTTAGAATTTTCTGCATACCGAAACTATTGTTTAGATATTTTTCCTTTGATTTGCTTCGACATTTTTGTTGTTGTAAAAAATATATTTTTACAATTAAGAGTTAACAACTGTTGTAACTTAAAGTAATGCCTTAGTTTTATTACAATTATCATAATTCTGATCTTTTAGAGCCATAAGTTGGCTCAAATACTGGTTTGTAGTATGTTCAGGATTCCGTCCAGATGTATATGTTACCGTGAAAGACCGAAATTAGAGAATGTCGATATTCTCCGGTGATTGTCGATACATACTAAATACGCCGGTGAAAGACCGTAATATTTCCTTATTCGGGACCATCGCTGGTATACGTCGACAAAAAAGATAAACTTTGGTGGGAGTCGAAATGATAATTAGAAGTTAAAAAATAATCATCCTATACCAATCTCTAAGCTAAATAGATTACGAGAAACCCTCGTAAAAAAGGGAAGTTAAATTTAAGCCAAAACATACCTACGCTCGCTAACCTCGTCTAATTAACGTTAAATATACAGATTATATATGTTATTCTGCAATCCTGAATGCGAATAATCAAATTAACCGCATTTATAAAAACATTTAATCAAATTTGCAGCATTTTATAAACTGAAAGAGCTAATCAGGATGTACAAAATGTGTTAACTGTATGGATGAACAATATCGTTACAAACAATTGGTCAGGTGGTTTGCCTTTGTTCAACTTTTTTATAAAAATATTTTTATAAAATTTTCTTCATCACTGCATGATGAATATGGTGAATTTGATTAATCGCCTCCACTGTTGTAGAATAACATATATAATTTGTACATTTAACGTTAATTAGATGAGGTTGGCGAGTATAGGTTATGTTTTGTCTTAAATTTAAACTTCCTTTTTTTTCGAGGTTTTCTTGTAATCCATTAACCTTAGAGTTTGATATCGGGTGAGTTTTTTATAACTTCTAGTTACCGACCCCCACCAGAGTTTGTCTGTGTTTGTATACCGGCGAAGTTCCGAATAAGCAAAATTTTGCTCTTTCACCGACGTATTTGGTATGTGTCGACCAATCACCGGAGAATATCGATATTTGCCAGATATCGGTCTTTCACGGTAACATATATATTTATTGGATTGGTATTATATTCTTTTAGTTAGACAATTTATTACAAATTCCATTTGACTGCAGCCTCGTGCTTTACAATAGATTTTATTTTCACTAAGTTGCAAACAATTTTACCCTCAAAAACATGTTAAATTTTTTTAAATAAGTTATTGGTTATGTAAAATTATTCTGTAAGCGCTAAAATTTGGATTTTAAGTCGTTTTTAATTAGGAGGTATTAATTTGTAAATATTTCTGTGTTATATTGATGCTTTTTAGAAATTTATTATATATTAAATTCGATTAACTACCTAGTTTTTTCTTTATAAATTATCAGATTTATGTATTGATTTATTATTTTTTCAGCTTTGAGTCGCTAAAGCATTTTTCCTGAGATTTATTAAAAGAAGTAGCTTTTTTAATAACAGGAATACGATTCATTGTGTATTTGTACGAATAGATTGTTTATCAATTCCCCATCGGGGAGCATTTAGAACTATTGAAATAGTTAATGTCTGAATCACAGGAGGGAAGCTGGAACTCTAAAATGAGCGCGTCAGGGAATCGATCGATGCATTGCGACGCGCATGGACGTCCCAGCCGATGGTCGGTCTGTTGGGCAGAGCGTCGCTACTTCTGGCTCATACGAGTCTGAAATTCAGTTGCGTTATCTACTACAAGTGTTGACTTTAACGTTTCATTCATAACAAATATTCCCTTTAAATATTTTTTTTTTTTTTAGTATACCAAATATTGTCTTTTTAAATTTAAATTTTATTTGTATAAAATTGCGTAACGAAATTAGTCATATTAAAATTTGAAATTATTTTTCAATAATTGATCAGAGTTCATTAAAAGAAAAGAAATAATAAAATTAATAGTAAATAAATAACAAATTTCCTGTAAATATTAAATAAATTTTAACTCGTTATCGGTCTGCACAATTACTGGTGATAATATGAAGGTAATACAATTTTATTACACTTTTTTAAAAATTTTTTAATAAGCTATTTTAGCATTTTTAAATGTGTATTTAAAATAAAAACTAATTTCGTTAATGTAACTGTAGTTACTTTATTTTTATTTTTAAATTTATTTATCAATAAATAAGTATACTTTCACATGATCGATTGCAGGAATTCAAAATTTGAATTATTTGTGAAGTTTTAATTGTCGTAATTATTAAAAAAATGTATTTAAGCTTTTAGTACACTGTTTTATGATATATTAAATAGGACATTATTATTTTTTTCGAGTAGTAATCATATTTATTAGATATTTTATGATTTTGTTTTTTTTTATTTTCTTTTAATGTAATTATGAGTTCATAAAGTATATTGCCAACTCTTCATGGATTCGAAAAGGGTAAAAAAAATTTCATTTTAGTGTTTTTTTTTTTTTAATCTGTTTATTCCCTGATGAATGGAAGTGTTTTTTTTTTTTATCAAGATGTTATTATATTGTACAATACTATAAATTTCTTAGTAGTATTGTAAATATTTTTAACAAAACTCATAGATTAATGAAATATTTTTATTTTTTTGTTATATAATTTTACCAAAATTTTAAGGTTTTATAATTATTTCTATATATGTAGAGTTTATGTAACTGTAAAAATTTATATTAAAAAAAAATAAAATAAGGCAATAATTTTTTTTTGTATTAAGTTCACTTATTAAATTGAGTGTTAATTTTTTTGTATTAATTTATATAGAAATATTCTTTATTTTGTCTTTGTAGTAAATAATTTTTGTTTTCATAACACGTACTTTCAAACAAATGAATAGAATTAATAAAAAATTTACCTTTGTAACGATGATTTATTGTATTTTATATCTTGTTTAAGCGCTTTTATTGTATACCTATTTAGCAACAATACCGATCCAATGATACATGATTATCTTATTTAAAAAAATATTACCAGCTTTTGACGATTAAAAAGTTTGTTAAATAACATTTAACTTACTAAAGAACTAAGTTAACGTAGAACTGATCTAACATTACTGGTTTTGCTGTATATTTAATCATGTAACCTTTAATATCTTTTATAAAAGAAATTGTGTATTATTGCTGATAATGTAGCATATAATAAGAAAGCGCTTGAAAAAGAAATACCGGGCAATAATCAGTGTTACATAAGTTTATTTTAAATTTATTTATTAATCTATTCAGATACTAATATGAACTTTAATAAATTATTTAACAAAATATATGTATTGATATATATATTTTAAATCTGTGAGTAGATACGCTCATACGGTTCAGTATACACTTAGGAAGTGTATGAAATTTATAATTTTTTTTTCAGGTAAAAATGGATACCTATAATCCACTATTTTTATGTAAATAACTACTCCACTATGCGATAATTAAGCTGTTATTTCGTTTTCAGACCATGCTTATCGTGTTATTTATGGCTATATATGTTCTTTCTTTCTCAATTCCTTACATTGACTTAAATTAGTGCAGTAATTATTATAGATATCTCTTTCACACATTACTTATAATTTCCTTTCAGTTTTTCATTTAATCTCTTCCTGTATTTTTTTTCTTTTCAGTGTAATTCAGTTTCATTGATTGGAAAGCGGTGGTCTTATGTTTGAACAGTTTACTACTATTAAATTTACACAGTGCTATGACATTTAATATTGTGGTCGGTGTTACTAGCTTTAATTACGGGACACTCAGTTCGATTCAGTATCAGTTCTCTTTGTATGATTCTCCCAGAATTAATTTTTTTCTACAATTAATTTTGAAACCTTTCAGTTTTGTTCATCTTCAGCTCTATTTTTTGTTTTAATTTTACGGTAAAGTATTAAAATCCTTTTTTTTCTTATATGTGGCCAAAATCTGTACGTAAAAGCGGTGAATTAAAAACTTGACATAACTAAAAATTTATTTTTCTTGAAAATGATAAAAAAAATGTAGTCCTTGGAAATCAGAAACTCCGTTTGCTGCTCTGCATTAACATCATATATATATATATTTTTTTTTAATAGTAGAACTCCACATTGGAGCGATACAAATTCCCATCGTCCAGAATTTCTGGTAAATTGTTGCCAAAAATGGGAAGCGCTTTAAACAAAAAAAAAAATGTTTTTTCTTTTTGATAATTTTGTGAAAACTACATTAAAAAAACGTAGTTTTCTATTTAAAAATAAATTTTTTTAATTTTTTTTATTTTAACCTTTTCCCATCACAATGATCCGTGGTTAATTAGCGCTCCGCGAAAATATGTTGGTATCTGATTGCTTCCCTTCATAGTCTTATGCTACCCTCTTGTGAAAAAAATGTCAAAAAATTACAGTATATTAAAGAGATTTAACAGCTTTTGACAAAAAAAACCCGTTATGATTGGATGTTTTTTATGCCTGTAACAACAAAAAAATTGAAACAGTACAAAAATTACGATAATTTAATTGCAGAATTTTTTTTGCGCATTTCTACCGTGTTTTTTATTAGCGAATTTTTTTTTTTTGCTTTGTGTTTATGAAAAATTTATGAAAAGTTTGCTGATTTTAAAAATAATACTTTCAAGCAAATCGGTTGAAAATTGGGTAAAATATGATGAAACACCCGTGTCATAAATCACAGATTAGTAACATATGTTAGTATAAATGAAAGAGATTCAGAAAACTACGTTTTATAAAAATTCCCACTACTCAAAAGGCTATTTAGATCGACATAAAACAATTTTTACTGTATAGTGTTATTCCTTACAAATCGTTATGTGTTACATGTTTACCGATATCATTTGTTTGAAAAGATATTTATAGACTTCAAGTAAAAGTGACGTATTTATGACCACAAGTACCTTTTTTTTTATGCCGTATATCATAATTTATTATGTTTTTCTATACATCGATATGTTGCTAGTAAGATAAGCTATTTTTGTAAATAATAAATAAATTCGTAACCCTCATAGCAATTATAATACACAAGTATTATAAAACTGACGCCGTACATAGCCAGTTTAGTAGCTACATGATCTGAAAAGGTTAAGTATATTTTTGTACGCAAGGTTTATGTTTTTTTGGTTGAAAAATTGAGTCTTGAATTTTAGAATTTTTAAGACATGAAAGAAAAAAAATTTTTCTATAATCTTGTGTAAATAATTGTTTTTACTATTTAATTAATCCATAAATATAATTTACATGTAAAAACTGTTTTAAATATTTTAAAATATTTAATACATATTTGGAAATTAATTTCTGAAAAATATGGAAATTATTGGACGTGCCTATTACGAAAAACGAGTAGGTTTTTTGTTGAGTTGTATTTTCTGCATTTGTATCGTACACTTTTTTTAGGTACCATTAAAAACTACAAACCGAAGAAATACATTTTTAATTCTTTTCACGGTTTCTCAATCTCTCTTCCTTACCTATTTCTTTCTGTGTTTTTAATACTAACAGATTTTTGTTACTGAAATTTCATCTTATTTGAACTAATATGTTTTTTAATTTCTTTTTCTTTAATCTATAATTTTTAATATTACTGCGCAAAACTGTTCATAATCTGTTTTATTATGTCGTCGTGTCTGAAAATTTAACGAAATAGGACTTTGGAATAAAATGGTCTGTGCCTTTCCTTCTCAGAAGTACAAAATACTAACATTAATAAATCTGCATCAGTCCAAAAAAAAAGTATATTAGAAATTATAGCCTGTATAAATAATATAATAAAGTTAAGTTACCGCAAGTTATGATCGTTACTCTGGTGTAACTTAGTATAACATTAGTCAACCCAGTTTATGATCGTCAGAGGAGGTATTCTTCAGTTTATTTTCATCCAGCTATTATATTACTATTTAGAGTTTGGTTAGTACCTCAAAAAATCTGTAATTAACTGTTAGTCTAGAGAGTTCTGGAATATATATTTTAGAAGATTTTTGGTTAATCCGTTTTTCCTTTCGTCTAAACATTTAAAAAAAAGATTACACTCTATAATTATCAGTATCGTTTAATAGTACATATTAATTATGTATGATATTACTTTATGCCTCTCACTCTCTCTCTATCCGACTGTGTTATGTTTAGTAATTGTTTTATCATGTAAATGACAGATGGAGGAGACTCGGATAAAATTTTATTTTAACGATATTATTATATTCGTTCTGTTTCCCGGCTATCATTTATCATTAGTTTCTGTAAAAATTTTTAAAGAAGACTATATGGATTGCTCTATATCTTTACAGGCTATAATTACCGAAAAATATTCTTCTTAAAAACCATTTATAAAATTTAATATATGAAGATTTGGCCAATCCGTTAAAATATTCGAAATATCATAATTTCTGTGAGGTATAATTAGCTAGAATAAAATTTTCGGAAAGCCAAGCGAATCTCCATCCAAAACTCAAAACCCAAGGAAGAAAAAAACACAAGAAAACAACAAACGGGAGTTATTTACAGTAACGTTAAGCGTCTTATGAAAGGTCGCGACTTTTCGTTCACTAAAAGAAACATACAGTAACATGATAACCGATATACCACTTTGTTTTGCATTTTTCTTTACGTAAAAGCTATTTTCACTATTAATTATTCATTAATCGACACGGTTACAGGTTTTTACTCTTTTCTCATCGCGCAAAATGAAACCGTCATTTTTAGTTTTCTCAGACAGCAAGGAAATGTACGTTTCGTCTGTATTTCGTCACATGTCGCAAGCTATTGGGCTCAGAAAATACTAGAATACGTATCAAAAGATTATTATGAAAAAACTGTTTAACAAATTATACATATAACTATAATAGTGCTTAATAATTATTAATTAGTAACAAAAATAATAATAATAATAAAGCTACATAAGGAAAGTGATGAAAGTTATAACAAAAATAACTGATATCACAACCCCCAAAAAACAACAGTTTCTTTGTAAAAGTGTCAGTGAATCTCCTTATGACAAAACAGAATGATATATAAAAATATGAATAATACAAAACCCCGAAAAACACTTACGAGTGTGAAGGTATTCCTAAAAAAAAAAAAAAAAACAATTGTTTGCCTCGAATCCGAAAAAATTGATATTCAAAGAAACTGAATAATATTTGCTCCTCTCAAACTTCTCTAAAACACAATTCTTTGCTTCAAACGCAGAGAAAAAAATATTTAATAAATTAAGTCGTGCAAAACCTGAAAAAGATTACAAAAAATCACTCTCCACGAGTTGTTTCAATTACAAAATAATGTTACTCTAATTAGATGTTGCTCGTAACGATTGTGTAGCTTCTTTGCCTTTTTCGTGTTCTTTCTAAACCAGTTGTTTATTATACTTGTACTTTGAAACAGCCCCGACGAGGCGGGGCAATAATTCCTCACTCGCACCTGTGGCAGGTGAATTTTTGTAAGTGTTTTTTAAGTTTTTGCACGACTTAATTTATTAAATATATTTTTTCTGCGTTTGAATAAAAGAATTGTGTTTTAGAGAAGTTTGAGAGGAGCAAATAATATTCATTGTCTTTGTACATATTCAGGGTCTTTTTTTTTAGGATTCTGGATAAACAATTGTTTTTTGAGGGATACCTTCACACTGTAGTGTTTTTCGGGGGTTTATATTCACCATTTTTTTTTATACCATTCTGTTTTTGTGATAATAAGATTCACTAACACTTTTACAATGAAATTGTTTTTTTCTTATGGCTGTAAAATATATATATATATATATATATATATATATATAGAGAGAGAGAGAGAGAGAGAGATTAATTATATATGTCTTAAAATGAATAAACCTTTAAAATTATTCGTGTAATAAATTATTTTTAATTTGTTGAACCTTTTTCAATAATGTATATATTTTATCAGTTTTAATAAAAGTATGAATAACGTTTAATGTGTTTTAGTAGGACGTAAAACTTGTAGTCTACATAAATGTTCGTTTTCTTTTGGTATTTAAACGTCTTCAGCCACTAATATCTGATGATTTGGTATTATAATCAAAGTTCATACAAAATTTATGAAATGATAGAATAAGTTAATTTTTAAATTTCGAATATCGATGAAGTGAGCTGGGTGGAATTTCTAATTTGGTTTTTCTAAATTATGAAATTAAAACCAATCCGTAACGAAATTTGTACGAAACCTTTCTTTTTCTTGTATTTAGGTGATGAATCTCTGTAACTATTGAAGTTTATTTATTACTTGTGAAACCCATGGTTTTTTTTTTTTTTTTGATTAGGTTAAGTAATTAGTTTATTTAATGTTAAGACATTAGTCTTAACATTAAATATATTTATATATAATTTTTGTTTAATAAAATATAATTTAATTTTATTCTTGCTGTAATTAAACATAATCATTTTAATATGTTGTAATTCTTATTTTATGTATTTTAAAAGCAAAACTGGTGTTCCACAAAAAAGTATTTAATGACAATTATGAGAAATTTTGTCGTAATTATCACGGCTTGTAGTTTAATATAGAAATTATAAAATAATTTAAATATTTATTATTGTATAATAATTTATTTATTCTTTCTACATGATTAGGAGGCTAATAAGCCCTTTTGCAAAGAAGCGCTCGCTGGTTTTTGCCCTATCGAGGACTGCTATTAGTGATCCATGAAGCAATTAACTTACTTTCATATATGTGTATTCTCAATAGAGTAGCAGAATAACGTTTTGTTAACGGATAAAATAAATCGCTGTTTAATTCTTTAAAACAATGCGGCTCCCAGTTGAAAAAAATTGTTACACCTTTATTATGTTTTTACCGATGAGGTACATAATTATATTTATAAATTTGAATTAATTTTTACAATTCTTTTTTAATTATTAAGGATATCCATTTAATCACTTTATCGAAACAGATATACCAATTTAAATTTTGAGAAATAACCCATTTTTTTACTTTAATAGATGTTATTTTGGAAAATAAAATTATACGTACTAAAAAAACTTGGTTCGTTAAACGACCAAATTGACGAGAAAATGAAAAAAAAATTACTGATTAAATTACGAAATAAATTAAAATTAAACATTTTTTAGACGTTTAGCACGGTGTTGAGTTTATATTAGGGGAAAAAGTTAATTAAAAGGCTGATTTTTTAAAGCATTTCTTCAGTTTTATTATTTTTTTAAAGAAAAATTTTATTAATGATATGAAATTTCATAGTTTAACTGAAAAAAAATTAGGAGATAAGATCATCCTTACGCTTTTACGGATAATATGAAGTGAGTTATTAAGATCTAAACTCATCGGCAAAGATGTAGAACAATAATATAGGTTAGAGACAATGTCAAATAGCTTCTGAATGTGTTAATTATATACGTATTTTCATTGTCTAGTCCACTGTAGTAATTTCTTTTTAAAGATAATTCTTATATTTTATACGTTTAAATTTTGCATAATCAAATAAGGAATAACTAAAAATTGTTAAGTTTAAAATATTAAAAAAGTAGTTAGTGAAATTAGCGATTTCTATAGGTTACCGTTTTTAGTTACAAATTGTTTTGACTATAATTGAATGTTGTTACATGAATTGTTGTAGGTAAATATTTTGTCTGATTATGTAAAAAATATATCTACATAGATTTTCGGCTAGTTATTTATTATCAACTTTCATTTAAATCCCGTGTTATTAATATTTGTCAATCAGAATGTAGGTTTTTAGGTTTTTTGAAGAGGATAGGGTTCAATTTAAAAAAAAAGCAATTATAATTTCATTATTCAATTTAGTTACATTCAATAGTACATTCTATTTAGTTACATTCTTATTGCATTTAAAATTTACACTTTTCGTAAAGGAAGGAAAATTAACTCTCTTTTTATTGATATCAGAAAAAGGAGGTTGTTCTCAATATGATCTGTTTGTATATATTAAGCCCTTACCCTTTACCAAATGCATCAACGATGATTCTTTATCTTTATTGTATACAGGAACTTTCTCTCTTGATCTTGTTTTATTTGTTTTTCAGATTACTTATTCGATTAATTTTTTTATTGATGAATTACATTGTCTTCGTAGATGATAAGCAATATTTTTATTTTCTGGTCGTTATCGTTGGTTGATGTATTGGGTTGTTATATCGTAATTAAATATGACTTGAATCATTCTAGAATTCCAAGATTTTTTAAATCTAGTTAGTCAGAAAACTTAACGGGAAAAATAATACAGATTCTTTTATTTCAGACAGGCTTATCTCATGTACAATAGCAAGTATCTTTACGTCGTTTCACGGCAACGTGTTTATTATTTTTAATAAGACACAGGTTGTCATTTTTAAATTTCTTGGAAAACTTTTATTTTATCTACGTAGCGTTATTTTTTTTTAGTTTATATTTTAAATAAAAATAAAACTAAACATGTAAAAAAAATTAAAAAAAAAAATTTTAGTAAGTTGTTCGTAGTTGGTTAATTTGACACTGACTAAAAGTTAAAGTTTAAAGCAGATTTGAATTAATTTTTGGTGTTTAGTGTCAGTTTATTTTTCTCTTTTTTATCTTAAAGGTTATTAAACCGTTCCAGGACTTTTTGTATGTAGTATGTACAACGTGTAGTTTATGTATATAAAAATGGTATGAAGCTGAAGCTCATAACTTTTAACCCATTCTCATGTCGAGTTGTAATTTAGAAAAAATTTAATTCGGGAAGATTACGCTTTAATTACAGTTTTTTTCTTAATAAATTTACCTTTTTAAAACGTTAAAAGTGAATGTAAGCTGCATTATTTAGGAATTAATAACCAGAGGTACTACGGTTAATTCATTTATAATTCCATTTATTTTTCTAAGTTTAATCTTAATCGATCAATAAATAATTTTAATCGAATATATGCTTAAAAAGCGTGTACAAAACCTTTTACTGAAAAGCTTAAAAGTTTTTAATGTTAGGCAGTTAGTAATTTTTACCTCGTCTTTACCATTAGCTATATGAATACCTGATGATTCTTTAATAGAGTAATACAGGTAATCGTATGAAAAGTTTTCCCGTGAATTTTTAATTCTTTTCAAGTTTCTCTAAAAACTTTATATAAAATAAAATATCAACAGATATAATAATTATTTACTTTTAATATATATATATATATATATATATATATATATATATATATACTTTTTTGTTAAATTATAATTATAGTCACCGTGCGCTGTCGCCCGGCGCACCAACATTGGTCCGCTTTGCGCCAATAACAGTTAAAATAATAATGTAAGCACATATGACAAGCAAACGAACCCACGCACCATCCTTTTTTATGACAAAGAAGAAATTAAAATTACTGATATTTATTAACTTAAGTTTTCTGGTAACTATTAAGAAGAGATAAATATTAAAAATTAAAAAAACACGACTATCAAAAAAAAAACATCGCTAACAAACATTGCTGTTTAATATACGACAATTAAACAGCGTGCGGGTGAAAGTTTTGTGTATAGTATAATTTTTTTTTTCAAATTTTTAAATTGATTTCAATATATATGTAGCCTATGACACTCTCGGTAACGTAAGGATTCCAATGTGGGATCATACATCTAAATCGGTTCAGCCGTTGAGATGCAAGGTGAAACAAACGTACGAGTACATACATACATACACCCTAAATTCATTACATACCTTTTTGACCAGTCGTGTAATAATTATTCAGAGATTTGTATTTTATAATTATAAGTTTTATATTTGTAAGAATTTCTATTAATAAGAACTTCTGTGTTACAAGACCAAAGAACAACATTTAAATCGGTATAAATATTTTAATAAATATCATTATTATTATAATTTCCTGAATCACGTCTTTTTTTGTCGTCACTAAATCTATGGATATAGTTTTATCTAAAAATAAGAATATAGATGTAGCTTTGTTAATAGTACATTCGTATGCTATGCTGCGTTAAATAAGATCCATTTTTGAGTATATCAGTTAATTTTTGTTTCCGTTGTTTCCATCGTGACTTTGTGTTATACTAGCAAATACCCCGTTTGAATTTTGAAAATCAGAAGATCGGTTGCGAAGATATAACAACATTTCCGAATAACCGTGATCTGTTAGATCGAGAGTGTACCTGATGCGTGCAAAGGTTTCCTTTCAACCTACTAACAAATACTCCGTTTGAATTTTTAAAATCGGACCATTATTTGCAGAGATATTATAAGTGCACCTCCTCCTTCAACCTTCCAAAACAGCGCCCCAGGGGCACCGTGTTTGTTACCAGTTGATGATAGTGATGATCGGTCTAACCTCGCACGAGGTGCTCGCATCACTTCACCACTCTAGCCTCACACGCAGTCCCCATGGGAATCCCATTTTTTTTAAACACAAATGTTTTATATTTATTTAATATTATTTTATTCTATTTAACGTAAATTTAATTCTATTATTTTTGTAATATTATTCAGTCGATTCATTTGAATCATTCCGTTCAAACACAACTCACAGTTCATTAAAGTTTGTGCTTCAACCGGCAAATCTCCGCTACATATATATGTATCTCTTATATATATGTATGCATATGATACATACATATGTATAATATATATATAGCGTATAACACTCCCGGTAATGTAAGAATTTCAACGCAGGGTCATATATCTAAATCGGTTCAACCGAGGAGCTACTACGGTGAAAGAAACATATACATACATACATCCTAAGTACATTACACTTCTTTTTGGGGTGTCGTGTAAAGAAGCTCCAGAATATTGATGACTATTAAAAGTCATAATTATATTAATGAACGGCTACGTTGAAATCTAAGCATCATAAATTATTTATTTGTAAAATGCCTAAAAATAATCTTAAAAAATTTGAGGAATTTTTATTCAATAATATATTTATCAGTATTTAGATTAAAGAATTAAACATGTTCCTTCCTTTAAACAGTTTTATAAAAAATTGTTTGACGATTTTTTAGGTCATAAAAGTTTGGACAATCCAACGAGCAGAGATTTTTTGTGTAGATATTTTCATAAATGCTGACAAAATTATAAGTTATTACACTTTTAATCTTTTTTTAAAAATATGGAACATTATTTCATGAATACAACGGGTGGGTATAAGTTGATTTACAAATGATACCACAAAGAAAGCAGAGTATTTAAAAATCGGAGTTTATTATTTTTAAATAGTATATATTTATTTTAAATAGAGTATTTATTTTTAAAGACTATTTGCTTTTAGTGTTTGTTAATTTCAGTGGAATGGATAGTAAATAACGTAAGTAGTCATTCAAAACTGTTAACCTTTTTAAACACTCAAACACTCACTCCCTCTCTTTCACTCACACACGCGCACGCGCGTGTGAAGTTTATAAACAAGTTTTTAAACTGCGCTGTTTTGGGATGTGTGTTAGATGTTGTAGCCTTTATGTAATTTGAATTTCTTTTTTATTTCAAGTGACAGTCCTGAAATAGTTAATTCAATCTTATAGTCAAAAATCGATTAG